>NC_091835.1:45329871-47829871 GCF_037783145.1 Equus przewalskii | reverse complement strand
ACAATTTGAGTAGGATATTTATTCATTTATTTATTTACTTTATTTATTTGAAAGCAAAGATTTGGAAACTGCTACATCTTGCAAAAGGATTTGTGTGTTACCTAGTCACCAGAGTCATTTCCTTTCTCAACATCAACCCCTGTAAGTCTAATCGTCCTTTGTACCTCAGTTGGATTTTACAACCTGGCACAATACACTAATTCAGGATGTGTGAGAGGTATGCCTTTGTAAGGTAGGAAAAGGAGAATGTGAATGGGGAGAAGGTAGGAAGAGAAAGCTTGTAGTCTATCAACGAAGAACTCACAGGTTTTTCCATTAATTTTAGCAAAGAGTACACTTGGAAATTGAGAATTGGGATATTGATCACCTCAAAACTCTCAGCATAAGAACAGCCCTTGGAAAGCCTTTGCAGGCCTCCATGGGTCCAGATCCTCGTGCGGGAAGACCACTTCCATAGACATTGTAGTGCTTGCAGAAACTCGCAGAGTTAAAACCTAGGCATGCCCAGGACGAGCCAAAATATAGGACTCATAATTTTTGGAAATTAAACTGCATTTATAATGATACACTTTGAAAAATACAGACTTCATGTGATTCTGTTTCTGTCAAAAGGAAGTTTGCTATTGCCCAGTCTTTAAAGAATTTTTATACTCATGTATTTCTTAGTAAGAGATAATCACACTTTGCAAAGAGTAAACTAATTTTTCTCCAATTTTCAGAATTTATTAGATATTTCCAAAAGCCCAAAGTCCTGCAGATTGTAATATTAGTGAAATGAATTCTTCTAACCCTAATATCGTTTCTTGAAATGAGGAGACAAGATGAAAAGAAAAACACACTAATCAAGAACATGTATTTGGCACTTTTAAAAGAAGCCTAGTGTTCTAAAAAGCTTGATTTTCCCCAATTAAAAAATATTTTGGTTTGCTTTTTTGGGTTTTTGTTTGCTTGCTTGTTTTTATTGCGTGCGTGTGTGTGTTTTCGGCTGATGTATCTTTCCTATTTTTAATATGGGGATTCAAGTATTTGGAAAACAGTCCTTTTAGTGAACCTTTCTTCACTGATACTGAGTTTAGAGAGCTAAATTCAGTGATAGTCAAGAAACATTTATAAACACCTACTCTATCTAAGTTACTACACTCAGTGACATAGGAGAAACAAGAGTGAATCCTTAAAGGAACATAGAATCTGTGTAAGAGAGAAACATTCAAAAAACTACCAGAAGCTAGGAAAGGAAATGAGAATATCCCTAAGGCTATGCAAAGACTTCCTAAGGGATAGGCTAACATTACTAGTTTTAGGAAAATCAATGTCAAGAAAATGCATAAAATCTTCAGGAGGCTTTTAATTCTATTTGACTATTTTTTATCGTTTATATTAAACCATTCAGTCATTTAGCAGAGATTCCTTGCGAGCCTACTATGTACCTGGCAGAACACCTCCAACACAGAACTAACACATGGTGCGGCTGAATGAGGAAGGTGTGGTTGCTGTCTGCGAAATGCTCAGTCTTTTGGAGAAAACAGACAGTTAAAAAAATAATTAGGGTACAGTGTTTTAAATATTATAATGAAAATACGTATATTTCAAGTAAAAGGAAAAGATTTGCTGGATCATAAACAGAAATTTTTATGTTAACTTTTCCTTAACATAACTTTTAAAACAAGCCAATGTAGTGAGAAGCAGTCAGGTTTTGGATATATTTTGAGGGAAGAGTTGAGAGTATTTGTTAATAGGTCAGATGCTGAACATGAGAAAAGGAGAATAGGTAAAGGCAACTCTAAGCTGGGATGTGAAGAACTTGAAAAATTGAGGTGTTATTTACTGAAATGGTGTATCAGTTAGCATTTGCTGCGTAACAAACCACTCCAAAACTTAGTGGCTTGAAAGTGACTTCTTAGTTCACAGTTCTGTGGGTTGCCAGTTTCATTTGGGCTATGTGGCCTCTAGTAGGCTAGCTCAGACTTAATTACACGGCAGCAGCTTTCCAAGACTGAAGGAGTGGAAGATGTTGGGTCTCTTGGGAATCTATGTTCAGAACATGCATAAGGTCACATCTGGCACATTCTGTTGTTCAAAACAAGTGACAAGGACAGGTCAGATTCAAGAGCTGGAGAAATAAATTCCATCTTTTGATGGAAGGAGTTGAAAATACTTTGTGGCCATTTTTAGTCTACCATAGATAAGAAAGACCACAAGTGTTGTCTACTCTAAGAGTTAAGCTTGTGGAGAAAAATTTGTGCTTCAGTGGAAAACGGCATTGTTTAGAGCACTTTCTCCCGGGTTATCTAGCTCTGATTCTATGGGGGCTATTTTACTACTCTCTAAATTGTAGATAACTGATGGCAATGAAAAATGATTCTTGTTTATGGACATGCAAATGAATTCTGTCCCCTGCAAGCTCTGTTGACTTCCCTCCTCTACTGTAGATTAAGCCAGTTTTGCTTCTATTTGCACATTTATTAAAATATTTCTTATCTATAAATATGTCTGTTCTTTAATTCTCCTTTTTTTAAACATTTTTAAATTTATTTTTAATTGTGGCAAAATGCATGTAACATAAAAATTTGTCCTCTTGGCAAATTTTTTTTTTTTAGGAAGATAGATTAGCTCTGAGCTAACATCTGCTGCCAATCCTCTTCTTTTTGCTGAGGAAGACTGGCCCTGAGCTAACATTCACACCCATCTTCCTCTACTTTATATGTGAGATCACTGCCACAGCATGGCTTGACAAGTGGTGCGAAGGTCCACGCCCGGGATCTGAACTGGCAAACCCCAGGCCACCGAGACAGAGCATGTGAACTTAACTGCTGCACCACTGGGCCAGCCCCTTGGCAAATTTTAAGTGTACAGTTCAGTAGTGTTAAATATATTCACACTGTTGAGAATCACTACCATCCACCTCCAGAACTCTTTTCATCGTGCAAAACTGTACCCATTAAACAATAACTCCACCCCTTCCCAAACAAAACCCTGGCAACCACCACTCTACTGTCTGTCGCTATGAATTTTACTACTCTAGATATCTCGTATAAGTGGAAAAGCACAGTATTTATCTTTTTGTGACTAGCTTATTTCATTTAGCATAATGTCCTCAACATTCATCCATGTTGCAGCATATGTCAGAATTTCCTTCCTTCTTAAGGCTGAAAAATATTCCATTGTATGCATATACCACATTTTGCTTATTCATTCAGCCATCAAGGGATATTTGAGTTGCTTCCACCTTTTGAATATGCTTCCACTTATTATGAATAATGCTACTATGAACATAGGTACACAAATCTCTTTTCAGGACTTTGCTTTCAATTCTATTGGGTATAGACCCAGAAGTGGGATTGTTAGATCATATGGTAATTCTATTTTTTTTTTTTTTGAGGAAGATTAGCCCTGAGCTAACTACTGACAATCCTCCTCTTTTTGCTGAGGAAGACTGGCCTTGAGCTAAGATCCGTGCCCATCTTCCTCTACTTTATACATGGGACGCCTACTACAGCATTGCTTTTTGCCAAGCATTGCCATGTCCACACCCGAGATCTGAACCAGCAAACCCTGGGCCACTGAGAAGCAGAACGTGCGAACTTAACCACTGCACCACCGGGCTGGCCCCAGTAATTCTATTTTTACTTATTTGAAGTACTATTACACCATAGCAGCTGCACCATTTTTCATCCTCACCAACAGCACATACAGTTCAAACACTTGATATTCTCTGGTTTCCTTTTTTGGGTGGGGGCAGGGGGGTGAGGAAAACTGGCCCTGAGCCAACATCTGTGGCCAATCCTCTTCTTTCTGCCCAAGGAAGATTCACCCTGAGCTAATGTTTGTGCGAATCTTCCTCTATTTCGTATGTGGGACACTGCCACAGCATGGCTTGATGAGCAGCGCATAGGTCCATGCTGGGGATCCGAACCCATGAACCCTGGGCCACCAAAGCAGAGTGCGAGAGCTCAACCACTATGCCTCCAGGCCAGACTCTCTCTTTTTTTTTTTTTATAGTAGCCGTCCTAATTGGTATGAGGTGGTTTGATTCTTCTTTGACTGCTTGTAGTATCTTACCAATTCTCTCATTAATAATAAGCTAAATAAAAATTTTAGTATTTGTTCACTCTGTATCTGTTGAAGAGTCAAGTTTTTACATTTTCTTAAAAAAATTATCTTTTAACAAGTTTTAAAGTGAAACAAGACAAGCAGTCTAGAATGGGTTTTCTAAAAGTAAGAGATATGGCAGCATATTTGTTTGCTAATAGATATGATGCAATAAAAAGGGAAATTTACGACGCGCGTGTGTCGGGGGGGGGTGCTATAGCAGGAGCAAAGTTCCTGAGTACAGAAAGAGAACTGGGTCTAGATAGCCTTCGATAGAATTATATACAATTTATTCATTGTAATTGGAAAAAAACAACATGCAGACAGATTCCTTTACTTGGTTGTGGGAGCATGTGCAAGATATCTTTTGAATTTCTCTTTTCATTTTTTAATCTCTACTTCTTAACTCAAAACTTAGTGCATAGTAGCTACTTAATAAATGTTTTTTGAGTGAATATAACAAAAATAATCCACTCTACAAGAAAGAGCACAGTAGTAAAGACCCACCATGCCTAATATATAAATACTTTTAATATTCAACTAGTACAATTCATAGCCTTTGTTAACAGATTCTTAAAGTGCTTTTAAATTATCCACGTAAATAATTTTAAAAGCACACTCCTGAATTTCCCTATACAACCCCCCTTCTCAATCAAAGGTAAAAGAATCCCGTAGCAAGGTCGATCTGTCTGCGATGTGACACCTCTGACAGACAGAAAACAGACAAACTAATGACAGGAAGCTAAATAGGGATATTGTTTACTGGGCTGTGATGACTTACTGTTGGCAAGCAGGTGAATCCTATCTAGGAGATAGGGAATAAAGAAAACATTATGCTTGGTTTTAGATAAGTAGAATATGGAGGATGTGATTTAAAACAGAAAACAAACTTCACTGACTCATATTTAGAGCTCACCAGTCCTCAGAAGTAGAGCTCAGGATGTATCTTGAGAGTTTAAATACATAAAGAGCAGGCCTGGGACAAGCGCTAATTGACGGTCGAATGGCAATCTCACTGTGTGGGAGAAGATCGCTGTGTGTTCATTAGCATAAACAACACATTCCAGGGTTCCAAACTATGTAACTTCCCACAGTGAGCATCTGACCGGGCTGACCCCGACACTGAGTAAGCCGGTCAGCAAGCTAAGCACAAAGTTAAAAGTTACACAGATGCCAAAGGTAGAAAGACAAAACTCAGAAATTTCTCTCTCAATTTAGTTCAATTCAACAAATATTAATTGAACATCTTACACTCAAAAAGCACTGCAACAGAAAGTAGGTACTAAGAACAATAAAATACTCTGCAGTCTCCCTATTTTTGATACAAATATTGACTTTTTCTTAGACTAGAATTTGAACTAAGAAAAAGGCTTGCTTATTATCACTTAATAATATATTACGGAAAAAACAAGACATGAATTTACTAAGCATTTAAATCAAGGGTTACAACTAATTCCAATTGCCTTCTAGCAATTGTGACCTAAACTATGACCACTGACACCTCCTCCCACAGTCCGGTCAGGATCACTATTTGATCCTGGATGTGTTTGCCAGAGATTTATGAATTCCCTCTGCTTTCCTACGATGCTGCATTATTATACTTTTAAGGTTACACCTCCAATTTGTGTCTCCCATCTCCCGTGTCCCTTTTCTTCTAAATTTGTCAGTTCCTCTTCTGTGGTCTCTGTCTCTCTCTCTCTCTCTCTCCATTCTATCTGGTCTCCTTGAAGTTGCAAAATCATTCATTTCACACCTTCAACACATATTTACGGAGCATAGTTGGCTGGCTCCGTGCGTTGTGGATTTTCTCCTGCTTTTCCCTGTTTATTTCTCAGGAGTGCTTTTCGCTACCCATCTTACTTCTGCTGTGTTGGTTTTCTGCCCCTCACTTCAGGAAATCCTGTGGGTTAGCCTGGCAAAGACTGAGTTCATCAGAGGGTGCCTGCAGGAACATCACGTCCCCAGAACAGCCAACAAGTTTCAAGTCTGTCTCTCTCTCTTTCTCTCTATCTCTGTTTCTTTGTTTTTCTTTCTGACCCTGAGGTTCTCAGTATCCGAGAAGGTAACCAATGGAATTTGAAATATCACCCCCACAATTTCACAGGTAACTCTGTCATTCATTTCTTCTCCCAACACACACCCTATAAAATCTCTCTTTTATAGCTAGAACTAGTTGCAGAATTTGTCAAACAAGCTTTAGGCTTTTACATTTTCTTATAAAAGCCTTATGATGACTCAGGTTGATGTATGAGGCCGTCAGACTGATTTTAATTTTGATCTCGTATGTTTCCTCCCCACCATTTCATGGTCACACTAATGACTGTTAAAATGCCTCAAAAGACAGGCAAATAGGAAAACAAAGACAAGAGCCAGAGGATTGCAAGTTCCCAAAAGAGCAAATATTGCCCATATTTGAGAAAAATTATTTGGGTTAGTTTACAAATGTTTGAGCATTATGAAAATCTCCAGAGGGGAAAAAAAGATAACCTCTGACTGTAAGAATGAGATACTCAGTTCATGATGTCACTTGCCAGTTATTGCAGTTCTTAAAGATTAACATGTTCCTCTCTTGGTTAATTTTATTTACAAATGACCACAAATATATTGGCCTCTGAATGAAACAGATGTCTTAAGCATTATATATGATAATATCAAGTATAAACTCTAAACAGGTTAAACATTTTTGAAATCATTTTTAATGAAGTCAGAGACAAATTCAGTTCATGTTTTTCCTCATGTTGAAAGTTGTCCTTGGTAACAAAGGAATACATTTCTTAATTTATATGTATTTGGCATGGAAAATCTAACTAATATAGAAAATTTGTAATAATTCATAACATTGTTAACTGCCCATTGCCTGTCTCCACTCCATTCCATTGAGTTGTTCATATCATCTTAATAACTGGATGGCCCGGGCCAGGTGCCTTCCTCTTACTTTGCATTATCATCATCATCCTCACCAAACAGCCACCGTTCATTGAGGTCTGTTGTGTGTGGGGTGCTTTTAAAAGCATATCTCATTGTCATAACAACCTTATCAAGTAGGTGTTATCATCCCCTTTCCAAAGAAAACTGAGGCTTAACAAGATTAAGGTATTCTCCCAAGGTCTAATACCTAATAAGTGGTGAAGCCAGAATCTGAAATCGGACATATCTGCTTGCAAATTTGATAAGACTATGGTGCTTCCATGATGGATAGGATGGCAAAACTCCTTAAACAGTTCAAAATCCGCAGCTTACAGGAAATTGTTGTTAAGTATGTAGGGTGAAAAATTGTGACTTGTATCAAGAATGTGAAATTATTGTGTAAGTTTATCTTAATGTTCAGAGAAGCATGAAAAATATGCTTCCCTTAATTTGACGTTATGATAATAAAGCATTTTAGAATTTACAAAGAAGTCCATTTCAGCCTAACATAAGAAGGCAGGCCAAGCACTGTTATTCTCATTTTACAGAAAAGGAAGTTGAGTCTGAGAGAGGCAGGATGTTTAGTGGAATAAAGCCTAGACCCTGAGTCTTTTGCGTTATAGTTATTTGCTCTTTCTAATACATTTTAAGGAAACCATGTTTATGAACGATGAGAGGAAGCTCCTTGGACATTGCTCCACAATTGCTTAAAAAAATAAAACAAAGGAAAAAAGAAAGCGCTATAAATCAACTTGAAATATCCGCTGAGGGCTTCATTCATTAATTAACTGGTACTTACAAGCGCCGTAAGACAACTGTTCTGTGCTATGCGACTACAAAAAGGATGAAACAAGAGAGAGGTGGAGAAATTCACAAACAATGAAAAGACTGAAAACCATTTACAACCAAAAAGTTTTCATCAGAGTTTGAACAAGACTATGCTTAAGCATTCTCAGAAGTCCTCTTGCATATGCCAATTTCTTTGTTACAAATTATCCTCCAGAATGATCTAGATATTCCAAACATTTTTTTCCTGTTACATATCCTAAATCAAATTTACTAAAACTATAATATGTTTTGTTGAGTTTTAAAAATTCTAATTCATTTTTTAAATTGGCAAAATAACATATAACTGAAGACAAGATTGACATAAACATAAAGTGTAATAGAAAATGGCGAAATCATTGAAATTTACACATAAGGAGAAGATAATTAGTCTTACAAAGAGGATTCACATTTAAAATTAATGGGGTTTGTTTTGTTTTGTCTGGACACTGATTTAAAACCTTCCAGTTACTTAATTTCTAGTTATCCTTAGGCTAAGCCAATAAACGTAGGGCTAAATAGATTTTACTTATATATTTAATATTTACTCATATATTTCATACTAGACTATTGGTTAAAACCAGGAAGTACAAGAAACACTGAAACAGAATAAAAAGGATAAAGTTAATGAAAAGCATAAACTTAATGAAAAGTTAATGAGTAGCATAAAAATAGAAATAATTTTTCAACAGGAAAGAAATGGATTTAATTTAATTTGTTCCTGACACAAAATAAACACTCTTAGGGGTGAAGGATATGAGAGAGAGTTTCTGGTTGTTGAAATAAGAGAAAAAAAGGCCCTGGAAGAATTATGTTTGATGAGCATGCTTGAGTGAAATCTTATCTGCTATATGATATAAACGCTTCCACTAACCCAAAAATTTTCATTAAAACTAACACCACCACAACACGTCTAAGGTGATTAGATCTTTTGTGGATGCTGCTGGAAGTTAGCTCAATGTTGCAGAATCAGCCCAGGAAGTTTAGTAAAGGACAGTCAGATGTAGATCATGTTAAAAATATCTTACTATCTTGGTGAAATTCTAGGGACCAGTGGACCCTAATTTGAGAATCAGTGTTCTATACAGCAGCTTTGTACAGAAACATAAACTCAAGAATAATAAAATGCTCAAGCTGTAGTACCAGGTAAGATATGGTGAATTTGTTAGCCCCTGCCTTCGAGTATCTATCATAGGTATCGCCCAGGCCCTATATCCCCACTAACATTTTTCTAGGATGTTCTAGATGTTACATAGGCCCCTATTCAGAGGCAGTCTGCAGTCTGCACCAAGGTCAGTTGGAGACCAACACTGAGGGTTATTCACTGATAATGTTTGTTTTGCTGCATTTGGGGTTGAAGAGGTGTCAGGCATTTATCAAAGAAAAGAGGGGATGACTGAGGAGAATTTATCTCAAAATATGTTTCTTTCAAACCAAATGCTTAAATGGTTGTGATTGGGTTGATTAGGTTTACAGTTTCTTAAATGACATATATCCTCACTGCCATTCAAGAAAACATTTAAATTATTCATCTTGACTTTATATTAAAAATCTGCCTACGAAATAAGACACCAAGAAAATGACAAGAATGAGAACAATTCTTCACTGGTAAAGAAAAAAAATTATGAGCTACTCCATATCATCTGTGGTATTTTCACTTCATCAAAACTAAAAAAAAAATTTTTTTCCAACTCCTGTTTAGGAATATTTTTAAAGTTTAGTTGGTTCTTTCTTTCTCTGGTTAAACATACTGATGTCTTTTTCTACAACTCTAAATTCTGGCATTTTTACTTCAATATTACTTTGCTTCAAGAACAGTTACAAATTCGACAAGATATTTAGATTTTTATGAGAAGAAAGTGGAGAAATATTACTATTAGCCCAAATCTACCATTTGATTACATTTCATCATTGATTTCAAGCATAAAGAATCCTGACTGGGGCAACCATTTTCCAGATTGTGAAAGGGAAACCATCCCAGTCACCAGTGACTACCACATCGCCACCATGCTTGTGATCTATGCCTAAAGCAGAGCTTTCCACATTGTTTATGATACCATAAGATGGATGTGGTTAATTGTTTTAAATTATTAAATAGTAAAGCAATCTTTTTCCTTTTTTAAATACAACTTGAAGTTTATTGAAACTTGTATATGGGTCACACACATCTGTAAAATAAATCTATCTTTGCAACCTTTAAAGAAAAAGCCAATAAATGCAGATTACATATTAAAAGTCCTCATACGTTGCCAGAGTCCACACTAAAATAAAGAATTACAACCTGTTTTTCTTGAGACATCTTTTTTCCCAGATTTATTGAGACATAACTGATATACGACACTGTATAAGTTGAAGTTGTACAACGTGATTTGATATATGTATACATTGTAAAATGATTACAATAAAGCTAGTTAACACATCCCTCACCTCACATAGTTACCTTTTTGTATGTGTGAGAACTTTTAAGATCTACCCTCTTAGCTGCTTTCAAGCATACAATACAGTATTGTTAACTAGAGTCACCATGCTGTACATCAAGGGGGTCCTTTTCAGACTTCCCTACGATTGCACTTTAGGATCTCTCTCTTTATCTACAAGTACATCTAAAACACTTTACTAATTTTATTCCACTCAAATAAAGTTACATTTAACTGCCTATAAGAACTAAGTTCATATCAACTTCCATAGTCTTTAAAGTATCAAAATATTTGCTTATCCCAGATTTAGGATGCTATAGAAAATTATGAAAAATATGAAATTAAAAATGGCAATGTAATAACTATTATACCATCTCCCTCTGCTGGATAGTGTTAAAAACTTACTCTAATATACGTGCCTAAAGTTGTGGTTGCATAGTCAAGTGACATGAAGACCAAAATCAATTAACCTAATGGCTTATCACTAATTTTGTCATAGGAAAAAAAAGTCATGTGACCTGTCCACTTTGATGAACTTTGCTTCATAACGGCTCTCTTCTAGCCCATGTCAAATGTGGCATATAAAGTAAGAATAAACATTTTTATCATGCTTATCACAATATTTGACTACAATTATTCAGTTAAGATAGGAGTTTTTAAAGAATAATTTGGAAGATCTAAAACTACTATAGCGAAAGAACAGGTATCATGGTTACTCCAAAGGATTTCAAAATTCTTTCTTCAGTCAAATCTTCGGGTGAGGAATTTTGGTCCAGTTGTTCAAATATAGCCCTTCATATCTTAGGACAGAAAAATTGCTATTTGATTAGTCTAAGAAAGCCTCTATCATTAGATAATTCACAGAATACCTGGAACTAGAATTTATTCTCTTGTACGACATAATTTAGAACAAAGGTCTGGACTCAAACCCTAAATATTTGGTAGTAGTTGTGTGATCTTGACAATTTATCTAACCTTTCTCATGTTCAATCTCTTCATCTCTAAAATAGAGTTAATCATCACACTTGCTGCTTAGGGTTATTTTTAGGATTATTTAATTCGATGGATAAAAAGTGTTTATCCAAGTGCCTCACTCAAAGGAAATGCTTAATAAATGTTAGCTATTTTTAAATAATAATACTAAACATGAGTCTAATGAAGGAAGTAATGCCAAATTTAAATGATGTGAATGAGTCTTATGGAACTGTGCATTCAAATGTATGATTTTGCCAGTCCTCTTTCTATATGTTTAAGTAAAAGTATAGAGATAATAATGCATTCATGCGTTAATATGCTCCTTGATAACCAAAAATGACATTAACACTTAAACTCTAAGGCACTTGAAAAGACTGACTAGATCTAGGACGGACTTTAGACGTTATTTTGTACAATCTCCATGTTTTTCATCCATGAGAAGACTAAAGCCTTGAGAGGCAAAATGATCTCTAACAATAATCGGGCTACAATCTAGTCACTAGATGATATACAGCACAGAGTTAAAGCCCAGACCCTGAAGGCTAGTTCAGGACACTTCTCAAAACATCATTTTCCTGGCATAAGATGCTTTTCATTTCATAGTCACTTGTTCAATACACATAACAAATACGAAAACACAACATATGATGCAAATTATGACGTGACCAAATGTGAATACGAAATTAGTGTATTTAGTCCCTGAAAAGAGCTACCATAAAAATAAATCTCATTGGTTTAAATTATGTAGAGTATGCTTCACTATTTGTCTTCAAATTATCTTTACCTTATTTCATTTTATTCTTAAATCTACCTTATAAAGTAGGAAGGGTATATCTTGTTAATTGCATTTTTTTTTTGAGGAAGATTAGCCCTGAGCTAACTGCTGCCAATCCTCCTCTTTTCACTGAGGAAGTCTGGCCCTGAGCTAACATCCATGCCCATCTTCCTCTACTTTATATGTGGGATGCCTACCACGGCATGGTGTGCCAATTGGTGCCATGTGCGCAGCCGGGATCCGAACCGGCGAACCCCGGGCCGTGGAAGCAGAACGTGCACACTTAACCGTTGTGCCACCGGGCCCGCCCCTTGTTAATTGCATTTTAAAGAAGGGAAAATTGAGACCAAGAGAAATACAATTTCATTGCTAGTGACGGGTGAAACAATTACCAGGTCTCTGGACTCCTGGTCAATAGTTTTCTTCAGTCTTTGCATCATGATGACATTCAGGTATAAAACTGATACCTTCTGTCCATCATTAATAAATGTTAAATGTGTAAAAACAGAATCATCCAAATGAATGAATATTTTGATGTCTATAAAATTAAGTATGTGTCCTAAGATACATGTTATCAAGAGTTTGACCTCAGAGACAAGGTCATGGTCATTGTTAGCTTTACATTAATTTAAAATATAAATTGACAAAATTTTTCATTCCTACAACGCACCCTTCAAAAGCAACTTAAGGTTATAATCAATTAGGAATAGAAAAATTTCAAATGCATCATTAAAAAAAGCACCTAAATTTAACCAATTATTTTTTAAGACTCAAAAAAGCCTTTCATGTTTGAATGTAACTTGTAAAAGATATCTCACAAGTTAATCATCAGATTCTGAGTTAATTTTACAAATGACCTTCACTTTGAAGTGTCCCCTTAAAGATATCCCAAAGTGTTGCTAAGTAGAGTAAAACAAATTCTGACTGTACTTTAACATTATGGTAGGTTCTATTGATGTAACAGCATTATCAACTACCCACCCTGGTCAGATAATACCTTTCCCAAGGCACTAGGGCAATAAAGATTTGCCTAAGCCGTGCTGTCGGGATTGTAAATCCTCTCTGAGAAAAGCAGTTTACCCCTTTGCCACGTGTACTGCCTGGATTAGGAGCATGCAAGGGAGTGCTAGGCAGAGGGCATTTCCGGGTGTGGTGTTCCTGTCCGTCCTGTGAGCCCTGGGCAGTGGTGCAGCCACTCTCTACTCCTCTCCCAGGAAGCTGACCAGGGCTGTGCCTGGAAGTTGCTAAAAAGGAAAGGTGACGTGATCATGGCAGGGAAGGCGAGGAGTGTGACCAAGGTCATGAAATCAGTTAGGTTAGTGTGACTCCAGTCTAAGGTTCTAGTAAAAAGAGCATGGCATTTTAAAATAGGCCAGATCTGAGCTTGAATTCCTCAATTTCTTGACCACTAGTACAACTTTAACCAATTACGTTACCCTCTCCGTTGAATAGGCATACAACCTTAGGAAAGTTGCCTAACCTTTTCATGCCTTAATTTCTCATCTGTAAAATGACATGATGCCTCTTAGGGTTGTTGTGGGTTAAATGAGTTAATATTTGCAAAGCCCTTAGAGAAGGAGCTGGCATACAGTAAGCCTGATTGACATCTTAGCTATACTTATTATTCTCTCTGAGCCTCAGTTTCCTCATCTGGGAAATGCAGATAACAGAACATGCCTTGCAGAGCTGTTTCGAGAATTATGTGAAAATTCAATACTTGCTCTATAAACGGTACTGTTATTGTTATTGTTTTCTCCATGCAAGTTATTTTTTTGTATTGGACTATGGTACCATATACTCTTATTCTAAATGAAAAAAAAACTGAGCTGGATCTTTCTCTAGTTATAGGATGACAGGTTATGACACAAGTCTGGAATTTAACCCTAATTCAACCTAGGTTACAGTAGAAGATACTATTTGCAGACAAAGTAAGTAAATCATTGAAATTGAGTTACGTTAAAAAGGTCCTTCATGCAGGTGATAAAAAGAGCCATAAAATTCAATGTCAGAAACACACTCAGTTTTAAGATCTCCAAGAATAATAAAGATATTCCACAGGACAGTTTGCCCATATATACTCTTTGCCATGAGGCTGCTAATATTCATTCACGACAGCTCGTCAAAGTTAAATCCTCAGAGAAGACTACAAGACATTCTTCAGTTTGGACAAAGATAAGCGAAAGGAGACATGACGTGCAAACTTGCTGATCATTTTTCTTCAAGAGACCAGCACCAACACTACCCGTGCTGAAGCACTGATGCAGCCCGGGGGCAAAAACAAGGGACCAAGACTAGAGGGAAGCGAATGAGACACTCGCCTTGGGTATAGAAACCTCAATAACCAAGATAAATAATACTGTAATACAATGTTCTTTAAAAACTGTAGGGCCGGCCCCATGGCCAAGTCATTAAGTTCGTGGGCTCTGCTTCGGCGGCCCAGGGTTTTGCCAATTCAGATCCTAGACGCAGACATGGCACCGCTCATCAGGCCATGTTGAGGCAGCATCCCACATAGCACAGCCAGAGGCACTCACAACTAGAATATACAACTATGTACTGGGGGGCTTTGGGAAGAAGAAGAAAGAAGGGAAAAAAAAAAGAAGATAGGCAACAGATGTTAGCACAGGCACCAATCTTTTTTAAAAAAAAATTCAAAACTAATGCAAAAAAATCCATGATGAGCAAAATATCAAAATTTTAAGTAAAGTCAGTGAATTAATTTTTTATGGCTTCTATAACATATTAACTTGAACTTAGTTGCTTGAAACAACACAAATTATTATCTTATCTTACAGTTCTGGAGTCCAGAAGTCTGACATGGATCTGGCAGCTAAAACTAAGATGTCGACAGGGCTATATTCCTTCTGGAGACTCGAGCGAAGACTCTGTTACCTTGCCTTTTCCAGCTTCTGGAGGTTGCCTGCATTCCTTCGCACATAGATCCCTTCATCCATCTTCAAAGCCAGCAACGCTGGGTTGAGTCCTTCTTACAATGCATTATTCAGACTAGACTATCTATTCCACTATTAAGGATCCTTGTGATTACATGGGACCCACCCAGATAATCCAATATAATCTCCCATATCAAGGTAACATATGCACACAGGGTCCAGGCATTGGGTCTTGGACATCCTTGGGGGTCCTTTCTCTGCTTACCATAAAGAAAATCCAACCCTACCATCACATGACCCTGGCTCGCTCTCTACACCCAAATCCTGGTCTTGCCTTGTTGTTAATTGACAAATTGTGGTTATATTAGTCCTGAGTTTTCTGGATTGGTAGCACTCTATTCATCATACCCTTATAAAATCTAGAGTTGTCTCGAGGCAAAGCTATTCTGAAAGTGGCCCAGAAGCATACAAGTAATAAAAAAATTGCAAAACAAGGGGCCTCCCGGTGACACAGCAGTTAAGTTCGCAGTTCCGCTTCAGTGGCCCTGGGTTCAAGCCAGTTCAGATCCCGGGTGCAGACATACCCACGGCTTGGCAAGCCATGCTGTGGCAGGCATCCCACATATAAAGTAGAGGAATATGGGCATGGATGATAGCTCAGGGCCAGTCTTCCTCAGCAAAAAGAGGAGGATTGCTGGCAGATGTTAGCTCAGGGCTAATCTTCCTAAAAAAAAAAAAAATTGCAAAACGAGCATGATAAATAATTTGTTTATATGCAAAGGCAGAATTGTTTGAGTATTTGGAAGCTGCTGAAAAGCTAAAATTCACCTATAAAGCATTAATGGGTTTTTTTCTATGCAGTAAACATCATACTCTGTTATTCTAAAATGTTTCCTCTCTTACTTTTATTTTACTCATGACTTATTTTAAGTACTGCAAATGTTTCACATGGAAGTTAGGACTGTTTGCTCTCAGTCTTTAGCTGGGGTAGAGCACCACACCTCCCTTCTGCAAGGCTCTGCGTGTTCCAGGATGGCTTTCTGTTCATATCAAGTGAGGCTTGGTGATACCGTTCCTGAGAACTCTGAGCATACAGGTGCCTTCTCTAGACCTTGTGTTGGATTTTTCTATCTTGATCTTCTCCCATGTTTCTGAGGTGCTGAGTACAGAGATTATCTTATTTACCATTTGGCACAAAATAGTTGTCAGACAGTTTTGCAAATGTTACAGCGTTGAATTTTCAAACTATTTCAAAGAATTAAGCACTGTCTTCTTTTCCTGTGTCCCAAACAGGTGGAGTGACTTACTTGTAAAGCTGGTGCCCTTTCCACCTCCACCCATCCCAGTTCATCCCGACTGGAGGCGTTATCGAGGATATTCAAACACAAGCTTCAATCAGGAGGTATCCCCATGGGTTTCAGACCCTTTACCTTTCCTTAGGAGTCTTTGAAGAGGATGAGGAATACACTGCTCAGGGCATAAGACACCAAGAGACTGCTTTTTCACACACACACAAAAAGTGTGCTAACAAAAATAATCATCCAAACCTTGTTAGAAAATTGAGCAGCCCAATTCCTGAAGATGTATTAACTACCCTATTTCTGATCAAAGGAAAGAAATTTTGCTTGCTATCAAAGTGTTCAGGGAAGCTGAGAGAAAGACATCTGCTTCATTAACAGCATCCTTGCCAGTAGGGCCAATTAAATTAAGACAGTCTCTTTCACCCCCACAGATTTGGTTCCAAACACATTACGCAAGTTATACTCAGAAAATTCACTTCTAGGAGACCATTTATACTCATTAATCCCAGAGTTTTCTTTGGCAATATTTTTCTATAAAGGAAGTTCTCATTGTTGCCTTAAATTATTGAACACTTTTATTTATACATGAAAGAAGCAAATTCCTCCTCTTCACGCCTTTAGCCAACGCAGCCGGTGCCAGCACTAAGATCGGCAGGTGCAGCTTCCAGCATCTTCTTGGTGCTGGCTGCAGCATCAAGAGAAAAGCCTGCAGGAATCACTTCGAGGGCTGGACATTATGGGCTCTCCCTACAGAGCAGTCGCCAGCAGCTTAGAACTGCCATGTGGAGGTCAGGGAGAGACCTAGGGCCGTGGGCCTTTCTGCCAAATCAGAGTTCACTCAAGGGTGCACATTGCTCCACAGGGCAAGTGTGAGTCTAGAAAAACAGTCTTCAGACATTTCCCCCGGTAGCTGATAGTCTTTTTCCCCAAGCCCTAACATTCCTCCTCTATTTTTTGCCTTCCCAGCTCAGATCCTGACAACAAATTGGCAAAATGCCATCTCATAAACACTAAGAAAATCAAAAGAAAACAAAACACAGAACATTTGCTATAGAGAACTTCATAGTGAAGACGTTAACAAACTATAACATCTTATTTACCTATATAGAACTAGTTTAAATGTTTTCTTCAATAAATAAACACATTAAGAATCTAGCCTTTCTGAGAAATATTCCTTTTCAAATAGTAATCAGGAGACATAAATATTAATTTTAATTCAATTGAGCCGATGTTTCTCAAATTTACTTAATCATCAGAAGCATTTGGAAAGCTTCTAAAAGTATACATTCTTGAGCCTCCACCTAAACTTAGTGAATCAGAATTACTCAGGGAAGTGCCCGAGAATCTGAATTTTCACAGGATGATGATATCGGACAAGTTTAGGTCATACTGAATTAGGCATATCTTTTTTGTGCTCTATTCTACGCATAGCTTTGCACTGGACCCTGTAGCTAAAATAAATATGAGAAGACACATAGCTTATATTCTGGAAGGATTTGAAATCTAGTAGGAGAAATCAGACAAGAAAATAATTATGTAATGAGGCATAATACAAGAAGAGCCAGAAGAGTGTTCTACCAAAATAGATCTACTTGTTTAAAGGAAGCAGAAATCACATCAGGTCATGAGAAGAGTAAGGAAAACCTTTCAAGAATATATTCCATTTGAGATGGACTTTACAGAAGTATAATCTTGATGAGAATCAGAAAATGCAAAGGCACAGAGACATAAAGCCCACTATGTGAATGAGAAAGATTGACACTGTTTGGCTATAGTACAGTGGGTAGTCAATGCAAAGGCTGGAAATTTAAACCAGTGCCCAACTGAGAGACCATTGAATGTTTGGCAGTGCAATGTATGTTTCATTTCATAAGAGATGGGATCAATGAACAAAGACACAGGGTCGGCTGGTAATGATGCGCTCCACATGGCACTGCAGCCGGAGTCCTCACAGAACAGAAGAAGGAGGGCTTGGACACTTAGTAAAATTGATTCTGAGGTCTAAACCTGAAAAATACGAGATACCAGGTCTTCAAATCAAACCAAATCTATCATTTAATTCTATTTATTTATTTATTTCTAATATGTAATTTCTGCATGGATGATAGGACTGCATGCAATTTTTGGCCATTCAAAAAGTTCAAAATAGGGGCTGGCCCAGTGGTGCAGCAGTTAAGTTCACACACTCTGCATCAATGGCCTGGGGTTTGCCGGTTTGGATCCCAGGTATGGATCTACACACCGCTTATCCAGCTATGTTATGGCAGGCGTCCCACATATAAAGTAGAGGAAGACAGGCACGGATGTTAGCTCAGAGCCAATCTTCCTCAGCAAAAAGAGGAGAATTGGCAGCGGATGTTAGCTCAGTGCTAAGCTTCCACGAAAAAGAAAAAAAGCTCAAAATACCAAACAAACTCCTTGGGGATTTGGTGTTTTTGAAAACATAAATTCAGTCTAAATTAAGACCTACAGAGTTGTGTACTGCCTACCAATAGGTATACCTATATCCACAGAAGTCAAACAAACAGATTTTGCCATCCTTTTGCTAATAGTTAACATGACCAAATGGAAACAAAATGATCTTTTCCAGGCATATCTGCAGCACGAAAAAATGACTGATCTTTTGGCATGATATATTTATGTAAATATTAATCAACAGCTTTTGATAAAGAAAAGTACAGCATATGCTTAAGCAAACATGCACATATGTCTTTGAAAAATATTTAAAATACAAGCAGCTTTGTGGAAATTCTCAAGAATTATCCCAAACGTTAACAATTATATTCTCAAAGGAAAGATTGGTCTCTATAAATGAAATAAATGCAGGGATTTTTTTTTTTGGTACTTGCGATTGTGCAACACAGATGTCAAGATATGTTTATACTAAGAGTTGGGAAAATAAGCACAATGCTACAGATACAGATCTTAAAAAAATCAAGAGCTAAGCAGAAAAAAAGAGGTTGGAAAAACCTGTGCGTGATTTTTCTGTTCTCCTTTCTGTTCATTGCTTTCATGAGCACTTAAAGCTTGGGCAACTCTATACTGAAAACTACAGAGGGGACAGGCAATAATAATAATTACCGTTTGTTAAGCATCTGTTTTGTGCTAGAGCATCTGCTAGACTCTTTACATTTGTTATCCTGCAAAGTAGGCAACTCCTATTATCCACAGAGAGATTAAAGAAATTATCCAAGGTTACAGAAGCAGTAATAATAGTGCCTAATTCATTGGGCTATTATGAAGATTAAAATGGGTTAAAACGTGGAAAGTATTTAAAACAGTGCCTGGCATGCACTATGTAAATATAAGCCATTATTATTAGGTCATAAGAAGACCAAAATCTGTCTGACTTTCGTTAAAATATAACTTACTACAGTAAAATGTTTTCCATTTTTATATTCCCATCACATTCCTAGTGTCATTGATTCATAGAAGCACCATGTCTTAGTAACTTTATATTTATAATCTGCATTATAATCTAAAATTCAGTTAAAGAATATTAAAGAAAAAGTATATGGAAGGAAGGCCTCCTTGAGATTTATTAGCAGAGCAAATAAGTCGTATCTTGCCGTTTACAAGTTCCCCCCGCCCTATTTGTATAGTTGTGCAGTGTGTGCTCAATCAGACAGCCAAATTTGTAAGTGATCTGTCTATGCGTGTTTCAATGTGTCACAGCCAAGGCAAGGCCTCACGGTCTCCTCCTCTATCAGGACAGAAAACAGATTGCAGAATTCCTCAGCTAGATTTTCTCACTAAATTCTCCTGTTTCAAAAAATACAGTTGCCTTCTAAAAGAAGTTGTCTATGTTAACATGTAATAGGTTTATTATTGTTATTTTAAATAAATATACACATACAAACATCAGTTTTAATTTCTAATATTTAATATCAATACATACAAACCACAAAAAAAGGAAGAAATCTCTGGGGAATTTCAATAACTGTTAAGACTGTAAAGGGGTTCTGAGACAAAAGGTTTGAGAACTACTGCTGCAGGTGCCATTGTTATACTTCCTGTAGATAAACTGAGGCTTGGCTCTACCCAGCTATAAGAGCACCATAGCTAATTGGGCTGGGGGGGGTGTGTGTGAGTGCATGCACTTTGCATGTCCCACACATGCCTGGTATGTACGAGTGCGAAGCAAATGTGAAAATTAATGACAGTATTCCAGTGGACAGTGTTGCACGTATTTTATATTATGTCCTCCTCTCATAGCCTTTGAGGTAAGTATTATTATCGTTTGCATTTTGAAGATGAGGAAATTAAGATGTAAAGAGGAAAGGGGCATTCAATAGTGAAAGCATAAACAATGGGGCAGAAGCAATAAGCAGAGAATCTATCTTTATCTAGAAGAGGAATCTTTCTAACTAAGATAGCAAAATTAAGGAAAGGGGGAATGAGTGAAAGAGAGCAAGACTCAGAGTAAATAAACAATCGAAAAATTAAATAACTCTCCTTGTTTGATTCTGGGAAATGATTTCTCTCCATTTGCACATAGAGATATTAATATTAATACTTGATCTGACTCTTCTCATGTTTGTAAGGATCAAAATAAAGGCAAATGTTTACAGAAATTATCTTCAAGCTACCAGAAGTCCAATAGTAATAAATAAGGCTACATTGTGTATGCCAGAAAGCACTGTAATTATGCACTTACGAATATTTCAAGATTACTCAGCTTAGAAGGACTTTCTACTTATTAGTTCGATAATTTCTTAATGTTAAGTACACTATTTTTGAGTGTTATTTGTTTTTCCCACCTTGGATTCTTAGTCTACTTAGTTTGAAATCATGATGTGCGTTAAGTTAATTGTTGGCAATGTGTTTGAAAGGTATTGCTAATTATTGGCATTTTCATAAATATTACAACCATATGCTTTATAAATGACTAGGGAAAACCTCAATCACAGAATTTTTCAGAAAGCCACGATACCTCGTGTAGCGTGTCATGAAATGAAGGCCAGAAAAGAATGCTTTCCAAATTTTCCTTGTTGTTTGTTGACTTGAAAATTACTTTATGAAATAGAATCGGCCATAGTTTACTTTTCTTCTAAAGTGTGTGTGTGTGCGTGTGTGTGTATTTATCAAGTTTAAGCACCAGCAACCTGTTTGCAAATGGAATGTCACCAAGCCACTCTCAAGCTTTGACCAGGCACATTCATCTTACCATGTCTGGCAGCAACCACAGCAGGGTTGCCTATATTCACCAGTCTTGGCAATGAGCTGGCACCAGAGATCTGCTCAAGAGAACGCATGTAACTCTCAAGGCTGATGCTAGTTTGGTTTAGCTTAGAAAGTCAAGAAAATTGAAGCCTCTTGCATTTCTAACATTAGGTATACAATTAAAGGCAAATAGCTCTAATATCTGTTCCTCTGTAAAATACAATCAATAATAAAGTTTAGTGAAGAAAATGCAATCTTTATCTCAAAGACTGCAAAAAATAAAGGAGCATTTTAAAATCCTGAAATTTAATTATTCATTAAAATCATTATGCAATGTCTATCTCAGTCCCATGAATGGATGTGTTCGAGAAAAGAGGTCCACTCTGAAGCCAGCCTTGTTCTGTCTTTGACATTTAATAGCATCAAGAAGACAAAATCTGAAACAACTAGAAAACAATATAAAGCAATCTGTTAAAAGGACTAGACTTATCATACAGACCAAGTACTATAGGAATTTGGAGGAAGAAATACAACTAGGCTAGAATGACTTGAATTGTTGTATTAAAAGAAGAAAGAAAAAGAATAGCTCTGAAACCTGGCAAAGCTAAGTTGCATAATGTAAAACATTTTGCTTAATTCTTTCTTTCCAGATATCGGATGCTACTACTCATGTGTGGAAAAGAAAGAGAACTCCGTTGTCTCCCACCCTATGTTCTCTTCTGAAGTCAAGTTTATGCTCCATGCCAGAGAGAGAAGGATTATCCTCCTCACAGACACCTGAGCACTAAATATAACACATCAGACCAAAACTTTCTTCCTGAGGCAGTATCTCAAAGTCCATGTGAGCCACATGCATCCATTGTCACCAGAAACTGGAGAATCTGAAGATAGAATTTCCTTCCCCTACAACTAATCCTTCTAGTTTCCTTCCTCTGAAGGTTTTCACAAACATGGCCTCCAACAGTAAAAATCTGAAACTTCGAACTCATTGTTATTACTGTCTCATCTGAATTTAGGCAAGAGATACACATCCCTAAATGAAAACGCAGCAGTGACTCCTTGAACTAAACACAAAGAACTGCACATAGAGAGAAATATTTTTGGAGGAAATTATAAAAATTAATATAAAAGAAGAAAAAACATATGAGGCTGTTCTCTAAAACAGCAAAGGCAAAAATATTTCAAAGTAATATCTGACATGGAAGACTTTAATAATTCTGGGTATAGTTCCTTAAAAACATAATTCATCATAATATCTAAAAATGTATATAAATAACTACCTAATGAAAATCTAATAAATATTTGACTTTCTCTAAGTGGAAGAGTAAACTGTACAATTTCTGCCCAATCTCTTTTGTGTCATTTCAGAATTCCTGTGAGAAAAGCAAATACTTATGCATTTCCTGGGCTAGTGATGTGCAGCCTGTGGATTTCTGCAGACGTTAGTGGTGTCAGCCTTGGATTGCATTCTCCATGTTCTACATGGCCATTGTGGGTCCTAAATATTATATCTAACATCTTTAAGCATGTGCTATAGCAAACATTGCAGAACACGTCTTGTAAGCATTATATGGTACTTACACCAGATATTTCCCTACAGAAAAAGTTGTTTATACAACGTATATCATAACAATTACATGGAGATGAACACATTCATCAGAACATTTGTGTAGATTTACTCTGCCCTTACTATAGAGTGTGAGGTTTTTGATGGAGGCAGAGATCCTTAAAATAGTGATGTACACTGTTGATCAGTTCATTCATTCACTCATCCAAGAAGCAGTGACTGAGGGCTTACCTTATGCCAGGTACCACATTAATCATACGAATAAGACAAGAGTAAACATGATATGATCCCTCTTTCAACTCACAGTATAGTGGGGTTGACAGATAAACAACTTTAAAAAGAGTGAGAGAGAGCATAATAGATTCATGTTTAAAGCTCTGTAGGGGGACAGAGGAAGCAGTAGCAAACTGGGCCCACATGTCAGGGGTGATGATGGTGAAGAGCCTTGCCAAGAAAAAGGTACTTATTTCACTATAGACTCAAGAGGGACAGATAATGCAAGCAAATGAAGCAGTACGTGCAAATAGACAGAGACAGGAAAGACTATTTGGAATTTTTAGTACTGCACATGGTTTAGAAGGCCTGGTGCATAGAGCACATACAGGCAAGCAGGAGGAAGAGGAGCTGGGGGGGTGGTGCGCCCTGTGGTTGAGTGGTCAAGTTCACATGTTCCACTTCAGCAGACCAGGGTTTGCTGGTTTGGATCCTGGGCATGGACCTACACACCACTTATCAAGCCATGCTGTGGTGGCAACCCACATAGAAGAACTAGAATGACCTACAACTAGGATACGCAACTCTGTACTGGGGCTTTGGGAAGGAAAAAAAAAAGAGAAGATTAGCTCAGGGATAATCTTCCTCACCCAAAAGCATACCTTAAAAAAAAAAAAATAGAGGGGCTATAAAGGGAAGCAGAGTCAGATCAGGTACATTATGTTAAAGGAATCCAGATTGCTTCCAGAAGGCATTGAGAATGACCTAACCAGATCTGTGGTTCAGAAAGAGAACTTGTGGAAGCATCAAGAATGATTTGGTTGAGCAAAGAGATCATCATAGAAAAAACAAGCAAGAATGTTCCAAAGCTGAGCGTAGTTAACGACTTTGGCAGATGCTGCCTGTTGCCTATGTAATATCTATTTTCCTTTCATCACTACCTACAGAATTATAATTTTCTTTGAGATGGCAATGTGCCAATAAAAAAATGCCCATGTCGCTCAAAGACTGATTTGAGGCTAAAGCCATATGACCATAGTTCTGTCCAACAAGATGTAAGGGGACGTCTACTGGGAAAGGCCTCTGTAAAATCTGTTGTTTTCCTGATTAAAGAGGGAGAAACACAGTTAACACATGCCTTTCTGTTCAATTTTATCCCTCTTCCTCCCTGAAACGTGAACATGATACCTAGAGATGGAGCAATCACGTTGTGAACTCCAGGATAAAGCCACACATGAGGGATGATAGCATTAAAAAAAAAAAAAAAGAAATCTGGTCCCTTGATGGTTCCTTCAAGCCCTTGTACCATCCCAAGCTGCCTAGCTCCAGATTTCTTTTGACATATACAAAATAAATCCTGTTTGTTAAGAAACTATAGTCAGATTTCTATTATGTATAGCCAAAAATAATACTAACTGACTGAAAAAAATTCATGGGTAAGGGCAAAAATAATCTAAAAGACAAAACTAAACAATAAACAGTAAACAAGCAGAGAAGAGAATCTTGTTCCAGACAGAATGAACCAGAAAAGACCTCAAGTTTTTTATCGTGGTTTATATCTTCAAAAGCCTCAACATTTGTTTTTGTCAATCTCATCATATATTGACTTTTAAAAGTTTAAGCCCATGATCTAATTCCTCCTATTCTACCTCACTTTTTGGGTAAAAGGAGCATGTAGAGCCTTATTCACTAGTTTGTTTTTCATGAAAGCAAGAACAAATTGAATGTCGGCATTATTATAGTTTTAAAGACAAAAATTCCCATCAACACACAAGTTATGTTTTAAAGTGTGCCAGACCTACTAAGTGAGGTTTGGACCTCAAATACAACGGATAGGTCACATCTTCTCTTCCAGTCAACACGCGCAGTTGCCATTGGCATTTCTGGGCTTCTAGCCATAAATGGAGGCTAACATGTGGTTCTCAGTCATTCAGTTTCCCTGCACATAACAGGAACTGTTTTAATTATATGTGGGCTAATGCTGACACATTGTGTTGTTTCAACTAAGTAACTCCAAACATTCACATCTGAAGTCAACCTACATTACCCCTCTGGCTGCCAGATGTTCTTATGAGGAGCTGTCTCCTCTATAGCGTCATGAACCCTGATTAAAGTAGATGAAGGACATTATATTTACTTCATCACCCTACTATGGAACAGTGTTCTGGCTATTGATTACAACTAGCCTCTAGTTAGAAAGAATAGCCATTACTACATGAAAAGTTCTCAAAACTCAATTGAGTAAACACTTAATACAACTTAACTGACTGATTTTAACTAATGATTGGTCAGCCTGACCTAAATGGACAAATCCTTTGTGATGTTATCTATTTTTACTATGGTCTGAGAGTCAGGAATATCACTTCTGAGAGGTTGTTTTTCTCTGGATCAGGATGATAAATAATGGAAGAGTCGTTTCCATACAATATTGCAAAAGATGAGACGTTATGCATAACATATTTTACATCTACCCAGCTGCATGCTGGTTTGATTGACCCCAGATGCTAGCAAAAGGCAAGTCAAAAAGCAAAGCCACAGAGCATGTTTAAACATCTTTTTTATTTATACCTGCATAATCAACTCAATGGTCAGAATACACATTTAAAAATAAGATTTACTGTGAATACTGTTAGCCAACATCTATCACAGCTCAACTTTAGGAATGATTAAATATGAAAGCCTTATATTGAATCAAGATGGTAGAATTTTCACACATTGTATTAAAGGAGAGAATGGGGAAAGATAAAGAAGAATGATAATTTTTTACACCAAAAGCTTTGCTATCTATAGCTTTCCAAGCCTGGAACTTCTAGAAGTTAGAAAGTTGACATTAGTGTGGACTTATTTATACAGGAAAAATGAGATGTTCCTATGACACAGGGTTTTTAGTGATACTTATTCTAGATCTGATGGGGAAGAAATACAAGTCTGGTGGGACTGAGACAACTTGTAGATCTAAAATTCTACAGAAGGCCTACCAAAAAGTTTAATTTGAGTATCAACTCTAATTGATTGGTAGTATTTGTCTGGAACATTATATGGAGAAGACTTCGGAGGTAGAGCACAAGATCAGAAAGGAAGAATGCCATAATTAATTAACAATATCTTCCATGGGTAGGAGTGGCTAGAACATGTGCCAAATACAGCATCCTACCTATGGTGTGAGTTCTTGCCATCAACTTTAATTTAAACATAAAAATCACAGTTCTTTTTCTCTTATCTAAAGCCAAACAAATGAAATATTAAGAGAATTTAAAGTTCTAGATTTTTTTACTATCCAACGTACCATGGGTGTTGGAGTTTTTTCCCATACCAGCAGATTTGTCTATTAATCTGACAATTACCCATGGTACCGTTCCCTAATGGATGGTTCTACTTGAGGTAAGAAACAAACAGAAGTTCATTCAGCAATTAAATAGGACAGAAATATCTAGAATTTATTAGAATAAAGTAGAGGATGGAAACCAAAGATATAGATAATCTAGATTGGGTAATCAGCCATTTTATTAAATGATCACTTAAATTATATTTATCACCTAAGTTTTCATAGCAAGATAGACGAAAATCAGCAATATTCTAGAACATACAAGTGCAATTTATTTACTTATTTCAATAAGTATTTATTTAGTATCTATTCATTTTCAGGCACTACTCTAAGTATTAGACAAAGGTAAGAGTTATTGTGGTGTACTTTAAAATGAACACAACTTGGTCTCTGGCCTTAATAAGTTGTGATTTAGTATAAAAGATCAAATTTTCAACTAATTTATTACGTAGGACAGTTTAACATGCACAAAACAATAATGTGTACAATTTATGGCTATAGCAGAAATTGCTAAATATCAAAAAACTATTGCTTTTTAAGTTAAGAACTTAGCAGAAATATTTCGATCCTTCGCTGAAATAAACAAAATCAATGAATCAGGAATGATATTATCCTAAGGCTGGCCCCTTATGCCTCCTCATTAGAGGAGACCCCAAAGGACTCTGAACCTACTTCTCATTAAAGAAACCATGAAAGGAGCTTGAAGCTCATATGAAGCATTCATCCTTCCATTCTGCCATAATGATCCTCTCAGCTGCTCCAGGCATCTAAACCCAGGGTATGCTCCTGTAATCAACATTTGAAAGAAAGTTATCAGCAAGATCTCGCAGATGACTATCCTGAGTGGGAATAAAAGAAATATCCTAAGTGAGTCAAGAGTATGAATGCAAAGACCAATTCATTAATTCATCAACAATTTACTGATGCTTACTGCATGCAAAGCAATTCACAAGAGACAGGGAATACAAAGTCAATGTAATTTCAATTTCTGTCCTCAATTTCAAGAATCTCAGGTCTAGAAGGGGAGGAAACAACTTGTAAGAAAATGGTTGAAGTGAATCTGAGCTTCTTCCTTACCACTTTCCCTTACCTCCCATCCCCCACAGCAGGCCTACTGCATGACAATACAGAGGGTAGGTGGGAGCACAGGAAGACTTGAGGTGGTGTTCCCACAGGCACCTGAGGAAGTGAGACATGGGGGAAGGGAGGAACCCAAGCAGAAGATATATTTGTCTCAGTTAGAGCAGTGTGCCTGCTGACATCTCAGGAGGCTGGGCACATGGAGTGGATGCCTGGAGGTGGAGGTGGCAGGAATGGTTGGTAAACTGGCGATACTGAGCCAAGTAAATTATTCAGGATAATAAGAGCCAGGTTTCTCACTGACAAATGCACTTACGTACATAGAAAGAAGGAAGTCTAGAAAGAACTCAAGTGCCTCCTGGAAATTAGATGTATCTATATGAACTCATGTATACATATATTTAAATATATATACATGTTCAAATAGATATAGAAACAGTATAAATAGACTTACATTTACTAGCTTTATATGCTAAGAGGGCTGAGTAGCAATGGCATTCCACTAGCAACGGGTATACTGAGAGCCCAGATCTTGGAACCAGTACTTTTTGAGAAATACCTGATTCCGGGATTGAGGCAGGAAAGTACAAGATAAGGTAGGAATATCTTTTGGGGCCAGAAAGTAAGAACGTGCTCAAAGAATAATGGTGACACATCAAAAAGACACAGGAGCCACCTGAATACGGTTCCTACTGGTATATCTGGGACATATTCGAATGTCAAAATTACTGTCTGTTTATGAATGAATGTCTGGTTATGAGGAAACATTGGAGAGAGCCAGGCTGAGTGACATGTGATAGCTATAATGTAGAGCCTGGATAATTTAAAACTGGGAAAGATGTGGGGAGAAGGAACACTTGTATCATTGGAGAAAACTGAAGAGAGATAAAAACTTAACGCAATATACATTCCTGGATGAGATGCTGGGGCAGAATGGAAAGACGATTTGTTAAACAGCCAGAGAAATGTGAATGGGATCAGTGGGTTAGATGGTAGAATTGTATCAACAATCTCCTGATCTGGAGGGTTTCATAAAGGTTCTACAGGAGGGTGTCCATGTTTAAGGAAATGACCCACTGCAGTACTTAGGGGTTATGGAGCATCCTGTCTGCAATTTGCTTTCAAATAGTTCAAAAAAAGTCTAATAGCAATGGAGCTATTTTTTGAAAAGGGGGTGCGGTGCAAATGTGTTAAACGTTAACAATTGGGGAATCTTGGTGAGGGGTACACAGGACGTCATCGTCATGTACTTTCAACTTCTCTATAAATTTGAAATTATTTCAAGATAAATTACTGAGCTGATTTTTCAAAAGTTAATGTGATGAAGACTACTGCAGAGAGCTACACCAGGAACAAACCTCAGGCAACAAACCCAGGTAATGTAATTTTCTTCACCTTTCTCTTACTTAACTGAATTTCTATTTTAAGCTGTAGAGTTTGCCAAGAGTCATAGAAACTTAATACATTTCAATTCAGTGACTCCTCACACACCCCTTTTCAGGGGGCAGCTCTGGACTCTAATAAATTCCAAGTTATTGGGGGGAAAAGTGAGAGAATACAAGCTTCGATTTCACCAGCCTTGAAGGCATCCACCGAGACAGTGACGTCTCCATCTGGTCCCATGTCAGCATTCCATGCAGATCCCTGAGGAAATACTCATCATTCTCCTTCCACACAGCTCCTTTTGGTTTGCTGCTTTCTCCACCCTAACAACAACTTGGCATTACATAAGCTCCCTTCTACCACCCCCCAACCCCTCCAAAAAACCTATATGCAACCCAGGGTAAAGTATGGGAGGACTCCTGAACTGACTGATTGAGATTAACTTTCTACCACCTTAGGAAATGAAAGCACAAATTAAATATTTAACTGAAATGTAGAAAAATTTTAAAAATTAATTTCCCTGCACACTTGAGTTTGTGATGTGACAGCAGAAAGGAGAGGATGTAGGAGGGGGGATTTCTTGCCTAGCTTTTGAATGTCAAAATCCTAGATCCTTAGGAGAACAGAAAGGAAGGACTCATGTCTTATATTAAAACATTTTGGGGCTGGCCCTGTGGCCCAGTGGTTAAGTTCACACGCTCTGCTTTGGCAGCCTGGGGTTTCACTGGTTCGGATCCTGGGCACAGACATGGCACCCCTCGTCAGGTCACACTGAGGTGGCATCCCACATGCCACAGCTAGAAGGACTCACAACTAAAATATATACAACTATGTACTGGGGGGGTTTGTGGAGAAAAAAATAGAAAAAAAAAGAGAAGATTGGCAACAGTTGTTAGCTCAGGTGCCAATCTTTAAAAAAAAATTAAATTAAAAAAATAAAACATTTTGGGGGCTGGCAGGTGGCATAGTGGTTAAGTACATGCACTTCACTTTGGCAGCCTGGAGTTTGCAGGTCTGGATCCCAAGTGTGGACCTACCACCACTCATCAGGCCATGCTGTGGCAGAATCCCACATAAAATAGAGGAAGACGGCATAGATGTTAGCTCAGTGACAATCTTCCTCAAGCAAAAAGAGGAAGATTGGCAACAGATGGTAGCTCAGGGCCAATCTTCCTCACCAAAAAAAAAAAACAAACAAAAAAACATTTTGGAGAAAAACATCATGACTAAGGGTGATACTCCCTCTCTTCACCCCCACTCTCCAAGGCAAGAAAAGGATTATCTGGGCTGAGAAGGAAAAGAGTCAAAAGAAAAATGGTAGGACATTGGCAGGATAGAGAGAGAAGGGCCTTGTACCTTGTTTCCTGAGCTAATGCAGAGAGGTAGCAAAACTCCAGAAATGTGTGTGGGTTCTAAACCAGATAGTACTTGGGGAGCATTGGTGGTTCAGTGGTTGCATTCTAAATTAGATAGAACTTAACATCCATTTTCCCAGCAGAGTCTTGAGGAGGTGGCAAAACCCAAGAAAGTCCTGGCTGCCTGATATGCCTTGACCACCGTTTCTCATTCCTGGCCAACCATTGAAATCACCTGGGAACCATACTAACTCAGACCCTAATCCAGGGCAGGGTTCTCAAACTTTAGCAGATAAAGAATTACCTCCAGGGTTTTTAAACTATATATCTGGATACCACCCACAAAGTTCTTGATTCCATAGGTCTGGGATGTACCAAGAATTTCAGTTTCTAATCAGTTTCCAGGTGGAGCCAAATACTGCCGCTCCTGGACCACATTCTGAGAACCACCACCCTGGGAGTCCTCGGCTGTAAAGCTCCTCAGGCAGTCCTTATGTTCAGCCAGGGTTGAGAACTGTAGGTCTAAGCAGATGGAGCCCCAGGCAATCCCGCAGACATTCCTACTTGCTACATGGGAGAAACAAAAAACATTGCCCAAGTGAGCCCAAGAGTTGCACAGCAGTAGTGGAGCATAACCTGACTCCAAAGAAACAAAGGTCTCCATGCAAGCCCACATCAATCAATGACCAAGAATGAGATGAGGGATAGATGGCTCAGAGGTCTCTGCAGCCAAATGACATCAAAGAGCAGAAAACCCTTTATTCCCTCCACCACCGCCCACCATAGTCACAATAGTCACATGCCAGGGAGAAAGTAAGGGGGCAGTGGGACTCGCTATTTGGCTGAGAGATTTAAATTTTTACCGCCAGTGGAAAAGGAGCTCAAAATAGAAATTATATTGCAACAGAGAAAAATTTAAAAGTTAAAATTTTGTGAACTGATTTTTTTTCTTCTTTTGAGGTAGTAGGCAAGGTCATTTTTCATGGCTGAGGGGACCAAAAAGGGCATGAGAAGAGTGGTTAAAGTCTGGAATGCTGGTGGACGTAATAGACATGGGAACTGACCAGAGATTGTTAAAAGGATTATCGACCTGAGTTGCAGGGCCAGCTGAGATCGGAAACCATAAATTTGTAGTGGCATCAATTCGCACAGTTGTGTGACTTTTCTCCATTGGTGCTGCCAGCCACAGTGTAGAAACAGAAGGGATTGCTTATATTGATCTAAAGTTGGGGGTCTGTGGATAAGTATAGCTAAAAGATAAATCAATGAAAACACTATAGATCTTGAATGTTAGTTGAGAAGTTTAGCTATTAACTCTCATTGGAAAAGACTGGCAGCCAATTAGGTTTGAAGAAGACAGAAAATTGGAAGCACAAGGATATAACTACAATGTATTACTAAAATGGGAAATATCTTCAAACCCGGTATTGCTACAGAACAAGTATGGAAATAGAAGCATCAGAAAACCACAGTTCGAGACCCTACTCAATCAGCTAGAGAGCAAATTATTTAACCACAATAAACATAAAAATAATAATTTGAGGGCAAATAGTGAAATAAATTTCCGTGAAAAAGATATTCCTTTATTAGCAAGAGAATAGCAGCTATTGACACATACATAAAGTTATTTTTACCAATTTTTTAAAAGGGCTAAAAGATTAACGATTATTGTATCGTGAAAAAATAAAATCTAAAAATCAACTAAAGGAGATTTTTTTAAAACCGTTAACTGGAGAATTCAAACATTATTTAACATCTGCTTGGTACCAAATAAGACTTTCCCAGAATTGTTATCTGGTGTATTTTTTTAGATGCTTTGCAATGATAATTTTAGTATACAAAACTAAAGAGGCACTTGCTTGCCTGTTTATCAGCAAACTCCATTTTAATAGTCCTTTCTTGCCATGAAAAATGCACTGAATTGGCACTAAACCAAGAGTTATTTGTAGTGAGTCTGAGAACGCAGCATACATGTTTGCCAAAATAGTTACATGATAATGCTAAATTCAATGGGGCATTTATCATATGAGTTTTTTAAAAGACAAAATGGCACAATAGTTTCTCCTAGTCTGCCCTGAGAAAATTCCTTTAAAAGGATCTGCTGATCATACTCCGCAATTTATTTTAAATCGGAATTGCAGAAATGAGTAAGTAACCCACCAAAATGCCTGGGAGCACTAAATGAAATTCCAGAGAGTGATTGAAAGTGTTGATCCAGATGGTGGTCAGACAATGTTTGGGAACTCTGCTGTCAGCCTAATTGTGAGTAATGACTGAACTCTGAGAAGTTTGCACATTTGAATCAGATAAGCATCCACAATGATGGATTCTTTCAAACTTTGTTTGAATGTGCTTTGAGTTATCATTTATCTTTTTTCACTTGTTTTAATTTCTGATATTTCCATTTCTGAGAAGATATTCAAGAATATATATTCAATGGCTTTTAAAGCTACCTTTAATTCTGTGGTTTATTCCATCAGCAAACTTTTAAAACTGAGTGTGTTGAAGATATCACAAAAAACTGTAGCCAATTATTTACTCACTAAACATTCTGTGTGAGTTCCTCTTCTCTCCTGTCTTCTCCTCCACCACTTTCTTCTCTCTCTCCTAATCCTTCCCTCTTTTCTGAATATTTACTATCAAGGCTGCAGGAGGCCCTCTAAGATCATATAGCTTAGTGGGAAAAAACCCAAACACATATAAATATAATTATTAAAAAATTGTAATGAGCTATAAAATCTGACTAGGTACCATGAAAGAGAAAAATAGCAGTGGGAGGATGGAGCAGTTGAGGAGGCATGAATTTGCTTCAGAAATGGCGGTCATGAAAGGCTTTTTGGAGAAGGTGACGTGGAGGACAATCTGACTTCGGGAATAAAGAAGTGAAAGAAGTGAAAAAGTGAAAGACAACTCATGTAACTGGACCCCAGTGAGAGGCGAGGGACCAGAGATAAAACTGGAGAAGGAGTTAGGGGCTAAACCATGAGGGAGCTTGCTGGAATGGCAAAGGGTTTGAATTTTACCCTAAGCGCAGCAAATAGTCATTGAAGGGATGAGATGTGGGGAATAACATGATCAGATCAGATTTGCAGTTTTGAAAAGAATCACTGGCCTTTGGTAGAGAATGGATGAGAGAAAGACAAAAGGTGAAGCAGGAAGAACAATTAGGAGTCAATTATTATAGTCTAGGCAAGAGATAAGGGTGGCCTGAACTAGCATGGTGGCGATGGAGACACCCTGCTCCATTTCAACCCTCAGTACATCCAATTCTATTTTTATATGAGCAAAATAGCCTTATGTTTTGTCCCTCTTTTTTGCTCACAGTTCTCTATCGGTATAAAAATACATGAAGTGTTTGATATGATAATTGCACATTGTTTTCATTTGTTTCCAAGTGAACTTTTTTTTACCTCTCCTGAAAATGTCATCTTTATAAGGAGTGTATACGAGGGCTTTAAAAGAATGATAAAAGGATAGCCAACATTTATCTCCCCTGAATTGAAAATAGTCAAAACTGTTGTGTATAGTGGGAGAATAATTGTCATTTTAGCTCATGAGAAAATGTATTATATTTATACACTGTCTTGTCCTATAAACTAAATAGCATTTTATATGAACAGGCAAAATGGCTCTAAGTCAACAGTAGAAACCGATCCAAATTTAAAAGTTAAACCAAGACTTGAAGTAGTTTCCCAACAAATTTAAAGTTTACTAGGACTATTCCTCCTCTCTATCAATAAATATAGCAGTCCTGATATGCCCAAAGAGTGTTTAGCATTATAATAATGTTCATCTATATTTCCCAATCAATTAGTCAAAGGAAGAAAATTAGCATACCGAGGTATTTATCATTCTTCATTCAATTGATGGTTCTTTGGTGACATCGACTATAAAGTGAAATTAATGCTCACAGCATGACACAAACTTTTCATTTCAGACTACAGTCCCTTGTTAATTAACGTATTTGTTTGTTGTTGGTCTATAAAGGGCTTAGCATCATAGCTAGAATATTTTCCTTATTAGAAAACAAGTAAAATCGATTTTCTCCTAAATCATCTCTGCAGACAGGCCCAAATTTTTCAATAATTCTTTAGTGCTCACGGTTGAGCATTTGCTGTCTGCTCTGATTCTGATCATGGGCAAAACCTTCCTGGATCATTAGCAATTTACAATAGAAATGAGTAGCTACATCAGTTAGAAAGACAAATATGGGTCAAGTGATAATAATTAGCTAAGTTTTAATAAAGAGAAGAAGAGACTATTATTTTTCTACGATGAAATAAAATAACTTTCTTTGGCTTCATTGAGTTGCAGTGGGGAGGGGCTGAAATCAATTTGAGCTAAAAGCTGACCAATAGTACTCCAGCAGTCTACACATGGCTCAAATCCATTTTATTCATCACCTCAGGGAGTAAATCCCTAAGTCCAAATTAGGTTTCCAAATCCTGTTCTATTCTTCAGCTTCTCCTAGCTGATCTGGCTAACTCTTTACCCCAGACTCCTCCTTCCATTTTTGTTTTCTTTTTCATGTGACCATTCTTGTGATGAATATTTGAACATCAGTGTACTGCTTACATAACCTTAAGTGCCAAGCTTCTCAGAGGGAGTTGAGTCAGCCAAGCAGAACATAGCATGGAGGGGGAGGGGGGCGCTACCATGGTGATTTACCCAGAGGACTCACCCTACATGAATGTCGCATAAATTAAATTCCATTCGTCATCCTGGTTGTCTTTGTCAAAGCTGTCTCTCCCCTTTGCGAGCAGCAGCAGGGTTGTGTAGTACTAGAGTACTTGAGAAATCAGAAGAGAAAGGGCAATATATGTACTGCCACAGGGCACACAGAAAATCCTTTCCCTGTGGCATTAGGGAAGAAAAGATAATTGTACCAGAAACACTCACTCCATAGTGTGAGAAAACATTTTGCAGGGAAGTGGATGAAAGATATGATGAATGCAGAGGGCATTATTAAACAGTAGCTCCTTCAATAAATACACTCATTGTATACAGTGTGTCCTCAGATATAATCATGTGATAAGTTTACCCTTGTCACCGTTCTCTTACCCAGCACTTCATCCATCTTAGTTCTCACAATCTGCTCTGCACAGTGTCTGTGTCCTGTGGCTCCTTAACATGTGGTTAATAAGAATAAAGCACTCCTGCCAAGACATCAGTCACCAGGTAGCCACCCATAAAAGGAGTCAGGTGACTAACTGTTGGCAACAAATATTAGAATGTCCATGCTGTTTGCCAACCAGGAGATACCTCTCTGCAATTGATTTCCTTGGTTTTGGCCTGGCTATGTTTGTGTATCTTCAAACTGCGTCACTAGAGACTGTGGGCTCTGGGTCTGTAAAAGATTAGCATTCTTGACGAGAAGCAATCAAAAACAGTGAGAAACTTCTGATACCTTACTTTAGAGGGACAATATCTTGTTGTTTACTCAACATTGTTTATGGTTCTCACTTACTGAATTTGCGTTATGAATTAAAAAACTCAAACTGGCAAAAAAAAAGTTGCTCCAGATTAAATACCTAATTAGTGTACCCCCAACTTCTCAAAGGTTTTCTTTTCCTCACTAGTTAAGCTTCATGAAATCATAATCTTGGATTAATCCTAATTATAACAGGTTTTGTAATTAATTTTCTTATTTGTAGCACTCAAAACAAATGGAAAACAAGAGCTAAGTCAAAGGGAAATTCCTTTCATGTACCAATATTTTATAATGAAACTAAAATATTTTACATAATATAAGAAATATTTAAGGCCCAATGTAGAGTAACCATAATTTAGCACCAGTGCTAAAAAGTATTCTCTCATTGCAAAAAAAAAGAAAAAAGCATTGACGGGGGAACTTTCATATTATGGACACCTCACCTACCACAAGTTATAGTCTCTGAACATAAAGCACTGCCATCAAGATCTCGGCTACCTACAAACTTCTCTCTGAGGATGCAGAAAACACCTCAAAACCAACATGCCCAATACAGAACTTAAGGTCTTCTCCTCAAACCAATTCCTTCCCCTATATGCTTTATCTCAGTGGTGGTACCACCATCTATCCAGGTCCACAAGCCATAAAACTAAAGGCATCTTTGTCATCTCCCTCACCCTCAGCCCACACATCCTACCCAACACCAACCCTGTTGATTTTTATCTCCTAAATACATTTGCAGTGGTTTCACCCCAGGCTAGACTACATATATCTCTTGCATAAATTATACAAAAGAGTTGCCTAACTGCTTTTCCTGAATCTTTCCTTTCCAGCCTACAATCTAGTCTCCACAATACAATCATACTGGTCTTTTCAAAATATAAATCTACTAACATCCTTAAACCTTTACTCACTGACATCTGGGGCTCCAAGGCAAGAGGACAGAGACAACTGCTCAAAAGTCAGGATCCATGATCAAAGGAGAAACAGCAACGTCAACCAAGAATGTACTCTCCGCAAATCTTCATACACCTGCCCCCTATGTTCCAGTCATACCACATTGTTAACTTTTCCAGAATATAGTATGGTATTAGTGATTCTTTGCCTCTAAATGAACTTTTTACACTTTATCTGATAAACTCATGCTTTTTCTTTAGAACTCTATTCAAACTCTCCTTCTTTTGGCCTTCTCTGGCTATACCAAGGCTGGGTTACTTGATCCTCAGTGCTAACTAGGACTTTTAGGTTCTTAGGTTAGGACTTTTGTGTTGATGCTATTATTAACCTTTTTTTCCTCTCAAAATAGTTATTGTTTAAATGTATGGCTATAGTCACCACTGGACTGCTAGCTGCTTATGGGAAAATATTATTTATTCATTTTCTCAGTTTTTCAACAAATATTTTTCAATGCCTATTACTACATACCAGTACATGTAACTCTAGCACATAAAAGGCACATAGTAGACACCTCAGTATGTTTGAATGTGGTGTAGAAAAATATTTTTTCTTGATGTTCTTTGTTTTCTTTAGAAAAAAATTAAGAGACCAATGGTATTTTTATCATTATTGGTTTTGGGTTTTTTTTCTGTTTTATCTTCAGTGTCCAGCACAATGCCTAGCACATATCAGGTTTCATGTACAAGTTTTCTGAATAGATGAACGAAGTCTCTGGAAAATCCTTCCCATATTCCTGCTAGGCAAACACCAACTCATGCTTGGCTTCTTTGAGGAAGCATTTCTCAGCTCCCTGAGACAATTTTGTCAGCCCATCCTTTATGTTCCCAGAGCAAATGTCCATACCCTTACAAGACTACTTAATTACATTTTAAAATCTTTTTTGAGTATCTGCTTTTTTCACTAGAGTATGAGCTCTTGATATTATATGTCTTAGTGGCTCAGCATAGTGAATAAATAAATGTGTGAAGAGCTACAATGAAATACAATATCTAAAAGTGCACAAGAAAGGCCCATTAATTCTGAATTGAAGGATGGAAGGCCATGTTTTTGGAGAAAATGGTACTGGAATTCAAAGATCAATAAAATAAAATTTCAGAGTCATGTAAGGGATAGGGACAAGAAAAGACAGTCCAGATAGAGGACAGCATCACATAGCAGGGCATAACTGTGCACTTGCAGGGGGTGACAGGAGTGGCTGGACCGCAGGAGAGTGAAGATGGTACAGAGATAGTGCAAGAAAGGAGCTTGAAGCCGAGGTAGCAGGCTAATGCCCTGGGATGGATAAGATTTGAATGTGTTCCTAAATCACATCAGAATATGATGAGGGCAGAAAGTAGTCGCTGGATTTGGTGAATAGAAAGTGGGAGTTTTAGGAGACTGTTTTTGCTGGATATTGGAGGATAGAATTAAGATTATAGGAGTTTCACAATGAGTTGGAAATAAAACAGATGCAAAAAGAGTAGATCATTCTGAGAGTTTTAATAATGAAAGGAAATGAAAAGACAAGGACAAGAACTCAAAGTTGATGAGAGGAGATTGAAGATGTGAGTAGGTCTAAGAATGAGAAGCTAATTAATGGAGGCAATACCAATAAACAGATGAAAAGGATAGTACAGGTGGAAGGGTGAATCTTTGAAAGGAAGACAGATATTTCTCCCTGAGGGATAAAATTTATAACCTTAAAGAGCCAGCATGTTACGCTTCTTTAGGATCCCTTTATTAGAATGTATGTGGTAAGGGTAAATATTAGCATCAAAAAGTGGTTAATTTTATTTATCACTTAAATAGATAAAGACTATATTATTTTAGAAGAAAAAAGCTAGGTAGTATTGACTGAGAGATGGTCTCTCAATTTTCTTGTAATTCTAAATTTCTTTGTCTAGAAGCCTCTTCTAAATCGCTACTCTTGACCATTTTCTGTGTCAGAGGTCATGGGAAGGTGGCTCTTGCACCACCTGCTCTTATGGGCAATGCTGGTAGCTGTACTGAGTTTTAAATCACTAAAATTTCTTCCACGGAGAGGAAAATATCACAGTTAAATAATAGTAATCCAATATTGATTTCTCGCTACTGTATATTTTTCATTCTCCAAAATTCAATGGCTGCGCCTACTATGTTGGAAAACTTTTAAATGAACTTGCCATACTTAATTAAAACTTGATTTCAAGTTATTGTAAATTTCTTATTCCTTTAAGGAATCAGCAGAATAATGACTTCCACACACAAGACCATTTAGTACTCTAAATTATCGTCACATACAAAAACAAAACATAAAATCCTCATAAAATTTACTGCAAAACATTAAGCTAATTGAATTTCTCTTAACATAGTGACAAAATGTAAAAATTTTAAAAATTCTTGGAAAACTGAATCGGTTACTTTACATAATCCTCCGAATAATTGCTAGGTATACTAACATCTTAAATTAAGGAAAATTTCAATAAGTCCTTATAATTGCACCATCATGATCATTGAGCAAGTTTTCTTCCCTCTTACTCTCCAAAATAAACTTAACACTGTTATTATCTATTACAAAAACGGTCTAAAGTGATATATGGCATGTTTTAACAACATACTGTTTCATTTGAATTATCTCTAGTTGTAGCTTTTCCTCATCTTAAATCATCTAACCTCCAACCTCTAATTCATTTTTTGTTTATAGCTGTGGATACAGACACAGCGTATTAACGATCCGTCCCATATGCTTGTTAAGGTGAGTTCAATCATTCTTTGGCAGGAGTCTTTTTTTTTAACCTACATTTAACCTACATCATGCAAGAAAAATTAGGTTGACCTAATTGTTCTTTGGAGCATGGGATCTTCACAGCCATATTTGCACGGTCTCCTTTTAAATACTGTGGTTTTCCCTACCGTACCTCCTAATGTTTTAAGGGAGATGCATTAGAAAAGAGGGGGAAAACCCCATTTAGTGCTGTGAAGGGTGCTGGCCTTGCTAGTTTTTTAATACTGCTGTGCACGCTTATCTTCCTGTCTTGATTGATGGAAGCTTGACGGTGTAGTGTATACTGGCAGCAGCGTAAAATGATTGCTGCTGCATCTCTTTGACATCATTCCAAAAAGTTTCCATTGACAATCTGCTTAGCCTCCCACCCCACCAGCTTCGGTTGTTATTTGCAGAAGACATTGCCAGTGTTTGGCTCTCAAGAAATCCTCCAAGTCAGATAACTCTCTTAATGAATACTAGGATAAGAAGTAAAGGGCCGATGGCTCAGCAAAAAAAAAATCCATATCTCATAGGCAGTTACCTAATCAAATTCCCTAGGATTTAAATAAATTCTTTAAGTAAAATAAAAGAAAAATGACTCTTCCTTTTGTAAATTGTGAAACGAAATCCACTTGCTAACATGAAAGTATTTTTTAATTGAAACTGATTTATAGCATATTTGAAGGATAATACATACTAAGTGTTTAATAAAGTGGAAAAATCTTTGAAGTAGCTCAATAATTACTTTACAGCGTGATATAACAAGGAATCCACTTTCAAAAATAAAATTAATCTTGGGGGCTGGCCCAGTGGGTGAGTGGTTAAGTTCATGTGCTCCACTTTGGCAGCCTGGGGTTCATGGATTCAGATCCTGGGCATGGATCTAGCGCTGCTCATCAAGCCATGCTATGGCGGTATCCCACATAGAAGAAGTAGAATGACTTACAACTAGGATATAAAATTACGTGCTGAGACTTTGGGAAGAAAAAAAAAAGAGAGAACGATTGGAAACAGATGTTAGCTCAGGGCCAATCTTACTCACCAAAAATTAAAAAATAAAATTAATCTTCCGTGTCACCAGGTATTGTCTCTGGTGGTTGTCTCAGTATATACATGTACAATACAGAATGAACCTTTATTGCCACCTAATATCCTAAGAAGGTAACAGTTTTTACTTATTTTTGTAGAAGTACAGGTGATATGAATGCTTATCAATATGAGATACAGTATAAAAATGCAACAGGGATACAAAATATCTAATCCAAGAAATAGATAGGAATCAAGAAGTTATTCTCTTGTGAGTTAGGACCTTAGCACATTCATGGTCACCATACGTATCAGTCATTCAACACTTATCAGAAACAAACAAGTCCCATTTATATTCATCTCCATTTATGGGTTACAGACTTCTTCCATCATGTAAAATTTGATGCAAATATCTTAGTAGTTTTGCTGTTTCGACAAAGAGATTGAAATGTAGTATATGTGTGTTTTCTTCTTTTGTAGTTATACTACTTTAAGAGAGTATTTTTTTCAGTGGATTAGATGAGTATTTTCACTTTTTTCTCTTCAATAATGAGGGGAAGAAGAAACATCAAATCAATTCCATAAAATCCATAAAATTCCAATTCCATAAATTCCATAAAATCAAGAAACACAAAATCAATTCCATCTTCAATGTAAGGAAATGTGTAATATGACTATTTGTATAAATATCAAAATAGACAAAAGAATGGTCAATGACTTAGCAAAAAAGGGAAGTGTCAAACCTGTGACTACAAAAGGTGGAAACAAATGAAAAGCCAGGTGAGGGTCCCTGCAGAACCTCAGAGAAACAAAAGGTGACAATGCAGAATGGCTCAAAAATCAGATACCAGAGGAGGCCAGAATAACCAAATGGTATACAGCAGGGCGATTCTTCCAAAATCTGTACAAGAAGCAGTTAGTTCCACAGCCAAAAAATACAAAATTTCTAGAAGAAAAGCAAGAGACTAAAGGTTTGCTCTGTGGACAACCTAACAATATAGCCCCAAGCTCCAGGCATAGAGAAGGGCCAGTGTGAGAAGCCACACTGAAAATGGGTGATTGAATCTGCATATTGAACCATTGGATTACTCCCCCAGACTTTCCCACCTGGCTGCAGGATAGCAGCAGCTGGACTAATGTCCTAGGCAGGAGACTGCAAGACCCTTTTCTAGTGAAAATAGAGAAAGATACATAGCAACTAACATTTAGGGTCCCCTAATGACAAAGCTAACTAGTCTTCTGACTGCCTTAGAATGAAAGTCACCAGTGTACCAGCCTACCCCTACACAAAGATCTTCTAACCAGCTTTTTTGTTCCTTACTCAAATGAATGGGCAGCTAAGGATTATTGAATATTCAAAAAAGAATCCATGCTAAAATATAGTGAGGAAAATGAATAAACAGGAAATAAAGTAGGGAGGAAAAAACAGAGACGATGCAGATGACAGACAATGCAGATGACAATAAATGTGACATTATCATAGAAATTAAAAAGGCTATTGTATCAATGAAATAGGAGTATTGTTTAAAAGAAGGAAAAATTTGAAAAAGAGCTCTTGAAATTTTAAAGTAGGATTTCTGCAATATAAAAATCAAAGAAGGTTTGGATAATAATGTCGTGGAAAAGTCATAAAGTAAAAAGAAAAAAGCCAACTAAGTAATAAGAGAAGAGAAAACATAAGAATAATGAAGATTAATCTAGGAGATACCTCAGGCAACTAACAGGATTACCCAGAAAGAGGATAGATAAAACAGTGATGAGGAGAAAATCATCAAAGAAATAATACAAGAAAATTTTCTATAACTGAAGTCCATGAATCTCCAGAATAAAAATGTCCACCAAGTGCCTGGTAAAATGAATGGGAAAAGATCCACAACAAGACAAACTATTTTGATTGGTTCTTCAGTTAATATAAAAGACCTGGATTTTGGCATTTTACTTTTGCTTTATTTTCTATTTTTGTTGGTATTTTATGTGTTTCAATGATGTTTCCTCTTTCCTATTTTAACAAGAAATTGAGGAAAGTATGACAGATGCTTGTCTGCTGCTATGCTATCAGAAAAAAACTTTCATTGTTGAGGGTCTTGAGCACACAATTTATCACTCAATTTCACATTCTTGTATTATTTCATGTCTGTTTAACTTGTCTCTCAAAATAGAAGAGCTAGCCCACACATATGCTGTCAAACGATTTTTATCAAGAGTACCAAACTAACTCAACAGGAAAATGAAAGTCTCCATATGCAAAAATTATTTCACGATGGCTCAAAGATTCAAATGTAAAAGTTAAACATTTCCAGAAGAAATATAGCAGGATATCTTTCAACCACAAAGATTTCTTAGATGAGATAGAGAAAGAACTAGGTATAAAAGAAAAATTGATAAACCTTATTTATCAAAATCAAAAACTTGTTTTCATCAAAAAACTCTACCAAGAGGCCAACCTGGTGGCGCAGTGGTTAAGTTCGCACATTCCACTTTCAGTGGCCCAGGGTTCACCGGTTGGGATCCCGGGTGTGGACCTACACACCACTCGTTAATCCATGCTGTGGCAGGCATCCCACATAAAAAGCAGAGGAAGATGGGCACAGATGTTAGCTCAGGGCCAGTCTTCCTCAGCAAAAAGAGGAGGATTGGCAGCAGATATTAGCTCAGGGCTAATCTTCCTAAAAAACAAAACAAAACAAAAAAACTCTACCAAGAATATAGTCAAGTCATAGATTGGGAGAAAATATTCACACCTCATATAAATATTAAAATATTTAAATTCAGAATATATGAACAACTTTCACAAGTCGATAACAAATTGATGAAATGAATGATGCTTACTATTAAATATAGTAAAAATATTCCTATTAAGAAATAGGCAAAGCCATTCCATAAAAGAAGACATACAAATGTCCAATAAGTACATAAAAAAAGTATTCAATATTATCAGTCATCAGGGAAATATAAATTAAAACTATAATGACAAACCACTACACACTCATTAGAATGGCTAAAATAAAAAAGATGAAATACAAATACCGATGAGGATGCAGAGCAGCTAGTACTCTTATACATTGCTGGTGGAAGTTTAAATGGGATAATCATAGATTCACCCTATGACACAACAGTCCCACTCATAGATATTTATCCAAGAGAAATGAAACCACATGTCCTCCAAAAGCCTCGTATAAGAATGTTTATGGCAGTTTCAGTCATAACAGCCAAAAACTGGAAACAGTTCAGTGTCCGTCAGCAGGAGAACGGATAAACAAACTGTGGTATTTCTTCTATGATATACTTCTCAGCAATAAAAATGAACGTGGATGAATCTCAAAAACATTATGCTGAGGAAAGAAGCCAGACACAAGAGTGCTTGCTGAATGATTCCATTAAAATAAAGTACTAGATTAGGTAAAACTAATCAATTAGTGATCACCGGCATGTGTGTAAGGTGTGTTATTAAATAGGAAAGGCCACAAGTACACTCTCTAGGGTGATGGAAATGGTTTATATCTCGATAAGGGAGTGTTTACACAGATGTATTTATTTTTCAATACTGGTTGAACTATATACATTTAAGATTTGTGCATTTCACTCTATATAGATGATATTTCAATAAACTTACCATGTGAACAAAATAGAAGCGTTAGGATTCTATGTTAAATTTGTAGGACATTTTTCCCAGTACTTATCAGATCATTGGGTAAGTATACAGTCCAAATGACATAAAAATGCAGCCAAAGCAGATTTTAATATTGTTACATGAGAAGTTCCAGTTTCATGGTGTCCCCACCACTACTTAGAGGAATTCCATTAGAGATAGAAGTTAATCTGGAAACAACTCCCACTGAAAGAGTGTACATATTGCAAAGTTCCCTAAGTTTTTTTGTTTACAACCATCAGGGGGGTTTTTGGTACATGTCGGCAATCTCCAATGGTTAGAGGTAAGTGAGGGCTATGGGTCTATTTCCCCAGCAATTTCACCTGTGGGAGGTATGTTATAATGAAAACAGGTCTTATACTGAAGCTGGTAACACCTACCAACATTTTTTAGCTAGCAGCCATGAACAAAATTATACAAACTCTTCTGTTCAACAAAGTCCCAGCCCTCTCCTTTTTGGCACTTTGACAACAAATACTTTGCGTGGAGGTTTAATTAGAAACAGATGCTCTACTAGAAGAAGCCAGCTAATATTCTAGTTGGATCAGGTAAGAGAAACCTCCAAAGATCTTGGGATGTGAGGTTGATGGAGTTCAGAATCAGGGTAGAGGTGGCTCAGGCCACTAGATTCTTACGTCCTGTTTGATCAAGGCTGAGGTGGCTATATCATATTTCCAGCCAATCGACATGTCTTGAATATCACTCCTTTCATCAATGAAAAGTAATTTACAATTTCACTTATGCTAATTTATAAGTACTCTAGAGTTGACCTCAGGTAAAAATAGTTGTAGCTTAGCAACCTTGTGACTCCTGAGGCCTGGTTGGAGTAGTGGTCCTCAACCATGGCCACATGTTAGAATAACCTCTGGAGAGATTCTAACCCCAATGCCCAGGCCACACCCCAAACCAATAAAATCAGAGTTTCTGGGTATAGAATCCAGTCATCAGTCATTTATAAACCTCCCAAGGCGATCCCAATTCATAGATAAAAGTTGAGAACCACTGGATCAGAACCTTTCAATCTAGTCTAATTGCAGTGTATATTCCTGAATAGGTGTTTTAAACGCTATTTAACCACCTTAAGGGATAGATAATACACATTATGTATCACATTGTCAGTGTTTAAATATGAAGTAAGTTATAAAAATACAACAGTATGAAACTCATCTATTTCCTCAATGATACAACAGATCCAACAGAATTAGAGATGTTAACTAGCTGTAATACTCGCAAGGAAGGGAATTTGGCCATTTTTGAGTAATGGATGTGTTTAAATACAGATGATTATGACTTTGCATTGAAAATTTGATCTTAAGCAATTATATCCTGAGAATTGTCTGTAAGCAGTAATATGTGTCCTGATTCAAGGAAGTGACTATCTCGGCCACACCATGTCAAAGTCAAAACAGCAAAGTACAAATAAAACAGAATAACAAAGCGTGGGTGACAAAAGAAGGAAACCTGAAACAGATCAGATGTTGATAACTCCTTTAGCCCAGGTGGCCAAAGATTTTACTAGTTCCTAACAATGAGAAATTGGAAGATACTTTCAGAGTACTATTGCAAGTTATTTGTATTTGTAGTACATAAATAAGTTGATGTAAATTGATGAGTAAACTGAATATTTTCTTATGATTTGGGGAGAATTTGGACCTTCTCCTTTAATCTTTCCTATTTTTTATAAAGCCTATTATATCACAAACTTTGCCCAATCCCAACCAGTTCACTGTCTTAAAAGATTCTCCCTTAAAGAACATGAGCCCGGACCTCGACACCCTACCAATATTCCTCTTCTGACTTGCCCTTCAGAGACCCTGCTAAGATTTGTCAAGGTGGTGTTCACTCTTACCGCAGTAATTTCTAATAAATTTACTTTTTCTTTAACAGATTATCTGGAGATATTTTGACAAGCTCAACAGCATCATAATAAAGAATAACTAATTAAGGCTAATTCCTATTTTGGAGTGCTATATATTACACAAATTCAATAAATGTATATTGATAATTTTTAAGTAGAAATCAATTTAGCAATAAAAATTCCAATGGAATATTACAAAATATTTTGTACTCTCCTATTTATTAATCAAAAATAATCTGAGGAGGCTTGAGGAAAAACAAAACCCAAGCTACCCAAATAGAGCTCCTTCACAAGAGTCAGGGCACCTAAAAATTATTAGAGATTTATGCCTTTGGGTTTTACAGCCTAACACTATATTCAACCTCAGTGCTTTTGCCTATTATTTCCCTCCATCTAGAACTTTCTCACAATCGTCTTTCAAAACATGGTTTGGATGATATTTCTGTGAAGTCTTTGATGAGTCCTCTCAACCTTCTCTTTATAATGAATTACTCCCTCCTCTCAGCTGTGTCTTTTGTGTTTATCATATAGTGTTTGTTTTCATTTCGTTCTCCACCCACAACACTTTGACCTACTTGAGGGCAGGATGCATGTTGTTTATGTTCTTATTTCCCAGGGGCTCATCATCTCAGAGCCTAGATTTTTTTAAATGTAACCAATGTTTTTCGAATTATTTAACCAGATTTTTGACCCCATGATTATTTTATTTAATTGTAAACTCTACTTATAAACTCTTATTAACTAATGACACCTGAGTGGTACATTACTTTTATTACCACTTTCATCTCACTCTGGTGGAACTCAGACCCACATTTGGAGGATCTCTGAGAAGGAGTCCACAGCTGGGCCTCGTACCCACAATCCATCTCTTCTTTGGAGGGTTCTTGTCTATTCTAAGTCACGGATTTGAAACGAAACTGAAGCTGAGTGTTCAACAGAACAAGCTTTTATTCAATGGCCAAAGAATGGAGAAGTGGGAAATATGTTCACAAATCGACTTTTCAGCTCTTGGAGCAAGTAAGCAGCTGTTATAAAGGGTCAAGGTAATGAAGGGGAGGAACATTCATAGTATACAGGGAAGAGGGCAGGGTTTTCGGGGAAACAAGGGTGCCACCTCTTTTCTTTCCTTATTTAGTCATACCCTGCCATTGCTATGGCAAGTGTAAATTGTCAGGGTGCTGGTGGGTGTGTTATATGCATGGTAATGTATTACAATGAGCATAGAATAAACGGCAGGGTCTATGTCAGGTCAAGTCAGATTGCCATGTAGCCTTCAACCAGTTTAACTGGTTCTGACTATATGTCTCAGCCATCTTCCCCTTCCTCTCGTTGTGGTTTCCTGTAAGCTAAAGAGAACGTGTTAGGCTTGTTCTGAGCAGAGTTATGGTTAATGTCTTATGGGGCCAGGAACTGGGGTAACACTTTTGCGTGAGAAAGAGATCCTATAAGATGGAGACATCTGGTTAACAGTTGGTTGCGACAGAAATTCCAGCTAGAACAAGGGCACTAAAATAGAAATTAGACAGGTGCCAAAGGCAAGAGTCAACTATTTGGGACCATTCAGGTGAATGAGAATTTTGTAGAGGTTTGGAAGCTTTTGCATGCTTTCTAGGGAAATCTAATGTGCTTAGCATACTACTTCACAACAATTTATTTTGGTATGCTTAAGCATTTCAGTTAAAAAAACTCATATAGTATACTATCAGGTTCAAAAGAGTAGGGTGTGTGTGTGTGTGTGTGTGTGCGTGTGTGTTTTCTTGCAGAAAAGAAAATCTATATTACCTTATGTCACATCCCATATTGTTATTGTTCCTGAATTTTTTTCAGGAATATATTCTAGCCATTATATTCTCTATTTTACAAACAGGGAATTTTTTAAATGTTGCCTTCTTCAGTGAGAGGAGTAACTTGTTTTCTCTCTTTTAAGTGGTCTGAAAAGTTAACTGACATATTTAGGTCACTGAGAAAATGAATGTCAGGGTTGACATGAGTCAAGATTTCTCCAACAAGCCCTCCTTTCCTAGCAATTAGTGAGTGGTTGCATGGCATTAGCTTTAGTATCAAAAATCCTGGGGTCAAATTAGAAATTCACAACTTATGTAGGCAACAAGGGGCCATTAAAGTTCATGTCTCTGAGTCTCAGTTTCTCCTTTGTCAAATATGAATAATAGCACCTCTTTCATAGAACCTGAAGATTACATGAGTAATGCGAAAAAGTATATACTAGGCAATAAGAAATGTTTTTGTTGAACTGGAAATGTATTCATAGCAACTCTATGAATAAGTTAAGTCAATAAGGTACGTTCACTCACCTAGGTTATCACTCAGTATATGGGATGATAGTTTTGGATTCAAAACTATGAATACAAAGAAAAATTCTTTATGAGCATAGTTTAGGCAATATTCTATTTGTCAGGACACTGCAGCCAATAAACTACTTCTAGCATGAGACCAAAGGAGTGCTTCAATACCCACAAGTGGTCCAGATCTCTGTTTTATGTCTCTTCTGAAAGCAGGCAAAGTGTTTTTCTCTATCTGGTTCTCACAAATGAAGTGGGCAGAAATGTTAGCCGTGTGACTTTAATGAGTATCACATGAACAAGTTCCCTACACTCCACTCTGGAAATGTCACCAAATGAAAGGTTGCATTTAGAAAGGGCATCAAACTGAAGGAGATAATGGTGCCGTCATTGCTGGGTACATGGTTGAGGACATCATCTTTGCTGCTGGAAAACATAACAGAGACGCAGTGAGTTTGGTTACTGCATGCACAGCAATTACTCAGGCCATGTTGATGCACCTGCTTTAACCTGAGAATTGGTTCTTCTCCCAAACAAAACCAAATAAACCTAAACAAAGCAGACAGACGGATCGCCTGGCATATCCCACAGGTACTTGTTTTCCTGTTGTTAGGCAGTTAGAAGGTTGGCCAATGCTTAAAATGCACTCTTAGTCATCCACACTTAACACATTTTCTGTTGCCATAAGTGCAGTTGATAAACGGTTAGTTAAAAACTCTCACAGATAATACTTCCAGAATTCCCTTCCGTTTCAAGCCTGTTATCCATGGAACTATTCCAAGCAAAACAAACAGTAAGAACTTCAGCACAACCTTTGTGGGACTCTTACCTCCTACTCACATGATTAAATTCTCATCTAATTGCCATTTGGCTGCCCAAGGTTTTCTAAAACTTAGCTTGTATTCTATATATGGCGTTATGGCAAATATTGTCTACTCTGACAAGAAACCTCACTGAACAGTAATTAATTGTATGCCTTTCTACCCTCATCCTAGCTCCTGGAGGGTGAAAACAGTAAAATACGGGAATCATTTTTATATCATTCACGCTTAAAACAGGACTTAGCATCTAATAGGTCCTCAATAAATATTTGTTCACTCCCTTAAGAATGTCTTCATTATCACACCTTTTTTCCTACCAATACGAATTCTTTCCTATCAATGCATTTGTTCGTAATAGAGCTCCTGCCTCCATGACTTCATTGTATTTAATAATACCTCAATTCTTGTGTGTCTGGCAGCAAATTTTAACCTTTTTGAGTTAACCAAACTCTTTGAGCTACTCATCACTCATTTACTTTTATCAAGTTCCCAATCTACTTTCTCAATTTCAACAAATATTGATCAATGTCTTTAAAATATCATGCAAAGTTTTATTCAAGTTTGAAAACCGCACAACCACTGCCATCTGTAGCAACCCTCTGCAATAGGAATATAATGAGAGCCACAAGTACAAGCCAGATGTGTACTTTTAATTTTTCTACTAGCTATATTAACAAAGTAAAAAGAAACAGGTAAAATTAAGTAATATATTTTAACCACATATATGTAAAATATTATCATTTTGACATGTGTTCAACATAGAAATTATTAATGAGATATTTTACATTCTTTTTTTCTTATTAAGCCTTCCAAATCTGGAGTGTGTTTTAGGCTTGCAGTGCATTCAATTTGGACTAGCCACACTCCGAGTGTCAATGGCCGCATGTGGCTAGTGACTACTGTATTGGACAGCACAGATCTACAAAATTACCTTTTTATAAAAGAGAGGTGTACATAGAACTCTCATACAAAATAGTCTAGAATGAATGTGCTATTAAGTTAAAACGATAAAACATGGGGCCCGGGGAGAGCTCAATTCTAAGAGGAAGGATAGAAGTAGGCTTCTTTGGATCTACTTTAACTCTCTTCCCTTCCTAAACATTGCATCCTCTCATCTCACTGGCCACCTCCTCCTTCGTCCAATGACTGTGCACATCTATGCATCTATGCCAGCAGTTCGGTGTTTTGTAGAACTATACATAAATGGATACCTTTATGTGAGGATGAGGCTATATGTAAATGAATGAGATGACCGTGCAGCTTATATAAACACTGTGATTAGAATATACTGAAGGTCCAAAAGCAAAGTAAAAAAGAAGGGGCTGTGATTGGCAGAGTGTGCTCTTTTCCTAGTCAAGTACTAAAACGTAAGTGCAGGCAATGAGTAAGATAAAGACATGAACCTAGTTTAAAGGAAAGCCAAGTAATTCTGCTTTTCTCGCTCATAGGAAAAAGAATTGGTAGAAATTAATGATAGTGTTTTCACAGCACCTGCTATGCAAAGGTCTCCTAGCTCTTGATTCTCAGGACTGGGTATGAATTTAGAATGTAGAATTTAGAACTACAAGGATTCATGAAAATATTCCCCATGCTTGGCAGAGGTTTTTCTAAGGTTACAATTTTCTATCCAGCACAGACTAGCATGAGGAGATACAAACAAAAGAAACAGAGTGTCTATGTAAGGATCAGATGTAAATTAAATGATAAAAGACTGGGGGAAAACGCCTGGAAACAACGCTGAAGGTATATGTAAAGCATTAGCCTGGGCAGAATACATCCACAGAGCAGCCCAGATGAGAACTGTGTTGATGGTTGGGGAATTGATTTGATTGAGAAGAGGAGCGAGTGATTGAGAAGGAGGAACTCAAGAACGAAACATAACACATCCTAAACAGCCTTAAGAGAGTGGAACAGGAAAGAAAATAAGTAGCTTTACATGAAATTAATCAACACAAAGCAAATAAATGGCAGTGAGGGAGAAATGAAACACAAGTGAGGAGCCTGGACTCTCAGACTTTACACACATCCTAAATCCACCAGCACTAGTTGGTTATTTGTTCTCTCTGAGCCTCAATATCCTCATCTGAAATGTGGGGCTCATAATAGCGTCCACTCAGTGAGGATTAAATGACTCTGTAGTGTGTTTAGCACAAAGCCTAGCACATGCTAAATCAATGCATTTTAGTCACAATTGTTAGAAGGTTTGGGGGCACAAAGTTTGGAGTTTGATAACAAGGGCAATTGAGTACTGTTGGGAAGTATCTGACAAGTTTCCTTTAATGGAAAAAAACCTAAAAGATCTTATTTTTATTCCCATTTGATAAAAGAGACTAAAAATGAGGAGTACAACTTAAAATGTGGTGGCCCTCTAAACAAAAGGTTGGCAGAGGGGCTGGCCCAGTGGCGTAGTGGCTAAGTTTGCACACTCCACTTCGGCAGCCCGGGGTTTGCCAGTTTGAATCCTGAGTGCAGACCTACATGGCTCATCAAGCCATGCTGTAGTGGCATCCCACATAGAAGACCTAGAAGGACTTACAACTAGGATATACAACTATGTGCTGGGGCTTTGGGGAGGGAAAAAAAAAGAGAAAGATTGGCAACAGATGTTAGCTCAGGGCCAATCTTCCTCACTAAGAAGCAAAAAAATAAAAGGTTGGTAGAACCTAGGACAAAGTGGTACATAAACAAAAGGAAAGTGGTGCAGGCAAGGCATATTTTCCATCAATAATCTGAGAACTTATAATGAATGAGGTATGAGAAGAACAAAGAGAAAATTGTACTCCTAGTTTACCAGAAAACTCACTAGTTGTGTCACTTTTGGAAGATCCCTTAACCCCTTCAAGCTTCAGTTCCCTCACCTCTAAAATGGGGATAATATTCATAGAAATGTTATGAGGATGAAGTGAGCTATTATTTGTCAAGCACTTAGAATAGTGACTGGCACATGGTAAGTGCTCTGGAAGCACGTGTTAGACAAAATTGAAAACAAACACGATATTTAAAAAGCTCTTTAAGCATTGACTTTTACTCTTCCATACGTTATATTTTTCATTCCAAAAAGCAACACTGAGGCAGTACTACTCCCATTTTAGGAGGAGGGGAGAGTCTTGAAGGCATGGTCAGAGTCACACAGGACGTGTTGGAGGCAGGAGCCACATCCAGGCCTCTCACCCAGGCCTGGGCTCTTTCCACTACCATTGTTGCCTCCAATGCCATGAGCCTGAAAATTGGCGACAGTGACATTGTAATGATACTGAGAAGTTGGGAAGAGCTAGTGGTACACTGATTTGTCTTCAGAACTCTTGTTACTTAGGTTTTTAGAATCTAACTATCAGAAAATCATTAGAAGTGTGTAGACAACGGATTGGTTTCTGGGGCTCCTTGCTGCAGACTGCGGGTCAATTTTTACATATGGTCCAGCCATTGTCTGCATATTCGGTCTCTCAAAAGTCATCTAGTTGAAATCCTAATGCAAATATTTAATCCCTGACCATTGTGCAGCATAACAGAGAACCCCAAAATACAAGATGGCCTATTCTATTCTGAGACAGCTTTCTATGTTTCGATCTTTCTAGTGGGTAGTATTTACAAAAGTGTTCCTACTAGTCATTTCCACTACTTGGTACTAGTTCTGTGTTCTGAAGGATAATAAAACCCTCAGAATGTACACGCAACTCTCTGATGGCCTCCCCTCAGCAGATATATCTTACATTAAAAACATATATAGCCTTTGAATTCACACAGAACCGTCCTGATGTCACAGCCTAATCTTGCTATTTTTACATCTCAGGGATAATCTTCTGTTCTGCCCATGTATCTTACAGCAAATACACAGCCTCCACGAGACTGGGTTAAAGGCGAAAGTAGATTACAACAGCAGGACAAGATTATTTCACCTGTTTCTAATTTGGGGAAAATATCTCAGAGAAACATTACTTTAATCTGCACTAGTCCCCAAAATGCCACCCCAGACAGGTACATAGGATTTTCATAAAATTCCAATTCATGAGTCAGCATTTCTTAACTTTCCTTCATAGCAGACACGCTACTCCCTCCCTCTCCCCGACCCCAAACAGAGTGACAGAAAATTTATTTGCTCTTCTTAAGGAGATTTATTGCTTCTCTCTCCTTCTAATGGCTCCCACAGGAAGAACTAAAGCAATGTCAGAGAAAGACAGACAGACACGTGGCTCTTTGAGCTTGTCCTTCTTGGCACTGGTGAAGGAAGAGGTGGTCTCCTCCAAGTTTTTTCTACCTAATTGGATGTAGTGGAGAAAGGGAACAATGAAAGTCAGAGGAAAGCTAGCAGGCCCTGCATCCCCCCAGACTGTGTCCTCCTCCTAACCTTTGCTGTAGGAACACCACACTCACCTTCTCTCATCTGGCCTCCTGCATTGGAAGGCAGTTCTTACTTAGTAGAATAGATCATTTTCCCTTATGTGCTATTACCTTATACTTCAACCTCAAACATTTTAGTTAAGACTTTTTCTGCCCATCTTAAGTGGATTACAGAAGTAAACATCTTATTTCATGCATAAGACAAAATAAGACTATACATTCAACATTACCTTCTACTAAATAATATTCACACACAAAAATCCATATTTGTAAATGATATTTCCATCATGACCCTGAACCATGTGTGTGATACTTACAAAATGTCGTGAGATCACTGGACTTGAGTCAAAGTGGGAGGGCAAGACAGATCTCAAGCAAATGAGAATTTCTCTGATCTCCCACCACCCTAGCCTTACCACAAGGAGGAAAAGGGAAGCCTCAGCCATCGAGCAGATAAAAACTATATGGAGCACATAAAAAGTGTATGGAGCAAATTTTGCCATGAAGGGGAAATCCTGCCAGCCTCTCCGCTCTGACCAGAGAGAGTTAAACTTTTGTTAGATTTATTCAACAAACATACAAATAATTAAACTAAGTAATAATCGCTGAGGAGAAAAAACAATAAGGCAGGATAATGGACAGAAAGGAACACACAAAATATGATTTTTCATGCCCTGCCTGTGGCAGAGACGGCCAGCTTTCTACCAATGATTTCTTGGTGTTGAGTTGTTTCTTAAAATTTTTGAGGTTGAAGTATAAGTTAAGAGTACTTTTACCCAGCCAGGGCCCTTTGTATTTAAATAGGATCATTTGACTGGTCCTCACCAATGAAATGTGAGCCAAAGTGAGTTCCTTCTAGGCTGAAGTGATTCAAAAGCAAGTGTGTGTTCCCTGCCACTCTTTCCCCACCTGCTGGTTGAAACTGTAGGACTCTAAGTTTGCAGGAAAATGGAAGAGCCATGGGATGGAATAACCCTGAGTTACTGAATCACTGCCTAGAAAGCCATCCAGAAACATCTGATTTGGACTTTGGAATACTGAATTGCTGGCTCTGCTATCACTTACCCAAATACCACTGTGAGGAGCTTTGGTTTCTGAAAACTCAATTTTGATGGAAATTCATGAAGGACTTCAGGCTTTACCTCTGATTAATGCTTTCCTCTGCAGAATTATTACCAGAGTCAGAGAGGAATTCCGTGATCCTTGGGAATAGGCAGGGCCTCATAGCATTTTCAACCTATAACCTATGGGCAAGAGCAACTGATACCAAAACCAGGCCTTATTGAAGAGCCAAACCCTGAGGGAATCCCATGTTTCTTGGTCACGGTTGTACTGCTGGCCCCTTCTCTTCCTTTAAATCCTAGGTATACTCACTCATGATCTCTCTCAATTCCTGTTTCCCCACTTGCCTAAGGTCTTCCCTCTTCCCAAATCTCTCCATGTCCTCCAGTTGAGTTGCATCTGTGCTGCTCCCATAGCAGTTATTGCCCACATTACAGGAGGCAGAGAATAAAACAGAGAGTAGCACCAATGAGATGGGAGGAGTAGAAAGAGGCCAGATCACATTGCGTCTTATAGGCCATGGTAATGACTTTCGTCTTTACCCTTGGAAGAAAATGGAAGCCACTGAAGGACATTAAGAATAAGGATGATACGATCTGTTTTGCTTTTTTAAAAGATCACTTTTGCTGCGGGATGGAGAACAAGTTAAAGAAGGCCAGTTAGAAGGTGTGGCGATAATCCTGTCAAGAGATGATGTGGCCTAAATCAGAGCATGGCAAAGGGACTGATGAAAAATAGACTTGTGGTAAGGACCAAATACAAGGAAGGAAGAGATGTCAACAGGGATGCCTGGATGCTAATGGAGATGGGGACACTTTCCAAAGAATGGACTGGAGGGGGACACTTGCTCCATTGTTTTCATAATGCTTGTTTTGGTTTTTTTATTTCAGTCATCCTTAAGCAATTGTTCTAAAGGGTACTCCCCCACACACATACACACACAGTGCTACATGTAAACTGTAGTAAACCAATTGTAGGACTCCCCTGTTACTCCTTTTCTGCTCAGTTACCTGCTCCCCAACAGATCCTCAAGAAGCTCAAGACTCACAAGTTTTCTTTAATTCTGATGTCAGTGGCCAGAAACATCACCACATATAGCTTAGGCCTGAGGTTCTCCACCAGCTGGTACCTTCACTCACACATTTTCCTATAGATAGTCCTGCCATGCAAGCTTTACCCACTACCGCTTCCTCAGCTGCGCCTATCTGTGCCACAAAGGCCTTGACCCTTCACCCTTCAGATGACGCTTCCCTGACATTCTCTGGGCTGTACAGTTTTCATTGCTTCTCTCCTTCCACTTGTCCTTAGGCTGCAAGGGTGACTCTTCACAGCTCCAAACCCCACCACTGCCACCAACTGCAGAAACAACAAGAATTCACTTTACTTCCTCTTTCTCAAAAGAACCAAAATCCATTCGTGCTCACCATGTTGCAGCCACCCTTCCATCCTCTGTTCTTGGTTCCCAGGCAGCTTATTTCCTTCATGTCGCTGGCGCAGACTCAACCTTTCTTACTTTTTCTCTGGAATCTCCACTCTTTAGCAGATGTTAACTGAAGGAGAAAGAGAAAGTAATATTTTTTCTCCCTTGGAAGTTTGCCTCAAATCAATCAATTTGCCATATTTAACATTCCAGCTTTGTGCATATGCTAATAAATCATTAAAATTCACGTGGATCCTAACAGTGTTGGATTTTCTTTCTTTTCCTGTGTTTCATAATTTCTACCCAATTGTGTAAACTGTAATGTTCCAAGGGACAGTAATCACCAGCAGAAATCTGCATTGTATACAGGTCTAAACAGAGGAATCTCAAGTTAAAAATCTCCATCATTTGTTATATACTTTTGGCCTTGAGTAGTTCACAATTCTGTTTCTCTTTTTCTAAATGGAGTATTGACTAACTTCAGAATGCTGTTACATGTGGTCGAACACAGTAACAAAATATACCTCCCAAAATGCCCAGAGGTCCTGAAAGATCATAAAGAAGTTAGGGACTTGGGAGATTATAAGAGCCAAGCTCTTCTCTATGTAAAGTTCCTTAAAGATTTAGCTCTTATTTGCATACTTTGGGTGTCAAGGGACCTACTAACTGTGAGGTAGACAGTCCTAACGTTGGTTGGTTTGTTCTTGGGAAAACCTTCTTTTACTGAAGTGATATGAATGCTCCTATTACTTCCACCTCTAGATTCCTCAGAACATCGAAAAATTTATTTCCATTTCTAAATAATAGCCTTCAACTCTTTGCACACAGTTGAGTGTCCGTAAAGTCTTTTCTTCTTCAGACAGCATCTGCAGTGACCCCAACTCTCCCTCAGAGGCCTGGTCTTACCAATCCCTCCCTCATCTGCCCAGGCTCACTTCACCCCCACTGGAAGGCCTTCCACCTCCTCTCTCCTCATCTCACCATGATGGACTCCAGATTAGCAATGCACCTGTGGCACCCAGGTTCCAACACAGGCCAGGAGACATGGTCAAACACTAGAAAGCCAAGGGTCTCATAAAACCATCCTTGACCTAAGTTGAGTCTTCTTAGTTTTTTAACTTGTGGTCCACTAAAACCCAAAGGCATTTTTGACATTTTGCTGTGAAGTTAAGACTTCTCCATTATACTCTTGTTAGTCTTAGACTAACCACTGGACTTTAAACTTATTCTCATTGCATTACAAACTAGTGATTCCTGCCTAGTACTATCTTTGAATTCTTTTTTGCCATTTGAAATATTAGCCATTGTTCCCATCTCTCAACCATGTTTTCCATTATCCAAGTCAAGTATCAAAATAATAAACAGGATAGGGTAAAAGGCAAAATGCCATAACAAAACTTAAGCACTTAAATATGTGAAATAAAAATGTTAAATCTCATTAAATCGTGCATCAAAAATTAAAATTAATCAAAAATTAAAATTCCAAATGTACTTCATGACGTAAATTTTGAGGTGAATTTGCTGCCTGCATATAAGAGGATAAAATTATTATAATAGGATTAGAGATATTAGACTGCAATTTTTTAAAAAATTTACTATTATTGACTACAGAAAAGCTAAAGGACAAGGGATGTACTGACATCCTTATGGGAAGCATTTATTGTGCTATGAAAGGAAAATTTAAGGAAATTTAAGATGCACTCCTCTGTAACTCTTTCCATATAATAGGCTTACTTAGACCTTCGCTGGCATAGATGCCTGGACTAATGAAATATATAACTCAGTTTGATATGAGTCTACTAACAATTTCAATCAGTGTTGCAAGTTTGAATATATGTAAAGACTTCTAGCCATACTTCTCAATTCAGTAATCTCAAAGAACCTTCAAAATGATGATACAAAAATCAAGTAGCAAAAGAAAACCAATTTGCTTCAGCAATTTAATGTCTTTGAGTATATGTTTTGCAGATAAATATGTGTGTATGCATTCAGTCTGGAGAGATATATATAGGATTGCTTAACTGTAACGCTTTTAGCAGTAAATCCGTGACCTAATTATTGCTATAAATTCATTACCAAAGCTTTTCCCTTTCCCACAGCAAGCTAAAATATAGACCTTGCACCATTACAAATTCTAACTGCAGCCAACTACATCCATAATTATAATCAGTTGCAGTAAACTCTCACTTTGCATTAGGCATAATTAACCATGTGATAAATAATCAGTATAATAGCATTTAATGTGCTGTGATAGCATTTCTAAACTATTCATGAGAATTCTGGAAAATAGAATATACTTTGATTCTAACCATCAATGCTTTTAACCATTTCGTGTTTGAAGTTTCATACCTGTGCCTTGTTAGAGAAATTTTAGTATATCCACCCCAAAATTAAAAATTGGGGGGCTAGCCCAGTGGTGTAGTGGTTAAGTTCGTGCACTCTGCTTCGGTGGCCCAGAGTTCACAGGTTCGGATCCCAGGTGCGGACCTAGCACTGCTCGCCAAGCCATGCTGTGGCAACATCCCACATAAAATAGAGGAAGATAGGCACAGATGTTAGCTCAGCAACAATCTTCCTCAAGCAAAAAGAGGAAGATCGGCAACGGGTGTTAGCTCAGGGCCAACTTCCTCACAAAAATAAAAAATAAAAAATTGGATATGCTTAAGGACATCTTCATGTATGTTATAACAAAAAAATTCTCTACTTTCACTAAAATACTATCTAATTTAATAAATTTTAATAGTAAATTGCATCCTTACGAATACAGCCACTTCCTAAATTTTTAAGCATTCCCAGAGTGGCCAAGATTTTCTTGGCATATTAGAGGGTATAAATTAGTTAGTAACAACTTTTAATTGATGCGTTTGCATTTCAAAAAAGATCTCATGCCTGATTTATTTCAATAATAAGAATAATAATAGGAAGAAGATGAGGAAGAGGAAGAAGATCTCTGCTCTATCCTTGTAAGGAATGAAATACATGTCTATGCCATGGAAGAATATTTTTATTCTAGCACATAACATTTTTTATTTTCACCGCTAACATTGTCCTTCTTTTTATTTCTATGACAACAAGATCAATTAGGAAAAATATCAAAGAGTATTTCTGAATTTCAAGCTCTTTGTTTAGTTTTAATGTCATTAAATGACAAAATAATAATAGTACCTATTACAATTCCATGTCTCTATTTTACTAGACACTCTATGACAATAAACCCTATGGAACTGCTAAAATGAATTGATTGCACTGTAATTTTGTTTGGCATGTAATAGTGCTTATAAGATACATCCTGGAGGCCTGCCCAGTGGCATAGTAGTTGGGTTCAGCATGCTCCACTTCGAGCACCTGGGTTCACAGGTTTGGATCCCAGGCACAGACCTACACCACTCATCAAGCACACTGTGGCAGTGACCCATATACAAAATAAAGGAAGATTGGCACAGATGTTAGCTTAGGGCCAATCTTCTTCACCAAAAAAACAAGTGGATCCTAGCTAGGATTTAGAAATGTTTTTCCTCTGGGTGAATCCTTACAATGTTTGCTCTAGTGAGCTTCGACATATATATTCATTACAAACATGATTATACATTACATTTAATTATTAATCTCTTGTTTTCCTTCTTTGTCCCACAAAACTTTTGACTGGTAATCACTCTGGCTCAGTTTACTATTTCCATCTTTAAAGGCTACTCTTAATTAACTCTTAGTTAACCTAATTAACTCAGAGTTGCTATGTGAATGCTCTCTCATGTTTTCTATGCAATCACTTTGTGTTCAATTACCCAAAATTAGTAAAGAAGATAGTCTCAGGATTGTTTCCATTTTGTGTTTGCAACATCCAAAAAGAAATTTACAGGGTAATTAAGAGACTCTCTTTACCTGTCTTTAAAAGGCTTTTTAACTCTTAACTAATAATGCAAGCTGTTGCCCTTCACAAGAGAAATGCAAGTTACCAGAGCTTGGTCAATGAGGGATTCTTCTAGAAGAGCTGCTGGAGTTAGCATAATCCACTCACATTTCCTCACCATTATGGACAAATGTGGATGGAATTTTGGGTGGATAAGTATAAAATAATGCCGTGAAGTCAACCAGCTTCTCATGAAGTTTAGTCTGTAACCTTGTACTTATTATACATGCTCTAATTGACTCACCTACCTGTCCACAAAGAACAAAGTAGGTGTCATCAAGAAGTTTCTTTCCCCTTTATATACAACAAAGGTGAGCATGGATCTAGCCAAACTTCATTTGTTACTGTTTATAAATGGTAATGCTGATATGAAAACAAAAAATAAAGAAAATAAACAATTAAGGAAACTACATAAAAATACTATTAAAAATTTTTAGTCTCAAAGAAATAGCATATACCTCTGGAACTCCCAAGAGTATTAGAATGGGAAGGGGATGAGAATGGAAATGAAATATTCTGTGAGAAAAGGTCCCTCATCTGATGTCCTTACAGCAGTCCCCAAATATTCATTTCTGTCAGAGACGCAGGAACATAGGTCATTTATTGGTTGTGGCCAAGCCCTGTGCTACAGATATAAATGTGAATAATATATGGTCTCTGCTCTAACAAGACTCACATTTCAATTAGGGAAACAAACTAAAGTAAATAAGTAACTACAAGACCATGTGATAACTGCTAGAGGTATGCCATGGAGGAAGCGATGGTTAGAAGACAAGAAAGAATAGTCAGATAAAAAATGGAGTAAGGGGTTCTAAACTGAGAGACAAGCATATGCTAACACACAAGAGCATGTGCCTAACAGCCTGATCCATCCGGGAGAGCAGCAGAGAGTTTCACGAGACCAGAGTGCTACAAGTCTGTGACCATGTGATGAGAAGTAATGTGGGGAAGAAGGCCATGGATGAAGTTGCAGGTATGCAAACCCCATGGTGACCTCCAGTGAGTCTACTATTTATTTTCTATCCATCACTCTATTCCTACTCTCCCTTTTCTCCTTATTTGCCCAGCTTAGATACTGTGAGCTATCAACATAATCACTGATCACGAACACGTCCAGTCGCTTGCCCCTTTCTTTCTGTGCCATATCCCCATGGCAAAATCCAAACCCTGCTTAACCCCACTCCTCTTCCTTCTCCATGGCTGCATCAGAGCAGCTGAACCTTTAGCTGGAGGAGAAAAACACAACACAATCTTATTAGCAATTATAACCATGCAGACTTGCCTTGCTTTACATTTTTGACTATCTCAGCAATGCATTTAGCTTTTACAAGATAGTTTGCTCTTCTCCTCAACAACTTGACTATTTCACACCTTCCTTCTCCTCCAACATCCACCAGCTCCTCACCCATCTCCCTTATTTCAGTGAGAAAATAAGAGAAATCGAAAGAGCATTATGCCATTTCCCACCACCCATTTATTCCAGTTTACATACATCTGTGCCTATAATCTCCCTTCTCTCATAAAACTGGATCAACAACAACTGCTCTTCTCTAAAGTCAACTCTTCCATCTGTACTCTGGCTGCGTCCTCTCCTGCCAACACAAGCTGAAGCACAAGCTTGTGAAACCATCCTCGTTCACTCTCTCCTATATCAATTTTTCCCTTTTTACTAACTCTTTCCCATCTAAATTTAAACCTGCTGTAATATATCCCATCTTTAAATTATTCTCCCTTAACCCGATGCCCCTCTCCAGCTGCTATATTGTCTTATATATGAGACATTATTTCTATTGTCTGTATTTCTTACTATAGCAAAACTCCTTGAATATTGCTTATATGTGCCCTCTCCACTTCCTTACCTGTCATTCTCTTAGTAACCCACTTAACAAGGTTTCCTCTCCGCCTCTCTACTGAAACTGCTCTTGTCTCCATCTCCAACCATCTGCATTTTGCCAAAAAAATAATCAATTCTTGATTCTCATCTTATTTGATCTCTTAAAAAACTTCTCTTCTTAAATCACATTCTTTGTTGGACTTTAAGAACACGGTATTCCCTTGGTTTTTCCTCTGCCTCACTGGCCACTTCTTTATAGTCCTCTCTGCTGGTTTGTCTTTCACTTCTGACCTTGGTGCCTCATGGCCCTGTCATATGCTAGAAATGCAACGATAACAGCCTAAAGAGTTCAAGAGAAGATATAGTTGGAAGATATGGTATTTTAAATTTACACTATGTAATCCTAAGAAGTAAATTTAACATGACTAAAAAATGGAGGATGATTGTTAACATTTTCCTGCATTCTCTGAGTAACACTTGCATTTGTGGTGATCATCAACAAAGCACAGTAAGAACTTTAACAGGGTCTTTGGAAACCAGTATTCACAGGGTCTACAGAGGGTGATGCAGGAAGGTCAGCAATGATTAACCAGCATTAAATAAATAGTAGGAGGGAGCTGCAGGCAAAGGCAAGAAGACAAATTTAGTTTCAATACAAGCAGGATCCCAAGAGCCATGGCATTTTGAGTAATAACAGCATTGCTACCTTTTAATTTTTGATAAGGCTTTTTTTATTGAGATAATATTGGCTTATAACATTGCAAATTTCAGGTGTACATTATTATATTTCAGTTTCTGTATAGACTGCATCATGTTCATCACCAATAGTCTAGTTTTTATCCATCACCATCCATATGTTATTGCTACCTTTTTCTCATGGTAGGTGTAGTAGTCAGGATAATGTACTTCAAAAATTCATTTCCACCTGGAACCTTACAATGCAACCTATGTGGAAATAGGGTCTTTAGAGATGTAATTAGTTAAGATAAGGTCACACTAGATTAGGGCCCTATATCCAATGACTGGTGCCCTTTTAAAAAGAGGAGAAGATACACAAAGAAAAAAAGGCTATGTAAATATAGAAGCAGAGATGGAAGTGATGCAGCTACAAGCCAGGGAACAGCAAGGATTTCCAGGAGCAGCAGAAGCTAGGAAGAGGCAAGGAGAGAGTCTTCCCGGAGCCTGCAGAGGGACCACGGCCCTGCCAACACCTTGCTTTCAGACTTATAGCCTCCAGACCTCTGAGAGAATAAATGCCATTGTATTAAACCACTCAGTTTGTGGCAATTTGTTATGGCAGCCTCAGGAAATTAATACAGTAGGAAATAGAAATTAGCCAGAGATGGGACAGTGGACAATAAAGAACACAAGGAGATGGTTCCTGAACCTCAACAGGATGAGATGGTACCTAAACACTATGGAAGAATCGACGCATACACTTCCTGGACAATAAACTAAGAACTAACTACTTCTTTTCGACTCATTATTCTAAATCTTCATCAATAAATCATTATACCTGTTACAGACCCATGAATTTTGTAATACGTTTTTTAACCAAATTTTTTCTATACACAGGGATCCCACAAAAATTTGTGTCCAGGGCCCTCCTCACAGTAGATGTGGCCCTGTTACTCTTCACCTACATAGCTTTCTTGGTTCCTCTCCCTTTTTTCCCCTCACACCATATGTGCTAGTGTGCCTGAGATAGTCCCAGTTTGTACGTGTCCTGGCATAATTATTAAAAATGTCCCCTTCCATGCTCAAAAGGATCCCACTTTACATGATACAGTTACAAGTCTTTCCAATTATACCATCAGCGCATCTTATTGGCCCTATTTTTTTTTTTTTTTACAAAGTTCCCTATTTTGACCACTCTCCACCACCCTGCATTGAGTCTTTATAATAGCATCCAAACTCATCTCCCTGCTTCCATTCTTGTCTCCCTGCATCCTCCCAGCCCCCTCCCCACACAATCTATTCTCCAAAAGCACCATCAGAGCCATCTTGAGGTGTAAATCAGTTTATGTCACTCTGCTAAAGAAAACACAGAAATAAAAATAAAGAAAACAAAGCCCTACAATTCCTTCTTATTGCACATAGAATAAAATCAAAAGCCTGGAATACCTGACCTCTGATTCTTCTCATGCCTTCCTCCTTCTCCTTGTTCTGGTTTATACTCAGACACCACATCCTCAGACATACCTTCCCTGATGACCTTCGTCCAAATCGTCTCCTTCCAACCCTGTCACTCTCTAGTTCTGAATTTTCTATGTGTTCTTTACAACACTTACCACTCCCTGAGTCTGTGCTATAGTCTGTATATTTATTTTATCCCAGTCTGTCTTCCCCATGAGAATGTAAGTTTAATGAGAGCAAGGACTGTGTCTCCACTGTAACTGCAGTATCTAGAAGGATGCCTGGAGCACAGTAAGCACTCAGTATTTACTGTATATGTTAAAGTAGCTGTTTCACAGTGTACCATGAAGGATACGTATAATATAGAGACACAGCTGAGGAGCAATTAACTCCAAAAGCTACAGGCAAGTGCAACCTGCATGTGATTTCCCAGATTAACATTCCTGAAACACCAGTAAACTCATCATTCCACTATTCAAAAAATCGTTAGAATCTTTATATTATCAGAGAATAAATTCCAAACTCACTAGCATAGTATCCAAACTTATCTTCAGTCTGCCCCTACTTTATTCTCTCCCACTTTAAGTTTTCATCTCTAATTTTTTGCTCTCTACTTAAAACATTTCAGCCTCACTCATATTTTTTCATCCATCTGGAACATCTTCTTCCACCCCTTCTTCCACCCCCCGCCTTCCTTGCAAACTTCTTTCTACATATCTAATTCCAATTCATCCTTCAAGGTGAGGTCCGAGCTTTCTGCTGCTCTACCATGTAGCCTCGGATATCCCTGGAGCTCCTTTGGCCTTCTTCTCTTCTCAGCAAGAGGGTTTCTTATCATCTACATCATCCATTTAGTATTTGCCACTTCTTTTCATAAACCGTTAGTTACTTTTTCTGTTTCATGACATTCCTGTTCAACTAAGCGTAGATTAGTTGGGAAGACAAATACTTACATCGTGTCAGTCACAGAATTGACGTTATAATAAATACCAACAAATTATTCTCGATTGACTAATAAGCAGACAGATACTCTGTATGAAAATGATGCTGTGACTCACATTGAAGAGCAAGCTCATCTACTGAGGGCTATTTTCGAGTCAAGTTGACTTATATCTCAGTTGGTTTAGGTAGAATGAAATTAGATTAGAAATTTACATTTCTTGACATAAAGAGACTAAGAGTCAAAGGATCTTTTTCTCAAATAAAAAGTATAAATATGTAATATTTACAGTAAATGGCAGAGAAAATGGAGAAGAACATTCCTTCTTAGACCTCTTTTCCTAAAAGACAGGAAATAGAACTACAAACTTTTCTGGCAAGTTGTTCACCAGGCTACGAAAACTTGCTCATTAGTTCTTTTTCTTCCTGTCTTTAATTTTTAAAGTAGGTTTAAAACATCAAGATGTTGGTCCTCAGCCAACAGGAAAATCAGTCCTCAACTCTGCATGCTGGTTGAACTCTGAAGAAGCCAAGGAATACCGCTTTGAATTTTCAGGTTGCTTTTGCGTGCCAAGAGCTCCTGCGAGAAGCTTCTCCAGAAGGAGAGCAGATGCGACATTCATATGTTTCCCTGATGTTCATTTCCCTGAACTTGATTTCATTTATTCTTTTTACTCTTTTATAAAGGAGAGCAGTGTTCTTGGCTCAAAATATTATTTTTTTACTTTGCATAAATTTGCATAATGAGGCATTAACTCAAAATATGGATAATAAAATCACATAAATTTATTAGTCAACCTACAGTGATTTCATTCAAGTTCAACACGTGTGAGTGTTACACATATAAAATGCCTACAACTTTTAAATTAATCACGACCTTGATCAAGAAGAGGTAAGAATATTGCTGAAGAGCACTGCTTAATAATCCTATGGGAGAGGCCCTGGAGTTATTCTGCTTTTACTAAATAACTCTACAAGAAACTGGCTGGGGCCCTCAAAGTTCACCCCTTCTGTGAAGGCATTTTATTAATCTTTGTATCCCTAGGACCTAGCATTGTTTCCATGAAACAGTCAAATGATCACTTCTCTTTCCATTTGAAATTCTTCAGTTTCCCCCCTAGCCCATAAATCAGTTTTTCTGAAAGTGTGGTCTACTGATCTCCTCCATCAGAATTATCTGCAGACTCTAGACCAAGGCTACTGAGTCAGTTTCTGACAATAGGATCTACAACTCTGAATTTCTAACAAGCTTCCTGAATAATTCTCAATCACATGAAGTTTGAGACCCATTCTTATACGTGCATACACACACATATCACATAACATACACATCTCTTACTCTAAGAAAAATACCCTAAGCAGATGTCAAAAAGCAAGACTTTTCTATCGTTTGTATCAGTTACTAAAAGGAACGATTTTTTACCTGGGGGAAGGAGGGACCTATTTACTAGGTAAATAATGGAAAATGGTAACACCTTTTAAAAAAATATGCTTTGCATTTGCCATTCATTGGCAAGTGGGTCTTATGGAGAATCAGGACCCATCATGTTCTCTGTAATCCTCCCACACTGCCATCTGGAAGTGTAACATATTTTAGCCACATGATTCCTTCAGTCTTCAAGAGGCCTATCATTTGGAGATGATTGAAAATATACAAAGAAGAAAACTCTATAACGTCAAATATTTTAAGGTGGTAGAAATTAATAAAGTACTAAAGACCACATTTGAACCAAATACATGCATTAATGTGTTAAAGGGCACAGACTTTTCCTACTCTCTTTACATTATGAAGAAATTTCTCAAGTCCAGTTGTCCTTGTTGCTGTTTTTGTTTTTATGTGTTGTTTTTCATAGCCATTCTACATAAACTCTCTTTCCTGTGCTAGAATGGTCTATGTGAATGCTGGTTGAAAGGCTTGTATCAAATAAGTAATTTTCATGTCGACAGATGTTGTGCTGGTTTTCTGCTTGCTTTGCTGTCAGTCATTAAAGTATCTGGAATTGCTAGAAGGCCAATCAGCAATTTTTTGACAAATGTCAAGTAATTAAATGATTACAGCTCTAGCTAACTTTTCAAAAAAAATTAATAAAGCCCTTGTCAAGTGGATGAACTCGTGCAATTTTCTTTCCTAACTGCCCAGAAGTGTTTCTAATAATGAGGAAGCTTTTGCTGAGAGAAAGGCTCTTAATGATGAGATGTAGAATGCTCTAACCCAGCACTCTCTAAATTAGAAAATAGGAAACATCTAGTACATTAAAAGAAGTATACTACCCAAAGACTTGGGGCGACAGAGAAATCAGAAGGCTATTCTATCAATTTGTTCCAAAGAACAAAAAAATTCCTTTGTATTCAAAAACAATACACATCTGCCCCTTTGTGCTCTTTGAGTTGGTTTTCCAGTAATAGTTATTAGGTCATATGGATTTATCCACACTCTCTAGCTTGTTTCCCCTCACTTCCCCTCACCGTTGGTAAAGGACTCTATGGGCCATTGCCAAGATATCAGAAATGAGACTGAGCCTAAAGCAAAGAATGGTTGTTTTCCATATCACCATCATCACCATCATCGAATGTGGAAAGAAAAGTAGCAACAGTATTAAATATATTGTTGAAAAAAATATAGTTTCTGGTTATTTAATAATTGCAATAATAGCAACAATAATAATGGTTAGCCATTTTTGAGTGTCAAGAAATGTTCTAAGGGGCTGGCACAGTGGTGCAGCAGTTAAGTTTGCACATTCCACTTTGGCAGCCCGGGGTTCGCTGGTTCGGATCCCAGGTGCGGACATGGCACCGCTTGGCAAGCCATGCTGTGGTAGGCGTCCCACATATAAAGTAGAGAAAGATGAGCATGGATGTTAGCTCAGGGCCAGTCTTCCTCAGCAAAAAGAGGAGGATTGGCAGCAGATGTTAGCTCAGGACTAATCTTCCTCAAAAAAAAAAAAAGGAAATGTTCCAAGACTTCTAAAAATATCAATACTTACTTAATCCTCATAATTTCATGAGTTAAGAAATATCATTATCTCCATCTTAGAGAGGAAAACTGAGGCACAAAGAAGTTACATATTTTGCCCAAGGTCATATAGCTGGTAAATATCAGAGCCAGTATTCAAAACAGGCAGGCTAGCTTCAGAGCCCACTCTTATCCACTGTGCCATGGTGCTATCAAGCAAAACAAATGGGTTCATGTTGTTATGAACTCAAGACTTCGTTATCAGAGCTTTAAACAACTGAGCCGACCAGTAAATATTGCACAATTTCCATGCATGCCTGAAGGTCCTCATAAGATTGAAGTGGAATCATTATTATCTAGCATAAAATATGCCCTAGAGAAGTAAATAAGCACAATATATGAAACTAATATAAGAGAAATACTAAATGAGTATTATATTAGTCAAAATGAGCTGTAACACAGTAATAGATTTTGGTGACCCAGGGACTGACCTTATAATTGGGGACTTTAGCCTTTTTTTCTATCCATAGCACATTGTAACCATTCCACTTCTTTATCAAAAATACTGTAGATTTAGTTTGAGCATATTAATTAGTGTGAATAGAGTTTTTAGAGTAGGAAATATATATATATAATTTTAAATTCGGAAAAAATATATTATTTTTAAAGTTTTATACACACACACTCACACATACATAAATTAATCTATATATATTGCCCGGGATGACGACAGAAAAGGCTGAAAACTAAAGATGTTAAATACGTGTTGGGGGATAAAAAACTTTCAGGAGAAGGAAAGTAAACTTACGAATTCTGCTAAGTATGCGTCATCTGTCAGACAAGATGACCAGAGTAAAGAAGATGGTGGGGGTCTCCATGGTAAATAAAAAAGATAGGACTGCCACTCCAGGTGGACAGCCCCAGCGTTGGGACCAATAATCCTGTCTTCCGGTTAATGACTATGCGACACAACTACACCTCAGTTCAGCATATAAAATTTGGACAAGACTTTCCAAAGTGAAAGAGCTTCACAGACATAGCTTCTACTGTGACAGTCCTTAGGCTTATCCCTACTTTTGGAGCATGTGTTTACTTTACCATTAAGCTTTATAGCTTAATGGTTAAAGCATAGACTCTGATATTAGAATGTCTGATTCTAAGTCCCAGTTCCCCATTTATTCACAGTGTCAGCGGATAAGTCATTAAATTCTGAGTGTCCCCTTACTTTCTCCATCTGTAAAACAGAAAGCATAAAATTGCCTACCGTACAATGGCGGTGAGAGACACAATACATGTATAGGCCACAGGCACAGCGTGTGACACATGATGTCCTCTTTTAGCTATAGCTATGAGCCCAAAGAGCTAGAATTCTACTATCATTTGTGGAATGTCCTTTTCATAATCTGCAGATGTAAGCCAAGAGGTAAAGGAGAGGTTATATACCCTTTTGCTTTCCTTTTTCTCTCTTTTGCATTCTAGGAGTACAAAAGCTAACGGGAAAAGAAAAGTAATAAACACCATTTTTAGAAGATACCACTGCTTTTATTTTCACTTAGTCCCTAAAGAACTTTGGGTCAAAACAATCTACTATAAAAGATGTTAGGAAACTTTAATTAGGGTTTTGAAATTCCCTTTATAAAAATGCCATTATTATTATTCGTTTATTGTGTCAGCAATTATTTACTAAAAGCCTAAAAGACTCCAGGCACTGTTAGGACACAAATATAGAAAAAACAGAAGGCTTTCTCCTTAAGTTACTCAAAACTGAATGAGAAGAAAGCCCCAGGAACAATTATAATACCCAAAAATAATTGTTTCACTGGACGATTTTACAAAATATGGTGGAATCCCAGACAAAGAATTATCCGTGTCTGTCTGGGAAAGTTAAGGAAGACTCACAGTAGCGGGAGTTTTCCAGACAGAGAGTAAGAAGAATTTCAGTCGTAAAATGTTGTAAGAACTACAAGCATTATTCGAGCAAAAGAGCATGCTAGAGGAGAAATGGAACAGAAGTCCAAACAGTCAAGTAGGAATCTGATCATGAACGGCATTTCGTATCATATAGAGGAGTAGAGGGAGAATGAACATCAGATGGATGTATTAGAAAGCAAATTTTAATGACGGCATGATTAATTGAAGTGGGTTGAGAGAAGATGCAAGGATATCAAGAAGACTATGTAACAGTCCAAGTAAAAGATAATATAGAGCTAAACAAGAACAGAAGTAGTAAGGGTAGAGTGGAGAAGGGGCATAAGAAACAGATTTAATAAAGTGAATAAATTGGACCAGTTTATTCATAGATATTAGGAATGAGAAGGAGTGCTGGTAGCAATAGTCTCTGTGAGGCTAAATGCAAGAAGGAGTTGTGTGTATGAGTTTAGGTCTAACGAGGAGACAGAAATCATAGAGTTAGTTGAACAGAAAAAGGTTAATACACTGACATATTAACTAAAATGGGAAATGACCTACTAAGAGGAAAAGAGAACTCTAAAGACTACAGAAATGGCAACGTAGGGAGTAGCCACTACCTCCAGGACTCAAGCAAAACACCTGAAGAAACAACAAGTCTGGAAGGGGCCCCTATTTCCCACCAAGTTTGAATTCCAAAACTTGACAGAGAAGGGCAGCCATGGTCCAGGGATGACCAAGTATTTTGCTGGGATGTCATACCAGCAGAACACTGAGATTTCAGTCTCTGGGATGCTGGAGGAAGCCATCCATGGGGAGGTGCCATACTGCTGAATTCACCAGAAAGCTACCCTTGGGGTGCTCAGAAAAGCTGGCCATGGGGAAGTGCTGCTGGCTGCTGGCCATACTGTGCTGCTGGAACCTATCCAGGGAAGGAGCTGTGGAAGAGAAACCCCCTCCCCCTGTAGTGCCCTGCAGCATTCTCTTCTGACAAAGCTTAACATCAAGCCAGCTGGCAAAGGAGATATGTTTATAGGGTCAAGCTCTATTATCACAGAGAAGTCAATGAAGAGTAGATGTGGAGCCGAGAAGCAGTAAACTGAGAACTGGAACAGTATGTGCAGGAAGAAGGTGAATTCCATGACCGAAATGTTGAGTTTGAGGTGCCTTTTGGGCCACCCATATTAGATAACAGGTCTTGAAGTCTGGACAGAGGTTTGAATGGGAGGTACAGATTTTTAGAATTGTCAACAGTTATGTGGGAGAGAGAGCCTTGGACACAGATAAAATTGTCCAAAGAAAATGAGTTATTTGAAAAGAAAAGATGCCAAGGACAAAGGGAAATAGCACATATTAAAAGGAGGCAGAAGAAAAAGAGTGCACAAAAGAAACTAATAAATAAATCATGAGACAGTAGGTTTATGGTTAAAAAATGTGAGGAGAGAGAATTGAATAACCCAAAGTCTTAAGTAAAAGAAAACCAGAAAAACTTCACTAGATTTGACAATTAAAAGGTAAACTTAGTGAAAGAACTTTCAATGTAAGGGTGATAATGAAAGCTAAATTGCCTGGATCAAGGCGTGAATAAGTGAGGAAATGGAGACAGAAAATGAGTATTATTCTTTCTCCAGAGTAATAACTAAAAGAAGATGAAGTGTCAGTGGAGAGGGTTTTTTTAATTTGTTTACTTGCTTTGGTGTGTCTGTGTGTGAGAGAGAGAAAGAGGGAGAAGGACATGGAGAGAGGGAAGAGAGAAAGCAGTGTGAAAAGTGTGGGCATGTGAAAGAAACCAATGAAAATCAAGAGAAACAGGAAAGAGAGGAGATAATTGCTGAAGTAAATATTGAAGGAGGCAGCACACAGATTAAGGAATCACTCAGAAGTGGAGAAACTTCCTCCTCAAGAATGTTTGTCAATTAGTGAACAGAAATCAATGGTGGAATTTCCATCCACCCTAAAGTAAACTTACAGCGTACCCAACTCAGAAACAAAAGATTCATTGAATTTTGGAGATTGAAGGAAACTCAGAGCAACGGTTCTCAAATGGTGGTCCACAAACCAGTAATGTCAGAGTGGATGAGGGAAGCCCTCTTTCTGAGGACACCATAGGAGCCAAGTTAAAAACAGTGGGGAGAGCTTAGCAGGCAACACTGGCCCTTCTTCAACCAAAGTAGATTCCCCTTTTCCTATTTCATTCAAACAAGAGTCCTGCTGTAACATCATTTGAAAACTATGCTTTAGTCCAACCTATTCATTTTACAGATGAGCAATCTGGGGAGTCCAGAGGACAAGTGACTTGTCCCAAATGCCAGGGCAACTCTGTCACTAGAACATAGGTCTTGGTTCATTATCAATTAATTTAGCAATTCCCCCAAACTTAAAGTTTTATATCATTTGCATTTTAATCCAAATAATTTTGACCTCAGACCTCACGCCTTTCCTGGCATGGTTATATCCTACACCCTCATTCAAGAAAAATCAAGAGGCCATAGGTCTGTGGCTTCTTACGTGTTTGCCTAGCAGAAATGCATTCAGAAATAACTATTTTTATGACTTTTTAGACTCATAAACAAAAAAAGGACCTCAAGGAACTCATTGAATGCACTGTGTTCTGCCTCATCACTGTCCTAACTATTTGGGACAGGTTATTTTCTATTCCTCTTGCAATGAAAAGAAAGTTCACAATCACCTTCAGGAAATAATCCTCTGTGTCCTCTCATTTTTGCCATAAGCAATCAAACTAAACAAGATTAAAACTATCATGCTCTACTGGTTCTTTGAAAAGATAAACAAAATTGACAAACCTTTAGCTAGTCTCACCAAGAAAAAAAGAGAGAAGGCTCAAATAAATAAAATCAGAAGTAAAAGAGGAGAGATTACAATGGACACCTCAGAAACACAAAAGATAATAAGAGAATGCTACAAAAAGCTATATGCCAACAAATTGAATAATCTAGAGGAAATGGATAAATTCTTAGAAACATACAACTTTCCAAAACTGGACCAAGAAGAAGTAGAGAATTTGAATAGACTAATCACCAGTAACGAGATAGAAACAGCAATCAAAAACCTCCCAAAATAAAAACCCAGGACCAGATGGCTTCCCTGGTGAATTCTGCCAAACATTCAAAGAAGATTTAATATCTATCCTTCTCAAACTCTTCCAAAAAATTGAAGAGGAGGGGAGGCTTCCTAACTCCTTATACGAAGCCAACGTTATCCTGATACCCAAGTCAGATAAGGACAACACAAAAAAAGAAAATTACAGGTCAATATCACTGATGAACATCGATGCAAAAATCCTCAACAAAATACTAGGAAATTGAATAAAACAATACATTAAAAAGATCATACATCATGATCAAGTGGGTTTCATTCCAGGGATGCAGGGATGGTTCAACAGGCACAAATCTATCAACGTGATACACCACATTAACAAAATGAAGAATAAAAATCACATGGTCATCTCAATAGATACATAGAAAGCATTTGACAAGATACAGCATCCATTTATGATAAAAACTAACTAAAATGGGTATAGAAGGAAAATACCTCAACATAATAAAGGCCATATATGACAAACCCACAGCAAATATCATTCTCAATGGAGAAAAACTGAAAGCTATCCCTTTAAGAACAGGAACCAGACAAGGATGCCCACTGTCACCACTCTTATTTAACATAGTATTGGAAGTCAGAGCCAGAGCAATCAGGCAAGAAAAAGAAATAAAAGGGATCCACATTGGAAAAGAAGTGAAACTGTCACTCTTTGCAGATGACATGATTTTATAATTAGAAAACAGTAAAGAAGCCACTAAAAAACTTTTAGAAACAATAAAGGAATCCAGTCAAGTTGTGGGATACAAAATCAATGTACAAAAATCGGTTGCGTTTCTATACACTAACAACAAAGTAGCAGAAAGAGAAATTAAGAATACAATCCCATTTACAATTGCAAAAAGAATAAAATACCCAGGAATAAACTTAACCAAAGAGGTGAACGATCTGTACACCAAAAATTATAAAACATTGTTGAAAGAAATCGAAGGAGACACAAAGAAATGGAAAGATATTCCATGCTCTTGGATTGAAAGAATTAATTGTTAAAATGTCCATACTTCCTAAAGCAATCTATAGATTCAATGCAATCCCTATCAAAGTTCCAACAAAATTTTTCACAGAAATAGAACAAAGAATCCTAAAATTTATATGGAACAACAAAAGACCCCGAATAGCCAAAGGACTCAGGAGAAAAAAGATCAAACCTGGAGGTATCACACTCTCGGATTTGAAAATATACTACAAAGCCATAGTAACCAAAACAGCACAGTACTGGCACAAAAAAAGACACAGATCAATGGAACACAATGAAGAGCCCAGAAATAAACCCACACATTTATGGACTCCTAATATTTGACAAGGGAGCCAAGAGCATACAATGGAGAAAGGAGAGTCTCTTCAATAAATAGTGTTGGGAAAACTGGACAGCCACATGCAAAAGAATGAAAGTAGACCATTATCTTATACCTTGCACAAAAATCAACTCAAAATGGATTAAAGACTTGAACGTAAGACTCAAAACCAAGAAACTTCTAGAAGAAAACATAAGCAGTACGCTCTTTGACATCAGACAGAGCAGCATATTTTCAAGTACTATGTCTGACCAGGCAAGGGAAACAAAAGAAAAAATGAACAAATGGGACTACATCAAACTAAAAAGCTTCTGCACGGCAAAGGAAACCATCAACAAAATGAAAAGGCAACCTAAAAATTGGGAGAAGATATGTGCAAACCATATATCAGATAAGGGGTTAATATCCAAAATATACAAAGAACTTATACAGCTCAACAACAAAAAAACCAACAAGCCAATTAAAAAATGGGCAAAAGATATGAACAGAGATTTCTCCAAAGAAGATATATGGATGGCCAACAGGCATATGAAAAGATGCTCAACATCATTAGCTATCAGGGAAATGCAAATCAAAACTACAATGAGGCAGCACCTCACTCTGGTCAGAATGGCTATAATTAACAAGACAGGAAAGAACAAATGTTGGAGAGGATGTGGAGAGATGGGAACACTTGTACACTGCTGGTGGGAGTGCAAATTGGTGCAGCCACTATGTAAAGTAGTTTGGAGTATCCTCAGAAAATTGAGAACAGATCCACCATATGATCCAGCTATTCCACTGCTGGGTATTTATCCAAAGAACTTGAAAATGCAAAGGCATAAAGATACTTGCACCCCTATGTTCATTGCAGCGTTATACACAATAGCCAAGACTTGGAAGCAACTTAGGTGCCCATCAAGGGACAAATGGATAAAGAAGATGTGGCATATATACACAATGGAATACTACTCAGCCATAAGAAATGATGAAATCCAGCCATTTGTGACAGCATGGATGGTCCTTGAGGGTATTATGCTGAGTGAAATTAGTCAGAGGGAGAAAGTCAAATACAATATGATCTCACTCATATGTAGAAGATAAAAACAACGACAAACAAACACATAGCAATGGAGATTGTATTGGTGGTTACCATAGGGGAAGGGGGGAGGGCAAAAGGGGTGATTAGGCTTATCTGTGAAGGGATGGACTATAATTAGTTTTTGGGTGGTGAACATGATATAATCTGTACAGAATTCGAAATATATTATGATGTATATCCAAAAGCTATATAATGCTATAATCCAATGTTACTACAATTAAAAAATTTTTTAAAAAAATCTCAGCTGCCAAAAAAAAAAAAACTGTCATGCTCTAACTTCAGGATCTAGGGAGAGAATTATCAGAATCACCTTAGAAGAATTTTGCAAAATATACATTCCCTTGCTCTAATCAAGATATCTTGATAAATTATTATTAACCTCAGAAGAGACAGAGTTTATGTATAAACAAAGAAGTTGAAATTAAATGGATGTTTAAAATATATACCAAGTCAAAAGTCAGAACAAGGCTAAAATACCTGTATTAATATCAGGTAAGTTAGATTTCAAGGCAAAGAGTATCAACAGAGATACAAATGATAATAAAGGAAGATATAGAAGTCTTAAATATGTACGAACCTAAAATTGGCAGAATTAAAGAGAGAAACATACAAGTCCATAATCAAATTTGGACATATTAACTCTCATCCCCATCTCAGCAACTCATAAAATAACTAGACAGAAACTCGGGAAAGATATGGGTAATCTGAAAAAACACCATGAACTACCATGAGATAATTGATATTAACAGAATCAGCAAATGCAGCACACACGTCATTTTCAGGTGTACATGTACGTGATATATTCACCAAAATAGGGTATAAGACCATAAAACAGTTCTCAGTAAATTTTAAAAGATTGAAATCTGACAGAGCATATTCTCTGATTATAGCAGAATTAAGTCGGAATCCAACAACAATGAAAACATAGATATTATTTCAATATCTACAAGACTTTGGAGTAGGCAAGTGTTTCTTAGAAGAGAAAGAGCCCAAACCATAATAAAATTGAGAAATTAGGCTTTATCAAAATCAAAAACTTTTGTTCTTGATATCTTAATATCTTTCATATCAAGAGAAGGAAATGGCAAAATACCAATGCGGAGAAAAATTTTGTAACCCATACATAAGACAAGGATTGGATCTAGCCCATCTAAAGAAATCTTGTAACTTAATAATGAGAAGACCAAAATCCAATGTAAAAAGTAGATGAAAGATATGAACAGACACTTCCCAAAAGAAGATATATGAATAAAGCATATGAAAAGATACTCAACATCACTAATCATCAGGGAAAGGCAAACTGAAACTACAGCAAGTTACAAACTACATATCCATTAGGATGACATTTTTAAAAACAGAAATAATCTTACCAAGTTTTGGTGAGATGTGGAGCAACTGTAATTCTCATACACTGCTGGTAGGGGTATAGAATAGTGCAGCCAATTTGGCAAACTATTTGGCAGTTTTTAAAAATTAAATTAAAACTAAACATTAAAATGAGTTACTTCTCATACAACCTAGCCATTCTACTGCTCAGTGTTTAAACAAGAGAATCCAAGACATGAAAACCTGCACTGGAATATTCATAACAGCTTTATCAGTTTTCTAGTTTTAACAGTCAAAAACTAGAAACAACCCAAATGTCCACCAACAGGTGAAGGGATAAACAAATTGTGGTATATCCATACAATGGAACACTAAATTATTGATATACACAACTGCATGGATGGACATCAAAATTCTTATGCTTAGTGAAAGAAGCCAAGCAAAGAAAAAGGGTATATGCTATATGATTGAATTTATATAAATTTATAAAAAATTCAAATCAATCTATAACAGAAAGCAGATAAGTGGTTTCCTGGACACAGATAAGGGTAGATTACCAAGAGGCACAGGAAACTTTTGAGGATGCTGAAAACGCTTTGCGTCTGGATTTTAGTGATGATTTTGTGGGTCTATACACATGACAAAAATGATGAAATGCACATTTTAAACATGCACATTTTATTGTACTCATTTATGCCTCAATAAATACATAAGAAATTTAAAAAATTATTTAGTATTGGGAGCAAGTGGTTTGACTATAGAAGAAATATTAGCCATGGATTGATAATTATTAAAGTTAGGAGATAAATACAGGAGAATTCATTACATAATCTCTTTACTTTTGCATATGCTTGAAATTTCACTTAAAAGAAGATCCAAAATCTCTGGACAAAACCTATTAAAAGTATAATCTTGAGTCTTTATGAAGTCTCCAGAGAGAAGTTAATTTTCTGGCCTTAGTAGTAGCTTAGCACTCTTGTCTCTATACTTACTGATCGTGCTACAAGGTGGCTTACATATATTTCTAAATGAATCAGACCAAAATACAATGAGACCAGGGGGATGTTTTGTGATAAAGAATTATTTTTGGAGGTTATTTATGATTATAAATTTATGCTTATAAATTGGGACTATTAAGAAAAAAATATCCAGAATTTAGAAATAGGTAAATGGATGACTATGTTTTCTTTTGATATCATGCTGGAACTTGTCTAACATCCAAGGTTTATTCAATTCTCTAGGGTATGTACCTTTGTTTGACTTACTATTTACTATTGATTAGAATATTTTACAACTGTGTGGATGGATGTTAACTTGTAGAGAACTTACAAGGTTACTAATGATTCTTGTTCAATAACAATAAAAATAAATTTTGTCTAGTAGAGATTTTATCTAGTAAAAATGAAAATGACTCCTATCTGGGGAAAAAAAAAAAAGCTAACTCCTAATATTATACTTTAATTTCTTTCTAGGACATTAACTGAGTTTGTACCTAATTTAGCAATCCTTTATTCAGTATTCATTCTTTGAGTGACTATAAATATTTTTCTGTACTATACTCCTTTGAACCAAATTTACCGTACTTCTGGCTCTCTCATTAACAAGTCAAATATAATAGCCAAGATATGGAAACAACTTAAGTGTCCACCTATGGCTGAATGGATCAAGAAAATGTGGTATATATATGTATACACAATGGAATATTATTCAGCCATAAAAAAAGAATGAGACGTTGCCATCAGCAACAACACAGATGGACCTTGAGGCATTAGGCTAAGTGAAACAAGTCAGACAGAGAAAGACAAATACGGTAAGATCTCACTTACATGTGGAATCTAAAACCAAAAAAACCCCAAGCTCATAGATACAGAAAACAGATTGGTGGTTGACAGAGGCATGGGGTGTGGTAGGGGGGAATGTGTGAATGGGATCAAAAAGTACAAACTTCCAGTTATAAAATAAATACAACATGGGGATGTGAAAAAAAAGTTAGATAAATCTTTATTTGTTCACTTTTAAAAAATAGTCTAAAAATGCCCAAATCCCACCTTGCATCAGACACATTCTCTCTCCATAAGAATCTCACGGAGATGGAAGCAAAGATGCAAAGACAAAATCAAAGGACACTATATTATTTTTGGCTCAGCTTGTGCCTGAAACCCCAGTGCAGAACACTATGGTGAACTGGGTTTAAGGCCTAAGGGGAAAGTTCTCCTTCCACCTAACCCAAAATCTAAACTTTATTATCAGGCAGCTACTCCAGCTTGCAAACAAAGAGAGCCAGGTGGCCAAACTTGCCCTTTCGGTCAGCATGCCACATGGAAGAAAGAGAAAAAAAAAGGCCATATTCATGGGTGACCTTTTACCAAATATTAACTCCTTGGTAAATGTGGCTTAATCAGCATCCCGAAATCTGATAAATCAAATTAACCACCACGGGGTAATTTGGTACCACAATGTGGTAGCAAGGAGGATTAGAAGAGGCAGGGGACTTGAGTTAGCTAATCCCCTGGATAGATCCTACACTCTAGCAGCAGGACCGACGTGAATAAATCCTGCAAATGTTACAATCTAGTTGGAGAGGCCAGACTTTGAACATTAAACAGTAACAAAAGAGCTACTGATATAGATGTTCTAGGTTAGAGACAGGCAAGATGACTATGGACGGGGGCATTCTGCATGAACTTCCATGGGTGAAATGTAAGACTTGTTTTTTCAGAAAAGAAGCAAACGCAGGAATTTATAAAATGGGCTCTGGAGGGAGAAAGAATCCAGGGTCTATCCTGGGATATCAATTCTAATTCTTAAGACTAGACATATAGAAAGAATGATGTTAATAAAATATAAAAAGAAGATGACGGGGGAGGGGACAGAAAGGCAGCAGGACCAGAGGCAGGAAGCTGAGTTCTAACAAACACTGACAGCATGATTGCGCTAGTCTGGCATAAGGGAAGCCTCAGCCCCAGGCAGTCAGGACTTCTCTCTCTGCAAGCATACCCCGCAAGGCACCTATGATGGATGGCTCTCTAGAAATTCCACTGCTTGAAGTTTAGCAAATCTGAATGGCCCTCTAGACATCAACATTAACTCCCCAGATACTCATGTTTATCTTCTTCTAAAACAAATTGGACTAGAAGAAAGAAAATAAAGAGAGATGTGATGGAAGATGTGTGTTTTTGGTTGGGGAGGAGAAAGAGAGTGTGTTACTGGGGCTTGAACGTGGAACTAAGCAAACACTGAAGCTTGGTATCATGTGCAGGGCACAGAACCAGCAGTAAAAAGCCTGGAAGCCAGCCCTAGCTAAGCCACCAGATGTCTTGGGAAAGCCATTGAACCACTTTTACAGACACTGAAAATGAGAGAATTAAATCAAGAAAATGATCTAGTTTCCTTCCAATTCTAAGGTGTTAAACTCTAAATATGATAAGTACAAGAAATTAAATTTAACAATACATTGAAAGAACAGGAAAGGAGTGGGATTTAATTTTACATAAGTGAATTAGCAACCTTCCTTGGATCCACTCCTTTATGAAAACTTTAAGTTCTTTACTTTCTTTTTTTTGAGGAAGATTAGACCTGAGCTAACATCTGTTGCCAATCCTCCCCTTTTTGCTGAAGAAGATTGGCCCTGAGCTAACATTTGTGCCCAACTTCCTCTGCTTTATATATGAGACGTCTGCCACAGCGTGGCTTGATGAGTGGTGCTAGGTCTGCATCCGGGATCCGAACTGTCGAACCCTGGGCCAACGAAGTGGAGGGCACGAACTTAACCACTACACCACCAGACCAGCCCCCAGAAAGTTCTTTACTTTCTGAAGAGAAACCAAGCTCTGTTAGAAGATGAGACGATTACAATCACAGTCACAATGCTGAAAAAACAGGGGGAAAAACCCCCCACGGTCATTGTTTTATTAATGAGATGCTGCCTCCTGCAGTACAAGATCAACATAGATCTTGAGCTTGAAATGTTTCCAAATGACAAAACCAAACTATTTTGTTTTATTTTAAAAATCTTCCTTTTTGGAGCTTTTTTTCAATAGAGTGGTAGAAAGATTATAGAATATAAACTTAAAAATTTTTAAAGTTTTCAAGCGTTTGAATGAAAATGTTTCCTGATTAAAGGCAAGCTCTGCGTGAGTTTTCATTTGTCGGTTGGTTCCCTTCACACGTTCTCCGGAGCCTGGCTTTCTTCTCTGTGCTTTGTGCCACCTGGTTTGCAGCTGAACAAAGAACAATCCTCTCCATTTTGCATTAGTCTTGCTTGAAGAGTTCGTAAGAAAACAGTGATGCCAAATGTGGCAGGCTCTTGAGAAAGTGTAATTACACAGAAACAAATAGGGTATGTGTTAGCCTAAATACGTCTGGAGTGATTTATTATTTTTGTTACAGTTCAATAAGTTTTCGTCTTTGATGTAGAGATTTTCATTGAGCAAAATGTATGGTAAATTCTAACAGGAAAATAAGCATTATAACAGCCTGGACCCTGGAGCCAGACTGCCTGGGTGTGACGTGGTCCTTACTAGTTATATGACTTGGGTTAGGTTTCTTGACCTCTCAGTGCCTCAGTTTCCTCAGCTATAAGATATAACAGCAGTACTTACCTCCCAAGTATCAAATGCGTTCACTTTTTAAAGCCCTTAGAACAATAGCTGGCACATCGTCAATGCTACGTTAAGTACTAATAAATATCTGTTAAATAAATAAGCTGGGCAAGGAGAAAGATCTGAATCTTTATTTTCTCATATACTTTCCCTTCATAGCTACCATCCATGCCTTTCTTCTTAGTCTTTCTATTCTGTAACAATTAACCATCTTTTTCCTATCCCTTTTGCTCAGATATACTCTTTCTCGTGCTTCCACCATTATAGAGAAAACAAGAATCAAAGGATCATAGAGCAGGCAAGTATTTCTAATGGGGTTTCGTCCTTTCATCTACAAGGAAAAGGAACTGAGATCCAGACAGATTAACTGACATGTCTAGGATCAAACAGCTAATAAGCGGTCACCTCTTATCAGACATTCAAAGGCTGCTCTCCTCCAAGGCACATTATTTCTGCTAGTGAACTTGCCTGTTATGCCCACTCCTTCTCCCTCGTCCTCCTCCTTCTTTCTTCTCTCTCTCTCTGTCTGGAGACTAGACCTCACTCCAGTGGAGGGTTGGAAACAGCTTCTTGCTCTAGTCTGTTCTTAATGACCTTTCTCATCTGGCTCCTTGAATTCCCTTTTGTTGGCACAAACAACATGTCCACATTCTGAAACAAAAATGAAAGCCCAGGGTAGGATAAGAGCTTTTTACCTTTTTAAAAAACTGATATGTGAATTGTTATATGCTGAATGAGTTCAGAAAGCAGGAAATTTAAATCACAGGTGATTTTGCATTTAGAGAACTAACTTTCTTTAAAAAAATGAAGTGACATGAAATCAGTACTGTTCTAAAACTCAAGGGGATGCCATGCCATATGTACAGGTATACATCACATACAATCAAAATGACATGCATATTCCAGCCTCTAGAATCTTAGTTCTCATAGTGTGCTCTTTCAATTATCTGGCCACCAGACATTCAGCCACCAAGGTATGTACATCAGCATAATAAACCTGAAGGACAAGTTGAGTAAAAAGCACTCCAGGCAGAATAACAGCGTGAGTAGCAGTCCTGATTCAGTGAAGAGCTCAGTGCTACTGTGCTTGCAGTTGAAAGGAGGGCAGTAGTGCCTGCTGGCTGTGAGGAACAAGAGATGGTGCAAGATGAGGCTGGCGGTAGAGGCAGGGGCAGCAATCTGCAGAGCCCCAAAGGCAAGGTTATGGGTCTATATTTTATCCTAAGTGCAGTAAGGAGCCCTTGAAAGATGATAAGTAAGGAAACTACATGATCCTATTAGCATTTTAAATAAATCACTGCAATTACTGGTGTGCGGAATGGATTGCAGGGGGATAAAAGTAAAAGGAGGGAGAACAATTAGGAAGTTCTTCCAGATATACATGGAGAGATGATGACGGATTAGACTAAAGCAAGAAGGCGGTGAAGGCGTGGGCGAAAATCGATCAGTTCAAGACACCTTTTGGGGTTAAATAGATATATAGTCCATTGTGATACATTGGATGAGGGGGGTGTTGGTGTGAAGGACACCTCCAGGTTTTTGTCCCAAATTTTCCTTCTTAATCTCATTCGGTATTTTCTTCTTTTTCTTAATTCTCTGATCATCTTTCTTGTGCTTCTGGTACACTAGAGAAAGAAGCAAGATACCAGAATGAGGCTATGCCTTTAAACTTTGCAAGCTTTAGGACTTCATAATGGATAAAAATGTGGGCCAACTCTATAAATACATTTTCATTATGATTTGAGATTTCCAGGAAGAGTCTCATGTGCCAAGATACCACCAAGTATCTGTGCCTTAAATGCTATCAATAGAATATTCATTTGGCCTTGGGCAGCATTCTATCTCTCAGAAATTTCCAATCAAAATGCAAATATCTTAGGCAAGGTTGACCCTATATATCATTCATTCATCTCAGAAAGAAATTTTTTAGCACATAGCTGGGAGGAAGTCTTTACCTGGGTTATATCACAAGGCCGGGAAATATGAAAAAGAAAGAGGAAGAGCACTGAAAGGCGAAGTGGAGGATGTCAACTTTTGGCTTCTATAGTGTTGGCAGATAACCAGCTATGGACATCACATGCTGATAAGAATGTTATTTTCTTGAGATTTGCACATACGTATACTCAAGTGGATAATTAGTTGAACCAAGTAAGAAAGGTACATCTAGAATTGATTAGAATATAATAACAGTTGAGAGGAAACCACACTGTGCTTGAAACATGACTACAGCAGTATTGTGTGATGTTCTTTTTTCCATGCATGGAAAGAAAGATCAAGAGTGAAACTAATTATGCTGGAAAAGCACATCCAGTCAAAATCTGAGGGTAAAAAGGTGTTTGGAGTATTTAAAAGCAAAACCTTCAAAGTAAAAAAATAATTGGAAGTCAGCTAAGAGAAGATCACCAAGGACAGAGACCCAAGAAAAATCACTACAAGATTAATTGTAAAGTTAGATTTCTGACTCAACTTCATGTAAATAAAAAGATTAGACAGTAAAAATAATTAAGAAAATACAATAACAAACCTGAGAACTTACAAGCAATTATATTGAGAATTTTGTCCAAATTCCAATTGTTTTATTCATTTATTCATAATTCAAAAACTATTTGTTGAACTCTGCTACATAGATATCTGAGACATTTTTATTGGTTTGTTCACTCACTGATTCTTTCGGTAATTGTTTATTAAGAACCTACTACTTCCAGGAACTGTGGATTCAGAATGAATGAGACTGATAAAGTCTCTGCCCTCATTGGACCTTACGTTCTAGTGGGAGAGACAGAAAATAAACATGTCATCAAAGAAAAACATAAGAATTTCAAATCCTGCTATTTTTTATAGAGCAGCAATGGGATAGAGTGTAACTAGGTAAAAGAACAGAGGAGATGAAGACTATCTTAGCTAGGACTTGTGAAAGTCGCTTAGAGGATGGAACATTCAAACTGAGATTTCCATAAGAAGAAGCCAGCCACGTGACTATTTGGGGAATGACCATCCAAGCAGAAAGAACAGCAATTGCAAAGACCCTGAGGTGGGAAAAGCTCTATATGTTTAAAGGACAGAAGGCTGTCAGTGTGGCTGCATGATCATGACTAGCTAGGGGTAGGTGGCGGTGATCTGGAGAATCATAGGCAAAAGATTCACAGGCAAAGACTGGAATCTTTGAGAACATGATATTTCGTTTAGATTGTGTCTTATTCACAAAGAGAAGCTAGAGGAGGGTTTTAAGCGACAGAGAGATATGATCTGATTTAACATGTGAGAAGCAAAGATTTTTAGACTACTTCCCTGTCCGAGAGGAATAGGGGACCTAGGAGGTATAGTCTTAGCCCAACCTATGTGCAAGGATGATGGCAATGCCTGTGGGAGGAACTAAGTTGCCTGGGGAGCCTTCAAAGCTGATTTAGCCAAAGGAAGAGGGAAAAAGAGAAGAGACAGCATTCCATGAGTAGAGGAAGCATAAACAAAGGCTCTATAACAGGACACAGCATGCAGGCAGGGCAATTCTAGCAGGTCAGAATTAGTGGAGAAAGAAAGTGAAGAGACAGCATGGTGAGGTCTGAGGTGGAGTAGACCAGGACAATTCATGGAAGGTCTTTGTGTGCTGGGGTAAGAAACATGGACTTTATCCTTTGGATAAGATATCAGAAGATTTTAAGCAACACATCCAAAGGGTCCACTTTATGATTTAGACAGAGTAACCTGAAGGCATCGTCAAAGTCAAATTTGACAACAAGAATAGATGCCTAAGGAAAGTTAGGAGGCTGATGAAATAACCCAGACAGCAGCACATCGGAACCTGAACGTAGTTGTGTCAGCTGCAATAATAAAAATAACAAGAAGGGCTTTAACATATTGTGGCACTTGCTGTGATCTAGGTGCTCTTTTAAGCAATTAACAGGTATTACTTCACTTAATTCTCACAAAAATCCTACAAGGTAAGACCTATTACTATCTCAATTTTACAGATGAGGAAACTGAAGGAGAAAATAGTTACGGAATTCACCTACAAGTAATAAAGCAATATAGTAATAAAGCAAGTAAGTGGTAAAGCTGGGCGAGGTGATGACGGGAAGGAATTCAAGAAATACTTAGGTGGAAAACTACTTCAAGAAATACTTAAGAAGGGGCTGGCCCAGTGGCACAGCGGTTAGCTTTGAACATTCCCCTTTGGTGGCCCAGGGTTCGCCAATTTGGATCCCAGGTGTCGACATGGCACTGCTTGGCAAGCCATGCTGTGGTAGGCGTCCCACATAGAAAGTAGAGGAAGAAGAGCACAGATGTTAGCTCAGCAAAAAAAAAGGAGGATTGACAGCAGATGTTAGCTCAGGGCTAATCTTCCTCAAAAAAAAAAAATACTTAAGGAAAAAACTAGCAACTTTTCCTACTTACAAAATGTTAAGAAAAAACTCACATTTCCAACTGTGCCTTGGGTGTTTGATTGTGGCATTAATTAAGATAAAAACACAGTGGACGAGGAACCAGCAGGTCTGTTCAGAAGAAGATGGATTCAGTTGAGTTATTTAAAGCATCTGTGAAATATCCAAACAATTACAGTGAGCAGGAACTTGGAAAAGTAAGTTGAAATCTTGAGGGAAGTCTGGGACAAAGATTTAAAATTGCAAGGCACAGGCCGGCCTGCTGGCATAGCGGTTAAGTTCACATGCTCTGCTTCAGCGGCCTGGGGTTCGCAGGTTCGGATCCCAGGCGCAGACATAGCACCACTGCTCAAGCCACACTGTGGCAGCATCCCACATAAAATACAGGGAGATTGGCACGTATGTTAGCTCAGCGACAATCTTCCTCACAAAAAATACAAAAATTGCAAGGCAATGGTATATAAATGGAAATAAAAAGGATGATGAACCTTAACACGAAAGGTACATTTATTAATAGGATAAATAGGAAAGGAGACACTCAGGATTCAATAAGCATCTGTTTCTCCCTAGGGAACCAGCAGTCCTCACAGTTCTAGCTATGTCCTTAGATCAGATGAAAAATAAAAACGGAGAGAGTTTTATGGTTAATTTAGAAGAAGAATAAGTACAGTATTTTAGTTGCTTACAGTTTTTAAAGAAAATTTTGTCTTAACGCCAATATATAATTTAGCGTTCAACCAACGAAAATATTTCAAGTTGTCGAGTTTGCTGAAATTGATGATGGAATTCTTATTACAGATTTAGTTCAAAATGAAAAATTGGTAGGTAGAATTTTATTTTAAGGTGTAAAATATGTAAGAATCATTAGTTTTCTGGGAACTACCAATCTTCCAGTCAAAAGCAATGAAGACTAAGAAATAATAAGGAAGAAAACAAATCCTCTTTCAACCTACCACGCCACTGAAAATCTAATAAGAATATTTTTCACTAGATTTTTTTTTACAATATATGACTTTGGATTCTAAGTACAGAAATTCTCTTAACTACAATGTTTAGAAAACTAGGAGACAGACATGTCCAGGTTAAGCAAGAGAAGAGACTAAATTCTAATGAAAAGAATGTCATTCTTGGTTTTTTGGGGGACCAGTGTTCTCTTAGCATGTTCTCTACTCTAGGGTCTCTGTCTCTCAGCCAGAGAAAAGATGGAGCCAAAACAGCAAAATGATAGTTTAGGATATAATGGTATATAAATCTACAAACCTACTCTTAAATTTACCAGTCCATTTACAAAGTACTATGGCTAGAAGATGCCTAAATCCTAATGTTCCATTGTCAATCACCAATGAGATATATGATAGCTAGATAGATATGTATATAGAGATACAGACACACTTTCCAACTTCTTTCTGTCCTTTTATTCACATCTGTTGTCAACTCCCATTACCTGTTCTTCATTTATCCTGAATCTATTTCTCAAATTCATGCATTGAAATTTAACAGAATATCAAATACATACCCAGGGAGGAGGCACAAATGTGATACAGTCTTTGCCCTAGAGATACTCATAGCCTGGTAGAGGGAATAAGTTACGTCTTGCTAATCTCCCTTCTCAATGACTATAACTTCTCCTTTCTCCTTATCTGCTTCCTTTAATAGAAAAGGCAATCCTTGAAGAATCAATAATGTAGCCAGGTCACACACTCTTAAATTTCTATTGGGGTCTATAATACTAAGAGTCTAATGGTACTTCCTCCCATTGAATTCACAACACACTGTTTAAATAATATATTTGGTTATTGATTGTTCATGGTCCTGTGATGTTTCTTATATCACCATTTTTTATGTCACTTTCAGATTCTATCATTTGTATATAGCTTGTATCCCCAACTGGATTATAAACCAAAGTCAGCCCTCTTGTTTTATTCTTGCTTGTGTCTCTGTACTATGCTGAAAAGTATTCCTTTACCCAGAAAGTCTCAATAATTATTTTTTGATCAATCAAACTATTTTTGATGGATCAACATCCTTATTTTAAGAAAAGATTAATTCACTCATTCATTCACTCAACCAAAATTTATTCAACACCTACTACGTGTCAGCCACTCCACTGGAAATATAGCAGTGAATTCAATACAGACTCGGGTGTGCTGGAGCTTGTGTACTATAGGAGAGGGATGATAACTAATGTAATGTCAGATAGTGTTAAATGCTCTGAAGAATAAAACAGGCTAACAGAATGGAGAGTGATCAGAATGATCGAGAAGGCGTCTCTGAAGAGCTGATATATGAAAAGAGGTCTGCCTGCCCAGGTAAAGTGAGCATTAAGTACAAAATGACTTAAGAGGGGACTGTCCTTGGTGAGTTAAAGACGCAGGAAGAAATCCAGAATGCCTAGATCAGAGTGTCTGAAGGAAAGAGGGTAGAACAGGCTTCGGAAATGAGTTGAGAAACTCTGGGACCTGACCCAGTAGTTAAGTAGTCTGTGATTTGGGGTGATGTTCCCATCTTAGTATCATTAGGTTTGGTTAATAATGCCTGTCTTAATTCGAAGATCTGAAAATAATGAAAGGAAAGACTGTATGTGAAAGCACTGTGAGCAATTATGAAGGGCTAGGAACATCATCTTAAATCCTCAACCTCTGCTTTAAGGCTTTCCAGAGGGTTCTACTAGAAAACCTCATTTGTTTTCTTCTCTAGTTTTCCTCTAATATTATGGCCTCAAATATTTAAAGCAAAATTAACAGGACAAAGAAATCTAGATAAATCCATAATTTAGTGGAAAATTGTAGCATGCTTTTGTCAATAATTGACAGAACAAGCAAGCAATCAATTAATTAATTGATATAGAACCATAGAACAAGGAGATTTACAAACTTGACTTAATGGACATATAAATACTGCATCTATCTGCCGCAGGATGCACATTCTTTAAAAATTCACATGGAACATTTACTGACCATATATATAGGAATAAAGCAACTATCAACAAATTTCTAAGAAAAGCATACAGGGAAGGCATTATGAACACAATGCAATTAATCTATAAATCAGTATTTTTTAAGTATCAGAAAATTTCCATGGGTTAGAACCATGTTAGGAATCAGAAAAGAGTATAAATGAAAGAAAATTAGAAGATATCAAAATTAAGAGCATCTATTTATTTTAAAGAAATTATAGTCTTTAAAGACATCTATTGAAAAAGAGAGAAAAGCTAGAAAACAATGAGCTAAACATTCATTTCCACAAATTAAAGAACATCAAATTAAAGTCAAAAAAAGTAGAAGAAGGACTAAGTATTTACAGAGAATTCATGAACTACAAAGCATACACACAATACAGAGGATCAATGCCAAAACTGGTCCTTTGAAAAGATAAATGAAACTGATAAACCACTAGTGAACAAGTAAAGCGAAGACACACTCACATTAGAAATGACAAAAGGAACATCTTGCAGACATTAAAGAGATTAAAAGGATATTATGAACAGCTTATGACAATAAACATAAATTTAGGACAAATGGATAAATTCCCAGAAAAATATAACTGTGACTCAGGGAGAAAGAGGAAATATGAATAATCTTACAGCCATGAAAGAAACTGAATCAATAATGAGAAGTCTTCCCACAACTAAACTCCAGGCGCAAATGGTTCCATTGGCCAGTTATTCAAATATAACTCACTCTTATTCTAAAAGGCTACCATAACTTTAATACCAAACCAAAAGGAACAGTAAGGGAAAAGAAAATTACAGGTCAACTTAACTAAAAGAAAAAATGCAAAAATCCTCCACAAAATAGCAGCAACTAAATCCAAAAATATGTAAAAAGGATAGTACGTTTTAACAAAGGAGAATTTGCTCCAAGAATATGTTTAGCCTGACATGAGAAAGATATTTAATTTAATTCACTACATTATCATATTATCTCAATGCAGGAAATGCAGAAAAAGTACTTAATAATATCCAATATTTATTCATAGTAAAAAAAAAATTTAACCAAAAGGAATAGAATATCTTAATCTGGTAAAGTAGAAGTTGGCAAACATTTTCTTGTTGAAGAGTCAGATACTAAATATTTTCAGTTTTGCAGGCCACATGGCCTCTGTCACACTACTCAACTTTGCCATTGTGGTGCGAAAGCAGCTAGAGACAGTATTTAGGACATGAATGGGCATGATTGTATCCCAATAAAACTTTATTTACAAAAACAGGTGGCAGGCCAGATTGGGTCCATGGTTCGTAGATTGCCAACTCCTGAGTTGGAGGGTAATCTATAAAACATAACTTATTGGTACTTATCATAATTAATGGCAAAACCACTTCCTTTGAGATAGGAACAAAATAAAATTTCCCACTATTATAACTATAACTCACATTGCATTTGAAGTCCTAGTCAGTGAAATAAGGCAAGAAAAATAAATAGAATTGTTCAAGAATTGGAAAGGAAGAAATAGAACTGTCATTATATGCAGAAGAAATAATTGTGCATATATAAAATCCAAAAGAACTTACAGATAATTTCTAACGAGAATTTAGCATGGTTCCTGGATACACAAATCAATATAAAAATTTACTCCTACAAAAATAAAATTTAAAGTGATATCATTTACAATGGTATTCAAAATATGAAGTACCTAAGAATAAATTTATGAAAATATGTGTGACTTCTGCAGAGAAGTTTATGAAACTGAGAAACATTAAAAAGCACTAAATAAATGGAAATAGAAAACGTGTTCACGGGTTGAAATCTCTATACTTTATATATTTAGACTTAAATCTCTCTCTATATATATCCTCCCTTGCTGTATGGATTCAATATAATTGTAAATAAAAATCTCAATAGTCATTTTTTTAGAGTTGACAAGCTGATTCTAAAGTATATACACAATCTCAAGAGGTCAAGAATAGCCAAAACATTTTTGAAGAAGAAGAAGTTAGGGAGACTTGCTCTAACAGACATCAAGACTTCTTTTAAAGCTCAAGTAAATAAAACAGCATGGTACTAGCCCAGTGACAGAAAGCTGGGAAACAGACCACATCGGCACAGGCACTCATATACGACAGAGTGGCACTATCAGTAAAGACATGGCAGCTTTTTATGTAAATGGTGCTGGGAAAATTGGATATTCAGGTGAAATAAAATAAAATCAGACTCTTATTCACAGAATCTACTAAAAGTAATCACAGATGGATTAAAAACCAAAATGAAAATGGTAAAACTATAAATCTTTAGAAACTAATAGAGAAACTTATCCATATGACCTTAGAGCAGGGAAAGATTTCTTTAATAAAAGACAAAATTATCCATGAAGAAAGTGATTGACAGGGTCAGCCCCCATGGCCTAGTGGTTAAGTTCAGCATGCTCCACTTTGGCAGCCTGGTTTGGTTCCCAGATGTGGACCTACACAACTTTGTTAGCAGCCATGTTGTGCTGGCAGCCCACATACTAAAAACTAGAGGAAGATTGGCATGGATGTTACCTTAGAGTGAATCTTCCTCAGAAAAAGAAAAAGAAAGTGATTAACAAATTCTTCCACATAACATTAAGAATATCTTATCTAAAAAACTAAAAAGGAAAATAAAACTACAAATCATAGAGAAAAATTTTGCAGTATATAAACACAAAAAAACACTGGTATCCAGAATATAAAAACTCCTATAAATTGACTTTTAAAAGACAACACCATAGAAAAGTTGGCAAAAGTTTTAACTAGGGAAAATGGCAAAAAAATAAAAAAAGTCTAAATGGCAAAAGAGCATAAAAAATGATTTCAATTTCAATAATTATAATGATTAACTGTAATCAGGGAAATGCAAATTTCCATAACTATTACATATCCATCAGAGTAGCAGAAATTTAAAAAGTTAATTCTGCTAAGTGTTGGTAAGGATGTAGCAACATCCTTATACTGCTGGATACATCCGAATATACTGCTGGAAAATTATTTGACATTATCTAGTAAAATTGAAGATTTATATTCCCTTTGATGAACAATTCCACATCCATAGAAACTGGTACATATGTACACTAGAAAACTACAAGAATGTTCATAGCTGGAAGGACACCAAATGTATCCCAATAGCAGGATATATACAAATTGTAGTATATCCCTATAATGAAATACTATACAAAATGAAAATGAATTAATTATACACAACTATACCAAATAAAACAATATGGATATGTCTCAGAAATGTAATATTGGGATACACAAGCTAGACAGAAAGGAATATATGAGTCCATTCAAACAAAGGGTTTTTTAAAAAAAAAAAACAGCTAAATAAAAATGTAGTTTTTAGAAATGCATATGCAGATGTTAACATCTCCTTTCTTTTCTTTATAGTTTTATGGCAAAAAAAACCATAGAATGGATACCTTCACGTTAAAGAGTTGGGGTTGTGATTAAAGAGGGACAAAAGGGGTTGGGGGTCCCGGGGAGCTAGCTAGCTTCTCTTTCTTGACCTCAATGGTGACTACACAGTGTTCACAGAACTATTTGTTAACATAACAAGTATTTGTTTTATAATTTTTTCTACATACATACTCTAGTTCACAATAAAAAAAGAGTATTATATTTTTTGGTAATATCTAGGTTCTTGTCCACTGAAATCTTGAGTTTTCATTCTGTAATACCAAATAGCTATTATACAATTTCTTATATATTATAAATTATGTTTTTCACACTTAAATGTATTCCCTCACATCATTGAACTTCACTATCTGGAAAATATGAGGCTTCTCACAATATTTATTTGTACTGTAACAATGAATTTATAGATCCCAGAAAAATATACAATATGCAGAATGGCAGTCGTCACTAACTCCTGTCCTCCAAAGCTAGTTAGACGAAAATCTGACCTGACATAGAACACACAGCAATAACATGACTATCCAGAGGAGATATCAGTTTTTGTCTATCTACCAACAGATGAAAATATGCAAATAACAATGCCACACAAAATTTCCACAGACATTATATGCACTGCAAATACACACAAATAGCATAGAGCAATCTAACAAAACTGAGTACTCAACATATATTATTCTTCTACACAGGTTTCCAATCTTCTACCAAAATATATTATTATACAGAGGATATGGGAAAGCCTGTGGTTTGAAATTAATAGTTTTAAATATGGGGTTTTTAAATCCATTTTTAAAATATCAGTCTTATGCACTCTATAAAAGGAAATTACATTCATATGCTATAGTATGGTCTCAACCCTATACATTAAAAAATAAGAATTAAAAATGGTATTAATGGACATGTTACAAAATCACTGAAGTAACAACACTTTTAAAACAGTTTTCATGAAGCTATATTAGTCTGACATTCCTCTGTGCCTAGAATCTGTCTTCTCAATTCTATTTTGAGACTTTGGGTCATTTCTCTGATAGCAATGCCAATAAAGCCGCCAGTTGCCATTAATCTCAGTTCTGTGAAAGAATAAATCATTCCCACAAGCAATTAAACAATAAATCCATTAAAATAAGACCAATTAGAGCTAAGTCTAGACATTCACCACGTAGTTATGAGACAGGCTTGTCATAATCATTTCAACTTAAACTGGAAATTTCTTTAATAATTCTTTCCAACAGAAGCAGGACTGAAGATTTTGTTGTGGGAGTACCCAAATTCAGTAGAGTTTAAACTGAAATACTCCATCAGGAATTTTGGTTGTATGTCTGAAAAGCTTCCCTAAATCATTAATTCGTATACCCAGCATTGGTCCTCAGCTCTCTTTGCAAACAATCTACCATCCACAGCACACTCTGAGGTATGTAACTGTACCAGCTCTCTCTCACATGCCCAAACTTTTAATACATTGCCTTGCAAAGACAAACAACGCTCGCAGCCAATAGTTGTATGTGATTTTTTTCCTTTAGGTAATCAACATTATCCACAAGGCTAATTTCAAGGTGTTTTAATAATTTAGGCCTTTGTGGGAGTAAAAATGTCTGAGGTCTTCTTAAACTCAGGAAGTGATCTTTACAAATTATTCAGTTATTGTTTCATGTTATTTCTTAATACTGTGAATGCATGGATGAATTTAGGTAATTTTCAGAGGAACCATGAATAAATTCTTTAATTTCTCAAGTTTGTGGTGGTGGTGGTGTTATTCTTGTTGCTGTTGTTGTTGTCCAGTTTCATATGCCAGATTTTATTCACCAAATACTCATTTCTACCCCAAAGAAATAGAGAAATAATGTAGTCCTCTATCTAAGGACTTGTAGGCAACAGCAAATTTCAATTTCTTCCATTCACTGATATAAAGTTTTTTTCATGAAGGTAAGAAAGGTACAGAAAAACTACAAAGATAGGCAGAAAATTCCAACTTTGTTGGCAGAGGGAAGAGATTAGGGTTGGGGAAAGGGAGCTTGATGGAGTAAAAGGAGCCCTCCCCCAAAACTCAAGTAAAAACAGAAATGCTCTTACGTGTGGCAAGTGAATCAGGGGATTATGAAATGCCATGTTTTGATTTATTGTCATTAATAACCTATTTTTCAATAAAGGCAATTATCATGGGGAATAATTTTGAGAATTTCCCCTGTACTTAGCACCAATGAAGCGGCATCAAAGGAGACACAGGTATTCCTTCACTCCAATCACGGTTGAGCCAAAATCCCAACAGGTGTCTAATATAAGTCAACCTCAGTGACTTAAAAATACGCTATCCAACAATTACAATGCAACTGCATAAATTATAAATGGACCATTGAATGTCTAATCTGGATCCTTGAATGAGTATCAGAAGGTTCACAAATAACAAATTGTAAGTAAAATATCCTGTGCATCAGCATTATTTCCAATAGCCAAGACGTGGAAGCAACCTAAGTGCCCATCAACTGATGACTGGATAAAGAAGATTTGGTATATATGCAATGGAATACTACTCAGCCATAAAAAAAGATGAAATTGTCCCATTCACAACAACATGGCTGGACCTTGAGGGAATTATGTTAAGTGAAATAATTCAGATAGAGAAAGACAATCTCTGTATGACTCCACTCACATGTGGAAGGTAAAAATGTAGACAAAGAGAACAGATTAGTGGTTACCAGGGGAAAGGGGGGGTGGGCACAAAGGGTGAAGTGATGCACCTACAACATGACTGACAAACAATAATGTACAACTGACATTTCACAAGGTTGCAAACTATCATAATCTCAATAAAAAGTTAAAAAAATACATCATGTGCATCTACATACATATAACACAACTTTCTAGGAAGAGAATCCATAGCAGTTGTAAACACGTTTGAAAAATACATACAATCTTGCAGAATGTTTAACCTGTTTGAGGTTTATATCTCATTTAGTTCTGGATCCCATCAGAATAACCTGCACCCATGAAGACAGAAGAAAATATTTCATTAGGGTTATGTAACTAAACATTTCAAAGCTTTTTATGTTAGTCAAAAAAAAAAGTTTCAGTGTATTTTTTTTTCATCTAACCATATCAAGCACTGTAAACAGTATACTTTAAAAATAACCAAGGAAACTATGTCTTCTTGAATTGTGATTTTTGCCAACGCAAAGAAATAGCTCATATTTTCATCTATCATTGCTGACTGGTTATGGGAATTAGATAGAGGAATGTAATGATAGGAATATGAACTTTTAACAATGGTTGAACCATACCCTAGCTTTGTTCCAAGTCTGCTGTCACCCACCAGATCTTATTATGACGGTTTAAAATGTCTTTTCTGATAGCAGCATTTGAGGGGTTAGTTTAAGATGAAATCTGTGTTTGCTTAGATATGTACTAGGGAGAGTGTGGGAGGTTAATAAACGTATATTTCTCATGGAATCAATGTAGAAAGACAAATTGTTTCTATCAAGGGGAAAACAGATAAGAGAAAACATACATGTGACATGAGTACAAAAAATAACTCAATCTACTCTTGAAAATTAATGTAGCCTTTGTGAAATAAGCCCCAAAAGAAATCAAGTATGACTAAAATATCTCAGCCTACAATCAGGGGGAAAAGTCACTACAAATTAAAAATATAACCTGGCACCGGGGTTGGCCCCATGGCCAAATGGTTGAGTTTGCGCGCTCCACTGCAGGCGGCCCAGTGTTTCGTTGGTTCGAATCCTGGGCACGGACATGGCACTGCTCGTCGAACCACGCTGAGGCGGCGTCCCACATGACACAACAAAAGGACCCACAACGAAGAATATACAACTATGTACCAGGGGGCTTTGGGGAGAAAAAGAAAAAAAATAAAATCTTTAAAAAATATATATATATATATAACCTGGCACCCTAATACTTCATTCCTCTATGCCTCTAAAAATGAGAGAAGCTGGAAAATAATGTGTTCAAAATTATCCTAAGCTCTAACATTTTATGGCAATACAGTGCTATTACAATATACCAAAGTCTAATCTATATTTGTTGAAAGACAGTTCTTTCTTTATCGACATCAGCATTAATGTTGGTTTTCTTTACATAGAAAGGGAATAAATTATATTGAATTTAAGTAATTGGAAGATCACACTGTTTTGCCTTTAAACATACATATTTATGTATGTTTACACATACAGCATATTTATTACATTGGGTAAATATTGTAGATCAAAGCTCACCTCAAATCCTGGCCTACATACTCAGGATTATTTTCTTCTATTCATTCAACATCATTCATTCTTTCCTGAGTATCAGCATTTGATAAAGGAAGAACTTGTTCTTTGCAGTGAGAAAGACCTGAATTCCAGTCTCAGAACCACCATTTACTAATTGACCTTAAACAAGTAACCTGATGGCTCAACTTCTCCTTCTGTAAAACAGAGGTAACAGCAGCTCCTTCACAAAGATTGAAGAGAGCTGGCTTATCAACAGAAAAATGATTTCCTTTAGCTCAAACTTGTCACTGTTCTTTAATCTTATTCTAACTCCGATGTCAAATTTACCTGTGAAAAATACTCATAGCAGTGACTGACACACAATGGCCCTCAGTACACAGGAACAATGGATAGTTAGTATAAAAATGGTCATAGTAACTTATACCTGTGGATAACATAGAACTTGTTTCATTTTAAAAAACATAAAAATCCTAAAACTTATACCTGGAGTCTTAAGAATTGAATGAATTCTATTTTATGTTTAAGAGTTAACAACAATGTAAGTCAAAGTTAAACCACCTCTCTGTTAACAAGTGGATTTTGTCAGTCTAATGTACTATGATACCAATGGAAGATCTGACTCATCTCTTATTTGCAAATTACCTCAGCAAACATGGAAGAAATTTACAACTAATCATGCTACATATTAAAATTTCACAATAGTCTGTCATCTGTCATTGTCATCAAGAAGACCACTTCCTTTCTATTAACTTCTCTTTTGTATTTGAAAACTGACTACACAGTCATCCAACACATTAAGAAGAGAGCCTCTTAAAACAATTTGCTCTGAAAGGGATAATACAGTGAAAGATTCAATGTGTGGAGGATTATTTCCTCTTAATTGACGTCCTAAAGATTTGAATTGGGGCCAGCTCTGTGGCCGAGTGGTTGGGTTCGTGCGCTCCGCTGCGGTGGCCCAGGGTTTGGATCCTGGGCGCGGACATGGCACTGCTCGTCAGGCCATGTTGAGGTGGCGTCCCACATCCCACAACTAGAAGGACCTGCAACTAAGATATACAACTATGTACGGGGCGGGGGGGGTGCGGTTTGGGGAGATAAAGCAGGAAAAAAAAAAAAAAAAAGATTGGCAACAGTTGTTAGCCCAGGTGCCAATCTTTAAAAAAAAAAAAGAGATTTGAATTGATTTGACTAAACACTATTATCAAAGCTTCTTTGCCAAAATTCTTTCATTATTACTGTACCCATTACAGTAACACTCTGTAGGCCCCTATAAACAAATTGTTGGAAAACTCTTAATCAAGAGCACAACCCTAATAGTAATAAAGGCCTGTATGTGAAAGACAAATGAAAACAGGGCCTAAGAAGGGGGCTTTATCCATTCAGATCTCATCTTTTCAGAACGGATTTGATTCTTCAATTCCTGCAGAACTGAAGTTCCTACGGGTACTAACCTGGACTTTAGGATTGCCAAAGACAGAAATCCAAGCTAACTAGTTTAAGCACAAGAATAAACAGAGGGTGGAGTCTTATCATTGTGGGAGGCATCTCAACACTGTGGTTGAGACCGTGTGCTACGGATCCTTATATTGGCACCATCCCTTTTTAGCTCTGCAATCTTTGGTGAGTGAAGTAAGTTTTCCCTTCCTTAGCTCCTATAAAATGGGAACAGAAATAAAAATTAATTAATGGAACTGTTGGGAGAATTACATGATAAAATACATGTAAAGCACTTAGAAAATTGCTTGGCACATAATAAATGTTCAATAAATCTTTTAAAAGAGCAGAGGTGAACCTACTTTAGAGAGAACTTAGAACTGGACCAGAGGATCAATGCCATCAGGATTCACATATTCTGTTCTCTGTCTTTCTATCTACATTTCAATATTTCCCAACTTCAGACAAACAGCTTCACAACCAGTATGAAAGAGCCTTCTTTCCTCTGATCAATATAAAATATTTCAGGGAAGGACTCTGATTGGCCCAGTTTAGGTCATATGCCCATTCCTGGACTACCCACTTTGACTGCAGGTGGGGTTCTATTATCAGAACAGCCAAGTATCCCAGTTCATACCTATTGTCTCAGCATAGTGACTAAGCTTCCACTCTCTGAAGTGTCCCAATTTCCAGAACATTATCTATGTAGTACTCTTGCCAAAATGTTTAATCTGAAGCTAATTCTAAGGAAACAAACAGAATAATCTGGATTGTGGGAATTCTATAATACGACCATCGTGAATGCTTCAAGAAATGTCACTGTCACAGAAGACTTTTTAAAAGATTAAATGAGACTAGAAAACACAATAACCCAATGAAATGCATGACCCTAGAGAACCTCTGGGAAACAGTTGGGTGTGATGGTAGTGCTGTGCTATGTAGAAGAACGGCCTTTGCTCTGTGATATATATACTGAAGAATTTAAGGGAATAATGTCATAATTTCTGCATCTTTCTCTAAATGATTCAGGAAAAAGGGGGGGCTACATCGATGGAGAAAGAGATATACAGAGCAAATGTCATGAAATGTTAACAATTGTTGAATGTGGATGATTCAATAGATGATATTCATATTATTAACCTTTAGATGCTTCTGTCGGTTTAAATTTTTTCAAAATAAAAAGTCAGGGGAAAAATGACCCGATATGAGTAATAAATTTTATGGTCACCCTATCTTGGATCAGACCACTTAGGTTGGCTATCTACCCTTGAACAATTACCAATTACTGCTTGAAAGTGAAGCAAATTCATATAAAAAGATGATTAGTCCCATTCAGAACAAGTGTCTAAAATACAGGGCAGAAAACCAAATTCCCAAGGAATTTGAAACCAAGGAAAAATCACTGTGCCTAAGGCAGCCACCCCGTTTATTTACTGTAATATGCAAATTATCTCTTGTCCCAATGCCATTATTTTTGAATTACATTTATGAGAAGAAATAAGCCAAACCATTGTCCTTTTAGCAAAGGAAATGCCTCTTTCTCAATTGCCTCCCTGAAATTGCCACAGTCCTTTGCACGTACCTAATGGTCAAGAAAGCTTCACTGAGAGAGGCTTAGGAATTCTTCCAACTATGGTCCCAACAGCTGGAACCCATCCAGTGTGAAAGCTATTGACAGTTACCTGTTATTGCTACTATTTCTCTAGAACCCTGTGTGCCCCTAATCAAAGCCTATAGAACCTGCAAACCTTCCTGTCACAAAGGTTTTTTTCCTGTTCAATAAGCTTTTAAAGAATGTCCACCATTTTTTATTTCATAATTTTGTACGGTATTTGAGAAGTAAGGCCATACAGTCTGAGTTTCAACTCCAAATCTTCCAAGAGTCTGAGTCTGAATCTCAAATCTACCATTTCTAGGCTGTCACTTTGGGCAGGTTACTTTACATCTCCGAGGCTCAGCTTCACCACTGGGAAAATGAGAACAATCACATCTGCCTTGCAGGGCTGTTGTAAGTATTGGAAACAAATAAGGTAAAATATGTAATAGCTGCTTTCTGTAAATGAGAATGTTGATGACAATGACACCGCTCCTGCCCTCGGGGACCTCACTGTCTAGTAACCTCTGTCTCTCCTCACCTATGTTGCTCCTTACCCCAACCAATAAAACTTTTGTCCAAAACAAGTACATGCTCCTCAATATGGGCAAGAGCAACACAGAAATACAGGCTTTTTGATGTCTGAAGCAACCCAATTGCACAACATCTTACTTTCATTTGCATCTTCTTTTCATTTGCATCTTATTTTGTTTTTTAAACATTACCCTAATCTAAATTCATTACAGTGCATCAAGTTCCAAAAAGACATTTCTTCCCTTTCAGACCTTTCTGTATAAAATATGTTTCTCTTTTCACAAAAAAATTGACATTCTCTTAAATTAATTTAGATTTTTCCTATCACTAGATATGTCTAAATGCTTTTGTGAATAAGCAGGACCTTGTTACAGAGTAATACGTCACCAACAAAACAGAAGACACAGCTGCTGTATTATCTGGTGCAAATTCATTTTTTCCAGATTATAGAATCTTTGTTAGCAGTAAGTGTGTAATAGATGGAAAAAATGTAGTTAAGCTATTTGGTATGAGGTTTGGATTCACAGAATTAGAAGTAAATTATTTTGGTTAGGAAATTAAGAAAACGAGACCTTAATATCAGTATATGAAACAATTTGGAATACTAAAAGCCACCGATAGTTGTTTTGACTTGAATATAAGAATTTCAGATACAAAATTGGAACTAGTCAAGGTTGAAAAACACAACTTTTTCATCTTTATACCACAAGTATCCTAATACAGAGACAAAATAGAAGAAAATAGACTACCAATAAATTTTGAATGACTTATGAATTAACATAAAATTAGAACCAATTTTAATAAGCATTTAGGGCCCTAATATTTTAAATAAATTAGTACAACCTCAATTATGTTAGAAAATGTTTGCTATTTAACTGCTTTAAGAGAGCCACAAATTTCATATATATTAGGGTGACCCTGTGTATAGACAATTCCCTATATGCTATGGTTTCAGAAACCTCTAAAAGACTACTGTAGTTTTGAATATGGTTTCAAATAACTGAATTTCCTTGTAGGTTTCCATTGCAGTGAATCATTTTACCAACGGCCACTAAAAGCAGAATCCAAATTTGACAAAAATAGACAAAGGCTGGACTCCCTATGTCGCCAAATATTAACTCCTTTCTCCCCATCCCAATCCCTTAACCTAAGGAAAAAATGAAATGGGAAAAAAGGATCATGCACATAGCCATGAAGTGCTGAGAAAAGAAGACTCTTGAGACAGCCAGAGACATCTGTGCAGTTCTTCTTATGAGCTTCCAAAGAGAAGTTATCTTTGGAGCTGTCTCAACCTAGAGTAAGCTGCTCAAAGTATTTTCCCACTCGGTTCAGTGTTCCTCTTACACAAGACACTCATTAGCTATGCTAAGATAATTGGTCCCAGTTTTAGAACCTTCTCTTAAGATAAAAGCCTTACTTTCCCCATCTGTCCAGAGAATGAATCTCTACCGGCATTTTCTATACTCTGGAGCCCTTACTTTGTCTGATTGTTCTTCCTCAGTCCTGCAGAATATTTTCTTCTGGCTGCTATCTCAGCATCAGTTTCAGTTATCTGTTGCTATATAACAAACTGCCGCAACATTTAGCAGCTTAAAACAGTAACAATCATCTATGTGCTCAAGGTTCTGTGACTTGGGCAGGGCTCAGCAGAGACAGCCTCATCTCTGCTTCACCTGATGTCAACTGGAGCTCTACTAGGACTGAAGAATCCAAGATGGCTTCACTCACATGCCTGGCACCTCAGCTGAGATGCTGAAAGAGCTGAGGGTTGGCTGCACCTCACTCTTTCCATGTGGTCTCTCCAGCAAGCTAGCTATATTTTTTACCTAGTGGCTCAGGGCTTCAAAAGAGCAGCAGAGACTGCTAGGACTCTTAAGGCCCAAGCCCAGAACTGAAACACTTTCATTTCCACCCCATTCTGTTGGTAAAAGCAAGTTATAAGGTCAGCCAAGACCAAAGGAGGGCAAGTAGATCCCACCTTGGGCACGTGCTTGCAGGGATGGGAGGAAGTAATGGTGGCCATCTTTGTGGAAGATCAGCTTATGATTTAACTTCAGTGTATTTTAGCTAATGCCCAGCATGCCATCATCTTACATAATCACAGAGATGAAATTACAGTCTTACTTCCTACGTTCCTATATTATTGATGACTAATACAAATTATTTCTTAATTTATAATTTTCACATAAACTAATCTAAGAACATTTCTACAGTCCTAGTGAATTGAGGGTAGGGTCATATGAGGTATTCTGGATAGACAGGGGTAAGTCCTTCAAAAACTACACCCAACCCACCAAAAAGTCTTTCTTCCCTCATCCCATCACTGTTTCAAACAGTCCCACTATTACAATTCTTCTTTATAGGCAGGCATTAAAATGGGAACAAAAATGAGCACGTGTTACCTAGAACCAGGAAGAGAGTACATTATCAACAATAAACACAGTTATAGAAGTCAGCTTGGAAATCACCAGAACAAGGTCTTTGGAGAAAGACACATGAGAGAGGCAAATTTGCGGAGGATTAAGGAGAAGAGGGGCAAGATAAAGAGAAAAACCAAAAGAATTTGAGGCAGATACCACTTTTAAGAACACCCATTAGACGGAATAGGTATGAACAGGAGTGAGACGCACTACAGAGAAATTCACCTGCGGCAGTTCGACCTGGGTAAATCATTCTATTTGGCTAACAAGGTTATATGAGAGAAACAGATGATGTTTTTGCTTTACCCAATAGAAACCACAATGTAATTGATCATCTTTTATTAATGTATTCTTCTTACCTGACAGTTTGTCACTTAAGGCATGATTATATACTGATTTCCAATTTTCTGTACCTTGATACCCATAGCAGAATTCAATCTCTGAAACTTCTTTTCACCCAATACAAGGAATAAAAATATTTTTAGTTGCCAAACTAGAGACGACTTCAAAGATTAGTTTCTACTTTTTATTAGCATTTCAAGCAATATATATATTACAGTAAAACCAAAATTGGGCTGAATAGACACTTATAGTAAATTTTAAAAAAGAAACAATTTCTTTCCCACGAACCACATTAATTCAAGCAGTAAATATCTCATAAACAATCACTACGTGTAAGGAAACATCAGGGATCCAAAGAAGAATGGCCTGTGTTGGGGCCGGCCCAGTGGCATAGTGGTTAAGTTCGCACACTCCACTTTGGCAGCATGGGGTTCACAGGTTCAGATCCTGGGTGCAGACCCACACACTGCTCACCAAGCCCTGCTGTGGCGGCATCTCATATACAAAGTGGAGGAGGACTGGCACAGATGCTAGCTCAGCAACAATCTTCCTCACCAAAAAAAAGGAAAAGAAAGAAAGAACAAAAAATGGCCTGTGCCCTTAAAGAGCTTAAAATCTAGCATGGGAGATAAGATATGAAGACAAATAGCCGTTTTATCAGCTAAAGTGTGAAAACGCCATAGGAGAAATAAAGGAACAGTGCTGTAGAATATCAGAGGACAGAACCAAGAAGAGCGTCAGGGAAAGGAAATTTGATAAGTGCTTTGAAAGGTAGGTAGGATTTTTAGAGTGGAAATGGGAAGAGAAGAGCATTCAACATGGAGGAAATGGTGCGAACAATGGAAAAAGTAGAACATTCTCCGGGAATAGAAAGTACAGAAAATAAGAGAGTTTAGAAATATTTAAGGTAGATGAGGAATAATAGTATAAAATTGAAAGTTGAAAAGATAGATGAGACTGTCACTGCCATGCTAAAGATTTTGGGTTCTATTCCAGGGTCTTTCAATATCCTTGCTCAATACTCCCAAAAGAATTTTGAAAAAACTGTATACTTCCTTGCATAATTTTTTCTTAACAATTATGATTTCCTGTCTTAAGTTTAAATAGAGGCAAGGAAGTAATTTCCAACACTATCACAAATACTGACATTTTTTAAAAACTTGTTACATCACTCTTTTAATGTATCCATTGAAATTCACAATCATCCATTTGAAAAATATATGTATACATTCTTCTTAATTAATCAGAAATTCTACATTGTTTCTTTTCTTTTTTGAACTCCTGTTTCCATTCCTTTTTTCCCATAGAATTTTACCCTAAAAATCTCAGAAGTTTTTTATTGATCAAGTTTTCATACTTCTCTAGAAAAAAAATTGGATATATAAATAGAGTTTAATTTACTTCCTGTTTTCATAAGGCTGTGTTTTTACAAAAACATTTCAGATTAAGTTATCACAATTATCATGATTATCAGTACACAATCAAAACAAATATTTTACAAACTTTGATAAATGATTATTAAATATAAAGGTAAAAATACTATTGGAAATGTATCCCTTAAGAAGAAAAATGAGGCCTTTTTAAAAAAAGTATTTCATGCATCACTTATTATAGAAAGAGATTCAGCATCAATTCTATTTCTATTGTTTTGCTTTCATAGAAGTTTATACATGTCATGTAAATAAGTCTGTGAGAGTAAAACAAGTTGTTATAAAAATATCACTCAATTCTTCCAACTCTTGAGTTATATGTCAAAAATTACACTGATCTTCATCAAAAATTATTTTTACCATCAAAAATTATTTTTAGCCATCATCTGACAATTTGATTAGATCCACCTTAATTTTATTCAAAGCAAGGAAGTAGACACTATCTGATCAATAAAAGGATGTTATTAGAGTCCAATTACCATCAATATTTCAAGTTGCGCCTTTCTTGACACTTCAAAAATATCAAAACCTGAGCCAGTATGTAAGATTCAGGATGAATGAGGATGTAAGTATATAAGATTCAGGATGAATGAGGAAGGCATTTCTTTTGTTAGATGGGCAAAGGGCAGTTATCAAAGAAATCATAGAAAAGGAAAACCCACAGTTTTCGTCCCATCTCCACAACAGGCAGATCCTTAGAAAATTTGAAAAAGTGAGAATCTGGAAACTAATGTTCATAAAACTATCTATGCCCCAAAATCTCTTGGGAAGTCTTTGTGGATCTCCTGGGGCACATGTACCCAGGTAGAAGACCGCTGCAATGGGGGACAACAACAGTTTTTGATCAGAAAGTAATACAATTGTAACTGTGCTTTAGAAATGCTAAGCAAGAAACAATACACAGATTGCAGTGGAAGGAGAAACTGTTCAAAGTAAGGAGACAAATGGTGACCTTACTATAGATCAGGAAGTATAAAGATGGTGTGAACTAGAATACTGGCTTCGAAGAAGAAAGAAGTGAAAGACATTATAGAATAAGAACCAAAATGGTTCAGTAACTAAAATTTGAAGTGGGAAATAAATTTATCATTTCCCTCTCTCTCATTCATTCATTCATTCAGTGAATAACTATTTCTGAAGTGTTTGATATATGGCTACTATGAAGGCAAACATAAAAAAGATAGCATACAGTAAGAAAGTTAAAAAAATTTCTTTTAATTTTAAAAATTAAGTTTAAAAAAGATAGCATACAGGAAGACAGTTCAGTAAAATTACTTAGGTGCTCTGATAGAAAATTGTTACAGGTCTTCAGGCTGTCTCCTAAAAGCTAGGGGAAACCATCAGAAGAGCTGTAAGCAGAATAGACTCAAAGGAGCAAGAGCATTTCCAGAAGACTTCAAGATCTTCTTGCAGATTCCAATTCACTAGTTTGGGTATCCCTTCTTCTATTCAACATAATATCAAAATCTATCCATTTCTTCCTTTAGAAAGAGTGTTGGATTTTTACCTTCTCATACCTCTTACTACCCAATTAGACTGCCTTTAATTATGTTGAAAGCAAAGAATTAGATATTATCTGATCTGCAAATGGAAGTCACCCAACTATTAGCGTCCAATTATACGCAATATTTCACATTGTCCCTTTTTTAGCCCTTCAGAAATTGTTACGGCCTGGAGTAATGCACAAGATTCAGGATGAGTCATGAATAGAATTGTCAATGTCTGCATTCCTTACCCAAGCCAAACCCATCAAGACCTACTTCTGCTCCCCAATTGTCAAGTCCCTTCATGGCTGGCCTCTCTTTTGACCTAATCTTTTAGTAAAACATTATTTCTCACTGATTCCAACGTGGCATCTGCACTTCCATGAGATTATTCTTCCAAGGTGGACCAACAACTGTTAGATTGATTCCTTTCTCTGCTTTTGCTTTTACCCATCTCTGCTCATACCATCCTCCTTCTCAGACACATACCCGAAATGTGGACTCCTCCCATCTAATGTCTAGCTGCCCTTCAGGATCTACTTCAAGTTTTACATATTACAGGAAGTCTCTTCTGTTATCCCTACACACAATATTTTCTTCTATCTTGATTCCCATTTTATTTACTATAATAAATTAATTAATGCTCAATTCTGTTTCCATTTACTGGATTATATAAGATTGGTCTTATTATTTCTCTTCTCTTTCAAAGGATCTTCCCTTCTCCATGTACTCAAAGTTCCCACTGTTAAATGTAAAGGGACAGAATTTCACTCCAGATATCATCTTTTAGATGAATCTACTCATACTCAATTTTTCCAAAATACCATGAAATGTAAAAAACTAAAGCATCGTCTAGTTCTCTAGGGAATTACTATTAATTTCTGGAAAACCTTGGGAAAGTATTTCTTTCTGTGGGACAGAAGCATTCTTTCCCCTTCTCCCAAACCATAAATTCAAAGGAATAAACAGTTAAAGACAAAACTCCTTATATTCCCACTGCTACATTCCTTATCAGCAATAAAGCTTGGCTTAGGATGAGATTTAAAGAGGAAATATGCATAACGCAAATAATCTACTTTTAAACCAGAATGACTAGACTCAGTATTTCAAAAACATTATTTCAGGGTTAAAAAAAAAAACTCTCAACTTACATTGGCAATGTTTCTTTAAAGTATGATCTTTGTTAATATTATTAGTAATTAAAATTTATACTCCAAAAGTATACTTCTCCCTCAAATTAATAAACTTCAGAAAACCGAAATCAAACTCATATTGGATACAATATCTTAATGGAAATGATACTTCAAAATCACGGTAGTGGGAGAAATCTGATACTTGAAGGAAATGACTCTTACCAGAGAGTTCAGCAAGTTGGCCAAAGTGCCATGTCTTATCAATCAGGTTTTTGTTGATTTATGAATAAAAGAATAGAACAGCATGTTGGAAAAGTCATTCCAGATAAATATCCAATCAAAGATCAATAATTATCTCTCTCTCTAACATTCCTGACTACCAAAGGTTCCAGAGCAGATGTCCAAGTATTTCTTGTGATTAGAATCCCTCTCTTCCCCACGTTAGTCCATCCTATCAGAGAAATGCTGTGATTATTAGAAATAATCTTCTTGAAGGGAGTCAAAAATCTGTCACCCTTTAGCTTCACCCATCAATTCTAGCACTACCCTTTGGGGTCATAAATAATTGCCCTCCCTCTTCCCTTTAAATATTTAAAAATAACTTGCCATCTCTTCATTACTTTTTCTCTTTTATGAGCTGAATATGTGCCGTTCCTTCCTCAGTACTTCATATGACATAGATTTTAACTTTCTCATCTTCTTGGTCTCTCCCTTGCCCATGAATGGCTTTTTCAAGTGTGACTCTTCAAAATGAATACAACTTTATCATCTCACATCTACCAGTGGAGAATATAGCAGGAAATTCACCTTCGCTCTTTTGAATGTCATACTCGATGAGGTTGTGACAGTGAGGTCAACAGGCCCAACAATACTGCAGGGGAGGAGAAATTTCCCTTCTACTCTTCTAGGTTCTGTGGTTGGTCTAAGAATTAAATTGACATAATAGAGATTAACAGGAGGAAAAAAACAATTTTAATTACATACATATGTATGAGAGCCCCTCAAAGATGTGAGACTCACAAAGGCCACCAGATAATTGAGGCTTATATACCATCCTGGGCTAAGGAAACCCATAGGGATCTGGAGCTTCAAAGGGCATGGGGGGTTGGGGACTGTGGTTCATGGGAAAACGAGAAGAGGAAATGTTTGGTAAACAAAGGTTGCCCTGTCCTACAGATAATTCTCCCAGGTGAAAAATTTATCTCTGGTAATAGCTCTCTTCCTGGTTTAGGCCCCCTTTCTAATGTAAATTTCTCTTACAAAAGGGTAACTTTCACCCTGTTTTCAGAGTGTTCTTATGTCTGCTTTCTCAAAATAATCAACTCAAAATAACCCTTATGCCAAAGAGGCATATTTTGGGATGGCGTACTCTGCTACCCTTCAATAAGAACATTCCCTTCGCAAAAATAATGCAAGAGAATGGCATAACTTCACTGCACCTTTGCCTTCCATTTTTATCTATATATTAATACTCTAAAGTTTCTGCCTTACAAAAAAGCAGAAGCTTTGAATTCAATCAGGACATTCACTATTGGAAATACCAGTTCCCAACCCTCACTAATCCTACCTGGAATTTAAAATCTTAAATTCTGCTCGAAGAAAGTCTACTGCTTTAAGAAAGCTCAATTGTATAATCTAAATAGCTTGAAGCAAAAACATTTCATTATTGACACAATCCTTTCATTTACTTAACACTCTCAAACGCTAATGAGCATAATATGAAATTAGATACTGTTCTCCTCTCTGTGGGAAAAGTTCAAGCAAAGAAGACAAAAGGAAAAGATTATCCCCAAAATAGAAAACAAAATAATGCCTTAAATCCAGACAAATGTTGATACCTTGGTGTGCTATTTTGCAACATTTCAAGAAGAAATGTTCAATAGAAAAGAAAACAAAACTTTATTCCTTATTATTAGAAAATCATTGAAACAGAAGTCGCTATTTGCTTAATTCCTAGAAGAGATGAGTCATTATCTAGAGCAGAAGTAGTGAGAGTTAAAGGCTCTTGCACAAATCTTAAATGCAGTCAACACCAAAGTGTGCTTCTCTCATTGCTAAATGAAATGACCAAGATTTTAAAAGTCAAGAGAATATTGCTGGCAGAAGGCCTGGAACAATCAAGTAAAGTCTAAAAGAATGAGCTTCCAGTTTCTAACATTTCAAACATTTTCATTTCTCAAAAGAACCAAATTCTCATATGGTTTAGGCTAGCCTTCTTTATGATGCTAAATAAGTCCTTCAATTGTCCACAACTAAATTCTCCCCATTGAAACCTTCCTTGCATCTGAAAGACAATGATAACAGATATGATACAGAGTTTTTTAGTTCCTTGGAGGCAAGTAAAATTTGAAGTCAGGATATTACTATTGTCCCTATATCTGCTATATATTTTAAATAATTCCTGTAATGGAATTTTTGAATAGAGATGCTATGGTTTGAATGTTTGTGTCAGCCCCCTCCCCCTAAAATTCAAATGTTAAATCCTAATCCCCAATGGGATGGTATTAGGAGTGGGGCCTTTGGGAGGTAAGCAGGTCATAAGGGCAGAGCCCTCATGAATGGCATTGGTACCCTTATAGAAGAGGCTACAGAGAGATCCCTAGCCCCCCTCCACAATGTGTGGATACAATGAGAGGTCTGTAACTTGGAAGAGTACCTTTACCGAACATGCTGGCACCCTGATCTCAGACTTCTGGCCTCCAAAACTATGACAGAGAAATTTCTGTTTTTTATAAGCCACCCAATTTGTGGCATTTTGTTATAACAGCTTTATAGGACTAAGACAACAGATTTACTAGAAACGTGTTGAGGCAATGTCCTCTACAATGAATAAAACAGTATTTAGAGGAGTATTAGGCCCAATTCTTACCGCCAACCCAGTTGAATGGGTTGTGAAATTTCAAAGCTACATGTTTCATCAGCTGATCAGGTGACATCTTCTCTGTCCTAATAATTACTGATAACAAATGTACATTTTTAAATTTAGAGAATGAAGTAGAAGAGGAGAAATATGGTTACCAAGGTAATCAACACCAATGGCCAAATAAACCTTTAGAGGTGTCACTAAGGACTACAAGAAAATTATAACAAGTGTCTCCGTGAGTAAGTCTAACGGGGTGCTGGAAATATTCTATAGTTTGGTGTGGGAGATGGTTGTAAGGAGGTGTACATGTGTAAAAATGTATCAGCTATACCCTTGCATTTGGTGCACTTCACTCTATGTAAGCTGTATCTCAATAAGGAAGAAAAAACCATATCTGTAAGTTGACCTTGTCTCTGCAGCCCTAAAATCCACTTCTTGTTTGGGGTTAAGCCCTTCAGTTATTACAATGGTTGAGAGCACATGGGTCCTCCATGGCTTTTATGCACCAATGACATTCGTGTTAAAACTCTGTAATGCTCTTGAGCAGATACGTCCCTTCCTGTTTAATCAAAGCTCAGAAAACCAGGGCCAACATTTGACTTACACGTGAGCAGAAAAGTCACTTTTGTTGTAACTTGTGTTATGCCAAAAGATAACTATACTCAAAAGTTCGCTCTACCAACATGCCAGAATCCTAGGAATGTCCCCTCTTAGTCAAATCCTTGGATAAATGGATTGAAGTGTTGAACTAAAATGTAACTTTTTCAGGTTTTCCAAAGTCACCTAAAAGAGCTTTGAAGGAATGGAACACAGAGCAAGTGTTTAATAGTGTGTTTAAAAAATCCAGAGTGTGGATACTACTCATGAAGGACAGGCCCAAATGCCATATCAGGATGTGGTTGGACAGCAGGAATGGGGAAAGTGGTGGAATGGGAGGGAAGAATCTCTCACATGGAAAGATTGCTCAAGTATTCGCAATGCCACTGCTCCATCCCCTTACCACCAGAGACATATGCTAGAAATCTGAGTGTGGGAAGCATGGAGGAGGGCAGGACAAAGGGGAGCAAACTACCTTTAAAATTCATCACCTCAATGCAGAAGAAAGCACACTGGAATAATGAAGCAGGAAACTTGGCTTCAGTCCCAAATCTGTCACTACGTAGTTGTGCAGTTATCACCTACTTTCTCCCATTCGCCATTTCTTCATCTATAAAAGGAAGAGGTGGAACAAGATGATGTATAAGCCCAGGGGTTCCAAGTGCTCCCGGCCCTGCTGAATTATATCTCCTACTGTGTCCTGTTGGGTTCTATAATTTTTCAGTTAGAGAGGAGAAATGTTTCCACTTGGAGCAGGAGGTTGTCATTGTTTATTTTCATGTCTACCGTAGCAACATTCAAACACGCCGGATCACAGAAATGTCTGGCTCTCTCCCCAGTGTCCTCTTGCTGGCATAATTTCCAAAGAAGTAGACTTGAAACAATAAAGTACAAAATCACAGGGAATTCCCACATCTCCCCTATGATAATGCATCCCTATCGGGATCCAGGATTGGCCTATGTTAGTATTTTTGCTAAGGGCACCAATTTCCCCCAGGTTTTTGTGTTGGAATTCATAGATGATTGTCCCCAGGTGATAGTCATTGAGTTTTATTGAAGATGTATACTCTTAAAACTTAAAATTTTGGGGGCCAGCCCAGTGGCACAGCAGTTAATTTCACACGTTCTGCTTCGGCAGCCCGGGGTTTGCTGGTTCGGATCCTGGATGCGGACCTATGCACTGCTTGTCAAGCCATGCTGTGGCAGGCATCCCACATATAAAACAGAGGAAGATGGGCATGGATGTTAGCTCAGGGCCTGTCTTCCTCAACAAAAAGAGGAGGATTGGCAGCAGATGTTAGCTCAGGGATAATCTTCTTCAAAAAGAAATGCCTTAAAATTATGAACATTGTTCTTTGCTAGAGTGCTAATCTGCTGACAGAGCTAAAACTGCACCGCTAGCAAAAGCCCAAAGATTTTAAACGTGAGTTCTTTTCTGTACATTTCAATACCTCAAAAAAGCAACGTCTACTGGGTTGGATTGCAGTTTGCAACATTAGAATGACTTCAAGGCATTTGTGATTTAGTCTGTCAGTGATGACAACATCCAATGACTTCGAGGATGCAGAGGGTTGCAAACCTGTGGATGTGAAAGTCCTGACACATTATCTAGGATCTTGCGCTATCAATATAACACAGACACATGAGAAGTACATGTAAAAAATAAAAAGTTGACATTGCTCCTGCTCAGAAAACAAGTTTCCAAGACAGGATCAGGACCTTGGGGACAAAGGCAGCCATCAAATCATGGACAGAGTAAGTAGAATGGTTCTAGTTTGTTTGGTAACCACTACCCAGGGGCCTCATTGTCCATCTGCTGCCCCCACAAGCACTTAGTCTACTCCTGGGCTGGAGTGGCAAGAGGTGGGAGAGAAGGGGTATAAGAGAGATGGTTTAAATAAAAATTATGACTGCTGATGTGGGATCCAGAAGAGAGAGGAAAGAACCCTCAGTTATCTTTATCCTGTCTTGGCTATAATAAATACGCTCCATGAAATTCCACCAATTCTACCAAAAAAAATAAAAGAGCTAATGATGTATTTCAGTCGGTAGCAGGATCTATTTAATATTCTATTTACCATTTTCATTGGTGTTTTCACAAAACTAAATTTTGCTCCACCGCCCACCTGCTAAAAATAAAAGCATGATTTAATAATAAGCTTTCTTTCAACTATGTATCATTCTGAATTTTTTAAATCCAGTCCTAAACAACCCTGATTTCAAATTAAAAGTTCACTCTCCTTTTTATGTAATTTCTAAAAATAGTTTGCTTAGCTAAATATGTAGGTCCTGCAGAATTGGCTAGATTTATGAAACATTCTTTAATAAAACAAACAATGTCTATATAAAAAGCAGATGCAATACCTTTGTAATTCAATTTTATAGTTTAAAAATATTCTGCGTGGAAGTGCCAAATTCTGCCCTGCAGAGACACAGGGCTCCCAATGACGTCAATAAGAGCCACGTACTCACAAAGGAGGGCAAAACTATGCCCCGAGCACTTAAATTTAGTAATCCATTAAGCGCAGCAAGGAAGAAAAAGATCACTTCAAATACCATCTCATCAGCGTTTAAACCCGCCTGTGCTAAACCCTGTTTGAGGCGTGTTTAAACCCACAGAGCTTACAGATGTGGGAAAACACAGGAGCAGAACAGTCTCTTTTCATATAATGACAGGACAGTTTTTTAATTGGAATTTTATGTACACTTCTATTCCCGAAGATAATCATGCCTTCATTCCTTCTGAGACCATCTTTTACCATTTTAAGATAGTTGAAGAGTCTGATTTCCTGAAATAAAATGTCGACCCTATGGTTGTATAAACAAGAAAAAATCTCTTCCCTAATTGAATAGAAAGAGGATTTATACATGAATTAATGACTGCTTCTGTTGTAAGCCAGCAGCCTGTGTTCACTTGAATAGGATAGTCAAAGGGAAGACCATGAGAAGAGAGACAGGCAAAGAGCTGCAAGATCTGAGTGATACTTCCAGGGAAGTCACTAATTCTCTGTGTACCTGTGGTACCCTGTCTGGGTTCAGCTAACGTATGGAAAGCTGTTATTATCTTAAGGACGTGCTGTTAAAAGAAAGCAAGGATGGGGCTGGCCCCGTGGCCGAGTGGTTAAGTTCGCGCGCTCCGCTGCAGGCGGCCCAGTGTTTCCTTGGTTCGAATCCTGGGCGGGGACATGGCACTGCTCATCAGACCACGCTGGGGCGGCGTCCCACATGCCACAACTAGAAGAACCCACAACGAAGAATACACAACTATGAACCGGGGGGGCTTTGGGGAGAAAAAGGAAAAAATAAAATCTTTAAAAAAAAAAAAGAAAAAGAAAGAAAGCAAGGATGCAGTACTGTACCAAGTGTAAAAATACTTTAAGAAATTAAATGTCATAAGAAAAATAAAGTAGTAGCTGCAGAAACATCATGTGGATATAGTCTTCAAATTCAAATACTTTATCATTAATAATGTTTCCTTGTCAGATTCTGTCATTAATGGAATTTTCCACAGGAAAATTAATGCCTTGACTGCTCCATGAATTTTAAACATCTTAGAGACACACCAGGTGAGTTTAATTTTAAAGCAAGACTAAAGTTGGACAATCTTTACCCCTAATAAGTCTTTGCTCTTTCTAGTCTCTTCCTCTTTGGGTCACTTTTACTTCCTGCTGCCAGAACAGTCTTACTAAAGAATCTCGTTCCCAGTTTAAACACTTTTACAGCCTTTCCATTAACCAAAGGGCAAATCCAAACGCCCTTACCTGACCATCCAGGTTCTCTTTAACCCAACCCCATGCTCCAGTAACCAATCTGAACTATTCACTGTCCCCCTAGAAAGGCCCGCACACTTTCCCACTTCTGTGCCTTTGCCATTTTGCTCTGTATGCCAACAAGCCCATCTCCAGCGCTCCTCATCTAGATGTCTTTCAAGGTGGGATCCATAAATCACCTCCTCCATGATGCCACCCACAATCCCTTGCTGCTAGTTAGAAGTATACTTTATTCCTCCCCCGAACTCCCCATAGAAGTTAGCTTGTATTCCACTTACTGCAATGAATGACCTTCTCCATTCAGTTTTAGTTACTAATGTGTGATTTACCTCTTATTAGCCTATAAACACCTTATGGGCAAGTTGCATATTTAATTTATACTTTTTATCATAAAATACCTAGACGAATACTTCACTAGCATTACAAGAGCCAAAGATATTTGCTGGCAACTAAAAAGATCAGTGTACAATGTTATACTTATTGGTGAGGAAACGATCGTTATAGTCAAAGTCAAAATAGAGGAAAATGCTGGCTCCCTCTCAAGAGTGGTCAGGGAGCCAAGGAGGACTATAAAATGTTCTGGCGCAAGTGACTTCTAGTCTGGCAACAGCTACCAGTAAGAATTTCCTCCCCGGGACCATGGTTAAAATGTGAAGATATCATTTGTTACATTACTGCTGGAGAAGGATAAAGAGAGAGGTAGCGGAGGAGCCTTTTTTTGCTGTCACCATCTAATCCTCACCCTTCATCTGAATGCTGCTTCCACTGATGTGAGAAGCACAATAGGTTTTATAAAAGACAGACTCACAATAAGGCATACAAGAAAGCTCTTCCACTTCTCTGACAGAAGCTAGGCCCGTGCGACAGCGTCCTAGCTCTTGTCTCCGTTGCCTAGGCGATTGAGAAGAGACTTCTCCAGGTGGAAAATGAGGGACCGGGTTGAAAAGGGAAGAAATATGAAGGCTTGGCTAAGATGGCTGCAAATTAGGCTGAAGGAAACTAATCAATTGAGAGGCCATTGGAGAGCCTTTAACCATTTCCAGCTGTGTGGAACCTGATCGGCTCACTCACCTGGGCACTTAGGGAGCATGCCCAGGCTGAGCCCACCCCCAGGGTTTCTAATTTAGTGAAACTGGCCTGGAGATTGGGGATTTGCATTTTTGACAAGCACCGAGGACACTACGCTGTATAAGCCTGAGATAAAGATTCAAGTTCAGTCTAAAAGCTATTTTGCTTTTTTAATTTCATTACTCCCATAAGTCGAACTATGTCATTATGTCAACAACTTAAAATGACCGATCACTACTACTAGGTTCATCCAAGTAAGACGATCAGAATCAACATCAGATGCATACAGGACGAGAATATTCTCCTAAGTGTCCTATTGATTAATCAATTATAGTTTCAGGCAGAACTGGCAGAGGAGGAGACGCACATAGAAATGCCAAGGAGAGTTGGCCAATTAAAAGCAAAACCACCTTCTTTTACATCTTGTAAGGAAATCACCTCTTTGGCCATATGCACAAGAATTTCATTAATGTAATCAATATTTTGTATCAGAAAGATACCATTTCAAGTAGGTAAAGTATGACAGATGTTCATCAGCTCCATGTGGGGTGCTTGATGTAGCACACGGTTGCTTAACCCCTTCCAATCTCCTCATTGGCCAGTAATGCCTAAGTAAAAAGGCACATCTAAGGCTTATTTACTTCTGGAAATCTTTATTTTTTCTTTCTCCCCCTCCTCTCCAATTATGTATTTCTTTTCCTCGACTATTAGAAGCAACAAGTGAGTCTCACCCTTTGGAGGATGCTGTTAGAATAAAAATCCACTCTCTAAATTAAATATCTGAATATGCTCCATTCTACCTGAAGTCCCTGAGTCTCGAAACGCTTGGCTGAAAACAGCATTCTCTCATGAGCCATTTAGTCTTTCCTGCTGTGTATTTTCTATCATCACATTTCCTAAAAACGAAACAGTAGAAGATGGTGAAAGTTATTCATTATTTTAAAACTTGCAAGAAGGTATGTTTCAGGTTTGTTAATTATAAGATTCCTGTTTGGGCTCATTTTCTCTTTTAGCTATCTTCTCACTCTTTCTATCAGATCAGAATTTTCTTGCAGATCTAGATAGATTTTCCAAATGGAAAATTTTTCCCTTTTCCCAACGATCACCAATTTTGCTTAATTCTATAACTCAACATGTTTTAAAATTTACTTGAAAAAGACATTTCTCTCCATTTAGCTGTATTATAGAGAACAGAGTGAGCCTACAGTAAAAATAAGCAAAAAGTAATAATTATGGGAATAGAGGGAGAAGTTAACCATGTCCTTGCTTCGGTAAAAATAACCAAATTTCTCCTCACACAGTCTAAGTAAAGGCCACCTTGATATTATAGGATAGAGAGCATCTTAAGAAAAAGGTAATAAGAACACAAGAAAGATCAAAGAAAAAGAGTGTCACCAAGGAGACACCAATCAAATAGTAACTTTGTGATTCTGAATCTTTCCAATACCAGGTTCAGTCTCTCAATAATTTCTAGCCCAATGTGACAGCTTTTTGAAGAAGCTGCCCAGTGGTTTAGTGTGAAACCAAGTGCTGCTTTAGGTTGGAGCTCAAGTCAACTCCAGAAGTATACTGATAGAGCAACAAGCCTTCTTCAATTCCTTTTCTGATTATCAACTCTTCCTGAATCAAGATAAAAAATGACAGAGCAGAAAAGGGTCAGATTAGGTTGGGAAAACAAGGCACACTCAGTTTGTAAGTCACAAAAGAGGCCAGAAAGGAAAAGGATCTTCTTAAATGAGCTCCCGAACTGCTGCAATGGCTCTCGTAAGAGTGGTCATCAAGTCTACTCAAAATAGAGCATCTGACGAAAATCACCTGCATTGCGCTCCCAAAGGCAGGCGAAGGTGGTGCTCCATACTAGTACCTTTCCTTGTGTAAAATTTATCACTTGTCTGAATGTTGTAGCTTACTTATAGGCAGAATAAAAATATAAAAAATCACTAAAGTTGGAGGAGAACTTAGAAGCTACTGAATCCAATTTTTAACGAAATACAACATGTACAGGCTCCCTGTAACGGGAAGAGATTAATAACCTACAAATTTGAAATTTTTACTTTGTACACAGAAGAATACAGCTAATATGTTATAAAAACCCAAAATATTTCCTACCAAGTTCACTCCATTTAATCTAAGAATCTAAGAGAGATGAGAGAGAGAGAGTGGAGGTAGAGTAAACCTATAGAAAAAAGCTTAGGCTGCTTGGTCCCTCTGCCTGAAATCCCCTTTCTTTTGCCCACATGTTTTATTTGCATCCCTTTCCACAAGCACACTGCGAGTCATATGACACAAGACCTGCTTTGCTTATGTTTCTATCGCCTCACTTAGATGATGAGTTCCCGAAGACAGAGGGCAAGAGTCGGAGAGTGTTTATCTTTGAATTCCTGTTGCTTAGCATATTATTGTGGTAGGCATCTGATTGCATGCATTGTACTAACAGTAGCAGTAAAAATAATACTATTTATGAAGTACCCAATTAGCACTAGGTACCGCGCTTGCAGCTTTCTAAATAGTATCTCTGATGACAATAATCCTGTAAAGATTTTATTGAAATACATTTTACAGGTGAGGGAACAGGCCAAAAGAGCATATCTAATTTGCCTAGCATTGCACAGCTTGTAAGTGGTGGATTTTGAACTTTAACTCAGATGAAAATAATCAATGCACATACACATTCCACTATACCATTTAGCAGATGCATAAAAAAGTTTGTTGAATTGAAATGAGTATAAAGAACAAAATAATATGAATTATTTAACATTAAAAGTGAGATATAGGGGCTGGCCTCGTGGCCGAGTGGTTAAGTTCACGCACTTCGATGCAGGCGGCCCAGTGTTTCGTTGGTTCGAATCCTGGGCGCAGACGTGGCACTGCTCATCAAAACACGCTCAGGCGGCGTCCCACATGTCACAACTAGAAGGACCCACAACGAAGAATATACAACTATGTACTGGGGGGGCTTTAGGGAGAAAAAGGAAAAAAAATAAAATCTTAAAAAAAAAAGTGAGATATAACACAACACATGAATAACTAAAACAATTGACATAACTATCCAAAACTGGCAAATTTATTTATTTTTTCTGCAGAATGAGAATTATAAATATGACAGCTGACCTTGAAAATCACAAGAACATACAAAATGTAAAAAATAATGTTTAAAAATAAAACCTTAAATCCTACTACCCAGACCTTATTAATATTTTGGTAAACATTATTTTAGTCATTTTTCTATATACAGATATAGAAATATACTTTTTTCACATAGATGATACAGTCCTAGTGTACATAACCTACATTTTTACTCAGTAACGTGGCTTAGAGGTATTTCTATATCATTGAATCTACATATACACCATAACTGTTAATGCCCATGTAGTATTCCAATCAGTTATTACCCTACTTCCTATTAATAAATATTGATCTCTGCTTATCTCTCTTTATGATCAATTTCTACAAATTTTATCTTACTTTACATTCTGAAAAAAATGGACATTATAAAAGCTAGAGAACACGACTACAGTGAATAAAGTATTTATTCAGGAAGTATAGAGGGTTTGTTGTTCTTCTTAAAATAAAATTTAAAAGTCTAAGACTAACAATTGGCTCTTTACCACTTGACATAGCAACATTTTCTTTACGGAAGGGTTATTCATGTAAAATAGGGAGAAAACCACCAGCTGAAAATGGCCAAAGTGACAGATCTTTAGACCAGATATTTTACACACAAAAAATTTATCTTCATTTACTAGTTGAGCCTGACCTATGCCTGATTTTTACTTACTCACGTAGACTTGAAAAGTAAGAACAGGAAAGTCAACTCCCAAAATGTTCACTATTTTGCATTTACCTTTCCCTCAATACTTCCACCCAAAAATAGTCTAAAAAACATGTGCACATACATGTAACTGTACAAGCCTAAGTGGAGCGCCTTGCACCTGGAAAAAAATCAGTAAATATTTGGGAAAAATCAGTTACATTTCTACAGGCCAACAACAAACTATCAGAAAGAGAAATTAAGAAAATATGCCACTTACAATAGTATTAAAAACAGTAAAATACTTAGGAATAAATTTAACCAAGGAGGTGAAACATCTATATACAGAAAACCATAAAACATTGGTGAAAGAAATGGAAGACAATAAATGGAAAGACATTCTGTGTTCATGGATTAGAAGAATCTAATATTGTGAAAACACTTATACTATCCAGAGTGATCTATAGAGTCAATGCAATTCCCATCAAAATTCCAAGGATATTTTTCACAGAAGTAGAAAAAAATTATCCTAAAATTTGTATGCAACCACCAAAGACCCCAAATGGCCAAAGCAATCTTGAGAAAGAAGAACAAAGTGAGAGGCATCACAGTTCCTGATTTCAAACCATATTACACAGCTATAATAACCAAACGGTATGGTACTGGCACAAAAACAGACACACAGATCAATGAAACAGAAAAGACAGCCCAGAAATAAGCCTGCACATATATGGCCAATTAATATTTTGCTAAGGCACCAAGAATATACAACGGGGAAAGGAGAGTCTCTTCAATAAATGGTGCTGGGAAAACTGGATATCCACATGCAAAAGAATGAAACTAGACTCCTATTTTTCACCATACACAGGAAGCAACTCAAAGTGTGTTAAAGACATAAACGTCAGACCTGAAACCGTAAAATTCATAGAAGAAGACAGAGAGGATAAGATCCTTGACACTGGTTTTGGCAATGATTTTTTGGATTTGACACCAAAAACAAAGACAACAAAAGCAAAAATAAACGAGTGGGGCTACATCAAACTAAAAAGTTTCTGCATAGCAAAAAAACCATCAACAAAATGAAAAGGCAATCTAGGAATGGGAAAAAAATATTTACAAACCACGTATCCAGTAAGGGGTTAATATCCAAAATATACAAGGAATGCGTACAACTCAATAACAAAGAAACAAATAACCCAATTAAAAAATGAGCAAGACATTTTTTCAAAGACACACAGATGGCCAACAGACACATGAAAAGGTGCTCAACCCCACTAATCCTCAGGGAAATGCAAATCAAAACCACAGTGAGATATCACCTCACGTGTGTTAAGATGCTTATTATCAAAAAGACAGATAAATCTTGGTGAGGATATGGAGAAAAGGGAGCCCTTGTGCAGTATTGGTGGGAATGTAAACTAGTGCAGTCACTGTGAAAAACAGTATGGAGATTCCTCAAGAAATTAAAGATAGAACTACTGTACGATCTAACAATCCCATTTCTGGGTATATATCCAAAGAAAATGAAATCATTATCTCCAACAATATCTGTACTCCCACGTTCACTGCAGCAGTATTCACAACAGCCAAGGTATGGAAAAACCCTACAAGCCCTTTGATGGATGGATAAAGAAAATGTGGTGTATATATGTATATACAATGGAGTATTATTGAGCCTCAAAAAAAAAAAAAAGGAAATTCTGTCATTTGAGACAACATGGATGAACCGGAAGGGCATTATGCTAAGTGAAATAAGCCAGACAGAGGAAGACAAATACTGCACAGTATCACTTATACGTAGAATCTGAAAAAAAAAGTCAAACACAGAAACAGAGTGGAATGGTGATTGCCAGAGGCCGGGGTAGGGGAGGGGAATAGAGAGAGGTTGATAAAACGGCACAAATTTTCACTTGTGAGTAAAGTCTGAGGATCTAATGTATTACACAATGGCTCTAGTTCATAACACTGTATATCATTGACATTTGCTGAGACATTAGAACTTAAGTATTCTCACCAAAAAAACGGTAACCGTGTGAGGTGATGGATGTGCTAATCAACTCCATTCCATGATATATACTATATCAAATCATCACATTCTACACTTTAAACATATTACAGTTCTGTCAATTATACCTCAATAAAGCTGGAAAAATAAAATAAATAAAAAGATATTGATAAGCTGATTTTAAGATTCACATGAAAATTTAAAGGACCTAATATGGCCAAAAAATCTTTAAAAAAATGAAAACATTTAAGAACTGTCTACCTGACTTTAAGATTTACTCTGAGTCACAATTATTAAGACAGTGGGATACTGATGCAGAGACAGACCAGCAGTCCTGAAGAATTTTGATCTTAGGGCTCCTATATACTCTTGCAAATTATTGAGGATCCCAACAAGCTTTTGTTTATATGGATTATATTTATCAATATTTACCATATTAGACATTAAAACTGAAAACTTCAAAGTTTATTTTTAATTCATTTAAAAATAATAAATCGATTACATGCTAATAAAAATTAATTTTTTTTATGAAAAATTACTATTCTCCAAAAAAAATCCGTGAGAAACTTAGCATTGTTTTACCCTTTTAAAAATCTCTTTAATATCTGCCTTCATAGAAGACAGCTGGATTCTCATATCTGGTTCTGCATTTTTCTGCATTTACTCCTTTGCTAGGTTGCTTAGGTTGAAGTAGATGAAGAAAATGAGGCAACAGACTGATATGTATTGGAAAAGTGAGGAGTATTTTCACAGACTTTTCAGATTATTACACATATTCTCCTTTGAAACTACATCAAAACGCAACAAGTGGTAACTTTTTAAATGTTAGTTGCAATGTAGACCCTGAAAACACAGTAACGAAGTTTTCATGGTCCACTGGTCTGTCTGCACTTTGAATGGATCCTTTACCCATGCACGCTTTCATGAAATCATGCATAGGTCATTTGGAAAATGTTGACTCATCAAGTTTAGCATATCTTCCTAATGGTGACACACATTATTATAAAATATCAAAAAAACCACATTCATTAATATCACCACCAATCTTACCAATAAAGTCTTTAAATATTGGGAAGTGATCAAGCTTATGGCATCAGATACATATTTTGCAAAATTATAATTTTATCACTGGCGATAAAGACGGTCAGTTTATCTTCTCAGAATGATAGGCTCACTTTCCTCATTTTTGAGAAAATATCTGCCAAAAACTCAAATCTGAATAATCATAGTTTGCCTGTCAGTCATTTTTTCCAGTAATGATGGTGTTTCAAGGAAGAAAAAAAAAAGCATTTCGTTCAGCTTGCAAACCAAGCAGTTGCACAAGTGCTTTTCTCTTAGACTAGAAGTCCACAAATTATGACCAGGAGAGGCCAAATCCAGCTTTACAACTGTTCCAGTAAATAAAGTCTGATTGGAACACAGCCACAGTCATTTGTTTGCATATTGTCTATGACTGCTTTCATGCGCTGGGGGCAGGGTTGTCTAGGTGCAGGATTGGGTGTGCAAAGCTGAAAACTTTACTATCTGGCCCTTTACAGAAAAAGTTTGTCAATCCTTGCTCTAGACAATCATCAGAATTGTGGTATGTAATTGAAGTGTTTTATGCATATTTCCCATTTTATCCATAAAAACGTAAAAGATGCATCCTTAGGAGTCAGCTTTAATAAAATTATTAACTTTTCTTGCTTCATTATGGACTTCCTAAGTGTGTGGCAGTGAGGAATACAACGACTATGAGTACAGTTTGGCACCACTGCCTTGATTCATACTAAGGTATCAACAATTTTACCCACAATTGCTTTTACACCGTCAGTGCAAACAGCAACTCAATGAAAAATGCAAATAATACTTTAGCATTATTCTGAAAATAGTTTTGGCTTTACAGACCATCTGAAAGGATCTCAGGGACCCCCATGGATCTGTGGACCACACTTTGAAAACCACTTTGATGGACAAACAGATCAATGGAAAAGAATAGAAATTTAAGAACTATACCCACACATATATATTCAATTGATTTTCAGTAGGCACCAAGACAATCAATGGAGAAAAAAGTTTTTCAACAAACCAAGCTGCAATAACCAGATAACGTGTGGAAAAAAATGACTTCTGATCTTACCTCATCCAATTCACAAATAGTTAATTTGAGATAGACCATAAACCTAAATACGGAAGCTGAAGTGATAAACTTCTAGGAGAAGAGGAGACTATCTTTATAATCTTAGGCTAGGTGAAGATTTTTTTGAAGATACACAAGAAGAACTAACCATAAAAGAATTATTTAACCTACCTTTTCTATGAAAATGTGCTCCATAGATTTCCTTTCCCTCAGACATCATATGACACAACCATGCAAATTAACACACGGACCTAATCAGGTAACTTCTGTGCGTCAGCAACTTGATCACTAAATTGCCAGCAAGAAGAAAACACCATTCTTCTCCACGGCCACCACCTCACCACATGCTTGCATGTCATAGCTGAGTCAGATCTGAAGTACTTAATCCCTTACATTTAAAGAGAAGTCATTGAAATTTCATCATTAAACCTTAGACTAGAATCTCTACTTCTAGTTTCGGGCAGATTGTTTTCAAGAGTAGATGAATGGCTTAGCCTGCTTCATGGTGATAGTGATTCATTTGAATAAGTAATTGGAGAGAGGAGATATGAGGTCAATAAAGAGGAAGCTGTAAATAAAATTACCACCAGAAGTATCTTACCATGCACTAACAGCTACAGATATAAAACAATCACGTTTAGTTCCATCTCCTCCATTGACGCCAGTGGCACTGCCAACAAAGCACAGATGCACACCACATGAGCAGGTGCAAAGATGATTTCACGAGCTGTGTGATGGCTGGCTGGAAACAGTAGTGGGCCCATCCCACACTGGAACTGTGCATCTGTTATATATCCAGCATTTCGTTATGGAAAATCTTTGTATTCATTTAACCCCTTTGGCGGTGCATTTATTTAGCTGGGATAAATATTTCATGAATATTCATTAGTGTACCGTATTTACATAGTTACTAAGCTGTTGGACACTGCAGCCAATATTCTAAACCAGAACTCTGTATTAACCACCACTCTTGTACAACTAAAGTACCAGGACGATTGATGTTCATAATGACCATAAAGTATTACACTACTTTGAAGTTCCTTCTACATCAAAGGAAATAAATTCATCTCCAAATTAAATCTCAACTGAAAGTTAAAATGGTAATGAGATACCATGTCTGGTTTATTAAATTGGCAAAGATTAAGAGAAATGATGACAGTATGAGGAAATGGGCCCTCAAACACTGCTTATGGGAATGTAAACTAGCAGAAACGTTTTTTTTTTTTTTGGTGAGGAAGATTGGCCCTGAGCTAACATTTGTTGCCAATCTTCCTCTTTTTTTGCTTGAGGAAGACTGTCACTGAGCTAACATCTGCCAGTCTTCCTCTATTTTGTATGTGGGATACTGCCACAGCATGGCTTGATGAGCAGTGTGTAGGTCTGCACCCAGTATCTGAACTAGCAAACCCTGGGCCACCAAAGCAGAGCACATGAACTTAACCACTATGCCACCAGGTGGCCCTAGCACAAACTTATTAGAGAAGAGTTGTCAAGATATGTTAAAAGCCTTAACAATAATAACGAATACTAAAATGTGCTTATTATGTCTTAATATTTTAAGTGTTCTGCGTTTATTACCTAATTAACCCTAAAAATATCCCTATGAAATAGGGCTTATTATTAGCCGCATTTAAAAGATGAAAACACTGAGTCCCAGAGATTAATTAACCTATCCAAAGTCACACAGTTGGTAGATGGCAGATAAAATTGTCTTTCTCTTCCACTTCCTCTTCTAGGAGTTTATACTAAGGAAATGAAAAAAGATACATGTGAAAATGTACCTACAGGGATTATAGCATTTTTAATAAAAAATTTGCAAATGAACGAAATATTCCTTTGTAAAGATTATGGCATATCCATGTGGCAAACTGCTGTAAAGCCCTTTTTGAAATCATAATTTGAAGAAAATGGAAAATGACTATGCATAGTAAGATATTGTGCTGGCTTTTCCTGTTCGCACGGCCCAAATTTCCCAACCCCCATTCCGTGCCCCGAGAGGCTGACCCCTACAGACTGCCTCACCTGGCCTCCCTTCAAGGCTGGGTTGCAGTTGGTTTCTGCCAACAAGAAGCACTAACAGAAGACTAGAATGGAAGGAGGGAAAGAAGAGATGGAGACAAGGTTCTTTCTTTTCCCATGATCACCCTGCACTTGTGGCGGGAGTTGTGTCCCTTCTGGTCTACAGCTGCTGCCTGAAGCCCTCCTCCAGGACACTAGCTTTCATTGGGCTCCAATAACATTATTTTTCCCCGGACCCCCTCAGGCTAGGGAGGTAATAAGCCACCAGTGTTAGTTGCCAAGTGGTTTAACCTCCCTTGTTGGCTCCGGAAGCCCTGCCCACACTTATAAATCATCCTTCATTGAGGTCTCTTCAGCATAAGCAGCTGAGAAAAATTCTGTTGCTAACAGGAACCCTAACTGTGAGGGACGGGGACTCGGGTGAGAGATGTGTTTCAGCTTAGAAAAAATCTGATAGACTAGATGAGAAAATGCTGCCAGTGTTTACCTTTGGGTGGTGAGATTATGAGTTATTTATTTTAATCTTTATTTATAGACACTGAGAAAAGAGAGGACTTTGTTCACATCCTGGTTCAAAATTTACTGTATTGAAAACATTGGACAAATCATCTAATGTCACGTAGTCGTTTATAAGGTAAAAATAATAATGTCTACTTCTTCAGGTTTTTATAGACATTAAGATAATCCACGTAAAGACCTAAGGGTGCAGTAGGTGTTCATATGATGTCTCGTTTTTAACAACTTCCTAATACATAATTATTTGTGTGGTGAAATTGAATAACGTAATAAAAATACATATCAAAAAATGCTGAAAATTATCAAAGGCTATATAAATGTATATTTTGAAAGTGTAAAATGAACAAAAAACAACTTCCACACATATCTGAAATATTTTTGGTAATCTTTTGAAATTACCAAACATTTAATTATCACATGGAATATAGGTGTAAAATGAAAGGAACAGAAAGCCATTCTTGGTTTGCTCAGACAGTGAAGAGCTAGCTCTATAGAGATGTAAACACAATTTCTTGGAAACTAACGTGTTCTTCATGGATGTTAGCTTGCAAATTGTCACAATGAAGGTAAAAAGCACATTCCAGAGCATCCACGAGACACAATCCTTCTTTTGACAATAAATACAAATTTAATTTTGCTTTGGAGCTATTTGCAGTCAAACTTGCAAGCCATTCACCTTTTGGTCCTGTAGCTCATGTATGACTCACAGTATTCATTCGAACACTCTCCCTCCCACCCCAATCAAGGCCGGGTGGCGTAAAGATTGGCATCATTCAATTCCAAAAGTCCCACTGTTTAAATGGTAACTTTTTCCACTGCTCTTCCCTAAAATGAGTGACTGGATAAAATAATCAACAATTTCCTAATAAAACCAAATAAAATTAATGAGAATTCCTCCAAGCTGAAGATTTGAAAGGAGCCAACACCATTGAAATGTCTGAAGCCAGACAGGGCCTAAGGAGTTCACAAGTTCATTCATTATGGGAAACTGAAGGAAATGTGGTCAGACCTGCTGTCAGTTTAAAGAATATCACTGAAGCTTTGCAAAAATGATGTATGTTCCCATTCAAACATACCAACAGCTATTGAACTTCATTTCCTTTTTAAACATGAACTTTGCTATCCTCAACTGCTGATGGGTGAGGAAATGCTTTAACCCACAGGGCATTTTTGGTTCACTGACAAATGTATTCACAAGCAGCAGACACTTCCCACAAACATGTTTTTATGTGTAAGATCTCAAGTAGACAACCATTTCAAAGGCCTGGCCTCTCTTTATGCATTTTCTCATTCCAGAATCCCAGCCATCTTCCCATCCCAACAGCTCCTTTCTCGTCATGTGTCTGTTTTGTGCTGCTCTCTTACCATCTTCTATGATTAGTATCTTCATCATCAAAATTGAGTCACATTATCACTCTCCTTGATGCTTTTTATGTGTGCCTTAGGTTCTTGCAGCCCTTTTCAGCCTGACATTGGGCAGTTGATTTGCTTTACTGGCTTGAATTTCCTCTGTAACGTCAAGCAAACTCAGCCCAGCAGCAGGACACGCGGCCTCAGCACCCAAGACTTTCACACTTCACATAATTCACAGTCATGGGAACTTGCCATCCAAAAAATAAAAGTCGCAAGTTGCTTCTGGGCTGACTCTAAACAAATCTATCAGGGAAAAATAAAATTCAGCTTCCACTCTTGTATCTGGCAACTGGTAAAGACTAAACACTTGAAAATTTCCAGGGTAAGATGGGGAGACTATTTGCACTGTTATTTTCCTGCAATTTTTTCTTGCTTAAAACCAGTGGAAACAAGGTAAGGTCATGTGGAAAATTCCCAAGCCTATTGAAATATATAGTACAAACCTCGATGCACATTTAAAGATACATATGCAATATTTGTGAGCATTACAACATCTTCATAACAAACCACCAGAGAAGGTGACATAGTTCAGCATCTACTGGTTCAATGACTTATAACTAAATGTCATTTGGATGGAACCATTCTTCTCTAATTATCTCTTAATGTGCTTTGAAGACTATCAGGATAAAGAAGTTACAGGACAGAATACGAATATAATTTGATGAATTCTAATTATTGCTGTCATGACTGATGGTTTTTCCTCCAGTTGTGTAAGTTGATTCACAGTTAGTTCCTGTTACTTCTAAACTACATACGGTAATATGGCACGTACTCCAACAAGAGGACAGGCACGTGTCAACCAACAGTAAGTACAAAGAACCTGAGCCCTAGAAAAAAATAAAAGACATGGTAACTTGTGCTCAAGGAGAATTTCTCTTTCCAAAAGCTGTAAGCTATAAAATATAAATTTAGCTTTCTTCAATTCCTGATGGAAAAGTAAATACTTAAACTCCAAGGCACACTGATAAGAGGATTACTTTTTCAACAGCATTCCTCCTTCTCTGTAATGCTAGGTCGCATTAAGCCAAAAAGAAATATTGACTCCCTGGTGCCAATTCACTTCTTCCCTTCTGTGATATTTGCCTAGACCATGCTCACATCCTGCTGCCATTACCTCTCCCTCTCAGCTGTTTAATCAGACTTTAGATGACCTGGGATAGCGTGATATCACAGATAGAAGGTGCTCACATATTTACTCAGTGAACGAATGAATGACTTGATTGCAAATTATTAAATATAGGAAAATTAGAGTGGACACTATTTAGTACTTTGCAGAAGCAATCCAAGTAACTCAATTCCCATACAAACACTGCTAGCTACTCTCTTACGCTCAATTCTCAGCTATTGAAACACAGTTCACTCTCGCTCTCTCTCTTTTTTATCACAATGGTTTGGATACTCTCATAAAGAAATTTAGGGATATCTGACATACTCTGTTTTCTGTTTTTTATCTAATATATCTAAACTTGTTGCTGCTGCTTTTGCAGCACCATTATTCTAAGGGCTAAGTTGAAATTGAAAAACAAATCACTAAAGGTTTTGGCTGCCTTTGCTATTTCCACTTCCATATGACCTTATATATTCATACCCTGGAAGCTACCACTCACACAGGCTTTAGATTCTTTTCTTTTTTTTGTTGAGGAAGACTGGCCCTGAGCTAACATCCATGCCCATCTTCCTCTATTTTATACGTGGGACACCTACCACAGTACGGCTTTTTGCCAAGCAGTGCCATGTCCACAACCGGGATCCGAACCGGCGAACCCCAGGCCACTGAGAAGAGAAACATGTGAACTTAACCACTGTGCCACCTGGCTAACCCCTATAGGCTTTAGACTTTTATAGTCCTGCTTAGTGAGTAAGTGAATGAGACAGTCAGAACTTTTTATTCTGAAAGAAATCATTGAGAAAAGCTTTCCATTGTGTCATGTATTATAAAAGTTCTGTTTTTAACTTCAGATTGCATTAAAAATCACCCCAAAACCCTATAGGTTTTTTATCTTTTCTATCACAGGCAAATAACATGGAGAGAGCTACTTGCTCTATAATCACACAAATATAAAAAGTGGGAACAAGCTTCAAAAAGCTCGTGGTGAATCTACATACATATTCAAGCACTAGGCATGATGGATGTCCTCCTGCTCTCGCGTCTTTCCTCTTAGGGTACTACCCAGACTAGGCTCTCATACCTGGCTGCATTCTGTTATACTATACCCCTAAACACAGACCAGATGACCATGATCTCAACACCATTTATTTTAACTCAAATCAAAATAAAAGTTCCCAAGAGCAGACCAGAACTGGTTTGAGCCAAAATTGATCCAGTCTCAGAGATTATTTTGCCAGGTCCAAGAGGTGTAGACAAATATGTATGTGTGTGTGTGTGTGTGTGTGTGCAGAAATGGCTTCAAGATAAATCCGTATAAACAAAATGCCACTGGATTCTACAAAGTAATTGAAAACTGTTTCATGACCAGTATCCATTTGCGGATAACTCATCTAAAACTTTAGAGATTATTAAATTCTTTCTCTCTTGTGTTCCTTCTAAGCATGTACATCTTACATGTTAATCAACATTCCCCCATTCACTCTGAACTGTCCAAGGGCCCTTGGATTCTCAGACCTAATAATCTAATTTCAAGCATCCTCCGGCACCTCTCCTCCTACCAGGACGACTGATGCTTATAAAGATTCTGCTGTGTTTCTTCCTATACCTACTTTACTTTATTCTAATTATGCAATTTAAATTTATAAGTGATGCAATATAAATATGAAAAACACTATTTCTATTTAATCTAAGTGTTTTGAAAATATATGATGAAGGAAATTGATTTTAAAAATAATAATTTCTATTAAGTTAAACATGGGTAAAACAACAGTAGAAATTTAGGAAAAAATTAAATATTTAGAAAGCTTCTGAACTCATATTGCTCTAAAACTGTATGTCAGAGCTTACTCCACTTTAAAGAAAAGAAAATTAGAAACTGGAGACCATGCATAATGATTTATTCAAGAAACTTGAATGTCTACCAATAGATGCACATGGATAAACAATACTTGACAGTACAAAAGATTGCTCAATGAAGAGGTGTGCACAAGTGTGAATGTGTGAATGGGGTAAAATATAATGTTTGAGGTATTTAGTATCACTTTTTGTATATCTGGGCTTTTTGCAATTAGCTAATCAACTTTGGACTTTGATTGCTTTGCTAAGAAGTCCCCACTCTACGTAAAAGACATTTACATAAGATGTAAAAAATTATACAACTATTGGCTTGAATAGCCACTCCCTTTCCACTCCTTTACAGTGAAGATTCCAGATCTAAGACAAGACACTCCCCCGAATACTAATCTGAACCAGTCAAATGCAGGACAAGTTTTTACCATTGCTCTGGGGTTTGGAGATGCTGCCAGGTTAGGTTACCACACTTACATGCGCAATCCTTTCTTTAGATTGTTTTTCTTCTAGGAGCCTAGGAAACTAAGACAAACCCCGAGTCTCACTCACCATCAGAACAAGCCCTACATCTTCTATCTCACTCTTTCTGCCCTTCTTGCTCTTCCATCAGTGCAGCCAGAATGCTGACAAAGCCAGTGAGAAGGCCCAAGCTTCTACTTCTTTGGCTCAGCTTCCAAACTCTTCTTTACATGTGGTCAAAACGGGATGAGCACAAGCTACTCTGAAGACCTTGCCATTTTGCTTCCTTTCAAATCTTTATACTCACTCTCACTGGCAAGGCTTCTCTCTGCTCAGGATGACCCCAGGCCAGCAGCTTAGACCAGCTATGCTCTAGACATGTGCTCAATGCTTTCACTCATCATTCCTTTGATTCCTATGGTAGATGCAAGTGTGTCCTTTTTCCCATTTGGAATGAGAAGTTCCAAAATTCAATTTTGGGAGTAAAGGAAAATAGGTAAAGAAAGGCCTATTGGCTGGCTTTGTTACAATGTTTTTTAGGCTCAACTGGTATAGAAAACAGATCCCTCCAGAATCCTCCAGTCTAGCCTAGTAGAATCCTACAATGCTATCCAACAATCAAGTTGATAATAAAGAGTTATTTTGCCTTGCCTTTTTTGAAAACAAATCTCCCTCAGGAATTCATACAAAAGTGCTAAGCTCAGGGCCAGCCTGGTGGCATAGTGGTTAAGTTCCCATACTCCGCTTAAGTGGCCTGGGGTTTGCAGGCTTAGCTCCCGGGTGTGAACCTATACACCACTCATCAAGCCATGCTGTGGCAGAGTCCCACATATAAAATAGAGGAAAACTGGCACAGATGTTAGTTTAGGGACAATCTTCCTCAAGCAAACAGAGGAAGATTGGCAATGGATGTTAGCTCAGGGCCAATCTTCCTCAACAACAAGAAAAAAAGTGGTAAGCTCAAGAAAGCTCCCCTGGCCGATCATGATCATAACATTGTATTAATATTATTTCTTAAAAACAATCTCAGTGATCAGAACCAACAGTAACACAGAGATCATATGTTATGACTTGTAGTTAAATTAGCATTACCCTCCCAGCAGTTTCTAATCCTGTCATTTATAGATTATAATACGTTCAAGATAATGAAAAATAAATCATTGCTGAATAGCATATTAAATGGTAGCCTTCTAATCCCATATCTTGTTCTGAAAGTGGTATCACTGGTGAGGAAACTACAGCAAAGGTTAGAAGAAATTTTTTTTTAAGAAATTTTTTTTAATACAACTGTATCTTTATTCAATTCTTATGGTAACTGGTACCTGCCTCTTAATGCTGACAAATTTGAATATGACTACAGGGCCATTCCAAGCCTTCTAAAACTTCAAAAAATTTTGTAGAACTCACCATTCCAAACACTAGACTATAAAAATTGGACATGATACATTTCCCAGACTGCCTAAGTAATATTTATGAAGAGTTCTATGTGCAGATATGGTCTAAGTATTTTATATGTATTACTTTGTTTAATCCTTACAGCTAACAAATGTTGTTTTAAATATAAGTAAAACGAGGCATAGAGAGTTTCGATAAATTTCAGTAAGTTGCCCGAAATCTCAAGTACTAAGAAATAAAGGGAGATGCAAATGCAAGTAGTCTGGCTTCAGAGGCTCTGCTCATAGCCACTGTTGAAAACCTACATCAAAAATGAATCAAAACAAAGTTCCACTCCCCAAATATATGTGCTAGGTAAGGGAATAATTATGCCATCAATAAAGTTACAATTTAGTTGTGGTAAAAATACAAGTCATAAATGCTTCAAAATGAGGCTTAACATAATTAATGGAAATGGCCTTGAGAAAAAAACTATTCAGTTGCTTGCCATTGTTTACTGTTTCATGAACTTTTATATGTTGCATAGTTTTATGAGGTATTTGAAAAAGCTTATAGGAATATATAGCTAAATAAATAAATAAATAATAAAAATTAGAGGAGATAGCAAAGTAAAAGCTTAAGAAAAACACAAATAACATGAACTGTATGATATTATATGTTTATTAAGGTTTATTAAGGTAAAATTCCTGATAGCCAAAAAAGAAAAATGATCATTTACATGACTCCCATTGTCCATAAAAAGAAAACATACCACCTTCACAAAAAGTCAAATTTTCCACAGACTCTTATATGTCAAAAAATTTTATGGTATTTGGAACTTTTTTATTCTACATCAGAAAATTACAGAATCCTTAATGAAAGTTGAGTTTAGGAGGATTTCGGAAGTCAAAAGAAGTATGGGCAACGCAATTCTAGGTAGGGGGAGAAGAAAAGCAATAACACGAAAGCATGAAATACGTTTCTGTGTTTGAGACATGGTAGACTGACACAGTTGGAGTAGTGTTTCATAAAGAATCTTCCGTGGAATGCTCACTCAAATGACAAAAAAAAACAAAAGATTTCCATTGTCAAAATAAGTTGAAGAAATGCTGGGTTAAAAAACTAATAATTGGGGGCCGGCCCCATGGCTGAGTGATTAAGTTTGTGTGCTCCACTTCAGCAGCCCGGGGTTTGGCTGATTAGGATCCTGGGCACGGACGTGGCACCGCTCATCAGGCCATGGTAAGGCGGTGTCCCACATGCCACAACTAGAAAGACCCACAACTAGGATACACAACTACGCACTGGGGGCTTTGGGGAGAAGAAAGAAAAAACAACAACTAATAATTGGAGGTTGCTTTTTTGGGCTAGGATGAAATAGCTGTACCAAACTAGCCTACTTCAAAAACAAAAGCAAAACAAAAAACAAAAATTATACACATAAAGCTCCTTGAAGTCATTGGGAAGCAACTAAGGCAACCAAGAGCTGAGGGGCCAACCTCCTAAAGGGAAAGAAGTAAACAGAGGTGAGCCCTACCTTAGTCTGCTGCTTTGTCCCTTTGGGGCACTTGCCAATTCACAGATCAAGGCACAGAATCCAAATAAAAAGCAGTGGCTTGGAACTTGTGGCTGTGTCACTAGACTAAAGAGACAAAAATAGAAGTTCAGGGATAGGAAGGCAGCCAGGACTTGAGGGGCCAAGATCCTGAAGAAAAGGGCACCATGCAGTAGTGATTCTAAAATCTTGCATGCAATTTCCACTTCAAGTGACTTACCAGCTCCTTAGCTGTACAGCATAAGTTGCCAAAGAAACAGAAAGAAGCTGCTGAGATGTTTAAAAGGCAAGTAGAGATTTGGATCATCTGGGGAAAAAGGAAATCTGAGTTAGAGGATCTGTCTACAAAGAAAGGTCCTGATAAATATGCCAGAATTTCTGTTAAGACTTCTGAAGGACTAAACTTTTAGATAAGGACAAAACTGAAATTGGGACTCAACTGAATCAAGGTGATCTTCCTGTATTTCAGCTGCTTTCTGGATGAAAATTAAATTCTCTCCAGAGAAAGATAACATAATCAGGGACTTCTAAAATTTTTATACAAATGTCTAGCATTCATTTAAAAATTAACAAGAAGTCAAGAAACAGAATTATGCAACTAAAAATTGAAAGGAAAAAGAACAATAGAAAATAGAAAAAGTTTTTTTCTAAATGATAAAAAATATCAATAGAAAACAGTAGGAAAAAACAATAGAAAAAGATACATAGGTGACCCAGGGGAGTTGTTAGCAATGGCTTAAAAATATCTATGATCAATTTGTTCAGCAAAATAGAGTAAAAACATGGAGAAGCTGACTATGTTCTTAGAATTCATAAATAGGGATAAAATTTTAATTCTAGAAGTGAAAAATAACCAAAACTAAGAATTTGGCAAATTAGACACATCAGAGAATAGGAATACTGAACACAGGTGAGTAAAACAATATTAAGATTAAGGTACATAGAGAAAAGAGAATGAAAAGTACAGAAGAGAGCATAACACACATACAAAACAAAGTAAAAAGACCTAAAATGGGTATAACTGTAGTCTCAAAAAGAGAATGAGAGAAGAGACCAAAAGCAAAATTGTCAGATGACAATTTCCTAAAACTGATAAAATCATCAGTCTATGGATTCAAAAAGTATTATGAACTCAAAACAGTTCAAATTCAATAAAAAGCATACCTAGGCATATCCAACAAAGAAAATTCTTAAAAACCGCCAAAGGAAAAGGCACCTCACTTTTAAAGAAACAGCACCAAGACTGATGAAGTCATTTTCAGTGAAAATGATGAAGATCAGAAGGTAACAGAATGCTATCTGCAAAGTGCTAAAAGAAAATTATCACCAAACTATTTTTCTATACTCAGGAAAAAAATATTTTTTATTAAAATACTTGACAATTATAGCACAAAAGAAAACAGTGTTAAATGGAGTACAGTAGTAATAAATAGAACAAAGTGTGCTATAATTCCAGGATTGTTTTGGAAGTGAGAAATATACTAATTTAATGTCTCTAAAAATTAAAGGTACATATGGTAAACCAGGCTTTGAAAATAAACAATACATTTTTTAATAACCTATGGGTCAAAGAAGAAGCAATATAAAAAAAGAAAATAGTTTCAAGTAAATGATAATAAAAATGACATATCAAACTGTGTGAATGTGGCCCAAGCAGTTCCCTGAAAAAAGCCTTGTAAGACTGTTCAAGAAAAAAGAAAAGCACAAATTATTAATATGGGGAATGAAAAAAGGAGACATCACTACAGATCTGACACACATTGTAAGATAAATTATAAGGGAATATTATGAATAATGCAATAAATTTGAAAATTTAGATGAAATAAGCAAATTTCTGGAAAAACACAACTTCCAAACTGACACAATACCAAGTAGAAATTTTGAATATTACTAAATATAGTAAATAAATTGAATTTATAATTTATATAGTCTCATTAAGAAAAACCTTCAGGTTCAGATGAATTCACCAAGAAATTCTTCCAAATATTTAACAAAGATAACACAAATCTTACACAAACTTTTCCAGAAAATAGAAACTCCTTTATGAAGGCAGCATAACCTTGACACCAAACATCATAATGGCATAGTAAGAAAGGAAGATTACAGACCAATCTCACGCATAAACATAGATGTAAAAATCCTAAAGAATGACACTGAAAATTCGGAAGCAGACATACACACACATGGCCAGCAGATTTATGTTAAAAAGTACCTCTGCAATGCAGTGGGAGAAAGAACAGACATTTCAACAAATGAATGTTTTTAATTTTTAATTTCTGTTTTTTTTAAACAATCAGAGTAGCAGAAGGTAAGGCAAGCCCTCTGGCCCTCGAGCCTTATCTGTTGCCATGGGAAGCTGTTCTTGAGTGAACGGAATTGTAACCAGAGTCCCTGAGAATCTCTCCAGAATCCAAGCCCCACTCAGGTCTCACACGCACTAACTTGGCCTTGTTTCCAAAGCCCCAGCATTGGGAGTGGGCTGGAATGCAGCATGTTGATCTAAGGAAGCCAGGCCATGTTGTGGAGGGTGTATATTCCCCTAGCAATGGTCTCCTGAGCCTCTCAACGCTGCGATGGCCATGGGGATTTGGCTCACCAGGATTGTTGCTGGAACACAGTTTCCATAGTAACCAGGGTTCTGCTGCCTCAGGGTTACCAAGAATATCAGCTGGAAAAATTAATTTTTAGCCCTTATCTCACACCAAACACAAAAACAAGTTTCAGATGGATTGTGAACTGAAGGCAAAACATTAAACAATCAAGCCTCTAGCAGATAACCTAGAAGAATAATTTTATGTCTGGAGGGTAGGAAAAGATGTTTTTAAACAGGAAATAACTAACCATAATGTAGATTTAAAAAATTGGACTACATTAAAATTAAGAACTTTCATCATAAGACACCATAAATAAGTAAAAAAAGCAAACCAAGGACCAGGAGAAGATATTTACAATATATACATCTGACAAAGGATTTGACTGCATAATATAGAAAGAACTTCTACAAATCAATAAGAGAAGGAAAGACAAACCAATTTTTTTTTAAATGAGCAAAACAGTAGAAGGACTCCATATAAAAGCTATTCAAGTACCCAACTAGCATATGAAAAGGTATTATATCTTATCAGGGAAAAGCAAATTAAATTCACAATGAGACACCACTATACACACAATAAAAGAGATAAAATTTTTAAACTCCATCAATATTAAATGCTGAGAATGCAGAGCAACTGGAACCCTCATATATTGATGTGAGATTTTTAACTGGTACGATCACTGTGAAAAACTTTTTAGCAATATCTCAAAAAGAAAAAAAACCCATACACATACTTTATCATCCAGCAATTCTACTCCTAACAAGAAATGTGTACATCTGTTCTCCAAAAGATGTGTACAAGATGGTTCATAGCAGCACTATTTTTCATGATCCAAAACAGGAAATAACCCAAATGCCTGACAAATAAAAATGGCAAGCAATAGGATATATTGGAGTATATGAGGAAGCCATTTGGTATAAACCTAATTCGGCCTGACCTTATCTTTCCAAAAGGCCTGACCGAGGCCGTTGAGCATGCATCGTATATCTGCTTTAGAGATTCCCTATGGCAAGAGCAAAGGCCCTTGAGATAAAGGTGCAACTTCTCTCCCCCTCCCAACGTTGGCATCCCCTTAAGAATTAAGTATCTTTCCTGAGGCTAGGAACTGATTGCTGTGCTCACCTGTGACTGCCCAGCTTGAGACAATGCACTTGCCTCCTGCTGCGCCCACTGAGATAGCAGACCCACTGCCTGCTGTGTCCATTGAGTGCTGTGCTGACGGGGCTATCTTGTGACTGTTGTGGGAGGGACATTTCAATCATATGTGAGACACGCTCTTTGAGGGTATATAACCACCCTGTGTATCCCCACTTCTTTGAAGCGCTCTGTTCCTTTGTGGAAAGACTCTCCCGGGTTATAATCCTAAAGTTTAAGCTCAGAATAAACTCACGCAAATTTTCATTTATAGATTGGTTATGGATTATTTTCATCGACATGCCCATAAATAGTAGAAGGGATAAGTAAATTATATATTCATACAATGGAATATCACAGAGCAGGAACTGGCAACCCTTTTCTTTAAAGGGCCAGAAAATAAATGTTTTAGGCTTTGTAGGCCATATATGTTCCCCATTGCATATCTTTCTCTCTATATTTTTTACAACAATGTATTTTGAAAAATATCAAAATCATTCTTAGCTCAGAAGCTGTAAGAAATAGGTGCAGAGCTGGATTAGGCCTGTGGGTGATGCTTCGCCAACCCCTGGCCTAGAGCAATGCAACGAATTATGTGACTACATGGATGAATGTCACAACTATGACACTGAGAAAAAGATGACAGACACAAAAGAAAACATACTCTGATACTACTTACATAAAGCTTGAAAAGAAGCAAAACTCATCTATGGTGACAGAAGCCTGAATAGTGTGGTGGCATGAAGAGGGCTTCCAGAGTACAGGAAATAGTCTCAGTCTTGATTTGGATAGTGCCTGTGTTATCCTAAGTGTTCACTTTGCAAGAATTCATAGACCTGTACCCTTAAGATCTATGCACTTTAGTATGTTTATGCTTACTTCAATAAAAAGTTACCAAAAAATAACAATCTTCTTTGCTATGGGACTTCTCAGACCATTTAAGACACTAGTGTGCATTTTGAAGTTCCCAGAAGGATGTGAAAAATGTAACATTTTGCAAATTTATTTAATCACAGAATGTTTTCCCCAGAACACCTCTCAAAACTGATATAACTCTTCGAGAGGAAGATAAAAATTGGACTAGAACCCAAGGTGTATAAAAGTGTACAAGAGAGGATGAAAATGAAATAATAGGTTGAGATCATAGAACCTTCCAATGGCATATCTTCAAATGGCATATCTAGTGTTAACTTTTATCTTGTAGGCAACTGTTTAAGGATTTTAAGTGGGAGAGGGACGAGATCAGATCCGTGGCTTTAAAAGGTAATACTGTCCATAGAGTGAGAGTAACTGGATGGAGAAAGAGAGACACGTTGGAAAAGAGCAGAGAAAACCACTGGGTGGGGATTAGTTAGTGATGTTCCTGGAATGCAGTGGCAAGGGCGGAATCAGAGCAGCAGTGATGAGAGTGAGATAACTAAACAGGTTCAAGAAAAAACAAATGCATTGGTTGGTCAACAAATCACTGGTGATAGAGAAATACACTTGTCATATTTTTAAGAAGAAACATACTCTTATTCTATGGCTTCTATTACCAGTTACTTCAAGCCTAGAATTCTACGTTATCAGTAAATATAAGGTACAAAAGACACAGCCCAGGAGTTCTGCAGAGGAGTGCTTAGGGAGGATAAACTGCTTGAAAAGGGGCCCTTGAGGGTTCGTCTTACAACCATATTTGCATAGCAATGCCCCGTGTTTATTTAGGTGAAGTTTTATCAGCCTACATTTGCAGAGCCAAAAGCGTGTTTTAACTTAGAACATATGTTTATTTGCGGGTGATTGGGGAAGGGGATGATGAAGATTTGTGGGAAGTCAAAATCTCCCCATCTGGCCACTCCCTTGCCTCGGGATTTAAATTAATTTGTAACATTTTAATGACATCATTCATTGTTAAATTAGCAGTTTTCCAGGCTCTGCTATCTGCCGCCAAAGTGTCAAAGATAATAGTGACCCTACATAAATGTTTTGCCTTAAAATGGCTTTATTTGGAAAAATAAGCACACAAAAAAAGGCAGGTGAATACATAATGGATGAAGCATGACAGACTGTTATTCAGCCTCATTTACATCTATGGTTTCTACACGAGATGTTATCATGGGGCCTGTGTTAAACTCAATAATGGTCCCCCAAATATATTCACATCCTAATCCCAGGCACCCACAAATGTTATTTTATATGGCAAAAGGGATTTTGCAGATGCAATCAAGATAAGGATCTTAAATGAAGATTATCCAGGATTATCTGGGTGGGTGCTCATAAGAGGGACACAGAAGTGAGAGTCAGAGAAGGTGATATGATGACAGATGCAGAGATTGGGGTTACACTCTTTGAAGATGGAGAATACAGGCAACCACTGGAAACTGAAGACGACAAGGAAACACTTTCCTTCTCTAGAGTGTCCAGAAGGAGCCAGCCCAGGTGGCACCCTGACTTTAGCCCAGTGAAACTGATTTTGGACTTCTGACCTCCAGACCCATAAGAGAAAAAATTCGTGTTGTTTTAAGCTGTAAAATTTGTGGAAATTTTTTACAGCAGCAATAGGAAACTAACACAGCATCCTAGAGAAATGCTTATCAAACCTGGTGCACTTCAGAATCACCTGGGCAGTTTGTTAAATGTACAAATTCTTGGATCCCATTCTCAGAAATTCTGATTTCCTAGATCTCTGATGAGACACAGAAATCTAAAATTTTTTTTATTAAGATTATGATAGATTACAGCCTTGTGAGATTTCAGTTGTACATTATTGTTAGTCTTGTTGTGGGTACACCACTTCCCCCTTTGTGCCCTCCCCCGACCCCCCCTTTTCCCTGGTAACCACCGATCAGTTCTCCTTGTCTATATGTTATCTTCCACCTATGAGTGGGGTCATATATAGTTCGTCTTTCTCTGTCTGGCTTATTTCACTTAGCATAATACCCTCGAGGTCCATCCATGTTGCTGCGAATGGACCAATTTTGTCCTTTTTTATGGCGGAGTAGTATTCCATTGTGTATATATACCATATCTTCTTTATCCAATCATCAGTTTCTGGGCATTTAGGTTGGTTCCACGTCTTGGCTATTGTAAACAATGATGCGATGAACATAGGGGTGCAAAGGACTCTTGGGATTTCTGATTTCAGGTTCTTAGGATAGATACCCAGTAGTGGGATGGCTGGGTCATAAGGTATTTCTATTTTTAACTTTTTGAGATATCTCCATACTATTTTCCATAGTGGCTGTACTAGTTTGCATTCCCACCAACAGTGTATGAGGGCTCCTTTTTCTCCACAACCTCTCCAACATTTGTCACTCTTGGTTTTGGATATTTTTGCCAATCTAACGGGTGTAAGGTGATATCTTCGTGTAGTTTTGATTTGCATTTCCCTGATGATTAGCGATGATGAACATTTTTTCATGTGTCTATTGGCCATACTTATATCTGCTTTGGAGAAATGTCTGTTCATGTCCTCTGCCCATTTTTTGATCGGGTTGTTTGTTTTTTTGTTGTTAAGCTGTGTGAGTTCTTTGTATATTACGGAGATTAACCCTTTGTTGGATAAGTGGCTTGTAAATATTTTTTCCCAATTAGTGAGCTGTTTTTTGGTTTCAGTCCTGTTTTCCCTTGCCTTGAAGAAGCTCTTTAGTCTGATGAAATCCCATTTGTTTATTTTTTCTATTGTTTCCCTCAACTGAGGAGTTATAGTGTCCAAAAAGATTCTTTTGAAACTGATGTCAAAGAGTGTATTGCCTATATTTTCTTCTAGAAGACTTATTGTTTCAGGCCTAATCTTAAGGTCTTTGATCCATTTTGAGTTTATTTTGGTGTGTGGTGAAAAAGAATGGTCAATTTTCAATCTTTTGCATGTGGCTGTCCAGTTTTCCCAGCACCATTTGTTGAAGAGACTTTCTTTTCTCCAATGTAGGCCCTACGCTCCTTTGTCGAAAATTAACTGTCCATAGATGTGTGGTTTTATCTCTGGGCTTTCAATTCTGTTCCATTGATCTGTGGACCTGTTTTTGTACCAGTACCATGCTGTTTTGATCACTGTAGCTTTGTAGTATATTTTGAAATCGGGGATTGTGATTCCTCCGGCTTTGTTTTTCTTACTCAGGATTGCTTTAGCAATTCGCAGTCTTTTGTTACCCCCTATGAATTTTAGGATTCTTTGTTCAATTTCTGAAAAGAATGCCCTTGGGATTCTGATTGGGATAGCGTTGAATCTGTAGATTGCTTTAGGTAGTATGGACATTTTAACTATGTTTATTCTTCCAATCCATGTGCAAGGAATGTCTTTCCATCTTTTTATGTCGTCATCAATTTCTTTCAAGAAAGTCTTGTAGTTTTCATTGTATAAATCCTTTACTTCCTTGGTTAAATTTATCCCAAGGTATTTTATTCTTTTCATTGTGATTGTGAATGGGGTTGAGTTCTTGAGTTCTTTTTCTGTTAGTTTATTGTTAATGTATAGAAATGCTACTGATTTATGTATGTTGATTTTGTACCCTGCGACTTTGCTGTAGTTGTTGATTGTTTCTAATAGTTTTTCTGTGGATTCTTTGGGGTTTTCTATATATAAAATCATGTCGTCTGCAAACAGCGAGAGTTTTACTTCTTCATTACCTATTTGGATTCCTTTTATTTCTTTTTCCTGCCGAATTGCTCTGGCCAACACCTCCAGTACTATGTTGAATAGGAGTGGTGAAAGTGGGCACCCTTGTCTTGTTCCTGTCCTCAGAGGGATGGCTTTCAGTTTTTGTCCATTGAGTATGATGTTGGCAGTGGGTTTGTCATATATGGCCTTTATTATGTTGAGGTACTTTCCTTCTATACCCATTTTATTGAGGGTTTTTATCATAAATGGATGTTGGATCTTGTCAAATGCTTTCTCTGCATCTATTGAGATGATCGTGTGTTTTTTGTTTCTCAATTTGTTAATGTAGTGTATCACGTTGATTGACTTGCAGATGTTGAACCATCCCTGTGTCCCTGGTATAAATCCCACTTGATCATGGTGTATAATCTTTTTGATGTATTGCTGTATTCGGTTTGCCAGAATTTTGTTGAGGATTTTTGCATCTATGTTCATCAGTGATATCGGTCTGTAGTCCTCCTTCTTTGTGTTGTCCTTGCCAGGTTTTGGGATCAGAGTGATGTTGGCTTCATAGAATGTGTTAGGGAGTACTCCATCTTCCTCAATTTTCTGGAATAGTTTGAGAAGGATAGGTATTAAATCTTCTTTGAATGTTTGGTAGAATTCTCCAGAGAAGCCGTCTGGTCCTGGACTCTTATTTTGGGGGAGGTTTTTGATTACTGTTTCTATTTCTTTGCTTGTGATTGGCCTATTCAGATTCTCCATTTCTTCCTGATTCAGTTTGGGGAGGTTGTAGGCGTCTAGGAATTTGTCCATTTCTTCTAGGTTGTTCAATTTGTTGGCATATAGTTTTTCATAGTATTCTCTTATGATCCCTTGTATTTCATTGGTATCTGTTGTGATTTCTCCTCTCTCATTCCTAATTTTATTTATTTGAGATTTCTCTCTTCTTTTCTTGGTGAGTCTGGATAAGGGTTTGTCGATTTTGTTAATTTTTTCAAAGAACCAACTCTTTGTTTCTTTGATCCTTTCTGCTGTCTTTTTTGTTTCAATATCATTTATTTCTGCTCTTATTTTTATTATTTCCCTCCTTCTGCTGACTCTGGGCTTTGTTTGTTCTTCTTTTTCTAATTCTGTTAGGTGTCATTTGAGGTTGCTTATGTGAGCTTTTTGTTGTTTAGTGAGGTGAGCCTGTATTGCAATGAATTTCCCTCTTAGGACTGCTTTTGCTGCATCCCAAATGATTTGGTATGTCGTGTTCTCATTTTCATTTGTCTCCAGATAATGCTTGATTTCTTCTTTAATTTCTTCAATAATCCATTGTTTGTTCAGAAGAGTGTTGTTTAGTCTCCACATTTTTGCACCTTTCTCTGCTTTATTCTTGTAGTTGATTTCTAGTTTCATAGCATTATGATCAGAAAAGATGCTTGATATTATTTCAACTCTCTTGTATTTATTGATGCTTGCTTTGTTTCCCAAAATATGGTCTATCCTTGAGAATGTTCCATGCGCACTTGAGAAGAATGTGTAACCTGCTGTTTTTGGATGAAGTGTTCTATATATATCTATTAAGTCCATCTGGTCTAATTTTTCATTTAATTCTATAATTTTCTTGTTGATTTTCTGTCTGGATGTTCTGTCCATTGGTGTTAATGGTGTGTTGAGGTCCCCTACTATTATTGTATTGTTGTTGATGTCTTCTTTTAGTTCTGTTAAGAGTTGCTTTACATATTTTGATGCTCCTGTGTTGGGTGCGTATATATTTATAAGCATTATGTCTTATTGGTGGAGACTCCCTTTTATCATTATATACTGTCCCTCTTTGTCTTTCTTTATCTGTTTTGCTTTGAAGTCTACTTTGTCTGATATTAGTATAGCGACACCTGCTTTCTTTTGTTCATTATTAGCTTGGAGTATTGTTCTCCATCCTTTCACTCTGAGTCTGTGTTTGTCTTTGGGGCTGAGGTGTGTTTCCTGGAGGCAGCATATTGTTGGGTCTTGTTCTTTGATCCATCCTGCCACTCTGTGTCTTTTGATTGGGGAGTTCAGACCATTTACATTTAGAGTGATTATTGAGATGTGGGGGCCTACCGCTGCCATTTTATGTCTCGTTTTCCGGTTTTCTTCAATTTCCTTTGTTTCTCTTCCCATGGTTTAATCTGTTCTGATGGAGAGCTGCTACTCTGTGTTGTTGTCCTTCTATTTATCACCTTTCCTCTTGGTTTTGTAGCCCCTTCCCTTTTTTTGATTTTTCAGGAATGAGGGTTTTCCTGAGCATTTCCTGAAGGGGAGGTTTTGTGGCAATGAACTCCTTTAATTTTTGTTTATCTGGGAAGGTTTTTATTTCTGCATCGTATTTGAAGGATATTTTCGCTGGGTAGAGAATTCTCGGTTGTAGGTTTTTGTCCTTCAGATTTTTGAATATATCATTCCACTCTCTTCTAGCCTGTAAAGCTTCTGCTGAGAAATCTGCTGATAGCCTGATGGGGGTTCCTTTGTAGGTTAATTTCTTCTGTGTGGCTGTCCTTAGTATTTTCTCCTTGTCGCTGACTTTTGCTAGCTTCACTACTATATGCCGTGGGGTTGGTCTTCTTGCATTGATAAAGTTTGGAGATCTATTGGCTTCTGACACATGAGGTTCCATCTCTCTCACCAGGTTTTGGAAGTTCTCAGCCATTATTTCTTTGAATAGGCATTCTGCCCCCTTCTCCCTCTCTTCTCCCTCAGGTATACCTATCATCCTTACGTTGCATCTCCTAATTGCTTCTGATAATTCTCGGAGAGTTTCTTCATTTCTTTTTAGTCTTACTTCTCTCTCCTCCTCTGCCTGCAGCATTTCTATATTCCTATCTTCCAAATTGCTAATTCTTTCCTCCATATTATCGGCCCTACTGTTCAGTGCGTCTAGATTTTTCTTAATCTCCTCTATTGTGTTCTTCATTTCCAGTATTTCTGTTTGGTTCTTCTTTATAGTATCAAACTCTTTTGTGACATAACTCCTGAACTCATTGAGTTGTCTATCTGAATTCTCTTTTAACTCATTGAGTTTTTTAATGATGGCTGTTTTGAAGTTGTCATCATTTAGGTTACATATTTCACTTTCTTTGGGATTGTTTTCTGTGTATTTGTTATTTTCCTTCTGTTCTGGAGATTTAATATATTTTTTCATATTGCTTGATGGTGTAGATTTGTGCCTCCGCATAGAGATAGAGTTTAGTTACTCCTTCCACTTGTTTCCACTGGTGTGGTGAGGGAGAAGCTGTTTATACTGCGCTATCCAGGAAGCCTATCAGCTGTTGCTAACTGGGCCTGGGCCCCTCCTCATAGTCACAGTGGTCCTGTGGGTTCCCTCTTCAGCTGTGGGGGCCGTCACGGGGGGGCTTCAGGCTGCTGGTGCCTACTGTTGCAGACCGCCTAGATGTGCTCCCTCCTTGGGGTCTGCCACGGTGTTATGTTTCCAGCGGCCAGGGGCAGGATCACTTATGTTTGCAGCTCCGTCACTGTCGGCACCCACAAAATCTCACTTGTCCACTATGGGTCGCAGCAGAGCTATTGGCATCTTCTGCAGTCTGTGGTTAGCTCACCTAGCTATGCTACTTTTGTCCCGAGGTCTTCTAGCCTTGTGGCTGCTGGATGGGTGCTCTTTATTAGCGGTGTGCAGAGGCTTTCGCTGAGGCTGTTGTGAGACTGAAGGGTTTCCCCCAGGCTACGGAGCCTGGTTGCTGGAGCTCCACCCAGTCTCAGTCCTCTCCGCCAGGATCTCAGGGAGCCCTTTGCGCTGTCTGGGGGATAGCTGGAGACCTTGATTTCAGTGGCAGCTGGCCAGCTGCTGCCCTGCCTGGTATTTTCCTCTCCGGGACCCTCCCGGTGCTGTGGATGCTGGGCGGAGCCTCTCCGCTAATGGCATGTAGGGGCTTTGCCTGCTGCCAGGGTGGAACTCTGAGGTATCCCCCCCCAGTCCGCAGAGCCGGTCGCTGGAGGACCCCCCAGCCCCAGTCCTCTCCCAGGATATCTCCGGCAGTCACAAGCCCCGCCCGGCAGTCAGTGGGGCAGGCAGCAGCAGCTGGCAGGCCGCCACACTGTTTGCAGGTACTAGGCTGCTCGGTTGGGGTCGGAGAATTTTCCCCTTTCTCCACCTCCTCCCAGAGGGAAGTCCGACCGCCTTCCAATGTATAGCCGCGTGGGTCTCTCAGGTGTCCCGAGATGCTGTATGGATATCCTTTGCTGAGCAATGAATGTCCAATTTGTTGTAGATTTGAAGGGGGAGAGACAAAGAGGACTACTCACACCGCCATCTTGGATCTTCCTCCAGAAATCTAAAATTTTTAAGAAGCTTCTTGGATGACTGTTATGCTGCAAACCAGAGCATAAGTCAGAGAAAGAGTGGCTGGGGAAAATTCAGGGTCTAAATTAGTTTCTGGGGGCTGCATACTAATCACCAGAAACTTAAAATCTTAAGACAGAAATGTATTCTTTCACAGTTCAGGAGATCAGAAGTCCAAAGTCAGTTTCACTGAGCCAAAAATCAGTGTCCACAGGGTTGCATTCCCACATGAAGCTGTAAGAGAGAAATTGTTCTTTGCTTCTTCCAGTGTCTCGCAGCTGCCAGCATCCCTTGACTTGTGGCCACATCACTCCAATCTCTCCATCTGTGGTCACCATTGCCTCCTCTTCTGTGTGTATCAAATCTCCCTCTGCATCTCTCTTATAAAGACACTTGTGATTGGAATTAGGACCCACCTGCATAATCCAGAACAATCATCCCATCTTAGTTTAATCATCTCTGCAAAAATCATTTTATCTTATTAAGTAACACTCTCAGTTCTGGGAATTAGGCCTTGACATCTCTGAATGGTCATTATTCAGCCTGCTACACTGCCTTAGTGCCCTTCAAGGTAATTTAGGCATGAAGACAGTAGAGTTGAAGCTGACTTTCCAAAAGTATAAGACTAAAATATTTTTATATTCAAATCTCCTTCTGACCCTTTACAAATTACAAGTATACTATGAAAAAACAACCAGTCTCACTGGAGTATTCTGGTGATTAATGAGGCTATTGGGGGAATTGGGAAATTACTGAAAGAAACAGGCTCCTAGACTTCAGTAGCATTTTTATCATGAGGTTAAATGACCCTTTAAAAAGTGGCTGCTCACAAGGGTCCTTCTGAACATAAAATATTGCCAACAAAGGAATCTTTATGAAAATCTCTACACAGAAGAATTGACTACATGTGACCATACAACGAGGTTACAAGAAATGTTTGTTAGGGAGTTATTTTTTTATGCAAAAGTATATTTGAAATTTAAATAAACCCAATATTTCTTTGCCAGCATCTTTACTCTAGGCAATCAAGAAATTTAGACTCCATGGTTCACTGACAAGAGCTTCTTGTCCTGATGGGCTTCTTAAGGCACTTCAGGTAAATAATCCAGAAGAGAGATTATCCCAAAATCACAAGGAGCACACACCAGAATTCACACAATGGCCTAAGATACGTGTATAGTGGGGTGATGCACTATGGAAATAACAATAAGTAATATAGATTTTATTTTCAAAAGAATGTCTTTTCTTTCAGAAATGGCAAGTACTCATTCTAATATTTTTCTAACGTCCCTGTGTAATGAGGGTTAAGACCTTTCCTAATGGTAAAATTTTATCCTTTCCTCAAATGTACATTTTTATATCCATCCCCTAAAAAACGTTTATAGCTCCACTCCTCTTTACTATTCCCTACTAAAAATCTAAAGAATCATCCTCTTAAATTAATCGTGGCTTGGCTTCCAACAACCTAATTTTCACTTTAGCAGATCATTATTCCACCCTGAATAGATTTTAGGAAAAAAAAAACTTTCTAATTCATCCCACATAAGTATGACGACAGTTTTCTTGCCTACAAGGTATTATTCACTTGTTTGAATTCCCTTGGTAGAACTGGCTCCAAATTGTGCTGTCAAAGCTCTGAGTGAATCCACCAGCTTATGTCCCTTAAAATTCCCAGAGCAACAGTGTTGGCTAATAAGCAACTAATAATGTAATATATAATATATATAATAACTACTAGTGTGGGGGAGTAACCAACTAATAAGAGTGTTGTCTAAGATCCACCTCATGAGAACCACCAAGAAAGCTTGCAAAAACGCAGATTCCAAGACCCCACCTCAGACCTACTAAATATAATTTCTAGGAAAATAACTCAGAAATTTGCACTTTTCACAAACAAAATGGAGCCAATAGTAAACTGGAATCTAATGACTGGAAAGGTCCAACTCTTGGAAATACCCACTTCATGCATTTTCTTCTCCCCATAAACACCAGGTTTAATGGTTTGATGGCACTATTCTGTGGAAATAAAGTGGTCTTGGCCAGCGCCACAAAGTTAAGCATCATCCACACATCACTCAGTAACTGTAACATCCTCTACTGCATCCTTCAATGCTGATTCCATTTTTGTGTTCTTAAACTCCTACCCAATTTTATTCTTCACTTTTCAATCACCATAACTCCATCATTTCCTGGAGAAATCCACCCTTCCTTACTCTTCATCATTTCAGTGCCCAGTTCCATTTTCTAGAGACTTCTCCCTAATGCCCATACCCCAATCCAGAAACCCTTCCCTTAATGCCAACAGGGTGAATAAGCAAAAAAACAATCAAATATCTAGAGGATATGCTATTTGGAAAAGTTTTTGACAAATGGAACAAGAGAAGGTAGCAATTAACCTGCCATGAGCATATTTTGAAGCACAAAATTTACGAGCAGGACCTAATTTCCCCTTGGTTAGCATAATAGAGAAGATTCTTCTTAGGGGAAGAAAACTCGAGTTCTGTGTTGAGTGATGCAGAGGACCTCACTCTTCCTATCTGTAGAGATTTTTCGTCCACATAACAACATGAGGACAATTTAATCTTGTTCAGTATTACTATAAATAACCATTTTTTTTTTCCAAAAGGAGGTTAATTTATCCACCACAGCCACAACTCTTCACAAAATACCATTGACAGGAGCAATTGCCATCCATGCTCTTTACACTAAAATAGTGGAACCTCTTGAGCAAAACACTGAGAAAGAAAACCGGGTTGTAACTGGGACAGAGAACACATTTTGCCTTCGCACAAAGTGAAACTCCTACGTTCAAACTGTGTTGGTAAAGTGCTTCACGGCAGAATGTTGTTGGCCAATTTATGTGGCATTTGGACTTGAAGTTATATGCCATTTGGGGAAGATTACTATAATTAGAAAAATGGCCTAATTACTTTTCTGGCGAGAGTGAAGAAAGAGAACAGACTTTTCGGCTTATAGAGACAAGTCCTTGAGAAACCTCAAAAGGTTTCAGAATCCTGTTTGACAGGAAAGAACATCTCATCTGAGCCTCTTGGATCTGTTGAAAACCAAGTTTTTTTTTTTTTGAAAAGCCAAAACCACAAGAGAGGGAGAAAGAAGGGGGAAAAAAAACCAGAAAGTAAGAAAAATACTCCTTCCTATTGGATTTTGAAACAGCGATGACAGGAATGGTCCTTTCTGTTGCATTGCAAAGCTTCCTCTGCCAGTCCTTGGAAGAAGCACAAACAGGAAACAATGGGGTTGCAGGGGGGAAACGTGTGGATTTTCAGCAACAAGTCTTGGAAGATGGTTTCACGCAAGCGTTATTCCTGGCTACGTCTGTTGTAACTGCAAATAATATGGTGATATCATAACCTCAGAGATTAAAAGAGCAGCTCCTATTATTTTAGGACTCAAGTTAACATTTATGATATAAGAAGCAAAATCATACCAAGTTCCTCTTTTCCTTTGAGAGAAGGAGACACGGTGGCATTGAATCGAGCACCCATTCTCCAGGCCTCGGTCTTACATTGCTTTTCAACCAGAAGGAAAGTGGGAACAGTGAGAGTTCTGTTCAAGAAAAATAACCCAAGGTTTTTGCTATTTAGGCTTTATTTCCTGAACTTAGCAGTTGGAAAACCTGCACTAGATCAAACACTCTTCACAAAAGTACAATTTAAAACTGTCACAAATTTTTTTTTTTAAATATGAGGGTAAAATCAGGATAGCGAAATAACTTCAAAACGTGCATTTTTTTGGTGAGGAGAGAAGACAAAGTGGTAGCTGGGGAGAAGTAAAAAGAGTTATGAAATAGTTCTGCTTTTAAGTCATGAGCTGTCTAATGAAAATGTTCCCTTGGTCAATGTGGCTCTCGTTATAATGTTTCCTATCATTAGTGACGTCTGAAGTGCCCCCTCCCCTTCTGAGGCACTTTATCTAACACAGAAAGGACAAATTGGATTTCAGGCTGTGCTAAAAGTGAAACAGCAGCTTTTGACCTTCACCAGTCTTAAAAGAGTCATCATATAATGGTCCCTTTGATCTAGAATCTCAGGGTTGGTTTTTTTATTCAATAGCCTAAATGGAAAATGTAAATACATATGAAAATACTTCCCCATCCCATAGTGATTTGGGATCCTTTTCCAATTTCAATCTAGCCTTTAAAAATCATTTATCAAATTCTTTCTTACATTATATCAGCTAATTCATGTGAACATTTTAAAGCATGAATATTGTTCCAACCAGATTCTCATTAATTTGATTTGTTTTCTGGAAAAAAAGGATTTGGCGTGCTATATTACAGCATTAATCTAGTAAATCTGGTTTTCTTCTTTTGGCAATAATCAATTCCTCCGGAAGAAAGGGCAAATCTACAATCACACATCATAGATTAGTCTTCGGTGTGTGTTATAAATGTTGAATAATTGACGTATAATCTTTTAATGCTATTGTAACGTATTTAACATAGTGCATTGACTCTTTGTAAAGGCATAGATTAAGAATTATTTTCAATGGAAAAAATATAGGACTTTTTAATTGAGCTTCTGTGAACAGTTAATTAAAGATGGGTTAGTATCTTGGGTCAAGAATTCTGAAACCAAAGTGTTACAGGTTCAATTGTGTCCCCTACAAAATTTGTATGCTGAAGCCCTAACCCCACCACCACAGAACATGGCTATATTTGTACTTGATAGACCTTATAAGAGGAGATTAAGTTAAAATTAGGCCATTAGAGTGGGCTCTAATACAATCGCACTGGTGTTCTTATGAGAGAAGGAAATTTCGGAAGAGACACCACATGTGCATAAACACAGAGGAAAGACCATGTGAGGACAGAGCAAGAAGGCGGCCATCTATAAGCCAAGTGAGAGGCCTTAAGAAAAACCAATGCTGCAGGCACCTTGGTCTTGGACTTCTTGCCTCCAGAACTCTGAGAAAATGCATTTGTTTTGTTTAAGCCACCTAGTCTGTGGTATTTTGCTGTGGTAGCCTGAACAGACTAGTAGCATACTGAGGTAGTCTGAGCAGACTAATACACAAACCATCAAGTAAAGGTAGTAATCTGAAAAACGAGGCCCTAATGCTAGACTGGAGTTGACAACATGGAGAGCTGGTGTAACACAGACAGCAAAAAATGAGGTCGGGAACACAGGAGAAAAGAGTCAGGCTGCCAAGTCAGAGCAAGAGACAAAAGAGATAGATATCTTGACTTCTAAGCTATGAAGAGGTAAGGTGGGAGACACTGCTATTTCCTCTATCAGATGAGGATTCTGTTGAATGCAACGACAAAGAGTATAAACTTCATTCTGTGAAGGAAGGGAGAGTAGTCACCAGGGCTGGTTTCTACGATATGTTGGTAGGGTGAGAGTATGACCTTTTGGTACTGCGAGAGATTAGGCAAAAGCTGACTTTAGTTCTAAGTAAAGTAGGATTAGAGACATCTCAATGGTTGCAACAGAGATTGAAGCTGACAGAATTAACCCAAGGAGGAAAGAGAAAGAAAAAGAGAGAGTAAATCAGGAAGGTAAGTGGAATACAAACCTGGGTAAACTGAGAACAACACATAAATTTGACTGAGTTTACTTCAAAGATCCTAGAGTTTTCTGTATCAAAAGGATAGCACTCAGAAATTAAGCTGATTAGAGCAATCTAACATTACGTTTTCTTACTCCCGAGTCTGTGACTGTGAAATTTGTTTCATCTATACAGTATCTGAAACCTCTGCTCAGCAGTATATCTACATATACAATGCTAAATATTTTATTCTTTACTTCTTTTTCATTTGACCATTTCTATATTGCTCACTCCCTGGGCACATTATTTTATTCTATATATGTGAAATATTAAAAAAAAGTCAACCTCACTATTTCTGGAAGAATCACAATTTGGGAGTTTTAGGGCTTTTATTACTATTGTGCTGTTTTAGTCTCTCCCCTCCAACAAAAATTTGGCAATTACGGTAACATGGACTAAATGGAAATAAGAAGCTTTTGTGGCATCACAAATAAATATTTCACTAAAATAAATATTTATCTCTTTGTAGTTTGTTTCCTTTTTTTTTTTTACCAACTACATGGGCAGAACACAATACAGAACATAGGAGGGCACAGAAGGACATAGCTCATCTCATTTTCAATATTTCAGGAAATAAGTACTCCCCATTCATTATAAAATTAGGTCCAGATTCTCTAGCCTGAAATTCAATACCCTTCACAATTGGAACCAATGTTGTTTGTCTACATGACCATTCACTCAATCAATAATGCGCACTGAGGTCCTACTATGTGTCAGATTGTTTCAACTATTTCCTGTAAAACTCCAGCCAGACTGGTCAACTCCATTGGTCAACTCTCCTTACACCTTCAACTGTCTAGATTGCTCCTCCTCCCCTCAATTTATTTAATTTCTACTATTCTTTCAAGGCACAGGTCAAAACTTTTCTCTTCCATGAGCCTGCCAAGAGCTTGCCCCGTCAGTCACAGTTACTCATTGTCAGAACTATCATTTGAGGTTGCACGTAGGGAAGAATGAATGTTTCCTGTTTTCTTCTGTGTAACAAGGAAGATATACTTTGTCAAATACTGTGTAGATCTTTGAATAATGAGAATTCACATCAACTGATAAATTACATTTTTTGCAGGGAGTTTTTTCAGCCTAGCCAAAGTATCATAGTTTAGGAATAACTACAGTCCAAAGACCTAAATATATGAGAGGTCAGTCCCATAGATTATAAAGGAATGTGCAGACTCTGAGGAGAGTCTCCCAGGATTACAGGAATAGGAGTTCACTCTTTGGGAGGGAAGAGCCATAGAAGGAGAGGAAAATGGGAAATAATGAGATTCTTCAGAGATTGGTTTACAGGTCTCAGTTCTGCTAAAGACGTCCACATAATTTTATGTCCACATAAAGACATGCTTAATTTACTTCCCCTAGACACATCCAATCAGCCTATGGAGTTACCGTATCAAGCATATGCCTAGGCCCAGGACCAAACTTTCAAAGACACGTCTAATGCAGGCAAATGCTGAGAAAGATTAAGGAGGGAATAGATCAATTCTAAACGGGGATGAAGGAGCGGCTTCCCTGAGGAAATTGTACCCAAGTTTAAGAATCCTACTTGATACGGCAAAACTCAAGTCCCCAGGAGAGGCATCGTTTCACATCAGCAGTTTGAGATTCCTTGACGAGCCTGAAAAAATTATCAGCTGAAGAGGAAAAACATGAGTGTCATGTTAAGTTATCTTGATGCCTAATTCTTTTGAAATTAAAAACTCAGAGGGGCTGGCCCCGTGGCCGAGTGGTTAAGTTCGTGCGCTCCGCTGTAGGCGGCCCAGTGTTTCGTTGGTTCGAATCCTGGGCGCGGACATGGCACTGCTCATCAAACCACGCTGAGGCAGCGTCCCACATGCCACAACTAAAAGGACCCACAACGAAGAATATACAACTATATACCGGGGGGCTTTGGGGAGAAAAAGGAAAAAATAAAATCTTAAAAAAAAAAAAAAAAAAAAAAAAACTCAGAAAGGCTTCTACATCCAGGTCTATTCAAAATAAAGCCTCAGTGATTCACTAATAGATTCATTCCACTTGTTTTTGAAAGTCAGTTTTAAAGGAAATATTACAAGATAAATATTCAGAGATTGCTTCGGGGACGCCTGCCTCAGAAATCTGAAGCTGCGCTCTCAATACGTCAGACATTGCCCACTGTTATTCCAAAGTAGCCATAGACTTCTTTTTTTGTACCAGTTCTGTACTGTCAAGGTTCATTGAGTGCCATAGGGACACCATGTACGCGCACATGCACATGAATGTGTGAGTGTGTGTGTGTGTGTGTGCTGATGTAAGACTTGAATCTGAATGGAAAACAATGAACTCCCAATAATAGCCCTAAGGAAAGGCAACAAACCTAACAAAGAATAGTCTTATTCTTCTCGCCTTAGAAATATACTAAAACTGTTAAATTACGTAGGGATCCAGATGAGCCAGCTCCTGAAACGAAATATACAAATTTAGAATTGTTTTTAACAGTCTCCATGACTACTCCTGGGGTTGCCTGGTCTTCTCAGAGCCCTATTTTCACACACATGGAGGAGCACAACCACACCACACACAGACTCCAAAATTTACACTGGCTCCTCCTTCAGTTAAGGATATTTCCTAAACTGCTTTCCTAGTTATTTTGAATTTTCTCCCTGAACTTCCTCCAGTTTCCTCAGGTGCCTTCACCTCTGTCAGCTCCTTCTTCACCCTGTGCCTTCAAGATCAACCATCAAGACCTGGAGGGGACTCCGTTTCCTATTCTCCTGATAAATCCCTGTCAGCTGAGACAAGTGCTTCGAGAGAACTCTCCTTGCTATTTTTCCCTGCCCAGGTCCTCCTGAACATCTCAGCTGAATACTCTTCTCCCAAAGAGGCTTTTATATCATCCCTGCTCCAATCCATTTATAAAATTAAGTCCAAATTTTTCAGCCGGATATAATGGATCCCCACAATCTGGCATCTAGTTTTTATCTACTGTGATTGCTCTTCAACCTTGATCCTAACTAGAATCACCTATTCTTTGTTTTTTTAAACAGTCACGAATTTCCCCAACTCTGTTCATTTGTTCATACTATTCTCCTTGCCTTCAATATCCTCTTTCTGTTCACTCTATTTAAGCATATTTCATTCTCATTATTTGCCATAGTTATGTTCTATAAAATCCCAATGAATACTGAATTCGTGAACACTGAATTCGTGAATACTGAACCATTGCTCTTAGTAGAAATACAGGGTTAGGTTCCTGGGAGCCTCTGATCACATTTTTGTCAAGCAATCAACACTTAGCTTTGTTTGATGTGTGTTTCTGTTTAAAGCCACTTGATTCAACATATATTGTTGATTCTTTAACATGGAACTCACGGCCAACACTACATAACTCATGCCTGAATGAAGCTTATATAACACACAGATTTTCTCCATAAGGCACATCACAGCCTTCTTGCATTCAGGAACACTAGGCAGCACTTCAACCCCTCGCTTGAGGTCCATTTTAAACAGAAAAATCACCAAGAAAAATATGAAAAACATGGCATTAAATAGACCACGAAAAAAGGACATTTGTATACAGTATGAGAGCTGAAGCATGAAGGCAGAGCATTGCCTTGTTGGACCTCAAGTTGGGAACACGCATGAATTGGGCCAGTCAAATCTGCCACGACTGTGCTCATGCCGGGACGTGACTGCAGAAGCGCCACAAGTATTGATTTGGGGATTACAAATAACTTTTAGTGTGTAGGTGAATTCTCAGATATGGAATCTGAGAATAATGAGGATTAACCAAAACTACTCATCAAGGAAGCCATAGGGTAGTAGAATTGGTCCTGGACTTTAAGTGAAAAACCTGGTTGTGAGGACTCCTGTCCACTCGTGTGAAAGAGAGCCAGCACTTTGTCTCTCTAGGTCTCAGCTTCCTCAGCCTTAACATGGCAGTAATAATGTCACACTCAAATAAGAGACCATGTATGTAAAATCCACCTGTTTCAATAAAGCACTGTGTAACTGAGAGGTGGTGTGGCGGTCTCATCTTCCACAGAAACTTTCCCGATTCCAGCCTGTCCAGTCTCTGTCCTCCCTGAATTCAGAGCATGTATTATTTCAAATATTTATCATTTGACAGAACCTTTTTCAAATTTTTCACTTCCTCAATTGATTTGATTCTTTAACTTTTGGCTTCTCAAATAGAAGATGAGCTTCTTGAGGAAAAGGAACTCTTGTCTGCTTCTTTGTCTCACTCATGTCCGCCTGGAGTAATTCTATTCATAAACGAGTGCATGAATGCAAAGCTCACATAAGTCACTCCACAGACTTCTCGCAGTGCCCCGACAGCAGGCGGGAATGGTTTACATATAAGCAGGCATCGCTCATGATGCCAGCTTAGAGCTCTTAGCATCTGGCTGGCAAGCAGTGAGACCAGCAAACTCTTGAGACCTGTTTGCAAAAGAGCTTATCTTCCCCTGTAGATAAACTACCTGGCACTAAACCAAAGCCGCTTATGTACAAGTTGAGAAAGTTCAGTTGACTTTCTGATAGCTTCTGTGCTTCCAGCTTTTGACAGAGACCAGCCCCAAGCATGCTAAACTTGGAAGAGCAAATCTTCTCATAGGACACATGATCTGGAAAAACACGCGAGATTTTTGCCCCTCATGAAACTGCTACGCATTTTTTTTCATATATTTCAGGTTTATAAAACTGTCTCTGATTTACACTAATGTTTGTGTGTTGATTAGGACCCAATATCCAAACATCCTGATATTCTCCCTTTTCCTAATAACTTAAGCTGTTTTTCTTCCACTTCCAATCCCCATTCCCAGCAGCCACAGTTTCAGGGGATTGCATGAAGGGAGCAACAGGAGAGAGGAGAACAAGGGACAATATTCAAAGGAAAGCATCTGTCTGGTGTAATAGAAGAGAATCATGTCACACGGATAGCTCGTGACGTGCTCTTGGCTGTTGGTCCATCCTTATACTTTCTTAGTGATTTATTCAAGGGCCTCTGCTTTGTTTCACTTGCAAACTATTTTAACATTGCTGTGGGTAAACAGAGTGTCACCAGGTTTCCCGTCTTTCCTGGGTCATTTTTCCTGGTTATATAAATGTTTGTCTTAATCCTACTTCTTCCTCTGCACTTTTCAAAATGTTTTTCTACGCTTCTAGTCTGCACAGGGTCAGTGTGCTAATTACCAAATGAGATGAAGATGAAAGAGACTTCGTATTCGGGGCCAAATATCTAGGCCACAAGTCTTCAGGCAACATCATATAGTTTTTATAACATTTCTGATTATCCATCCAGGCACCCTTCCCCTTCACAGGTTGTTTCAAATTATTAACTGACAGCTCCAAACGGACTCAGAGCAGAAAACTCCATGTTAAGGACCCAATAATGGCTCCTTCTGGTTTTGTGGTTGTCAGCAGTGGGAAAGACTGGAGTTAGGTACAGCAATTTACCAGCATATTTTCTTCAGCTTCAAACCTGTATAGTAGGGGGAGAAGTCTAGGTTAAATGTGAATGCTCCACAGTTTTCCCACCATCCGAACTGTGTTGTACTTGGCAAATGGTTTTCTGGAAGCGGAACAACACGTCAAGCTCTGGCCATGACATAGCTCATGATAAGCTTAACTGAATTCGAGAAAGAACAATCGATGCCAACCGTTCTTACACTCTTACGATTTCTCATGCATGCAGAGGGGGAAAAGCTCAAACAAGCTTGACTATTTCCACAGCAATTTGATATATCAACTTATTAATTAATCCTGATACTGTTCTGAAATGGCTTTAAAATGATAAACAATCCTCTGATCGTGTCCAGAGACAAATATTTAGACCAAAATATTAACAATTGAAACAGGATAAAAATATGCCACTAAGTTGCTTTTTTTTAAAAAAAATACTTCCTATTCAACTCCAAAGTGAACAGAAAAATAGACCACTTCTTGCTATAAACTAACATCACCAAAATAATCACAGATATTAATTTTTCTCTTTCTTTATGAGAACTGCTTATATTTTTGCAAGCCTCACCACCAGAATAGTATTTCTGTTTAAAGTGTTTAATGGTAGAGACTAAAAATTCTATTACCTAAAATCTAGCACCTTCCAAATTTCACTCAACTGAACCCATCACCCCTTTTGCTAAGGGAGCTAATTCTAGCTATAAGGGGATGACTCATTCATGAGCAATCAGCCCACACATTCCATTTTATCTATGGTGAGGCTGACAACTGAGCTAAAGTTTAGTACCTGGTTAAAAGAGAAAATACCTAGAGAAAATTTTCAGGGCCACAGCAATGGCATTTCAAATGATTTTAGAGTATTTCAGAGGTGAGGCCAAATATCAAGAGAATGGTGCAGGCCAGCCTACACAATTAAATTATTGTTCTCATCTAGAACTGTAGTCATAGTACTTGATGCATAACAAAGAAACTCTCTTAGATGTAGCTAAGTAGACAGATACCAACTCAAGTAGGACTTAAGAGGTATAAGAAAGGCCTTTGCTCATCTTTTGATCTGCTTCTAATGCCCAAATAGTATCTTTAGAATGATATTGGAAGGCAGGCAGTTAAAGCAAGCATGAGGGCAGAATGCCTTTGAGAATCTGATAAAAATTATGAACTTATTTTCTGCAAAAGTGACTATATGTACAATTTGGCAAATGTGCAGGAGGTTTTTGAGCTCCATGAAACTCATCTGTGGAATTGTAGTGATTTCTGGACTTCAGATTAAGAATCCCAGAATAAAGACCTTTTCCCCTAGTAAGAAACAAATGTTATTGAACGAAGTATCTTCAAACCATTTGAATCATTGGCACTCATTGACTTATTCTCTTGTGATAAATTCTTATTCAGCACCTACCCTCACACAAAGCACTGTGCAAATGCTACCCACCCCAGGTGACCTCAGCAGAACCTCACCATTCAAGAGTAGCTTTGGATAAAGGGCAGCATTTGGCTCTATAGTAATAGTATTATTGCAACCAAAGGGTTTTTTTCTTTATCATTGTTCCACTCAAATTTAATTTTTTATATTTACTTTTTAAAGAAAGACTTCTGCAAGCCCAGAAAACACGTTAACTCTCATTTATGCAATTTGGGACGTATCTGCAAAAACCTTACTTCTTCAGTACAGAGAGCATTATTATCAGTTAGCCATTCCAAAGCACAGGGTCAAACCTTCTACAGTATTGTCTTTGGCTATGAAACAGGACCCAACGGCACAGCCAGGAAGAGGACTCCAGAGCTCCACTCAGCCTGGTCCCTGTCTTCTGCTGCAGTAATGCAGGCAGGTTCAGAGAGCAATGCCCCTAAATGAAGGGACTGAAACAACCACTGTATCGCATAGTCCTAGCGCTGAACATTAAGACCCTTTAGCTGAGAATTCCCAAGACTCCTTCAAGCATCCATTTCTACTCCCTTCTCTTTGGACACTGAATTACAAGCTAAAAAGGCATTTTCACGTAGGTGGCTGAGAAACCTGCCTCCACCTGCTAGTTCCTAGTTTTGTAACTACAGGTAAGGCCATTCACATTTTTAAATCGAATAGAGTCCCTATCATGCAGGCTCTTGTGAAGACTAAATGACATCATCTTCTAAAGGATTTAGCGTGATGCCGGACAAAGAGAAGCACTCTAGAAAATGTTCATTCCTTTTTTTATCATACATTACGCATCCTAATCCTCATGACCTCTGAGTTAGTAGGATCTGGCCCAGAAGAAGTAAAACTTGCTTGAAGTCACATAAGGTAACAGGTCAGGGAAACCGACCTGGAAAGTACACCTCCCATGCCTCGTCGGCGAGCAATTGAATAAATACAGCGGGGGTGCCTATAAACATGAAGTCAAGCAGAGTGTGCTAAACACTGCTGATGTGGTCATAAATAAGACTGGGGCTTTGTTTTCAGGATGGAACAGAATCCAATGAGAGAAGCCTCCGACACGTACATGTTTATGTATACGATGAGATTTTTCAGCAGTGGAAACAAACATAGGGATCTCCAGGGGAAGACGTGTAGGGCGTTGAGTCAGCAAAAGTTTTCTACAAAAAATCACACTCTGAGGATCAAGGTGCAGTGAAAACACTTGAAGTCAGAACACCAGGAGAGAATTAATCTACCACTTAGAAGCAATGAGGCTTTGAATAAATTCCTCAATATTCTCTAAATTATAGTTTTTCTCATGTGGAAAAGGGGGGCAACAATATCCACCTCATAAAACTGCTGTGAGAATTGCATAATGTAATGTTTGCAAAACCCTTATCATCTTGCTATAAACTAACATCACCAAAATAATCACAGACATTAATTTTTCTCTTTCTTTATGAGAACTGCTTATATTTTTGCAAGCCTCACCACCAGAATAGTATTTCTGTTTATCTGTTAATAGTATTTCTGTTTATTTCTTATCATCGTATAATTCATTGTCTAACCTAGGACACTTTTGAGAGTATGAGAAGGCACTATTAAAAATGATACCAGGGCAAGAGGCAAAAGCCTGGACATACGGTCACCCTCTTTATCACCATACCTAGCACAGAGATGGTACTCAAAATATCAGTTCTTTTATTTGTTCCTGGGCCTTGACAGACGCATAGGATTTTCCCAGGCACAGCAAAGGGGGAAAATATTTAACAGAGGGAATTGCGCGAACAAAGGAATATTCCAAAATAAAATGCCTGTAAAAAGGTTCATCTCATTCATACAATCTGATAATATAAAATATTACAGCTGGAAGGAATTGAGATCCCATCAAATGCAAACAATTCATTTTAGAGATGAAGAAAATGAAGCTCTGGATGGTTCAATGACGGGGGGATCTAGTTTCAGACCCAGGACCATCACCTCGGTTTTCGGATTGCTCACCCGGGGAACTTCCCCATCCCCAAGAAAGATTCCTCCTAAACCAGAGCTGTCATAAAAATGATAGAAAATCCATAACTCCCTTCAACAGCTAGTCTTACAGTTCTTAAATTCCCACTGGTTGAATCCTGCCAACTGCAGATGCAACTTCTTCAGGGAAGAAAGGGAAGAAAAGTCCAATCGGCAGCTCCCTTGCCAGAGAGAAGGAGGAAGTTTACTCTGCTACAAGTTATTTACTGCCAATTAAGAACAACAAATTGCTTATTCCTCATTTATATAACATCTTTTCTTTGGATTTTGAGATGCCATTCACAAAAGATGTATTTTCCACAGCAAATAATCTAAGAATAGGATTTCATAAGTAATATACTTTACATAAAGCTCATTCTTCCAATTGACAAAATAACTCTCCAGGGCAGAAGTTATTAATCTTTTTCTGCACAGCATGAATGAACTAACTGGCACACACTCCCATCATCAACAACGGCTCACAAAAGGGAGCAGGGAAAAGCAGAATCTCTGGGAGATACGTCTGATTTTTTTCTCAAAGGTCCTCAAATTATTTTGATCCTCTCCTGACTTCCTCCCAAAATTTTCCTCACCCGCCTGAGCCATTTTTCATAGCTCTGGGAGTAAGTTGAGCACAGAGAATGTGTCTGCTGGAAAATAAGTTGGATAGAAAAAGATTTGCCTCCTTGTTTTGTTGTATTGTTGAGACTTTGCTCAATAGTTTCTTCTCTTTTTAAGCTTTACAGCCTCATCCTTCAAGCAGAGTCAGTTACTCTGCCCTCTGGGATACCATGATATTTGCACTCACCCCTATGATAGCCCTTAGCCACACTCTTATTATAGTAATTGCTCAGATCTCTCTGCACAGTAGACTGATACACAGAGATACGTATGAAGCTTTATACTGCTTGTAAACCCAGTAACAGCCTGGCGCATGGTAGGAGCTGAAATAATCACCCATTGAATGAATTACTTGGGGTGCCTAGCAAATAATATATTAATACAGGATGCTATTCAGGAATTGTTTTTAGGATGAAGGAAATGGTCTATGTAAAAGCATTGTGAGTTCTTTGGAAGAAAAGTACTGTAAAACTGCAAGGCATTATTCTCCTTTATTGTATGGTAAATCACTACAGCGCTTTCCTTCATTGGTACTTAGTGGCCTGGAAAGCTAACGTCTCTCATTAAGTGCCTGACTCCCAGAGAGTCCTTATGTAACCGGAAGCACTTGAATGATTTCGTTGCATGAAGTCATTTTGTTTTAAAAAGTGCTGCCCACGAGAATTTTTTATCTTACCTAGCTCATTATTTGTAACCTCAGGGAAATTATAAAAAAGAAAAAAAGATTTTAATTTGGAAAACCCTTCATACAATAGAAAAAATGAGAGAAAATAAAAGCTAAGACCTGCGAAAGAAATTAAAAGGTAGGGCAGGAGTGGGATATTACTCAAATCAAGCTGATTAAATTAACCCCATGAAGTTTCTAGACTCTCAAGTCTTGCTAGAATGCATGATATTCAGGAAAAGTTTCTTTCAATACATGTATTTTGGCTTTTATAAACATGCCTTCTGGTTTAAAGAAGGGACAAGTAATTGCAAGATGATGTGCACAAGAAAAGCAGTATGATGTAGATGCAAGAGTTTAATTTCACCTCATGTGGTTTTTCACAAAGTATAAAATTTGTCAGATTCGGTAAAACAACTGCTGGTTTTTATGTCCTACAGCTATTTTATTTTCTTTATGGTCAAACTGAACGGAAAGAGTAATTCATCTGTTGGCTTACCCATAGATATTTTTTAAATCCTTTATAACTGTGTTGTGCAAAAATAAATAGCAAGCACACTTCCCTGCACTATTAGTGGAGTTTTAAATCCAAAATGTCTTCTTCAGACTGCCAAATGTGTCACCGACTTCACAAGTTAAGAAAAAGGTCTTAATGTCCTTCTGCAGTCCTACCTCCACTCTCAGAAATAAAAAATAAAACCACGACAGTTTCAATCTGTTGACCAATTCACGCACAAACATATTCATTTATCATTGAATGCATTTGTTCCAAGCTCTCTCGCAAGGTTTTGTAGAGTCCAAATGCGCATTTTGAGATGTTCAGGCTGAATTATGAACATTTAAGCACTACACTCGTAGAGTAGGGATTCCTTGTCCCCACGTTATCAATGACTTCGAAACACAGACATCTTCAGCAATCATTTATTGAGACCCTGTCATATGTAATGGGGCTATGAGTTGCTATAAGCAGCTGTAAAACCTGATTTTTGCCTCAAGGGGTTTCTCTCATCATATACTTTAAAGAAAGAAATGTGAGCGGGGGAGTCAAAATATTTAAACTTGTTTATCCAAAGACGGTATCTTCTGTTTTATCCTAACATATTTCAGATATGTTCAGCCTTCCCAATGGTGACATTGATATACTTTTTTTCTCTTTTTTTCAAATAGTTATATGAATACAACTCCAGTGACCTTTGGCATACAATCTTCTACACACGATGAGAGATACTACAGGGAACTGAGTATTGATATAAACATGCTCAGGCCGAAGAATGTGTGTTATATGTTCTATTGGATGGAGAGAGAGAGAGTTTGCTTTTCAAGCTCTAAATTTTTTTTTAAGTAATTTTATTGGGATTATAATGGTTTATAACATTGTGTAATTTCAGGTGTACGTTATTGTTTATCAATTTCTGAATACACTTCATCGTGTTCATCCCTTGTAGTCTAATACTTATCATCAACATACATATGTGCCCCTTTATCCCTTTCGCCCACCCCCAACCTCCTGCCCCTCTGGTAACCACTAATCTATTCTCTTTATCCACGTATTTGTTATCTTCCACATACGAGTGAAATCAGGCAGTATTTGTCTATACCTGTCTGGCTTATTTCACTTAACATCACACCCTCACAATCCATCCACGTTGATGCTTGAGATGATTTTGTCTTTTTTTTATGGCTGAGTAGTATTCCATTGTAAATATATACACACCACATCTTCTTTATCCATTCCTCTGTAGAAGGGCACTTGGGTGGCTTCCACATCTTGGCTATTGTGCATAAGGCTGCAATGAACACAGGGGTGCATAAATCTCTTGGGATCATTGATTTCAAGTTCTTTGGATAAATACAGAATAGTGGGATAGCTGGATCCTATGATATTTCTATTTTTAACTTTTTGAAAAATCTCCATACTGTTTTCCCTAGTGGCTGCACCAGTCTGCATTCTCACTAGCAGTGTGTGAGCATCCCCTTTTCTCCACAACCTCTCCAACATTTGCTGTTTTTGTCTTGGTAATTATAGCCATTCTGACCAGTGTAAGGTGATACCTCATGGTAGTTTTGATTTTCATTTCCCTAATAATTAGTGATGTTGAGCATTGTTTCATGGGTCAGTTGGCCCAGATATTTTTATTTAATTGAATAAACATGTGGCATACCCGCTATGTGCCCAATATATTACATTAAGCAATATTAAGCACTGCAGGTATAAAAATGAATAAGATATGCTCCCTGCACTCAAGGACACAAAGTCTTCAGAAGACTTATAAATAATAATAGTCTAAGGAAGTTTGCAAATTTCATGCATTTTTATACTTTTTTTCTTTTACTTTCTTTCTCAAAGAATGGCCCCATCATCTACCCAGTCATCCCAAGGATCATTACAGACTTATCCTCTCCTTTAATGCAAACATTTAAACAGAATGAAAGCCCCATTGATTCCAACTTCTAAATTCTCAAACCAATTCCTGTTACCACTGCCATGTCTCAGATCTGCTTCTCTTTGTACCTGGAATGCTCCAATAATTTCTGTATTTATCTGAATTGTTTTAGTAGGAAGGGGTAGAAACCTAACTCAATCTAGCCTAAGCAAAAAAAACAAAAAGGTGGATGGAGGTAATTTTCTGTCATCTCTGCTCCACTGTGTGCTGTGGCCTTTTTCTGCCCTACTGCAATGGGTTTACCCAGGCATCAGGGAATATAGCCGTACTTAGTTGAATAGTGTCCCCCAAAAATTCATGTCTACACAGAATCCTGTGAATAGAAACTTAATTGAAAGTGGGATCATTGCAGATGTAATCAAGTTAAGACAAGATCATACTGCATTAAAGTGGGCCTTAATTCAATGACTGATGTCCTTATAAGAGGGAACTTTGGGCACAGAGGGATGCAGTAAGAAGACTGCCATGTGACAACAGAAGCAGAGATTGGAGTGGTGCATCTATAAGATAAGGAACACCAAGGATGGCCAGTAATCACCAGAAGCTAGAAGAGACAAGAAGGAACCTCCCCTAGAGCCTTCGGAGAGAACATGGCCCTGCTGACAACTTGATTTTGGACTTCTAGCTTCCATAACTGTGAGAGAATACATTTCTCTTGTTACCAGACACTCAGTTTGTGAGACTTTGTTACACCAACTCTAGCAAAATAATACAATGGCCAGCGGCAGACTTTGTCTTCCATCATTTCTGTTTAGGAACCCTGAAAGAAAGAATGCTTCTGTCTTCCATATTAGCATATTTAAAATCCTAACCCCAGAACCTGATTCATCTGACACAAGGCAGATGCCTATCCTTGGGCAGATCAGACTGTCCAGGGATGGGTTGCCATCATTGTCGGTGCCTAGGAAATGTATGCTTCTCTCTGACTGAAGAGAAGGGGCGAGGGGCAGCACTTGGAAGCCTCCTCAAAACATATGGAGTAAGAGAGGAGCAAAACTCAGACAAAGAAGACGAAGATGCCGATAGCAAGACAGTGGGGAAGGGATACTGAGCACATAAATTCACATCAACTATGGGCTCTTAGCTCTCTGCATTTCACCTTGTCACCCCGTTTACCCGCTTACCAAGTCTCTGCTAGACTAGTCTTCCCCACAGGCATTGTCACCATTTGGCCTCCCCCAAGTCCTTTAGCAGCTGCCTTTAATTTTCAGAGTAATGTATATCATCATCTTTGCCCCTCTTTCCTGTTCTGCCTCCAACACCCACCCCACCTCCAACCACCCCAGACCTCTTACAATTCTGTCAACACTCGAGGCACTTACACACCCCCGTCTTCTCGCTCCTCCCTGGAATGTTCTTTCTACTTTTCTCCACTTTGTTAATCCCTATTCATCTTTTAAGATTACATTCAAGTATCAACAGTAATGCGCTCCTATACACATTACCTCACCTCTCTAACTTCAGAGCTCTCATATGCAATATGTGGGCTGGTCATTCTTCATCTCCAGCAGAAATCTCTTCAAACCAAAGTGTGCTTCCCTGGTAACTGATGAGTAAGTCTCTATTTTCTTTTATGAGGCTAACAGGGCTGACAAAAACCACAGAGATACATCTAATGACTGCTAGTACGTTTCTGTCCATCGAGCAATAAAATGCTACTTAATTCTGAAATCCCAGCTTTGCTGTAAGTTAGAAATTCAGAGGCTGGAAAGAGTGGTAGATTACAGTATTATTGCTACAAATCAAATAAAAGCAAATCATTTATCAATTAAAAAAAAAATGAAAAGAGGGAAGGAAGATGCAATCTACCAGTATATTTGGAGGACTATCGTGAAAGGCTGGAGTGTCTCTTTTATACATTCCCCAGTTCTCATTCTATCTGGAAATCCTGTATAATTTGTTCTCTGGGCACCATCATAAAATCCAGACCTGAGTGAAGAGGACAGCACACTAATTAGGGTTATCCATTTACACTTTAGCATTAACTGTAATGTGTGGAGTTGAATCATATAAACTCTAAACTCAAACTAGTTTGGTTCAAATCTATGCTCTGCCATTATGTATGTGGCCCCAGGGAATTTATTTAAATTCCTGATGTTTCTGCAAACTAGGACAATTTTATACCTCTCCCACAGGGTCTGTATATGGATTTAATGGCCTAAGACATATAAAGCACTTAGAACAGTAGTTGACATAGCAAGTATTAGGTAAATGTTTTGATTATGTTATCTCCAGTCTTTTAGGAGGACCATAAGGGAATAAAGGAAAGCAGAGGGTGGGGATACAAAGAGCAGGGGACAGACCCAAGGAAGAGAGAAGCTGCAAGACAGCTAATGGAGAAGGGGGTGGGTACAGACTGCAAGCCTGGGCTCTGGAGGCATCCTCCCATTAGCCCGGCCTGGCATTAACTGGGAGTGAGTGGAATGACCAAGGACTCAGTTATTCATGTGGGGCCAGTCATTTCTCTACCATGGCCTCTCTCAAACTGCAGGCTCCTTTAAACAGAACTGAAAACAGGATTCTCATCGTCAATTTTTTCCCCATTTCTCCAAGCTAACTTGGAGAAACTTTCTGTGATACAGCTCATAGGCCCTCTATAATCCAGCAGGGAAAAAAATTTTCTGCTGTAGCATGATAATCCAACCTGCTCCCCTAGCACAGAATGGTGTAAGGGCCTACTGAACATGTCAAAAGTTTTAGAACAACAGTTACGAAAAGAAAACCACACAAACTGATGAGATGTCATTTTAAATGTAGTTATTGTATTAGTCAGGGTTCTTCAGAGAAATATACAGCGAGAGAGATTTTTTTTAAGGAATTGGCTCACATGATTGTTGGCAAGTCCAAACTCTGCAGAGAAGGCCAGCAGGTTCGAAACACAAAGAAGAGTTGATGCTGCTCAAGTTCAAAGGCAATCCACTAGCAGAATTCCCTCTTCCTTGAGAGAAATCAGTCACTTTTCCCTTAAGGCCTGCAACTGCTGGGTGAGGCCCACTCACGTTAAGGCAGGGAATCTGCATCATTCAAAGCCTACTGATTTAAATACTAATCTCATCTAAAAAATATCTTCACAGCAACATACGGACCACTGTTTGACCAAATAGCTGGGTACTGTGGCCTAGCCAACTTGACACAAATATTAACCATCAAGGTTATCAGTTAGTCTTTTTCTTTCCCAATTCCCAAGGAAATGCCATCACTTGAACCAAGTAGACTATTTCAACTACAAATGTTTGTTTTCTTTGTACTCTCCTTTGAAAAAATAAGACCCTCAGTCCCAAATTCTCTGAGTGCAATATCACCAGATTCCAAACTCCACGTGCACTTATAGACAGAATGTAGAGAACCACGCCCCAGAGGCAGATCCTTAACATTGGTGTGGATTTATCACTGAGTTGTTTAAAATAAAGCCAAATGAAGCAAACAGAACTGGAACATTATTGCTCTTAACTCATACTGAACTTAATACATTGTAATAGAAGGCACACATTCACACAAAATAATATGTGGTAAGAACCAAAGAATGAATTAGGTAAATTTAAAGTCACAGTCCAAATAATATTAATAACAGGGAGAGAAAAACACATTGTATTTACTTTTCTATTACCCATAGAGTCTTGGATGCCACCAATACAAATCTAAAAATCACATTTGTAGAAATTCAAACTGAGAATTTTCCCTAAGATCTTCCATATTCTTAGAACATTTCAAGTCAACATTACCATAACTGCCCAAGCCTCTACTCTGCTGGGGGCCGGTTACTTCTCACTTTTGTCTGCATGCTGCACTTATGCCCTTTTCACCAAAAGTGTTAATCATTTTAGGAAGTCAAGGAAGAAACTGTAGTTCATCACTCCTTGAAGTACACAAACTGTTTATTTATCCACCCATTCATTCAACAAGTATTTATTCATGTCTGCGCACTCTGCCAGGGCTTGGGATATAGTGATGAACAATACACATTCCATAACCTCTTCAAGCCTATGGTGTACTGGGGAGAGAAAACCCCTCTGGAGTTTACAGACTAACATGGAAAGCAAAACAATTCAGTATGCTTTTCAGAAAATATACAAGTAAGTACTTTTCCTGAAATGTACAAGTTATTATGATTGTGAGCCAAAGAGGAACAAATATAGAGGGGTGGAGTGGAGGGTTAGACAATGCTTCCCTGAGGAAGTAATATACAGGCTGAGACCTGAGGCTTGAGAAGACTTGGATAATGGTGAAGAAAAAGCATTCCTGGGAGAAGGAATATGGTACTGCAAAGGCCTAGAGGCAGGAAGCAGCAGGTCAAGTACGAGGGATGGAGAGTAAGCTTGAAGCCCAGAGTGGGAGCCCACAGGGTCCCATCGTGCAGAGCCTTCTTGGGCCATCTTAATGTCAAAATGTAGCTGAAACCCAAAAGAGCCATATAAGCTAGAACATCTAAAAACCATTTTTCCCTCCATTCATTTAGGAGATTTAAGCCATTTGGGAAAAACAGTTATCTTGAAATATCAATAAATTACATGCAACATCTATCCCTTTATATTGAAGTCCCAGATCTACAGAAATAATCTAATATCTGTTTTTAAATTATTGAGAGTACATTTATAAAAACATTATTTTAAAACTAAATATTACTAAATATTTAAAACTAAATAGTCCCTCCGTGCTTATGGTATAAGCTGTGGCTAGAAACAAGAAAAGTAGGAAGAAGGTCATGGAGGCTTTCAAATGCAAAAAATGCATTTCAACAAAAATACGAAAAGTGAGCAAAATACAAGGAAAAAAATTAAATCACAGCAATGGACTCAACAATGGATTTTTTTTGCCCAGGATATCTGAAAGTGTAACTTAGTTTAATTTAAAAGAAGGAACATTATTATTTTTCCACTTTAATATTAAAGTTTATTAAGTATAAAGAAATGAATCTGCAGAGATAATCTTAAATTAGTACAAAATACATGTGAAAGACTTGGGAAGTCACAGACTACAGTATCAGTAAGAATATGTGAGGGGGTTGGGAGATTGCAACTTGGATGCCTCTATATACGAGTTTACGGGTAAAGGGCTAAACTATGATGCGGTCAGAGGGAACATAGTACACTAGACATGAGCTCAAATGCTCATAAATTCAGTGACAGATCTTTAGAAAAGATACAATGGAGATTCCTAAGCCTTCTCCCTAATTGTGAATTTTTGTTTCTGCTCTTTTCTTCTTTCTCTCTTTGAGAACCCAGCGGCCAGAGCATTGTATCTAAATATAAGTAATTAGTTGTTATTTATTCCTCTACGTTGACTTGGATGTGAATGTCTCCATTTGTCTATTTTGACACTGAGAAAAAGGACTGAGCCATATGAGTCAATGTTTGAAAGATACATTGAAATCCTGAAACTAGGAGTGTGGAGTGAGGCTTACAATTTCCCACCAGAAAATGACCTCCAAGGTCTCTTTGAGTCCTGAGATGCTATGATATGCTCCATTTGTTGTACATCCATCATAACCAAGGGGCTAAGGTCAAGACTGCAACAGCAGGAAGCACTGGTCTGGGTCAGACACTAAAATGGTGGGAAAAGAATGTGCTCTCAGTATCTTACATTAACAGTCAATAAAATTCAACATATGTCTTATGAGTGGATAATAAAAATGAAAGGAAATTAATTTTAAAACTCAAAATGGAATTGGGACAGGGCAAGGGAAGACCCGTTTGGGAAACAAAGAATAAACTCTGACTTTAAAGGCACCATAAATTAGCAAGGAGAGAGAGGAACAAGTTATTTTTTTTTTACTATGAAAGGAAGTTAACCAGCCACATTTCTTTCAAATCAGGAACAGATCTGAGCAGCCACAATTTGCCAGGATAAGTGGGCTACCTAAATTACCTAATTGGATGAGGGTCATTTGATCATAGCAACTGATATGGCTTTAACTCCACTTAATTCTCCAACCAAAACAAATCAATTCACAAAACCTTTCGGTGGTCTTAACTGATGGTAGTATTGTCTGCCTTTGGCACATTATTTCTTTAGCGCTTAAAAATGTGACTAGAGACGTTATTCAGCTTTATGTCTTTTCTATTTTAATATGCAACTGCTCTAAGCAAGACAACACAAGCGAAAAAAAAAGGCAAATTTTGTGTAACATTTTAAAAATACAAAAGATATTTTTTTAAGGTCCTAGATATTCTAAATTAAGTCAATAGCAACCTATTAGGAAAGAAAAAAAATATCACAACAAAATTCTTGAGCAGGAGTCCACAAGAATCCATGGAAAAACCGCTAGAGCTATAAACAAATTCAGTAGTTTCAGGGTACTCAATCATCAAACAAAAATCATTTGTGTTTCTATACACCAGCAATGAACAATCTGAAGAAGAAATTAAGAAAACAATTCCATTTATGAAATATAAGGATTAAGGTGACAAGTTTTGAAGGTGGACTGCTTGAGTTCAAGGTCCAATTGCCCCTACTAACTCGGGGTTGAGGGGAGGGTCTCATGCAAATTACCTACTCACTCTGTGTCTCAGTTGCCTCTTCTGTGAAAATGGAAATACGCCACCACTACTTCATAGGGTTGTTGTTAGAATAAATCAGTTAATTTATGCAAATTTTTAAAGCAGTCACCTGACACATACTGAGCTCTTAATAAATGTTAGAGATATAAAAGAAATTTAAGAATACACAAGCACAAGGAAGGATAATTAGGAAGCCCCAAAGTCTACATTATCCATCAATGCTTTTGGAGTTGGATGTGCATTTGGGGGAATTTGTTTTGTTTTTGTCAATTGGCTGTGCTGCTTTAGGCTCCAAGGCAGAGGAGAGACAACAGTGAAGATGGGCAAAAGGATCTCAACAGAGATGATCACGCAAAACCACCATGTTCTCCACAGAATGCTCCGAAGAGCAATAGTCTTTTCTGAACCTGTCTTTGTCCCAGTCATTGTCACATCTAACCATTCATCAAGTCCTGTCATTCTACCTTTAAAATGGTTCTCCGGTCTCCCCCTTCTACTTCCTCTCCACTCTGACAACTCTGGTTCAAGTTCTCACGGTCGTTCACCGGGAGTACTGCTGCGGCTCCAACCTCGCCTCCCTTCCTCCAACCTCATAATTCTCAAATCTCCCCTGTGTATTTCCACCAGGGATGATCTATCTAACCACACCACTTCCTGCTTAAATGTGTCAATGACTCCTTACCAGGGCCTCCCAAGCCTTCTGTGCCAGAGCTCTGCTTTCCACTCCAGCCTCATCAGTTACATCACCAAATGGCTTTCAAGAAACTGCTTGCAGTGCACTGTGCTCTTCTTGCTGGTTCTCCCTCCATTACTTTTGTTCACACTGTCTCTCTTCCAAGGAATGCCCCCCTCATACTCCCACCCTCTTTAATTGGTCAATACCTAATCATTCTTTAAGATTTATATTAGGGGCCACCTTCTCCAGAATCATTGACTTGAACCCACATTTCCCCGAAATGACTCTCTTAGGTTTCTGTATAACACCCTCCTAATATCTCCACCATTTCACTTGCTGTCATGTTTTATAGTTTTCTTTTACGTGTCGTCTCCCCAGTAGACTGTGATTTCCTTGGAAACAGAACTTGCATATTTATATTTGTATCCTCCATGCACTGCATAGCGTCTTGCACACAGTGAAAACAAAGATTCAACCATTATGGATCACTGTGCTATCTCCAGCACCTAGCATGGGGCCTGACACATAGCAGACACACAGTAAATATTGAAAAGGGAGGGAGGGAGGGAGGGAAAAAAGAATGTTGGTTGAAAGGATAGTGTTAAGAGTCATAGAGTCCTGGGTTCTGCAGATATAGCAAACAGAAGGCTCCTTGAAAGACCAATGTCCCACATTGCCTAAAACATAGGACAACTCTCCAAAATCTGTCCAGTGCTACCGCTCAGCTCTGTCACATTTCATATGACATTGGACATATACTTTTTAATATCTTCACCCAGAAAACTGACCTATTACTACCTACTCCATTTTTTTAACATCAAGAGACAAATAAAACACCTAGGACTGAATCTGGTACATATTTCTCAATAAATGATAGCTATTAATTTTAGGAAAAATATTTGTTGAATAGATGAATGTAATCACATAGTTAGATATGGATAGATAGATTGGATGGAGGGATAGGAGAGATGAATCCACAGAACCTCAGGAGATATCTAATATGCTCTCCTGCCTTCATACGTTTAGGGTATCTTCACTGACCTTCTCCCCTTGCCACCTTCCAACATTAAGCAATTCTACCTCTTTTCCATGATTTAACTAGCAAATATTCATTGAAGGCCTACCTGCATAGAACACTGGGCTATGCTCTCTTAGTCATTTCCCTCAGTAATCCTAGAATGTGACTCTGGTTTCATCATCATTTACCTAAAATGTGGTGAACCAAAGGGGACGCAATATTTTAATTAAGGCTTTTTCACTAAGCATCTAAATAATTATTATAATAGAATTACTTCCAAAGTCTTATACATAATATCCTATTCATTACATTAGAATCAAATTTCCGTTTACCAAAACATTATCATACTAAGTATTTATTAAGAATGTGTTGAAATGGATTCTTCAGATCTATTCCTTTTACCCTTACACCTAAATAATACTACCTTGGAGCTTAATGCTTGAGTTGTGGGTTTTGTTTTGTTTTGTTTTTTCCACAGAGAACCTTGCTCTAGTTTTAAATAATCATATTCTTTATTGTCATGATTATTTTGAATTTCAAATATTAATCATATTAAATAACTTTCTTGGTGAAAATTTGATTTTAAAATATCACTTGATCTCTTTTGTTCAGACAACTAATTTGAATATTTAAAAGAATGCCCTAAAACAACCTCTGTGAGCCACCACTTGAAACATCTTAGGCTTTTTATGAATAAACCACTGCAGAGAATGCTTTGAATATAGTATCTAAGCCACTAGGTCACCAGCCTGTAGTCACAATGGTATAAAAAGACCTGGGGTGCATCCTATGTCTGACACTTACAAGCTTTGTGACCTTCAAAAAAGTTACTTTATATATGTAGTCATTAGTTTCTTTATCTGTAAAATATCTTCATTTCAGGATAATAGTGAGGAATAAATGCGATTGCATATGAAAAAATATGTGTACATGGAATGAGGTTAATAAATCTTCACTAAATATAAATCTAGTATAGATAGAATTGAACTTTTCCTAACTTTTCAATAAAAACAAAGCAAGATAACAGGAGAAAGTAAGATTAAATAGTTATCGCCATGTTTTTCTGGTGCTGGGAGCAAGAAACTCACATCACAGTAAATATCAAATTTGCACTCTCTTTTGATCATGTCTATTGCCCAATAAATATACATAATAACCTCCCACTTCCCTCCAGCTACTGCCTCACTTCTATTTAATAAAACTCCTCAAAAGATTTGACAATACACAATATTCCTATCATTTAAGTAAGATGACCCATCCCTGTTCTCAGATAACTCGCGGTCTAGAGAAAAGGATAAGAGAAGCAGACAACTACAATGCCATATGATAAATGAACAATAGAAGTATGCACAGAATAACGTGGAAGCACAAAGGAGGGAGGGCACCGACTTACCCACGGCAGAGGGCAGAGGGCATGAGAAACTTACCAGAAGAGATGCTGCTTCAATTGAGTCATGAAGGACTCAGTCAAATGCATCCAGGTATTTCAAGAAAATGTTGCAAATGCAAAAAAGCATGGCAATGAGCAACAATGGTTAATTCGGGGCATTGCAAATAGTTTGTCATAGTTGGCAAGTCAGGTATTTGGAGGTTACAAGTCAGCATGGGTATCCTAATATCCTATTATAGCCTACCTTACACTTCACTGTGATCTCTTGGTTACTATCAGTCTTTCCTATTAGGCCGTAAGCTCCATGGGGTCAGGGACAAGGGTTCTTCTGTTCCTTCCTGTATGTATCACTCTTGTATAAAACACAGTTGGTGCTTAAAAATTCTTTTTTTGACTTTTAGGTGGCTTTGCTGCCATTCATAGTAGCTTCACTCTATCACATAGCCAATGGCGTTTCACTGAACCATCATATAAGAGACTTGCATGATCACATTTAAGAAAGATCACACTGGCAGCAGTCCCAAAAATGAAGAGGAGGACTAGGCTGGAAGCAAGGAGAGGCAACAAACTGCGTCCATACAAGCATTTCATTTCTAGTCAGAAGAGTCAATTCACCAGATATCACAGATTTACAAACAATGTCAAATAATTGGAACATTTTTATTTTTTTATTTTGAAAATGAGATTTTAATCCTAGTTTTTGTTCTATTTTTATAATTGCAATGGAGAATTTAGGAGATATAGAATTAGATCAAAATCCTAAAGAAAGATTTCTTTTGCTTTCATTTCATTCTTTCCTGTAGATTTTCATGAGTTTTCTTTTACTTATTTTTACAATTTTGGAGTTCAGTTCTCAGTTATTTCATTTTAATACTTTTCTTTGCATGTCAAATTTCAGAGCATTTTATGTAAAAAATCCCAGGACCCTGTGGTTGGTGGGCTTCTACAACTTTTAAAACTATTTAGAATTTCATACACAAAAAAGTACTATATTACAACCATGGAAATTGATGTACAAGCCAACGGAACAGAACAGAAAGCCCAAAAACAGGCCCAAATACATACGGCATCTCAAATCAGTGAGAAAAAGACAGCTTTTTAAGATACATGGTACTGTGACAATGAATCACCACCTTGGGAAAAAATAAAGTTGAATCCAAGGCAATCCTAAATTTAAATATAAAAAAATGAAATCATAAAATTACTAGAAGAAGACATGGATAAATTCCTCTGTAACTTTGGACAAGAGAAGGGCTTTCTAACCAGCAATCAAACTCCAAAAGCCATAAAAGACTGACAAATTTATTATAGAAAAAATTTTAAAATTTCTACTAGATACTTTAAGTAAAGCCAAAAAATAAGTAACAAACTGGCAAAAAATATATTTGTGACCCAAATCACAAACAGAAGTTTAATTTCCCTAATATTTAAAGAACTCCTAGAGATTGAGGGGAAAGAGACCAGCACTCTTAACCCATGCAAAGATATTTACATCACTCATAATAAACAAAATTCCGATTAAAATTGCACTAATATACCATTTCTCATCTAGGAGCAGGTCCAAAGCCTCGCATTTGGGAACCTTCTCCGTTGGTAAAGCTGAAAGGAAGAGGCACTGCCTACTTTGTTGACTGACGCGCACAGTACCCTATGGAGAGCCATCTGACCTTAACCTCAACCCCAAAAGGCAATTTTCCTCTACCCAGAAATCCCACTTCTAGCAACTTACCTACAGATAAACTTCCCCCATGCTAGATGACATACATATGATGTTATTCACCAGAGCATTGTTTGCAGCAGCAAAAAAATGACAACCAAATGCGTTTCTATAAAAGAACGATTACATAACAGTGATATATCCACTTATCTCTAGATGCTGATATAGAAAGATGCCTGATATGTTAAGTAAAAAAAAAAAAGCAAATTGTAAAGAAAGAGATAAAATAAGAATATATATTAATCTTTGCTCATATTTGTATATTTCAAAGATACGTAAGAAACTAACAAAAGAAGATGGGACAAGTGTGTGAAAACAAGTGGTCAAAAACAGGTAAAAGTGAGACTTCTCAACGTTATCTTTTTAATATTGCTTTTTTTTGGAACCATATGAAAATATAACATATTCAAAAAAGTTTAAAGCCTAAAATGTCAATAGATAAAACAATCACCAAATTTTAAAAACTAAAAAGAATAAGAATTGGCATAAAAATGGAGAACTAAGAACTATGCAAATAACAGCATAAAGATGACAGAGCCAGTGGTAGATTTTGTGCTTCATACTCATCGATGATTTCTACCTGTGACGTCACTGTTTCCACGGCAGCTTCCTTGCAAGTATCCTCCATACCATTTCACCTGGCCAGCAAAGAGACTGATTAATAAACTTAGGAGCTTTTAACATAGGCAGAGAAGAGCTTAAAAGCCGATGTGAGCCTATTGTTTTGACACCTAACAATTCACCCAAGTACAACAGCGTGGTGTTTTCCTTTTAAAGGAATAATCATTATTACTTATATTCCATATCTATAGAGCAGCAATATGCTTTATGCAAGTACAATAAAGAACCAGAGGAAATAGGCTTGAATCAAGAGCAGTCAGGAAAATAGAGTGGAATCAAAGTATTTCAAGAACAGATGCATACAATCAATTTCAACAATATTAATGTGTCAAAAACGAGTAACAGAAGCCAACCTGCTTTCCCCACAAAAGAGATCGAGAATGGTTTCTCCCTTGGGGAAATCTTTCCCGCCAAACCACCCCAACTGATGGCAACAGATACACCAAATCTGCCAGCACTAAGAAATGAAACACAAACACAGGAGACATTCAAAAGCAATCAAGCATTTGGGAAAAATAAGCAGGAATGAATGAGTTGGTTCTGAATGAATTTAAAATGCTGAAGTAGACAAATTTGGAAATAAAGGAATACAAAACATCACGTAGTAGAAAGGTTATATTGAGGGCATCTTAAGATTTAGAATATTTTCTCAAAATTCTTATCACATAAGGACAATACCATATTTTCAAATCTGTAGAGTTGTTTCACTAACAATATAGATCTCCATTTTATAGAAAAAGAATTGTGGCTTAGAGAAGGGAAGTAAATTGCCTACATTCAGCCAAACGAGTCAACGGTGGACCCGGGATTTCTGGAGTCTACATTCTTGCCCACTGAAAACATCAAAAAGTGACAGTAGGCAACCAACAAGGACAAAAACCATAAATGTAGATTCAAAAAGAAATCAAAATATTAGTAATTTGAGGGCCATTTTTCATTGTGCGAATATTTCTCCGTGTCACAAGAGTGCACGTAAATTCTCACCCTTTTATATAACAGGAGAAATAAAAAGAGCAACAACAACAAAAGTTAGTGTTTACTGAGGAAGTCCAAAGTGCCAAGCTCTTTGCCTGCACTGTTTCATTCTCTCCTTGTGACAACGTGCGACGTTAGTGCCATTATCATCCTCATTTCAAGATAAGGAAATTGGAACTTGGAAAAGTTAGCTGCTTACCTCCCCACTCAACTACCAAGTGGCAAAGCCAGAATTTGAATTGAGCCCCAGCCCATGCTTATCGCTTATCGTAGAGGTCTTAAGGCCTGAGGCTGAGGGGTTGGGCTCTGGCACAGGTTCTGGACTGTGAGCTGAGACATCTTAGGCCAGTTACTAAACTTTTCTGTGCCTAGGCCTCAGTGAACTCATTTGCAACTTGAGAATGGTAGTAGTACTTACTTCACAGCTTTCTAATAAGAATTAAATGAGTTAATATAAGTAAAGCACTTAAGAGTATGCCTGACCCCAATATCCTACAGCATCACAAATGTTAGCTATTATGAAAATGATGATGATGATGACTGTTAGTGTTATCTTTAGTGTTCTTGAGAACTGCAAAATGAATGCTCATGAGATTTCCCTGAACCATTAGGAAAAGCTTAATTTATCTTCAATAGCTTAACAGAAAAGAAAGTATGTGGGGTACTTTAGAAATTTTTCTACTAAAACCATTCATATTCTTAATAGAGTCTGCCTTAATTATCCCAAAAAGTCATTATAAGGAACAATGAGCTTAGATAAATAAGCTGTCATTGTTCGTAAGAACATTATTTGACTCACAATAGTGAGGCCCATATACCAAAATTTGATTATATTTCCTTTTCTTTTGTATGTTTTTGGTGCACATGTGTGTGAAGAAGATTGGCCTGAGCTAACATCTATTGCCAACCTTCCTCTTTTTGCTTGAGGAATGTTCTTGCTGAGCTAACATCTGTGCCAATTTTTCTATCTTTTATGTGGGATGCCGCCACAGCATGGCTTGATAAGTGGTGCTAGGTCCACACTCAGGATCCAAACCCGTGAACCCGGGCCACTGAAGCAGAGCACACGAACTTAACCACTATGCCACCAGGCCAGCCCCTCTTTTGTATTTTGATTACCAGAGGATTTGTAATTAATATTCATTCTTTTAAAAAAAGAAAATCAAAACATTATAACAACCAGATAGAAATATCTGAATTCTTTCAGAGCTTATCTTTGCTCTTTGCTGTTTAAAAAAGGAATCTTTCCATGCTAATCTGAAAAGTAAAATACCATGGTAATCTAAGATTTCACCCATATTGAGTTCAGATGCAGAAAAAATTGTTGCCCTTGTAGTATTCTGATCTGTATGTATTATTTCCAAAGCACAAAGCCCTACCTTACGTAAACTTTAAACAAAAGAATAAATGCTTATCTTGGTAATGACAATATTTTTAGAGAAATATCCCATCACACTTTTATGCAAACATTCAACCATAAATTTTTCTCTAAATTTAGAGACACATTGAAAATAAGTAGATTTTACTGAATTCTGAATTGGCCCAATTTCCCAGCTGGATCATTTCTTTATGTTTGCATTGATTGATGTGTTTTAATTAACTGCTTGCCTGACTTTGGATGGCACTGACATCCTCTGTGCATAAAAATATTTTCTTAACTCCTGCTCACTACGTGTTAGACACACTTGTCTGTTTCAACACACTGGAAAATCAAGTTACAACACATATTTTGAGAGACACATACAGACCACAAAGAAATGAGGGAGGGAGGAATCACTCCTATTGCCATTGAATGGGGAAGAAATATGAATTTGCTAAAGACAGACACACACTTCCACAGAAGAAAAAATTTAGAAGCCTATTATTTATGCTTTTCAACTAAATTTATAGGAGGGAGGAAATACAGTTTTTTAAATGACTCAATAGGAGAAAGTCAGAGGAAACTATTTTAAGCCTATAATACCTTATTAATCTCTTGTGACAATAATGTCTTTATAACATGGAAAGTGGACGCATAAGAAAAGCATGTGTGAGGCAGTGATGTACTTTATCAATGGAATGAGGAAACTTTTTCAACAGGCATGGATTGCCTTATGTTCTACTTTAGGTTTCTTACCCATACTGTGCCTTCTGCCAATACCCTTCCTTGCAACGAGAGGACAAGTACAGATTGTTGACATGAGAGGCCACAGAATAGGTGAGATACCTAAAATAGAACACAAGGCAGTAAGTGCCACATTGAAAGGCTTCCTCACTCAGTTGGTAAACTACATCATCGCAAGGAGGGGTCTTGGCACCCAAGAAAAAAAACTGGAGAGGACATAGGCCAGCCCAGTGTTCAGACACTCTGCTTCGGTGGCCTGGGGTTCACAGGTTTGGATCCTGGGCACGGACCCAGCACTGCTCATCAAGCCATGCTGTGGCAGTGTCCTACATAAAATAGAGGAAGATTGGCACGGATGTTAGCTCAGCGACAATCCTCCTCAAGCAAAAAGAGGAAGATTGGCAACAGACGTTAGCTCAGGGCCAGTATTCTTCATACACACACAGAAAATGGGAATGGACAAATAAAATTGAAACTAAAAAATTGACAACACATTAAAGGACTAAAAATCTGCATAAAATAATATTAAAAGGGTTTTGTTCAAGACAATTCAGCAAATATTGTACGCCTGCCTTGTGCCTTGCTCTGTGCTACATAATTAAGCTGTATAATATCCTTTAGTACATTCACAAGGACTTATTTTGTCTTCCCAAAGAGATTTTTCAGCTGCTAAATTCACGTTAAAATTTAATGGAGGAAAGAAATATGTAGGATCTATAAAGATGAGTGGGAACTGGAAAGGACCTGGGCAGCACTGAAATCATCCCACGCCAAGAGGAAAGAGCAACAAACCAGAGTCAGGGAGAGCAAAACTTGTTCAAGGAACGATGAGGAGCCCGGGTGGAGCTAACGCTTAGGGGCCATGTGAAAATTAGAAAAAATACTGGAGTCTGAGTAGAGCTGGGCTCCAGTCCCACTCTAACACGGGCTGCATAACTAAACAAGTCACTTAATAGCTCCAGGCCTCAGATTCCTCATGCACAAAAGTGGCAGTTAATATCTACTGTCTTGATACCTATCTCATAAGAGTATTGTGAGAGTTAAATTAGGTAATAAATGTAGAAGATTTAGGGCTCTACTTATCACACCATAGAGGTCAATTAAATGTATTATTAAACTGGAGAATAATGGCAGAAATGGGAGAAGCCCTAGGTTAGTATGTTCAGATTGGATAATAATCGAATCTAGCTAGCTAGGAAGAAGAGCTAAAAAGAAATATGCAAAGCTGCTCAATCTCTCTAGTGATCAAGCAAATGTTTATTACAATAATAGTGAAATAACATATTTAGCTCATCAGATTAAAAAAATGAGAAAGCTGGATACCATCCACTGTTTGCTAAGATATGAGGAAATGGGTATCTTCTTGCACAATCAATAGGTGTATAGATTGACACAATCTTTTAGAAGGACAAATTGCCAGCAATGCACATGCCTTTCCACCCAGCAATTATACCACAGAGATCCTAATTTATGTGTACAAAAATATTGCTACCACCTTAGTCCAAACCACTGTCACCTGACCTATTGCAGTACACTCCTGTATAGTCAACTTTCCTGCAAAACAAACAACCCCAATATCTTAGTGGCTTATACTAACAAACTTGTGTCTATCACCAGGTATGTTATGTATGGGCTGAAGATTTGCTACAGGCTGCGGCTCTTCTTCATATCTTTTCATTCCAGAATCCAGTTGAATCGACTATTTTCATGGCAGAGAGAAGAACCAAGGGGCTGAGCTGAACCATGCAATCTGATTGAAGGATTTTCATAGGTCATGCTTGCACACATTCCATTGACTTGTTACGTGGTCCAATCTTGACAAGTGGGTGGATGGATAACGGGAGGAGGGGAGAGGCAGGAGTATTCCTACAAGGTGGCACTACATATCAAGAGGCAACAAAGTGGGGATGTATAATGCTCTCTTAGGGACGGAAGGGTGTAATTAACTGCAAATAATCATAGACTCCCACCCCTTACTGGTCTAGTTGCTTCCACACTGTAGCCAGAGTGATCCAATTAAAACAGAAGTCTAATTCTATCACTCCTCTATTCAAAACCTTCCAGCAGCTACACATATCCCTCACAGTAAAACCAGTCTTCACCATGGCCTAAAAGACCCTGCATGGTTTGACTTCCCTCCTCTATCCCACTACCTCTCTGATCACTCTCCCCCTTGAAGCTCTTCTTTAGCCACACTTGCTTCCCACCTGCCTCAGGGCCTTTGCACATACTAACCTGTGCCAAAAGCACTCTACATTCAGATACGCCCTGGCCCAGCCCCTCAGTTCCTTGAAGTTTCGTTCAAATAACAACTTAAGAGTAGATAATTGATGGTCACACAAGTCTATACATGTAATAAAACTGCATAGAGCTGCACACACAAATAAGTACATGTAAAAACTGACCAACTTTGAATAAGGTCTGTACTTATACCACTGTCAATGTCCTCATTTTGGTATGGTGCTACAGTGATGTAAGATATTACCATGAAGGATGCTGGGTAAAGTGCCCACAGGAATCTCTTTGTACTATTTTGTGACTTTCAGTGAGTCTACAATTATTTCAAAATTAAATTTTTTTAAGTGAGAAAAAAATAGATGATCAATCACCCTGTCACACCGTACAAAATGACACCCTCCATACCACATATGCCTTTATTCTGCTCTATTAAACTTCATTGCCCTGATCATAAACTGATAGATTTACATGTTTTCATATAGGTGACACATGTATTTGATTATTGTCTGTTTCTCCCAATAGGAAATAAATCCATGGCAGTAAGAGCTTTGTCTGTTTTGTTCACTGTTGATTCCTTGGCACCAAGAAGAATGCCTAGCACATAGTAGGTACTCAATAAACATCTATTAAAGGGAATAAATGTGCCAAGTAGTCACAATTGGAAACTACCTGAACGCTCATAAATGGGGAATAAAGTTTTGAATATACAGCCGAAAACTGTACAGCAATTTAAAGAATGAAGTAGATCCATATGTTCTCACATAGAAAGAGGCCCACGAAATATTGCTAAGAGTAAAAATAAGGCATAGAAAACCGTTACAACATGATCCCAATGAGCGAAGCAGAAAATCATAATGCTTAAGCGCAGGGACTCTAAGCGCACATCGTGGTTCCGTTCCTCACTTGCAGGGTGGCCTGGGACAAGTGATTTCATCTCCTTTGCCTCGATTTCCACATCTGCAAGATCAAAATAATCATGTTGCAGGGATCAAGTGAGTTAACATGTGTAAAGCCCATGACACCGTATAATCCATCTCCAGTACTTAGCGTGTTGCTAACATTTCATATATGCTAGCCTGGATTGTTATTTATGTACAAAATCCTATACAATTATATGTATAAGTGTGTTTTAAATCCATAGAAAAAGGTCAAGAATGAAACACAGGAAAGTGTCAGCAGGGAGACATGAGAGAAGGGATGTGGGATGTGGGATGATCTTTTTTTGTTTTAATTTTAAAAAATCCATACATCTGAGGGCCAAATATAAATTATTTTAAATTACAGAAACCAGCGCTCTCTTCCATAACTATGGATGATCAGAGATTAACCACACGTGCTTCACCTAGATTTACAGTGGAGGCTGCTGGGCCCAGGAGTCCAGGCCCGGCTGGGGCAGTGGGTCCCCAGGGCCCTGCCCCGGGACTCCTAATGCCGAGAATGCTGACGAGGGCTCTGGCGCCCAAGGTGTGCTGAAGGGCAGGAGTCTAAGGGCGCACACTTCTCTTTCTCTATCCCTCTCTCTTCTCACTATGGACTCTATTAAATTGGGCCTCATGCAATAAAAAATTGTTTTAACTCCGAGAATTTTGCTAAGGACTCCTGGCCCTTGCTGGCTTCTAGCTGGTTGGTCCGCACATTTCCTTTCTTATTTTCTTCAGGTTATACCCTCTCTTTTACAAACCATCGCTACTTTACAGCTCAGCACTGTTTCAGCTTGCTGCTCAATTACACTGCTTTACTTACCCCATTGGATGTTTACCGTCCATCTTTCTCATCTTCCCACTTCTTGCTTTTACTTTTGTCTTTTTTACCTTTTATTTTAAATCACACATTTTTATGTTTAATCGTTTTTGTTGCATTCCCTACCAGTCTTTTTCTCACCTTTCTTTTTTCTATTGGTTTTACTTACCTTTCTTTAAAAATATCATGATTTGGTCATTCTCTTTAACTTTTATTACTTTTAAGTCTTTTCTCCATTTTATTTTTAAATTCAATAAATTCTATAAAAACTTTCATCTTTATTTCTTTTAGCTTTTTCTTTGTTTAGGTTTGTAAAATCTTTTATCTCATTTTTTATGTAATCCTTATTTGCTTTGAATGTTGTAGAGAATTTAATCGAATGTTTTCTCTTCTCCTTTCTTAAATTTTATTTCAGTTTCATGTCACCATTTGCCTTTCCAATGGCCGCAGACAGCGTGGTCAAGGCGGTGGTAACAGTAGACATACACATCACGCTAACAGGAGAATCTGGAGACGCGCTCTCCTTCCGCTGTCCCTGGGCCCCCTCCAGTTCCACTATCCTCTCCACCCCTACTTAACAAAGGGCCTCCCTTTATAATGCTGTTCATTTTCTAAATATCTTACTCTAGAGTCATCGTGACAGGGTATGTAGTGTCCCATCTCTGTGTGAGGCGATCCCTATTCTAAAATTCATGGTTAGACCATAATCTAAGATGTTCAAGTTGGGCAAGAGATTATAGTCAGAGGAAGTACTTTATCAACGTGCCTGGTCTGACTTTGACTAAACCACCCAGATTTCTATCCAAGAAGCCAAATACAGTGTCCCTAATCAGCTTTCTGACATCACGTCTATGTCAGCTTGATTCGGACATACTTTCTTCTAGCTTACTCTTCTCCCTTCTCGGCATAACTATCGAAGAATCCTCCAATGAATGAGTTTCCTCAGCTATCTTCCCTCATTATGAGACACAAGGAGAAGCTCAGAAGAACTGAGCTGATCCTCAATGGAATGTGGGCAAAGGAGGGTTATTTGTTTTGGGCTGTCTTAACTGAGTGAGCTCTGCTTTAACTGGCTGACATCATAAAAGTATAGTAAAATCATTAAGTAGTATGGTTTATTTAGCCTATCAAAATCAAATGGAAAGATAATATTCCTCAACTGAAGAGATCCATATGATCCACAAAAGATCTTAAGAGACAGTAAAACAGCTCCACTTGGCTTTCTCCTTTCCTGTGTCACTCCCCGCAAGAGAAACGCAAAGCACTGCTGAGAAAACAACCTGCTAAGTTTTCCGCACTTGGGCCATACTGTTGATTCTTCTAACCTCCTGCAGTTTTCTCCCCTTATGCCTCTTGTTTATTCTTTTTGGATCCTCTCCCTGTGGACCCAGCCCGCTGTTGCAAAATTCCCATTATTTTAGGTCTCCCTCCAGTTCTAGCAAATGACGTTAGCCGAGCATCCTGATTAAAGATCCGATCATCAGGCCATTCCCGTTCACCACCCACGCCCGGCCATGACAGCCCTCCGCAGTCAGCTGACTCAGGAATGGAGGCCCTTCGGTCAGGCAGCTTCCAAGATCCACCCACTTGGCTCGTCTGAATATAGTCGGCTCAATCAGCAACTGCAATTCTAGCGGATGCTAAGCTGCACAAGTTAAAAAAAAGGATCCTCCCTTTTTCTCCAGCTCTAAAAGGCAGAGACGGGCAGTAAAAAGGCCACTCTGATAACTGTCCATTTCAGAGATGGACTGCCGTGCAGTTCATGCTCTAGAAATACGTTCATTCTGCTCATTCTTTCAGTTCCTTGACAAGCTGCACAGCCCAGCCCACCTGTGCTGTGACAAGGAACAGAGAGCTTTACCATTATCTTTTTCCAATATTTTGTTTCATTTCATTTGAGACTCTAACAGGAAAGCATTTATTAAATAAAAGGCCTGGGTGTATTCCAGAAAATTATAAATGTTTAACTATGCTATTAGAAAAATGCGTTTAAAAAAAAAGAAGCCTAATCAGGGGCCTCCAATAGGGTTTCCAGAAAAGGCACTCATGAAGCTCCCTCAAAATTTCCCAAGTTGTTCAGATTCAGAGAAGTGAGCATGGTCTTGCATGGCAGAGAATGCAAATTAGGTGTTGTGATTCTAAGATTTACAGAAAGCTTTTGCCAAAATCCCAGAGCATAAATAAATATATCACTTGCTGCCAAACCAGGAAAAAAATATTAAATAATAAAAATACCCCACTGAAAATCAGCTTAAAGACAGAAACTAGTTACAACCAAAAGAAAGAATCTGAAGATCTCTTCCAGGATCAGAGGGGATACCATTTACAAAGTATGACCAACACCAAATTACAGCTGTATTTAACACAGAATGTTTTCCAAGGTTCCAAGGAACATAAACTCGGTATTCATGAAGTAGGTAGTATTGCTCACATAAATCGAATAAGCCAATATAGGAGAAAAAATGTGTATGCCCAAAGATGTTCTTCTCAGCATTATTTACAATGTTTTTTATCTGAAGCCATCTAAATGATTTAAAATTGTGAAATAATGAAGTAATGATTAATTAGCAAGTGAAACGATCAATGTCAAATATATAATGGAATAGTTTTCTATGCTGAAAATTATTTTTGTAAAAAAGTTTGTAATAACATGAGGAAATTATTTTTTACAGCAATCTCAACTGGAAAAAGGCAGAACAAAAAAAACTGAATAAGCAGTGTATATAAAATTTTAAAGATAAAAAAAGAAATTTTAAATGACAGAAATATCCACAGTTAGGTATGGAAACATAGGTGACATTTAATTTCTTCTCTATGTAACATGATGTTGAGCAAGATCCTTTTTTTCCATTGCCCTGGAATTAACAAGCAGAATCCAAAATTGAGGACAAATGTATGAAGTAATTGTAAAATGTCCTAAGTGGCTCAAAAATAACGGGGCCAAACACAACCTCAGGGTTGATTAAACAGAAGCTAAGCTGGTTCTGCCGCTCAATCTTTCACCCTACCGCTATTCTATCTAATTCAAACAAGCAGACAATCAAGAGAAGGACAAGAAACGGAAGAGATGACCCAAGTTATAAGGAATAAATTATTCAAGGTGAATGGGGTTTCTGGCCCCTGAAATCAAGTGAAACAGGACCCCCAGAGAATCACTTGCCTATAGTGAAGGAGCTCACCATCTGAGTGCTTATGGGGCCACAGAATCTGTGGATCCATGCTGATCCTATCATTGCAGCAAAACAATGGCCTTCTTGAGGGAGCATGACATATGTTTCTGGGGCCATATATGAACATATATAGTCCACTTCTGCACTAGATATTTCCAAAGAAAGGAGGCATGCAGGAGCACCAGTTATCACAAGGCAGAAAGGGACATAGTGTGTCTGAGACAAAGCTGGACAACGACCCTACACACAGTCCCCTCACACCCTCAGGCAGTAGCAGAGGTTCCTATGAGTCCATGTGACATAGCGCAGAGATAGAGACACGGGCTGTGAAGCTGCCAGATCCCCCACTAGGAAAAGAGGATGACATCACAGCCCCCAGTGGAACCCAAAGATGCCCCTTTACTCTGAAACCAAACACCTCCCCAAGAAAACAATACTTATCAGTACAGGAACTATCACATGAACGGGCGTATCTAGTAGTGGGAAGGACCAGAGGGAGCCACTGCAAGACCAGGCTGCCCTCTTAACACCAACAGACAACCTGTATACATACAAAATATGAGAATGCAGTTTCTCTTGTACTTCCTCTCATTTTTCCAAATATTCCTGAGGGACCAGTCAGAGAACCCCCCAAAAAAAGAGGAAAAGGAGATGACCCAGGGGGAACCATACCCCTCCCCATCCTGCCATCTCTACTCCCTGGAAAAGGAAAGGGAAACCTCTTTGGGGCCTAAGCCTGGCTGGTGCGGTGGGGAGAGAAGGAAATATTCATGGAATTGAATATAAGATCGATGCTCCACACTAGACCAGACGGAGTGTTTAATAACTGAAAGTGACTGGAAAATATGAGATAGGTGCAAACTGTTATTGTTAAGCAATGCCAAGAAGAAATTTACCATGACATGGCAGAAGTGATTGGAGAAAATAAAGCCATTTCTATTTGTAGCCTATCAAGTTCACAATGTCCAATAAACTATTTATATATATATATGTTAACATGTTTTCTATCATAGTCATGTGGGGGTTTTGTATCTGTTTCTGTTTTATTTGTCTCCAAACTCTATGGTTAGTCACTTTGAGCTTGGTCATATCAAATATTTTTTGAGATTCAGGATACACAAATTCTTAAGTCCCAAGACCCTTCATCTGCTCCTATATTAGGGCTTTATGGATCTTGTGAAAATGCCTAATCTTCCCCATTAAACTGATACCTCTGTGAGTGCAGAGTTGAAGTCTGATGAATCTTTTTATTCCTAAAGTACCAACACTGTGCCTTACATACAGAGGCTACTCAATAATATTAATGGAATGAGCTATTTGTTCATGCATTTTACTGCTATTTCAAAGTAAGTATATGAAAAAGTTGCTTATACATTTGTTAATAAAGAGTGATCTGAGTATTGGGTTATTTAGCCCTGGAATTACAGTTTGGAGACCGATATAAGGCCTTCCACCCTAGCGAACCAATGGTTAACTGATGGAATTGTGTTAAATATTTACAATCCAATCCAGTACATATGCCCTCCAATTTATTCTATATTGAGAAAAATGTCCCAACTTATGTTAAATTGGGAAAATCTTCAAGGAGTTCAAGGCAATTATCTCTATAATCAACATCTCAAAAGTATAACTAATCTGATGATGAAAACGTGATAATGTTATTCACCCTTAGTTATATTACAATGACTAATGATTAATAGAAGAAAATATTCTATATTATAAATTTCATTTTTATTAAATGTCTTGAAATTAAATACAAACTTAAGGAGATTAAGGTTAGTTTCTTAATCTCTTAGGTGGTAAATCACACTTCCTCAAGTTGACCAATTACAGTTGGCCAAATAAGTTGTGTGCATATCGACAGCCTGAAAGTCATCTGAAGGTTGTGTTATGTAATATTTCATTGAAATTTCTGAATGGAAATTTTACAGAACATAAGAATTAATGTCAATATGTTATTTTAAATGCATGCTTAAAGAAACAATTCCATAATTCCATATTTTAAACAACAAAGAAAATTGTTCAAAGTTTAGGATCAGAGAAAAGCTTTCCCCAGACCAAAAAATCTACCAGGAAAATTAATATATGAAGTACCAATTTTTTCTCACAATTGTTTGCTCAAAATTGTATTTTAAGTATCCATTTTTTTTTACTAGTTCTCTCCTAAAAACTTACATGTAAAATGTCTTATATGGTTGCAAGTGCTATAATATGTATAAAGAGATAAACTTGACCTAAATGAGCATAAGTTATAGTAGTTGTTTGGGTCATTATTTAATTAGTGAAAATATTAACACTCTAAGACCCAAATTAGGAGCTCAACTCATAATTGTAATAGAATAGCACTATATGAATGCAATTAAATGTAAAATTCAATTATTTTATACCCTGTTTCTGTTCAAAAATATATTTGATCACTAAAAAATGATGAATACAGTAGTCTCCCCTTATCCACGGGGAACAAGTTCCGAGACCCCAGTGGATGCCTGAAACCACAGATAGTGCCAAACCCTATATATACTGTTTTTTCCTGTACATACATATCTATGATAAAGTTTAATTTATAAATTAGGCACAGTAAAAGATTAACAACAATAACTAATAATAAAACAGAACACTTATAACAATCTACTGTCATGTAAGTTACCGTAGATCTTAGTAACCTCTGCATACTATTTTTCTGTCTTTCCATACTAAGCCGAGAACTTTCACCTTTTCACTTAAAGGAAGCACTTTATGGCTTCTCTCTGGCATATCCAAATTGCCAGCATCACCGCCCTTTTGCTCTGGGGCCATTATTAAGTAAACACTTAAGTAAAGCACTTTAAATAAACATTTAAGTAAAGCACTGTGATACCATGACAGTCAATCCGATAACTAAAACGGCAGCTAAGTGACCAGGGTGCGGTAGTGTACACAGCCTGGATACTCTAGACAAAGGGATGATTCACATCCTGAGCGGGATGGAAGAGGATAGTGTAAGATTTCATCACACTTCTCAGAACAGCGTGCAATTTAAAACTTTTGAATTGTCTATTTCTGAAATTTTCCATTTAATATTTTTGGACACAGTTGATCATAGCTAACAGAAACTGCAGAAAGCGAAACCGTGGATAAAGGGGGACTCCTGTACAACTATTATTAGGGATAAAAAGGTTTAAAGGAGAAAATAACATGTGAAAAATAGTCAAATAGATATAGATATACAGACATAGACATGTTAGCAGGCTTGAACTAAAATTGAGTCACCCTATCTGAATGCTTATGAGTTCTGATTATAACCTAGGGCAAAATAAATGTCTTTTACACTAAAAGAAAAAAAGGAGAGGTCACTACAGTTACTATGATTGGGTTTAAAACCTTGCTGGAAGCTTCCTGGCAGCTAAAAAGAAAGGAGAATTTAATAGACTCCTATTTAACTTCACCAATGGAAGTACGTAGTTTCTTCAAAAAGATGTTGTGAGACTGTCCGGAGAAAAGTAGGTGAAGTGTTTGACATAGTTCCTGGCACACGGGAGACGTCTAAGAATGTTATCTGGTATTATTATCTAAAAGAAAAGACAAGTGAAGTTTCTCTGGAAAGACACCGTTAACGCTACTACCAAGTTCCAAGGGAATTTTTCCTGGGTGGATCATTATATCAAGGACTTAAATGAGAGTCATTTCATTAAACTTGACTGCAGGAGAGTGTGAATTACAGAGATAATTTCTTCTTTCAGGGAAGGTTCATTGTATTGGTGCCAGGCACAGTGCCTTGCACGTAATAAATAGGTATGCTTAATTGATCTTGTTACAAAGTAATGCCCTTCAATAAATATTTCTGGGTATCAAAGCCTTTCTCCTTTTCTTCCACAGTTTGTAAATTTCCTGAGCTTTGGCCAAGGCTCTCCTCTCCCATTCTTCCAACTACCTTAGAAGGGAAGAAAAATCCCTAAATTCCCAGTCAATGCCACCTGCCATAATGGAGCGCATCAACTGATCCAGAGCTAAGAGAGAGAACAAAGTAGAATATGATGACATCTTCCCTATCATCTTGCAAGTTGAAATTCTGCCTTCCTAAAAAATATCTGAGAATTTGAGTGAATCTCAACTTCCTGATTTCCCCCCACACCTCCCATTCTCTTTATCACCAGATCTTTATCAAACTTGCTATCTCTCTTTCCTCCTTACACTCCAACACCCACCACAGGGGGGTTTTGTGCCCACCAGCTCTCCACTGGAACTGTCCTTGCTTTGCAAGGTCTCACATAACTGCTAATTACTAAATCTTATGGACACTTTAATTTGTATATTTTTTGACCACTCTAAAACATATGTGTTTTGTAACACATCCTCTTTCTTGAAATTCTCTCTTCTTTTGACTTATAGGACATCACACTTTTGTGGCTTCATGGTTCTCCTTCTATTCCTGACCATTTTCTCTCTTTTCATTGTTGGGTCCTCATTCTCCATCTAACTCATCAATATTGATGTTCCCAGGATTATGTACCATCATTGGCTCTTTTCTCTCATTTCGCATTTTCTCTCTCTTCTCACTTTTCCTAGGAAAATTCAACATATGCAAATCAATAAATGTAATACATCTTATCAATAAAATGAAAGATAAGAATCCCATGATAATTGGGGCCAGCCCCGTGGCCTAGTGGTTGAGTTTGGTGCCCTCTGCTTTGGCAGCCTGGGTCCATGGGTGCAGATTCCAGGTGTAGACCTACACCATTCATCAGCCAGGCTGTGGCAGAGATCCACATAAAAAATAGAGGAAGACTGCCACCAATGTTAGCTCAGGGACAATCTTCCTCAAGTGACAAAAGAGGAAGATCGGCAACAGATGTAACCTCAGGGCTAATCCTCCTCAGAAAAAAAAATCACATGATCATCTCAATAAATGCAAAGAAAGCATTTAACAAAATACAACATCCTTTCATGATGAAACCCTTAACAGACTGGGTATAAAAGGATCACCCCTCAACATAATAAAGATAATATATGACAAACCCACAGCTAACATTATACTCACTGGAGAAAAATTGGAAGCTTTTCCTCTAAGATCAGGAACAAGACAAGGATGCCCACTCTCACCACTCCTATTCAACATAGTACTGAAAGTCCTAACCAGAGCAATTAAGCAGGACAAGGAAATCAAAGGCATCCAAACAAGTAAGGAAGAAGTGAAATTGTCACTATTTGCTGATGATATTTTATATACAGAAAACCCCAAAGAGTCAACCAAAAGACTATTGGAATTAATCAATTATTTCAATAAAGTTGTAGGATACAAAATCAACATTCAGAAATCAGTTGCATTCCTTTACACAAATGATGAAACATCTGAAAAAGAAATAAAGAAAACTATCCCATTCACAACAGAATGAAAAACAATAAAATACTTAGAAATAAAATTTAACAAAGGAAGTAAAAGATCTAGGGAAATTCACCCCTATGCATCTTTCCACTCCTCCCTCCTGCCCACAAAACAATCCTTGGGCCCCCTAATCTACACCTGCAGGAAATGAACTATGAAAGTTTCACATCCTCAAGGAGTGTGTACTCAGTGCAGCTACAAAGGAGCGTGGAGTGAAAAAGACCTCCCAAAGGACAAAGTCAGAAGGCACAGAGAACATAAAGCAAGGAATTCCTCGCAGCAAGCAAAGCCAGGACCTAACAGAGAGACTAATCAAGGAGATTTCTAATGCCAGGGATGAGATTCTTCAGAATTCCTGTCCAGCAGAATTTGATAATTGTGATGGATAGAGACTTCTATGTATGTCTCATTTCCCTCTTTTCCGAATGGGAAATTTTATAGCAGTTATCCTACTCCTCTATCATTAGATTTTGAGTGCTCCTTGGTCAAATAGAATGACTTTTAATTTATAGGTTACCAAACCACAAGAAGCTTCATCTGGCCCTGATGGAGAACACTAGGCACACCCAGAGATCAGGAACTTTGCGTTAGATGAGTAACTTCATGGAATTTGAGCGTTATCTTCCTTATGGAGGAGCTGATGGTGTTTTATGAGTGAACGGAAGTGCGCTTATAAATATTTGTTGTCCTTTAATATTCATTTTCCCCTTTTTCAATCGTGATAGAGTTTCCAATTTGGGGCTTGGCACAGGACTTCCCAGAAGGGAGACTGTAGCTTCCACTTGCCCTTTGCAGCTAGATACAGTCATATGACTAAATTCAGGTCAATGGGATGGTAAGCAGAAGCTATTATGTAGCAGCTTATGGGAACCTTTCTGATGAGACAGAGATGTATGCCCTTTGCTCTCTTCTTTCTCCCTTCCTCCAACCTGCTGCTTGGAACTTAGATGCCACCCTCATGACAAGGCAATGAGATACAAGGAATCTTTGTCTCACCTGTTATAGAGCCACCATATTAGTCTTCAAGTACCAACCCAGATTTTTATGTGCAGCTATAATAAACTTCTATCTTGTTTAAGCCACTAGTAATAGGAACCTTCTGTAACGTAGAGTAAAACCTATTTCCTAACTAATAAAGGTATATGAAATGGAGAAAAGTCTCTTGCTTGAGCAATTGAATGGATGAATGGTGGTACCATTTGCTAAGACAGAAAAGGGTGCATTTGAGTGGAAGGCTCAATTTTGGATGTGTTGAATATAGGGTGATCATAAAAAATCCAAGTAGAGACACTCTCAGAAGAGTGGTTTAGGCAAAAACAAAAAATCTGGAAATCTACAACATGCAAATGGTATATAAAACCTCAAAAATGGCTGAGCTCATCCAAGGAACAAATATAAAGTAGAGGGGCACCCATGGTATGAATCTGAAAATACTATTCAAGTCTACAAACGTCTGTCATTTCTCATATTCTGGCTTTCATTCTCGTGTTTACTCAGTATACACGATATTTATGCTGAGCCAATCTCATGTCATATCTGACTTTGCCTCTCAGGAATAAGCAGCGGAAAACACTGTTCTAACAAAGTCAATGGAAAGTTCACAGACTTGTCCAAATCTTATCTGCACTATTTATAGTCCAAGAAACAGAACTAGAACATTTAGGGTAAAATGGGCTTTTCTGAATAACCCCCATCATTCACAGTCATAACTAAAAAAATCATAAAAATGTCAGGATAGAAAGTGCCGTCAGATCCTTCTAAACCAACACCCACTGTAAATGTTACTACTGCATAAAGATTACATATCATGAATACAACCTATTTAATCAGAATCCTAAATGGACAAACTTAAGAGCTATTCCTACAACATAGTTGAAACAATAAGAGGATAAAAAACTTTTCTTCCAAGAAATAACTTAGTAAATGCAAAAGTTTCTTTTTTCTTTTTGAGGAAGACTGGCCCTGAGCTAACATCCATGCCCATCTTCCTCTACTTTATATGTAGGACGCCTACCACAGCTTGGCTTGCCAAGCGGTGCCATGTCCGCACCCGGGATCCAAACCGGCGAACCCCAGGCAGCTGAAGCTGAGTGTGTGCACTTAACCACTGCACCACTGGACTAGCCTCCAAAAGTTTTGTTTTAATTACTTCTCCTGTAGTCTCAAGATAGATCCTTTCCATATCTGATATGCACAAAAATGAATTCATTGATGATATTCTGACATCAGCAAGGGAGGTCAGTTTAAAAATCAGCACCTACCTTCTAACTGCAAGGTCATTCAAACATTGCTAGAATTTACCAAAGGAGTTTATCGAATGTCCCTCAGAGGTTTTTAAGAATCAGTTAGACTCATTCGAAGGAATTAGTTTAAGATAACTTGAATGCACTTCTTCTGCCGCAGGGAGTTGAACCACAAGATTGTTTTTCTATGACACTATTTCCTGGCTGGAAATTGAAGGTGGGAAAGAAAATAATAGTGAGTTTGAAGTTTGGGGTTTTATTATTTAAATCATTTCCTCATCTTTAATGAGCTGCAAATTTCACCATTTACGGCATTTAAATATATTCAAGACTCTAGGACATTTTTCATGCCCTTGCCAAACAGGATTTATTTAATTTCTGACTAATTTATACTTAGGATTTCTCTGAAGGAGACAGAATGTCTTGGTTCTGGCTCCAGCTTTATAACTTCCAGTCAAGGCAGAGAACCACAAGACTGAGCTACCACCACCGACTGACCTCTATTGTTCAAGGACGTCTTGGCTTGCCTGGACACTCTTTGATACTTGAAACTAGTATTTGAAGTCACAAAGAGAATCTCTACAATTTGGAAGCAGTTAATTTTTCCAACCAAAAAATCCATGCAGTCAACTCTTGATTAATGGGTTAATGACGTGGAGAAAGGTAATGACTGAATTCCAAATCACGGATAAAACAAAACTGCAACTAAGCATAGTTAATCCACACCCACGTCATCACTTCAACGTTCTAAATTAATAATGAATGAACACATACAACAGGAAGGGGAAACTGACCCGAAGACTTACTCAGAATGCACCCTTGGAAATCAGGGCTATCGAGGGCAGAGTTTACAGGAAAATGATGGACTACACCCTTTTTTTTTCTTTAGGAAGAATCTGGATGCAGAATTCTTTCCTAAGGGAAAATAAGATCACCTTAAATTCCCTGTGTCCCAACAAGACCATCATTAGCAACAAGGTAATTGTTGAGCAAATTATTAAACAACTGGAATAGAGCATTGCTTGTTGATGACCACTACAAATGACACCATTTTAAGATTCTTACAATGCCTAGTAAATGAAGTATTTACGTCAGAGTTCCTCTTCTAGAAACAGAGGCCCACCTTCACTGCCCATCTCAGTAACTCCAGCCCGATTTCAAGAACTGAAAGGAACACTGTCCCCTGAGTAGGAATGTCTAAGCTGCTGCTCCTGAGGCATTCACAGGCTTGTGATTAAACCATAGGGCATTATGGCCAAACTTTCCTTGTCCTCAGTGTTTTTCATGTGGAGAATGTGCCAAAGGCAAAATAAAAGTAACTTTTGAAGGTGGAAAGAAAGTAAAACTGAACAGTCTTCTTTCGTGAAGAAGTCATGTGGGAAATGAGTGGACATGACTGGCTTACCTTAGACAGAGCAAGCAGTGGATAAATTGGCCTGGTCTATAAAAACATGTGTTCACGTCCCCAGTTCTTCTATTACCTGTCCATATGCCCTTGGGCAAGTCCTTTACATTCCCTAGGGCTTAATTTTCTCATTAAAAAGAAAAAAAAAGAAAAAGAGAAGAAAAAGGAGGGAGATGAGGAAGAGAAGAAGAAGAAATCTGTATGATACTTGCCTTAATGGATTGCTGTGAGGGTCAAAACATTAATTATGTGAAAGTTCTTTGCAAAGTACAGAATTCTATAGAAAAGAAGGAATTACTATGTTTATTATTTGATTTTCATTACTTGAGTAATTATCAATTTCATGTCCTCTTAAGTACAACCTATCTCTGTTCCAAAATCCACCTAGAAGGTGGAATAACGGAGCACTTTCTGATGCAGAATAAAGATACAATACTTAAAAGACGAAGGGAGCTATACTTTCACAATCCATAGGCCACATATATGTATAATCTGTGCCAAGTGCCAGGCCCAGCACACAGTATGCCGTTTATTGTGTATTCATATGTCACACTCTTAATCTATAATTTGTCCAACAACTTCTATGAAACAGTGAAGTATTTTTTTAAAACTTGGGTACCCAGTGATTATGTCAAACACTTTATATCTTACTGCTGCCTGAAATACTTTTTCTTGGGATGGGAGTCTTGATTTATCTCCTGATAATTGTAGAGCAATTATCTTCTTCTCTGGAATTACCAAAAGAATGCTTCATTGAATAACTGCTCCTTACTAATAAAATTTAGAAAAAGAAGAAATTGACATTTACTGTGCACCTATCATGGGCTAAGGCCCTTTACAACTGGGGAAGCCTAATGCTTGTTAAGAAACTATCAGGCTCCAGGTACTGTAATAAGCAATTTGCATATATTATCTCATTTAATTTTCACAGCAATAATGGAAGATGCCTATTTTTCAGATGAGAAAGTTGAAACTCAGTGAGATTAAGACGTACTCAAATTCATGCAACAGGTTGCAAATTTGGGACTCCAGCAGGTCAACTTTCTCATTCCAAATACATTTAAATATAAACAGTTGATTTGTGTGGAGGGAATAAGGTTCACAAAATTATTCCCAGAACATACAATTATCTGTACAACCACCACATCAATGGACACTGCTTGAATGTTTCTCAAGACTCAAATAATGGTTGGTAAAATAAAAATATGGCAGCAGTCCAAAAAGAAAGTTATCACATTGACCTCATCTTTTTTATTGCCTTTAGTTATATTTTCCTTGGATTGGCACTCTTGGGGCATTTCTTAGATTGTTCTTAGAGGCACATGCCTATTTCTTCTTAGACTAGTTATTTGGAGAGCTAAGAAAAGATGGGAAATTTGACAAGTAAAACTTTATGAATTGAATAATTTTCAAAAACTCTAGACCTGCAATAATGCAACTGGCATTGAATCAATCAAAAATTATTCATTGTGGGGCTGGCCCCGTGGCCGAGTGGTTAAGTTCGCGCGCTCCGCTGCAGGCGGCCCAGTGTTTCGTTGGTTCGAATCCTGGGCGCGGACATGGCACTGCTCATCAGACCACGCTGAGGCAGCGTCCCACATGCCACAACTAGAAGGACCCACAACGAAGAATACACAACTATGTACTGGGGGGCTTTGGGGAGAAAAAGGAAAAAATAAAATCTTTAAAAAAAAAAAAATTATTCATTCTATAACTACTATGTTCTCAGCCTCAGCAAAATGTTATCTCCGAAGTAGATTAGATGCCTTCTTTTATCATTTTATTGCACCCTGTATGTTTCCTTCATAGCTGTTTAATGTCTTTCTGCCCCAAGAGATCATAAACTAAGCTACGTAAAGGTAAGGACTACATTATTGTCTTGTTGCCGGCTCTATTCCCAGGCTTTTTCACAGAGCCACACACAAGACAATCACTAAATATCTGGGGCATGAACGAATGAACTAAAGGGTTTAGCAGTTGGCCAGCCACGGCAGAGCACTTGATTGGTGTTTCCTAGAGGGGCACCAACTCTAAGTGAATTTTAAGTAGAAACAAAAGACCACCTGGATTCGATATTTTAAAAGTAACATTGTTGCACATTTTTTGCCTTATCAGAATGTTCCCTGTGGCCTTTCTGCCTATAAAATGATGAAAGCCAAATTCTCCAAACTGATACCATCCAAAAATAAGAGAGCAGCCTGCCATTGCACCTGCAGCAAGCCATTTCTGCTCATTCCCGGAGTCATATTCACTTTCAAAGGCAAGATCTCCCTTTGCATTTTCAGGATTGTTTCCAAGTTTATTTCTCAATAAGCGGTTATACCTGCCTGGTTTCATCTCCTGCCAGTTAACTATTAATCTTCCAAACGCAGCTTACCTGCATACTGGTAAACAAGTACCTGTCTTGAGGCAAAGAATACAAAAACTGCACAAGATTAAAAACAATCAAGATTTATACTAAGAATAAATCTTTCCCAGGTTAAAATTTTCAGAGAAAGTTCTAGAAAAAAATTGTAATGAACCCCCTCCTTGCTGATGAGCACTATTTTCATTATAAGAAAAATTTTAATTTTGTAAAGGTGAATTATTTAATCGAGTTGGATTTTTTTGCCTGTTTTATTTGTTCATTTCTCTTTTCATACACGTACAGTTGACATACAATACTGTATTAGTTTCAGATGTACGACATAGTGACGACAATTATACACATTACAAAATGGTCACCCTGGTAAGAGTAGTAACCATCTGTCACCACACAAAGTTATTATAATATTGTTGACTATATCCTCTCTGCTGTGTGTTACATCTCCATGCCTTACTTATTCTGTGACTGTACCTCTTGATCCCCTTCAGTTATTTTGCCCCTCTCTTCACCCCCCTCCCCTCTAGTAACCACCAGTTTTTCTCTATCTATGAGTCTGTTTCTGTTTTGTGTTGTTTGTTCATTTGTTTTGCTTTTTTAGATTCCACACATAAGTGAATTCACATAGTATTCTTTTTTCTCCGTCTGGCTTATTTCACTTAGCATAATACCCTCTAGATCCATCCATGTTGTTGCAAATGGTAGGATTTCATTCTTTTTTATGGCTGAGTAATATTCCACTGTATATATGAACCACATCTTTTTTATCCATTCATGTACTGATGGACACTTAGGTTGCTTCCATAACTTGGCTAATGTAAATAATGCTGCAATGAACATGGTGGGCAGATATCTTTCCAAATTAGTGTTTTTTGTTTTCTTCATATAAGTATCCAAGAGTGGAACTGCTGGATCATATGGTAGTTCTATTTTTAATTTTTTGAAGAACCTTCATACTGTTTTCCAGAGTTATTGTACCAATTTACATTCCCACCAACAGTGCACGAGGGTTCCCTTTTTTCCACATCTTTGCCAACACTTGTTATTTCTTGTCTTTCTGGTAATAGCCATTACGAAGGTGTGAGGTGATATCTCACTGTGGTTTGATTTGCACTTCCATGATGATTAGTAACATTGAGCATTTTTTCACGTGTCTGTTGGCAATCTGTATGTCATCTTTGGAAAAATCTCTATTCAGGTCCTCTGCCCATTTTTTAATTGGATTGTTTGTTTTTTGATATTGAGTTTTACGAGTTCTTTATATATTTTGGATATTCACCAATTATCAGATACATCATTTGCAAATATCTTCTCCCATTCAGTAGGTTCCTTTTCGTTTTGTTGGTGATTTCTTTCACTGTGCAAAAGCTTTCTACTTTGATGTAGTCTCATTTATTTTTGCTTCTGTTGCTTTTGCTTAGCAAAAACATATTGCTAAGACCGATGTCAAAGAGTTTACTACCTATGTTTTCTTCTAGGAGTTTTATGGTTTCAGGTCTTACATTTAAGTCTTTAATCCAATTTTAGCTTATTTTTGTATATGGTATAAGAAAGTCATCCAGTTTCATTCATTTGCATGTATCTGTCCAGTTTTTCCAACACCATTTATTGAAGAGACTGTCTTTTCCCCATTGTATATTCCTGCCTCCTTTGCTATAGATTAATTGACCATATAGGTGTGGGTTTATTTCTGGACTCTCTATTCTGATCCATTGATCTGCGTGTCTGATTTTGTGCCCAAACCATGTTGTTTTGATTACTACAGTTTTGTCGTATAGTATGAAATCAGGGACTATGACTCCTCCAGTTTTGTTCTTCTTTCTCAAAATTGCTTTTGCTATTTGGGGTCTTTTGTAGTTTCATATAAATTTTAGGATTATTTGTTCTAGTTCTGTGAAAAATGCTGTTGGTGTTTTAACAGGGATTACATTGAATCTGTATATTGCTTAGGTAGTATGGACATTTTAACAATATTCTTCCAGTCCATGAGCATGGTATATCTTTCCATTTATTTGTGTCATCTTTAATTTCTTTCATCAATGTCTTATAGTTTTCAGTGTACAGGTCTTTCACCTCCTTGGCTAAATTTATTCCTAGGCATTTTATTTTGTTTCATGTAATTATAAAGGGGGCTATTTTCTTAATTTCTCTGATGGGTTGTTGTTAGTGTATAGAAACACAACTGAGTTTTGTATATTGATTTTGTATTCTGCAACTTTACTGAATTCATTTATTAGTGGTAATTTTTTTGGGGTGGAGTCTTTAGGATTTTCTATATATAGTACGATATCATCTGCGAATAGTGACAGTTTCACTTCTTCCTTTCTAATTTGGATGTCTTTTCTTTATCTTTTCTGATTCTATAGCTAGGACCTCCAATACTATGTTGAGTAAGTGTGGCAAGAGTGGGCATCCTTGTCTTATTCCTGATCTTAGAGGAAAAGATTTCAGCTTTTCACCATTGAGTATGATGTTAGCTGTGGGTTTGTCATATGTGGCCTTTATTATGTTGAGGTATATTCCCTCTATACCCACTTTGTTGAGGATTTTTATCATAAATGGATGCTGAATTTTGTCAAATACTTTTTTCTGCATCTATTGAGATGATCATATGATTTTTATATTTTGTTTTGTTAATATGGTGTATCACATTGATTGATTTGTGGATATTGAAACATCCTTGCATCACAGGGATAAATCCTACTTTATCATGGTGTATAATCCTTTTGTTGTGTTGTTGAATTCAGTTTGCTAACATTTTGTTGAGGATTTTTGCATCTATGTTCATCAGGGATATTGGCATCTAATTTTCGCCTTTTGTAATGTCTTTGTCTAGTTTTGGTATCAGAGTAATGCTGGCCTCATAGAATGAGTTTGGGAGTGATCCTTCCTCTTTAATTCTTTGGAATAGTTTGAAAAAGATAGGTATTAACTCTTTTTTAAATATGAAGCCATTTGATCCAGGACTTTTGTTTGCTGTGAATTTTTCATTACTGATTCCATTTCATTAATAGTAACCAGTCTGTTCAGATTTTCTATTTCTTCCTGATTCAATTTTAAAGTGTATGTTTCTAGGAATTTATTTCTTCTAAGTTGTCTAATTTGTTGGCATATAATTATTCATAGTAATTTCTTATGATCCTTTTTATTTCTTTGGTATCAATTGTAACTTCTCTTTCATTTCTGATTTTATTCATTCTCTTATGCACATCACTAATTGCCAACAACAGCCAGTTATGGGCCCGACAGTCTAGCACCATCCATTTTCAAGACTAGTTGATTCAGCAGGTGAGTTGTAACACACTCTTTAGCAAATTCTGACATCCAAGGCCACTGTCTTGATAATCAGGTTTAATTTTTAAGTCTAGAATCACTGCAAATGGGCTGGTAGGAACATACGTAAACCAACATTTCTATTCCTAAAATGCTTGTTTTCTTTTTTTTTTATTTTTCAAATTCATTGAGATGTCTAACATACTTTTATAGGAACACAATAGAATATGAACTTTCTTATTGCAATAACATTGGATTATAACATTATATATCTTTCAGATATACATCATAATATATTCCGAATTCTGTGTAGATTACATCTTGCTCACCAGCCAAAGACTAATTATAATCCATCACCACACACGTGAGCCTAATCGCCCCATTCACCTCCCCCCCTCCCCCTTCCCCTCTGGTAACCACCCATCCAAACTCTGTTGCTATTTGTTTGTTTGTCATTATTTTTATCTTCTACTTATGAGTGAGATTATATGGCATTTTGACTTTCTCCCTCTGACTTATCCGTGTTGTCACAAATGGCCAGATTTCATCATTTCTTATGGCTGAGTAGTATTCCATTGTGTGTGTGTATATATATATATACATCTTCTTTATCCATTCTTTCCTTGATGGCACCTAGGTTGCTTCCATGTCTTGGCTATTGTGAATAAGGCTGTGATGAACATAGGGGTGCATGTATCTTTATGCATTTGCATTTTCAAGTTCTTTGGATAAATACACAGCAGTGGAATAGCTGGATCACATGATAGATCTATTCTTAATTTTCTGAGGAAACTCCATACTGTTTTCCATAGCAGCTGCACCAGTTTACACTCCCACCAGATGTGTATGAGGGTTCCCTTCTCTCCACATCCTCTCCAACACTTGTTGTTTCCTGTTTTGTTAATTATAGCCATTCTGACCAGAGTGAGGTCACATATCATTGTAGTTTTGATTTGCATAAAATGCTTTTTTTCTATAACATCACCTTTGTTACCCTTTACATAACACTGTCTTCTCTCAACTTCTCTCATCAGAGATGGCAGAATATCCTCTCTGCAGCATCCTTTGCAAACTAAGCCTTTCTTTCCTGAAATGATCACATCTTTTTTCCTGAGCTTCCCTCCATAAATGAATCTCTATGGTAAAAACTCATTGAGGAGTTTTCACCCAAGGAGATTTACTGCCTCTGTTTAAAATGACAACACACATTACTTTTATTTGCGTGGACAGACTAACTAATGATCAGTGAAGCATATTTTTATATGAACTCAAGATATAAAAATGAATTGCCCTTTTGTGTAATCTTTGGCTCATGACTCTGAAAAATTTTCTCACTGTATTTTGGTAAGATACGTTCAACCTGTGTTCTCCTTTCTTGCAGATTTTCATCTGCTGTTTTTGGGCTTCTTTTCTCATTGTGCAATGCCATCTTTTCTCTCCAATAGCTACTGGAAAATCTTATTATGAAAATAAAACTTTCCTTCTGGAAATTTCAGAGATTTGTCAAGATACCGATTTCCAAGTACAAATTTCTTCTCTTTATCAGTGAAGTGAAATAACGTTATGATTATTATACATTCTATTCTTTAATAATGACAGCATAAAAATTTTATTTGGGGGGCCAGCCCAGTGGCCTAGTGGTTAAGTTCAGCACACACTGCTTCGCTGGCCCAGTTTCACTCCCTAGGTGTGGACATACACCACTCATCAGGGGCCATGCTGTGGTGGCGACCTACATACAAAATACAGGAAGATTGACACAGATGTTAGCTCAGGGCGAATCTTCCTCAGACATGCAAAGAGGAAGATTGGCAATGGATGTTCAGGGAGAATCTTCCTCAGCAAAAAAACCCCAAACAAACGTAACTTTATTTTTATTTACTTTCTTCTTTTACATTTTTGCTATAAAATACCTTTACCACATATGTAAAAGAGTGTGCTAATTGTTTACGTTTCAGGGAGAAATAATAAAATGATCACCTTTATACTAGCCATCCACCTTAAGAAACAGAGTCTTGCTGATAACTATAGACTGCCCAAGGGAGGTTTTCTGTTATCAAGTTTTTTGAACAGGCTTTGAATACATTGAAAGACCCCTTTCATCCACTCTTCTCTCCACTCCTAATTAAAGATACTCAACCTTACCTTCCTGTTAACATACTTCTAGATTCCTAATCTGAACCACATGACCACTCACTTCAACAACTCCATCCCTGCTATCTAGACTTCCCTACCTCTTTGGCTTTCTGCTGCATTAATGTGCAAGTCTACTATCCCCAGTAGCTAATATTTGTTGTTTATCTATGAGATGCACAGTATTGTGCTCAGTCTCAGATACTGAATCTTCACAATGAACCTGATATTATTAGTTTTAATATTTTTGTGGTCTTTTTATAACACAAGAATATGGTGTTATTCTATAATAAGAAAAAGAAGAAAAGCTTTTTAAAATAAATGTTTATTGAATAAAGGCTTTACTGCAAAAGTCTATACACACTTGTAAATATATGTACATATACACTTATCTATCTAGAGTTCAAGGAAAAAATATGGAAGAAGAAAGACAAGTAGAAAGCTTTGCATTACTGGTGAATAAAGCCAATTTTAAATATGCTTAAATGTATCCAAGAAGAAAAAACAGCATGGGCTAATCCATTCTTTAAATGAAATCTTTAGGACACTTTCAAAAGGGGAAATTTCATCTTTACGTGTCCCCTTCTTTGCTGAAATTCTATTAAGGGGGATAAGTATTTGTGCCATCTATAACTTTCCCCTTTGCTATACAAATAGTTTTCTGGTAGAAGTTATATTAATAACACAAATACACAGCAGGTTATATTTTTTTATGAAAAAAAAGATAAAGACTCTATTTGGAGCTCTGTCAAACCCTGGCTGAGTGAATTTGAAAAAAGCATTAGCTTCATTTTTTTCAATTATGATATAATAGTCTTGCCACCTCAAAGAATTGCGTGAATTAATGTGATAAAATAATTTGCGATCTTTCAAAATAGGCACTCTAAAAATAAGTAAAGTTGTTTCACACTATTCTATTAACTTTAGGTCTTATTTTTAAAAGAAAATATAAGAAGGAAAAAATGGCAACTGTAGTTTATATCCTAACCACTTGCTCTTAAGAAAATCATTATTTTTGATGGATATCTCTACATCACATCTATTTCTGCCATTTCTCGAGAAACAGCATTTAAAAATTAAAAATATGTTTGCCCTTTGTCCTACTAATTCTACTCTTGAGAATTTTGCCTAAGAAATAGCCAAAAAGAAGTTTTATACACAAATATGTTTATTGTAGCCTTAGCAGCACAGGAAAAAAACAAACAAACTAATGATCCAATAATGGGGGAATGTTAACGTAAATTGTGATTTAACCACATGATGAAAACATCATATAAACATTAAAATATATACGTTTTAAACAAATTTTATAATCGCAAGGAAGAAAGCTTATCTTACAAAGTTAAGTGAAAAACAAGACAATGAACTTTCTAACAGGGGCTAGCCCAGTGGCACAGTGGTTAAGTTCGTGTCCTCTGCTTGGGGAGCCCAGAGTTCACCGGTTCACATGCCAGGTGCAGAACTATCCACTACTTATCAAACCACACTGAGGCAGGCCTCCCACACATAAAGTAGAGGAAGATGGGCACAGATGTTAGCTCCGGGCCAGTCTTCCCCAGCAAAAAGAGGAGGATTGGCAGTGGATTTTAGCTCAGGGCTAATCTTCCTCAAAAAAAGAAAAAGAAAGAAGTTGCTTACACACTGTGAGCTCAGCTATATCAAAAAAAGATTAAAATGAAAAAGGTTAACAATGTTTGTGTTAGGATGGTGGAGTCATAGATAATTATACTATCCTTTTTTAATTTTTCCAATTATCTATAGTGCTTTTTTATTATGTGTGTAATGAGAAAAATTGGAAGTCATATTTTAGAAGAAATATTTTCAGAATACATTTTAAATTCAATGGATTGAGTTCACCAAGAAACTGAAGTGAAGCAATGCATGAACATCTGGTTCTAACACATGGACACTACTGTCAGACTCACCAGCACCCTACACATTTTGTTCAACAAGGAGAGAGTTAACCAACTCATGGACATCGCTACTGTGAGGTCTCACACTTCAGCACCACAGAAAACTCTGCAAAACAGCAATTAGTCACTTAGTCCTCCCCAGCTCCATTGTTCATTGCTATCGCCAGACCAGATATCTGGTTCATCTGGAGCACAAGTTCTGTTTACCTAAATTGGCCTAATGGGCAATCCCTGCCAGGCTCCATGACAGAAAGCTAAACTATTTACCCTTCTAAAGCTCACAAATAGATGGTCTCAGTCCTGAGACCACTAATAACTTGTTTTGCGGGATAAAATTGTGTCAACCAACCACAGTGTCTGAGTAAGTTTCTGAGAACAATCTCTTCTCCTTTTTCACCCTTTTACTTCATTTAGTTTAGGACAGGCTCAGCATTGCCCATCACAAGAGTTACAACCTCCCAGAGAATTATTTGTGGTTTTAAGCAGACTTTGTTTGCCAGACTTGAGGTACGCAAAGGCTTGCACTCTGACCCCAGCAAACGAGAGATACTTGGAAACCTGACATGGCCTGTAGTTGTACCTCCCTTGCACATTTTGTGACAATCCTCAAGTCACACACATAAGAGTCCTCCTTCTCAGAGTGAAATGCTCTTACAGGAAAAAGCATAGGCTTTGGAATCAGAGAACTTTTGGTCCAAATCTTGGCACAGCCGAGTATTTGTCCTGCAACTTTGGGCCAATTACTTAATCCCTAGAGCCTTTGTGTCCTCCTTTGTGAGATGAGGGTAACAATTCTTAACCTGTTTGAGTTTGTAGGAAGATTCTTGAGATGATGTAGGTAAAAGGCTTAATATGGTATTTGATATTAATATTCACTAGGTTGTAGTTAAAATGAATGTACAAGGGTTAAAACAAAAGTTTCAACTGAGACATTTCCTAAAATGAGGAACTAGGACAAGGTGCAAAATTGTTCAAAGAATCTAAGAAGCAGAGAGAAGACCCTACAGTGAAGGGATGTGAACTCCTACAGGAGTTGGAGATCACAAGGAAGATATCCGTTGCATTGGTTTTTTTAGCACCTGGTTGATATTATCTTAACTATTTTTTTCTCAATTAGTATTATTGGAGTCTAATACACAGAAAAGGTACAAAACATAAATGTAAAGCACAATGAATTATCACTAAGGAAACATCCATATAACACCCAGCACCACAGGTCAAGAAATGGAACATTGCCAGCACTACAGAAACCCAGAGGGAGATTTTGAAAGAAAGTTCTGAAAAATAGCATTGCCTCTTTCAATGTAGTAAGTAGGGAAAATATCCTCATACCTCCGTGTCACTTACCTGCACACTAGGACACTGCATGACATGTGTATAGCAATAATGAGGAAGAAACCTGGGACCAGGTCTCCAGTTTACTGTTCAGACCACAGCCCATCCATCTGCTCTTTGCTTTGGTGCCCTGCCAGAATATTTCACTTTGCAGCCTCAATGAAGCACACAGTGGAAAAGTTCATCCAAGAAAGTGTCTTTCCTGGGCTCTGACATTGCTTGCACTTGTCACAGTGATTCTTAGAACACTGCATCATATCAAAAAAGTGGGGTTGTTAGCATAAATGAAAAGTCATTCAAAAATAATCAAAAAGGTAACTTTCTTCCTCTGTTTATAGCCTGTGATATAAAATTTAAAGCTCAGTGATTATAAAAGAAGGTAAAAATTTTAAACACCAGAAATACACTGTCAATTAACTCCCGCAAGTGGAAGTAGATTAGAATAGAATTCTTAAATATCAAAGCTGGTACCCGGCTAATATTTAATAGAGATTTACAGCTCTAGAACTTAAAAACTGAATAAATTAAAAAATCATTCTCTGGATTTTTATATATTGACCACTGAATTAAAATTAAATTTTCCCATAGCTGTAAGTCTTTAGCCAAATTCTAGTCTCAATCTAATATTTTGTGTACCTGTTTTCATTAAGAGGCCTAGGTCCAGAATCCAAAGGTGTGCAAGCTGTAAAGAGCCTTAAAATCCATTTTATCCTACGCCTTTATTTACGGCACAGGGAAAACAAAGATCCGGAGGGATAAAGTGGCTTATCTAGAATTGCCTAACTAATTACTTGTAAGGATGAATCCAGAACTCCAACTAATACCCTTTGCATTATACAAGAGATTTGCCAGCTCTGTTCTCCACAATTTGTATCTCCAGCGATGCCTCAAAGGCTGCCTCAGGTGTTAAGGAAGATTTTTAGCAGTTCACTGCAGAATACCAGACCCCATTTTCCTTTTCTTCTTTCAAACCAAGCAACTCCACTTTAATTTGTTTTACATATTGGCTTCCACATGAGATTTCATTTGAGGAACACATTTGGCTAAAACAATTAGAAAGCCATTGCTTTCTATGAGTATTAGTCAACTTTTTGTTTCCCAAAAATGCATCATGAATCAAAAGTATAAACCCAAGCATAATTTACCATTTTTTGAGTCTACAAGATAAATTTGAATTGCTACTAGCCCTTAACAAAACAACAAACGGGGGCTGGCCTGGTGGTTTAGTGGTTAAGTTTGCACACTCTGCTTTGGCAGCCAGGGGTTCATGGGTTCAGATCCAAGGTGTGGACCTCATCAAGCCACACTGTGGCAGCATTCCACATACAAAATAGAGGAAGATTGGCACAGGTGTTAGCTCAGCGACAATCTCAGAGTGACATCAGCATCGTGGTGGAGTGAGCCCTTCCCTTAGACCCTCCCCACTAAGATACAACAGAAAGGACATTCATAAACCAACAGAAGACATTCATATAACACAATAGACATCTGAGAGACCCACACAACCAAACGTCTGACGGTGGAGGTGCTGGATGGACCCCCCAGGAGGAAGTAGAAGGAGGCAAGGGGATCTCCTCTCCCTCCTTGGCAGCAACATAGGGCGCAGGGCTGCACATGGCTCTGAAAGGAGAGGGGGGAGAGGCAGCTCTCTGCAGGAACACGTTTATTCTCTGAATTGCCTCCTGGCCACTGGAAAGCTCCACAAAGAGAAGGCTAAGCAATTGCAGGTGTGTCTTCATCAACCCAGCACCCCAGAAGGGTAGATAGCAATGGCAGAGCAAGAATGCCCCCAGGGTCATCCACGCAAAAGAAAGTGCCTCTCTCCCCACCCAGCATACCAGCTCAGCCAGAGCAAGGGACGCCCACCAGAGTGCATGCACATGCATTTGTAAAGTAGTAGCAGTGAGTTGGAAATTGCAGATGGGCCCTGTCAGCATAGATTCCAAAGGACAGGCACAGATGTCAGGGATTGCTGTTGGCTCAGAATACACAGCTCCTGACACACACACTCCCAGTGGTGGCAGGTGGAATCTGCAACCAGATACCATCACTATGCAAAAGCACAACACCACCCCATCAAATAGTATGAAGAAATACATTGATACTCAAGACCAGAAAGAAAGTAAAAAGCACCCAGAAATCAATCCTGGAATCACAGAAATTTACAATCTAAATGACAGAGAAATCAAAATAATTAGCATAAAAAAACTCAATGAATTACATGAAAATTCAGAAACATAGTACAGTAAAATCAGAAACAAAATTAATAACAGAGAGAATTCTTCACAAAGAAATTGAAACTATAAAGAACAATCAATTGGAAATGTTGGAGATGAAAAACACAATGAATGAGATAAAGAAAAATCTGCAGTCCTTGAATAACAGATCTGATATGATGAAGGATAGAATTAGAAGTTTGGAGGACAGAAACATAGAAATGCTTCAGATGGAGGAGGAGAGAACAAAGACTAAAAAGAAATGAAGAAATTCTCCAAGAAATATCTGAGACAATTAGGAAATGCAACATAAGGATTATAGGTATTCAAGAAAGAGAAGAATGGGAGAAAGGAGCAGAGAGCTTGTTCAAAGAAATAATAGCTGAGAACTTCCCAAACTTGGGGAAGGAGCTGGAATTACAAGTAAAAAAAGCTAATAGAACTCTTAATTACATAAATGTAAAAAAGATCTTCTCCAAGCCACATGTTAGTAAAACTGGACATAGTCAATGACAAAGATAAAATATTAAGGGCAGCAAAACAGAACACAATAACTTACAAAGGAATCTCCATCAGGTTTTCAGCAGATGTCTCAGCAGAAACATTACAGGCTAGGAGAGAGTGGAAAGATATATTCAAAATTCTGAAAGACAAAATCTTTCAGCCAAGAATACTCTATGCAGTGAAAATATCCTCCAGATGTGATGGAGAAATATTTTCCCAGATAAACAAAAGCTGAGGGAATTTATCAACACAAGACACCCCACCACACAAGAAATGGTCAAAAAGCCCCTTATTCCTCCAAAAAGAAATAAGGGGTTTACAAAGTCTTGAGCAAGGAGATAAACATGCAGACAAAATCAGACACTTGCAGCTCTCTATAAGAACAAGTTAGCAAACAATTATAATACTAAAGATAAAGGGGAGGAAAACATCAAAAATAACTATATTCTCATTATTTTAACCACAAACTCACAATACAAAATGGAATAAGTTGTGACAACAATAACTTAGGAGGGAAAGGGGAAAGGGATGGAACCTGATTAGACTAGGGAAATAAGAGGCTATCAGAAAATGAACTATCTCATCTACAAGATTTTTTTATACAAACTTCATGGTAACCAAAAAACAAATAATCAGAACAGAGACACAATTGATAAATAAAGAGAAAACTGAGAAAACCAACGTAGAGAACTACCAAACTGAATTGGCAGTCCAAAATAGACAGGATAAGAAATAAAGCAAATGCAGAACCACCAGAAAACAAGTGATAAAATGGCAGCATTAAGCCCTCATATATCAGCAATCATTCCAAATGTAAATGGATTGAATTCTCCAATCAAAAGACGTAGAGTGGTTGGATGCATTAAAAAACAAGACCCAACAATATGCTGCCTCCAGGAAACACAATTCAGCTCTAAAAACAAACACAGGCTTAGAGTCAAGGGATGGAAGATGATACCCCAAGCTAATGGCAAACAAAAGAAAGCAGGTGTTCCCATAATTATATCAGACAAAATAGACTTAAAGACAAAAAAAGGCAATGAGAGAAAAAGAAGGGCAGTATATAATGGTAAAAGGGACACTCCACAAAGAGTGTATTTTACTACCAAAAAGTTATTGAATGATTCTGATAATTTCAAAACAAGGAGTTTAACAAGAAATATCACTATTATTCCAATCCAGTCTTATGACTCCATAAAACCTGAAACTGAGCAAGAGTCTTTTTTTTATTTAGGTGCAACTGACATAACATTCTATTTGTTTTATTTGTACAACATAATGATTCAATATCTGCATATATTGCAAAATGATCACCACAATAAGTCTAGTTAACATCTGTCACCAAACATAGTTATAGAAAGGGTTTTTTTTCTTTTGATGAGAACTTTTAAGATCTACTCTCTTAGCAACTTTCAAGTATACAATACAGTATTATTAACTAGAGTCACCATGCTGTACATTACATGCCCAGGACTTATTTATTTTATAACTGGAAGTTTGCACCCTTTGATTATCTTCACCTATTTTGCCGATTCCCCCCCCCCCCACCGCCCCCTACTCCCAGCTTCTCATCACCACCAATCTGTTTTCTGTATCTACGAGCTTGGATTTTTGTTTCAGGTGTTTTTTTTTAATTCCACATTTAAGTGAGATCATACGGTGTTTGTCTTCCACTGTCTGACTTATTTCACTTAGGATAATACCCTCAAGGTTCATATCCATATTGTCACAAGCGGCAAGGTTTCATTCTTTTTTTATGGCTGAATAGTATTCCATTCTCTATCTATTCACCCATCAAGGATACTTAGGCTGTTTCCATACCTTTGCTATTGTAAATAATGCTGTAATGAACATGGGTGTGCATATATCTTTTCAAATTAGTATTTTCAGTTTCTTTGGATAAATACTCAGAAGTGGAATTGCTGGATCATATGGTAGTTCTATTTCTAATTTTTGGGGGAACATCCATATTGTTGTCTGTAGTGGCTGCTCCAATTTACATTCCCATCAACAGTGCACAATGGTTTTCTCCCGTTTCTCCATATCCTCACCAACACTTACTTCTTGTCTTTTTGAGAAGAGCCATTCTAACAGATGTGAGGTAATTTCTCATTGTGGTTTTGATTTGCATTTCCCTGATGATCAGTGATGTTGAGCATCTTTTCATGTACCTGTTGGCCATCTGTCTGTCATCTTTGAAAAAACTACCTATTCAGATCCTCTGCCCCTTTTTAAAATCAAATTGCTTTTTTGACTATTGTGTTGTATGAGTTCTTTATATATTTTGTATATTAACCCCCTATCAGATACACAATTTGCAAATATTTTCTCCCATTCAGTAGGTTGTCTTTTCATTTTGTTGATTGTTTTGCTTGCTGTGCAGAAGCTTTTTACTTTGACGTAGTCTCACTTGTTTATTTTTGCTTTTGTTGCCTTTACTTTTGGAGTCAAATCCAAAAAATCATTGCCAAGACTGATGTCAAGTAGCTTACTGCCTATGTATTCTTCTAGGAGTTTTATGGTTTTAGGCCTTATATTCAAGTTTTTAAACCATTTTAGTTGATATTTGTGTATGATATAAAATAATGGTCTAGTTTCACTCTTTCACACATGGCTGTCTAGTTTTCTCAACACCATTTATTGAAGAGACTATCCTTTCTCCATTGTATATTCTTGGCTCCTTTGTCATAAATTAATTGACCATATATGTGTGGGTTTATTGCTGGGCTATCTATTCTGTTTCGTTGATCCATGTGTCCGTTTTTTATGTCAATACAATACAATACAATATGTTTTGACTACTATAGCTTTGTAATATAGTTTGAAATAAGGAAGTGTGATGCCTCCAGCTTTGCTCTTCTTTCTCAAGATTGCTTTGGCTGTTCGGGGTTTTTTTGTGATTCCATACAAATTTTAGACTTGTTTGTTCTATTTCTGTGAATGCTTTGAATCAAACATTCAGTTACTCCTCATTTTGCAAGTAAACAGAACCAAAATTTAGACAAACTGATGAAGAAATAAGCTGAGATTTAGCTATCATGTCACACTGTGCTGGCAGCCAATATGGTTGATCTTTGTCAAGTACAGAAAACAGAGAAGAGTTATGGGATAAGAAGCTGTATAAGAAATCTCAACAACTCCAAGTTCCTCTGGGGACTAGTATTATCTGTATGTCTGTTATTCAAATTTCACTGATTCCCAGAACACCATATTCAAAATACAAACACAAACATATTTTATTATCAAATATAATTTTAAATTATCTGCCATTTTGATTATCTAATTCAAGCCCAACCCCTTCTTCATTTTAGCATGTTTATTTCAAAGTTGTCTGTAAATCTAAATTATATCTATAAGGATTCTCACATTTTCTAAGATGAGTAGTTAATAGATGTATGTATTTGGACCAATGCCGAAGGCTAATTTTACTCAGTTTTTGTTTAGTTCCAGTCCTGTCTGGTCCTCTGGAATTAATCCTCTAGAAAGAAGGGAAAAGCCTCTGGTCAGTACCAGGGTAATGTTTAGGGGCAGCAAACATCAGTCTGACTTTGTTGGTATCTCTTTTGAAGGAAGAAGGAGCATCTATACAGAGACATCTAGTGGTAGACAGGAATCAATGCAGTCATTGGCTCCGGGACAACATTAGAGCATTACTTTTGCTCCATCTTCATATATCAAGGGGAAAAAAACACCTGAACTCTAGATAATGACACTTACAGTATTTATAACATCATTTGATCAACAAAAAAATTACTTTAAAAAGCAAAGAATTTGAAGTGAATCTTCTTTTTTCACGATAATAAAACTTAGCTTATAGTCAAGATGGATTTGTTCCCACCAGGTTTCTCTATTTTTTCAAGCCATAGTACTGTTAAGAAGTAAAAGAACAGTTTTACTAAAATCAATCTTTCCAGAAACATCAAAATCCAGAATCAACCAATTCCCCTTTATGTTGTAGAACATTAGTTTAATAGCATTACTTTATAAAGCAATATGACTATAATAAAAAAACTAATAGAAAACTAATGATCTATATCATGGTTGAAATCAGTAAAATGAAATAACAGTGAATCTTAATTAAACCATTCAGTATCCTTAAGATATTATCTTATGTGCCTCTTTTACAGAAATATTTTTGCTTCTTTCTTTAAAACGAGATTAAAAATTAAACAAAAACTTAACTTCAGTGCAAAATACAATTTTTCCCATTAGCTTTCTTTCCTGTTGGAACAGGAAAAGCACCTGCTTTTAAGGTTTTCCTGGAGAACTGTGGCACAAAAGACAGGAAAAGGGTGAGCATTTAGATCTGAGTCTCAAAAGGAGTGTATTATTAGGGACAACAGGTACAATGTTTTGACTTCAGATTAATTAACAACCTTAATCATTTCAACTGACTGACCTTTAATCTTGCTCAAGACTAAACTCCAGAATGGATATTTCATTGGCAAGGTGTTTTGTTTTTACCTTGCCTTCAAAACATGAATTATCCTCTACCATCAGTGGAATCAGACTACAGTATCTCCAGCTTTTCTAGTCCCAATGCCAGTCCTTTTTTTCTCATAATTACCATATTTTTCCATTTTTACTAATATAAAGATGGGCTTCCATATTTTGTGGTCACTTCGCACTCACACTGGTTTATGAAAACACTAACATTGTATTTGGACTTGTTACCCAGTCATCAGGCATGTTGGTATTTTACTTCTCTGGGTATCCTATTTCTGAAGACCCAAATATTTACTGTCCTCCACCTCAACTGCTCAACCTTTACCAGTTGTAAGATGATTTGGTATTGATTTTTATGAGGGAGGCTGAAATTGCTAAACATCTCATTTCACCTACTTCCAGATCATAAGTTGACCCTATTTTTTACAACTATTTCATATATCATATAAATATATGATAAATACATATATATAATAAGCAAACAAATTAGTACAAATTTTAAGAGCATCAAGAAACTTATTTTAGCCAAAAAGGCAGCAAAAGCACAAGCAGTGATTCCTTGAATCCAGATGGAAAGATGGGTAAAGAATGTTACTTTCTTACGAATTTTAACAAATAAAGTAAGATAGTTCTGAAAACTTATCATACATTCATTTAATATTTAGTATACATTTCTCAATCTTTTCCCCTAGGTGTTGCCCCAAAATGTCCCATCTACCCACTGCTTTTCTCAGACAATGAGTACAATACTCATCATGGATGGGATTTTTTTAATTAGCCATCGAATGTCAGATTAGACTTGGGGTACAGTTAGACTGATAATGTCATCATATGTAAACTCCCCCAATGGGACAGATTAGGATATGGTTAGGGAAGACGGGAATTAGAGGAATTAGGTGAATATATGGTTTTTGATAGACACATTGATGCACACAGAGAGATATATATATATACATACACACAGAAATATAGATATAAATATGTGTATTATATATAGTTTTATTGCCTAGATCTGCCCATTGAGAGTGCCTGGAAGCAATGACACCTCAATAACAATGAACACACCAAGTATCCAGATCTTGGTTTCTAATTACCATTCCCCACTAACAGAAATTAAGCCTCCTTGGTGAAATGGCTGACTATACACAGAATTGAAGCAGGGAAAGTACCAGATGAGCCTGGAACATCTTGTTATACCTGAGAGCAAAGATGTGCACAAATAATGATGGAGATAAATTAAAAGGACAGAGAAACCAGCTTGAACAAACTTCTACTCATACTTCTACTGCTTAAATTGGAAGCAATTTGAGGATAATATCAAATCATAACAGGAATGAAGTATAACCCATTGAATAAAATAGGAAACAATCATATTTAAATAAATTGATAGTTTGATGAGAAGAGAGATTTTATATAGTCTTAAAGTACCTCTCCACAAAATACCTACTTAAAACAAAGAGAAAACAGAGTAACTTTACCGTGGAAAAGTCTGGCAGACACTGCCTTAAGAAAAAAGTCAAACACTATCAGCAATGGGACAAATCAAAATTATATGCTATACAATAAGATGCAATAAGAACTTAGCATCACTTCTGGCATGTTCCTGTTAAAGACTCACAATTGAGTCTAATCTTGAGGAAATATCAGACAATCCAAATTAAAAGATATTCTTCAAAATAATTGGCCTTTTATTTTCAAAAGTGTTCAGATTGTAAGAGTCAAGAAGACTAAAGAACTGTTTCAAAGTGAAGGAAGCTAAAAGGAGATGACAACTGAATGCAACGAGTGATTTTACTGGATCCTTTTGCTATAAGTGGCATTATTGGAACAACTGATGAAACTTAAATGGATTCTAAGGAATATACCATCATAATGTATCCATGTAAATTTCCTGATTTGGTGGTTGAATTTGATTACGTAGGAGAATATCCTTATTAGGAAGAAATACACATGAAGGTATTCAGGAGTGAGCAACATAGTACCAAATGATTCAGGAAAAAAATAGTTCTGGTACTATACTTCCAACTTTTCTAAAACTTTATGCTTATTGCAAAGTTTTGAAAACTATATCTATGAAAACCCACCCAAGCATTTGAGTAAAACTGTTTTCAAAATATTCATATAAAATAAATTCAAAACCAATTTTCCACATCTGCTCCATTAATTTACTATTTGATTGGAAAACTAATCACTCATAACTACTTAAAAAGTGATACAATCTTTTTTTTTCTATTTGACATGATTCACTCAGCAAATAGTCAATGAGTTCATATTAGGGGAGGTAATAAGGTCACAGCAGAAGATAAAGTAGACTGTGTCTTAGTCTTATTGAGTTTACATTCTGTAGAGGAGATGAACAATAAATAAGAAAAGAAATCATTTCAGACAGTGATTGTGATATGAAGAAAACAATACAAGGTAACGTGAAAGAAAGTGGATAGAGTGGGAGAGGGTGACTTTAAAGAAAGTGGTCAGAGAGGGTCTTCCTGAAAAGGATGAAGACAGTGCAGGCAAGGGAGACACCTCGTACAAAAGCCCTAGGCAAGAAATGCAGGAAGAAAAGAGCAACCAGTGTGTCTGAAAAGCAACAAGCAAGGGGAGATGATAAGAAACAAAGCCCTAATACCAGCTCAACACAGTTAGCGTAAGAGAAGCGATCTTATAGAAGAAAGCCATGTTGGAACTATGAATAACCCTGAATCACTGACCCCTTGGAATCTTTGCTTTAGTTTGCCTAGATTAGTAAGGGTCTGTCTCAGGGGATTTGCAGGCTCTATAGATTTGATGGCCCCTCCCAGATGCAATAAGATGATAACTTTGTTCTTTTGAGGTCTCTAGGAATGTGATAGCCTCTGGACAGAGATTCTATGCTGATATCCATGACAACTGAAAGATCTGATGTGGCAACTCCCAGTCTGCAACACCAGGGGGTTCAACATTTCCTAACCCCCTCCCCTATAACCCACTGGCCTATATAACTGCTTCAAGATTCTATGCCCCACTTAAGATGGTTCTTTCGGAAATTAGTCAGTCATCTTCCCCCTTGCTGGCAAGTTGTAATAAAAAGTCCTTTCTCTCCTACCACCTTGCCTCTTGACTATTGGCATGTCTTGTGGGGAGCAGACAACTCTCCTCTCAGGTGGTAACAGTCCAAGATAAGACGCAGCACTAAAGTTGTGTTGGGCTTTGTGGGCCACATTGAGAAGCTAGACCTTTATTCTAAGGGCAGTGGATAACCATGAAAAGGTTTGACCTTTAATAACCCCTCTTACCTTTAAAAGATTACATTACCCACACTGTAGGACAAATGGACTGGTTGCAGCAATGCAAGAAAATTAGCAAAATGATAAGTTAGGAAGTTATTGTAGTACCAATGGGAATTGATTTGGTAAAAACCAGGTTAACAATTAGAACACACAGAAGTAGACAGACTGGGGAAGTATTTTGGACTTGACAATATTTACAATACACTTTCATAAGATACTATGTATTTTTGGTTCAGCAACTTCTATGTATTTGAAGTAACTTCTGTCTATTTTACTACTTAACTCCTTAATCTTGGCAGGAATAAAGTAATTAGGAGCCTGTGAACCTAGTTAGACCAAAGACAAAACAAATCTAGGGCAAAGTAAAAGTCCAAAAAGAAAGGACTCCTTTTGATATGTGGTTCTTTCAGTAAAAATGGCGGCTTTACTCTAATGTGAGAAGTGCAAAGTAGCATTAGTTTTTGTTCAAAAGAAGTGTTGGTTGACACAAAATGAGCATAAATTTGTCATTTGAAGCAAGAAGGGAGAATATATTCACAACTGAAAAAACAGGAAATGAGATATTAGGAACTACCATAATCTTGAACATCTATGGGGTGAATTGGGTAGAGAAACAGACAGCTTGAAGAAATCAGAATGTCAGCCCTGGACTTAGGAAATTTTACCAGAGGATACAATTCCACAACTAGCTAAGAAAGGGTGTGTTGAACTATCAGATTTGACTAAAACCTGAAGAAATACATACCTGGAGCCCAGTCCAACCCACAAACAAACTTTGCAATGTCAGTGGTCTGCCCAGATTAATTTTCCTTTCTGAGAGCAGTGTTCTTTGGAAGTAAAAGGATTTAGAATATACCACTGCGAAGGTTTTTTGTTGTTTTTTATTTTTTCTGAACTTCCCTTATCAGTCTAACAGCAGAGCCTCCTAAAAGAATTCATCTGTCATACATGAATCCCCTCCCTAGGAGTTATGTAACCAGGAAAAATTGACTCCTCTCACAGGAGACAAGAAGTTGGCACCAGGATAAGAAATTGCCTAAACAAATATTGTCACAAACCTATCACATCTCCCATCCATTCTCCTAAGGGCCCATTTATCTTTCCTAAAAGTCATATGTTTTCCCATAACTGCCCTTCACCCTCTCCCCTTCCCCTATTAAAATGGCTTTTATGCCCCAAATTCTAACTGCCTCGAGTCACATTTTTCTGTGAACATTCCTGTATGTACTTGAATAAAAATCTGTTTTTTCTCTTGCTAATCTGTCTTTTGTCAGTTTAATTCACATACCCCCAAACATTAAACCTAAGAGGGTAGAGAAAAAGTTTTTCCTCCTAAAAGAAGGAACAAAAGAATTTCCTATATAAAAAGAACAAGAGAAAGAATAAAACCTATTCCTCACTCAGTTGTTGTTTGCACAAGATCAATTTATAGATATTTTATACTCCAACTAAATCTTACAAAGAATTTTAAGCAACACTCAACAAAAACACATATAGTAAAATAATAAACTCTCATAGTAATAAATCATTCCTGGGAAAATTTAAGGCATGCGTCGGAAGGGAGTAAAACAAGTATTCAGATCCTAAGTGTCTATATAATTCATTTTCTCTCTAAGGTAGTCAAAGGGAAAAGGGAATTATAGTTGACTTTTTGTTGTTAAAAGGGAGGAATAATGATGCAATGATTCCTCAGAGAAAGCACAATTTTTCTTAGCACTTAGAGTTAAATGGGATTTCCCTCATGGGACACGGAGCCATGTTGTAGGCAGCATCCTTGACAACATTCCCACTGCAAATGTAGTATCAGATTTCATAAGTATGTTTCTTGTAGCATTCCTCCATGAAATGTAGGAATAACAGCTCAAGGGAGCAATGCTTAACAAAGGGCCAGGGTGGGGCTAACCAGCATCCCTGTTTGCCAAGTATTCTTCTCTATCTTGCTGGTGTGACTCAGCTTGTTAAAGCTTTACCACCCCTGGTTACGTGATCAACAGAGTTCCACAGAAGCTAGAGCAGGAGTTCCTCAGCTCCTCAGAACATAGCAGGTCTTATATTTGGTACATCTTCAAAAGGATATATAAATGACAAGCCCTTAAAGAGGCAGAAGACATGAAAGCACACGGTCTTGCCTGACTGGTATCTACAATGAGTAAAGTACAATTAACATGAGAGGAAGAGAAATTTAACTGAAAGTGTTCTAGGCTAAGACAGTGACTCTAGCTCTGGCTCTCTAAAAGCATGAGCTTTGAAAAGCTCATTTATCTTCCGTGCCTCCATCCCTAAAGTATCTAAAATATGCTTTGGGAAAAGTTAGATTTATACAAAGAAATATCAAGAACCAGGGGAAGTGTATTCCTTTCAATCATTAGCCACCACTAATACACTATTTGTCTTCCAAGAAGGAGCAAAGCTACATTCCTAACAAGCAGAGTATACGAACAATTAGCAACCAATTGGAGCAGTTCATTTGAAAATTTGTCACTTCCTAGAGAGTCACAAGTATGAATTAGAAAAAAAAGAATGAGTTTGTCCTTGAGACTCAATGAGTTATTTTCTAGAAGGATGCAGGAAAGTCAAAAGTATGGGATATGGAACATTTGACAGATGCTTCTATTTTTGATTATATGCAAAGTGAAGTGTCTCAACAATCAAGAAGTGAAAGAAAAACATTTAACAGGTAATTTTGTCCATATGTTTAAAACCGAGCTGCGAAACTTATTTCTTTTTCTCTAGGTGCTTCCAGGAAACGATTTCTTCTGGTCCACCTTTTGGTAATGAGATAAGGAAAACTGTGTCACTGTCACTTGAAGACTAATTGACCAGTTAGTTGGTCAACCAGTTAGGAGTTCTAGGAAGAAAGAGGTTACTTAAAGGAAAATCAATTAAATGGGTTGCCTCCTTTTGAAGGAAGGTAATAAAGAATCCTGGTTCAAAATATAGATCTGGCGTCAAAATGCCTGGGTTTAAACATTTGCTTGCTAGATGACAAAGAGCAATTTACTCATCTCTCTAAACCTTTGTTTCCTTATCTGCAAAATGGGAATGGTAACTGTAAGTACCTCATCAGGTCATTTTGAAGATTAAAACCATAATTCATGTAAAGTATTTGAAATAGGCTCTGCTTTATAGTAAATGCTCATAAATATTCATTGCAATGATTATACCTTTAGCAGAGTGACTTGGGTTACTAAGCTAGGCACCTCTCCCAAAAGGTGGTTCCACCAAGTCACTACTGAGAAATGTGAAAGGGGAATCTTATGCTGACATAGTTTAAACTAGATCAGAAATTCAATCATTTTCTTTCCCAAAGACTATTATTTATTCTTAAGAAATTTTCTCCCAAAAATCTTTCCCCCTCAAAAAACTCATTTTGACATTTCAAGTGTAGCTTCAATTTATTTTAACTAGCTAAAGAACATTCCATCTTACATAAACATGTTTTAAAAATATAATTAAAAGAAACAATGAGATTCCATAAGGGGAAAGAAGACAATGAAAATGTGTTCATGATCTGAACTTCATAGATTATAGTTGGAATGTTTGTACAGCTGCACTATTTAATTGGTTTACTATCTTCCCAGAATTTTGAGCAATACAAGGGGAAGATTGCTAGACTGTTCTTTTCATCCTGTGGCAAGTCAGGGAAAAATGTCGCAGAAGTAGTCTGGTTTACAGATGGAAGCAACTGGTTTACCTTGAGTTTGGTGGACTGGAGGAAAGAGTAGAAAACTACAGAACACAGTTGACAGGAACTTCTGCACATTCTGTGCATATCAAGAATGTGGCCATTGGATCCAGAAAACAATGCAACAAAAGTGCAGAAGATCAGACAATAAAATGAATATAGGAGTAAAATAGGAGCGTGTCTCCTGCTCCCACAATCGAACCCAATTCCCATTTACAGGCAATCTTGAGCCATTTAACCTAGATTAAACCCTCCCCAGAAACCCTAGACTCCAATCTAAAACAAAACTTCCCTCTCTTGAACTCAACAATTTCCACGAACTTCATCCACCTTCCAGATATAAGAAGAGAAATCCTCAACTCCCCATGTATACTAGATTGGTGTGTGTGCCAAGTCACTGTTGCTTCCGGGGATAGTAGAGCATTGCTCTCTCCTGAATCCTTGTGTCTCTATATCCAGGTAAGGAAGAGATGGTGGAATTCCAAAACATAAAGACCATTCACAGTTAGAGGTATAGCAAAAAGGACCCTGAATTTTGAGTCTGAAGATCTGGGTTCCACTCCTAGCTAGGTTACCAACTAGATAATCTTGGGCAAATAGTAAATCCTCTCTAAGCCTGAATCTCCTCAGTTGTAAAGTAGGTACAATAACATCCTACTTAAGAGTTTCTTGAGAGGATAAAAAGAGATAACAAATGTCAAAATTCTAGGTAAACTCTAACATGCCGTCAGAGTTTGCTATGATTGTTTGATAAGGTTTCCAACAACTGTGTTTTATCTCCCTCAAAGAGATTGTGACTTTCTTGGGAACAGGTACTGTTTTCTCATTTCTTTTGTATTCACCCATTTCTTGAGAGATATCTTTGTAGAGTGAGCAGAAAAAACACTGAACTGTATAACTTGGGTTTTGGTTTCTTCCATGAGTCATTTAATCTCTCTGATCCCAGTGTCCTTGGCTCAGAAGTTTATTTTCTCACATAACAGGAAGTCCAAAGTTGATGCATTATTGTCCAAAGCATCAATTTCATCCTCAGGCTGGTCATGAGATGACAGCCAGCAGCAACTGGGGCCACAAAGTTCCTGGTATGCTTTGCCCTTAAGTGTGAAGATGCATCCTTGCCTTAAGTGAACCAATAACAGCCACCTGGGAAACGTCATAGCACAGTGATTGGCTGAAACTATGGTTCTCCATTACAACGGCACTTTAGAATCACCTAGGAAGTATTTTTTAAAACACCCTGTTCCCATACGCCAGAGACTATGATTCAGTATGTCTGTGGGGAGAAGGGGAAGCTGGGGCATCATTTTTTTTTTTTTAAGAACTCCAGATGATTCAAATATGCAGCCAGAGATGAAAAACAGCACTTCAGAGTAATTAGAATGCACCTATAAAGCTGGGGGTGGGGATGTTTAGAAGATAAGCAAGAAGTGGATAATGTAGTGGATACAGCTACAGAGTATACAGCCCTTTAAATGTTCAACGTGCACATTTGCGTGTTAAACATTCAACAGTAAAGAAAGCTACTTAATGTTTTTTCTGGCTGCTTAACAAAGAAGGATCATGGCAAACAAAACAAAAGGAAGAGCTAACAGCCGAGTGAAGCATAAAGAACAAAAGCCCCTTTTACTAGTCTCAGACCAACATTCTTATAGGAATTTCTGAGATAGATTAGATATAGATGAGCTATACCAGCATAAAACAGGAAGCTCAATAAGGTCAAAGTTAAGGAGCATAGACCCCAGAGGTCAAGATAAAGTTGTCATTCAGGAATCTGAACAGACAAAGTCAATATCAGGACCCAGGGGACCATGAGTTGACAGTGAACTGACACAGAAGCTATTTCTATTAGGAAAGTAACTGATTCCAGAGAATAAGTGACTCTGAACCCCTAGAAAAGAACCATCGTGGAAAAGAAATGAGCTGGAAATGGTACGAGAAATGACAGCAGTTGCAGATACCTCTTCAAGTTGAACTGGCTGTCTTCATTGTATAGAAGCAAAGAGAAGAAAAGGAATCTTCCCAAAATAACAAGGAGGCAGAGAGATGAACTACATGAGACCTCTGAAAGGGCAAACTCCTCAGTGTTGTGCCCGTAGGAGAATTTTTCTTGTCAAAGTGCAAGGCTTATGACCTGGTGAACCAAACATTTGAGATTTATCCAAAAGGGAATTAAAAGTACAGAAGACTAACAACTCAAAAAACACCCCATGAAACAAATACATGGTAAATGAAGGACGTGAAGAAAAGCAGTACAGATATTCCATTATGCGTCAAGAGCAAGATATAAGAGAAGCAATGATGTAAACGTTTTATCAAAATGGCATTACTGAGGTCATTAATGATGTCTGAATGTTGGTAACTCAAGGAGTCTTGGGTATGTAAGCAAAATCACACAGATCACAGTTCTGGCAAAGTTACAAATAGGAAGCACTTGTGCAAACATTATGTGACAATGTCCCTTTGGGAAAAGCATGAGTGTAGTCCAGAAAGAAGTGTATTTGTCCAGTCTAAAGAAGCAGTTAGCTAATTCCTGACCCCTTCTACAGGCACTCCTTGGAATACTTTGAGTCAAAACATCAACAGATCCTATCTGGCAGCCATTGATTGAACAACCTTCCAACACACACCACTTAAACACAAACGAGAGTCAGGAAGCCCTTCTGTCTTAATAGAACTTTTTATCTTTCATGTGAGTTCAGTCTCCTGTCTTAGAATTGCGTTCACCACAAGTCTTGGAAAGGTTGTTAGTAATGCCTCCTATCCTTCTCCTCAAAAGCTCACTATTCTGTAGTATTTTTCCTCTTTGCAGGGGGGTGGAGGTAGAGGGAGTTTGGAATGAGAAAATTTGATTAATAAAAATAACGTAGCTTTGAAAACAAGAAAGAGAACTGAAAACATTAAAATAAAACAATCTTACACTACAATTCATTCAACCAATATCTATAAGAACCTACGATAAGCCAGACATCATGATAAGGGTTAAGATCATGAAAATATTCTGTAGACCCACTGCAAAAGAGACTAATAGGAATATGCAAACCAAAGCTTGGGAAGGTGATGGTGGAAAGGTATTTAAGCTGAAATGACAGTTCGTGAAAATTCTGCCAGTGGTGTTTTGATGCATTGGAGAGATGAAGGACTGGAAAATGGTGATATATTATTTGTGCCTGTAAATTTAAGTTAGTACATGTAGCATTTGCTCCTTCCAAAATTTTAAATGATTTTCAAATTGGTAAATCTATGTACTTTAAGTTGTTAATATATCCCATGGCACTGAGTCACAAGAATATAGGGCAAAAATTGGCTCCAAATTTATGTCTTTCAAGAAGTCTTCCCTCTTCAGATCACTCTGCAGCTGTCTCCTCGGTGCCCATTTATATTATTTTGTACGAGTGATAGTTATGTTGCAGAAAGTTAAGCCCACAGACTTACAGCAGTTGTGCTCATATCCTGGCTCGAAAACTTACAAGTTGTGTGATCCTAGATTTTCTCAATGAATAATCCTTTAAAAGCCCTTGTTACAGTTCCTGGCACAGGAAAAGTGGACAGTAAATATTAGGTATTATTATTTGTGGTTTCTTTATTGTTTTAAATTCTCATGGATTTGTGTCATATTCCTATGTTTGCTCTCAAGAAATTACTGTAAATAACTGCCTTCAAAAATAAATTCCAATGCATTGAAATATAATGATCAAACCTGAATATATTAATTTAAAAATGGCCAGATGTCAGAAATTCAGAGCATTATTGTTATAGTGTGCCAGAAATTCTGAGCATTTTTCTCATATTGTGTTGGGTAGGTAAGATTAGATTTACGCACTACATCGACTTCAGGAGTCTGTGCCTAGATCCATGAACTCTAAGACCTAACATGGTCAGGCAAACCCAGTCACTCATGTGACCCTAATCCTCAAACATCCATAATTTCACTTCCAATAAGATATAAGAAATGAGGGGATAACTTCTGGATACCCGTTTCAGAACTAGAAGAGATGACTATAAAGTATAAACTTCATGATAAGTTTCTGGTACTCTAACCAGACTCCTCCTCTGGAGGGATGGAGGAGGGGATCCAGCCACCTGTACAAAAGGGCACGTGTGGAGAGCTCCTGCAACGCTCATCTTCCCCTCTGAATAGAAGCTCAGGGCTCCCGTGCATCTGTGGTTCACACTGGACCCTGAGACATTTGAATAAACCCAACATGAGATGTTTCTAAAATAAGAAGGCAGTATGGATAACTTCTTGAGGGTCTTGGAAGCATTGCTTAATGAGTCCATGGCCTGTGGGGCCGACAGTCCTTGAAGTGTGAACATCAGCAACTGCAGACAACCGCACCAGGAAGGATGCAGCGTTCCGCATCTTAGAAAGGCCTCCTACCATTTCACTTAACTTCCCGGGAAGGGCTTTTCTTTTTTTATTCCAACAATACTATTTGACACCTGAGCTTCCTAGAGACTTAACTGACAATACATATTGTTTAGTAACCCTGCTATGAAACATGGTAGAAATATAAAGAAAATATACAGCAATATACAGAATGGCATTTCTTTGCCCTTCTCCATGGTTCTAATGAAAACAGAGACACATTTGATGCTGATACAAGATTACTGAGTCAGCACAGAATTTTTTTTTGTTCATGGAATTGGTGGTGTTTGGGAAAAGAGAGGATTTTTTTTTTCCAACAGCACAATATTTTGCAGCCATTAATTAATTATTCCATTTAATCCGTGTGCATTCCCTGAGGCTTAGCACAATATTCCTTAAAATCTGTGATAATTGTCAAAGTAATTTAGGTTTAACAGGACATATCTCTGACAGAGCTGGGGGAAAAAAGAACATGAAGGTACAAATAGCTCTTCCCAAAAGTAGAGGTTACCTGCAATAGAATTTAAATTGTACTCCTTATTGCCTCTTCATACATTTTTTTAAAACTTTGGTTCAGAAGATTTTCTTCTTTGCTTTCTTATATTTTTCTTTTTAGAGAGAACATCTTGCCACACTCTAAAAATATGTTATCATTGGCACATAAGCAATTAACTTTTATTAAACAAATATAGCAGCATTTTAAATTATTACTATCAATGTATGTTAAAGGGGAGGCAATGAATAGTCCTATTATGAATCACTCAGACTCTCTCTATAGACACTCTTTTCATAAGTGGTTGAAATGAAAAACCTCTAGGTCTTTCCAGTCTTTTTTTTTTTTTTTTTTTTGCTGAGGAAGATTCACCCTGAGCTAACATCTGTGCTAATCTTCCTCCACTTTATACATCAGTGGGCTCCACAGCATGGCTGAGGAGTGGTGTAGGTCTGAGCCCAGGATCCAAACCCACGAACCTGGGCCACCGAAGCAGAGCGTACCAAACTTAACCACTATGCCACAGGGCTAGCCCCTAATCATTTTTTTTAAATAAATTATTTATTAAACTCGCTTGAATGTGATTTTTAGGCAGTGATGTGCTGATAAATGTTTATCATTCGGCTATCATTTGTAGTCTTCACCCCTCCTTGTAAATACTCCCACCTTGGCTGATTTCAAGCTATCACCGTGATGCCCCCAACACAGTGTTTGGAAGAGGAACACATGACAGGCTCTCACAAGCTGGTATGAACCCACTCTGATACTCCCAAACACAGCCAGCAGGACTGACCTACAAGATGAAGCACACCCCCAAAATTCAGCCATTATCCAACATCTAGAGAGGTAGGTGAGTATATCCAAAATGATTTTTTCCTCTGCCTCACTGGAAAGTTTTCCAGTAGTCTTCATTTATCTCATATCCTAGTCTAGGAGATACATCAAGAACAACTAAAAAAAAGGTGGGGGAGGGGAGGGGAGAGTTCACTCGTCTATAGGATGTCTTAATAGCCCTTATTAGCATTATTATTGACTAGAATAAAGCACTTAGCATAAATTAACCAGGGAATTCTCAAGGATCCCTGAGGAGTAAGTAGGCAATAAGTGTGAACTCCATTTTATAAGAAGGGCAGAGTTTCTGAGAAGATAAGAAATTAAGTTGGGCAATAGAACATTAAGCAGCAAAAATTCTTTTTAGCGGCAGAGTGGAAGAGACCCACTCCTCTGGGAAAAACAAGCCATCTTTATTCCCCTACACACTCCAGTCTTAATACACTTGTTCTAGTTACACTCAACCTGTTCTTCCCAGCAGGCGCTCAGGGACTGGGGGAGTATAAACAATTAGAAGCAGCAGCCTCTGTGAATTTGAATTTTCCTTCGGCCTCCTCAGATACTGTCACCCATCCTAAAAACTTACAGCTAGAATAAACTGTAGCCTTATGAAATAGGCCACAGTACTGAGAAATTAAAATTTGTCTTATCCTTCTTGCTGAAAATTCACTGGCCAGAAGAATTTAAAAGTTTTTTTCTCCTCTCCTAGATATGCCTTTGTATTCTCAATTCCCTGGGAGAAAATAAGCCAGTTTTGGTTTCAGATCCATGAAGGTAGATTGAGTTATACGGTCTCAGAGGTGGAAGGCTTGGAAGTTTTTGCCCCAAAAGACCCTGAAGAGAGCTAGATTTCCAGGGACTGAAAGCTGGGGATGACAGCCTCAAGTGGAGGTGGGAGGCTGGGAGCAGAAGACACCTGCACACTGCTCCCTCGTGGCATCTAAGAAGCCCCAGAACTTCTGTGTGACTATCAGGATGCTGACAACACACAACTCAGAGGCTCAAGCCAATGTCCCAAGTCAATGTCCCAAGCCCATGTCCCATGGAGGAAGTGACTAGCAATGGGGAACCACCTTCAAATGGGCTACACAAGCTTAAACAGCAAGCTACACAAACTTAAACACCAGCTTAAACACGTCAGCGACTATCAAGCAGGACAGAGAACAGAGGCCCTCTTGTCCAATTTTTCTGCTTCATTTCAGCCCTCTTGGCTCTTTCGCTGTTCTGAGTGAGGTGGGGACAGGGGAAGGGTCTCCTGAAAAAACAACTTGAGTTTGACGGTCCTACTAGCCAGGCAGGCAAGGGGAGCCATCCGTATTTCATTTGTTTCAAAATAATAAAGAAATGAGATGCTTTTTGCATCTCAGTGTCATGCTGAAAATCTTGGAGTTCCTTGACTGTAGCAGGAAGGGCTTTTTACCATCCTCCTTTGCCTTAGGCTACTGGAAATCCTATCCTGTTAATCTGTACTCCTTCTATGAATGTTCCCTGACTCCACAAACATCTCCACTGCAAATGAATTAACATGAAGTCAAGCTTAGTGAACCGGCTCAGGGCTTTGACATTTTATACCTGCAACATGTAGGTTACCCTAGGTCTCGGGATGCTCCTCTTTGGTTAAATTACATTGATTAAAGATACGTGCAGCCCTCTTTAAATTAGTAATTACCATGAGAAAAGGTTGTTCCTGCCATACTTTTTTTGCCCGATTTGGACAATTAGAGATATCTCAGGTGCATTTCTAGAATCTTAGCAGCTTTGTGCATAAATTTTATGAAGCAAAGCAAAAGCAGAGAAAGCATGGCAAACATCAGTCTCCATCAATAAGCCCAGTGGTCAAAGCTCTTGCCTTCCATGCCATCAGAGAATAGCGGAGTAATATGCAATGATAGAGCGTTAGGTTATTGTGCCAACTTTGCTCGGAAGAGAGTGAGGCTCATTTTCTGCTTTTACTTGAAAGTGAACGTTTCTACCTTCAGATTGGACAGACTGTTTAAACTCTACGAGCCATGGCTTCCTCAACTAAAATTCTGCGTATTCAACTGGATGATCTCTAAGATTCCTTGCAGCACTAAAATTCTAGGATTCCAAGATATTATGAAATCCCAAAAACAAAGGAGAAGAGGGACATTGTTCTCATTCTATTGTCCTCCCAGCTGGATTTATCATATTAAGATTCTGAGTCATAAATAAAGAAAAGACACTGATACAATATAGAACTTGTATTTGTAGGAAGTGCATTTTTCATCCACATGGATCTTAACTATTTCACGTGCTAACAAATAATTGAACAGACTATCTATAGAAATGGTTTTGTCTATTCATCCACTTTTCTCTATAACAGTAAAAATAACTATTTTCTTTGTTATAAAACTGTGTTCGAATAAAAATAGGGAGATGCAATCCTCAACAGTTTCTGAGATCTAGCTGTGGGAAAAGTCACCGCATCTCTTTATATAAGCACAGAGGTAAGAGTGCCATCTACTGGCCTCCATTGTCTATTGGGGTCTTTCTAACTTTGATATGTACAATAAAATTTTTACTCCACAAATATTTTCTCAAACTTGAGTCTACACTCTGCTTCATGAAAACTCTGAGTTCCTTAATAGTTTGACGTACAGAGCCTAAATAGAAAAATCACTTGTCCTAATGTCCAAAATACACAAAATATAGTAATATATGCTAAATATACGAACCCACTGTGAACTAAATAAATACTTCTTTTAATTATATCCTACAATATTTACCATGTCAAAAAACTATAAACCTATCAGCTCCAAGAGTAAGTAGCTAATGTCTTTCTTTAACAGCTTCTAAGAAAGCTAGAATATTTGGAGTATTCATATGTAGGAAGTCGTGTCAACTGTCAAAAGTGTCCTCAGCTTGCAAGCAGTGAACTAAGGTGTAGGTCTGTTAACAGAGTTCAATGAAGGAAGAAAGAAAACACAGTGAAGTTGAAAAGTCATATATCAGATATGACCATCACTTCTCGCCTCCGCATTGACGTCAGTGGGCAGATGAAGGCCAGACTGAAGCATTTAGTGACTCTCCTTTATGAGGTGCTGTGATGTTAACATCTGGGCCACCAAATGCACGCTTATTCTTCTTAATCCTCCCCCAACGCCTCCTTCAGAAAAGATTCTCTTTTAAGGGAACCCCCTACAGCAATAGAGCTGCCCAGGGAATGTTTCACATAAAAACAAAAAATTCCAACCAATTTCTTAGCCCAGTAAGCCCGAGATCCTCCCAGGAAAATCTACTCCCTTGCCTGAAATGTTGAATAACTGTTTAGCACAATCCTGAAATTATCTAAGGAGATGTATGAGGCAACTGGAACATTTTTATTCAAAAATGTACACGAGACTTTCTATGCAGAAAGTATTTGACTGGAAGAAAATAATCTTTCTAAATAGATGAGATTCAATACGACTGAGAAGCCAAGAGAGGGACTAGCACAGTTTTTAAGAACTAGCACAGTTCTTAACTCCTTGGCATTCCTGTTAATTTTCTGCTTTACCTATATTGTAAAGATAACATAACAATTATATTGTAAAGATTTCTTAACAATTCACTGATTCTTGGCATTTTATTTTCTCGTGATGCCATGCTGTGAAGTTGTCTGGAAAAGCTAATTATTAAAATATTAAATCTAGTGACCAGTATACTTTAAATGAATTCAGGCATAGACATAAACAAAATCTGTATAGAAAGAAAACAATGTACTTACTGTCCTTTTGTTGAAAGATGACATCAATTGTGTTGTTTCCTCTGTGTACGAAGATGAGTAGTGTGAGTAAGCCACACTACAAATTACTCACAGTCTGTATTTTGAATTAAAGCTATTTCATGATCAAAGTGTGGTTTCAGCTAGTATTGGTGACATATCTTCACAGCTTTTTCATAACCAGTACCAGGATATACGAAGGCAGTTGCCTAAAGCTCACATCCTGCGTCTGGTTCTTTGAGAACGTCTTTAGATTGGTTTGTGTGCCTCCACCAACTTTGCCAATGTACTAATGACAGAGCTCTGAAACCACATCCACAAGAATGCAGGAAACCAATGGTGAGTTTACACCAAGTTAATGATAATAGACAACTTGAAGGAAATTAGTTATGTAACACATGCCACTCTTCATACTCACTCAACATTGAAAACCCCCGCAGATCAACTACAGTGACAAAATTCAGACCAAGCATAATTTATATTTGTTATTATACTCCATAATAAAATATTTTCCCATTTGTTTTTCAAGATATCCTCTAAGATAAGCAGACCATTTTACAAATCACTCGAGATCATGGACTCAGTGTTTCATAGTTGGAAATAGCTACTGGGTTTCTCCACTTGAGTAATGTTTACTGTAAGTCTTGAAAACCCAAACCCAGTAGAGCTTGTCAATAATATACTAGTAAACACTAAACCATAAACTTGGTTGACATAATCCAATGGAGGACAAAATTGATATCTGCTAGCACTGCCACATGACTCTGTTGATGGAATTCATCTCTCAGCCAAATAGCTGGCGCTGGCACTGCCACTCCCAGCAAGAAATGACAAAGAACAGGTGCCCAAGATAGACATTTTCCTCTAGACTGACGGATGACAGTATGGAGTGAAAACAATGGAGTAACACAAATTTGCTTTTTGAATATATCAAACTCATGTCAGTATCAAAATATATGAGATTATCTACAGGAAAAAACAGACATCAAAAGGTTATATTTTATCAAGTTTAATAGCAGAGTCAAGACTGAAACTCAATTCTAACCTTGAGTCCAGAAAGTAGGGTTGTCGATTGAAACAGTGTGAGAGAATATATATGTGGCCAACAAATCAGTAGCCAAAAAATTTTAAATTTAAACAACAAGCTATTGTAATTCACCAGTCTAGTGAAGTTGAGAATTTAATTATTGCAAGTGCGTGGAAACCTACTGCTCACATAAGCAGCTGCTGGAAAAGTAAAATGATACAACATTTATATACAGATATAGATAAAGATATAGATGATATAGATATTGATATATCCTTAAAAATATACAAATACCCATATCCATTCATCCAATAACCCCATTTCTAGGATAAACATAGAATTATTTATAAGGTCGTTTATCTCAAAGTTAATTGCAACAAATAATGGAAATAATAAAAAGGAGTGCCTATACCAAGGTGATAAAATTAAAATTAATTTTTGTCTCTCATTACAATGACATACTATGCGGCCAAAAAAAATCATGTTTTAGGAGAATAGTTTATGAGTTGGAAAATGCTTTACATGTATTTTGATATATTCATATGTGCCTTTGATATATTTTGATATAAAAAAGTTTACAAACAACGTGATAGGTATGATCCTAATGAAGGCAATATTTGTGAATACATGTATTTAGCAAATATATGGCCACTAATACACATATAAAAAGACTTGGATTCGAAATTATTGATTTTTTTCCTTCTTATAATTGATATTTTTCGAATTTTCTGCAGTGAATACACATTTGGTTTTTTACCAGAGAAAATAATCTTATTTAAACCAAGGCAAGGTGAGACACTTGGGAATAAACAAGACTTATGCTTTGGGAGGATGAGTGGCTGCAATGCTTTCAGGCTCCTCAGTCGAACACAGATTAGCACTTGGACAATTTATCTGGCTCTTAATTTTCTGGATGTTAAGGCAAAAAGGAGTGGCAAGTTCCTTTTTCTATCAAGAGAAAACACATTAAATTATTTACAGGTTTTTTTCCCCCTGGAACTATAGTCAAACAGGAATTTAGCGTCATTTGAATCCTTACATAAAAGACCTCATGAAATATATTGAGCAGTAACGTCAACTGTCGTCTTAGAAATTGGTAGCTTTCTTTTGGTAACTTTTAGGCATCGACCCTGTGATAAATCATATTCTACTGTATGAAATTAAATAAAAATACAATTTTGTTTGAGATCTGTGTTATATCCAGCAAGAGGTGGGTCTTCATAACATGTATTTAGATAACAAGTGTTTTTGATAAAACAATAATAATTTATCCTATAATGCTCTGTTCTAGAGGAATCATTTCATTGGTTGTAACAAAGCTTTAGTTAGAAGCAGAATGCTTCCTTTTATTCAAAAATATCTTTAGTCTCCCAATATATTAAACTAAAATAAACACTTCAATCCTTTCCCAAAGGGATTATAACAGGTAGTCCATCTAGTTTTGTGTGCTGCACATTGGAACATGTAACCCGCTCTGAATCACATCAAAACCCTTCTACCTCGAATTTGAAAATGTCCTATATAAGGTGTTCAACTGCATTCTTAGAAATGGCGTAAATAAAATTGTCTAGAAGATTAACTGTGGTGATCAGGTCAGCTTTACCCTAGCTTTATATAAATAACCATTTCACTAGTCATCCAATCAAAGGCAAAACAAAACCAAGGAATGAGTCTTTCTCTTGGCCAGTCGAGAAATGCCCAGCTCTCCTTCGCCTAAATCCTATCACACAGTGTATTTGCCTTCACTTTGCCTGGCTCCTATCCATCGCCGATTCACTGGCCTGTCTATCTTCTCACCAACTATAATACCGAAAGGTATGTTTGGGAAGAACATTGCTAATAATTATGATATCTGGCTCAAAAAAGTCATGGGCATGCCCCAGACATCCCTGTTTGCACTTTAATACCATTATTTTATTCAGCAAACATTTTAATTTCTTACTATGTGCTGGTATTAGACTCTATGCAAAACAGACTAGAGACAGATTTTTGAGGAAATACATGGAATAAAGTGTTATAATTGCTATGGTAACATTAGGTACATGGTTCAACAAAAAGCAAAGGAGAAAACTGTCAAGTTTCTCTAAATAAGAGCTGCACGTTCACTACTGTAAACTATGTGTTGGTATTCGCCTTTTCATGATCTCCCAAGTGTTCCTTTATCTCACATATTGGGATTTAAGGATCAAGTGCAACCATTTTTCTAACCTCCACCATATTCTCTTTCCACTCTCAGCACTCTTGACATAACCTAAAATACAGAGCACATATTCATATTACAGTATTTTATTAATATACTTTAATACAAAACAGCATTAATTAAATGATTGGTATACAAAGCTGGGAACACCCCTCCCTTACGCCATCTAACTATCACTTTGGGGGTTCTGGTGAACATTTGTGATGTATGTGGCATCTTTTGAACATTCTTCTTTTGTCTGTACGTTTCACACATTCTGAGTCCCGTCTCTTCAACACAGAAGCCAGAACTCCCATCTTGCTTGCAGCTAGGTAGAAGCACATGATGCACCCACACAGGACTGCAGTGCGGGCAGTTAGTGCCATAAGAAAGAAGATGCAGATGCAATCCATCTTTCAGTGAGCATGGCAGCAGAGGCATCTGGCTTTTCAGGGTCAGAAACCCCAGAACTTCCGGAGTCCAGTGCAGTAACATCAGTGAAGTTACAATGTGTAAGACAAAATGCAATGTCTGCACCAAGTGGTGACAGCATTCGTGTCTTTGCTGGAGTAGCCACAAAGGTCTGGTTTGGGCCTTGTTTCTGGTTGTGTAGTGGCTAAGCCAGAAACCCTGTCTATTAGAGATTCTTTGGTGGGCCAAATATACTTTAATAAGTTTCCTTCTTGTATAGTTAAGCTAAGGTGGATTTTATTCTTGGGAATAGTGACACACTTCCAATGGCTGTTGACTATAGAGGGAGCCTTTCTATTAAGGATATCTGATTCTAAGCCATCCTAATGATCCCAGAGCGATACCCTTGGAGTGTTCCACTTCTTACCCCTTAGAAACACAGACAATGCCTGAGTAGTTGCTTCAACCACTGAGTCAGCTTTTGGAAGCAGACTACATTACTTTGCTTCTGGGTATGTACACCCTTTCACTTCCTTCCTCCAAATCTTGGCACACAACACCATTAATTTTCTTCTCCTAAAGAAGTACCTGTTTCTCCTTACTACTTATCTTCTACCTCTTAGCAAATTCTCTCTACATTATAGAACATTTCTCCAGTTCTACAGTGACTATTTTGATAGTTATGTTCTAAAAATATTTTCAAAGAGTTTTTGAAAGTCTTCAGGAGGTATTTAAACTTTCCTTCTACTTCTTAATGGGCCTGGTAATTTCATTCAGAAAAAAATTCTCAGAGGGAAATCATATTACATTTCCCTAATAGACTTATCCTGTTAAAGTGTTTGTCCAGTAAGTCTCTCCATTATTAAAGATTCTACCAGCCTATCTGACATCCAATTGGTTTCTTCTGGAATACTAGCTTTAGCGGCTTATTGTTGTATACTATACTAAAAAAAATTAATAGCAGTTTACTGTTTTCATCTATAACCAGAGAAATCTCCACAGGCAGTCATTTTTTACTAAGCATAGGTGTGCATATGCAGGAGCATACATATATACTAATTTGTACTCTGAACTCTTGGAATTTATCATAATTCATCAAAACAGAGCTGAAATTTGCTTTCACATAATATATGAAAGATGGTTTTACTGAGCAAAGTATAGTATAAATAAAATGGAGGAAGGGTTTATACGAATTAAGAAAGCAAATTATTCTCAAGCCCTTGAACAGCTGCTATTCATGTACAAAATACTCTATCAGCTCAGGTCCATGACATCTCATACCACATCAGGAGTATTCTGGGATTGTATAAATCCATTCTGATATTTTGTATTAGCTTTTATAATACAGCCACTGCGTCACAGATATTTGGTCAGAAACTCTTGTAGGTTGACCAACCTAATGACTTCTACTTTCCTATTTGAGGTTGCTAAGTTCAAATGTAAAGAGTGCAACCGAAAAAAATTCATTTGATATAAGAATTAAGCAGGATACTGATGAAAGGTCACGCTCTATCACTGGCCATAGACACTTCCTTTCTTCAATGAGAGCTAAAAACTGGATCCTAGAATGGAGGTAGAGATTATGAATACCATGAAGCATTAATCAAAGCACACAAAGGGGATCTTGGCACTAGCTCTTTATGTTACTGACGTGATTATAGGTCAGTATAATTTCTGCTGTACAATGGGGGGAAAATGAAGATTTAGCATCATGCCTGGAAAAAGGATCAATACTGATATTTGACTTCAAGACTAAAGGAGAATAATAGCAATAATTGAGTGCTTATGACACGCTAAGCTTTTCTCTAAGAAATTTACATGTATTATCTCATTTAATTCTACAAAAATGCTAAGATGTATCTTTATAACCCCATTTTACAAATGAGGTACATAGAGGTTAAGTAATTTCTCCAAGGTCACACAGTTAGTACCACTGAGGTTGAGACTCAAACTTAGGCAACCTAAGCCCAGAGCCTGTGCACCCTATAATTTACTATATTGCCTCCCTATTTTCCCTCCTGGGCCCTTGAATTATTTGACATTCTATATTGTAGGTTTCTAAGTGTGTGATTGAAGGTGTGGGGAGGAAGAAGAGGGAAGAAAGGGAATGCTTAGAAAAATATCTAGCAGATCGAAATTTTCCTCCTCTGGGATTTGAGTGATGTCATTACCCTAAGTAAAAAATTGTGAACCAACATTATTCAAATATTGGTAAATACTTATCCTGGCAAAATATGCTTCCAGTCATTCAAACTAATCACTTATTTTTAGACTGGCTTTTTCAGAGCATGACAGTTTTAGCTATGTTTTCTATTTGCATCATCAACAGAGATTGAACAAGAAGCCATTGCCTTAATAATCAATCGTCTCGATAATTAGCCACTTGTTTCAACATAAAATGTATTTCACCTGCAGTATATAGAATTGAAAATTTCTAAATTGTGCTTTCAAGGCTCACCGAGCTTCCCTGTGCCACAGTAACATGCACATGCGCTTGGCCCTCGGTCACCACATGTTCTACACATACATGTATTCTCTGCAGATTATTCCCTGATCAGTAGAGTCCATAGGGCGGTTGCAATTGCGAAGAAAGCATCCTGGTAAGACAGACTTCCTGAAGTAAGGAAAATAGATCACTTCCAGGGGTGGGGTTCCATGTCACCATTAATTCAACAAACAGGTATTGAATGCCCATTTGTAGTCAGGGAATGGAGATACAGTATGAATGAACACAGGCCCTGTCCTCAAAGAGCTCAGCCTAGTTCATAGACTCGACAAGAAAACCAAATATTATGATACAGTGATAAATCTTAGGCAAAAGACATTCTGAGAGCACAGCAGAAGCAGTTAGATGGAGGATAAAGAGAGAGCGTATGAATCACACCCTGCAGTTGGATAGGGAAATGTTTCCAGAATAAAAGGCCCTTGAACTAAATTTTAAAGAGTGAGAAATTTTAGCTAGGGTGAAGGCATTCCAAGACCAGAGAACATAATCAACAATTAGCCTTAGAAAATTGTATCAAAACAGCAAACTATAGGTAGGTAGGTTGGTGTGATTGAATGACAGTGTGCATGTGGAGGCATGGTGAGTGATGGAGCTGGAAAGACTGCCAAAGCCTGGATTCCAAAAGCCACTTTCCCTAATAAATATATGTTGTGAATTATTCACCAATATTCTTTGATGCTCTCATAACCCCTCAGTTAAAGACAAATAAGTATATCCCAAAGAGCATAATTAGAAAAACACTGCACAGATTCTAATTAAACATGGTAGGCTGAACAAATAGAAGATTGAATAAATGAAACCCCAGTAATAGAGGGAACTAAAAGGGAAAAGTTAATAAATAAAAACAGAGTGACTTAAAGAACAAGAATAGAATGGATACAACAGCAAATGAGACAGTTAGAATTTTAGAAGATGGAAAGCAAATGGATGGATGGTAACCAATTTAATACATCACAGAAGGCTGAGTGCATTCAGAAGAAGAATGAATATGACCTATGACCAGTTGCACTGCAGAATCCCAGAAAAGCACAGGAATTAGAGGCCAAAAGTGTTTATGAAAGTGGGTATGAAGGCTGGGGCAAGTACCACTCCTGTAGCTTGGAAAAAGACAGGAAGTCTACTATGGAGAATGTGAACCAAAAGGCACTGAAAAGGTAGAATGGAGGGAGGACATGAAGTGCCATCAAAGGGATGACATAAAAGTCTACATACTGAATGGTGACAGCCCTAGGCTTCCAGAATGCTGGCAGCCAGATTTATACCCCCAACAGGTGACAAAAAAGACTCATCTTTGGAGACATTAACTGGATTAAGTAGAAGGATCCGATTTTTAAACTGATTCTTAAAAGATTGATACAACTTTGAGTAGCATGAGCAAGACAGCCCAGGCAGAAGGTATGGCGTGTGCAGACACAAGTCATGAAGGAGTATGGCAAGTCTGAGGAGTGGCAAGAGCTTCAGTATGCTTCACAAGTGGAATGCGTGGGTTGGAGAAGAGTGAGATAAGACGTGAAGAAGTTCAAGGACTACCCATTAAAGGCCTTATATGCTAAAAAGATTGCATTGCATGTTATAGACAAGGAGGGAGTTTCCACAGGAGAATGACATGATCAGATTTAAAAAGACAATTCTAGCTGTAGCATAAAAGATAACCAGGATTGAGGTAGAATGTAATAATGAGAAACCAGCTGGGAGACTGACTTACTTATCTCTAAGAGAAAAACTGGAGACAGAAAGAATTAAGGCAATACTAACAGGATAGAGGAGAGTCAGGATTCCAGAGATATTTATAATGCAGGATTGATGGAATATTTTTACCAACTGCACGTAAGAGGGAAAGGTAAGGTAAGGTAAGGTAAAGAGGCAGAGATGAATCTTCTGTTTCTAGCTTAGGAACTGGGAATGATGGTGACACTGTTAGCTAAAATAAGGAACATTACAGAAACAATCGCTTTGACAAAGGACAACAATGCAGTCAATTTTGAGACACAAGTTTGAGTTACTATAGGACATCTCTCCCTGGAAAGCTGGCAAAATTATCTACAATTGAAGAAAGAGAACTTACCTGGAGGTATAGATTTGAGAATCAGCACCACATAGATAATGAAGCTGGGGTAGGAAACAAGAGCATGTAGAGGAGGCAAACACGGGCCACCACTCTCAGCTCTGTGCCCAGGAAAGGCATCCCACAGCTACTGGAGCACTCTTTCTTGCTAAGCCCAAATGTGACTCCAGACATTTTCTTAGTATTGTTCTTCCAGCATCCACTACCAATCAACCAGAGCTGGCACACGAATTAAAAACCCATTTGTCTTCCTTGATGTAGAGCAAGAGAAGACAACAAGCACTGGACCCTGAGGAACAGGTTCTCAAACATCTTCCAAACCATCAGCTTCACATGTGTGTGCTGGTGTGAGTATAGACAAGAATCTGGTGTAAGAGTATTGTGAATTCATTTTACACCAAACTACAAAGTATGCCCACATCCATAGTCTTAGCTAACCTTATTTCTCATCTGGATTTCTACAGGAGCCTCATAAATGCTTCACCACCTGAACTCTTGTCTCTCCATAATCCAGGTTCCACATTGCAACCAGACTAATATTTCCAAAGCAGAGATATGATTGTATCACCCCTGCTATTAAAACTCCTGTATAGCATCTCATTGCTCTTAAAACAGAGAACAAGATTTTTCACAGGGCGTACGAACTTCATGGGGCTTAACCTCTGATTCTCCAGCCTATTGTGTATCATGTGCCCCTCCCACCATCCCCACACAATATTCTGTACTGCTCCCCTCCACCACCAGCTCCTGAAGATGCTGTCCACCATCCCTGAGGACTCTTGCCATTCGTCTTTACCTAGCTAACCCCTATTCATATTTTAGGTCTCAGCTTTAACGCCACCTTCACGGAAAGACTTCCAGAAGGTCTGGATGTCATTGTAGCACCATGTACCTTTCCTGCATAGCACTTACCAATGTTGTAATTTCACATGTGTCTATGTGCCCTGTTGTTTCAATACCTATCTTTGCTACCAGACATTAAGCTCCATGAGCTCAGGGAAAAAAAGTATCTTTTTGTTTTCCCAATACCTAGCATCATGTCTGGCACATAGGAGGCACTCAATAACTATTTATTTAATTTGGTTGGCTTTGTTGATCTAAATTTTGACAATATGTTCTCACTCCTGGAAAATATGCCTATATAAACTATTTACTAAGAGTTTACCTTCATTTTAAAATGAATTAATATGGCTAAACAGATAAGAAATAACACTTGGCAAACAGTATGGCATATATTTCAACAGCCATTTTAATTTCATCAGAATTACTCCATCATTTCCCAGGAAACTTGCAAAGTATTATTGAATAGTCACATCACTTCCTGAAATTACATGCAGCTGGAAATCCTACTGGTTCCAAAAATTTTTAAATGAGAAATCTTTTCTTCTCCTTTATTGGATTTGCAGGCTGCTTTTCAAAACTATTAGAATCCTTATTCTCCTCAGCATTGTCTCAAGAGTCATTAAGAATCACAATCTCATTTAGTTTAGTTAGCTGTGTAGAACACCTCTTATTTCCCACCTCTAGGCATCCCTTCTCTATAATAGGTTTTAAATTAAGACCACAAAGCTACTTTGGCAGCTTAGATGAAGCAAAAATATCCATTAAACACCTTTCCTCCATTTCTTCCCTTGATTCCTCTTTAAGTGAAAGATGGGCACTATGGAGAAGCAAGTACTTTCATGGTAATACATGAGTGAGAGCATCCTCTTAGATAATTAATATACAGTGCTAGCTTTCTAATGCGTTGTTGACCCAACCTAACATGAGAACTATAATGGTGTTCCATGACATGAAAGCACTACATAAATTGTATAGTCTTTTAGCAGCCAAATCCAAAGAGAAACACAAGTTTCACTTGGGTGCCACTTTTTCAGTAGCTGCAAGTGACAACTCTTGGACATGAATTGTGCTTTAGACAAAGCTGCCAAACACACAAGCATGCACACATTTCCCATATATCACCCAAAGCTCCTTAGCATTTTGTCTATGCCTTCAAATACGTCTTCAACACTACTGTCACAGGCCTTGTGATTCGCCCTAGTTACTTAGACTATACCTGGCTTCCCCTGCAGAAAAATGAAATAGCCTCAGTCAGACAACCTACCCGGACTTCTACTTTCTTGGTAAATGCTTTAGACCTGGGACCCTCCAGCCAAAATAGCCACGGCTGCTGACCTGATAAACTAATTTGTACTGAGATACTAATGACAAGTTACTGGATTATGCATTTCCCATACCATATACATTTGAAGCTTATTAGGGGGACCCAGAAATTACAGTGCCTTCAGCTAAGTGACCACTGATGGGAATTTTGGGAAGACAAAAGTCACTGAAGGAAGCCAGTTTAGGAGGTGGCTATCTACTTATTCTACCCATGCATATGTATTCACCTTTTCAAACATCCACTAAGGAGAAAACAAGGGATTGCAGATAAGAATAAACCCTAGTTGCCAGAATTCCATTCAATTCATTACAATTGAATTGACATAGTCCCTGGATATGGTCCCTACTCTCAAGAAGCTTACAGTCTAGGGTGCTTAGTCTTGGAGTCCAAGGCTCTATAACTTACATCCACTAGAATACAAGCTCTGTGAGGACCAGGAACTCTTCTTGGCAACTGTAAACTCAATGCCTTTCACTGAGCTCAATGAATATTTGGTGAATGAACGAATACTAGTAATATGGTCTTGCAAATAACAAAACCTTTCTTAGCCCATTTTTCCTTCTACAAAATAGGAATGACAATATTCACTTCATAAGATCTTTGTGTAGATTACATTAGATGACACATGCAGAAGCTCCTAAAAAGTCTTTAGGAAATAGTAAGTGCCTCTTTTTTTGATTAGGGAGATTGTGCTAATTGTGATAACAGGAACAAAAAGATGTTAACAGAGAGAGAATATAGTCAACCTTTGAGCATTCATAACAGAGATGGGTTCCCTTGGCACAGAGAGTTTGCAACACATAGATAACCCAGAGCCTATATACAAGTACGTAGACTAGAATAGGAAAACTGGGAGTGGAACAGCAGACTTGAACAGTCTACTTTGAGAGAAGTGGGAATTAACTAAACTCTTGCTATATGGGGAACAAGAGAGGTGGTAAGAAAGTAAAGGACTTAGTCTTAAACTAACTCCAGGTATCTCACAATAATCACGACGTGGTGATTTGGCATCACATATGGTATTTGATCCTCAAAATGGACATGACAATACAAAATTACTGAGGATCTAGAACATTGTGTTTTGTCCCCAGCTGTCACAATACTAACAAGTCACTAATCAATTCTGCATCCTGGCTATCATTAAAGAGGTCCTAACCAACTAAACAGCTAAAGAGCTATTTAAGACTAGTAAACGTGAAACACAGAAAACACAGAAAATAGAAATGAAATGAAAAATTTTCCCCAGGATTTTGCCTAACTGAAATATGTCTCTGTTTCTACCATATACTATAAATATCTCTCTCCAATAAAGATCCAAACAGGTAAGAATTCATTTTCAAGGCAATTTAATAGTATTGAATATGTTATTGTATTAGGTACTATGTCAGACACTAAATCATGTTATTTTGGTTCAGCCACTGTCTTACATAATCTAGTCCCTTACACAAAGTCCTACCTCCTATATACAAATATTTTAAATTGTTTTTCCAATAGAGGTGAAAATAAAAAGTTGCGCTGAGTTATTACTTTCTTTTAAATTGTCTGCTTTGAGAATGTGTGAAATATTGAACCAAAGCTTGGTGGTGCAGTCAGTGCTCTCAGAAGAGTTTTCTGAGGATGACAGAGGACATTTCATGGGAAGAAGAAACCTCATTAGCACCAGAGTTTAAACTTGTGATTAGCAGTTGAGCCCATAAATTTGTGACAATGAAATATGTTGCTAGTTCTCATCTCAGAAACTGAAAATGAAAGGAATATTTTTTAGCAAAGTACCTACTGTTTGACCTTTCAGTTTTCCTTCCAATTCTTTAATTATAACACATGGAGAGAACATGGTACACAAATCAAGCTATCTGGTTCATCATAAAATACATCCATTTGTTCATTCAATGCACATTAATTAAGCACCTATTATGTCCAGGAACTGGAATAGCACAAAGATGAATAAGATAAGATCTCATGAGGGAGACAGAAGTGGAAACAATTGCTCTATAACATTCAAAGTGTGACCTTTGTAGAACAAAGTAGAATGGAAATGTAAAGAGACCATGAGAGCCAGGAAAGTCATCACAGAAGTAGTGACAATTGAGCTGAATATTAGAGAATCAACAGAATGTTTTTCAGACACACAGGTGATAAGGGAAGTTATTCCAGTCAGCAAGAAAGGTATTTCAAAGACATGGATTGAGATAAGCATACTAATTTTGGGAATAATGAGCAGCCTATCCTCAGTAGGTGGAGCTAAGGCAGGCAGTTAGGAGAGGTAACTGGAAAGGTGGATTAAGACAAATCATGAATGTCCTTTATTAATTCATAAACGAATATTTGTTAGGCACTTTACTATGTGCTAGAAATTATCCTAGGTAATGCAAGCACAGCCAGGAACATGGCAGGCAAGATACCCACCCTAGATTCTAGTATACACCAGGCTGAGGAGTTTGGACTTTAGTCTAAAAACAACAGAGTTAAACAGGAAAAGTAGCACAAGCAGATTTAGAAAGACAACTCTTTTGACAGTGTGAAGAATGGATGGGAACAGAAGAAACTAGACATAGGAAGATGAGTCAGAAGGCCACTTCAGTAGACCAGATGAGTCCTGCTTCTGCTATGTCTGCTATGAAATATTACGGGATTCTCATATATGTATCTTCATCAGGAGTTTGTAAAGAATATTCATTCCAAAATTTCATTATTACTTGACTAAGTGAGTTCTCACAAGAGATGTGAGATTGTTCTCAAACCTTAACAAATTTCTACACAAAGAATATATTTTTGTTGGATCCACGTCATGTTGCACCACTGGCTGCTCTCGGTCATCTTGACTCATTTCCTGAACGTTCAGTTGCTCCAAGAGAACTTCATTTTGTCCAAGAGATTTGAGACAGGGTCAAACAGACTAAAGCTACCTACAGAGGCCCAGTGAATTCTCAATTTCCAGAGGACTTTCAAAAGAATAGATGAGCCAAGACTCTTGGACGCTAAACTGATTTTCTTCCTCTAAACCATCCTTCCAAAGACAATTAGGGCCTCCAGGATTTATGATCTTCCAAACTCTACTATCCACTTTGTATATATTCCAGCATCTCAAGAATTGCCCAAAGTCTTGAAATTGATGAGAGAGGGCCCCAGAAATTTGTTCTTTTGTGTATGGAACTTCACACATTTCCATCTATTATTTCATTTGCTCCCTATAACAAGCAAAGAAATAAGGCAAATAATATATCATTAGACCCATTTTAAAGATGAAGAAACTAAAACCAAGAGAAAGCAAGACTTTGACCCAAAGGTACAGGCTAGTAAAGAGTAGAGTCAGAACTACATTCCAGAGCTCTGACTCCTAGACCATGTTCTTTGCTTTATCTCCTTGCTGTCTCTTCAGCCATCAATCGTTGTCTCTCTCCCATTGTACTACACATCTGCATAACAATTCTTTGCTGTCTCAAGGTTAACAAATAACCTCTTTTATGTTAATCTAGACTTCATAAAACAATCACTCATTTTCTGAAGCTCAGACAAAGCCATGTATATTAAGCGATAAATAAAATCTCTTCTTTTCTTTAATAATTCCCTTCATCTTCCTCTCCAACTGACTTAGGGTTGCAAAGAAGTTGAGCACTTGTCAACCCACATTGACCTCAGTAAGCTGCAGGCTATTTTTAGATCAAGACTGACATATTCAGGCAGCAAAAAGAGCCAGTGAGACGCCAAACTCCGTATCCACCCTGGATATGAACAAAAATGGGAAGCAAGCTGGCCTCTTCAGTGTCCCTTCAGATTTATAATAAATTGTCTGGGAGAAGTTGGTGAATTAGCAGTGACTCCATGCCAGGAATGCTTTGTGTCAGCCAATCCTGGAGCTTACCCTGCTAAACCTAGGCCACCTGAGGTTTTTCAAAAGTATTACTTTCACAAGAAGTCCACACAGCTCAGCCACTGTTGCCAAGAACAAGGCCTAGAGAACACATTGGCAAGCTTTGCACTGGCCCACTATGTAGTCACAGGACGTGAGAGGCAGCATGTAAAAGAGGAAAAGTCTCCTAAGGAAGAGTCAGAAAACCTAGGTTCTTTACCTCATATGAGCCATGTGATGCTAAGAAAGTCACTAGGAAGCCCTTATGGTCCCTAGTGGCCTTCACTGTCAGCCCCTTCAGGAACCACCTCCACCTCGGCCACAGAAAACTCCTTCACCCAAAGTCACACCCTTCCAAGGGTAGCCTACGTACAATGACTGATAATGGGCTGGAAATTTTGGGCCAATGTGAGACATCTCTGATAGGCCTTTTCAGCTCCAGAGCTCCCCATAGGGTCAGCGGAGACTGCCAGCCTGGGCCTATATCACAGCTGGACTCCTCCTCTGTCCAACCCTGCTTCTTCCACCTCTTGTCCACAGGTTTAACCCCAAGGAAACTCTCTAATGCACATCCTTAACAATAAACACTATCTCAGAGTGTGCATCCTGGAGAACCAAACATGCAACACCAATAAATAAACGTCATGGACACTATAAGTGAACTCCAACAAAATGACATCCCAAATAAAAATCCTCTGAAAATCAAGTTCCTTTATTTAGACTAATAAATCTTCGCAAACCATGCAAAGTCACACCAGTGTTACAGTTGCTAAGCTCCTGAAGAACAAAAACACAAAGACTGATATAAAAAAATATATAGCAGCTCTGGTTCAAGATGGTGATGTTGGAAGATCCTGACCTCACCTCCTCCCATGGACACATCAGGTCTACAGCTACATATGGAACAATTTCCTCTGAAAAAAAGTCTAAAGGCTGGATGAGCAATAACTACACACCAGGCAAACGAGAAGAAAACTACCTCAAAGCAGACACAAAAGAGGAGAAAACAGGCAGAGGAGAAGGCAAGAAGATAGAGATGGAGGCAGAGATGGGAGTGATGCAGCCACAAGCCAAGGAATGCCTAGGGCCACCAGAACCTGGAAGAGGCAAGGCAGGATCCTCCCCTAGAGACTTCAATGGGAGCAAGGCCCTGATGACAACACGATTTCGAATTTCTGGCCTCCAGAACTGCGATAAAATAAGTTTGTGTTGTTTTAAGGGAAAAAAATAAATTAATTTAATTAAATAGAGCCTCTAGTTCCATTTTTTCATGATTAAATACAAGCAAAATCTAGACAGAATCATGGAAGCAGAGAAGTGTTTCGTCTCCTTTAGCAGCCTTACCTTTCTCTACAATCCCATCACATGCGGGCCTCTACTGCCTTCAGTGCCTCACGCTTTCCTGCTCTCTAATTCCCTCTTTCATTCCAATGGGAAAATAAACTGATACTGAAAGCCTGTAATGTCTCAGGCGTATCGTTGAAATTATGTTTGTCAGGTGACTGATGATTACAGTGGGCTCTGTGACAAGCACTCAATCTCCTTTCAGGACTGAAGGGCTTATTCCTCAGCGGCTGGAAGTGCTGCTGGCAGATAATCCTCAGCTTGTAGCTCTCTCCAGGAATTGACTTCAGCTGAAGACAGCTGCATCACCCACGAATACAACCCTATAAAATGACCAGTCAGTACACAAGTCGAATGGCCCTCTCACCAGAACTCAAGACAACTCTGAAGGTCCCAGATTCTGACCTCCCTGTGAAGTTGGCTGAGACTATGGGAGACTGCATCAGAGTCCAACTTCTCTGCCTACTCAATACTTCTTCCTTTCCTTCCCCAACAAATGTCAGGCCCCAAAACACTCCCTCATAATTTTCCTGTATGCTGGTCTCTGTCTCAGAGTCGGCTTCAGTTGGTACCAGGAGCCTTCTGGAAAAGCAGATACTAAGATGAGGTTTTGGTGTTTGAATATTCTCTTACTAACTGGCAATGAGAACCCTACCACTAGTGGTGAATCCCAGATAACTTCAGGTCCTCCATACCCACCTCCTACTTATTCAATGTGTACCAGAAGGAGCCAGAGAAGATGCATGAAACTGGATTCTAAGGAAGATGTATGAAGCTGGATCAAAGTGGACAGTGCAACTGTCACTTTCACCAGTGGTGAACTGGGATAATACACCAGTGGAAGGAAATGGACTAGCTGATGCAATGTATCAGGACTTGGAGAACTTGAGGAAATATAAATTCTAAGAAAAATAAAATTAGATGGCAGTTTCTGGGGACAATTTATGAGCCAGAGAAAAAGATAATGAAAGTCTCATATAAATTATTAATTAAAAGCTAAATGCGAAATAAAGTTGGAGGGCTCACATTTCCCGATTTTAAACTTACCACAAAAATACGCTAATCAAGACAGGGTAATAACAGCATAAAAATTGACATATAAATCAATGGACTCCAGAAATAAACCCATGAATTTATGGCCAATTGGTTTTTGACAATGGTGCCAAGTCCATTCAATAGGGAAAGAATAGTCTCTTCAACAAGCGATGCTGGTACAACTGGATAGCCACAAGAAAAAGAATAAAGTTGAACCTCTAAATCACAGCATATAAAAAAACACAAAATGGATCAAATACTTAAATTTAAGAGCTAAAACTATAAAACCCTTAGAGGAAAATATGGGAGCAAGTCTTTATGACCTTGGACTTGGCAATGGTTTCTTAAATATAAAACCAAAAGCACAAGCAACAAAAGAAAAATAGATAAATTGAACTTCATTAAAATTAAAAACATTTGTGCAAAGTACATTGTCAAAAGAGTGAAAAGACAACCCATGGAAGGGAAGAAAATATTTACAAATCATACATTTGATAACGGTTTAATATCCAGAGAACACCTAAGATTCAACAAAAAGACAAGCAACCGAAATAAAAAAACTAGCATAGGAATTAAACAGATTTTTCTCCAAAGAATATATACAAATGGACAATAAGCACATGTTCAGTATCATGAGTCATTAAGGAAGTCCAAATCAAAACTACAATGAGATACCATGCACACCCACAAAGATGACTACAGCCAAAAAGATAGACAATAACAAGTGTTGGCCATGATATGGAAAAACTGGAACCCTCCTACATTGCGGTTGGGAATGTAAAATCATGCAGCTGCTTTGAAAACCAGTCTGGCAGTCCCTCAAGAAGTTAAATATAGAGTTACAAGATGATCAGCAATTCTACTCCTATGTATATACCCAAGAGAATTTAAAAAAATATATCCACAAAAAAACTTGTACATGAATGTCCACAGCATTATATATAACATCCAAAAAGTGGAAACAACCCAAATGTCCACCAAGTGATGAATGAAAAACTCAATATGGTATATCCATATAGTGAAATATTACTCAGTCATAAAAAGGAATAAAGTAGTGATACACGCTATAACATGGACAAACCTTGAAAACGCTATCTTGAGTGAAAGACACCAGACACAAAAGGCCACATAGTGTATGAAAACATTTATATGAAATGCCCAGAATAGACAAATCCACAGAGACACAAAGTGGATTAGTGCTTTCCAGAAGCTGGAAGGAGAAGGGAACAAGGAGCGACTGTTAATGGGTTCATGGTTTCCTTCTGGGGTGATGGAAATATTTTGGAATTAGATAGTGATGATAGTTGTATAACTTTGTGAATAGAATAAAACCACAGAATTGTAACTTTAAAAGGGTGAATTTTATGGTATGTGAATTATATCTCAATTTTTTTAAATCTGAGGTTTGGGGGGGAGGGAATAAACAGATAAGTCTGAAAGCCAAAGGGTCTCCTTGGCAGCACATTAATATAATCTTATCTCCTGCAGATGGAGGGCAGAGAAAGCTGAGGAATAGGTCCAGTTCTTAGCAGAGTTCCAAAGAAAATTAAATTCTCAATCTAGGCAAATTGACTATGCCAAGGTCAAAGCCATCACTGCCAAAGGATGGGATTCAAAAATGTGGGATGGGAATCATACAGCTTGATGCATTAAAAATCCAGAATCCACAGATTCCTCTGAGTCCTCCAGGCCTGCCGAAGTGGCCCACTCCTCTCTGTTAAGAAAAAACGCTTTCTCTTTACTCAAAGACAATGTGGAGGCCTCCTTCGTGCAAGAAAACAAGCGGCCCTGCTCCAAGAACTCTTCCTTTCCCTGGCTATAAAATCAAAAACTAGGGTTGAGTCACAACATTATCCATCAGGAAAGAGCTAAGCCTACTAAAGGAGAAAGAGACTATATCCCAAAGGAACTGCAGGACTAGCCTACAGGTACTGATTGGAGCCAGGAGAATAAATACAGGAATCTACGGGGGTGGGGCCAGAACATATGGGAGAGCTTATCAATATTGATATGCTAAATATTAATTTAGGAGTTAATATTCTGGCAGTGCCCTTGGACATGATATTAATATGCTGCTAGCATGGCTCTTACAAGCTTATAGAAAGCGATGGCCCATACTTAGTGAAATAGAATTGTCAGAACTTCCACAGCAGACAGCGGAAGAAGGGATCACATGGCTTAGAGTAGTAAGGAGGCTGGAGTAGACAAACTGTAAGTCAGAAAACCCACCAGATAACTATTCTCCATGGAAGGGCCCAAGTGTTACTCCATTGACCAGAGGAATCAAATATGTACTGGTGAGTGTCACATCCATAGGAGAATGACAGAGAATAGTGCATTCTTAAAGACTTGCAGGGGTGACAGTCCCCATTATATCTCCATTAATTCCCCAGTCTAGTTCCTACAAATGCTAGAGAGAACCTGAAGGTTGACAAACTCAAAACAAATAGCCTTGACTGCAGCTGGTATGCCAGATATGGGTTCTGCTAGAGCAGATAACATGCCCCAGCTACACGGTATGCAGCCATTGATGTGGTGAACATGTTCTTTTCATTCTCATCCTCATCTGAAAGGAGAATCTGAAGTTCTCGTTCACTAAGAATGGATAACAGTATTATTTGCCATCTTGTGCGAGAGCTAGGTGGAAATGGTGCATCTAAGATTGGGCACAAGCAAGGCCAGTGGACACATTACTTGTGCCCCAGATCCTCCTATCATCCACTACTGTTTACTGAAGCTTCAGTTCAACCTATGGCTGTGTGGCTGTCTTCTACGATGGAGGAATAAAACTTGAGCTTCGTTCACAAAAGGTCGGCTCACTATGTGGAAGCAGGTAAAAAATAGACTGCAGCTGCACAATAGGCTGATCTTAAAAGACAGAAGGGAAGGGAAATCCTCTCAATGAGCAGAGCTGCAGGCAGTGTGCCGGGTAATATACTTCATGTGGAAAGAGAAGTGGACAGTGGCAAATGGCTTGGCCAATTGGTAAAATGGCTGAAAGCAAAAAAATTTAAGGAACGGGGATCAGGAGGTCAGGGGAAAAGGCATATGGATATACGTATGGGAATGGGCATGAAATGTGAATATATTTGCATTTCATGTAGTGCCCTCCAAGAGCATCCAGCATAGAAAAGATCATGCAACAACCAAGCAGAATTAGTCAACCAACTGACCTTAGCCAGCCTCTGTCACTGGCCAGCCCAGTGCTGAATTATGGGTGCATTATGAGTGAATTATGAATGAACTGGTCATGGTGGCAGAGACGGAAACTATGAAGGTCCCAATACGACACCTGCCACTCACCAAGGCTTACTATCCACTGGCACTGCAGAATGTGCAAATTTCCACCAACATGGAACACCACTCTTCAAAGAAACCAACAGACATTTGATAGCAAGCTGACTACGTTGAACCCTTTCCATTTTGGAAGGAGCAGTGATTCATCTTGACTGGAGCAGAAACATAATATGAGTATGGGTTTGACTTCTCTGACTACAGGGCATCAGCCAGTACCACCATATAAATATTTTCAGAGTATTTGACCCACTCAACACAGAATCCCACATAGCTTGCAGCAGACCAAGAGATCTATTTTATAGCAAAGAAGGTGTGGCAGTGGGATCCACCATACCACCATGTACCAAACCACCTAGAAGCTGCCAGCCTAGTAAAGCAACTGAACAGGCTGCTAGAGTTACAGCTAAGCTTTCAGTTCAGAGACAAGACTCTTTAAGGATGGGGTGCCAATCATGTAACTTATACATTCCAAGTTGATGACCATTAATGATGCTGTGTCTCCAAAAGAAAGAACCCATGGGTCTGAGAACCAAGCAGTTGAAGTAGGAGTGTCTCCACTTACCCTGACTCCCAGTGACCCACTTGTGGAATTTGCATTTCCTATCTTTGCAGCTCTGGTTTCTGTCAACTTATAGGTCCTGGTTCCCAAAGGAGATCCAGAAATTTTTCATATATATAGTTGATAACTAAGCATTTTGGCATCTTTTTGCCAAAGAAGTAGCATGCAAGAAGAGCCATCATCATCCTATCAAGAATAATTGGCCCTGGGGCCAGCCCCATGGCCGAGTGGTTAAGTTCGCATGCTCCGCTTCGGGATCCCAGGGTTTCGCTGATTCGGATCCCGGGCGCACACATGGCACCACTCGTCAGGCCATGCTGAGGCAGCGTCCCACATGCCACAACCAGAAGGACCCGAAACTAAAATATAGAACCATGTACTAGGGAGATTTGGGGAGAAAAAACAGGGGGAAAAAAAGAAGAAGAATTGGTCCTGATCATGAGGACAAAGTAGGGCAGGGAGGAATATATTTGGCACCCAGGTGATCCATTTGGACATCGCTGGGTATTCTTTTACTCGAATTCAAAGGTAAATGGATGAGTGCAGCAGCCACAGCCTGAAAAGGCCTGGTGACTAGGGGTTCAAATATCTCAGAGAAGAAGGTCTTGGTACCTTAAAAGATAAGCCACCTAGAATAGAAGAGATGCACGCTGAGGATGAGGGGAACATATTAATGGATAAAGAGAAGGGGGTTGACGACTATCAACTACAATCAGTAATAGGGACCACAGTTTAGCCCATTAAGTGTCCTTTTGTAGGCTTTCCCCATAGAAAGTGGTCCAACAGAATCTGGGGGACTCACTCCCAGACGTTACATGATAAAGTAGATTTGAGTAACAGAAGGGGTAGACTGAAACGGATACTATGATGTGAAGCCCAGTTCCTACAGGACTGAAGACTTATTTCCCCTGCTATGGAAGTGTTGTCACCTAATGGTCCTCAGTTGTCAGGCCTTTCTAGAAAGTGCCCTCAGCTAAAGAGTCTCCTTGCTCAAAGTTACAACCCCTTACCAGGGGCTGCCTACATCAATGATAGATGAACATGGGCTTATAGCAACCTGACGCCCTCAACTCAAAGCAGGACAGCTCTGCAGAGCACCCACCCTGGAGGGTTAGCAGTGGCCTTTGTTGAGACTGTATCACAACCTACTAGCTCTTTTTCCCAATCCTGCTCCCGTCTCTTTTCCCCTCAGCTGTTGATCCCAAGAGCACTCCCCCAGTAAATGCCCTGTTCACAAATTTCTGTTTCAAAGTTTGCTCTCTGGGCAACCTGATCTGCCACATTTACAATTATACCATAATGGAAATAAATTTTAGACAACACTGCATTTTAAGCTTTCTATCTATAAATTAACCTTACTTCAGCTCACCTCTTAATTCTGCTGACTTAATCATTCCTGATCACCTTATCACACATCCCCAAATAAAGTTTGAGAACTTTTCCTACATTTTTCAAGTCTCCAAAAGCCTACTCACACTTTCTTTAGTCTCAGTAAATGATCTTATTTCACTGAAATCAAGCTAAACATTATTTCCCTTAACCTACTTCCTCCCACTCTTAAATTTCTTTGTGTGCTCACACATACTTTTCTCTTTTCTTCCTTTCTCAGATAATAAAGTGTCTCTTTCCATGCCAAGGTTAATTCTTACTATTTAGCTCTTTACCCTATGGTTTCCTGACTTCTCCAGAACAATATTTCATCAAAGTCTTTAATCTCTCCATCTGAAAGTTTCCTTCCTTTGAGTTTATTAATATCCAAAACATTGTTCCATCAAAGTCTTTAATCTCTCCATACAAAAGTTTCTTTCCTTTCAGTCTATAAATACCATTGCTTATTTAAAAAACAAAAACAAAACCTTGAGGTCTATTATTTTCCTTAACATGTCATCTTGTTTCTCTCCTATTCTTTCCAAACAAACAAGGTGGAGAAAAGTATAATCTACTTTATTTTGAGTAGATTATCTACTCAAATTTTGAGTCCATATTTTAATAAACTATAATCTATATTCTATCCACAGCTCTCAACTGAAACACCTCTCTGAAAAGTCACCGATCACTTCCCAATAGCCAAATCCAATGACTTTTCCTTAGTCTTTTTCTTTCTCAACCATTCTACAGTAAGTTACATCATTTGGCCTTGTCTTATTCTTAAAATTTTTTCCTCGTTACATGTTCCAAGAAGCTGTAGTGCCCAGGTTCTCAAACTCTTTAATCATATTTTCTCAATTTCTACCACCCATTATAGGCACTCCCAAAGTTCTGTTCTTGATTCTTTTCTCTTCCTACTCAAATCCTCCTCTCCTTCAGTGATCCCATTTTTCCCCATCTTGAACTATAAAAAATGTGATTCTCAAAATGAAATCACCAGTTTGACACTTTCTCTTGGGCTCTAAATCCAAGTTTTTACCATGAAACAATATATTCATTGTTGATTTCAAAATAATGATACTTCATTATTTGTGAATATTTCTATTCCCAGTTTATTAAGTACTTATGCTAAATGTATGTTGGATATAATCAATATCTTTTCAAGATTTATTGAGATTAAATATAGATTTTATCTTTTGACATACTATACTATAATTTTAGACTCCCTGATAGTCAACTATCTTTATGTTTCTGTAATAAATCCTGCTTTTAAATGTTGTGTTTTTTTCAACACACTGCTTTACAGTATTCTGTTCAAGATTCCTAAATCAATATGCACAAACGCAACTGACCCACAAATTTTACTGAAACTATTTTCACTGGGTTTTGTATTAGGGTTATTCTTTTCCTATGCCCTGGAAATTTTTACAGAACACAAGAAGGGAGTTTCACAATAGTTTCAAGTACTTGCCCATAATATCTTCTGAGTCTATAACTCATTTTTTAAGGTAGTTCTTTAAAATATTACATTGTTTCCATTGTTTCTCATCCATTAAGATTTTTTATTCCTTCCATGTCAACTATGGCTAAATAAAATGCTAAACCATCTTTTAAAATATATGACTGAGCTAGTAGGACAAAGAAATCCTAAGAGGCCAAAATTCACACAAAAGTTGGAATCCAGCCGGATTGTTCCTTGGTGGCCTGGATACAGGTTTTAATGGGTCTCACACACAAGGGAAGGAACGCTAAGCTTAGATTCTTTACAAAGTAGAGAATCAGATCCAAGAATCCTGCATAAAGATGTAAGTGAGTGAAGTAGGGGGAAAGTATTACAGGGATATATAAGAAGTTTACTGCTATAGCCTTGGCTTTGGGGGAAGGAGGATAGAAATTCTTCCTGGAGAACTCATATTCATAGGCCTTCACTTGGGTGAGATCAGGAATGGAATTTATATTACCTCTGTCACTGGACAAACTCTAAACTGAAATTAAGTTTAAAGGAGTCCTAAGTCAGTAGTGACCCCAGGCACCTGGCAGTGGCAAACACATATTATCACTGGAGAAGCACATTTAACCCCAGTTCTCAATTTCCAAAACTATAATCCCAACGTTAGGAGCTCAACAACGAAAACAATCAAAGAAAAGGAGAAACATGCAACTATGAGCAAAAATCAACAGAATCAAGAAGATAAAGATATGCAACGATTACATACATTAGAATTCTCAGATACTGAATAAAAGATAATTCTATAATAAGAATATAAATAATAAATATAAACAATACATTTATATACTATATATACATATATAAATACTATAAATATATACATATATAAATACTATAAATATATACATTTATATATATAAATAAGAAATAAAATAGTGTGCTGAAAGCATAAATGAAGGAATAAGAGACTATCAAAATTGACCATGCAGATTTGAAGAGAAAATCAAATAAAACTTTTAAAACAAAAGTGTATTTTAAGTTAGAAATTTAACATAGGTTACAATATATGAATAAATAAAGTTAAAGGGAGAATTAGAGAGCTCGAAAATATTTTGAAGACATTGTTCAGAAAAATTTCTTAGATGGAAAATATGGGGGAAAAATGATTAAGAAACCAAGAAAATACAAAGAATGCGTCAAAGAAAGACCAAGAGATGGAAAATAAAAGAGAATTGAAGAGGTAGAGTATATAAGACAAAATAATTAAAACTTCAAGAAAGACGAGAGAGATCAGGAAAAGCAATATTTAAATAATCAAGAGCTAATAATTCTTCAGAATTTTTTTCGTGTGAGGAAAATTTGCCCTGAGCTAACATCTGTTGCCAATCTTCCTCTTTTTTGCTCGAGGAAGAATGTCACTGAACTAACATTTGTGCCAATCTTCCTCTATTTTGTATGTGCGATGCCACCACAGCAAGGCCTGATGAGCAGTGTATAGGTCTGCACTCAGGATCCAAACCCACTAACCCCGGTCTGCCAAAGCAGAACATGCAAACTTAACCACTATGCCACCAGGGAAGCCTCCCAGAATTTTTTTTTAAGTGAAAAAAATATAAGTCCTCACAATCAAGAGGCAACAAATCCAAGGAGGGTAAATCAAAAGAAATCCACACTGAGATACATTGTTGTGAAATTATAGAAGACTAAAAACAAACAGAAGATCTTACAAGCCATCAGGGAGAAAAAACAGATTCCCTGCAACAGAATGACTGACTGATCACTTTTCCCTCAAAAGCAACAACGGAAGTGAGAAGAATTGTGGAATATCTTCAAAATGCTAAGAGCAATTTTCAGATAAAATTGTATTTTCATCAGCACTGTCTTTCAAGAATAAAGTTGAAATAATGGTATTTACAAAAGAACAAAAACTCAAAGTGTTTAATATCAATAGCCATCACTAGAGGAATGTGTAAAGTAAGAATTTTACGGAAAAAAAACACTTCTTAGGGAAAGGCTAAGATGCAGGATATATCAGCAATCAAAGAAAATGGTAAACATGAGATGAATCTGAAAAAGCATTGTATAAATCAATAGCAATAACATCTAATGTGGCAGTTAAAATATTAAGATAGAACTAAAATACTGATCAAAATGTGAACATTCTAAGTCTTTATATTGTCCAGGAGGAGGGTAACTACAAAAAGATTAGAATAAAGTCTATATAACCTCAATAGTAGAGGTGTGAGGAATAATAAAGAAAAAAAACAATTCAAAAGTAGACAATAACAGGGAAGAAAAACATAAATAGAGTAGGCTAAACAAAAGCCCAAAATAAGATGGTAGAAACGAATTTAAATACATCAATAATTACACTAAATGTAAATGGAATTAATTATTTTCTTAAAAGACAAAATCATCCATTTACTGTTTATATTAAAACTATTTTAACAATAATATAAAATGCAAATAATATAATGACTAGTTTATGGTGTTAAAAATTAATAGAAAAATAAAATTCAGAACAAATTAGAATATAACTTGAAGAGAATTGATAGAGGATGTGAATAATCCTGTAATTAACAGCATTCAATAGATAGATAAAGTCTTTCTCATAAAAAGAATCAAGCATTTATCCCACCTTTGTTGTATAATTATACCTCAGGCTAGCCAAATAATTGATATAGGACTGTTCCTTTTTATAAAAAGTATTCCAACCAATAACCAGGGAAGAATTTACAGAATTAGAATGTCATCATTTTAAACTAATAATGAAATCATGAACCTAGGCAATAATGGTCAATGGCTAGACAGTTGCATAGTGTAGTCAGCATGGGCTTCATTGAGAAAATAGCATTTGAGTAAAGACTTAGAAAAAGTGAGGGAATTCACCATGTGGATAGCTGAGGGAAGAATATTCCAGACAGAGAAAACAATTATTGCCAAGGCCCTTCAATGGGAGTCTGCCCAAGAGTTAAGAACAAAAAGAAGCCAAATAAGGCTAGGAAAAACAAAAGGAGATGGAACCAGATTGTAACAGAGAGCCAAATTATGAGCAAGCAGTAGGATGGAATTGATATCAATTGAATGGGGGAAGACTGTGTGGAGGAGGTTTGCTGAATGAAATCAGGAACTTAGTTTTGACTATGTCAGATTTAAGATATTTATAGGACATCCAAGTGAAGTTGTCGCGTAAGCAATTGGATATATAAACCTGGAATTCTGGGCCAGAGACAAAAATGTGGGAACCATCAGCACGTAGATGGTATTTCCTGCCTGGGAACTGCATTAAGATCCCTAGGGAAGGAGATTGATGGAAAAACAAAGACAACTAAGACTCAGTTCTAGAGAACAATTCAGGAGAAGACAGCACTTTCTACCTTCTTATACTATATAATTTATTATATATTATTTTTATTTTTTATAAACTCTAAGACTGTAAAATTCCATAAAGGGAAGAATTTTTGTCTTGTCTGTTCCATCCACTGATACATCAAGTACATAAAGCAGTCCTTGGCTTAGTAGGCATTCAATGAGCACTTGTTGATAAGAATCTATAAATTATGCTTTTTATGTTTGTCTTAGAAATTCTTTCATATGTTGAGGCCATAAAGATAGTCTTCTCTCTTTTCTTCTAAGTGTATTCCATATTTGCCTTTCATGTCTACACCATAATCCACATGGACCCAAATAATGTAAAGGAAGGATCTAATTTCATTTTTCACACATCTCTTCATTTCTACAGAATAAAGTCCAAGATTGTTAGAATAACCTTCAAGGCATGTCATGATCCAGCTGCACTTTATCTCTCGTGTACTATCTCTCACTGACACCCTGTAGAGTCTTAGTTCAACCATATGAAACTATTTGCAATTCTTGATCTCTGGACAATGCAACATGATATGCAACAGAAATAAAAGGAAAATGTGAGGTTTTTAAAGACAAAAGCAATATTTGTGGATCATATAATTGTATGCCTAGAAAAATCATTAGAAAAACACAAAATTAATAAGAATTTAGAACAGCTAAAATATTTGCATCCATTAAAATGTTTGTAAAGATACTAAACTACATGAGATATGCTTATATTAAGTAATAAAAACAGAATTCGAAATTGTACCTACCATATTATTTAATCTCAGTTTTAAAAAATTAAATATAGGGGCCCACCCCATGGCATATTGGTTAAGGTCAGTGTGTTCCACTTCGGCAGCCCAGGTTTGCAGGTTCAGATCCTGGGTGCAGACCTGCACCACTCATCAGCCATGCTGTGGCAGTGACCCACATATAAAGTGGAGGAAGATTGGCACAGATGTTAGCTCAGGGCTAATCTTCCTCAGCAAGAAAATTTAAATATAGAATAAATGATTTAGGAAGCATACTAAAATGCTAATGGTCATTGTGTTTTGATGGTCAAATTTTTCCCTATATCCTAAGTTTTTTTGTTTTTTTTTTAAAGATTTTATTTTTTCCTTTTTCTCCCCAAATCCCCCCGTACATAGTTGTATATTCTTCGTTGTGGGTCCTTCCAGTTGTGGCATGTGAGATGCTGCCTCAGCGTGGTCTGATGAGCAGTGCCATGTCCGCGCCCGGGATTCGAACCAACGAAACACTGGCCCGCCCGCAGCGGAGCGCGCGAACTTAACCACTCAGCCACAGGCCCAGCCCCCCTATATCCTAAGTTTTATCTTACATGTATAAGTTAGTTTTATAATGAAAAATTGTAAATAAAAACATTTTATATTTGCACATAAATGCCAATACATCTTATTCCTGATCAGAGAAATTCCACTAAATTTCAAATAAAGCCCTGAAAAATGGGGACTTTAGTTATAATTTTACATCATTCATAACTACCAAAAAAATTGAAACATCCACTTAGGAATCTTAATTTAGACCTAGAAAACACATAGGCTTATTGTCACTAAAATTAACAAGTCTAAATAATAAAGAGATTTAGGGAAAAAATTTGTTAATGTAGTATAACTTGTAAGACAATAAAAAATAACATTTATTGTACATTTTCTATGATAAAGCTAGGCACTGTGTTCATTACTTTAAATACATTATGTATTTTTTGGTTTTTCTTTTGCTGGGGAAGGTTCACCCTGAGCTAACATCTGTTGCCAAACTTCCTCTTTCTTTTTAATGTGAGCTGCCACCAAAGCATGGCTACTGACAGACAAGTGGCGTAGTTCCACACCCAGGGAACCAAACCTGGGCCATCAAAGCAGAGTGTGCCAAACTTTAACCACTAGGCAATCAGGCCTGACTCTACATTCTCTCTCTTTTTTTGAGGAAGATTAACCCTGAGCTAACATTTGTACCCATCTTCCTGTATTTTATATGTGGGACGCCTGCCACAGAATGGCTTGATAAGTGGTGCATAGGTCTGCACCTGGGATCCAAACTGGTGAACCTCAAACCACTGAAGTGGAGAGCATGAACTTAACCACTACACCACTGGGCCGGCCCCACATTATCTGATTTTTAATCCTCCGAGTAACTCTACAACACAGATATCATTATCTGCAGTAATGGTTAAGAGAATGGATCGATGGCTTTTCGTCTACATGTAGTAGAACCAAAAAAATAGGTTTGCTGATAAGTTCTAAACTACCTACCCAGATAATATGAGCTTCTATTTTACAACTGAAAGTGTCCCTGAGGGTCACCTATTCCAACATTTTAGAGATAAGGAAATGCCAGTAGTCCAGGAAAAAAGAGATTTGTTAATGACAACACATCTAGAAAATGGGAATGACATCAATACCAGAATTATTGTTTTATCATTCTTTCCACTATCTCATACTTCAATTCCTAATTACTAAGCTCAAATCAAAATGATTGAATATGTGACTTCAAAAGTTACCCTGATAATGCATTCCTTCCCAAATGGTTTCTTTTCAAAAAAGATTTTTTAAAAATACAGGCTCACATGTCCATTCACATGATTCTGAACACTGGAGCCCTTTCAGGACAATACTTTGAGGCTACGTACTGATAGACAGTCTGCTTTTGGGGAACATCCACAGAACAATCACCTGAGTAGGTAGCACAGCTTTCAATATATAAATTCTCTATTAAAATGTTTACGAAGCAATTCTCCCTTTTGTTGCTAGTAAATGAAAACACTATATCTTCTGTTAAAAATTCATTAAGGAATGCCATTCATAAAAAGATTCAATTAAGTATATGAAATTTATCCCATTGTGACCTATATTGAGTTGTCTTATAAGACAATATAATCTTATTTCTGTTCTGAGCTCATCTCTGGAGCAAAAAGATTGAATTTCATTAAGAAAAACAGCTCTGCTCTTCCAACTAGAGTCCCAGAGGAATCTGACTACGTGAACTGTCCAGGGCATAGGGCAGGAGAAGGACCACTCATGCTGTGTCACACACACACGCTCACACACACATAGCCTTCCTGTGGCGTCCTTCCATTTGAAATTGACCAAAGTTGGGGGGATTTTGGGGGGTTTTTTGTTTTGTTTTAAACATAAGGAAAATATCACAGCATTCATTCATTTTTGACTAGAGATCCAGCAAAGGTCATGTGCTAATTCAAGGTTGATCTGCTGAAAATGATAGCTAAATGCTGTCAGGCCTCACTTAAGCAATCTCACTGAAATTGTCCTCTGTCTTCTCTGAAGATATAAATTCTTCATCTGCCTCTTGCAGCATAGACTCTTCCAGACTAGCTAGTTAAACATAGCTCTCTGTGTAGAAATCCCCACTGCAGGAACAACAGGCCCCACTCTGCTTGAATAGCCTCAAATGATGGAACACTTACTATTACTTCCTACACCAATCTGTGTTTTGTAGCAGCAGCTCTAGTCGGAATTTTTCCCTGTATTGGTCACAGAGTCTAGTCATGTTTGCTTAAATGTCCCATGGGTTATTAGACACGTGTGCCTCCACAGAGTAGCAATCATTAACCTCTATGTAAATGACAGGTATGTTCTCTCATTCATTCCATTTACCCAGCACTTTCTACACACCTTCCTATTCTATAGAACCTTGATCTTCAGTCATTAAAAACACATACAGCAAAAATTAGGGCATAGGCATTTGCAATTATAATTTTTCTGTCTTATAAATAAAGTATTTTTTCTTGGTCAGTCACATTCAAATGCTAATTTATAGACTGGTTTCATCAGAATTACTAGGGAATTATTTTTTTTTAATCCTGGATCCTGCCCCTAAAGATTATAATTCAGAAAATCTGGAAAGTCAAATTAAAAAAAAAAAAAACTCTTCAAGAGATTCTGATATGCGTGTCAAGTTTAGGAACCACTGGTCTAAATAACTTCTAAATTCTCTAGAGTCTCTTTAATATTCTACACTCAGAATTACTACTAGGCTTATTAGTATCCACACCCACTGTGCACACTAATTGTGACTACCACTCTACAGCTGTGAGAACAAGCCTTCTCAATTCTCCACTATTGCGGATTGGATTCCATGGGAAACAGGTTTTAAGTTAGAGATTGGCATTCAGGAAGTTTACTGAGGAGTGTTTACTGCAGGGTAAGGAAATAAAGCAGAATTGGGCAGAGTGAGAAGTTGGGCTGAGATTCCATCTCAAGAAAGACCAGCTGATTCACACGGAGCTCCGAGGCTGGACTAGCTCTTCAGAGTTGTTTTGAGTGGGACGAGGGGGTTAGGTCTTTATACCTGGTACTAACCTATCATTGGATGCTACCCCCAGGAAGGGATCATGAACTTGGTGAGGTGGTTTTCTTCAGCCAAAGGCAGCCAATGGCTAAATAAGTTCCTCAGTCCTAAAAGGGGACCTGGGCACACGTCACAGCAGCCAGTTCACACACTTTCACAGGAAAAAAGATGGGAAGAGTTAAGCCGGAGTATTTCTCAGTAGGGAACCAGCAATTTTCATTGCCAAAAAGAGCACAACATTATTCTCTCTCACTTCCTCCCATTTCGAGCACTGGATTTTTACGGAATGATTCACCACTAACACGAAGCATGAATTTCTATGTGGAATTATTTCTAATCTCTTAAATGACAATTCTTAGGGCCTCTTCGTGTTTATAGTTTTGATCAATCAGAAGAAACTGCTTCCAAACTGGTCATTTTATTTGTTTAAAAGATTTGTAATTAATACATGTATTTCTCCCTTAATAATGTTTCTTTGAAAAGAGAAAGGAGAATTTCTGATTCTTATGCCAATCACACACTATAGCCCTTTCACAGAGGGGTGTAATGAACAATCATTGCAATTTCTCAGGAGCCCGGAAATGGCCCTTTTCTCTAGCTTGCCTGATTCAATAGGTATTTAGACAAATAGAATAGGTGAGATCATATCTTGGCACCTCCAAACCAGGGGGGGCATTTAGGATGTCTAAGGAGATCATAACCAGCCATGAGAAGTGGATGGCACTGTAGAGAGGATGCCAAATACTACCGTTAGAGTCAAATATCCTTGGCCTAGTTCTGCCTCTGCTGCTTTTAGATTCTGATATTGAACATTTCAGTGTCTCTGAGTTTCAGTTTCCTTGACTAGTAAAATAGGAGGGACATCACCTCCATCAAAAGGGGTCATAATAATGACACAGAAAGATATTAACAGAAGGACTCTGTACACACATGCAAAGTCATCACCCTCGTCCTAGAGTCCTCCATTATTTTATTTTGACAAATAGAAATGGCAAGCAATAGGATATATTGGAGTATATGAGGAAGCCATTTGGTGTAAACCTAATTTGGTCTGACTTTGTTTTTCCAAAAGGGCCTGACATGGCCATCGAGCATGCATTGTATGTCTGCTTTAAACATTTCCTATGGCAAGAACAAATGCCCTTAAGAAAAAGGTGCAACTTCCCCCGACATTGGCATTTCCTTAAGGATAAGCATCTTTCCTTAGGCTAGGAACTGATTGCTGCACTCACCTTTGACCACCCAGCTCACCTGTGACCACCCAGCTCAAGAAAACAGACCTGCCACCCTGCCGTGTTCACCGAGATGGCAGACCTACCTGCTGTGTCCATCAATCGCTGTGCCGACAGAGCAGCCTCACGACTATTGTAAAAAGGACATTTCAATCATATGTGAAACATCCTCTTTGGGGGTATACAGCCACTCTGTCCACCCACTTCTTTGGGCCCTTTCTTCCTTCGGGAAGAAAGACCCCAGGCCATGATCCTCACATTTTAGCTCAGAATAAACTCACCCAAATTTTCATTTATAGATTGGTTATGGATTATTTTCGTCGACAATTTCTCTGCATTGTCTTCATAACCAGCACATAAGCAACTTGAGACAGGCATTTTCCTAAACCTCTGATTCAGACACATCACGAATCTTGCATACGATAATAAAAACTATGGCTTACTACGTGTCACATACTATGGCAAGCACTTTACATGTATTATCTAATTTAATTCTTCTAACAACTCTATAAAGTAGATTCTTGTCTTACTCCCATTTTACAAATGAGGAAACTGAAGCTTAGTGGGGTATCAGACATTCCTACCATCATAAAATGAGTAAAAGCAAAGCCTTGAGAGCCCTCAGTCTGCTTCCTTTCCTCTTCTTGAAGCAGTCCGAAGAGTGAAAACAGGAGCGAGAGAACTTTTCCGAAATCCTCTGATATCATTTGATCTTGAAAGCTTTTAATCAAAATGAAATTTTTAATTACTTGCTAATTGTTATTTTTAATACTTTCCATTTAGTCTGCAGACAGATTTTGTATTCATTTTTTTGGTACGAATAACGTAAGGATTTTCTTTAAAGAGAGTAGGGAAAGAAATAAATCACTGCTCCACCATCATAGACTGACAAGCAAAGTTAGGCAGAAGGAGACAGAGGGACCAGAACCAGCACCACCTGTTAACACCCTTGGCCAAAGAGACAGGACACATCCTACTGATAGGAGGTTAACAGCATCACATGCACAGATGAAGATAAACCATCATCACCCCCACAGGGCTGGACTTTCAACTAAGCTACATTTTCCACAACACTTTTCCTCGTCTTCTCCCAAAAAAATCAAATTCTGAAATGCAAGTTAGAAAAATATATAACACATTTGGAATACACTAGAAGCTTACACAAGTGACTTAAGTAATAATGTTCACATTTAAAGTCTGCAAGAATTAACTGGCATGATGTTTCTAAAATACAAAGTCCCTGAACCCCATCTCCAGAACTGCTGATTCATAGTTCCAGAGGACAGCCATGAAATCTGCATTTTTAACAAGAACCATGACTGGTTCTCATGCAGGCGGTTCTTAACCATAGTTTGAGAAAGGAAATGGATTAAAACGTAATCTTAAACCAGTCAGTGGATATACGTGTGTGTGTGTGTGTGCATAAAAAAACAGGTACGCTAAATTGAAATAAATATTCTATCTACAAATTCGCACTTTCAAGACCTCAGCAAGGAAAAGGGAGATGTGAGCAGAAAAGAAATCTCCTAATCAGAACAAAAGAGAGTTATGGATTTGGAGATGAAACTCCTAATATCTTCCCACTGAAGGAAAAAATTATAGCCTTGGTTGTAGAGAAAAATAATTTCTGCCTCAGGCGAAAAGGAAGAGGAGACACAAAAAGGGTCTTGTTAGTTACCAAGAGCTGGTCACCAGTCAAGAGTATGTCACCAAAAGTCTGTCAATATGTAACAGACAATAGCTTCAAGTTGTAGCAACTTTTAGAAGATCTGGAAATCATGCACTGGCCTAGGGATCTTCCACCATGAATGACCTTTCAAAAGAGCAACTGTTCCATGTTTCACCTCAAAGCAGAATGAGAACTATAATCAGACTAGGCAAAGGCAGGGAACAGTTCAAGACTTTAGGTGTTGCTACAGATGTTACCTTTGAAATACATACGTCATTAATAATTAGTCAATATTCGATGTTAGAAATAAATAGTTAATGTTTGTTCTTTATTAAAGTTCTACCATTCTAGAAAAAGCATGACCAGATAACATACTCTCTCTCTTCTTCCTCTTCCTAACATTCACATTAGGGTAAAAAGCTAGCCAAATAATACAGTCAGCTACCACCCTAAGCCTGATAGCAGCTTCCAGAATTTCAGATCTCATGAAGAATATAAACAGCTCTGAAGACAACTTTGCACATATTGTCTAGGATCTTAGGAACAATTTGTTTTCTTCATGTAGGGATAGAAATGGCAAAATTCTCCCTGGAGATATCATAAAAATTTCAGATCACTTAAAAATAAAAATCTTACTAAAAAATGAGCAGAAGATCTGAACAGACATTTTTCCAAAGAAGACATCCAGATGACCAAGAGGCACATGAAAAGGTGCTCAACATCACTAATCATCAGGGAAATGCAAATCAAAACTACAATGAAGAATCACTTCACACGTTAGAATGACTATTATCAAAAAGACAAAACATAACAAGTGTGGGCGAAGATGTGGAGAAAAGGGAATCCTTGTGTACTGCTGGTGGTAATGTAAATTGGTGCAGCTACAACGGAAAACAGTAGGGAAGTTTTTCAAAAAATTAAAAATAGAACTATGATATGATCCAGCAATTCCACTTCTGGGTATTTATCCAAAGAAAACGAAAACACTAACTCAAAAAGATATGTGCACCCCCATGTTTATTGAGACATTATGTATAGTAGCCAAGATACAGAAACAACCTAAGCATCCATGGAGGGATGAATGGAAACACAACGGAATCTTATTCAGCCATTAAAAAAAGAATGAAATCTTGCCATTTGCGACCTTGAGGGCATTAGGCTAAGTAAAATAAGTCAGACAGAAAAGTGAGATAAGATATCCTCTATATATGGAATCTAAAAAACAAAAACGAAAAAACAAGGCTCATAGATACAGAGAACAGAATGGTGGTTGTCAAAGGCTGGGGGTGGGTGCAAAGGAGAAATGGGTGAAGGGGTCAAAAGGTACAAAATTTTAGTTATAAAATAAATAAGTCCTGGGGCTGGCCCCGTGGCCAAGTGGTTAAGTTCGTGCGCTCCACAGCAGGCAGCCCAGTGTTTCGTTGGTTCGAATCCTGGGTGCGGACATGGCACTGCTCATTAAACCACACTGAGGCAGCGTCCCACATGCCACAACTAGAAGGACCCACAACAAAGAATATACAACTATGTACTGGGGGGCTTTGGGGAGAAAAAGTAAAAAAAATAAATAAAATCTTTAAAGATAAATAAATAAATAAATAAATAAATAAATAAGTCCTGGGGATGTAATGTACAGCACGGTGACTATAGTTATTGCATATCTCCATATTTAAAAGTTGCTGAGAGAGGGGCTGGCCCCGTGGCTGAGTGGTTAAGTTGGCGCACTCCGCTGCAGGCGGCCCAGTGTTTCGTTGGTTCGAATCCTGGGTGTGGACATGGCACTGCTCATCAAACCATGCTGAGGCGGCGTCCCACATGCCACAAGTGGAAGGACCCACAACGAAGAATATACAACTATGTACCAGGGGGCTTTGGGGAGAAAAAGGAAAAAAATAAAATCTTTAAAAAAAAAAAAGTTGCTGAGAGAGTAGACCTTAAAAGTTCTCATCACAAAAAAGAAAAAAATTTATTTTAACTATGTAAGGTGACAGATATTAAGTAGACTTATTGTGGTGTTCATGATGTATAGAAATATTGAACCATTGTGTTGTATACCTGAAACTAATATAATGTTAATGTCAATCATACCTCAATTTTTAAAAAATTTTTTAAATTTTTAAATTAAAATCTTACATAATAAAGCTAACATTTTTACAAAAAAAACCTTTTTAGACTTACAGAAAACATATGTAATAATAAAATTTTGAAAGCTTTCTCCTTGAGATAGAGGAGACAAGAAACCTGTTATCACAACTTCCATCCAACATTTCACTGGGGGGCCTGGACCTGGTCGGTGCAAAAAGGCAAGAAAACAATAATAGGTATAAAATAAAGGTATGAGTATTCAAAGGGAATAAATAAAACTGTAAATCTGTCCTTACTGGCAGATAACATGATTGTGTATGTAGAAAATCCAAAACCTTACAAACGATTGGAATTTAACAAAATCCATACACACACAGCCAATATACAAAAATCAATTGTAATTGTATATACTGGCATGAAAGAAATGGAAGGGAGAGATATATCATATTCATGGATTGAAAGATTCAATATTATAAAAATATCAAATCCTCTCAAATTGATCTATAGATTCAAGGCAATCCAAATCATAATCCCAGCTGGATAATTTTTAAGGAACTTGATAGTTTGATTAATGTTTTCAGAGCCCACTCGATTTATAACAAAAGGTAACACACAGTGAATTAGGAAAAGAATGGCTTTTAGTCAATGTTGCTGAGTCAACTGTATATATCCATATATGAAAATTTTGAATCTTGAGCCTGTATCTTATACCACATGTAAATATCAGTTCTGGATGTATTGTAGATCTAAACCTGATAGCTAAAATGTTAGGGCTTCTGGAAGAAATCATAACAATATTTTTATGACCTTTGGATAGACAAAGATTTCTTAAACAGAATACAAAAAGCACTGACCATAAACATAATAAAATTGATAAATTGTACTACATGAAAATTAAGACTATCTATTCATCAAAGCCATCATTAAGAAGTGAAAATTAAGACCCCATAGTGGAAGAAGATGTGTGCAATATGTCTTACTGACAAGAGGCTTATATCCAGAATCAAGAGAACTTCCTAAATCAATAAGAAAAACAGTCCCATAGAAAAACTGGGCAAGAAACTTGAACAGGCATTTTGCAAAAGAGGATATCTGAAGGGTCAATAAACATCTAAAGCTGCTCAACTTCTTCAGTTGAAACACAAATTAAAACCACTGTGAGATATCACTACCATCTGCCATTACGGCTAAAAATAAAAATGACTGACAATACCAAGAGCTGGAAAGGACGAGAAGCAAGTGGAACAATACTCTCACAAAACCACTTTGGAAAAACTGTTGAGCAGTTTCCACTAAAGATGATTACCATGTTGCTCCAGCAGTTTCACTCCTAGGGGTGTATACAAAGAAATATGCACTTCTGTTTCCTATAAGACACTTATGAGAATGTTCATAGCAGCTTTATTAGTACTAACCAAAAATTGTGGACTTTTCATACAACAGAATACTGAGGATGAACAAAGTACTGTTACATGCAACAAAAGGGATAAATCTCACACAACATTCAGCTAACAAAGATAGAGAAAGTACATCCTCTATAATGACATTAATATAAATTTCAGCAGCAGGCTAAACTACTCGACAGCTTAGAAGCCAGGATGATGGTTACATTTGGGACTGTAGTGACTAGAAGGTTATGGCATGGGGGCCTACAGGTTTCTGACAATAGTCTATTCTTGTTCTGGGTACATTGCCGTCACTTTGTGGAAATTGACTGAGCTATGCATTATGGTCTGTGCACTTTTCTGTATGCATATTATACTTGAATAAAACATTAATTTTTCTAAAAATTTCCAAAGCATGCCATAAAATAGAAGCATTCATTTTTCTTTGCCCACAAAAAAATGAAAGATCTCAGGAACTCCTAGCTCAGGGATGAAGCCAACTAAACGACTGCCCATACACAAATTGCAGTCTCAGGCTGCAATTTTCCTAAGGCTGATTTATTCTCAATATTCAGCCACACTGCTTATGAGTGTTCTTCCCAGTCTTGCTGGGTTTTCTCTTTCCCATCTTCTTAAGTCTGTGTTTTGTTTTTGCTCTCATTACATGGTTCTGATGCTGATGAGACTAGACTTCGTCAGATCTCAGAAGTCCATTTTCCATTTCTTAATCGCAATGATAGACAAAACATTTCCAGAAAGGCAACTTGCCATCCAAAATTACCAAGAAAACACAAAAACTAATTATTTAGATGCTAACCCATCTGTATTCTTTTAAAAATTTAGCATGGTTTTACTCTGATTCCTGCATTCTCATTTTGAAATCCCATTGATTTTCATTGCGTAATTTTAGTATTTTGCCAAAAAACCAAATTTTTAGGAATTCCTACTGCAAATTGGACTAACTGTTAGATATTTATCCCTTTATTCTTCACAGTCCATTTTCAAGGTCAAAAAGAGCATCAATTCAACTTCACATTTTATTAAATGTTATGTTGATGTTCTAAATCCCCTGCGGCACTCTCATTCTTTTCCCACTTTTCATGAGTCTATTCCATCAGAACCACAGCAACTAAAATTGCCCTGAGGAGAGAGAATTAGAATTTAGTTATTGACTTTTCCAAAGGGCATGGTAATGAGTATATAAAACAATCAGGTAGTAAATAATCACTGGTGCAAAATGAGCAATGCAAATGACTTCCTACCGGGGTTTTTAAACTTTCTTTATAATTAAGCTATAGTAAAGAACAGTGCCTAGCAATTATAATTTCTAATAAAGGATCTGGCCTATGCAATTTTTTTTATTACTTTCATTGAGCTATCCAGACTGAAGTCTCTATTTTTGACAGGTAACACAATTAACCCATAACGCACACTTGAGTCATCTTCTTTTAAAGACTATGTAATTCTGAGACTAAATTTTCTGTTACACCAAGATAAAAACCTCCGTATGGAGACTAAAAACTAATAAGCCAAACTTATAATTTCATTCAGAAAAAAATGGAAGAGAGCATTCTAATTTAAAATAATAATGAATTTAATTCTCTCCCACTACCAAAAAGTCTTTACCAATGAAAATATGCATACTTGTAATGTATTGAGGGTCCCCCAAAAGCATCTGTTTTTCTTACTGACAATTGGGTGGGAAAAAACCCTTGCAAGTCTGATCATTCCCTTGAAAATGACAATGATCTCCAAGTAAGATTTTTCTTCCTCTACGTGTTACTGATTTCCATGGCAACTCCCCATCTGCTTCCCACTATCTTCACAAGCTTTTGAAATTAAGCTTACATATGTCAGTGTTCCAAGATTATCTTTGTGTTTGCATAAACCATATGGCTCTTTGACAAAGTTGGTTATGCCAAAAACATTAGAGAAATATTTAAATGTCATGTCTGTTTTGTAAGAAAAAAATGGGAGTAAAATAAGAACAAAGTTGGGATGGAAAGCACTATTTCTACAAATCTACTCCTAATCAATCTTTAAGGCAATCACTACAGGCTTCTCTTTAGTTTCTAAATCAGAAAGTGATTTCAATTCTACGAAGAAATTATTCTACACAGAATATACTTGAGCTTATCCAATGCTTAAAATCTATAGGAAACACACAAACAATGTAACTTTATTTTAGCCATTTTCATTACACGATATACACAAATAAGGATCATGCAAAAGAGCAAGGCATCCCTTAAAAAAACAAAACTTATTAAAAGGCAGGTGGGAGCTATAAGTCAAACAAATTTGGAAGCTCTCACTACCAAATCCTTGTTGTAATGTTACTAGAGAACTGCTTCGGAAGTAATTAGGTCCATGAGAAATGTCCGGAGTGTTAAAAAGAAAAAAAGGAAAACAGTTAAACTTTCACTGGAGATTTGTTCTTCAGTCACACGTGACAGAAACCTCCAGCCACAAGCTCTTACAAAACCAAAACAGCCCTTAACCCTTAACCACTGAAATTTTGGTCCTAAGAAAGGCAACTATATTAATGGATATATTTCCTTAAAAAAATCTTCATTTTAAAGAGACCTTCTTAAAGATGTAGAAATGAATTTTAGATGATGTCAAATGGATCTGTCTCTTTCCTCTTTTTCTTAAAATTTTTTTTTTGCTGGAAAAGATTTGCCCTGAGCTAACATCTGTCGCCAATCTTTCTCTCTCTTTTCTTTTTTTCTCCCCAAGCCCCAGTACATAGTTGTATATTCTAGTTGTAAGTCCTTCTAGTTCTTCTATGTGAGCCACCACCACAGCATGGCTACTGACAGATGAGTGGTGTGGTTCCCTGCCTGGGAACTGAACCTGGGCCACCAATGCAGAGCATGCCGAACTTTTAACCAACCACTAGACCATCAGGGCTGGCTGTTTTGTTTTGTTTTGTTTTTTAAGTAGGCTGATTTGTCTTGCATGTGGAGGATGCATATGTCCTATGACCTAAAAAAGCTCAGAAGAGCTTCCCTCTCATAATCTCTTCCACCACTCTAATTTGCTCTTGTGCCCCAAATCTACTATTCTCTTTCTTCAGCTTCAGTCCTTGAAATTCCATAGAAATATTTGCATCTGAGAAAGGCAAGTTACTACATCTGGGCTCAGTTCATTTTCATTTCCATAGCAAACTGTAGTACTTGAGAAAATGGGACACGTGAGTTTTCAAAGGATAGAACAGCAGTATCCCATTGGGGCTTCATCTAGAAAGAGAAGACTGGAGAAAGCAACTACAGAGGAGGACTTTTTTAAAGTTGGGGCTGGGAGAGGAGTGTCATGAGCACATTAATTATCTGGAGTAGGCCCAAACATGGAGGACAAAGACTAGTTTAACTTATCCCAAGTTTGTTGAAGGTTAGGCCTGGCCTGATGCTGTGATATTTAACTTTGGATCTCAGATCCCTCTGAGAATACGATAGAAAGCTATAAACTTCTTCCTAGAAGTTTTTCCTTAAAACATGGCTACAATCCATGTTGTAGCACACGACAGGATTTCCTTCATTTTTATGGCTGAATAATATTTGCGCGTGTGTGTGTATCACACTTTCCTTATCCATTTATCCACTGATGGACATTTAGGTTGTTTCCACCTCTTGGTTATTGTGAATAATGCTGAAATGAACATAGGAGTGCAAATATCTCTTTGAGATCCTAATTTCAATTCTGTTGGATAAATACTCAGAAGTTGGATTGCTGGATCATGTGGTAGTTCTATTTTTAATTTTTTGAGGAACCTCCATACTGTTTTCCATAGCAGGAGATATTATGCTAAGTGAAATAATCCAGTCACAGAAGGACAAATATGGCATAATTCTACTTATATGAAGTATCAAATGCAGTTAAACTCATAAAAACAGAAAGTAGAATGGTGGTTGCCAGAGCCTTCAGAATAACACGCGTTTACCCTTACTGATACGAAAGAGAAGATAAAGTGGAAGGGAGGGAAAAAGAGAGATAACATCTTAGTAGTGAAGCTGTACCATCTGTGATAGATAGAATGTACATATACTCCATTTGTGTACAGATCTATGTATAATACAATAGTAGCTCCTATTTACTGACATAACTATTAGCCAGCACTCTGCTAAGTATTTGACATAATTTCACTTACATCTCACAACAATGCTAGGAATTAAGTATAATTATTCTGATTTTACAAATAAGACAACTGAAACTCAAAGATGTTAAGTAAACTGATTAACCTCATCTCAAAATGATCTGAATTCCTTTACCTAAATTTGCATTGTACTTTTACTCTGCATTACCCAAAGTTGGACATTTATTTATTGTCCTCCTGATCACTTTGTTCCCCAAATTGTGGGACAAATTAGACCAAATTTCGAGGGGGTTTTTTTTTCCTACAGCATCTGGAACAGGGCTGGAAAAAGCATAAATGTTTAAAAATTCTAGCTTAAAGTAAGTTAAATTAATTGATAAAGGCCCTTTTACAACTGATTATAGCTTTGCATTGAAATATATGTCAGGATCATTATTTTGTATAGTGGTTCCCATAGCCTAAAAATGCCATGAATCTATTAGCTTTTTGCTCATCGTGGCCAGGCTGATGCTCACATGGAGGTCAATCAAAGTCTGCAAAGTAGGACCAGCTGCCGCCTCCACTTTCGTATATGAGGATGTACTGAGTACACTGCTGGGATCCAATAAATGTCAAATAACAGCTTTAGAGTGGCATTATTAAATCTCTTTTGAAGCTCTTCATTCAGTTATGTGGGAGCACAGTAATTACACTGGAAGGCATTTTAATCCATCTGTCATATTTTAGAATTGTCTAGAATCCATTAGTAGCAACCCAGAGGATTTCAGAAGATCCTAGATCAAAATATTTCTGAGGAAACCTTGCTCCACTATTTATTAGCTGAGTGACTGTATTGACTATATTTTCTTATTTTCTGTATTCTTGATGCTCCAGCATCTAGGTCCTCACCAAAAGGGGAGAGAGACTGCCCCTCCCTGGGCTAGTCAATTCAAAGTGCACCTTTCATATGCAAACCAACGAATGCAGAGCCCCACACTAACCGAACTAACCCCTCTGTCTGGCTCTGAGACGCCAGGGGGAAATAATCCTCTGCCCTAATCATCCCAGGGCCAGATACCAGAAAACTAGGAGCAGTCCCTATGCCCCACAGCCCACTGAAATTATTCAAATTACCCAATCCTAAACCAGCTTACCCTGCCTCTCCCATTCCTTTCCAAAGACACCACAATAAAAGCTCTTTCCCATGCTTTCCATCTGGTGCTTCCTCATGTGGCCCTGCATGATGTGCTGTGCCTCCTGTTTCTAAGGAACTGTGAGTAAAAATTTGCTTCATGACTGTCATTTCCATGTTTGCACATCTTACCACAGCTGATTAAAACAAATTCCAGGTACATTTTAAAATTGTAACCTTGAGGGAGTTTCCAAACTCCCATATGACTCGGGCTCTTCATGTTTACAATGAAAGCAATAACATTACCTGCCTCACAAAATCATTACGAAATTTAAGGAGTTCACACATGGAAAACATTGAGAGCTGTACTCAATAAAGAGGGCACATTCAATAGATATTAGCTATTATTATGACAATTAATACTAAGTCATAAAAATAGTCGATTCTAAAATTAGCATTCTAAACCACCGTACTTTGTAAACTCTGGATACTTCTACCTTTGACATTCAAGGATTTAGCATCCCTGGGTTCAACTATATGTGAAAAACACTGAAGTTTCACGACATATTAGTAATGTCTAATTTTGCAAAGAAAGGAATTAAATTGAATGCAAGATGAGTATAATTTTAGTGATTGGTCTGGACAATGGCCCCAAATCTACAGTTCAACATGGCTTGCTGTAGTCCGATCTCTGGAGTTATTCTTATGAAGGAGTAAAACTTTCTTTGATTTTCTGTGGAAAATGCCCTCCCACAGGCCCCCCAAAAAACAAAGTTAGCTGATGATGAAAGAAAATATAAAGTAAATAAATCTAAGAGAAAAGAAGAGATGGTTAGAAGCCAGAAAATGTAAGTTTGGGATAAATTAAAGGATGAAATGTTGAATTCAGCCAAAGCCAGGAGATATGGTATAGAGTTCATCAGATGCTCTATACAAAACAAGAAAAAGCAATTCTTTAGACAGTTTCAAGGAGCCTTCCAACCAAGTGCAAAAACTGCTTACAGAAGAGATCAAACCGTACTAAAAATAAGAAGGGGGTCAATTTATAAAATGAAGAGATGCATAAAAAACAGATGATCCTTGAGATAAAAGTGATTAGAGAAAAAAGCCAGAAACTTGTAAAAGGAAAAAAGATCCAGTGAAGCAATAGAGAACAAGGGCTCTGCATTGACCTTTGTGATGAATAAGGGTAAATTCAAAGTGTTAACAAAGCATTTTTCCCCCAGAATATAAAGTAAACACGAGATACAGCATTAATCGAACATGCTGCTATGGAAGCGTTTTCTCTAGTGCCAAACAACACATTGGGTTATACATTGCCACAATACTCACAGCAGACATACAATCAAGAAAAGACGATAATGACAGTGGGTTTCCAGTTCCACACGTAAGGAGCTTGGAAGTCGTCACTCTGTCCTAACAACAAGTGAAAAACTGAACAGACTGAAAAATCAACAACTCTTTTTGGATCCTTAGAGAGAGGAGGGCACAGGACAAACCTGTGTCTCAAGATTGGAGAGACAGACAGGTGAACAGACTGAGTCATGGCTTACCGGAGCAGGGACTTACAAGCAGAAACCACTGTGGGAACCCGTGTGGGGGTGGGAAAACTTGAAATGTAATTGATGAATTGCTGGAGGCTCACTACACACAAGTCTGAGAGTTAAAAACTTCAGGGAGACTCAGTCACAGGGTGGCCCCCACAATATTGTGAGATGTACCTCCAGGAGCTCAACCAGATTCTCACAAGAAATATAGGAGAAAAATCTGTGTCTGGCAGAGGAAGGGGAAAAGGAACCATTTTCAAATATATGAGACCACTCTTTTCTTCCTAACAAGGCCTGCCCTTAGAGGAAACTATTAAGCAGAGCCTAACCTGCTCGAGGATTATCAGAATTTCATTCACCGGGGGAAGGAAAATACCCAACTCCAGCCCACACCAGCCATCATGTTCCACCTGGTCCGGGGCAGGGGGACTCAGAAACACTTGTGAAGTTCCCAGTCCTGAGACACAGGCTCACAAAAGACTGAGACCTCCTTCTCCCGACACCTCACCACCACATCACTAGAGGCCTATTTACAGTACTTCCTTTCCCTGGTACGTCATTTCTTGCTATCAGGAAAAAATTACAAGACATACCAAAAGGCAAAAAACACAAGTTGAAGAGACAGAGCAAGCATCAGAACCAGACACAGCAGGGATGTTTGATTTACCAGACTGGGAATTTAAAGCAACTATGATTAATATGCTAAGGGTTCTAAGGGATAAAGTAGACAGCATGAAAAAACAGATGGGCAATGGAAGCAAAGAGATGGAAATCCTGAGAAAGAACCTAAAAGAAATGCTAGACATAAAAAAAACAATGTAACAAAAATGAAGAATGCCTTTGATGGGCTTACCAGTAAATAGGACACAGCTGAGGAAAGAGTTCCTGAGCTAGAGGATATATCAACAGAATCCTCAAACACTGAAAACCAAAGAGAACAAAGGCTGAAAAAAAGAGAACAGAATATCCAAGGACTGTGGGACAACTACAAAAGGTTTAATATATACATAATGGGATACTAGAAAGAGAAGAAAGAGAGAAAGGAACAGAAAAAATATTTGAAACAATAATAACTGAGAATTTCCCCAAATTAATGTCAGACACCAAGTCATGTATCCAGGAAGCTCAGAGAACACCAAGCAGGATAAATGCCAAAAAAACTACACCTATGCACGTCATTTTCAAATCCATAAAATCAAAGGTCAAGAAAAATTTCTAAAATAAGTCGGAGGAAGAAAACACATCACCTATAGAGGAACAAAGATAAGAATTCCATCCAACTTCTCCTCAGAAGTCATACAAGCAAAAAGAGAGTGAAGTATTTAAAATGTTGAGAAAGAAAAAACACCAACCTAGGGGCTGGCCCCGTGGCCGAGTGGTTAAGTTCGCGCGCTCCGCTGCAGGCGGCCCAGTGTTTCGTTGGTTCGAATCCTCGGCGCGGACATGGCGCTGCTCATCAGACCACGCTGAGGCAGCGTCCCACATGCCACAACTAGAAGGACCCACAACGAAGAATATACAACTATGTACTGGGGGGCTTTGGGGAGAAAAAAGGAAAAATAAAATCTTTAAAAAAAAAAAAAAAAAAACACCAACCTAGAATTCTGCACCCTGTGAAATTATGCTTCAAAAGTGAAGCAGAGGGGCCGGCCCCATGGCCGAGTGGTTAAGTTTGTGCGCTCTGCTTCAGTAGCCCAGGGTTTCACTGGTTCGGATCCTGGGCACAGACATGGCACCGCTCATCAAGCCATGCTGAGGTGGCATCCCACATAGCACAACCAGAAGGACCTACGACTAGAATATACAACTATGTACTTTGGGGGGTGCTTTGGGGAGGAGAGAAGGAGGAAGAAAAGGAGGAGAAGAAGAAGAAGAAAAGATTGGCAGCAGATATTAGCTCAGGTGTCAATCTTTAAAAAAAAAGTGAAGGAGAAATAAAAACATTCTCAGGAAAAACAAAAACTGAGGGAATTTGTTGCCAGTAGGCCTCCTTGCAATAACTGCTAAAGAAGGTCTTCAGAGAGAAAGAAAATAATACAGCTCAGAAATTTGGATCTACATTGAGAAAGAGCATTGAAGGAGAAATAAATAAAGGTAAAATAAACACTTTTATTTTTCTTATTCTTTTTTGCATATGTGTGAGGAAGATTGTCCCTGAGCTAACATCTGTGCCAATATTCCTCTATTTTATATGGGACACCGCCACAGCATGGCTTGATGAGCAGTGCTAGGTCCACACCCAGGATCCAAACCTGAGAACCCCAGGCCACCACAGCAGAGCACACGAACTTAACCACTACGCCACTGGGCCAGCCCCTATTTTTCCTATTCTTAACTCATCTGACAGATAACAGTTCAAAATAATAATAGCAATGGTGTATTCAATTATATATGCTTATGTATATATCTTATGTATATACCTGCTTAGGTATGCTTATATGTAAGTGAAAAGAATGGCAGCAATGATACAAGGGATGAGAGGGAGTAATTAGGATTCTTCTGTTATTATAAGGTACTCACACTACACCTGAAGTGGTATAGTGTTATTTGAAAGTGGACTTCAATTAGTTGTAAATATATATTGCAAACTCTAGGGCAACCGCTTAAAAAAGTATAAAAGGAAGTATAACATATGATGAGAAAATAAAATGATATAAAATACTCAGTTAAAACAACAAAAGGCAGAAAAAGACTGGAAGAAAAAGAACAAGGGCAACAAATAAAAAACAATAACAATGGTAGATATTAACCCAAATATGTCAATAATCACTTTGAATGTCAATGGTCTGAATACACCAATTAAAAGATAGAGATTGTCAGAGTGGGGGCTGGCCCCGTGGCCGAGTGGTTAAGTTCGCACGCTCTGCTGCAGGTGGGCCAGGGTATCATCGGTTCGAATCCTGGGTGCGGACATGGCACCACTCATCAAGCCATGCTGAGGCAGCATCCCACATGCCACAACTAGAAGGACCCACAACTAAGAATATACAACTATGTACCGGGGGGCTTTGGGGAGAAAAAGGAAAAAAAATAAAATCTTAAAAAGAAAAAAAAGATAGAGATTGTCAGAGTGGACCAAAAAACATGACCCAAATATATGTTGGTTAACTATATATACAACCCAACTATGTGTGTGTGTGTGTGTGTGTGTGTGTGTGTGTATATATATATATATATATATATATACACACACAAGAAACCCACTTTAAATATAAGGACACACATAAATTAAAAGTAAGTGGATGGGGGCCGGCCCTGTGGCTGAGTGGTTAAGTTCATGTACTCTGCTTCGGCAGCCTGGGGTTTCTCCAGTTCAAATCCCGGGTGCAGACTTGGCACCACTCATCAGGCCATGCTGAAGCGGCATCCCACATGGCACAGCCAGAGGTACTCACAACTAGAATATACAACTGTGTACTGGGGGACTTTGGGGAGAAGAAGCGGAAAAAAAAAGAGAAGATTAGCAACAGTTGTTAGCTCAGGCGCCAATCTTTAAAAAGTAAGTGGATGGAGGGGCCGGGACCATGGCATGGTGCTTAAATTCAGCAAGCTTTGGTGATGCAGGTTTGTGGGTTTGGACCCCAGGAGCAGACCTACACCACTCACCAGCCATGCTGTGGCACCAACCCACATACAAAATAGAGGAAGACTGGCACAGACGTTAGGTCAGGGCTAATCTTCCTCAAGCAAAAAAGAGAAAGATTGGCAACAGATGTTAGCTCAGGGCCCATCTTCCTCAGCAAAGAAAAAAGAAGTTGATAGAGGAAAATATACTATGCTAACACTAATCAAAGAAAGCAGGTGTAGCTATATTAATTTTAGATAGAGCAGACTTCAAAGTAAGGAACGTTATCTGGGATAAATAAGAGCACTATCTAAAGATAAAGGGGTCAATTCTCCAAGAAGACATAACAAGTCTTAACATGTATGTACCTAACAACAGAACATCAAACTATGTGAGCCAAAAAGTTATATAGAACTGCAAAGAGAAATAGGTGAATCCACTATCATATTGGAGTCTTCAACACCCCTTTCTCAGAAATGGACAGAACTACCTGGCAGAAAATCAGCAAGGACATAGTTGAATTCAACAACACTATCAATTAAGTTGATGCAATTGATATCTATAAACTACTTCATCCAATAACAGCAGAATAAATATTTTTTCTCAAGCTCACACAAAACATTCACCAAGATAGATCACATTCTGGGCCATAAAACACATCTGAACAAATTTAAAAGAATAGAAATCTTACAGTGTTTGCTCTCAGACCACAATGAAATTAAACTAGGAATCAAGAAGAGATACAGCTGGAAAATCCCAAAATACATGGAGATTATACAATACACTTCTAAATAACACATGGGTCAAAGAAAAAAATCTCAAGAGATATTTTAAAATATTTTGAACTAAATGAAAATGAAAACACCACTATCAAAATTTTTGGACACAGCAAAAGCAGTGCTTAGAAGGAAATTCATAGCATTGAATGCATATATTAGAAAAGAAGAAAGATTTAAAATCAATCTTCTCAGTTTTCAACTTAAGAAATTAGAAAGAGAAAAGCTAATTAAATCCAAAGTAAGCAGAGGAAAAGAATAAGAATTAGAGCAGAAATCAATAAAATTGGAAACAGGAGATCAATATAGAATATCAACACCACGAAAAGCTGGTTCTTTGAATATATCAATAAAATTGATAAGCCTCTAGCCAGGCGAACTAAGAAAAAAGAGAGAGGACACCAATTACTAATATCAGAAATGAAAAAGGGCTCATCACTACAGATCCCACGGAAATTAAAAGGATATTAAAGAAATATTATGAAGAACTCTACTCACAAATTTGATAACCTAAATGAAATAGACCAATTCCTTGTAAGTAACAATCCTCCAAAAGTCATGCAAAAAAATAGATGATCTGAAATAATCCTGTATCTATTAAAGAAACTGAATCAATAATTAATAACCTTCCAAAACAAAAAGCACCAAGCACTGATGGTTTCTCTGATGAATTCTACCAAGCATTTCAGGAAGAAGTTATGCCAATTCTTTACAATACCTTTCAGAGGATAGAAGCAGAGGGGATACTTGCTAACTCATTCTATAAGGCCAGCATTACCCTAATACCAAAACCAGACACAGACATTACAAGAAAACTACAGATTAATATCTCTCATAAACATAGCTGCAAATATCCTCAACAGAATCTTGACAAATCAAATCCAACAATATTAAAAAATAATTGTGTGCCATGACTAAGTGAGATCTATCCCAGGTAGGCAAGGCCGATTTAACAATCAAAAATCAATTAATGCAATCCATCGCATCAACAGGCTAAAGAAGAAAAATCACATTATCATATTAATAAATACAGAAAAAGCATCTGACAATATGCAGCAAACATTCGTGATACAATATCTCAGCAAACTAGGAGTAGAGAGGAATTTCATTAACTTGATAAAGAATATCTACAAAAAAGCACAGCTAACATCATACTTAATGGTGAGAAACTCAAAGCTTTCCCACTAAGATCAAGTACAAGGCAAGGATGTCCTCTCACACCACTCCTTTTCAACATCATACTGGAAGTCCTTGTTGATGCAATAAGATAAGAAATGCAAATAAAAGATATACATATTGAGAAGGAAGACAAATTGCCTTTGTTCGCAGATGACACTATCATCTATGTAGAAAATCTAAAAAAGTCAAACAAAAAAACCTACTGGAACTAATAAGCAATTTTAGCAATGTTGCAGGATACAAGATTAACATACAAAAGTTAATCATTTTCCTATATACAAAAAATAAACAAGTAGGATTTGAAATTAAAAATACAAACTATTTACATTAGCACCAAAAACAAAGAAATAAATATAAATCTAACAAAACATGTACAAGATCTATACGAGGAAAACTAAAAAACTCTGAAGAATGAAATCCAAAAAAACTAAATAAGTAGAGAGATATTCCATGTTTATGGATAAGAAAACTCAATATTGTTAAGATGTCTTCCCAGCTTGATCTATAGATCCAACATAATCCCAATCAAAATCTCAGCAAGTTATTTTATGGATACTGACAAACTGACTCTAAAGTTTACACCGAGAGGCAAAAGACCCGGAACAGCCAACAAGACACTGAAGGAGAAGAACAAGCAGGACTGCAGCTATCTGACTTCAAGATTCACTATAAAGTTACAGTAACTAAGACAGTATGCTATTGGTAAAAGAGAGACAATACATCACTAGAACAGAATTAAGAGCCCAGAAAAAAAATAAGTAAATAGAGTCAACTGATCTTTGACAAAAGAGCAAAGGCAATACAATGGAAAAAAGATAGTCTCTTCAACAAATGGTGCTGGAACAATTGGACATCTGCATACAAAAATAGTGAATCTAGACACAGACTTTACACCCTTCACAAAACTTAACTCAAAATGGATCACAGACCTAAACGTAAAATACAAAACTACCAAACTCCTAGAAGACGACATGGGAGAAAAGCTAGATGACCTTGGGTATGGTAATGTCTTTTTAGAAATAACACCAAAGACATGATCCATGAAAAAAATAATTGATAAGCTAGATTTCATTAAAATTAAAAATTATGCTCTGTGAAAGACACTGTCGAGAATGAGAAGACAAACAACAGATTGGGAGAAAATATCTGCAAAATATACATCTGATAAAGGATTATTATCTAAAATACACAAAGAACTATTAAAACTCAACAAAAAGAAAAAAAAAGCTGATTAAAAAATGGGCCAAAGACCTTACTGACATCTCACCAAACAAGATATGTTGATGGCAAGTGAGCATATGAAAAGATCCTCCACATCATGTCATAAGGGAAAAGCAAATTAAAATATCAATGAGATACTACTACACACCTATTAGAATGACCAAAACCCAAAATGCTGACAATACAAAATGCTGACAAAGATGGAGAGCAACAGGAACTTGCATTCATTGCTAGTGGGAATGCAAAACGGTACAACCACTTTGGAAGGGAGTTTGTCAGTTTCTTACAAAACTAAACATACTTTTACTATCTGATCTGGCAACCACACTCTTGGTATTTACCCAAAGGAGTTGAAAACACATGTTCACACAAAAATTTGCATACAGATGTTTCTAGCAGCTTTATTCAGAATTGCCAAAACTTGGAAGCAACCAAGATACCCTTCAGTAGGTGAGTGGACAAGTAAACTGTTGTACATCCAGACAACGGAATATTTTCAGCATTAAAAAAAAAGAGCTACCAAGCCATGAAAAGACATAAATAAACGTATTTATAACTAAGGGAAAGAAGCCAATCTGAAAAGGCTACGTACTGTAAGATTCCAACCATATGACATCCTGGAAAGGGCAAAACTATGGAGATAATAAAAAGATCAATGGCTGCCAGGGGTGGGGAGATGAATAGGCAGAGCACAGAGGATTTTTAGGGCAGTAAAAATACTCTGTTTGATATTAAAATGAAGAATACATGTCATTATACATTTGTCCAAACTCATAGAATGTAGAACACCAAGAGTGAACCCTAAGATAAGCTACGGGCTGTGGGGTGATTATGAGGTGTCAATGTAGGTTCATCATTGGTTAAAAAAAAATGGATTCAATGCAATCCCAATCAGAATCCCAATGACATTCTTCACAGAAATAGAACAAAGAATCCTAAAATTCATATGGGCAACAAAAGACCCTGAATAGCTAAAGCAATCCTAAGAAAAAGAACACAGCTGAAAGCATCACAATCCTCGACTTCAAAATGTGCTGCAAAGCCATAGTAATCAAAACAGCACGGTACTGGTACAAAAACAGACACATAGATCAATGGAACAGAACTGAGAGCCCAGAAATAAAACGACACATCTATGGACAAATAATCTTCGACAAAGGAGCAAAGAACATTGGATGGAGAAAGGAAAGTCTCCTAAATAAACCTTGTTGAGAAAACTGGACAGCCACATGCAAAAGAATGAAAGTAGACCATTATCTTTCCCCATACACAAAAATTAATTCAAAATGGATCAAAGACTTGAAAGTAAGACCTGAAACCATAAAACTCCTAGAAGACAATATAGGCAGTACACAATTTGACTTCAGTCTTAGAAGGATCTTCTAAAATACCATGTCTACTTGGACAAGGGAAACAAAAGAAAAAATAAACAAGTGGGATTTCATCAGTCTAAAGAGCTTCTGCAAGGTAAAGGAAACAAGGAAAACAAAAAGACAACCCACCAACTGGGAGAAAATATTTACAAATCATATATCCAATAAGGGGTTTATCTCCAAAATATATAAAGAACTCACACAACTCAACAACAAAAAAACAGACAACCCACTCAAAAACGGGCAGAGGATATGAACAGATATTTTTCCAAAGAAGATATACGGATGGTGAGTGGGCACATGAAAAGATGTTCATCATCACTAATCATCAGGGAAATGCAAATCAAAACTACACAAAGATATCACCTTACACCTGTTAGAATGGCTATAATCACCAAAACAAAAACAAAAAAAACCAAATATTGGAGAGGATGTGGAGAAAAGGGAACTCTCTTACACTGCTGGTAGGAATGCAAACTGGTGCAGCTACTATGGAAAACAGTATGGAAATTTCTCAAAAAACTAAAAATAGAAATACCATATGACCCAGCTATCCCACTACTAGGTATTTATCCAAAGAACTTGAAAGCAACAATTCTAACAGTCTTATGCACCCTTATGTTCATTGCAGCATTATTCACAATAGCCAAGACGTAGAAGCAATCCAAGTACCCATCGACTGATGATTGGATAAAGATGTTGGGTATGTATATGTGTATGTGTATATATATATATATATATACACATACACAATAGAATATTACTCAGCCATAAAAAAGACAAAATCATTCCATTCTCAACTACGTGGATGGACCTTGAGGGTATTGTGTTAAGCAAAATAAGCCAGACAGAGAAAGACAAACATTGTATGACTCTACTCATATGTGGAAGATAAACCAACACAGGGGCAAAGAGAACAGTTTAGTGGTTACTAGAGGGGAAGGGGTTGGGGGGTGGGCACAAGGGATGAAGGGGCACATTTATATGGTGACTGATGAATAATAATGTACAACTGAAATTTCACAATGTTATAAACTATTAAGACCTCAACACAAAAAAAAGTACCATCTGGTGAGCGATGTTGATAATGCGGGAGGCTATGCATGTGTGGGAGCCTGGGGTAAATGGGAAATCCCTGTACCTTCCTCTCAATTTTATTGTAAACCTAACACTGCTTTTAAAAAATACTTTGCTAAAAAAAAAAAGACAGAATATTTTTAGATATAAAGCCAAAGTATTTTCACATCAATAATACCTAGTTCCCAGTTCTCCCAAGGTTCTTCCTCTTATTGTACCCATGGTATTATTAATTACCTAAAAGGAGTCACCTTTAAGTTTTAGATTATATTTGAATATGACTAAGATAATTGGCTTTACTTTCAGGGAGATGAATTTTTTAATCCTAAAATCTTTCTTTTTCCTTTAAGAGCTTTAAGTTCTGAGCCTAGAATTTTACTGTAAGACATAAAGTAAAGAGGATACAGGCTACGACATCAAAGCAGCTTTCCTGTGCACAGAAAAGGAAATAAAAGTTCAAGTAGCCAGCAGAAGGGAGAAAGAATTAGAAAGTTAAAGACTAGGGCAACATGTTGCCTGGGATCCCAAAAAAGAAATCAGGGTCCACATACCACCTTCCTAGGCCACAGCTTGATAGGAACCCTGGGAAAAAAAACAAAAAAAACAGTGGAAGAAAAATCCAAGAACACTCAGACTGGAGCTCTCTTGCCCCCATGCCTGGCTAATTAGATGAGCCAAAAATAGTACTTCTATTTGCCCACAACTAGTTTTGCACGGCAAAGAGGATCCTAAAACTTGCATATGCCCCCATGGGAAGCATGGAAATTCTGAGAAGAACAATGGACTTATTAAAGGGTAATTTTTTTTCAGTATAATAATTTTATTTATAACATTTATAAGATTATTATATATCTCATACAAATATAAAGTGAACACTCAAAGATTGTATTTAACTCACTAATTAATGAGGTAACCAGTAAAATGGTACAACTGGTTCAAAGGATAATCCAGAGTGTATATATATATATATATATATATATATATATATATATATATATATACAGATGTTCATCGACTTACAATGGTTTAACTTACGATTTTTCAACTTTACGATGGTTTGAAAGCAATACCCATTCAGTAGAAACAGGGCTTCAAATTCTGAATTTTTATCTTTTCCCAGCCTAGGGATATGCAGTGCAATACTCTCTTGCGATGCAGGGCAGTGGGAGGAAGCTGCAGCTCCCAGCCAGCCACGCGATCATGACGGTAAACAATCCAAACACTTAGAACCTTTCTGTGCCTATGCCATCATTCTGTTTTTCACTTTCAAAACAGCAGTCAATAAATTACATGAGATATTCAATATTTTATTATAAAATAGGCTTTGTGTTAGATGATTTTGCCCATCTGTAGGCTAATGTAAGTGTTCTGAGCATCTTTAACGTAAGTTAGGCTAAGCTTAGATGTTCAGTAGGTTAGGTATATTAAATGAATTTTTGACGTACAATATTTTCAATTTACAATGGGGTTATCAGGATATAACCCCATCGTTAAGTCAGTGAAGAGCTGCATATGAATGCCTCAATAAATTTACAAATAGATGCAAAATGGATCTGTCCGCAGGGCAATGAACTATTGCATTTCATACAATTAATTTGCATTTCTATAGACAAGAATTATTTGCATCATTATTAGTTTTCTACAATTTACAGAATTGTAAAACAGTTCAAAGACAATAAAAGGGGCAGAGCTCCCACAGAATCAGATAACCAGAAGCGGATGCTAGACTATGCCTTGTTTTTCATTAAAGACACCTAGTGAACTTTTGGTCCAGTTCAAAATCTTCCCCAATGAATGGAAGAGGCCTGAGATCTGGAGAAGAAGGGAAGAGCCCGCAGAGACCTCACCTCCAGAGGTAACAGCAGATCTCATGCTCATTAGCAGCGGAGTCAGGAAGACACCCATGAACAGGTTCCAACCAGCTCACCATGAGGAGTACCTAGCTTATCAAGATATTAAGCTTCTGCTTGAATCTGGACACCATCTTGGGAAGGAAGCATGAGGAGAGACCCCTGGAGAAGTAGAAAGAGCTGGAAAGGTCAAACTTTTAAGGAATATTAATAGACATAGATTGTTTAAAAAAAAACAGGCTACTTTTAATTCATCAGTTTAAGGGGTTTTTTCGCTCCCATGCTAGTAAGAGCAAAAGCAATATGAGGTCAGTTATATAAAATGCAAAAAGTTACTTTTTAGTTTTGGACATCTGTGTAAATTTTATTCCTGTCATATTGGATGAGCTTTTCATAAATTTCAGACAAATTCCCATACCCAAAGTAGCTAATAATCTTTCCTAGTTACAATTCTTCAATGGAGCAAAGCCTCTTGACCAGCAAAACAATACGTCTCAAAAAACTCCATATCAGAAACACTTAAAAATTTGCAAAAAAAGAAAAAATAATGTTAATTGTGATTTCAAGAAAGCACCTGATGTAAGAATATCTTCTCTCCTATCTTACGCCTTCTTCTTCATAATTATCTTCCTCATCGTCTCCATTGCTCTCAAAGCTGCTTCCGCCAAAGCGTGACACTGAGAAGCCTCCAGAAGGTCTGGAAGTCTTTGTTTTAACTACTTTAACCTAACTTGATCTCATAGTACAATATACCAAGAAAGTAAGCACCACTCACTTTAGGACTACAGAGTCAGGTAAGAGCACAGTCAAGGGGCCACAGCAACAAAGGCATGTAACATGCCCATGCCGTGGACTTTATTTAATGTGGCAGAGTTTATTTCATAGTTTTATAAATGACTTTAATCTGCTATTTATACCAGCACTGGAGATCTAAGAAGATCACTTACATTTTGTGGTAATTTATTGAATCCTATCAGGGAAATGATGTTCTCTAGTGGTATTTCAGAACTCAAATTTCACAGAAGGGTTTGAGATACAGCCCTTCAAAGTTGGACAATCATCTCGACATTTATTATGAGTTTTTAAGTGAGACTCTTCCCCTCCAGGAGATAATGCCAGCACAGGCAGCAGGCCAGGCCTCCCAGGCACAGTAAATTGGAGCAATAAGACAATTACTTAAACTGCAAGTAAAAATTTAACTTTAATTTACAATTACCCTCATCTTTCTGTTCGTTAAGGTTCTGTGTTTCCAAGTTCCGAGGAAATATTTTGAAGAGCAATTCCTGGCGAAAAAAAAGATACCACCACATCTAGAAGCTAGTACTGTATACGTTAAAGGAAATGTCCAGATAAAAGATTGACAGGAGCCTAAGCCAAGTACTGCCCCAATTCTGCCTCTCGCTGAAGAAAGCTACTGTTAGATTCATGCCATCCAAACTGCGATTGAATATTTCAAAACAAGTCTACACCTGGTTAGTTCCAGGACAGGAAAAAAGATAGAATTACTGGATATATATCAGGCAACAAGATCAAAACATCCCCATATTGTTTTCTGCCCTAATTTAATTATTTATTCATTCATTTAATATACACTTATTGATGACGTACCTGACAGAAGAATGCTGTGCAATGCACTGGTGTTGGTTGGAAACTTCAGGAGTTTCCCTGGTAAAATTCAAAACTGGACCCCCATGTACAGAGGGAAAAGAGAGACCAAAGAAAGAGGCAAACCACTCCAGATCGGTAGGTAGTGGTATTAATGAGCAAGCAAACTAACATACAAGGCTTGTCTGGAGTGGCCACAAGACGAGTAGATCTCCGCTCTCGCCCACCAGAATCTTAAAGTTTATATAGAGGGCTTAACAGGGTTCAGTCACATATACACCCCAGATGGTCTTAACGACACATGACTCTCTCAAGGCTATGACCTTGAAAATGGCTCCCAGTACGGGAACAGTGGGCAAAATGTATATTCCAAGAACAGAGGAGGAGGTGAGGCGCCTCCAATTGCCCTGGTCCGGCTTGCAAGTCAACCAGTGGTCATGCGGTTTTGATGACCTCCTCCAACAACTGGGCGTGTAGTAAGAGTGAAAAAGAGAGTCCGCATTCCCAAGGTTACTTAAGGTTCGATGCAGCTGAAAACTAAGTGAATAAGCAATTTCAATATAGTGTTATAAATGCTAAGAAAGAGGTACGCATGGGGCTTTCCTAGAGATTTTGGTGGGGGGAGGGAGGTCACAGAGGTTTTCTGCAGGAGCAACTCTAAACAGGAATCTGAAGAATAGACTTTTCACCCGGTGATCAATAGACAAAACCCCATGAACTTTGGCCTGAACAAAGGTGTACCCAGGCAAAAGTGTCTGGTGTGTAAACAGTGCTATGGTAACTTCAGCAAGAAGAAAAACACAAATACTGTCTTTCCAAATTTAGTCAACTAGGGACATTGAGTCAAGCCACTTGAAACAGGCACAAAGTTTAGTCATTCCAAGGAGATGAGTATTGTCTCTTATCAACTAATCTAAAATTAAATTTCCCGTTTAGCTTTGACATAAAGCCTATTTATAGGCATTTTTTTTTTTAAAAGAAGAAGAAAAGAAGATGAAAAGCCTAAACCCAGGGCCTATTTCCTAAACCAAAAGCAATGAGAAGAAAGCGACATCTAATGGTTGGTCACTCCAAAACACCTCCAGTTTCTTCCCAAAACTCAAGGGACTAGAAAAGAGACTCTATGATACAAACTATGAGACAAAGACAGCCTCAAAAGTCAAAACTGTTGTCTAACCACCTTGGAAATGAGCTCAAGGCATTCAAGCTAATGTTGTGCTGAGCTGCTGAAAGTTTGACCAAAAGGTATTCTAAAGATTAACTGTAAACAGCTTAAATGCTTTTAGACTCCTCATAAGATTTTCCTCTTGTGAAAAACTAAAAACAATGATAAAACTACAAACATGTACCAGGTCCTCTTCTAAGGGCCTCATAGGTATTAATTCATTTGAAGATTTTTTTTTACACAATCTGTAACATTTATGCGAATGAATAAGCCATAAATTCTGTTAGAACCCTTAAGGTCAAAGGAGGAATAAATTAATGTTGTGAAAGACAAGAATATTAAATGGATTTTATTACTTCTTAGAAGAGAACTGCAAAGGAACTTGAGACGTCATAGTTTATATTTCGGTCCTAAGGAGTTGTTGAAAAATCTATCCCTCGAGAGGAAATGCCGCACTTTTATTTATTTTTACTTATTCCTTAATTCTTTCTATCCTGCTCTCTGCTTTCTTATCTTGCTCATCTGTGAAAAGTACTTTTTTCCAAGCTTCTTTATTCCATCATTAAATTTTACCAGGACTTTATAGACATAGGGTATACTCCCAAATAGTTTTTCTTCCCAAACATCATTCTTTCAATTCTTGAAACAGTTACCAGGCGAACAGTGGTGCCTGGCTTAAGTTTAATAGGTCAAACGGCCAATACCAAGAATGGGTACATAGTCACAATATATGTTTCTTCTATAGCAAAATGTCTTCCTATGAAAATGATATTATAAGCATTGTTCTATTTTGCCTACTGCAGGGAGATTTGTTAAATATTGTGCAATCACTTTAACTAGCTACTCACCAACCAATAAATACAAACTGCTTCTAAATTCAAACATAGTTTTATTTCTCATAAAAATGGTAGAAATCCCATTTGTTCTCACCCGCAGCTGTATTTGCTAATGAATTACATGTGGTCTCTTGCCTATATACAAACTCAGTCTGAGAGACAGCTTCAGGATGGAAGCTCATTACAGGACATTTTTGGTAATAACTATTCCATTGCAACTAATAAAAAAGACTAAGTGAGTCTTAAGGACTCATAATTGGTTCTGAAGCATCTTTTGTTGTTATGTAGATCATCTGCACACTCAAAGGCTAGACAGGTATGGAGTAGGGTTGACTGGTCTCCTGCTTTGAAATGTATCTTTGCTACACATGGAAGCTTCTTCTCTCATTTGCAGTAGTCAGAACAGAAAAGCATAGATTATATAACTTTACCAAAATGCACAAAACTCTTTGTTTTATGTTTTTCAAATCAAGAAAAGATTCTTTTAGGAATCAAAATTCTACATGACCCAATTGTCTTTGCTTAAAAATGAGTATTTTATGTATAATGTATTTTGCACAGAATATATTCAGATTATCCATTAACCAACCTGGTAATCTCCAGCCCCTTCCAAATCTCGTAAGGGAGTTGGTCATTCTGTAGTCCTCAGGAAAAAAGGAGCACACATTTTAGACATTTACCCCAGACGAAGCATGGAGAATTCAGCGGGGCCACTGCTGAATAGACAGAGCTCTGGCTCTATTATTTACTAGCCACTTCCAAGAGCACAAGCAGTAAGACTTTTTTTATTATTTCTCTCAAAGAGGGAGAATTGGAAAAGAAAAAGAATATCTATAGCTTTTCTTACTACACCTGTTAAACAGAGGAAGAAATGTTTCACTCAGACTTCTGACTGGAAAAAATAAGATGCTCCTGGCAAAAAGTTCAAGGATGAGCCCCACAAAATTCCCCTTCCTAGAATCCCCAAGCTCCTTCACTGCAATTCCAGACTCTGGAGTACATCTCTCAATTTCTTCCCAAATAAGGGCCTTTTCAATCTTCCTTATAAAGGTCCATCTTCCAGCCTTTACTCCAAGGATTGTTCCAGTATCTAAAAGAGTAGCTTGCATATATTAGGCCCTCAAAAGGTTCCTTGAATGTTTCTTGAGTTAATTAATTACAAGCATAGTTGTAAGTTTTTTTCCAACTTCTTTCACAGGTCCATTTCTCAAGCCACAGTCAGCCTATAAATACAGTAATTCAATTTCACAGTTAGTTTCTGGCTGTGTAGAGGGAAGCAATATACTGTTTAACCAAACTAACAACTGAGCCAGGCCTTACGTCAGAGAAAAAGGGAATGAGAGTGGCTAAGACCATTTCTCCCAAGACACTGTATAGTAAGGATTGAAAAGAATTAAACAAGGCAATAACTTGTTTGGTCATTAGAGGCCTTGGTTTTCACATCTGTGAAACAAAATTCTTGGTCTAGATGACTTCTGAAACACTGACATGACTCTTGCCACAGAGTTTAGGATAAAAACAAGAAATTAGCTATAGAAACCAGGGCGTTTTATGGTATATCCAAGAAGGAAATCTAATTCACCATTATTCAGAGTGGGAATGCTTCTCACGGGAAAAGAACTCTGAGAGACTAATTCCCCAAAATTTTCTCTTTGTGCAGCATGGCATGGATAAAGAGAAGGTTAACAGAGGACAAATACAGCAGTAAGGAAATTCTGTAGATGAAAAATCACCAAAAGACAAGCAACTTTTTCATGGCTGCCACAACAGTAAATTTTCAGAAAGGAGAAATGCTTCCTAAACTAGCCGTGGTAAACAACCAGGCTTAGAGTTTTTGTTTTTTGTTTTTAATTTCCAGTTTGTTACTAACTGATCTCTGATCTTTGTAAAAGGAGAGAGAAACATTGTGATACTTTATCCCTAAACTCTGAAAAGAAAGTAAACAGTATTGTGAACGCAATCATTACCTAGTGGCTTAGCCCCGTTCTAGAGGATTTTTGAAGAAATTTTGCAGAAGTGCATTAACAGTGAACACACTGTGAAGGGCCTACTTGCAAACTCAGAAGTTAGCCTGCTGGGGTTTTATCAATTCTGGCAGAAAACGTGACATTCCTGGATGTTGGAAACAAAAGACAAGTTATTACTCACTGCAACAGCAGTAGTCAGAGTACTAAAATCATCTATATCAATAATAAGAGGTTAAGGGACACAAAAAATTAAAAGAGGTAAAATATGATGCCAAAAACATAAAACGTGGGGGCCTAGCCCTGTAGCTGAGTGGTTCAAGTTCTGCACACTCCACTTTGGCAGCCCACGGCTATGGATCCCAGGCATATACTTACTCCACACACCAGCCACAGTGTCGAGGTGCCCCATATGCAAAAAAAGAAAGGAAGATTGGCACGGATATTAGCTCAGGGCTAATGTTCCTCAAGCAAAAAAAGAGGAGGATTGGCAATGGATGTTAACTCAGGGTGACTCTTCCTCAGGGAAAAAAAAACATAAAACATGGGAAAAGGAGTAAAACTGTACGACTTTTAGAATGTTTTTAAACTTAACAGACCATCAAGTTAATATAGACTGCTATATACATAGGTTGTCATATATGAACTTCATGGTAACCAAAAACCTGTAATAAACACACAAAAAATAAAAAGAAAAGAATCCACACATAACAAACACTAAAGAAAGTCAACAAATCACAAGAGAAGAGAGTGAGAGAAGAAGAAAGGAACAGAGAAGAACTACAAAAACATGCAGGAAAAAATGGCAATAAGAACATACCTATCAATAATTACTTTAAATGTAAATGGACTAAATGCTCCAATAGAAAGACATAGGGTGGCTGAATGAATAAAAAAAACAAGACTCATATACATGCTGCCAACAAAGTCACATTTCAGATCTAAAGACACTCACAGAATGAAAGTAAAGGGATTAAAAATATATTCTATGCAAATGGAAATGAAAAGCAAGCTGGGGTAGCTGATACTTATATCAGACAAAATAGACTTTAAAACAAAAATTGTAACAAGAGTCAAAGAAAGGTGCTATATGCCAAAGAGAACAATTCAACAGAGGACATAAAACTTGTAAATATCTATATGCCCAACACAGGAACATCTAAACACATAAAGCAAATATTAACAGACATAAAAGGAGAAATTGACAGTAATATAATAATAGTAGGGGACTCTAACACCCCACTTACATCAATGGATAGAAAATCATCCAGACAGAAAATCAGTAAGGAAACATTGGTCTTAAACAACACATTAGACCAGAAGGACTTAATAGATATGCACAGAGCATCCCATCCAAAAACAGCAGAATACACATTCTTTTCAAATACATATGGAACATTCTCCAGGATAAATCACATCTTAGGCCAAAAAACAAGTCTCAATAAATTTAAGGAGACTGAAATCATATCAAGCATCCTTTCTGACCACAATGCCATAAAACTAAAAATAAATTACAAGAAAAAAACTGGAAAAAACACAAACATATGGAGGCTAAACAACATGCTACTAAACAACCAATGGGTCAATGAAGCAATCAAAGAGGAAATTAAAAAATATCTTGAGACAAATGAAAATGGAAACACAATGGTCCAAAATCTATGGGACACAGCAAAAGCAGTTCTAAGAGGAAATTTTACAAGGATATAGGCCTATCTCAAGAAACAAGAAAAATCTCAAATAAACAATCTAACTTCACATCGAAAGGAACTTGAAAAAGAACAAAGCCAAAGTTAGCAGAAGGAAGGAAATGATAAAGATCAGAGTGGAAATAAATGAAATAGAGACTAAAAAAGAACAATAGAAAAGATCAAGAAAACTAAGAGCTGGTTCTTTGAAAAGATAAGCAAAATTGATAAACCATTAGCCAGATTCATCAAGAAAAAAAGGGAGGGCTCAAATAAATAAAGTCAGAAATGAAAGAGAAGTTAAAACTAATACCACAGAAATACAAAGGATCATAAGAGATTATTATGAACAATTATATGCCAAGAAATTGGACAACCTAGAAGAAATGGATAAATTCCCAGAATCATACAGTCTTCCAAGACTGAATCAGAAACAAACAGAAAATCTGAACAGATGGATTACTAGTAATGAAATTGAGTCGGTAATCAAAAACTCCCAACAGACAAAAGTCCAAAACCAGATGGCTTCACGTGTGAATTCTACTAAACATTTAAAGAAGAGTTAATACTTATCCTGCTCAAACTGTTCAAAAAAATTGAAGATGAAGGATAATTCCCAAACTCATTCTATGAGGTCAGCATTACCCTGATACCAAAAGCAGACAAAGACATCACAAAAAATGAAAAGTACAGGCCAATAGCCCTAACAAACAGAGAAGCAAAAATCCTCAACAAGATATTACCAAACGAAATTCAATAACACATCAAAAAAACCATACGCCATAATCAAGTGGAATTTATTCCAGGAGTGCAGGATGGTTCAATATCTGCAAATCAATCAATGTGATACACAACATTAACAAAACAAAAGATAAAAATCATATGATCAGGGCCAGCCCAGTGGCATAGCGGTTAAGTTCATGCCCTCCACTTTGGCGGCCCAGGGTTCACTGGTTCAGATCCCGGGTGTAGACCTACAGACCACTTACCAAACCATGCTGTGGCGGGCATCCCACATACAAAGTGGAGAAAGATGGGCATGGATGTTAGCTCAGGGTCAACCTTCCTCAGCAAAGGGGAGGATTGGCAGTGGATGTTAGTTCAGGGCTAATCTTCCTCAAAAAAAAATCACATGATCATCTCAACAGATGCAGAAAAAGCATTTGACAAAATTCAACAACATATACAATAAAAAACCTCAAAAGTGGGTATAGAGGGAATATACATCAACATAATAAAGTCCATATACAATAAACCCACAGCTAACATCATATTCAACGGTAAAAAGCTGAAAGCCTTTCCTCTATAATGAGAAATAAGACAAGAATGTCCACTCTCACCACTCTTATTCAACAAAGTGTTGAAAGTCCTAGCTATAGCAATCAGACAAGAAAAAGAAATAGAAATAAAGGCATTCAAAATAAAGGCATTCAAAGTGGAAAGGAATAAGTCAAACTGTCACTATTTGCATATGACATGATACTATTCATAGAAAAACCTAAAAACCCTGCCAAAAAACTATTAGAATGAATAAATTCAGTAAATTTGCAGAATACAAAATAAATATTCAGAAATAAGTTGTGTTTCTATACAGTAACAATGAACTATCAGAAAGAGAAATTAAGAAAACAATTCCATTTACAATTACATCAAAAAGAATAAAATACCTAGGAATAAATTTAACAAAAGAGGAGAAGGACCTGTACACTAAAAACTAAAAGACACCAATGAAAGAAATTGAAGACAACACATATAAATGGAAAGATATACCATGCTCATGGATTAGAAGAATTAATATTATTAAAATGTCCATACTACCCAAAGCAATCTACAGATTGAATGCAATCCCTGTTAAAATGTCAATGGCATTTTTCACAGAGCTAGAACAAATAATCCTAAAATTTGTGTGGAACCACAAAAGACCCTGAATAGCCAAAGTAATCTTGAGAAAGAAGAACAAAGCTGGAGGTATCATTTCAAACTATATTACACAGCCATAGCAATCAAAACAGTATGGTATTGGCACAAAAACAGACACATAGATCAATGGAACAGAATATAGAGCCCAGAAATAAACCCACACCTATATGGTCAATTAATCTATGTCATAGGATGCAAGAATATACAATGAGATAAAGACAGTCCTTCAATAAATGGTGTTGGAAAAATTGGACAGATACCCACAAAAGAATGAAACTGGACCACTTTCTTACACCATAGACAAAAATAAACTCAAAATGGATTCAAGACTTAAATGTAAGAACAGCATAAAACTCTTAGAATAAAACACAGTCTTAGCAATATTTTTTTGGATCTGTCTCCTCAGGCTAGGACAACAAAAGCAAAAATAAACAAACGGGACTACACCAAACTAAAAAGCTTTAGCACCATGAAGGAAACCATCAACAAAACGAAAAGGCAACCTACTTAATGGGAGAAGATATTTGCAAATGATATATCCAATAATCAGTTAATATCCAAAATATATAAAGAACTCACACAACTCAATAGCAAAAAACCAAATAATCCCATGAAAAAATGGGAAGAGGACCTGAATAGACATTTTTCCAAAGATGACATACAGATGGCCAACAAGTACACGAAACAGTGCTCAACATCACTAATCATCAGGGAGATGCAAATCAAACCACAATGAGTATCACCTCACACCCGTCAGAATGGCTGTTATCAATAAGATAAGAAATAAGTGTTGGTGAAGATGTGGAGAAAAGGGAACCTTGATGATCTGTTGGTGGGAATATAAATTGGTGCAACCACTATGGAAAATATATGGAGGTTACTCAAAAAATTAAAAATAGAACTACCATACGATCCGGCAATTCCACTTTTAGGTATTTATCTAAAGAAAACAAAAACACTAATTCAAAAAGATATATGCACCCCTATGTTCATTGCAGCATTATTTATATTAGCCAAAATATGGAAGCAACCTAAGTGTCCATCGACAGATGAATGAACAAAGAAGATGTGGTATATATACACAATGGAATATTACTCAGCCATAAAAAGAATGAAATCCTCCCATTTGCAACAACATGGATTAATCTAGAGGGTATTATGTTCAGTGAAATAAGCCAAACAGAGAAAGAACACCATGTGATTTCACTTATATGTGGAATCTAAAAAAAAAAACAAAACAAATGAACAAACGAAACAGAAACAGACTCATAGATACAGAAAGTAAACTGATGGTTGCAGGAGAGGAGGGGGATGGAGGGTGGGCGAAATAGGTAAAGGAGATTAAGAGGTACAACCTTCCAGTTACAAAAAAAAAAAATAATAAGTCATGGGGATATAATGTACAGCATAGGGAATATAGTCAATAATATTGTAATAATTTTGTTTGATGACAGATGGTAACTAGTCTTATCAGAGTGATCATTTTGCAATGTAAATAAATGTTGAATCACTGTGTTGTACATTAGAAACTAATGCAGCATTGTATGTCGACTATACTTCGATAGAAAAGAAAACCTGTTCTTTGCTCCAGAGGGAAACATAAGCTCCATCTTCCAGGGCTGTTAGCCATACAAACATCTTTGAGAAGATAATCCTGAACAAAGGGCAGTCAGCACTTTCCTTCACAAGACATGCAGAAAGGTGAGACGCTCATGGAAAATTCTTCCCCAAGGCCTACCACCACCTGCTACCCTTGTATATTTGCATAAGAAACTGAGTAAAGATTTTTAATTGCTTTAAATTATACATTTCCTCTCAGAACTGTTGTTTTTGTTTTATTTTGTTTTTAATATGAGATCTGAGAGAACTTGGATCACAAGGCTATATTGGGTTATAGCGGTTAAAAACGTTGGATAATTCCATGTGCCCGTGGAAAGAGAAATTACAACTCAATCTTTTTAGCAGAAGTTTCCTACTTTAATCAGGGACTAAGACTTAATCAACCAACATCAACTTGCAGAGATAATGAACACTTACAGAAAACAAGGCAGTTTAAACAACCCCACAAAGTTGGTTTGGTGGCCAGCATTGTGGGGAGGGTCCTTTGATATTTCATTCCAGTGCAAAAAAATTTCCTATGTCAGAAAATTCTTCATATTCAACCTTGAGTCTTGCTATTTGCAGCTTTAACCCGTCTCCTCTTAAAATGTCCTCAGGGATATTTCTTTCACATGATCCTTTGTACCTTCCAGAAGGAAGGAAAATAAAAGACTCTCATGATCCTCCTCCCTAATAAACTCTTCTGAAAGAAATTTGCCCTGTTGTTGATACACCAAGCCCAAAAAGAAGATTCTTTGGTAAACTTTAGTTTTCCAAATGAGATAAGTTCTATCCATATTAAGTTATTCTCACGGAAGTAAATGGAAAGGTGTTTATCACCTTTGGAGAAATATTTGCATTTCATATTTTATTTATAATAAAAGGCTAAAATAGAAGTTCCAGCTGAAGCGCCAAGATAAAAATAGGTGAAAAAAGTGGTATAAGACAATATGCAAAATTTACAACGGAGTAAGCCAAAAACCTGTTATGCGACTCTTGAAATTCTTTCTGAGCATTAAAATTATAAAAGATCAGATTGTTGGATATCGGTGAGAATTTGTGAAGAGGATTTCTTTGGAGATAGCTGTTGCTGCTCTGTGACCCCAGTCTTTCAATGTCCCCCTGGGTTTGGGGGAAGGCTGACCCTCATCTCACAGCGAGAGAGAGCTTTGAGGAGACTCTTCTGGAGGGAAGCAATCCTCCCAACTGATTTGCCAGCAGGGCGAACAAGAGTTTGCTGCCACATTTGGGATCAGCCTTCATTTTCAGAGTTTGTTTAAGCAAAGAACGTTTCCTATAGACCACATGTGGGCCTAGAGCCACCATGTGTGTTGTGCAGGTTGTGTGCTGTCAAGAATGCAACATCTAATGGTGGGTAAGGGGATAGATTCTTTTACATGGTAGTATATTTATTTTCTGGCACATGGCAGTAGAGGGTCTTGTTCTAACAAAACCAGTACGTATTACCACAATTTCCCAGCAGGTAGAAACAAAGTGTCTTGAAGAACATGCGCTTCTTTCTAATAAATACAAAAGCACCAGATGGGTCAGCAGTGGCACTATGTGGTCTTCATGTGGGTGTGTGTGTGAGAGAGAGGGAGAAAGAGAGAGAGAGCAGGCCAGCATAGGGATGGTCTTGAATCCATTCAATATAGCTACCTGGAGAGGTTCATGAGACCTCAGCAAACAGGCTAGAAGTAGACCACCGGATTGTAAGAGTCTGCAAATTGCGTAAGCAAGAACATTCAACTGGAACAAGAGAACTACAGATGAGAAACCCCCAACCATGAGAGGAAATGAGTGACAAAAGAAAGCATCCCAAGAGAGAAAGAGTTCATTTTGAATACTGGCAAATCTCCTGCAAGAGTAGATGTCAAGCAAGAACCTTCTTGCCTTCTTCCCCATCTCTCTTCCTTCCTTCCTGTTTCAACTGCCAGGGTCAGTCCCATGGGCTGGCAAGAAGAAAGAGTGAAGCCAGCACATATGTAATATGCTAACAAAGAGTGACTGGAAACCACTAGAGGAATGTTGGTCTCAAAGTTTTCTCTCATACATCTGACGCCCTCCCATGCTTAAATGACTTCTGCACAATTCCAGAATCTATCTCTCACACACACATGGAAATTATGAGTTACACTTTTCCTTCAATTTCTAAAATTTGGTAAATTTTGACATTATTTTTTATGGTGTGATCGTTACCAGCAGATAGAAAATCATGAAATAGTGCAAATTAAAACCTAGGAAGGAAAGGTAAAAAGCAATTAAGCCTAAAAGGGCAAAGAAGATGAAAAGGTAAATACTAATAGAGCAGAATAACTGGAAACAGACCGGAGCAGACAAAAAGGCCAGCTTTCCAAGTAGGACAGCAAAGTATTTTTTAACTTCATTAGTACCTTATGATAGAGTCAATGAAAGCAAGATGGCTGACAGGTGGACTGAAGACACCACCTCTAGCATCTATCTAGTGCCCCTGAGGGGATCATGGGCAGATGTGCCAATCTGGAAGGTGTATAATGGAAGATCAAGCTGTCATGTTAAATAGCTAGGAAGCCGGGCCAGCTCCAGTGGCCTAGGGGTTAACTTGGGTGCGCTCTGCTTCAGCAGCCTGGGTTTGGTTTCTAGGCACAGACCTACACCATTCATCAGTGGCCATACTTTGGTGGTGGCTCACATACAAAAAAAAGAGGAAGACTGGCAACAGATGCTAGCTCAGGGTGAATCTTCCTCAGCAAAAAAAGAAAAAAAAAAACAAGAAAAAGAAAAAGAATAAAGCTAGGATGCCAAGGAAATGGCTGGGACAGGAGACTTGAAAACATCAGGAAGATAGTCAGATCCAGAATGGACACTGAATGGACCTACATTAACAGAAGGCAGAAAACAAGCAGCACCAGAGGTTTGCCAGTTTCTCTCAGTACAAACCAGTCAGCCACCAACATATTTGAGAGAAAGAAGGTAACTTTGAAACCCAGGCAATTAAGCGGCAATCTTCCAAGGAGGGCACATTTGCCCTGGAGGTGTGCAAAGGTTTTAGACTGGGTACAAGGTCACAGACAGTTTTAAAGGAATCAGTTTTCATATCCTCTACTTTTATAGGCACTCTTTCTATACCTGGTCTGACTGATAACACCCTCTCCCCTTTCACAGTCACTTTTCTCACAAGTTGCAAAAGAAAGGTCTACCTCTGACCCATCTCAAATTTTAAAATGGTCCAGGACCAAACAAAGAGACAATTCAATAATTCCTTTAACCAAGGCCCCACAAACAGTTTCACATACATACTCCTCGAAGGATCTAATTAAGAGATGCATTTCCTGTATATTTTTAATTTTTTAATAATTATCAAGTGTTTTAATATATCTATACCATTTTGAGCAGCTGCAGACTATTAATATAGTGATAATTCAATGCCAAAGAAATATTTTAACATAATAACTTATTATCACAGAAAAATATATGTAATTTTTAACTTCAATTTATTTTTTTTGTTGTTATTGCAGTTTACCAGGGTGAATGTATCAGTCAGGGTTCTAAAGAGAAACAGGACCAATAGGAGATATAAAGAAATTATTTTAAGGAAGTGGCTCACGTGATCATGGGGGCTGGCAAATTGAAAGGTGTAGGGCAGTCTGGCAGGCTGGCAACTCAGGCAGGAATTAATGTTGCAGTTTTGAGGCAGAATTTGCTCTTCAGGAAACCTCAATTATTGCTCTAAGAGCCTTCAGCTTAATGGATGAATCATGGCCCACATTACCGAGGGTAATCTCATTTACTTACAGCCAACCGATTATCACTGTTAACCACGTCTGTAAAAAACCTTCACGGCAACACCTAGACTAGTGTTTGATTGAATAACTGGGTACTATAGCCCAGCCATGTTGACATAGAAAGCTAACCATCACAACGAACAACAACAGAAGTGCAAAAATATGCTACATTAGGATTAAATTCCGTAAGAGAAGTGGAATGAAAATACAATTTCAAGGCATAAAAGGAATAATGCAACATTTTTTAATAGCATGAATATCAAATCTTTTAAAAGAATATTTTAAAACACGTTACATCTTTGCAAAATTTTTAACTTATGATGAAAAATCAGATGCCAACATAAAAGGATGCAAAGGACATAGTATTGATTATCAATATTCCTTTAGGGTTCATGCAAGCAAAAGGTTTGAAGACAAGCTCTAGGGCAATGGAGTGTAGGGAAACTTAGGAACTCAGTCAGCCTGTACTGTACAGACGTATTAGCTGTGTGACTTTAGGACAATTACTTAAATGGAGGTCCTTGGTTTGGAGGTGGTTGTTTTAACGTGTTATAATAATAGCACCTACTTTATCCGGTTTGGGAGATTAACTGAGATAATATTTGCAAAGCACTTAGCATTGCTAAGAGTAACTCCTCAACAAATGCTCTTATTATTATTCAGCAGGTAACATTTGCAGAATGTAATCCACCAAGACCTATAATGCAAGAGCTCACAATACCTGGCTTGTCCCACCAGACGTGCCTTTCTCTGGTTCTCCTTCCAGGTCAAACCCCAGTGTTCCATGGGTAGACACTAAAGGACTGGTCCTTAATCCCAGCCTCAGCTCATAATGTATGGGTGCTCTATTGGAATCCTCAGATTTCTTCAGCATACATTGAACATTAGTTCTCTCTCCTGTACTGGATACATAGTGCAACCAGGCCTCTTCCTAATGGTTGCTCTTGTTCCTTAAAAGATCTCTACTCACCATGACCTTAAAGCTCCTTTGCTGAGCTATTCAATTATGAGAGAGCTTGCACACTTTAAAAACAATTTTTTTCCAGCTCAAATGATTTTGTTTGTCTAGAGGAGCTGTTAATGCTTTCAGGTGGTGTGCAGTAAATGATCACTCCATTTCGACTGTCATCTTTGCAGACTGAGCATGTTTACTTTGATGATTCCTTTCCAGATTTTTCCTGACCTTTATCAAGTGTGCTGTTCTTCTCCAAACTCTTGATTGTCAGCCAAATTGTAGTTCTGTGAACTCCCTGGGGCTGCCACTCCCTCACAGGTCAAATTTTCCCTCTCAGGCCTTCTACCTATAAAAATGAGAAACTATTGAACTATCCAACTATTTTCTGGAATTTTGTCTATTCATCCTAATAGACACTTTTACTCATACTAAATTATTTCTCCAAATTTAAGATTTGCTTTATTGTCAAGTTGAGCCCAGGAAATAGGCCTCTTCAAAGAGAGAACACGCAAAATATCACTTATTTTGATTTCATCAAAGATTTCTGTCAATTTGATCTTCATAGGGCATGGATTTTCTGAATCAATCTTGTTCATTTCCCTATTTAAATTTTAAAATTAAATCTTTTTTTAAAAAATTGCTTGAGTAATAATGCACTTTGGAGAAACTTCAGAGAAATGGAACAAAGGGGGAAAAAATCACATTTCCATCACCCAAAGACAACCATTGTTAACATTTTTGGATCTTTGAGCGAAAAACAAATCACCTCCCCCACTACATACACACACACACACACACACACACACTTTAAAAATAAAGGAGGAGAGAAAAAAACAGATCCCAATGTGACTTTCTGACTTTAAACCTTTGCAAACATTTGCACTTATTACCCCACAACCTTCATTTCCTTAGGCCACCAAAGAGAACAAGAGGCTTTCTGAGCAGGCTGAGCTGGTCTTAACCTGACCTCCTACTAATGAAATGCCCAATCTCGTCTCTCACTTTTGCTAACCAGACGGGCCTCCTACCGTGTCTGTCCTTTAGATGGCAGCACGATCTCTAACACTTTACTGCCTTTTTTCCCCGAGGTATACAATTCTCACAATCAAAAAGAACTTTAAAGTCGAACTATCTGAAGGAGTGCTGAGGAGTTGGAGAGAAGTTGAGAGCGGACGGAAGTCGTTGAAGGTGAAGATGTGGAAAATGAAGAAACCAGAAGCTGTCTGTGGGATCAAATGTTTCCAGCTACCACATCTATGCCAAAGACAGCACAAGTGGATTATTGTCATCACATCCCACTCACTTGCAAGATTCTGACTGACAAAATTTGCTTGTTCCTTCACTCATTCATTCAATACATACTTATAGACTTCTCACTGTATGCCAGATACAGTAGGGTAATAGACAGTACTAGACAGGAGTACTGAGTACTAGTACTACCAGGGTAGTAGCTAGCACTAAACAAAAGTATTGTCTAGCAGTAGGGTGGTAGACACGGTAGACACTGGGATACAGAGATGGATAAAACAGATCGTTCTCATTTACTTATTCTACCCTCATTGATCTTATATTCTAGTGGAGATAAACAATTAAAAAGTAAACAAGGAAAAAAAATTTTTCTATGTGTGGTGATGGATAGACTTATTGTGGTGATCATTTTGCAACATAAACAAATATCAAATCCTTATGTCATATGCCTGAAACTAATACAATGTTATACGTCAATTACACCTCAATAAAAAAAAGTAAACAAATAAGTATACAATATAAATTTAAGGAGTGATAAGGTCTATGAGGAAAAATGAAACATGGTAAAGGTTAGAAAGGGTAAAGAGAGTGGCCATATTAGACAAGAGTGTCAAGGAAGGTTTTTCTCTGGAGGTGCTATCGGAGCAGAGACCTGACGAAGCAAGCAAGAGAGTGAGTTCCTGAAATATCTGAGGGAAAGGAAGGCAAACGCCGTTGTGTTCACACATCCTTGACTTGTCTGAGGAAAAAGAAGAAGCCAGTGTGGCTGGAACAGGGTGAGCAAAGAAGGAGCAGCCAAAGAGATGAGGCCTTATAGGGCCTTGCAGGCCAAGGAAAAGGTGCTGGGTTTTATCGTAAAGTTTATGGAAAGCCTTTTGAAGGTTTTGAACAGAGAAGTAACGGGGTCTAATTTCAGTTTTAAAGGGATGACTCTGGCTCCTGCATAGAGCGTATCCTGGGTTTGGGGTTGGGGGAGGCAGTAGTGGAAGGAGAGAGGCCAGTCAGGAGGCTGTTGCAAAAGCCAGTGGCAGGATGGTGGTGGCCTGTAGTGGAGGAGGGGACGGAGAGCCAGAAGACTGAGGGACGATTTGTTTCCTGGGAGAGCCAAGAAGGGTGTGGCAGGGAGGGGCCAATAGTTCTGTTCCGGGCAGTTGAGTGTAAGTCTCTATTAGTGGTTCTATTACAGATATCAGGTAGGCAAATGGATACACAAATTAAAGCTCAATGGAGAGGTCAGAAGCGGAGGAAACATGGGAATCCTGTATATGTAGGTAATATTTATAACCAACTAGCTGAATAAGATCACTCAGGGAGCAAGAGTGGATAAAGACCCAGGGACAGAGCCCTGGGGCACTCCAACATTTGAAGGGACCAGCAAACTAGGAAGATAACCCCAGCAATCAGGTGTTCCAGAAGTTGGTATCTCAGTAAGGAGGAAGTGATCAACTTTGTCAAAAGCTCCTGAGATTTCAAGTAAATGAGTACCAAGAACTGATCACTGGTTTTAGCAAGATGAATATCACTGAAAAAGAGAATACCAGGCAAAGGACATTGAGTAGAGAAATCCCGTTGAGGAGTTCTAAAAAGAGGAACAGCGCAATGAGGGAGAAAGTGGAGAGAGATGAGGGTTCTAGGAAAAGCTTTTAAAGATGGGAGATATTTCAGCACACTTGTGTGCTGGTAGAGATGATGCAGGAGAGAGAGGGAAATAATTCAGGAGAAAGGGGAAGGATATTTGCAGGAGCAGAACCAAGTGAGGAGGAAAGCCACTGCCCAAGTGGAGGGAAGGGCCTCAGAGAGAAGCTGGGACAGCGGCTCCAGAAAGGGAAGCACAGTTGACAGACCAGAATCTGGACCCTATACAGATGCAGTGGCCGGAAGATGAGGGAGTTCTCTTCAAATTGCTTCCATCATCTCAATGAAATAAGTAGCAAGATTATCGGCCAAGAGTGAGGTGGGGTAGGGAGTGTTGAAGGTTTAAGGAGCAAGGAGCAAGTCTGAAATTTCCTCTTTGGAATGGGGAAGGTGAATTCGTCAGGGAGAATACAACAAGACTTCTGGAAAGTTCAATAGGCTTACTTGAGGTTTGAGGTCACAGAGTGAAAATGGTACCTGTCAGCACATGTTTAGCTTTTTGACTAGTCACATGAAAACGGATCAGGAGGGTCCCCTGGTTCTCCACAGGCCTCTCTTATCACTCCTCTGGTTTCCTCACTTCCTTAACTTTCTCTCCCCTCCCCACTAACACAAGGGTCAAAATGTAGTGTTTAAAGGAACTTTCTCTGCCACCTTCTCTTATAGCTAGGCACTTGCCCTCTCGATAATTTCATTCACTCTCTGACTTCAGCTATCTTCTCCCAAATCTAGATCGCAATCTCTACCTTCTGTCCAAACGGAAATGTCCGTCTCCTGGACATCTCCATCTGAATCTTCCACTGACTCACAATGCTCAGCAAGCACTACAGCGAGGGACTGGGCACAACCACCATGCAGCTCCACAAAGCCTGCTCTTCATAAAATGCTCTATTTCATTTCATTTCCTCCACCCAACCTCCAAGACAAGAGGCCTTAGAACTATCTTCAATGCCTTTTTCAGTTTTCTTTATTCCCCTATGTCTAAGCAGTTGCCAAGAATTTCTATCAATTCCACTCCCATATTGCCTTTCAAATCTAATTTTAGAATCACTACCCTCATTTATGCTGCTGTTTCTCCTTAAATCTACTAATTTCTACGGTAACTATTATCTTCTTTAAGAAGGGTTTGCTAGTAGTCGCTCGCTGCCCAAAAACTTTAAGGTATCCCTAATAAAGCTTAAAATCCTTAGCCCAGAATTCATATTCTTCCTCAATTTATCACAGTAGACTTTTCCAGCTCTTACCTCCCCTTACTCCCATCCATGGTTGCACAGAATTCCAAACTCTGAGCAGTGCTTCCTCCTACTTTTCCCCCATGGCAACACTCTGGCGCTTACCAATATCCCTGGGGGCATCTACAGTCCCCAGCCCCCTTTGCAGTAAGAACAGAGCCAAGTGATCGGTTCTGCTCATGAAATCTATCACTTCTAGACTGAAGCAGTTGAGAGCCAAGTGCCTCCTCTCCCTCTTTCCTCGCCTGCCAGTCATCTTGGAGGGCACAGGTTCCAAATGGCACAGCTACAAGACGGAGGAAGATTGCCTGACCCATATCAGACTTTTTGTGAGTGAGAAATAAACATATTTTGTTATGCCACTAGGATTTGGGATTTGCCTAATGAAGCAGCCAGTATTACTTACTCCAACGGTCTATCCCTGCGCCTTTGTTTATACAGATGCCTTTGCTAAAATCCTTTTGCTTTCTTCCTGTCCATGATTTCTGGCTATTCAAATCTTCTCATCCTTAAAGGTTGCACTTCCCAAACTCTGGCGTGTAGATTGGCTGGTCCATGAAGAAACTGTACCAAAGTCAAGGAGCCGGGGGAAGAAAAACGACAACGTAGTGAGATTCCATAAAAGCAAATGATTGAACTTAAAAGTACTCTCCTTGGGCTGAGATAACTCTTTTCATCTTCAAGTGCCTTCTTTTATAAAATAATGGTGGTATTAAGCGGGAGAAGGAGGTCCCTAGCCCCTCTACCCCCCATCATTTGGCAAAATAAAGTTTGGCATCTGAGTTTTGTTTCCAATGTTGTTTTCTAGAAGTTATCACTTTATAGTATTCCCAAGTCTGGAAAGCACTACTGTAAAGCATAAGTCAACTTGGCCGGGTGGCCTTCCATTATCCCCCCAGACCCAAAAGGACTCTGATGTCATTTATTTTGCTTTGAGGCTTCACCCTTTCAGTGTATCTCTCTCCTCCTGGAGAGGAAATCCCTTCCGTGATCAACAAAGTGATCTTTCATTATTATCCATACCAAGCAGCTCAGAAAAACGTATGCTGATACAAATGAGAAAACTGAGATCTAGAGAAATGAAATTACTTGGAATTTAGAATTTCTAACATTTACTGAGTGCCAGACATTCTTCTAAGCATTTCACATATATTTACTGATTTCATCCTCAGAGCAAACCTATCTGGGTATGTTACCATCACCATAGCAACTTTGGAGAAAGATTCTGCAGCCTGCCCAAGGTCAAACAGGTAGGAAGTGGTCACTTTGAGGTTAGAATCCCAGTAGCCTGGCTCCAGAGCCCATGCAGGTAACCTCTACTCTCCAGGAGAAATGGGGATGTGACTGTTTAAAATGCAAGCCAGGTCTCCAAGTTCTCTGCTGGCACTCTTTTCTTCCATAGAAGACCAGAGCTGCGAAATCATTTTTTCTACAGTCTATTTTTTAAAGTATTTATAATTTCAAGTAACTTTATCAGAGGATTCAACCTCTTTTGTAATGTTCGATCAGTACTTCAGCATAATTATTTCAGATTTCCCAGTCTACATTTTAATTTTCTCCATACATCTGTTTAGCTGTAGGGTTTTCCTGTTTCAATGGAAAAGGTATTTCTTTTCCACCTATTCCCCGAGAAAAAAAGTAAATTAAATTAAGTTATCGAACATTGTTCGGGCAACTGTGACAGAAACTCAATAAGGTAGGAAATAAGCCAATAACATCAAGCTTCCTTCATTAAGATTTTCAATGCCTATTTGGTCAGGCTTAAATAAAACTGGATTCATCTGACAGCCCTGGATTTTAAACACAGTGGGTCTCCCCTACAGGTTGAATCCTCTGGATGGTAGGTGTGCCATTTCACATTTTAAAAGTCCAAAGAAAATTTTGGATTTCAAAGACAAGGAAAACACCAGTGCTACAAAAAATCAAGAAAAGAGTGACTGTCCTATCAAAGAGGCCCAAGCTATTTTATCTTAAGGGGGTTTCATATTTTATTCACCTGAGGAAGTCCCTTTTAGAAATCATAGGAAAATTTTATCATTGGACAGCCCTAACATGACATCATTTCCCTAAATATGGATCATAGTGGCCAATATGTATCAAAAGTATATTTTATTATAAGAAAAAATCAGCAAATGTTTAGAGAAAGTCTAAATTACCTGAATTTACACACTTCCTCAATGTCAGTGTGGTAAATATCCCTATTCCCCTATATCAGTGATGGTCCCGAGATGAAGACTCATTTTACACCAGAGAGTGCTCCCAACTCTCTGCCTGCAGACTCCTGCCCAAAAGCCTACTTGCCGCCTCCTCCATGTTTTTCTTCCAAGGACCCATTTTGCAGCACCAATGACTCGCCCTGGGGCTAGCACAGGAGATACCTTGGAACTTTCCTGTTCTCCATTGAAAGACTCCCCCTGCCCCCAGCTACAGAAGATCCAAAAGCATTCGTATTTTGTAGAGAGGGTGACAGACGTCACTATAACCCAAGTAGGCTTCTCGCCTCTCAGTGAGGTTGTTGAACGTCTCTTCTTTAAGAAATATGTTCTTACACTTACTAGGGAGCTGGGGCAGGCTGTCACATACTTTTACAGAAAGATAAAATATTATATTGCCCTATTAAGGTGATATTCTACCAACGGATATATGTGTCACTAATTTGTTTTTTAAAGATTTTATTGTTCCTTTTTCTCTCCAAAGCCCCCTGGTACATAGTTGCGTATTTTTAGTTATGGGTCCTTCTAGTTGTGGCATGCAGGACGCCACCTCAGCATGGCCTGATGAGCGGTGCCGTGTCCGTGCCCAGGATCTGAACTGGCGAAACCCTGGGCCGCCAAACCCTGGGCCGCCAAAGCGGAGCACCGCGAACTTAACCACTCGGACACGGGGCCAGGCCCATGTGTCGCTAATTTTTAAGAGGGCTTTTTATTTTGTTCAAAGTCACCATCTACACTGATGTTAACCTAATACGTAAACAAAGCAACAACTTCTAGAAATATGTGGGGAAATTCCCAGAAATACACACATCCAGTATTCTACACAAACACATGGTAAATACAACTATATTTACTAAAAACAGATGATATGCCATTTTTCAGTCATCAAGAAGCATTTACAAAATTCAACTATATACTAAGTGAAAAAGAAAACCTCATAAAGCAGAAAGTTCAAAACAACTCCAGACCACAGTTATTGATCATAATGAAACAACAGGAGAAGTTAATAACTAAAGTAAAAACCAAAGACTTGTCAATTTAAAAGCATTCGCCCAAATAACTTCCAGGTGATGATATTTTTAATTATAATATCAGAAGAGGTTTTTGGTATGCATTTTTTAGGCCAAAGCCTACATTTCAGATGTAAACTTTTCAAGGCCAACATTATTCACTATTTACAAAGAAATGTCACCATGGCTAGCCACAGACCTTCCCATGGTTTAATTATTTCCGTTAAAATTAGTTTGGTTTCCATAGAAATCTCCAACAGCTGACCCTTAAGAGGAGCCTGCAGGGGATAGATATATATATGTTATTGCAGACTTTAGGATACATCCAGGATGAGCCTAAAATATGAACTCAGACCCTGTGGTAAGTCCTATTACAAATTCATGACCTCTTTAAAGTGTGTGTTTAAAAGAAGAATCCCCAACTTGAGTGACTTTCTGCTAACTCACACCATTTCTCCCAAATGGTATTACGATCAAGAAAATTGCCTCTAACTCACTCTAAGATAATTTCCCTACAGCATGCTCTTCTAAGCGCAAAGAAACTCATTTAGGCTGTTAATTAAATCTGTCCCCCAAAGATGAGGCAAAGAACATGCAGTGCAATTCTAAATATACCCTCCACGTCCTTCTCAACACCTAAAATATTTTAACATTTCTAAAAGACATACTTACATAGAATCAGCGAAAAATACGGAAGTATTCCTTATTCTCATTCTGAACAGGCCTCCAGAATCAAAAATAAGAGGAACACAACAAACTGAAAAAGAATGGAAGAAAACTATATGATTTAAGGGTCAAATAAAATTATTCTGTGGGCACTTAAAAACTCAGGCATTTTCAAAAGGCTGAGAGATTATTTTCTATAAAGGAAAACATATGTTATCCATACAAATCTTTTCACTAAACCCCAAAGTCCCATCGATTCGCTGGCTATAAAAATTCTACATATGGAAAGAAGGTTTAAAACCACTGAACTTGAAATTCAACGTATGCACATAGACATATGCACATAATTTCCTGGGTGTACAACTTTAAGCAGCATGTAAAATGCCTTTGTGGGTCTTACTTTTTTCAATGTTAAGTGATACTGAGTTTCAGAGCAACAGTTTCATGCCTGGGTTTATACTTTAACAGGATTTCTTATTTTCTCTGGCCACACACAGTTGGAGGAAATTTAATTTGGCCCTAAGAATCTAAGCATGAGACACTAGTGCTTTTATGTACCTCTCAAATAAACTGTACCACCACAAATTTAATCATCTGTAGATCCTTCTACATCAAGGGATTGGGCCCCTGAATAGCCTAAGTGGCAGAGGGGAAAGACGCAGAGGACTCGAAATCAAGTACCTTCACCACGCAGCAAGTGGCTCTGTGATTTAAGGCTCCTAATGATGCTAAATGATACCTCGTCTGTATTAAACGAGAAGAAAGATTTCTTCCCTGCTACCCTACAGGTTTGTTGCAACAGAAGACATGAGAAAATGAAGGGTCAACACTCCAGAAGCGCAGGCTCTCTGCTAGGCACCAGGGAAGTAATGATGAATAAGACATGGGTCCTACCTTGTAGACTTGTAAGAGCTTCCTACATTGCAAAGCACGATGTACACGAAGAGCATCATCATGGACCACTTGCCCCCAAACAAGCGTAACTCCCCTCCCCCAACAACGGTCAAGGAATCTGATTCACAGTTTGGATCACTCTGCTCCTCGGTCTGAAAGGCTTTTCTCCAGAATTCTCCAGGACTCACTGCCTCATCTTCCCAGCCACTCACCAGCCCTCACCCTTCTCCCAGGTCTCGACTTGGACCACACCTTCTCAACAAAGCTGCCCCGACACTCAATTATTTTGTTAATTTTTAAATTTAATAATTTGATATGAATTGTTTATATAAGTTTAATACCTTAATTAACTATTTTGTTAATTATTTTTGTAACTGTAGATTTGGGGGTTTTGGCTGTGTTTTGCAATGCAATCCTATTGTTTTAATTTGTGCCTATTTAAAATGCTATTATTTTTATTTATTTAACTTTTTATTGGGGCGGTTTTCAAACATGCACAAAAGTAGAGCAAAGAGGTTAATGAACCCCCACATACTTGTCACTGTGCTTCAACACTTAACACATCGCCTCCTTGTTTCAGCTATAACCCCTTCCTGAGGCCCCGGCCCAATTCTAGACTATTGTAAAGTAAATCTTAGACATTTTTCACCATAATAGCTCTGTATACTTTACCATAATACATCTGTATATATCTCTAAATGATAAAGGCTTTCTGTTATTAAAAAAATCACAATTACATCATCACACCCAAACCTCACACTCTGTTTAAAATCACAGAACCCCCGGCACATCCTCCCTCTGTACTTCATTTTCTCTATTGCCTTGTTGCTGACTGCCTTACTATACATTGTACTTATTTATTCACGTCTGTCTCACCCACTAGAACATAACCTCCCTGAGTGCAAGTATTTTGTCTGTTTTGTTCCCTGCTGTATCCCCAGTATTTATAAAGGTGCCAAACCCATTCAAGGCCCTCAATAATTTGTTTCTGAATAAATGAACCCATCGAAGTCAAAAGAACAGCTTGGATGCATATTATGAACTTAAGGCAAGACTCTATCCTGACTGGAAATGTCCGCTAAGCTTTTGACAGGAGCAAGATTGCAGACTATGCAAATTTGCTCTTTCCAAGGAAAGCTGAGATACTGTATTCCTATGTAATTGCTCAACAGTGTATTCACCCCGATGTTACCCCCAAAATATCGCACATCTGTGAGCTGCCAGGCTGCCTTCTCTATGAGGAAACCAGTAGGGCAGCAGCTAAGAGCAAATCCTTAGGAATCAATTCAAGCTGGATTAATATCTAAGTTCTACTGGTTACAGGACCTTCAGTAAATTAAGTAACCTGAGAGTCAATGTTTTCATTTCTAAAATAAGGTAAAAGAGTGAAATGAGAGCATCTGTGTAAAGCATTTAGCACAATTTCTGGCATTTTGCAGCAGTCAAAGCAGCATAATGATCAAGAATGGAGTCAGACTACCCGGGCCAGAATCCCAGCAATGCCATTGACTCCGGGATCTTAGGCAAATTTTTAAGCTTTCTTTACTTCTATTTCCTCATCTATAAAATGGAGAAAATAGGGAGCTGGCCTGGTGGCGTAGTGGTTGATTTCACGTGCTCCACTTCAGCAGCCTGGGGTTCACAGGTTGGGATCCGGGGCACGGACATACGCACCACTTACTAAGCCACCCTGTAGTGGCATCCCACATATAAAATAGAGGGATGTTAGCTCAGGAACAGTCGTCCTCAAGCAAAAAAAGAAGAAGATTGGCAACAGATGTTAGCTCAGGGCCAATCTTCCTCATCAAAAAATAATAATAATAAAATAAAATGGGGAAAATATTAGTACCTACCTCATAGAGTTACGACGATTAAAAGCATTACTCCCTATCAGGTGCTTAGAACCTCATCTAACACATTATAAATTCTCAATAGGTGTTAATTATTCATTAATTTTAACTATGCATGTCATTCCTCACTTTTCCCAACATATTTCCAAGCCAACTTTCCATATTCCACAACCCCAGACATTACTCACTTAACAGGATATTAAAATTAACATTTCCACTGAGATCGCAAGAAATAACAATTGTAAAACTTCAAAAAGAGATGCCAGGTGATCATACCCAAAATTTACAAATGAAAACTCTCAGAATTGGTTTCCCATGAGGAAGAGAGCCAGCTTTAAACATCTATCAGGCCTGGAGAGAGTGAAGCCAACCAGCCACAGAAAGCTCTTACCCTCTAACGAGGAACACATCTAGAGAGTGGCGGAGGATGGAGAGTAACTGAAGAACCTGACCTTGCTTCCCTTTAGAGACCGCTAGTTCCTTCCCACCTGCTCCAGACCAAGCTACGGTGGAGAAAGGAGCCCATAGGAGACCCTGGCTAAAGGATAGATGAGAAAGAGTCTTATCTTTGAATGAAGACTGAAATGTAATGAATACATTAAACTGAACACTTGTAAATACAGAATTGGGACTGCGTGTATGCAGCCTCAAGTAGGAAAGTCAATTTACTCAGGGCAAGCAGAAAAGTCACAGCCCTCAAGGGTTCTCATCCTGAGGCAAGGGGATTTTACCCCACTGAATAAATTATACAGGGTCAGTAGGAGACAAAAATAAATCTGTGTTTAGTTGACATCTTACGTATTTGCTTACTGAACATACAAGCTATCTTTAAGTCGCACTTGCCTCCTGTGTCCCACCATCCCTGCATGTGGTTTAGGAATGCCCCGGTAACCCTCACCCTACCTGCGTGCTCTCAACCTCCATCTCCATCTAACCACAGCAGATCTTAGACTCACTTTATGTCATGTCCACCATAAAGCTTTAGCCACCCAAAGCTCCCCTCTATTCCAGCAGAGGGCATATGCACATGCCTCATTGTCTGCACATATGCATCCCTCTGTTTGCAATGTCCTTTCCCCTCTTCTGCACCTGGTGAACACCTACAAGACATCATCAACAAGGGCATCACCCTAGTGGACCCTTTCCCAATCTTCTTCAGATAAATTTACCTCTGCCTCCCAGAGGCATGTTGTATGTGTCCCCATTACATTTTTTTTTAAAGATTTTTATTTTTTCCTTTTTCTCCCCAAAGCCCCCTGGCACATAGTTGTATATTCTTCGTTGTGGGCCCTTCTAGTGGTGGCATGTGGGACGCCGCCCAAGCGTGGTTCGACGAGCAGTGTCATGTCCGCGCCCAGGATTCGAACTGACGAAACACTGGGCCGCCTGCAGCAGAGCGCGTGAACCCAACCACTCGGCCACGGGGCCAGACCCCCCCCATTACATATTTTTTATACTGCATTGGGTGGTGTGACCACCTCACTGGGCTGAAGGATCCATAAGGGCAGGGTCTTCTTCATCTAGGTAGGCTCATTAACTAGCGCTGAAAAGGCTCAATCTGTGTTGACTGAATTCAAATAAGGCATTTTGTCTTATTCATAGTGTTTAAGTAGTTCTTTTCATAATCTTTCCAGTCATTTTTCATCTTTAATATTTCATACCCGATATAAATCAAATATTTCCAAGTACAACATCATTACATTTGATTTCTGGATGAAACACAAAATCTTCTAAAAATGAAGATCTTCTAGAAGAGTCAGATAGCAGTGAAGAGTTCCATTTCAGAAGACTTTGTCATCCGTTTCTTTTCTCATGGCTGGGGAAGAGCTCCACCAACAAGGACCTCATGCCCGCAAGAGTCTGATGCGACGGTCCTTTCCATTTGGAAGGCAGCACATGCTTCCCCTTCCTCTCAGACTTTTGTCCAGAAGCAACAAAGCAGATAGCCTTTAGATACAGAAAATTTTCTCTGGTTTGTGTTGGGGATCCCTGCACAGATTTCTCTTTCATGTGCCTTCACAGCATTTTCTTGTCTGGCCTTAAAAACCCCTGGAGATACTTCATAAGACTCAACAGACAAAGGCAAGGTCAGCACATTCCAACCTGATTGAAGAAAGAGAACAGATGATGTGCACATTTTTCCAAGGCCACATGTACCTTTTTTCTGCTTAAAGGGTTACCAACTAGGGGAAGTTGAGCCTTTACTAAAAGTGAACAGTTTCCATAAGTCCTGCTAATAGTCAACTGATTAACTCCTAATTTGAAAGGAAGTCAAGACACTGCAACCTACATGATATTTACACTTGCTTTGTCATTGCGGGAAAAAATAATAAATCACTAAAGATAGTTGTATTGAAAAAACAAATATCATTTCCTTTCTGATGTTTCTATATCCTGAGCATGACTTATAACATTTCACACTTGCAGTCCAGTTCTATCAATTCCATATGAGGAAAATTCTCTCCAGTGCTCATAGTTAAGCAACTGAATTCACTCTTTTCCCAAGTGTACCTTTTTTCGGTTTTTTGTTTTTTTAAGATTTTATTTTTTTCCTTTTTCTCCCCAAAGCCCCCTGGTAGATAGTTGTGTATTTTTAGTTGTGGGTCCTTCTAGTTGTGGCGTGTGGGACGCCACCTCAGTATGGCCTGATGAGGGGTGCCATGTCCGCGCCCAGGATCCAAACCAGCAAAACCCTGCCACCAAAGCGGAGCTCACGAACCTAACCACTCGGCCACAGGGCCGGCCCCCCATGTCTACAGTTTTATTATGCAAGTGGTATCTGGCTGTGCACTGATTGCACTAGAGACAGAAACTTGGGGTTGGGAAGGGCAGACAAGGCCAAAAGGTAGAGGAAGAGGGACTGGACAGTGACAGACACTGTTGGCTGTTTACCACATGGTAAGTACTCAATGTTTTCTGACTCTATGTTCTACATGTAGATTCAATGATACAGTAGTGAATGATGTTAATTATCACAGAACACTAAAGCCCAGGAGTGTTATTATTATCAGATACACCAGAACACTGCATAAATGACTAAAAACAAAAGATGAAAGATAACTCCATTACTAGGACATCATTTGCTGGCCCACATATCACCCCCAAGGCCCTTGCCAAAGCTTTGAACACTGACAGTCATTTACAAGTCCCTGATTATGTACTCGAAATTACTAGAAGTTGTAGCATGACTGATGGTATGGCCCCTTCTGCTAGTTATCAAAAGAAAGCAGCACTACAGCCTCCTGGTTCAAACCAGTATTCAGAGATCTTTATTTCTTCTCCACATTTCCCAAAACTCAACAGGGTTGCAGGAAGAAGGGAGAAAGTAGACTTCTGCACTGACACAGTTACCTGGTTTTCTACTCCAACGAGCAGAGCAGAGAGACAGTCTCCGCAAAGTACCCTCTTGCTGGTAAAAGAGGTAAGTATGAGGTAAATATGTTCTATACTAAGGCTGACAGTGATACATCGCTATTTAAGGCATGCCTATGACTCTCACTCAAAGCCCTCAATCATTTTCTCTTTAGAGAGGTTCACCTAAAATGCCCCAACTACAGCTCCCATAAAAGCTCCCACAGCCAGAAGAACAAAATTAAAATGACCCTAGGACTTGAATTTCCTTTCTTTCTCTAAAGGCACCAAGTCCATCACTGCAGTTATTAATTCAGTACAATGGGAGTGGGCATCAGCTTTGTTTCACCTCTACAGTAAATCCTAGGCATAGTGATTTCTATCACAAATTCCACGAGGCAGCTAACTTTTTAAAGGCTTTTTCTGAACCTTGCAAATGTAACTGCCACTTATTTTGCTCCTCGCCACTTTCTCCCTTACTCTTAATAACCTCTCATCATACCCAGGTAATTATGGGCACCTCAGAGTGTGTTACAAACTCCCTACAGGCCCAAGTAAGACATAAATGCCCCCCACATCTCCAGGGCAAAGCCCCACTCTCCCTTCACTTAGGGAACCCCCTTCCAGAACAGATGCTTTCCATTATGGCTGGAAAGGCAAGGACAAGTAATGCATTAAAAGATGTTTTCAATGCCACATCAGTGGCATATCTTTGAGTTATAATAAAAGATCATCTGGAAATCAATCTGTATGATCGGGAGTTGTATTTACTGTAAGGTCTTTTGGGAGACCTAGCACATTTCATGCCGTGATTGTGAATAGAAGTCCAATCCATTAACTTTAGACTAATGCCAGTTGGGAAGCCAAGTGAGAAAACACAGAGGCAGGGACTTTTGAAATAGTTTCCAGCAAGAAGCTCTATTTACTGTTACTTCCCCTCCCAATAGCGAAATAAGGAGAAGGGAAAAGAAGAGAAGAGAAGAAGAGAAGGGAGGAGAGGAGAGGGTGAAAGGAAAGTGCCGGGGGCAGGGGGGAGGGAAGAGAGGAGAAATAAACACAAAGAACAGAGTGATAGGGAGTAGAAAAAGAGAGAATCTCTACACTGTTAAAGGTGGGGGAAGAACTGTGTTGTTGTAGACATCTCTTGGATGCAGAAAGCTTGGTTAACATTGGACTAATGCTCTGTATAGTAAGAAGACTCTTTATGGAAGTTGGTGGTAGAAATTGTCTCTGGAGCTACCCCATCTTGACATGGCTTGCTCAGCATGTGAATCTGTGATTTGGGAAATGAATTCTAATGATATGCTTTTGATTTTCTGAGTCAGCTGCCAGTGCCTCTGCTCAAGGTGAGGTGAGAACACCTAGTTGTCATGGCTGCACCCTGGGATCCCTTTTTGACAGGTGCATATTATTTACTGCTATAGTTAATGATCCCCTAAGCACTATCTCAGCACCCTATTTTCCACTTCTGGACATTTCTAATAAAAGCCTTTCTCATGTTCATCTTACAGGTTTGCAAAGGCCAACTGATATTTATTATATATATATCCTATTTCTAGGAATATCTTCCCGCTTTATAATCTTAATACACAGTGGTCAGTGCTCCAAGGTGTCGTCAAAACAAAGATGGGGTCATTATATGGTTTGATGGAAAGGAAAGAGAAGCCTCCAGAAAGTGTCCTTCTTCACATCACAAAAAATCCCCTTTAAGAGGACCTTGGCATAAATGCCTTTATGTTACTAAAAGCAGAAACGTTTATATTTCTCCTTGAGGAATTGGACTGCTTTTATCCAACAGACACTCTGAATTGTGTATCTGATCAAGTTTCCCCCTTTGCATTTTGATTTGATAAAAGGCACAAAACCTCAAGAGAATGCGAAGACAAGTCACAGACTGGGAGAAAATATTTGCCAAAGACACATCTAATAAAGAAATACTATCCAAAACACACAAAGAACTCTCAAAGCTCAACAATAAATAAATGAACAACCCAATTTAAAAGTGGGTAAAAGATCTGAACAGACAACTCACCAAAGAAGATATACAAATGGCAAACAAGCATATGAAAAAGATGTTCAACATCAAATGTCATCAGGAAATTGAAAATTAAAACAATGAGATACCACTACACAACCATTAGAAGGGCCAACATCCAAAACGCTGACAACATGAAATGCTGGTGAGGATGGAGAGCAACGGGAACTCTCACTCATTGCTGGCGGGAATGCAAAATGGTCAAAACACTTTGAGAGACAGTTCATCAGTTTCTTACAAAATTAAACAAACTCTTACCATATGCTCCAGCAATTGTACTCCTTGGTATTTACCCAAAGGAGTTGAAAACTTATATCCACGCAAAAACCTACACACAGATGTTTACAGCAGCTTTATTTACAATTGCCAAAACTTGGAAGCAACCAAGATGTCCCCTAGTAGGTGAATGGATAAATAAACTGAGGGCCATCAAGACAACGGAATATTATTCAGCACTAAAGAGAAATACACTATCAAGCCGTGAAAAGACATGGAGGAAACTAAATGCATTTATTACTAAAGGAAAGAAGTCAATCTAGAAAGGCTGCATACATACTGTGTGATTCCAACTATATGACATTCTGGGAAAGGCAAAACTAGGGAGATAGTAAAAAGATCAGAGGCTGCCAGGAGTTAGGGAGGAGGAGGGTAAATACAATTAAAATTAATTTACTTATTAAATTCATTTATTAAAACAAAATTTATTTTAGATTGGTCGACATCCATTCTCTTTATCATGAAAAGAAAACCAAATAACAAGTAAAATACATCAGGAATTCTAAATTCCATAGCAAAGAAAGCCCTGCCCTGGCATTCTAAGCTTCCTAATAGCTATTGCCTTAGTACATCTTACTACACACCCTGTATAGTGATTACCTCTCCCAAATGTGAGACAGCAAGTTAATGTGATGGTCAGATCCTCCCACCTCAACTTTTTCTGGAGTAAGGATTTTACTTCCTCCTTGACTGGCTGTACTGTTCGTCCTCTGCCCCAGGCTGCTGAGGGAGTGTTCCTCCATGACCGTCCACTGTGCCCGGCACCCTGGAACAGTATATGCCACAGGGCTCTTGACACAAGCATGTCCACTGCCTATTTACTCAGACCTATATCACACTGGTTTTTCAATATATAATTTTGATGTAATTTCAAACCAAAAAAATTGCAAGAAATTCTCTTTTTTTCTGCTTTTTCTCCCCAAATACTCCCAGTACATAGTTGTATATTTTCATTGTGGGTCCTGCTAGTTGTGGCATGTGGGACGCCTCCTCAGCATGGCCTAATGAATGGTGCCATGTCTGCACACAGGATCCGAATTGACAAAACCCTGGGCTGCTGAAGCAGAGCACACAAACTTAACCACTCGGCCACGGGGCTGCCCCTATCAAGAAATCCTATATAACTTTCAATCAGATTCCACAATTACTATCATTTGCTTCTTTGTCTCTCATTCTCTCTGTGTGTATGTGTGTATTTCACGAATCACTTGAGAATAAGTTGAGATATCATGCCCCTTTGTGATATATTTCCTAATAACAAAAATTTTGTTATTTTTGTAAAATTATCAAAATCAGGATTCTAACATTGATTCAATACTAGCATATGGTATATTCCATAGATATTTGAGACAGAAACAGAGACTTGTCCAGAAGCCAGGATCACAAACTGCTGTTAGCTCTCATGACTCTTTAGGATTCTTTAATCTGGAACAGTTCTCTAGTCTTTCTTTGTCTTTCAAGACCTTCATATTTTTGAAGAATGCAGGCCAGTTATTATGTAGAATATCCCTCAATTTGGGTTTGTCTAATGCTGCATTAATCATGATGTTTCTTCATGATTAGATTTGGGTTATGCATTTCTTACAGGAATACCACAGAAGTGATATTGGTCCTCCTCAGTGCATCATATCACAAGGGACATGATACTATTTGTCCCAATATTGGTGATGTTAACTTTGATCAAGGTGATGCTCCCCAGGTTTCTCCACCATAAGATTATTACTTTGCTCTTTGTAATTAATCAGTAATTTTTAAGAACATACTTTGAGACTATGTAAACAGGCAATGCCTCATCAAACTTTCATCATTAGTAACTTCTGATGATTTTTGCCTGAACCAACTATTAAAATGATGGTCGCCACCCTTCTTTATTTATTAGTTGGCAAACTATTATAATGAAAATCTTTTCCTTATTTCCCATTTATTTCTATCAGTATGACTTACAGAGCTTTATCTTATTTAATGGGTTATATCTGTTATTATCATTATTTATTTTGATGCTCAAATTGTCCCAGTTTTGACTAATGAGAGTCACTCAAGCTGGATTCTATATCTTTCTGACATGTTTCCATCATTCTTTGAGTATTTCCTCACTTTTTAGCACAAGACATTCCAGATAAGACTACCTAGAAGAAATGGATAAATTCCTGGAAACATACAACCTACCAATATTGAATCATGAAGAAACAGAAAATCTGAACTGATTGATAGCCCTAGGAAGGAAATTGAATCAGGAATCAAAAACCTCTCAACAAACAAAAGTCAAGGACCAGATGGTTTCACTGGTGAATTCTACCAAATATTTAAGGAAGAATTAATACCAATCCTTCTCAAACTCTTCCAAAAAACAGAAGAGCAGAGAACACTTCCAAATTCCTTTTACAAGGTCAGCTTACCCTGATATCAAAACCAAACAAGGACACCACAAGAAAAGAAAACTACAGGCCAATATACCTGATGAACATAGATACAAAAATCCTCAGCAAAATAGTGGCAAACTGAATTCAACAACACATTAAAAGGACCATACACCACGATCAAGTAGAATTTATTCCAAAGAGGCAAAGATGGTTCAACATCTGTAAATCAATCAACATGATACACAACATTAACAAAATAAATAAAGGATAAAAATCACATGATCATTCATCTCAATAGACACAGAAAAAGCATTTGACAAATTCAACATCCATATGATAAAAACTCTCAACAAAGTGGGTATAGAGGGAACATACTTCAACATAATAAAGGCCCACATACGACAAGACCACTGCTAACATCATACTCAATGGTAAAAAGCTAAAAGCTTTTCTTCTAAGATCAGAAATAGGACAAAAATGTTCACTCTCACCATTTTTATTCAACACAGTATTGGAAGTCCAAGCCAGAGTAATTAGACAAGAAAAAGAAATAAAAGGCATCCAAAATCACCAAGAAAGAAGTAAAATTGTCAATATTTGCAGATGACATGAAATTGTAGATAGAAATCCCTAAAGACTCTACCAAAAAATTGTTAGAATTAATAAATGAATTCGGTCAAGTTGCAGGATACAAAATAAATATACAAAAAAACTGTTGCATTTCCATACACTAATAAAGAAATATCAAAAAGAGAAATTAAGAAAACAATTCCATTTACAATTGCATCAAAAAGAATAAAATATCTAAGAATAAATGCAACTAAGGACGTGAAAGTCCTATACACTGAAAACTGTAAGACACTGATGAAAGAAACTGAAGAAGGCACAAATAAGTGGAAAGATATTCTGTGCTCGTGGATTGGAAGAATTAATACTGTTAAAATGTCCATACTACCCAAAGCAATCTACAGATTCAATGCAATCCCTATTAAAATTCCAATGGCCTTTTTCACAGAGTTAGAACAAACAATCCTGTGGAACCACAAAAGACCCCAAGTAGCCAAAGCAATCTTGAAAAAGAACAAAGCTGGAGGCATCATGCTCCGTGATTTCAAACTATATTACAAACCTATAATAATCAACACAGTATGGTATTAGCATAAAAAACAGATACATAGATCAATGGAATGAAATGGAGAGCCCAGAAATAAACCCACATATATATGGTCAATTAATTTACAACTAAGGAGGTAAGAATATACGACAGGAAAAAGAGTCTCTTCAATAAGAGGTGTTGGGGAAAATGCACAGCCACATGCAAAAGAATGAAACTGGACCCTATCTTACACCATACACAAAAATCAATGCAACATGGATTAAAGACTTGAACATAAGACCTGAAACCATAAAACTTCTAGAAGACAACAGAGGTAGTGAGCTCCTTGACTTCAGTCTTGGTGATAATTTTTTGGATTTGACACCAAAAGCAAAGGCAACAAAAGCAAAAATTAACAAGTGGGATTACATTAAACTAAAAAGCTTCTGTACAGCAAAAGAAACTTCTACAAAATGAAAAGGGAACCTACCAAATGCGAGAAAATATTTGCAAATCATTTATCTGAAAAGGGGTTAATATCCAAAATATATAAAGAACTCATATGACTCAATAGCAAAATAACAAACAAACCAATTGAAAATTGGGCAGAGGATCTGAATAGACATTTTCCCAAAGAAGAGATCCTGTTGGCCAACAGGTTCATGAAAAGGTGCTCAACATCACTAATAATCAGGGAAATTCAAACCAAAACCACAATGAGCTATCACCTCACAGCTGTTAGAACTATTCTCAAAAAGACAACAAATAACAAGTATTGGTGAGGATGTGGAAAAAGGGAAACTCCTGTGCGCTGTTGGCAGGAATGTAAATTGGTGCAACCACTAGGCACTAGGGAGCTTCCTCAAAAAATTAAAAACAGAGCTCCTATATAATCCAGCAATTCTACTTCTGGGTATTTATCCAAAGAAAACAAAAATGCTAACTCAGAAAGATATTTGCACCCCCATGTTCATTGCAGCATTATTTACAACAGCCAAGATATGGAAACAACCTAAGCATCCATCAATAGATGAATGGATTAAAAAAAACTGTGGAATATATATACAGTGGAATATTATTCAATCATAAAAAAGAAGGAAATCTTGCCATTTGCAATGACATGGATGGACCTTGAGGACATTAAGCTTAGTGAAATAAGTTAGACAGAGAAAGACAAATACCTTATGATCTCACTCATGTGTGGAATCTAGAAAAAAAAAACTCATAGGTACAGAGAACAGATTGGTGGTTGCCATAGGCAGGGGGTTGGGGGTGGCCGAAAAATGGTGAAGTCGGTCAAAAGGTACAAACTTCCAGTGATAAAATATGTAAGTCCCAGGGGTGTAATGTACAGCATGGCGACTATAGTTAAATAATACTTTATTGTATATTTGAAAGTTGCTAGGAGAGTAGATCTTCAAAGTTCTCATCACAAAAAAAAAAAAAAAAAATTATAACTATGCATAGTGATGGATGTTAATTAGATTTAATCGTGGTGATCATTCCCCAATATATATAGATATCAAATCATTAAGTTGGACATCTGAAATTAAAATAATGTTATATGTCAATTATATCCCAATTAAAAATAATTTTTTTTAATTTAAAAAAATGAAAATATGAGTTGTCTTGTTAAGAAAAATAACTTACTTGGGGCCCGCCCAGTGGCATACTGGTTAAGTTCACTCACTCTGATTTGGCAGCCCAGTGTTCATAGGTTCGGATCCCAGGTGCAGATCTACACACAGTTCATCAAGCCATGCTGTGGCGGCATCCCATATACAAAATAGAGGAAGATTGGCACAAATGGTAGCTCAGGGTCAATCTTCCTCACCAAAAAAAAAAGAGAGAGAGAGAGAAAAGAAAAGAAAAATAATTTACTCAAAGGAAGGAAGGCCAGATTCAAAGAGCTGTCTTATTTTTTAGGCCAGTTTTGATTCTAACACAAATATACTTGTGCTTCTTTTCATTTCACTGTCATTCCAAGCTTAAACTAGGCCTATGATTTTTCTATTCCTTGTCAGGTTCTTAGGGGTGTAAAAAACCGCTTTTGGAAATTAAGCAGAACAAATTTTAAATAAAGTGATATTGTTTTTATCTTTGCCCCATTTTTGCTGAATATTTGGAAGAGAGTTTAATTTTTTGGTGCTTAGGACCACACTTCATGTTCAATGAACGAAAGGACCCACCATATTTGTAAACTAACTGGGGCATGGCACTCAATCCAGATTTGTAGCAAACCTTCAGTCATATTGCAAACAAGGAGGAAAATTTAACTATTTTACAGCATCTAGCAGCTGTCTTCTTTTGGTGCTCCTATGCCTAGAGTCAAAACCCACAGCTTGCTGTATGACCATGCTTAGAACTCAAATTTTTCTAAGAGTTCTCTTTATTCCCTTCTAAAATATTTTTAAAACATTAACCATCACGATAGTACACAAAAATAAACAAACAGGGAAATTCCTTCCAAACGTAGCCCTGAATGTATGCAATAGGTAACTTCATTTTACTACGAGATGCTCACAAATGTTTTGCTATACAGTTTGTACACAAATTGAGAATAAAGATCAATGAATTGCCCTCCTATGTAATTCATTGCTCATTAGAAGACTGTTAGAAAAGATCTAGCAACTAACCCTTGCTGGCCGGAAAGACCTACATACGGTTCATCTCTTTGTGGTATGCACTAAATCAGAGCTTTAAAGAGAAATAGGTAGGGAAACTAAATTGAATGTTCTCATTACAGAAGACAAATGGCAAAACAGATGGGGGAATATAAAGCAATTCCAGCTCTTCGTCACTTTGGTTCTTCCAGAATTAAACATTTAGACCATAATGATTTGAAAATATATCCAGGAAAAAGCAGGAAAAACAGAATGGCATGCAAATTTTCCTGGAATGCAACCCACAGTCACGACGGTGGAATTTGTCTGGGCCTCAATAAAATCAGAGAGTGTGAAGATTGATCTTTTAATACAAAATTAACATATGACCCAAAGCTCTCTGACGCTTTCTGGTACTCAAAGGGAAACTGTTTTAGCAAGTAAGGTATTTCTTTTTAAGGCTGACTCAGCTGGATGGCAATATTCAATTCACGTCATATACTTGACCAATTTTTGTAACGCTCATTTGGTAGTACGAGCCAAGAGCAGCTGTAGAATAAACAGACTAGGAAACCCTCTGCTTCAATTTCACTGTGAAATTTCACTGTGAAATGTGGTCAGCGATCTGTTTGCAGAAAGACATTAACCAGTATGACTTCAGTTTCAGTCTAAAGACTCAAGAAGGGTAGTGAAAAGGACAATGGAGAGGAAGGAGAGAATGAATGAGAGAAGGCAGAGGAGCGAAGAAAAACTTGGATCTTGGGTGCCCTAAATCATTGCTGTGAATGAACCTGATAACAGAGTCATTCAAAGAACAGAAGTGTACTATAAATACACAGTGTACCAGCCTGGCATTCCTACACAATTACTGCTACAACATAATTAATGGGGTATTAAATTCTTTCTTTCCTTAAGCAAGAGCAACATCAAGTGATTACAAAAGGGAACTGACTTCAAATAAAACAGAAAATTATGCCACAGTTCAGCCTTAAAGACCATAAAAGTCAAACACAATAACAAAGGCAAATTTAAGCCCTACATCCCAACACTATCATTTCTGAGGGATTCCTCTGCAGTGGCCTCAACCAATAAAGAATAGCATTCTCTCAAAAGACTAAGCTAGACGAGAATCTTCAGCCCTACTGACACCATGCTGCCCAATCCTACTGGTCTGAGAAGGGACAGAGATGCTGAGAGAAACAAACTTTTAGGCTATTGGAATGCTCTCCCTCCAGAGTTCCAGGAAAAATCAGAGATTAGGATATCCTGAAGGAAACAAAGGTTTCATTTTTATTACACACTTAGGGACAAGCAAAAATGAATTATGGAATAGGAAAAGCTTATCTTTTGGGCCCTGATATTTTTGTTTCCTTCCTTTTAACAAAACAAAACAGCAAGGCTCTTGGGGACGGAAGAGAGTGATAGATTTAGGGAAAGAAACACTTAACTCTGCTACTTCCTAACCATGCATCATTCGTAAAGTTACTTAATCTCCTCATCACATTATTAAGTTCTAATTCAGGAAAGGACATAAAACACATTTATGCTTAACCCTGACTTCCAGCCAGGGCCGTATGAGGCAGTGCAGTCCAAGAGATCATCTCCCCTCTTGCATTAGCCATGGAGTTTGGCATGGGCGCATTGCCTGTGTGAAATAAAGACACGTCTATCAGCAGAGCTAGGGAGCAATTACACGGCAACACGAAAAGAGATGTAAGAAGCAAATAACATGCTCTATAGTAAAATGTAAAGAAAGTTGGAGCTCACGTAAGACACATTTAGGAAAGGCAGGGCTAAGGGTTCCAAGCTGGAAAAGTGAGTCACCTGTTCATCTCAGAGAATCTTGCCACTCCTGACTGCCTCATCAATCTCAGTCCTCAGGGTGCTGCTCTCAGCTGGCTGCCAATTCTCCTCCCTCAGCTATCAGCAGTCTTTAAGTAGAGTTCTTCCCTTGGTGTTCACGTATGTGTAGTCAAAGTTTTGAACTTTCATAGATCATTCATGAAGTCTAAAAAGCTACTAGATCTCAAAGGAATGAATCTCTAATTGTAAAATTTTAGAAAAGATTACAAAGCTTCAGGAGTTTGGGAGATTAGGGTGTCTGTATGTTGAGATACCTCTCATCTCATATCTGTGAGTAATTACATTCTCTTACCAACCGTAAGACCAGCCCTTAAGGGGTTGTTTTAGCCTGAAAATCTGCAAAGAAAAGGTGACCTTTCACCTAGTCAGCTCTTTATTTTTTCATTTGCTCATATCGAGTTTGCCTAACTTATAAATTATTTTCTGCTTCCAAAAAGCCTAACACAGTGCCTTGTAGATAATTACGTGATTGGTAAAAAATTCATTATTGAGTTTTTAGCCATAAGATTTCCAATCAATTCAAGAAAACCATTTCCATTTCTAACCAAAGAACTGAGGGGTGAGGCATTATGGATGCGACCCTGAGCTTCTCCAGAGCTCTCCCAAGTTTTGCGAGTCATTTTCCAAAATGGCAGCATCAGCAGCTCAACCACTAGCATTACTACTCTTGGAGCGCAGCCCCATAGAACAGGAAGTAGTCTGCAGGCACGAGGGCAGTGGTTATACCACAGTGGTTTCAAAGAAGTCTTTGGGCTTGGAGCTGCGTTCAAATCTCAACTCTCTCACTTAATGGTTATATGACCTTGGTCAAGTTACCCAACTTTGCCAAACATCAGTTGCTCTATCTATAAAATAGAATTAATACCCACTCATTTTATTTGCAGCCTAAGCTTTTCCTTGTTTACCACGCACAAACTTTCAGGCATTAGAATCCCCTAAGGCCATTACGGATTATATCTCATTGAAGTACACACCCAGGAACTTGCAAAATGAAGCCACAATAGACTAACATGGAAAATTAATGTGAGGAATCACTGACTCACTTTTTATGCACAATATTCCAACAGCAATTCCTACAGTGGGAGCTATATGATTGGAAATGCTAGTCAGAAATTCATGATTAAATTTTTTTCATGGGTCAAGTCTAAACTGTTTGGCTCAAGTGACAATGAACTGCAAATAACTCTAAACTTTCTATTAACTAGAAAAGGTGGTATCTATGCCATTGCCAAAACTTCATGGTGCACCTGGTCAGACAGAACAATTCACCTCTAAACAGAAGGACATGGCCACCTGGCTCTCCAAGTTAAATCCCAATAAGCCTGCACGTGTGTTCTTGACCCAGGTTTGGTAATAGGGAATCACGGCTTTGAAGCATTCTGCAAAGTCTGATGCTCTTCATCTTTGTGTACATCGCAGGTGCCAAATGTAGACTCTCCAGTCTTAAGTGCTATTACATAGCTACTATCAAGTCAGATGACCCAACTAAAGAGACAGGGTCAGATCGGAGTCCACTTCCAAACTGGTGTTTCTGAGATAAAGGTGTCATCTAAAGATCACAACAGGGGTGGACATCAGGAGTGGCTGTTTTTCTGGCCAATCCTCTGCCCTGGCCAGAAGATAGCTAAAGGGAGTGTGTCGGGGCTGAACGCCAGAACCACCACTCCCATCAGTTATACGATTACAACTGCAGAATGTTTTGTGATTTGAATAACACTTCGTTCTTCTCTCCCATATTTCATCTTCCTTGCATCTACCTTCACTTTAAATAACAAAGCAATCCAACAACTTACCCAAGCCTCTAATCTCATCCTAAGTATTTCTGAGGCCAAACTATAAGTAATACAAAACATGCAGTAATGAGAAGTCATTTCAGAATTATCTGTGTTTGTCTATGTAGGGTAAAGTTGGAGCAGATTTGTTTACAATTCACTATGAAATATTGGAGTTTCCTAAGCTTAGAGTTCCTCAGCTGGAACACAAACCCTCGCACACACAATATCCACATGGGCCACTCCACGTCACCCCTGTGAGACTTGAAAGGGCAAGAAGAATTGCGCAAATGTGAAGCTCACGTTGCTTGTTGTGCCACAATTAATAAAGTCCTTTGTCTCTGACCCAGGAATCTCATGTCTTCTGCCAGCATCTGTGAAACTGCGGCAGGCTAACTCGTTAGCTGGCAAATAGGGCAAAATCTCAGACCCTTTGCATTTTGTGTGATAAATGATGCTTTCCCATTTGTCATTACTTCTGGAAAAATGGAGATGGTTGAACAAAAGCTGGAATATTGTCAGTTTCAGAAAATACACATCCCAAGACTATTGTTGTTTTGGATAGAATGCAAAAGCAAATAGGGTCATGAAAAACAAAAGAGTGGTGTGTAGTGTATATTGGGGTGCACTGCCCAGAGTCCCCCTTCAGCACCAAGGGAGTCATTCTCCCAGTTTCCAGGACTCTTGGCTGTGTCACTTTCTAAGAATTGCCCTCAGCAGAAGAAATGTGCCTCACCCAAAATTGCCCCCTCCCCAGGGGCAGCCTGCATTCAGTGACGGGGTACAAAGGCTTGAGCCTTTCTCTCAATTCAACACATCACCAAATGGCCATCCTAGAGCCATAATTCCCCATGGGATCACTGAGGCCACTGCTAAAACTCCATCACAACTGAACTCCTCCCTCCGCCCAATCCTGCTTCCTTCACTTCTATTCAGGTATGATTTATGAGAAAATAATCCAAAAAACTTCCTGAACAGAAACCTCAGAGTCTAGAATCTACTCTCAGGAACATGCCCTGAGATGGGGAAAGCCGTTGATTCTGCATATCCACAGGATTCTCACCAAGACTTTGTGACAAAGTCTAGACCTTAAAGAGTCCTCTGCAATTTACAACTTTCTTCTACACTTCAATTTCACATATGCTCAAATTCCAGACTAATCCACTAATAAACAAAAAACTCACCATTAGGAATTTTTAATTGAGGTCACCAAAGGGTATATAAATGACTTGAGATGGGTCTCTTGAAAAACCTCCTGGATGGAGATGGAACATCACAGGATATGAAACTCAAGGCAGATTAAATAAAGATTTGGCATATGTTTACATTTCCTGAACCTTGTACATTTTCTAAAATGATGGTCTGCTTCTAAGAGAACAGACCAAAAGCTGTTGAGGCACTAGCATCAGTAAATAAGGAGGGAGGGAGAGAATTGAACAATTATCTGACCGACACAGCCAGAATAAACAGCCAATATAATTAGGCCTTCTGGGGGCCTGCCCCACAGCCAAGCGGTTAAGTTCGCGCGCTCTACTTCGGTGGCCCAGGGTTTCGCTGGTTCGGATCCTGGGTGCGGACATGGCACCACTTGTCAGGCCATGTTGAGGCGGCATCTCACATGCCACAACTGGAAGGACCCACAACTAAAAATATACAACTACGTACTGGGGGAATTTGGGGAGACAAAAGCAAAAAAAAATAGAAGATTGGCAACAGTTGTTAGCTCAGGTGCTAATCTTTAAAATAAATAAATAAATAATGAGGCCTTCTTTTCATTTTTGTTTCTTAGTATATTAAAGGATTTTTTTTTTTTTTTTGATAGAAGCAGAGTTCCTTTGCCTGAAAGATGTGAATGCTGAGACCCTGATCACTTAACCTAAAATCATCCATTACCTGGGTATTTTTTAAAATTCCAAAATCCTATGCATAGGACTCAACAGGCATTTTGAAAGGAGTATAGAAAACAGTTTTGTCAATGTTCACGTAGTGAAGATTTTGCTTTAATGAAAGAGGAATTGGGTTTTTATCTTTCTGCTAACAGCTAATGGAGCTGGAAAATCAAAAGGCGCTAGGGTAATTATTTTCCTTAAAAAGCAAAAGCTTTTAGCACCAACTCTTCAACCTCAGAGCAAAAAAATCTGCTTACTATCAAAAACAAAAGTTCACCCAAAGGTAATTCAGAGTCAGATGCCAGCCTTTTCAGGCAAAAGAAAGAACAAATGCATAAGTCGCTGGCCTTGTTACAGCACAGTTTTTATAAAAGATTTAATGCAGTGTTTCCTTGCCAATTAAAAGTGAGTGTAGGATTTACCTTTCAGTTTTAATATCTTTGCCCGACTCTTATACTAGTAATATGAGCCAAAGGGATTAAGGAAACGACTGAATACATGTTTCTGCAAAACTGTCTTCACTGGAAATTATCTTCAGGGTAAAACAAAATGATAATAGGCCCCTGAAGTAGGGATAGGCTGGATTTCCTTCAGATATAATTGGTACAACTTGAAATGTATTTGTATTTCTAATGTCGAAGCCTGATTATCTGGCCATCCCAGAGAATCTGTGAGCTATCTAATACCCTTTAATCAAGCCCTTTCTGTTATAACCAGCAAGAGAGGATTCAAACTAAGAACAGGAAGCCACTGAACAACTGGGCCAAAGAATTTGCAGTCAACAGACCCTCAAAGAAACAGGAATCTTTGATTTTCTTCCCCAATTGGGTTTGAAGGCTGTGAAGATCCCACGACCATGAAAGGACTGGTAGTTCCCTGGACATGGGGCACAAGGGTTACTTACATGGTCACCTGTAGTAACTGAACACAGCACCTGCTGTTGGCAAGACTGTGTGTGTGATCCCTGCTTCCGCACAGGAAAGCTTAAAAAAGGAAAATGCCAAGCTCAATATTTTAAATTCTTGGCTCAAGTACAATCACCAAATAATGGGTTTCTACAACTACCTAAAAAAGAGTCTCTTATATCTTGGCTGAGATCACTGAAAGTCAAGAGACAGAGTGTGGTCTTAAATTGCACAAGTGCAATGTAGGTTCAGTGCACAGCCCTTCTCTTAGGTTAGGAAATTGATTGAGAAAGAGTGAGGCCCTAAGGGCTAGAATGGAGTCCACTGGTACCCCCAACTCTTAAAGCCACTAATCGTCCCTTGCCAAATGAAATAGTTTCCTCTTCCATCAAGTTAAGTCTGTTTCTGACCGTTACTAGAGGAGCCTTGATTATAAATACCTCGCCTAAGGTACGTACTTCTCATGGGGTGGCAATGCTCCCCATATCCCACTCCTCGTTGCTTGTATATCTACAACTAGAAACAGATGCCAGCATGCCCTTTGAGGAAAACTACAAAGTCAACCCATGGAGTACACAATGAGAAAAATTACAAGAACTGGCTAATTTCTATCAGCAGAAATCTGGAGAATAAATGTGAAAATGGATTCTGAAAATGCTAGATCAGAGGGAGAAGAACATAATTTTAGATTTACTAAAGTTTTGAATATGGAAACAAATGCCAAAAGTGCTGGATCCAACATACCAGTTCTAGGCAACCCAGATTGCTTCCAACTGTATTCTTGGTTGCTTAACTCAAACCTCGATTCAATAGTGGCCTATGCTAAATGAGGCTCACATACCAGATTAGACAATGGAATGAAAAGAAAATACAAAGATCTGGAGAGACAAGAATAATAAGCTAAAATTATCGTATACAACTTATTTATCTGTCCCCAATTATGTCTCGTGTATACAAGGTCAAAACATCTACAGGGTGAAAACAGCTGTGAGATTAGAATACTGAGATCAATTGTCCTGAACACAGGAGACAACACAAGTGATGGTTTCCCCAAAGAAGGTCAGTGCCAAATTGACTTGCTATGTATATAGACCCAGAACCAGATTGGGGTTATGTCAATTACTTTTTTAAAATTATCATTATTATAAATTATCTTTAGAATGATTCTAAGGGGAAAGTTTGGTTCAAGAGTCTCAGAAAGACGTACAAATACACCCAAATCTTCCTTAAGAAACTGCAAGGTGCCACTCCTTGAGTCAGAAATTGTTACTCCAAAAGGACCCTGTTAATTTCAAAACTATAATTGTAAATTGTCTCAAAAGTAACAAAGAGGAGGCTACTTGATACCAAACCCATGGGCCACAGGTAAAGCTATACTTAAATCCAAAATTATACCATAAATGCCTTAATATTTGCTAATATTAAAAATAAAATAAGTTCTAAATGTAAAAAGTTAAAAATATCAAAAAAAACTAAACTAAAATAAAGGAGGGAATTATTAAAGATAAAATTTAAATTTTGATCAGAAAGCAGTAATAATAAAGAATATGTAAAACAGACAGCTGGTTTTTAAAAAATTTTTTAAAAACGTTAAAAATCCCTGGCAAATGGGCCGGTCCGTGGCCGAGTGGTTAAGTTCGCGCGCTCCACTGCAGGCGGCCCAGTGTTTTGTCGGTTCAAATCCTGGGCATGGACATGGCACCACTCATCAACCACACTGAGGCGGCGTCCCACATGCCACAACTAGAAGGACACACAACTGAGAATGTACGGCTATGTACCTGGGGGCTTTGGGGAAAGAAAGGAAAAAAATAAAATCTTTAAAAATAAAATCCCTGGCAAATTAGATTAATGGAAAAAGAGAAAAAGCAAAAATATACATCTTTAAGATAAAAAAAGGTGAGAACCACAGATATTTCTTATTTATTTTTAATACTGATGAAATCACAGATTTTTAAGTGATTTAAAAATCATAAAAGAAAATGTATGCCAATCTATGGAAATTGTTTCAGACACATTTTACGCACCACCTCAGATTCTCAAAACAGCACCTGTCTCCTGGAGGACTCAACCACCGCCTGCCACTTCTGCCATCACCCCTTCAACTGCAGGAATCTCTGATTATCTCGTTCTCTCCTGAGGTGAGTACCAGACTCTGGAAACATGGCCTCCCTCACCCTTCCCATCACGCCAGGAGCCCCAGAAGCTCTGATCACCTCAGCACAACTCAATCACATCCACGTAGCTCTGATTCCTCCTACCCCTTCTGGACTTCAACGGGGACTCCAAAATATTGGCATTCCACAGAGGAGGGATCTGGCTTCTGCAGCAGCCACCAAGGAGGCCAGGGGATGCAATCTGGAAGGGCAGGGAGTGAACGCTCCATGGGACAAACATTGACCAATGAGGGAAAGGCGATGGGAGGGAGCTGGCAGATAAATACAACTCCCTCTTCCTTCTAACAGATGACTCCAACACATAGTTTCTGTACAGCCTGTCTGAATGAGTGTCATACTCTTCACCCTTCAGCAAGCAGTGGGCAGCTGGATAACACGCCAACTTGCATTTGCCTGCCATCCTTCCCTGTCTCCTTTTTCCCTCTCTCACTGTCCCAGGATTGTGCTTCCCAATAAAACATTAGCACTCAAGCCTTGATTCAGCCCCTGCTGTCTAGGGACCCCAAGCTAAGATAGTGAGAAATTTGAAAATTTAGAGAAAATGGTAGGTTTTCTACCAGAATAAAAACTACTATGTTTGACCAAGTAGAAGGTAGAAAGCTTGAACAGATTAATAATCATAGAAGACACTGGAAAGTGAAATAAAGCTCTACCATTTCTAAAAAGACACCAGGCCCAGGTAATATAACAGCTGAATTATATCTAACTTTTAAAGTACAAATAATTCCTATTTTATCCATTCTCAACCAGAAAATTCATTTTATTTAATGTATTGTCATATTCTTATTAACATAATATAATAAATATAGTTCAAAAAAGCTATTGGCAAATTTCATTTATGAATAAGGATGCAAACATTTTTAAATGATATCAAATAAATTCTGGCAGTACATTAAAAGAACAATTCATCATAACTGATTTTTAAACCATTAGCAGGTCACATCAATGTCAACATGTATAAGGGAATTCAATAATTTTCTCAATATAACCAAGACCCTTCAAGATCTCTCTCTCTGGGCCAGCCCGGTGGCACAGCAGATAAGTGTGCATGTTCCACTTTGGCGCTCTGGGGTTCTCCGGTTCAGATCCCAGGTGTGGACATGGCATCACTCGGCAAGCCATGCTGTGGCAGGTGTCCCATATAGAAAGCAGAGGAAGGTGGGCATGGATGTTAGCTCAGGGCCAGTCTTCCTCAGCAAAAAAAGAGGAGGATTGGCAGCGGACATTAGCTCAGGGCTAATCCTCCTCCTCAAAAAAAAAAGATCTCTCTCTCTCACACACACACACAGAAGCACTGTGACCACATGAATAAAACATATTAAAGATACTTCTGGTTCCTCCCAAAATCTTTTCAAGCCTTCCTTGTGCTTTTTCCTCATTCCTCAACCATTGGCCACCAGAGTGTCTTTGAGGTCAGAAGGCCTAGCCCACAGCATATTCCAACATGGGTAGAATTGGCATTTGAGGAAAGACCATTCTACTCTGTGTAAGCCTGACTTGAGCATTGTAGTATGTTTATCATTTCTGACCCTGGGCATCAAATTTCATAGCGGTCCAAGTCACTGACAATGGAAAAGCCCTCATATGTTTCCAAGTGTCTAATGAGGATGACCCGTCCCCATTAAAAGCCGCTGGAGGGAATTCCACAGACAGCTACGCCTGCGCCTATATCCCACTAACTGCTAAACTCCCTCCTCCTCAGATGACCTATTACCAGCCTTTTTCCCACCTCCCCATTCTAACCTACCCTCTTCAGAAACTGAAGAGGGCACCCACCATTTTAGTTCTCTTAGCCTTTCCCATCTGAATATGCTAGAACATCAGGGCCCAGAAAATACAAATAACTGGATAATGAGGTTAATATGAACCTCCATACAAAGTGCAGAGGAAGCAGCAATGTCCACGGGGTATTTGTCATGTGGTTTTGTCAATCTGTAAGGGCACTGGAACAAGAGAATTTCCACAGAATCAAAAATGACAATCTACCTTGACCTATTAGGTCAAAATATTCACAACGCACTGGAGCTCTTTTTCTCCTCTGATTCTCAACATAACAAATGTTAACGGTGCAGGCTCTGGAGAGAGACGGATATAAATCCAAATTCTACTCTTCTCTTTCCTCTATACACCCTTGGGCAATTTATTAAACAATCTGACTTTAGTCTTTCTCATCTATAAAATGAGGGAAACAGAACCTATCTCGTAGGGTTATTGGAATAATTAAAGGAAATAATGCTTGTAAGATGCTCAGTACCATAGCTAGCACATAGTAGGTGTTAAATAGCCTTAGCTCTTTGATTCTCTCCCTTAAACATCAGGCTAACACTTACTTCCACAGGCAGGTTTCCAAATTTATGTTTAATTCTAACCATTCAACCCACTTTAAATGTTCCTTTTAGATATTTAAGGAACTTCAGTGTGACAAGACACAACTTACTCTTGAAAAAGAGTTACAGTTGAATGACCATCTCCCCAAAAGACCGTGAGTAGAGATGGCAGAAAAGGGACCACCACAATGAACCCAACAGCCGCCATACTGTAGACACTGAGTAGCTATTTATTAAATGTGAAATGAATGAAAAACGAAAGCTCAAAATCATTTAGTGCCTCAGAAGGGCCCTCTACTATTTTAAATGGATTATTTCTGATAGTCACAACTACCCTGAAAAGTGCATGGTCAGCAACTGACTAGGTGTACCACGGCCACAGAGATGCATCCTAAAAAAAAAAAAAAAACAGAAAAAACCTTAAAACACACTAACAGTCATGTAAAGTAACGATACATATGTAAATCGTCAAAACTCAATAAATGCTACACTCAAAAGTTGGTCATTTCTCAGTATACATACTTTACAATACTTCTTTTTTTTAACTAAAAGAGCTGTAAACAAATATTGAAATCTAATTAATGATATGCATACTGAAGTGTTGGGAAGTAAAGGGCACTGATGTCTGTGACTTACTTTGAAATGCTTCTAGAAGTTAAGATGGATGATGAATGGATAGAGGGATGAAAAATGAATGGATATATGATAAAGTAAACATAGCGAAATGTTATTTGTAAAATCTAGATGGTGTTCACTGTACAATTCTTCCAACTTTTCCGTATTTTGAAATTTTTTCACAATAAAATATTTGGGGAAAGATGCATGCAAAACTATGGCTATTTTCTAAGCATACAAATAGAAACAGGCTATATACTGAACACATTAAAACTGTGCCTGGTAGATAGCAAGCAATTCATATTTGCTATTACCAGAGCGGGTTTTGTAACGTTTTGTAAAAACATGCTTTGTAGAAAACAATGCTTAATATGTCTTACCAAAAGATGATTAATATTTCCTACCTTTATGCAAGCTTTTTGCTGAGTCCTCCATACTTTTTTACCTGCATCTTTTGCTAATTTGCTTTGCCTTGAATTGGTCTTTCCCACTGTTTCCACGATTCTTAGCCATGCCGCTGGTCTCAATCCTTTGCAGGAAAGTAATATCTGCTTACTCATGTGGAAGGATTTCAATCTAAAATGTAACCGGAGGATACGAATGGAGAATCTCACGCATGCGTCCTCAGGAAAACGAAACTAAAGGAGTGAGAGATCGATTTCCCTTAAATGCCTGATTTACAGAAAACCTACACTCATCCCTCAACCAATGAATATTCACTAAGAACCTCTCGCCATCCTCAAGCCAATGAACTTGCTGCTTGGACTCTAGCTAAAATCCCCCTTCTCTGCGCTCGTTGCCCATAAATACAGCCTGCCTCAAACCCTCGACGGACTCACCTGTAGCTTGCTACAGTTTGCGTGCGCTGTATTGCAATTCCTCTGCTTTTCTCAAATAAACTCAATTTATGGTAATTTGAGCTTGCCTCAGTTTACCTATTTAGGTTGACACTCGCTTTAGAAGCACTTCTCACTTCAGGAATGACAAGAAAAGACCCACTTCCTGCTGTATGGTAGATAGTGAGGCAGTCTGTCATAGCGGAGAGCATCATATTTACCATCAGCAGTGTCGATCAGATCGGATCAGAATTCCGATGCCACTCTCACTGACTGTCTTAGGAAGGTCACTTAGTTTCTTTGAGCTTCGTTTTTCTCATCAAAAAATTGGAATAATGCCTATTTCACAGAACTGTGGTAAAGAACAAGTAAGACAGGGAGGCTATAAATATCCTGTGCATGGGGTTAGAAATGATCCCTGAGCTGGCTTTCATTCTCCACAAAGTTTTAATTTTCTCCATGTTCTCCTGGATACTTTCTTTCACGTTGATAAACAGCAGTCATTGAAACAGTTCCTGAGAGAAAGTTCTGGAACCTCACAATTGTTGGCATAAAGTCTCATGCATAGGAACTTTGTCTATACGCTGCATCTGAAAGTACCTCATGATTGTTTAGTAGTAATACCTTTAATCTTCTAAAGTTACTTCATTGTATCAATTCTCCCTTTAGAATGAAGCATATCCAAAAGCTCTAATTCTTACCATGTGCCCTTGGAAATCAGGGTTGTTTTGGACAAGAGAAAATGAGTCACAAAACATGTGACAAGATTTCATACGTTCGTGATGAATATAAGTCTGCTATTGATCTTTTGTTCTTTCTTTAGAACAACAATTTCCAACATGGGCTGCACATACTCCAAGAAATAAACCAACTGATCCCCTGGAGGAAGAAAAGAAGAAAATATGAGAAATACTGTTTATATCTTTTGCTTTATTCTTTGGAATTTCCATTTTTGTGTATAGCACTAATAATACACTAACAGTATATATTAATCAAAAAAGTTTAGAAGGTACTGTTATGAATATATAAAAGCTTTGTGCTTCTTGATTCATCAAATGAAGTTATCATAACCAATCTACAGGGACAAAAGAATTTCAAATATTAAAATGAATCATTCCATTCATTGGGCAGGAATTGTTCTTCAGGACTGAAGTCGTGATTTTTCTTGATTAATAACAGTTGCCAGTATTTTCTATCAATAGTCCTTCGTAAGAGAATAGTACAGATGAATTAGCCAGATTTTCCAACCCCAAAGTCAGAGAAATGCCTGTGAAAGCCTGGAGTGCAACACTTTCGGGATTTTCTGTGAGAGGAGAACGCTCCTCTTGGAAATAAGCAGAATCACTTCACTAAAATGTCCAAGGTCACGTAACTAGGAAGGAGGAGAGTTGCACCTTGAGCCCTCATCTTCTCAGTCCCAAATCTACTGTCGTTGTTTTAATTTATGCTATAGCTGCATCTTTCTGGGTGTCTGAAAACTCTGCTATAGCATGGGAGCAACGTGGCGTAGAACGAATGTGGTTTCTTGGAGGGAGGAAACTGGAAAGCCTTCGGAAATGAGCTTTAGTCCTCCTTCTGCTACTAATCTGTAAGTGACATTTGAAAGTTATTTTAATCCCTCCAAACCTCAATTTCCTCATCCTATAAAGAGTAGACATTAATCCCTACCTTGCCTAACTCAAAGGGCTGTTAAGATGCAATGATATAAAGAATGTCAACGTACCTTACAACCTGTGAAGAATTTACAAAAGTCAGGCGTTGTTTTTAGGCATTCTCATTCAGAGGTTGCCTTGGGCAGCCATGAAGCCAGGACTGTCCTGGATATTTCCTATCTACGTAGTGGAAGGCAGATACTCAACTCCAGTAATTTAAACACCATTTAATGTGGAAATTGAATCCCTATTCAAATTCAGCTTAAGATTAATCCAAGCAAAGAATTCAAGAAGGATGCTAGGAAAAGCTTTACCCATCTGTAGTTATGGAAGGCAACTTACGTATGCCTTAAAATTGGAAGGAAAATAGGGATGAAAAATGTTCAGTTTTGGTATTCTTGGAGAAGCAACTGTGTACATAATTCAAAAGGAAAATAAATGTTCTCATTCCTAACTCATCATCTTCTGGAAGGAAAATCAGAGCCATGTCTCTTCTTTCAAGCCAAGCTCAGAAACTGTCATTTAGTCTTCTTTATGAGAAGTAAATGTAACAAAAGAACTGCTGGAGGAATATTAAGAGCTAATACTTTCCTTGGACTCAATTTTATAATATGCAGATGGAATGTTTATTTTAATAGCCATGTAGAGAGTATTTTAATACTTTAGAAATTTTCCCTAGAGATCTCGGCAGCTCACAGTTTACTATTCAGAAGAGTGAAAAAAGTATGACTGGTAACGCTGACAATCAAAAAAGGAAAACATTCTCCTCTCTCACTACCTTTTTATTGCTCATGTGGATTGGCCTGAAGGGTTTAATGGCCAAGGAGTTAATTAGAAATGTCTGTTCTGGTAGAAACATTGCTGCTATTGCTGTAGTTAGTGATTTCTCTTTTAACATAATTTTTAAAAGCTAAATTATCACCGAGTCGTGAAATGCTCTCTCTTGGTAGATTCATCTTCATTATTCTTACAAATTAACTGCAATTTCAGAGAGAGTTCGGTGCCATTTTCCCAGTATGTTGAGTAGGTAAATGATCCAAAGGAGCTCGTAAGATTTCTAAAAGTCCTGCCAAGCCATTCCTTCCAAACCTGAGACCACACACCAGGATGGATACTGAGATTTCTTGCTTTCAAGACTAAGACAAATGATAAATAAGCCAAGCAAAATAAGATGAAGTGACCACTTTTAGGCCAGTTCCTTGCCTAAAATGCTTTTGGAATACAATCACCATAAAGTTGTCGAACACTCCCCAGACAGTGACCTGGCATTTCTTATGAGAAGAAAACCACCTCAGCCTGACAACTATGGGGAAGTGCATATGCAGTCCAAGGGATCAATAGGCATATGGAGAAAGTCAATGACAATGAACATGGTGACACAGGAAACCAACCAAATTAGAACCTTAATGAAGTGTTCCCCCAAAAAAGTCTATCATTCGATTCAGCCTCTTCAGAATCAATATGAGTGGCATAAATTAGGCACTCAATATTAACTGAATAAATAGGATGGAAAGTTTAGCCAGGCTGCAAAATTATCCAAAGATTATTTTTCTCTACAAATTTAACTTTCAATCCTTAGCCTTAAGGGCTGGAGAATGCTACTCATATTCTTAAAGAAGAACATAAATAACAAAGAACAGACCTCTGACTCAGACCAGAATTAGCAAGGCCTACCAAGCAGGACATCAACTTACATTGCTTTGAATGGTCCTCAGTGTAGTAACAGATGTGTCTAGAATGTAAATACATTTCAGTGACATCAAAATATCCCAGCAATGAGAAATGCTGTATAGAAATACCTGAAAAATACTGTTTTCAGCTCTCCAGTTACTGAAATAAGTAAACCTGGAAAAAATATACCGAGTAATAAAATATAAGCTTTCTGGGCCTCATTATCAGCAAATAAAGCAAAGAACTAGATGGTTGAGTGCCCGTAAAGTTTTTTGCTATGAATCAGAATTAAATCACACAGGAATTTGTGTTTTCTTTTTCTTTTTCCAAATAAGCTTGCATCCCTTTTCCAAAGGGTCTTACTGGGTCCATGTGTGCTACCAATAACTTTTATTGTCCTTCCGGATGACAAACCATTGTCTCCTCCCTCCTTGATGTCTAGCACTGTCCGTTCAAGTGAAAATGTCCGTTCATTGTGAAAATGGGATACATGAAAAAAGACTGAACTCCAAACTAATGCCATCGTAAGAAGAAGGTAGATAGGAACAAAGAAGCAGGATAAAACTTCTCACTTGAATAGCAGTGGAGAGAGTTTTCATTCATAATGAAAGGCATCCACTGTAATCTAGGGAGTTACCATCTGTTTTTAAGATCAACCACTGAAATCTGTGTGCTAATGACTCCCAAATTTTTCTCTCTAGTGTACCCCTCTGCCTGGACATATCTGATTATCTTCCTGCCCTGCCCCAACCCCACTGCACCTGACCCCATGCATGCCTTCTGGAGTAACCAACTGGTATAATTTCTGACATTGTTTCTAAGGTGGCAATTAATTTAGCCCTGGAAACTGGAATAAACTTAAGGAGGCTAGAATTAACAGGAAACTCTTATATGGCAGTGTTTTGAGGTCTTTACATACATTAATTCATTTAATCTTCATAATCCCATAGAGTAGATACAGTCATTCACATTTTTATGGACAACAGAATTAAGGCGTAGAGGGATTAAGTAGCTGGCTTAAGAACACTCAGCTAGAAATCAGTGGAGCTGGAATTTGAACCCAGGCACTCTGGTTCCAGAACACATACCGTCACTCTTGTCCTAGGCTACCTCTCAAAAATAAACAAACAAAAATTGTGAGATGCTAAGTAGTCTCTTCATTCCTTACCTACTTGACACTGATTATGTTTGGAATTTTTCAGTTCCTTCCAGTTTGGTCTCCACGTGTTGAAGAAGATACGCAAAATAGGAGATGAGCAGAACAAAGCCAATGGAAATAGTCAATACAAATGTGTTGAATGAATGAAATGCAGGGACCCTCTGCTTTCTCACAACCATCTGTTCACGTTAGTTCTTCTCAGCCAGCAGGCCTAATGCTTCCCTGTTGTTCTCCCTGCTCTGGATACAGGTTTGCTACGACCTCCTTCTATCTTTAGCCCTTGTTGTAATGAACCTAGAGGAAATTTGGCATTTGTCTTTTGTCATGTGTTCTCCTCTTGGGTCCATCTGCTCTTTTGAAGCTGCATTCCTTGCATATTCACCAATGAAGCCACATTGGTTTCTGCTTTTTATCATTTTGGTAAAATATTTTAGGCATATGAAAATATAACAAACACCACTCAGCTAAAGAAATATAAAATGCAAATGACTGCTTCAATTGAAGCCCCTGTGAATGCTGCAAGATCCTTGTTTCTTCGCTCTCCCCTGAATTAACCACTTCCCTGAATTTGGGGTACATTTTATACTTTTAATATGAATCTAGTAACAATATGTAGTTCTACATGATTTTAAACTTTATAGAAATTGATACCAAACCTCTTAATCTCAAGTTCATGTGCTGATGCGCAGTAAGCCAATCACTGAGACACTGGTGCTTGGAGATGGTGCTTGGAGATGGAGAAAGGTTTACTCCAGTTGGCCAAAAGGAGAAGGCAGAAGATAGGTTCTCTCAAGTCCACCCACACAAGAGAAGAAAGCAGAGGGTTTTATACAGCTAAGGGGCTTGGGAGCAGGAGTTTCAGAGAAACAAAGAGGAAATCTGTGTTTCTTTCACTCCAGATAAGCTCTTGGGCAATCAAAGGCAGTTGGGGCCTGGTTATCTGGTGATCATAACTTCCTTGAAGGCATTCTTTTTCTTCTGCAAAACAAGCTCATGAATTCTTGTAACCCATGAGTCACCCCTCATGTTAAACAAGAAAACGGCAAATTAATGAGACTAACACAGTCAAAAGATAATCATGTTCTTATTGAATATTTATAGTAACCCTCAGGTACTCAGCTTCAGAAATGATGTCATGTTGTAAATATACGATTCCCTCAACATTATGGGTTATTTTAATAACAATCATTTCTAGAGTGAAAGACTTTGTCCCCACCACACAGGTTAAGAAAAAGAACATTATTATTAGTATGGAAGCCCCCTTGATTCCATCCTGCTCCTGGACTCCCAGAAGTAACTATTGTCCTGATTTTTGCATTAGTCTTCCACTTAGTTTTATAGTTGCTATCACTGTGCATATCCCTAAAGCAAGTATTACTCAGTTTGCCTGTTTATTATCTTACGATGTTTATCTATATTCTTCTAATGACTTGCTTTCTCCACTCAATATTTTGGGAAGTCTCCCACGTCAGCTCACATAGCAGTAGTTCCTTTATTTTCACCACAGTAGAGGAACACGTTCTATAGCAATGCCACAAACGACCTATTCTCTCTTGATGGGATTTTATTTTATTGTTGTTTGTGTTGTTTTCATCTTTTTTTGCTATAAATATGCTTGACCACACCCATGGTATATGTATAAAAGAATCAGTCCATTATTATTCTGTGACTCAGGTTTTCTGGGGGAGTAACTTTAGTTATTTTTCTATTTTCTCAGTTTAGATATAAGCTCTGTCAATTTAGGATTTTCCTCTCTGATTTTTTCATCAAAGGGGGAAAACGTAGTCCAGGTAGCCTCAAGAAGAGCCATAATTTAACGTGGCAAGAAGGCTTCTGGTCCACTATCAAACTCTGTCTTCCACTGACATTCTCTGGGAACTATTTCATCCTGGTTTTGTTATTTTTCTTCTCGTTTTGGTTTTGGTTTTGGCCATATTCTTTGTTGACATCGTCTGAGAGATGTCATATATACTTCTCTCAGGGACAAAAAAAGCTTCCAGATTGGGGCTGGCCCCATGGCATAGTGGTTAAGTTCACGCACTCCACTTCGGCGGCCCAGGGTTCACAGGTTCAGATCCCTGGCGAGGACCTAGCACCACTTGTCAAGCCACGCTGTCGAGCATCCCACATAAAATAGAGGAAGATTGGCACAGACGTTAGCTCAGTGACAATCTTCCTCAAGCAAAAAGAGAAAGACTGGCAACAGATGTTAGCTCAGGGCCAATCTTCCTCACACACACAAGAAAACTTCCAGATGCCTTCCCATACCACTCTATGACCATGAACAACTGGACTACCGCCTTAGGTCCTCTCTTCCTAGATTCGCGTTGACCAAGGAACTTTCCACAGTCTTTACGTCTCCTCTGACTTCATCAGGAAGAGAAGATTGGCATTTACTGGTTTCCTAGGGGCACTGGGGACAGAAACAATAGAATTATCAGCAAAGTCTGAGGCTGCAGTGAAATTTCAGTCTATCTTGATGGTCTGGGTTAATTAGCTTAATTCCTGGGATTACTTGGAAAGCAAAGGAAAGACTGCGCCCCTTGTGGAATAAACCAGTGAGATAATCCATCACAGAAAATTCTATTGGACAACACTGTCTTAAGAGGATCCTTCCATCAAAGAGAGCCAAGCGGGTATTCTAAAGGCATTAGAATTCAAATAGCAGGATTATTGATTTTGGCACTAGGCATCCAGATTCGCAACTAGACTAACCTGGTTTCACCTCAGCAACAGGGAGAAATAAAGGCCAGAGGGGTTACACCAGGGGTAATAGGCAGTCTTTGAGAGACCTCAGGGATCACGCCTTCCCTTGAGCTAGAGGGAGAGACAGGGGCAGGGGCTGTGTTGTGGCTCATCATTAGGCTGATCTGAGTTATGCAGGAATGAGATTGTCATTATCTTTCACCCTGGCTGTTCTCCACGTGGCTGATACCTGCTACAAAATGAAGGGAGGAAATTTCTCCAATGGAAAATGTATATACTTTAATAATACAATATAGGCCCATTTCACCAAGCCTCCATGAAATTGATCGAAAATTTCCGTGTTTCAAATGTTTATATTCATTTCATTTGCCATTCTCTGCACTTGGATATATAGACTTGTTCATCACTGCATAGCAATATATTTTAACTGTAAACCTAAACCCTTCTCCCTTTATGCTCTTTCTTTCTAAACAACTTTATAAAAAGAAGTTTGGGGGCTGGCCCCGAGGCTGAGTGGTTAAGTTCGTGCACTCTGCTTCAGCGGCCCAGGGTTCACTGGTTCGGATCCTGGGCGTGCACCTAGCACCGCTCATCAAGCCATGCTGAGGCAGCATCCCACATAGAAGAACGAGAAGAACCTACAACTTGGATACACAACTATGTACTGGGGGGCTTTGGGGAGGGAAAAAAAAAGACAAATATTGGTAAAAGACATTAGCTCAGGGCCAATCTTCCAAAAAAAAAATCAAGATCCTTTAAAAATAAAATAAAACAATAAATAAAAATGAAAAGAACTTTGTATAGTTCTTGGTTATTCAGTTTAGTCTCATACTTTCTTCTCTCTCATTGTACCAAGCTTCGCCTGTGAGCCCTCAGATGTCAGTCCTCTCCCCTGCCCTGGCCTCCTCTGTATAGGAGGGTGCTGGCCCTGCAGACTGCGTTTCCAACGTTCCCCTGTGGTTGGAGGATCTAAAATCGGCCAGGGGAGGTACTGGAGAGAGACTGGAGACATGGAGGGAAGAAGAACCTGGGGTATCTCTCCCACTCCCTCTCTGCCTTCAGCAGCATCTCCAGCAAGGGCTCGGCTCGTCTCCTCCCTCTGTAGTGCCAGCTCACACCCCGCCCCGAGGCCAGCAGCGGCTTCGCTTTCCATAGAGTGATCCTGCCTCTGGGTTCTAGTAACACTAACTCGTCCCTCTGTCACTCCAGCCTAGAAGTAAAGTTAGCTTCCTGCCACTGTCAATATTAGGTTTGGCTCACCATCTCCTGTTTGACTTCTCAGCAATTCCGTCACCTGTGTGACCAACTCCTGCACTAAACTTCCCCTGTCTAACTGTTCAGAGTGGTTTCTGTGTTTCTGGTGGGCTCCGATACATTTCTACAAGTCTGCTCAAGCTCACATGGGAAAGCTGGCAAGCATCTTCCCCAGTTATTGCAAAGTGCTGCCGTCCCTCCCAGGAGTACATCAGTCTGCCTGCATAAGCCAAGTTCACAAAATTAAGTCCTCCCCCTAAACTGCATGCATATAGGGCTGCGTGTGTTATATCCTGCTCTGTTCTGTTTTTTTTTTTTTGTAATTATAATCTTCAAAAGCAAGAACTCCAAAACCTATCCCTGGCAGGCCACCATGTTTAGTGATTAGGGTGTGCCCAGTACAGTGGACCCCTGCTAGGGGAGTATAAGAGAAGGCTCCAAATTGGCCCTCTGACCACCGGGCCTTGTGCCCTGGCCCAGGGCTGACTTGGTCCACCCAGAAGAATGCCACTTTCTGAATCGTCTTTGTGGGGGTTTGCAAGCACAGTTTGCAATTTGTCTCTCCAGAGGGCTTTCTCTTTCTAACTTGCACAAAGGTAACGTTGTGCTAGAGGTGGTCCTATAACTGTGTCTTCCATTTTCTTATCTCGATATACGTAGTACTGTAGATCTGAAGTCATCTAATTAATGGCGTAAATTTCTGATGAGGTGCACCAGGGGTCCCGGGCTCTTCCATTAAGAGGGTCCCTCAATCAATTTAAAACTATGGACCAAGAACAGTTTAGTGGATACCAGGGGAAAGGTGGGGTGGGGGGTGGGCACAAAGGGTGAAGTGGTACACCTACAACATGACTGACAAACATTAATGTACAATTGAAATTTCACAAGATTGTAACCTATCAATAACTCAATTAAAAAAAAAAAAGAGGGTCCCTCAATCTTCTGCAAATCTACAGTGTTTTTATGTTCTGGATCACAATGCACTATCATCCATGGGTTCATCCACCATCCACATTGACTGTGAGCTCCCCAAGGGCAAGGACTGGGTCTTTTTCAGCTTTGTGTCTGCAGGGCTTACCAATGTGCCTGGCACACAGCAGGTGCTCAGTATCTGTTTACTGAAGGAAGACTGAATGGTGCTTCACAGTTTACAAAGGACTTTTACATATGTTAGCTCATTTAAAGCTCACAGTGACACTCTGAAGTAATCTAAGTGATTTTTCAGAGGAGAAAATTGAGATTTAGAGAAGTCAAGGCTATGCTCACAGTTAGTGATGCAGAAGGGACTTAAACTCAGGCCTACATATTTCCCAGCCAATGTCCTATCGCACCTATCCAAGGACTCCTCCTGGTCTGTATTTGCACTAACTCTGCGCAAGACTTTTAATGAATTAGGAAAAAGCACCCCCTCTACGTGGATGAATCACAAGCTCTTTCCTCTGAGTAAATAAATCAGAAAAAGAGCCTCCTTCCTCCTGGCTAGGGCAGCCCCACCAGAGCACAGGCTACCTTGGCCAGAAGATTCTGTGCAAAACCCACCCACCCAATCATACACGGGCATACATACAGCACGATTTGTCACAGCCCATCTGTAGCAAACTTATAGGGATTCGTTTTGATTCCTTTTTTAATTACAAAGGAGCTTTTTTTATTCATTCTAAGACATATTTATACTGTAAGAATGCTTTTCCTGGTTTTGTTTGTTTTTGACCTTTTATAACGTATTTAAATTCAAAGCATTAATGGCAGCAATATTTTTATCCACATCACAATGAAATAGCAACTCTAGTTAGCTACTTTCTTATCCTTTCTATCCCTATCATCTTGAAATGCTTACAGCACTGAGCGAGACTTTTTTTTTTTTTTTCTTTTTGAGGAAGATTAGCCCTGACCTAACATCTGCTGCCAATCCTCCTGGGTTTTTTTGCTGAGGAAGACTGGCCCTGAGCTAACATCTGTGCCCATCTTCCTCTACTTTATATGTGGGACGCCTACCTCAGCATGGCTTGCCAAGTGGTGCCATGTCCTCACCTGGGATCCAAACCAGCGAACCCTGGGCCGCAGAAGCGGACCATGCACCCTTAACCACTGTGCCACCGGGTTGGCCTGTGCAAGACAATTTTGAAAAAAATTTACAATCTCTTTCCCATAAATCTCCCATCTTTCTTGAAAAGGTAAATTTCCCTGCTTTGCCTCTGTTGTTCTGTTTTGGTTTCTTTTTTGTTTTTGGAAGAGGTGATTAATTTTTTTTCAAGATTTTATTTTTTCCCTTTTTTTCCCCAAAGTCCCCCAGTACATAGTTGTGTATTTTTAGTTGTGGGTCCTTCTAGTGGTGGCATGTGGGATGCCGCCCCAGCATGGCCCGACGAGCAGTGCCACGTCCGCGCCCAGGATCCGAACCAGTGAAACTTGGGCCACCAATTTGGAGCACAGGAACTTAACCACTCAGCCACAGGGCCAGCCCCTCTGTTTTGTTTTTCAATAAGTCAATCCACGGCTATTTCTAATAGAGTGTGAGCACAGTGTCTTTCATTAGCTGTCAATTTTCCGTAATTTTTTAAATTTTATTTTTAATTCTCTTGTCTTCAAATTGAGGTTGTACCAGAGTTAATCACTTAGAAGGCAAAGCTAATCCATAAACTACACTTTATGCCATGCCAGGCCTGCACCATTTTCTTTCAGGATAATTTAACAGATGACAGAAACTGCCATTTCAAGCTCATGAAAATGGTGGTGACTCTCTTAATATTAAATCCACAAAAAAAAAAAAGCAACTCTGTAAAATTTTTTATAACTTTCTTCGGTCTCCTCTTGAACTTCAAAAAGGAACCACATCTTTATCCCCTGTTTTACATTTTCCCCCCTTCCTTTACAATATCAATTGGGGTCTCTTTCTTTACATCTTTTTAGGAAATTGTTACAGACACTTCTGGGATTTATAAAATAATTTCCTTCACCTTAATGCAAAAATCCTGTTAGTTCTCAACTCGATACAAACAAAATTATGATTCCAATTTGATTTTTCTCTCTTCTCTTTCCAAACCTTACCTCATGTCACTTTTATCTCACCTTTTCAATTTCTAAGCCTCAAGATCAATCTTTTTCCTCTATTTCTTCATACCACCCTCTAATCCTTGCACAAAACAGGAATGCAGTAATTTCAAACATGTTCATGGTCATGCTCAGCCATCTTCTCTTTCTACCTTCTGTCAGTCACTGACACTGAACACTGCTCTCCCCTCCCCAACTTAGACCGGTCTTGAAGAATTATACACTACTAACACCTTTATCCATTGGAGGATATAACCTTCACTATAATCAGGACATTGATATGGTAAGATGTGTGTATTTTTTTTAATCAATCTGGTATCAGTAAAATGAGTAGAATGATAAGATAGTAGTTGCCAGACCAATTTGGGGGTAATTGCAGTGGCACAGAAAACATTATCAGGCCCAACTGAGGCAACAGCAGAAGCCGCATAAGAGAGAAGATGGAGTTAGAAGACACCAAGAAGTAAAAATGACAAGACTCAGTGTCTGGGATGCGGGGGTGGAAGAACACATTGCAGAGAATGACTCCTAAGTTGGTCTTTGGGAGCTGGGCGATGCTGCCCTTTATGAGATAAGAGAACATGAAAAGAGCAAGTTTTGGTGAAAATGTGATTCATTCAGTTTGGGTAAATATCCTCCTTCTGGAAAAGAACCCTTTGTTTCTGTTTTCATTCAATTCAAAGTCGACATGTAGCACTTTTTAGGTACAGTGAGATGGATGTGGAGAAATCGATTTGTGAAGTTAATTTTCTGTGCTTGCCTTTGATATCCCCATGGGACAACCAAATATTGAGGACTGATAGATAATTAGAAATACAAGTCTGGAACTCTCAAGAGAGATCTGGGCTACAAATATATATTTTTGTGTATGTATATATATACCTAATATATATATATATACATTTAAAATACAGGCATATCTTGCTGATATTGCAGGTTCAGTTCCAAACCACTGCAATAAAGCAAATATCACAATAAAGCAAGTCACATGAATTTTCTGGTTTCCTAGTGCATATAAAAGTTACATTTACACTATAGTGTAGTCTATTAAGTGTGCAATAGCATTATGTCTAAAAAAACAATGTGCATACCTTAATTAAAAAATACTTTATTGCTAAAAAATACTAACCATCATCCAAGCCTTCAGCAAGTCATAATCTTTTGCTGGTGAAGGGTCTTACCTGGATGTTGATGACTGTTGACTGATCAGGGTGGTGGCTGCTGAAGGCTGGGGTGGCTGTGGCAATTTGTTAAAATAAGACAACAAAGAACTTCGCTGCATCGGTTGACTCGTCCTTTTGAGAACGATTTCTCTGTAGCATGCACTGCTATTTGACAGCATTTTACCCACAGCAGAACTTCTTTTTTTTTTTTTTAATTGAGTTAATGATAGGTTACAATCTTGTGAAATTTCAGTTGTACATTAATGTTTGTCATTCATGTTGTAGGTGCACCACTTCACCCTTTGTGCCCACCCCCCACCCCACCTTTCCCCTGGTATCCACTACACTGTTCTTAGTCCATAATTTTAAATTCCTCATATGAGTGGAGTCATACACAGATTATCCTTCTCTTGCTGGCTTATTTCACTTAACATAATTCCCTCAAGGTCCATCCATGTTATTGCAAATGGAATGATTTTGTTCTGTTTTACAGCTGTGTAGTATTCCATTGTATATATGTACCACATCTTCTTTATCCATTCGTCTGTTGATGGACACTTAGGTTGCTTCCATGTCTTGACAGCAGAACTTCTTTTAAAATTGGAGTCAATCCTCTCAAACCTCACCACTGCTTTATCAGCTAAGTTTATGTATTATTATAAATCCTTTGTTGTCATTTCAACAATCTTCACAGCATCTTCACCAGGAATAGATTCCAACTCAAGAAACCACTTTCTTTGCTCATCCATAAGCAGTAACTCCTCGCTTGTTAAAGTTTCATCATGAGATTGCAGCAATTCAGACACATCTTCAGGCTCCACTTCTAATTCTAGTTCTCTTGTTCTTTCCACCATATCTGCAGCTACTTCCTCCACTGAAGTTTTGAACCCCTCAAAGTCATCCATGAGGGTTGGTATCAACTTCTTCCAAAATCCTGTTAATGTTGATATTTTGACCTCTTCCCATGAGTCACAAATGTTCTTAAAGGCACCTAGAATGGTGACTCCTTTCTAGAAGGTTTTTGATTGACTTTGCCCAGATACATCAGAGGAATCACTATCTGTGGCAGCTATAGTCTTACAAAATGTACTTCTTAAATAAGACCTGAAAGTTGAAATTACTCCTTGATCCATGGGCTGCAGAACGGATATTGTATTAGCAGGCATGAAAACAACATTAGTCTTGCTGTACATCTCCATCAAAGTTCTTGGGTGACCAGGTGCATTGTCAAGGAGCAGTAATATTTTGAAAGGAATATTTTTTCTGAGCAGGTCTCAATAGTGGGCTTAAAATGTTCAGTAAACCATATAGTAAGCAGACGTCATTAAGGCTTTGTAGTTCTAGTTATGGAGCACAGGCAGAGGAGGTTTAGCATAATTCTTAAGGGCCCTACAATTTTTGGAATGGCAAATGAGCACTGGCTTCAACTTAAAGTCACCAGGTGCGTTAGCCTCTAATAGGAGTCAGCCTGTCCTTTGAAGCTTTGCAGCCAGGCACTGACTTCTCCTCTCTGTCTATGAAAGTCCTAGATGGCATCTTCTCCCAATATAGGGCTGTTTTGTCTACACTGAAAGTCAATTGAGGGGCCGTCCCGTGGCTGAGGGGTTAAGTCCGCGTGCTCTGCTTTGGCAGCACAGGGTTTCACCAGTTTGGATCCTGGGCATGGACACGGCACCGCTCATCAAGCCACGCTGAGGCAGCATCCCACATGCCACAATTAGAAGGATCCACAACTAAAATATACAACTATGTACTGGGGGGCTTTGGGGAGAAGAAGGAAAAATTAAAAAACGAATCATCAAAATCTTTGAAAATCTGTTGTTTGGCGTAGCCACCTTCATTAATTATCTCAGCTAGATCTTCTGGATAACTCGCTGCAGCCTCTACATCAGCATTTGCTGCTTCACCCTGCACTTCTATGTTATGGAGACGGCTTCTTTCCTTAAACCTCACAAACCAACCTCTGCTAGCTTCAGACTTTTCTTCTGCAGCTTCCTCACCTCTCTCGGCCTTCATAAAATTGAAAAGAGGTAGGGCCTTGCTCTGGATTAGGCTTTGGGTTGAGGGAGTGTCATGGCTGGTTTGATCTTCTATCCAGACCACTAAAACTTTCTCCATATCAGCAATAAGGCTATTTCGTTTTCTTATCATTCGTGAGTTCACTGGAGAAGCACTTTTAATTTCCTTCAAGAACTTTTCCTTGCATTCACAACTTGGATAATTGTTTGGTGCCAAAGGGCTAGCTTTTGGCCTATCTCAGCTTTCAACATGTCTTGCTCACTAAGCTTAATCCATTCTAGCTTTTGATTTAAAGTGAGAGATGGGTGACTCTTCCTTTCACTTGAACACTTAGAGGCCATTGTAGGGCTATTATTTGGCCCAATTTCAATATTGTTGTGTCTCAGGGAATAGGGAAGCTCAAGGAGAGGGAGAGAGATGGGTAATGACCAGTCGGTTGAGTAGGCAAAACACACACAACCTTTATCAATTAAGTTCACCGTCTTATAAAGGCACGGTTTGTGGCTCCCCCAAAACAGTGACAATACTAACAACAAAGATCACTGATCACAGATTGCCATTACAAATATAATAATAAAAAAGTTTGAAATATTGCAAGAATTACCAAAATGCAACACAGAGACAAGAAGTGAGCAAATACTGTCGGAAAAATGGTGCCAAGGGACTTGCTCAACACAGGGTTGCCACAAACCTTCAATTTGTAAAAAAAAAAAAAAAAAAACAATATCTACGAAGCACAATAAGGCAAAGTGTGATAAAATGAGGCATGCCTGCATATATAGATTGTGTGTGCGTATATATATCTATACATACATATATATATATATATATATCCCCTTTGTGCCATTTCTTAGCTGTTATCTCTCAACTGCAAATCCAAGTATTCTGTACTGTGCTTTGTGATGCCAGGACAGAGATTTTGCAAACTACATTTCCCAGACTCTTTTGCCTGCTGGCTTCCTGTTAAGTTTTGCCCTAGAAAGCGATTGGAAGGCTGGTTGAAGAGAGAAGCAATTTTCACGTTCCCTCTTCCCTTTTCCTTACTGTTCCTTTCAGTGGCTCTTAGCCCCAGTGGCAGAAGCTGGTTCCTGCCTCGAGCACTTTTGGCACCCATCACCCACTTCATCTCAGGCCATCAGAGTTACCAGCTGCAACCCGGTCAGAACCACTCCTCAGAGGCCTAAGCCCCAGCCATGCAGGTCCCCTACTCTGAGTTCCAGTTTTTGACAATCCCAACCTCTTCCCTGTTGTTTCCCTAGGACTAGGATTGTGAGCAGCCTCCTCAGTAATTATCTCCACATTAGCTCAGTGCACTCTTATTTTTTCTATCCTCACACACCAGGGTAAACAATTCCCTGTATTAAATTCCTCCTGTTGAAATCTTTATTATGATTTCTGTTTTTGTCACTAGACAGAGACTAATATACTTTGTATAAAAATGAATGACAAACTTCCTGTCCTCCAGGAACTCACAGACTAGTTGGGAGATGAAGATAGCCAATAACTGTACTGGTTTCTCCTCCAGATGATGGACTGTCCATCTTTCTTTCCTCTCCCTCCCAAGACCTTAATGAAATGATAGCAAAGGAATTCAAAGCTATAAACTCCAAATAACAGAAGAATAGGGGAGAAGGGAAACACATCTGCAGAGCATTTCAACAAATTTCTGGAAGTTAGAAGGTAGAAGACTTGTAACTGGTGAAGCAGGGCGGAGGAAACCACAGTCTGGAATACAGATAGAAAGGGCTATGGATAAGGATGGAGACAGTCGGCCCAGCAGAGCCCCAGAAGGACTTAGGAACTCAAGAGAAACTGATTACCAGGGAGGGCAAGAGTGAGGAATCAGGCTGAGCTGGAATAATTGTGCATAGATTGGCCTCCTCTCCATTTCCACCTCCTTGAGCCGAGTGCTCGCAGCCAGACAATCCCCATCCCCCACCCCCAGGAAAACCAAAAATAATTTACTTTCAGTGAAATAGGACAAACCATCTGGGGTGAACCAGAATAGCCAGTGGCAATGTTGTTGCCCCACACAAATTCTTCTGGAACTTGGGGATCCCCAGCTTAACAGTAGGCTCCCTGGCCACAGACTTTAATATAAAACCTGCCAGTCAAGAAGCCTCACTACCACCCATCAAGATCTAATTTTCTAATGCATAATTCTTCACTTTTAAAATATTGAATACAGTCACATGTTCAGAATCAGAAGTCAAATAATACAAAAAGAATACAGTCAAAATATTCCTCGTTTTTCTCTGCTTACCCAGGTCCCACCCACTCCCACACCAAAGGTAACCTCTCTCATTAGTTTCTTGGATATCCTTCTAGAGTTTTCACGCAAACAAGAAAATATATTTGTATATTCCATTTTTCACTAAAATTAGTATACAATACACACTGGTCAGTTTACTTATTATTTTTCTCAATATTAGCCATTCTAAAGATGCGTAGTGCTATCTTATTGTGGTTTTAATTTGCACTTCCCTCATGACTAATGATGTTGAGCATCTTTTCTTGTACTTTTTGCCATCTATCAGTCTCCTATGGCTGCTGTAATGCATTACCACAAACACAGTGGCTTAAAACAACAGAATTTTATTCTCTTTTAGTTCTGGAGGCCAGAAGTGCAAAATCAGTATCACTAAGCCAAAATTAAGGTTCAGCAGGGCTGTGCTCCCTTGGAAGGCACTAGGGGAGAATTCCTTCCTTGCCTTTTCCTTCTTCTAGAGCTGTATTCCTCACATTGCTTGACTCCTGGCTCTCCCTCCATCTTCAAAGCTTATGGGTATTATCTTCTCTCTCTGATTCTGTTTCCTTCTGTCTACATTTGCTTCCATCACATGTGAACAAGGCAAAAGTTCATGACATTTTTATGACTCAACCTGGGAAGTCACATAACATCACATCCACAATACTCCATTGGTCAAGGCAGTCAAAAGGGGTCTCCTCAAAGAAGACACACAAATAGCCAACAGGTGCATGAAAATATGCTCAACATCAATAATTATCAGAGAAATGCAAATCAAATCACAATGAGATATCATCTCACACCTGTTATAATGGCCATTATCAAAAAGAGATAACAAACGTTGGTTTCAATGTGGAGAAAAGGGAAACTTGTGCATTGTGAGTGGGAATGTAAACTGTCATAGCCACTATGGGAAACTGTATTGAGGTTCCTCAAAAAATTAAAAAGAGAGCTACTATAGGATCCAGCAACCCCACTTCTGGGTATATAGCCAAAGGAAATGAAATCAGGATCTCAAAGAGATATCTGCAGTCCCATGTTCACTGCAGCATTTTTCACAATAGCCAAGATATGGAAATCTAAGTGTCCATCAATGGATGCATGGATAAAGAAGATGTAGTATATATATATACACAATAGAATATTATTCAACCATGAGAAAGAAGGAAGTCCTGCCATTTGCGACAATATGGATGGACCTTGAGGGCATTCTGCTAAATGAAATAAGTCAGATAGAGAAAGAGAAAATACATACTATATGTTCTCACTTATATGTGGAACATAAAAAAGCCAAACTCACAGAAACAGAGTAAAATTGTGGTTGCCAGGGGCTAGGGGCAGAGAAAATGGGGAGATGTTAGTCAAAGGGTACAAACTTCCAATTATAAGTAAATTCTGGAGATCTAATGTAAAGCATGGTGAGTACAGCTAATAATACTGTACTATATAACTGAAAGTTGCTAAGATAATAGATCTTAAATGTTCTTACCACAAAAAAAAAAGGTGATCACATGACACGCTGGAGGCCAACTAAACCTACTGTGGTAATCATTTTGCGATATACACGAGTATCGAAACATCATGCTGTACACCTTAAACCTACCTAATGTGATATGTCAATTATAGCTCAATAAAGTTGGAAAAATTAAGAAAAAAATTCGCATATACCCTAGAACCTAGCAATTTACTCCTAGATATATACTCAACAGAATTGCATACATATGTACCCCAAAAGACATGCCAGAGAATGCTCATTGCTGCATTATTTGTAATAGCCCAAAGCTGGAAACAACCCAAATATCTTTCAACAGTAGAAAAGGTATGTGTACGTATCATGATATATGCATGCAATTGAATACAGGGATGAAAAATGAGTCAACTACACAACTACTTGGTTCGATATAGATGAATCTCACAAACACATATACGATACAATTGCATTTATACAAAGTTAAAAGAACAGGCAAATCTAAATTATGGTGTTAGAATAATCATTTATTGTTTCCCATGCGTGAGACACCAGGACTAGAACTGAATAAACTATGGTGTCAGAAATTAGGACAGCGTTTACCTTTGGGAGAAAAGGGGGTAGTGACTGCAGGGGGCTCTGGAGAGGCTTCTGGGTTGCTGATAATGTTCTGTTTCTTGATCTGAATTGTGGCTACTAGGATGTTTTTACTCTGGGGTAATTTATTGAGCTTATTAGTTGTGTTCTTCTCTACATGTAGATCTATAAGCAAACATTTGATAAGCATCTGATGTGTATAAGATTGCACAGGGCACTGTGTTCTCTCTTCTTTTACCTACTTTGTTAGCATCACCCCTACGGAGGGAGCCTTTTCTCATGACTTGGCTCAAGGGACAGCACAGTAAATGAGAGCAGCCAGGCTCTGCAAGTCCATTCTGAGAGGGGAAATTGGGCCTCGGTAGGCTTAAGCCAGAGGTGCCATCACTTTGATTGGCAGAGTCCACTTTAGCACCTTCCAGTTCATGACAGCTTTTCTGTACCACATTTAAATTCCCAAGATAATTGAACTAGAGATGTCTGGAGGCCCGTGCTGCAAGGCTCAAGCGATTCTCCTTGTTTCACCTGTCTGACTCCGCCCTCTGGAAGCAGGAGCTGGTAGGGAGCTAGAGAAGAGCTTGCTGGGACCCCAGTATGCTAGAGTGGGTGGGGGGCAGGGTCAAGTCTGAACTTCGAGAGAATTGCTCTCAGGTTAACACACTAACTACATTCTTCATTTTCTCAGATATAAAGTTATGAGAATGATAACATACCCATTGGTATTTGAGGAAGACTTGTTTGCATATTAAATTGTTAGTGACATCAGTTTATGACAGTCATGCCTACATCCAGATGGAAGTTTCCATTATAATGTTAAAAAAAAATTTTGATTTGCAATTAAAAAAAGACCCTCTAAGGTTCAAGGGGAGGAGACAAAAACTCTATCTCTTAATAGGAGAATGGCAAGTTTCTAGAAAGCTATGTGACTTGAGGAAATACTAAGTGAAATATGCCAGTCACAGAAAGACAAAAACCACATGATTTCATTTATATGAGGCATCTAAAATAGTCACATTCATAGAATCAAAGAGTGCAAGGGTGGTTGCCAGAGGCTGGTGGGAGGAGGAAATGAGGAGTCACTGATTGACAGGCATAAAGTTTCAGTCGAGCAAAATGACTAAGCTTTAGAGATATGCTGTACAGCATTGCACCTAAAATCAACAAGGGTAGATCGTATAGTTTAAAATTTGTGAAGAGGGTAGATCTCACATTATGTGTTCTTTCCATAATAAAATAAAATTTATTTTTTGAAAGCTACATGAAATAGGAGACATTGTCTTGATCACATCTAGACAATAGAATCTGCTGCAGTGTCCTTAGCATAGTATTTGGGGAAATGAGGATAACTACCAGAAGAGCTAAATACAGAATCAGTTTAAAAGAATTAAGAGAGATTGACCCTGGAGGATGGGACGGGGGCTGAAAAATAGTAGGGTGGGGACTATGATTTTTCATCTCAAGCTTTCTATAATATTTTTTAATTAAGTTCATGTACTAGCTTGATAAATTGCTTTAATAGTGCATTTAGAAAAATACAGTAGTCCCCCTTTACCTGTTGGGGATACGTTTCAAGACCCCCAGTGGACCCCTGAAACCGCCACTACTACCAAACCTTACATTTACTACGTTTCTTTCCTATTCCTACACTCTTATGATAAAGTTTAATTTATAAATTAGGCGCAGTAAGAGATTAATAACAAGAATAAATAATAAAATAGAACGATTACAACTGGCGATGAAAATAATCCATAGCCAATCTATAAATGAAAATTTGGGTGAGTTTATTCTGAGCTTAAATTTGAGGATTATAACCCGGGGCCTTTCTTCCCAAAGGAAGAAAGGGCACCAAAGAAGCGGGGTGCACAGACTCGTTATATACCCCCAGAGAGGATGTTTCACATAGGATTGAAATGTCCCTTTTACAATAGTCGCGAGACTGCTCTGTCGGCACAGCGATTGATGGAAACAGCAGGTAGGTCTTCTGTCTCAGGGAATGCAGCAGGGTGGCAGTCTGTTGTCTCCAGCTGAGTGGTCACAGGTGAGCTGGGTGGTCAAAGGTGAGTGCAGCAATCAGTTCCTAGCCTAAGGAAAAATGCTAATGTTGGGGGAAGTTGCACCTTTATCTCAAGGGCCTTTGTTCTGGCCATAGGAAATGTCTAAGCAGATATGCAATGCGTGCTCAATAGCCACAGTCAGGCCCTTTTGGGTTTTTTTGTTTTTTTTGGTTTTTTTTAAAGATTTTATTTTTCTCCCCAAAGCCCCCCGGTACATAGTTGTATATTTCGTTGTGGGTCCTTCTAGTTGTGGCATGTGGGACGCTGCCTCAGCGTGGTCTGATGAGCAGTGCCATGTCCGCGCCCAGGATTCGAACCAACGAAACACTGGGCCGCCTGCAGCGGAGCGCGCGAACTTAACCACTCGGCCACGGGGCCAGCCCCCACAGTCAGGCCCTTTTGAAAAAGAAAGTCAGGCCGAATTAGGTTTATACCAAATGGCTTCCTCATATACTCCAATATATCCTATTGCTTGCCATTTTTATTTGTCACAATACACTCTAATAAAAGTTATGTGAATGTGGCTTCTCTCTCTCAAAATATCTCACTGTCTGCACTCACCCGTCTTGTAATGATGTGAGATGATAACACGCCTGCGTGGTGAGATGAAGTGAGGTGAATAACGTAGGCATTGTGACATAGTGTTCAGAGCAGGACAGGGCAAGTTTTCATCACACTACTCAGAACGGCACGCAATTTAAAACTCATCAATTGTTTGTTCCTGAAATTTTCCATTTAATATTTTTGGATCGCGGTTGACTGCCGATAACTGAAACCACAGAAAGGGAAACGGCGGATAAGAAGGACTATTGCATAAATGTAGCTAAGATATCAGCTGTTCTCTGACCATCACAAGCTGACACTTCTGGTCTCACATCAGCCAGTACTTAGAATCCAGCTTTTTCACTGATTTCCACAGCAAAAGAATCGCTTTAAATGTGGTGATTGTTTAAACCCTTTATGAAGATTTACGGGACCGTGGAAGAGGATCACATCACACGTAATCAATTGTTACACTTATGTTTTCCTAAACATCACTCTTAAATAATTCATCAAACTATGATGTGCATTTATTTTTAAAACTCAAAAACTACAGAAGGCTTGTGGTGAAAAGCAACTGCCTCGCCCTACCCTCAGTCCATTCTCCGGGGTCAACCTGTTAATTCTCTTCAGCTAATTCTATATTCGGTTCTTCTGGTGGTTTTTACTTGAAAAATCCTCCATTTGAAATTTCTCTCCCCCTTTCGAGTCTCCTGAGTTTTATCCACTGCATAGACGCCACCCCGTTCCCTAAGAGGAACGTGAGCAGAGTGTCTAGTTCTCTGAGTCCTGGGACAACTCCCTTCTCAGCCCTGGGGGCTCAGCTGAGAAAGCTCGTCTACCCTTCTTCAAAGGCTTGGGTCTCCCCACAAGGAATTTTATACCTGCCGCTCATAAAAGAAAGTTTCTCCTTATTTTACACAAATAAGTAAAATATAGAGTAGTAAGATAGTCAAGCATGGAAGTATGTTCAATGCTCAGGGAAAAAAAAAAAAAAACAGAAGGAACCGTTAACTCTAAAGAAATGAGGAAAACATTTTCCAGAAGGAAAAAATATTTTGGTAAGAGGGGAAGGCTTTTCAGATAGATGGAAAGACCTGCAAATGGTAAAATCACACAGCGCTAGGGGGAACTGTATTTTGGGAGTATAAAGTTCAAGAAGAGAAAATACAAGAAATGAGCCTAAAAAAGTTAATAAGAGTCAGATGGTCTTTATACACAAGGGTAAGGACCTGGACTTGAGCCCACAGTCCAGGAGTTGAAAATGTAAATGCCTGTAAATGTCAAACAGATCGTGTAAATGAGCAAAATGAGATCATGTAAATGAGAAAAAAAGACAGGAAGTGAAGGACCCTGTGGGGAACTGGGGAAGTCACACCCCTCCAAATGGAACAGTTCAATGGTTTTTACACAAAATGTAAGCGCCAGTGTTGCCAGAGCTTCCCGTTTTTTAATTATAGCACAATATCCCGATTTTTCCGTCAAATTCTCCACTCTTTAAATGTTGGCAACTATTACATGTTTTTTCAGGCTGACCGTGTGTGGGCCAAAAAAAAAAAGAAATTATATATATGTTTGAAAGCTGGGTTCAGGCAGCAGACCGCAAGTTTTCTTCTTCTAGAAGCTATAGGGAACAGCCATTAAAGTGGGGAGGAGCCTTGGTCGGATCTGCAGTTTTGAAGATGGCTCTGGTGGCTGGAGAGAGAGTGGCTTGACTGGGGAAGGAGACATTGAATTAAACATAGATCAGTTTGAAGGCTCTTGCGATCAACCGTTGATAGCAGATGTGCTGAGAGTGTAAACTAAGGCACAATGCTTTTCTTTATAATCAATTATGATTTTTCAATGCAAGTAGGTGAAACGGTCCTGAGCGTTTCCACCACAATTCAATCCCAAATGATCACTGAGAACTTTCTTATTTCTGCAGATCTTGGGTGTTAATACACTTTCAGAGACAGAATGGATTTATCTCTTCATTACTTTCCATAACTTCCTTTTTTTTTTTTTTCTCATAAACGTACTTGCCAGTAGTAATAAAAGGCAAGATTGTCCATCTGGCTTTAGAAAGGCAGCTTGTTGAAACTCTACCCTCTGCTTCTGTATTATATCAATCGTAGAAGCAAACAGAGATGTTTTCTGCAAATAGTTCCCACGTGCCCACATCTCTGAATGTACAATAAACAGAGCAGGCCATGAAAACAGAGTGTTTTAAACAGAGCGTTCCAGCTGGGAAAAATTGTCTAAACATAAACCTTATTTTTACAGTCATTTAAAGATATTCTTTATCTATTAAATTAAGTTTCAAAAAGGAGAAGATGGGGGAAAAGAGAAAGAGAGAAGGGGTAAGGGGAAAAAAAAGAGAGGTTGTCCACCTGTTTTTCCATACTACCTAATACTTCCCATTCTATGTGCTTAGATATCGATATATATTTCCAGCATAAAGTTATTGCATCTAGGCAACAGGTATAGAGAAAATTTTAGCTGCTTTCAGTATATTTTTAAGATTTTTCTAAACCAAATCTGTACAAGACAAATCAAATGTTATCTTGGTCTCATGTTCTAGCCAATTAAGTCAGTGAGAAACAATGTTCCCTAGCCCCACAGACAGAATCTGCCAGGGGCTGGCCAAGCTTCGCCCCATCCCATTCCACAAGGTCACGGGGTATGCCCAGGCATCAAGCCTGGCCCACTTGTCCCCAGAACAATAAGGAAAGAGATACAACATCAATATCACATTTCATGCCAGGCAGGCTCGGAATACAGTCCAGGCTTCAGTGACATTATCAGTCATTTGCACCCTGAAGAGCACATGAAGAAGGCAAGGGCTCACATTAAGGAAGGGGAGCTCTGGTCTACTTTCCCACCAAGTCCTGGACTCTGGCCTCTGTTCCCACTTTTTGCAAGCTTTTTTACTTTTCATAAAGATATGTGTGGATATAACCCTGGCATATCCATATGGTCTCATCCAATGAGACTCTACTCTCATTGCTGTAAAATTCCCTTTCTCCATGGAGATAAAAGTCAACACTCCCACCCACCGTGTATGTTTTGGGCAGGCTTGTTCCTGTTTCAATCTGTGGAGTCTTAGCTTAAAGAGGGTATAGTTCCCATCTCTGAGATCAGAGTGAAGGGAAAGTGAAATTCCGGGGAATCCTTCTGGAGTTGTGACACATGGAGGTGTGACCCAGGTATCCTGAGTTGAAAACTGGAATATATTATCTCATAAAAACAATCATTAGCTTCCCAGGCAAGTTCATAAAATCCTATTTAACCCAGAACATTCTCAGAATATTCCAGAAATTTCTATGTAACTCATCTGCTCTGTTCCCATTCCCCCAGCTTGTTTTTCCTTTTATAACTGAGTAGTATGGACATAATCCTGCTTGGCCAGATTCTCCAGCCTTCTCCCCTCAAATTTACAAAGTTTCATTTGCAAGCCACCAGATAGTAAAAACCTATATAGGCTCAGCTGATGAATTTTGCAGTTCCAGGACTGCCTGCCCCACTTCAGGCCGTTGACAGAGTGTGGGTATGTTCCACAGCTCTTCCCTTTCCTTCTATCTTTCACCTTTCATGGAAAATGTGGGAAAGTTTTAGGCCTCTTCTTTTAAATGGTGGCCTGCCAGAGACAGGCTCATTTATATATGTAAATTTTATAGATGATATCAACTGAATAATGAGAAAAGAGTAGATTGCTTCTTAGATGGAGTTGAGAAAACTGCTCACTGTGTGGGCAAAAGCAAATCATTCTTCTGGATCTTGAGATTCCTCTTCCCTGTATTTTTGGAGAGAAGAGGGAAAAACAGGGAGAGTAGGACACGAGACCCTTGAAATGTATAGATTGAACAATTTCAAGAGAGCTTTTCAAAGTCTCAGCGTGTGAGCAGGCGCCCTTCTGATGTACAATCCACACATGGTAGGTGACCCACTCTTGAAAGGTGACAAATGATCTACAAGCATCAGCTTGGCTCCCATTGGATTCCTCAAGATAACCACCAGTGAAACTCATCAGGCTCCCAATGCTTATCCAACTCCTCACCACCCAGACTCCCCCAGGTGAGAACTTCCCACCCACAAACTCTGACCTCCTATAAGCAACGCCCCATCTCCCCAGCCCAGGTGTCCTCCTCGGGTCTCCGCAAGGGTACAAATGAGGTCATCTCATTCTTCCTCAAGTTTCTTGCCAATAGTATATCTATAGTAAAAATTCTGTGTCTAGATTCCTTCAGGTCCTCTTTTTTGATTCTCAAAACCCAGTTTGGAGAAAATAAGAAAAAAAAACCCTAAGATTCATTATTTCTTGCTTTTTTCTTCTCAAGGCAATAAAGAAGCCTCCGAGTAACATGGGGAAGTAACATAAGGAAGTGGGGAGCAAACAGCACAAAGATTATTGTTTCTAGATATTATGTGGGCTGTACACCGGTAATCCAGCAGTATCCTTATTCAACCATAGAAAAAAGTGAGCTCATGCCCCTCTCATTACATATAAGCTGGGGAAAGTCTCTGTTTGGCCCAACTAATTTCTCCCATCCCTGATAAAGCACTCTGGCTAGGAAAATGGGGTATGCTGATCCCATGGTAAAGAAATTCAGTCTCACCAAACCACATATTTGAGTTAAGGAAGCATTAACAATTCTCCAAAAGAAGGTGGAAGCACTTTTCACAGCAGGTGAAAGAATAAGTGTTTACTACATCAGGCTATTCTGAAAGTCACTGCAGAAATAGTTTCTGAAAGTGTTTAAGAAACGATTAAATTAGATACTTAAGAGTATATCTTCTACAACTGGAGAGAACAGAAAGCTATCCAAATATACATAGTTGGATGTATATATATAATACCTCCTGTTCTATAAGTGAGATCAGTCAGTCTTGAGAAAGTTTCTCAAAAATGATTCTAGCTGGCAGTGTGCCCTGTGGTCCTAGATCTGTCTCTTGCTTCAAGAGCGTTTGGATGGAAAGACCGGGGGATGCCCCTCTTCCAGCTTCCCACAACCCTCTAACCTCTTTTCTAGTTGCAGCCTCCAGGACCATCTTCTCTGTCTTCCTGCTTCCGGGAGCAGCCCACACCATTTTTCTGTGCTTAGCTACTTATTGCCCATCAACCGTGAGCTCACAGATTCATTACAATGGTTCCACCGAGGTAGAGGCCACCGTCCACCGCCTGGTGGGCGTTCATCTGCGGGCCTCCTGCACCTACCTCTCTCTAAGCTTATATTTCCACCATGGCATTGTAACTCTGGAGAGTTTGGGCCACTTCTTCCGCAAGTTGACCGAGCATCTCTTGATCCAAAACCAGCACAGTAGCTGCGCTCTCTTCCAGGACGCACAGAAGCCATCCCAAGATGATTGGGGTAAAACCCTGGACGCCCTGGAAGCCACGATGGTCATGGAGAAGAACCAGAACCAGGCCCTTTTGGAGCTGCATGCCTTGGGTTACACTCGCACAGACGCCCATCTCTGTGGCTTCCTGGAGAGCCACTTCCTAGGTGAGAAGGTGAAACTCATGGAGAAGGTGGCGACCACCTGACTCACCTCCTCAGGGTGGCCAGCCCCCAGGCTGGCCCCAGCAAGTCTGTCTTGGAAAGACTCACCTTCAAACATGAGTAGGAGCCTCTGAACCCAGCGGCCTTCGAGGGGCCCTGCTGGCATTCCCTGTGGTGTCAGAGCTTCTACCTGAGCATCTCCCTGCAGCCACTAGGCAGCTGGAGCCCTTGCTCAGTCTGTGGACCAGATGGAAACAATAAAGCTTTTAGAAGGAGGAAAAAAAAGATTCTAGGCTTACAAACTATTTGCGTCAAGAAGTTTCTTTCTACACGCTGTATAATCCAAAATCCAATAATTCCAGCAAGTTCAGTGACTCAATGACCACATTTAGACCATTTGTTGCCCTCAGAGAATGCACCAGACTCAAAGGAAAGGATTAATCCCCTAAGGTCTTAAAATCCCTCAAAATGCAGGTCACCTGCACAGATAACCAGGAAGGCCTTGGTTACCCTGGAATTGGAAGGAAGAGGATTCTTGGAACTGAATTTATTATTTCCTGGCAGAGAGCCCATCTACGCCCCCATCCACTGAACACAGGAGAAGACAGCATTCTGGAACTCTATGGTGTTATATTGAAATGCCTGAAACCAAAAGAACCAGCTGACTTTCTTCTTAATAAAGAAAACCAAAAGAGTGTTCTGTTGTCCATAAAACTGGACAATATATCAGCTCTAGGAGTCCCTGAATGTTCATGATTCTACTAAAATCTTTACTGGTGAAACTAGCATCTAATTCCCATGAGTAATAACAAATAACGATTTTTTGGAAGTTGATTCAAGGTCTTTCCTACCAGTCCCCGAACAAACCAGAAATAGGATCAAGCAAGTATTTGCAGCATTAGTGACAGGTAAAAAGAGAATTTGAGGACAGGCTTCAAATAAGATTCATAACAATATGCAGTTCTAGTAAGACCTGATGGGATTTACATAGCTCTGTGACCATTGGACGCACGTAATTCAGCTTAGATTTTAGGAGCTCTTGCTCTGTAGGCAGCATCAAAGATGTGATAAATTGCAAAAGTGGCCTCAAACTCTTCCCCTCCAGCCTCCATGGTAGAATTGTCTTCACTCTTGAGTCTGGGTGGGTCATGTGACACTTTGGCCAATGTGATGCAAGCAGAAGCTTAAAAAAGCACTTTCACACTGGTGTTTGCCCTGTGCTGTTCCTGGACTCTGCCACCAAGTGAACAAACCTGGATATTTTGCTGGAGGATAAAAGACGTGTGACCGAGTCCCCTCAGATAGACAGCCAACTCATCAACTGATCTTATGAAGAATTTCTAAAGCTGCAACTAAATATTTGTGTTTCAACTATCATTGTCTAGGCTGCTGGAAAAAAGTCTTCACTCTCTTGCTAAAAGGAAAGTTCTATGATATTGACACTGTTGGCATACAAAAAAATAAGATTTTTAATTTTTTGTTTATTATTGTTGATTTCGTTTTCATTAAATGATATATTAGTTTGCTAGGGCTTGCGTAACAAAATACCACAGACTGGGTGACTTAAACAACAGAAATTTATCTTCTCACAGTTCTGGAGGCTGGAAGTCCACGATCAAGGTGCTGGCAGGGTTGGTTTTTGGTGCGGCCTCTCCTTCTGGCCTGTAGATGGCCACTTTCTCCCTGTGCCCTCACATGGCCTTTCCTCTGTGAGCAGGTGCAGAGAAAGAGAAGTCTCTGGTATCTCTTTCTCTCCTTTTAATGACATCAGTCCTGTTGGATTAGAGCCCCAACCTTTCTGACCTCATTCAACCTTAATTACCTACTTAAAGGCTCTTTCTCCAAATGCAGTCACATTGGTGGTTAACACTTCAACATATGAATTTTGGGGGACACAATTCAGTCCATAATAGTAATTTTTAAATGTCAATAATAATTATTTATAACAATACTTGCTGATAATTTACCATATGCCCTAATCTGTACTAAGTGGTTTATATATAGTATCTCATTTGATATTCACAGCAACCTTCTGAGATGGTTATTCCCATTAAAGGTGAAATAACTGAGGCTTAGAAAAGTTAAGACACTTGCCCAAAGAGAAAAAAATGGTAGATGGAGAGTTGGTCTTAATCCAGTTCTGCCTGACTCTAAAATCCAAGCTCTCAGCTACGACGTCACACAGCTTCCAAGTTAAATTTTCCTCTATGTTATTCAGCTTGAAATACAAAAGAACAACAATCTCCCGGAGAATAGAAATACAAAGATGTGTAAATGATTATGTAGACAAGTAGAACCAGCAAATCATGCTGAAAAAGCCTGGATTCTTGTTCAATTAAATCCAAAGTCTAGGATTTCAAATCTTCCAAAATTCACCCAACCCTGCATTTCCAGTCATATCTCTCACTATACTTCTCTATCATCACCGTCACCACTATCTACCCCAGAAAGGCCTCCTACCATCCAGTAACAGACTTTCTCATCATGTTCGGTCCTCTCCCTTCTGCTTTCTCTGCCGTAAATGCCTCTCTCCCTCTTCACGTTTGTCCAAGTCCAATGACACTTTTTCCAGGAAGTCTGTCTGATCTGCTTTCTCCCTCAGACTCTTCAGCATTTTGAACTTGTATTAGAGTTAGAGTCTTCCTTATTTTTCTATTTTCTTATATATATATTTCTGGTTCCCCCATTAGATTTGGAATTTCAGGAAGGGAGGAAATTAGCAGTATGCATATTTGGAAGTCATTTAACCTTCTAAATCTCAATTTCCTCTTCTGTAAAATGGAGATGATAATAATATTGCCAGTAAAATGCAATCTCAGGATAAAATTCAGATTAAGAGTGTAGCCTTAAGAGTGAGACCCTTTGTTAAGCGTCAGAAATATTTAAGTTGGTGCCCTATACATCGCCTCAGATGGAACAAAGGACTACTGAGAATCTTAAGACCATTGCTTCCACAACACCCTGTGTCTCAGTAAGGTCGGAGGGGATTTCTAAGTGTGGTTTTCATCTAAAGGACCAGAACACAACTTGATACCCAAGTTATGTAGGAGCACAAGTTATGTAGGAAGTCCGTAGGAAGCCTATAAAGTTTTTAAAAGCTTGGACTCAATGGGTCAAAGACAGTTCAATATGAAAAGAGGCCTCTCGGCAGAAATCAAGCTGAGAATGCTGCTCAGTTGCAAACATATGCCATTTCTTATGGAAAAGGAAGTGTGCCTCAGGGGGTTGACCCAGAACCCAGAAGGCAGAACCAAGAACCACAGAGAACCACTTTCAACGAGCAGGACTCAGCTCTAATTAAAGAACATTTTGTGTTCCGAGAGTCAACAGAAATGGTGACATGTGCCCAGCTTGATTTCAAAATTTCCGTGGATTCCCTAATACCTGCAATGCCTCCTTCCTTCCCCCTTTCTGAACACAGCTGCCCTTTTGGTTAACCTATCCTTCCTCTTCCATCATTATATGCTGGATATGGGAGTGTCAGAAAACTTGTCTTTTTTGTTTACAGGGCTCTGCTCCTAAGGAACCACACCAAAGAATCCAGCCACAGTTTGTCTTGGCTCAGAATCCTTTAACAAAATACCATAAATTAAGTGGTTTATCAACAACAGAAGCTTCTTTCTTACAGTTCCAGAGGCTGAAAGTCCAAGATCATGGGGCCAGCAGGGTGGGATTCTGGTGAGCGCCCTCTTCTGGGTTGCAGAGGGCTGATTTCTCACTGTATCCTCACACGGCAGAAGGAGAGTGAGTTAGCTCTCTGACCTCTTCTTATAAAGGCACTAATCCCATTCATGAGGGCTCCAGCCTCATAACTTAATTACCTCCCAAATGCCCCACCTCCAAATACCATCACATCAGAGGTTAGATTTCAACATAGAAACTTGGGGGTCACACAAACATTCAGTCCATAACATACCTGAACCTAATCTTAGATAAAGAAACACTAAAATTTGAACCCATGCTGTAGTAAGACGAGAACTTTGAGGGAGGGCTGACTGTATCTGTATGTGGGAGAGATGTGAATTTTTGTTCCAGAGGGTTGACGGTGGTAGATAATTTCCAAATATGGCCACCATCAATTCCTTCCATCGCTGGGTGTATATGTCACATCTCTCCAAGAGGCAGCACAAAATTTCCCCTCCCACTGAATCTGGGCCGATCTGTTTGTACCTGTAGAACATGGAGAGGTGATGTTTGGAGACTTACAAGCCCAAATCTGAAAAGAACTTAACCACTATGCCACCGGGCTGGCCCCAAGATCATCTATTTTAGACCAAGGTGTTTTTCACTCCAGGAGACAAAATGTAGGCCACAGAGTGAGTTCATGAAGAGACAATTCTAGACCCATCTCTATTACCTTACCAATCTGTTGAGGCCTTCAAGCAAAATTATTGAACAGATCTGTGTTGTTCTCTATATCACAATTACATTTCAGAATTACTCTTGAACGTGATAGAAAATGCTGTCTTAGTCTTTTGAAAAAGATCATGGCAGCAATTTCTTAGATATCAATGTAGAGTTTCTGAGAAGACATTTTGTATGACTATGCGGTACATATGAAGCCATATTTGATAAATTTATCCAGATGAATGATTTAGAGAATGTCTCTCTTCATATAAAACTTCAGAAGAGAAAACACTGATGGAGGAGAAAAAATATTCACTAAAAAAAGTTTTATGAAGAACAGGAAAGATTTGGCTGTTGTTCATAGTCATTTTTCAGGTCGCAAGGAGATCTGGAGACCATATGTTGCTATTCAAGGTGAGAAAAACGCTTACGGGAAGTGAAGGCTTAGAACAGCTATACTGTGAATGGAATCCAAATTAAAGCTACCCAAAATGGAAGTGTCTAAACGATCACTCTCTTACCCTTTGAAAGACCCTGAAACAGGTATTCTTTTTTCAAAACTTGTTGATGATTCATTCTCAAGCATGACCTCATCTGCTCATCTTTGAATGCTCTGATAACTGTCTTGTTCTTTGGAAGCATAAGCCATAGGATCTGTAGTCTTTTAAATTGAACTGTTGTCTTTTACAATGAATACACATTAAAATCTCTGGAAAAAAAGCATTTGGCAACCAAAGTGTGATTTTATCCTAAGTGTTGAACAAACATGACATAAAAGGGGAAAAAGTGACCTTTTCACTGTCATACCACTGCAAGTTCTTAAACAAACCTAACAAAATTCAATATTTTCAGTTTAAATGATACCATGTGTCATATTATACAAGTATTCAATTTACTTGTTCAGTGATGCCAGCCAAAATATCAAAATTTAGAGGAAAAATGTAAATGTTTAAAAGGATGATCTATCTATTTTTCGTAATCATATGACCGTTATTTGCAGCAGAGTAAAAGGACTACGGCCTTTGAACAAATTGCATTTTTTGCCTTGGCCCCTTGCCTTGGAAAAACAGTAAATATTCGGTGTTAATTGCCAATTAAGCCAAAATTAAGTCTCAGTTCGCCGCTTTACATGATCTTGAAAGACCTCCTCCTTCATTCTCCATTGGCTTTTGTGAGTTGTGTTCTATAACTTCTATCTTTCTTGGTTTCCAGATTTTGGACTCTCTATTCACATCAGACCTACTTATACAACTTTCTCTATACCTTTTCTCTTCATAAAAATTCAATAAACTTGTAACTAGAACATTGCGCCTTTACAATATGTCATGACATTTTTATCACCATGATAAGGGGCATGGTTTCTCAACTATAACTTAAAGTTTCATTGTGATTTTTCTCAGCAAAGCATGAGAACACTGAATACTAATAAACAAGACATTTGGACACAGAACACTAAATCTTCCAAGTCAGCGTTGTTATGAACTAAAAGATTAAATCTGATGTTTGGATGAACTTTTCTTTGAAATGTGTATGGATTAAACAAAAGGGAGAAGAATTAAATAAAAGCATTTTAGGCTTTGTTAACCATTTGGATAGCTATTTAAGATACTATCATATCTATTGACATCATAGGATCTATTGGTTCTTCTCAGGAAGAAAATGTCTCCAACTTATTTCTTTAAATATGCATTAATATAAAGGAATAAGTCTTTTTAACGACAGTTTTATTATAAAAATTTCTTTCAAGAAATTATCCTGACAACCAACTTATGTAAGCCCTACTGTTTACATTTCTATGATCTTTTCAAAATGTAGATATTGTTTTTACATAAACTTAATCTTTATTGATAAAAATTATCTTTTAATTTTTTTACTTAAAATTCTTTCATATATATACAAAATTCATATATGTATGTGTGTGTAAATATACACACACAGTTTTCATAACCATCATTTCTAATCATTGCAAAATATTCCATTAAGTTAACAGAATATAAATTGCTTAATTTTCCCTTTGTTGGCATGGTTTATTTCTATAATAAATAGAGAGGTTAAGATAATCTCTCTAAACATAGTTCACTTATTCGTTGGACTTATTTCTGAAGAACAAATTCTCAGATTTATGATTACTGGGGAAATAAAGTCTAAAATTTCTGTGGCTTATTATTTACTACCAAATTGTTCTTCAAAAAGATTAAGCCAATTTATAGTGCCTCCAGGAAACAGTGATTTGTCAATTTCTCCAAAGTCTTATAGATATTGAATTTTTATTTTATTTGCTTTTTGCTGAAGAAGATTCACCTCAAGCTAACATCTATGCCAATCTTCCTCTATTTTGTATGTGAGCCCCACCACAGCATGGCCCCTGACAAGTGGTGTAGGTCCACACCTGGGAACTGAACCCAGGCTGCTGGAGCAAAGCACGCCAAACCTAACCACTAGGCTATGGGGGGTGGTCACAATCTTGAGTGTTTTTATTTTTGTTTATATTATTCTTAGTTTGCTTTCATTTCCCCAATTTTTAAATGTTAGATTACTATTTCTATATTATTTTATGCAATCTTTCTCTACTACCATAACCATTGTCCATTTTTCCATTGAAGGCTAAATGCTTTCTTTAAAAATATTTTTGATATTAGGCTTTAATCAATCACTTATCATACATATCTTTCATTTTGTTCCTTTTGCTTTCATTCCACAGAGGTTTTTTCCTGTGCACCTAAAAGGAAAAAGAATCTCATATTATGATAAGTACACCGTTCTAATTTTTATGAAGTTTCTTTAAATATTTACCACTCTAATCTAATGGGTGGCCTATTAAACAATGGTTTAACACAGATGTTAACTAACCTAGTTCTTACTAGGCAATTCTTTCAATTATGTTGGGGAAGCATTCTCTAATCTTTTGTCCAAGGATAAGTTTTGTCCTAGGATAAGTTTTGTCCTGGGATAAGCTTTGTCCTAGGATAAGTTCCCAGCAGCAGGACAAATTGTGTGTAATATTGGGATGGAAAAGAGAAAGAGAATGTTCATGTTATATCTTCTCATTGTATCTCTTATTCATCTTTTGTTCTTATATATCTTTTATTTTTTTTCTGTACATCATTCTGGATAGTTTCTTCTGTCATCTTCCAGTTCACTAATTCTCTCATCAGCCATGACTAAGTTGCCATTAAATCCATCCATAAAGTTCTTTATTCAGTTATTCTTTTTTCATTTCAAGAATTTCTATTTTGTTCTCTTTTTATATTTTCCAGCTTTCTGTCAAAGTTCTTGATCTTGTCTTTTATTTCTTTTAAGCATAACTAGCACAGTTACTTTAAAATATGTGTATTAACACCATTATATGAATTTCCTGTGAGACGATTGCTGTTGTCTCTGGCTTCTCTTGGTTTTCAGTCACATTGTCTTGCCTCCTGTGTGTCTAACACAGTTATTTGTGATTGAGTTTCTGACATTATATATGAAAAGTAATGTAAAAATTATTTAAGGTTTAGAATGTTCTCTTCCTCCAGAGAGGATTTTGCATTGCCTCAGGCATACGGCTACAGATAACAGCAGTACCTAATCACATTAATCTAATCAAGAATTGAAATTATTAAAAGCTGGGCTTCATTCTCTATGCAAATTGCTGTATTTCTGATTTAGCCTTAGTCTAATGGTATAGCTCTTTAGGGTCCTAACTCAAAGTTTGGAGGACATTCAACAGGGTTCCCTCTTAGTGGACCTGGGCTCTAATCATTGTTGCACTAACCACAAAGACTGTCAAGTCTCTGCTTAGTCTCTCAGCTGTCCCTTCTGGCAGCCATCAATACTATGGGGTGAGGGAGAAGCATTCCCCAATGCTGGGCTCAGCTCTCTGAATTTCCTTCTCCAGGATCTTGGTCCCATAATTCTCTTCTGCCTCATTAGCTCTCCTTTACTTTCAAGCATATTTTGTTCATACAGTTCCCTAGATTTTCCAGTTATTCTTAACAAAATAGTCTATCTGGCATTTCTGAAAGTAGTATCATCAGTCTTTTCCTCATTATCTTATTTGTTTAGTATATTTTAATTTTATGTTTGATTTCCTTATAATTTCAGTGCTGCAATTTTTTGTCTTCCTCCTATTTCCAGGAATATGCTTAAAGCTATACATGAAAGTAAGGACTTTTTCATCTCCAGTTATTTTTTCCTCAAGATTCTGAGTGTTTTCTTTCTGCCTCGTTAGTAATAGGTTTTATACATCCCTGATTTCAGATTGTAAATTCTCTATCTTGGGGGAGGGAGGGAGAAAGAGGATCTGGGCTCTTGTTGTTTTGTAGTCCTTTTGAGCTACAAATTTTTCATTGATTGGGACACACATTTTTAGCATGTTTGCTTTGAATTTATCTTGCTATTTATTATGATCATAAGATGGACTTATTCTGTGATTTGGTCTTGATAGAAAACATAGCTTTAATCTCTCCTTACTTCTGTCTTTATACACTCTGTTTTAATTTCCTTTATCTGACCATTCACAATTTTAGAAATATCTCATGAGGTTTCTAGTCCAGTCCAAACTCTATCTTCAAGGGGGTGGGGCATAATTCCCCACTCCTTAAAAGTGAGCAGCGCATAGTAGATTCCTTCCAAAGATTACAGTATAGAAAAGGGCGGGGGGCTGGCCCCGTGGCCGAGTGGTTAAGTTCGCGCACTCCGCAGCAGGCAGCCCAGTGTTTCGTTGGTTCGAATCCTGGGCGCGGACATGGCACTGCTCATTGGACCACGCTGAGGCAGCGTCCCACATGCCACAACTAGAAGAACCCACAACGAAGAATACACAACTATGTACCGGGGGGCTTTGGGGAGAAAAAGGAAAAAATAAAATCTTTAAAAAAAAAAAAAAAAAGAAAAGGGCGGGAAATAGAGGAACTTTACAGTGGGCAAATCTGACAAACACTGCCTCAGCCAGGTGATCAAGGTTAACATCAACAATAAGTCACGTTGATAGTACGTACTATGAAAACGATGTAATGAAATGGCAATTTACCTCTTGGTCTCCCTCCCGAAACACATAACACCAATCTAATCATGAGACAAACATCAGAAAAAACCCAAGTGAGGGACATTCTATGAAATTCCTGACCAGTAGCCCTCCAAGCTGTCAAGTTCATCAAAAACAAGGAAATCTCAGAAACTGTCATAGCCAATAGAAGCCTCAGGAGACATGACAATTATACGTAATGTGATATCCTAGATGAATTCCTGAAACAAAAAAGGGACATTAGGAAAAATATCTAAGAAGATCTGAATAAACTATGGACTTCAGTAATAATAATGTATCGCTATTGGTTCTTGATTGTGAATGTAATGTAAGATGTTAATAATAGGGGAAACTGGCTGCGGAGTATATGGGAACTCTCTTCACAATTCTTCTCTAAAACTAAAACTATTCTCAAATAAAATGTTTATTTTAAAACATTCTATCTTATATCCAATTTAAAATTTATTCATCCAACCCAACTTCCCAACCCCAGCACTAGTCTCTCTCCTCCAGGGAGAAGGACTCCAGGAAAATCACGTCATATTCCTCTAAGTGTGATGTGATCACACTTTGGTTCAGTCCCTGTGGCAATGGTTCCAAACCCTCCCATCGTATGGCTTAAGGGACCCATAAATAAAGACACCCCTCTGTAAGGACCAGGGAGAAGAAATTCCATTAAACTCTCAACTACAAAATCCGTATGAGTAAACTTCTTTCCCCCGCCAATGAATTTTGATAAATGGGTCCAGCATATCTCTTTAGTGTGGGCTTTTCATAACGATAGTACCCAGCCCTGGACCTCAGCCAAAACTCAAGACAAAAGGAAAAGTGCCATTTAACATCATTTCACTCTAGCATAAAAAACTCTTCTTTCTTACAGGTTATTTCATTGGAATTTTAGTGGAGCTGACTATTGCCTGGGTACTTTGGGCTTAGACTCAAAATCTCCCCAGCAATCACCATAACAAATCTTTAGGTCACATCTTTTGAAATCCTTTGAAAGGTGGATTAACACATTTCCAAACAATGTATAGACAATTAGAACTTTGGCTATAAAGAGTAAAATAACTCAATTCACAATACATTAGTCCTGCTGGCCTTCTATTATTCTTGTTAGGTTAACAGCTGGGTCTTAAAAATATTTAACTCGAGACTGTAATTTGTAAACTAGTAAAGATAAGTTAAGCCTCTGCTCTATTCTGCCTCACCTGCTTAGAGATAATGTGCAGGGCTAGAACACAGAAGAGGTGTTAGTGAATCTTGATGTTCTTCAAGATATTGGAATAAAAACTTGCTGAGTATTTAAGCTAGGCCAGTTGAACAGTCAAAGTACTATTCATGGAGATAAGAAAGTCAGAGGGAAGAGCAGGTCTAGTGGGGAAGAAAATGGGTTTAATCTTGGATGGATAACCAAATGAAAATGCTAAGAAATTAGTTGGATATATAGGTCTGAAGCTCAGGAGAAAAGGGGATAGAGTTATTGACATAGAGATAACACTTGAAGCCATGGAAGTGGATGAGATTATTGAGGGAAAACATGCTGAGCGTGACAGGAAGAGAGCCCCAGATAGAAACCTAAAAATTAGCAATATTCAAAGGATAGACAAAGAAAGACAAGCCCACAAAGAAAGCTAAGACAGATGGGCTACAAAGACAGGAGGAAACCTAGCAGAGGGGAGAGTCATAAAAATGAATTGGAATAATTGAAGAAGGAAGTGTGCTACAGTGTCAAATACTGCTGAAAGGGCTACCGATAAAGATTGATAAATTTTGGGATTGGGCAACATGGAGTTCCCTGGTAGGCACAGATTCAGTGCAGTAGTGGGCAAGAAGTTCAACTGGAATCAGCTGAGGAGCGAGGGAAAGAAAGTAAGCGGAAACAACGAATGAAGTTAACTCTTAACTGTTTCATGAACTTTGGCCATGAAGGGTATAAAGGAGAGCAGTACATGGATAAACAGATTTTTATAAAGATAAGAGACACTAGCTCTTAACAAAAAGGAGCCAACAGAGAGGGGCAGCTTGAAGTAATGCAGAAGGAAGTTTTTTGGCCATTTGCCCAATTCACTGCTTTCCTTTTATCATTCCCAACGGGAAGGAAGTTTGGGTAAAACCAAGGACAGACAGAACGTTGTTAGCATCTTAATCTACCGAAGTTTCACCAATGTAGACAATATTATAAAAGGAATTTTATATTCTGTGTTCTATTTGTATACTCCCCCCTGTAGTTATCAACTGCATGTCCCAGACCTCTAGAAATTAGTACGTTCAACTGAACCAACTAGATGGGAATAAATATCCATAGGGCTTGTTTTCCAAAGAAAAGTATTATTGAGCATAGCAAAATTACAAGTCTACCTAGGCATGATGTAAAGCCATTTGAAAAATAACCCAGAGCAAGTTTTATGAATGAAAATGTAGTGCTTAAGTCACATTCAAGCTCAAAAAGTCACTTTTAAGGGGGCTGGCCCAGTGGCATAGCAGTTAAGTTCACAAGCTCCGCTCCCACAGCCAGGGGTTCACTGGTTCGGATCTCAGGTGTGGACCTATGCACCACTCATCAAGCCATGCTGTGGTGGCGTCCCACATATAAAATAGAGGAAGATGGGCACGGATGTTAGCTCAGGACCAATCTTTCTCAAAAAAAAAAGTCACTTTTAAGTCACATTCAAGTCTGCTTTAAAAAGTTGTAACATTGGGGCTGGCCCCGTGACCGAGTGGTTAAGTTCGCGCACTCCACTGCAGGCGGCCCAGGGTTTCGTCGGTTTGAATCCTGGGCGCGGACATGGCACTGCTCATCAAACCACGCTGAGGCAGCATCCCACACACCACAACTAGAAGGACCCACAACTAAAAATACACAGCTATGTACCAGGGGACTTTGGGGAGAAAAAAGGAAAAAAAAAAAGTTGTAACAAGTACAGATAAATTAAAAAGAAAAAAACCCACATAGATCACTTCCTCCTCTTCAGACATGATGGCCAAGGAAGAGCTTCTTTTTGATTCATAGAGTGGAAAATATCTTCTGACTGTGAGCCGGAGCTAGAAGTACTTAGGGTTCTAGAGAGATCGGGAAGTTTTAAAATAGTCATTGTGGGAAAAGGTAATATTGCCAATGAGGGAACAGAAGGATGACCAGGCAACATTCTGGCCCAGTAAAGATTAGGTTCTGGAACTCAAAGTGTGACTTCCAAGAACTATCTGATATTCTATTTCCATTCAACACTTATTGAATGCCAACTATATGCTAGACATTGTTCTAGAAACTCAGGATACAACGTAGATTGAGGCAAAAAAAAAAAAAAAAGACCTTATTTTTAAGACATTTAAATTCTAGAAGAATGATACAGAAAATAAAGAAGCAAACAACTGAATATGATTATTTCAGACAATATTAAGAACAAAAAAATGCTATTAAGAAAATAAAATAGGATGGGGTGGAGATAATGATGGAAGATAAGTTACTTTAGACTGGATGTTCTGGAAAGACTTTCTGAGAAGGTGACATTTAGCTTGAGTCAGGAATAGCTGTAAGAAGTATGCAGATCTAAGGAAGGGCATCCTTGGCAGAATAAAGGGCAAGTGAAATTGAGTTTGGTGTGTTCAAGGAAAGAGAGAAGAATGGCTAAAAAGAAGGCTGGTGTTGCTGGAGCACATGATAAGCAAGGGAGAGCTTCCTAGCAGGTGAGAGGGAGGCAGTGGCCAGATTATATAGAACCTGATAGAATGTAGTAAAGAGTTTGGATTGTATTCTAAGTTTAATGGAAATCCATTAGAAATTTCTAAATATAAGAATGACATCTGGGCCAGCCCGGTGGCACAGCAGTTAAGTTTGCACGTTCTGCTTCTCGGCAGCCCGGGGTTCACCGGTTCGGATCCCAGGTGTGGACGTGGCACTGCTTGGCAGAAGCCATGCTGTGGTAGGCGTCCCACATAGAGTGTAGAAGAAGATGGGCATGGGTGTTAGCTCAGGGCCAGGCTTCCTCAGCAAAAAGAGGAGGATTGGCAGTAGTTAGCCCAGGGCTAATCTTCTTCTTCTTCAAAAAAAAGAATGACATCTGATTAACACTACAAAAAGCTCATGTGAGAAATGTATTACTATATAGCAAGAGTGGAAGCTATTAGAAATAGCAATTAAAAGGCTTTTGCAATAATCCAGGTGAGATGATTGTGATATGGGCTATGATCGTAGCCAGGCAAGTGTAGAGGAGTGAAAAGGAGGGAGTAAGCAACTGCCTCAAATGCTACAGAGATGTCCGTGTGGCCCAAAAAGTGACCTGTGGATTAGCTCCTTGCATGTCATTGCTGACCTTGGCAAAGGCACACTCAGTGGGGTACATGGGCAGATGGCTGCCTGGAGATATTTAAGGAGAGAATGGGAGGAGAGAAAGTGTATACAATGAATATAGACAACTCTTTCAAGAAGGTTAGACACAACAAATTAAGAAATGAGGCAATAGAGGAGAGAGAGCAAGGGATCAACTGATGGGAGATACTTAAGCAGTTTCTGTGTTGACAGAATGGTCCTGGGAAGAGGGGGAAATGATGACGCAGGAGAGTCCATGAGAAGATGAGAGGGACTGGAATCCAGAATACAGGTGGAGGAGTTGGCAGTGACAGAAGCAAGAACATTAAAAAGTGAGGAAGGGCAGAAAGCGGGGGTACAGATGAAGGTAGGTTGGTAGATTTGGATGGATGTAGGATCCTCTAGGGTCTCACCAAGAGCACTTCTCTCTTATTTGAAACTTCAGCTAGTTTCCCTTGAATGTATCATAGGAGATATTTCTTTACTTCTGAGGACAGAGAAACAGTACCCACATCAACCTGATTCTGATTCAAGCTCTGGGCCTTCAAAAAACAGCACAAGTTTATAAAGAAGTTTTCACTAAGGAATCTCTCCCCTCTTGAGGACCCTTTCCTTTCTGAAAATCTCCCAATTCCTCTTTTAGTCAGAGATCGAGACTCACCTGTCTAGTTAACTTTTTACCTGAATTATTGGCCAGCCTTGCTGGTCTAGTGGTTAAGATTATGCACTGTCACTGCCACAGCACAGGTTCATTTCCTGGTCAGGAAACCACACCACCTGCCTCTCAGTTGTCATACTGTGATGGCTGCGTGCTGCTATGATGCTGAAAGCTATGCCACCGGTATTTCAAATATCAGCAGGGTCATCCATGGTGGACAGGTTTCAGGAGAGCTTCCTGATTAAGACAGTCTATGAAGGAGGACCTGGCCACCCATTTCTGGAAAAATTGGCCATGAAAATCCTGTAGAAGCTGAGAGGATGGTGCAAAAAGACCAGGCAGGGTTCAACTCTGCTGAACACGGGGTCTCTGGGAAACGGAATTGACTTGAGGGCACTAACAACAAATTAGCCAGAGTAGCTTTTCCTTGTTGCCTAAGAAAAAGACTAGATGGATGTTCCCTAAAATTTCCCCAAGTCCCACTAGCCATTGCCTTTTCCCTCTGTGTTATACTGAATGTTACATCCATCAGGTCAAGGTCATCTCACCTAACACAGGTGTGACACAACATGAAATATATACTTGGTCTCTGCTCCGGGTTCCTGACACAAAGCTCCCAAAACCCCTGGAATTTCCTGAGTGATAGGAGCATCTTTTGTTATAATGAGGCGATTCTGGATGGGCTCCCTGGATAAATTCATGAGGGGGGGCTGGTCACCCGAAAGACCAAGCCATGATTAGAAGATTGGAATTTTCAGCCCCATCCCCGTCCTCCGGGAGGGGAGAGGGACTGAAGATTAAGTTAATAATCAATCATGCCTATGTGAAGAAGCCTTCATAAAAATCCCAAAACTACGGAGTTCAGAGAGCTTCTGGGTTGGCGAACACATCCATATGCAGGGGGGGTGGTCCAATCCCAACTCCAAGGGGAAAGAAGCCCCTGTGCTCGGGACCCTTCCAGTCTTTGCCCTATGTACCCCTTTATCTGGCTGTTCATCTGTATCCTTTATTATGTCCTTCATAATACAACAGTAAACATAAGTGTTTTCCTGAGTTGTGAGTCGTTATAGCAAATTATTGAATCAGAGGAGGGGGCTTTGGGAACCACTGATTTATAGCCAGTTGGTCAGAAGTACGGGTGACAACCTGGGACTTGCCACTGGCATCTGAAGTAGGGGCAGTCTCGTGGAACTAAGCTCCCAAACTGAGGTTTCTGCTAAGTCCAGGTAGTTCGGTCAGAACTGAACTGTAGGACACCCAACAGGGATCAACAGAGTTGGAGAACTGGTTGGTGTAGAAGGCCCCCCACATTTGGTGTCAGAAGTATCCTGTGGGTAGGGAAAAGTTTTTTCCTTTTAACAGGGATCCTGCTTCCCTTACTCTAAGCTTTCTATAATTTCTCTTCTTTCTTCCTTCAGACCACCAACTGGCATTTTCTCTACAAAGAAAATCTCCTCCCTATTGCCAGTGTTTCAGCAGATGACGAGTGACTATCCTGCTATGTTAATCCTTGAGAAATCAAAGTACAATTGTCATCATCACTCAGCAACTGGAAAACTGAAGAATTTCTTTGAAGGAACCTTAGATATCTTCTAGCTAAACTGTTTTCAAGTGAATTTCAAGGAAGAAGAAATGGTTGATTTTAAGGTGCAAATTTTTTGTTTCATTGTGTTTGTTTAATTTTTGTGGCCTGATGGTATTTCAAAGTACTAATGACGTGCTGTTTCTCACCTGCTCAGTAAAATGGTTGATCCTCCTACAACTTGGCAACATATCTTTTACTGTAAAGCAGAGAGAGAAAAACATGCCACATTCTTTTTTTTTTTTTTGAGGAAGATTAGCCCTGAGCTAACATCTGCCACCAATCCTCCTCTTTTTTGCTGAGGAAGACTGGCCCTGAGCTAACATCCATGCCCATCTTCCTCTACTTTATATGTGGGATGTCTGCCACAGCATGGCTTGACAAGCAGTGTGTGGGTTCGCACCAAGGCTCCAAACCAGTGAACTCTGGACCACCGAAGTGGAACATGCTAACCCTGCACCACTAGCCCAGCCCAGATGCCACATTCTTAATCTCTAAGGTCAAAAGGAAATTGCCTCCCCAACCCCTGCCCAGATGAGACAATAGAATATTGCCAAAAGTAGATACAAACTGGGAGAACAGATCTCTCTGCTCCCCCAACCCTCACCCCAAATTGACCAAAAAAGCTCTCAGCAGCAGAAAGAAAAAGGAGAGTTTTGGGGAAGGAAATAGCATAGCAGCATCACAGTGACCAGGCACTAGAGGAGAGAAGACTAGTTGGAAAACCTTTAGTTAGGAAATCCCAAAGTAAAGAGGACATGTGTTAAGGTCCAAATTTGGAGTATTTTGAAAGCCACAGCCATACGAAGTCCTCTGGGTTATAAGGAGGCAAGACAGTAGAGAAGGCAACAAGGAGTATCCATACCAGAGAGGAGCCAGAAACAACCTCCTGAGTTTCCCTGCAGGGAATGGAGGAGACCCAGGGGTTTCCATGGGCCCCATGTGGGTAGGCATAGATGTCCACCTTCCAGGAAGCCATTTGCAAGGCAAAAATTCACACATTACAAAGCTACGGCATGGACTTCCTGACATAAGTAAAATCGGGTACAGCTAAATTCAAGAGCCATAATTGTGCCAAGTTGTTTGGTATAACTTAAATAAATGCAAGCAGACTTGCCATTCACTCCTGGTTGAAACAAGCCAAGGAAAGAAACGAAGCATCAGCTCCTCAGCGATCTCAAACGGGGGTTGTGTCAGCCCTTGGGAGTTGAGAATTGGGACCTGGATGAGGCAAAAGGAGAAAATCTTCAGAAGGGGCCATGTCTGCACTGGAATTGTTTAAACTGAAGCTGACACGGAAATGACAAAATTGGACTAAGGAAAAAGAAAAGGATGAAACTGACTAGACCAAGCTGAATACCATTAGGCTCAGCCTGGTCACAAATCCACCCTTATAGATTTTAACTATTTTTAAAATGTCATTAAAAACACCAGCTTTGAACACACCGGAGACCACCATCATGTTAACTTCCATTCTTTCCATTAAGGTTTCTTCAGTCTTTTTTTTTCTTTCAGTGAAGAAGATTAGCCCTGAGCTAACATCTGTGCCAATCTGCCTCTATATTGTATGTGGGATGCCTGGCACAGCATGGCTGACAAGCAGTGTAGGTCTGCTCTGGGGATCCAGGCCTATGAACCAGGGCCACCGATGTGGAGTGCACCAAACTTAACCACTACACCATGGGGCTGGCCCCAGGTTTCTTCAATTTTATGCAGATCTTGAACTATAGTGCTTTTTTGCCACCTCTAGCATATATATAATACGCTGAATATATAGTAATTCTGCGCTAGTCTTTGTTCTTTTTTTTTTTTTTTTTTAAAGATTTTATTTTTTCCTTTTTCTCCCCAAAGCCCCACGGTACATAGTTGTGTATTCTTCGTTGTGGGTTCTTCTAGTTGTGGCATGTGGGACGCTGCCTCAGCGTGGTCTGATGAGCAGTGCCATGTCCGCGCCCAGGATTCGAACTAACGAAACACTGGGCTGCCTGCAGCGGAGCGCGCGGACTTAACCACTCGGCCACGGGGCCAGCCCCAAGTCTTTGTTCTTTTTTAAATTCAGACTTGCCCAGGGCCTCTCCCATGAAATTACACGGGGGAGTAGACTCACCCTAGCACATGGTGGTCAAACCCATTAAATGCCAGATGAAGCTCAGATGCTCCTGCTCCGTGCTTGCCCTTGTCAGACAGCCGCCGAGAGCTGTGCCGCGAACAAGCAGTACAAGTCACGATCATTATTCAAACTTAAGGCTTACGGTAAGCGTAGGATACTTTTTGTTTAAATTAAAGAATTTTTTCTGGGCTGGCCCCATGGCTGGGTGGTTAAGTTCACGTGCTCCGCTTTGGCGGCCCAGGGTTTCGCCAGTTCGAATCCTGGGCACAGACATGGCACCATTCATCAGGCCATGCTGAGACGGCATCCCACATGCCACGACTGGAAGGACCCACACTAAAAATACACAACTATGTACTGGGGGGCTTTGGGGAGAAAAAGGAAAAGTAAAATCTTTAAAAAAAAAAATTTTCTAGCGAGATGATGTAATGACCTTTAAAAGTAGACATGAATTATTGGTGAAAAAATTAAATTTCATGAGAAAATATGATGATAAGTAAAATAAGATTGTGCCTCATGATAAAAAGTGCCAATCTGGCACTGAGTGATATTCAATTAATGGTCAGCCACACCAGTGTAATGACAACCTACGAAATGAAAGTAAGGCCTGTAAGTTTCACTTGAAATCTTTTGGAGGCAAGAAAGTACACTGAGGACTATCTGTCACCAAGTCTCATTTTAGTGTGACCCAAACTGCTCAACTTCTTGTATTTCATGCAGTAAAATCTTACAATCTTAAGCCTCCTAAATTACATGATTTTGCAGCAAAACACGAACGTTTCAAAAGAAAGGAACTCAGATGTTCTGGCCTAAGTGAACTACTTAGTGTCATCGATAAAAATTTTATGTGAACAAAATTTAAATCCTACAATGAAAGCTCCTTAACGGGACCACACAAAGTAACAAGTGAGGAAAAGACAAATTCTATCAGAAGGAGCTTATTAAAGTGTGGGATACGTTAAATAAACAGACATCAACAAAAATATAATAACCCTCATTTTCTGCTGGCATTTCAGGTAAGACAAGTGCAAGTCACTTAGCATCCTTGGCCTGAGGAAAGTAAGTGCCAGGTATGTGCTTAGGTATTGAGATAAAACATCCCCAAATATTTCCAAATATCTTTGAGGACCCGTACCATGCTGATGAGCATCCCTGATCTAACCCCAAAATACACATTCAAAATACATATGTGGTGAATTCCTTTAAAGCTTAGGTTTATGATTCCGCTGAATTTTCATTCATGTGGATCTGCTGATCTCCATGTTTTGCTTGTTTTTATATAGAGTCACACAAATGAACACAAGGAAGATTTATTAGATAAAACACAACTGGAGAAAAAAATTAAGTTTTTAGATTAGATTATGATACACCATTGAACAGACGTCAAAAATGTAGCCGTGTCTATTCTGACGATACGAAGAGTTGCTCAGATAAAAGCAGTTGCTGAAACATGTTTGTGGTCATTCTCTGCGGGCTAACTGGTTGTCTACGTAGCACTTTGAAAGAAGTTGGCCAAAGCCATAAAAACTGTCAAATTTATTAAGGCACAGTCTTTAAACTGGGGCCTTTTCAGAGTTATTTTAATGATAAGGGTAGTAAGTTCCAGAATGTATGCTTTTCCATTGAAGTTTTTAGTAGTTCCAAGACGAGGTTCTGGTACAAGATTAAAATATAAATAACTTTTGTGTTTTTAAAAAACTCCATTAATTAAACATGTCTCAAATGTAACTTAGTTATACCAGCTGGAGCAACTAGATGCGATGTTTAACCAGCTGAATGGGCTCATTTCGGCAGTTCACGGTCCCCACATTACTGCTCACAACAGCACAGAAAGTGTCAGCAACAGAACTGAAACCAAATTTGGACTCAAAATACAAAATAATACTATTTTCACTCTTTGTAAATGTTGGGAAATGTCAGACAGAATATGCCACTAACAAGATGCTGTCAAATGGTACCGTTGAGTAATTCAGGTATTATGACATTTGAAAACACAGTGTCAGCCAAATATAATGATGATTTAAGCTTCTTCAGGAGTCCACTTATCAACTCCTTTTAAAAAGTGAACCCTGGCCTGGTGGCATAGTGGTTAAGTTTGCGTGCTCCACTTTGGCAGCCCAGGGTTCCCAGGTTGGGATCCCGGGCAGGGACCTACACACCACTCATCAAGCCATGCTATGGCAGTGTCCCACATACAAAACAGAGGAAGATTGATGCAGATTTTGCCTCAGCGACAACCTTCCTCAAGGAAAAACAGGAAGATTGGCAACAGCTGTTAGCTCAGGGCCACTCTTCCTCACCAAAAAAAAAAGTGAACTCTCTCCAGTAAGGAAGGTGAGTCTTTTTGGGGATATTGTCAGTGATTTAACATTGATATGTAAATTTCCTAATGTGGCTCTTTCAGACCTCCAGACCAGTTCAATTAGAGATTGAGATTGAGATTGCAAAGTGACATGTTTAAGGTTTTTTTTAAAAAAGGCCATCATTTATAATTACTTATCAATGTGGACCAGGATTTTTCTCTGTACTGTGCTACCAAACAAAATACAAAATAAATTAGATACTGCTGTTAATATAACACTACAACTGTCATCTATAACTCTTACTATTGGATTGTGTTGAAATCCTGACCCCTAGTTTCTGTGAATAGTTTTTGCAGAGGTAATCAAGTAAAGATGAGGTCGTACTCTTTATGGGTGGGCCCTTAACCCAATGACTGCTATCCTTATAAGAAGAGAAAACAGAGACACAGGGAGGAGAACACAGTGTGAAGATACAGAGACACACCTAGAGGGAGGACAGGCATAGGAAGAGGAGGCAAATGGGAGTTGGGTGGCCACAAGCCAAGGAATGCTTGATGCTACCAGAAACTGCAAGAGGCCAGGAAGTCTCCTCCCTCCCGTAGAGACTTTGCTGGGAGCATCACCCTGCTGACATTTTGACCTTGGACTTGGAACCTCCAGAACTGCAAGAGGATAAATTTCTTTGTTTAAAGCCACCAGTTAGTGGTAGTTTGTTATGGCAAACCTAGGAAACTAATACCACTCCCATTTCAATTGTTTATGAGCCCAAAATGGCCTCTGTGCTCATTGCCTAACTTTTTAAGAAAGGTTATAATTTAGAATTCATAAATTATCTAATAAAATAAAGCGTTCACCTATATTATATAATAGAGTTTATGTAAGATTACATTTGAAAAGAGGACACTGCAGTGAAAAACACAAAATCGAAAAGGAAAGTGAAGCCAGGCACCTGAGGGTTACTGTAAATATTCCAGAAGAACATGATTACCCTTCATCCTTGTTCCCAGCACAGACACAGATGAAAAGAAGTTAATCTTGTTAATTTGCTGTTTGCTTGTTTAACCTGAGGGGTGACTCAGCTCACAAGGATTTATGAACTTGTTTTGCAGAAGAAAAAGAATGCCTTCGAGGAAGTTACCATCACCAGATAACCAGGCCCCAGCTGCCTTTGATGCTCAGAAATCAGATTGCCCAAGGGCTTATCTGGAGTGAAAGAAACATGATTTCCTCTTTGTTTCTCTGAAACTCCTCCTCCGAAGCCCCTTAGCTCTATAAAACTCCCTCCTTTCTTCTCTTGTGAAGGTGGATCTGAGAGAACCTATCCTCGGTCTTCTGTTTTGGCTAATTCAAATAAACCTTTCTCCATCTCCATGGTTGGCTTATTGTGCATCAGGCACACCAACTTGAGATTAAGAGGTATCAAAAATTTAAATTAACTGCCTCAGTTCAACCACATCATTTTACTGACCAGTTCACCAAGGTCTAGAGGCAGAGAAAATGACACTCAGGATAACAAAGCAAATTTACGGTAGACATTGAGCCAAGACATTTACGTCTCTTGATTCTAACCCAGTATTTTCTTCCTGCCCCTCTGGGGGGAGGCTTCACTCTCCAGGGCTGGAAGCCAAGAAAGATTTGAAAAAGACAGCCTTTCCCATATTGGAATGTTTAAATAGTGTGGTTCCCACACAATGCTCTCAAGAGATTGCCTTTCATATTTAAATAAATATACATTCTTTACCCTAGACAGGTCTTGGATTTGTCATAAATCTAAAAAGAATTCTCATATATTTAGGTAGGGGGATAAATTCTGCCCTTTATGACGGAAAAGCCTACAAACTTCAACTAAAGTTGTGTTCTATTAAGTCAGAAAAAAAAAAAAGGATTTTTGATGGCTACCATTTGCCATATGAACGAAATAATGACTTTTTTCACTCTAGGATATTACTTAGTAAAAAGATAGAAAAAAGTAGTTCACATGCCCATTTCTCCTATCATGCTTGTGTCGCTGAGGGAGGTAAATTTTAATGGTTATTTGGGTCCTTATTCAGAATGATAAAAGCCCTAATACTGTGTTTTGGACATTCTTTGGATGTTTGATCCAGCTTAATTTCTTGGCTGGGTTCTTGCCTTTATTGAATTCTCTCCAAAGGTTTGGGTCAAAAGGGCCTTGCTAACGACAGGCAGCCATCTCTGCAAACAGAGAAAGACTCAAACTGGGAAAAGGATGCCGAGGCAGCGAAGCCTTTCTTCTTTCTACAAATCATCAGTGATATGGAAGGTCAAGCAAGCACGCCAGAGATGGAAACAGTGTGTTTCCATTTTAAAGAGGAATGTTAACAGGATGGGAAAATCTTGCAAATATGAAGACGGGTGGAGCTTGACTGAGGCCCAGCCATTGAAGGCTGAAAGTGTCTGAGCTTCCAACAGCATCAAGGCAGCCTGAGCAAAACAGTGCAAATGAGGCCGCTAGTTAAGACAAATGTAGGGAGTCAAATGCGATAAGGGCAAAAAGTTCAGTCTTTGCTTATGAGAGGCATTGGTGGGTTACTCCCACCCCAGAGTAACGTCACCTCATTTTTTCAAATGTGCCGTCTCTAGGCAGATCTAGAAGTTGCCATAAATCATAAAATCATCTCCACCACCTGGAAGCTATCCCAATTAGGCAGAAAAGCCATCTTTGATACCGTTTGGCTGTATAAAAGAAGAGCTTCAAGGCCTGAGTTCGTGCTTTTAGAGAGGCTTTGCCAACTCCGTGTGAAGGCTAGGGAGACTGCCAATGAACACAATTTTACATTGTTTCCTTCTTCCTTCGAGCTTTCAGGAAAAGCTTGCCGCCAGATTTGTTTAAAAGGATTCCACCCCACGTGAGGGATTTCTCGGCATGAAGAACCTTTCCTTTCACGTTACATGAAGAGCATGTGCACCACATTTCTTCAAATGGCAAGTTCTCCTCTCACAAACAGAAAGCAAGCTCGTGGGACCTATGGCAATCTTAAACAAAGCTGCATTCGGGTATCGCAATTCCCTAGCTTTAGGAACCTTGAATAATATTTACCTCAACCATCTTCATGGCTTCCCCTGAATTAGTCAATATTTTGGGGGTTTTTTTAGGTAATAAGGAAACAATATTCTTTGCTTCTTTGTGCTAAGATCAAGTGGTCTTTCTTGCAGCATTGGAAAATATGACTATGACACTGAAAACTGTGTTTACTGCTCAGCAAACACGTGTGCCCCAATACTCAGCAGTGGAACTCAGAGGCACTTTATTACGTCAGTTGCCTGCAGCTGGAGTCTCTATTTCCAGGCAAACGAGAAGGCGGAGACATAGGGCAGGACCTCAGGCAGCATTCTGTTGACTGCGAATGGTGATTTGCGATCAGTAATAAAAATTATCTCACCCCACTCCACAGAGCTGCATGCAGGGCGGTGTTCTCTTTCTATTCACCTAGCTAATGAAATGCGCTGAGATCCAGAGAAATCACTGGCCATCTCACAGCCATGCAGACACATCCTCCCTTTCCTGCTCTTCACCTGAAATCATTACTGGGCATTTGAGGTCAAACAAAAGATTTGACGCAAAACACTGAGAAATGTGGTTCCCCCGGGATTTTTCAGACTCAGTGTTTTGAAATTCATTTTACTCCTCCACAAAAAGATTGTGAGGCAAATGGCAAATGGGAGGCAAATCTGAGGCAAAAGTGGTGGGACACACTTCCATTTATTAAATCTGGTATGGACAGAGAAGCGTTAACATTTTTATTTAGGAATTTCTGCCTTCTCCTCTCACCTTTTTCCAGGAGAAGGCTTAGCCCTGCACATGAGTAACCAGGTCATGTTTCCCTTTGTCTATGTACACCAAAAATGAGCTTTCAGATTATCAAAGATTTCAAAGTACAAGATTTTACACGCTTTATTTTTTGGACAGAAGTGGTAGGAAGATAGAGGGCTTGTCAGATGCAACTGGGCTCAAATCGTGGCTCACTCTTACACTCACTGAGTTATCACAGGCCTGCTACCCAAACTCCAGTGGCTTCTCTGTAAAATGGAACTAACACCCCCTTCCTTTCAAGGTTATTGTGAGAATTAGAAATGATGCCTTATGTAAAGTGCCTGACAGTCTATCATTCTTACATTATTCTCGTTATTGCTATTATTGCCAAAACTACTAATGCCTAATAAAAATTACATGCCTCATAGATATTTGTTTTGTGGATGAATGAATGAATGAATATTTACAAATGGTTTTCATTAGATCCCCTCAGTTGCCTGTGATGTAGTTAATATGCTAAAGCCATGCCTCTCAAACCTTAAGGGACAAACCAGTCACCCAGGAATCTTGTTAAAATGCACATTCTGGGTCAGGAATTCTGAAGTGGAGTCTGAAATTCTGCATTTCCAACAAGTTCCCAATCCATATTGACACTTTACCTAAATTCCTAGATAATTCTGTTAGGAATTTGACCAGTTCTTTAGATATTCACATGTAATCCATCCAAATAAAAACCGAACACCACTTAGACACAATCGGGTTTTCCCATCACTGCAACCAACCAATAAGACTCTCAACAGTACTATTTTCTTTGCTCATGTGATCAGGGAGTTGAGTTCCAATTACCTCATCAATGAACTTACCACATGCAACGAGCTAAGAATCAAATTGTGGCCCTTGCTTCTTAACAAGAGCTGGGTCACACCTATGTCTAGCTTTGTCTTCTACGTCAGAAAATATCTGCCATTGAGGATATGAACAGACATTTTTCCAAAGAAGTTATACAGATGGGCAATAAACACATGAAAAGGTGTTCAACATCACTAATCATCAGGGAAATGCAAATCAAAACTACACTAAGATACCACCTTATGCCTGTTAAAATGGCTATGATCACTAAGACTAAAAATAACAAATGTTGGAGAGGGTGTGGAGAGAAGGGAACCCTCATACACTGCTGGTGGGAATGCAAACTGGTGCAGCCACTATGGAAAACAGTACAGAGATTCCTCAAAAAACTAAAAATAGAAATACCCATATGACCCAGCTATCCCACTACTGGGTATCTACCCAAACAATCTGAAGTCAACAATCCAAAGTAACACACGCACCCCTATGTTCATTGCAGCACTGTTTACAATAGCCAAGACATGGAAACAATCCAAGTGCCCACTGACTGATGATTGGATAAAGAAGATGTGGTATATGTATACAATTGAATACTACTCAGCCAGAAAAAATGACAAATTCATACCATTTGCCATGACATGGAAGGATCTGGAGGGAATTATGCCAAGCGAAATAAGCCAGTCTGAGAAAGACAAACACCAGATGATTTCACTCATATATGGAATATAAACAAATACATGGACAAAGAAAATAGTTCAGTGGTTACCAGGGGAAGGGGGGTGGGGGGTGGGCACGGGGGTGAAGGGGAGTGCTTACATGGTCACAGGCAAGAAATAATGTACAACTGAAATCTCACATTGATGTAAACTATTATTAACGCAATAAAAAAATATTCAAAAAAAAAAATATCTGCCATCGTTTGTGGTAACTAGAAACTGAGTTTTGAATGTCTCTATAACAAAAGCCAAGAATACACATGAAAATCACATTTATTTTCAACTCCATTTCAGTTTGTTTTGTGTCCATTAGGTGCCAGGCAACACAAGCACCTCAAAGGCGAGTAGAGAGGAAGAGAGACATAGTATTCTTGGCTCCATGGAGCTTACACTGTAGTGAAGAAGACTCGATGACACAGAGGGACACAAACGTGATTGGTACCTTGGTGCCACAGGACCCTAATCTAAAACAGGGGAGCCTATCTGAGATAGAGGGGCACCAAGGAAGGCTGCACTGAGGAAGTGATGCTCAAGCCAAGATCAGAGGGATAAATGATCGAGACCAGGAATCTAGGAGGAAAGGTATGGAGGATGCTCCAGGTAGAAGGAACGGCATGCTTAAAGACACTGAAGCAAAAGAGGGCAGGGGGTGCAGGAAGAACAGAAATAAGTCCAATACAGCTTCTCCCCACCAACTAAATATTCACATAGGGAGGACAAAAGGGTGGAGAAGCAAGAATACCCACATAACACATATGCCAAGATCTTTAATAAGCTTTTAACATGTCGAGATTTTTAGTAAGCTTTCGTTTAGAAGTGCTTATTAGCTATATACGGCACATTGTAAGTGCTATAAAAGTAAGGGCTAGAAAAGTGCAAATAAGTAAATAAATAAATACCCAAATACACAAATGCATTGCTGGCACTTGAGATCACCTGGCAGATGAACACGACAGGGAGTCTCTTCATCCAAAGATAGAGGAAAAAAACAAAGAGACCAGAATAATCTGGTTTCACTATAAGGCTGGAAATTAGTGACTATGTTATATTTGGGGGAGTGGGATTTTTTTTTTAATTGGAGAGAGAGAGTGAGAGAGAGTAACTAATCATTGAAAAATAATACTTCGAAAACACGGCGCTTTGCAAAGCATTGTTTGAAAAGCAGTCTTTCATTTGACTCCCACAGGTTTTAATTATAAAAAGGTGAGTAGGTATGAATTTGCTTCATGATGCTCAGTAATAACACTTAATGTTACATTTTTTAAATTTTAATAAAATTAATTTGGTTTTGGTCCCAACCAGCCTTCACCCAGGAGGAGTAATAGAAAATTCAGTGTAACATGGTTTAGAAGGAAGGGGGTTCTCCCTCCTGTTCTTTAGGGGAAGTTCTTCCATCTATTTGCACAAGATCAGACAAGAATTCTGAGAGACAGTATAGTACTTAGGAAAATGAAGGGAGGGGCTTTATTCTTTGGTGGTTGCCACAGTTACCATGGTTCTTTCTACACCTGAAAATGCTAACAAGGACTGGTCACCATCACTTCAAGGTGGCTCTGAGATACAACCCCAGCTGGCCTTTCCTCTTACCTCAGGCTAAACTAAAGAGATCTTCGCTAACCATCTCAACACCAAGGCCCTCAACGTCCAGTCTCCATAGGCTTCCTGCCGTCACCTTCATACACGTAGTCATGGGTGGGGCAAGCCAATGGATAGGAGTCTCCACACTCTTCCTAACATCAAGGGAGTTTCTTCCTAGAATCAGCCTTCAACCAACCCTGCCTCCATCCTCTTATTCTCTGAGTCACCCAATCCGATCCCTAGCAAAGAGCCGGAAATAGAAAAGCCAACACTTTCCCCACTGGGGCTGGGAGGTAAAAGCAGATTGTAGAACCACTCAGACCTTTAAGAAACAACACTCATCTTCCAGGGTAGGAGTGGTAATAGGAGATACTCTATGCTTCCTGGGTAAACACAGAGCAGCAAAATTAGAACCCCAAATATCAGTGACTTTTTTCTTAATAATGCTTAATGCTGTGATAGAAGCATTTACAAAAATCTCTCTACAAAAAAATTTCTCTACAAACCAAGAACTATTTCCACAAACATGCAGTCACATGCGAGTTCATCATAAACATTAACTCGTTTTCATCCCCTCTCCATCTCAGCTGTCCGTGGCTGTTTGTATTCATTCTTCACATTCAGGCCACATTGGAGCAGATTAAATTAATCCTTTGCGACTTCTCTCCAACTCCCTTCTGGAGTCCTGTTTTGATAGAGGGATCTCATTTCTCCCTAACTAATCCTAGGCTGTCTTCATCTCTTATATCCTCCATGGATGGTGGAGGGGAAGTCTCCTGTCTAAATCATCAAGGGTGACTCACCATCCCATCCCACTCCACAGCGCCCTCGTCCCCACACACACAGACACACAACAGAAACCGCCACTACTGTCACTCTCCAGAGCAACAGCAACTTAGGCTAAGAAGGATATTCAGGTCAGTCTAAATTGTCACATTGCTGGAACCAAAATTCTCTTTCTCTGTTTACTGCCTTAACTGATACGTGTGACCCATTTACTCAGGGGAAGTGGGACCCCCCCATATTTCTAAAGAAGTAAGCACTGGGGCCAGCCCCATAGCTGAATGGTTAAGTTCGGGCGCTCCACTGCAGGCGGCCCAGGGTTTTGTCGGTTCGAATCCTGGGCGCGGACATGGCACCGCTCATCAGGCCATGCTGAGGCGGCATCCCACATATCACAACTAGAAGGACCCACAACGAAAAATACACAACTATGTACCCGGGGGGCTTTGGGAGAAAAAGGAAAAAATAAAATGTTTAAAAAAAAAAAAAAGAAGTAAGCACTGAGGCAGGAGATCAAAATCCAAAATCCTATACGATGAAATACTTAGAACTGTGGAAGGAGAAGAACTGAAACATAGGTACTTCAAAACCACAAACGTTGATGCCAAGAGATGGGAGCTTTGATTAACCAGAAATAAAAAGATTTTTGAGAAGAGAGTGGCTTTTCTCACCAAGATGGGCAATTTTACAAAAACTTCTAGGGATAGACAGCTTTAAAGAAAGGGACTGGGTCCTCCTGGCCCGTGTGAGAGGAAGACTGGTTTCTCCTGGTTAGCTCTCACACTCAATCTCTCCTAATTTCCACACTCTCTCCACCAGTAGCAGCTCAGGAAGTTGTTATAAGAGGGACTTAGGAGCAGCAATGTAATTGGTAGAGAGGCTAAAAGAATGATCTCAAGCTGAGTATGCATAGCAATTACACAATTTGTACTTAGATTGCATACTTAGATGTCAACTAAAATAACAAAGCCGTTGAAAGGTATTTTCACTTATACTTTACGTAAGTTTCAAAAAAGGTCCATTTCCCTTGTCAAATTCTTTTTTTTAATTTGAAGTCATTTTGGGGGTGAGGATAGATGGATTTTGAATAAGCTATTCCCACTTCACCTCCATCTTCAATCTCAGCAGGTGACCTCACCTCCAACTTCTAAGACAGAAGTGAACTCACCAATCAAGAACTTTAGTTTCCTCATCTGTAAAATGGGGCTAATAACATCACCACACAGGAGTGTTGTGAGGATTAAATGAGTTATAATACATAAAACTCTTAGATTAGTGAAGGGGATAATAAGCATTAAACGTTAGCTATTACAATTATTCTCTCTCAACTTCCTTCCGGCAAATGTATAAACCTGCCTACATCTGCACCCATCAATTTTCCTTTCCTCCTCCTGCCACAAGAAAAGTCATGTCACTCCTCCTATCGAAGCCACTGTGCTCTGGAGATCTCATCTTTTCCAGCCTCTACAAGAGGCTGCACGTCTACAGGACATGGAATTATCTATTATTTTCCCTCATTTCTCTGTCTTCAACCTTGTCCTCTCCATAGGCTCCTTCTCACCATGAGAAACCAAACTTTAGACTCATTTACATCTCCACACCAGTAAATCCACGTTATAAGATCTTTTTCACTTTTTAGACAGACTGTTGCTACTTACTAGTTATGGTCCAAAACAGAACTCATGATCTCCGCACCTCTCGTTCTCGGAGACCCTTGGTTCAATTTCTCCACAGGTCTGAAGCCTCCAACCTCCACCATTCACCATGAAATTAATAAATTTCTCCTATATTAGTCAGTAGCTCGAAACAATGAAGGTTTATTTCTTATGTAAATTATATATCCATTGCATGCCAGTGGGGCCTCTGTTCCATGTTTCCTCAGGCTGACAGAGAGGCGCCATCATCTGAAACCTGCTAGTCATAGCAGCAGTGGGAAAGAGAGAGACAGAGAAAGGGAAATTTTGCTCTGGTTCCTAAACGTTTCCATCTGAAAGTGTCGTTTCTACTCACATTTCACTAGCTAAAGCAAATCACATGGCTATACCTACATTCAAGGAGGCGTACAATTCATCATACACTCAGGAGGAGAGAAGCATAAACAATGATGACATAACCCATACGTCTACCAAACTGGAAAGAACGATGTGTAACCCTTATGCCTTCTACATCTCCTTGTGGCTGACAAACAGGACTGGTAAACTGCCACTGTTGTCTTTTGATCTTATCCAATTTTTACTAATATTTTCCTAAAGGACAAATCATTTACAACAAGGATGAAAACATAAGATGCTTGCAAAAGTCCTGTACGACATCTCTCTGTCCACAAAGTATGTTCACCTGCTACATAATATATATCTGAGGGAGAGCGTATTCTTCGAACCTGCCACCATGGCTCATCACCTCCACCCACAGGGAGACATGAAAGGTGTCAGAACCCCTCTTTATTTTTCAAAAAGGTGCATGTTGAGTCCAAAGTGTCTGCCCTCCAAAACCAAGTGAGCCATGCCAGACCAACGTTTCTACAGTGTTTGGACTTTCAAAGTAATTCTACCTTCAAAGATTAAAACAGAAAACTAATAAAATTGTTCTATGTAGGCAGTGGATCAGAAACAGCTAGAAAGGACAGGAGACATAATGGGACTAATAAACACACTTTTTTTAATATACAGTTTTTTGACTTTTGAATGATGTTAAGTTTTATATATTCAAAATAGTAAAATTAAATAAAAGTAGATTAAAAAAACCCAAACTGGAAATCATTTTTTTAAAATATGACTTACAATAGCATCAAAAAACATGAAATAGGGATAAATTTAAACATGTACATAATCTGGGACCAGCCCCATGGCTGAGTGGTTAAGTTTGCACACTTCACTGCAACAGACCGGGGTTTCACTAGTTCGAATCCTAGGCGTGGACATGGCACCGCTCATCAAGCCATGCTGAGGCAGCATCCTACATGCTACAACTAGAAGGACCCACAACTAAAAATATATGGCTATGTACCAGGGGGCTTTGGGGAGAAGAAGAATAAGTAAAAATAAAAAATAAGATCTTTAAACATGTACATAATCTAGCCAAAGAAAACTATAACTGAGGGATATTTAAAAACACCTAAAAAAATGAAGAGATATGACATACGCATGGATTGGAAGCCAATATGGTTAACTGGTCATTTTCCCCAAATTGATCCATAGATTCAAGACAAACCCAACCAAAATCCTAGCAAGTCTATCTGTAGAAACTAAAAAGCTGATTTTAAATGTAGATGGAAATGCAAAAAAACCAAACAAAACAAAAATGGAAAGAAAGAAAGAGCCAAAAACAATCTTGAAAAAGAAGAACAAAATTGGAGGACTTGCACCACCTGATTTGAGAACTTATTTTAAAGTTATAGTAATCAAGACAATGAGGTATTGGGATAGGGATAAGCCGAGAGATCAATGCAATAGAATAGAGAGCACAGAAATAGATCCACACATAGATGATCAACTCATTTTTGACACAGGTGTCAAGGTAATCCAATGGGGGAAGGGATAGTGCTTTGAACAAATGGTGCTAGAACAACTGGGAAACAAAATAGAAAATATGAACCCTGAACTCATGCCACACACAAAAATTAACTTGAAATGGATCATAGACATAAGTGTAAAAGCTAAAACTATAAAACTTTAGAAGAAAACATAGGAGAAAAATCTCTTTTTTGTTGTTGTTTTTAAGATTTTATTTTTTTTTTCCTTTTTCTCCCCAAAGCCCCCTGGTACAGAGTTGTATGTTCTTCGTTGTGGGTCCTTCTAGTTGTGGCATGTGGGATGCTGCCTCAGCGTGGTTTGATGAGCAGTGCCATGTCCACGCCCAGGATTCGAACCAACAAAACACTGGGCTGCCTGCAGAGGAGCGTGCGAACTTAACCACTCAGCCACAAGGCCAGCCCCAAGAAAATCTTTTTCTTTTCTCTCTCTCTCTCTTTTTTTTTTTTTTTTTTGGTGAGGAAGAGTGGCGCTGAGCTAACATCTGTTGCCAATCTTCCTTTTTTGCTTAAGGAAGATTGTCACTGAACTAATATCTGTGCCAATCTTCCTCTATTTTGTATGTGGGGTGCCGCCACAGTGTGGCTTGATGAGCAGTGTGTATGTCCCCACCTGGGATCCAAACCCATGAACCCCAGGCCACCAAAGCAGAGCATGTGAACTTAACCACTACACGACTGGGCTGGCCCCAGGAGAAAATCTTTATTACCCTGAGGTAGGCAAAAATATTTTTAACTAGGACACAAAAAACACAAACCATTAAGAAGCAGCTAATAAATTGGACTTTAAAAAAATTAGAAATTTCTGCTTTTCAAAAGACATTGTAAAGAAAATAAAAAAGCAAACCACAATACGTGTGTGTGTGTGTGTGTGTGTGTGTGTGTGCGTGTGTATGACCAAAAGAAAGTATACCCAGGATATAGAGTGAATTCTTACAAAAATAATAAACAGCCAAAAAAGTTGATTTAAAAATGGGCAAAAATTTGAACATAAACTTCAAAGAGACATACAAATGGCCAATAAGCATATGTAAAGATGCTCAACATTGTTAATCATTAGGGAAATACAAAATAAAAGCACAGAGAGATAACACTACACTACACACCAGACACCAGTTAGAATGGTTAAATTAAAAATGCAAACACCATCAAGTGTTGATGAAGATATAGAGGAAGTGAACTTTCAAACACTGATGGTGAAAATGGTACAACCACTTTCGAAAACAGTTTGGCAGTTTCTTAAAAAATTAAACACACTTATACTTACCATATGACCCAGCAATTCCACACCTAAGTGTTTAACCTACAGAAATAAAAACACACGTCCACACAAAGACTCATACAAATGTTCATGGCAGCTTTATTCTTAATAACCAAAAAAATGGAAGCAATCCAAATGTCTATTACAGGTTAATTGTGGTATAACCATACAGTGGAATAGTACACAATAATAAAAAGGGACAAACTGTTAATATGCTGAGCAAAAGAAGCCTGACACAAAACAGTATTTACAACATGATTCCAATTATATGAAATGCTAGAAAAGAATTTCATTTAATCTATGGTGACAGAAACAGGTAAGTAGTTTCTTGGGGCTGGGGTGAGGGTTAGGGTCACAGACTTGAATGGGACAGAAGAAAACTTTTTGGGATAATGGAAATGTCCTACACCCAGACCCGATCTTGTTTTAAATGCTTTTCTCCCTTAAAAGGAGCCACAGCTCCTTGGAAAAATGCTCAGGGAAAGTGTAAGGTGAATGAGGAAAGCATAGGGTGAGCCTAGAATAACTTGTTGTGCCAGAAAGAAAGTGCTCAAAAAACTAATGGGGACATGTCAGAAAGAAAGGGAGAAGAGAAGATGGAAGAATGCCACCAAATAAATATAAGAAGATGACAAAAATAGAAAACTACCATTTTATAACTACCATAGTAATAATGGACTCAAGCCATAATTATGAATGGATACTAAAACCACTGGATGAAAGATTGATGGAAAACAGGATACAGAGAAACATGGCAGACATGGCAGACAGCTTACCAAATGATGAAATTTAACATCAGCAACAATTGGAGAAACTACTGTCATGTCCCCCTCGTGTACTGCACTGAAATGGCCAGAACATCACCGACGTATTACTGCTGACAAAATGTTCAAGCTGAATCATGAGAAAGCCGTTGAACAAATCTAAGTTGAGAGATGTTCTGTAAAACAACTTTCCACAACACATCAAAAACTGTCAATCTCTGGGGCTGGCTCTGTGGCATAGTGGCTAAGTTCGGCACAGTCTGCTTTGGTGGCCCAAGTTCGTGGGTTTGGATTCCAGGCCCGGACCTACACCACTTGCCAGCCATGTTGTAGCAGCAACCCACATACAAAATGGAGGAAGACTGGCATAGATGTTAGCTCAGGGACAATCTTCCTCAGCAAAAAAGAAAACTGTCAATCTAATGAAAGACAAAAAAAAAATTAGGCTTTGAAACTATACTGGATAGCCTAAAGGAGATTTAAAGAGACGTAACAAATAAATGTACCCCTTTCTCCTTGGTTGGGTCCTTGTTTTAAAAACAGCTCTAAAGGTCATTAGGAAATTTGAACATGAACTACTTATTAGATAACAGTGTCGCAATAATATTAAGTTTCTTGAGTGTGATAATTGTATCTTCTTAGAAGATACATGCTGAAGTATCTAGAGGTGATGTCTACAACTAGTACTCAAATGGTCCAACAAAATGAATGTGTATGGCGGGGGCGGGGAACAGTCAGAGAGAGAAGAAAATGGGGCAAAATGTCAAAAACAAAAAAACGCCTTCCCAGTATGTCACACACACAGGGACTCCACGTTTGTCAGAGAGCTGAAATCAGTTCAACCGCTGATTGGTACTGCCCTCAGGAGAGATGAGAGGGACAGTGGAATAACCGTCTGAATAGTCTCTGTCCCTTGGTATACTGAATCCCCACATTTATAAACAAAGCAGGCCAAAACAAGAGAAGAGTCCTTCAGTGCTTGCTTCTCTATTACAAGAAAAAGGGACCAATTTTACCTCGTTGCTCAAGCCAGACACTTCATCCAATCCTGGTGACTCTATTTCCCAAGTATTTCTCAAATCCATTCATTTCGTCTCATCCTTATTGCCACTACTTAAGTCTGAGTTATCATCTTTGCTCGCCTGGCCCACTGCCATAGTCACGCCAAAGGTCTCTGAGCATCCACACAGTGCCCTCCTATCTAGTCTCACGGAGCACTATAAAGCAAAATCTGATCATGTTCCATCCACTCTAAGTGCCCTGCAACAGCTTTCTCAGGGTGAAGTCTTTAACATAAGGCGCGAGGCCCTGCATGACCTAGCACCTGACTTGCCAACCTTGCTTTGTGCCTCCCTCCCTCTTGGCATGCTCTCTCCCATCTCAGGGCTTTTGCATGTGCTGTTTGGATGCGTGGCTATGCCCCTCATCAGAGACTAGGCTAAATGTCCTTGCTTGGTAACTTGAAAGCTACCTTCCCTTTTGCTTATACTCATCCCACTTGTAACTACTTCTTCAACATGCACATCCTTCTGGCTGGGCCGGAAGCTCTATGAAGGCAGCTTGGTGTGTTATGTTCACTTCCAGAGCCCCAGGGTCTAGCACAGAGCCTGGAACATAAGTCTTCAAGAAACTTCTGTCAGTTGTGCTTTGAAGGTGACTATAGGCCTGGCCTCGATGGGAGGGAGGGGGACAAAGTCCCCTTCAAGCCCTCCTCCCACAAAGCAGCACTTCGCCAGGTGGTGGATGGGGATGAAGGGGTCTATCAAGATAGCTGATGTTCCCCAGAACGAAGCTAAAAAAGAGTGGGGCACTCAGGGAATCTCTAATAATCTATGGGAAGCAGGTGGGGTAAGCAGATGAAAACATACTTGATCCAACTGGATAAATACCTAAAGATGACCAGGGCAGTATTTTTTTAAAACCTCAACAGTAGTAAGGATCGCAGCTGATCATCATGATTCTCCCATCAACGGGGACTCTGTTCTCGAGAAATAGAGTCTTTCTTTCACAGACTTTAAGAAGTAAAAATCATACATATAATAGAATATTATTCAGCCATGAGAAAGAAGGATACCCTGCTGAGGGTATCAGAGACTAGAAGGCTGGTAACCAGGATCTGGGGAGTGAGGGAAATGGAGAGACGTTGGTTAAAGAATGCAAACTTCTAGTTATAAGATGAGTAAGTTCTGGGGCTGTAATGTACAGCACGGTGACCACAGTGAGCAAGACCGGATTATATACTTGAAAGGTGTTGAGCGAGTAAATCTCAAATGTTCTCAAGGCAAAAAAGAAATAGCAATTACGTGAGGGGATAGAAATGTTAACTAACTCTACTATGGTAAGTATTTTGAATACTACAATATATATACTATTTTGAATAGTACAATATATACAATATATAGAAACGTATCAAATCAACCCATTGTACACCTTAAACTTATAAGTCATTTACAAATAAGACATTTATAAATAAGACTTATTTATAAGTTAATTATATCTCAACGAAACTGGAAAAAAATTAAAAAGAAGTAAAAATATATGACTCTCATATTTGCCCCTCCCCTCAAAGAAGACTAATAATATCCAATATTGGTGAAAGTGTAGAAAAGTGAATATTCTCATACATCCTTACTGGGATTACAACCTGGTGTAGCTGCTTTGAAGGGTAATTTGGCAGCACTGTATGTACCAATTTTGACCCAGTTTTTCTACTTCTAATATTTATTCTTCAAAAATATTTCCTCACACACGCAAAGAAACACATACAAGAATTTCCTCCAAGCACGATTTTAATAGAAGAAAGGTCCTGATTACCCATCAGTAAGAGATTAATCAAACTGTAGTACATCCTTACAGTAAGATGCTCTGTAGCCAATAATAAAAATAAGATAGATCTGTATGTGGTGATACGGAAACATTCGAAGGTTTATTGATAAGCAAAAATGAAAGTAATATACCATTTTTATAACAAAAGGGGGATATACACATATATTATGTACAGACCAGAATGCACATACATGTGTTCTTTGAATACAAAAGAAATTGTTCACAGTGTTTACCTATGAGGAGAGAAACTGAGGGTCAGGATGTTAGGGAGTCATTGTTTTGTAAAGGCTCCTGTATTCTTTGAATATTTTCCTTTCATTAACATATTTCTTCTGAATTGATTTTAAAAACACTTATTGACTTAATAAAAAAAAAAGGCATGTGGCCTACCACATGCAAATACCTCATTCGACTCAAAGTATAAATACATTTTACCTTCAGTCTGTCTGAACAGTGTTAGGAAAACATTTGAAAATAGACTACTGGAAAACTTGTAGTTTTGAGATTCAATAAGTGAATTTTACAAGAAACATGCAGGGCCTATAGGAACAAAAAATAAAACTTTATTGTGAGAAACAAAAGAACAATTAAATAAATAAAACAGGTACAACATGTTCCTGGGTGGGAAAATTCAGTATTGTCAAGATGTCAATTCTTTATAAATTAACGTATTTATTACAATCACAATCAAAACACCAAGTGATTTGCTAAGAATACTGTATTTCTCCATTAATTTGAAATGTCACTTTTATCATACAATAATTCTTATATAACACTTCATATATGATAAAGGTGGCACTTAAACGGAGAATTTAAGACTGTATCTTCAATGGTACTGGTTAACTATAAGAAGCAGGGGGCAAGAGGTAGACCCCAGCTTCTAAATATACATAAAAAAAATTTCAACTGCATTACAGCATCAAAAAAAAATTTTAAGCCATTTCTTCAACAAAAAAATGAGGGGAAGAAGGAAAGAAAGAAGGAAGGAAGGAGAAAATAAGGAGAGGGTGCCTGCAAATTAATAGAAACTTTAATGTCTATCAACCTAAAGCAATGTATGGATCTTATTTGATTCCAAATTTCAAACTTTTAAAAACAATTATAAGGCAATCAGGAAAATGACACTGAATGATTGATATTATGGATTACTGTTAAATTCTTTAATTGTGATAATTGTACTATGGTTATGTTTTAAAACGTGAAATCCTTATCTTTTAGAGATGCAACCCTAAATATTAACAGATTAAACAATACTCAAATGTCTGAGATTTGCTTCAAAATATCCCAAGAGCATCTGCAGCATAAGTAATGGAAGAGCTCGGACAGGTTTTGATAATTGTTAAAGCTGGGCGATGGGCGCTGTAGGCTCATTACGCTCCTCTCTGTATTCTTAAATATGCTTGAACTCTTACATAATTGTTTTAAAAAGTGAAGCCAAGAAATAAGCCTGAAGAAAATAACTTACTCTGATATTGGATGAGAAAGGACTTTTTACACATTAACAAAGAAAGGATCCATAATGAAAAAGATTGAGAAATTTGATTAAAAATACCAAAAGTTAGACTAACTTTGCAACATGCAAGAGAAATAGATTAATATTCTTACACAGATGAGAAATAAAGTAAGCAATATAACTGGCCAATAAGCATAATTTTTTAAGTAATAAAATAAATGTAAATTAAAACAATGAGCTATCTTTTATATTTATTGATTTTTTAATTTTAATGATAATATTCAGAATTGGAAGGGCAGTTAAAAACAATGCCACATATCATTTCTAGAATGCAAATAACAAAAGACACCAAGAACTAAAAAATGTTTCTACTTTTTCAGAAAATAATTCCCATTATAGGAATTTAATCTAAGGAAGTAATCAAATACACACTCAAATTTTCAGTTCTAGCATGTTTATGAAAGCATTATTGATGTTGGTGAGACACCAGAAATAAAATGGTCAGCAGCAGGAACCAGCTAACTAAAGCTTGGCACACACATACAACGGAATATGACATCAGTACTAGCAGTCCAATGATGTGAAGATGTTCAGCATAGACATGATACTTTATTAACCCAACCCGGAAAACAGTGTCTGTGTAGATAGAAAAAAACATTCTCATACATTGATAGCTAATATATCAACAGTGATTTTTTAAGCATGATTAGATTATAAATTTTGGTTATTTTTGTCTGTATTTCCTAACTCCCTATATTGAATATATGTTACTTTCACATTTAGGAAATTTTCAAGGAAATCGATACTTTTGAAAATGTATTTTATGTGGAAAATGTATTTTATTGACTCAGAATTACTCTAAGTTTTTGTTCTTTTACTAAGGGGTTCAAATAAAAAGAAATACAAACTGATGCTGCTAAAAATGAAGTCACCATTTTTTCTCATATATTAGCCGTTGCTATTTTAAGTACAAATTTAACTCTTTGGAGTGCTACATTTTCTTCTGAAATTTGGGCTTGTTTTTTCCCCAAAAAGGAAGGTGTGTACATCTTAAATTCAGATTCTATACAGATTTTCTCCTTATAAATTACATAATACAGTAAACCAAAAAGGACAGCTTCCTTCAGATATGCTATACAATCTCCTCTGGGATCAACCAATCTGGCTGGCTCCTGTCACTGAAACAACTGATTTAGGACTGAAATCACCCCATTCAACACTCTGTACATAGAAGACTGGAAACAACTTATGGGTTTCTTCTCCAATTTTCCAAACACTATCCTAAGTTTCCCCTCACCGCTATCTGGCTGTACCTGGGGGAAATGCAAAAGCTATCCCAAATTTCTCCTCCTGATCGTGGCCAAAGGAACATTTGTCAGCCAGTTGTGTGGCACCTAGTAAAAATTAGTTCAAGTATTTCTCATTAGACTGAGAGTAAAAACATACAACCACAAAACCAAAGCAGTTTGCACAAACTATGGCTGTAGACTAAAGTTATTGTTGTCTAAGCCAAGTAGGCAAATAACATTTGTCAAAAACATTAGCCTTTCCAGAGCCAGCTGCACGCCAGTGCTGTTTTCACAGGTACCTCATCTCCACTCTTTGTCACTAATGCCCATAATGGTTCTTAGGAGCTTTGTAAATTTTAAAAGAATTCCAGGGGCAAAGTCTAAAATCATGGCGTCATCATTCATTCACTTAACAAATACCACTGGAGCATTTGCTGTGGGCCACATACTGTCAATCAGGAGAGAGGTTATTTGTAGATGAGGGATTTTTTTCCTGCTGCCTTCTAAATATTCTCTCCCTATCTCTCTAAACACTCCCATGCCTTGCCCTCGTCTTGGACTGATTTTTCTTCTATGGGAATGGATAGGTCTACATTTATAATCAAAAGTGAGCACCCTGATTTAGAGAATACTCCTTTACAGATTGCTTTTTAGGAGCTACTTAAAGGAAAAAAGAAATACCTATATCTGAGACTACGAAATCCTTGAAACAGTGAAGATCAAATCGCAAACCCTATTGGAAATGGATTGATTTCCTGCTTCCTTCTGATCTGAGTTTTAAATAACTCTGATCATATCTTATCACAAATACACTTTAGCTACGACACACACTGGTTGTCAATAGTAGAGATTACAAGATTCTTAACAGAAAGAGTTTACACCCTTTAGAATTATTTACATACAAAAAATTTGTAAATGCCCCACACTTCAGAAAAATATGCAGAATTAGAACCACTACTTTTTACTTTTATCATGCTATATTTGCATAAAGGGTAAAAAACTGCTTCTTAAAAATAGTTAATTTTAGAAAGTCTTTTACATTCATTAACAATTTACTGAAGATCTTTTAAAATATAAAACATTATGGTAGAGACTAAAAAATACAGACAAATGCTAACACGAGATAGAAAAATCAGTGATAATAATTGAAAAGTATTTATGATTTTGGCCTTTTGACTTTGGTGACAACTTTGTGACTGTGCCACTGAAGAATATTCTGGATCAATGGATCCATTAAACTGATGCCTGAAGTGAATAATGCTCAAAAATAGTCAATGCACTAGAAGGAAATTTCCATTCTTTCCCTTCCCAGCTCTTTCTTGCTTCTTCCAACATCTACTATAGTCCAGATTTTCAGGTTTATAAAAATGGGTCATGGACCCATCGTTATAAACATAAGGAAACAGACAACTGAGTGGTTAACTGACTCGGCCCAAAGTCACAAAGCTGATTAGAATTAGCAGTTACAACTATCTTCCAGCTCACTCCCCATCACTCACATTCATTGAAGAGTTTGCACTTGCTTCCAAGCTTACTGTCTTGGACTCCACTATTACTCTTATGATCATTCTGATTCCAAAATGCAAGAAAGGGATTAATGGCACACTCTAGCCTCTCAGTTACTCAACTTCCTTACATCCAATGATCACACTCTCACTCTCACCTCATGGTATGTTGGATCTTTTCAGTAGCAATTCATGTATCATGTATTCATGTATCATGAGCCAAACCTTAATTTCAAGCGTCCCACTCTGACCAGACTCCTGCCTTTCCATTTCATTTCCTCTAGTAACGACGAGTCCCACAATTCAACCTCATCAGGACCTATGATTTCTTGATTTTTCACTCCCCACTCAAACTGGATTTCACAGACCACATATTTTCCTAGGACCCCTTCTCTCCATTCTACCTGCCTAATAAAATCCAAGTACTATTTAAATCCAACCCTCAACTAACTCCACACCCGTGCCCACACAACTCATCATGGCTGGGGGAAACGTACACAACAATGTTATCTACTCTCACTTTAAATTTACGATGACAAACCTTGTGTTATTTCAGTGTTGAGTAGCATTTCTACTACATTTCTTTATTCCACTCACTCTCCCAGACAATTTTCACACCTCCTCTCTCGCTGGAAGAAAAACTGGAAGACTTCCAACTGTCTACTCATTTCCGGCACTTAGAGGTCTAACAGGAATCTCAAATTTACCCAATTCCAATCCTCCACCAAATCTCATTCTTGTGAAGTGTTCCCCAAACTAGGAAGATACTCTACATTTTAGTGAGTTGTTCAAACAGCCTTAGAGTCATCCTTGTCTAGCCCCTACACACACACACACACACACACACACACTCTCTCTCTCTCTCTCTCTCTCTCTCTCTCCATCTAACGCCCTTTCTTGCCAACTCCGCTACTACAACCTCAGTTCAAGCCACCATCTCTGTTCCCCACTCATTCAAAACCCCCAATAGCTCTCCCTGCTTCCACTCTTTTGTGGCAAATACATTCTTTTCCCCAGAAAGCAACCAGTAATCCTTTTAAAATAAGTCCTATTACTTCATTCACCTGCTCATAACCCCACAGTGATTCTGATCACATTTAGAATAAAACCCAAAGTGCTTTCCAACGGCCTACGAAACCCCGTATTAGCAGTTAGGAAACTATGGCCAATGTGCAAAATCTGGTCCACTGCCTGTTTTTGTAAAAAACATCTTCTGGAACACAGCCATGCCCATCACACCTCACCACTATGTCAGCCATGCCCATTTGTCTACGTAACATCTATGGCTGCTTTTCTGCTACAAGGGCAGAGATTAGTAGTTGTGACAGAAATCTTAAAGCTCTCAAAATAAAAAAATACCTATTTTTGCAGAGACGCTTTGCCAATCCCTGTCCTTCATGACGTAGCTGTAGTGTGCCTGCACTCGCTGTATTCCAGCCATGCTGGCTGGCTTTCTGTTTAGGAAGCAAGCCAAGCCTGCTCCCACTGCAGGCCCCTGTACTTATACGATCTGCCCAGAACATGCTTCTCCCACAGATCCACACGCCTTGGTCCCTCATGTTGGTCAGGTCTCTCTCTGCTCAAACATTACCATCCGAGAGAAAACTTCCCTGACTGTGCTAATTGAAATAGCACCCTACCTTTCTCTAGGTCCTCACTCTGCTTTATTTTTCCTCATGGCCCTGATCACTGACTTCATATATTTGTTGATTGTCTCGTCCCTTACCTCCCCACTAGAACGTAAGTTCCATGAGGACAGGGCCTTTCATTTGATTCATTCTTGTATCTTCAGAGCACTGCATGTAGTAGGAATTCAGTAAGTGCTGAATTAATGAATTTTCTCGATCCCATTTGACCCCTCCTTTCCGCTCATTTGATTCCTCCTTTTTCGTCGACTTCCTCTATTTTGAATAGAGTGGAGTAGAGGAAAAACAAAACTTGAAAATTACAAAGACAGAAATACAGTACTTTAAATTTACCTGAGAATGTTTAACGTAAGATGATATAAATTACACAGCATACAGTCTGAAAACACATCCCTGACACGGGCATATGCTTAACTCTCATTGACAGTAACGAAGCCAGGGCAATGGACGAAGCGATAGCAGATTACTATTATTTTGAATGCTTTGAACTTCTGGTTTCTGGTCTGGCGTGTACAGAGCTTGGAAGTCATCCTCTGTCCTAACAAATAAAAAGCCGAACTGTGAGTCAACAACTCTTCTTAGATCCGTCAGAGAACCGAGGTCATAGGGCAAACCACCGCCCCCAAAACTGGAGAGAGAGACAGGCAGTGACAGAGAATCACAACTTCACAGAGCAGAAACCTCCTTGGGAACCAGAACGGGGGGAGGAAAACCTCAACTATAACTGGCAAGTTGCTGGAGGCTCAGTGTGAACCAATTTGAGAATTAAAAACGCTAAGGGGACCTAGTCTTAGCACCCCCCGACACATATACACTTTTGTTCTACCTCCACGAGTCCTACCAGATACTCATAGTGGAGGTAAAGTCCTCTCCTGCTTTTGGCAAGAGGGGACAAGTAACCATTTGAAATACACCCAAAGCATTCTGCAACTCTTAACAAGGCCTGCCCTCAAGGACAACTCTCACCAGAGTCTAACCCTACTGGAGCTTTACCATGCCTAACTGACCTGGGAGTCTTCCAGATGGGAGAAGGGCAACACCCAACACCACCCTCTTGCAACCATCCCGCCCCACCTAAGGAAGGAAAAAGACTGGGACGCACTTGGGAAGGTCACAGCCCAGGGGCACAGGCTCACCTAATACAGGACTATAGAGCGTTCCCCTCCCCGACACCTCACGACGACATCACTAAAGGCCCATTTACCACTGTTCTTCTCACCAGGTACATCATGTCTGGTTTTCAACAATTACATGGATACTAAAAGGCAAAAAACACACTTTAAAGAGACAGAGCGGGCATCAGAACCAGACTCAGATGTGGCAGGCATGTCAGAATTATCACACCAGGAATTAAAAATAATTAAGATTAATATGCCAGGAGAATAAGTATTAACATGCTAACGTAAAAAACAGACAACATTCAAGAACAGATGGGCAATGTAAGCAGAGAGATGAAAACTAAAAGAATCAAAAAGAAATGCTAGAGATCAAAAACACTGTAACAGAAATGTAGAATGACTCTGCTGGGCCATGCCTGAAGAAAGCATCTGTGAGCTTGGAGATACAGCAATAGAAACTTCCAAAACTGAAAAGCAAAGAGAAAAAAGACAGAAAAAAGAAAAAAAGAACAGAATATCCAAGATCTGTGGGACAGCTACAAAGGTATAACATACATGTAATGGAAATACCAGAAGAGAAAGAGAAAGGAACAGAAGAAATATTTGAAGTAATAAAGACTGAGAATTTCCCGAAATCAATGTCAGACAGGAAACCACAGATACAGGAAGCTCAGAGAACAACAAGCAGGATAAATGCCAAAAAAATCTACACCTAGGTATATCATATTCAAACTGCAGAAAATCAAAGAAAAAGGAAAAAACTGGGAAGAATCAAGCGGAAAAGAATGCCTTATCCATGGAGGAGCAAGGATAAGAATAACATCAGCTCTCTTCAGAAACCAGGCAATAGGGGCTGGCCCCCTGGCCGAGTGGTTAAGTTTGCGCACTCCGCTGCAGGCAGCCCAGTGTTTCGTCGGTTCAAATCCTGGGCGTGGACATGGCACTACTCGTCGAGCCACGCTGAGGTGGCGTCCCACATGCCACAACTAGAAGGACCCCCAATGAAGAATATACAACTATGTACCGGGGGGCTTTGGGGAGAAAAAGGAAAAAATAAAATCTTTAAAAAAAAAAAAAAGAAACCAGGCAATAAAGGAAAGTGGAGTGAGATATATTTAAAGTGCTGAGAGAGAGACTGGTTTCTCTGCAGACCACAAATCTTTAGCCATTTTTAGGCATTGACAGAAAAAAAAAAAAATCAACCTAGAATTCTGTATCCTGTGAAATTATCCTTCCGAAGTGAAGGAGAAATAGACTTCTCAGCCAAACAAAAATTGAGGGAATTTGTTGCCAGGAGACCTGTTTTGCAAGAAATGTTGTGAGAAATTCTTCAGACAGAAGGAAACAATATAGGTCAGAAATTCAGATCTGCATAAGAAAGAGTATTAGAGAAGGAAGAAGTAAAGACAAAATACTTTCAATGGTTTTGTACTGTATTTACCTGTTTGTCATAAATTAAAAGTAATTTCAATCCCTAGGCAAGCAGAGTTGCACTAACAAAGAGAAATAGCTTGGAAGCAGTAAAGAAAGGTGAGCAAAACTTGTTTAAGATTTCCTTGACACTAATTGTTTTCTTTCAGAGATGCTTATTCCTTTAACACGGCCTTGCAAAATACATTCAGGGGCCAGCCCAGTGGCGCAGCCGTTAAGTGTGCACGTTCCGCTTCGGCGGCCTGGGGTTCAGCAGTTCGGATCCCAGGTGCAGACATGGCACCACTTGGCAAGCCATGCTGTGGTAGGCGTCCCACATGTAAAGTAGAGGAAGATGGGCATGGATGTTAGCTCAAGGCCAGGCTTCCTCAGCAAAATGAGGAGGATTGGCAGCAGTTAGCTCAGGGCTAATCTTCCTCAAAAAAAGAAATAAAATACAAATAATAAATCACTTATCAAAAAGGCATAGTAGTAAGATCTCTGGGTTTAGAATCAGAACTGGTTCAAGCTCCAGGCTCAGCGACCTTGTATGGCCTTGGGAAAATTATCTGAGTAAATCATTTATAAAACAAAAACAGTGAAACTCATATTTCATGTTAACTGTAGGATTAACCATGAAGGAGATGCAAACTCACCTAGCCCTCTGTCGGGCTAATTCTAACTGCTGAATGATTGAGTTATAAACACTATGAATCTTGCAACTTCCTCTTTACACTAGCTTCATCAATTAGCTTAGAGCTAACAAGTTCATGGCCAATCTCTAGTAACCATCTAAAATTTCAGAGTATGCATTTTGTGGACATCACCCCAGCTGTACCTTACTTTTGAATTTTTCCTGTCTTCTATTTATTAGTTTTAAAAAATACTATCGTGCTCCGTACTTCATGACAGCATGAAACCTTGTGAAACCAAGGGGGGGACATAAAAAGGCAGAGCCCAAATCAACAGTTTTACATTTTCTCCAAGGGATGGATGAAGCAAATGATCCTACAAAGCGCCTTGCAGAAGTACCTCAATCTTCAATCTTCATAATATGGCCAAGGCAGACTGCTAGCCCATATTCCCAGCCACAGAAAATACCTACTACACATATATTTGTTGCTCACTATGATCCACTTTTCTGTGTGTGTGTGTGTGTGTGTGTGTGTGTAAGATTGTCACTGAGCTAACATTTATGCCCATCTTCCTCTATTTTATGTGGGATGCTGCCACAGTGTGGCTTGATGAGTGGTGTGCAGGTTCACACCTTGGATACAAACCTGTGAACCCCAGGCCACTGCAGCTGTGCGGGTGAACTTAACCACTACACCACCCAGCCGGCCCCTAAGATTCACTTTTAAATTTTGCTTTTTCCCTTTTTTTTCTACTTAAGACAACAGAATTTCAATTATTTGATATTTACTAAACCTTCTTTGAATACCTGTCTCATGTTCAAATTTCCCTATAAACTATAAATACCACTAGCCTCTCTATACCAAGTATCATTCTCTATTTCAGGAAATACTCCCTAGGTTGCTAAGTTCATAAGCAATTTGCACAATGTCACAAAATAAGCCATAATGCTGGAGGCAAAAAACAATTAATTTTTAGCTCAGTCCTACATTAATGAGGCTGTTTTTCCCTATCTGGAAATACATCTAGGCAAGACTTGTCTGCCAGTTTGAATATGACATACCACAAAGACAAGGCCATTTTTAAGTGCTTTAGGACATTCTGATGCTTTTACTTCCCACAAAGATAAAATGGGCAATGTATCGCACTCTGTATTACTCTAGTACATTTTCCAGATCCCATTTTAAAAGAAACCACGTAATGGTACAATCAAAGCAACACAGAGCTTGAAAGCTCATTTAGTCTAGCCTCCTACCTCGGCCCAAACCAAGCCCGAATTTATTTGATAATATATTTGATTGAGAACTGTAAGAAAATATAATCTATTAATTTCCCCAGTAACGAATTCTAACGTCTTCAAATCTTGGAGAATTACCTTTCAGTAAAACTTAAACATCTTTGAAAATTATGACTTATTCCTTTCCGTATTTTCTCCTCTCTGGAGAAGCCAGAACAGCAGCCTTTCGACTAGTCTTCCCAACACCACTCCACCAGGCCCAGCTTCTCATCCACTACGAGGCACGGTGACCCAAACAAATCCGACCGTCAGTCCCCTTCCTGAACCCTTCAACAGCCCCATCAATATTTCACATAAAGGCCAAGCTCTGGCGAGCGGAAACAAGGCCTTCGACAGCGGGCCCTCCCTGGCTCTTCACTTACCTCCCACCACTCTGAGCTTCCCCCTTCTCCTGGACACGGGCTGTTTCACGCTATGGCACCCGGAGATCCCTCTGTCTTAAACTATTCCATCTTCCCCTCCATTCTCCAGCACTAAGCCTCACGCATTCTTTAAAAGGTAACTCTGAGTTCTCTTCTGAGGGGATCCCGCTCTGACGCTCCAGTGCTGGCCAAATGCTGTGCTTCCATGATACTCCAGGCATACCTCCAACATGGCACTTCCGACTAGAGAAATTATGTTAACATAATCTTCTTCCTACTCCCAAGTCTCAAAGTATGAACAAGACACGGTATTCATTTTTATTCAGAGTACCAAGTACATGCTGGGTACTAAATATTTACACAATTGTACTGAGCTTTTTGTCTTTTTTGCAAATGCTATGTCTTCGGGCAAATTTCACCTTGTCCTTCCATATCAAGTTCAAAAGTCATTTCCTCTGGGATATCATTTGCAAACTCTCCAAAAGATTTTTCCAAATACTTACTACGTGATTTTTGGAATGTGACTTAACTTCTCTGTGCCTGTTCCTTCCACCATAAAATGGAACAATAGCAGCTTCACAGTTGTTATGAGGATTAAATGAGTCAATGTATCTGAGGCACTCAGAACAGAGTCTGGCACTTGGTGTTTGATCAATTTTTACCATTCCTATTATTCCAAGCGATAATGCCTACTTATCCCACATTATTGCAGAAAAGATTTAAGATGGCTCATTTAAACTGGTATATGATACACAAGACATAAAGGATACACAGCTGTCATTCTGTTCCTAAATTTTTTATCACAAACAACTCAAACCACTGATCATTCTTTACCATTTGGCAGTAGATAAACCTATCAAAAAGTATCTATTTCTAGGAGGACCTAGGTTGAATTCCTACTGCTCACTGCTTGTTCAAAAAGTGCCAAGGGTCCTACACTTGCTCCAGCCCACACTCATAAAAAGTTTATGAATTCTTCACTGGAGGTGAAATGATAAATTCATCTTTATGAAGGTGCAGCAACTTAAATCTCAAAAAAACTATGTAAATTGCATTCACCGTCTTCTACTTTAAATCATTTCCACTATAAATTCCCCTCTGACTCATGGAACCCCCACCTGGATGTCATTAAGTACCCCAAAAATAAACCATTCAAAGCTTAATTCACCCCTCCCCAAATCTTCTCCACTTTGCAGTCTTTCTGTCACTACTGGATGGCAGTTCCACCCTACCAGTAGCTTAAGGCAAAAAAACTTGGAGTCATTCTTGACTCTCATACTACACCCAAATTCTCTACACACCTACCTTCAAATGAATACCCAAGTTCCAATTTTTCACCACCATCCATTCTGGTTCAAGCCACTGACTATTTTAATAGCCTTCTAACTGCTCTTCCTGCCTCTGGCCCTACCCTCTTACAATCAGTTCGTCAAATGAGTCACCAGAGGGATCCTTGTAAAACATAACTCAGATCATAATTTTTCTCTGCTCAAAACCCTCCAACAGGGGCCGGCCGCATGGCCGAGTGGTTACGTTCGCACGTTCCCCTTCAGCGGCCCAGGGTTTCGCCGGTTCAGATCCTGGGCTTGGACATGGCACCGCTCATCAAACCATCCTAAGGCAGCTTCCCACATGCCACAACTGGAAGGACCCATAACTAAAATACACAACTGTGTATTGGGGGGCTTTGGGGAAAAAAAGCAGGAAAAAAAAAAAAAAGATTGGCAAGTTGTTAGCTCAGGTGCCAATATTTTTTTTAAAAAAAACCTCCAACAGCTTCGCATCCCCTCAAAGATAAAGTTCTTTTACGTTAACCCCAGCCCTACAACACACCAAGAGGAAACAGAACCTCGAAGAAGCTAAATTTTTTTTTTAATGTTTTGTTCAATGCAGCATCACCAACACCTGAGATCACTCTGGGACAGTGTAAGAACCTAACAGAGAGTTAAACAAATGCTCTTGCCTCAAGGGTGTTTATATTTGCTGTTCTCTCGGCCAGGAATGCTCTTCCCTCATATACCCGCAAATGTCACCTTATCACTAAGGCCTTACCAGCTACCCCAATTAATTGCATCAAAAACTCACTCACTCTCTCTTCCCCTACTTTGTTTTTCTTTGTAGCACTTACAGCACGTGACCCACTATACATTTTACTCATTGCATAGTGCTTGTCATTTCCCATCCACACACTTTTAAATTCCATGAGATCACGAATGTTTATTTTGTTCACTACTGAATCCCGAGCATCCAGAACAGTGCCTTGCACTTTGCAGATGTTCTAAGATTTTGCTTTCTATTAACATTAATATCTAATTAATATTTTATTAATTTTGTAGGCTGACAGCTAACTTCATGACATTCCTAATACAACAGAAGCACATTTCTTTGCTAGAAATACTTGTTCTAACATCTCCAGTGTAAAGAAATACTTAAAAACTTCCATCCTAAGCCATGCCTTAAAAGTTGATATAAATTATGAAATTATGATCAAATAATTCATTTAAAAATTGCCTTAAATAATGCCTTTAATGCTGCCCAATCAACCCCAGAAGTCTTTTGTACTTATTTAGCAAATCTGAAATAATCTGAAGTCAGAAGAGTTCAAATGATTTTTAGTGTCCCCAATTCTTATTTAAAATACAAATAACCAAAAAATACAGAAAAATGTTCATTATCACAAGATAAGCAGAAAATGTATTTATAGCATTCATTGATCCATTTCAAAATCATTGTGCTGAATGAAAGAAGCCAGACACAAGAGTACATATTGCATGATTCCATTTATATAAAATTTTAGAAAATGCAAACCAATCTACAGTAAGAGAGAGCAGATGAGTGACTGCCTGGGTCTGGGGCCGGGAGGGAAGGACGGACTGCAAACAAGCATGAGGAAACTTATGGGAGGCAATGAAATGTTCTGCATCTTCATTGTGGTGGTGACTTCATGGTTATGTGCATCCGTCAAACCTCATCTAACTGTACGATTAAAGTGAATTAAAAGATATATACTTGTTGAAATTAAAAAGATGCTAAAATGAGATTATTTGTGACTACACCTGAATGGAGGACTTTTTATTACCCAAGAATAACCAGAAAAACCGAGGATCATTTCTTCCAATGGCAAGAGAAGATCACATCCAGAGGGGGTTTGCAGCGATCATAATATGATATAAATATTAAGATTGCACACAAGTCATGCTCATTCAAAAAGATTGATCATACATCTCATTTTAACCTCAGAACAAAAACTATCGGGTAAATAATACCACGCCATTTTACAATGAAAAAATAGGCACATAGAGTTTAAGTGTAACTTCCCCAAAACCACAAAGTCACTTTTCAGTTGAACTGAGAATTAAATCCAGGCAACGCATACTCTTAACACACTTTTCCACCTTAGCTTGACTATAATTTAAAGATTGATACCATTTAAGTATTGGTGCAGTGAAGAAAAGCGTACTCGTATCCAGTTAACAGGAGTTTGTGTTGGCACTATCTTTTTAGGGACACATTTTGGCAATACCAAAACTTTACAACAGACACAACTCACAAACTCTTTAAGTAGGCTAATAGTCTCTTCCAGGAAACTACAGTATAGAAATATGTCTCCAAGGATATTTTCAAGAATGCTGTTGTATTATGACAAAAAGTCTGTAAACAATCTCAGTGTCAGCCAACAGGGAATGGTTAAATGATTTACGGTACATCACATTTGGCCATAAAAACAGTAATAAGAAAAATCTGTACGGATGTGTTGAGTAAATGCCAAATCCTAGAATTGGGTGCATGTATAACAATTTACATAAGTACAGGAAAAAAGTTCTGGAAGGATTCAACAACGTATTAGTCTGGAGACCAGGAAAGCGTAGTCAGCTGAAAGTGAGAATTTTCACTTTTATCACTACTTTCTATACTATTAATTTGTTCATTTTGGCAATTATAATTTTAATAACAAAGAAACTATTTTTTAAAATATTACTGATGTTTAAGACAAATTTTTAACGAACTGCTGACTATTCTGAACTACATTTAAAAAAGAAATTAGATAGTTTGGGTTATTTAGAGGAGAACATATAAGGAAAAGAAGAAACAGAAACTCAAGCACTCAACTTCTACAAAGAATGACATTTAGGACACTTACTGCAATCTTTTAAAGATATCATACAGGTATTAAACAGATATGCAAGTATTAAGAAAATAACAATTAGGTTCTCTTAATTTATGAAACTCAAGAAGACATAAGCTGGGAATCTTCCAACCCACTCTTTTCCAACACTCAACGTTTATTCTGAACTACTTGCATTGGACCCAGGTATCAAGAGTAAAATGCTCAAATTTTACAATCAATTATTATTCCCTAGCTACATACTCTCCCCAAAACTTCATGCTTTTCTAAAAGGAAAAAGACCCAAAACATGTGATCACCTTACACGAGACCCATTAGGCATTCATCTATAAATGAACTTCTGGAATTGTTTTAACAGGAATGTATAAATAAATCCTTGACAATTCCATAATAAAATTGTAAGATTTGTAAAACATAGGTTTTTCTTTAGTAGAAGCACATAAATAGTGAAGAAGAAAAAAGGTTCTTTGGGGGACAATGCTCTGGGACCATGACAAACAGTCAAATAAATCAAATAGTGGGTAACTCCTTAAAAGTGCTATTGCTTAAAAATGTTCATCATATCATAAACACAACTGGGATCTCATTAAAAAATACAGCTCTACTATAAACAAGATTGAGGACATTTTTAACAAAATTAAATAAACCAAAAATGGTTACAATTGAGTACGTAAAAATATAACATCAATAATCCTTTACACTGCGAATGTTTAGACAAGCTGTAGAATAGCTCCCTTTATAGGTTCATATGAAAAGTTATGTAACAATTACGTGGTTTAAGCCAGGTTGCTTAACCCTACTAGTGTCTAATGGCCATAACTCTCCAAAAGACCTTACTATAACAAGTACTCACCTATAATTCTCATTCAATGAGTATCTGAGAGACATCATGCTAGGGACTGGCTATGGTGGACACTGAAAGCAACTTCATAGCAGTATTACAAAGTACATGTATTTCCTCTCTCACACTGTGAAAAGCAGTTTGGTATAGTGGAAAGAATACTGACCTAGAAAAAAACATGGGTTGCAATTCCTGCTGTAACCTACTTACAAGTCCTTTTTATTTTCATAGCAATAGACCTATGTGTTATATACCATGCAAACCTGATTCAGGGAATAAATTGGACTATGTAAATTTTTTTTTAAATTTTTTAATTAAAAATAAGAATACAGCATTTCATTACATTTTTAAGGCTACTAAGGCTCATAACCATTAGAAATGACAAAATACTCTAACCTAAAAAAAAAAGAACTCTGCAGATCTTATTTAAGCTGCAGTGTTGGAATTGCAAAACAGCCTCCAACAGGTCAGATTCTTTAAGAATTAAGAAAAATACACAAGTAAGAAATTTTCTAACAAAATTTTATCCTTTTAAGAAATACTTTCTATATTTTTTAGAATAGAAAAATATTTTTCATTGAAACCCCCCAAAATGTATCACTTCTCTCCAAAAAAACCAAAATACTCAAATGACATATATAACTTTTTTTAAAAAAGACTATATATATCAGCATCTCCTTGCAAGTCCGCAACCGTAGGCCTTGTTATACAGACAAATATATCAGATTTTCATGTTAAAAATCTACCTAAACTAAGAATTTTTGTTTGCCTTTTAGAGAACTTACGCAGAGGTATTAAAGATGATTTTTTTAAAAAAAAGTTGTGACTATAAAGCCTGCCCACTCTTTTAAAGACTTCAACCATGTAGTCCCATTTTTATATTTTATTCAAATATCGAACACCTGCATTAACCATATATTATTTAAAAAATTCAAATAGCAAACAATAAAAGAAGTTTTAAGTAACTGTGCCAAATTCTATCCTTTTAAGAGTACTTGCATATTTGAAACATCTTATTAAGATGTGAAAGGGAAAAAAGTTTTACAAAGATTTACTGACACGATTATCAATGCTTTCAATGAGTAAAACAAATCTTAAAGTACACACTGAGAATTAATTACTGTCCCTTTTAATTTCCTTTCATCTGAAATTCAGAAGTAATCTATGTTGTTATAAATGAAAAAGTAAGTTTATTAGAAAAATAAACAACTTTAAATTTTACAGTATTTTCCACTTTTAAGATTCTTTTGGATAGAGCAGATGTGCCTTATGGTTTAAACATGATCTGATATACAAAATCTCATTTAGTCCTATTTAGTAAAACAAAATATAAAAACAAATGGTGAAATGAAACTATTAAGAAATCTAACGTAAAAGTTTTAAAAACCACCACCATTTGTTGCAGATACCTAATATGGCAATATTTACCGTAAAGTATATTAAACAGCTTTCACTGAAATTTAACGTACTGGCTTATTACCAAGATTAACACTGTCACATTAAAATTTAAGTTGTGTGGTCCAGGTTTATTTTTCTAAAAATTTTATCAAATATATCAGGGACTGGCAAATTTCTCCTTAAAAGGTCAGATAGTAAATTTTCAGGTTTGCAGGCCCTAAGATCTCACTACTCAACTCTGCCACCATAGGGAGAAAGCAGTCACAGACAAACGTCAGTGAATGGGGGTGCCTGTAGGCTGCAGTTTGCCCGCCGCTGAACTAAAAGATGGATTTTGAATAAGAGACTGATTATTTCAGGGGCCTTATCACAAATATGTCATACATAAACGTTAGGAGGAACAATATAGACGAGCAGACATCCCTGAATGAACATCATAAATTAAAATTTTCACACTTATTTCCCAATCATAATCGCAAGTGTGTACATATGTATACATACAAGTTATAAAACTATTTCATTTTAATTCCATATTCTTTTTGGTGTGTTAACAATAGTATCAGACCAAAGTCAGATAAGCAGCAAAGTACGAGGGACTGAATACTCAGAGGCTAATCAATAACCAGGAAATTTGGTTTGGACATCTAAATATTTCCACACAATGAAACAACTAATTTATTCACTATGCCCCTAAAGAAAAGATTAGAAGTATATTTCAGATGTAGTTTTAAAATTTAATTGAATTGTTACAATTTGGAAGCTAAACGTGATTTGCTTTGTTTTATTAGAAAAAATACTCAGGCAAGGTCTACAATCATCGGTCAATTAAGAATGAGTTACAAGAACATGAGGCAATAAAATAAAAAATACAGGTACAAACTATATATCTGAAACACTTCTATTTGGCAATTTTATAACAAATCAAACTTTAAAAAGAACAAAGGAGATTGCAGATTACTTCGTAGATACAGAATAAAGCAATTGATGAAGTGCTTAAGCAAAAGAACAAAATAGTAAGAAAACACACTGCTTTTCTTTTCTTTTTAAAAATAAAATCACATTTGCTACAGATCATATGGATAACACCCTTATTAAACAACCATTCCAGAATGTCTTATAGTAGCAGTGCTTTTATTTGCACTTCATTTAATTTTATGACTCATTCCATGTATATAGCTCTTTACCCTCATTGTTAACGAATAAAGTCTTCCATAATTTTTATTTTTAAAATTTTTTTAAAGTAAATGAGAAATGATTTATGTATTATGGAACCTTTCCCATTTTGGAACCAAAGGCTTACGTCTATATTTTTGTCTATTCTTTCTTTAAAAAATTTAGTGTAAAAATTGCTGGTTTTTTATATCACTGTAGTAAAGTGAAAACTCCTCAATCAGGAGTATTTTCTGCAGTTTGACTGCGTATACTACATACTTTACAATATGTCCTTCCAACAGTAAGGAAATAATTGATTTCACAGTCACTGTCAGAAATGAGTGCCATAATTCTATTATGGGTATAGGTCCTCCCTCAAAGACTTTCTGGAAGGATGTTCAATGTGTTTTGTTCTTATAGATATTAACAGTAGTACATAGTCCCTTAAGTCTGCAAAAAGACATTTATTGTTAAAGAAGGTGCTTTATTAACAATTCCTCTGGCAGCACTAGTGAATTACAATATCCTTCAATATTATTTCTACCCATAATATATACATTTAACTTTCATGCCTCTAGAAAAACATCTACAGTACATTTCATAATATAAAAATATATTACAAATCTGCTGAATTATTTACAAGCAATGTTCTATTATCTCTATGCAACATTTGTTTGATACAATACTAACAAGTTACACATATTTCCATTTCTGTTAAAAAAAAATCCATATGGCTTCTTGCTTACCAAGCAAGAAAATGATTTTATTTTCCTTTTCAAAACCAACTTTGGTGCATAAAGGATTCAGTTTGAAGATACTTTAAAAAAAAAAAATACAATTTTCTTTACATTAAGACAAAATAACTCATAAACCAAATGCTTTCCTCAGAAAAAAAATTGGAGTCTTATATAGGTTAAAATGAAAATATGAGGATTATTCAAATAATTTGAAATAGAGGTTTTTCAAAAACCGTTAACAGATTAGTTATATAGGTAAATATTAACATACTGTACTCCATGAGAAAACCCTAGTCCTGAAAAGGGAGCCACCAGACATACTGCAACACTCTTTAACAGAAATTTTCAGCCCTAATTCGATAGACGAATTTTTAGTTGATTGCAAATGTCGTTCACTGTTTGCTTAAATACAAATTGAACACTTTTCTTATCAGAGTTCTGCAAAAGAACACAAATGGCAACCAATCACATCTATTTATCATAATTGAAAGGTAAATTATCTCTTGATAATTTTCATTGTCTAAATATTTCCTAATATGACTTCAAATCAATAGACACTGTCAAGACAAACATCCTTACAGTGCTTTTGGTATTTGTAAGGGCACGTGTTGTAACTGTTTTTCTTTCCAATATGAACTACTGTAATCACTAAAGGGGAAAAAAAAAGCAGCTTAAAGCAGCAAGCATGCAAAGCCTTTAAGAAGCTGTTCCACTACGTTGCCAGAAAGAGTGTTTGCTCAGTCTCCCACAGTACCATTCCATGAAAATGTGGATATACAGTAATATATTAATATATTCCACAGAAGAGCCTACTTCATTCACAGAATGTTTACACTAAGCATAAATATTATTCTAAATACTGGATTTTAAAACAAAACAAAACAAAAAGGAAGGGGGTTGACTCTAATGTGCAACTTTTACTAAACCCATTGTCAGTGACTAAGACTGCAGGTGTCCCCGCTTGTTTGCTTTTTATGTATTTATTTATTTTTTACCTCTTCAACCTCTTCTGCGGCATTGTTCTAGAAAAAGAGAAAAAGGAATATTCTTTTATTCAACTGAATCAAAAAACACATTAAGTACTCCAAAAAAGAGACTAAAAATATTTATAAGATATAGGCAACGTGATGATTATTGATCATCATTAAAATTTATTTACAAAGCATTCACACATAATGGATGCAACTTTAGTTATATAATATAGCTTTTTAACAAATCCTTTCTATGTAGCCTGCTAATGTGTTTCTAAAAAAGAATCTCATGCCTAACATAAGCATTTTAACCAACTAGCACTTGAAAATCGATGTTAAAACCTCAGATAATTACGTTCTTTTTAGTCTCATTTTGAAGTTAATAAATAATGATAAAATAATAAATAAATAAAAACAAATAAATGATAGAAAGTTTAAATAAATAAAAGTTTGCCGTGCATAAGCCACAAATTATTTCTCCTAAACAAGTCAGGATAATTGCTTTTCCACCTTTTACTTAATTTCACAAGTTTTCCCAATCAAAATCCAGACATTGTTAAGACATTACACTATGGCAAATGTAGGGGTTCTATCACTCTGTACCACTTTAGGGCAGACTGAACTCTAATTTCCGGAATAGGAGAAGCTTGAAGTTTAGACTCAAAATTAAACTTTAAGATGAGAGTGGTACAGTTAAAAAAAATTAACTCCACAGAAGCACCTAACATGTGGTAAGAACATCTTCATTACCTAAGAATGAAATAAGAATCGTAGAATTACACTTTGAGAATATGCAATGCAATTCCTATGCACTTCTGGACATCAGTTCTAAGCTTGAAGGATTTTTTTTAAGTCACGTTCACTAAAATATCTAAATTGCTTCCTATATAGCACAAGAACAGCAAAACTAAGCTGGTTCTGTGAAAAAGGAAGACCCTTAAGAGAGGGGGGAGTTGAATGCAGGGGAGAAACACAAAGGTTACTCTTAATCCTAATAATTAAGATTCATGCCCCTTTGTCAACTCTCTGCCTAAAGGATGTTTACAACCAGTTCTAATAGCAGGGTGACTCTCCCAAAATATCACTCTTTTAGAATGCTAATTTTAATTACTCCCTTCAAAGAGTAAACAGAAATAAACCCTAAATTAGGTACCAGTAAATAAAGAACATTCAATTCTTCTCTATAAAGAGAAAGGTAAATTGTGACTTTCCCCTATTTTTTGTAGCAGATTTCCCTCAATCTTCTCCTTTAAGGTCATTTTACTATTCTCTATTCTAGCTAATTTCTTGATAACCTAGCTAATCTCCCTCAAAACAAGTTTTTATTTTAGCACCTTCACCAAAAGATGTTTAAAATAATTTTTTTTTCAAGTAAGGAACACTCAAGAGTCTCTGTTTCCACATGGCAAGGCCCATTATGTTAGAATTTCATTCTCAGAAGATGTCTCAAATTATAGGAATCCCATTATATGGAACAACATTCCAAAAAGTTGAGTCATGGAATGAACAGAACCTTCAAAGTGTTTATCTGCTACAAAATTTGGCACAGGGCATTGTCTCTTTATGATAGTTAAAATTCACATTTGGGACTATAATCATTGTATGTCATCTTATTCTTACCCAACCTATTCCTATATAAAATACTTATTAAAATTTCTTTTAAAAATATAGAATTTCATTCCTTAAGAGTGCCTTTTAAGCATTTTCACCCCTTTTTTACATCACCTTAGTGAATGTCATTGGGAGAGAGGCAGCATAGAGCTCAGACACAGTATAACCTTGGGCAAGCTATTTAACCTCTCACCTCAGTTTTCCAATCTGTAAAACAGAGACAGTGACACCTACTTCACAGGGCTGCCATGAGGATGAAGTCTATGTACAACACCCAGCAAAGTGACTCAGCATATAGAAATGCTGGTTTCTTCTCCTTGCCCCCCCCATACCTTGATAAGCTCAAAATACTAAAAGGTCAGATCAGAAAACTATTAGAAATACGAACACTCTGAGCTATCTCTTAAAAACAAACACAGTAATATTTAAACTCTTTTAAAAATTTTGGAGAGAGTATAAGTTTAAAATATTCAGCCATTTATGGTATTTAGGGCACATGCAAAACATTCCCAGGCCCAGAAAAGTCTATTATAAAAGAATCACAAACTTAAACAAGAGGCACTTATTTTCAAAGTACTATGTATACTACAATCTAAGCTACTTAAGATAAATCTGGAATTAAGCTGGCATGTAAACTTTACCAAAACATTATCTTTCTGGATTCTACGATGTATAAATCTTTGTGATGTAATTTCCATATACAAAACTTCAGAAAGCAAGATATGCTTGGTACCGACATGCCATACTTCAAAATGAGTCCTAACACTACATCCAAAATTTAGGGAGGTTTAAGATTAGAGTTCAAAAAGTAGAACATCAAATCAAGAATTAAATTACCTGTATATGTTTGGGTCCAAAAGCAAGGCAGTATCTTTGGGTAGCTTTGATAAATGAACTACTTTAGTTTTTAATTGATGTCGTTCACTTTCATTCACCCACACATCAGGCAGACTATGAATTAAAAAACAAGTCATAAATAAAATAACATTAATTTTAAATTTACTTTTCATATACCTTCGCATTATCCAGCCTTTTCCACTGGTTTGACTGGGCCACCTAGGTTAAGAAGCTTCTCAGAAGCCAGGGAAACAGCAATTTAAGTAGCAGGATATGGAGTCCTAGCAACAAAATGTCAGGGTGAGAGTTTAGGCATAAATTTGGAAATGAATTCGGAATTTTTGGTGCCAAAGCCACATCAAACTTAGAAATACACATCAGAACACACGGCCTATCTTTTAACCGGCTGAAATTCATACTTGAGCTTGACTTGATGGAAATCTAACAGTAAGTTTCTTTATGAAGAAATTAAAGTAAAATCCCCACCAGATTAAAGTCCACTTAAAAAGAAATGCACATGAGACCAAACTCCTAAATTCAAAGAAACTGAATCCTACAGGGAAACTCAAATAAAAGCATTTTAATATTTGGATTGATCAATTACCAAAATACACAGGCATTTGAATATGTTATTTTTAAAGGAATCATATCTATAACCTTAATATAAAAAAAGCTCTTACAAAACAGTATGAAATCGATGAACGCCCGTGAGGGAAAAAGGGATGGGGGGACAAGGACACAAACCATCAATGCACCAAAGACACGAACAATTTAAAAATTATCTTACTTGTAATCAAAGAAATACAAAAAGTAAGAGTAATAACAGCCAGTATTGCTAATAAGTCAAAAAAAATAAGCTTTCTAACGTAGCAGATGGGATTGTAAATTGGTACAAACTTTCAGGAAGGCAATCCTATCAAAAACCATTAACATTTGGCACAGTTTGTATATTAATAGATTTTAATTTTTTTTAACAGTAGAGGAAAATAGGTAACTTTAATGTTCAGTACAAAGGAGCTTATTAAATATTCATTTTACACAGCCATTTCAAAATATTTTATAGCAACATTTCCACAAAACCTGAAAGGGGTAGAGGGAAGATATGGAAAATACGTTCTATAGTAATGAAGTTTGATTGTCATGGGATTAAAAAAAGCTAAATAGATTTCTTTACTTCAATATGCTAATGTGCACTATAAACTCCCAAATCTATTTCACAACTATTCATTTATATCACATTCATTAACATCACCTTAGAACAGAGTTTGGGAAACAATATAATAGAAAAATAATAACAAGGACAAATGTTAACCACATACTGTTAATTTTTGGAAAAGAAAGTATACACAGTGAGATTCTATTCATTTATAGTTATTCTTTTTTTTTTTTAAAGACTGGCACCTGAGCTAACATCTGTTGCCAATCTATTTTTTTTCTCCTTCTTCTTCCTCTTCTCCTCCCCAAGCACCCCACTGCACAGTTGTACATTCTAGTGGTATGTCCTTCTGGTTGTGCTATGTGGGACGCTGCCTCAGCATGGCTTGACAAGCGGTGCCATGTCAGCACCCAGAATCCAAACCTGTGAAACCCTGGACCACCAAAGTGGAGCATGTGAACTTAACCACTCGGCCACAGGGCCGGCCCCTATTTATTCTATTTGTTTTTTTTTTTTTTTTTAAGAATTTATTTTTCCCTATTCTCCCCAAAGCCCCCAGGTACACAGTTGTGTATTTTTAGTTGTGGGTCCTTCTAGTTGTGGTATGTGGGATGCTGCCTCAGTATGGCTTGATGAGCGGTGCCATGTCCACGCCCAGGATTTGAACCGGCAAAACCCTGGGCCGCCGAAGTAGAGCGTATGAACTTAACCACTCAACCACCGGGCTGGCCCCTATTTATTCTATTCTTGATGCTTATCAACTTTTTCCAAAATTTCTATGATACACTTCATTACCTTTTATAACAAAAAATTTTCAATTAAAGGACAAAAGCAAAATTAAATATGAAATATCTAAATCAGGGAGCATTTGGGCCAAAAGTGCTTTAAAAGGGTACTAGAACGCAAGGAAAAATGTAACACTGCTGGAAAACTGGCCAACTACTTTTTCTCTATAAGTTATCATTAACTTTGTGCTAGAAAATGTTTAGAAATTTTTTAAATAAATAATTCAGGGGCCGGCCAAGAGGCGCAGCAGTTAAGTTCACATGTTCCACTTCAGTGGCCCAGAGTTTGCTGGTTCGGATCCCAGGTGCAGACACGGCATTGCCTGGCAAGCCATGCTGTGGTAGGCCTTCCACATATAAAGTACAGGAAGATGGGCAGGGATGTTAGCTCAGGGCCAGTCTTCCTTAGCAAAAAGAGGGGGATTGGCGGCAGGTGTTAGCTCAGGGCTAATCTTCCTCAAAAAAAAAAAAAAAAATCAAAAAAAGAAATTCAAACAAAGGCACATCTAAAGCTGCTGGCATACTACTTGAGAGTCTTTAAAAATCCTTTAAAAATCACATCCTGAAAATGATTAAACACTGCTGTAAAAAGTTTTATTAAAACCAATACAGGAGGGGCTGGCCCTGTGGCCGAGTGGTTAAGTTCGCGCACTCCGCTGCAGGCGGCCCAGTGTTTCGTTGGTTCGAATCCTGGGCGCGGACATGGCACTGCTCATCAAACCACACTGAGGCAGCGTCCCACATGCCACACCTAGAAGGACCCACAACAAAGAATGTACAACTATGTACCGGGGGGCTTTGGGGAGAAAAAGGAAAAAAATAAAAAATCTTTAAAAATATATATATATAATTACTCTTTAAAAAAAAAAAACAATACAGGGGCCAGCCCCGTGGCCAAGTGGTTAAGTTCTCGAGCTTCGCTTTGGCGGCCCAGGGTTTCACCAGTTTGAATCCTGGGTGTGCAAATGGCACCGATCATCAAGCCATGCTGAGGCGTCATCCCACATGCCACAACTAGAAGGACCCACAACTAAAAAATACACAACTATGTACCGGGGGGCTTTGGGAGAAAAAGGAGAAAAATAAAATCTTTAAAAAACAAAACAAAACAAAAACAATACAAAAGCTAGTTTTAAAGCTTATACCTTGAGCCAGGTACTTTAAGAGCTTTCACAGATTCTCTTTAATCCTGACAACCTCAAAATGTTTTGCAGTTTAATTTTTGTAAGTCTTTTATATGTGAATCCAATGACTTAAATAAGTTTTGAGTATAAGATTTTTATAAAAGACATTAGTCTATTAATTACACATAGTAGTCCAAATACTTACATGTCTTCAGGCATCCAATGAAGCAAAAGTTTTATCTTTCCAGAATCTTCTTTTCTCTTAGCTATTACCTAGTAATGATATGAAAGAAATCATAAAAACAACTTGTAAAACATTATTTTAATGTATCATAAAAAAGTACTTTTGATCCGAATCAAGAACTTTTAAGCGTTCACATCCTGGACCAGATATCACCACCACATCTCGTTCTGCTCTGCTTTGTAGCAATTTCACCTCTGCTCATACATTTTCACAAAAGCAAAAGAAGAAAGGAACTGAAGAAGCTTTGTATAGCCAAATACTAAAACCATATTATCCTTATTAAAGGACTCAAAATGCTATTTAGTTTACAATCAACTAAATCTGCAGCTTAGCTAGCTTGCAGACCAAGAATCCATTCTGGCTGGAATATTTCTAGGAACAAATAAACAGTAAAGAAAAAATACTGCTGGGAAGGGAAAAAGTCTCTAATTTACTACTAAGGTATTTGCTGTTGGCTTGGGGGGTTTTTGTTGGTTGGTTGGTTTTACTTTAAAAGAAACATTGGCGAATCAGTGTTCAGGTTCAATTTTAAAGAATCTAAACTAAAGGGTGGATCAACCTATACAAAAAGACCTATAGAAGTGTAAGAAAAACAATACACTTGTCATTCATTACCAGATTCTGAAAATTAAGGTAATGTTTAAATAAAAGAAAAACAGATCAAAATGCTATTTTATAACTCTTACAACTTCCACATTAACAAAATTGGCACTTCAGCGTTTCAATAATTTAAATCTCCATATTTTCTACCAAATTTAAGTTCCAAACAACCACACGAAATGTTATGTGTCATCTTCCAAACATATTAGCACTGAGTAAAATCAGCACTTTAAACAAAAATAAAACACTTTCTATCTTCATTATTTAAAAACCTATAGTCAAGTACCCTAACTCAAGGCTTAGCAACAAGACTAATTCAAAAGCCCAAAAACAGAGCTGTAGATGCTAAAACAAAATACTTTACAAAGAAGTAAGATATAAAAACAATGCAAACTCATCGAGCCCAGCAAGCCCACTGACTGGTAACTGGGATTCTGCTGACCTCTTCTGGAGAAGGCGCGAAAGAAAAGGTTCCAATTAAAGAAGACTAATTCCACAACGTAGTACTTCACAGACATTTTTCTGCCAATTGTTTCACTAACTGTATGGTTATTTCCTACGAAAGTTAAGTTGATAACTAGGAAACTTAAATTTGCAGCTAGTATTGGACATTCTGGGTACTAAGAGAAGTGATTCTGTTTAACACAGACTGCCTCCACCAAAACCTTCCCGTCACAGAACCTCGGAGAACTTGCTCACCTATCACCTAGCTCCAACGAAGACCTCTCTCCATTATGGATCTTTCTTCCACGTTCCCCAAGAAAAAGCCTTCCTTAGATCACACTCTACCTTTGTGACTTCTCCCCAAGGGACTTCTGCCTCGCCACTGTCACTTGGAGGTGCACATCACCCTTATTCCTTAATTCACAACAAACCTACGTATCATGTCCTTAATCCTCTCAGACGCTTTCTACATTTAGAAAACTTACTTTCATCTTCATAGACTATTTTGACTCTGAGTAAATTTCTAAATTTTCTTTCCAAATTCCTAGTATCATCCCCACTATTTTTAGTTTCTTCATTTTCTGATCACCTCTATTCCTCCCGTGGTGAGCCTTAGGACTTCATCACAAGGAGGTGTTCTAAGGAAAACACATGAAAGTTGGTGCTTTACTTTTTTAACCGTAACCTTATTATCATCACCACTGCTCCCTTATACAAAGAGAGACGTGCTCATTAGTTGGCCATTATTTCATCAGATTTATTGCCCTTCAAATCATTAAATGTTGGTGAATCCCAAACCTGAGACGACTTCTTTCCTATTTTCTGTTTATTTAGTTCCTAGGTGATCTTATCCCGTCTGATATTTTAAATACTAATATGCTCAAAACTTCCATGTTTGCATTTGTAGCCACATCTCTCCTCTGAACTCACTCTTACATCCATCTGCTTACATGATGGAGGCACTACTCTATGAAATGTGTCAAGGTTCCAGCTCTTGATACTCCCCTCCCCCAATCTGCTAGTGCCATAGTCTCTATTAAATGGCAAGTCCATCCTTTTGGCCAGTTGCCCAGAGCAAAAACACTGGAGTCGTGCTTTCCTCACGTTATCAAACCCAACATCTGTTCTATCCATAATTCTTGTCAATACAGGCACACTTTGTCTTACTGTGCTTCACAGATACTGCGTTTTTTACAAGACCCTCCATCAGCAAAAACATTACAACTTGTTGAAGGCTCAGATGATGGTTAGCATTTTTTTAGCAAAAAAGTGTTTTTTAATTAAGGTATGTACATTGTTTTTAGACATATGTTACTGCACACCTAAAAGACTACAGTACAGTGTAAATATAAGTTTTTTTCTAAAGACTGGCACCTGAACTAACATCTGATGCCAATCTTTTTTATACTACTACTACTTCTCCCCAAAGCCTCCTGGTACCTAATTGTATCTTCCTTTTATTTTTTTTTAAGATTTTATTTTTCCTTTTTCTCCCCAAAGCACCCCTGGTACAGAGTTGTATATTTTTAGTTGTGGGTCTTTCTAGTTGTGGCACGTGGGATACCGCCTCAGTGTGGCTTGATGAGCAGTGCCATGTCCATGCCCAGGATTTGAACCTGCGAAACCCTGGGCCACTGAAGCGGAGCATACAAAGTTAACCACTCAGCCACAGGGCCAGTGCCTAAACATAACTTTTATGTGGACTGGGAAACCAAAAAATTTGTATCATTCACTTTATTGTGATATTTGCTTTACTGTGGTGGTCTGCAACCGAACCCACATTATCCCTGAGGTATGCCTGCACTACTTTCATAAGAGATCCAGAATCTGACCCTTCTTAGCATTGCAACCATTCCCATCTCTTCTCACCTAAGATACTGAAAAGACTAATCCCCTTTTCCCCTCATCCTGACCTACGATCTGTTCTCAACACAAAAACCAAAGTGAGCACATTAAAACCTACATGAGAGAAGAGATCAGTGGGTTCTCTAGGCAGGAGGTGAAGGCAGGCATGAACTACAAAGCTACACCAGGAAAACCTTGAGTAACGGGAATGTTCTATATTTTAACTGCGGTGATGGTGGTTTCAAAGGCAAGTACAACTGTCAAAGCTTATAGAACTCTGTACTTCAAATGGGTGCAGTTTATATATATATCATCACAGTCATGCGTCACATAACATTTTGGTCAATGACAGACCACATATTTGACAGCAGTACCATAAGATTAGTACCATATAGCCTAGGTGTGTAGTAGGCTCTACCATCTAGGTTTGTTAAGTACACTCTAGGATGTCTGCAAGATGCAATCACCTAACAATGCATTTTTCAGAATGCATCCCTGTCGCTAAGCAACACATAACTACACCTCAACGAAAATTACTTCGAAAAATCACATTAGACAATGGCTACTCAAAGCCTACTCAATGGGTTCCCAGCACACACAGACTAAAAGCCAAGGTCTTAGTCCAGAAAGGTTCTCCCTATTACCTCTCTGACTTAAGTCCTACTCTCTGCCTCACTCGTTTCCTCCAGCCACACTGCCTACTCACTGATTCTCAAACATACTTAGCATATTCCCACTTCAGGATTTTATACCTGATTTTCCCTCTAATAACAATGGCTCATACCCTCACTTTAAGGCTTTACAATTTTACTAACTTCTCTTGTTTATCATGTCTCTTCCGCTAGAGTGTAGGCATGGTCTATTGTTTTGTTTTACCCTGTTTTGTTCACAGCTGGATCATTAGTACCTGGCACACAGTAGGTGCTCAATAGTTAAGTGGCTGAACAAATCAGCCCTGACACCACACTCTGGGTCTGGAGATATCTTGCTGACTTTTGCAAAAAAGAACAATCACAGACCTACCAAATCATAAACCTGTGTTATCAAACTTCAACGGAGGACTTCAACTGTCACTGCTGAGCTAGCCTCTGGTCTTGCTGAATCCCAACAAAACTCCCAGTGCAGCCACTCTAACTTTCTAGTCTTCAGACCCTCAAATTTTCCTTCCAACTCTTTCACCCATACTTAGATAACTCTACTTCCAATGTTCTTTAAGAGCAGAAGTATAGTACATCTTTCCTCAAATCCAAACTACAGCCCTCATGTGTTCCCAGCTCAGAAAAAGTTTCCTTTTCTTTGTGTCTAATATTCTGCTTTCTTGCCTTTAGTCTTGGGAATCAAAATCAAACTGGGATTTTTGAATCAGGAGGTTAAGTATACACAGAAGAAAAAGTGAAAATGTAGGAAAATCTCATTATTATAGACATGGGAAAAACAGAGATTCAAACCAGCAAAGATACTGATATCAACACTGATCTTTTGTTCTTAAATTTTCATGCATTTTTATTGAAATATAAAAAATAAAACCAAAATTTAGTCTATTTTATATTTCAACAGCCCAAATTAAACAATCTCTTTTTTCCATATATTCAATTCTTTACTCTCTCCCTCGTACCTTTACCAGTCTAATTTCAACATCCACACTTCGGCCCTATCTACCCTATACATTAAAAAACTTGCCTGGGATTTACTGATCCCTAACTATTGGTCTATTTTCTTTAATGTCCTTTTAATATCACACATTTCAGTCTAAATACCACAAAAGCTCTTGCCCTAGAATCCATGACTGGGCTGGGGGCAGAGGTCCACAAATCTTATGGAATGGTAATACTCAACTACCACAACTATACTGTCACACTGGAAATGGTACACAACCTCTCTGGTCCCTAGTTTCACTGTGTGAAAAATCTGAGTTAGGGGGCAGTGATGGTTGAGTGGTGACTAAAAATTCTCTCAATTTAATTTTATGATAACAATAACTTGCCTTAGATGTCAAGTACGCTTCCATTTAAATTTTCTCCATAAAGAAAATCCACTATTGGTTGTTTTCTCGTCTCATTCAGGACTGAAATTTTGTTGCGAAGCAATGCAATAATACAAGATCCTCTTTCAACCTTCTTTACTAAGTAGGTATTTGCCTTTCAAATCCTATAGTGATTATGCACAAAAACACACCATTGGAAAATTTACTTTCTTTAAAATGAAAAACTACCAGGCAGATCCAACACAGCACAGTGTTATAATAGCTGTGTGGGCAGTCAAGTTTTACAATTAAAAAACAGGCAAAAAAAATTAACAGGTGACCTATCAAACTATATAAAGAAAGTAAGCCAGAGAGATCAGAAATCAAAAGGATCAGGGAGAGCAACGGAGGTTAGGATGCATGTTAAATAAATAGGTAGAAATACTAAATAACTGGAGGTAAGTATACATAGAAGAAAAAGTAAAAACACAAGAAAACTTCATTATTATAAAAGATGGGGGGGCTGGCCCAGTGGCACAGAGGTTAAGTGTGCATGTTTCGCTTCAGCAGCCCGGGGTTCGCCGGTTCAGATCCCGGGTGTGGACATGGCACCGTTTGGCAAGCCATGCTGTGGCACGTTTCCCACATATAAAGTAGAGGGAGATGGGCATGGATGTTGGCTCAGGGCCAGTCTTCCTCAGAAAAAAGAGGAGGATTGGCAGCAGTTAGCTCAGGGCTAATCTTCCTCAAAAAAATAAAATAAAATAAACAATAAAAAAAATCAAAAAATAAGAAAATTTTAAAAAAGATGGGAAAAATAGAAATTCAAACCAAACGAAACACTGATATCAACACTGAACTTTCATATTTAAATTCTCATGTATTTTGACTGAATATAAAAAAAAAACAAATTTAGTATATTTTATATTTCAACAGCCAAAATTCAACACTCTCTCTTTTCCAGGGATTCAAATCACCATAATCTGGTCTAAAATTTACCTCAAAAGTCATGTGTCATTTAACGATGAGGCAATGTTCTGAGAAATGCATCATTAGGCTATTTCATCATTGTGTGAACATCACAGAGTGTACTTACACAAACCTAGGTAGTATAGCCTACTATACACCTAAGCTACATGGTACTAATCTTATGGGACCACCATCATATATGTGGTCCACTGTTGACCGAAACATTGTTATGCAGCGCATGACTGTAGTAACTCATGGACACCAAACTACAACAATTTAAAGATGACTGGATAACAAAATGGCAAGGAACATGGCAAGAAACAACAACTCTCTATTAACTCCTAGTTACCTAAAAATAAACTACTTACTGCTTTTTCAAATTTGGTACTTTTCTTTTTCTATGTTGAACAACACAGTCATTCAACAAATATACTGAGTGCCTACTACGTGTTAGGCATAATTCTAGACACTTGGGACACATCAGCGGAACAAAACAAATAAAAATTCCCTCGTTCACGGAGCTTTAATTTGATGGCCATTATCTTATTTACTGTTTAACACAAACTTTAGGTATATATTTGGGGGGGTAAGAGAGGGGCACGCAGCACAGAGGGACATGAGCTAAAAAGAGCTGAACGCTCTCATTTTACAAATGAGGAAACCAGAGGTCAAAAAACACACCTATAGCTTACTTAAGGACAGAGCCTGGTCTTCAAATGCCCAGTAGCCCAAATGCCCCCCCAATATTCCTACGTAGCTCAAACTACAGGATAAAATATCCAATTTAATCATAATGTTTGCTTTATAACCAACACCACAAGTAAATTTTTAAATACTGTTGAAGCAAAAGGTTTTGTGAATTTTGTTAAAATGTATTTTCTTAGATTTTGAGCAATTCAGAAATATGATTGTGAAATTCAAAATACACATTCTTGCAAACTTATATATAGAATTAGAAAAAGAAAAATCAAATACTTACAGTACTATGAAAAACAACACTGTGTCCCTTCCCTAAACTTTCTATGTGAGCTGAGAGGTTAAAGCATATGGCTCGATGCCTTATCGCATCCAGTGTTTGTGCATCGAAGAAATCATGCGGTCGTGCTAAAAATCAATACAAAAGAGAGAAAGAATATTTAGAAGAACATCTCGGTCTGCCAGATAGTCTGTTTTCCACAAAAGTATGCAATAAGTAAGAAAGAGTGAAAAGATTAACAAGTATCTATCTAGTGTTTAAATGTAACATTTTTCTGGCTTTCAAAACGCAATCTAGCTGACAAGATAAAGATGTACAAAAGAAGAATTTCAACTAATGAGTGAACGTGGGTTAATTCTGCCCCTTGGTGTCTAAGGTTCTAACCTCAAACCTCAGGATTCCACATTTCAGCTACTATCTTGTCCATATAATTTTATATTTTACTCCAGCATCTCTCCTGAGCACCAGGCCTGCATTTTCAACAATGTGATGAACATCTCCATCTGTACATCACAATGAGATCGCAAACTCACCACGGCCAACCAGAGAAATACATTTCATCAACACTGTACATCAACATGTAAACAAAATTTTTCCAAATTGGAGAAAGTGGTAATATTATTTTGGGGGTTTTGATAAGTATTTTCTTGATTATGAATAACTCTTGTAATAATAATCTAAGAAAATTATAAATACATTTTTGAATATCAATGAGTCCACCAAAATTCTTTCTAACTCCCAACTCCACCAGTTATCAGCTGTACAACTTTGGGCAAACTGCTTAATCTACCTTAGCCTGTTTCCATATTTGTGAAAGAGAGATACAGCAGCTACAGATTATGATTAAGCAAAACAAATTCACATGAAAAATGCCTGCTAAGTCATAAAACAGGTCATATTAATAAGCTTATACCACTTTTTAAAAATAATCAACTCACAAACCTAGAATAAGCAATCTTTTAGTGTGAACACAATGAAGTTATACATTCAAGATTGAACTTGGTAAGAATATTTTTAAAATTTCAATTTTCATCCCGCTAATATTATTATAAATTGTGCTACTTTAATTCCTAATAAGAATATTGCTCAAGATAAAGAAAATAAGTTGATTATTCTGCAACTGAAGAGCTTTACTAATATATTTAAGTTTTCAAGATCATCTGTAACTGAAAATTCAATTTTACTTACAATAAAAGAAATGTCTTGATCTGCTGGTATAGCATATTCTGAATGAACATGCACGCTGATCTACCCCACTATTGTGATTTACCACTATGTGGCGCGGATTCGCCTCCACTATTCACGGAATTCTCAGAGCACTTACACAAATCCAGAGCTTTTGTGGGGGATGATTTCACCAGGAGGCATACTCAATAAAACACCTAGACAGCCCGTTCTCATTGGATTTTTCCTCAAAACGAAATAAGCAAAACACTACCTAGTAATAAACTAGTAGAACGCACAAGACTAAGAATGCAATGACAATGGGAAATCAATACGAAAACATATTTGACATTTATGGGAGAAAAAAGTCAGGATTTTACCTAACGCTGAGAAACAAATCCCCTTCCTATTATATCTGTGGCTACTGGGGGAAAAATGTGCACTTCTTCCATGCTCTACAAATAAGCTTTTTCCTGAGAAGGATAAGCACTTAGAGAAAATAATAAATAACTCCTCTAAATCATTCAAATCGGTCACTCCTCACTCAAGATTGAAATACAGCAGTCATCACTTGAATTAAATTCACAATAATTAAAAGAGCCTTCAAACTTCAGATTCTATACATTCTATACATTCAGACCTTAACCATGTTAATGTCCATTCTTAAAGTATCAAGAATACTCAACTACAACACTCTCCAAAGCAAGTGTGTGTCATGATCCATTAGAGTAAGGGAAGGAAATAATATCACTTGTTTATTTTTTCACCTCAATGTTTTTCGAAATTCCTTCTTGGTAATCATCTTATAACGTGCGTTAGTGGTTATTACCTGTATACACTGTATAAACGCACGTTAGGATTGAGTGCCCAGGCATTTTTTTTAATTGATTAGATACATACTCAAAAACCCTGGAGACCATGAAAATTTTCCTGTGGTTCCAAATCATACATGTTATCTGATTTTTCCCCCTTTAGGTGTAAGAACGGTATTATGGTCATGTAGAAGACTACCCTTATTCTTAGGAGATGTATTCTTAAAGTATCTTGGACTAAGAACAAAAACGTGTGTATATACAAAGAGTAAGCAAATGAGGCATACTGATAAATCTCTAAGCGAAGGGTATTCAAGTGTTAGTGTATTATTCCTTCCACTTTACTTTCAAGTCTGTCAAAAAAATTTTTTTTAAACTTTCAATTCTTTAAAAACCCTATCAAACGGAAAATTACTTATGCTTCAGTTCTATTATTTATAATGTACTTTTCACCTAGTTAAGTAAAAATGACCCTTCTGAATTACATGAGGAAGGTGCTAGCAAAGTGCTCATTTTAGTTCACTGCCATGGATAGGTACACTTTCAAAGGACTGTTCTGCAGCAGCGGCAACTCTGCCAAGTCAAATCAGCAGTGTCTTAACGGCAGCTGCCCCCAGTAAAAGGTCTTGAATCTCTTCAAGTTCAGACAGTCACAGATTCAGGGCTGTCCTCAAGCTCACCAATAAAACAGGAAACAGAAAGCGTGTTTTCACGCACAATCTCTCCCCTCCCACTCTACTTACACAGCCTGTCTTACTAAGCTAACTGGAAAAAACACCAATGTCAAAAGCAGCCACATACTTAAGTGGTCACTGGTCCTCCATTCTAAACAAAGACTAGATACTCCTGAACCTACAGTCTCTTTACAAGAATAGATGGCAAACTGTACAGGTATTACCAAGCAAATAACGTGAAAAAGTAAGTTTAAATGATTACTGTATATACACTGAGATGAAAATAAGAATGAGGTTAGGTGAACCAGGTGGGAAAAGTATTCTGAGTCCCATAATACATATTCAGCAATTTTCTGTGTGTGACTGCAAGCTACTCAAACCAACACTCAAGTAAAATAACCAGGATGTTATTTGCTTTTATGAAAGGAAGTCAAAAGGAAAATGAATCCATAACCTAAATTCAATAGCCAACTTTGAAAACTAAACATGCTAATTTCAACAATAAGAGATTTGAAGAGTTTTAGGAAAGGTTATTTTTCACTTGTGGTTTGTGCATTTGTCCACTGTAGCTTTGCGGTAGCAAAAAAATTTCACTGTTTTACAGACAAGCTTAACAGTCTGGACAAGTGTCTGGAGTCTCTCCTGGTCTAATTAAATCCAAAGAGAAAGGGTAAAATGCAATCTTTGTTTTTCTTTCAAGTTCACTCTTACGGTGGACTCCCTTTCAGTGCAGCTTCAATCAATCCTACGTCTTCATTCAGGGTAGATTTAATTAACCAGCTGACACTAAGAACCACGCACAGTGCTAGGCTCTGGGGTTTCAAAGTCAATTCCTGGTTCCAATATTGTTTACAAGACTTATCATCAAATTATGTTCTCCCTAAATATCAAGGCTACATCTCATAATCTGGAAATTAAGCACATAAACATTGTACATATGTTACAATATAGACTGTTAAACCCTGAGACAGACTACAACTAGTTTTGCTATCCACACACACCACTTTGGAGTACATACATTACTTAATTTTATTTGATTTTTTCCTTTAACATGTTCAAATTTTTTTTTAAATATTGCTGGAAACACCAATGGTGTCATGTTAAATTTTATTACTTTAGAATAGAATTAAAGTAGCCCCCCAAATCTAATTCTGCACAGGGCTTGTATTCTAAGGCCACATATATACTTACACTCCCTTAGCTGCTACAGATAAAACATACATCACTGAATTCTCACACTGACACACAGGAATTCTATCTATTATTGTTAACGAAAACAGGCAGAGTTTAAGAATGGTAAAAACTGGATCTGCATGAAAGTCCAAGATATAAACAAAAGCCATCTAATACAGATTTTCAGTAAAACACTTACGTAATGAGCGTCGTCTTTTGTTCTTTAATTTCCTTCTTTTGTTCATTCCAGCTTTAGAGGGAGACTCTTCTTTGGCCTTTGGCTGGCTAGAAACTTTTGAGGAGTTCTGCTGACTGAAGTGTGTGGGTACATGGCGAGCTAGCCCTCCCTGAGAAGCAAAGCTGGCATTGCAGCCACCAACAACACACTAAATGAAAATAAAAAAGGATGTCAGGGATGCTGTGAGGACACAAGCATAACACAAACGAGTGAATGTTTCATATTTTCAGAAGGAACTCATTAGTGCTACAGAACTAATTCCAGAAGGGAATTATTAGGGACTAGCACAATTTCTTTGTTTTATTAAGTTTATTAAGTTGCCCAATAAATACACATTGGACAGTGGCAGACTCCCCCATATACTGCTCTTTTCACTATATGCAAGCCACAAGTAGTGGGCTCTTCTTCCTAGAAAAATCTGGTTTTGAATTAATCACTTTTTTAAGAGGAGTTGTTGTTTTTATATCAAAGAATTAGATATCCTGACAACTACTTGCATTCCTGAATTTTTAAAATTATTTTTATCTTAAAATACATGCTACTTTAAAACTTTCAGCAGCCTCCCTACTGTTCTCCTCTGTTAGGTAGGAAAGAAGTAGAATCACACTGACTTTTAAATTATTGGATCTAACTTCTCAGAAGAAGACTTATGCTCAGGGTTGGTCTTATGCAAACCTTCACGAGTTCCATTAAATACTGCCTCTTTAGCCTTCTGTACTTGCAAGATTGAGAAAAGGTTGACTACCCCAGGCACCTAGGGGATCTGCTATTCCAACAACGAATGCAAAATGTTTGGACAACACTAAAATTACAATGCACAACTTAGGTACAGTACAAGTGTATGATTTCTAGTTAGATCTTAGGAAATAATATTTGCAGGTCTTCTATCAAATGAATGTTATTAATTAAAACAAACACCATTTTATAAAATGATCCCCAAACAGCAAAATTCACTTTTCTATTAGAAACTCAGCTCAGTTAGTTTCTCACTTGAAATCAAATTCCAATCATGCAAATTTGTCATGTTTAACACCAAATATATCCATCACTTTACTACTAGGTGGTTCAACTTATATTACAGTTTGTCTAGATAACACCATCAAAAATCTACATGCTTCCAGGCTCTTTCTTTCAATGCAAGCAGCTCTACCATTTTAAACTTCTAAAAACACAATACAACCCTCTGCGAGTAGAGATCACAACTTTATTCACAAAGTCTCTCTAAAGCTGCTCCAGTGAAAAGGAGCCTCACACTCCTTTCAGGATAGCCTCATACTAGATACTTATCCCAACTCATCCTTTCCATGCATTTTGAAGGCAGGAACATAATTTTTTGAATATATGCATTACCAGAAGCATCGTGCAAAATCATCGATACTTATTAAATATATTAGCAGAAGTAAGCTGTTTGTAGATTTTGATAAAATCAAAGTTGGCTGAAACACTTCACAGCAAGCTACTTACAGAGTGCCATTAATCATTACTCTACTTATTTTGATATACAAGAGACTTCTTATGCGCTGTAATGGCAGTATCTCAGTATTGCTAACAAAAACCTTTGCCCATTCTAGGGTGCACACGCTAAGTTAAGAGGCAGAGGAATGATTTGAGATTTCAGTCAAATATGTATTTACTCTATGTCCAGTACTACGCGGGATGCTAAAAGTGTAAGGATGAATAAGATACAGTTCCCACCTTGGAAGAGCTAATACGTGGTCAGCAAGACATACAGATAAAGTGATAACTTCAAAGGATCTAGTGAGGGGTAAAGCACAGGGTACTATGGGAATCCTGAAAAGAAGCGATTAGCCATAACCACTACTTTAACATTAGTATTTCACTTAAATCTTACAATGACCCTATCAATAGTGTGGACCTCAGAGAATTCGCATCAAGAATGTTCAGCTACAGGTTCTGAGCATGACAAGTTAAGCATCTAGGCTACTGAATTCTTACAATCTCAATTCTACACATATTTTGAATACAAACAATACTAGGTTTGGGGTTTTTCACCCCCCCATGAGGAACATTAGCCCTGAGCTAACATCTGCCACCAATCCTCCTCTTTTTGCAGAGAAAGACTGGCCCTGAGCTAACATCCGTGCCCATCTTCCTGTACTTTATATGTGGGATGCCTGCCACAGCATGGCTTGACAAGCAGTGCACAGGTCCGCACCCAGGATCCAAACCGGCAAACCCCAGGCCGCCAAAGCTGAATGTGCGAACTTAACCACTGTGCCACTGGGCCGGCCCCAGAACATTGCTGTTTAAAGATTCCATCTTCTCTAGATTACTACATTGCCAGAGAATGACAAAGCCCACCAAAGTAGACACTAGCCAAGTGCTGCTACTCTAAGTAATGCCACTATAACTAAGAAGCTGGATTAATTTTTATTATTATTTATTGGGGTGAAATTCACATAACATACTATTTTAAAGTGTATAATTCAGAGGTCTTCAGTGTATTCACAATGTTGTATAACCACCCAGCTCCACATCCTTGTCAACACTTGTTGACTTCCGTTTATTTTTACTAAAACCATCCCAGGTGAGTATGAAATGGTATCTCACTCTGGTTTTGCTTCGTATTTCCTTACTAACCACTTTAATTTTTAAGTTGAAACCTGATATTCAATTTAGCTACTGAAAAACTTTTAAGTATGTTTGGAACAATCTGGGTATGTGAATCTACTTCTCCAACTGCAAATCTAAATACAGATCTTTTAGTGTCTGAATAGAGAGAGCTTTAAGTACGTTATTCTTAAGGGGTTACTTTTGCACCGTCCAATACATTTTAGCTATTAGACACATAACAGGTACTAAGCACTTGAAATGTGGCTACTCCAAATTGAAAAATGTTCTAAGTGTAAAATACACACCAAATCTGGAAGACTTAGTACCAAAAACAGTAAAACATTTCATTAATTTTACATACTGATAAGATGTTGACATAATAATATAATGGGTTATGTAAAAGATATTATTTAAATTATCACTTGATTCTTTTTAATTATTTTAACGCAGCATTTGAAAATTTTAAATAACGTATTTGGCTTACCCATATTCCCATTATACAGTACTGTCACAGAATAAACCATACAATACTTACTTTCCTCACTTTTCAATTTTAGAAGATATCACCCTCATATTTCCTAACACTCGCTCTAAAAACGAACATTAAATAAGCACCTATTGTGGCCCATGAGTCAGACACTTGAAGGAATACAATACAAATAAGACAATCTTTGCCCTCAGGTTCACGGTTTAGTATTAGTTACTGAAACAAATTTGTTGAAAAACTCCACATGACAATGACAGTTCAGATCTACGTTCAGGTTTAAATTCTGAGAGATTTGTGATATGACTCCCCAGGATTATCCTTAATTGTAAGATCCCAGTAGGCTAGTTAGACTCATTTTGTTCCTGGATTGTTCAACACTGTACAAAATAGTCCCTGACAGCATCGAGAACTGAGAGAGTAATAGCCAAAGTTTATTTCAGGGGCCAGCCCCGTGGCCGAGCGGTTGGGTTCACGTGCCCCACTTCAGCGGTGCCAGGTTTTGCCAGTTCGGATCCTGGGCACATACCTAGCACCACTCATCAAGCCACGCTGAGGTGGCATCCCATATAGCCCAACTAGAAGGACCTGTGACTAGAATATACAACTATGTACTGGGGGGCTTTGGGGAGAAGAAGAAAAAAATAAATTAAATTAAATACATTTTTTTTTTTAAAAAAAAGTTTATTTTAAGCAGCAATGAGAATTCTAATATAAAATTGTTTTATCTTAGATTTTGATCATTCATCAATCAAGTATCATAAATATAAAAACAGAAAACAGAAAAGTAGAGAGAGAATTTAGAATTTGAGAAAGGGTGCTTTTATTAAAAAGGAATGTAATAGAATCACACACATTTCACTTAAATACAAATTCTTTTACCCTTAAAGGGGAAAAAATTTTAAGCACATCTAATCAACATTCTACTAAGTATATATCCCAGAAAAAGCAGTGAGAGACGAATCTGCTGTTGCCTCAAATGGCCTTAGTACCTTCATTCCTCTTAACATGAACATTTCATCGTGCTGAGTGTGATTTTTAGTGTTCAAATATTCATGTTATATTGTCACCTACACATACAACAATGACCCCTGAACTCAAGCCACCACACAGTGTTCTGATGAAAATGCAACCTGTTTCAACCAGTAGGAAAAAAAACTCGTTGGACACTCATTGTTTTCAATATTCTAGCTCCCAAATCCACTGAAACACGCTATACATGCTGGCTACCATTGTGGTCAAGTAGCTGTTCTAAAATTTGCAACATGGAATTACTGTTTTTTTCAAGCAGACCTGTTAAAATGGAGCAATACTAAGACTGTCTTAGTACTAACAAAGACAGTCTTATTCATATTTATATTCCTAGAAGTGCTATGCAAATCTACAGGGGGCTACTGAAACAGAGCAGAAAGCACCAGTTTCACAGAAGATATGACAGTATTAGCAGGTGATCTAAAGGAAAACCTAAACTCCACATAGAAATGTTGATTTCTTAGCTTTGACAAATATACCACAGTAACGTGAAATGATAACATCAAGGGAAACAAATTGGGTGACGGTACATGGGTACTCTCTGCACTATCTTCTTAACTTTTCTGCAAATATAAAATATTTCCAAAATAAAAAGCTTTTTTTAAAATTCCAGGTAGAAAGCACAGCCTATACAAAACCACAATAAGGACAAAGTGTGATCTATTTGAAAACTACAAGTACTATAGGTATGGCTGGAACACAATTTCCTATAAGGGTATAGTAAGGGAACAAGTGAGTGGAAAAGTAGGTACGATCAGAGATGAAGACCTTATCATGTGTCATGCTAAGAACTTCGGATTTTAATTTGTAGAGAGTGAGCACTTACCAAGGATTTCAAATAACAGACTGACCAATAGAACCACAGAAGATGAACTAAGGAAAAAGGGAAGTGAGCAGTAATAGTCAGATTCAAAATACACTGAGGGTTAAACTGACAGATTTCCTACACATTTAGGGATAGGCATAGAAGAACTTAAGAAAGAAATCAAGAATAAAGCAGGGCTCCTAAAAGTCAGAGTGACGGATGAACGATCTTACCATTTACTGAGACTACTAAAGAGCCATGTTTGGGATGGAAAACTTCAAGATTTTGCACGTTAAGTTTGAAATGTTCTATTAGACATCCAAACCAAATATTCTATTCTGGAATCCAAGAGGGAAAGGTAGGACTAGAGATAAACACCTGGGAGTAATCAGAAAATAAATAGTATGTAAAACCAAAGGACCAGATGAGAACACCTAGGGTGAGAACTTTTAAGAAAAGAGAGCACTCTCCAACAATTAGAGTCTAGGAGAGTGGAGGCCAGCAAGGCTAGTAACTAGGAAGGAGCAGACAATGAGTCTGGGAGTAGGGGTAGGAAGAGCGGGGATGAAGAACAGACAAGAGTGGTATTAAGGAGGCCTAGAGAAGAAAGTGTAATAAAAGCAAGATGCCACATGCACAGAGTAAATTCCTTTATGCTTTTCTTTTCCTTTTAAAGACCAGTGAACTGGTAATTGCATTTACCATAGAAATGTTCTCTGGTATCAGCTAATCTATCAGCTATAATAAGTGATATTTCTCTTAGAGAGTCTCCTATTAAGAGAAGTATCTTGTAGAACAGAGGTTCGTAAGCCTGGGTGCACATCCAAATCACTTAAAAGATTTTTCTAAAATATAGCAATGCCTGAGATTCTAATTTAATTGGCCATGAATGCGACTCAGGAACCAGGATTTGGATACCCAGTGGCACAGTTCATATAATAAAGGAAGAATTACCTCTTGATTCTTATTATGTATGTAGGTGAGGTGATGGGATGTGTTAATTAACTAGATGGAGGGAATTCTTTCACAATGAACATGTATATCAAACCACCACGATATATACTTTAAATACCTTAAAATGTTGTTGATTATATCTCGATAAAGCTTAAAAAAGAGCAAAAGGTTTTAAAATTATCAGTATCAACTATCATTATTAAACAGCTCATAAAGGAACTGAAGAAGGAAATTATTTCATCACCCATCACAGTAGTGAGGGATATAACAGCTTAAGTGTGATTTGATAAAATTTCTTTCTTCTTTATCAGCAATTTAGGCTAGGTTCTTGATTCCAAAACACCTAAGAGATCAGCTATTTTAAATATCAGGCTTGAACGTCTGAGTTTTTCAAGCACTGCTCTATCACAACAAGAAGTTATCCAAATGCATCAATATTATGAACAAGGTCATTCATGCAGAGCTCTAGAAAAGTAGTTGTTGAGGAAAAATTACAATAAATAAATTAACCCAAGACAACTAAGTAACTATAAATACTGTGTCCAAAGTAAACAGAAACACTGGAATAGGGGGACACAAGTCTGGAAAGAAAGTAAAGCTATTGAGCTGATCTGAAAAGTACAACTACATAATTTCTAACACATGCAAATGTATCCATTGCCATAATGGTAATAAAGTAAGGGAAAAGAAATCAAAATAATCACGAAACATACTGTATATAACTAATTTTTATTTTCTTCAGTAAAGAAAACTATTTCCAAGCATGGTGTGGTTGAAGCCACTTAAGTATGACAAAGCTTAACATGAGATGACTAACAAAAATCAGAATCACAATTAAAGAAAAAAAGACCAAAAGAATAGGTGAAAGAATAAAAAATGTTTTCCAAACCTTTAATAATCAAAATGTTTCACTAGGTTTAACCAAATGGCAGCAGCAACTCCCCTTCCCACAAACTCTAAATGTAGACACAAAGCACAGGGAGACACGCAACACAGTGAACACGGGAGGGAGGAGCTTATCTAGGAATTATCTTTGCACTTTAATTACCACAGATAAATATTATAAAAACACAAGGCAAAGAAACTATATTTGTGTTTTAGGAGTATATTTGATTTTACAAAAACTAAAATTTCATAATGAGCTGACATGATCAATTATTTTCATATGACACTATCTTATCAGGCATAAGACAGATAAGTTTAGGGAACATAAAATTAGGCTTAAACCTAAATGACACAACTATGACTTTAATTTATTTCCCATATCCAGTCAATGAGCTCTCACTGACTTCCAGCTTCTGGCACCCTTGCCATTACCAGCACCCCAAAGGAGACTCTTAGGATTCAGATCTTAAGACAGCTGCCCCACAAGCCACATGAGCAAAGACTGATAGATCCAATATATAAAAATCTGTATTAGATGAACACCAAAAAAAAATGACAGTCGTGGATTATAAGCCAAAGAATAAAATAAGAACACGTGTCCATTCCACAGAAAGATGAATGATTAACTGATAGAACAAAGAACAGAAAGCACTGTAAGTAGAATACCAACGAACGAATTCAGATGGGAAGACAGAAAAATACTCATTTTGTAACCCTCATAGTAATAATTGATTCAGGCGAGAATCATCAATGGATACTAAAACTAGTTCTAATGGGGATGTAGGTTCAAAGTATCTCTCCAAAAATTATTAATTGTAAAGACACAAAAAATAAGTTTACAATGGAGAACCTAGCAAATTTCACTTTAATCAAGTGATGCTAGGTAACTGCATCCACGATGGAACAAATCAAGTGTCCCCTGAACTGATACAGTAAGCATTTTGTTTTATTTTCTCCACAAGTGCATAAAGTGAATCTGATCACCAAACAATCTCAAAATGAGGAGCGTACAAAATAAAAGGTTTACACACTTCAAAAATATCAGTGCCGTGAAAAATAAAGAAAGGCTGAGGAAAACTAAATGCAATCGTAAACCAAGGGGGAAAAAACAGCTATAAAGGACATTATTGAGACAATTAGTAGAATATGCATAGCTAATAGCATCAATGTTAATGTCTGGATTTTGTTAACTGTACTAATGTCATGTAAATAAATGTCCTAGTGCTTAGAAAATACACATACTGAAATATTTAGGGATATTGCTCCTCTCAAATGGTTCCCCAAAAATATGTGTGCGTTGGGGGTGTGGATAGGTAGGGAAGGAGAGAGAGAGAGATGGGGAGAGGGAGAAAGACAGATGGAGAGACGATGATGGATAGATAAATACACATAGAGCAAACGTGGCAAAATCTTAACTGGTGAATCCAGGTTAAGGGTAAATGGGAGTTCTTCATACGTGTATGTGTGAGGGAAAATACATGGGAGTCAGTGCATCTTTTCTGTAAAATGAAATTATTTCAAAATTAAACAGTTTTAAAAATCTGCATTTTAGAAAAAGCACCATAAAAAGTGAAGAAAAATGTCAAAATGGGGAAAATATTTAACTCCTATCACAGCAATGATGCACTTTTTTTCCTACTTTACAAAAATGAACGAGTTCGAAAAGATTTCCATTCTAAAAATACAAAAATAACAGAAAAAAACAGTAATGTGAATATACAGAAACACATTTACATTGTATTTACATTGTACATATCTACAGTGTATATACACAGAAATGCATACTAATCTCAATACACAGAAACATCTAGATGGTAGAACAAAGAAAAATTAAAGAGAAATGACAAGCTAGGCAAAATATCTATTAGATATAGCAAATACATACATTTAAAATTGAGTTTTTAAAAATCAGAAAGAAAAAATCCAATAGAAAAAAAGGCAAAACAAATGAACAAGCAATGCAGGGAAAAAAACCAAATAGCCAAAACATGTAAAGATATTCAAACCTTGCTAGCAGTCAAAAAAACTGCCTAGCAGATTGGCAAAGATAAAACAGACTACTAACGCCAAGGTTCAGCAATGTTGTGGAGAAGGAGAAACCGCCACTGCTGGTTAGAATATCAATTGGTATGTTTCTCCAGAGGAGGAATTTAACGACACCTATCAAAAGCAAGTCTATACGTTTACCCTTTGACCTAGCAAAACAGCTTCTAGAAATTTATATTAGCCGACAAAAATCGTCGATAAAAATGTATTCATTGATTACATTATTCTTTATGTTGGGGAAAACTGAAAAGTTAAATATCCATCAAGAAAAGAATGGTTAGGGCCAGCCCTGTGGGTGAGTGGTTAAGTTCGCAGCCGCAGCATGGCTCGATGAGTAAGTGGTGTGTAGGTCTGCACCTGGGATCCAAACCTGCAAACTGTGGGCCGCCACCAGGCCAGCATCGTGTTTTTTAAGATATGAAATAAACTGAACTCTTCAAGGAATGCTTGAAGAATACTGTAAATATAATAGAAAAGGCAAAAAAAAAAACAAAATACAAATAATATTAGAATAATCAAATTGCCAGACTAACAGACAGTAAGAGATAATAACAGGAATCTAAAGACAACACACAGTCCATCTATCACACAGGAGCCGTTCTGCATTACAACTTATTGAGAGGCACTAGAGCACAAGTGGTTAAGGACACAGAGCCTGGGTTCACATCGCCTCTGAAATCCTCAATCTGCCACTAACTGCCCAGGACCTGAGAGCACATTTAATCTCTGCTTACCCCCGTTTCCTCACCTATAAAATGATGGCAACAACTATAATTACCCCAAAGACTTGTCGTAAGGATAAAATTTTTGTTAAAATATCTAATGCAATAAAGTATATATGTACATGCAAAGACTCTTCACCACAGCATTATTCAAGCCTTTGCTATCAAGATTATTTCTGACCCCTACTTCACCCTCCTCAATACACAAGAAATACTAGAATAGTCAAAAAGAAACTTCTTGCAACCAATTGCTCTTACATTTAATTTCTAAATAGTCCAAGCTTGTTAGTCAGAAATATTTTTAGAAACATTTTCAAATTGCCACCATAAAGTATCGCCTACGTATATGAAACTACATGTTATTCCCTAAATAGTCCACTCATTCTTTTATGCTTCCTTTTCTTTCTCTCAAAAGTACCTATTCTCCGTAATTAGATAGCAGTGATAGTTGCACAACTCTGTGAATATACTAAAAACACTGAATTGTACACTTGATGAATTTTATGGTATGTAAATTATATTTGAAAATATGTGCGTGTGGTGGTTGCCCGGTCAGCTCAGTCGGTAGAGCATGAGACTCTTAAAATATGTGCGTGTGTGTATCTGAAATGATCTGTCACTGTAAGACAAAACTCTCAGCTTCTGTGTAAGTCCCTCTTCATCTTCATATACTGAGGGCAGGCAAACATTTTTTAGACAGAATACAAAAAGCAGTAACTATAAAAAGAAATAGTTAATAAATTAGGTCTCACTCAAATTAGAAACTATTCTTCAAAAGATCCCATTAGGAAAGGTAAAAAGGATAACCAAAGACAGACTGGAAGAAGGTATTTGCAATACATATATCTGACAAAGGACTTGTACCCAAAATATATTAAAAAATAGATGTAATAATAAAAGACAAACCATTCAATAAAATAACAGGCAAAGACTTGAATAGGCACTTCACTCAAAATAGGATATTCAAATAGCCATAAGCACATGAAAACGTGCTCAACGTCATTACTCACCAGGGAAATAAAAAAGCCACAATGAGATACTACACATCCACCAAAATGGCTAAAATTAAAAATATCAATAGAGAGAGCAACTAAAACTCTCATCTACTGCTTGTGGGAACATAAAATGATACAACCAATCTGAAGAAGAGTCTGGTAGTTTCTAAAGCTAAGTATGCCCTACTGTATGACTCAGCATTTCCACTCATAGATACCCAGCCAAGAGAAATGAGTATATGCATGCAATCAGAAGACATGTACAAGAATGTACACAGCGCAGCTTGATTAGTAACAGCCAAAGACTGGAAACAACCCAAATGCCCATCAGCATGAGAATGGATAAACTGTGGTTTATTTGTTCAATGGAATACTCCTCAGCAATTTTTAAAAGATGATTGGTTTATACAACAACATGGACAAATCTCACTGATATTTTGTTAAGTGAAAAAAGCCAGACACAAGAGTTCACATAACTAAACTGGGATGATAAAAATCATAAGATGGCCTGGGGGAAAGCTTAGAGGATGAGAAAAGGGACAGACTGGAAAGGAACGTTAGGAAATCTTGTTTTACTGAAAACATTCCTCATCAGGGTGGTGGTTACACAGGTGCACACACACATATAAAACAAATCTTTAAAGGGTTGAACACAAGTGTACTATGGACACTTTAACGTATATTATGTTTTGTTATATCTAAAAAAATTCTTTTTTTCAAAAAAAAATAAGAAACTTGCCCAAAACATCACCTCATCACCTCCTCTCTATAGTCAACTCCCGCTCACCTTCTACTACGCTTTCCCAGCCCCCATGACAGCCAATTTAATTGATCCCTAATCTACATTTCCAGAGAACGTTTTATAGGTCACTATTAAAGCACTTAAAGCATTTCATTATTTAAATCTATTTAGATGCGTATAAACTTAAAGAACGCATGCTTCCTGTCTTTCTTATGCACCTTGCTTCCAAAATGCCAAGCACAGTGCCACGTACTGCAGACATCAATAAATGTTTTCTTCATATAATGATTGCTCTCACTTATACAAAAATGCCTCACTAAACCAAACCCCTTAACTTTTGTCTTTTAAAGACAATTTCTTTCCTCTCCTCCAATGAAAATCTTCTACAGCTTCTATAAAGAGGATTTGAGGGGAACACCCATTTGTACAGGCTTTGAAATTAAGTGGCACATCATAATATTATAACCAGAACTGCTGCCTTAAAGAGAAACATATGAAAATACACACAATGAGAAAGTAAATGATTCTTTTACTTTAACAACAATAATATCTTACATTTACTGGACACATACTGTACTATTCTGTTAGGTAACTAGCAATACCAATTACACATTAGACAGGAAGTTAAAAAAGCTGTCTGAGGTCACACGTGTCTAACAAATGTCGAAGTCAGGATCTACAGGATCACTACAGGAAAAACTAAGGTGTTAAAGTTATAGGATCCACATGCCAACAGAAAGGTCAACGAAACCAAAGAAAGAAAAAAGAAATCCAAACAGTTAGATGTATGAAAAGATGCCCAACTTAACTCATAATGAAAGAAAAGCAAATTAAAACTACATTAGGGTGCAATTTCTCACCTACTGGATAGAGAAAAATCCAAAAGTGTGACAATACCCTCTTCGCAAGGCTGTGGAGAAGGTAGACATTCTAATATTGCTGAAGAGAGCACAATCCCTAAGGAGGGCAGCTTGACAATGTTTATCCAAATTACCAATGCTTATACAGCCTTTGGTTCACCCACTCCTAACAGCTGTGGGAAATCTTTCCTACATACGTAATTATACATGTACAAGATGCCATACATGCAAAGACTCTTCACTGCAGCACTATGTGTACAGTCATGCGCTACATAACGAGGTTTCAGTCAAAGACAGACTGCACAGACAATAGTAGTCTCATAAAATTAGTGCCAAATAGCCTCGGTGTGTAGTAGCCTATACCACCTAAGGTTTGTGTGAGTACACTCTAAGGTGTGGACATGATGATGAAACCACCTAACGATGAACTTCTCAGAATATACCCATTGTTAAGTGATGCATGACTGCAACAGCAAAAGACTAGAAAAAATCCAAGTGTCCATATAAGGTTGGTGAAATAAACTGCTACAGCAACACAATGGAATACCATGAAGCTATTAAAAAAAGAGAGGGGCACACCCAGTGGCACAGCAGTTAAGTGAGCACGTTCCGCTTCAGCGGCCCAGGGTTTGCTGGTTCGGATCCCAGGTGCGGACATGGCACTGCTTGGCAAGCCATGCTGTGGCAGGCGTCCCACATATAAAGTAGAGGAAGATGGGCACGATGTTAGCTCAGGGCCAGTCTTCCTCAGCAAAAAGAGGAGGGCTGGCGGCAGATGTTAGCCCAGGGCTAATCTTCAAGAAAAAAAAAGAAAGAAAGAAAAGAAAAAAAAGAATATTCTCTATGAACAGATATGGAAAGATCTCCAGTATAAAGAATGTTAAAAAAGCAGGGTGCACATAACACACAATACAAGACGTTAATAATGGAGGAAACTTAGTATAGGGAATATGGAAACTCTATAATCTTTGTAATATTTCTAAGTCTACAACTGCTCTAAAATTAAAAGTTTATTAAAAAAAAAGCAAGGTACAAACAGTACATAGTCTACTAGATTTTTGCGTAAGAAGGGAAGGAGAATGAGACTACATATTTATTTGCTTGTAGTTCCATAAAGAAATACTAGAACAATTTACTAGAAATGAATGACAATGGCTATATATTTGGGGGAGAGAGAATAAGGGAACAAGGAGTAAGATGTTTCGATGTAAAGTACTTCTTTATAATTTCTTAACTTGGTAATGATCGTCTTTTCAAAAGAAAAATTAAGTGATTTTAAAAAGCAACTCCAGAAGAATCATCTCATTCTCTAATGAATTGCAAGGGATGTTTCCAGCATAGTATTTACCCACCAGTAGGTATTAGGGGTTTAACAACTATTAAACTTCTTTAAAACACAAACTTTTACTCTCCATTGTATATGTTTCTCATAATTACAAACCAAATATTTTGTTTAATCTTTAACAAAGATAAACAGAAAAATGCTTTTTGTGGAAAACTTGCTCTGTATCCGAATTACCCAGAAAACATGTACTTGACACAGTGATTTACAACAAAGCACTGTAACATGACCTCAAAACTGAGTAAAAGAAATTAAAGCCCTCAATGATCCATAATTTCATTTTTTCATATAATTAGTATTGTTTGCTAATAAAAATGCTGAAACATTTGAAAGTGAGAGAACAGAATCAGACAACAAGGTATTAAACAACAGCCAACCAATTTAAAAGACATGCATTTAAATGGTCTAGCCTCTAGCTATATTCAAGACCCCTGACGGTGACTTTTTTCCTATTCTCCAAATTTTAAAAGTGAATTAAATTATCTTCACCTCTATCTGTTTTTGAAACTGCACGCATCTACAGGAATGTCAAAACAAATGGCTCTTTTAAAAATTTTTAGAAGGGCAAAAGTACGCCCATTAAGAAACATGTCAACTTAAGTTGAAATTAAAAAACAAAAAACTTACATACACTTAACTTACCTTGAAAGGTTTGTCTCCACTGTGTGTCAGCATGTGCCTCTGTAACCAACTCTGACTGGTTGACGGAGTGTTATATACTTTACAACCTTTCCATAAGCAAACAAATACCTGTTAAAAGAAGAGCCATAATAATTTTCATCACTTATTTCAAAGAGTTTTATTCCTTGTAAGCGCAAAGAACATGCTGAAAGTCTTCAATTGACAAAAAGAGCCATTTAATGTCTGAGCCAATCAAAATGCTTAACGTAGGTAGTTAAACTTTCTAAACATCCTGCATGGGAGGCACAGTTCTAACCCTTCCCCCTTAAGGCTGCTGCCCGGTCCCTCAACAAGGAACTGACACACCATTCCCAAAGTGCCCTTCAGAAGGAAATATACACATTATTAACAATATATCCTTAGCCACTGGGACTATGGACTATTATTTACATTTTTGTACTTAGTGCATGGGAAAAAAGTATGTATTAATTGCAAATATCAGGAAAATATACAAAGAAACAATGAAAATAAATCAAAATAGTAAAATGTCAATTAGTAGATACTGATAGTTTCATCTTCAAAAATGAGTAACACAATTAAACTACCAAGTCACAATTTTTCTGCTCTTGACTGCCTATTCTCACAAGCATACTATTTATTTTTATGTTGTCCTTTTCATTAAAAATGATTTCCAATGATCTTGATTATAAAGCAAAACAACACAAAATGTTAAATTATTATAGTTTCAAAAGCAACGGGCACAACTCTATCATCATATTAGATCCATGTTCTTGGATTCAGGCAACTTAGTATGACTGGGTTTGGAACGCACAATCTAAGAAGTGACAATCTCATCTTTATCATCTTCCTACTAGTCAGAGACCAGTTTCCTGATTATACTTCCATCAAACTGAACACTGAAAACTGATCCCCAACATCAGCAGAAGTACAGATCTATTACAATGACTACCTTCAAAGAAGCACTTATGTTCTTTTCTAAGGTAAGAACAATTATAAATAGAGCCACACTTTAAAGACTATAATGTACTACATTTAGAACAGAATAGAGAGACACACAGAACTGAAGAAACATTCATTAAATGGTTTAAAATAAAATTAAAAGACTAGGGCCGGCCCGGTGGCGCAGCAGTTAAGTCGCACATTCTGCTTGGCAGCCCAGGATTCGTCGCCGGTTCAGATCCTGGGGGCGGATGCACCGCTTGTCAAGCCATGCTGTGGCAGGCGTCCCACATAAAACAGAAAGATGGGCACGGATGTTAGCTCAGGGCTAATCTTCCTCAAAAAAAAAAAAGACTAGAAAAACCGGCAGTCTAAAATAGCTGAGCTCAATTTTTACTCAAAACTAAAACCAGGGGCCGGCCTGGTGGCTGAGCAGTTAAGTTCGCACCCTCCACTTCGGCGGCCCAGGGTTTCGCCAGTTCGGATCCTGGGCGCTGACACGGCACCACTTATCAGGCCATGCTGAGGCAGCATCCTCCATGCCACAGCTAGAGGACCCACAACTAAAAATACACAACTATGTACCGGGGGGCTTTAAAAAGGAAAAAACCAAAACCATTTTACATCAGATAGGTCTAACAAGGCAACATCACCATTGCTATTTAACAGACTGCTCAAAGCTCTTGCATGTTCTCATTCCACAACACATCTGCTAGCTTCTTTTAGTTAAACAGATATAGAATAACATCTCCTCTTTCACACTTAAAATTCCTGACCCTAGTATATGTTTATAAAATGATTCCTGAAGTTTCCAGAATTGAAAGCTACTTTTAAACAACTCCAGAAGAGAAAAAAAAATTTGAAAAGCTACACCTATGTACTGTGGAAATTAATTCAATGTTTGACAATCACATCCAGATAACCAGCACTACCTATCAATTTCCTGACTCAAGACTATTAGACTCTCAGAGTCATAAATATTCAAACCAAGTAAGAAAAGGGAATCAGAGGCTGGTCTAAAATTCTCTGACAAGTCATATCAAATAAACAGAAACGGCTTAAAGCAAGTATTTGGGAACAAAATTAATGTCACTTATGTAATAATTTTTATAACAGTGAAGAATTCTGTTGATGTAACTCTTAAGTGAGCCCTGTGCTTAGGTACTCTCAAAGAAACAAATCAAATACATACTCAAATCGTGCCCCACCTAACATTACCAAACCACTACTACCCTTCTAATTTTTTTTCTATGAATAAACATGAGTATGGAGGCGACAGCAGACCCTGTAATCCCGTCATACAGAGCCTTAATTAGTGAGGAGGTGTGCTCTAGACTCTAGTGGAATAATGCCAAGTATCACTATTAGGGCAACATCTTCAGGTTCAAAGAAAAACCATAACCTTCAATCTAGCGAATTTTGTAGGAAATGAAATAAGTATAAAGAGAACAAAGCTAACTATGTTTAGCTATATTTGGGTGAAATATTTGAAAACTAATTCTAGGGGAGGACGTTCAACTTGCACAAGGGTGGTCTCGACACCCAAAACAGGCACTAAAAATTCACATGAAAGATCCACAAAAACCACAAAACTGTTAAGTAAAATTTCCTTTCCTAATCTTTATCAGGAAGACCCTTTGATGAAATAGTTTAAAATCTGACAAAAGGGTCTTTTTCTTCAAAGCTGAAGACTCTGTAGATGCACAATATCTGAAAAACATTTTTATACCCTATTTTTAGAAACTTTCACATAGCAAAAGTTAACCCTGAAAACCAAATACTATAGGAATTCAACCCAAATTTGGAAGGAATTATTCAAAAATAAAATGTCATGGTTCCACTATACCATCTTAAATGAATTAAGATCTAGCTATGTTAATTAGAATACTGAGGCACAGAGGTTTATAGTCCAAGCTCTCATGATACACAGAGACTTACGGCCTATTAGGCTGTGTTAGGCGTAACAGAAACAGAACCCAAGTAGATCGCCTGAATTCCACCCAGCTCTTTCACGCTTTGTAGCTATGCAATCCTAAAAGAATCATTTGTCTTAAGTCCCTGTTTCCTTTTTCATCAAATAGACACTATGAGCACACATCTGATAACTCCAAAACACGATGAGGACGTAAGATAATACATTCTCTCAGAAAGACTAGTTAACACAAAACTTGGATGATATTAGACACTGGAGGTGCCTTCTCAAAATAACCGCCATCAGATTTTTCTGCCAGACTATCCAAGAAAAAAAGAAAAACACAACACACAGCCATTAAAAGAATTATTTCTGGACTACCAAATAATCTTCAAATTTACAATGACCTCACTTATAAGATGTAGAGGTCTAAACGTTCAGTGTTACAGGGAGGTTTGGGCCTTCTGTTGAGAACTCTTCTAGAAAAACTTACTCACTACCACGTGAATAGGTCAGCTCTACCTTCAAGGATCTCCAAAATTCCCAAAAAGAAGGCTGGTACAAACCTGGAAACCAAGGGTAGTCTTAGTCTTCACCTTGATCAATTGCCTTGAAGAAATGTATCCGTGTATTTATCTCAATGCATGCATGACCTACATCCACAACAGCTTGTATGACAGTACAGATAAATGCACTTACACTTATCTGGTCACTAACATCTCACACCTGAAGTGCGTAAATGAATCCATCAAAATTTTCTGTAAGTAGGGGCCGGCCCCGAAGCCAAGTGGTTAAGTTCGTGTGCTCCGCTTTGGCGGCCTAGGGTTTCACTGGTTCAGATCCTGGGCGCAGACATGGTACCGCTCATCAGGCCATGTTGAGGGGGCATCGCACATGCCACAACTAGAAGGACCCACAACTAAAATATACAACTATGTACTGGGGGGATTTGGGGAGAAAAAGCAATAAAAAAAAAATTTCTCTAAGTAAATTTAAAACTCCACTGCAAAAGAATATAATGTAATCTGACAGAGTCTAAGGATGCCTAAGTCTGTTATTATTACTGGTAAAGTAAATGAAAATCAGCCAAATGCAGAGCCAGTAAGCAGTAACTTATATGACACAAACACACACACGCGTGTTTTACTAAGAAATTAGATTCCTTCTACAGTAAAATGATACAAAAAAATTTTATATAAAGAGACACACCATCTAAAGTTAGGAAGGGGTTGGATAATTTTATGATCCCTTTAAGCTCTAATATTTCTTAGGAAAAAACCAGCTCAGGGACGCCCCTCGTGGTCTATTGGTTAAACTCAGCGCACTCCACTTCAGTGGCCCGGGTTTGGTTCCTGGTCACAGACCTACACCACTCGACAGCAGCCATGTTGAAGTGGCAATCCACATACAAATTAGAGGAAGATTGGCACAAATGTTAGCTCAGGGCAAATCTTCCTCAGCAAAAAAAAAAACAAAAAACAAAAAACAAAAAACCAGCTCATTTCCTTTACAAAATGTGAACATACAAAAGAAGTAAAATATTTTTTATATCTAATTATTCTGTCTCAAATCAGGTGACTCTCAGGGTCTAAAATGACAGCTTTAATTTTGTAATCCTATTATTTTTAACCATATTAAATGTATTAACATTTTCAATTTCCTCTGTTAAAAGACATTTAATAAAAGAGGAAAAAAATATTCAATAAGACACTCAAATTACAAAAATAAAATATTCCTTATTTATTGCAACAGATATGACCAATTTCATGTTGTGTTCAGGAGACACCAGATTGACAATCAAAACTCAAACAGACCCCCTGACTGATTTCACTTCCTAGCAGCATTCCACTTTAACCCTGAGACTCTACAAATGTCATTTTATATAAAATAAAGGTAACCGGCCTCATTCAAGTCTTCAAAGAATTAACCTATCATCCTCCAAAATCTTCCTCTGGCCCTCTCCCCTCAAACACACCAAAGAAAATATACAAAAGAAAACTTAATAAAATATCATGTAAAATAACTCCTGCATCCAGAAACATGAACAGATTTCTTTCTGGCAATTGTTTTTAAAGTGAGAAATAGTTAAGATAGAAAGAAGAGAATACTAATGGATCTTATTGAACCACTGAAACCCTACAAGACGAAGTTCCCTGCCTACCGAGACTTAGAGGTATATATTAAGAGGACACTGGGATTTGAAATTTGATTAGTACAATAGCTCAGTCTAGTTTTTGAATCCAGTCATGCACGGAAGTATGGACCCAAGAACACAATTCTATTATATTTAACAAAAAATGTTAAAAAAAATTTTTTTGCCTGTTTTTATTTTTTAAACAGGAGAAAGAACTCATGTTTTTTTAATAAAAAGATATATTCATGGGGCCTGCCCCATGGCCTAGTGGTTAAGTTCGGAATGCTCTGCTTCGGCGGCCCGGGTTCACCGGTTCAGATCCGGGATGCAGACTTAGAACACTCGTCAGCCATGCTGTGGCGACAACCCACATATAAAACAGAAGACGACTGGCACAGAGGTTAGCTCAGGGCCACTCCTCCTTACACAAAAAAAGGGAGATTGGCAACAGGACTAATTTTACTCAGGAAAAAAATATATACATATTCATAATTTGGTGTTTAAATGGTTAGTTTAGCTTTAAACGTACATTTAAAGTATCCACCCACTTTGATATATGAAAAGAAAAAGCTAAACTCTACCTAACTTCAGTCTCCAAATATAATTAAAGTCCACATGACATGGGTAGGAAAAGAACTTTCTAAGCTGTATATATGATGGTTTTTTCACAGCATGACGACCAGAGTGGGATGAGAAAAAGAACAGGAATTAGTACAGTATTTAGATCTTAATAACTTAATGCTCCAGTGAAATTGTCATCTTTCAGTAATTAGAAGCATAAAATCTTCTGGAGTTACCAATTTTTTCCTATTTTGTTTCTGTTCCATTATGACAGTTGGGGTAGAAAGAAGAGAAACAAGAAATCTAAAAAAAAAACTATGTCATCAAAATCAGATGTGTTCCACTTACATGAGGCATCTGGAATAGTCAAACTTACAGAGACAGAAAGTAGAACAGTGGTTACCAGCGGCTGGGGGAAGGGAGGATTAGAGAGTCAGTGTTTCATGGGTACGGGTTTCAGTTTGGGATGATGGAAAAGTCCTGAAGATGGATAGTCGTGATGGTTGCACAACAATGTAAATGTTCTTAACGCCACTGAATCATACTCTCAAAAACAGTTAAAACGATTTCTTTAAAAAGTACCCTTCAAAGGGTACTTTGAAGCCCATTTCAAAAAAAATCAGATGTTCCAACCAACCACTTCTCTAAAGCACAAAACCAGATCAAGATTTCCTGCCTTATACAGTAGTATTAAGTTTCCAAATTCTCATTCATACTTTATCACCCAGAAAGCTTCATCTACATACCAACGGTATATAGAAATAAACAGGATGCCTTTTCTACATTTCTCTGATCCTTCACATTTGTAGTTTAGCAATTAATGTCCTTCAAAGACCAGGACTCCCTTCTGTGGTCAAAACAGCATCACCCTTAAAATTAGCCAGAGAATCTTATTATTTATAATAAAGTAATTTTATGAATAAGGGTCCAAGAAATGATATGGGGGGGTTTCATTTCACCAAGTTTATACTTACTGTAGAAGTACCAAGACTTCATGACTAGCTCTGTACTATCAATAAGGTACATGTAAATTTGCAGGGATTACATGATACATTTCAGTATGCAATGGCACCTTTTCTACAAATCTGTAAAGGGCTGAAAACACTCTCATAAGGCTGTGTGCCAACTCAACTTGTAGGATCCAAGACTTAGAAATGTGAAATTCTCCCACACCTACTAAGAAAAGCCCAGTGATCTTCTACATAGCTCTGATCCCATATACAGTTGCTAAGCCAAGTGACTAAAAAAGCATCATTCCATGGCTCAAAAGACTACGTTAGTGATAGATACCAAGTGACATCAAGCACTGGCTCACAAAAGGCAACTCTCTAATGACCAAGAAACCAACTTAGTTAAGACAGCTCCCACTAAAAATCTGACATATGTGAAGGGGGAAAGAAAGACTACGATCAAAGTAGCCTAACCACTGAGCTGGGTTGTGCACTGAAAATACCATACAATGGGCACAGTTCATTAATACACCATCTGGTGTCTACTGAGACACCATATAGATTAAACCTAATAAGAAGACAAATGTTTCCTTATCAAGCTCAAGTAGTCAAAAGATTACTAACACATTACAACATATTGTGACAAGGGCAAATATTCTCAAAGGAAATCTCAAAGGCAACACCACTGGTTAACATGTTGGGGTGCTTATATAGTTTAATCTTAAAAAAAAAGATCAATAAAATCTAAATATATCAATACAACCTTAGAAAGAATTACCAACTCACTTAAATCATGATGATTTTAACCATTTTATTAACAGCATATATCAATAGTGATGGAAGGCTAATAGAAAATGTGTGCTCTAATAAATTACCTGTACTTAGAATTTAATTTCTGGAAAATGTACTAAGTATGGTAACTATTCAAGACAAACCTAGATAAAGTCAAAAAAAATTACAAATATCCTAAATAATATTTCAGTTCATTACACTTTGATTCACTAATTTCCTTAGCTCTTTATTCACTACCCAATAAAAATTATTTGAAACGACACAATTAAACATATTCCTGAAAGGGTATAGGTCAATACTGGCTAATCAGAACTTTCTATCTAAGCCAGCTGTGACAAGACCTGGTAAAGAAGATCAATTCTCACTCACAAATAATGAGTGCAGGCTGTCGTTCAATAGGATTGTATAGACTAATTGTGGTACCGATAATATCTCCAGTTAATTTCTGCATCAGGGATAATTTAGGACCACTCTAACAACAGAAATCCTAAACAATGCCAATTCCTAAATGTCCTCAACTCAAAACATTAGAACTCTGAAATATAGTGTATTCATTTATAATATTCCCACTCTATTTTAGAAAGTCTAATTTCTTCAAAGTAATATACCTAAGAGCAAATTAAAATCCAACACATAATATGCTCTATTTAATTTGATTCCATCAAGTACATGGGAATAAAAAATGTGGGTTTTTTTTGAAAAAATAAAGCCTGTGTAAAAACAATCCCAAATTACCTTCAGAAAAAAAGACTAACTGGCAATTATAAATTAATAAAACTAATAAAAACAGGGAGTGAAAAAAAGAAATGACAAAACCAACCCCTCCTCGCTGACCATCTACATGTATGGAACGGATGTGATCTGCCAGATCTGGACTAGAGTTGAAGCAAGCCTGGCACTGGTCCCAACAACAATTATAGGCAATATTTTTGCTTGAAGAAGTAGTGCTTCCTTGTCCATTCATCATTGCTGGAGTTGAACGCCCACTGGAAATTGTGCTGTCTACATCCATTATAGTACTGCTTATGCTACAAAAGAAGAAAAAAGGCTGTGTTATTCCTAGAAGTTCACTAACATGAATATGATCTTATAAATATTTAATTAAGATTACCACTTGATATTCTTGCTCCATACAAAGCATACTAACCATATTTTCCATAAGAAAACAAACTGCTTTGAAATTATTTAGTTGGCAATAAAGTACAAATCAAGGCAAAACAAAAAAAAAACACACTAGTACCTCAAAATCAGATATGGGATAATTTAAGTAACTTTTGGCAAACATGAACTCCCCTAGACCCTACAAAAAAACAAACACACACACATGCGCGCACACACACACATCCCCCCACATTTCGTCCCTGCCATAGTTCTAAGAAGCATGATAAAGTAATAAAGTAATAGTTTCCAGATGTAAATAATTGAGAATCAAAAGACTATCTTTACAGTTCTGCAAATGGCTTGTTGATCTGAAATCTTTCCTTCTATTCACCACCCTGAGAATACAACTGCAGCCACATCCCACCCCTTTCCATTTCAAAGAAGTTGGGAAATTTTGCTGTATTTTCCCTTCTAAATAAAAAAGCAGAAGAGAGAGAACTGGCTGTAGTAAAAGCTTTCTGATTTTACCGAAGTCCAAATAAAATGTCCTTTCCTGGCCCTCAATTTTTTTTTAACTAACCTCTATCCACCAAAAAAGACAAAATGCTGATGAATCTCCTTCACTTTTCTTCACCGAAGTATTACATATCATTATTATTTACCAAAAAATATACATATTAGTAGTAATAAAATAAAATTAAATAATTTTGAATGCTCAAAATTTCACATGTTAATAAAACATAATACACTTTTGTCTTCATTTTAAAAGCAAATTCCCTATTTTCTTTTTTCAATACCTCCCCAACAGAGAAACTATATGGGAGTAGTTTTAATCAAAGGGTCAACAGTAAGAACGTTTTTGGATTAAATCTATCAAAAGTTATATATCTGCTTGCAATTTAAGTACCAGTACATTATGAAAACTATATTAACTTTTAAGAGGTTACCTCCCTATCCCTGAGTTTTTACTATGGAAAATTTGAAAGACACAGAAAAGCGTATCTAAATCTACACTCAACAATTAACATTTTGCCCAATATGCTATATGTAATTTGTTTTTCTGAATCATCTGCAAGTTGCAAACAGGATACTTCAACCACAATTATTTCAGCACAAGCTTTCTAAATATAAAAACATTCACCTATAACCACGACAACCTTATTTGCTCACACCTAGGAATTAAACTGAATTTTAACTTAATTAAGCTTAATAATGATTTGCGTCTAACATCAAATGTGCCCATTTTAAAAAGCAAACAGAAATGTTTTTGTAGGATGCTTCAGATATGAAAAACGTCTCAGATTTCCTTTTAAAGGATATTCAAGTATTTAAGTTTATCTGGCTATCTGTCAATATATAGATTCTAAATTTCAACTCTAAAACCTCATTCTAAAACTCTGGAATCTCTACAAAACTCTCAAATGTAAATCAGCTCTTGACTCTGAATATTTATTCATATATTGTTTGTTTTTGCAGTAATAAATTGTAGGGATGGTGGTTTCTCTATATTGAAACACGAATTTTATTTAAATCCTAAAAGTTTCAAGTTTCATGAGACCCTTAACCATGAAATGATTACCTATTTTCTTTATCACTTGCTTCATATATTTTAACCCTAAAGTTCATACTTTGGTAGACCATACTAATTAACTCAAAAGCAAATAATATAACAGTTTTAAGTGAACAACCAATCACACTCAATTTATAAACAATCTCAGGAAAAGAGATAAACCTCAATGACCTATTGTGGTATAACTTCCAAAGCACAGTTAAGTAAAACGCACACACAAAGTGCAGGGCGTCATGTTCCAATTTGCATCCCTACGTGGCGAAGGGAGACAGACACAGATATAGCTACCCTCTAAAGGCAGAATCTTTTCTGAAGGACCCACAGAACACTGCAGATGTTGTGGGAGAGGGGGAAACAGGAGAGAAACTGTCACTGTTTATGCCCTTTTGCATCCTTTTAACCACATACCTGTACTGCTTTTATTTTAAAGTCTAAAATTAGTTGAAATTGAAACCAAATCAGTTTTCTTTAAATTGGACAAAGTAAAGCAAATTCAAGAGACTCATATACTTGTGATAAATTCAACTAGCAATACAGAGTCTATCTTCATAGTGCTTAACATACTTTTGCTTATCAACTTTATCACAGAAGGGAAACTTACAAGTCCAAATATCCAGGAATACTAAACGTTGTTTCATCAATCTACGTTCACTATCATTCATTTGAAAAACAGTACTTCATGTGCATACAGATCTTCACAAAAGGACAGCATACTGCTGTGTTAAGAGGATGAACTTTGGGGCTGGCCCAACAGCGCACCAGTTAAGCTTGCAGGTTCCGCTTCTCAGCAGCACGGAATTTGCTGGTTCGGATCCCAGGTGCGGACATGGCACTGCTTGGCAAAAAGCTATGCTGTAGTAGGCGTCCCACATAAAGAGTAGAGGCAGATGGGCATGATGTTAGCTCAGGGCCAGTCTTTCTCAGCAAAAAATAGGAGCATTGGCGGTAGATAGCTCAGGGCTAATCTTCCTCAAAAAAAAAACAAAGAAAGAGGATGAACTTTGTCTACCATTGCAACTAAGCTGCAATGCAATGGCAAAGGAAGGGCAGGTCTGACGCCCTGGAAGACTCAAGAGACACCCCCCACATGCGCAGCTTCCCCCAAAGAGCCTCCCGTAGCCTTGCAGGGCCAACTGGAGTCCTGCTTCACAGCTCCTCTTAGGCTCCTCCAACTCCAGGAAGTGTCCAATTCTAAGCCTCCAGACTCCCTTTTGGCCCCAGATTCATGCTAGAATCAGTGGTTCTCTCTACCCTTTTTTTTTTTTTTTTTTGAGGAAGATTAGCCCCGAGCTAACTGCTGCCAATCCTCCTCTTTTCGCTGAGGAAGACTGGCCCTGAGCTAACATCCGTGCCCATCTTCCTCTACTTTATACGTGGGATGCCTACCACAGCATGGCTTGCCAAGTGGTGTCATGTCCACACCCGGGATCCGAACCTGCGAACCCTGGGCCGCTGAAGCGGAACGTGCACACTTAACCACTGCGTCACTGGGTCTACTCTTAAGACTGATGAAGGCAACCATCCTGATGCAGGAGAGCACAAGAGACAAGTTACAGGTAATTTCTGATTGTGACAGGACCCTGAACTAGATACATATTTCACAGAAAGCAGTGTCCTTCTTCCTATAATAGAAAGATAACAAGATGACCAGAACTAGAAGGTGACATTCCACCTGATCTTATAATACTTCTAGGATTATACATATACTAAAATTTTTCACTCAGTTAATTCTCCTTTCCAACGAACACAGTGATTCTGTAAAATGTGAACAAAAGCAGCCTGTTATTTGGAAGAAAACCTAAGCCAGAAAAAAGTACTCACAGTATTCAGATTGTTTCAATAATCTAAAGAAGCACTTCTCAAGCTAATATGTATATAAATCACCTGAGATCTTATTAACTGCAGATTCTGAACTCAGTGGGTTTGGGGCAGGGTCTGAGATACTGTATTTTTAACAAGTGCCTACATGCTGATGATGCCGCTCCGACACTTTAAGTGGCAAGACTCTGAAGGATCTCTTTCACTATTATGAGATTGACCAGACTCCTAAGATACCAGACTATCTAAGGAACTATCTCATACTGTAGAATGATAAACTAAAGCATACACACACATACACACATACACATACACACACACATTGACAAGAGAAAATCTTAAGTTTAAAAAAAAAAACACAAATTCTTAGAAATTCCAATGCAGTATCTGGGGGAGACATGAAAATTTTCAACATAACAGCATCCCCTTTTTCCACAGGCCTTGTTAAGAAACTATCTGGCAGACCAGAGTTTTCCACTCCAACATCTACAGTAACTAACTACATGGATTTTATGAACACAGTTTCCTTTGGGAATTCAAGGGCCAACTCACTGATACATACAAGAACACAAATTGCTTCAAAGCAAAATATCTGCTTGGTGGATGTGACCACGGCTGACAGGGTTGCCAACAATGAGAAGTACAGATCAGCTTGCTAAGTGACAAGATACAAGAGCAGAGGAAGTAATAACATAGATGCTACATTACCATGATGGAGAAGGACAAGAACCTGGTCTTACTGTAAGAGAGTAAGAAAAGATCATGGATATGGTTTCAGATCTCCACATGGCAAACAATCTTTAAAACACTATCACTCGTCAAGTTTGGCGTATTATCAAATAGGCATGCAATTATCTAAAAAGGTTACTAAAATACTCCTTCCTTTTTCAAGCAAATATCTGTATGAGGCCCGATTTTCTTCACATAGTTCAACCAAAGCAACGCACTGCAGCAGACTGAACGCAGAAGCAGATGTGAGAACCTAGGTGCAAGCCAGACATTAAAACATTAAATAGAAACCAGTGTCACCCTTCTGTTTTTGTAACTTGGAAAGTTATTTTGCATTTAAAAACATACTGTTTATGTTACATATAATTGGTTTATTTTTACATTAATAAATGTTTTTTAAAGTTCTCGGTTTTAATTTCTAATCCTGTAATAGCGATAAATAAAACCCACATAAACAAAAGCTCTTTGGTTTCTTCAATAGGAGTTTGTTTTTGGTTTTGTGTGTGTGTGTGAGGAAGACTGGCCCTGAGCAAATGGACTGTTGCCAATCTTCCTCTTTTTGCTTGAGGAAGATGGTCCCTGAGCTAAGACCTGTGCCAGTCTTCCTCTATTCTGTATGTGGGACACGGCCACAGCACGGCTCGATGAGTGGTGTGTAGATCCGTGCCCAGATTCCAAACCTGTGAACCCTGGGCCGCTTAGGCAGAGCCCACGAACTGAAGCAGTGTGCCTCCGGGCTGGCCCCTCAGTATCTTTTTTAACAGCTTTATTGAGATATAATTCATATTCTTCAACGTTTAAAAAGCAAAGAGGTCCTTAGAAGCAAAGTGTTTGAGAACCAGTGATCTGGATTACGTCTGAAACAAAGCTTAAATGTTCCTCTGAAACAGACTGGAAAGAGTATGTGTCTGACCTGAAATGTTTTAATTTTATTCTGAGGTTAAGTGCTGAATTTAAAATTCAGTCTGAGGCCAAATGAGTAGGGGCAGCCTTATCTGTAGCCTTCTTCTCAGTTATATGTGAGGAAATTCATTTGTGTTGGTGGATTTTTCTTGAAAATTTTGGGTCCTTCTCTTCTTCCCCCATTCTTAAATAACTTCAAAGCTACCAAAATGCCTAACTCTAAAAAAAAACAGGATGATCAAGGCATCTTAATTATTATAAAACAAATATTCTATAATTCTAACTGTTTAAAAATGGAACATGGTCCTCCATATAGAATGAAGAAAGTAGTATGAGACACAAGAGACAAAAATTCTACTAGTCTGAGTAAGAAATATTTAGCAGTATCAGAGCAAACATGATAAACTTAGCTTAAATTTGTAATTAGTAATAAACTTTGGATAGAAATAAGTATATACAGTTTTCAAAGTATTTCTCAAATTGTAGATAAACAACATTACAACCATACACAGGGAATTCCTAAACTGATCATATAACAAACTATTATCTGACTAACAGGTGATATTCCTTTCATCTATAATAAAATAGCCACTCACTACTAGAAAGATTACTCTGGCTCTCCCACACTTCTAATCAAAATTACTAAAGGTTAAAATTTGAAACAGTGCAAAGCATTTAAAAAGATCCTATATTTTTGAAAAGTCTTAAGTTGTATACCTGGTATTATACAGCTTTAAGAGAAAAACTCTTTACTTGAGTTATCCATACCATTCCTCACCTCCATTTGCTGGAATGGACTGTAACTGTGCCCTGCTCCTGATTCTAGGCATTGATAAAGGGATTAAAAGCTAAAATTGAACCAGCTAAAAGAGACAGGTACTTCCAAGAAAACCATGAACTGCCTGTTCCATTTTATGACTTTCTCTTAAGGAAAAAAACGCATTATGTAATTTATTATATCAAAATTTATATCACCAAAGTAAGGCACTATTCACAGCTGACTTCCCATTCTTTATCATAACAGCTAACACTTACTGTGCGAGTGTGCATCATTCTACATGCTTGTGTCAGATTCTATTCTCCAAAGATGGCCATACCAATATACACTTTCCCACATCGTCTTCTTACAATGTGGCATCAAGAGGTGGGGGGGGGGGGGGGCGGGGGGGGTCTATATGACCTTCCCTTGAATCTTGAGCAGGCCTGAGACTACGGCAGAAGTGATGCTGTCAGACTTCCAAGGCTAGATCATAAAAGGCAATACAGCTTCAGCCTGTCTCTCTCTCCTGGGACACACAGCTTGGGAGCCGTGAACTAGCATGTACAGAAATCTGGCTCCCTTGGAGCCACCATGTGGAAGACATCCTGTGAAGAAAGTACACAGAGCTAGCGAGAGATGCTGGGGAGCCCCAGCCGTTCCAGCTCCCGCTGTTTGAGTCTTCTCAGCCCAGGCACCAGATATGTGACAGAATCATGAGTGAGATGACTGCTTATTGAAGTCCCCAGTCTTTACTGCTGTTCCAAACTGACACCGAAGATGTAGCTTTTCTTAAGCAAAATAATTGTTTTAAACCATTAAATGTTGGAGTTGGTTGTCGTGCAGTCATAGTAACTGGATCAATACTTGACATGTATTAACTCATTTAATGCTTACAACAACCATATGAGGTAAGTACTATTAGTACCCTCATCTTACAGTAAGAAACTGAGACACAAACATTATGTGACTTGCCAAGTCACTCAAGTACATAACAGTAATGCCAAACAATTCGCCACATTTATACAAAAAAGAAAATCTGAGTAAATTACTGAGAAGAAATACTGAATTGCAGCCTCTTTTGTACATCAAAAAAACTGACACAGTTTTATCTTGTGTGCACATAACAAGAAGTTGTTTCTTTGCTTTTGTATATCTATAACACACACACACACACAAAAAAAGATTTAGCATTTACAAATAATTTAACTCATTTGCACAGACAGTTTTATTAACAAGATAAACTATAAAATTTGATTCATACAATTAGCTTCATAAAAAAATTGATTCAAGGTCAGTCATAGAAAGCAACACAATCTCAGGTAGAACTTGTCCCAGATTTAGAACTTAGGCCACTGAAACAGATATGAGCCTAACAATGTCAACAGAAAACCCAACTCCAAATATTTATTCCAGGGACAAAGGGGCAGTTACTTTACTTCTTATCTATCAAGAACAAATAGTAAGTTATGAAATCAGTCTTAAACAGGATTAAGGAATTTAGACCACATCAGATTTTCAAACTGCTGTGGTGCTGTAGGCTTTCAGATCTTTAAATTCAGAAACAATTAGAAAAAAGAGTAAAGACAAGTGCCCTTTTTATTATACGTTTTATATATGCTCAAGTCAAATGTCTCTAGGGCCCTTCCTACTCACCTAAAGTGCAAGGAATTCTGCTTCCTTATGATCTGCACTACAAAGCACCCATAAATCTCTCATTTAGAGTAAACTCCTAAACATAGCTAGTGTCTTGCACACAGTAAAAACTCACATAGTTTTTACTGACAAATTTAAGTGGGATCTTTAAGGCAAGTAAAATATATGGCTTTGTCACACACTTAGATTATCATAAAAATTAATTGGAGGCACACTAAAAATCATTACCAAAACCAAGATATTATTATTACTATTATTACTGTAATTACAAGCTATTATCACAGTAATTTAAAAAGCTAAAATGGATTTTTCTAACCAAGAAAAAGATGACTCTATCCCCACAATTATTTCTCTGAATAAAGATAAAAGATTTTTCCCCAAGACCCAGCAGCACTCACTAAATTGGCCAAAAGGGACTCTACGCAACAATGATGAAATATAGCCGACGGAAAACAAGTAGGTTGCATTCCCCTATCATCACTATGTACTGTGCACGATTTTAAATTTGTTTCTCATCTCTAGTCTACTGCCCTTTAAGATTGTTCCACCCACATTTTTCATCCAGTTTAAGAGATCAGCAAGCAAGTATCTTCAAAAAGACTGAAATACTAGAAACATTCTACTACAATACAATTACACTATAAGGAGTTATCTTTTACTTTCTTAAAAAGGATTTCCAGAAAAATGTCTATACCCAAAGATGGTATGTAAAACATCTGCTATGAAGAACACCACCCATTTTATATGAAAAGAATCACGTATTTATTTGGTGTTTTTTAAAAAAAAGTTAGTGTTAAATCATAAAAATGATTTTCAGATAATTTCAGTATACACATTTCTGACAAGAATGACTACAGTAGCTCTCAACACCTCAAAAGAGATATTTGAATGACTAATTGCCGACATGCATTTAAAGCAATAAAAAGTCTATGCTGACTGATCCAATCTCATATTTTAACAACTATTTATAAAAAGTAATGACAAAACTTTATAATTTAGAATGAACTAGTACACATAGTTACTAAGAAATACTAACACTTAAAATCTCTGTTTTCTCTCTAATTGGTAACAGTTCATCTTTCTAGAAACTCGAAATATAAATGAAAAACAGAAATCAAGTCAAGGTCCTTGAAAAGTGTTCAAACTAAAGTAAAATGTCAATAAAGCCTCTTTATTCCCCTAAAGACTGAATAGCTACAACACTTAAAAATTAACTTTTATATCTCACAGCCTTAAGAGGACTCTAAGCTACATAGTCTGTACATTATAAATATTACAAACAAAAATAAGGCCCAGGGGCTAGCCCCGCGGCCGAGTGGTTGAGTTCGCGCGCTCCGCCGCAGGCGGCCCAGTGTTTCGTTGGTTCGAATCCTGGGCGCTGACATGGCACTGCTTATCAGACCATGCTGAGGCAGCATCCCACATGCCACAACTAAAAGGACCACAACGAAGAATATACAACTACGTACTGGGGGGCTTTGGGGAGAAAAAGGAAAAAATAAAATCTTTAAAAAAAAAAAAAGAAAAGAAGGCCCATAAATGTAAATGAACTCAAGCATATAAATTATTCTTCGCAAAAGAAAAAGGCTGAAAATTAAAACAGCCACTTACTTATACTATTTTCTTTAAGCTTCCCTGTCAAGGTTGTGTTAACAGTTCTAGAAGGCAGTACGTAGCTAAGCCCATGTGAGGAGCCAGGACTGCCTGCTTCTTTCTCAAGGAGCTGTGTGACTTTGGACAGGTTATCATCTCTGCACCCTTCCTCCTCTCACTAGGTTGTTCATGAGGCAGGGAACTGAACTTCTCAAAATCCTGTCAATAAGCTCAAGAGTATCCAACCTTAAGCAAACTAGACAGCAGTTTTCTCCTAAAATAGTATGTAAATTTATCTTTCACTGGGGAACAAAATGTAACTTGGGGAAGTCTGCTTTTTCAAATTAATCAAATAATCACAACTTGTTTCAAATCCTATTTCCACATCTGCTATTAAAAAGAATAGGGGAAAGACACTACATCCAGAATGGCTCTTTCTTGTTTCATGCAGCTATACTAATAACAGTGACAAAGAAGGATGTATTAGGTACTTCCACAGTCAGTTCAAGTCAACCAATGACTGAGTCACGGGATACAGGCAGTGTAACACGCTGGTGTGGTAGGTAAACGCTGGAAGTACAAAGATAAATAAGACCTGATATAATCTGAAGAATGTTACGGCCTAAAGAAGACAAACGCAAATGGTTTTTCAATACACCACCATAAATATGAAATAGAATTATGGTGCCTTTTGAATCCAGAATCATCTATCTAAAGAATCTTTGAGATCCTGGATGTAGCAAAGCCACACTTGCAATATTCTGGATTTGTCTAAAGGACAGAATATATCTTTGTGTTTGACTTCTATTTAGAGTACTTGCCAAGTCTACAGCAGAATCGTCACATTTGCGCTCCAAATTACCTTACATTGTTTAGTCAAAAACTCTCAATCTGAAGTTCAGAGAAACGAAATAATTTGCCAGATTTCCTGCAGGCAGTCCCTAGTAGAGCTAGTACTACAATATTGATTACTTTTACTCACTAGAGTATTCTTTCCACAACTCTATGCATGAGAAATGAAAGGATAAATGACTCTGAATTAAATACAGCCCTAGGCCCTTTACATATTCCACCTCACTTAATCATAACACTAAAATATTTCTCCTGTTTTACAGGTACAGAAACAACTTCTGAGAAGTTAAATTATAACAACACAAGTCTTTCTGACTTAAGGCTCATGCTCTTTCACTACCCAAAGTTCCTTTGGTTATTTTAGTGGTACATGTGTCTGGAAAAATAAGGTAAGCTATTGTTCCAATTAAATCCTCAAGAAAAAAACTTTTTACTCAAAAATAGTAACATAACATTTTTCTTATAGACCAACAGGAAATTAGCTTTTCTTTCCTTTGATTCAGTTTCCCAAGCATGGCTTCCCTCCAGCTCGACCCTAGCTCAAGTGTTCATTTCACACTTGCACTATTCCTACTACCTCCTAATTGGTCTCCCAGCTCCCAAACTTTCCTGCTCTACCTTTGCCACATACGATTAATTTTCCTGTATCACACGAGTTTCATCATTCACCCAAAATATATTTAAGAATACCTAAAATGTGTCAAACACTCTATCAGGTGCTGTGGATAGAGCAGTAATCAAAACAGACATAGTTCCTATTCCCAGGGAGCACACAATCTAGCAGGAGAGAAAAACAGTAAATGGTTACTCAAATTGTGAGAAGAGCAATGAAGAACTTGGGGTGCTAGAAATGTGTCTAACAAAGAATCAGGGATAGTTTGTCTGAAAAAATGTTCAAGGTAACACCTGAATATGACCAGGAATTACAAAGACAGAAGTTGGCGAGAGGCAAAAGAACATGATTTATAAACCTATGCTGAGAAATGTGCACACTTTCACCTAGCGTGAAAGGCCCCACTTCAGCCATTAATTCTTATTTCCCTGTTCCAATAGATCCTCTGGTCTAGGCAGGATCCTAGATCTGAAGTCTCCTGAATATGCTAGGCTCTTTCCTTCCTATGTTTCATTTAGACTTCTAGAAATTTCTCTTCATCACTCACCTAACCTTAAAATCCAGTTCCCTCTCCCATCTAAACTTTAGTCAGTGACTACAATACTCTCCAGTTTTAATTTTAATGTACTCTGTCACAAACAATTTACAGAAAAACTAGAAAATAATGCAATCATCTTTTTAGTCTTCCCTTTAAAAACTAAATAGCTGGGGGGGGGGGGGGGTGGTACCATCACAGTTCTTTCCAATCACTAAACAGGGCACAATGTTAACCATCAGTAATGCTCAAAAAAAGATTCGTTTAAAAATCCAAACATCCATCTGATCTCCTATGCATGCCCAAAACTACCCATTTAGTTCTAAGGTCGTTACAACTATTATTTTCACAAATGCAAACTATTACTCATAAAAATGAATTCAACATGTGATTAAGATCACTACAAATCCATTATCATTCCGAAAAAACATACCCCAAAGCTTTTTACTAATAAATCACTAGTAGCTTCGCTTACATATTAAAAACTATTAAAAATAAAAGGTATTACAAGGTTTTTTAGGTCAACCACAGAATAGATAATTAATTAAAATGTAAATTTTCTAATAAAATATTTTGGTCTGGCACATTCTTTTACAAGTTTCTGGAGCACTCATTTAGAGATACTTGCCACATTATTTAACAGGTGGTACAGTACTTTGGGGGATTTCAGACCCTATATTACTTCATAATAAAGGTAAGAGATCATTACTACCTACTATCAGTTCATGTGTGCAGTCTGTCTCTTCCACCCATGAGGTCAAGGGCTTTATTTATTCACTGCTGTGTACTCAGTACCTCCAATAGGACCTGGCACATAACGGGGGTTCTACGAACCTCCAATAGTACCTGGTACATAATGGGAGTTCTATGTACCTGTGTAGAATAAATATCTATCACACATAGTAATTGTGGCATTTTGATGGGTTTTGAAAAGTTGTCTCAGTCAACATAAATTTGAAGCAATTCTTGTGCATCAGCATACGATAAAACAAGTAATAGGAAAAACTTATCTGCTAAATGAAGACATATGAAGAAAATGTGAGCATGTACATTTAAGTCGTAAAATGGAATTGCGACTTGTTCCTTGCATGCTCTCTCAGATCACTTGCTCTGGGGGAAACTGCTATGTCATGAGGACACACAAAAAACCCTATGGAGAAACTGACTTGGGGAGTGACTGAGGCTTCCTGCCAAGAGCTACATAAATGAGCCATCCTGGAATTGGATTTCCAGCCTCAGTCAAGCTTTCAGATGACTGCAGTGCTGGCCAACATTTTCACTGCAACCTCATGAGACCCTCAGCCAGAACCACCAAGCTAAGCCTCTTCATTCTTGACTCTCAGAAACCACATGTAATAACAAATCTTTGCTAAACTTGGGGGAAATCCGTTGCACAACAATAAATAACTAATACAATAGGCAAGGTGTGAAACCTCTAACTTTGTTTAGAGTCAATGAAATTTTGTGCTAAGAGCTATGGCAAAACCTACACCTTGGAATTAAAAGTCTAACAGTAATATGCAAGATGAATGAAGTGGGATTTTGTCTTCCTATCTCCTATAACACCCAGTAAAGAGTCCTGCACATAGTAAATACCTGTGTTTGGTAGCAAACTAGCTTATACACTGAACTTCCTAACTGAACCAAGAAACTAGTCTTAAGGTTTCTTAAAAGTAAAATGATCCCTTAGAATCTCTCCATATAAATTCAATCCTAAAGTTTACTGTTGTCTGCTTAGGTTTTAGCAGAGCCATACCTTCCTTAACGGAGAGTTACAATACGCTACCAATGAAAACTGAGACCTATTAGAGCTCTTCTCCCTAAATTTAATCAAAATAAAAGGGTAGCTTAAAGAGGGATGCTGGAGACTATTGACAGCTGCTTCAGAGGTGAAAGAGGTAGCTAGTGAAAGGGCACTCCATCACAAAGTATTGAGCAAAATATTACTTCACAAAGTAAGTACTACATTGCCTCAACCAAAAAGATCCTTAATAAATCTTGATGATAACCTCAACATGCAGCCTTTTAGTATTAATCTGATTTAAAAGTTTAGCCTCTATACTGGAAAAAGATCTTCCCAATGACACTACTGGGAAATTAGGCAATATAAGCCTGTTTTTCCAGTGTCAAACTAATCTTAATCCTATCTCAAAGTTTGCAACCCGTGAGGCTGGGAGTCCAAATTTTGACCCACAAAATGGTAATGGCTTGTGGCCTTGGCTGACCATTAACTTTCATGCTATATTCGCTTGCACTATCACCCCACCTTTACACATGCTGTTTTCACTTGACACCTGGACTTATCCAGAAAGGCTCATAAAAACGGCTGAAAGTGGTCTTGGCGTTTTCAAAATAAGTCATGGTTTACACTCTAGTTGGGGAGACAGAGATATATACACACACACACATATATTAAAGAAACAACCAAAAATAGAGGCTATAGTTATCAATTCACCTATATACGGATAAGAACCTAAAAGTACTTTCATGTACAATCTGATTCAATAGCTAGAACTAATTCGTAAACTAAAAAAATTTTAGAGGCATTTTTAAATTCTAAAATCCTATTAAAGTTAATTTAACCTCTAAAACTAACCTAAAAGATTTATCTTAAAGTTTTTTTTAATTAAAAAGTACTTAAGTTCAAAGTAAAAGAAAAACTAGTTTTTAGTGGTCTTGCACAGCTAAATATTCCCCCCAAAGAAAATTCCATTATCTCTATAACCAAACGAAAAGTAAATTACATATCAACTTTAAAGTTTTCTAAATTTACCAAAATAAACACACTAATACACTTACACTGGTTTTGAATAAATAATTTTCTCCTGGGGAAAATAATCAATGTTTTTTGTACCAAGTATCATTTAATCATTCATAAATTAGTCACCTTTCACCACACACCACTTCCAACACATGTTCGTAAGCTGACATTTTGGATCACAAGCTTTAGTATCTAAGTTTTTATATTTAGTTCTTCTCTAAAAAAAAGGACTTACAGTTAAAAACATTTAAGAGAGTTCAACAAAATCTAAAGTATTTTAGATCACTCAAAAGTGCAGTCTAATTTCAAAGTGATTAAAAAAACTGAAGTCCCACAGAAAGAGTAAAATCTAATGAGAATAAAATCATTGTAATAGGAATGCCTCAAGTTTCTTTAAAAGCACTTTAAAACCACCATATCCTTCCATCCTTTACAAAAATAAAGACTTCCTACCATGAAATCAATCTATAAAATCCACAAAGACGGGGGTAATCTGCAGGACAGTTTGTAAGAATTATGCATCTTTTCCAAATTTCAAACTCAAAAGAAAATTCAAAGGCAACAAGGGGATATTTCAGGATTAAGATTATCAAGACCACAATCAGTTTCACTAGTACGTCAGGGATTTTTCATACATTACACTGAAATGGCAAAATGATTACAATATTTTGTGTCTCTAATTAGAGTATTAAGGAAAGTAAGTATGTTTAATCTTATTTGGACTTGTTGCACCAGTATCTTACTCCTTACTCTGAAATACGATGCAGAAATTAGATATTCAAGTGAATATCTAATAAATATGAAATGAAGCCAAAACTCCACGTCCTGAATGAAAATTACTTTAATAATTCACTGTCTTCTAAAGGGATGTAGTGGACAGATAGCAACTAAAAAAAAAAAACCTCTGACACATACAACCTATTACTTAAGGTGAATTATTCTAACTTTCGTCAAGTGGAAATAGCATGGCACTGGAGAACCTTTGTTCAGATCCAGCTCCACCACTTCTGTTCTACACTCACTGTTTTAAGTACGACACTCAACTTGCTTCTTCATCTGCTAAATGGAAGTCAAGATAATATCCATCTTCCACCAGAGTTGTGAGAATGAAATGATTGAGACATTTAAATTGTACAGTGGTAGGCAAGAGTGTGTGTGTCTGCGTGTGTACTAGACAAACGAAGAACTGTAGTAGATGCTGATCGTACCAACTAATGTCAACTTTCAAATATCTGCTGGTGCCGAGAAAGGAGGATACAGTGAAATGATAAACAGCACACGCTTCATTGTGCAGTTCACATCAATTTTTAATTTTCTTGTAGACATTCTCTTTTCTGCCCATGACGCTATAGTTCAGGACAATTTTTCTAAAGTCTGTACAGTCTATTTTATGCCATCCAAGATGTTTTCTTAACCAGATATCAAAGTAAATATCAAACAGAATCTAATGCTATGTTTTCAAAACATTTAGGGCTTTATACTTCTTATACCATTAAACAGAAACCAAAGTACTTATCTTCATCAGTGAACAATCCGAATTCCTAGAACTTTAGAATACTTAAACTTTTAAGTCCAAGTCAGTATCGACTGTTAAAAAATTCTACTGTTCATCAAAGCATTAGCAAATGATCGAAATAAACGCTAATACACTTTAGAAGCAGTTGAAAATACGTAACGTGGTTCTGTTAAAAAAAGTACATTAAAAACCAATTAGTTAAAATACGAAGCTTTCCAAAGAAATAAAAAGTAATGACAGTAACAACTGAAACATACTAGCACAATAAATTTTCTGTAGCGTCCCGAAAAAACGAAGCGCAGTTTTGCCAGTCTCCACGTTATTTCTAACAAGCTTTCGGAAAATGCTACTAATTCCTTCAGACCTCTCCAATACACGACTTTAAATATTATCACCTAAAATTATGACTCTCACGTTGAAGCATTACTCTATAGATTTTAAACCGCATACTACTGTACCTTCTAGACTGTATTTTGTCACGATTCCAACTCCCTTTGATTCCGCAAAGTTATTGTAAAGGACACCAATTCATGATTCTTTTCTACAATGATTTATACACGTTTTAAACTTTCTCCCAGATTCGACCACAAAACAAGAGAAGCTATTCAATCACGCTGGAGACCACATTAATGACTACAAGAGGAATTTTGGAAGTAGTGATTAAATATTTTTAAAAAGTCTTTTCTTTTTTAAGCAGAGGAAAGTGATAGTTGGGGGTCTCCTCCCTGAACAAGGAAGTTCTCTTAAATCCAGGCGAGACCAGCCATGTTGGAAAACACTTGTCAATTACAGCTCTGACAAGTGTTCGCGAACACGGCGGGAGGAAGCTAACCTTGTGTACCGAGGTGTGTACATCAAGGCCCTCTTCGCTCCGCCCGAGGACGTGGGCCTACTTCGGGGATCGTTTCCGAGTTAGAGCTGTCCTCAGGTCCGCCAGGAGTGCCGAGCCCAGGAGAAAGAGGGCGGGGTAAGGAGAGTTGGGGGGGAAATGGTTTGAGAGTTGGAAGCCGCTATCCGCTGCGAGAGGGGCGCGGCGGCCGGGAGCGATTTCCGAGTTGAGAGCTTGGGGGAGGGGCCGAGGATGCGGGGAGCAGGGGGATCTCAGCAAAAAGTCCCCCTGGTCCCCTCGGAGGGGCCCCGGAGTGCCAGAGGAGGGAGGGAAGGGGAAACGCTTCAGTGCACTGACCTGTCCTCCGAGTCCATGCGGCTCAGGGGTTCCCCATCCGACGACATCTCCAAGCTGCCTCGCCGGCCCCCCGAGGTCGCGCTGCTTCCGCCTCCCCCGGTCCCGTAGCCCTCGTCGCCGCCGCTGGAGACGACGCTGCTGCTACTGCTGCCGCCCCCGCCGCCGCCCTGGCTGCCCCGCGGTCCCTTGGGCTCCTCCAGGCCCTCCTTGCCGTCCCCATCCCCGCTGCTGCTGCTGGCGGCGCCCGGGCTCAGCGAGCGCGTCTCGTCGCTGCTGCTCCCGCCGCTGCTGCCCACCAGGCTCTCGGCGCTGCTCTCCTCCTCGCCCCCGCCGCTGCTGCTGCTCTCGTCTTCCTCCTCCTCGTCCTCCTCCTCGTCCTCGTCCTCCCCGGCCTGGCTGGCGCTCTCGGGGCTCGGCTCCGACATCGTCTCCGCCTCGCCGCCCCCCACTCCGCCGCCGCCGCCGCCCCCACTACCGCCGCCGTTCAGCAGCAGCGCCGCCACCGCCTCGGCCTCCGCCTCCTCTTCCTCTTCCTCCTCTTCCTCCTCCTCCTCGGGGGGCTCAGCCCGGCCCCGCGCCGCCGGCCCGGGGCTGCCAGGGGGCAGGGGGCTCAGGCGGGAGAGCTCCTCCAGGTCGGCCATGTCGGTGATAGCGGCGGCCATGGCGGCGCCTGCTCCTCCTCCTCCTCCTCCTCCTCCTCCCGGCCGCCGCCGCCTCCCTCTCTCGACTCTCGCTCCCTCGCCCCCTCCCGAACGCCCAAAACTCCTCCGACGCCGCTGCAGAGCAGGAGGAGGGCCCGCGAGCTGCGTCAGCCTGCACACGCGCTACGGAGCCCGCGCGGGGACAGGCGCGCCGCTGCGCGCACTCACGCGGAGACGGCTGCGCGCCTGCGCGGCGGCACGCGGTGGCGCCTCCCCCGGGCCGCGGGCTCCGCACCCCGGCCCCCGCCCGGCCCCGCCCGCAGCAGCGAGTGCTCAGAGTTTCCTCGGGGGCTTCCCACGCCTTCCCCGGCCTCGCGGCGGGCGAGCCACGCCGAGCGAAAAGCAGAGTGCGGGCCGGGGATTTTAACCCGTACGTTCTCACGATGAAGTCATTCATCCCGGGGGTGTTTGGGGAGTGTCCCCTGTGTACAGGCCCTGAGCCAGGAATCGAAGTCCCTGGTCTTCTGAGAGCTTGCAGTCGACGCGGAGAGGAGATGAAAATGAATGAAAATAAATAATACAATGCAAGGTCCTAAATCCATATAAGCACCATAAAGCTACAGGTTTTCGTCCAACCTGCGTTTGAATACCCCCAAAAATGGTTCAGTGACAGTCTCAGAGCAAACATCTCTTACGTTCAAGATCTTCAAACTTTTTTGCTCAGAAGCCCTCAGTTTTGTATGTTCTTATCCAGTATAAAGTACCATCTACATTTTTTTCCCGCTTGTTATAAATACTTTGTAACTGTCACTTTTTTTAAATGTAACCAGTGAACTCAGAGTACCATTGGGATTTAATGCTCACCGATATTCACCTTTTAAAATACAATCTTTTTTATACTTGGACAATTTACATCCTTCCTTTATCTTCTGGAACTCATATTTACATTCCAGATCCTCTCTGGAATTTTATCCCAATAATATATTTTATATTTGAACTGCCTTCTTGATCATCTATTTCACTGTAATAAAAATGTGTATATAAATTGAAATTTAAGTATTTTTAAATTTCCTGTGATCATAAATTATTTCAACTGATCACCAACAAATATATTTCAAATATTTATAAATAGATATAAATCACAAAAGTAAAATTTTGTTGGAAATGCATCTTTCAGAGAAGGAATTGGATGAATTTTTTCAACTAGTTTGTTTTATCAGTGGATGAGTATTAATAGAATGCATTCTATTCCAAGTTTTCAATTCCATGGATATAAGCATGAAGAAAACTTGTTCACATAAATAAGTAGATGAGAATGAATGGAGTTTTGTTAGAGTAATGCCACTCAGTTCTTTGAACTCCTTCCAAATTATATGCCAAAAAATCACATAGAGATCTAACAAAGAAAAAATACTTCTAATGATCTATCAGCTGACAACTCTGATTAGGTTCTCTTTCAACTTTGTTGAAAGCAAGTAACTGACAACCACCTGACTTGTAAAAGGATGTGTTACCCATTCTCATTCACCAGCCGATTGTTCCTTTTCTGGTGTGGTGGAGGTTTTTGCATCCCCAGGGTATTGCACCCTAGTAAGATTTGGGATGGGGAAGAATTATGCCTTTCTTTTGTAAAGTAGGGGACGGACCATTGGGATAAATCAGGCTGCAAAGAAGCCCACATGACCCCAGGGCAGGTTTTCAGACAGGTCAATTTTAGGAATGGCTGCTAAGGGGAGTGAGGATCAAAGAACTGATTGCCTTAAAACAGAGTCTGTGCTCATACATATTTTGGACAATCTTCATCTGCCATGAGTACCCCAGTATTATGTCTGCTGCCTTAGGTCTTTGAGTAGCTATCATATATTCCTTATGGTGCCTCAAGGGAAAGCAGAAACAAAAGCAATATATAATAGTATGGGGCATTATGGTTTACAGATACCTTCACACGCACACATACAATGCAGAATACTAACCTCAAACATTTTAACCTCAAAGCCACTCTTTGAAATAAACAAGGAATGTATTAGCATCCTGCATTGTAAATTAAGAACTATCAGAGTTTAACTGAAAAATGCATATTAAGTGTATGTGCTTAACTGTATTAAACCCTGGAGATTAGGATTAACATTTAGCTAGGTTTATCAAAGAAAACTTCATGGAGAATGTAGGATTTGAACAGATGTGTATAGTAAGATATATAACTACATCTAAATTTAATTAGTTCCAGCTGCATCTTGAAGAGAGCCTAGACTAGAACTCTGTACAAGGGGGAATTCTAGAACTGAAACACAATAACATGGAAAAGCATAAAAATTTATTCATGGCATTGTTAATTAGCCATGAGAAAGCAAAGCTAGAAAGCTCAAAAAGAGTTAAAGATTAGATTGCAGAAAAAATCTTTTTTCTTTTTTTTTTCTTTTTTGCTGAGGAAGATTAGCCCTGAACTAACATCTGCACCAATCTTCCTATACTTTACATGTGGGTTGCCACCACAGCATGGCTGACGAGAGGTGTAGGTCCAGGCCCAGGATCCAAACCTGTGAACTCCAGGCCACCAAAGTAGAGCACACAAACTTAACCACTACACCATGTGGCCAGCCCCCTAGATTCCAGAAAATCTTGAATAAAAAGTTTAACTTTGAAAGACAATGGTATAGACTGAGATATTTTTTTGAAAGGTGTGATATGATTAAAAGTATATTGTAAGGGTATCTAATGTATAGGAGATAGGGTGAAAATTGATGGAGATTAGACATATGGAAATGGCAGGTATCAAAGCCAAAAATGAATGCTCTAGCTGCAGTATTTATGCTTAAAGACGAAAATGCGCTATCTTGGAATTGACTTTTTGGAGAAAATAGTGCACTTTCCATCACTGAAGAGTTCTTTTTTTTAACTGAAATATTTTCTGAAAATTTGAAAGAATTAAATAATAAACACCTGTACAGGGGCTGGCCGAAGGCATAGCGATTAAGTTCTCATGTTCTGCTTTGGCGGCCCAGGGTTCTCCAGTTTGGATCCTGGATGGGGACCTACACACCGCTTGGCAAGCCATGCTGCGGCAGGCATCCCACATATAAAGTAGAGGAAGATGGGCACAGATGTTAGCTCAGGGCCAGTCTTCCTCTAAATAAATAAAATAATTTTTAAAAACACCTATACACCTGCCTAGATTCATCAGTTAATAATATTTTGCCACATTTGCCAATGCTGTGTCCTTCTTCTCTCTGTCTCTTTCCTTCCGCTCTTTCCCCTGCCACTCCTTCTCCCCCTCACTCTCCTATTACCCCTACTTCTACCGCCTCTCCCTTTCTCTCTTGGTTTAGTCGTGGACATCGTGACTCTGCACGCATCCCCTTGGAGCAAGGTCACTCGCCCACATCAGCACAGTATCACAGTGTCGTTATCCCACTCACTGAAGTGTGTGACTAGAGACAGGACCTCTGGGTAACGGAGTTCCTTCAGGTGAGAGGTTGGATGAAACTGCAAGAAGCATCATCTGCAGACCAGTGCCCATCCACAAACTGTTTCTTACTGATCTGCAGCTAGATAAGTACTAACATTAGCTTCTGGAAACTTTTATAACAACTTGCCAGAGTAATTTTACGTCTGTTGAATCTAATAATAAAAATTGGGGCTCTGCTTTTGATGCCATCAGTTTCTTTTATTATTCTGGTAATTCACTTTTACTGTATTTTGCAAAAATATCAATCCACTGGAAATGTAAAAAAAAATATTTATATATATATATATATATATATATATATATATATATATAGGTCCTTCATAGATTGAGAATCACTGTTCTATAGTTCTCCTTCCTGCTTGGAGAATGTGTGATTCTATGCATAATTATAAGGTACCCTATAACCCCCCACTGCATAAGAGCTATTTGATTAGGAAAGATATTCAAACTCATCCACCACAGTACTAATGGGGTCAGATTAGCAACACTAACTTGAATTTCTCTGATTCTTCTACCTGCCAAGCCTACTAACGTAGGACATCTCCAGCTTTCTGGGAGCCACGGGGTGAGGGTCTCTCCTCTGCTCACACATTCCTCTCCCAGTGCCCCCTCCCCTGCTCTGCTCCTCCGGGCGCTGCCGCCTCCTACCAGGACCTGTGATACAAACTAAACAGCCAAAGCCATCGTGTAGCCTGAAGAAATGGAGATCATTATGTTGACCTCTTTTAGGGAAACCCCGAAGCAGACTGCTTTGCCCAATATCATATATGGTTTTCACTGAAACACCTCTTTATGTTTTCACTCAAAGCTCTGTTTCTCTTAGGGACCCAGACATGCTTTCATGGGCCTAGATTGGCGACAGCTTTGAGTAACAGCTACCCCAAGCTGTATTTATTACTCCCCATCCAATGACTAAGTCTTTCTTATAGGGCTTCTCTGTCTAATTCTCTCTTTCATTAAAATGAGCCTGTTCTAGGAAGCAGTCTCAGCCCCCATGTCAGCAGGTTTCTTTCAGCCCTGCCTCACCAGTTGGCTAGACATGCCCAGACATGCTTGAACCCCAGCAACAGACTCAGCTTAGATTCAAGCTGAGATTCCTGCTACGCCACCCGTGACATACTTCTGAAAATCTCTCTCAAATACGCAGCTATCACATGTTTTCCACCTTTGTTTCAGGTTCTTCATTCTGCGTGTTGATACTGCCATAGTGAGCAAGATCAATAGCAGCCTGATGACCTCATTCTCTGATTGACTTGGAATCTAAAAAAGGTAAGCTGGAAAGAACTAGAAGTTTGATGAAAGCTTCCCCAATCTATAGACTGTAATCCAACGAAAACCCAACCAAATAATGATGATAGTTTTTGAGTTAAAATTTCTGGAAGGATAGCCATTTTGAGTCATAACTGCTTTGGCTGGCAACTTGCTACAATAAGGACATTGTCCACATGTCTGGTATTTTGAATAGTTTCCCATTTGAATTTAGTAAAATGCTTTTCCTACAAACTATCTATGAAAGGGTAGGTAAAATGTGAAAGTTGAATAACATAAACACCACATTTTTTGTCCTTTCATATATTTTGTGTCTAACTTGCTAACCAAATAATGCAACGTTCAAAACTCTGTCAATTATTAAAGTTGAATTTGATGGGTTAGTTATTGTAGCACACAAGTTATAATACCACTTAGTACTTTATCCCTCAAATCTCTGAGAAGGCAGGAAAGAATCTAAACAAAATATTTAATTGGTGAAATATAAAAATAGTGTATCCTGGGCTGGCTGTGTGGCGCAGCGGTTAAGTGCCCACGTTCCGTTTCGCCGGCCCAGGATTCACCAGTTCAGACCCCAGATGCAGACATGGCACCACTTGGCACACCATGCTGTGGTAGGCGTCCCACATATAAAGTGGAGGAAGATGGGCATATAATGTTAGCTCAGGGCCAGGCTTCCTCAGCGAAAAGAATTGGCAGCAGTTAGTTCAGAGCTAATCTTCCTCAAGAAAAAGAACAAGTGTATCAGCAGTTTGGATAAATTACCTTGGCTTCAAGCCAAGAAAAGGCCCCCCACTCCCTTCTTTCACCTGAAGTATATATGGCATCTGTTTGACTACTAAACGTATTCATATCCTCTTTTTTTCCTTCTCTTCCCTTTCTCCCTAATTTTATTATTTACTTTTATATCTACTTTGTAGTCCTTTGTACATATTGGTAAATTACTTCAAACTATTTTTTTTAAGTGACTTCTGTTGGGTTGTTTTGTTTTTGGTTTTGCAGAATCTGCTAAGCCGTCTCCCCACTCACTCCCACCACGTGTTTCTGCTGAGCGCATGACCTCCCAGCAACACGTAAAGCTAGGTTTGGCCATGCGGCTAAGTTCCAGCCGATGAGTTGTGAGCAGAAGAGATCACATCTTCCTAAGGAAGCTGCTTGCCCTCTCTTCTCTCACTCTTTCTCTGCCCTGTGCGTGGGCTGGGACACAGACATGATGGTGGGAGTGAGCCAGCCTCAACCACACGTACCACGACCACACCCTAGGATGACAGAGCCACAGAGAGAGCAAGCCTGGGTTTCCAGATGACCTCATTTTGCAATGCCACTCACCCCTACGGACTAACAACTCAGACTTTTTATGAGTGAGAAAGAAATCTTTTATCTAGTTTCTCTCTTCTAAACCAGCCAAAACAATATACTAATTAATGCAGGTAAAATAAACAAACATACAAACATGGTTTCCTATCTCCCAGAAATCGGAGGCCTTCAGGTCTTCAATTTCCTGACCCTACATCTATAAACTTATCTGTATCCTCACGCATTTTTTTTTCCCTATGCAAGCTAAGCTTTCTACTGTGGCCAACTCTTACGTGTCCTAAAAAGGGGGCGGGGAAGACCACATATGTTCTATTTTTTTCCTCCTCTTCTTCTTGGGCACGTGGCTGCCCAGCTGGAGACCACATTTCCCAGCCTCCTTTAAGCGCCCTTACACTCAGCTAATAAACCTAAGCATATTTGGTCAATCCAAGTGTTGGATTCTTTTGGATAGAGAATAGTAGCTACCAAAGAAATGTACGTATGACCAGTTCTGGAAGCTCAGTGAAATTCTAGCTCTCTTTGTCCTTTTAGGTGCTCTGCTGACATGCTGAATGAAAGATATGCTCAAGACGTACAAAAACATTTCAGACACAGGATTCTGTGCCCTCTAGTCACCAAGATGGAATCAGAAATCCCAATGGCTTAACACACGTCAGCTTAGGAATCAGGAGGCATCCTTAAGTTATCAGATAACAAAACTTGCTATTCGTGCAAACATAAGAAAAGTCTCCTAACTACTGCAGACATCCCCATACCCTGAGTAACTTTAATTTCACTGTTTCTAAGGTTCATCATACTATTTAACAAATCACTAGCTTCCTCAATACAAAATCCATTTTTATATTCATTATGACAATTGGCAAGGGTTTATGGAGATCGTGACAGTAGAAAATTGTGCTACCAGCAACCTTTGGAATACTTTCTTTTCTTTTTTTTAATATCTCATCTTTTTCTTTTTTTTTTCCTTGTTAAAGATTGGCCCTGAGCTAACGTCTGTCACCAATCTTTTTTTTCTTCTTCTTCTCCACAAAGCCCCCCAGAACATAGTTGTATATTCTAGTTGTAGGTCCTTCTGTCTCTGCTATGTGGGTCGCCACCTCAGCGTGGCTTGATGAACGTTCCTAGGTCTGTGCCCAGGACCAAACCAGCGAAACCCTGGGCCACTGAGGCGAAGTGTGCGAACTTAACCACTCAGCCATGGGGCTGGCCCCCAAGTATGTTGCTTTCTGATCTAAAGCTAGCTGAAGACTGCTGAACTGGACTGGCCTTTGTTCCTTTAGCATGTTAGTTGACCCTTTATAGAATCAAAGCTTACGTTCTTGGCACATACATCATATCATTTTTTTTTTTTTTTGAGGAAGATTAGCCCTGAGCTAACTACTGCCAGTCCTCCTCTTTTTTTGCTGAGGAAGCCTGGCCCTGAGCTAACATCCGTGCCCATATTCCTCTACTTTATACATGGGACGCCTACCACAGCATGGCGTGCCAAGCGGTGCCATGTCCGCACCCGGGATCCGAACCGGCGAACCCCGGGCCGCCGAGAAGCAGAACACGCGAACTTAACCGCTGCGCCACTGGGCCAGCCCCTCATATCATATTAACTATGTTGAAATACAGTATTTTAAACTAAATTACCAAAATTTTAACACTTAGGGGTAGTTCCATGACTAAATTCTCACCAAAAGAACATGAGCAGAGGTAACGCATACAACTTCCACCTAATTCGTTCTTGCCTTTCTTTCCTACGTGCTGGAACAGGGCTGTGCCGTTGACCCAGCTTCAACATGTAGTGCTGGTGACACAACATATGGAAGGAATATGAGCCCCCGAGAGACTTCATGGTGCAGAGCTGCGTGTCAGTCTAAACTGGCCAGACTGTTACATGGCAGAGAAATAAACTTCTGTCTTATTTAAGCTACTATATTTTAGGGTCCTTTCTTTTTTAGTGAAAACTTAGCCTTTACTCAAATTAAGAAAACCTTACACCTTGAGCCGGCAGCTTACATATCTTTTTCTGTGTCTTCAACCCCACCGTCAATACTGCCTCCTTGTTTTCAATTCATGAACATGATCAAGTCTTTCCATCCTTATAAAGTATTGATTTCATTTTCATCCAAACTTCTAAAAATATGAACTATAGTTGCTTTTTCCACTTTCTCACCTCCCCTACACTGTCTCTGTACTGCAATATTATAGCCAGCCCCAGTACAGGTTTTAAAACTACTTTCAGTAAAATCATTCATTGACAAAACTACAAGATACTCTCAGTTCTGATCTTACAAACTTGCTATCACATTACAATGAAAAGAAGTCTGAGACCAAGTTCTGCACTGCATTCTTTGTCACATTTTTTCTTTTTCTTTTTTTTTTTTTTGAGAAAGATTAGCCCTGAGTTAACATCTGCTGCCAGTCTTCCTCTTTTTGCTGAGGAAGACTGGCCCTGAGCTAACATCCACCCCCATCTTCCTCTACTTTATCACATTTTTATCATCTTTATCACATTTTCTCCTCTCCTCTGCCCTCCTTGCCTCTCCTCTCTTACTTCTGTGATGCCATACTCATCTAGATTGCTGATATCTTTCATGGTTTCTCTTGACTTTCCTGTTTTGTTTTGTTTTTTAAAGATTTTTTTTTCCTTTTTCACCCCAAAGCCCCCCGGTACATAGTTGTATATGCTTTGTTGTGGGTCCTTCTAGTTGTGGCATGTGGGATGCCACCTCAGCATGGCCCAATGAGCAGCGCCATGTCTGCACACAGGACTCGAACCAAGGAAACACCAGGCTGCCTGCAGCGGAGCGCACGAACTTAACCACTCGGCCACGGGGCCAGCCCCCTTGACTTTCCTGTTTTTCAAATGTTGATTCCTAAGTCTATATCCTTAGCCAACTGTCTTCTTGTTCTACAAGGTCTTCCTGGTAAATAACATCCATTCTGCTGGTTCTGATATCTGATGAGAGCCTCCCAGATTCCTCCTCCACACTGCCAGAGAGCACTGATGCCTCCTTGAAGCAGAGGACTCTTTTTTTTTTTAAGGAAGATTAGCCCTGAGCTAACATCCACCACCAACCCTCCTCTTTTTGCTGCGGAAGACTGGCCCTGAGCTAACATCAATGCCCATCCTCCTCTACTTTATATGTGAGGTGCCTGCCAAAGCATGGCTTGCCAAGCGGTGCATAGGTCCATACCCCGGATCCAAACTGGTGAACCCTGGGCCGCCAAAGCAGAATGTGCCAACTTACCCACCAGGTAGACCCCAAGAAGAGGACTCAATTTACACAGGAACTGATAGACAAAATGTTAGATGTCTCTGTCTCACAGTCTCTTTGGCCCTTCAGCAGCTGTCGGATTCTTTTAGTAAATATCAACAGCATCCATTGATTCGACTAGGTGGAAGCTAAGCTTGCCCTCCCCCTAACATTGATATCAGGTGATAGATTACAAGAAAAGCAAAATTTGGACAAAATTCTTCCAAACACATAAGTTTTATTAGCAAGTGGGTAGAAAAGGCGGCTGCAGCAATATTCAAACAGACTCAGCCAAACTTCTATTCAGGTCTGTGAGTAGATGCCTCCAAGAGTTGATTGGAAGACATTGCGGAGAGGTGGGTGACATAGAATCAGATAGAACTTAGACTGAGAAGGTAGTAGGTTGCTGGGCTTTGCAACAACTTATTTAACAAATATTGATTATATTGAGTACCTACTATGTGTCAGACACTGTTCTGGGTAGACAGCTATGAGTAAAACCAATAAAAATCCCTGCTTTTATGGAATTTACTCTCTCATCAGGTGTTCTTTTTTTTTTTAAAGATTTTATTTTTTTCGTTTTTCTCCCCAAAGCCCCCTAGTACATAGTTGTATATTCTTTGTTGTGGGTCCTTCCAGTTGTGGCATGTGGGACACTGCCTCAGCGTGGTTTGATGAGCTGTGCCATGTCCGCGCCCAGGATTCGAACCAACGAAACACTGGGCCACCTGCAGCAGAGTGGGAAAACCTAACCACTCGGCCACGGGGCAGCCCCTCATCAGGTGTTCTTGTACTTCATTTGCACAAGAGCAATAGGGCTGTGAAATCTTTCTAGCTGGCCATGTATCTGGAACACCGTTCACTTCACCGAGGAACATGTATTTCTAACATCTCTTATGCTAATTAATGAACCTTCTGGTATAAATTTCAATGAAGATCCTTGAAATGCTTAAGTAGCCATCTGGGAAGTATGGATTCCTGATTAGGGCTCTTCAGATTATAACTAACCACCCCTAGATCACAAATTCCTAATAAGGTAACTCTAATGATAACTACCCTCCTCTAGAATGTAGATTAAAGTTAATTTACTCACAAATACATTACACTGTCTATAAGGAAGTATTTTAAAGTAAATTATAACAGATGTAATAAAACAACATGGCAGGAAGCGTGGTTGCCCAGAGCTCCCAAGTTCCACATATGGATTTTATTGATTTATTTAAGTTTTAATTTTTATTTAATTTAATTTTTTTTTTTAAGGAAGGTTAGTCCTGAGCCAATATCTGCTGCCAATCCTCCTCTTTTTGCTGAGGAAGACTGGCCCTGAGCTAACATCCGTGCCCATCTTCCTCCACTTTATATGTGGGACGCCTACCACAGCATGGATTGCCAAGCTCTGCCATGTCCGCACCCAGGATCCAAACCAGCAAACCCTGGGCCACTGAAGCAGAACATGCACACTTAACCGATGCGCCACCAGGCCGGCCCCTTATTTATTTTTTTTAAAGATTTTCTTTTTTGTTTTTCTCCCCAAAGCCCCTGGTACATAGTTGTATATCCTTAGTTATGAATTCTTCCAGTTGTGGCACCTGGGATGCCACGTCAGCATGACTTGATGAGCCGTGCCATGTCCGCACCCGGGATCTGGACCGGCGAAAGCCTGGGCTGCTGAAGTGGAGCATGAGAACTTAACCACTCAGGCACGGGACTGGCCCACACATATGGATTTTAAAATACTGAAAGTTACCACCTCCCTTTGGCACCCCTATGTCATGTCCTTCCCATGATCCAGCAACAACATGGACAAAAAAGGCACATCAGGGTCCTTCAGGCCCCTCCTATTATAACATGGTTTGCAATCATTCTGAACGGCCAGTGCCCATACCATACCAATCATTGAATATTTTGAATACCACTCTTGCTCAAATCTTTGGCCAAGAAAAAGCTGGCAAGACTCTGAATCTTAACCTTAAATACCTTGGGGGAAGTGTTACCAACACAAACACAAGTTCATTTACCTGTCATATAGGAGGGCCAATAACTGGAATGCCCGGCTTGTGGCAAGGAAAGAGGTTTATTATTGAAAGGCTGCCAGACAAGGAGATGGGAGTTAAAACTAAGAGTCACATCCTCAAAGGGAAAAAGGTAGGGGTTTTTATCTGGGGTTTTAGGTAGGGGAGGAAGTGCATGTGGCATTGCTGGTTGGCACCTTCCCACCAGCTAGCATTTGGCTTTGAAGGCTAGATTTCTTTTCCCTTGACTGGACTATTTTGGTTAGTTTTCATCTTGAGCCTGTGTTTGGCCTTGTGAGGCTGAATCTTGATGTCTGGACCTTGACTTCCTGGAAAGACAGCTCACTCATATACTAAGGAGGGACAGAAAGACCTGGTTAGTTTTGAACAACAGTTGATTATGCTGTGTATGCACAGCTGCAGTTAGCAAAGCTTATCTCAGAGTTTTTCTTTTTTTCTTCTTCTAGCCCAGGGAAGACTTTTTTAACTCCTTTGTTCTCGGCTTCAGAAGGAATTCTAACTGTCCCAGCTTGAGCGTGGGATTCATGCCAAAATTGATTGGGATTGGCTGGGTTGCAGGACCTTTACTGTCACGTTGGGTGGGATGATGGAAATGCTTGCAGACCTTCTGCACGAGTCCATGACAGGCATCCTGGATTGCTCCAGCATCAGGGTTTTGCCAGGAGGGTAAATCAAAAGGGCAAAGAACCAAAAGAGTTGAAGATGTAAGCAGGAGAGTGGACAATGGAATGTAAGATGAGTAGAAAGGGAAGTAAAAACTGGACTTTATTAAATGATTTGCAGTAGACAATTTTATTTATATCAATGTACATTTGAAATGTTATAGGTTCTGATCCATTTACACAAATATATTCATGTAGTCCACAGATGATCTGATGATAGTGTGAATTAACACTACTTTAAAGCAATGACATTTTCCATATCTGATTGTGATATAATAAGAAATGTATATTTTGGTCTTTATCACTGACTTTTAGCCAGAGATTACAAAACCTTTGTAATTTCCTAACCGATAAAGGTGCTAGCATCTTTTGTCCTATTTGGTCTTTGACCCCGGTTCCTGACACAGAGCTCCTAAATCACTTGGAATTTCCTGGGTGTTGGGACCATCTTTTGTTCTAATGAGGTGACTTTTCTGTGGGCTCCTGGATAGCTTCAGGATGGGGGCTGGTCACCAGAAACACCAAGCCATGACTAGAAACTTGGAACTTTCTGCCCCACCCTGTCTTTCAGGGAAGTGAGAGGGGCTGGAGATTGAGTTAATAATCGATCATGCCTATGTGATGAAGCCTCCATAAAAATCCCCCAACTATGGAGTTTAGAGAACTTCCAGGTTGGCAAACAAATCCGTGAACTTGGAGGGTGGTACACCCCAACTCCACAGAGACGGAAGCTCCTCACTTGGGACCCTTCCAGACCTTACCCTATGTGTCTCTTCATCTCAATGTTCATCTGTGTCTTTTATCATATCCTTTAGCATATAATAAACTGGCAAACCTAAGTATTTCCCTGATTTTGGTGAGCTGTTCTAGAAAATTATTGAAGCCAAGGAGGGGTTTTTGGAACCCCAATTTATAGCCCATAGATCAGAAGTACAGGTGACAATCTGACTTGTGGTTGACATCTGAAGTGGGGGCACTGTTGCAGAACTGAGCCCTTAACTTGTGGGATCTAACGTTAACTCTAGATAGATAGTGTTAGAGTTGAATTGAATTACAGGACAACCAGCAGGTGTCGGAGAGTTGATTCACACATCTGGTGTCAGAAGTATTGTGAGTGTGAGAGTAAAGAAAAACACAGTGTGATTTTCCTAGACACTTACAGTAACAAGGAAAATGAAATATGCACCCTTGCCATCAACTTCTGAGGAATATGGACAGAATGGGTCTTCAAGGACATCACAGCGTTCATTGGTGTTTATACTATGTCCAATGTTTCATTTCACTAGAGGAAGGTCTAGCTAGTAGTTGAATAATCAGTTTGGCTGGAGTGTATGGTAAGTGAAAGAGAGTAGTGGGGCATTGTTGTTTTGAAAAGATAGCTAAGGAGACAGCATGTGTCTCAGATTATTTGTCACAGCAAAAAATTCAAAACTGGGGAATGGAAGTAATGTGCAAATATTGAAAACCTGTTATGTGCGAGTCTTGTTCTTGCAAACTAACCTGAGCCAATTTGGGCATGCACAACTTTTAGGTTCTTTTTGGTAGATACAAGAAGCCAGAAAATTTCTCTTTAATTAAAAGCAAGATTCCCGAGGGAGAATTGGGTCAGTCACCCAGAATCCTCCAGTATTCTTGGCCAGAGACCCCTTAAAGGATTTAACCTAGGGCATCATTGCTAAGGGTATAGGTTACAGGCCTCTTGGGATTTGTACACTCTGTTTTGCACGAGTAGAGAGAGTCTTTGGAGTATTTTTAGATAATTACATATCTTGAATATCTTTCATGTTGCTAGAAAAAAAATTCATTTCTAACATGCATCATGTTGGTCAACAGGCCACTGTTTTTACCAGTAAAATCCATGTCTCACATTTAGTCTGCAAATTACAAAGTGTCGTTGTTGATCAAGACACTGGAGGGGCTGGCCCCATGGCTGAGTGGTTAAGTTCGCTCGCTCTGCTTCGGTGGCCCAGGGTTTCACTGGTTCGGATCCTGGGCGGGGACAAGGCACCACTCATCAAGCCATGTCGAGGTGGCATCCCACATGCCACAAGTAGAAGGACCCACAACTGAAAATACACAACTACGTACCGGGGGGATATGGGGAGAAAAAAAGCAAAAATAAGAAAATAAAGGTTTAAAAATAAATAAAGGCTTAAAAAAAAAAGACACTGGTAACAGAAACATTTGTAAAATCTGCCTCTGAATGTCAGAAAACAACTCCCCTCAGACTGTGCATTCTTTTCTTTCTTCAGCTTTATATCATGAAGATTTTTTTTAAGTTTTTATTTTTCCTTTTTCTTCCCAAAGCCCCCCAGTACATAGTTGTATATTTTAGTTGTGGGTCTTTCTAGTTGTGGCATGTGGGATGCCGCCTCAGTGTGGCCTGACGAGTGGTGCCATGTCTGCTCCCAGGATTTGAACCAGCGAAACTCTGGGCCACCGCAGCGGAGCCTGAGAACCTAACCACTCCGCCACAGGGCCGGCCCCTGAAGATTTTTATATATACAGAAAGTAGAGAGCAGAGTATAATGTACACTCACATACTCATCACCTAGATTTAATAATTCTTAACATTTTACCATATTTGTTCAAGTATTGTTACCAAGCTCTAAGGGACGGGTGCCCTGCAAGTGGGTCCTTTTGCTTGGAGCCCCTGGCACCAATAGAAGGAGACGGGGTTCGGATAGCAGAGCAGAAACTGTACTCATTGATCCACGAACGGAGGAGGCAGAGCTCAAGCTCTAACGCTCCTTCTTCCTAAAGGGGAAGTGAGCAGGGTTCCTATGGGATGTGAAGGGGGAGAGGTCTCCTCAAAATCACTTGGGGCAGGGGCATTTGGGGCATGCACAGATCTTCCCTTCTTGCAAGTGGCACCTTTTGCACACTTTTCCTTTTGCTCGTGGCACCCTATCGCCACTTTGGACCTTTCTGATTTGGACTGGTTTTGCCATTTGGCCACCTGGCGATGTTCTGCCTTGGCTCCTATAAGCAAACATAACTTATAAACAAAGCATTAGGCATGAAAAGTGTTTTAGGCACTTCCCTGGGTGACAGTATTATATGGTTAATTATAGACATGATGACATTTCACTGTTAAATACTTTAACATGCACTTCAACAACCTAAATACGTTTCCCCATGATCACAATACCATTATCACACTTAATAAAATTAGCAGTAATTCCCTAATATCCTCTAACACTGTCTGAACTCAGATTTCCACATTTGTCCCCTAAGTGTCTTTTACAATTGCTTTTTAAAAACCTGACCCAATGAGGATCTTGCCTTCCCTTTCCTTGTTACTGGTTTGTACCTGCTGGATGAGAATGCTGGCAGCATCTGGGTTTATGGCTTCATCCAAATGGTACACACATAGCCTCACAATATATATGTTAAAATATTTTAAAGAAAATGACACACCTCACAATGACTTTACCAGATATTTTCACCACCATTATCTCATTTGTCTCTTTCCCACAGAGGAAGAAGTTTTCCAAAGGACTTAGCCAGGCTAACATGCGTTCTCTATAGAAAAGACCTTTCTTTTCTTTTTTTTTTTTTTGAGGAAGATTAGCCCTGAGCTAACATCTGCTGCCAATCCTCCTCTTTTTTGCTTAGGACGACTGGCCCCGAGCTAACAACTGTGCCTATCTTCCGCTACTTTTTATGTGGGATGCCTGCCACAGCATGGCCTGACAAGCGGCGCGTAGGTCTGTGCCTGGGATCCCAACTGGTGAACCCCAGGCCGCAGAAGTGGAACATGCAAACTTCACTGCTGTGCCACCGGGCCGGCACCTGAAAAGACCCTTCTAATCAATTTGGGAATTCTGAAGTTAAAAAGAACAAATGATTCCAAGACCAGACTTTGAGAAACACTGAGGCATGGCATAACATGCAAACCCTTAGGTATGACTCTGCAGCCTCCCTAGGATTTGGCCTCAAACCACTTCTCTACTGTCTTCTATACCCACACAGGTACCCTGAGGTGTTAAATGTTCACTGACAGGGCCAGGACTGGGGTGAGGAGAGATGCCTAGGACAGAAGATGGAAGGAGACAGTTCTCTCAAATGCCGTGCCTGCACTTGCCTTACCCCGAGAGTGTCATATCCTTAAATTTTGCGTCCTAGTCACCTCTCTCACCTCATCCTAGTTGCTGCCTTGCTCTGGCACTTCACATATACATGCAATTTCAGCGTGGCCTGAAAATCCACTGAGTTTGAGGTTGCCTCTTATAAAAATTTTGGAAATCAGAGCTTCCGGGTTGGTGAACACCTGGACATGCAGGGAGCGTGGCGCACCCGCAGAAGGCATGGAAGCTCCGCCCCTTCCCCATACCTTGCCCTGTGCATCTCTTCCATCTGGCTGTTACTGAGTTATATCCTTTTATATCAACCAGTGATCTAGAATCACAAAGAGAATACTTTGAGATGGGAAGAAATCTGAGGAAATGTGTCATTTTTGTAAGCTGCTGATCTCCTGAACATTTCTCCAAGCTACTCAGACATGTGTCTTATCTAAACAAAGAGGCATCTTCAGAAGTTCTTCACAAACATCCCAAGAAATCATAAAATAAGGTCATCTGACCTTTGCCTATACAAACAAATGATGTTTAAATCTTCCCACTGACTGAAGAATGGAAACCTCATCAAAAAATAGTTTCAGAGAGACTGGAGAAGGAAGCAAGAGGTGACAGCACAACTCTCAAATTGTGTGTTCCTTGTACTACATGAATATAGTCATTTACAGTAAAATCATGGCATTATTATTTTAAAAACTGACAAATAAAAATGGCAAGCAATAGCATATATTGGAGAATATGAGGAAGCCATTTGGTATAAACCTAATTCGGCCTGAGCTTGTCTTTCCAAAAGGGCCTGACTGAGGCCGTTGAGCATGCGTTGTATATCTGCTTTAGAGATTCCCCATGGCAAGAGCAAAGGCCCTTGAGATAAAGGTCCAACTTCCCTCCCCCTCCCAATGTTGGCATTTCTTTAAGCATTAAGCATCTTTCCTTAGGCTAGGAACTGATTGCTGCGCTCACCTGTGACCACCCAGCTCCAGACAATAGACTTGCCTCCTGTTACGCCCTCCGAGATAGCAGACCACTACCTGCTGTGTCCATCAAGCGCTGTGCCGACAGGGCAATCTCGTGACTGTTGTGGGAGGGACATTTCAATCCTATGTGAACCATCCTGTATGGGGGTATATAACCACTCTGTATACCTCACTTCCTTGGTGCCCTTTCTTCCTTTGGGAAGAAAGGCCTCGGGCCATGGTCCTCAGATTTCAGCTCAGAATAAACTCACCCAAATTTTCATTTATAGATTGGTTATAGATTATTTTTGTCGACAAAACTTTGGAAATTAAAACATGCCTTCTTGATACCAGTGTCCATATGTGACTTGAATTTTGGCAACTTAAACTAAATGCTAGTTTCCCTAGAAGGATTTAATAAAAATTTAATAAATATGTTTGCTTCAGGAGACATTCCAGCAGTGGTGGTGGTCTGAGGCCTGCCAGGACCTGAGATAATAATAATAATACATGGGGCCAGCCCAGTGGTGCAGTGGTTAAGTGCGCATGTTCCACTTCGGCGGCCCAGGGTTCGCTGGTTCAGATCCCGGGTGCAGACATGGCACCACTTGGCAAGCCATGCTGTGGTAGGTGTCCCACATATAAAGTAGAGGAAGATGGGCACAGATGTTAGCTCACGGCCAGTCTTCCTCAGCAAAAAGAGGAGGATTGGCAGCAGATGTTGGCTCAGGGCTAATCTTCCTCAAAAAATAAAAATAAAAAACAATAATACTGTCGACACAAAATAACCAATAACCATTCTACAGATAAGAGAAATAGGATGAGTTTTACTTGAGCCAGAGAAGGCATTAGAAAGTGTTCCTGGGAAACATGATTTTCAGGACAGTCTTAAATCTTTTTGGAACAAAGAACATACGTTAAACGCACCCAGGATACATTTTCAGCAAAGTTTCAAAGAGGTATTCAGTTGCAAATTAGCAGGTCAACATGACCCTGTGTCAGGGAAAGGGACTAATCCGGGCGTCACCGACAGGGCGTTGCCAGTAGGGCGTAGGAGGGGAAGTATGCATTCTTATCTTAAGAGAGTGCATTCTTTAATAGTTAAGCAGATGAAGAATGCATGTTTGTTAGGCCATAAATCAGGCTGAATAAATCAAGCTGAATCAGTTTTGAACCTGAATATTTACCCCACATACCTCAATATGTGAAAATCTCTTGTCATAACAATGATAATAATAAGTATTTATTAAGCCTTTACTTTGCCAGGCATTGTTCTAAGAACTTTCTAGGGATTAAATCATTTAATCCTTCCGATCCTATGAGGTTGGAATTTTTAAAATCCCCCTTTAGAGATGAAAAGGCCCTTGCCAAACAGAGCTGAGAACTGAAGGCAGAAGAGGAAATTCTTTCTCTGCATTTCCATCCATCTTCTCAGTTCACATGGATGGAGAGCTGGCCCTGCTGGGTCACCTTATGGCATGGTCTACCAGCCAGAGCACACACACTGCCTGCCCAGGGGGTTTCCATATTGAGATGGTGAGCTGCCTCCTCTCCCTTGACCAATCTCTAATGTTATGAATTCTTAAATCAGCTGTATAATTCTTATAATACTCAAGCTGATTATAAGCACTAGATCCTAAGATGATTTCCTCTGTGTTTTACGAAATATGAGAGTAGGTTGATCTGTTTAGCAGACTTCAATAGTTTCCGAAGATTCACTCCCAAATAGTAGTCCAAGCTCCTACACATTGACTTTTAATCGTTTGCTAATAGCTTTGCCAGTTCTGTAGTTTATCTGTCAGTAGAACGGGCTGGTGTTTCACATCTGTTAACATCCCTGAGGGCTTTCAGGAAACCTAATCATTGCTGTCATCATCAACCTCTGTGTCATTGGTATGGAAGTTAACTTTAGTTTCAGTAACAAAAGTTAGTTTACCCAAAACAAATTATGCATTTTAGCACTTGTAAAGCATATTAAGCCTCTCCTCCACTGCCTTAAATGCAGCTATTTACATTTATTAGCATTTCGCTGACTGATCTCTTCTAGCACAGGGCGATGAGAGCTCTTCAAAATGCTTCCAGCTCCAGAATTCTTAGCTATCAAGATCCACGTGGGCAGAAACAGTTCTGATCATTTCCAGCAGTCTGGCAAACAGGTCACATAGGTCATAATTTGGTATTTTTAGTCGTTCAACAAATATTTACTGAACACCTACCGTGCGCTAGGTTTGGGGGATCTCTGGCAAAGAATTCGGAAGTCTTCCTTGGGTTGGAGAAGAGGGTTGATAAAGCCTAGAAACAGAGAGAAGCAATTCCTAGAGGCACCAGGAGGCTGTGGAAGGAGAGGGGCATTTGCGTTGGCTCTCTGAGCTAGAGAAAATTCTGTCAAGGACCAGACACAATGCACGTTCTGTCTCAGATGTTTGAATCTATTCCATCTACACCATTTGGCTGGCAGGAAGTCCCCGCTCTCTGTGGATTTACTAATGGGAGACACAAACCTCTGACATAATGAAGTGGCAGGAGGTGTGCATTTCTCCAGCTTGCCTTGAAGGGAGAGAATAGGGGCGATTCTCCGGGTGCACATTGACGTGGGTGTGCATGCTGGTATGCAATCATCTGTTAAATCCAGCAGGCTTCAACTCCGTAAGATAGAGCAAATTAATTCGTTTATGTTTTCAAAGAGTAAGAAAAAGGAGGCTTTGCAGTGAAGTTAGGACACGGGACTCCGTTTTAGAAAGAGACAGTCAGATCTCTTGGAAGAAAAGCTCAGTTTGTACAGTTTTCTTGCCCTGGTCAGCTGTATTCTTGCACATTTCTGACGAAATGTGCACCTTTCTACACAAACGAGCTACAGGCTGAAATCAGTTCCCTTGAACATATTTAGCTGCCCCCGAATCTGGGGAAACTCTAGGTTTTAGAAGGTTAAATCAGACAACGATTGAGAAAGTTTGCTTTTAAGAGAGAGGCAATATAATTACAGCTCAGAAGAGAATTTTAATGCAGCCCAAAGATAATTAGCTACAAAACCTAAATTAGGTGCAGTGCTTGCTAAGTCGACTTTCTGTAACTTAGAGAAAAAGATTCCTACGCAAAGCTCACAGCACTGTAATGAAAAAAGCTGTCTACTAAGTGTGGTCTGATTGACTTGGTCAAATGGTATATAAATTAAATCCATCTGAAGAATCTGATCTCCAAATGGGATTTTCGTTTCCATAAGACTGCAGTTTAAAAATGTATGTGAAGTCAGAAAGTAAGAGTCAAACCATGTCCCCCCACGGCTGGTGAACTTGGCAGGCCACGTGGAAAATGAGCCGGCTCTTCTCCTGCTGAACGAATCCATTCAAGATGATTTCATAGTTTTCCTTCCTCATCCTTTGGAATGTGGAAGCCATTTTCCAACGGGTTTTTTAAAAAATTTCTGAATTTAACCCTTTGGGAGAAGATACTTATTCTCTCTCTTTTAGAAAATTTTTCTAAGGGTATGCAGGATAATACAATGGGGATTTTTCTTTTTTAAGCACAAATGCTGGAGGCAGAAAGTTGGTTCAATCTTGTTTAATTAGGACTCTGGGGAAATAGTTGTGCCTAAAATAATGCAAAGTTCTGTAATTGAACTAATATGATTTTGCAGCCACCTGCCAGGGAAAGACCATTGCATGTAGATTAAATGATACAGAAAAAAAATTTTCCTTTTTGTTTTGGTATTACAAAATTAAATAAGCTAATTAAAAATCACCAGTTGAAGACTGCTAGCTTTTGTAGCCAAGTTGGATTCTTTCGGGGGTGTCTTTCTTGCCTTGCCTGAGTTTCCCTCTATCCTACACCAAACTGTCTTCCAGGTAGAAAATATATACACATATTTGCTTATATATGCATAAAATATATTTTCCAGAAGAGAAATACACAAAAACTTTTTAATTTTGGCATATTTTATATTTTCTCTTTTTTTCAAATGGGTAAAGTTAATTTGTATATCAAGACCCACAACATGGAGGCCACTCCAGTGGCCCAGGCCACTTCAAAAAACTAAACCTAAGTCAGCCTGTGCTTAAGGGAAATGCTTGTCAAGAAGCTTAACATACACCCATCACAATCCTCTGACTCAGCTTTAGCTGGCTTACTTTACCCTAGACAATGGGACCTGCTGGCCTTATAAGGAAGCCTCCGCCTTCGTAGCCAATCATGCCCTGTTTCTGAGTTGCCTCTTCTGAAGATTAGCCCTGAGGTAAATCTGCTGCCAATCCTCCTCTTTTTTGCTGAGGAAGACTGGCGCTGAGCTAACATCCGTGCCCATCTTCCTCTTCTTTATATGTGGGATGCCTACCACAGCAAGGCTTGTGAAACGGTTCCATGTTGCACCCAGGATCCGAACTGGTGAACCTTCCAGGCCACCAAATCAAAACGTGCTCACTTAACCGCTGTGCCACCAGGCTGGCCCCCTGAGTTGCCTCTTCTAAAGCTCTATAAACTCACTCTTGCCCAAAATCCCTCCGAAAGTGTGCTCCGCTGCTTGTGAGGCACTGTACTCGCCCAAACCATGGATTCTTTTCCCTTAGGTAAAGGACATCAAACTCATTACTGCATTATTTTAGTTTTGTCATTTATCATTCACATTAATCCAAGCTGAGAAAGGGTATACAGGAGAAGTCTTTCCACCTCTACCCTCAGCTGCCCAATTTTCCTTTCCAAAGTAACTAATATTTTAAGTTTGTTTTGAGTTTATTTTTGTTGTTTTGAGGAGTATAATTCTTTCTGAGACATTTTATGAATGTTTAAGTAACTACATATATGTATTCTTTAAATCCAAATCTCTATTATTATTTTTTTTGTATTTTTTTTTTTTAGGAAGATTAGCCCTGAGCGAACTACTGCCAATCCTCCTCTTTTTACTGAGGAAGACTGGCCCTGAGCTAACATCCGTGCCCATCTTCCTCTACTTTATACGTGGGATGCCTACCACAGCATAGTGTGCCAAGTGGTGCCATGTCCACACCCGGGACCCGAACCGACGAAACCCGGGCCATCGAGAAGCGGGACATGCACACTTAACTGCTGCGCCACCAGGCCAGCCCCTCCAAGTCTTTATTTTTATACAAAGGTTAGCATAGCAAAATATTAATTTGTGCCTTACTTATTATTTTTTTTGAGGAAGATTAGCCCTGAACTAACTGCTGCCAATCCTCCTCTTTTTGCTGAGGAAGACTGGCCCTGAGCTGACATCCGTACCCATCTTCCTCTACTTTGTATGTGGGACCCCTGCCACAGCATGGCTTGCCAAGCGGTGCCATGTCTGCACACGGGATCCAAACTGGCAAAACCTGGGCTGCCAAAGCGGAACATGGGCACTTAACCACTGCGCCACTGGGCCAGCCCCCTGTGCCCTACTTTTTAAAAAAATAGATTTGACAAAGGAGCAAAGGCTGGAACAAGTGGACATCCACATGCAAAAAATAAAAATGAATCTAGACACCAACTTTACACCCTCCACAAAAATTAACTCACAATGGGTGGTAGACTTGAACATAAATCACAAAAGTGTAAACTCCTGAAAGATGACATAGGAGAAAACCTAGATGACCTTGGGTATATGGTGATGACTTTTTTGATACAACACCAAAGGCATAATCCATGAAGGAAATAATCAATAACCTAGATTTCATTAAAAGTTTCTCACGGGGGCTGGCCCCGTGGCCGAGTGGTTAAGTTCCCGCGCTCAGCTGCAGGCGGCCCAGTGTTTCGTTGGTTGGAATCCTGGGCGCGGACATGGCACTGCTCATCAGACCACGCTGAGGCAGCATCCCACATGCCACAACTAGAAGAACCCACAACGAAGAATACACAACTATGTACCCGGGGGCTTTGGGGAGGGAAAAAAAGGAAAAAAAATAAAAAAATAAAATCTTTAAAAAAAAAAAAAGTTTCTCATGGATGTTAGCTCAGCGACAATCTTCCTCAAGCAAAAAGAGGAAGATTGGCAACAGATGTTAGCTCAGGGCCAGTCTTCCTTGATGCTGGGTCAGTGAGCCAAGGAGTCGAAAGAAAGATTTCTTGGACTCTCAAGATCTGGCAGTAGTGCTCTTTTATTTAGAGAATAGTGTAGCATGGGGACAGGACCCATGGGCAGTCAGAGCTGCTGCGTGGGGACAGGGCCCACGGGCAGGAGGAGCCGCTGCTGCTGCCCCGAGTTGAGGGTTGGGGCTACTTTTATGAGGCATGGGTATGTGAGTCATCTCTTTACAAGACAAAGGAAAGAACATGAAAAAAAGTTAAAATGGTATCAGTGCAGGTGGGGTCTGGTCATTGGGTGATCCCATGACTTTTAGACAAGAATCAAATCGGATTAAGTAAAGGTCAGAAGCCACCACCCTAAATCGGTTACATGAGATTGCCAGACAGCAACCAACTTAAGTTCTTGCCTCTGGCATTGAGTTTCTAGAGATAAGGCCATCCCCCTTCTTCCTGGCACAGAGAGGGAGGCATCTTTACAGATAGAGGTTTCCCTTAGAAATGTAAATGTTTCCCAACAAAGGGGCAAGCAAATTCCACTCCTCGGAGCCTGCCTCTCATCTGTAGTTTTAAAATTAACCAGCCTAAAAATCCTCATCATTCCTCACACACAAAAAAATTAAAAATTTCTTCTCTATGAAAGACACTGCCAAGGGAATGAGAAGACAAGCCACAGACTGGGAGAAAATATTTGCAAAAGACATATCAGATAAAGGACTGTTATCCAAAATACGCAAAGAACTCTTAAAACTCAGCAATAAGTGGGTATAATAAAAATATATTTGGCCTTTGCCTCCAGTTCCTGACACAGACTCCTAAAACCCTTGGAATTTCCTGAGTAATAGGAGTATCTTTTGTTATTCACCACCAGCCCCTGTCCACCACTTCTGAGTTTAAGCTAAAGAGATGACTCAGAGTTAGGCCCTCAGATAAGAAGACCTAGTGATTAGAGGGTTAGACTTTTAGCTCTATCCACCAACCTCAGGGAAGGGATGGAGGCTGGAGATTGAGCTCTATAAAAACCCTTGACAAAGAGATTGGGAGAGCTTCCGAGCTGGTGAACACATTAAAGTGCTAGGAGGGTGGTGCATGCAGAGCTGGTGTGGAAGCTCCATGACCCGACCCCTCCCACCCCTATACCTTGCCCTATGCGCCTCTCCATTTGGCCGTTCCTGAGTAGTACCCTTTGTAATAAATAGGTAAACATAATTAAAGTGTTTTCTTGAGTTCCGTGAGCCTTTCTAGCAAATTATGGAGCATGAGGGGAGTTTGTGAGAACCTCCAAATTTGTAGGTGGTCAGGCAAAAGTATAGGTATGCTGGGCACCTCATTTCTGGTGACTTCTGCAGTAATGACAGTCAGTAGAGACTGAGCCTTCTAACTTGTGGATCTGACGCTAACTCCAGGTAGTGCAAGAATTGAACTGAATTGTTGCACACCCAGTTGGTGTTAGAGAATTGGAGAATTGATAGATATTGGACAAGGCACTGTATATTTGGTGTCAGGGGGGAAAACAGCCCAACAAGAAAATGAACAACCTAATTTAAAAATACACAAAAGACTTGAACAGACACCTCACCAGAGAAGATATCCAGATGACAAGTAAGCATATGAAGAGATGCTCAACATCATATGTCAATAGGGAAATGCAAATTAGAACAACAGTGAGATACAATTACATACCTATTAGAATGACCAAAATCCAAAACTCTGACTACACCAAATGCTGATGAGAATGTGGGACAATAGGGACTCTCACTGATTGCTGGTGGGAAAGCAAAATGGTACAGCCACTTTAGAAGACAGGTTGGCAGTTTCTTACAAAACTAGACATACTCTTACCATTCAATCCAGCAATCGTATTCCTTGGTATTTATCAAATGTGCTGAAAATTTGTGTCTACACAAAAACCTGCATACCCACGTTTATAGTAACTTTATTCATAATTGCCCGAACTTGGACACAACCAAGACGTTCTTCAGTAGGTGGATGGATAAACAGACTGTGGTACATCCAGACGATGGAATATTATTCAGCACTAAAAATAGATGAACTATAGAAGAATGACATGGAAGAAAATTAAACATGTATTACTAAGTGACAGAAGCAAATCTGAAAAGGCTACGTACTATGTGATTCCAACTATAGGACATCCTGGAAAAGGCAAAACAATGGTGATAGTAAAAAGATCAGTGGTTCCCAGGGGTTAGAGGAGGGAGCGAGGGATGAATAGGCAGAGTACGGAGGACGTTAGGGCGGTGAAACTCTGTATGACATTATAATGGTGGACACGTCACTGTATATTTATATTTGTCCAAATCCATAGAATGTACAAGACCAAGAGTGAAGACTAATGTAAACTGTGAACTTTGGGTGATAATGATGTGTCAGTATAGGTTCATGGATTGTAACAAATGTACCATCCTGGTGAAGATAGTTGGGGAGGCTGTGTGTAGGGGGGGTAGGGGTATGTGGGAACCCTTTGTATTTTCCACTCAATTTTGCAGTGAACCTAAAACTGTTCTAAAAGTATGAAGTCTAATTTTTTAAAACGTAATAAAAAATAGAATATATATCTTGGAGATATTTCTGTATCAATATTTCAAGTGTTTTCAGTCCATTTGATAGCTCCGTGGTATGGATTTGCCATTATTTATATTACCAGTTTTCTGTCAATGGACATTTAAGTTTTTTTCTAATCTTTTGCAGTTATTGCAAACCATACTGTTACAATGTATGTCATTTCACCTGAGTATATGTATTTTTTACATTAAATGTGCATTTGTAATTTCTACAGGTGCCACCAAATTGCTTCTATATCAGTTTATACCCTTACCAGCAAAATATGAGACTTTCTGTGTCTGTTTCCCACAACCTGACAACAGAGTGTTTGATCAGATATTTGTATCTTTGCCAAAGTGTCATCTCAGTTTTTTTCTTTTTAATTTCTCTTATGGGTAATTTATGTTTCCTGCTTTATGAGATTTTAACTTTTTCATGATTAATCTATCTGGAATTTATTTCGGGGAGCAGTGTGAGAAGCAGGTAACTATTTTTCTTTCAGTACTATGTAACAGGGAGACATCGTCCACCCTTTCTTTGTCTATTTGAAAGGCTCCCTCTTGCTGGATGCTGCTTTCTTTCGTGGCTGTTTTTTTTACACCCAATACCAATATCTTTCTGGGTTTAATGACTATAGCACCGGACTATGCTTCGATAACTATTAGAGCAAGATCTTACTTACTAGTCTTTAGGAAGACTCCTAAAATTGCTTTACTATTCATTGTCGTTTATTCTAGCCAATGAATTTTAGAATCGGTTTGTCAATTTATATAAAGAATCTTTACGAGAAATGATGAGGACTTTCATTGACTTCATAGACTGATTTCATCGGACCATTGCTATATTTCACTTTAGGAATATGCGTGTCTCTCTACTTGTTTAAGCCTTCCTTCACTTCCTTCAGTGATGTTTTATATTTCTTGTTGATTTTTAGGTACTTTACAGGCTACGTTGCCATGTGGCTCAGATCTTTATTACATTCTTTTGAACTTTTGAATGGTTATTCCTCTTTTACAGGACAACTTTTTTCTATTTTATGTTTTCAAGATACATCTGGTGGCTCTCTTTCAGAATGATTTATTTAATTTTTCCTGAATTGACACAAAATTTTGAACAGGTATTGAAACCTAACATTTATTTATTTATTTATTTACTTTTTTTTTTTTTTTTGAGGAAGATTAGCCCTGAGCTAACATCTGCCACCAACCCTCCTCTTCTTGCTGAGGAAGACTGGCCTTGAGCTAACATCTGTACCCGTTTTCCTTGATTTTATACGTGGGGCTCCTGCCACAGCACAGCTTGATGAGTGGGGTGTATGTTCGTGCCCAGAATCTGAACCAGTGAATTCTGGGCTACTGAAGCGGAGTACTTGAACTGAATTGCTATGCCTCTGGGCCGGCCCCTGAAATCTAATATTTATTATGCAAGGAGAACTACTCTTTGCTGAATACCTACTACTAACAATGGCTAAGTCTTAGCGCAACTATGTGTCAGCCACTATTCTAAGTGTTTCACATACTTTAATTCCTTACAATAATCCTTTGAGGGAGTCTATATTATTATTTTTATTTTACAGATGTATAAACTATGTCACAGAGAAGTTAAGTAACCTACTCAAAGTCACACAGCTAGAGAGTAGAGGAGCTAGGAATTATAAGCAATTTGGTTTCAGAGGCCTTCTTCATAACTATCAGGCCAATTCACTCCTAGTTGCCAAACATTGTATTTTAAATGTGTTATTTCATTTTTTTAATTCTTATAGCCCTATTGGATTAAAAACTATTAAACATATTTTGCATGTGGGGAAACTTAGGTTAAGAGAAATGGAGTAACATGACCAAGGTCACATACCCGTCCTGGAGTTACTGGTATTCCAAAGCCAGCCTGCTTTCCATTACTCCCTGTCACATCTCATTTTGTCTATAAAACTGCATTGTTTATGAAGCCCTTAATTTGATCTTTAGACAAAGGTAAATAAATCTTGCAATCAGAGCATCTGATGAGGGTGGGGTAATCAGAGATACCGTATTGACATATATCATTTCAAACAAAGCAAATGACTTGACATTTAGCTTAACCCATGAAGCCCTTTTGCAGCTAAATTTATTATTTTCCTTCGGCTTTTATGTATTTATTATTATTTTGTGTATGTGTGAGGAAGATTGACTTTGAGCTAACACCTGTTGCCAATCTTCCACTTTTTGCTTGAGGAAGATTGTCTCTGAGCTAATATCCATGCCAATCTTCCTCTATTTTATGTGGGACACTGGCACAACATGGCTTGATGAGCAGTGTATAGTTTCGCGCCCGGGATCCGAACCTGTGAACTCTGGGCTGCCTAAGCAGAGTGTGCAAACTTAACCACTCCACCACTGGTTTGGCCCCTCCTTGGGCTTTTAGAAATGGCTTAGTGGCCCTTTTTCATTTCGACATCTTAAAGGGCAGAGCTCATACTCTCATGAAAAATAATTAGCAGCTCTTTCTCCTCCGTGTACTAAAACACTATTAATTTAATATTTGTTACTCATTTGTCATAGAACAGGCACTATCCTAAGAGCTGGGTTACGATGGTGAACAGAACAGACACAGTCCTTCCACTATGGGTGCTTCCATTCTAATGGGGAGGCAGATATTAATAAAGCATCATCCAAATCTACATTTAAGAACTATGATAATTGCTCTGATGGGAAATACAAGGTAATTTGAGAGCACATCACAGGGAAAGGGTCTAGTCTTAGTGTACGTTGGGGGAGGGTGTCAAAGACATGTCGCTCAGGAAGCAATATTCAAGTCAAGATCTGCAGAATGGGGTGTGTTCAAGGCGCTGAGAGGACGCTAGGGTGCCTGAGCACTGGTGACAAGGGAGAAGAGCTCACAATCAGTTGAAGACACAAGCATGGACTAGACAGCATGCAGGGCTTTGTGGGACCTTAAGGGATTTTGATCTTTGGCCCAAAAGCAAGGGGAAACCTTTGAAGGCTTTTGAGCAGTTTTTACTCACAATACCTCTGACACCAAATGAGGTTATTTTCCCTTCCTGATACCACTTTTCCAACACTGCTTCTCCAACTCTCTGGTGCTAACCGCATGTGCAACGATTCAACAAATTCTGACACTATCTACCTGGAGTTAACGCCAGATCCCACAGGTTAAAGGGCTTTAGACCCACAAGACTGCTCCCACCTCAGACGCCAATTGCAAGTCTGGGCCACTCTCACTTTTGACTGACCAGCTATAAATCGGGGGTTCCCACCCCTCCTCCCTCCCACCCTTTTGATACTTTGCTAGAATGACTCACAGAGCTCAGGAAAAGTGCTTACTTACTATTCTTGGTTTATTATAAAAGATAAAATTCAGGAACAGCCAAATGGAAGAGATGCACAGGGCGAGGTATGGGGGGAAGGGGCTTGGAGACTTCATCCTCTTTTTGGGTAAGTGTGCCACCCTCCCGGCACCTCCCTGTGTGTTCTCCAACCCAGAAGCTCTCCAAACCTCATCATTTAGGGGTTTTTATGGAGGTTTCATTTCATAGACATGATTGATTAAATCATTGGCCCTTGGTGATTGAATTCGATCTCCAGCCTCTCTCCCCTCCCTGGAGTTTAGGGAGTGGAGCTGAAAGTTCCAACCCTCTGATCGCATGGTTTGGGCTTTCTTGTCAACAGCCTCCATCCTGAAGCTCTCTAGGAGCCCTCAGCCACCAGCCATCTCCATAGCTTACAAAAGACATTCTTATCACTCCAGAGATTCCAGGGGTTTTAGCAGCTGTATGCCAGGAACCAGGGACAAAGACTAAATATTTTTTTTCTGTGATATTACAGGTTTTAAGTAGAAGGATATGCTCAGGTTTCCATTTTTGAAAATGTCACTCTGCCGGGCGGAAAATGAATTGGGGGAGATAAATCATAGTGAGTGTTGATGGTAGCTTGATCTAGGAGATGGAGGAAGAGATGAAGAGCACACACTTGAGGAATCCGAAGGTACAATAGCAGGACTATGAGGTGGCTTGGATATCAGAGGTAAGGCAGGAAGAGCCACGTCAGGGACAGCTCCTTGGGGGTCTGTCCATGCAGCTGGAAAAATAGGATACTAATCATGCCCTGGAGGAGGTCTAGGTTTAGAGTGAAAGTGTGTAAATTCAGTTTTTAGCACATTATATTAAAGGTGATTTTGACACATTCAAGTAGAGATGTCAAGCAAGCAGCTGGAGATATTCATCTGAGACAATGATGTGCTTCCAGATATCTCTGGCTAGAGATATTCATGGGATCACCCAGGGACAGAGCATAAAGTGAGAAAAGCTGGAGGCTGAAGCACGGGCTGATTGTCTAGCTCATGAGCTTGATCAGACTGTCTTCTTTTCCAGACTTATTATTTGGTCATTAATAGGTATTGAATAAATGTTTGACGAATAGAATCTTTTAATATTTCCTTTTCTTTTCTTCTTCTCCTCAAAGCTCCCCGGTACATAGTTGTATATTCTAGTTGTAGGTCCTTCTAGTTCTGCTCTGTGGGACACCACCTCAGCATGGCTTGATGAGTGGTGCTAGGTCCACGCTCAGGATCCCAACTGGCGAAATCTCTGGCTGCCTAAGCAGAGCGTGCAAACTTAAACACTCGGCCATCGGGCTGGCCCTCCAAGATTTTCAAAGATCATTTGGACCTCAGCTTGGACTGGTCATAAGAGCAAGTAAAACATGAGTTGGTATGCCTCCCCTATTCTCTCTCACACATTTTTTAGAGAGTGGAAAAGATAATGCTAGGACTCATTTCTTTGGTATCTGGTTGTAGCACAGTAGAACAGAACACTGGCTACCATCCTATCGCCAAACTTCACTGCCATTTCCTCTGGGAAAAGCTTTCCTTGTCCCCTCCATCTCGTAGAAGAAAATCCCATCTTTGGATCTCCCTATACTCGGGATATACTCCCACCATAGCCCCAGTCATCATTCTGTTAGAGCATCAAGCATTTCTTTGTTTATGGGTCCGTCTCCCTATAAGACTACGAGCTCATTAAAGGGCAGATATGTTGTCTTAATCCATGCTTGTGTCTACAGTACATAGCTTAGCACAAAGGAGGAAGTGCTCAATACTTTTTTTTAAACTAGTAAACTTTATTTTTTAGTGTAATTTTGGGTTCACAGCAAAATGGAGTAGAAAGTACAGAGAGTCCACATATACCCTCTACTCCTCACCCCTGCCACAGCCTCCCACACTATCAACACCCCACAACAGAGTCATACGTTTGATGTAATCGATGAACCTACATTGACACATCATAGTCACCCGTAGTTTACATTAGAGTTCACTCCAGGGTTCTATGGGTTTAACAAATGTATAATGACGTGTTTCTACCATTACAGTATCACACAGAATAGTTTCACTGCCCTAAAAATCCTCTGTGCTTTGCCTTCCTCCAGCTCCTGGGAACCATTGATCTTTTTGTTGTCTCCATAGTTTTGCCTTTTCCAGAATGTCATGCAGTTGGAGTTATACAGTATGTAGCCTTTTCAGATTGGCTTCTTTCACTTAGTAATATGTACTTAAGTTTCCTCCATGTCTTTTTGTGGCTTGATGGCTCCTTTCTTTTTAGTGCTGAATAATATTCCATTATCTGGATGTACCATCATTTATTTATTCATTCACCTCCTAAAGGACATCGTGGTTGCTTCCAAGTTTTGGTAGTTATAAATAAAGTTGCTATAAACATCTGTGTGCAGTTTCTTTATGTGGACATACATTTTCAGTTTACTTGGGTAAAAGCCAAGAAGTGTGACTGCTGGATCGTATAGTAAGAGTATGTGTAGTTTTGTAAGAAACTGCCAGACGGTCTTCCAAAGTGGCTGCACCATTTTCATTCCCACCAGCAATGAATGAGAGTCCCTGTTGCTCCACATCCTCACCAGCACCACCACACACCTATTATAATAGCCAGAATACCTTTTTAAAAATATTTATTTTCTATCTAAATGGATTGATTATATTTATTGGTAAGGTGACGTGAAGTAGCTCAGAGCTAAGAAGTACTTAGGGGTTTCCCTTGTAGGAAAACTCCAAATTCAAACTTCTAAAACTTTGTGAAAAATTAGATTTCAATGAAATGTAGATTATATTTATTTGGCTCCAGTTAGTAACTAAAAAGTATTCCCTACAGTCTTAGAACAAGCATAACATTGGCAGATTAGTAAGGACAAGAAAGGACTAGGTACTGAGTAAACCTGTAGGTTGATTAGTAAGGAAACCTAAATAAGGAAGTTAGTTAAAAATTGAGGGGCTGGCCCTGTGGCCGAGTGGTTAAGTTCGTGTGCTCTGCTTCAGTGGCCCAGGGTTTCACCAGTTCGAATCCTAGGCATGGACATGGCACTGCTCATCAAGCTATGCTGAGGTGGCATCCCACATGCCACAACTAGAAGGACCCACAACTAAAAATATATAACTATGTACCAGGGGGCTTTGGGGAGAGAAAGGAAAAATACAATCTTTAAAAAAAATTGAGTGGCCTGCCCTGTGGCCCAGTGGTTAAGTTCTGCTTTGGTGGCCCAGGGTTTGGATCCTGGGTGCGGACATGGCACCACTCGTCAGACCACGCTGAGGTGGTGTCTCACATAGCACAACCAGAGGCACTCACAACTAGCATGTACAACTATGCACCAGGGGGCTTTGGGGAGAAGAAAAAAAAACTGAAAGGAACATTTTGGGAAGTTTATTATCTTTGCTGATTAAAATGAATGACAATATTTGTTGCTCTATATGCTTTGGGCAGAAATAGGCCATTAGGTGGTTAATGTTGGCCTATTTGTAAGATGAGCCTGAGTCATAAGTTACGTCTACAGTGCTGTCCTTATTCATTTGAAATGACCTTTAATATCCCACTAAGAAACCTCCTGTTCAATTACTCAAGAACATTTAACTTCATAAATTGTGAGCTGTTTGGACAAGTTAATTCAATTAAGAGTAGGAAAAAAAAACCCATGTAACTATTGTCATAAAATTCTTTAAAATTATGCAAAAGCTGCATAATCTTTCTGAGGTAGGAGTGAAACACGAACAGAGCTGTTTTCTCTCTACTGTGTGTTATTATGTTTAATTGCTTCATTCTCGTGATTGCTTTTGAAAGAGAAGGAATCAATCAAGCTTTCACCAAAAGCGGATGCCATTGCATTATGTATGAGGTTGGCAAGGGAAGAGAGCCCTGTGACCTAGAAGGAAATCAGGAGCTAAGGCACTGAAAATGTGAAGCTCTTACGTGCCCACATTTCCTTTGTCAGGAGGTACGCTGCCTTTGCTCGTGAACTTCAACGTTATTCACTTGAGATAAGTTTCTCAAGTTTATTTTTTAAGATAGGGCAGGCCCTTGAATATGAAGATGATGTTACTGATACATTAAAAAAAAAATAGAAAGACATCCTTCCCCCAGGAGTGTTGAAAAGGCTCTGTCTACACCGCCTCTCAAAATCCCTTGGGAATTGACAGCATCATTTTTGAAATGGCAAAGCAGGATTAGTGGTGGTGATGATGGAAGAAAATGTGCTTGTGTTTGAGTCTCCTGGTCCCCTGGGGGCAGGCCGTTGGCTTCATTGGCATCAGAGTTCAACAAACGAAGGAGTTGGCCTAGATTCTTCATTTAAATGCAATTATTTCACATCTGAATGCTGTAAGTGCGATGCTAGGGATGGAAAAATGATCCTTGTCTTTCTCCCCTGATCTGACTCCACATAATAGAGTTTGTTTCGTTGGTATAACAGGGGGTCACCATTGAGAACTGCTGAAGCTTCACAGAGATTTTATTTATTTGAGATATACGTATAACATGTATATACATATCCATATACCACTCACTGAGTTTGAAAGCCATGTGACAACTCATGCTACCCTCCAGCATAGTTCAGAGCAATTTCTCATATTGAAAGCCTTCCTATTCAACCTGCCAGTAAGACTGGGCTTCATTAATGTGTAATTTATTTATCATCTTTGTAGGCAAGATTCAGCAGGCAGGAGAAACAGCTAGCAAAGACAGGGTGTCTTAGGTGGGGTGGAATCTCTGGGTGGAAAATAAGAATTTGGGGACTGGCCGGGTGGCATAGTAGTTAAGTCCACATGCTCTGCTTTGGTGGTCCAGTGTTCACAGATTCGGATCTTGGGCGTGGACCTAGCACCATTCCTCAAGCCATGCTGTGGCGGCATCCCACATACAGTAGAGGAACATTAGCACAGATGTTAGCTCAGCAACAGTCTTCCTCAAGCATAAAGGGGAAGATTGGCAACAGATGTTAGCTCAGGGCCACTCTTCCTCACTCATACACACATACAAAAAGAATTTGGTAGAGACAGCATCTTTTCATGGCCTTCTCTCTAGAGAAATCACATCGTCTTCTGGCCTGACAGAGATTTGACTCTCTAATCATTATAGTTCCATTGAACCCAACTATCATTAACAGACAACTCAAAAGCTGTTTCTATAAAAACAGGCATTCTTTTCTTAAGTGTCTAGTTTCACTTTTATTAAGAATAGTTTTAGTCTACAAATGGTTGAACTTGGAGCTGGACGTCCTGAATACACATTCCTTCTTCCACAGTCCTTGGCAGGATGGAGAAGAGAGAAAGGGAGCTAACATTTTTTGAGAGTCTCCTTAGGGCCAGGCAATTTCCCAGCTTCCTTCATATACAGAGGAGGAAACTCTGGGAGAAGGTAGGATGTCTGAAGATGGGCAGATGGCAGGGCAAACTCTAAGCAAGTGCCACAGTCTGGTTCAGGCCACTATCCCTAGTACCTTGCTGAAGAACTGGTCCCTGGTAGGAAGGGAGAACGGGGGGAGCATTACTGTACAAGTAGAACAGGCAGGATAGAAAAGTGATGAAGTCATGGGTGTCACCTTTGCTTGGGCAGTGTGGAGTGTCCTTCTGCGCTGTAGCTGTGTTTTACACAGCCTATACAATAAACGGCACAGTGCCGGAAACATGGTGGGTCCTCAAAGGAGGTTTTTGGAATTAATTCACCTTAACATCATTGAAAACGTATGTTCAATGTCAGTTGTCACCCCTACTGTAAACAGATTTTGGTCATCATTTAAGTTCACTTTTCTGGACAGATAAACACTGTTGCTGGAATATAATGATTTGAGCAAGCGCTGGGTTGTGAGCTCCCCCTGCAATTGTAGCAAAAAAAAATCTACTATTAATATCACATTAGCAGCTCAGAATTTGGTTAATCTCTTAATTACAAGGCACTAGGTATTAAAGACAAGCTGACCGAAATAAGGTTAGCTGTCAGGTGCTGAGTTATCTGTCTCCACTGCTGTAGAATCTCTCAGCGGTGTCCTCTGATAATTGCAGGGGCCCTGCAAGCACAGGGGAAAGGATCAAGTGCCTCCAGTGCTATCCGGAAGGCAGGAGGAAATGGAAGAATATATTGAACGCGAGAAACTTGAACAGTGCTGCCAGAGAGCAGTAGAGTACCAAACAGGCATCCTGCCTCTGGGGAGGAGCGTCTTCCTTGTTTTCTGAAGTTAGTAGAATCCTTTAAATGGGAACAGCCTTTTCTCTCTCTCCCCTTCTTAGAGGAGATGTGGGGGAGAACAGGGTTCTCTTTTGCATGATTTTATATGGAATTCAGTAGGTAACTGGTTGCCCAAGTTCCCTGCAAAAACTTGAATACTATGTGTTGAATGTCTTGTGTCAGTATTCTCCCACTCGCAACAAAGGACCACAAACCTAGTGACTTAAAACAGCACCCATTTCTTAGCCCACAGTTCCCTGGGTAAGACGTCCTAGTGGGTTTGACCGGGTTCTCTGCTTCAGGTCTCACAAGGCCAAAATCAACGTATCAGCCAGGCTGGGCTCTTTCCTGGAACCTCTGAGGAAGATTCTCTTCAGGCTCATTCAGGTTGTTGGCATGGTTCAGGTCTTTGTGGCTGTAGGACTAAGGGCCCCATTTCCTCGCTGGCTGTCAACCAGGCGCTGCTCTCTGCTCCGAGAGGCCATTTGCATTCCTTCTTGTGTGGCCCTCTCCATCTTCACACAGGCAGCAGTGTGGCATGGAGTCCTTCAAACCTTACATCTCTCTGAGTTCTTCTGCTACTGTCAGAGAAATCTCCATGATTTCAAAGGGCTTGTAAGGAGATTAGGCCCATCTGGATAATTTCTCTTTTCCATATAATGGGACCTAATCCCAGGAGTGATGGATCATCATAGTCTCAGCTTCCACCACACACAAAGGGGAGGGCATCATACAAGAGCAAGGGTCACTGGGGGTCATTCTTAGAATTCTGCCTACCTAAGTCTCAAAGTCTATTTTCCCTAGGTAGATGGTAAAGAAAAGGGACCATCAGGTACACCTTGAAGGGCATCGGTTCAGTATTTCCCTTTCAACTTTCCTGTTGTAAGAATTGGAAAAGGCAAGATTGATTATCTTGATGGCGCTGGGCAAAGCGCTCTGCCTGGGGTGTGAAGAGTTGGTGGGTCTCACCGTCCCACTTGAATGTGTGGCTCTCTTAAAGCCGGGATCAGACTTTTAGAAAGCTAATGCGTTTCCTGTTGTCCTCATTCCTTATCTGTGAGATCCCACATTCCTGTAGCCTTGGGGGACGAGAGATAATAAAATTTGATTATTGAAAAACAACAAACACTTATTACATACTTATTCATTCGGCAAAGGTTTATTACGTGCAAAGCTCTCTGCTGAGTGGTGGGGATTCGGCAATGATACATACTGTTGCTGACCTCACAAGGTTACTAAGTGCTAGGATGAGAGAGAAGCTAAAGCTATGAGGGACACAAAAGAGGAGCGTTTCATCTCAAGAGGGATGACGCAGTCAAGGAAGCCTTCTAGAAGTAGTGAGGTCTAAGCTGACTCAAGGGTAAGTACGAATTTCTCAGACAAAGGCAAAGAGTGTGAGTGAGTGTGTGCTTGTGCACCTACAGGGAGATTGTCCCAAGCAGAGGGAACAGCATGTCTTTGTGGTTAATTCGGACACCCATACTCCATGAAGCGTGAGCAAGCCGTAAGATCTGAGGTGACAGGGTAGCCAGAGGATTGTCGTAACTGAGTGCACAAACTCTGAAGCCCACTGTCTTTTTTTTTAAAAAAAGATTTAATTTTTCCTTTTTCTCCCCAAAGCCCCCCAGTACATAGTTGTGTATTTTTAGTTGTGGGTCCTTCTAGTTGTGGCATGTGGGATGCTGCCTCAGCATGGGCTGATGAGCAGTGCCATGTCTGGGCCCAGGATCCGGACTGGCAAAACCCTGGGCCACCAAAGCGGAGCATGCGAACTTAACCACTCGGCCACGGGGCCGGCCCCGCCCTCTGTCTCCCCCCTCCCCCCCCAGGAAGATTAGCCCTGTGCTAACTACTGCCAATCTTCCTCTTTTCGCTGAGGAAGACTGGCCCTGAGCTAACATCCATGCCCATCTTCTTCCACTTTATATGTGGGACGCTTACCACAGCATGGCTTGCCAAGCGGTGCCATGTTTGCACTTGGGATCCGAACCGGTGAACCTGGGGCCGCTGAAGTGGAATGTGCAACCTTAACTGCTGCGCCACCGGGCCAGCCCCTGTCTTTTCTTTTTAATTGTGGTAAGATACACATAACATAAAACTTAACATTTTAACGTTTTTAAGTGTGCAAATCAGTGGCATCGAGTACATTTACAATTATCTAGTGTGCAGACATCATCACTATCTAGTTACAAAACTTTCTTATCACCCCAAATGGAAACCCCATACCCACTAAGTAGTCACTTCTCATTTTCCCCCTACCCTAGTCACTGGCAACTACTCTAACTGCGGGCTCTCCAGGACCAGTTCAACCGACCCCATCTTGTCAACTGAGTAATTAAGAATTGTCTCTCAGGAGCTGAGAGTCCTTCCCTGTCCAGTTCAGGCTGATTGAGATCACCAACCCACCAACTGGGCCTGCACAAGTGCCCAACAGGTGAACTCCCGACATCGAGGAACTCCACCCTCAGATCATGCTAATACCACCATTTTGTGAACATGCGTCCTGTGAAGAGCCATGAAGCTTGACTATGCTTGTGTAGATCATCAATTACCTCACTTCCGCTTACCTCTAGTCATCTATCTCCACACTTCAGACTGCCCTGCCCTTCATCCCATAATTTTTTTTTTTGAGGAAGATTGGCCCTGAACTTCCATCCATGCCCATCTTTCTCCACTTTATATGTGGGATGCCTGCCACAGCATGACTTGATACGTGGTGCACAGGTCTGCACCAGGGACCCGAACTAGTGAACCCCAGGTGGCTGAAGCAGAACCTGCGAACCCAACCACTGCACCACTGGGCCGGCCCCCATCCCATAAATTTTGCCCCAAGACTGGATTGGGGAGACAGATCTGAAAGCATATGCCCCTGTCTCCTTGCAGATTGATCTAGCAATAAGGCTGATTTCTTTTCCCAAAAGCTGATGCTGTAGTAATTGGCTTCTTTTACGTGCATTGGGCAAGAGAACCCCAATTTTGTGTGGTAGCACTACTGATCTGCTTTCTGTCTCTATGGATTTGCCTATTGTGGATATTTCACATCAGTGGAATCATATAACATGTGGCCTTCTTTCACTTCACACAATGCTTTAAGGTTCACCCCTGTTGTAGCATGTATCAGTACTTCATTCCTTTTTTTTTTTTTTGAGGAAGATTAGCCCTGACCTAACATCTGCTGCCAGTCCTCCTCTTTTTGCTGAGGAAGGCTGGCCCTGAGCTAACACCCATGCCAATCTTCCTCTACTTTATACACGGGACGCCTACCACAGCATGGCATGCCAAGCGGTGCCATGTCCACACCTGGGATCCTAACTGGCAAACCTCGCGCCGCTGAGAAGCGGAACATGTGAACTTAATCACTGTGCCACCAGGCCGGCCCCAGTACTTCATTTCTTTTTATGACTGAGTAACATTCCATTGCATGAATATGCCACCATTAATTTATTCATTCCATCCATTGATGGACATTGGGTGTTTCCATCTTTTGCCTTTGTGAATAGCGCTGCTATGAACGTTCGTGTACAAGTTTTTGTTTGAACACCTGTTTTCAATTCTTTTGGGTCTATACCTAGAAGTAGAATTATTGGGTCAGGTTTAACTTGTGGTGGAACTATCGAGCTGTTTTCCATAGTGGCTGTACCACTTTACCTTCCCACCAACGATGTAAAAGAGTTTCAATGTCTCCATTTCTAGCCAACCCTGTCTGCTTTTTAATCCTGGCTCTACCACTCACCAGTTGTAAATCCTTGGCAAGTCCTTAACTTCTCTGTACCTTGGTTTTGTCCTCCGTAAAATGATGAAAATGATGGTGCCTTCTTTAGTAGATTATTGTGAGGATTAAATTTAGTTAATATATGTACATTTAGTTATATATAGGACAGTGTTTAGCCTGAGTTGGTTGAACCATATGAAATTGCTGATTGACTGTTATTGATGCACAGAAAAGGTAATTTTATGTGACTCGACCTAATAGCAAGCACTTTATTGCAATTTGTTTTAATTATGTAAAGGCCAGGTAAACATAGTTTACCTTTTGTCTAAGATTAATAGGGCCCTCATTAAGGGGTTTCAAACAGGGCAGTGATATGATGACATATAGAAAATAGATTGAAAGTAAGAGGTAACTCTGCATTTGGTTTGGAGGCTGGTGTAGTGATCCAGGTGGAAAATAATAGTGGCAGCGAGGATGGAGCTAAGCAGATACAATCAAGAGAGCTTTGAGAGATCAAATGGACAGGAAGGGTATATTGATCCAATGTGAGCACATGCTGATTCCATTGATTTTCTCGCTTACATATGAATATTATTCAACATAGCTGGTTTTCTCCATCTCGTTATCACTTCACCAGCCTAAGATATCATCATCTCTCAGGTAGACTGCTATAATGACCTCCTTTCCATATCAATTATTATTTCTATTCCATATCTATTCTTGATTTTTTCCAATCCATTATCCATATTGCAAGGTGATTTGTGTGTGTGTGTGTGTGTGTGTGAGAAGAAGACTGATCCTGAGCTGACGTCTGTCGCGAATCTCCCTCTTTTTGCTTGAGGAAGATTGTTGCTGAGCTAACATCTGTGCCAGTCTTCTATTTTATGTGCAATGCCGCCACAGCATGGCTTGACGAGCAGTGCTAAGTCCATGCCTGGGATCTGAATCTGCGGACCCTGGACCACTGAAGTGAAGTGCACGAACTTAGCCACTACACCACTGGGCCGGCCCCTGCAAGGTGATATTAATAAAATATTTCAGACATACAAAAAGGAATAAGGAATGGTGTATATCCATATATCCAAATCACATATTAAAAAAAGTAAAAATACTTACGGTTATGTCCCTCTTGTAACCCTCTGCAGCCATGTTCTCCTCTCCTCATTCTATCGTAATTAGTATTACAGATAGAGGTACCTGCTACCTTGATTTTGGTATTTATCATTTTCTCACATGGCTGTATACTTTTACAACATTTATATATGTCGGTGTATGTGTGTATTTGTATATTTTCTTGAATATTGTAATGCTTCATAGAGATGAAATCACGTTGTATGCATCCTGCCACTTGTTCCCTCCCTACCCCCATTCCACTTAATCTCATATGAGTGTGAAGTTTTCACGCTGAAGCACGTTATCCTAGTCCCTTTATTTTCAGCGCAGCAGAATCTCTTCATTGTACGAGTATACAAAAATACACAGTTATCTATTCAAAAGACAAATCGGATCATGTCAATCTCGGGCTTCAAATACCGCAGCAATTTTCTCCTGCTCTGAGGCTGAAGACTACAATTAGGCCTGGCTTGATTTCAGGCTCCTTCTACCACCAAAGACTCATCTTAAGCCCCTTGCTTTTTCCTCTTCTATTAATTACCTCCTCCGTCTTTGGATCTTAGCTCAAATTTACTTCCTTAGAAAGTCTTCCCCACCATCGCCACCCCACCCGCTAGATCACTTCTCTTACACGCTTTCATAAGACGGCAGTCTTTCCTTTACAGCACTTACCAGAACAAATCATCCCGTGATTTAATCAATGTTAGTACCTCCTCCCCACACCGGAAGCTTGCTGAGGTTTTATCTGCTTTTGCTCATAGTTGCATCTCCAACAGCCATGTAGATTAGTAGGTGTTCAATAAAACTTAGCTGAATGAATGAGAAGAGAAACAGATACCTGAAGTCTTTTCCTGCCCAGTAGGGACATTTTCCTAATTAATTCTACTTAATTGAAACTCATTAAATACTGTTAAGAGAGAATTTCCCACAGACAATTTACTGATCTAGTAGATTTTATTCAGTGATCCATGAATCAGGCAGCATCCAGTCTGGCAGATAGAAAGGAGCTCTGAAGAGCTGTGTGAGGTGAGAGGTTTCTATAGACGACAGTTAGCAGGAACAAGGAAGTTATCCTGGGCACTTGCTGACTGCTTAAAGGAGAACTACTTTCTCTCTATGGGGAAAGGGGAGCTCCAGCACCGGGTTAGCTAACTCACGCTGAGCAGGCAAGCGCTGACTGGCTGACCTAGGCCTTTCTTTTCTGAGAACGCAGAACACAGACACTTAGTTAAGTTTTGGTTTGCTGACGTGAGGCTTAGCATGAGCGACTCCATGTTGGACCTACTTTAGATATTTCAACGATACATATTCCAGAATTAAATTTTGGACCATGATGGGGTGGCTGGGACTAGATATACCCTCCCTCTGGAAACAACTAGAAAACTGGACAAAATATATGAAACAACTGTTTTCAGTCGTTGGACAACAAGTAGGACAGGATGATGATGCCTCAGGGAAGCGAAACAAAGGAAGCAAACCCTACCTTGTCCCAGGGGCATTGTTTGGACAGTGGTTCAGGGAGGAAATCCTAAGCAGAGACAGCACTCAGTTCAAAAGAAGGAAAAAAGAAAAACGGCCAAAGAACAGATGAGACAATAGGGAACAAATAGGAAGATGGTAGATTTAAACTCAACCATATTGATAATTATATACCAGTTGCAAGGCAGAGATTGTCAGATTGAACGAAAAAGCAAGGCCTAACTATTGTGCTATCTATAAGAAATGCACTTTAAAGATTTTATTTTTCCTTTTTCTCCCCAAAACCCCCCGGTACATAGTTGTATACTTTTAGTTGTGGGTCCTTCTAGTTGTGGCATGAGGGACTCCACCTCAGTGTGGCTTGGTGAGCAGTGCCATGTCCACGCCCAGGATCTGAACCCGTGAAACCCTGGGCGGCCGAAGCTGAGCGTGCAAATTTAACCACTTGGCCACGGGGCTGGCCCCAAGGAATGCACTTTAAATATAAAGGCACATATAGGGTAGAAGTAAAGGGAAGAAAAGAAATACCATGCAGATATTAACCTTAAATAAAGGTGAAGTTCCCATATTAAGATCAGACAAAGTAGACATAAGGACAAGGAACTTTACCAGAGTTAAAAAGCGACATTTCATAAGAACAAAAAAGTCAACTCACTGAGAAGACATAGCAATCCTAAATTTGCAGGCACCTAATATCAAAATTTTAAAATATACTGAGCAAAACCTGACAGCATCAAAAGGAGTGATAAATCTACAATCACGATTTAATTTAATTTAATTTACTTTTTTGAGGAAGATTAGCCCTGAGCTAACATCTGCTGCCAGCCCTTCTCTTTTTGTTGAGGAAGACTGGCCCCGAGCTAACATCTGTGCCTATCTTCCTCTACTTTATACATGGGACACCTGCCACAGCATGGCTTGCCAAGCGGTGCGTATGTCCACACGCGGGATCTGAACTGGCAAACCTTGGGCTGCCCAGTGGAGGCCCCAAACTTAACCACTATGCCACTGGACCAGCGTCCACAATCACAATTTTAGTTGGAGCTTTCAATATTGCTGTCTCAGTAACTGATAGAACAAGAAGATAGAAAAATCTCTAAGGACACAGAAGATGTGAAACAACGCTATATTTTCAAGTACACGTGGAATATTTACCAGGATAGGTAAGATTCTGGGCCAGAAAGTAAGTCTCAATAAATGTAAGATGATTGAAAAACTACCAAGTGTTCCTTTTTATTACAATTGAATTAAATTGGAAATTAACTATAAAAGTTATCTGTAAAGCCCCACAAATATCTGGAAATTAAACACACATCCTCATAACTCACAGGTGAGGGAAGAAGTTGCAAAGGAAATTAGAAAATATTTTGAAGTAAAACACAATCTATCAAACGCAGTCAATAAAATGAATACACCTTTAGCTAGACTGATGAAGGAAAAAGAGAGGGAATACACAAATTACCAATATCAGGCATAAAAGAGGGAACATCTCTAAAGATATGAAAGGGCTAATAAGGGAGTAGTATGAACAACTTTATGCCAATCAATGAAATAGGCCAATTTGTTGAGGTTATAAATTACCAAAATTATCTCAAGAAGAAATAAAAAGTTGGAATAGTTCTATGCCTATTAATTACATGGAATTTATATTTAAATATTTCTTTTTTTTTTTTTTTGAGAAAGATTAGCCCTGAGCTAACACCCATGCCCATCTTCCTCTATTTTATATGTGGGATGCCTGCCACAGCATGGCTTGCCAAGCGGTGCCATGTCAGCAGTGGACCCGGGCCACCGAAGTGGAACGTGTGCACTTAACCGCTGCACCACTGGGCCAGCCCCCTTAAATATCTTTCCACAAATAAAAGTCCAGGCTCATATGGCTTCACTTGAGAATTCCACTAAACATTTAAGGAAGAAATAATACACAAGCTCTTTCAGGAAATAGAGGTGGGAACTCTTCCAATTCACTTTATGAGGTCATTATCAGTCAGTACCCAAACCTGACAAAGTCATTATAAGAAAAGAAAGCCACAGGGCAGGCCCATGGCCGAGTGGTTAATTTTGCGTGCTCCGCTGCCGTGGCTCAGGGTTCGACCGGTTGGGATCCTGGGCGCGGATATGGCACTGCTCGTCATGCCATGCTGAGGCAGCATCCCACATGCCACAACTAGAAGGACCCACAACTAAAATATACAACTATGTACTGGGGGAGATTTGGGGAGAAAGAAAGGAGGAGAAAAAAAAAAAAAGAAGATTGGCAACAGTTGTTAGCTCAGGTGCCAATCTTTAAAAAAAAAAAAAAAGAAAGCCACAGATTAATATCAGTCATTAAGGATAGACACAAAAATTCTTAACAAACCATTAGCAAATTGAATCCTGAAATAGAAATGCAAAGGACCTAGACATTAGCCAAAACAATCTTGAAAATAAAAAACAAAGATGGAAGACTTACACGACCTGATCTCAAGATAGACTGCAGTAACCAGACGACGCGGGACGGGTGGAAGAACAGACACGCAAACCAAAGACACGAAACGGAGAGTCCAGAAACACATACATCTCTCTATCTGTTATCCATCTATAAATCTCTCTCTATTTTTTCAATTGATTTCTGACTCTGTGAAGGCAATTCAACGGAGAAAGGAAAGTCTTTTCAACAACGGGTGAACCACTGGATATCTGTAGGGAAAAAAAGTGCACTGTAATCCTTCTCTCACAATATAAGCAAATATTAACTCAAAGTGGATCATATACATAAAAGTAAAGGCTAAAAATGTATAATTTCTAGAAAAAATATTGGAGAAAATCATTGCAACCTTGGTGTAGGCAAAAATTTCTTGGATAGGATGCAAAAAGCACTATTCATAGAAGAAAAACTCGGTAAATGTACTTTATCAAAATTGAAACCTTGTTCTTCGTTGACTTTTTTAAGAAAACTAAGACACAAGCCACAAAATCAAAGAAGATATTTGTAACACATGTATTTAATAAAGGACTTGAATCCAGAATACATATATCTTAAAACTCAGTAATAAGACAATCCAATAATAACTTGGCAAAAAATTAGAATAGATACTTCTCAAAAAAAAGACATATGAATAAGCACATGAAACAATGTTCAACATTATTAGTGATCAGGAAAAACAATTTAAAAGCACAGCAAGGGGGCCGGCTCCGTGGCCGAGTGGTTAAGTTTGCGCGCTCAGCTGCGGCAGCCCAGGGTTCGGATCCTGGGCACGGACATGGCACTGCTCATCAGGCCACGTTGAGGCGGCGTCCCATATCCTACAACTAGAAGGACCTGCAACTAAGATATACAACTGTGTACTGGGGGGGGCGGGGGGGGGGAGGGGGTTGGGGAAATAAAGCAGGAAAAAAAAAAAAAGATTGGCAACAGTTGTTAGCCCAGGTGCCAGTAAAAAAAAAAAAAAAAGCACAGCGAGATACCACTATACCCTAAATAGAATGGCTAAATTTAGAATGGCTAAAATTAAAGACTGATAATACCAGGAATTGGCAAGGATTTGGAGCAACTGTAACTCTCATACATTGCTGGTAGCCCAAAGTGGTTCAACCATGGTGGAAAACTATTTGGCAGTTTCTTAACAAGTCAGATTTACACGTAACCATATGACCTGTCAATCCTATTTCTATGCATTTAGTCGAGCAAAATGAAAACGTGTCCACACAGAATTTTTTATATAAATGTTCATCACAGCTTTACTCATAATAACAAAAAACTGGAAATAACCCAAATATCCATCAACAGGTGGATGGATATACAAATTTTAGTGGCTCCATTCAATGGAATATTACACAGCATTGAGAAGGAATAAATTACTTATACATGCAACAACATGGATGAGTTTCAAAAACGCTATGCTGGGCAAAAGAAGCCAGACACAAAAGGGTACATTCTGTGAGTCTATTTATACAAAACTCTAGATGAAGTAAAACCAATGTATAGGGTCAGAAAGCACATCAGTGGTTGCCTGTGCTGGAGGTTGCCCAGGGTGGGTTGGGGACATGATTGTCAAGGCACGAGGGAATGTATTGGGGTTTATGGTTTTCTCTTCATTCTTGATTTTGGATTAGTCTAGAGAGTCTCATGGCTAAGATTTGGAGATCACTGAGGGGCAGGAGGTCTCATCAGACGAAATTGTCTATATCTTCCTCTACTTTATATGTGGGACGCCTGCCACAGCATGGCCCGTCAAGAGGTGCCATGTCTGCGCCCAGGATCCAAACTGGCAAACCCCAGGCCGCTGAATAGGAAAGTGCGTACTTAACCGCTGTGCCACCGGGCCGGCCCCTGAAATGGTCTATATCTTGATTGTGGTAGAGGCTACATGGGTATACATACTGGCCAAAAAATCACCTAACTGTACATTTAAAATGGGTGTATTTCATTTTGCGTAAATTATAGCCTAAAAAATTTGTCTAAAAAATTAAATTGTTTGTCTAAAAAATTAAATGGTAAAAAAAAAAAGCAGCCTTCTTGGATAAACTCCAGATTTAAAGAATCAGAACGTTGGGATGGTGGGGCTCAGGAATTTACATTAAAACAAAACAAAATCCACAAATGATTCTGTCGATCAGCTGGCTTTAAGAGACGCAGAGCGTGTAGGAAACACGGATAGTCTGGCTCGTTTTAAAATTTGATTTTAAACGCATATTCCTTTGGTTTCACCAGACATTTTACGAAGCTGCTAAGTGAACTCTATCCTTAAGAGTCGTACTTCTTAGCCTCTACTTGAACTACTTTCTTGTCTTTCCTCCTTTCTGCCCCAGTCTTCATGTTTATGTCATTATTGTTCACTGATTTTTACCTTTCTTCCTTTTGCACTCTTTTGCTTTTGTAAAAGGAGGGGTAAAGGGACCATCACTCATATATTGTTTCCACAAAGCATGTGTGCTGCTTCTCTTGTGGGTACATCCACAGGAATCTTATGAGAACCAGTTACTGTCACTTTGCAAGCAATCACAGACCTTACTTGAGTTTGCCAGAACCTTCTGGCCCAGACAGCGTTAAGGTCAAAGCTTAGTGCCTCTTCAGACTGGAGGATTTGGGGGCAAGATAGATTTACACTATTATTTTTAAAAATAAGGCAGTTTTGATCAAAAAATGTAACTCTGCAAATGGTTTATTACAATGTCTTAAGTTCCTTATGAGCCATCTCATCAGCAATCAAACAAAACCAAATCACTTGAAACTCCAAGGAGAGCCTATATGTTATGTTGCTGTTCCTGAGATTTCCTTAGAGATGACACATTTACGGTATCGAATTTTACCAGACCAATTCACAAGGAACTTTTCACGTTAGCATCCTCGCCCTTGACTTCTTTCTGGCGTGCTGGGCAGTCTTCCTTCAGAATCATGTTCCTCACGGTTTTGAGCTGAGCCTATTCCTGAAATAATTATCACCTGGCTTCATCAACTGAGCTGCTGTCAGGTCACTGAAGATGTGCTGGAGTTTGTCCACTTAGAAATACAAGTGAAATAGAACAGACTGCAAATAACTATATTTCCCAAAATGACTTATTTATGGTTTTCTCTTTATACTTGGCTTTGAGTCAATCTCGAAAGTTTTATGGCTAAGATTTGGAGGTCACTGGGGGAAAGAGGCCTCAACAAGTTGATTTTAACTGACTGACTAGTTTATCTCCTGTTTCAGGTCCAATGAAAACTTAAAAATGGAGATTTATTTTCTGTTCTTGATTCTAAAACTAAGGCATGATTGCTTGCCAAAAAAATTCAGAGAATGTAGAAATCTTTAAAGACGATCTGGAATTAGAACCATCATGTCTATAGTGTTTTTGTCTGAATGTATAGTATACACATGTATTTTTAGCAAAGTGAGATCCTGTGAAACACATTATTTTATAATCTACCCTTTTCACTAAATATACAACAAACAAGATTAACCACACCACAATCAGTGGCTGCATACAATGGATATTCTCTAATTTATTTAATCAGTTCCCTAAAGGTAGACATGTAGGTTGTGGGGTAGTTTTTGCAGCTTGGCTCACTCAACACCCACTTCAACTCCTTTCTCACTGCCCTCCTCTATTCTAAAAGCTGGAAGGATAAACATTTGCTTTCCCAGGCGCTCTTACAGGTCCAGTGGCCATGTCGTTTGGTTCTGGCCAATGAGGCAGAAATTCAAGCAGCTCATAATGCCTCCTGGGCTTCCTGCTCTCCACAGGTCACACTGCCCAAGGTGCAGCAGTCACTTCTTCTTCTTTTTTTTGTGCTGAGGAAGATTAACCTTGAATTAACATCCACTCCCCATCTTCTTCTTTTTTTTTTTCTGAGGAAGATTAGTTCTGAGCTAACATCTGCGCCAGTCTTCCTCTATTTTGTATGTGGGTTGCTGCCACAGCACGGCTGACAAGTTGTGTAGGTCCGCGTCTGGGATCCAAATCTGTGAACCCCGTCCACCGAAGTGGAGCATGCCGGACTTAACCACAATGCCATGGGGTCAGCCTCAGCCGTCACTTCTGATGGCAGAGCAGGAAGGGGGAGCTGGCTTTCTCACAGCATCCCCTCACAGCATCTTCAGCTGGCCCTGGAGACTCCACTGTTGGACTTCTCATGGCTCGAGATAAATAGACCCCTTATTTAAACCACTAACAAAACAAACTACGAAATCCCTCTGGGTACTCAATATATTATTGAAGATAAATTCCCAGCAGTAGAATTGCTAGATCAATGAGTATGTGTTTTTAATGCTTTTGAAAAGTTTTATCAGTTGACACTCCCACAAACCCCATATGAGTATTACCCTCTTCCTACACCCTGCTGACTCTGGACATTATCACTCTTTCTTTTTTTAAAATGGCTTTATTGAGGGAAAATTGACATACAAAGAACTGCAAGTATTTACTGTGCACAATTTGCTGAGTTTGGACATATGCAAACACCTGTGTTACCATCACCGTCAAGGTAATAAATATATCCAACTCCTCCCAGAGTGTCCTTGTGTCACTTTGTGGTTTGTGTGTGCGTGTGTGTGTGTGGTAAGAGCACTTAACATGAGATCTTCCCTCTTAACAATTTTTTTCCAGCTTTATCAACATATAATTGATGTATAACATTATGTAAGTTTACCACTTAACAAATTTAATGTGCACAATACCACGTGGTGTTATCACTTTTTTTTTTTGAGGAAGATTGGCCCTGAGCTAATATCTGCTGCCAATCCTCCTCTTTTTGCTGAGGAAGACTGGCCCTGAGCTAACATCCATGCCCATCTTCCTCTACTTTATATGTGGGATGCCTGCCACAGCATGGCTTGCCAAGTGGTGCCACGTCTACACCCGGGAGACCAACTGGCGAACCCTGGGCCGCCAAAGGGGAACGTGTGCACTTGACCACTGTGCCACCAGGCCGGCCCCTGTTATCACTCTTTTTTGGCACTATTTCCAAACCGGTGGGTAAAAAAGGATACCTCATTGTTTTAATTTGTATATCTTTGATTACCACTGAAAACGAGTATCTGTTTATATTTATTGAATGCTTATACTTTTGAAAATTTCAAGTTAGACCAGGGACCTTACTAGTGGACGGTTTTCGGGGATATGGCTAGGGCCAATTTGTTTGAAGTGCTAGCAGCTCCATTACATTGCTGTCACTTTCTGGTAGGACGTTACAGGATATTACAGGCATGAACTCTGTCTCAGGCCTGCTCTTCGGCAGTTTCCAGAGGCCTCCATAGCTCCAACATACTTGGTAAGGATCTAGGTAAGATACGTTACTTAAAAAAAAACAACCCTGGGGACCTTTGAGCGCCTGCTACTTAGGGCATATGCTGAACAAGTCTCTGTCTGCACAGCTTCAGTTGCTACTTCAGATCCAAAGGGACGAGTCATGCATTTTCTTAAGTTGGGCAGAGCTGGACAGCTTAAGAGGCAGACAATAGCAATTTCTTGTAAATAACACAAATGTCTCCGTATAAATCACGTTTCAAATAATATAATTTGGATAGATATTGACATGGATTTTTTTCATGGGTGCTACTTCATTTTGACGTGGAATAACACGTCTTCGTTTATTCATTTTTACTTCATGTTTTTGTAATCACCCAGGGCTAATGAGAACAAGGAAGCTTCAATTGGGCATGCGGGCTAGCTTCAAAATCTAAACACACCTGGGGATCGAGGCATGGCCAAAAGTACGTGTGGAAGCTGAAAAAGAGAGAGCAGATAGTCTAGGGAGCTTCAGTCTTTTTAGACTTCTTTACGAGGTCTGGATTCTGCTTTTCCAGGTCATTCCAGGGCCCAAGAGGGACCGAGAGGCTCTGGATGGCACTCACAGACACTGGGGCTTTCACTTCAAGGAGGAGACTGACGACGACTTGCAAGCTGAGCCCTGTCACAGGAGGCTGACCTGTATGGCCTCTAAGAGGGGTTCTCAAACTTCTGGGGCTCAAGATTCTCACATGTCTAACAACTGTGGAGGACTTTATATAGCTTGTTTCGTGGGTTCTATCTATTGGTATTTACTGTAGTAGAAATTAAAGCTGAGAAATGTTTAAAATATTTACTCATGCATCTAAAATAACTACATGTTAACATAAATAAGATCTTTTTAAGGAGAAAAAACACTGCTTTCCCTTTTTGGGACTCTCTTTACTACGTGGATTAACAGAAGACAGCTGGATTTTCCCATCCACTTGTGCCTTCCATCTGTTGAAATATCACAGGTCAGATAGTCTTCGGGAAACTCCACTATTCCTAATTGAGAGAATAAAAATGAAAAAGGCGAATAACATTTTAGTGTTACTAAGAAAATAGCTTAGACTTCAAGGATCTCCTGAAAGTCTTGGAAACCCCCAGGAGTTCCCAGCCACATCCAACACAACTCCCATGACCTCTGAATCGCATTGGGTTCAGCAGATTGGAGTCCCAGCAAGAAACTGGAGTGATAGAAGACAGTGCCATCAGAATATTTATTCTCCTGGCTCCCTCCCTGTAGGATTGCCTACACTGAGGCTGGCTTTGTCTCTTGAAAAGAGAGTATCAGTTTCTCTTGACTCCCTTCTATGGATTCCAGCTACTTCTCCCATCATCCCTTTGGGCCCAGGGGTGAAACATCTTAAGTTATTGTATTATCTTTCTTAGTTCTTTTACACTCTATGCAAATCCTTGTAAATAAAAAATCCTGAATATATCCTAATTTTATGCCACCACACATAAATGAAACAAAAATGCAACAAACAACACAGACCCTTATTATTTGCCAAAGTGAGGTTCCTGGAGCATCAGCGTTACTATTGCCTGGGAACTTGCTAGAATTAAGAGTTCAAATTTTCGGACCACACTCCAGGCTGATTGAATCACAAATTCTAGGGATGGGCCCAGCAATCTGTAGTTTAACAAGTCCTTCAGGTGATTTCAAGGCATGCTAAATTGAGACCTGGTTTGAGAACACTGCTCAAACGAGGTAATAATAGTGCCCTGGTAATTTAGAAACTACACAGTTAGATAAAGTCAGCCCTTTGTTAATAATAGCTAATGGGTGCAAGCATTTACATGGTGCCAGGCACTGTTCTAAACACTTGAAACATGTTAACACATTTAGTCTTTATAACTATAGAGTGTAATAATAATTAGTAGCCCAATTTTTGATATGTGGAAAAAATTAGGCAGAGAGAATAATTACTTTGGCCTAAGGACACATATGTAGTAAGTGGCAGAGCTAGGTTCCCACCCAGGCAATCTAGTCTGTACTCCCAATCACTACAATAAGGCCCCGGAGCAGTAACAAGGGTCTGGAGGGACTCCTGTTTCCTAGCAACAGAGTTGATGGAGGGTCGCTTCAGCGGTCTTGCCAAGCTAGGATGATTGCCTCTAAGGTTTCCCAGCGCTGGAAGAATGGAGATGAGCCCCTTCTAGGAAAGAGCTGGAATTAGGGAGTCCTCACTCAAGTACTGGATAGGCTTTTCTGAACCTAGTTAAGAGAGATGCGAAGGACTTTCTAGTAAGCTTTGTGGGGCACTGAACTCGTAAGGGATACAGTTCTGGGGTTCTAGCCTATAATTAAACGTGTTGTCTCAGGCTTGACTTCTGTGAAATAGTTCTGCTGTACTCCCTCCATGCCTCTGAGCCAGTCTTTCACCTTATGCTTTAGGTTGACTTTTCACTGAAAATGATCTTGAAATTAAATTAAAAAAAATTTAAAGTTAAATTAAAAAAATATAAAGTTTCTGCTTTTCCAATACAAACCATACACTTTGATTCATTTTCAACCTATGGTTGAAATGTGATCCATTTTTCTGGAAGAATTCTGAGAAAACTCATTCTAAATTACTTTAGCATAACAAAGAATGTTCCTGCATTAAGCAAATCAATTTAATCCTCATACATTCATACAGTTTTGTTCAACAGTGAGTTTTCTCTACCATGTGCTAAATTTATATTAAACTTTTATATGATTAAAGTGATAAATATGCATAAATCAATAAACTTTCAAATATCTTAATGGCCAAATAGTCTACGGCAGCGTTCTTCAAATCAGTCCACAGAAACATTTCAGGGGTATGTGGGCCAGGATGATTTTTTTTTTTTGGTGAGATTGGCCCTGAGCTAACATCTGTTGCCAATCTTTTTTTTTTTCCTCCCCAAAGCCCCAGTACATATTTGTATATCCTAGTTGTTGGTTATTCTAGTTCTTCTGTGTGGGATGCTGCCACAGCATGGCTTGATGAGCCGTGTGTAGGTCTGTACCCAGGATCTGAACTGGCGAACCCTGGGCCACTGAAGTAGAGTGTGCGAACTTAACCACTTGGCCACAGGGCTGGCCCTGGCCAGGACAATTTTATTGGACTTGGTATCTTGAACATAACTTTCCATTTGAACTCCTGCCCCAAACGGAGGACCCCTCAGCCCCCTGAGATCCAGGCCCTCCTTTCACATTAGCTCCTTTCTCTTTTACGCATAAAAACTTACTTTTCTGAAACGTACTCTTACACCTCAGGGTATAAAATCCTTCAGGGTGGTGAAAAAGTTAATGATTGCCATGGCCGAGTAAAAAGATATCCCAAAAATGGGATTAGAAATACTTAAAATAATTAATTAAAAAATTTTTATTGAGGCCATAATGGTTTATAATGTGAAGTTTCAGGTGTACATTATTATTTACCAGTTTCTGTATAGACTGCATCATGCTCACTACTAGTAGTCTAATTTTTCTCTCTCACCATATATATGTGCCCCTTTACCTCTTTTGCCCACCCCCAAACCCCCTTCCCTTCTGGTCACCACAAATCTGTTCCCTTTGTCTGTGTGTTAGTTTATCTTCCACATATGAGTGCAATCATGTGGTGTTTGTCTTTCTCTGTCTGGCTTATTTTGCTTAACGTAATACCCTCAAGGTCCATCCATGTTGTTGCAAATGGGACGATTTTGTCTTTTTCATGGCTGAGTAGTATTCCATTGTATATATACATACACACCACATCTTCTTCATCCATTCATCCGTAGCAGGGCACTTGGGTTGCTTCCACGTCTTGGCTATTGTGAATAATGCTGCAATGAACATAGCGGTGCAAGTCTGTTTGAATTGTTGATTTCAAGTACTTTGGATAAATACCCAGTAGTGGGATAACTGGATCCTTTGGTATTTCTATAAAAAAATTAGATTTAGGGGCCAGCCCAGTGGCGCAGCAGTTAAGTTTGCACGTTTTGCTTCTTGGTGGCCAGGGATTCGCCGGTTCAGATCCCGGGTGTGGACATGGCACTGCTTGTCAAGCCATGCTGTGGTAGGCGTCCCACATATAAAGTAGAGGAAGATGGGCACGGATGTTAGCTCAGGGCCAGTCTTCCTCAGCAAAAAGAGGATTGGCAGCAGTTAGCTCAGGGCTGATCTTCCTCAAAAAAAAAAGTTAGATTTAATGTATCATAATTTGTTGTGATCAAGTATGACGGGGAAAGTAAAATGGAAACATAAGTTCAAGGAGAAAAAGGAATGATGTAAACTATCTTATTAAAAAAAGCCTGCTTGCGTCTTTTAAAAATGGATGATGGAAGTGTCAAGAGTATTTAGATTCTGTTGGATACATTTTAAAGATTTTATTTTTCCTTTTTCTTCCCAAAGCCCCCGGTACATAGTTGTGTACTTTTTAGCTGTGGGTCCTTCTAGTTGTGGCATGTGGGATGCCGCCTCAGCATGGCTTGATGAGCAGTGCCATGTCCATGCCCAGGATTGAACTGGCGAAACCCCAGGCTGCCAAAGTGGAGTGCATAAACTTAACCACTCGGCCACGGGGCCCGCCCCTGTTGGATACTTTTTTTCTTCTTTCTTTTTTGAGGAAGATTAGCCCTGAGCTAACTGCTGCCAATCCTCCTCTTTTTGCTGAAGAAGACTGGCCTTGAGCTAACATCCATGCTCATCTTCCTCTACTTTCTATGTGGGATGCCTACCACAGCATGGCTTGCCAAGTGGTGCCATGTCGGCACCCAGGATCCGAATTGGCAAACCCTGGGCCGCAAAGTGGAACGCGCACACTTAACTGCTATGCCACTGGGTCAGCCCCTGTTGGATACATTTTAAAAAACTGATGTAACAGTTTTATTTTAAAAGTCAATATTTACAGGATGCTAAAAACTGTACCCTTTTCAACTATTTGAACTTCTGAAAAACTGCAGATGTCAAATTGAAAGTTAGCAAAGGAGTACATAATTTTTTTTTTATTTTTATTTTTTATTTTTTTTCCCAAAGCCCCCCAGTACATAGTTGTGTATTCTTCGTTGTGGGTCCTTCTAGTTGCGGCATGTGGGACGCTGCCTCAGCGTGGTTTGATGAGCAGTGCCATGTCCGTGCCCAGGATTCGAACCAACGAAACACTGGGCCACTTGCAGCGGAGCGCACGAACTTAACCACTCGGCCACGGGGCCAGCCCCAGGAGTACATAATTTTTAAAATTACTTTGTGGGTATGCAAGCAAAAAAGTTTGCAGACCACTTGTTTATGGTTATCTGTTAAACTTTTGAACACCCTAAGAGTATGACTGTCAACTTCCCATAGATTAGGGGCAGGTGAGTGTGGGGCACACGGATGTGCTGACAGAGCAGCCAACCTGACAGGGCACGCACTCAACTATGGAGCTTGCTTCCACGCCCGAGCGGAGGCCCCGTGGCAGTCCCCGTACGTGGAGTCATGGCCTGAGCAGCCTGTCCATCCTCCTCACCAGGAGCCTCCCTACTTCTGGGCTCTCTGCACGCCTCCCTACCAAGACAGGGGAGTTGGGGAAGGTGAGCTTTAGGTGAGAGAGAAAGTACTGATCTAGTTCAAATTTTTGAAACTAGTGGTCCCTTTGACTAGAGCCTGTAACAAATACCTGTGCTGACTTATCGTTTGTAGACACACGATTTTCACTCGGCTTTTTGAAACGTTGACTAGAGTTACAACTACTTCATGCTGCTTTCTCCCAACCCCCAAGGCTTCCAGGTATCCCAGTATGGGACACTTTTCCCTCTTGAAATAGATAAAAAATGCTGCGCTTAATAAAACCAAAGTAACATACACCACACACACACAATAATCAATATAAAGACAAAAGCCCCACAAAAAAAACAAACAAAACCCAAAGACTAACAGCAACTCTCCCCGCCAACACACTGACAAAAGGCCTGTAAAAATAACTGTGTCTTGACTGAAGGGAAGTAATAATCTGTTGACTATTTCCTTTGAGAAGACTTGTGTGTGACGTCTTTAGATAAAGCTGATATGTGTAAACAATTTATGTTGATGCAGAGAGCTAAGCGCTCTCCTTCCGTTTTAACCTCTCTTTTCATTCACCTCCTACAATACAGACCGGATCTATCTGCATTTCATTTTGTGTGTTTCCGTTCGGAGAAGATGAATTTTTATACATCTGCAATTTGAATTAAATCTAAATCCTCTTTAATATAGCATGGGGAGGGAAAAAAAAAAGGACTGACCAGGGCCAATTTAGTTTCAGCCATTTTATATAGGAATCCAAAAGCATCAAATTTCCTTGTACCCTGGGAACAATATATAGCATGAACAAAAGGTTAGAGAGGGAAGAAAATGTAATTGATTCTGAAGAGCGTGAGCATCTGCAAAGAATGTATTGTAAGAGAAAATGATCTCCGAGGGCCCTGCTTATGACGATGAAACGGTTTTTAGTTACCCATGTCAGAGAAATAACCCTCTCTGCTCTATACACCTCTCTCCAAGTCCAATCCACTAAGCAGAGCGAGACTGCAGATGCTGGAAGCCGCTTTCTACAACACGGAAACAAAGAGAAATAGGCGTAGAAGACTTCACACAACGAAATTTGCCCAGCCGTGCTGAGCTGATGGCCTTAGAGAAAAAGTCAGAAAAACTTTATTCTGGTCCAAATTCTGTCATTAACTGTAACGTGATTGTGGCCAGGTCAATTTATCTCTCGGAGCGTCAAGTCCCTTAACTTTGACATGGGAGAGCGGGACCGGGTGACAGGAAAGGTCCTTTTATGATGCTGTCAATAAGATTAACAGACGACTTTTTCACCTAGAAGTCTCTTTAAGTCTCAGACTTTCCATTTTAGATAGAAAGAGCAAAAATTCTAACACGAGTGATTTAAGAACATCAACATTTATTTAACATGATAAAAAAGAAATGAGATATGAACATTTGCATTTAAACAGTAGTAAGTAGCCTTTAATACTTACATTACATGTGCTCATTGTATAATATATACACAATGAACATAATTACATTTGTACATAAACTAAGTACTGGATTTGAAAACTTGCTTATTGCTGTACACATCTATTCCAATGAAGGAGAAGCCCAGTGCTTCAAAATACCTACATTTTAAATTGTTTTTTAAGAAACAGTAAGCGTAACATTTGTGTTTAAGCCGACAAGAGTATGGCAGTAACTGCTGACATTGCAATCTGACTGAGAAATAATTATAGCAGAAAACGGGACATACTTCACTTAGCAATAATAAAATGGCACATTTTAAATATATATATAAAATTTTTACAAATCAAGTGTGAAACAAAGCATTGCAGGAGCCAAAATGGGAAGGAAAAAAAAAAGGAAACAAGCTTTGTTGGAAATAATAACTAAATTATGTACTGAAAAGCAAAAAGAAATATAAATCCACCTCGACTTCAGAAACATCAAAATCTGGAAATCAGTAACTGAGTAAGCACTGGCTGTAGACCGCACATTAAAAGCACCTTTACTTATGTGCTCTGAAATCATAGCAGCAAGCTGGCGTCAGAATAATAACCTTGAGATTATGGAGTGCACATATGGGCCGTTAAAGCTGTTTTGGAATAAACATTTTCCAGAAGTGATAAAACGATGCTCTGTGGCCAAAAGCATCAGAACTATGAATTTCATAGATTAAAAATATACTGTACAATATCTTCTCACATTGCCGAAGGTCCATGTCCTCAGCTCTGAATGGTTTCAACAGAAGTCAGTGTAGCTGAAAAATAACGAGAGGGACAATTACTTTGACACCTGCAAAGAGAATGAATGACCATTTCCTAAAGTAATTTGGGGGACCTTGTCTCTAACAATAGAATTGACAAGCATGGCCATGAAAATCTGAAAACAGAACACAATTAAAGGACATTTTCTCTTCATTTCCATAAGGTTGATTCACAAAGCAAAGAAACGTAATGCAATTAAATAGCAATTCAGAATTTAAAAAAGTGCCCCAAATTGTGGCTGAATCCAAAAGATCAACAAATGAGTAAAGATCTGCTAACTTCACTAAACTATGTTGTAAAATACTGAGCTGCCTACATAGTGATGTCGTTTGTAAAACTTTCCTAAGTTTCCTGCCAAAACTACCAGCTCAGAGAGATGACATAGACACAGTGAGAAGATATCAAATAATACAAGTTTGAGCACCACTAGTTGTTTGTGCTGGCTGCACGCCAAAAGGCTTGAAAATATCCGGCAATAACTGTACCTCATTCCAGTGTGTAAGGCCACTGGCTCCTGGAATGAGAGTAAACAAAACAAAATCTAATAATAACAACTTAAGGAACCTGGAAATGTGCTCGAGTGTTAACTATGAACATTCTTTATTATCAGTATGGTCTGTGTACACTGAATTGTAACCTGTTTATTGAACCAAAAGCTAACGAGAGTGGCTCTGAATGTACACTTATCCACTAAGACAGACAGAAGCCATCGGTCAACTCCTTGCACAGGAGGAATCCAACAAGCACAGTGTTTATCACTCTTTTTTTTTTTTTTTTGAGGAAGGTTAGCCCTGTGCTAACTGCTGCCAATCCTTTTTTTTTTTTTTTTTTTTTGCTGAGGAAGACCAGCCCTGAGCTAACATCCGTACCCATCTTCCTCTACTTTATATATGGGACGCCTACCACTGCATGGCTTTTGCCAAGATGTGCCACGTCTGCACCCGGGATCTGAGCCGGCGAACCCCAGGATGCCGAGAAGCAGAACGTGTGCACCTAACCATTGCGCCACTGGGCTGGCCCTAATGTTTATCACTCTTATGTCTGGTGTAATTCTGTCACTAGTGGCAACTGTCACTTCTGAATGGACTAAGTTAAAAGTTTAAATACATGAGTGACAAAGGCAAGACATGGGTAAGACTCTAACAAATAGGTGGTTTTCAACTCCAAAAAGGACATCAATCCTGCATGGATACCCACGGACAGCAAAGGCCTCTTCCAGGCTCCCAGTGGACATAATCTCGAATAAAAGTTACAAATACGACAAGACAGTTAAACATAAACCCTTCTGGATGAATAAGAGGACAGAGATTGTAACTGCTACAAAAAGGTGCGACTAGAAGTAGATTCTAGAAAATAAGCACTACTGGATAAACTTAGTCAAATTAACGTTTGTACTCATTTGAGAATCTAAAAATCAAAGAATACATTAGTAATAATGCGTGTAACGTCTGTGTTTTCGCTGCTTATGACTGTTTAACAGAAATCAGTGGTGAGCCCAAGGCGCCAAATATCACTAGATCTTGTAGATACTGAGGGAAAACATGCAGAAAATGGCATAAAATGCTCACACCATACCTCACAGCTTTTCTGAAAAGTAAAAAACGTGTATAGCTATAAGTACAAAAGCACAGGGAAAATTTAGCAACTGTCTATAACGTTTCAAAGCAAGACCTTAGGAAATTATTCTCAGTTCTAAAACTGTGGCCTAAGGAGCACTGTTCAAGAAAGGCTCCCTCCTTCTCCTTGTACCCACCCACGGCTTTTTCAGCAGCTACTTCCCTGACTTAAAAAAAATTAATTATTTAGAAATAATTTCTGTACATCTTAAAGATTTTAATATTCCATCTAGTGACTATACCATAAACGTTTCTTTGTCCTGTAAAATAATTAACAAACTCCCAATGCGGTAGATATGTCACGCTCATGGTAAAACACATTACTCAATCAACACGTAATGACTTAACCAGAATTCTCCGATCCAACGATGGAAAGGGACGTTAAGTGGGAGCACAGCTGCAAAGCACCGTGAGGCTTGTCTTGGCACAGGCCGTACCCTCTGCATTCCGCTGTTTTTACGGATGATGAAATAAGAGACAGAGAAAACGCTGTCACGGAGCAAATCCCTGGAAGGGCTAATGTTGGAAATCTGAGTTACTGCCCAGGGTTCAAAGACACGGCCTACTTGCTCTGCCAACTACCCCTAATGCGTAGTCCAGAATTAATCTCAGTTTTTCTTCACTAAAACAACAAATGAGTAAAAAACAGGGAAGCACAAATGCAAAGGGAAACAACGTACTTTTTCTGAGACTACACACACATGAAATGGGATCCTTCTGTGAGCTGCGGCTGAGTGGATGGAACTGGTGATGCCGAGGACTCAGGAGACGGGGGCAGACTTTTCACTGAAACACACCAAGAAAATGCGAGAAGGGAAAAACCTTTAGGACACATTTGGAGAAGGAAATTCTGATGCTGTGCCACAAAATAAGAACGTGTTTTGAGAAGGAATTAATAGTTGTATCTGGATTCTGTTCTTTCCTTTTTTAAACATTTTATTTTTTCTTTTTCTCCCCAAAGCCCCCTAGTACATGGTTGTGTATATATTGTGGGTCCTTCTTGCTGTGGTAATCAGGACGCTGCCTCAGCATGGCCTGATGAGCGGTGCCATGTCCGCGCCCAGGATCCGAACTGGCAAAATTCTGAGCTGCCAAAGCAGAACGAGTGAACTTAACCGCTCGGCCATGGGGCCAGCCCCCAGGATTCTGTTATTTTCTAATCTGGCAATTGACTATTCAGTATGAAATCTCTCTTGAAGACTCTTTAAAAATTTGTCTTCCTGGTACACCTTAAACTTATACAATGTTATATATCAATTATATCTCAATAAAACTGAAAATTAAAATAATAATTTTTTTTTTTGCTTTAAGGTTAATTTTCGAGTGTCTGTCAGTGAATCACTTCTGTTTGGTCTCACTTTTAAAAGCTTTTCTACTTCTATGCAGCTAAATATTACAGACTGTTAAATGTTGTGGTTTTTGGGGCCAGCCTAGTGGTGTAGCGGTTAAGTTCACGTGCTCTGCTTCGGTGGCGCAGGGTTTGCTGGTTTAGATCCCTGGTGTGGACTTATGCATTGCTTATCAAGCCACACTGTGGTAGGCGTCCCAAATATAAAATCGAGGAAGATGGGCATGGATGTTAGCCCAGGGCCAATCTTCCTTGGCAAAAAGAGGAGGATTGGTGGTGTACGTTAGCTCAGAGCTGATCTTCCTCAAAAAAAAAAAAACGAAAAAAAAAGTTGTGGTTTTAATACACCCACATACCACTTTACCCAGACCTGCCATACCAATAACCAAAAGTGGTCAGTGACAATTAAAAAAAAAAAAAAGGTGAGAATTTGTGTGCACACTGCCTTATAAGCGAAAGGCAAAGGAAAAAATGCTTAACATTGGTTACAAGGGAACATGACTGATGATATAAATTTGCATGTTATATGTGTATACAGTACAGAAAATGCTCTGCCAGAACCCCATGCTCTTCCCAAGAAGAACAGTCCCGAACACAGCTATCGGCCACACAATGACGTTTCAGTCAATCAGAGACCGCACGTACGACGGGCGTCCCATCAGATTAGTACCACATAGCCTGGGTGTGTAGGAGGCTATACCATTTGGTTTTGCATAAGTACACTCTGTGATGTTCGCACAACAATGAAATTGCCTAACAACGCATTTCTTAGAACATACCCTCGTCGTTAAGTGACACCTGACTGTAATTGAATTTCATTCTGCAAAAGGTTGGGGGGGCCATGGGGAGAGGAACGATTACTAAGAATGGTTTTTTGCTTATGGACTATGAGAAGCAAAGCTGATAATATGCACTCTTGGTATGATCCCTCATTCCTCCCCCTGGCCAAAAATCATAAAGAGAGGAAAAAAAGATGTGTGAAGAGTCCAAAAACTATGACAGAAGAATAGCATAGATAATTTAATTTTTTTAACATGCTATGGATCACGATCTTCTATCAAAGAAAAACCCAGATGTGGATTATAGTCGGGGCTAGAGCAAGCCAAGCCATTCTACCAGTTGAGATAATATATTAAGTCCTCCACAGTTTCCAAACTGGCAGGAAACAAAGTGTTCACAAACCTGTGAACACTCTGAGAATCCAGCCTCAGAGAAACAGGTCAAATTTCCAAGTGCTGAAAGATCTTCTAATCAGAAAAAAGTTACGGTAGTATTAAGGTTAAGATGAAAAAAAGAAAAAAAGAAGGAACTGATCCCCAAGCCAGGCCAGACCGTGTGGACCTAGCTGGCGAGGCAGGGTCCCTTCCCTCCTTTGTCCAGCTGCATCCCTGAAGGTGCACGTGGGAAGGCAAGGGCTGATGCATCTGCAGTCACAGTACTTAGGCGGCTCTCTTGATAGAAGCGCCACATGGGAAATCAACTCAGGGTTCAGAGGAAGCACCAGTGGGAAAATGATGAGATGTACCGTATGTACCTGCCATTGCTTGATTTCCTCTAGAAGCCTCAGGAGACCCGTCATAAGAAATAGCAGTTTCTTCCTGCTCAGGAATATCATCTTTTGTATCTTCTTCAGGGTGGCCTTCCGCTTTATGATTTGTGATCTGTGTCTCATCCTGAGGGCTAATGAAAACAGATTGATGTTTTAAAATTTGTTGTTATAGAATGCAATTAAGTTTTTTCTTCCAATTTATTGTTACAAAAATTTTTAGCCATATGGAAAAGATGCCACCATCTATATTTAGTTTGTAATTAATCTCTTTTCTGCTTTTCCCCCTTTTTTACGGAAATTTCAAACATAAAAAAAATTAGAGCAGGGGCCGGCCCCGTGTCCGAGTGGTTAAGTTCTCGCATTCCGCTGTGGCAGCCCAGGGTTTTGCTGGTTCAGATTCTGGGCTTGGACATGGCACCGCTCATCAGGCCACACTGAGGCGGCATCCCACATGCCACAACTAGAAGGACCCACAACTAAAGATATACAACTATCTACCGGGGGGCTTCGGGGAGAAAAAGGAAAAATAAAATCTTAAAAAAAAAAAAAATTAGAACAAATAATATATGAAACCTGTCACTCAACTTTAATAATTATCCACATTTCACCAATCTTGTTTCATCTAAAGCCCCAGTTCCCTATTCTCCAAATTATTTTAGAGCAGACTCCTGACATATCATTCAATACCTCAGTCTGCATTTACAATACCTTAATATCATCAAATTTCCAGTCAGTGCTCAAATTTTCCTGATTGCTTCATAGTATCATTTTAGAGTTATCTGTTTGAATCGGGATCCAAAGTCTGTACGTTGTATTTGCCCAACAAGTCTCTTAAATTTTACTTTAACCTAAAAGACCCCACCCTACACCCCCTTTTATTTTTTGCCACTTATTTGTGAAAGCACCTGGTTTATTTGTCCTATATTCTGGATTTTGACGAATGTATCTCTCATATTTTTTACTAACTGATATAATTTCGAGGCTTGATTGAATTCAGGTTTTTGGGGGAAGGTGGGCAAGTGATACTTCGTTAGGTGGGGGTCACGCACTATCGAATTAACAGGCTGTCTCAGTGACTTGAATTAACAAAAGAGTAGAGATCTTTTTCTTATCAGCTATTGCCAAATATTTTTCAAATTCAATCTTGCTATTCACTGAAGAGAGAAAAGCATTCCTAACAACATCAAAACACAGTATTTGTCTTTTCCAGCTCTGGTAATTTTTTTTGTGAGGACGGTTGGCCCTGAGCTAACATCTGTTGCCAATCTTCCTCTTTTTCCTTGAGGAAGATGGTCCCTGAGCTAACACCTGTGCCAGTCTTCCTCTGTGTTGTATGTGGGATGCCGCCACAGCATGGCTTGATGAGTGGTGTGTAGGTCTCCACCTGGGATCTGAACCAGTGAACCCTGGGCCACTGAAGTGCATGAACTTAATCACTATGCCACTGGGCTAGCCTCTGGAAATTGTTTTTTAATGGAGGATGAGATTAAGGATATAGACTTAAGAAGGCTAGTTAAATACAGCTAAAAAATTAATAGCAAATCACTGCAATTTTTGGAGCATTTCTCAGACAACTTACACTTATGATCAATGTCTATCATTAGGTAGGCAACAGTGGGGTGGTTACTTTGTTACAGCTTATGTACCGTTGGCATTTTTTTTTTTTTTTTACAGGTATTACAGAATACTTCCTAGGTGCTAAGGACAGTGTTAATATTTTCTTATTTAAGCATTACAGCACATTTGTGAGACAGATAACTATTATTATCCCCATTTTTACAAGTGAGGAGGCTGGAGCTTAGGAAGGTTATGTAAACTGCTCAAGATCCTACAGCTCCTAAGTAGCTAAGATGAGACTGGGATCCAAGACTTATTGACTCTGAAGTTCAACATTTTTTTTTTTTTTTTTAAAGATTGGCACCTGAGCTAACATCTGTTGCCAATCTTCTTCTTTTCTTTTTCTTCTTCTTCTCCCCAAAGGCTCCCAGTACACAGTTGAATGTTCTGGTTTCAGGTCCTTCTTTTTTGAGGAAGATTAGCCCTGAACTAACTGCTGCCAATCCCCCTCTTTTTGCTGAGGAAGACTGGCCCTGAGCTAACATCCATGCCCATCTTCCTCTACTTTCTATGTGGGACGCCTACCACAGCATGGTGTGCCAAGTGGTGCCATGTCCGCACCTGGGACGCGAACCAGTGAACCCCAGGCCACCCAAGCAGAACGTGCGCATTTAACTGCTGCGCCACTGGGCTGGCCCCAGGTTGCAGGTCCTTCTAGTTGTGGCATGTGGGGCTCTGCCATGGCATGGCCTGATGAGCAGTGCTAGGTCTGTGCCCAGGATCCAAACCAGTGAGAACTCAGGCTACTGAAGTGGAGTGTGTGCAAACTTAACCACTTGGCCACAGGGCTGGCCCCTGAAGTTCACCATATTTAAGCAGTTATACAATTTTGTGAATAATTCCTTTGTCCATTTTCCCTAATTATTACCTGTAAGAAACATCCTCAGGCATTTTTTCTTTGTTTCTTTCTTTATCCACCACTTCTTCAGAATTTACTCCATTTGGTTCAGGTTTGAAAAGTGTTTCATAAAAAGCGTTTTCAGTTTTTTGAGACTACAGAATAAGAAAAATTTGCAAAGCATTCTTACTACATTTAATATTTATTAGTAACCTAAAATAATTCAAAAATAAAAATTTATTAAAAAATTATACCCTGTCAAATATTTACTGAAATATAAATTTAGATTCAAATATATTAAAAATATGAACATTCTTTACTCCTAGGATACAAAAAGCTATCTGCCCAAAGGGATAATGCACTTTGCTAATAGCTAGCTGCTTTGGGACACAAGATTCTTTAACCAGCTTAACAGTAATTTATTCCAGTGTTGATTGACCATGTTTTAAATTTCTGATTAACCCATTTTTTTGACATGGCTGAATACATCAACTTAAAAGGAAACCTATCATTTCACTTCGAGCTATGGCCTCTGTGACGCGATGAAACATAACTTTATTTTCAATCTTACCACTTGATCTCATCTTCAAAAATCTACCCCTTTGGAATATCTGTCCTGAAATAATCTCTCTACCTCTTTGCTGAAATCCGCATTTGGAGGCTCAGTTTCTTTTAGTCGAACAATTTCTGCTGCAGGAGCTTCATCATCTGGCTTCACATTATTTTCTTTAATAACAGTGTCCACTTCCTTAATGTTATCATCCCTCCTTCGAGTCTGTCCAAAAGACATACAGCATTTTTAGATTCATACGATGAAGCCATGTATAGTTTTTAGATAACACCTGTTAATTTTGGAAAAAAAAAAAAGCCCAGAAACCTGGATCTTCACTCACACAGTTTCCTTATGAAAATCAAAAGAAATTTATACATGTATGTGTATATATATACTAGTATGCCACACACTTTTTCTTCTCATCTCTTTTATTTTAACCATCCGTTTTGTAATCTGCAGGATGGAGAGTTATTCAACTGTTAATCTGTTGAATCTCCAGGAGCAGTGCCTGCTCTTGATTGACGGAAAGAGGACTTCTGTGAAGACAGTGAAGCCCTTTCAGCTGATGCATGCTTACTCACAGGCATAGACCAGACAGAAGCCACTGAAAAAGTTCACTAGTCTCTGTATTTACAAATTGCGGTAACAAACAAATAAGAAGAAATGGAATGGTGTCACATCACAAGGCTCAAGGTGAGATGTGATGAGCAGTAGACTTAGAACTTTGACTTAGAAGCTCTCTCCTCCTACAATTTAGGTCATGTTAAATTAGGACACAGAGCAATATACATTTTATTGGGAGGGGAATTGGGGAATGTCTTGGTGACCTGCATGGCATTTAACATTTGCTGAAAGCACTTTTATCTTCTTAGTCTCTCTGTGAAGTAGATGCGGCAGACTGTATCATTATGCTACTTAGAGTAGAGATGAAGTCTATAACTGGTCCAACGGCATCCAACAAGTAATATAGCTCTGGTTTTTTGAACCTAGGGCTAATTCCACTTTACTAACCTGTCTTAGCTTATTATTATAAGAGTTAAAAAATACAAAATAGTTGTATATATTGTAGACATCTACAACCCATCAATCATATAACTCGATGATTCTAAGAGTCAAGTGACAGTAGATGTACACACAGGAATGATGGAAAGCAATTGATATACCTACCTGGGCAACCCTGAATGGATGGTCCCTCGCACTTGAAGGACTCTGTAAGGGTGACGGGTCTAAAGCACCAATGATGTTTAGTCCCTTTTTCTTTTCCCTTAAGCATGCTTGCTGGTGTCTCCTGATTCTTTCCATCTGCTCTTCCACAGTCATCCGAGGTCGACTAGTTTCGGCCAAACAGAGCTGTTCCACTGCACTCCTTGGTCTTTCCTTCAAATTAAAAACAACACACGATCACACACATACAGTCACTTCTGAAAAGGATTTTGGAAGAAAAAATGTGAAATGCATTTCTTTTGTTTCCAAAATCAAAAGTGGAGGTTTTGAATGTCCTTTTGCTGACACCAGAAAGGCGAATTATTTTATCCTTAAATGGTAATTAGTGATGCCTGGTCAACGACGCAAAGAAAGAGAAAGAGGGGAGGGAGGAGGGAAAGAGGAGGAATTTCATGATGGTATTTTCTTGCTTGGGAAAAAAAAAAAAAAAAAAAAGGTCTGGCAGCTCTGCAGTGAACCCACCCCATGGCTCAGAAACGGGAAATCGTATAAAACTCAAACCAGGAGAAAATAGGGGGCACAGTGTCTAAATATGAAGGATTTCTTTTATTTTAATGAAAATATAAGGTTTTAAGTCACATATTTACTGTGAAAAGACTAATAGAAAAAATATCCTTAGTTTATGATCAATAGAAAAACTATGAAAGTATCTATTTTCCATATGTCACTTATATTTGAAAACTTTTTACACATACGGCTCATTTTTATGGTTTACGGAAAGGTTTAAAAATATTGGTCAGGGGCCGGCCTGGTGGCACAGCAGTTAAGTTCCCACATTCCACTTTGGCGGCCTGGGGTTCGCCGGTTCAGATCCCGGGTGCAGACATGGCACCGCTTGGCAAGCCATGCTGTGGTAGGCATCCCACATATAAAGTAGAGGAAGATGGGCACGGATGTTAGCTCAGGGCCAGTCTTCCTCAGCAAAAAGAGGAGGATTGGCAGCAGCTAGCTCAGGCCTAATCTTCCTCAAAAAAATAAAATATAAAAAATATTGGTAACGAGCTGGGCCTGTGGCTGACTAGTTAAGTTTGTGCGCTCAGCTCCTGCAGCTCAGGGTTTCGCTGGTTCGGATCCTGGGCATGGACCTGGCACCACTCATCAAGCCATGCCGAGGCGGCATCCCACATAGCACAATCAGAAGGACTTACAACTAGAATATACAACTATGTACTGGGGGCCTTTGGGGAGAAGATGAAGAAGAAGAAAAAAGAAGATTGGCAACAGATGTTAGCTCAGGTACCAATCTTTAAAAAGAAAAAGGCCACATTAAACAATTAATTCTTATGTGTCATTTTCTTACTAAAGATATAAAACAGTATTGGTATAAGACCCCAAATAAATACTTCAACCATTAGTCATAGGCAAATTTTAGCTTATTTCATAAAACAGAAATTTAGGGCCACCCCAGTGGTGCAGCGGTTAAGTTCGCATGTTCTACTTCTCGGCAGCCTGGGGTTCACCGATTCGGATCCCGGGTGCGGACATGGCACTGCTTGGCAAGCCATGCTGTGGTAGGCATCCCATATATAAAGCAGAGGAAGATGGGCATGGATGTTAGCTCAGGGCCAGTCTTCCTCACCAAAAAGAGGAGGATTGGCAGTAGTTTGCTCAGGGCTAATCTTCCTCAAAAAAAAAAAACAAAAACCCAAAACCTAGACATTTAAAAGACTAAATGTACTAGGATTTATAGAGTGGAATCCTTAGGTTTCCATGTGTCCTTTGGTCTGAACTGACTGAGACACGGGTGGAGTTGCGGGAGTTGCTGAAAGAACCCAGGGCAGAGGTAAGTATTTCTGTGACGAAGCGTATGTCAGGCTAGTGGATAAAATTCTTTTGTCTCCACTACAATCTGAAAAACATCTGCAGGGCAGGAGCTGCAAACTATTTTCTGCTATGCAGAAGAACTTTTTTTTTTGAGGAAGATTAGCCCTGAGCTAACTGCTGCCAATCCTCCTCTTTTTGCTGAGGAAGACTGGCCCTGAGCTAACATCCATGCCCATCTTCCTCTGCTTTATATGTGGGATGCCTACCACAGCACTGCTTGACAAGTGGTGCCATGTCTACACCGAGGATCTAAACCGGCGAACCCTGGGCCGACAAAGTGGAATGCACGCATTCAACCACTGCACCACCGGGCCGGCCCCCAGGAGAACTATATTAAAGAGCTCAAGCGGAAACTAAAAGGAAAAGGAAAAATGAAATGATGATGATTGTCAATTATTTGTAAAATAAAACGCATTTGCTTTTGCAAAAAAAAAAAAAAAGTAAATTCTAGATATGGATTGGGAAGGTAGCCACTTCAGCACCCTTTCCTTTTACTTTTAGTAACAACAAACGTGTATTCTTCCTGGTTTTCCTATGTTTATGCAAAAATGTCACACTGCAACTTCCAAATTATCATAGTGTACACTCTATTCTTTTAAATGCAAGATATTATTCATTTTTAGACCTTTTCTCCAATATGATAACTGGAAAAGTGTATCTCACTGAGGTTTTAGTTAGTATTTAAAAAATTATTATTACGGTTGAACAATTTTCACACATTTGTACTGTTACATATTTTCCATTAAAACAAACCCTTAAAAATAACCGATTTATATTCATTCCTCATATATTAAGAAACATGTCTGTTATATTGCCAATATTTCCTTCTGGCGCTGGTACTGAGGATAAAGGGCTTTCCCATACCATCATAATACAACTATAGTCTTCTATCCTTTCCCTGCCATATTTGGTTATGCAGAAGTCTTTCTTCTAGTAGTTAAGATAGTTATTAAAAAAAGATACTTATAGAATGATATAAATCCACTAATAGCTTTCTGCTTGATCTCATTATGCATTTTCTTCGTTTTTTTCTCTTGATCTATTTTAACACTGTAATTTCCAAAGAAAACACCCTTTCAATCTGTAAAACTGCCTAACTCTATGAACAGAACGATGACCACTGATGCTAATACTGACACATAGCTACTCATTATTTTTATTCTACAATAATTCCTTTTATAGGTCTTTATTATTTAGTACTAATTGAAAATACTTTATTTCTTAAATACAAATTTGCCAGATTTTTGGGCATCTACTTTGTAGCTGTACTTTAATATCTTTCAAGAACAAACATAAATCTTATCATTTGTAGTACCTTTCTTATAGCATTTTCTTATAGATTAAAATGATCTCATATCAAATAAGTAGATTTACGAAGGATAAAAAGTAAAAGTTCCTTTGCAGCCAAAATTTCCAGAGCCTACTTGGTGAAAGGGAGTTAAGTACCCAGAGAATCTTCCCAAGAAGACCAAGGATAGACTGGTTTTAAGCCAGTTTGAATTAAACAGATCTCAGATGAAAACTGTGAAATTTAGGATTTATTTCCCAGTCTCAATTCAGATTTCTCAGAGCAACCAGAGGATTGCCAAATTCCAAATCCACCGCAGCTGAAAGGCTATGCGTGGAAACCCACTAACTTGGAACACCATAAGACACGTCTATCACGCTCATCAAGGAAATTCTTGGAGGTGTCAAGGGATGTAACACAGGGTGGCTATCTGAGAGCAGTTTCCACAAACTGTGGACTCCGACCCCACGTCAAGGCTGATCAAAGGAAACCTAGATTAGGTACTGAGTAGGTCTGTTCTCTGAGGTGCTAATTCCCTGAATCTAATGTTTTAAAAAATAAGATAATTAAGCCTTTCTTAGAGTATGTAAAAAAATATTTGACAGAATACTAAACATGGAAACATATATAAGAAAGCAACAAACAGGTTTGAGAATCCTTCTAGAAACTAATTCCTAGTTAAATACCGTTCTTGTATCCATCATCTTCTTAGTTTTCCTTAAAGTTACATATGAGGCTATTGTCGAAGATTCGGGCGTTGGTGATTTTGTCCTTGGAGGGACTACTCCAACAGGAAAGTGGGGACCTAAAAATTAAAACAGCAGTAAGTTCTACAAACATCTCTCACACAACTTGGCTTTCTTTTCACACAGTCAATTTCTGAGGCTTTGAAAATTAGAAGGCAAATTTATTGTCTGAATAGACCAGGGGAAAATAGTTCCATTAGTTATTCCACCTAATAGGTCAGCCAAGGATACTACCAGACAAATTTAGGGTTAGATTTTAGAAATGAAATTCTATAGATGGACAGATGACAGAAAAAATTAATTATAAAATTTGGTATACTTACTGGGTCATATATCCTTACAATAACTCAGTAAAGAAAAGAAGGTAAGGGAAGTTCAGTATATGGGTTAATTCACTTCCTTGAGTCCATACAGCTCATCAGCAGCGTGGCTGCAGCTTCTGCTTTAGCCCTCTTTCCACTGCTGCTCTGCTTTCTCATGAAGCATTCACAACATTTTCAGAGGCTGGAAGTACCTTAACTGAATCCTCTCACGTATCACAGATTGGGAAAGTTACGGCCCAGAAGGGTTAAGTGATTTACCTAAATACCCTCAATTTCCAGCTGGTCTCCTTCAACCACACTCTACTGCCTTAATGAAGAATCCACTAACAATAGTTAACTAGAGGGAATCATTGTTACTTTCTCTTTTGTACTTTTAAAAGTTTCTAAAATGAACACACACCACTTTTATAAATAGATCCACCCACACAGATACAGAAAGTCATTAACACAACAACGAAATCTAACAGTAAGTTAACATATAAAATGTATGCATTTATACCATAGACATCTTGTATAAGCAGAATGTACACACTATTGTCCACTGAGGACATCAGTAAAAGAACAAATTACTAAAATCTCAACGGTTTGCTTAAAAAAAATTCATTCTTGTTAGGCTGACTTATTGAAAAATGGTAGATCAATTATTCAGGGCCCCTTTAGGTTTATAAACCAAACAATCAGCAGTTCGAATAAGTTTTAATATTATTTATGAACTCTATATTATAGAGTTACATATTTGAGAATGTGAAGAGCTGAATTCACACACAATACAGGTAATTTTGCAATTCAAACAAAGTAAAGGCCTCTATTACGCCAGTTAGTGGTCCATTTTTAAAAGCCCTACTTTATGTCATGTGGTACAAAATAAATTATACCATAATTGACCTGTGTACTTCAGACAATTTATTTAGATGAGAGCTTATAAGTTAAAAAAACCCAAAAACCCCAAATTTTAAAAGCTGCATAACTTCAAGTAAGAATTCAAATCTGATTGGAGAACATATTTCAGATGATATATTTTATGAGTAAATACATGCATTGGCAGAACAAATGATTATCTATTTCTTTACTTTTTTCAATTCAATTCAATACCTATCGATGAGTCAAAATCACTATACACAATCACTTATTAAATAATTTCTACATTTTGTAAACTTGACCTGTTGCATTTATCCCATCATGGGGCAGGATGGTCATAAGACTGTGTAGGAACCAGAAAAAAGAATGCAATAGGATATGTGAAATCAAAGAATAAAACACAGTCCTTATCTTACATATGCTTTAAACACTTTGCCCACAGGATCAGAAATGTTATACATGTGATAAATGGCAACTCTCTTCCATCCCCTGCTCAAGGGGGCAGACGCTACAGTAAACCAGTGCTGTTGGCTCAGACGCAGTCTGGAGAGATCTGAGTTTTTAAAAAAGCTGCAAAGTTCTAATTTTTAAATGTTAGCAACCAACAATGCTTTTGAGTTAAAAAAAAAAAGAAATCATAGGGGCCGGTCCCATGGCCGAGTGGTTAAATTCGTGTGCTCCACTTTGGCAGCCCAGGGTCTCACTGGTTTGGATCCTGGGCGCAGACATGGCACCGCTCATCAAGCCATGCTGAAGTGGGCATGCCACATAGCACAACCAGAGGCGCTCACAATTGGATTATACAACTATGTACTGGGGGGCTTTGCGGAGAAGAATAAGAAAAAAAAAGAAGATTGGCAACAGATGTTAGCTCAGGTGCCAATCTTTAAAAAAAAAAAAAATCATAGATCAAACTTATTTATAAATATTCATGTAAAAATCTGAAATAAATCATTATCAAATACAATCTACTAGCACATTAAAGGAAAAATACACCACAACTGAGGTTTATACTAGGAATGCAAATGGATGGTTTAATATTACGAAATCTACTAATTGTAGCTCAAAATATTAATATATATAAAAAAGAGAAAAATACGATCATTAGGAAAGGCATCTAATAAAATTCAGTATCCTTTCATGAAAAAGAAACACTTCACTAAAATAAGAATAAACGACAACTAGAAGGACCCACAACTAAAAAATATATACAACTATGTACTGGGGGGCTTTGGGGAGAAGAAGGAAAAATTAAATTGAAAAAAAAAAAGAAGAATAAACAGATACTTCCATAATATGACAAAACGTAGATATCCCAAACCAAAGCCAGGATCATGATCAATGGGAAAAATTTAAAAGCATTCTTGCTAAAGTCAACAACAGAATTAGGATGCCCACTAAGCTCCTCTATTTCTTAATAATACTGCGGAGCTACTGGATCCAGAGAAGGAAGAGGCTTAGAATTTAGGAAGGAAAAAGGATAGTTATAATTATGACATAACTGTATATCTGGAAAATCCAAGTAAAACAACTAAAATACTACTAAGAAAAGTTCAATTCAAAAAGGTAAGGTCAGTCTTAACTTTAGCCATTCCGGTTTGTGTATGGTGGTATCTCATTGTGGTTTTCATTTACATTTTTCTATGACCAAAAAGACTGAGCTCCTCTTCATAGGCTTATTTGCTATGTGACTATATTCTTTTGAAAAGTGTCTATTCGCATGTTGTATACTCCCTGACTTTTATATCTTGGCCCTGTGTTACGTATTCATCAACAAGAAACGAGAACAAAGATCTGGCTTGTGGGCCGTTGGTTGTAACAACTTAAACCTCTGCTTCAAGTTTCTCCCACTCATGGCTGTATGCCTGATATTTCATGAACTGCTACACCACCCAAATTTTCACTTATCACCTACTACATAATTGCTGATTGGACAAATGAAAAAGATTTACTTTTTAAAATTGTTTTTTTTAATTAAATAGAGCATATAAATGAATAAGTACAAAATATGTGCAAGTATAAAGAAAAATGACCGGGATAAAGAAATATCATCACTTTTAGTAGCCTTTTCTCAACCTTCTCTAAACCTCTCTCCTCAGAGGTAGTAACTGTTGAATTACATGTTTATCTTTCCTCTGCTTTTCTTTATAGTTTTGTAATATTTGAATTCCTAAAAAATATACTATTTTCCTTTTGCCTATTTTAGACTTTTATATACATGGAATTATATATTATGTATCTTTCTGCAACTTGATGTTTTCACTCAACATTAGGCTTAATTTTTTAATAGACTTAAGTTTTAGGCGTGTTTGTAAACACTGTATAGCCATATTTTTAATTTTAATCCAGTTTGACAATCTTTTTCTTTCGAGTGAAGCATTTAGTCCAATTATATTTGTTGTAGTTATGGATATATTTAGGTGCATTTCTACCAACTTAGTTTTTGCTTTGCATTTTTCCCACTTCTTCCATTTTTTTTCCTCTTTCTTCTTTTGGATTACTTTTGTTTGCCTCCTTACTGGTTTGGAAGGTATGCACAGTCTATTTTTTTTCTTTATCTGATACCCTAACATGCATACGTAACCTATTAAACTCTAACCAGGGTCATCATCATTCTCTGGAAGAATATAAGGACCTTAGAACATGTTAATGCCAACAGACCTCTTGTTTTATATGCTACTGTTACCAAACGTTTTAGTTCTAGGCCTCTTAGAGCTTCCGTATCTGATCAATTTCCTTCTACTTGAAGTATTACAGAACGCTCTTAAATGACGGTCAGTAAGCGGCAAATTCACCCAGTTTTTGTCTTTACCACCCATCGCAAGTTTTTACCAAGGCAAAAGGTATACTGAAGGGTACAGATATTAGGTGTACAACTGGTGAGGTCTGACAAATGCATATGCCTGTGCAATTATCTCAGTCAAGATAAAGTCCCTCTCTATCACCCGACTCAGTCCCATTCCAGTCAATCTCACTCTTCTGCCAAAGGCAACTCTTTTCCTGCTGTCTATCACCGATAGACCAGTTTTACCTATTCTCACACTTTATATAAAGAAATCTAAACTATGTCTCCTTTGTGTTAGGCTTCTTTCACTCAACATAATTTTTTTCATGTTTATCCATGTTTTTGATATTCATACATGTACACCTGTCAATAGTTTTTTTTTTTTAATTGCTGAGGAGTATTCTAGTATATGAAGATATCACAATTTGTTTACCCATACTCTTGTTGACAGACATATAGGTTGCTTCCAGTTTTTGTCTATTATGAATTAAAGCTACTATAAAAATACTTGTATGAGTCTTTTTAAGGAATTATGTTTTCATTTTCCTTAGGTAAATATATAGGAGTACGATTGCTGGATATGATAATTGCATGTTTAACTTTATAAGAAACTGCCAAACTGTCGTTCTATTCTATTACTACCATAAGAACTGCGTGTGAGTTCCAATTGTTCCATGCCCTAACCAACACTTAGTAGTCAGTGTTGTTTTTTTAAGATTGGCACCTGAGCTGACATCTGTTGCTAATCTTTTTTTTTTTTCCCTTCTCCTTCTTCTCCCCAAAGCCCCCCAGCACATAGTTGTATATTAGTGTAGGTCCTTTCGGTTCTGCTGTGTGGGACACCACCTCAGCATGGCTCGATGAGTGGTGCTGGATCAGCACCCGGGATGTGAACCACTGAAAACCCCTGGGCTGCAGAAGTGGAGCACGTGAACTTAACCACTTGGCCATGGGGCTGGCCCCAGTTAGTCTTTTAAATATAGCCTTTCTAGGAGGTGTGAACTGTGAGTTTAATTTGCATTAAAACTGCATTTTTTTTTAATGATAAATCAGCTGTAAACTCTCTGGATATCTGTATATCTTATTTGTTAAGTGTCCAAGTCTTTTGCCTACATTTTCTTGGGCTGTTTGTCTTTATTATTGATTTGCAAGAATTGTTTATATATTCTAGATACAAGGCCTTTGTCAGATAGATATATTGGTAACATTTTCTCCCCTTCTGATGGGCAGAAGTTCTACATTTTGATGAAATCCAATTAACCAGTTTCACTGAGAGTACAGCGCTCAGAAGGTCCCAGCTTTAACTGAGGGGGTCTCTTACCAGACTCCTTATTTGTTCAGGCTCTGAGCTTTGTCATGTCACAAGGCAAAAGCTGGCTTAGGGCTCCACTTACCTGTTTGGATCCCTTCTGCTGTGGACTAAATTGTGTCCTAAAATTCACGTTGAAGCTTTAACCCTTGAACGTAACTGTATTGGTGATAGGGTCTATATGGAGGTAATTAAGCTTAAATGGGATCATAAGGGTTATAATCCGATAGGATTAGTGTCCTTATAAAAAGAGACACCAGGGAGCTTACATGTGATCTCTTTCTCTTTGCTCACACTCAGAGGAAAAGGCATGTGAAGGTGCAGCAAGGAGCAGCCATCCGCAAGCTGGGAAGACAGTCCTTACCTGAAACCAAACCCTGCCGGACCTTGATCCGGGATTTCTGGCCTCCAGAACTGTGAGAACACATTTCTGTTGTTTCAGCCACTCAGCCTGTGGTATTTTGTTACGGCAGCCTAAACAGACTAATGTGCCACCCTGCACATAATCTTTGGCCTGAGCATTCCTTTCTTTACTTTTGCTCAACTTGTTGAAGCTTCTCAAAAAATTTAAAAGTATATTAACAAGCAATTGTAGTCACTTTTTGTGGGAGGAGTGGCCAGGGCATGTAGTTAGCTGTATTGCCAAAAACATTTACTTTTGTTTGCATTCTGATATTTCCTGTATATTTATAATAATATGCACCAATATGATACGGACTAAGACTATGACTGTTTAACTTACATCTGTGTATGAAAAGATAAAGTTTTAATAAAGTCTTTCAATGAGGAGATGTAATGATTTGAATGAGAAGGAGACAGATGTATAAATATTAAGTTTTCAAGATGGTAGTATTTTTCTAATTAAAAAAACCCCGACATTAGAAGACCTAGAAAAATATTCCTATCTTGGAAGAAGCTATGTAAACAATGACCATTTAATGTTTCTCAAACTTTACTTCGTGATCCTTTAGCAGATTATAAAAAAACGTCTAGTGGGTTATAGATCAGTAACTATTTTTCTGCAAAAATTTACATTTGCCATATTTGCTTTAGTTTTGTACAAGTATGTACACATACATGTACAGACATATACACAAACACACTTTTTTTGTGAAACATTTGAATGTAAGTTGTGGATACTTTTCTAAGTGTTTCAGAATTCACACAACACATTCTCCTACATAACTACGATATCACTTATTAGATAATGTCTAGAACATATTTAAATTTCCATAATGGTCCCAAGAATGTCTTTAGAGCCTTTTCTTTTAAACCATGATCCAATCAAGCTTCGAGCACTGCACTGTATCTGGCCTTTTCTATCTTTTTAATCCTAAATAGTTGCCCTTCTACCCCTTTTCTTTACAACACTGAAGAATGACCAGCATTAAAAAAAACAAAAAGTCAGAGTACACACAGTAAGGCTAAGTATTATTTCATGGAATTTATTTGTATCATATAAATTGTATGAAAATTTGTTTCAGTCCTTAATTGTTTATGTACAATTTTGAAATAGAAAAAAACAAAAAATAAAAAATCTCAGGAAATGGAAAGCTTTTCAAGTTGGGCATAAACATTTCTCAGTAAAACCTAACTGGAACTGATATGAAGCTTTTTAGTCTTTATCCCACTTAGACTGAATATTCCAGAAATATTAATATATTTAAAAAGGGGTTGCTGCCTCCTAACTAGCTGAGATGGTTTATGGCTCGTGATATTTTCCTAATATCTGAAAACTGAATTCAGAAATTTATCGGATTCCAAAGGTTTCACATAAGGGATTGTGGACTTATACAGGTACTAGGTCAAAAAGTAAAGCGAAGTTACTGCTAAAATGTCTGAAAAACATAGGAGGTAAAATATATCTCAAATGCTGACCTTTAACTGAAGTTTCCATTTCTGAAACAGGTTCTGATTTTTCTTCCCCATTAGACTCATCAACTTCTGCCACAGTTGTTAGCTCTGGCTCACTCTTGTAGAGTCTATAATCTGGACCCTTGAAAGGAAAGTACACCATTAGAAAAAAATTGCTACGAGTTTCTTTTAAAATGTTTACCTCTGAAGACTCAAATCAAACTCTACAAATTAAAAGCCCTCAGTCAGCTATCTTGGATATAACACAATTAATAAGTATGTTATAACTAAGGTTGGGAAAAAAGAATTCTAACCAGTAAAACTTTTGGTTTTAAAATTAATTATATCATATTAACCCAATAAGCCCTATTCCTTTTTTCCTTATCCTTTTCTCCTTGCTTATTACATTTCACATTTATTGGCTTAACCTCAAACCTCTTATTTCCAGTTTTCATGGGTAATGTCTCTCCTTGGCAATGTCCACATCCTCTAATAGTTTTCCTTGGCTGAACTGCCCACATCCTAACCTTTTTATCATTCCTAGTAACAATCTTTTTCTTTCTCGCTTCTTGCTGATCTAAAGATATCATTTTGCCTCTAACATCTTGAAACGGTATATTTAAGGTATGGCCCCTTAAACACATGCAAAGTAACCACTTTATGAAAATACTTATGAAAAATATGAAATTATGAACTATTATTAAAATTGTGAAAATATTTAAAAATGAGAATGGTAAAACCCAAACAGGAACAACACAAATGATAACGTTATCTGTAAACAAAAAAAAGCAGTGGCTAAAAGTGGTGTTAGAATAAAAAAAAAAAGTTTGAGTGAAAAATCCATTTTCAAAAAGGAGAGGGCATGTATGACTGATCATTCTGTGGCTACTGCAGCCACTTACACAGTGAGATCCATTTCTTGGATATCCTTGAACTTGATGAATCTTCTTTTCTTCAGGCAGATGGACTGGGCCCCTGCTATAACAGAGCAAGGAGCTGCTGTCACTGGGCAGAGAGGGGATTATGGGAAGCTGCTCTGTAAAGTCATAGGACCGAGGAAGTGGAGGACGAGGTGGGACTACTTCCTCTTCCTAAAGATTGTAGAACAGTCACCTTATTTAGACAAGCATATTGAATGAAGTGTATCTAAATTCTTTGCAACGGTAAGTTAACTGAAATTCGCTTTAAGATAATTAAAGAGACACTGCCAAGCCAAAAGTCTCATATTGAAAAGAAAAACCGAAAAGGTTAAAATGTTTTTGATAGCCGATAAGTGGGTTTTAAATATGGTCTCTAATTTTTTCCTGCAACACAGGTTAGCTTTATACTGAAGCTGAACATCAGAACAGACGTATGAAACTACTGTGTTTCATTTTAAAAAACAGAGGAAAAGGGTTAATTAAAAAATCTCACTCCATATTTTTTTGGTAATTTTTAAGAGAATAAAATAAACATTTCTTTTTGATTGGCTTTTATACAGATTTCAAGACCATAGATGCTTTCAATTAGGTTGACAGTATCTCTTTGTAGTGGTAATTTCTTTATGGCATACATGATACACAGCCAACTTATCTATCAATCATCCCATACATTTTAAGAAGCATAAGAAACAATGATAAATATTCAAATCACTTAGATTAGAAAAAGTATGACAATGTTAACATTCTAACATAGATGAAAAGTAGTGATTCAATTTTTTTGCATTACGAAAAGGGAAGAAAAATCACATTTGTTAGAAGTACCAAATTACTGAACCAGTGAAATTTCAAGATTAAAACAGGTCAAACACATTCAGACAACATTTTGTTATGAGCAAAGACAATTCTAATTCATGTTTTAAACATTTAAAATAATTGATAGTTAGACAAACAATCCAAACTTACCTCATTTTTGTACTTGACTGTCGAGAAAGGCTTTGGTCCTGCCATACCTATCAAAGAAATTATAAAACATAACTACTTGTACTAAACATATCTTTCTAAATCTACAGAAAAAAGGGAATAATTTCATTCCACTTAATGAAGACTTCAGTTTTTAATCCTTCATTTACTAATGTTTTCACAATTTAAGACCAAAATTGGAGCCATCCTGGTGGTGCAGCAGTTAAGTTCCTGTGCTCCCCTTCAGCGGCTTGGGGTTCACCGGTTCAGATCCTGGGCAGGGACATATGCACCACTTATCGAGCCGTGCTGTGGCAGGCGTCCCACATATAAAATAGAGGAAGATGGGCATGGATGTTAGCTCATGACCCATCTTCCTCAGCAAAAAGAGGAGGACTGAAGTGGCAGATGTTAGCTCAGGGCTAATCTTCCTCAAAAAACAAAACAGAGCAAAACAAATTAAAATATCTAGTTTAAACAAGAGTATTGGGAAAAGGGTTTTCTCAGACATTACTGGTGTAAGCACACTTTGATATAATCTTTTAGGAGAGTAATTTGGTGGTACTTATCAAAATGGACAACGTGGGCTCACTTTCCACTTCTGGAACCCAGAAGCACCAGCATATGTGTTTAATTATACATACAACAATGTTCATTACAGCATTATGACAGAAACAAACAAACAAACCAAAAACCTGGAAACAATCTACATGCTCAGCAACACAGAAATGGATAAATTGTAGTTCATCTACACAATGGATTCTTAGGCAGCTATGATGTTGTATTGTTAAGGAGAAAAAGACAAATTGTTGAAAAATAGGTACAGTATAATTCCATTTTCTGTTGTGGGAAAAAAACCTCCTAAAATCAAAACACCACGTATGTTTTTAATTACACACACAAAACGAAGATTTATTTTTGTGTAAGCGTAGTTGGCAAAACTTGTGCTTTTTACTTTACAAATTTGTGTAATGATTCAATATTACAAAGGAGAGTGGCCTGTTTTCTGATGTCAAAATCCACTAAAATAAAAAAAGAAACCCGATTCTACGTGTCATTCCATTTAGATATACTATTATGGTCAATTACCAAGAATAAAATACAAAGCTACTTGACCTGTTTCTGTGGTGCCTCTCTGCTGCTTGTGTTTACTCAGTCCTTCCGTGACATCTTGAATTCTCCAAAGTTCTTTCTGAATCTGTGCACGCTGAATTCCTGCTGATTCAGTCTATTAGTAAAAATGGATAGACCAGATGCAGGGGAAAAATCATTAAATGAAGTTATGTCTCCTACTAATTATACATTTAAAAAAATGAGAATTACAGTGGATTAAGTTTTGGGAATATTTAATATGATCTATGTGACTCTCCCAATTTTGCAACTTCAGTGGTAAAGATAAAAGATAAAGCAGAGAAAGAAAAAAATTAATTTTTCAGACTTAAGCACACTATTTCTTATCTCTTCAATAAGCTTTGCCTTCTACTATTTACGGTCCCAGGAAGGAATACTGATCAGAGGGCCTAAAAATGGAAAAGAAAACCAAAAAGATAACAGAACAAAGCAGAAACCCACAAACCCCAAATTAAAAAATCATATATTTTAGGGGGAGAAAAAAGAAATGGAAAGTATACCAGCTTCTTATGGTCTAGAATACAATGAGACATGACAAAAAAGAAATTAAAAGGACAATTAACAAAATATATTTAGAGGAATTTTAACTGAGAGTTAAATAAATGTTATTTGCGGGACAAATTTTCAATTTCGGAATCTAGAATCTAGATTTTGGAACCTGCCATTTTTATTCTATCCTAAGCTATACCTACTTTCTTACTTCTAACACCCCATTTCATGCCCTCAGGCTAAATACTATAACTGAAACTTAAATAAGATCATATTGATTTTCTGTAAGATTCTAATAGAACCCTATGACTCTCACTGACAAATATTTAGGATAACAATAAATATTTTTTTAGGAACATAACTTTATTTAAAAAATAGGCAATAAAGTACAAAAACCATCACATTACCTAGAAAACAAGGTTTTTTCCACTGAATATCAGTTTTTGACAACTGTAGATATTAGAATACAAAAATCATTAAGATAAAAAATCCTCTGAGGGGCAGAGATATGTTTTCAAAGTCTATAAGCCTAAGGACTATGTAGTAACACTGCCTCAAAACAAGGTACCACATAACTCTGGTTATTGAGCTTTCCAAGCCACAGGCTGGAAGCATCAAGGGAAAGGAAGTACCCACACAAGACCCAAACCCAACGACAGCCCAGAGACGTGAATACTGATATACTTACGGGGAGGGAACATCAACCATAAAAATCAGACAGTGGGCATGCGTTTTATGACATGTATTACTTTTGCAATAATAAAGAAAATATGTACATATTTTTGCCTCTCTGAAAGGTGTACAACAGACATCTCATTTTTGTTTGATTTTGCATTTCTCTGGCTACTAGTGACTTTGAACAACTTTCAAACACTTGTTAGCAATCTGAGTTTTACTTTCTATGATTTAAAACGACTTATGTTCTTTGTCTGTTTTGCTGATGTATTGTTTCTCCAAATCAAACAGAAAACGTTGCTTGCAAATCTAGACAGTAACTCTCACTGAATTTTAGTGGTCAAAGATACTTCTTTCCAGTGTGTCATCTTTGAAGTTTGTCTAGGCTACCCTCATTGTTTACTTACTTATTTAACAACATGTATGTTTTATGCGCCTGGTACTACTTAAAGTGCTTCAAAAATATCAACACCTTTAATCATTTAATAAGCCAGTGCGGGTACTGTTGTTGTTTTCATGTCACAGCTGTGGAGATGAGATGCAGAGTTGTTACATGACTGGTCTAAGGTCACGTGTGCAATGCACTTCTCATAGAGTGTGCCTTCTAGTTTTTTTATTTTTTCAAAAACTGTCTTAACTACTTATGGTCTTGATTATACGTTAAAATCATCAGAACCATTTTGTTAATTTTTTTCAGAAAATTCTGCTAGAAATTTGGTTGGAATAGAATTGAGCTTATGGGAAGAATTTTCACCGTGACAATGTTAAATCAGGCCATCCATGAACATGTTTGAACTAATTACAATTCTCCATTTATTCAAGTCTTCTCTTATGTCCTATAATACAGAAATTAATTTTTCATGGTTTATATTTTTTTGTTAGTTTATATCAGGATTGGCCAACTGCTCTGGCCTGTAGTCTCTTTTTGTATGGTCTGTAAGCTAAGAACAAATTTTTACATTTTTGAGTGATTATAAAAAATCCCAAACCACCAAAGATTATGTGACAGAGTGTATATATTTAACATCTGGGCCTTTATAGAAAAAGTTTCCCGAACCTTGGGTTAAATTTTAGATATTTATAGTTATTTTTCTAATGTATTTAGTACCTCATTAGTGTAACTTCAGTGTTCAATACAAAAGTCACAACCACATGTGGCTACCTAAATTTAGATACTTAAAATGAGATATAACTAAAAATTCAGTTCCTCAGTCACACTAGCAACATTTCAAGTGCCCAACAACTACAAGTGGCTAATGGCTACTACACTGGACAGCACAGAGAGAAGACAGTTGATTTTCTATGAGTCAACCTCACTAACCATTTTTTTTTTTTGAGAGGAAGATGGTCCCTGAGCTAATATCTGTGCCAATCTTCCTCTACTTTGTATATGGGATACTGCCACAGCATGGCTTGATGAGTGGTGTGTAGGTCCATGCCCAGGATCCAAACCCACAAACCCTGGGCTGCTGAAGCGAAGCACGTGAACTTACCCACTATGCCGCTGGGCCAGCCCCCTTACTTACCTTTTAGTCCTTCTATTGATTTGTCTGTTGAGTCCACTGGGTTTCCAATGCAGATAACCAAATTTACATAGGGCCACAAGCATGAAGTGACTTTTATTATTTTCTTTTTTTTCCCCCTGCTTTTTCTCCCCAAATCCCCCAGTACACAGCTGCATATTTTAGTTGTGGGTCCTTCTAGCTGTGGCATGTGGGATGCTGCCTCAGCATGGCCTGATGAGCGGTGCCATGTCCCTGGCCCAGGATTCGAACCGGCGAAACCCTGGGCCGCTGAAGCAGAGCGCAAGAACTTAAACACTCGGCCAAGGGGCCGGCCCCCCCTATTATTTTCTTAAATGTATATTATCTCCACTCCTCAGAAGAACACTTTAAGAGAGGTATTATTACTTCCATTTTACAGATTTGAAAACTAACCCCTGGAACTTGATCCCAGATCTGCCTGTCTACAAAACTGGACTCTTTATGCCAATGGTGTTACATCTTCCCCTATTCTAATGATACATCAGTTGAGATTATAGGCTAAATATAGTTTGATAAAAAACAACCATTTAATATAGATAGATTAGAATACATTTTATAAAAAAGACAAAATAACAATTATTTGATAAGTCTATATAATTCAACACCTCAATACCAAGTGATGTAGTTAGCTAGAGGCACAGAACACTCCAGAGATCACCAATTACCCAACGGAATATAGAACTTTTTTTTTCCCATGAGGAAGACTGGTGCTGAGAGAACATCTGTGCCAATCTTCCTCTACTTTATGTTGGGATGCCACCACAGCGTGGTGTGATGAGCAGTGCTAGGTCTGTGCCCAGGATCTGAACGTGTGAATCCCAGGCTGCCAAAGCAGAGTGTGCAAACTTAACCACTATGCCACCAGGCCAGCCCCAAGAATAAAGAACTTTTAAACAATGAGGGACGGGCTACTTTGTGAGATAGTAAGATTCCTATCATTGAAAGTATTCCCACCCAGGTCTTAGGTAGCCAACAATCTAACAACTGTTAAGGGCGTGCGTGAATCTAACAAGGTGGGTTGCACAGTATCAGTCAATATCAGTTACAACAATGTAAAAAAATGACGCTTTCGTACCTGAACTTCACCCAGGCGATCCAGCTGCTCTTGCATCTGGTTCCTGGTAACAGTGACATCGTATTCTAGCTTGTCATATTCTCTCCACGCTCGCTCCAGTTCCTAAAATCAAAAAGCTTTAATTACTCAAATGGGGAAAATGTGTTTTTATGTTGTTATCAACTGTGCAGTTTATGTTCAGGAAAATAAAAATTTTTATGACCCATTTTCCTTTACTTTTGTCTCTCTTTTTTGCTCAATTCTACAAGAATTTACTGAGCCACTGAAGTATTCATTATTGCGCCACTGCTGTATTCAAATTATTGGATAAAGAAGATATGGTATATATACACAATGGAATACTACTCAGCCATAAAAAAAGACAAAATTGGCACATTCGCAGCAACGTGGATGGACCTCGAGGGTATTATGTTAAGTGAAATAAGCCAGTCAGAGAAAGACGAACTCTATATGACTCCACTCATAGGTGGAAGTTAATATATTGACAAGGAGATCTGATCAGTGGTTACCAGGGAAAAGGGGGGGTGGGGGGAGGGCACAAAGGGGGAAGTGGTGTACCCACAACATGACTAACAATAATGTACAACTGAAATCTCACAAGGTTGTAATCTATCATAACATTAATAAAAAAAAAAAAAGAAATAAAAACAAACCCAAACAAACCCATCACAACCCCTATTTATGCATTCGTGACATCAAAATATTTGAATTCATTCCCTCTAAAGAGTTTTATTTTGAGGAAATACATTGTTTTATTCATGGCAATACAGTAAATTTTCCTTGAATTTCTTAAAATGCAGTAAAGGCATAAAGAAAGCATTTTCTTATCTGTCCTGACTAAAATTTCTCCAGGATTACAAATACTAAAACAGAATGTGTTTCAGCATGTTGGATTTTCAGTAACACCAGAAGCCTGACATGATTTTACTTAGAATACATTTACAGTAATGTCATAACCTAATTCAGCTAACTAAACAAGTCAGTGAATCCTGCTCAGAGACCCAATATAGACAGCATCCACCTATACCTTTCTCCTTTGGGCAAAAAATTACCCCAAACTCTCAAATCAGAGAAGTTTTTTTGTTGTTGTTGAGGAACACTAGCCCTGAGCTCACGTCCACTGCCAATCTTCTTTTTGTTGAGGAATATTGATCCTGAGCTAACATCTGTGCCCATCTTCCTCATTTTATATGTGGGATGCCTGCCATGAAGTGGTTTGATAAGTGATGCATCCACTGTAGGTCCGTGCCAGGATCTGGGCCAGTGAACCTTGGGCCACCGAAGTGGAGTGTGTGAACTTCACCACTGTGCCACCGGGCCGGCCCCACAGAGTTGTTTTTCATACTTGGTCTTTAACTACCTGTCATCTATTGAATATAGAATGATTCTACAAGTGCTCAAAAATACGCCATATCATTCTGTTTCAGGGATGCTATTCTATGGGAGTGCAGACACTCTTCTTTGGGCTAATTACATGTTGGAGAGTGGTATGAGGTCAACAAATTGATAAACTAAGGGCAGGGACTGTTATTTGATCACTACTTTTTCTTCTGAGGAAGATTAGCCCTGAGCTAAGTGCTGCCAATCCTCCACTTTTCGCTGAGGAAGACTGGCCCTGAGCTAACATCCATGCCCATCTTCCTCTACTTTATATGTAGGACGCCTACCATAGCATGGTGTGCCAAGCGGTGCCATGTCTGCACGTGGGATCCAAATTGGCCAACCCAGGGCCTCGAAGTGGAATGTGCGCACTTAACAGCTGTGCCACCGGGCTGGCCCACCCGCCCCTTTTGAGGAAGATTAGTGCTGAGCTATCTACTGCCAAACCTCCTCTCCTTGCTGAGGAAGACCAGCCCTGAGCTAACATCCATGCTCATCCTCCTCCACTTTACACGTGGGATGCCTACCACAGCATAGCCCTTGCCAAATGATGCCATGTCCACATCAGGGATCTGAACTGGCGAACCCCAGGCCACTGAGAAGCGGAACATGCAAACTTAACCACTGCGCCACTGGGCCAGCCCTGATCACTATTTTATCACCAGTATCTAGTGTGCTGTTGGCACGTGTAACACAACCGACAAACACTACCAAACGCTGCTGGATTTCTTGCCTTGAACTGTTCTGAATGAAGCTCCCCTGGGAAATGTCAGTTTAACAACAGCAATAGTCTTGGGATAAGGAAAGAGGGTAGTGAGTGCAGAAGAAAGGTTACTTAAAATAATCTTAACAGTTTAAAATAAAAAGCAGCAATACCTCAAGTTCCTGAGGTTCTCTTTTAAAGATTTCACAATGAATTTTAAAAAGGCACAGTGATAAAGGACTAAAGATTTTTATCTCATCTATACTGTGTAAATATTAGTCTCCTTACTTAGCTTCAGCGAACTGTTTTTACCTGAGCAAATAACAATACTAATCTCCTTTAAGAAAAATTGCTTCTAGATATCTTCTAATTTGTTTATATCACAAAAACTGGGAATCTAAATAATGGGCCTTTGAAGGCTTCAGGGAGGGTAAAATGAGGATAACAGACCCCCGTGGCAGCCCAGAGAATAAGTCGGATGGCATTGCCAGGCTCACACCTAACCTCTCTGGTAGAAAAGCTAGAGGTCAGGGTGGGCTCAAAGGTGCTGTAGGGGCATCGAAATAGAAGATCATTTTAGGATGGTAGGAATTCTTGTCCTTCTTACAGAAACACACGAAAAATAGAGACTGAGAGCTAGAGATTTTTTTACCAATATTTTAGGAGTGAAGAAACACAACACACTTTCAGTTTCCGTAACCTGGAAAGCCCTCCATTACACTGTTTCATTTGGCCTGAGTCTCATAACCCTGCTGGGCCTACCCATTTCCGCCTTTACCTCTCAGCTCCTTAAACATCATGATGGGTGGACAGAACACAAGGCAAGAGGGGATGGCAAGAAAAGGGGCAGCGCTGGCATAACACCAGTCTCCTCCTAGCACCTGACTGAGGATTCCACTCAAGAATTTCATAGATTATCCAAGTAATGTTAAAATCTTTAAATATGTCCTACTATTTTTTGTCAAGAAGGGACTACATAGGTACACTAAGGCAATTAAAAGGGGTAATGACAATATACAATTATCTCAAAATCACAGGCACATGTCAGGAAATAGTGCTTTCAGTAAAAAGGTGGAGTTTCACGCCACATTGTTAAGAGAATGCATGAACTCCTGCAATCTGCAACCACATAGATAAACCTCACAATGTTAAAAGAAGCCAAAGAGCATATACTATATGATTATACTGTTATAAAATAGTTCAAAAACAGGCAAAGTCAATAATATATAATTTAAAAGTCAGGTAGTGGTGTTTTTGGGAGGGGGCAGTCATCGGGAGAGAAGCTTCTGGCACGTCAGTGAAATTCAATGTCTTGATATGAATGTCAGCCATATCTATGCACTTAATCTGTGTACTTTCCTGAGAACGTGTTATCCTCTAACAAAGGTAAAAAAAAAGGGCGTGCACGTGTGGGATTGTTACAGGGATGGCAGAAGACTTTTTACCAAATTTGGCCTAGTCTAAGTTTAGGGCATGGAACAAGTAAACTGTAATAGTGGTTACTTCTTTATAGTCTGTACTAAGACAAGACTTGCCACTGTGGGAAAAAGAAAACTTCAAGCAGGTCTGCAACACTCAGATGCACCGAATCCCAGACTGCCAGAAAGATCAATGAGCTACAGCTGCCACACACTGTGGTCCTTATTAAGAAAGGATTAGGACTAATGATTCATTTCCAAGTTTTTAATATAAGAAGAACTTTCCTCTTCTTGTCCAGGATCAATGGCAATTTATAACAAAATCTACTCAAGGGAATAGTTATACAAATGCTACACATAAATGTAAGTAATTATTACCATTATTATGCTTAGAGCTAACAGGCAGACTGGTTTATTTCTGGTTTGCCTTTCAATTAGTGTTTCTGAGTTTTAATCGAAGAAATGTTAATTTACTGTTCTGCTTTTCTATTTAAAAAATGAAGCATAAAGCTTTGGTAAAGAGTTGACAGTAGACTTTCCGTTTCAAAATGGAAGGGGGTAACAGTACAGATGAAGTACGATTATTTATTAGCCTCTTAAGCTTCAAACAAGTCTTTTCAGTTTTAAATATTACTGATTAATGTCCACTGCTAAATCTCAGAAAATGAAAGTGTTGAAATATTTAAACTTACTGTTATGTTTTGAGGACTAGACACAAAAAAATGGCAACTTTCTGGTCACTATCACCCAACCATAACAATTCTGTCAACTAGGTATTAGAAGCAGTTGACTTTTGAGATCAGTTAAAATAAAGTTAATCTGACTTCATCTTTACCTTCAGGATGTAGAGATTTCTTGGCACAGATTTTAAGAATGTGCTTAGTTACTTGAATAATTTTTCAAAAAAGAATATCTGTCTTTTCATATTTGCATTATCATACAACTGCATCTCAAAGAAAAATCACTATTTACTAAGCACATGACATACTTACTATATTATCTAATAACGACTATATTGGCTTTTTAAAATTTGGCCAAATTTAAACTGTGTAAAGGGAGGATCAACTAAATCGGCCACATTAATGGAGCTGCCTCTATTTCAAATTTCTAGTCGATGATAATTATAGTCATTCTACTTCTTGGCTATTTATAATCTTTAACTCCTATCTTCAGTTTCTCCTCTAATCTTGGCTTTGAAACAAAATTACATTCCATCTCCAAGAAAGTTGCTACTCTTTACTGTACAAATTTTAGATATAATAAACTTTTATAATCATAAAAGTAGAAAAGCTAGAACACAGGGAAAGGGAAAGAAAAAAAACCTATTACTGTGCTTCATCTTTGTTAGCATTTTCAAAGGATTTTCCTTTAGTCTTTCTCAGACATGTACAATAAAAATTTCAAAATATACACAGAAGTAGTGCCCACTTGCGCCTGAATTCAACAGTTACCCACAACAACAGAACCAATCTGGTTCCATCCACAGCACCCATATCCAATCCCCGAGTGATTATTTTACAGCAAACACCAAGCATCATCTCCTTTCATCTGTAAATACTTCAGTGTGTATTTCCAAAGAAAAGAAACCAAAATGAGAAAAGTAATAGGAAAATTTTTATTTTTTAAATTATTAATATGTATTCCTTTTTTTAAATTAATTTTTTTATTGAGTTAATGATAGGTTACAATCTTGTGAAATTTCAGTTGTACATTAATGTTTGTCAGTCATGTTGTAGGTGCACCATTTCATCCTTTGTGCCCACCCCCAACCCCATCTTTCCCCTGGTAGCCACTAATCTGTTCTCTTTGTCCACATTTTTAAATTCCTCATGAGTGGAGTCATACAGAGATTATCCTTCTATATCTGGCTTATTTCACTTAACATAATTCCCTCAAGGTCCATCCATGTTATTGCAAATGGAATGATTTTGTTCTGTTTTACAGCTGAGTAGTATTCCATTGCACATATATACCACATCTTCTTTATCCATTCATCTGTTGATGGGCACTTAGGTTGCTTCCATGTCTTGGCTATTGTAAATAATGCTGCAATGAACATTGGGGTGCATAGGACTTTTGGAATTGCTGACTTCAAGCTGTATTCCTTTTTTTAAAAAAACATTTCTAATTATAGTAATCCCCCCATCCCTTGCTACTTATTTGTTGAAGAGAATGGGCTACTTGTCCTATAGAATTTCTCCTATTCTGAATTTTGCTAATTGAATCCCTGTGGTACTGCTTGGAGAGCTCTTCTGTTCCCTGTATTTATTTCCTATAAGTCTGTAGTTAGATACTGAGACTTGCTGAGATTCAGATTTGATCTCCTGGTAAAAATACCTCGTAAGTGTTGTTGGGTCTTTTATACTGCAGCACATTAGGAGGTGTATCACATCTTGCTGTCTCTTTTTGGGGGAATGTTATATCGTATTCCACGACAATTCATGGTTGTTGACAGATCTACTGTAAAAATTACTTTGCTATAACCATGATTCTCAGTAGCTCTTTATAATATTGTGAATGAGTACACGAAGACATTGAATGTGCAAGCTTCTACCAGAGGCAGGTCCTTAGTCTTGCTTCTCTGTCCCTTTAAGTTTACAATCTTACACCCTAGTATATCCATTGTAGTCTAAAACTCTGTTTACGCATGGCCCTCCTATCTAGAATCCAGCTTAGTTAATGCGTCAGTTTGTCAAAAACACAGAAATACAAATATATTTTGCTACCATTATTGGATGAGTCACAAATTCTATCTATTATGATAAGTGAATGGTATCTGCTTTATCTGGCTCCTTGAATTGTTGGGAAGAATAAGAGAAGAACCTGTTGAACTGATAAAGCACAAGAATATTTCTCTGACATGTAGAGAGAGATAAGGCCTAATGTCCCCAAGAGAGGTGACTGTAGCAGATGTTTATGGAGCTCCACACCACATGCCCTTTGCCCACCTGATTTCAAGGAACAAGCATTTACAGTCCATGCATGCTGGTGTCTCATGGCAAGCTAGCTAAGGCAGTTTGAAGTGTGAATGAATTAAGGACCCCGGGGCAACTTCGACCAGAGTGAAGGATAGCCCAGCCTCCCTGGCGTTCAGTGGAAAATCCTGAAGCATTCTGCCTATTTCCTCAGTAAGTCCCCAGTGGGGTCAAATCCCTATTGCCCACAGTTGTAACCAAGACAGCAGTGAAACATATTGGCTCCTCCCCCTCCCTGTCTCATTCTCCACACCCCCATTTCCGCTTCCTGGAAGCATCTCCCAAACAAACCCAGTCCTCATCTCAGGCTCTGCTTTCAGGAGAGAACCTAAACGAAGACGGCGACACGCTGAAAGATTTCCAGGTGTAACTGGCTGTGATAACAATCTTTCTCACTAATCAGACTCAGATAAAAAGAAGTAGAGGCAAGGAGGGGACACAAAGGCGCCGTGTGCTTAGAGCATGTGTGTGTGGGATGGGGCAGATGATGAGGAGATGTACTGTCAAGATTTAAATAAAACGTAAAGGGAACACTGCTTTACAGGTTCACCTTGTGTTAATCTTAGTTTCATGTACCTTAGTGGCCAACCAGGTGAGGAGAAGATGTTCTCAGAATCAAAGATTCGATCTATGGAGGCCTTAATGGTACACCTCTTTATTATATCTTTTATACCTCAGGACTTGAATCAGAACCAATGACCCGATTCAACTGTGAAAGAATCAGCGGAATCCTTTGGCATTCTGCTGGCATAAATGTAACTCAAATTTAAATCTAATCAACATCCACTGAGTGCCAACCATATGCCCAGTATGATGTTACACATCATTTGTAGCCTTCAGCTACAATCTGAGTGAGTTTACATAAAGGCACAAATAACACAGTTTGTATTCTACGTAGCAAGATATGTCTTAGAAGAACATATTGACGGCTTGTAATTGACCGCTGAATAATGCTGAAGGCAAGGGGAAAAAAACCAGGAAAGTGCTTATATAGGATATCAACAGTATATTCGAATGTGACTAATTTCTACTAAAACATTTTTTTTTTTTAGATTTTACTTTTTTTCTTTTTCTCCCCAAAGACCCCCAGTACATAGCTGTGTATTTTTAGTTGTGGGTCCTTCTAGTTGTGGTATGTGGGACGCCACCTCAGCATGGCCTGATGAGCAGTGCCATGTCCTCACCCAGGAGCACGTGAACGTAACCACTCGGCCACGGGGCCGGCCCCTAAAATATTTCTAATAAACTTCCATCAGGCCTGGAGTTAACCTTAGGATGAAGCAAATTCTAAGCCTACCGATGAAATTTGTTACTAAACCCACTTGGGAAGGGAAGAAGTAATGGTTCAACTGAACGCTCCACGTCCCTAGAACTTTCCAAACCAGATAGCAAATCATAAAATAGCTTCTAACTAAATTTTGACTTGACTCAGGTTGTCATAGCGATACTGAGCTTTTCATTAGCTTGGCATTGACAGCTTGACCTCGTATTCCCTTTCTAATCTCATATTCCTGATCCTCTATTCCAGTCAGTCAGTTAGTTCTGTTTCTTGCTTCTCCAAACACATCTCCCACATTCTCATCTCTGTGCCGTGGTTCAAGGTGTTCTGTCCCTCATGGACAGCCCTCATCCTTCACCTCCCCTTTCTTCCCATCTAAATCCTACCCATCATTGATTAAGTAGGCACTACTCCATTGCAGACAAAATATCAGGTGCATATATTTTCTTTATGACTATATTATAAAAATCCACGTAGAGCCAAGTCTCAGGACTATGGTTAGAAGACCTGGATTTGAGTTCCAGGCATAGCATTTTTAGCTCTGCAACAGTGACGCAGTTCATTCATCAAATTCTTAATGCATATCCTATAGTGCTAAATGCTAGAGCTAAAAGATGAACAAGATATGGTTCTGATTTCAAGAAGGTCACAATTGAAAGGATACTTAATTCTTAAAAAATATGTAAACATCACAGTATAATTAAGAGACTCAACTGAGATAATGAAATAATATTTTAAAAACAGGAACAGGTATATTAAATATAAGGTATTTAAGAAGCACAAAAACTAAGTTTTGACTTATTTAAAACCATGGTATATTCCTTTAAAAATAGCTTGTGTTTGGAATGTTAATTTAGTGTTTGGAATTGAAGCCCTGTTGAGATACTGGTATCTTGCCAGCTTGGAAAGACCTCTCTTAGCTAAGCCGTATTGTCTGTGAACCTTCTTAAAAGGTAGCTGCTCCCTGGACAGCCCATTGAAAGTATACACAAGGGTGTGTTAGCAGTTTTCTCTAACAGGTGGCTTTTGCTGGGACTTCTCCTTCAAAGGGCTGCTTGGGCAGGTGCTCTTACTATGTTTAGAGATGACTGCATCATAGGCTCTAAAGCAGACTGTTTAAACTCTTAAAACACTCAATTTATAAACTCGAAGTCAGATTTTTAGATTGGCTAATCTCAAGGGACTCTTTATTAAGTGACATGACTATGCGTTAAAAGGTTCTACTAATTATATTTGTTACTCACACCTACCATCTAAACTTAGGTCACACTGCAGCTATGACATGGTAATGTTGACGGCTTCTTAAAAGCATTTCACAGCTGCTTTTTACTGAAATGGTTGGTTAAATAAATCCAATTAGCACTTTCCCCAAATTATTCTAACTCCCCTAAAATCCACAAAATATTTATTTTCCTTTTACTTTTGTGAGAAAGATTGGCTCTGAGCTAACATGTGTGTCAGTCTTCCTCTATTTCACGTGGGATGCCACCACAGCGTGGCTCGATGAGTGGTGCTAGGTCTGTGCCTGGGATCTGAACCTGCAAACCCTGGGCCGCTGAAGCAGACTGGTGAACTTAGCCACTATGCCAAGGGGCCGGCACCAAAATATTTATTTTCTTAATGCAGTAAATATTAACATAGTTAAGAATTTTGCATTTGCATGATACATAAACAGGAGTATTTATCTCCCCTGTAAAACAACTATGTCACAAAGGACAAAATGCCTACTATTTAAATAGAGAAATAAAGATCACTCCTTATTTTTATTATTAATTAATTTCTTGTTATAGTGAAGAATAACCCTAAGGACAGTCCAATTAAAAAATACATAAATTAGAAAGAAGAAAAAAAGAAGTGCATAATATTTCAGTGACTCTTACTAGGAAAAAAAATCTGCTACTTACAGCAGTGGCTCGGGAGAGTTCCCGACACGTACTGAGCAGTCCATTTTGTAAATCGTCCCTCTGTAACACCACGGTCTGAATGGCTGCTGGGTTATCTGCGTTCATTTCTATCTCTTGGCTGGCTGATAGCAAAGCTTGCTCAAGCGTGTACTATTATAATAAAAATAATTACACTTAATGTTCTGCATCATCGAATTAATTCTTTTTTACTATAGTTATCAGTGTCCTGATAATAATCATATAAAGTAACGTCAATTGTAGATAATAAACATAATTGTCCTACTTTCTCCTTGTGGAGTTGCTGAAGTTTCTCTTCCAGAGCATGTACCACTTTATCCTGTTCACATAATCGGCTTAACTTGGCCTAGGTTATAGGAGAAGATGTCTTTCATTAGCAACTTTTTATTTTCCCTGTAATTGGAGGAAGGCAGTCACTCCCGTAACTGAGGTATGTATAACAAGAAAACACACTTAAAACAGCCATGGAATACCTAATCAGGTCAATCTTTATTTCAATCAGTAAAATAAAAATTAAAGTATAGCTTATAAAGATAGAATGCTTAAAAACATGCAAAGTGAAAAAGCATTTCAACCATACCATTTAACCTACATAATTCAAAATATTATTAGTCATCAAGCAGTCTCATATGATTTTAACAAATCATTTCAATGTGGTTAAGATTTTTTCTCTACAAATTGCTGGATAGGTTAAGTGATATACATTGTCCTTAATTAGAACACCAGCTGGATTCTGCTTTATATTTTTTAAATGTGCTCTTATGTTCTGAGAAAAGAATATAAACAAAAGATTGCTTCTAATTGCAATAATACAAATAAAAATATTGGTGATAGCCAATGGAGAAAAATCACTTTCAATAGTTTTAATGTTTTAAATTCTTGGTACTACCCCAATTTTTATGAAAATACGAGAGGGTACTCTAATAAAATTTCAATACTACAATAAACCAGTCCTCCAAACATCTGAAAATAAAAACCCTGGACAAACTGTAAATATGTCCCAAATCTAACTGCATAATGACAAGCAAGCAAGAAACCTGAGAATTCACTCTTTGCCATTTGTCCATTAAAGTAACCACCTTATTTTTTTAGACAACAAAACTCAAGCTACACCAAATGGACTGTATTGAAATGAGGAGCTACACCTCAATGGAATAAAAACCAGAGGAAAGGAGGGAAGAATGAGATATAAATACAAAAGAATGTATGGCAAGTCAGCGATCTAAAATAGATTTTAAAAAATCCAAACCTTAAATTTAAGTGAAAAAGGAAGCGGTGATAGAAGTCACAGACAATTTTACTTTGTCTCCAGTTCTCTATCATTTTTTTAAAAATCAGAAATAGTCTTTTACTTTCATTTAAGTGATTCTTAATATGTTTAAGCACTAACTATGGGGGTAGGGGTGGGTGGAGAATAGACGGGGAGCGAGGATTTAATTGAATCTAAGTGCAAAAGCAGAAGAAAATGCGAATTTCTTTGATGTCATTTGGGAGAGCGGGGAGGAAGAGCAAGTTTTCTGTCATGCTTATTTCCAAAGTTTTGGCAGAGAATATGACAGAGCACTGACAACATATAGCTTACTAATACTTACATCAATATCGACTTCTTCAGGTCTGTATTTGTATAATGTGCCTCTACATTCATCTTGTGACAGCTATAAGGAAAAATGCCATATAACAACTTTAAAAAAATAATATTTAAAAATATATTTATTTAGTCTACACTTAATATTTAGATTTACATAACAATAACAAAAATGGGATTTTAAGGCTTCTTATGCTCTTAGAAGTTTACTTCAAACACAGATCATTACAAAAGTAGAAAAATATTTCACAGTGATACGGTATGCAAGGTACATAAGAATGATGCTAACTTAGGCTTGTCAAACAAAATAAGCTATTCAAGCAAAATTATATAGCACTTTACATTTTCCATTTGTAAGACACACATTCTTTTAACGAAAAATCGACAAATACAATCATAGCAACTGTGTTGAATCAAATATTCAAATCAGGCATATTTCAACAGTCAAAGCCATCCTTCAAGGTATACACATAACACACAACTGTGTATGTGTACACTCAAATGCCAACACGTCTTAGTACAATTTTGTTAACAAAACCTGCAACATACTGTATACATGTACGTAATATATAAACACACATACACAATAAAGACTTATCTTGTTCTTCTGTCTTAAGAACTAAAAGATAATGGAGGAAAAGGATGGGTTTAATTGAAAAGAGGAAAATCAGTCAAAACCTCATAAAGCTGAAAGCCTGTTATAAACTACGGGTAGTCAAATTTCATAAGTTTATATGTGTCCACTGACACCTTTTATTATACCGTAAGGAATTATTATTCAGTGTAAACATCCTTCCTTCAATTTTTTCCAAATATCTTTTGGTCAAACAAATCCTCATTTCTGACTCTGCTTACCAAGATTTCAGTAGCCCTCCCAGTCAGTTATACCACAGATCACATCACAGCCTCTGCGGGCAGTATTTCACTCTCTCTCCTGTCTTTGGACTTTATATTGAGCGCCAGACAGTAACAAAAACACGGTAGGAAAAATTTAATTGGGGCTCACTGCATGTTTACTAAATGGTACACTTTTTCTCAAAGTGAGGATGGGAGTAACGTATCCCAACTACATTCTAGGTTGGAAAACTAAATTTCATATGTACATATACAAATGCCTAAGAAGGTATAAGCTACAACTATGTATGCCCTCTCTGTAAGAAACTGCTTGACAGTTACATCTTTAGAAGAAGGCATGATTTAAACAGCAGACAACTTTGAATAGATCTAGAAATGTGGGAATTAGGAAGTTAAAAATGTAAGCATTCCAAACATACAATAATAAATCCTAGATTTACGTGTTTCATTTCAAGACATTACTTTCACGTACCTCATGCAAATGAATCTGTGACTATTTAAGGGTATGCACAGTGATTAATAAACCACAAGACTTTCAGAGAAATGAGTATCACATGAAAAATGAATTTAATGGCAAAAGTCACAACACTTATGTACTATTTTAAAATATCCAAGGATCACTATGAATATGTCCTGAGAAGTGTCAACTGTCATTCTGAATTAAAGCACCTAGATCCAAGAAAAGAGTTATACTCCTATCTGAAAAAAAAAAGGGCATGTAGAGCAAGTTTGAAAATGGCTTAGATCCATGATAAAAAATGCAAAACAACACGAAAATTAATTCTTCTCATTTATAAGAAATTAAAGATAGAAAGCCTTTAGCTACTAAATGTCCAAATATACTTTGCTTATTTAATATTTAAAGTTAAATGCAAAACAGCTTTACTAAACCATGGAATGTATAATTTGAATGTAACTAGTGGACAGTGCTACATTTAGATAAAAATATGAATTATATTCTATATCCCAGGGTCAAGAGAAAAAACATTAGTATTTTAAATTGGAAATTTAGTAATCTGTAATAAATATTTAGGATATTGGTATGCTATTTTCATTTAGGAATCTTATTGCACGTTCATTTTCTTATCAGTTAGTATATTATAAAAAAGAAAATGTGTGCTGTGTAGTTATAATTTTAGAATGACACATCCTTATAGCCATATAAACATATTCCACAAGTAAATTAGATTCATTTTTGTTGTGCCTCTATTTTTAGTAGCACTGAAAAATTTATTTAAACCTTCTATCAAGTTATTCAAAAAAGATATTCATTATTAGATACCAACTAACAAAAATCCTAAAATAATTAACTTCCCACTATATATTGCTTTTACCTGTCAGAAGAAAAGCATTAAAAAAACCAAGATTATTCTTTAAATAATTAAGCGTTAAGCATGGCCTATTTTCCATTAGTGATAATAATTACTGAAGCTTTTCTTAAGAAAACATGGATATAATTTATTAAAAAAACAATTTCCATCTAGAATTGAAGAACTCTGCTATTTAGTCCTGAATATGAAAATCCTACTAACAGGAAAAATGTAATTTCGTGAATATTCTGATTAGCTCAAGTTCTTTATAAAATAACGTTTCATGGCAATACTTTTCTATCGTTTTTCAATTTCATCTTTAGCCAAGAAAACAAAAAAGTTCTGGGCTTGGATGCCTGTGTTTGAAGTCCCTCAGCAACATCAGAACAGTAAATGAAAATGGGCTTTGTAGTTACATAAGCTCGAGCTGTGCTCAGGCTCCAATTTGCAAAGTGTATTATACAAACTTTACTGACTAGATAACATGTGCTGTATTTTATTTAGAAAGTCAGAGCTTTTTCATAATAAAATACCTAATTATTTTTTTTTAAACTAGCTTGGCATTAAGTTGAGACAAAATTACTTTTGTTAATTAAAATTCAACTTTCTGAAGTATCCTGTTTAAGCAGTGGGCTATGTATATATTTTAAAGTATATGAATATATTACAAACACCAAAAAGGATTTTGGGGAACTATTTGATAAAATTAGATACTATCTCCTAAGAGGACTCGAAACTGCTCAAAGGGCTGTAGGTGTTTGCCAATATCAGCATCTCTTAAAATAATTATTTATCAGGTGATTAATGTCACCAACATTAATTATGTTATAAAAACTCTGGCACAAAATGTAATTGTGAAAGGTGGTACAAAGAGTAATAAATGCAGAGGAATTTTTCGACTTGCTCACTTATTTAGCATTTGTTTCGATTCAGTTTTACGTCTTTTTTATTTGACTAATTTTAAGAAAATCACTGCCTAGGTAATTTCTCAGGTGTCCTCTTTCTTCTAAGAAAATGCAAACATGAAGGTCCTCTTGAGAGAAAACCTGAATGGCTATGAAAACACTCTCTTGCCACCGAATTTTCAGCTAAATTTCAGGAACCTATTAACACAGCATTGCAATGCGCCAGCAGAGAGGCAAACTGTAACAGTGTACGATAGAAACTTTCATCAAGATTTTCTTTGGATAAGAACATGATAAGGGAAACCTGGAGAAAAAATAAGGTCTAATTTCAGTTTATGCAAATTTACACCCAGAGTTTATGAAATGTGTCTGACTGTCACTTTTATCCAACAATGAAGCCCTGCAATAATTAAGTACTTTACTAGTGGCTGATGGAAAAAGGACTGCCCAAAGTCTCCCTAGACTTGACTGCATGGACAGTCAACACTCATTACCTGGCAACTGGTCACCCATCTCGTGTCTCGGCATGGCTGCTGACATAGCACACTCAGATCTTCCTGTACTGTACAAATTTTTTTCTTTCAAGTATTAATGTGAGAAAACATACTTATATAAATCTACTGCTCTTTCGGTATTCAAGGTCAATGATGCTATATAAGACCAGTTCCAGATATCTCTACACTTTTGGAAAACCTCCAATTCGAACTTCTGGTGCAACTGAGTAATTTCAATAGCTGTGACTTCTGCATCATCAACCCTGATTACTGATAAATTAAAAAAGAAAAAACAAACCAAACCAAAGAGAAAACCCAGGGTACCCCTCTTACTGAAAACATGAAAAATGTGAAAAATGAAAACATAACCTATTACAACAAAATGCCTTTGATCTCATGTCAATTTAGCATATATAAAATGACAAACTGACAGCTTCAGACACTGAAAAAGGTGTTAATTCCAGAAAAAGTGCTAGGGTTCTCAGTGTGGCATTTTGGAATGGAGTGTCAAGATTCTATAATCTGGTGACCTTAAGAACGACAAGATTCCATTTTCTTTTGGAAAGTAAAGCTGTTTAACTTTAAATATTTAATAATTTCTCTCTTTTTTGCAAATTAAAAACTGTGCTCAATCATATAATATACTTTAAATGTTTTGAAAACTGTGCTCAGAAATAAGTCACCCTCCCACCAGCTGGGTCAATCTCCCAGTTACATGGCCCACGATGCAGACCCCAAGGCGACTAAAGCAAACCAGAAGCCCTTAAAGCCAGTGTGAGCTCAAGGTTTCTTTTCACCAGGTGCTTTTAGATATTTTCATCAAAATATATATTCATTTTTCATGTTACATTAATTTTCTTCTTCTGTATGATTTTTTAAGTATTGGAACAGGTCAGAGGCCACAGAAATTTGAGGGTGTCAAGTGGAAGAAGCTGATGTTGCAAAACACACAGCTAAGAACATTTAGACCATGAAATACAAAAAAACTGGATAGGAATGTATAAAATGACTTCTTTTGCAGATCTGCAGATTAGCAAGGTCCTGAATTAAAGCCAGCCAACTCCATGGCTCATATGTTGAGTTAGGGAAAAGAATGGGGTAAGAATGACTACCTTGATGACTGCATGAGAATGATAAGAATACAGGGAGAAGGTACTCTCCGTATATTAAGGAATGGCTATCTTCAAGTTTTACCATACCATAGTACACAAATTAGATTTCAATAACTCCCATACAAATATAATCTATTCCTAAAACACTGAGCACCGGGGGGTTTGGGGTGGGGGGGCTGCCCCTAAAAGGACAAAAAAAATTTTTTTAAAGTTTCCTCTAAAAATCTGTTATAACGCTTTTAGAGTTAATTAAAATTAACGAAAATCTAGTAAAAATTTTGCAAATGTACTGCAGACCTCCAAGTACATATCAATCAAATACTCTGCACAAAAACTTCAGGAAGATGGCACATTTAATATTCAACAGCAAAATGTTCAGCGAAGCCATGCCAAGAATACTGCAGCATCTTGAAAAGCATGGATGAATTGCATTTTTCCAAATAGACATAAAACAAAAAATGGAATAAAAACACTAATGTTATGAGTAACTCTGAGGATAAACCAAAACTGTCACTGAGGGGTTCTGCAGATGATAAAGCAGTATCATTCACTGTCCAAGACCTTACTTGCTGGTACAGTTGGGGTCTTAGCGCCGAGTTCTCAATCAATGTGTGAACCATGGCGATAATAGGTTCATTTTCTTTCATCTATTTCAAATCAGGAGGAGCATACAGCAAACATCAGTTTACAGCACAGCTAGATTTGAAAGACGACACTGTAAATATAGCCTCTACTTTAACATCCTCCTAATAGCGCAGTTGTTCACATTTTACCCCAAGGTTGTACAGATTAAACTTATATAAACCATTTCAAACAAGTATTACATGCTGTAAAATACTTCCGAGGTTATAAAGAAAGCTTACGAATTGCAATATTGCTGCAACTAGGTTTTACTTTATAATTAATATAGTCAATTAATGAATATTTCGACACATATTAGAATAGATGATAAAGCATCATGATTCTAAGAATAAACAACCTATAACCTTAAAAAGAGAAAAATAGCATCATTTGATTATTTATTCAGTAAAAAGGCTTAAAACGATATTCAGTTCTTTATTAGGTTAATCAGAAAAAAATTTAGTTCTAAGTATTAAAACTTTATAATATAACAATCGATATATCTTGTCACTTAGAAAATCACATATTTATTAAAGTTAATCTCGACAGACATTTATATACATTCTATTTTGGATTTTCTCACAGTATGACACCAAACGTAGAATTATTTCAAGGACACGCAAACTAAAATTTATTTAGCAAAGACTCAGTGTATCTCCCCAGTGCCTAAAAAGGCTGAAACCATGTTTCACATTTCCAGCTATGTTGCACTTAATTACTGCCTCTAGAAAAATATTTGTTTTAGCAGGCTCTCAAATCAAGAGTCATAGCATTCAAAAGACAATCATCATGATATATATAGAGTAAAAGGCCAACAAGGTTTATACCATTTGTAAGCAAACAAGTCTGTTTATAATTGCAATTTGTGACATTTAGTTCACGTAATTTTCATCCTCCATGTTACAGAAAATAAGCATTTCCATCATGGTTAATGAATGCTACTTTACTGATTTAGCTAAATCTACAATAAAAGTTTACTAACATTAAGGTTAACACATAATGTAACTAAAAAATAAATCTTGAAAACTGTATGTCTAGACAATTTCATTTTTAGCCTAGTTACCAATGTTTCATGTCAATAAACCTGATTTGGTTGATAAATTAGAAACCTCTTGTGACTGGTTTATTCTACTTTTAAAAAGTTTTATTCAAGCTAAATAATTTATTTTTTATTTTTATTAAAGATTTTTTTCCCTGCTTTTTCTCCCCAAATCTCCCCAGTACATAGTTGTATATTTTCTAGTTGTGGGTCCTTGCAGTTGTGGCATGTGGGATGCCGCCTCAGCATGGCCTGACCAGCGGTGCCATGTCTGCACCTGGGATCTGAACTGGCGAAACCCTGGGCTGCCAAAGCAGAGCGCGTGAACTTAACCACTCAGCTACGGGGCCGGCCCCTAAATAATTTATTCTAAAATCTACACATCTACATATTAAACTCAAACTCCTCCCCGCCAATGTTATCCAATAAGGGCCCAAGCCATTTATAGGTGATATTGCACATGGGACACAAATGTGTTGATATGCAGTACAGGATAAATTTTTTTAGGGTTGGAAAGTAACTTATAAATAGACAACTATAGATATGTTTTTCTCTAGGAGAAAAAAAGCTTTTATTACAGAAATTTAAGACTCCTGTGTTTTAAAGCACCCTCTATGTTTTAGGGAATGCCAGTTATTTTATCTTAATCAAATGTTCATCCTGGAATAAACTATAACTGCCTTTTGTTTTGGCTTAATCATTTGACCGCACTGATACACACTTCCCATAATACAAGTAGCTTAAGTCTCTATCCATTTTTAGCACCAACATTAATTTGCAAAGCCACCTCATCTATACACGCTAACATTACTGGGGGTTGAGGGGAGGTCAGGAGCATGAATTTTTATGAAATAATGGAGATCAGATAGTATCCAAAGGTAAAGGATACTCAAGATCAAACTGAAATTGCCCGTGGAGTCTTGGAAATCTGGCACCATAAATGGGCCTCTGTGTCACATGGCTAGGTCTGTCGATGCGGCGCACACCTGTAAGTGCAGCTTCAGTGTGGCACAGACTAATGACTAATGTTCATACTCTAGGCCTGAGGAATGTACTTTAAAAAGTATTTTATTTATTTATTTATTTATTTATTTATTAAAAAAGATTTTATTTTTTTCCTTTTTCTCCCCAAAGCCCCCCAGTACATAGTTGTGTATTTTTTGTTGTTGGTGCTTCTAGTTGTGGCATGTGGGACGCCGCCTCAGCATGGCTTGATGAGCGGTGCTGTGTCCACACCCAGGATTCGAACAGGCGAAACCCTGGGCCACTGAAGCAGAGCATGCGAACTTAACCACTCGGCCATGGGGCTGGCCCTTAAAAAAGTATTTTAAAAGGGAGAAGGGACAATATGGTTTCTGCAGAAGGATAATCACGCCTGATTTATTTAGTGGAATACTTTGAGAGGGTCAATATGCACATGTATACAGGGACACCATGCTTGTGATTTAAAAATGCTTTGTTTAATTTACATGTCAAAGACCGTTAAATATTAAGTCACTGAGAAGGGATCTCTGCAAGAAGAAACTGACTTAGAAAAACTAAAAGCCAAAAAAAAATATATATATATATATTTTTTTTTTGGTGAGGAAGATTGGCCCTGACCTAACATCCACTGCCAAACCTCTTTTTTTTGCTTGAGGAAGATTAGCCCTGAGCTAACATCTGTGCCAGTCTCCCTCTATTTTGTATGTGGGATGCTGCCACAGTGTGTCTTGTTGAGTGGTGTTAGGTTTGCACCCGGGATCCGAACTTGTGAACCCCAGGCCGCCAAAGCGGAGCATGTGAACTTAACCACTATGCCATTGGGCTGGCCCCTAAAATAATACTGAAAGTATACAAACTCCAGTGTCTCTGAGATCACTTCTGGAACGATTTTTCATTATGAGAAATTTCACACATACCTAACAAATCCTAGAATACTAAAATTTGAAGGCATCTCTGGAAGCTGACAATTTAGTAAAACAAAGGAATGAAAAATGTTAGCAATTATTTTGAATTGTGGGACTGTGGATAATTTTTTTTCTTTCTCTATGCTTCTCTACATTTACCACATTTTCTCCACTGAGTAGATACTGCTTTTCTAACATAAAAAAAGTTATTAGAGAGACAAGGATAAAAATATATGCCTGAAATAAACTAAATTAATAAAACAACTATATTCTCTGGCAAATACTTGGTGACACAAGAGGCTAAGAGAAAGTTTTAGCACCAGGTGTTCATAGCGTGTTCAAGGCTGGGAGTTAAGCCTGCTGGAGACGTTCAGGGCAGAGAGGCCCTCCCTCATCCAGAGAAGTGTTCTCACACAGCCTTTACTCTGTCTTATGATCTGTATCCACATCAGAAATTTATTGGAAGGAATGTTAAGTAATTAAGAAAAGCAAGCTACCCAATGCATTTGGAAATACATATAACTATCTTACAATACCATTTTTCTTTTTCTTACTGGCTACTTCAGAAATCAAAGTTCAAGTTTATTTAGACCAGGGGTTCTGAACCCACACCAGAATCACTCAAGGAGCCTGCAAAGACTACAGACACTGATTCCCAGATAATTCTGATGTGCAACTTGAGAATCTCTGACGGAGACAATATCATTAAACACGATCACAGGCTGGCCTGAAGATCCCTTTGGCAGAACCATGATGTTCTCCAGGTGTTAAAGTAAGCTAAATGCAACTTGATAATGGTGAGTGTTCTTCAGCTCACATACTCCTGGGAATCTCATTTTACTCAAGTTGGAGAAATGGGATAGGACTATACATGGAAAGGCAGAAGCAGTGGGACCACTTCAGAATTCCCTTGGGCATCATACCCACTAAGCCCGGGCTCTGAGGATGAGTAGTAGTGGGCTATAAGAATGACCTGTGCAGGCTGAGTGGTCCTGTATCTGGTGGCTCTCTCCCTGCACATGGCCTCCTGCACATGGCCTGCAACAGCTGAAGCCAACTAAACACAATAATCAGGATGCCATACAATGGGAGTTTGTCCTTATTAAAAAGTTTCAACGATCTGAGGACAACTTCACTCCTTCCAGATTTACTGATTGCAAATACTAGATCTGTCTTATCTCCAGAGTTACCCTAGAAACAGGCTAGTGGTTCCTTTCACTAAACCATCACATATATATTTTTTAATCCTTAGAAACTGTCTTGTTCCTGTATCTCACACTGAAACAGCACATTCCATCTGGCTTTTGCTATGTAAACTTCATAATAGCTTTTGAATTACAGCAGTAAACTAGGAGCTAAAAAGAAAAAAACACATCTAATGCTCCATGAGCACCTTGGAATTTTGTGCTTAAGTTCTTTAAAAAAAAAAAAAAGGGCATACCCAGCAATTCTCTTCTGGTTTGAAGACAAGAACCCTAGACAGCATTATGATGGTGGTGTTAATAGCTGACATATTTTGGTTTAAGGAATGAGAGCAATAGAAAGAGCAAGAGAAACGTCTAATCAGTACATGGAGGATGTTTAATAACTTACTTGAAAATGAGCTAAATGCTTTGCTTCCTGCTTTCATTGCTTCTTTGAAGTAACAGGTATTATAGGGTTAGGTTTCAGTTAATTGCTAAATGATAAAGCTATTATATAAAAAGCCCATCATTTTATAATAGTAAAAATAAGAATGTATGATTCAGGCATTACGTTATTTTCATAATTTACTTCAGCAATAAATAAGAAAATGTAAGTGGAAACATCTTGGAAATACACTTAGGTAATGCCAATGTATTTCTCTTTACAACAAAAACACGTATTTTTACTTGACATTTGTAAGTCCAAAACTACTTAGAAAATCTGATACTCACTCTGGCCTCTTTCTCAGTTTTGGGGTATGTTGGACTAATACGAATATAGAGCATCTTTTGATGATTCTGTCAGAAATATGTTGATTTAAAAACCCATCATGAAAAAAATTATTCAACACGATTCTGTGTAACTACGTCATACTTGCTAGGATCTTGAGCAGAACTTCCCACTGACTCCTGCAGGCTGGGAACGGGTTACAGGTGTGTGGAGACAGGGACTACCTCAGTCCTCAGGGGGCCTAACATGTTTCTGACGGCATCTCCAGTTATTTTCAAAGCACTGCACAAACATCGTCACTTTCTATGTGTGCCTTACATGGAAAAGATTAGAAAGCACTAGGATAATATTTCTGTTTCAGAAAAACTAGACTTTGTTTCTTTCTTTGGTGTTCCTTGTGATTATTTATCTCAGCAGTTCTCAAACCTGACTGGGAAAAAAAACAAATCTCCTTGGAGATTTTAAAACATGTGCAGGGCTTGGCGGCTGCTGGCAATTCTGACTGAAGCCTCGGGGACAGAGGGCCTTGAGTACTGTTTTTGTCTTTCTAAAGGTCCCCTGGTAGTTAGGACAGGAAATCAGGCTTCAGAAGCATCCAGCCTGGCACTAATTCGATCTCACTAATAAGGAATTTTTCAAAGTCCTGACAGATCAGTGCTAAATGCTGGTCAAGATACCTGTACGACTAAGAAATGATGAAAAATTTCAAACGCATTATCTAAACACAAGTATTGCATCTAGATTAAAACATTCTCTTGTCTTTGCATGAGATATGGCATTAAGAGACTTAACCCCTTTTAAAGCAATCAACTGATTCTCCTTATTAAGAATATGAGTGGACTCTTTTTCTTTTTTTTAAATGGGAACATCATTTTTTTTTTTTAAAGATTTTATTTTTCCTTTCTCTCCCCAAAGGCCTCCGGTACATAGTTGTATATTTTTAGTTGTGGGTCCTTCTACTTGTGGCATGTGGGACACCGCCTCAGCATGGCCTGATGAGCGGTGCCCTGTCTGCGCCCAGGATCCAAACCGGCGAGACTCTGGGCTGCTGAAGCAGAGTGCGAGAACTTAACCACTCAGCCACGGGGCCGGCCCCATGAGCGAACTCATTTTAATCACTGGGGATCTGGAATGTTAGTCAGGAATCCAATTTCCAATTGCCAGTTGTTCTATTATTCTAGCAAATTCTAAATATTGGTTTCAAAGTCTCTATTTGTATAGAAATTAGACCAGCTATGAATGCAGAAGGAACAGGATATTCTAACTCATGAGCTAAATGCTCCTGAAAAGAAATTTTTTTGGGGGAGAGGGGCTGGACGGAGAAAGATTAGCAGCGAGCAGAGCCAAGACGGTCATTGGTATAATTTATTCTTGGAAAACCTTAATTCTCCAATCTTCCTTTAAGTATAAGAAGTGGTTAAGTAGTGGCTTAACTGCTCTTTAAAAAGTTTAAATAATAAACCATCTAGAACAGTGTTGTCCAATAGAACTTTCTGTGATGATGGAAGTGTCGTATATTGCTGTGGTCCAGTCCTGTAGCCATTAGCCACACGTGGCTCTTCAGCCCTTGGAATGTGGCTACTGTGGCTGAGGAAAAGAATTTTACTTTTATAAAAAATGTAACTGATTTAAATGTAAATTTTAAAACATATGGCTAGTAGCTTTCATATTAGACAGAAGCTCTAGAAGCTCTAAACCAATAAAGTTAAGCATAATTTTTCCCTTGATCTGGATCTTATTGCCAGCAGAGGAAAACATTTGCTCAAGCTCTGTCTTGTAACTGAGTTTTCTTGAGTCTGAATTCTGCGCCAACAGCTTCCTCCTTTCTTTGAGAGAGAAGGCTGGATGATCTCTATCTCCCCTGCAGAGCTTTTGTTCTCACTGATAACCAATGAGAAGACCCATTTCTGTGCTGTTATTTTCCATTTAAATGGAAAATGGGCTTTTCCCCGAGTTCTTAATGACTTCTTAGGAAAAGAATTTTTAATTTGGGAATCTGTCTTAACAATAGCAAAAAACCCTAATAGCCTAATCACTGAAGAATCCATTTCTCAAGAATGTCCTCCTGTGTCTAGATCAATAAACTCTTAAGATGTGTGGCAAAACTAAAAAGCTAAAGAATTTGACATGCCTAGGGTGAAGCTTTGAGGAATGCGGGGGTCTTTATCAACAGGTCATTTAGATAATGACAATGTAAATGCCTTCCCCTCTCACTCTAGGCACATCTGAAAGTCCAAGAAGCTGAGATTGAAGGGTATGACTACCTATTGAAACGACTCATTGTTTAACAGGGAGCAGGGAAATCTGAAGTGACTTTTTTAATAGAAGAATGTAAATAAGTCTCTTTATAACTGATGGGGCAAAGTCTCGAGGGCTATTCCTTGGGAAATTTTAAAGCGCTCTGAATAAACTGTCCACGCTATACATGTTTTCTAAAAGTAAAACTTTGGGGAAAAATTACTATTGTTATATATTTAGAAGGGAGAAGACAGATTCAAAAAAGAAAAAAGAATGACAAATTGGGACACTAACACAGGAGTCAAACGTACCAGGAAATAAAAGCATTTCTAAACTGGCCGATGCAGTACACACTGGCTTCAGGAATACTGATAAGGTCCATTTACTGAAAAACATTATGGAAATACCCTGAAGCCAGCAGAAAAATCAGGGTAACCTCTATACTCACAACCTCATTTAAATTGCTGAATTTTTAAAGCCACCATTTTGATATATGTATACATACCTGTGGTATATTTTGAGGAAAACTTTGAAGGTCTAGGCCAATGTCTTTGCAAATAATTTACTTATATAATTTACTCACAGTGAATTTCACTCTTTTTCATCCAAGGGTCTTTTAAGTACTTTTTTAAAAATCAAAATCCTTTTGGCTACAGGATGAACTTTATAGAGTTGATTTTTAACTTCAGTGGTTTAATCTATTTTCCTTGTACAACCACCTTTTCTTAACCATTGTTCCTTTAACCTCAAGTAATATGTATTATCTGATGCTACCATCTTTATTCCTGGCATCCAAAGGCAACAGGAAATAGTAAAAGAACTCAAAATACACTTTCTACATATGCTTTATTGTGGATATAACATTTGAAATGGTCACATTTTTCTCTTCTTTGCAAGTATTTTAATGATACCATTTTAAAGGGACAAAACATCCCTTACACCTCTTTTAGTAAAAAAGGTATCTGTTAATTAAAATATCTTCTAGATACAAGGATCTGGGTTTTACTGACAGCAATTGTATTATTCCTGAGTTATAATTAGCGCTAAGTAGTAGAATTCCTACCATTGACTCAAAGATTTATCAGCTTATGTTTTAACTACATAATGACACCCTTAGGTCAATCCGAGAAATGTTTCTGGCATCTTTGCTCAACTTTATTTCCTTCCTGGGCTTTGAAAATCATTTAAGAATTCCACTTTGTAAGCACTAACATCCTGCCTTGCACTGAGCTCCATAAATCTCTGCTGAATGAACTTTCTGAAAAATATATAAAAAGAAAACAGAAACAAAAGCTACAGTAATTGGGCTACAAAAACACTCGCTTTTTGTAAATACAGAATAGAACCGTATAAATATTATGCATTTTAGGCAGCGTGGAGAAATTTTGTTTTCATTTTTCTATCTTACTGGATAGGAGAATGAATAGAACATAACTAGAGCTGATATTCTTTGTCTAACAAAAATCAGCAACCTGAAACAGGACTACTCTAAGCGTAAGAATGGCTCGATTCATTCTGAAGGAAGTCAAAACGGAGTTTTTAAAAAGGGAAAGCAAATTCATTAATACAAGGTATTTATCCTAGCTTGGTGCTTTTGGACAAGCCGTTAAACCTGACTGCATGAGGCTAAAGGGAACGGGCCCACGTGCTGCAGAGGCTGTGGAAGAGAAGCCAGTGGGATTCTGCATTTGACGGAGCTCTGTAAACTGTAGAGCGATACGAAGCTGTTAGGACGGAAAGGCACTGAGCAGGTGCGCGGTGTAGAGGATGGGAGCACTTCTGGAGTTATCTGAGAAACAATGAGTCGTTGGCTTTCTTAGAGAAAAGGGTTTACAGGGCAGGAAGTGTCCCACAGGTTGAGGTGGTGATACAGGGAGGGCTTCAAGGACAAACTAAAAAGAGATCTTATTTTGTAGGGAATAGGGAGTTTGTGGAATTTCCTGAGTTGGCTGAAAGACATAATGTGGCAGATGCTTTCAGCGTTGCCAAGATTTGGCGACTAAATGGTAATAAGGAGCTTAGTGCCTATAAGGTGTTATGGGGGCCTCTATCATCCTGACTAAACACCATGCAGATATTGTATATTCAGCTAAAATAATCTGTTCAGAAAGTTCTATAGAATCCCACGATCTTCCTGTTTTCAGTAAAACTATTTTCAAAGTAATTTTAACTCCAGTTTCAAGGTGTTTTTTTTTTCGTTTGTTTTGTTTTGAGGAAGATTAGCCCTGAGTTAACATCTGCTGCCAACCCTCCTCTTTATGCTGAGGAAGCCTGGCCCTGAGCTAAGATACGTGCCCATCTTCCTCTACTTTATATGTGGGACGCCTACCACAGCATGGAGTGCCAAGTGGTGCCGTGTCCGCATCTGAGTCCTGAACCGCTGAACCCTGGGATGCCGAGAAGCGGAACATGTGCACTTAACCACTGCACCACCGGGCCGGCCCCCTCAAGGTATTTTTAACTTTACTTTGTGCTGGTGTTGGGCAGATGAAATATTAGGAGAAGGTACCACAACTCCAGGAGGCTGCCTGACTTGATTCTGCTATTTTGTAAATTTGAGTGGTGGAACATGAGGCAGGATGCCGAGGATTGTCATATCTTGGGCCCTCCCAGGTAGTCTGCCATTTGTTTTTCTTTCATCCACCAGAGAATCAGGCTGAAAGACTGGTGTCAGGCTGTCCTGGCCACAGCTGGAGGAGGAGACTGGGTCTCACTTTCCTCTCTTCCTGTTTGGGCTTAAACCACTTTAAGTTCTGGGGCTAAGCAAACATGTAAGCAAAGGTCCTGATCCTTCTCAAAGCCCAGTGAGCCCTTCCCCAAGGATGATGAGCTACTAAACGTTTGCTCCATCAGGGAGTTTAAAGGTGACCGATACCTTGAACCATTTTGGCTTTTAGTTTTCTGGTCAGGGAATTGAGGGATAAAATGACAACCTTAATTTTGGACGTGTTAGGGAATGTACTGAAGGCAGAACTTTCAAATGGGGATATCTATAAGCAACTAGAAATACCTAACTGAAACCGCAGAGAGATGTGTTTTAGATACCTTTTGTGCACCTCTCCACATCCTATTAGCCTATCTTTTGTTTCAGCTCTTGCTGAGCCAACCATTTTGTGTACAGGACCCACTGGGCACTCATAACCTCAGTGTACTGGAGAGTTAGTCTCAAGGGGCAACCCCTGGTCAATGGAGGATGGGAACCAGTACAAATGCTTCCCTCTTCTGTTGTTCATTTGGGTAATTCTGCAGTGCTCCTATTCATTTGTCAACAAGTATCAGTCAGACAAGGCTCAAGTTGCCTGTGGCAGTTGATAATATATTCCCTCCTTCCTTGCTCACTTTCTACTCCTATAGCTTGGTAGCACTTCCCAAAGTAAACTTCCTGCAAACAAGCTCAAATCAAGGAAGCCCACATCACATGCTGCTTTCCAGGAGAAACACCCAGGGCTAGAGATGAAGAGCAGCAAGGAGACAACTAGTAAAATGATGAGTAGATGAATGTCCAGAAGAGAGAACACCAAGAAACAGGGAACCTCCCTGGTTAGTGTTGAGATGGGTGAAAACAGTTAGCAAACGAGACTGATTAATTACTAGTGAGAAATAGAAGAACCGTGATAACAATGTGTAAGCACTGGATAGGCCAAGAGATCAGAGTATTAACACACGTATATTAAGTCTTTCCACATTCTAAATTGGAATCTACCCACTGTCCATTTATTTAGTCTTCTTAGAGTTCTGCTCTTATAATGTCATATCCTGGTTAAGAATTTTCTGGGTGTCATCTCCCTCTCCCTACTACTTCTATGATCAAATATGCAGATGAAAGGAGAGACAGGAAAAGAAAAAAGGAGAAATGAGGTGTGAGGAAGAGAGACAGGATTGCCGACAGGGTCGCTCTTAATAGCAAGGCATAAGAAAATACACATGTTCTGTACCTTCTAACGAGTTTGGGTTAGTAAGTGTTAAATAACCTACTTTCAATTTTCCAGGTTCCTTAGGTTGCTTTCTCCAAATGCCTATTCTATATCCCGTAGAAACATTACCTCTTGGAGCTCTCAATCATCCCTAAAAATAGAAGCTCCAGGACCCCCTGAAATATTAGAGAAAATGGGGTCTTGCTTAACAGCTCAACAGAATGAAGTTGCTGAACTGACACGAACAATGAAAGCCATCAAGAATCTTTTCAATCATCTTGTTAGTGTTTCTTCCCTTATAGGGAAGCTGTCTTTCATGAACGCAAAGAACAAAATGCAGAAAAGTGCTCTCGGATCTTTACCTTGAATGGTTTCAGTACCAATTACATACACCCAGTTAACTGTTCCTTTTTACATTTCCCTTGGCATAAGTGTGTTAAAAAGTGGTCAGAGTTGCTGTCTGCACGGAGTTTTTTCATTGTGGTTTCTCGAAAGGATATAGAAAGCATACTGATGAGGAATGTCCACAGCAACCACAGTGGTAGAATATCAGACTTTCCCAAACGTCACTAGTAGTTTTAGTACACAGTTCATAAAATATTAATATTTATAAAAAGAATTGCATCATAAAATCTGAATGCTACTACAAAACTTTTGCAAATTAGAAAGTTAAGCTTACTTTTAAAGATGTTTTAGAAGTTAGTATTAAGCAAAAATAATTTTATCCTCCCGCAAGCATTTGATAATACTTTGAAAAAATGTACTGATAAAACAAGATAGAAGAATTTAGCTACTGACTTTTGCAAACCTTAAATATTTTCATGCAACAAGGAACACCATAGGTGTGCTTGAGCTAGATTTTTCTTTTATTATACTACGGCAAACTGGTTTGCCATGAGAAACTTCCAGCTTCTCCATGAGATTTGAGGACATGATCCTTTAGCCATCTGGTGTTAAAGAACATACTATTTGATGCTATATTCAGAAATGACTTAAGTATGTTCTAGCTGGGGGGAGATAGCTCCATCTGGGCAGAGACGAATGAATTTTATTAAATTATCATAGCAGAGGCATATTCTTTTCACAAAGAACTTTTGAGTACATTGGGAACAGACAATCCCAATGTAAGTGTGGCTGACTGAGGTTACGTCCCTTCCTTTCTCGTTCTCATGCAGACATTTTTGATGCCATTAACTATAGCGACTCTTGAAGGGAGAGTGGTAAAGGCAGAATGTCATAATTTTAGGGATGAATTGTGAAAGCACATTCATGTTACAATGCCACTCTGTATTTAAAAGATGAAAAAAATACCTCCTGCAGTACTAGTGCAAGTAAAGCTCAGATCTGTAGAAGTCAAACTCCATTTACTGTAGCGGGTATTCTCAAAGGGGGAGGCCGGTTACTGGAGTGGTATCATCTGGGGGCAGTTAGAAAAGAGGGTTGGTCTATGTTTAGTTTATCCACAAGGGGGCAGCATGCTCACAACCATCGGTCCCTACCTACACAGCTCTTAGCTTCACTTCCTAGCATCTCTTTTCCTTTTATCACTGCCTACAGGGAAAGCTGGCAGGAAGGTTTTAGAAAGAAGGCAAAGGGAACGTCATCTAAATTCCCTCATAAGTGTTCTTCAATCACTAATAGGGAGCATTAGAAAGAAAGAGCAAGTGAGGCAGAAAGACACAAATGGAGGCAAGAGCTAAAGTGGGGTGGGGAAAACAGACGAAGGGATGGGAATATGTTCTAATTTCCTCACTCTTATTAATCCTCCCTTCATGACTGATCAAAAAAGGCTCCAACTTTTGTTCCATCTCTTCATCCAGGGAGAGGCCTCACCTAGTTTCTCTCTTTAGCTCCTGGTCTAGTTTCTAAAATCTCAACTTCATTCCTTTGCTTGATCCAACCAGTCCTGCTTTAGGCAACAGGAGCCAAGAACTAGACACCAAGGGATGTCCTTATAAGTGACAAGATTAAGAAACTCGAAGTCCCTACTCCCAGTGTTAGATCTGCTGAAGAAGATACGTATGTTCCTAAGATGCTGGGTTGGCGCTCTGAACACATTTTCTGCGAGAGATGTTTTCCCTAATACAGTTAGGGTGTATGATACTGTTAGTCCAGTTTTTAGGTATATTACTGGGCTAAATACAGTCTTTTATGGCCTAATTTGGGACTCTAACCACCAGGGGTGCTATTAAAAACAATCACCAGTAATGGTATAGGAACCAAACCAACCAGGATGCCCTTTCTGTGTCTTACAGCTGACTATCCAGATGGTCGACTACAATAAACTATGGAAACTTGTTACTCCAGTTTCAAACAAATGATTTACATTTGGCGCTACAGAAACATTAGGAACTCCTAATCATCAAATACTTTTCCAGGAGGGCCACATAGTTCTAAAACTCATGCTCAATCTGGCCTGTTCTGAGAAGAAAGGAAAATATATCAAGATATTCTCTTTTCCCTCACTTTCAAAGAACTGTAAGACACTCCATTCTTCAGAGGAGGAGATGCCATTACCATTGCTGATAATCTCGAATTTTCTTCCAACTTCCTGGCAAGTACAGAGCCATTGCAAGATTCTACTTATGGCTTTCCTCCCTCTCTCCTCTATATTCTGCTAGGCAGAGGAACAAACCAGGAAAAAGCTACTAAGTGTTAAGCCCATTCCATAGAAATATTTTAGGATGAAATTTGCAAGTTTCATTTAAACTATAATCAAAAGTTTCTCTAATATTCAGTGATAATTAAGCTGAATGAGAAGAAAATGAGTTACTGATGTTACATATTTATTCATTTGCTAAATAAAATCTGGATGAGGTATATAAATTATCCAGTTAGGATTGTTTTTGTTCACAGGTTATACTTTGGGGTTTTCTATCTTAAAATTCACAAAAACGACAAATAAACCTAGTCTAGTCTTAATAACTGTAGACTTTGAGCCGTCTACTAACTGGGCTATAAGAGCATAAACCAACAATAATAGCATACTTCAAAATGAAATAAAAAAGAGAAGAAAATTCTACCATATGATTAGCCTTGTTTTTGCTATTTTAGAAAACACTTCAGTACATGACTTGCGCTCATATGGTGATAATTAGAAACCAAATTATATTGCTCCAAGTCAAGATTTTTGGATTGACTGTATATAAGTAAATCTTCAGAATTTCAGATAAGCCATTTTCATTTTTTCTTTGTTATAAGCATTCCAGTAATATCAGAAATGAATTTACCTCTGAAGCAACTCAGAGACAACCCTTTGTTCCTATTCCTCATGAACAGTGATAGGGACTAAGAGATTTTAAATCAAGTAAAAATTTTCTTTTGACTACTGTGGAACCTGACAAGGGGTACGAGGAAGATTACGTTTTGTTGCTGGCCTTAGGTTATTCTGATGATTTATTTGAGCAAGTGGAATAAATGCCGAAAGTGAGTTATCAATTAGTACATATTCATTTGGTATGAAATATAGCGTAAAATGTGACCACAGCCTTTTCCTTTGACTTTCAGATTTTAAAATCTATTTTCCAATTTGTAGTTATAAAACTGATGAATCAATTTATAAATCCAGGCAACCAATAATGCCTATAAAAACAACAGACTTGGTAATCTAAAATAGGTTACTGGCAGTAACAAGATTAAAAGCTGGAAATGTTTGAGCTGGATGAAAAGTTTCACTGAAATTCAAAATTAGCAAGAATTCTTTTTATATTATTTAATAACCTTACTACTGATATAAAATATAGGACAGTCCAAAAGTAAATATTTCATTTATATTAGATGCAATTGTCTGAAACCATAAAAATTTTTGATTTACTTAAAGAGAGATTTTCTTTAGGAAACCTTAAGGATATTTACATTCAGGTGTATTTGAGTTTCTGGGCAAAGCCGCCCATGTTGCTGTATTTTATCTGATTAATATCTAAAAATGGCTCAATGTGTGTACCATCAGAAACAGTCTTATTTCAATGAATATTAGCATTCAATCAATCAAATTCTATAATTCTCATTATCACAAAATTTAAAAATTGGAATAACAGAACTTTATTTCAGGATCTAACATAAGAAAAAGGGCAATTAATGGAAAACCTCTGCTGACATGTTGAGAGAAGAGGGACGGTCAATAAAAAGTCGAGATTTTTAGAGGCCATCTGTAGGACCACCAGCCTGGTGCAATACGAAAGGCTCCAAACAGCAGCAGAGCGTTGTCTCGTCTGGGTGAGAGGATGGCCCGAAAGACCAGGAAGGGCTCAGCTCTGTTCACTGGGCCACTAGGAGTCAGACTCCACTCACAGCACTGACGGCAAATACATTCACTAACAAGAAACGGCAGAGGATGCTTAGAGAGAAGGGATGGGAAGAAACCTCAACCGATGTGGGGCACTTAAGTCAAGGGAAGAAACAGAGCTTGACCTGGGAAAGGGAGTTGAGGAGAAGCATCTTAGCAAATGGTGGTATTTCCTAAGATTTTCTAAAGTTCTGTGTCTCCGCAATTCCAATTTTTGATTCATTGAGGTGAATAATAAATTACAGAAAACACTAGGTTTATTTCCAGAGACAGATAACTTCAGATTCACATTTATCTACTGTCTTCTAAACAATTTTTGTAATATTCCATTCTTTCTCAGAACTCTCTCTAGCTTTACAGATGAGGGAGCTTTTAAGAAAGTTCTTTCCCATGTATCTTAGAAGCTTTCTGGCAGTATGGAACTTTGAGGGAAGACTAATTTTACTATTTTATTGGCTAACACGTCTTTATTAGACTGCTTTCAATGTGTACAAGGTAGACTGTGGTTAAATTTCAACAGCACCAGTCTGGAGTGAAGATGAAAATTTGGATTCACGAAATGCCGATTTCTAAAGCATTCCAATATGCGAAGTCATGAGGAAAACATTTCGTGGGAAAATAACTAAATTACATATTAACAAAAGTATATTTCTGTTAAAAATTAAAAGAAAAATGATCAAACATCTTTTAAAGGGTTATCCTAATGCAAAATCCCTCTTTAAATCTAACTAATTTAAAGCAGGACATTATTATGTTGTCTCAAACAGGCAAATATAAATATGTAAACATGTGTCTTAAAACATTTTCCAGAGTAACCTTCCCATTGGGTAAAATATTCAAGTTTGAACATTTTGAAACAAGCTAAAACAAGTTTTAGCTTAATTTATATTTAAAAAAAATGCATTCACTGGGGAAGAAATTCTACGTTTAAGAACATATCAAAAATTCTCATCAAATTAAAATTAAGCATGAATAGTGAATTTTATAAAAACTAAACAATGGGCGCGTCAGTCCTTGTTCATGAACTGCCACTCACACTTCTGAACGTTCACTGTAACCAACTACACTCATTGCCACCACTGAGATAATGCTAGAACGGCAGGTCGTATAGAACCGACTCCACATAGTTGACCAAAGACCAAACATGGGAGGAGGGGGAGGACAAGGAATAAGGACACACAACTAAAAATTATCTTCATTGCAAATTTCACGCCGTTAAACTCCCCTTTGGGGCTAAAGAGCACACTACTGCTCACCCTCCTTCCATCCTTCCAACAAGGCATTCACAGCTTGGTGTCTATTTCTTTAATTAGGTCAACTCCAAGCTGGGATAAGCCTCGAGGAGTGTGAGTTTTCTTGGGATAAGAAGAAACTGATCTAGAGAATCCAGGCTCTCAATTGCAGATGACCCAGCACTTGGATCCCTCTTTACCTCCACAACTGTCCTTTCTACCTGTTTATTATGGTATTCCTGAATTCACCTGGTTAGGGATTTCTTATTCTGCCACTTGTAAAAGTCATGCTCTTAACTCAAAATGACTGAAATCTCTAAGTAGTCTGAAAAACTGTACTACACTTAAAAACTTGTATTAGGTATTATAAGTAAGAAAATTCTACAAATCCCACCTGATGATCCAAATATATGGTGTTCCTTTGAAGATGATGTGAAAGAATTTCATTCTAGTAGGCATCAATCAAGAAACAAAGGGATAGAGAAAGAGGGTGCAGAATTCAGGAAAAGGTCAATTTCGAAGTAAGAAAAACAGGTACTTTACCACAACCTATAAAATCACAGCACAAAACTTTCACACACATGCTCCCCTGTAAATGGGACAGACGACATATTGAATTATTATAAAATTACACTCAATTTGAGAAATAAAGTAGACATGCATATAAGCTGAAATATTAAGCAGAACAATCCTTCAAATGTCTTTAAAGCTTTACATGTTCATTCTTTTCTGCAATATAGTCCTGGATGTTTCCCATATAACCAGATGCTATTAAACCCTTTGAGAAATGTCTACCTGCGTTTATTCTTTTAATCAAGAACAAAAGAAACATCTTAAAATTAATCTTGGACATTTAAAAGGCAGGATCATTAAAACTATAATCAATTTTCAACTTACTACTTTATGGGAAATGATAGGACTTTTCAATATCTGCTTTACCAGATGTGGAAGTTACAGTATTCAGTGAACGACAACATGAAAGTCTGTATGCATTTCCTTCCTCGCAACCAAAAGGGGGTGGGTGAGTGAGTGGGTGGAAGGCTAAGAAGAAATGCATCCTGCCTGTATTTTCCTTTAACAATGTAGAAAGAAGTTAATTCTCAAAGGGTCAATATGAGATCCTGGTGTAATGGCCGCAATGATAGGATGGACTCATGCTCAACACTAACGACACTGATCCAACTGATTAATGAATGACTCAAAATAAGTGACAATGGCAGACGACACAGACAAATCTCTTCATAGCTGACCTTTGGGCTGTGGGCCTCAAGTTTGAGCTGCATGAGCTGTGCTAACGTGTGCTCCCGGATACTACTCAGTTCAGCTTGCTGCCGTCTCAGCTTTATTAGCAGCAGCGTAAGCTCCTCTGGCTGAAGGAGTACAATTTAAGAATCCAAACAGTGGAAAACAGATTAATTGTTGTCTTAAGTGACAGATATTAAACCAAGATTTCTTGGCAAGTTTCCTCTTATGGTTGACATCAAACATAGTGCCTAGACACTATGATGATAGGTCCTACATAAATGCATAGATATCTAGAGAAATAGAAGGAACAGGGTTACTTTAAAAGATACAGCAAAACAACAGTATATCAAGGCATTTTCTCAGAACTCATGAGAGAATATTTAAATGTTAAGCATAAAAAAACACAGTGCCAAAAAACCATTATAAAGGTTTGCACATAAAAGCTATTAAAAGATTACTATTAAAAGATATTTTAATAAGATGTTTAAAAATGACACCTAAGACTTTTACAGCAATAGAACAATACCTGCACGTCCAACATTCTATTTTAGAGAACAGAAGGTAAATAAAAAGAATTAAAATTCATGTAAAACTTGGATGATATGTTCACATCTTTGAACTCGGTACCTGGAATCTATTAATTGCTTCCCGGTTATATTTTAAACGTCACTGTTAGCGCTTTCACAGGGTATATTAAATGACCAGAAGATCAATTTTTTCAGAAAAATTTTTTTAAGAAAAAAAATCTATTTCATATACACAGCAAGTTTCCATGGTGCATAAACCCTCCTTCCACACTCTGAGGAAAGCAGAGAAGCTTCTGGTTCCTGAGTGGTTACAGTGATCCCCAAATTTATTTGAAAATAAATTTTCGAAGACAGAATTCCTTAACAGGCCAATCTGATATATTTTTCTTTGTTAGAAATGCAGTAAAGTATGGTCACTGGCAGTCTTACAGGCCATAAAATATTATATTTGGTGCTTCTCTGCACTTCGTTATGATTAAAAATTGCAGACGGGCCCGAGGGAGGCACTGCTCACGTGAGGGCGACAGCACGCCCTTAAAAAAAACTTCCCCGCCAGAAAGTGCTCCTGAGGCGGCTTTATTTTCTCTACACCGCAGCATCACACGACTTCTCTTCTGTTCATTTGCTGTTGCTCATTATTTTGCATACTTTTTTTTTTAGGGACAGAAATAATGTTTAACTATTTGAAGTTACATTAAAAATTTTTGCCTTCAGGTGAGAGAAGTGTCAGAAGTAAATCACAGTCACTACTGGATTCTTTAGATAAAACAGAGCATCTATATAGATGAGACAACAGTCTTTTATGCTAAACAGTCAAAGAATGTGTGTGTGTGTCTGTGTGTCACTTAAAGAAGAGACTCCATAACAGGAAAATAGCTGCTTTTGCTTTGAGGCCAGCCACACACCCTGTGACCTCATGACTGTGGGATGGTCCATGTCTTATGATCATCGTGTCAAGCTCTGAGGTCTTGCCAGGGAGAAGGCAGTGTGGGGTCAGGGATTGAGATATTCTAAGAACCAGAGGGATATTTGACAGAAATACCAAAAGAAGAAATCTTGAAATTCTGCTTTATTATTTATGCAGTTAAAAAGATAAAGAGATTTTTAAAAGGATGAAAGATTCCAATAAGTTTGCTAGATATTTAAATTTTGAAGCAAAATAAAAAAGCGGCACATATGACCCCTAGAGAAGTAGGAGGTGGTAAACAAGTTTTATCCTAAGTATCCACTAGAGGGAGCAATGCAGAAGAGAAAATTTCATTACGTAATATGTAGCATTATCTTGTTATTAACGTCTTTTTGTCAGATCAACAGTATAATATTTAAAATTTGCAACATTTGAAAGTTTTTAGTTTTAGTCAAGCAATATATATATAACCCTTAATAAATAAACCACAAGTAGTTTTAAGCCAGGAAATCTTCCTTAGATATAAGCATGTAAAAGATGAAAGATAAAAAGAATGTTTGCAAAATGCATACAAGATGAATTTGTTTTGACTACTGCAGGAAGAGAATTTTATGTTACTCTATTTAGTTTTTATTTTTTTGAGGAAGATTAGCCCAAGCTAACATCTGCTGCTAACTGTCCTCTTTATGCTGAGGAAGGCTGGCCCTGAGCTAACATCTGTGCCCATCTTCCTCTACTTTATATGTGGGATGCCTGCCACAGCATGGCTTGACAAGCAGTGTGTAGATCTGCACCCGGGATCTGAACCGGTGAACACCAGGCCGCTGAAGTGGAACGTGCGAACTTAACTGCTGAGCCACCAGGCTGGCACCAGGAAGAGAATTTTAAATAATAAACAACTATATAGGTCCTCAAATCACATCTTCACAGAAATTGAGACTACCTCCTGATATTAAAGCATAGTTCTCGAAAAAAGAATGCCATTAAAATAGAATGAAGTGACGAAAAGCCCTCTTTTCTCTTTAATTTGAAGAATAATAGTGTCCTGGTAATATAACTCCTTCCCAATTTGAACATAACACTGATAATGAAATGAAAATGTTAAGTACTTGCTTGAACCTAGTGTTTTTATAGTCTCTCTTTCTCTGCATAAATATGTAAATCAGTTTCTTTCCTCGCTCTAAGTAGTTAATCTATACAAAAATCCACAGGAGAAACTTCTTAATAGGCCTGTAGTTTGACTACACATGGCTGCTTGCTGGATTTATTCCTCTAATAAACTATTCCAACTTCTGTTTTAAGGATGAGGGAATTAACTACTAACAAAGTAAAGAAAACCACCCAGGTCATGCAATAAACCTTGAAAATATAATCTTATATTTAGGGAGTCAGACATTTAGGGAGAGGTATCCAGTAAGATACTGCAATGGCTACAGGATTCCAAATTCTTCTGATGAGCATCTCTTCCACAAAAGTAGTAATGGTTTTTCTTGGGAGGCACGTCTCTGAAAATTCAAACTTAGAAGCTATGTCAGATGCATGCGATCATGTGTAGCACGTAAATAAAACCTGATATGGTAAATAAAGATATCATACTCACCGTTTTGCCTTGGAGGCTCTGGGGACTAACAGACTGTGAAGTCAGGCCAGCTGGCATTGACCTCCTGTCAGGCACATAGACATGCTAAGAAATAAAGGCACAGTATAAACTCCGTGGTCAACGTCAGCGATGAGAAGTCTTAAATTTATATTATAAAATGCCACTTACAAAATGCTTACGAAAGAAGACAGAACTAAAATTTCTTGACTAAAATACAGATGCTCAAGAACAGAGTAATTCTATATAATCCGGCTCAGTGGTTCTCAAACTTACTGGTCTCAGGACCCCTTTATATTCTTCTTCTTTTTTATTTTGGTGAGGAAGATTGGCCCTGAGCTCCTATCTGTTGCCAATCTTCCTCTTTTTGCTGGACAAAGACTGCTGCTGAGTTAACATCTGTGTAAATCTTTCTCTATTTTGTATGTGGGACGCTGTCACAACATGGCATAATGAGCGGTGTGCAGGTCTGTGCCCGGGATCTGAACCTGTGAACCCTGGGCCACCGAAGCAGAGGTGGCAAACTTAACCACTATGCCATTGGGCCGGCCCCAAGACCCCTTTACATTCTTAAAAAAAAAATTTAGTGACAACAGTGGCATTGTTTTACAGTTTTGCAAATCTCTTTAATGTCTGCCTAGATTTTCATATTTGCTTCTGTATTCAATATGTTGTGATAATCTCTTTAAGTGGAAATACATGAAGAAAATCTACCCTTGGAAAAGGGAAGAGAACTTAAATAACTTTTCTGGATAAGTTTAGCTATGCATCTTTGAGATTGCAATAAAGCTGGAAAAGTGGTATTTTCTTAAAGGTTAGTTGCAAAGCAATATCTGAAACCCTATCAATGAACTTCTCATACTTTGTTACATTAAGACCCATTGGTCTATTTGCACTTTGAATGAATCTTTTACCCATCCATGATCTGGTAATAGCAAACACTGCTCATGTGGAAAATACTGGTTTGGTGACTTATGCAGACTTCCAAATGTGGACACACACTAGTATACAAATAGCAGTAACTCACATTTGTTAATACCACCGCTGATTTTTAAGCACTAGAAAACTGTCAATCTCATGGCGGCAGGTACAAGATTTTCAAATTCTAATTTTTGTTTGAAAGCTCAGATGTTGTCATCAGCAACACTGTCAGTTGTTTCCCTTGAAGTGACAGGTTAACATTTCACTCTGAGAAGTGTCTGTCAAATACCAAGTATGAACAACTACAGTTAGCCTGTCATTCGTCCTTTCAAGTAAAAATGATGTTTCATGAAAAAAGGAGCTAGTCCAGCTTGCAACTCAAAGAATCACCCAAGTGTTTTCCTGTGAGACAATCTTTAGGACTTTGGTATGCAACAGAAATGCTTTAAACACATTTCTCACTTCATCACACAGACTATTAAAATGATATGTAATAAAAGGTGGAGATTGAATAAAATTATCTTTTACTGTTTCATCAAAGGGATTCTTAAGTGAAATTGCTACTTTATTTATTTTTATCTCAAGTATGTGTCAGTGAAGCATACAATGACCACTAGTACAGTCTGGAGCCACTCCCTTGCTTTATGCTAAGGTGCCAGTACTTTTACCCACCATTGCTTATCCCCTATTAGAAAATGGTAACACAGTGAATAATGCTTTATTGTTATTACAAAACATGTTGAATTTACTTACAGACTCCCTGAGAGGGTCATGGGGACTCAGGGGTCTGTGGATCATACTTTGAGAACCACTGATCATATCAAGGAAGCTGACAGGATAGTTTGAAAGAAAAATCTGGCAACGCTGGAGCAGTTTTTTGAGCGGAGGAAGAGGAGGAGACGTTTAGCTGACTGGCAACTGGATAGACAGCACACCTTCACCTCATATTTGTTGTTGAAACAGATGATAAATCTTGGGCAAGAATATGAAAACTACTAACAACCATGAGAATGCTTTTCAGCCACACACTAAATTGTATTAGACCAGTTTTTTCTTGAATATTGTGATCATTTTTATCAAACACGATTTAGCCTTTGGATGTACCAAGTGACAAAATATCGAACTTTGTTACAGTGGAGTTCAAAGTGAGCCTTCTTTTGGTGAGGCAAACTAAAGCTTCCTCCAAAGGAAAATTCTTGATTGATTGATTAATTTCTAACTAACATTTATTTATGGAAAAATCAAGGAAATGCTTTATGCAGTGATGTCACTGAAGGATTCAGCCTGTCACAAGGATAAGAAAAGATGCATTTTAAAATGGTAAAAAGCAAGAAATACTTTAGCATTACAAAGAAAATGAGAGAAAAATTCCCTTTCACTTTAGGACAGACATTACAGAACTGGCTGCATATAGGCTGATTGATCAAAACAACTGCTTTAGCATCATGAAAAGCTGATCGATACAAAGCACTCCGAATTCACTTCAAATAATCGACTAAGCAAGGCGTAAGCCAACTCACAATACAAATTAAAATATGATCTCAGTCTGTATCTTAATTTTTAAAACATATAAATACTAATAAGCATTGTTACTCTAATATTAAAGTGGGTATCTAAGCAGGTATTTCAATATGCCATATATTCAGCTGGTTAGAAGATGAAGCTGCACTTTGATCTTAGCAAAGAACAGGATGAGCCTGACACAAGAGTGCAGGTACGCTGGAAGAGGGCAGGTGTAGAATTGGCAAGTGTGTCAAGAGCCAATAAAAATGCATGCGGTCTTAACCTACATGCAAAGTTGATGAGATCTGCTATCAAGCAGAGAAGAATGCATAATGCATCTGCTCCAAAGAACTCTTTCCGTGCTCCTGAGAGATGAAGCGTTGCAAGCTTAGGTTTTATACAGGAGATTTTGACATTGCAGATTACTCTTCCTTAATTCTTAAAACCAAAAAAGAAGGGCTGCCTTGCTTACCTCCTCCCTATTTGTCGCTCACATTTAAAGAACAGAGTGCTAGAAATAAAACCCAGCATCCGCACAGCAGAAGTTCCCACGGGATTAGCAGATCTTTTACCTTAGGGTGATGGGCCCTGTGCCTGCGGTCTATCGTCACATCTCCTCTCTGAATGGGTGAAGACACTTCTGATCTGTAGGTTCGCTGAGGGGAGTATCCCTGATAAGCAGCAATTGACCCATGGGAAGGTGATGTGGGAATAGAGTGCATGGTCTGGTCAGAAATATTAACCATGGTTTTAGGACTGGTCAAAGTGCCATGACGAGGGAGGGTGCTCTGCTTATTATAAAACTGACGCTGCTGCCATTCGTAAAGCTGCCACATCGTGTCATCTCTCATTGATCTCCGCTTCTCTTCCACTCCAGGTCCTGCTATTTTGTCATGAGTGGAGGGCGTCACGCTGCAGATACTTTCAGGCCTGGTCTTGCTGTTTCTTGGGAGAGTTCTATAACCTTCAGGGTAGCGGGCCACGATCTGGGCTCTGTGGCTTGGCATATTTCTTGGTAGTGTTTGGTAAGAAATTACTCTAAAATAAAAGAATAATTGAAATGTAAAAATAAAGGAGAGAGTGGTTTTCTAGATTCTAGAGTACATTTTCTTTTCTTCTGGCATGTAAAATATACATTAGGACTTATTTTTCAAAAGATCAAAATATTATACAAGTTATAAATTTGATGGATTCAATACATTAAGTAAACAGCATCCATGTTACTTACATAAAGCCTATTAATTCCACACAATGTGCAGTTTGGTTTAAAGAAGGAAAAATGTTAAACTTCTTTCAGAAATAAGAATGTTCAAGATCTAACCTCAAACCTGTCTCCATATCTTATTTGTTTTTATATAAATAAACTCCTAGAATGTCATTTTCATACATTTCACCAGCACAGTTGCATAGGATTTCTGTGTATGCATGGGATATTGAAAGTGTTTGGTTGTGCCTATGGAGCATGAAGACAGGAAATGAACTAGTGCAGGTGTATGTGACAACTCTGCTGCGCCATCTCCCTCAGACAGCATGACTATGGGAAGAAGCACATCAGTAGATTTCTGGTTGGAATAAATAATTTCCCTTGATAACTTTCCTTAATTTGAAAAATAAAAATGACTTGAAGCTAAAGCTCAAAATTCAATTATTTACAGACAAAATACTTAAACATGACAACATTTCAGATATAAAACTGCAAATCTTAGGAATTTTACAATGTTTCTGACATAGAAATTAATATTTCATGAATGGTAATCAACATTTGTGGGGAGCTTTTTAAAGCAATGCAAAAAATTCCTTATGTATATTAAGCATTTAAAATAAAGTTCTTTTAAAATGCTAAATGTTTAGATATGAATATGTAATGACATATTACTAAGCATAGATTATTTCAGTTTCCTAAAATGAAAGAATAAAATTTCAGTTTATGATTTTTTAAAAAGACAGTGATAAAAATATCTTTTTTGAATTTATCAAAACTGTCCTTGTGCTAACTTCGTGCTGGGTCACACATATTATATAAAAAGGATTTTAAAAAGTCAATTGAAAACTCTAAATAAAGTTAGCATTTGTCTTTCCCTATTACCTTCAGAGGTAAGTATAAGGTATAATTACAATTCAAATTCTAAATGCAAACATAACCTTTTAACAATAGTAACCACAATAAAATCTAGATTAAAAAGAACAATATTAAATCACAAGTATTCATCTTATGCACCATCTTCTTTGGCATAAATTTACATCCTAATATCATATCTAATTCAACGAACCAAACATGTGGGAAAGCTGGGACCCCATAAACCCAGGTTTCCTGATCTCTTCTTTCTATGTTTAGTTAGTACCTTTCTCCTGGTTAGTTACTGTATCTTCGCCATAGAGTATACTTGGGAATTGTGCATGCATAATTGCATAATATTTTGCTGCTTCCTAATGGGTGGTAAAATGTCAAAGATGTTGGTGATTACATGGGCCAGAAGACTCGATTTGTAAGTTACTTGACCATACTCTTAAGAATCTGGGCAGCCCGGGCTGATAATCTGGATATCAGAGCTCTCTTTTGACCCAAAGACTGCTCTCAGTAACAATGCATAAATACTAATGTATTATAAAAAAAAGAGATTTCATTATGATCAGACGTAATAAATTGGGTGCATCCTGGGCTATGAGCCATGGTAACAACAAAAATCCCTGCACAATTTGTACCTACTAGGGCAGTAAAATTACGTTACCTTCATACAAGTGAGAGAACCTCATGTTAGATACACCTTTTTGTGGCTTAAAACACCCACAGAGGGGATCCAGTTTTGAATAACAGAGCAATACAGTGGAAAAAAGCAGTTGATCAAAACGAGGAAGGCTAAGTTTTGATTCTTGCCTTCCTACTAAGTATGGAGACCTTAGATGAGTTACTTACATCTTTTGGGATTCACACAACAATAAAGTGTGTGTTTTGTGGGGTGGGTGGGAGAGCATGAGGGGAAAAGACCAAGACATCATATTCCTTTTAATATTTTGGTTAAGAAAGAGTTAGTGAGCCAGCTAGAACTAGAATGCAGGTCTCAATTCCTTTTCATTATGCCAATGATTCCCAAACTTTTGTACTTACTGAAAAAGTAAACTAATCCTTGTATTTTAAAAACTTTGCCAAAAGTATGGAAATTATTTTTTAAAAACCTACTTTACTTTTTTTATCACAATGATTTAACTAAAAATAAAAAGATACCCTCCAAATTAGGAAGGGCATAATCTTAAAGTGCTAGGGTTCTTCATATGCTATCAAAATCTGGCCGAAACCTTCTGGGATTTGGTTTTCTCATCTAGAAGATGATTTGATCATAAAGTTATTTTAAAGTTCTAAAATCCCATGTCTTATTTTGTACTTGAAATATTTCCAATTCCTTCAACCATTCCCCCTAAGCTAAATTTCCTTCATCATGCTGGTTGTTCGTCAGCTTTTCAAGCCTGATTAAAACAGCCCTGTTCAAAACTAAACAAAACCTCCCAACCCAAGAACCACTGCAGGAAGCCCAACCATCTGATGACCCTAGGACTGGAGTGAGGGAGAAAAGTACCCAATACTCTGATGAAATCAGTATAAAGAGTTCAATTCTTTGCTGCTTTCTCCAGGTATATTTCCTATTTTTTTTCCCTGCCTAGTCTCCCTTCCTATCCTCACCTTCCCTGTTAACACGAAAGCAAGAAAGTGGACAAAGTCTAGAGTTGGCCACCCCATGGCTATCTGCTCAGAAAGTGCGTCAGCAGGGGAAGTTGATTCCATCCAAGAAATTCTGCTCTAGCACTAAAGCAATTTACCCCAACATACCATGGTTTATTTGGTCATTCATAAATTCAAGAAATATTAGAGTGACCTTAATAAGCAAAAGGCTCTGGATTAGGCACTGAACTGTATCCCTGAAGCATACACGGACAATATAAATGATGATAACTTTATATATTGTTTGGAAATCAGTGAAAAGATCATTAATAATCATATAAAGAAGGGGACGTACATTGTCAATCTAAAACACACTAAAAACTGCCTATAAACAAATGTTTAAATTCCATTTAAGAAAATCTAATTATACCAAATACCTCTATCAGAGCTCTGAAGCATTCATACCATGTGAGCTGGTTCCTGGTGTAGAGATGTATACTGAACTTGAACTGTCCACCTATCATATGATCATTAGCAGCTGCAGGCTATTTTCCTACTAAGCTTGGCTAACTAATGACTACAAAATTTAAAAGGCTCTTCTGCCACCTTTGGAACCACTTTTGGGGAACTTTAATAAAAAATCAGGTTATTATCAAGTAAGTTTATTTTTATCCCATATATTCTCCTGCATTTTGATACCTGTTTTTCAAAAGCTATGGTTTCTTTCAGTGGTTTTCGCCAAAGAAATTCAAATTAAGCAAAGTGTGACTTCCTTTTAAGTGAAAGCTTAAGAAATGAACACTGTGAGCTCCTTCAGCAGGTTTAGGGCTCCGTTCACCAGCAGCTGCCTGTCACACACCATGAAAACCCTGTCTCTGTGATTATGCCATGCAGAATAATGGCCTAAGGCACCAGACATCTCAGCAGGGCCTGCCACCTCACAAAGGAACTGAAAGGCTCTGTCCGCAGGTGCAGGGAACTCCTATCTGACCAAATATTAAACTTCTTTTCTTTCCATCAGAACTTTAATAATAAAAGCAACCCTCTCATAAGTGTTGCAAAATCAATTATTCCACGAACTACCATTACGCTTCTTTCCACCAATAAAAATGATTTTATTACACAACATCACTATTTTTTAAGTATGAAATTTATATAATAATGTAGCTAATATAGCTCAGTGATCCAAATGGGACTGTAGCCGTGAACCCGAAGGAGCAATGTGGAGAAAATCTTAGCTCAAAATAACCGAAGATCAGCCTGCGGAAGCTGCAGGGCTGCATTCAAAAGAAAAGGTCAGTGACAGCCTTTATGTATGTTAAATATCCCCATCAAGGGACCTAAAAGTGCTTAGACACATATGTAAGCCCCAAAACTTAAAAAACAAACTTCCAGATATTTGTTGAACCCCTCTGACTACACACTTTCAACCTTAAGAAAATATGATTTACTTCAGGAAAAGCGATTCCACTAAGAAGTGAGATTTAATTTGCTGGGTAGAGATTCAGGGAATCTTCTAGCTGGGATTTTTATTATCGTTTCCCTGAAAATGATTACCTTAATAAGTACTTCTAAACATCCTTTCATTTGTTTTTTTCCAGAACTATCTCTGGCCTCTCTTCTGTCTAATCAAATTTCATTTTTGAAACAGAAAATGTTTCTCCCAACTCTCCCTTGGGAAAATTAGGAAAGTGAGGCGTGAGGGTGGGGAAGAAGAAAATGGAAGTGAACAACATATCACAGAATGTTTCTGCAGCCTGGCTGAGATAACAAAAGATAAAGCCAAGCGGACCCAGGACTCTGAGCTGCACTGCTGAGAGAAAAGAGACTGCCTGACAACCGCAGACGTCAGCCATGACCGCTGAGAAAACTGGAAGGACATTCCTGTACCTCAGAAGTTTCACTATTAAAATAGTTAATCTTCATTTAATCTTAATAGTAACGTCATTGTTTTCTACTACTGAGAGGTAAGTGTTACAATAACTCTTCGGTTAATTTTTATGCACACTCGTACATTAAAGTACTTTCAAAGTTTTGCATCACCAAATTCCCACCTAATGAGAGAACAATTTCTCAGCCACAGGCTCCTAGTTTCTTCCATTTCCTCTGGCCTTTATTTTTGGTCTCCTTTGTAGGCCCCTTCATCCTTTTTTTCCTTAACTGTAAATGTTCTTTCAGCTTCTCCCTTTGAATCTTATTTCATCCAGCCACCTGCTGAATTAATTTATCTACTCTCATTCTTACCTTTAAGGACTTCTGCTACAACGATGATGCCCCAAACCTTATTCAAGTCCAGATCTCTCTTCAGAGATACAGACAACAGGCGCCTCAAATTTAACCCATCCAATCACTCATTACCTTCTCTCTTCCCAAATCTTTTCTATGCAGTGAAAGGCACCAGACAACCCTTGATAACCACGCCAAAAAGCAGGGTGTCATTCTTGATTTCCCCCAGCCACTCAAACTAGACTTGAGTGAGACTACTTTGCAATCAAGCACATCCGACCACTCAACTAGTCTTGTCAGTTACTTCTTGAATACATCCTCTTCCTCTCCTCGTTCCACTTACTCCATTTTTTTTGAACTTTCTCCAATTCATTCTCCAGATTCTGCAGCTGGAGTGATCTTTCTGAAACACCACTCTCTTCTGGCTTTTTTCTCTCCAGCCTTATTTCTCATCTATCATCACAGCAGTTAGTTATACCTAAGCCATAATGGATGTCTGTGGATTCCTTTCCCTGTTCCCTGTCAACTCTGGAATTTTGCATATCTAAACCAAGATAAGTATACTATCCTTTCTATCTCAACTTGTATTTCATCTCCTCCAGAAAGGTTTCCCAGAATCCTGAGATTGTGTTGGTTGTCTCTGAAACACATTCTTACAGCATTCTGTTCTTCCTTCACTGCATTTGTCACAATACACTGCATCTGCTTCTTTTACTCTCTCCTCTACTAACTAGGTAAGAATCTCTGTGAGAGAAATCTGGACTAAATCTTTTCACTATTTTACTTTCTGGTCCCATGTTTAGCACATAGTAGTTATACAATAAATACATGAAAGAACAAGTGTGTGTATGAATGAATAAATGCTTGGATGAATAAATATAATTCATGTGCATTACGAGTTTAAGAAAGCCAAGGAATGAGACTGAGAATGAGAGAGCATAAGCCTTTACTGTCTTCACATTACTCGTCTCAGGAGATCCTTGCATTGCACCAAGCTGCAGAAGCTACTAATGGAAGACAGTCAGAGCAGGGTGGTGGGGAGAGTGAAGACAAGTTTTCATTGGGGGTGGGGTGGGGGGGAGAAAGAGTGGGACTAGGTCTTGCTCTCTTCCTCATCCCAAACAAACGTGGTCTCTACCCACAGCCTAAGCCTTCCCTTGTGCAAGGCCAGGGAGGATGACTCCTCGCCATTAACAAAGTTGGGTGATAGAACAATGGGAGACAGAGAGAAAATACATCTGATTACTATGAAGAAAAGATATAGCAATGAAGCTGTTAACATCTAAAACACAATTTAAACTAATACTTTTAATCAGTATCTCAGAAACCAATCTCCACCAACACAGCATGAAAGAAACCCGGGTTCATAACACATAACGACAAGACACTCACCCCCTGGCTTCTTCTTCGTGACCCCTCCCCTTCTGGATTTTAATCCACTGTTCCAACTGTTGCATTGAATTCGTTCTCTGTATGACTCGATCAACCTCTGTGTGTAAGGGCCCTGCATTTGGGTGGTTTCCACCTCTAAGATCTGCCAGGCTAACATTGACTGTTTTGCTCTCTGAACTATTCACATTGACTGGCCTGTAGTGTCCAGCCTGAACTGGGCATGTTGACCTGCTCTCATATTCAGATGGCAGAGAATTCAACTTTACGCTGTTAATTTTTGTTAAAGGTCTATCTTGACCATCCTTCTGAAATCCGTATTTTTCAGCTTCTAATGCCTTTTTTTCTTCCGTTTTGCTTATTTCCTTGTTTTTCTGGTTATTTTGGACCTCTGGTTTAATTAGCACTCTATGGTTGGGAAAGTTATTGATTTCTTTAGTTGGTGCATTTTCAGATGTAATCTTGTCCACTCTGAAATCAGAGAAGAAAATCATAGTAAGTTAGGTGAAAACTTGGCACATGTTATTTCTGGGATTCAATCTAGGAAAAACATAAAATTACCTTTGACTCTACGAAAAAAACACAAAGGGTCACAGAGGACAAATCTGCACAAACTCCCAATGTTGTAGTACGAAAATTCAAGCACAACACCAGGATGTATAAATAGAAAGGGGAGAAAGAAAACATAAAATATACAGTGTATGAAGCCCTGGAGGATAAAGAATGATGAGTGTCCCCACCGCTAGAAATTTGGAAATAAAGCAAATAAGATTGCCCTTTGACAGCAAAACCACAAAATCCACAGTTGAAGGACCACAGAGCTAGTCATTTGAAATAAACAACATGGCATCCCGCCAGGAGGCCTAATTCATCATGAGACAAACATGAGGCTGGTTTGTGGAAATGGCTGCACCAGGAAATTATAGTCTTATGCTATCAAAGATCTGAACCATGTGACTAACTGTATCCAAGAGGACCTGAGTTTCAGTTAAGAGCTCTTGGAGCCAGACTGCATGCCTTGCAATTTCTTCAGCTTGTAGCCCTGCCTCTTACTAGCTGTCTTTGGGTAAGGTGCAGAAATTTACCACGCCTCAATCTCCTCAGTGGTAAATGGGGATAATTGCAGCACCACGGTGACACGATTGTTGTGAGGACCAGATAAATCTATGAGTGGCTGCCACAGATTTTATTACCATTATCATTCCATCTCATCAAGCAATTTTAGATTAGAATCTGGCATCCTGTGTCCATCTCCCCACCGGAGGCATGTGCTGCTTAACAGCATGTGTCTGGGCCACTGGACAGTTTTATTGCTCACCATTCCAGCTGCTATAGCTAAGTCTTTTTGATGAGCATCAGCTTTCTTGAGACCGATCACTTCCAGGCTCTGACAAGACCAAGCTGAGTGTCTGAACCTGCATGGAATTGTCAAGATCATGCCACGTCGGGAGGCCTCTCAGGAACTAGCCAACATTCCACATTTCAATATATAACAATGCTACTACAGGATCCTAAGTGTGGTATTGCTGTCAGTTTCAGTGATGTGTGGAAAACACATAATCCATACATATACACTATATATAAATAGTTTGGAATAGGATCAGTGAGGAAAAAATGGAAAGAAATGTGACTATTTTCCTTGGAGCAAAGTTATGGGATTATCCATATGTTTAGGTTAGATACAACTTACGGCTTCTAGATTGGTAGCAATATTAGACACTGGGAAAGTTTATGAAGATACGCTATGGAGCTTCTTTCCCTTGAAAGGTAAAAGTCAGAGATGATTTACACTAAAGTGAATTTATCCTTGCTAAATTTGCGTGGGGGAGATTTTTAACATCGAATATCAAATACCTGAAAAGATTTTTAAAACTTAGTTACCTCTAGTCTTTCTAAAGCTATTATTTTAAATTAGACTGTATTGGCTTTTTTCTTTTTCCAAAGATTTACCATTTAAAAAATGTAATTAAAAAAAGGCACATATGCTGACTTTTCTCTAAATGGAACAAAACTGATTCAGAACTGTATACTAAGATAACATAAATAATGTAAAACTTGTGATCTAATTTTTAAAAATGACATTTAAGTTATTACAGAAGATACAAAGAAATATAGAAAATGAAAATAATGAGCCTGGAGATAGAAATTATTCAGAGAATGTCTATTATGCTTAGACTCTTTTATGCCATAACTGATCTGCACACTAGGGGACTATGACATTGTACTTCACAGGTCAGATACTTTATGAATTTAGAAGAAATGAACTATCTAGTTAAAAATTGGATATCTCTTATCTCTTAGGTGGTATCTCTTATGTGTTAGGCGATGCACCTTGATAACTATTCCTAAGTATTCTGGCCATATAGGAAAGAGAGCCCAAGCAGACAAAATCTCCCTATCCATATGAAATAAAATATTACAATAATTAGGTACAGTCAATTTGAATTGGTTAAGACAAATGGGGCAGGATAAAAATGCTAACAGCTAGAAGTAGAATAAAAGATGTAATTTCTACAGGATAATGGTGATGGACACGAGGCTGCGCACACAGGTGGTGCTCAATCGTTCCTGGCTAGCCACCCAGATTATATCAATACAACAGGCTAAAAATTGTTCCCAGTACATAATCAACTAATAGGTTGTCAGAAGTCAAACCAAAATATCGACTGTCATCTTTTTCACCCTAAATTATAGGTTTTTAGAGTGGAAAATACAAGAAAAGAAAATGGACATAAATTGAAATTCTGAGATAAGTACAACATACCATATTGACATTATCTGGAAATAAAATTTTAATTATTGATTTCTGTATTCTAAATAATTGCCTGAAAAATTTACTCTGAGGTTAAAATTATCTTAGGATTTTCAATTAATTCTTTTCACTTACACATTCTCTTTGGCTATCAGTGCTAATCACCTCGGCTTTACTTCCATTTGGGTCATTTTTACACATGGAATTCCAAAGTGGATTTTCCTTTTATTAGCTCTCAACCTAGAACATGCATATGGTTGAGGTGCGTTTTCTTAAAAATAGGTATCCTAGAGTTCAATCCTGGGCCTTCTTCACTTTTTTCGCTGTCTTTTCCCCTAGCTCTAATTACTAGTGATTGGTTTAGTTGATTTGGATTTGATATTTTAAAAAATAAACACAAACATATACCATCAACTTAAGTCTTTTAACCAACAAGTCAAGATTTTATTAATATGTACACTGGAAAAAACAAAAAAGACTAAAGATATACACTGTAACAATCTCCTAACTTCCTGAGAAGAGAGAAAAAAGACGAAACTTACAAGTTAGCATCTTTTTAATATAAGGCAGCTGCTCAACTGTTGCTAAACTGGAAAAAATTTAATTGTATCATGGATCTTTCTTCAAATTACAGAAATATAAATTTTTTGTTAAAGATTTTAATTTTCCTTTTTCTCCCAAAGCCCCCCAGGTACGTAGTTGTCTATTTGTAGTTGTGGGTCCTTCTAGTTGTGGCATGTGGGATGCCGCCTCAGCATGCCCTGATGAGTGGTGCCATGTACGCGCCCAGGATTCGAACTGGCGAAACCCTGGGCTGCTGAGGCAGAGCTCGCAAACTTAACCACTTGGCCACGGGGCTGGCTCCTATAAAAATTTTTTTAAAGCACATTATTCAGCTGCTATTTATGGAGTTTCGAAAGAGATTTCCTCTCACTAGTTCTTAACATAGTTTAATATTAAAATGATTCATATGTTCAAGCAGGAAAAGAAAATCACACTTTGATCAACTTTAGCAGTACACATTTATATTATCAAGGAATCTGAGTACTGAAGTCTCAAAAAAAGGTAGGTAGAATTCATCAAGAAGTAGATATATTTAGAAATAATCTAAACACTTGATGAACTATATTCTGGAGCCATTCATCATAAAAAAAAAAAATCAGAATTAACCAGGAAATGCTGAAGAAGTAAAACTCATCAAAAGTTTTTATTTTAATTTATTAAACTTCAAACATACAACATAATATAAAAACACAGTGAAATTAACTTCGTGAGTATAAATTCTCTTCTAAGATTTAGGACCTTAAAAAACAGTGTCATGTGTAGTTGTAAGATAACAATTAAAAATGTACTTACCGGAAATTAAAGGTAATTCTGTAAGAAGAAAGAACATTCAGTTTGAATGTTAGGATTCTGGATTCACCTCAGTACACTGATAGGTGAAAATGAATAAAGAGGAAAGGTGGAATAAAAATGCAGGTGGTATCTGAAACTAACTAAAGGTGTATTAGTTTAATACACAACATGAACTAATCCTTGCTTTCTGAGGAAGAAATGATTTCATATCATGACTATTAAAATGACATGTACTATGACAGTGACATACTTGCAAAGCATGGACTAAAATGTAAGTGGAAATCACCATTATTTTCCCTACAAGCCTTTACCTTTTCACAGGTTCTGTCTGGACCAGGGCAGCATCTAACATGGCTTTCATCCATAACTCCATTTCCTTTCCTGTATCAGTGCAGAAATAATAGGTCCGCATGTTTGGATGGGCTGCCTGATTGAAAATGACACGATCGTTTTAAATAGAAATATGGGATCTGTAAAAGAAAAAGAAAGCAAGCTAAGTGGTTCCCCATATACACCATTACTATCAAATCTCAGAGAAAGCAGACTTGTCATATACAGATATAGAAATGAATGACTTAAGAAAAATATAATTCAATCTTGGAAAATATTAATTATTAAATATTTAATATTAAATATTAATTTTTTCTCCTAACTTTACCCTTTTGCTTTTAGTTGAAATATATTTGTATCTTAATATAACATTTATGTCTTGAAAAGGATATAATTATTAAGTTTTTTCTAACTTTACCATTTTTATTTTAAAATTAAAGAACAAAAAGTGTAGGGGAAGGTAAGGAGATAAGAAATGAAGCACCTAGTTGTGCCTGTTCCATGTACACAGCCCTAGTAATTTCCATTTACTGCAATTCACATCTTTTTACTCAAGAATGTTCCAGAGCAACCAGCAGCAAAATTCAATGGAGCATTTCCCCCATGTGTTAGCAATTCCTTCAGTCCTCAAAAGGTGCTGCTGTTAAAGCATTTTGTCTAATCCTTCTAGATACCTACACACAAACATAAAAGATTTATAAGTGATCCAAAATGGCATTTCCCTTTAGCTTCTCTTCTCGAGTTTTAGAGATAAAATGTAAATATTTCGGGTCCGTGAAAGAAGGCCTTTATGGTGGTTCAATCTGCCGCTATTCCAGAGAAACAGAAGAAAACAAAAAAGAAGGTGCTGATGAGGGATTGCTACCCGAGTGCGCAGCTTAACTCGGGGGCTGACGGCGCACACGGCGACAGCAGCAGTAGCTGTTTGAAAGGAGGAAAAAAAAAAGCCGAGATGGGGACTTCTGTGGGGGACACATTCTTAACTTCCATTTAAAAATGCCTCTGACAGTTTCCTATTAGACACTGAAAGACTAGGGAAGATTAAAAAAGGCTATTTCAGCACAGAATGAGGTAAAGAGTACTAAGTGTGTTGTTAGCCTGGTAAATATAAAAAGATGAGAGGAATAAATCTGGAGATACGCACTTTACTCCAAGATCTTGACTATCTGCTTTACCTAGAGTGTCAAATCAGCTTCATCAAAATATTTTTCAGAAAGAATTAGGGTATAAACAAATTCAATAACCACAGTGATCAAAATAACTACATACAACAAATCTCACTTGACCATGTAAGAGAGAGAAACCTATCTACAGAAACAGCGCAAAGGAAACAGCTTAAATGCTACACGCTGTTAAAATGATGAAAACCACCACAAAATATCACTGGACTGTTGGATGGGATTCTGGAGAAATGAATAAAGACCACTGTCCATATCTGTGATCAACAGAAGGAACGGCGGGGGCTGGTGCTAAGAAGATTCAGTAGTAGCCAGGACTCAGACACTAATGAACCACCCCACGCGTGCCATCTGTCACATGGAAATATTTACCAGGTGATGGCAAACTTCTCTATCTAGTTTTAAGTTCCACAATCGTCCAGAAGTTCCTACTTACCACTGTGATAAAGAAGTAGTATCAATGTCAACAGACTTAGCAGGAAAAGCAGCTCAGCAATTCAGAGGAAACAGAGAATTTGAAACAAATTACTATTCTTGTTACAGATAAAATTTAGCCAAATAATTACAGAGAAAATAGATTTAACATGCATGGTCACTTTTTTTTTTTTTTTGCTATTTTAATATTCTAGTGGTTTTTTTTTAAGAGTCTAAGAACCCTGCAAAATATCCTATGAATAGTACGAAGCCAATAAACATTTGCCAAACTGATGAGCAAGCAAAAACATTTAACTCCACGGCCAACAGCAGTGCTAGCATCACACAGTTCTACACGTGTACTTTATCAAGTTATTATTTTAGGTCATCAGTATTAAACTTTATTATAGCATCTTAAATATTTAATTCTGTTTCTCTGGTTCACACTGCTAATAAAATTTATTGAAATATGAAGCTAGTCCCCTCTCATCCACAGGTCTTTGCTCAGACAGTACTTTCTCATTGAGGCCATCCACCACCCCCTCCCACTATCAGCTCCCTGCTCTTTTTTCTCCATAGCTGATAATGTAATACATTAATTAGCAAAAGTTGTAAATCAGCTGTAATCCTGAGTATTCTTTAAAAAGTTGGATGGGAACAAAAAGCAGAATCAATTTTATGATGGTATAAACATTTTCACTGTCAAATAACAGCATATGTCACCCGTACTTCCTTCCTCTCTTTTAAGATGAAAAGTTTACATTAAACCCTTTAGAGTTCTTAACTTAAAACTGATTTAAAAATTAGGTGACCCCTGAAATTTATTTCAGCTATAATCATAAAGCAAAGAATGCAGCATGGTTTTTGAAAACAAAAAATAACCAATTTAGCATTAAAGTGGTCTCTTACTTGAGGGCGCTCCACAAACCAGCGTATCACAGAGGTGGGGGTATTGTTAGTAAGGGGAAGGGGGCCCAGGTCTGCCAGGATTTATTAACAGATTTAATGCCTCAACTTCAATATTCTCTCAAAAGTACCTGATTTTCACGACATACTTAGACCCAAGAAGATCTTTGCAAATATTCTATAAGATCATAAATGTACCAATATTATGTTAAAAAACATAGTTGTTGTATCTTATAGTACTCTCCCCCCTAAATTTATTATGAGAAAATTGAAACACACAGGAACCTTAAAGAAGAGTATAATGATCACCAGGACACAGCTGTATTTACCAACTATTAGCATCTTCACGTATTTGCTTTCTGTAGGACCATTTGAATGAATAAACATAAAGACACTTGGCCCCTAAATATTCAAGCACATGCTTCCTAACTAAAGAGATAGTCTCTTACTTAACCATAAGACTTAATTAATATATTTTAAATATAAAAATGACTGTAACGGAAATATCTTCTTATAATAATCTATGGGTCAATATCCATCTTTTAATCAATGCAAGATGCAAATACAGAATAAAACAGTATGACTATTTCCTTACCTTAAAAGCATATTTGCGATTAATGTGATCCTCAGAGGTAAGCATAGCTATCTGAAAACTAGGTAACAGTATGCTTCCCAGGATACCCTCTTCTTTCTCATCTAAGAGATAATTGAACATCTGATTAGAATTTTAAATGTTCTCCTGAAGCAGAATACATTTTCTCAAAATTTATTTTTACCAAATCAAAAGGTTCTTATATACAAATGAACTGTATTCATCTACTATTTAGGTATAAGGGAAAATATTAAATAGCAGAAGTATATACACCTCTTTACTTTTAATAAGCTTCTTTATCCCAAGCGAATCAAAAATCGGTCCCACATGTCAGAAAAATGTTAGTTAGAGATAAAAACAGCATACATTTGTTTGACATATATATTGCATTCTACAAAGCCCTTTGATATGTAATTCACTGAACATGTATTAATATATAAGTAACGACAGAGAAGCTTTATAAGATTAACCCACCCACACTTCTGGTAGGATTTAAACGCCCAAGCATTTTATGCCCAGACAAATGCATGGCTCACTTGCTCACATCCTTCAGTTTTGGCTCACACAGCTCATCATGAGCTCATGAGGTCTTCCTTGACTACTGTATTTTAAAGTGCTTCCCTTCCTAACCCATCCCAGAGTCCAGCTCTCCTCTCTCTCTGGAACTTTACCACCACCTATACTCAATACCTCTGACACACTATTTGTCTTACTTATTTACTGATCATCTTTCTCTCCCCACTAGAATGTAAACTCCATGAAGACATTTAGAACAATAGTAGAATATGCTCAAAAAAACTGAATAAATATGTATTTCAAACTATGCTATAAAAATTATATGCCTTTTAAAACATAACTTTAAAGGTTTGCCTTTACCAGTCACTCTGATACACAATAAAGTTATGGGAATAAATTACACGCCTATAAGGCAAGCACATAAAATATACCTAGGAAAGTGACAAAATATTAATCATGGCATAGTATAGATTCACATTATTAACTTGCTGCTTGGGGGCAGAGATGTTTATGAAACTTAAAATATAGAGTTCATTGCTAGAGACCCATAAGACAAATTAATTAAGCTGTGCTGATGAACTCACCAATGAGAAAAACCATAAATGAGAAATAATTCTTTTTATTATGCTTGCCATGAGAGATTTTATTTATTTTCCCCTGATTTCTAGAATATACAGTGAAACTTTCAAAAGAAAAAGTGTTGCATTAAGTAGAGGTTATTTATACAGCTTTCTCATAACAATGGAAAAAAAATTTTACTTTTACTATTCTGTGCTCACTCAGGCATAGTTCACTAATACAAGAAAGAATGAATAGAAGTGCAGATTTAGTCAAAAAGGTAAAAAACCAAGGTAGAAAGCAGCCTCTAATTAGCGAATATGACAATTTAAAAGAACGAATCACATTTTAATTTTAAATCCAACTTTTTCTTTATATAAAGCATACACTCAGAACAGCTCATGAAGTCTTTATTAAAAATCATTTTTATCAAATAATACATTCTCTTATGTCACATAATTGGAAAAAGTGGCAAGTTGTTTCAGAATATGCAGAGGCAGAATGGCATAGGGTGACTTCACTGGATTATCATGGATTGTTTCCCAGCCGGACACTAAGTAGCTATGAGATCTTGGGCAAGTTATTATTGATGCTGGGTATCTCAGTTTCATCAACGATAAAACTGAGGAAAATAGGACTTACCCCAAAAGATTGTTGTGAGGTTTACATATGTTAATAGATAAAAAGAACTCAATAATGCACACAGCCCACAGTAAGTGCTCAATAAACACTGCCATTATTATATAAGATTAAAAGGACTGCATATAAAATCTTCATCTTCTGTCAGATGACCATTCAAAGAGTTCTTCACTAGATTCCTCAAATCTTCCTAATTACGGCATTCTTCTGTTTATGTCTCTCTCAAGCCCGACCTAAGTAAACTGTCTTACTTTCTATCAGCCAGAGGGCTTCATACACTGCCAAGCAAAAGGCAGGTACTGAGTAATGTTTGTAGAAAGACATGAAAGGTCAGCTGGGCCTTTTCTAGACTGCATGACAGCCAAACTTCCCCTTCTTCAGTGAATGTGTGAGTTCTGTAAGGAGAGGGGTTTATATCGTTCATTTGTGCATCCTACTTCCTAACAAGGTGGTGCATCAAAAGAGCTCACTGCTCCCTACCATATCACTCTAAGCCATCATCGTTTCTATACAATAACTCCTAACTAGTCTCTGCTTCCTTCCTTTCCCTTTATAATCCATTCTCCAATAGCAGCTTGAGTGAGCTTTTCAAAACATAATCCAAAGCATAACACTCTTATGCTTAAAAACATCCAATTGTTTCCTTATGGCATTTATAGTAGAATCCAGACTCCAACAGATTTTTACATGGGTGTGATGGCCATTTCTCCCCTGTCCTTCCAGCCTCCAGCTTGGTACACTGGTTTCTTCCTGCTCCTTCAACATTCCAGATACTTCCTCACTTTGTACTATTGCTCCCTCTGCCTGGACCACTCTGCTCACTCTAGCTCCTCCTTGTCATTTAGATCTTGTTGAGAGTGCAGATCCAAAGAGACTTTTCCCCATCTTTCACATTATGTCCATCTTTCATATTATGACCTTAGTTTCCTAAAAGCATGTATCATGGTCTTGTTTATTTGCTGTCTCCCTGACCTCTCTAGAATGTAAGCTTCATGAGAGCTTCCTCTCACGGCTGTTTTGACACACCTGGAATGAAGCAGGTCCTGCTCAACTGTTGAATGGATTAAGTCCCAGAGTAATTTTTGTCAACAGACTGACTATAGAACAGAGCAATCTAAGCGCTCTATCACAGCTGGGTCACGAATACGCCTGCTTTATTGCAAAGAACAGTGGGAATGAGGGCTCGCATCTGGTATCGGCTTCTAACCTACTGTAAAAAACAGCAAATCACTTTCTCTCTGTCTTATTCTCCATATCTGTAAAACACAGACTGATTTGTCTAAAATTCTGACAGCAGACTCTGTATGTCGGTCTACTAGATGCTTTGAGAGATACAGAGGAAACGAATGGGACTGTTGTGCTCAGCGTCGAAGAGGAGATCTGGGTGGGGGCAAAAACTTCTGGTTAAGAGAAGTGTCTGGGTGCAAATCCTAGTCCCGACACTTGCTAGTTGTGAGATCTCAGGCAAGCAATTTGACCTCACTGTCCCTTAGTTTCCTCTTGTGTGAATGGGCATAATAAGATTTCCCCCCCTTAACAGGTGGCCATAAAGAAGAGATAAAATAGACCATCTATGTTACGTGCTTGGCATATAGAAAATGCTCAAAAAAAAAGAGCACGCTATTATGATCATCTCACTAAAATCTGATAGTTTTAATTTAAAATAAGACATTTTCTGTTGATAAAATAGTAAAGTATACATCATATACTTTTTTCCAGCTATCCGAAGGGCAGAAGTGAGCTAAATGACATTTCTTTCCTTTCTGTACTTTCTTTTTTTTATATTCCTCCTGTTTGGAGAACCATACTAAAATTAATAAATATATCGAATGTAAAATGAGTATGGTTAATAATACGGAATCTCATACTCAACATGGCTTCTGAACTCACCTTTACCCTTTTCAAATTACGTTAAAAATTCTTCTATTTTAATAAAAATGATGAGCAGCACCTTTCCATAAGCAATAATAATAGCAAATTATAAGGAATTCAATGCTCTTTTTGCTAAAAATTAAAATTAAGAAATTTTTGTATGAGAAATAGTAACAAATATTTTCTTATTTCATTTAAAGCTCTAAATAGTCCATAAATAGACTGTGAAAGAGAGGAAAGTGCAAATTATAAGCTTAGGAATAATGCCTGAGTTATAACTCGCGATTTTCTGAAAGAGTGGGAAAACCTTTAAGGAAAATTGTAGAGTAAGCTTGGCACTTAACTAAAGATAATACCACAATTACAGCCTGACCAACAACTCTATGACAAAATGAAATTTTATAGGTTTGGTTAATTCTGACTCAGCAGTACTTCTCAACCACAGTTTGCAGAGGGGGGAAAAAAGATGAATCCAATTCTAGTAATTTCAAATTTTGAAGATTAATATGCATTATCTTGCTTTGATAGATGACCACAAAATTCTGCCACACTTTTTTGTGTAATCACAAAGTAAATTTTAAAACTGCTAACCAGTTCTAAAATCCTGTTACAAATTATCAATTATGTGTTGACAATCTATCTAATTCTTTAGTGACTGTTTCCAACCAGACTTTAAAGTAGGGAAGAGGAGTAACTGTCTAGATTCACTATTTTAAACTTTTTTTTTCCTTCTCCCCAAAGCCCCCCAGTACATGGTTGTATACTCTAACTGTGAGTGCCTCTGGCTGTGCTGTGTGGGACGCCATCTCAGCATGGCCTGGTGAGCGGTGCCACGTCTGTGCTCAGGATCCGAACTGACAAAACCCCAGGCCACTGAAGCAGAGTGCACAGACTCAACCACTTGGCCACGGGGCCGGCCCCCAGATTCACTATTTTATATGACAGGTGAAGTAGATTTCTATGGAGAGCACAGCCTATGTACACCTTTCATCGTTAGGTACCAACTTTATAGTATTTAACAGATCCTTGCATAAGAACAGAGACTTACCTGGACTTTGACTTAACATTGTATTATCAATAACTTCCTAACCAGAAAATGTAAAAAAATTTTTAAAAAGGGAGTTTATGATAGCCATATAGGAGAAATGAAGACTGCTACTCCATACCTAAGACAATACTTATATTTCCTTTCCACCAATATTAACAGCCTGGTATGTATCCTTTCCACAACTTTCTCCATGTTTCACGGAGGTCACTGTTATTTATTAAAAAAATGAGGGGTAGGAGGGGATCATAACAAATACATTTCTTTGAAATTCTTTTTTACTTGCCAATACATCATAGTCGTCTCTGATATTCTGAAATCATTTGCTGAGGAGAATTGGGCATTCAGTGGACCCATAGTTAGATCTGACAAAGCTGACACCTAAGAAGAATCTCATCAAACTAATGATTTTTATCCAGCAGGCACTGAATTCAAGGACAACATTGTAGAGTGAAGAGTCACATGCTCTTCACTCAAAACAAATCAGATTAACACAATCAGATTACAGAAATTGGACCAGAACTCAGACTAATCAGCTTGAAGCGCCATCTTGTCTTCTGTCATACCTCAATCACGCAGTATTGTGTCACTGAAGAAAAGATTTTCTTGATGCTATTTGTTGATAAAATAGCAAAAAAAAAACTATAATGTTTTTTCTTTAAAAAAGTAAATGACATTTAATATGTATTCTATATGTTACATAGATAATTATAAAATCATACAATAAGACAGTTTACGGTAAACTCACCTCTGTAATAAAAGAGGCAAAGGTCAGAAAGCACGAACCAGCGTTTCTTCCACAGCTTCATGCCAGTACTGTCCTGCATTAAATCAGCACAGTAAAGGATTTTTCTTTTCATTTCAGAAAATTAAAACTCATTTCTCGCGCAAGTATTTAAAATAAGCTTTCAAAACAAGGTGTGTTTGATATATGCTACATGGAAACCTAACTAAAAAAGCCAATTGAAATTTTGAGTTCGTTTTCTAGAGACTTATGTTAAGATATTCCCAAGTATACTGGTCTCTGAAGACTAGTGGCATGTGAAAGGAATACTGTTGAAGCAATCTGATTTGGTTTCACATTTGTAAGCAATTTGAAATTTACTCTTCTGAACCCATATCTGCTGGCATGAGGATAATGTAAATATAGCAGGGTAGACATTCTGGTAAACCAGAGTTAATAAATATGTTAATCTTCAACAAGAAAATAAACGTGAACTGAAATTATTCCAAAAGTAATGTGATTTAAAATGATTTTTGCTAAAGGAAACTTAGCATACAAATACATTTCATAAACACTCTCTTCTTGTTACATATACAGTTTAGGTTTTGCTCATCCTGCAGAAAATAGTGCCTATTTGGCAGCTCTTTCTAAGTAATTTAGCTCATGAAAACACCAAGCTCAAATAAAACTATAATTTTAATAAAAATTACCTTCCTACATGCAATAAAGCAAAACTGGAAGAGAAAATGAAACAGAGACAACAACAACAAAAATAAAGCAAAAAAGAGGCCAGTTTGGATGTGCACTGATTAATATTTCTTATTTCTAGTTATGGCCATCATCTAATAATTACTTTAGAACTGAAGAAATTATACGAGTAAAAATCTCTCAAAGTAAAAGATTTGTCTTTAAAATCGTCAGCTACACGAAGGATGAAAAAAAATTAAATGGTATATGGTACGTTTAATTTCCTAATTCTTCCTTTAGTACAGATAATTTTTAAAAGTTTAGATTTTTAAAATAATGTCTGTAAGTCATACACTTATGACAAAATAAACACCCATGGTAGAGAAACTGGTAACACTTTCGCAATACTAAATTAATCAAGGGATCAAGAAACAAGAACAAGAATCATTTTAAATGAGTCCCATCTCCTCTATTAAGCTCAATATCGCACTGAACTATTTGGATTTATTAGAAAGACCAGTTAAAAAAATCTTTTAGCTTGGATAAGTTTAAACGTCACATAGTTGAAATATAGTAAATGATCTTTAAATAAAAAGTAACAGTTGGTATCCAAGTTAGATACTCAATCAACTCAGTGAGAAACTGGCAAAACTAATTTGCTCGAATGAGTGGGAAGTCTCCGGATTTTAAGATGGTCCTCCTTCCAATACATTAGCTGCCATCCAATTTTCAGATGGAACAACGACTAATGAATGTTTCATAACAAATTCATTATGAATTTTAATGAATATAATTATTAGGTCATCTGAAAGCAATTAGCAATATTTGACAGAAAAAATTAACACCATCAATGAACTCTTATTTAACTTGCTCTGTATCATCTGTATACATGTAGAATCAGAAAGACAGAACAAAGACGGATAAAGGTCTTGAATGCCGAGTGTATCATCTCAGTTACCTGGTGGTCACCTATCTGAAACTCAGCTGCAAACCAGAGAGTAAAAAAGAAAACAACAGCCTCAAAGTAGTCAAAATAGCTGTCATAAAGTCCAATGTACACACACCCTTACTAATTTCAAAATTAATGACAAGTCTCCAGAAACACTACATTATCAGGTTTCTAGACAATAGAACATAACCCCAACTTATCAGGGTGTTTAAGAGTGAACTATGCTTGAGCAAACAGACAGACAAGAACAGAAAAAGAAAAAATAGTACAAGCACTTAAGAGAGCTGTCTTGAGAGTAGAGAAGCAAAAATCAGAAAAATCTCAAATTATGATCAGATTTCTCTATAAACCAAAGCAGAGAAATGTATAATTGTTACATTTCTCTAGTGGTTTTTATATAAATAGAAAAATGAAGAACATCTCTGTATTTTTGTTCCATTTAAAAAATATATTCTGCCTGGATAATTTTAGCATGTTAATTCTAACATTTTCATACAGCATATATTTAATTTCAAATCTAGAAACACTTAGACAAACACGCACATAAGCTCTGTTCTAAGTAACATCCATTCCCTTTCTTTCTTCACTGTTCCTTTAACTTTCTTCAGTGGTAACAGGAAATGAAAGAATCTGGATGACTACTCTCCAGTTCCTTCTCCATTTTATATAATTGTCTAAGGGATATTCAGTCGAAAATGTCCCTTTTGATTCTGTGCTTTTTCCACATCAAATAGGCAAAAGAAAAAAATACCTGTTTATAAAGCCAACCTCGTCTGACCACAGGTGCGTTAGGATTCCTTTTAATTGAATTTGATCTCTTTCCAAAATTGTGAACTTTTTTGGAAGCCCGTGAAGTCTAAACGGAAAGAAGCACAACATAAAATTGGCATTAATGCGTGGATATTTGAGTTCATTTTTCATCTTCATAATTTTAATCTCTTCAGGTTTCTCTGAAACTTGCAGGGCTTAATCTTTTCAGATGAATCACTGCGATCCTGCTTTTGCTGGCATAGTTGTTTCAAGTCTAAGAATTCTGGACAAAGACTTTTCTCCCCAGGATATTACAAAAGGATCACAAGTTTCACCATCTCTCCTTTAAAATCTGCATATACAATTTTTAAAAAGGCACAGCGAGTGCGTGGCTGTTATTTTGTTCTACCTGCTATATAAACAGAATGACTGCTGAGTAAAATGACTAAAACATCTTTAAGAATAAACCAAATGACAGAACTTCTGCTTTCTATCTGCATTTAATAGTGTGGTTTCAATTAAAGAAAATTAACAGCATCAAGTCACGAGAAAAATACTCAGACATAAAATGGAAACAAACATATCACATAAGTCAAAACAAGAGGGGAAGGATCTGCTTAATGTCACATGTTTGCTGCTTTATGGACAACTCTGAACTTGAATGACACCAAACAGATGGTGTTTACTATATTCTTGCAAGTACACATAAGGATACACAATCTTCAAAAATACTGCTATGTTTAGCATGAGAACTTATTTTGGCAAGAATAGTAGTAGTAATCAACAAACATAAAAACAAGCTGAATTTGAATTTCTCTATGAAGGTAAGTAACATCAAATTCTCTCTTATTTTTCAACTTATCTAGAATCTTTTGAAATCTAGCATTTTTTACAAGAATTTTGTTTTGTGAACCTTATATTTGTACATATAGAATTTCTAAGGCCCAATATCAACTGTATTTTGTTAAAGCACGTTTTTTTAAAAATAAATTTTAATTTACTTTTGAACAGATAATGGTTAAACGTGCTATAAAACTCAAATGCTACAAAAAAAAATACAAGGACCCATCTACTTTTTCACCTCTGGGCTCCAGCACCCAAACAACACCCACCCACAACCCTAGCAAGCAACCAATATCATTGTGTGCATGTGTGTGTCTATCCATCTAAAATAATTGTTTTCATAGTTATGGAAGATCTTTTTTTCCTCAAATGACTGCCTAGATAATACCCACTCTTCTGTCCCACTACTTCTTGGAGTTCACCACCTAAAGAGAATGCCTATTTACCCAGCTCTTGGCAACATACTGTGCTATACAACTTTTTAACCTTTGCAAATCAGATAAGTAAAAATGGCGTCCTTTTCTGGTTTTAATTAGCATTTTTCATATTATGAATGTGTCTGGGCAACTTTTTCATTTACTTAAGAGTAAAATTCCATTTTCTTTTCTGGGAAGTGATTTTACAAAATTCGCCCATTTAAAAACTGGACTGTAAGCCTTTCTCTTATTGATCCATAGCACTTCTTTAATTAAAAAGGAATTATTCTTTCATTGTTATATGAATTGCACATATTATGCAAGCATGGTAATTTCCTGTGGTTGAATTTCTCATTATTTTCCATTTTGACTTTTGAGTTTTATGTCATATTTAGAAAGCCCATCTACATTCTGAGTTTGTTTGTCTTTGTAAATCTTCCATTGTTCTGTGTAGTGCTTTCATAGTTTTGTTTTTAACACTTCAACACCTGATTCATCTGGAAAATTTTTGGTGAAAAGTGTGAGGCACAGATCCAAATTTCTTTCCAGACAAAGAATAGGGGGACCTCAAACCAGCTATCATATTTCTAGATTTTCATTAAAATATATTCATGAAGCATTATAATACTCAGTTATCCCATTAGCATTTTATGTTATACAAGAATTAGAAATTATTCACATTATTTGAAAATTTACATTTAGTTGTAATATTCTACAAAATTTCACTTAAAAACCTTAACAATAGGTACTTAAAATAGATAATTGTCTATTAGCCCTTTCTTTACAGTAACCATAATTTACCATTACAATTATTTTACTACTATAAAATATATAATTATTTTTTAAATAAATAAAAGATTACTCTCTTATTATCCTTTGATTCTCTCACTATCCATTAATTTAAGAACTGAGTAGTAACTTTGAGACAATTACAGTGTTATGATTTAAAGTGCAAGAAGCATTAACTATAAGTTTTAGAGACACACAAACCTAAGATCATAAATTAAACAATTAACATTTTCATTTCTGATTATAAAGAAAAACCACTCACTTCTTCTTCCATATGGCTATGGCACTTTTCATATAATGGACTCTCAACACGACCTCAGAGTCGCTATTACTGGCATGGGGATTCCCTTTAGCAATAAGGGATTTTACATTTATTTTTAAATAGCGTAAGTCTGCTCTATCCCGGCATACTTAATAGTCAGAAAATGGGATTTATAGGCCATTATATTAATATCCACTTTTTAAACTTAACTTGATTCAATAAACTGCCATTCTCTCACACAAACATCCACTATATTGGTAAAATTATTCCAAATCTGAACTCTACAATATTTTAAAAAATGTAAGCCATTAAATTATTAAAATATCTTACTACTTTATATTCCAAGTCATTGCTTCTTATGTCAATTACCTTGAATGTAATCAGGTTCATGTAATAATAAAAATGAAATGATTATTCTATAATTCTAAAGTCCACTAAGTAACAGTAATAGACATTAATATATATAGACTACTAATTATACCAGTTATCAATAATTAACAGTCAGCAAAGTAACTTACTCTGCCTACAGGGCTCATTGGATGCACTGAATAATCTGAAGAAATGTTGTAGTTAGAGGCTTCATTTATCATACTTATAGGTCGTTCCTTCTTTTCTTCAGACGTCATGGTTGCAACGGTCCTGAAAATATACTATGTCAGAACGCTAGAACTTGCTGTGTATATGAACTGCTTTACAATAAAGCTTCTCTAGAGTTAACGATGCTGGTGCCCTACTTTTTCAAAACAGATGGATACCAGTTAGAGCTTAATAAGCTCTGGACTGAGAGCTTAATATTTACAATTACTTTCAAAATAACTAAGACTTCTCTTAGGCACAACGTACGTTGATACGATGTCTACTTTAATAAGCATTACTATAGATATTCCACTTGGTCATCTAACTGGAAAATTAAAATTTTAATTACAAGAGTAGCTATTCTAACATTGAAAACAACAATGATATCAGTAACAACTTTTTGTGAACAGATTTATAGTATAAAAAATATTTTCACACATATTTCATTCGAAGCTTATAAAAATCATGAGAAACAGTAATTACCATAATCTCTGATTTAAGGATGAGAAAACTGAGCTCAAATTAGTTTAACAATTCCACCAAGTTTATAGTTTCTCTGACCCTACACCCTGGGATCTTGAACTTACTATTTCTCTTTGAACTATTGTAAAAAACAGCTTCTGAAATTATATTCCTCATGAAAAAAATAAGTCATGTTTCCATACCACACATAGTATAAACAGATGGCATTCCATTATTATACTGGACTGCAATGTTCAGCTAAGAAAATTGTTAAATTGTACCGTAACAAACATGGACAACGGCAATCTCAATGCTAAGCCCATCTGAAGGGAGGCATTCCACGAAACTCTTTACTTACTGTTCATTCACTACAAAAATACAATTGTCCTGTGATGGCTGTCCTGTGACAGGATGTTTACAGGTCACTTTCCTTTCATTATGGCTGAAAGAAAAGAGAAAGAGAAAATATATGTACTTCTATCATCACAAATGTTTGTCTAATAATCTGGTAGTGAAATAGCCATTTCTTCATTGTAACATTAAAGTTAGTAAATAAAGGAGATGAAATGCAAACCCCCAGGTGTTGAAATTTCTAAACGCATCTTCGATACTCTCTACTGTGTGTACATGCATGTGTAAATGCTACCTATGGTTTTATAACACAGCTAAATTCACCCCCTAAGTCTGACCTCAATTCTTCCTTCTCACTATTTCATAAACAAATCAATTTGGCTCCACAACCATTGTATTTTATATTCGATAAGTGGGTCACAAAAAATAAGTATGAGTATCTACCTACCTCCATTATTTTGTATCCCAATTTAGGCACATGAGAGACCCAATGCCAAATTCATATACGGAAAAAAAATCTAACAGTACTACTACATGGGCACCAGCACATTAAAAAATAGCCAGCACCACTGAAGAGCAATAATTTATGGTGTTTTTATTTTACAAAAGAATCTTTATACAAATAAAGTAATAGGACTGATCAAGAAAGTATGTTATAGAAAAACAGAATCTGAAGGAGAAAACAAAAATCAAGTGAAATGTACAAAACAACAGAAACAAAGAAAAATATAGTTATGTTTGCTGGAGAAAAAACTGCTTTGAATTAAAGGATGACTCTTTTTTTGAGAATAAGACCTTTGCTTAAGAAATACTATTCTTTCTAGGTCGAGTGATAAGATTAGGTCTCCAACTATCTTCTTGAAATGAGAAGAGAAAAGAATCCCAAACTATTTATTTGTCTAAGCCAAAAATATTAGATTCCCAAAATAACATGTAATATACATTGATATTTTAAATAATAAACATTATCAGTTGTAAATTAATTATTTTTTTCCTATTGGGTTACATACCATAAAGCAACCCATAATGAGGATCTATCATTGGTGTACCTTACCTTAGAAAATGCACTTTCATTATGGAAATTTTCAAGCTTTTGTATTTAATATTGCCCTGTTAATCTTAAAACAGTATTACACGTGCTCTGCAATGTGGGAAGTCTATACCTACAGGTCACACACTTTCTAGGAAACTTTAGATACTCAAGGTCTCCTTCCAAATCCGAACTCCTTAATATTTTTATTGGTAACTAAGTACTCAAAACTTTATCTATTCAATAAAACTAAAACCATATAAAAGAAAAGGTACAGATACAGTTTTTACAAAACTACATAACGACTATTGTGACAGTAGAATATAACAGAGGGAACATGATGTGTTTCTATTATTCCTTTAGCGAACCGGTCTACTAAGCACACAAGACGACCAAATTATCAGATTTTTGCGGTGGTTTTGTCTTTACACAAACACATTGAATAGGTGTTACCAGATTTGGTGGGTTTAGATATTTATTTGGTGTGGTATTTTCACTACATAAATAGTATGCAAGTGAGTTTTTTTACCTGCTGATTTTAAAAAGTACGATAGTAGAAACCGAAGACCTCAAGGGCTATGAGTTTATGTAATAAACAATAAATTGATACTGGCTTAACTAAGAAAGTATAGCCTCTGGAGATAAGTGGAAAAGCTTGAAGTATGCAAAGGTGATGAATACTACAAATGTGTCAAAGCATGTAAATTCTGATGTTTTAACATATTAAAACACTGTGGGGAGAATGGGAGTAAAGTAACCTGTGATAGGGACCAGACACCTTAATAATGAAAAATGGAGGACAGCATCTTTTTCTTTGGGAAGGAGCATTAGAGAGCTAGAGCTGGTTGAGTGGTAGATAGAACAGAAATACACAAATTCTTTTTATAAAAATCAATATTGCAAAAGAGAAAACAAGCAAGCCCCTATATACTGCATTATTTCCCTGTGCTATGTCATTTTGCTTGGGAGGACTACAGTAGACTCTAGTTCTAATATTCCAGAAGCTCTAAATTATACAACATGGCTCTGTAATGGTTACTGGGCTGACTACCTGGACCTCCCGAACACTAAATAGATCTGAGTGCCCATCACACAAGGACGCAGGGCAATGGAGATATTTAAATAATGAATGATTCAAGTGGAGGCCAAACGTTCTTTTCTCCAAAAGTGGATGCTATTTCAATTGAACTGACATTATTGTCGTCCAAGTATTTTTAAGATCACAACGTCTTAAAGTAAAACTAATAAAAATCTTAGTATTCCATCTTAGTTAAGAAACCAGTAAACTGAACCCAAAATGAAATATGAATATATTTATGTACTTTTACTTCTTCAAAGTATCCAATGTGTTTTATTTAATGTTATGATATTAAATTGACATAAAAATTCATATAAAATCTATAAGGACTCTCCAGCACAAAAGTCTTTCGTTATGTTTTTAAAGAAAGAAATAACTGCATAGGCCTAATTATAACATAAATAAACAAAGAAGTCCTCTCAAATGTTTATTCATTTGTTCTGACTTAGACAATGCCCCTAAAATCTGGCTCTTTGTTACTAATTTAAAAAAAAAAAAATATGTGCATTTTCTAAAACGTTAAATTGCAAAATCTGTAATGATGTGTTTTAAATTGTAATCACTCAAGCTCCAGACCAGCAACCATGAAGGCTCTGCAGTAAATTACAGTCACTCAAGATTACTAGAGGTTTCTATAAAAATTCAAATTCAGAAGATTGAGATTTTATAGACAAGTAGAATAAAAAACCCCGTCATCTCCTATAAAACAACCTACTTATCGAACAGAAAAAGCAGAGTAATGTTTTCTAATCATCAAAAATGAATTAAAATAAATTAAAAGCATGACTAACTAACATATCAATTCCAGCCTTAACTGTTTAAACGTGCTAATTTTCCACTATTTGATAGGACTTGTCAGTCTTCACTGCTCTAAATATATATATGCTTTAAATATATTTTTAAATTTCAGAATCCTTCCTCCTTACGTTGGCATTTACACTTCGTTTTTATACTAATGTTGCATTTTTAAGTACTGTAATGGTAAAGGATAAACATCATTTCTAAATCACTCACAGAAATTGAAAATATGAGTTAAATAAATACTGAGCGCCAATCAACAAAAGCAATGTAAATGAAATCCAAATGAGTCTTAAAAAAAATTTCCACAAAGCCATCTCTGTTAATGTATAGAATTCTTTCAACACATAATACATTAATTCTTTAATACATATAGCAACTAGGCCCTCTGGGAGGGGCTGGCGCACTGGTAAGTACCAAGTCATGACCACTGACCTCGGCACAAAGGAGTGAGTGCTCAGGACCGCAGGACAGGGCAGGGAAGACAATGACTCCCTGGCTTTCCTCAACTCTACCAAAGTTTGTCCCCTGCGTTATTTACAAAGCTTATGTTTTCATCTACCCTTGCCATCATTTTTGTAGTCCACAATTTAAAAAATTCTTTTGAAGGGCCCCAAAATTCAGATCAAGAGTACTACCACTTTTGCTATAACGCTTGTGTAGAAGCGTGTTCCACTGCAATTCATATATTGGGGGACAATTTGAGCATCACATGAGATCCGTATTTGTTTATGCATGATCTTTTCTGTGGGAAACTCCAGGTGAATGCAGAAAACTGCACCCAACAGAATTCCAGCCACACAGGAGTATACAAGTCACTCACTGGCACAACCTCAAACGTCTACCAGCCACTTCACTTCCTTGCCTGTTTTATGAAACACACCCATCCACATGTAGTGATACAACTTTCTATCTAACTTCAGCTAGCCCTACTTCCAACACTGCCAACAGCTCACAACCCTTCCAATGTCCATTTCCACAATCAAACTGCAGGACTTTTTCAAGGCAAAGTGTATGTGCAGTATTTTTGCATTTCCTAATTATGTAAGATATGTGAAACTGTGTAACCACTTTTATTAGGCTCCTATCCTTATTTTTATATGTCACTAATGAAGTTTGTGAGTGGTATGCTCCTAAACCCACTTTGATAAAAGCCCCATGCTTTTCATTGCCCAATTCTGCACAGCGAGGTGATTCCTAGGAACATTCGGGTTGTGTTATAGCAAAACTGACTGCACCACTAAATTACAAACTAACAGACCTCAGTGCTACTAAAAATGCACTTGAAGCTTTGATAGACAAGGTGTCATTTTTAAAAGCCTTGCCAGAGATTTTATGCTCTTCATGAATGAAAAGAAAAAACTGGAAAGATATGTCTTTATAAATTTGTGTTTCTAGAGGAATCCTTACAAATAAGGCATAAAATTCAGGTCTCGATATAAAACACACTATGGTCACAGAACGAACTAATTCCTGCCTTGTCTCTCAACTCACTGTGGCACATCCAAGCTTTTCTAAATGTAATGCCAGGTGTTCACCTACTCTTCCTTCCAGATTTCTGTCTGTGGTATTTTAATGTGTAGGTTTAGAACAGTGGTTCACAACTGGAGGTCACTTTACCTCACAGGGCACATTCGGAAATGTCTGGTAATATTTTTGAATGTCATGAAGGGAAGCTGCTGCTAGTGTGTAGTGGGTAGAGGCTAGGATGCTGCTAGACATCTTAACAATGCTCAGGAAAGCTTTCCAGAAGAAAGAAGCACCCAGTCCAAAACGTCAATCATGCTGAGGCTGGGAAACTCTACACTAGACTAACACAGCTCTCTAACAACTACCTTATTCGTTAGAGGTTATCAGACTACCTAGGTTTGAATCCCAGCTCCTCCACTTACTCACCAGGTGATCTTACGCAAGTTACTTTACCTCTCTGTGCCTCTATTTCCTCAATTTACTAACAGTAGCTATGTCACAGGTCATTACTTTACTTTTTCCACAACTGTTCTAGGTACCGGTGATAGCACGAACAACATAAAAAAATCCTTGCCTTCAGGGCGCTTACTTTCTAGTGGCGATGTTTACGAGGATCAACAAAGAGAACAGTATCAACACGGCCTGGAACATAATAAGCCCTCGATAATTGTTATTTATTTTTACTATGAACTACAGGACGTTCAGCATATGTCATTGTTATTAGATTACTGTTCAGTCAACCGTTTAAATTAAAACAGTTTAGCACCTACTCAAATAACTGCTTAAAACTCACATTTCACTACTCAGTATTTACTGTAAAAGATTAAAGTTGTGATCTCTCTTGGCTTCCATGCTTCTGGTAAAGATACCTGTACCTCATATGTCAAAAAGATAGAGGGGAAAAGTAACTCTAATATAAAATCCCAGAGAAAGATTAGCTGTGTTTTTATGCTAGCAAAGGCAGTATGCGAGAAAGTTCTTAAAGAGTGACAAACACTTAAAAAAAAAAAAATGGACTCAGCTATTCCAGAGAGTTCAGGACTGAGGGAAATAGGTCACATTCGCTGGCTCACACTGAGGTTCATGCTGTATCAGAGGCTCAGATAAAAGGACTGAATCAATGCCCTTTTTAGAAAAAGATATCAAGAAATTGACAAAAAGCAACACAATTCCTTGTTCTGTGGCGTTAAGCCCTCTTGACTATTTATTACTAGACATTTAATCACTTACTATAACTAGAAGATCAAATGAAAGACCTGCTTATTTAAAGCCTCCATGGGACTATTTCATTCAATAATAATTTGGTTTTAAAGGATCCTAAGATGAATAAATTACTGTGGGTATAAAACGGTATATATTTCCATCAAATTATGTAACTAACAAATTTAAAATGACACGTCTACTGGAGAAAGAACATAAATTCCTTAGTCCACCTAATTCCTTTTTAAATTTATATATTTGTGAACCAGATAATGAATCATGTAGGTTACTGTACCGAAAACCTGGGCTGAGCTGTGCTACTTTTAAGCAGGTCTGAGCTTTCTGGGAGCCTACATAAAGAGGGAAAGCTGATGGACTACACAGCGCCTAGAACCTGCTTATGGAAACAGAGCCATTTATTGGGTTTCAATCAACTCTAAGTGAAGGTGCTTTCACATCACGAATAACTCGTGCATGGCTGTATGGCAGCGTTCTGAACATAGGCGAAGCTTGAATCTGTGTCCCTTTCCAGGGTTGTTGGAGTGAGATTTCTTTTTGTTCAGTCCTCATTGCTACACTCTTCCCTCAGTATAAGAAGTATAAAGGAGAAGGCAAATGAGACCCCTATGGAAAGAACTGCCCCCCCACACACTAAATAGATGAATAAAATGCACAAAATGGCCATTTCAAATACAATCCCCAAGAAAATCTTTAGAAAGGGATGGAAAAAAGATTTGTTTGCTAATACGATGTTTTAGATTTCTACTAGTAAAATGATAAAAGTCAGTAATACTGAACAAACTAGTTCTTTCTTAACGGAGTGTTATTTCAAACTATACAAGGAAAAAAACGAAAGAATTCAACACAATTAACTATGGACTGACACATGAAACCTGGTTTTAAAACTCCTGCTATCCGACATAAGGCCCAAACTATGCAACCTTTGTTGAAAGCAAATGTAAATCTTATATCTGATACTTACATATAGGTAAAATACTCTCATGAGAAGTTCTTTGAAATACCAGGATTTGTTTGACTTTTGCAACAATGAATATAGTACGGAGTTCTAGATTAAAGAATTAAAACTAAAAATTAGAAAAATGCTACATATATCAGTACATACTATATTCTTTGAACAAAGTATGGAAAGGATCTATTCCTGATATAAAAATAAGAATATTTATGATTTCAAGGAGATACAATTATTCACGATTGTCCTATTTAGTTAGGCACCCTCATAGTCACAAACTGGCTGCTGTAGTCTTACATATCACATGCAGACCCCAAAGTCCGGAGGTGAAAAGAAAGTTTCCCTTTACATAACCCCTTTCAAGAAGCTTCCCAAAAGGCCCCTGGCCATCTTTGTCTAGAATCTCCATAGCCAGATATGAGAGTCTGCCTAACTGAATCAACAGCAAGTGGACTTACACCAATCAAGATTCACAACCTTGTCTGTGGCCCATCTAGAGGAAAGTGGATAAAACGAGGTTATATTGCAATAGCAAGGGAGGATGGGAAGGGAAAGGCTATTGGCTAAGGAAACATCTCATTTCTTTAGAGAAAGGAACTCACATAGGTTCCAAAGAAAATACTTGCACTAGCATGTTCCAAACGAGATTTCTCTGTTCTATCTGGTAAAAGAGGAAAATGGCTTTTGCCAATTTCTTACTTTGGGAAGGTACAGAGGGTAAGACTTAACATGAACTTATTTCCACTCTCAGAATTTTTTTTTTAATGTTTTGGCCAATTAATAACCATGTACTGGCTACTTCTTAGTGTTGCAGTTCCTTCCCACGAGAGTACCTGTGTGTGTGTGTGTTTTAAACACCTTATTTCATGGGCAACTCTAGTGACTGCTTTAATACAAAATCCATTCTGTTTTGTAATTTAAGAAATAAACACTGAAATCGCTATTAGCATATTGTCAATAACAGGCAATGTAACTCTTCCGAGTGACATATTAGACAAAGCAAGCTTTATTAGGTAGTGTTTTTCCTATGTGTAACTGTGGCATTAAGGTTGATAATTATCTGCTATGCACAAAAAATATATATTTTAGAAAACTCTGTCCCACAGAAGAGGTTCTGGTTGTCTCTTATTAAACTCAGATGCAGACCCATTTGTATGATTTGCTCTGATCACGTATTTTCCTTAGGACAAAGAAAGACAGATTTAATTTAGTCTAAGAAAAACAGGGTATCATAGTGGTTTGGCAATTCTTCTGGCACTCCTGGTAATGAAGCCAGTATCATGACTTAGACTTTGACAAGGGCCCAATCCAAAAAAGCTGCCACATATCCACAACGCTGTAAGACTGGCACAAGGTAAAGAGGTGTAGAAACCATGGAAGTTACTGTATTTCTCAAATTTAGGTAGAAAACTACATAGCAAACAGCTCAGATATGTACCTATAACTCTTTTACTTTCAGTATTTTTCTACTCAAACCAAAAAGAGTATTCTACATTCACAATTCTGCCTATTCTTCATTACACTGTCAAACAACTATGCTCTCCAGTTTGTTTTAAAATTGAAGAGCTTTTATCAATAGAAATCATAAAGCCTCATCATTGAGACTCAAACAGTCTCAAATTAGGTTTAAAAGCATGTTTGTAGCAGTGACTTAGTTATTCAATTGGTTATTTGTTATTAAATCACTTCACTCCACGGCAGTCCAAGATAATTTTTAAAATATTGTAAAATGTAAAAAGTTCATTAATGTTTTGTATAGATAACTATTTTAAGTTTTTTCATTTTAATAAAAAGGAGAAAAATGTTATGTTGAAATCTGGCTACCACAATGTTTCTGCAATTTATTTTTAAACTGAAAATATGCTGGCATGGAAAACTGTGCCTACAATTAAAGGCAATGTTTAAGAACAAAAGAAAAACACGAAAAGCACCCTGCCTTTTCTTAAGAGAAACTAAATTCTTGAGCCTGGGTTATGTGAAGAAATAACCACTGAGTTAGCAATCTAAAAGATTGTAATTTTTTTTTGCAAAACATGAAAAGTATATATTTCCTTTCCCCACATTTAGTTCTAAATACCATTTGCCTTTAACTTAGAACTAACTGCTTCCAGACATCCTGCTGCAACCTCAGTGATTCATTTACCCACCAACTACAAATTCTCCTCGAGGTCTTAACCCTTTATCTTCTACTCTTTCTCCTCTCATCACTTAGAAAATGGAAAACCTCGATTTCTTGGTGGAAAAGGAAGAATTCATCAGATGTGAGCACCTCACCGATCCTCACTCCCAGGAGATAAATGACTATTTAATGTTAATAAATACTAAAATCATCACCTTGACAATCACCACCACTTGAGCGTCGGGCTCATTGCTGCCCACACACCCAGCTGTCACAGGCTGCACTTGAAACTTGACCATCAATCCCCACACAGACCCCCTGAGGTATAGTCTCTTCATTTTACAAATGAGTAAACCGAGGCTCACAGCTTTGACAAAGTTGTCAGAAGTCACAGGGTGACAGGGCGAGGAAGAGGTGCCCCCAAGGGCCCAGCTGCATCCTTTTCAGGTCCTCCCCTTTCAACAGCTGCCGCTTCCCTGACTCTTATCACAGCCAATGAGACTTTTCAGTTCGGCCCTACATCTTCCCCCACGTTTCTGCTCAGTGGTTCTCAAAGCAAACAGAACACTATACTTCCCTCGGCTGTCTTTCCCCTCTCCCATGACCATGTACAAGCAGCGTCCTTCCCTGCGCCTCTTTGAGCATCACCCCAAGACAATTTCTAGCTGAACCAAATAACAAAACCTTTCTTGATTTCAATTTAATTTTAGACCGATTATTTCTTTTCCATCTTCCCATTCTCTAAGTCTTCACAATCATTTGCCACTTTTAGTTAGCTGCTTAGGCAAAATTACACAACACCTTTATAAATGCTATCTCACATTTCCCTGATTATAGGTACCAAAGAATTTAAGCACAAATAATAACAATTGTAACACACAAGTTTTTAGAAAAGCAGCCAACAGGAACTGAAAATCTTGTTTTTTCCAAGAGTACGATACAATGCTGCAGCACAAACCTGAAAGCATTATTAGAGACCAGGAACAAGAAAGAAAATAATAAAAAATCCCAAACATGAGGCTTCCATACAAATTCATCTGTTTTAGTTTTTGGTTATTTACAAATAAATTTCAAATCATCTTTTGAAAAAACTCTTCATAAATAAAACCAACACGCACATTTAAAATCTACAAAATAAACACTTTTTAATAGATTTTAAATAATTTTGGAAGTAACACAAGAATAATTCAATTAATACCATGCTAGTTAGGAACAAAATGTACCTATCGCATTAAGAAACGTTACCTATGCTGAGTGTCATGGTATGGGGACATTGTAGATCACTTGATAAATTACATTATAAGCAAAAATGACTAAAATAATTTAGATAATTCTTTCACTTGTAAGTCATGTGAGTGATTCTTAACTGAAGAAGCTTTTAAACAGGAAGGTTAAATGGCACTTCATGGTCAAAACAGAAATATGACTTTTAGAATGTACATACTAATCCAATCAAGTAATTTTCTGTCAAGTGTTCAAGAATCAGGTGACATTTCTAGCTGCCACCCAGAACTCACACTATGAGAGTAGACAGCTACTCACATCTCCATCACTGCCTTAGTTTAGAATCTTACGTCCATAAGACCCTGTTAACAGCATCCTAATCCACCTCATAGTAACACGCTCTCTCCCATTGAGACCATTCTCCTCACTGAGCCTCAACTTCCTTCTGTAGAATGGAAACCCAAACCACCACAACCAAATACTCTATCCCACAGGGCTTTTGAAAGGACAGAGTACCTCGTGGCAACACAGTATTTGACCCGGATCTAACAGAGCCCTCACCAAATATTAGTTAAACTTGAATGTACTAGCAGAGTTAGATTTCTTGAAAAGAAGTAAAACTGTCACTTCCTTGCTTTAAAAAGGTGCTGTCTCGCTGCCCTCTCTTTATTGGCAAGCGCAATGGTTTGCATATAACTCTAGTTTAATAAACGAGGAACCTGACCATTTGATCTAAGGTTAAAGTTTGCTGTTGAATGATCTAGGCAAAAAATCACTTGGAAAACCACATAAATGCTCACAGGGTATATTTTAGTGGTTTAAAAAATACTTACTTGAAAAACCACAGTCACTTGTATATGAAATATTATTAATTATGAAAGTCTAATGGAGTTTTAAAATAAACTAAGCAGAAGCCCAACTCAGAAACATGTCAGTGGTCGGAAATATTATTCTTGTCACTTAAAAGCAATAATGTGGCCTTTAAAAATATATATAACCTAGAATTTCATTAATTCAGACAACTCTACTACTCCCTAGTGAATGCTAATTACTAACGTTTTATTGTTAACATGCATTAAATGGAAGTTTACTATGCTATTGGGAAGGAAGCAAACAACAAACTAGAAAAAAATTTAAGCATTGTCTCTTTTGCATGTGGTCACACACCACTTAAAAAAATTAACTTAATTCTAACACACACACAAATAACAACAGAATTTCAAAATGACCCAATTATTTTATGGTAGATGAAACATTCTTTCCAATTAAGTCAAACTGACAGAATAAATAGCTCAATTCAAATAGAAAAAAAATCGGTAATCACTTAATTTTACTATTGTTCACTGCACAGTATTTAATCATTTTAATACTGCATGAGCTTTTATCTAAATAATTACTTCAAGAACAAAAAGGCAGTTACTAATAAGTCAAATGATACGTCTAAGAAGCAAAAAGATCTTGTAAAAACAGTAGACTTTCTTTCAAAATGGTTATGTTGTAGTGGAACAAATACTTTCATTCATTATGAGACAGGCACTGGTGACAAAGCGTCAATAACATTACAAATAAACAAAAGGGAGAGTAATACAACCATAAATGAAATACAAAGGGGGACCGATTAGGGATTGATTTGCTTGCAACAGGGAAGAGCAGGGAAGATGTCACAGCACAGAAGTGGCTGCCACTTGAACTTAGCCTCCTAGGACCAGCAGGAGTAGTCAGATACGGGGGGATTTCAGCATAGACTGAAGGGAGGGGACACAAAAATAGGGCAGAAAATCTAAGCTTTGAGTCACAATATACTTATGTATATAAAATCTACTATGTAAGTTTTGACGCTATGTATTTGCTTTACTCCCAGGTTCTTTGTCACTTTAATTTCAAGCAATACATTTTTTGTAACTCTGAAAAGGTCCAAATAGTAATGCACTTATGTGACACACACAGCACTTAATTAAGGTTCCGTTTAGTCCACAAATCGTTACCCCAAGCACTGAGAAATTTCTCACTTAGAGATGAGGCAGGAGTGTGATAGAAATCTGACCCAGAATAGCAGAGTAAGGCCCACTTCCTACAGCAGAGACCAGATACAGTGAGGAGAGCCGGCAAGGACATGCAGTGGTCACTGCAGGACACCGTGAGGGCAGGCCTGGACTCTGAGAGACACATTTCCTCCTAAGAGAGCTCAAGGCCATGGGACACTATTAGTTGGTTAGATAACCAGCAGGTTTCCCCCATTACAGCAAAGACGGAATCTCTCCTATACAAGGATCAAGATATCTTCATTCATTTAACTTGCTCATAATCAATTCATTTATTCATGCTCAAATATTCATTAAGCATCTAATATGCACAATGTTTTGTACTGTACACCAATAGGAAATAAAAATACAGTTCAACAGTATAAGGGTCTTAAAGAATACTATTCCATCTGAGTTTACTAAGCTAAATTTCAAACTTGAAGAATAGCACAATTATACTTTTCCATCAGGCTTCGGTATTGGTGGAAAGGGTTCCTCAAAGCATACTTTATTCATTAGACAACAGACAAGAACTTTGTTCTCTACTGCTTTAGACTTGAGTAAAACTTTTAGGACAATTTCAGGTTACCCGCCTTGCCCCCGAAGCTCTGCTCATCACCCCTCCTTTTTTTTTTGGCCAGATTTAATTTCCTGTTCATACAAAAAAATTTAAGTAGCTTCTCCTCACTTGAACTTTAGTAGCATTTAGGCCAATGACCTTTGATGTCATAATTCCTCAAAAACATCTTTGTTTAAAATATATACTGAATATATTCCAATTCATCGTTACTACAGTAACTTACTGATTATGTTTAAATACAGGCTATTTTAAAACCAGGTTAAAATAAGTGGATTCAGAATACATTTTAAAGGGAATAAAAATATTCATGAGCTCTTCATATACTTAAATTTTCTAGCTCTGGGCACAATTTTCAGCTGGAAGCTGAAAATTCTGCAACTTAAGGGAAAAATTGTGGATCTTGAATTAAGGCCGTCAAGTTAAATAAAATGAACTTGAAACCTTACTTCTATATTTCCAAGCTTCTCAATACAGAAGTATAATGTACTAGAAGTCATAATATGAAACAGTTATTGCTAATTCCTCAAATTTGGTATCTTGGCACATTCACATATAAAAAGCTCATTTAGATCATTTCCTTTTAATACCTAACTATCTTATTCACATAAAAATATATACAAGTCTTATTCTTTAATTGCTTTGGAAAATTGATGTGAACATATTTAACATATTTATTAAGAATCTCCATATTGCCTTTTCCTCCACTAGACTTAAAAAGGAGAAAGTGCCTGTTAAGAGAAAACTTTGTTTGAAAATTCCTCCAAAAGACCTTGAAATCACAAGGCAGCTACTGAATCTGCATGAAAAGAATTATGCCAGAAATGGCAAAATGTACAAGACTTTAAAGGCTTCAGTTTGTACCTTATAATTAGTATGAAATTAAAATATCATTCATCTACTCAAAATGGAGAAAAAAGTTATAAGCAAAATAGCTATTTACAAAAAAATCTTACCCAATATAACATACTTGTTAAACTAATGCCTTCAAAACAACTAAATAAATTTACATAGTGCAATTCAAACAGACGGGAATTAATGTCAATAAGAAATAACTATTTAAAAGTACGTTGCCCAGCCTTTACAACCAATGGCAGCAGCAACTTTCTTAATTTCTTTAAATCCAAAATGTTGTCTATAATAAGCTCCTGTTATTATATTGCTCTTAAATTTTAGGTTAATGAGGATTCCTATTTTGAATCACAGCACTGAACCAGCCCAAATAACTAAAGAATTGAATAAATAGCAGCAGCTTCAACGAATTGCTAGTTTAGACTAATAAAAAAAATTTCAATGAAAGCATTATGTAACAAATAGCTAGTATTTCCATAGGAACTTCTGAGAATTATTTGTTTTGTTTTAAGAAAAAAAAAAAAATCAAGCTTCTCCTCTGAATAAGTTAAAAAATAAACAAGACAAATTTAAAATTTTAAATGAAAATCTTTAGGCTTTAAAGCAATCTGCAACTACTCTGCATTTATGCAGCTTAAAGTTAAGGAGAGACTAAGAGGAAGATTACATCTTAAAATGCCCAAGTCATCTGAAAACTGATGATATATTTTACATTTCTACAACAATAGTCCAGTTACAGCAACATTTCTGTATGTAAATCTTTTGCACTAGGCACTATGTCTGGCACTCGGGCTACAAAGATTATTTACCACAGGACCAGTAACTGAGAAAAAAGGACTACTGCTCATTTAGCCATTAGCTATTTATTATCAATAGATAAAAATAACTAGAATTACTCACCAGCCTTCATTGAAATCGCACTCGTAAACTACAGGCAAAAAGAGTACTGGAATAAAAAAAGACTCAACTCTTTCCTTTGTCTCTGAGCTGCTCCCAAATGAGCACTGTGGGGACTCGGAACCAAGGCAGTGCACGGGGCTGGCCTGCCACTCTGCAAGTCTGACACCAGACTGACGTCACACACTAACATGTCACTGCAGTCGCAAACTGAGGCAGCTTCTCCGGGAAGAATCTGTTGTGATTATGCATGCCGTCAAGCCATAAGAGTAAAATATGATGTCAATTCCTTTAAAGGTGGCACAGAGCAGAGGGTAACATACCAGCATATGTGGTTGCAAACCGCTCTGGAAAACGTTCAGTGAGAAATTTTAAATAACCTCAGCTCTAAATAGATAGATAGTTCCTGTTAAAACTGTAAGCGTACCAATTCAAACGGCTCCTTTAAAAACGTTGTTTCCAAAGTGGATATATACTTATTTTAAGAATTTAACCAATAAAATGTATAAAGAAAACTAAAATGGCCTAGAGTTCTACCACCAAGAAATTATAACAGCTGCTCAGATTTATTGATCACTTATTACGTCAAGCACTTTACGAACTCAGCCTCACAGAGGCCTGTTAATTACGTATCTTCACTTTACTGAAGAAACTGAGGCACAGAGCAGTTAGGGAAAGTCCCCTTGGTCACAACGCTAGCCAGTGACTGAGCAGGATTCAGACCTAGGTACAGGGTCTCCAGTGCCCACAGGTTTGCTCACTAAGTTCTACTATGTAGCAGGAAAAGATAACAGCTGTTAACATTTTGGTGAACACCCTTTTAGACCAGAGTTTGAATATGCAAACATATATTTATTCAAAATACAGAAACCAAACTACACATGTTGTTTTGCGACCTGCTTTTTTCATTCAACAATATGCCATGTCAGCAATTATATTCCTAACTTGTCCTTATTTGACACTGTCCATCACAACTATGTAGACCTGATTCCTGCTGGACACTTCATTTTTAATTTTTGGTTATTATAAACAACGCTTAATGTATATCACTGTCCAGACATCTTTGTGCTTTTCTGTGTTTATAGAAAAATTCTTAGAAGTGGGATGGATCGGTCAAAGCGTGTGCATGTTTCCAACGTGTACGTGCTTAGTGCCCCAAAAAGACCTCAATTTATATTTGTACCTCAATGTATTAGATTTCTCCTCTCCCCACATACTGGGTATAGACAATTATTTTTTTCTTTGCAAATCTAATAGAAAATACCACGCCATCACACAGTTGTAACTGCAGGTGAAGTCAAGCCTTTCTGCATACGCCTGTTCGCGCAGGAGGCAGTCCAGCTCAATGGTCACAAGCACGGAAGCTCCGGAGTCAGACCACCCAAGTTCAAGCCCAGCTTTTCTTCTCAAAAGTCCTCTGACCACAGGCAAGTGGCTTAGCCTCTCCAAGCCTCAATTTCCTTATATGGAAAATAAAGACAACAATTTAATCCTCATGAGATTTTTGTGAGAATTATATGAGAAAAACCACGGAAGCAAATGGCGCAGTGCCTACCGCATAATCAGGGTTTAATTAAATGTTAACTCATATTTAACGGCTGGCTGTATTTCTTTGGCATTTCATGCCCTTCACCCAAAATGGTGATTCTTAACAGGGTACAGACAAAGCATCTTACAAAATATATTATAAATGTCTTGTTAGAATGCTAACGACATAAAAACGTTCAGATAGCTCAATGTGAGTTGTCTTACAACTAAATCTAGCATGTGACATAACTGGTGCTAAAACACTCCGTTGATATGAAACTGCTGTAACAAAAATTAAAAATAGCATCTCAAGTTGAGAAAACAAAATTGTTTCATCATGCAGTTTGAAATATAGAGAAGCCAGCCAGCACCGTTTGCTATAACCAGAAGGGTCTGCGTATGTCTTAGAAAAGTAGTGATTCACGATCTCTCTCATTTTTTTCAAAATCAAGGTTTTGCTGGTCTCAATTACGTACAGTTTAAACTTCTCACACTAAAAAAAAAAAAACAAAACTCATTCTTGAAAACATCAAAAAGAAGTCAGCAAAATAACTTTTCCCATAGTTCTAAAAGCAAAGGACAGTGTCTTTTAACTGACATAAATCATAACAACTTAGAAACAGCATGTACGAAGGTTAAAATGTACTAAGTGTATTAGCCCTACCCCAAGCCAATTTGACCTTTTATTATGTAACAAAGTCTTCGACTGCCCTCCCATCAGTTAGTTAAAACAAAACACCTCTAAAACACACTAAGAAGGAAGATTTATATTATTCTTGCAGATCTGGTTTAGATGTATTCATCGGTGTATATGCTATAAAATTATCCCATATGAAGACAGACATTTCTGTAATAAAACCACAGCATAATATGTTTGCAAAACCCCATGGTGGCATGGTTCGTTCTGCATATGGCTGCCAGGAGAAAAACAGTAATAATGAAGCAGCAGAGATCTATCAAGAGACTCTGGAAGATTACCAGGAATACCGAGAACTAACAAGTCGACCAAGGGTCTGGTTTATGAAGTTACCAGCACCCTGCACCATTTCTCTAGGACCTGCAAGGCTCAGGACCCTTCATCCCCCACCCACCCACCCGCCCACGGATTACGGATGGGCTTCCACAGGGAAAACACTGTGGTCAGGCAGTGGACAGAGAGAGGGAGTAAGATAAGGTCCCTCCTTCTCAAGGCCATAACAGCCTGGAACTGACAGTTTAATAGGGAAGAGAGAGCTGTAAACAGATCATTATAACATAACCTGATTTGCAGAGCACAGAACAGGAAGTGGCTAAATGCCTGGGGGAATCTGGAAAAGGCTTAGCAAAGTAAATGACAGCTGACCGGACTATTTCAAGAGGAGATTTCAGTTTGAGGTAGCAGTAGTTATAAAAGCACAAATTTAAGATGCAATCTAAATTTCACACCTACAAAAGGTGCCTAATTAACAGAGAAACTTTATTTAAGGAAAAAAATGCATAGTGATAGGGCAGTTCTCACGAGTACCTTGTAAGATTCTGCCCAGCTTTTCCCAAACGTCAGTGATGGCTTGTTTAGCTTTCTCAATTCTGCCCAAACCACATTTTATGGAAAGGAAGCGGAGGGAGACTGTGGATGTATGCCCCACTACTTTGTCAGAGCTAATAAACTTCTTTAAATCAGTAGGGAATCCTAAATCTCAATGAATCCTGATTCTCTTTTCATGTATCTCTATGCTATAGGGCAGGAACCACGCTTCATTAAAAAGCCAAAGGAAAACGTCCAGTGAGGGCCTCCAAATTATCTGCCACCAAATGACGTGTTCTGATGCATTCCTTCAGCATGTTTGTGATAATGATGGAGGATTCAGTTGTGATAACTAACATTTTTCACAGTTCTTATTGTTACTTCACTTCTCAGTGGCATTTAAAACTCTTGACAACTCAATTCTTGCAAATGCGACCCTTGACCTTGACAATATGTGACCTGGTCCCCCAACATTCACTTTGCAAAACAGTCTTTAGTCCTAATGACTCAATCCAGCACCCAACAACTTGTCTCCAGAATTTGGTGCCAATTTACTCATCACTAATACCCAAAGTAGAAGTTCTTTTAAGGGGTAAGGAACAGATCTACCCATCTCTTTTCCATACAGTGTCTATGCTGTATAACACTCATGTTTCATCAGCTGATTACTGACTTTTATCTCCCAAGGCATTTAAAACAAATTGTTTAGATCAGAAAAACACTAGTACAATGAGAAGAACACAAGTGTATATTTCCAACACGTGTTTTTCCCAACACCACCAAGCAATTAACTCAATCCTGACACCATCTACTTGGAGACAGCACAAGAACCCAGAGGTTAAGGGCTCAGTTCCACAAGACTGCCCCCACTTCACATATCAATTGGAAGTCCAAGCTATCACCTGTGCTTCTGACCCTCTGGCTATAAAATGGAGGTTCCCATGATTCCCTCCTTGGGTTTGATTAATTTGCTAGAGGGGCTCACAGAACTCAGAGAAGCATTTAGTTATGTTTACCAATTTATTGATAAGAATATTATGAAGGATACAAATGAAGAGCCAGATGGAGAGGAAAATAGGGTAGGGCTCAGAGGGGGAGCCCAGAGTGCGGGAGCTTCTGTCCTCATGGAACTGGGGTGTGCCACCCTCCTGGCAAGTGGAGGCATTCACCAATCTGGAAGCTCATCAAATCTTGTCATTCAAGAGCTTTTAGGGGCCAGCCCAGTGACGCAGCAGTTAAGTTTGCATGCTCTGCTTTGGCGGCCCAGGGTTTGCCACTTAGGATCCCGGGTGAGGACCTAAGCATCGCTTATCAAGCCATGCTGTGACAGGTGTCTCATATATAAAGTAGAGGAAGATGGGCACAGATGTTAGCTCAGGGTCATGGCATCTTCCTCAGCCAAAAAAAAAAAGAGGAGGATTGGCAGCGGATGTTAGCTCAGGGCTAATCTTCCTTGAAAAAAAAAAAAAAAAAGAGAAAAACAGTTTTTATAGACCTTAATCTGTCCCCATTCCACCTCCCACTTCGCCTTCCCAGAGGTGAATGAGTGGGGCTGAAAGTTCTAACCCTCTAGTCACTTGGTCTTTCTGGTGACCAGTGCCATCCTGAGGCTATCTAGGGACTCCACTTTAAACCATCTCATGAATGACAAGACACTCCCATCACTTAGAAAATTCCAAGGTTTTGAGGAGCTCTGTGCCAAGAACCAGGGACCAAGACGAAATACATTCCTTATCCCAACACAATATTCAAACACCAGGTTACAGAGAGGCAAATAAGAATACCGATGGTTTCCTTTTCTTTTCATTCCCAAATTCCCTTATCTTATCTTGGCATACCACATACCACATCTTCATGATCTAAAGAGAAACACCAAGGTAGCACTAATTACGAAAGTAAATTTGAAAGAAAATATGTTCTCTCTCAAATTCTCATCACCTTCTGTTAAAAAGTGGTAAGCAGGTAAAGAGTAAATCAACTCACAGAAATTAAGCACTCACACCTCACGATAACCTGATAGATTTTAAATGTACTTAGTAGTGCCCAGAACCACCACATCAACACAAACAAACTCTCTACCACCAAGGAAGACAATCAACGTGAGTGCTGGGCCAACAACTTCTAACACTATGTTAGTCATCCTCACTTGACACTGACACGACAGTTCAGATATTCTCAATTTATTACCCAAGAAATGTTCAAGGGCTGTTCCATGCTGTCATTTTGGTGTTCTATTACAGCCAAAATTTCACAACACAGCACAACTCCTGGAAAAAGTAATTGGAAGAGTTAAGTGATTTAAGAATCAAATTAATCCATAAACACCTGCTTAGAAAGGAACCAATTATACTGAAAAAATCCTCCATACCACTAGAATCTTCTTCCCCAGGGAGTGGCAGCTACTAAAATAGACTTGCTTGCTAAAGTGATTCAAGAACTTCTAATTTGAAAATATCCAGTTCTCAGGTCATCGAGGAAGAAGCTGGCCCCTTCTAAGGCCAGTTTAATAAGACACTGACTTAGCCATTTTGTAATCCCTCTAATTTATTTCTTCTTCCAATCCTTTCCACTTTTTGTGTGAGACTGGTGGCCATAACTTCCTCCTTCTGAAATCTGTCATAACTTGTGTACTCACCAATTTACAAGATTTAGGTCCAGCTCAAGGGTTACCTGCTCAGAGAGATTTCCCCCAATCTCCCTCACTTGGCAGTTCCAGTACTGCATATCAGGAACGACTGACGTGATCAACACAATTTGCAGTCATATAAACTTGCATCTCAAAGAATCTGCCAGTACATAAACTATTTCATACAATAAATGGAAAGTATATACTCATGGAGACTGAATTAACTGTAATAGGTTCATTTATACAACCAAATACTAACCAAAGTGAGAGAGACAACCTAAAAGGTGATGACATAAGCACTAAAACTGATCATCGTTCTTCCCTTTCTCTGTTATCTTATGACATCTCAACTTCTGAGCTATAAGTGAAATGTCTGGTTATATTTATATCTCCTTTGAATATCTGAACTCTCTACTACTGGGTGCTTAAAGACAATTTCACTTGATAGGGAAAGAAATGGATTCTGAGTGGTGAATTTTTTAATAGGCTCTGGAATCTTTAATCACATTTTCACATTAACCATTAAAGTTCTAGAAAAATTTCAAGTCAAAGAATGTATATGCAACAAATGTAGTATAGAAACTTTAAATTTACTAATTTTGTACTTAAATATGCAATGGTCAACTAATATAAAGTTAGATTTGTAAATACTTGTGTTTTATGAAAGATAAGCATCATTTACCAATAAAACATTTATTATTCAAGTACTAAGTCGATTCTACACTTGTACTATCTGCCTGGCAGACATACGGTCTGTTTTTCATGCAGGAATAGAATCAAACATATGACAGTGTTACCACTTTCATTATCATCCAAAAATAGGCCTCAAAGAAACAATTACAATGGTTGCTTTGTGTGTCGCTTGATTTACTCAATAAGAAATTCCTGCTTATCCTCTTGCAAGGAAGTAAGAAGACATGCATGGTTTTGTAAGTTTTACTACCAAAGAACAGGACAGAATACATCATGGAGGCTCATGATCCAGATACAGCCTTAGGACCTAAGAGATACTTTTCTCTCTACAACTGACTCACCCAAAGGTCCTGACAAAGTAACTGACTTCATAAACTGTCCTTTTCTCGTCACGATATTACACAACAGACACAATCCAGTGGTCTTGTGGCAACAAGTACAGCCAAGACCATTTGCCTGCCAAGGTCCAGTTTTACTGAGGAATGGTATTCTCCCGTAAACCCAAAAACAAAACAGGTTTTAACTTGCCATACTTCTACACTCACATTTCTGGCACTGGAGGGATCATCTGTCTGTTTTTATACCTCATTTATACAAATTTCTTGGCCCACAAGTTATTACTTCTTTTAAATGAAATACTTTATTTTGGAAATTTATTGGAAACGTTACCCATACTGCTGTCTGGTGTTAAAAAAAAAAATATCAAGGGCTGGCCCTGTGGCCGAGTGGTTAAGTTCGCGCGCTCCGCTGCAGGCGGCCCAGTGTTTCGTTGGTTCGAATTCTGGGCGCGGACATGGCACTGCTCATCAAACCACACTGAGGCAGCATCCCACATGCTACAACTAGAAGGACTCACAACGAAGAATATACAACTATGTACTGGGGGGCTTTGGGGAGAAAAAGGAAATAATAAAATCTTAAAAAAAAAAAAAAATCAAACACACCAACCTGAGTTGAGATCTAATATCCTTGACTACTATTAATACTTCTTTTTATTCACTCAATAAATATTTACAGAAGATATTGCTTCTTCTGTAGAAGAAGCATTTGCTAGATCCTGTGGGAGAATTAAAACAGAAAGAAAAAGGAATGAAATGTCCAAACTTGTTGTGGGTAAGTAAGTACATAACTAAAATACAAGTAAGAGTATGAGATGCTATAGCATAAAGGGATTCCGAAACCAGACTGCCTAGGATCAGAATCCTGGATCAAGACTTAGGCACACGACTGGACCTCTCTGTGCCTCAGTTCTTCATCTCTAAAATGGGTATACGCAACACTAGCCTCTTACCCACAAGACTCTCATACAGATCAAATGAATGGAAACATTAAAGACGTCACAATAGTATTTGACACAGAAGTAGAGCTCATTAAGAAATAACTATTATTCTGAAAGCTGTCAATCAAAATGGCAGAGACAAACGTAAATGGGCTTTGAGCGTGAACCTATGAAGGAAGGGTAGGATCTGGAGAGCAGAAAACAGGAAGGTCATGATGAAGAAATACTGTAGTAAAAATGAGGTGGTTAGTTTGGCTTGGTTATAATGCAGTGGTTTAGAAAGGAAGGTCAAGAGCAAGGATGAATTCTGTGAACATTAATTAGACAAAGGAACCTGGGCGTTACCTGGTAGGCCAGGGAGAGCTACAAAGAGAGAAGGATTATGATCAAAGGGGATTCATCAGCAGAGCTTTATAAGTCACACAGAGGGTTGGTGAGGGTTTGGATTTTTCACTAACGCCCTTGAGAAAGTTGATTTTCCCATATAGCAGTTTGCTTACTGTAAAACAGGTCTGATAGTAACAACCCCACCACTACAAATAAAAAGGCTTGAGCTGGAATCTAAGTGGGCTTCCACTGTGTGGAGATGCTGAGTGGACTGAATACACAAATGCACGTAAAATAAAATGGGATTTGATATGGACTTGAAAACCAGTTTGACTCAGTTTATACTACTGCTTAGATTTTGAGTGAAAACTTGCCAATGAACTCTCAATATGGCCGACCTTTGATAACTCCAGCTGTGTCACAGGCGGGTCATTTCTACCTACGACCCTTCTTCCTTTCTTGCTCAGCTTCATTCAGGACAGCAGTGCCCCCAACTACAGTACTCAGTTTCCCGGCTTCCCATGCAACTAGGTAAGCCCACGTTAATTAGGTACAGCCAATGAGATGTAAATAAGAGTGTCACGTGGAACCCCTGGAAAGGATGCTTAAAGGGAGCTGACGCAGCTAGGAAATGAACGCTTTTGCTCTTCTGATTTTATTCCTTCTGGACATAATGGCAGCCACTTTGGTCCATGAAGTAATCTTGAGAAAGCAAGTTTCAGGCAAGGATGGTGAAGCAAGAAAATGGAAGGAATCTACGACCTGATTCCAAACCTAGAAGGCCTATCTCTGAGACTGCTTTCCTTGTGAGAACAAAGGACGCTGTGTTTAAAACACTCTTTAGCAGGTCACTCTTACCAAATAGATTTTCCAACTAACATAGCTAGTTACTAAATGTTGCTAGTACAATTAAGTTAGCATAACGACGACGTCCCTAGATTTGGGGATGTAGATAGCTCAGCCACCCTCACTTGACTACTGTAATTGCAAACCTGTTTCTCTTGTTCCCTGTCGTCTTCCCAGGACCTGGCACAGCGCTTGTTACAAAGCAGTCTTTCAGGAGAGGGTCCTCCAGGGTGATGAAGCTGTGGAGCTGGGGTCTGGGACCTGCCAGCAGCCACTGTTCTAACTCCTCAGAGGAAGCAGGTATGACAGAACGAGGCCAACCAGCAGTGAGAGGCAGCAAAAATCCTGCAGAGTTAAGAGCTATGGCTTCCAACCCCTACACCACTCCCTGGCCCAGTCACACCCAAGCCTTCTAAAGAGTTTGGGTACGCAAACCACTTAATTTCTCTTTTGCCTACAAGTGTGAGTTTGAACAAAAGTTCTACAAGTTCTAGAACAAAAGACAATGTATTTATTGAAAAGTAAAGGGGCTTATTACGTATACAAAAGAGAATAGAAAAGAAAGAAAACAAAAAAATCCCTTTTCTCAAATTATAAAATATTTGCCACATCTAAATAAAGCTGCTAAATAAACAGTGCACAGAGAACATAGAACAAATTCAAGAATGGTACTTTCACATGCATTTCATATCCCTGACAGCCAATGTTTCAGCATAAATTTAGCTTCTGAAATGTGAAATTCAAATACTTTTTTATTAGCAGCAAGAAAGGGCAGCAGAACGTACAGTTCTAAAGTACTGAGAAATTTAGACACGTGCCCTGGGTCAGTGGTTCCCAAACTCAAACACGGGTTGCCTCAGAATCATGGGAGAACTGGTTTAAAATACACGGGACTAAACTAAACCCCAGGAGATTGACTCAACAGGAGTTCGGGCGTTACACTCTAGGCCACAAAACTATTTTCAGGTGAAAATAGGCTTGAGTAGTTGATATGTGCAAGTGAACAAAACTAGTGACTATTTCTACTTGCTTCTTCCCTTAGGGAAACTCCATCTTTATTTATAATTTATATGATGGACTATAGCTACCTCAACTGTAAATGGAAAGAGTTAAATAAAATGCCTCAGCTCTTTTCCACCTATAAAATTCCTGAATTTTACATGTGGGAAACATGAAGTATAGCAACAGTTTTTCACATTTTAACAAAATACTTTTTACCTTTCCTTTGGTGAGAGTTAGGATGCTTTCAGTAACAGAATGCCCACTTAAAATGTGGCTCAGACATGAAGAATTTAGTCTCTCACATGACAAGAGGAGGCATGGTAGTCTCTGGGTTGACATGCAGAGGCTCAACAATGCCAGGGTCCTTGGGTGGGCTCTTCTGTGACTCTTACTTCTCTCTCATGGTTTCACAATTGCCACTGCAGCTCCAAGTGTCATGTTCTTATAGTAAGAAAGGGAACAAATTCCTGTCTTAGGTTCCTTTTCTGTGCGTGTGGGTGTGTGTGTATGTGAGAGAGAGGAAGACTGTGCCTGAGCTAACATCTGTGCCAATCTTCCTCTATTTTATGTGGGATGCCGCCACAGCGTGGCCTGACAAGTGGTGCCAGGTCTGTGCCAGGGACCCGAACCTGTGAACCGCAGGCTGCTACAGCGGAGTGTGCAAACTTAAACCACTATGCCACTGGGCCAGCCCCTTGGGTTCCCTTTTTTTCAGAAAATGAAAAAAACTTTCACAGAAGTTCTTGGGCTTAAACCAATCACTGGCATAGGGAATAGGATTAACTCACTAAGAATAATTTCTATCTATACCCTGCGGCTGAGGAGGCTCGCCTTCACAGAGCACACTGAAGAGAAAACCACTAGAACAAAATCTGGACTCTCTAATTGGAAGAAAGTTGGAGGAAAGGGTGGATAGCAGTTCGTTAGGCACCAACAGCAGCCTATCACATCCTGTGTCAAATTAATTAACCATATTTAAATCAATCAAAATGTAATTCAGCATGGAGAAGCCCAGTGTAGTGTAGTAAGCGATGGAAAGCATTAACAATGAGCAACAAAAGGAAGATTAAGCTGCCAAAACTTTAAGTTCTGCACAACAGAAAAAGAAACAAAAGACGTACCCAATGGCAACCGGAAAGATATAACCCACTTCCTTATGCAGTAAAATTCAGTCAATCAAATCAAAAACATCGTGAAAATTACTACTCAGGAATGTTCTCCTACTCTAAATAATCATTCTGTGTATCCACTACTCTCTGATTCCTAAATCAGCTACATATTTCAAAAATTACTTACATATCTGATATAAAAGACAAAACAAGAAAGGAATACATATATTAATTTAAGAAATAGAGCAAATTCAGTTCTTAAACATTGTTCTTAAAACTTTTGTTCAGAAGCCTGAGGATCAATGGCTTAACAAATTATGGATACTCAAACACAAACTTTAGATAGATCACTTTCATAAGCCGCCTTTAAAAATTTTCAAAAAACAAAATATAGTAGTGTTATCTAATCAAAAATAAAAAAATCTCAATTGTTCAGAATTCAATCTGGAAGCCTCAGAGTCAGTTCAGGATCCCAGAACAAATATTTAGCATTGGCAGGAAGGCAAAATAGTGAAGCCGCTATGGAAAATAGTTCAGTGGTTCTTCAAAAAGCTAAACGTAGAATTACCATACGACCTGGCAATTAAAGTCCTGGGTATATATCCCAAAGAATCAAAAACAGCTATTCAAACAAATACTTGTACACAAATATTCCTAGCAGCACTATTCACAATAGCCAAAAGGTGGAAAAACCCAGATGTCCACCAACGGGTGAATGAATAAACAAAATATAGCATATACATACAATGGAATATTATTCAGCCACAAAAAAGAATGAAGTACCAATAGATGCTATAACATGGAAGAACCTCAAAACCTTTATGCCAAGTGAAAGAAAGCAGACACAAAAGGTCACATAGTATATGATTCCATTTTATAAGAAATACTATGAATAGGTAAATCCATAGAGAAAGAAAGCAGATTCGTCATTGCCAGGGATTGGGGACAACGGGGATGTGGGGAATGATTGCTTAACAGGCACAAGGTTTCCTTTAGGGGTGACAAAAACTGTTTTGGGGGGCTGGCCCGGTGGCACAGCGACTGAGTTTGCACATTCTGCTTTGGTGGCCCGAGGTTTGCCAGTTCGGATCCTGGGTGTGAACCTACACACTGCTCATCAAGCCATGCTGTGGCAGGCGTCCCACATATAAAGTGGAGGAAGATGGGCAGGGATGTTAGCTCAGGGCCAGTCTTCCTCAAAAATAGAAAAATAAAAAACTGTTTTGGAATTAGATGGAGGTGATGGTTGCCCACCTTTGTGAATGTACTTAAATGTCACTGAATTGTACACCTTAAAATGGCTAATTTTACACTATATGAGTTTTACAGCTGTTAAAAAAATAACTGATGTCGCTGTAATATGAAATCTGTAAAGATGTGAAGGAAGATGTGCATTGGAATTTAATCAATCCTGGTCAGTAGCAGCATTTTAACTTTAATACAGTACAGTATTCTGCAGTTCCTCCCCTCATTGCACATAATCTTGGATCTTCTTTCTGACATCCAGCATTCTAAGAAGATTTAAACTGGGAGTCTACATACTGAAATGAAGATTAATTCCTACACATGCAAATGGAACTGCCCACCCATCTTGTTCAAGAGAAAGATAAAGAACATTCTGACCTAAACCACAAATGAAAGAGACCCCCACTGTTTAATGTTACGGAGACCCAGGGGGAAATTCGTTGGCAGCTTAGGAGCCTCTGACATCACTTTATAAGGCTGTTTTTCCTTCTCATTTAAAGATGGGACAAACAGATTGTTTACTATTGTTGTTTTAAAGCAAGGTTCTGCAAGGATCAGAGTGGTCCTTCCCAGAAGGCAAACCATACAGTATAATGTAACAAGAGAAAAGAACATGCAACACTTGCAATTCTGTATTAAAACTCCACAGATTCTGGGGGCTGGCCCTGCAGCATAGTGGTTACAGTTCCACACGCTCCGCTTCTCCACTTCGGCAGCCCAGGTTCTCAGTTTTGGATCCCGAGCACAGACCTACACCACTCGTCAGTCATGCTGTGGCAGCAACCCACACACAACATAGGGGAAGACCGGCAACAGATGCTCAGAGCAAATCTTCCTCACCAACAAAACAAAAATAAAACCTCCACAAATTTTGCAATTAAACTCCATCTTTGCCTAGAAATTTTACTTGTTTGCAAATGTTTTACATGTGCTAAGCAAGTTCTGCAGTGGTGTAGAATTTCTGCCCTGAGGAAAGTAATGATAGGAGCTGCACCCTTCTCCCCTGTGGAATGGGAGCTGGCTGGGGCTCTGGGGCAGGCAACCCTCTAACACGGCTCCACAAAGGTGGAGCAAACGTAAGCAGTGCTGGGGCCCTGAAATACTTAGATATTGAGATCCTCACCCTTAGGGAGGCAGGCTGGAGTCAGCATACAGGCACTAGCCAGGTAGCGCTTGGCATTTCATATCATGTGGAATAAAGGGATTGCAAAAACCCTTTTCACTGGTGTCTGTCCCTTATTGTCCTAAAACTGCTGGCACACTGTGGCTGAAAGAGAGGTAATCTCAATTCTGACAGATTCCAATCCATTTATAAAATATAAAGCATACATGTGTCACAAAATAAGATGAACTTTACTTTTAGAATGTGCATATACATTCAAAGCCACATATTTGTGAAATATTATCATATTAATCTTACTCTATTAGAATACTGACTAATAGTGAAAATGTTTTAAATAGAAACCGTAATTGAGGTAAACTGTCTACAATTCCATAAATTAATCATATTTATTTAGCAATGTTGCATAAAATTCTCTAAAACTGACGAGCATCCAAGTTTAAATTTTCTGTAAGAAATTCTTTTCTACAAATTTCATATGGGAGGCCGGCATCGTGGCCTAGTGGTTAAGTTCGGTGCACTCTGCTTGGGTGGCCTGGGTTTGATTCCCAGGTGCCGACCTACAGCACTCATTGGCGGCCATGCTTTAGTGGCAACCCACATACAAAATAGAGGAAGACTGGCACGGATGTTAGCTCAGGGTGAATCTTCCTCAGCAACAACAACAAAAACAACAAAAATTTCCTATGACATTATTTGGTCATAAAGAAGGTAGGTATTTTCGTTGGAATAATATCTTACCAACAAATTAGACATAGACAACTGACTTATCTAGCAAATACGAGCACCATCCACTGACAATATGGGCAAGTGAGAAAAGGAGTTAACAGTAGAAATCTGCCCAGAAAAGACATTCAATTAAACTAGAGTTCTCCATGTCAATCATTCCCAGACATAACTGAGATTCTGCCAAATCTGAGTATCACATATATTGGTAACAGTATTTGAAAGTTACTTTATTAAAAAAAGCAACTTAAATTGCCTCTTCCTAAGCACTATCTGTGAAATCGTAAGTTTTGTCCACTAGCAATAAATACTAAAACGAGAAAATTTCATTCACGTTACCGTGTTACACTGCAATTAACTTTAAAATTCTTCAAGATAAAGAGTGGAGGAAGGCAGTAGCTTAACATATTAAATGCCTGATCAGCTACCCACATTCAGGGCAACTAAGAAGACCATTACCCAAGTACTGCACTTAGCACGACATAAATCTCTCTAAGAGGATTCATTAGCATAAAGGATATTGGAAACATTTTTTTCATGGTGAAATGAGTGTTATTCAAAGTATGTGGGTGGGTAGAAGGTCCCTGCATAAATAGGAAACAAGAATTTGGCTACCCCAGCAGCCAAACACCTTTGGAATAGTGGGCTGGTATAGAATTCCACTTGGTTCTTTGTTCCTCTCAGTGAAGGATTCTGCTGCCTGAACGCATTAAGTTAGCTGATCCCTCTGTCAGAACATTGTTACATTTGGAGTAAATCTTTCATGTAAGGTGCCTGTTGGAACACCTAAAAAGGACACAGAGTAAAGACTTTATTATTCTTACAGCAATAGGTTAAATGACTGTGTCTGGACCTACGTGCTAATTGTGTGTGGGGCAGGATTCAGTCCAGGACATCCTTTCCTGCACTAACACGACAGGGAGCAAGGCTGTGGGGAAGGAAATATGTATAGGTCACATCTACCTGTAACGGTCAGAGGCTACAGGTATTTATCAACAGAATTAACAAAAGTGAATGCCTAAATTGGCATATCACACCTTACAAATACCTAAAAAACCATTTTATATACTACCAGTGACACGTGTACCATGCTTTGAGAAATGACATATTAAATCGTATGCAAAAAAATAGGAACTACTAAACCTAACGAAATGAACAACTATGGCTGTAGACTGACAATCCAGATTTCCCTGATGAGCTGCTGGTGTTCAAAAGTATTCGTATAGCATCTCACAAAAAGAACACCACCAACACGCTTCGAGTACCCTACTTCATTTGTTCTAAGAAGCGCTTTTAAAACCCATTTTAACAGGTCTGAAATGGGGAAGCTTCTCGCCTCTCACGGCATTTTATGATCACGGTCCACCAGGCAGCAGCTGTGGTATCACTCTCATTACCTGTGTATGCTCAAATGTCAGAAGCACAGTGTGTGTGTGTGTGTGTGCGTGCGTGCGTGCGTGTGTGTGTGTGTGTGTCAACCGCTTGGAATAAAATCCCAGAGACAAAGAGCAGGGCACAGCTTTCCCCCTGGGATCCAGTGGGTGTGGGGAGGAGGCACTGAGCAACATTTCAGATGCAGGAATCAAAATCACGCCAGGACTACCTAATTGCAAAGCTCTCTGGATAGTATCATAGATTTGATGATAACAATTGAAGGAAAAAACTTCACTCACAACTATTGTTCCTCCCGCCCCAGTAAAACAAACACACATTTTAATAACATCTTTTGGATCATGTGAGCTGATGCAGGGAGCAAAAATTTAGGCCAAAGCAAACTAGCAGCTCCCTCCCCAAAGCAGTGTTCAATGGAGTGAACGCCTCTGGCTGGGCAAGCAGAGGCCCCACCACCCCCTGTTATATCATACTTGACCCCACTGCACACACAGTATTTAGAGTCTAGTATCTGCCTGGCTCTCCTAGGCCTTGGAGCTTGTCATCCCAGAATTAAAGAGTAGCTAAAAGAAAACCTAATGTGCTTATGTTTCAAAAAATATTTACATATGCTTGTGGGCCTGACTCAAACATATATTTTCTCTGGCACTGATTTTCTACCTTCCTTATTTATGTATTATTAATTTGTGTTTTTGTCGTAAGCCATTTCAAATTCTCCAGAGGAAGAGGCTAGTTACAAATAAATGGAAGTTTCTAGGACCTGACCCAGTTCTTCACTCATTCACTATTTCAATCATCAATTACTGCGTGTGCATGCAAGAGGAGGTGGTGTGCGTTAAGGTGTGTGCACCTACAAGTGCACTCTGTAATTCCTAAAGCTGAGGATGAACAACTCATCAAATGAGGCTCTCCTTACATTTTCAAAAGCCATTTCTATTGAGATTTTTATAAAGCACAAAATTATTTGGTGTATATTCCAGATAAATTGCAGGAACTTACTAAGAAGTGAACACAAACAAGCCTAAACCCAATTCATCTGTAACTCTGAGGAATAAAAAAATGCAGCTGTGTCTGAGGACGTTTGCACAAAGAGATCTGGATAGTAAAAGAAATACATTTTATTAACTAAAGTCCATAGTTTATTCAGATTCCCATAGGTTTTACCTAATGTCCTTTTCTGGTTCAGGATCCTATCCAGGGTACCACATTATATTGAGTCATCATGTCCTTAGGCTCCTCTCGGCCGTGACAGTTTCTCAGAGTTCCCTTATTTTTGACGACCTAAGTGTTTATGTATTGTGTCTTTTGTCTTTAGCTTACCAACGCCACTCATTTCCAAAGTGACTTAGGTCAGCACCCTTTGCCCCACCCCCCTAGTAAGGTTGTGTCATAAATTTGTAATATTCTTCTGTCACAGTCTGCATTCTATCCTAGGATCCCTTGACCTCCTAAAGGATTTTTTTAAATTTACATACAGTCTGGTTTCACTCTCTGTGCTGTAAAGTTCAATGAGTTTTGACAAATGCACAGGGTCATGTAACCACAATTAGTATCATACAGAACAGTTTCAACCATCCTAAAAATCCCCTGTGCTTCACCTGTTCAACCCTTCTTCTCTTCCCCCAAGCCCCTGATCTTTTTATTGTGTCTATAGATCTGCCTTTTCCAGAATGTCTGTGGGAATCATAGAGTAGGCAGACTTATTAGACTGGCTTCTTTCATTTAGCAGCATGCATCTAAGATCCATCTATGTCTTCTTGTGGCTTGCCCATTTCTCTTTACTGCTGAATAATATTCCCTTATGTGGATGTACCGCATCCATTCACCTATCAAAGGATATCATCTTGGCTGCTTCCAGTTTTGGCAATTATGAATAAAGCTGCTATAAACATTCACGTGCGGATTTTTGTGTGGACATAAGTTTTCAGCTCATTTGGGTAAATACCAAAAAGCATGATTGCAGGATCATATGGTAAGACTATGTTTAGCTTTATAAGAGACTGCCAAAACGTCTTCCAATTTTGCATTCCCACCAGCAATGAATGAGAGCTCCTGTTGCTCCACAATATGGCAGTAAATGGCACTGTCAGTTTTTTGGATTTTAGCCATTCTAATAGGTGTGTAGTGGTATCTCACTGCTATTTAACTTGCAATTCCCCAATGACAAATGTGTTGAGCATCGTTTCATACACTTAGTGGCATTCTGTATATTTTCTTTGGCGAGGTGTCTGTTCAGATCTTTTGCTCCTACTTTATTTGGGCTGTTGATTTTCTTATCGTGAGTAGAGACATTTTTAATGGGAGAATTGTCTTTTTGGTTCAGATTCACATAATTTATCAGAGAATTGATTGTAAGTCAATCCATCCCTTCATCTAGGTCAGCAAAGTAGAACCAATAACAGACTACTTGATTCTTAGCGTTTTTTTCTTTTTAAGACCAGCACGTAAAATAGAATCAACCCAAATGTCACAAATCTCTTATGGAGAAATGATTAAAGAAATTAAGGCACATTCACAGCAACAGTGTACTACGGAGCTTCTAACATGCTCATTATAAACCCTGACTACATTCTGGCTTTAGAAAAGATCTAGAGTTGCACTGTTTAAAACATGAGCCATGTAAATGACACAGCGTGTCCACTATCAGAGCTCTGGCAAACATCTATGTTTCATTTTTACACCTCAGTCAAGCTTAATGATGCAGACTGCAGGTCAGGTCAGCAAAGACAACTTCTCTCAATTGGCACTGAGCACTTTATTTGGAAATGTGCCTAACAACAATTTAAAGGAAATTAACTTCTTTTCTGTAGAAATTATAACTGTATTCAATGAGTCAATGTGACAGAAGCATAAACCAAAGGTAAAAAAAAAAAATCAGCTAGAGAGTTTCTTTGACTTTCTCTTTATGTGAATTTGTTTTATGAGGAATAAAAAAATCTTTGGCAAGAATACATATTAATGCTATTCTATGGTGTGTTTAACACAGCCAGAAAGAAAAGTGCTTCTACTGTTCCCATTTTTTAACGACTCTTGCCCTTCCATATCCTTCAAAACCAATTATGTAAGATCTTGTATCAGACATCCTCCCCTGAATAATAGCAGAGGTTCAGGCTATACATTAGGTGGAAAACAATCTATGCTTTTAAAATAAGAACAAGGAACTTATAATAAGCATTCATTATACAGTAAATTAGTCTTTCTATCTAAGTTATTATCGCCAACTGATAGTACGAAATCAAAAGAGAAAACAGAAGTAATATGGAGCAGGACATATCCAAATGATTCACGAATCTTTCATGCCTCTTTCTAAAAACAAAGCATACACACACATCCCCTCGCCCTGCAATCAACCACCAACAACGAAAAACTAAAAATAAATACAGCCCTACTGGGTTAAAAATAGAAATATAATTGACAAATTTATTATCAGGAGGTTTTGATTGCATTTCAAGTTTGGAAATATATTTATATTTTAAAGTATTTAATACTGTATCTCACTACACACAGTACCTCTTTTAAAAAGAATAATATTTACTAGTGTTTTTAAAAATACAGAGACAGAAGAAAATCACAAAATGGGCCAACAAGCCCATGCCCAGGACAACCTGTTGGTAAACAAAAATAAGTAAATGTAATCTATATCTATATCTATACCTATATATCTATATATATATATCTACACACACACACAAGATTCGGTAATTCAAAAGCCCATTTAGGCTGGGTGTGAAAAGCAAAACCCACTTAAACCTTGCCTCCCTACCCAGGCAACCTTTGTTATTAACTGCTCAGACAGACAAATCATTGAAATCCCTGCCTCCCTTCTACTGGAGCAAAATCAATCAGACAACTTTAGACATATTTTTACAGAGAAAATAGCTTATTTTATGGAGAAACATTTCTATTCTAGAGCACTTTTGGATACTGCTGCAAGATCATGAATTTTTAAATATAGAAGGATATGTTGTTATCTCTTATTCTTGTTGGATCTGATGAAATTAAGGCTCCTTTCCCAATTGAGAACAAAACATATTTATTTTGGTGTTTAGCACTCAAGTTTTCATCGTGTAGTATTCTTGACAAACAGATCAAATATCCAGTATTATATATTTAAAAAAAAAGATCGGTGTCCCTAATTTTTTAACTTACAAGGAAGGTTAAAAGCTGAGAGATTTAGGCAGAAATAACTCAGTTTTATCATTGTAGGAGTAAACATTTTGAGCAAAAATTACTGGTAACCTCTGTTACAACTCTCTTTCTCTGATACATCTAAAACAATGCTACTGGACAACCCATTTCTCTTTAATTCATGCCCCCACCTCCCAAAGAGGTTACTTTTAATCTATTAGCCTCAAGTCTCGGCAAACGATCTTACTTTCTAATTTACTGAGATAACTGAAATCATCTGACGTGTCCTCTCTGTTACTACACTTACCATCTGCAGTAGTTGGCTTCCAAGATGGCACCCAACCATCCTGGGCTAGAACCAGTCAGCTCATCTGCAGCAAATTTCTAACCCACAGAAATGTTTATTGTTTCTTAAAACACTACATTTTGGGATGATTTGTTACACAGCAATAGTTAAGTTAATGTAATTCATCTAATTTTTCCTAAAGCTTGTAAATATTCAACTTTTCTCAAATGTAAAAAGCACTCTTTGCTCAGTTCTTCCATCTTTCTCCTTCTGCCAAACTTCTCTGGAGTCCACACCAATCATGCTACTAAAACCACTTTCTCAAAGGTCAATCAATATTTTCATAATTGCTACACCGATGGTCTCTGTTTCTTTCTCATCCCTTTGACGCCTATGCAGCTTTCGACAATGGGAAATCTTTACATCCTTGGCTTCCATGACACCAAATTCTCCTGAGTCCTGACCCAGGCTCTCAGGACTAATTTTCTGACTTTCTTCATATGCCATATTTTTATTCAGACCCCTTTAACACAGGCATTTCTCCAAGTTTCTGACTTCAGTCCCCATATTTTCCCACAATAGGCATGACAGCAACAGCAGCAGCAAACAGCACAACTAAAATTTACTGAGCACTAATGTGCCAGGCCTATGCTAGTCTCTTTACATGTCATATATATCATCCCATACATGCTTAGCCTTTCCCTTAACTCCTGATGCCTAAATATACACTGCAATTCTGGATTATCTACCTTCAGTCAAGCTTTCTTTCCGTTTCCAAGAGTAAACTGCTTTCCGAATGCCTTATTCTCTCATTTACCATCACCTCTCCAGAGTTTAGAACAGTGTTGACATACAGCAGGAACTTACGGAGTGCAAGGTAGGATATTTGTTGCACAAATGATTGGAAAACTCACAAATATCCCATCTCTTTTTGAGATAGGGTGTCCTGCAATCAAAAATAGACTACTGGCGTAGGGCTAAAACTACAATAGTTGGGAATTCAACCTACTCGCCCCGTTTCTAAAGCACATGTCTCCTTCAATGTGTATTATAGGGTACCAGCATTTTGCAAGTTGTGCAAGACTTCTACATAGAAAACTATAAAATATTACCGAGTAAAGTTTTAAAAGTTCTTAAGAAACAGAGGGATATACCATGGTATATAATGAAAACTCAATACTGTGAAGATGTCAATTCTCTCGAAATTGATCTACAAATGAAGATCAATCCCAAACAAAATTCCAGCAAGATTTCTTGTGGAAATTAAAACTGATTCAATAATTTATACGGAAATGCAAAGGACCAAACGAGAATAACGATCTCTAAAATGACAATTAACAATACTGTCTTGGTGAGGATGTGAGGCAACTAGAATTTTCTCACAATGCTTTTGGAAGCTTAAGTTAACACAACCACTCTGAGACAATGTTTGGCAGTATTTTTTAAAGTGAAAATACACATATCCTGTGATCCAATTTTCTCGTTGAGAATAAATTCAAAGAAAGGTGTAAATATGACCACTAAAAGCAATGCAAGAACATTAACAGCAATATTATAATAGTTATAAACTGGAAATAACCCCAAAGTCAGTGGAGAAAATAAGCAGTGGCATATTTATACAACAGAACATTATACAGCAATGAAAATGAAGAAACTCTGGCCACATGCAACATGGATGAATATGAAAGATGCTAATGAGTGAAACAAGCCAGATACTATACTATACTGCATTATACCTTATATTTTTATATAAAGTTCAAAAACACGTATAACTAACCGTTGGTGTTAGAAGTTAAAACAGAGGTATTTTGGGGGCAAAGGGAGTGGGTTGTGATCGGGTAGAGACATGAAGTGGTCTTTTGGGGTGTTAGTAACGTTCTATTTTTTGAGTAGTGGTGCACAAGTATGTTCGCTTTGTGATACTTTATCGAGTTTTACACACAAGATGTGCACTTTATTGTAGTTATACTTCAAACTTGAAGGAAGCAATATTCGTAGAAGACCATGTAAGCCTGTGGTCCTTGATGGTGTTTTAAACTAGCAATCACCACACCAAAGACGGAGAGATTCTTTCTGAAAGAAACCAAGTCTACTTTCTGATTCTCACAAGCCTTTTATATTTATTGATTTTATAACAAGTTTAAAAATTGTAACATAGGGTTGAATCACATGGCATTGCCATTTCTGTCATATATTGGCCATTGCACTTACTAAATTTAGTCAACAGTGTTGTAAAACAGTTCCATTACTATGAATATAAAACAATCAAAATAATCCCATCAGGGGCCAGCCCCGTGGCCAAGGGTTAAGTTTGCACGTTCTGCTCCTGCAGCCTAGGGTTCACCAGTTTGGATCCCGGGCGCAGACCCACAAACCGCTCATCAAGCCATGCTTGATGGGGAGGCGTCCTATATAGAAGAACTAGAAGGACCCACAACTAGGATATATAACTATAACTATGTACTGGGGGCTTTGGGGAGGAAAAAAAAAAAAAAAAAGGAGGAAGATTGGCAACAGATGTTAGCTTGGGGCCAATCTTCCTCGCCAAACAATAAATAAATAAATCCCATCAGTAGTTACATGTAATGATAGTATTGAGAAAAGAATATTTTTCCAGAGGGGAGAGAAAGGGAAGAGAGATTAAAACTATTTTTAAGAATCCAAGATTGGGGTTAACATTTTAAAAGGTAAGAGTAGCAGGTAGATAACAGGTAGAAGATCTGGAAGACAGTAGACATATCTAAAGGCAAATGTGATCTGTCCTACCTTCATGTCCTCCCTGCTTTAGCAGTGGTCCCTGGGCCCCAGTCACCCAGTCAGTAAATCCCTTGGGCAGTCTGGGCTCTGTCCTTCTAAGTTTAGGCCCTCTAAGAATCACCAATATTAAGACGTGTCCAACATTATTCCCTTTGCTTTTTCAAAGGCAGCTGTAACAAAAAGCTGCAGGAAGTCTTCCTGTTTGGCTGCAAAAGTTTTGTAGAGCAAATTGTTAACACACCACCAAGTGTTCCTAAATAAAAATCCCCATGAGAAATTCTAGTAAAGGAAAAACTGTCTGATGAACCAATATGCACCTGCTTTCTGACAGCATGTAACTGACATTTCCCTTTTACATTGGGAAACAGAGCTAAAACTAAGTTCAATTACAGTAACTCTACTGACTTTTATGTTTAGTGGGCTTACATTTTATGGTTTTCTTTAGTTTTGAACTCATCTAGTTTAATTTTATTGATCACACTGTCTTACCTTTTGTTGGAAGTTTTCTAGAAAAAAACAATACAAATAAATCTAATGCATACCAAACTCAATATTATACAACCTTTTCTAATACATCTTATTTATAAGTTGGGGACTAATTATTAAATTATCATTTTACCTTTGGAGATACAAATTTCATCAGAAAACCAAGATCCAGCACTTCAGTACCAACTGGTTAGAAGAGATCTCTTTAAAATTGCTAAATAAATTTTAAAAGGGGGTTTCAGAGACTAGTATTGGGTCCTTTATATGGCTTATTATGACATTTTTCAGAAGGATATAAATATAGATTTCAAATACAAAAATGCTTTAAACATTTTTTTAATGTAACTTGAAGTAAAGTGGGATGGATGCTATTATCTAAACTACATATGTGCAACAGACATACACACACATACATATACACACACGGCTAAAATCAGCTGTTAACATGTCCGAGTCCATATTACGGTGGCCATCTCTGCATCTCCGAGAACACTAAACAATAAATAGTTACTCAATGTCTGGATTCTGTTATAGCTTCAGTATTATTTATAAGTCATAATGTATTTTTGTATTTCATATAAAAAAGAGACTTCGGCTAACCTAAACAAGCTTAAACTGACAGGGGTACCAAGTATTGCAAAAGAAGGAATCATTTTTGGTAAGCAAATAAATTCTGGAGGAAAAAAAAGGAAAGAAATATGCTCGCGTTTATGCTTTTAAATGAAAGCAGCATTTATCCATCTATCCATGCAGATTGATATGATTAACAATTCCTGGATTCCAGCTTCAGATGGGTTCCTAACACCACTTGGCAGGCAACTTTTTAATTTGCTTTCATTCTCCCATTAGCAGCTATTCTAAAATTGTTGTCACTCTCCTTAAGTCACATATCCAATCCCTCCCGTGCCCCAACGTAAACTTTTGTTGCCCTATAGCTCAAATCTTAACTGCCGTTACGTATGCTCTCATTCTTCCTTCAAGTCTTCAGAAGATGAGATGCCCACCCTCCATTCTGAACCTCTGATCTGTTTTCTTCCCAACTTCCTTGAGACTTTGTTCTAACAATTGGTTCTTTTTTTCCAGCATCTTCAACCTCCTCTCTAATGGCTCCTACTTAGCTGAAAAACACACTTCAGTCATTCCCATTCTCTGATGCAGCTTGTCAATGACTTTCTCCTCTCTTTCTCGGCCAGAAGACTAGTCCACACTGGTTGTTTGTACTCCCTCCCCACTTCACTCCTCCACTGACTATATTCTTACTTCTCTCCTCCACATTCCCTCAGTGGTGGTCACTGATGTCTTCCTAATGGACAAAGTCAAAGGATGCTTCTTAGTCCTCATCTCACAAGACTGATATGCAGCACCTGACACGGTTAATGCCCCTCTCTCCTGCTTTTCCTAATCTCACTCCTTTGGTACTCTCATGCTAACGATTTCTTCTAGGTCTCCTTTGCCCATCACCTAGACATTTGGTTTCCTTTAAGGTTATATCTTCAATCGCCTCCATCCTTAAGTGATTTAAAATACACGCCTTATTTAACAACTCCTGTTATTACTCAATAACAATATTGGTGTTTTAATTAAATCTATACATTCCAATCTCTATCTCTTGCCCTGCAGGCCATATATCTAATTTCTGTTCTCTCAACAAAATGAGTATCCTACTTACATTTCAAACTCAAAACGTCCAAACCTCTTTATTCCCACTTAAAACTGTTTCTCTCCTACATTTCTCATCTCAAACATAATCCAAATGCTGGAGAGTAATCCTTCCTCTCCCATTCGCTAAGCCCTATCCCAGCTTATCAAACTCTAAAATTCTGCCTCCTTAACTTCCATTGTATTTATCTTCTCCCCTTCTGCTGCCATAGTTATATATCAAACCTTGCCCCATTTTTAATGGTACCCTTTCAAACATTGAGGAATCCATGCCCAGTCTCCTCCCCCTCCAATTTATCCTCCATACTGCTGCAGGTTTATCTTTCTAATAAACAGATTTGTCCTGTTCTGCTCACCTACTTAAACCCTTAACAATGGGCTACCAATGCCGACAGGATTGTCTATGCTCCTTGGTATGGTGCACAATGCTACTCTGGTCTGCCTTCCTCAGCTGCCTGGGCTCCCTGTCCCCAAGCACCTCACACCCAATGAAGTACCTGTTCCTTGAAGAGAATTTACAAGCCTTTGGTCTTGCTGTTCACTCTGTTTAAAATGCTACTCACCCTGCTTTTCTGCTTAGGAAATTCTTAGTCATCCTTCAAAACCCAACACAGACATCATCTGCTCCGGAAAGCCACCCACACTCTCAGATCCTTAGGCAGGAGGAATCGCTTCCTCCTATGTGCCACCTCACACTCTGCACACTTCTCTCTCTGTCCTCAGCACTTGCCCCAGAGGGATCAGTCACTCCTCTTTGGAGATTTAGGCCACCTGGGTCTGGAATGTGTAAATCGTCCCGTGTTTATTTAATTACTCGACAGAAATTCTTTCTTTTTAGGCTCTATTCCCCTCTACTGGATGGATTAGGAGCTGTCTGAGACTCATCAGAATCTAGCACAGGGACTGGAACAATATCAAAAACATACAGTTCTTCGTGTTAGAGATGAAGAATTTTGGAGTTAATAGATCTGGATTTAAATCCTGGCCCTGCTACTTACAAGCTCTGTGAACTTGAAACAAAGAACTGCTTTCAACATGTTTTCCTAATTGTGAAATGAAGATAGTAATACCTTTCCCACAAACAGTTGTGAGGATTATGTAAGGTAATAGGCACTCAATAACCTCTAACATAAGTATATGCAATGTTTGGTGAATTTATGAACATATTGGTCACGCAACATTTCAAAAGTCACAAATATTTAAGATTAAAATTAAACATGCATGGGGCTGGCCCCGTGGCCGAGTGGTTAAGTTCGCGTGCTCCGCTGTGGCGGCCCAGGGTTTCGCTGGTTCGGATCCTGGGGGCAGACATGGCACTGCTCATCAGACCACGCTGAGGTGGTATCCCGCCTGCCACAACTAGAAGGACTCGCAACTAAGAATATACAACTGTGTACCGGGGGGCTTTGGGGAGAAAAAGGAAAAAGTAAAATCTTTAAAAAAAAAAATTAAACATGCAAGCATAGATTAATTTTTCAAAACCTACTTATCAATATTTACTTAAAAAGACGCTTTATATTTCTATTAAAACCAAACTTGAATTCTCTCTCTTTTGACTTTGATTGATGGCTGCTCTGTTATTTAAAATCTTTATAATCCTTGCAATAGAAAGAAGTATGCAATCATTAATTTCATCTATTTTCTCAAAGTCAACATGACTGAGTTTCAATTACTTCCTTTACTTCAGTACTTAGTAACTCTGGTGCTTTAAAATAAAATTAAAAAGAAAGCGACTGAAACACAGACTGAGCTAAGGGTGGAAAATTAGAAAACACAAACATATAAATTAGATATGAAAAAGTCATCTGAACTCAAGACAGCCATTATTCAACAGCATTAGGTTAAAACTCAACACAAAAATCAAGAGCTACCAAAATCTCAATATTACAACAGTAAAGTTATGAATGATTTTTATTTTGTTTTTACTTGTTCACGGTTTTTAACATTTGCTACTGTAAGCATGTATAACTTTTTACAATAAAAATTATTACAAAAATTTTTGAAAATGCTCAAAATAAACTGTCAGGTGAAAAGGTAGAATTATAACACTGTATATTCCATATGATCCCAATTATGGAAGAAAATATGTGTATGTGAGGTATACACAATGGGGAAAAAACTAGGAGGCAACACGCAAAAAACGTTCTTGGTTTCTCTGGTTGGTGAAATTACCAGTAGTCTTTATGGTCTTGTTTATACTTTTATGTATTTTCCAATTTCTTTATAAGGACCTAGTAGTACTTTTTAAAACAAAAGCTTTTTTGATTCACATACCATAGAATTCAACCATTTAAAGCATACAATTCAAGGATTTTTAGTACATTCACAACACTGTGCAACCATTCCCACAACCAATTTTAGAATATTTTCATCACCCAAAAAAGGAAACCTGTACCCAATCAGCAGGTACTCATTACCTCCTCTCCCCAGCCCCTAGCAACCTTCAATCTACTTTCTGTCTCTACGGCTTCGCCTGTCTGGATATTTCATATAAAATGGAATCATACAATGTGTAGTCGTTTGTGAATGGCTTCTTTTATTTAATATGTTTTCAAGGTTCATTCATGTTGTAGCACGTTTTAGTACTTCTTTTTGTCACCAAGTGATATTCCACTGTATGGATATATTGCACTTTATTTATCCATTTATGAACTGACTTTCATTTGAGTTCTTTCTACTTTTCGGCTACTATGAATAACGCTATGAACATTCACGTAACATGTTTTGTGTACATACATCTTTTCAAATATCTTGGGTATATACCTAACAGCGGAACTGCCAGGTCATTTGCTAACTCTATGTTTAAGTTTTTGAGGAACTATCAAACTGCTTTCCAAAGCAGCTGCATCATTTGATATTCCCACCAGCAATGGAGGAGTTGAAATTTTTCCACATCATTGCTAACACGTGTTACTGCCCATCTTTTTGCTCATAGCCATCCTAGTGGGCTGGAAGTGATAGCTCATTATGGGTTTGATTTGCATTTCTCTGATGGCTAACGATGTTTAGCATCTTTTCAGGCACTTAATCTTCTTTGGCAATATGTTTATACAGCTCTTTTGCCCATTTTTAAATTGGGTTATTTGTCTTTTTATTATTGAGTCAGACGAGTTTAAAAAAAATACATTCTAGATACAAGTCTCTCATCAGATATATGATCTGCACAACTTTTTGCATTACATTTATAAAGAGGAAAAAAGAACTCTACCTCTTCCAAAAATTTAATTAGCAAACACTGTGGTCATGGGGTATAACACAGTAATGATAATTATAAAACAACTTAATATATGAGCAGCATTTTATAATTTTCAACCTAATCCTCGTATGGACTGGTAATAATAGGCCTGTTTCTCAGGTCAAGAATCGAAGGATTCCGAGGTAAAGCGATTTATTCAAAGTCTCTCCTGACTTCATTATTTTTCTATCACTATTTTTCTATGCTTCATCTTTCTTACTTGTTTTAAATTACGTTCTCTCCCTGTGTTGTTTTCAAGTGTGTAAGCAAGCTGTCTCAAATCCTTTTTAGAACAAGGCAGGTGTGTTTGCACAGAAATTTCTCAAAGTCTCACAGCTAAACAGGAATAATAATACCCAAGTCTCTGGGCACCTGGTACAGGCCTTTCTCTGCTATGAGGTTATCAGTACACACTCTGATAGTGCGACCGGTCTGACAGAAGGAACTGCAGAGCCTGGCAGAGACTTGTGAAGACTGACATGACAAAGGTAGAAGGTGAGTGACTGAAATAAACTGCGGGGTTGTTTTAGTTTCCTATGATCACTGTAACAAACTACCACAACACTGGTGGCTTGAAACAATACAAATTTATTCTCTCTCAGTTCTGGAGGCCGGAAGTCAGGCTGACATCAGTTGCACTGACTAGATGAAAATCAAGGTGCTGGCAGGGCCACACTCCCTCTGGAGGAGAATCAGTTTCTTGCCGGTTCTAGCTCCTGGTGGCTGCTGGCATTCCTTGGCTTGTGGCTCCATCACTCCATCTCCGCCTCTGGGGTCCCTCACACACTGCCTCTCCTCTTGTGCGTGAAATCTCCCCCGCCCATCTCCCCTTATAAAGACACTCGTAATTGTATTCAGTCCTTGCCCCGATGATGCAGGAGAATCTACCCATTTCAAGGGCCATTTCAAGGTCCTTCACTTAATTACACCTGCAAAGTCTTGGCTATGTAAAGTAACCTTCCAGGTTCCAAGGATTAGAACATTATCAGTACACATGGGGCAGGAGGCACAACTTTCCACTACTTAAAAAAAAATATTTACAGCCTAATTGATTTAGGTACAAAAACCTCCCCTACAGCTATATTCTTCCTATCCCAGCCCTGACATTATCCTCAAATAATGCTGAAAGTCACCATCTTAGTTATGTGAGCAAGGTCATCTAGCTCCTAGGACAATTTTATACAGAAGAAAACACTATCAAGATTCAAATTTGTTATAACAGAAAACATAGTTTGTAGGAGGAGGAAAAAAGAAACTGAACAATATATTGTTTTCTCTTAAAAATGTATGATTATAAATCTAACATTAAAGGAATTAGCTATTTAGTATTAAATCACTCCTTTGCTACCTAAAAATTACTGAAATGTGCAATACAGTAATCAACGGTTCATGCACAGTACAAGTTTTTAAATGGACTGGCAATTTCTTTTTTCTTATGCTAGATATGGGTGTTCTCATTCATATCCTTTGTATGTCTGTAATTTTTACAATATTATTTTATAATTTTTAAGTATTCAAAAAGGGTACGATGTAGTCTTCCTCCACAAGCCCTAGACAGCATCTGATGCGCTAGACTTCGTGCTAATGTCTAGAATGACATCAGTAACTCAATCAAATGTCATTGTTAAAATCTAGAAACAGGTCAACTCTTTGATTATGAAAAAATTCTTGCTTCCCAATTCTTTAGTGAAGTACAGAAAAGGTAGTGAAAATAAGCACACCTCTCATCAACCAGGAAACAGATATGCTGACTAAGTTTCTCAACATTCACATCCTTTGCCCTAGGATTTCTACTTGTTTACACAGAAAGAGTTTTGCGCTATTTACCAAGATTAGGTTATCTCTCTCTCAGATGGGTTTAGCTGACTAGACGTTAACTGCTGCAATTCTCCCCTTCTTGCCACAAGCAACTTGTCCTCAAAGGAAAATGTTTCTGAAATACTTACAGAATCACTTTTAGTAGACAAATCATACTTTCTCCTTGACGTAAACTGTAATTTCAGAGATTTATTCTTAAGGAAAAAGTACAGCTAAAGGAAAATTTATGCTCACTTCCAAAGCATACTTTCTTTCTGAGAGACAGAAAAAAAAATTCCATCCCAGTTCATCTGAACTGGAAAAAAGCCCACAGACGTGTGCTTGACAGCAGACAAGCTATCTACCAGACCTCAAGAAAACTGGGAGAAGAACTTGATCCCTCATTCTGAACCTCTTCCATGGGAAACCATCCATGCTAAATGATGGCAAGGGGAGGAAATTCCATCCAGATTAAGTCAGTCACATCCTCTGTTCTAGACTTGTGGTTTTCTATCTTTACAAAGTAGATTTTAGACTTATACTTGAAAAACACCAAAAAAAAAAATCTCATACTACGACATTATCTCTAAGACATGGTTTTCATTAAAGGTTCTCTAAATTGCATATTTGATGTCTAGTCCTCTACACTGGAATAAATATGACTACTAAACCACTAAAATACCAATTCTCCACTAGGCATAAGAAACTCAGTCTATCTCCATTCTCAGAGACCAAAGGAGACTGACATTCAATCTGCAGGCTTCCTGGGGTCAAGCAAGCAAGCCTATCTCAGCTTCCTAAGTAGCTTAGGGTAGGAGTCCTTGCCCACAGATCTATTAATATTTGCACCTTCCCTTCTCAGAATAAATGAGGATTTGAGAACATGCATACTGGTTAGCTTAAAGCAAGGGAAATCCCAGTTTAAATGAGGTTTCAAATTTAACAGAGGTGCCAGAACATAGCCTAAACTGGTAATCAAATCAGACTACCAATTTTTCAAAGCAAAATCAAACAAAAAGTCCCTAAAGTAAGTGGGTGGGCCAGCAGAGCAGCCAACAGGTATTTTACTTCCATATGAGTCTGATGTGTTTCCACGGAGAGGCAGAAGGCTTGAGACTCAGGTAAACCAGGGGAACAATGGCCATTCTGTAACCTCCCTGGCAGCATTCAGGACAATGAGGAAGAACCAGTACATCATAAAGGAAGAGACAAAGTTTACAAATTCAGCTCAGGGCTGGTGGGCTAAAGAGTTGCTGAGGAGGAATCATTGTGAGGTTACTCTGACCCACTGTAATTTGAACCATTTTAAGGCTCAACCTCCAAGGAAAATTTGGGATAGATGTGGCAAGGAGAGCATGCCAACAGCTAGTCAATCAAACAAAATAAAGACATTCTAGAAACTGTAGGGCCCGTGGTGGCTTGCTGGCATTCTAATATTAAGCTTAAGACAGGGGGAAAACATTTGTTTGGAAATGATGTAAGGCTATTGTTGTTATTATTTTAAATTTTATTCTGACTTGTAGTCCTTACATTTTATTACTCAGGCCAATGACACCTGTGGAAACACAGGTTACACAACACTGACAATGTTTAGAGTGAGTTAGGCAAGACTGAACCTATGCATGTAGCTTACTCAAAGGATCTTGTGTGACAGGTGCTAGCAAAAATCTGGATGTGTGAGTCCAGGATTAATTTGGAGAAATATCAAAACGAACCAGAAGAAACAGAAAACTGGAAATATGATTCCCAGATTAAATGCTTGAGCTATAGATGCAAGAGAGTACTTGATAAAAGTACTTGATTCTTCTCTGATGAGAAAGGCCCACTAAGTAAGGAACTACAATTGAGAGAGGTTGACAACCTGAAAAGCAGTGTGTGGGGACCATCAACAAAACACTGAGGAAGTGACAGACTGAGGCAAAACTCACCTGAATTTGCTGAGCGTGCAGTGGACATCTACTAACGGCTTAATTAAAGAGTTAAGTTATGTCAATTTAGGCTAAGTAATGGGATTACACATATACTTTTGACATACCTATCTTAAATCATTTCTACCCCAAAGATCTCATTAAAATAAAGTAGTTTTATATCAAGTCAGCTAAGTGACCTTGAATGTGCCGAAAAGCCAGTCTTTGAAGAAATGTATTAGAGAGAAGGTAATGTACAATGGCTCTGGCCCTAAAGACACACTATCTGAGGTGTTTTCCCAACACCAACCCATGCAGCAATCTCTGACAGCAGAACAACCTTGCTTATCTAAGGGCTACACTGGGCCAGATTTCACCGAATTCGCGATGGATGAGCCATAAAGTTCCAGAGTTCTTGGGTATAAGTAATTACAAAATTCTATCATGGTCAACAAAGAATTATTTATAAAAATAATAATAATAAAAGGCCCTGTCAATTCGCATTATCACCCCATTTATGGAGATCACATAATGGAGTTTAATTATTTTAAGATGTTTCTTAAACATGAAAAGGGTTTTATTTTTAAAAACAGCAATCTTCACAAAAGTATAGAACAAAGACACAGAAAATAAAACTCTTCAATAGTGCGATTCCATTGATATGGAATGAAAAATATGAAAAAGAAGAAATTTAATTCAATGAACATTTAGTGAGTGCCAACTGTGCGCCAGGCACTTTTGGGTTTCCACTAATTTAAGAGTTCATACTTTATTAAGTATGATTTTATTTAACATTATTTGTACAGTAATACAAACAAATCTGAGGTTATTTGTTTAGCCAAAATGCTCATCACTTTGTCTTCCAGGACACATACAGCTGGAACATACAAGTATTTAGCAATTATTCTATAAAAGTTTGCTGACCAATTGAGACTCTTTCAACATTTTATCATGCATACATTCTGGTTTTAAAAATATACTATTACAAAGAAATTCCAAGTACATTATTATTTATAAATAGTATACTTCTGTGAGTCTGGTATTTCAAATAGGAAAGGTATTATTTTGAAAAAATTTTAATACAGAAAAAATGTAATTGTTTGGAAAGGAAACTAAGGAGACAAACACTTGTTGAACGCCTACTTTGTGACTAACATCATGCTAGCTTCTTCATACAAAATTCAATTCTCACAAATCTAAAAGAAAAATATTGACATTTCTGTTTACTACTGAAAACACAGAGAAGAGAGAAATGAAGATGGTTGCCTACAGTTACATGTGGCAAAATCTAGATTAGAACCCAGACCCACTAGATTACAAATACCACTTACTTCCCATTACAAATCCTATTTTAAAAATTAATTGGTTTCCAGATAGAAAAAGACAATCTCTGTATGACTCCACTCATATGTGGAAATTAAACACCTACACAAAGAGAACAGATTAGTGGTTACCAGGGGAAAGGGCGGGGGGTGGACACAAAGGGTGAAGTGGTGCACCTACAGTATGACTGACAAATAGTAATGTACAACTGAAATTTCACAAGGCTGTAAACGATCATAATCTCAGTTAAAAGTAAAACAAACAAACAAATAAATAAATATTTGGCTTCTCCACAGGATTAACATAGGAGTAACTTTAAGACAATGAATGAGAACTTGTGAGAATCATCAAAATCTTTACATGGTCATATTGTGTCCCAAATCCTTCACAGAGTATTCACTGCTTACATTTCTACACTATGTGGCTTCCAAAATATGTAATTTTAGCTTGTACCACTATCACCAAATCTAATCACACCCTTTATATCCCATTTATATTATAATTCTAAGACTGTTTCTCATTTTGCATTTAGAAGAACAAAGACAGAAGCAAACCCATTATTCCTCCTTCACGTATCCAGATATCTCAATATAAGGGTTCATATTCAGAATTATTAAAATGTTTGCTAAATGTTTAGTATCATGTACTGGTTTTTCTTTTCCAAAGTAAACCATATTCCAGAGAAAATTAAGTTCTAGAATAAAGTTCTGAACAAGATGTTAGAGGCCAAGAAGTTCTACTATAAAGCCCTTATGGCCCATTATTCCCCAAACTTACGGACCACAGACCTCATTTTCAAGGAAGATCACTTGGGATCTTTAAGCACTATTGGACTTCACATAAGTTACAGAAATAAATGCTCCTTACTTGGCAGATGTTAAGTTTAATAAGTGAGCAGATGAATTTAATGATTTGGAAATGAACAAACACATAGGTGTATGCTTATTCTTTAAAAACTTGCCAAGGAAATCTTTGTCATCAGTAGTTTTTCTTTTCATTTTCCCACTATTTCTCAATATTTTTCTTTAATAGATTTTCTATTGATTATCTATTTATCTTTTTTAATTGAATACCTGAGATACAACACTGCAAATTTAAGTACAGCATGTTACCTCCGATAAATATATATACTGTACTACGAGTACCTTTGTAGCTATATTTATCACATTACATAATTACAGTACAATATTGTCTGATTGTCTAGCTGTCTCCTTTTGAAGATCTATGACGTTCTATGATTAGAGGTAAATGGGACTAAATACATAAGAGAAAAATAGTATAAAGTATAATTTTGACATGAAAATTTCATGATTATCTACAGTCCGGAGTAAATACGGGAAAAAAGGTTAAAATCTGCCATCTTCTGGGGCTGGCCCCGTGGCCGAGTGGTTAAGTTCGCGCGCTCTGCTGCAGGCGGCCCAGTGTTTTGCTGGTTCGAATCCTGGGCGCGGACGTGGCACTGCTCATCAAACCACGCTGAGGCGGCGTCCCACATGCCACAACTAGACGGACCCACAACTAAAATATACAACTAGGTACCAGGGGGCTTTGGGGAGAAAAAGGAAAAAATAAAATCTAAAAAAAAAAAAAAAAACTGCCATCTTCTAATTACATAATATATACAGAATATGTATTTCTGACAAATTAGTTCCAAAGACCACAGAGGACTTATACATTGTACATATGTGAAATATTTTTAATTAAAAAAGAAAACAGTTGATAGGATTCTCTAAGAGCCACACTGGCTTGTTTTTTCCCCACAGAAGCTATCTGTGAATGCCTTACAGCCCTCATGAATCTTTGCGACAGTCCAAGAAACAGTCTTATTACTTTAGAAACCTTAAATGAACCTCCTATTACCATGGTACAGGATCACACTAAAAGTAAGTGGAAACAAATACGGTGTGCACGCTGCCCAAGGTCACACAAGTGAGTCAGTGTTCAGAAGTGGGAATAGATTTCCTGAGTCTTCACCTCTAACTGCTAACCCTCCCTCTTCCTGAATATACAAGCTTACGCACACACCCACCTCCTTCACCTGTGCCAATCCTGGAAAATGGCACAGTGGGGGCAGTTCACAAAATAGAGATATTTCAGGAAAGCATCACATGATTGCCTGGCATTTGAAGGCACTAAGCTTTTAGTAGTCTCTTCCTATTCCTCCCACCCCCCCCCCACATCGTTTTTCTAGAACTCTTTAAAGCACCTTCTATACCTCAAATTCCCTACCTGACATTTACATTTACTAACAAGTGTGATTTCCCCCCAAGGAAATAAGTATGGTAATTTTATGCTTTTCCTTCAAATCTTCAAAAAATACAACGATTTATCTCAAGCAGAGTGTGCAATTTTAACTTCCAAAAGAACACCCTGAAGATCTGGCTGCCAAGTTTATCTATAATAAATATATAATCAACATCATGTTCATTATGAAATAATAATTTATAGATTTTAAATATTACTTGATATTTTGAGAACATAATATGAGGGAAAATGCACACTAATTTCCCCCTTTAACTTCATGGTAAAACAAGAACACTGTGGATAACGAAAATAATCACAAAACATTTAAATCAGATTTTCTTCCTGGCAATCAGCATAATAAGAGCTCAGGGGAAGAAAGAAGGGCTTAAAATGGCAAAACTATTATTGTGCTCTAAACACTTCTGTAGCTAATTCAATAACTAAAAACAGAACGAATTCTAAACATGAATACTGAATAACTGCAACGTATTTTACAAATATGTTGTTAATCTCATTTTAGAGTATTTTAAATGACCACTCATATTACAAAGCCAACTTATTTTTGAATCACTTTTTTAACATTATGTATTTATTACTACAACATACTCTCTCACTTTCTTTAAAGAATTCTTGGTCTTATGCTAAATGAGTCCTTCCTGCTGCTTTTTTAGATGTAGTATAGAAATGTGAAAGCAAAAATGAGAATTTCATTAAAACATAAAACCAAAAATGCTAACCTGTCCAAACAGACACATCCTGAACTCCCTCGGCACACGATCCTGCCAGCATTATTCAGCACCAGTGAGCAAAGGAAATTTGTGGATAACACGAAGGAGTATCCCCACAGCAATTTATGAACTTGTTATCTCACAAATGTCCTGAAAATACTTCAAAAGAGTGAGATTTCCATGGCAGAAACAATTTTCCCCCAATCTCAGCTAAGTTACTGCTACCTAAAGCTTCAGCTTAGTACAAAACAAGCAGCAGATGTAAGTGAAGACATAACCTCGCTAGGAATTACAGAATAGAATAAAACAGCTAATTAACTCACCAAATAGCCTTCTGCTAAAAACCTGCATTCTTCTCTTTGTCTCTGGTTTCTGGTTTCCAAAGACAAATTACATGCTCTCTGACAGAAGAATGATGACAAAGGGCACCACAGTGATCTCTTTTCTGCTCTTTCCACTGGAAGAAAACTGAACCACACTGCAGTCGCCAAGACTAAGTACTTCATACGAGCATGCTCAGTATCTAATTTAAATGATGGTATTTCATCTCGGCATGTGATGGCCTACTTCTAAACAAACTCGGAGAGCTGCAAATTTAATCAAAGATCATAAAACTGCAATAAACTAAACAGAACCACCAAATGATATCTGATTTGTTTTTAACTTCATGATTTTTGTGGTTCATCCAATTTGATGTGACTGGAAATGACTGTTTCTGCACTTTTATTAAAACAAGTCGTTAGGTTTCAATGTTTCATTAACTATGTCAACAGAAGCATCCCCCAAAAATGCTGGCATGATGTGGGAATTTCAAGACACCCAAGATGTTATCCCAAAAAGTAAATCTGACCACTGATAAATTCAGCAAACTGTCAGCCATTCATATTTCACTTCTTAACCCCTTATTCTGTCCTCTTGCCTAACTGCCAAATAAAACAGTCTGCAAACTAGTCAGCTGTATTTTAATTTCTCCTTTGGAAATATCAGTAAACTGAAATGCTCAGAATCTTTATTAAGAATGTCTGCTATCTTCAAACTATAAGCAGTAAGATTTTTCTCATCTATAGATCATACATTATATAACAGATTATACACTTACATAACAGCAGACCTCACCCAAATGTTGATAAAGCTGCAAGCAGGATTAAAAAATTATTTTTGCATTTTCAAGAACAATTTTTACAAAAATGCCACACACATAAAGAATCAACCAAATAGTTTGCAAATGTATGTTTACGTCATCAAATAACTAATTTGCCTGATTTGTTGAGTAAATTGCTACAAAGGCCATATAAGTTTTGCATGATGGAAATATGGTCAAGAAGCTTATCTTTTGCTCACTATGGCTATGTCAATCTTCCAGAAATAGATATCTAGTACAGCAGATACAGCCCCACCGGAATAAAGCAGACAACTCTTGCAATATCCACTTCCCATTTTTCACCTTGGGCAGACAAGCAAAAATAGGAACTGTTCATACACTTGACACACACCAAGCTTGGGAAGCAAACCACTGATAGAGAGGGGCTGACTCATCTTTAAATGGGCCCATAAGCTAATTTATGATTTTCTTTTCTTCACAACCCTTCCTGGTTACTTCTATCACTTACCTACTGTAAATCACCTACCCACCGTACAAACAAATGTCTCATTTTATGAATACTAGCCTTGCCTCCCCTCCTCCAAATTAATTTGGGAGGCATGGGAAAGCAACAAGGCGTGGGAAATAAACAAATTTCATGACAGCAGCTAAGATAAGGTCCCTCATAGATGGTGGGACAAGAACACTACAAGGTTCAGAGAGGCTGTGAAAAATGAAATGTTAAAGAGAGCATTTTATTTTTTATTTATTATTTTTTTAAATTGAGGTAACTGGTTTATAACATTATTTATATAAATTTCAGGTGTATATCATTATATTCTGACTTCTCTATAGACTACCTCATGTTCACCATCAAAGTTTAGTTTCCATCTGTCACAGTACAAATGTTCCCCTTTACCCCTTTTGCCTCCCCCATCCAAGAAATTATTTTAAAAACCAGAAAATCATTTATAGCGCCACATCTAACTCCAACACCTTTCCAGAAAACAAACAAACAAAAAACTTCAGTTAAAGAAAACTACCAACACACGATTTTCTTTGCATTCTACCAAAGCAACTCATTCTTACTGCCAATGAGCACTAGGTAGGTACAATGGCAAGGTGAGTGGTTACTGTATGATACACAAGCATCCTATCTCTAAAGAAAAAGCCTAGGAAAAGAGGGAGCACAGAATAAAAACAAATACCAAGAGTCATAAATATACCAAGAAGTGTCAATATGCTAATGTTTCGTGTACCGTGTGTGCCAGAGTGAGCGAGGAAGGCATACAAAGAGTAAGTTACCTACAGTTCTCAAGGAAAGCTCCAGGATCCCCGAGTGAGAAAGCAAAAGTTCTTCACCAAAAACAATCAATCTACTTCGGATCTATAAATATTCATTGAGAACATCTTATACATGAAGTCCACGCGGGGCAAGGCAACACGCAGTGGAAACAAACAGGAGGAGGACTATCTGTCTCTACAAGACCTCAGAGACGATGAGGCCCAAGCACAGGTGACCATTCTCAGATCGCCACAGCGAAAGAGTGGCCTCAGGGTTCTGGAGGGTTTAGAGGGGGAGAGGAAGCATTCTGACGAGGGGAATTTAGGAAAGTTTTTGAAAGGGGGAGTGAGCTTTTTGACATGCTTACATGAACACTGAGGATCTGGACTAGAAAGGAGAGGGAAGGAGGAGGAAGGAGCCAGGTCGGAGGCTGGGGAGGACAGTGCATGACCTGGGAATGGGTGTGGGGACTAGAGGACTGTGGCTCTGGTGGTGCAGATTCTGGAAAGGGAAGGCTGCCCACACACGGAAGAGAGAAAAGAGAAGCTAATCATTCTGGGATGGAATCTGGAAGGAGATGACAGGAAGCATTGTAAGCCTGGGATAATGGAAGAGTTAGGGTCATATGTTAAACAGCAGAATGAAGGAGTCCTCTACAGAAAGACAGGTAGATTCAAAAACAGGGAAGAGGCATTAAGTCCAGCACATTGGCATAGGACATCCCTTTTCGAATTCACGTTCTGAATTTTTCCATATCACTTTGCTCTTTGATCTGAATTTCTTCTCTCTGATACATTCGACTTCAGGATTCAGTGATTGAAAATTGCGGTCATCCTGGAATTACATTTATCCTTTGATCTTAATCAGAAGTCTTATTTTTTAAAAAAAATCTTTACCTTTCATCTTTCTCATTCTTTAATTTACTTGCTTATTACCCTTCCTCTACCTACATAACCTGATAAAATTTTCCCAAATGCTACTCCAACAAGAATGAATGAATTTGTAAAAATTCACAAAAGATATAACCTATTTCTATGACAAGTGAGCAACCCCTGAAGACTTTACACAGTTCTAGTACATTCCACTGCAGGTACACACGTGAAGATGAATGGCTCTCTCCGTGACTTAAACATACCTGACATTCATTCGATATCTAATCACAGGGAGTGAAAGGGAGGCGGGACAATGGAAATGAATATATGAGCCTTACAGAGCAATTTGTTGCTGTTTTGTTTTTTTACCCTTGGTCACACCCGAATCATTTGGGTAGTTAAAAAACGCTCACGTGCATGCGTTCAGGGTCCAGAAATCTTTCAATCTGACCATTCATCGTGGGGCCAGACATTATGAAGAAGATCCCTACATGATTTTGAGGTTCCTCTGGTTAAGAGCCACTCACGGCTCTAGGTACTCACCAGTTTACAGGGTGAGATGGACACATAAATAATCGAAACACAATGTTAGAGAATTGGAAAGGAAATATGGTAAGAATACCATAATTTTGCATGATCCACAGATCAGGAAATATTTAAGCAGGACTGGCAGGAAGAATGAAAAGACGTTCAGGTACAAAAAGAGGATGGATACTTCAATAACAGGAAACAAAGGAATAATGTGGGCAGGCATAAAGTCAGGGCAAGTGCATAACATGGGCAAAGGCAGTTCCAGTGTGTGTAGGGCATGGGGGGCAGCCAAGTAAAAAGAGGCCAGCAAGAAGCAGGGGCAGTTTATGAAAGACTTTTTAAGCAATCCTAGAATTTACTGAATATATGAACGAAATCTCACTGCAAGTATTTCAGAGACACTAATTACTTTATTTTATTTTTTTTGTTGGTGAGGAAGACTGGCCCTGAGCTAACATCTGTACCAATCCTCCTCTACTTTCTATGTGGGATGCCAGCACAACGTGGCTTGATGAGTGGTGTGTAGGTCCACACCTGGGATCTGAATCTGTAAAGCTGGGCTGCTGAAGTGAAGTGCATGAACCCAACCACTACACCACCGGGCTGGCCCCAGAGACAATAAACATTTTTACATAGTGCAATGCCCTGGTCCTATTTATGTTTTTAAATATAATACTGACAGCAACTTGTAGAAAACAGATGGGGAGGAGGGAGATTAACGGCAGGGAATCCGATGAGCAACATGAGAATTAGAGGGAGATTCAAGAGTAGTACGATAAGGTTAACAACGGAGAGGAATTGAGAGATTTGAAGGACAGAATCAATAGGATCTGGTGCTGGACTGGATGTAGGAGTCAAACAGATGGAAAAGTAGAGTAGAACTACAAGGGTCCTGACTGGGGCAACTGGGTTAAGCCAGAGAACACAGATGCAAAAAGGCAGGTGGCAGGGTTGCATTTTAGGGAGTGTGAGTTCAGCACAAGGAGAGGGAACGAGAAAGGAGAACGAGCTCAGTTTCAAACAAGTGGAGTTGAGGGTCCTGACGGTCAGTCACTTGGTAACGTCTAGTACAGCTTAAAGGAGATATACACCTGGGGCGCAAAAAAGAGATCAGGGCCAAAGGTACAAACTGACAGAAGAAGAGAAGCCAGATGAGACTATGGAGGATACCAGCTTCTGGGGCAGGAAGAAGAGAAGCCAGATAAAGAATCTGAGAAGGGAGAGCAGAATGGCAGAACCATCCATGTGGGGTAACATCAAGGAAACTGAAGAAGGAAACTTTAAGGAAGTGGCCAAACTGTCAAGGACAGAATGGACCAGTGGAGTGATGACTAAAAATGGCCAAAGGATTTATCCATTGGAAGCCACGATGACCCTCGTGAAAACTGTTTTAATATTATTCTGGGGTCGAAAATCAGCTTAGAAAAGGCTGAGGTGGGTCTGAGTCCTAAAGAAAGACTTAATAACCATTACTGAGAGCTTACTTTTGTCAGGCACTGTGCTACAAACATTACGAGGATGATTTCATCTACCCTTGCAACAACTTCGCGTGATAACTATTTAAAATCTCAAATAAAGATGAGAAAGTGAAGGAGAACAGTTCTGTTAAATGTCTTCCTCAACCACTTCATGCAGCTGGGAAGTGGAAGGGTTGTGCTGCAATTCCATGCAGCTCGCTTCCAGTGTCTGTGTGTTCACCAGGACCTCGCTACGCTGCCTTAACTGTTAACTCAGACTCTTAAAAAAAACAAAGGCAATAAATAATAGCTAGCCTTTATAGAATGTTTCAAACAAAGGTTTCCTTTAATATTCACAACATCCCTGTGCAACAGATCCTATTATTATTCTACCTATTTTACAGATTTGGAGATTGCGGCTCAGAGGGTACCCACTGTTTCACAGATAATCCATGTTGGAACTGGATCCAGATTTTGGACTCCAAAACCCATGTTCTAAATGAGATCTAAATGGCAATAAGCTTATGAAGGAGGCAGAATTACTGAAAAAGGTTTTCTTTTTCTTTTTTTTTTTTGAGGAAGATTAGCCCTGAGCTAACATCTGCTATCAATCCTCCTGAGGAAGAATGGCCCTGAGCTAACATCCATGCCCATCTTCCTCTACTTTATATGTGGGACGCCTGCCACAGCATGGCTTGCCAAGTGGTGCCATGTCTGCACCCGGGATCCGAACTGACGAACCCCAGGCCGCTGAAGCAGAACATGTGAACTCAACCGCTGCACCACCGGGCTAGCCCCGAAAAAGGTTTTCAGTAGCTAAGTAAGTGGGGAAAGGTGGGGAAAGAGGGAGAATAACAACAGAAGAACTTGTAGTAAATCAAGAAGTAATGAACCCAAGTCAAAGGGGACTAACCAGTTTTTATTTAGTTTTTTTCAAGTTAATTTACATTCATAAAACCCATATATGGTAAGTGCACAATTCAATGACTTTTAATAAATTTATAGGTCATGCAAGCATTACCACATCCAGTTTTAGAACATTTCCATCACCTCTAAAAATTCCCTCAGGCTCCATTTGCTTTCCACTTCCACCCACTTCCCCCTACACTTCCACCCCCAGCCCCAAGCAACAGGATCTTAAAGATGAGAAAGCAACCACAAATTAGAAACAGCCACTGCCACCACTAACACCATTTCCTTCTTTGGGACAAACCAATGACATTCTTCAGTACAATGCAGTAACAACCAGTCATGAAGTACTGACACTAAATATCTCATTGGGAAAAGGTTCCGATTTATATTTGGCTGCTTTCTCTCTCAGAGATCTTCAGAGGACAGTTAAAAAACTGGGAGGGGGGGACAAAGCCGGGGGGAGTAGAAGCACTTTGATTTCTAAAAATATTCAATCTTAATAACTAGTAAAATTAGGATTTTTTTTTTTTCAAATATAGAGCAAGAAAGTAAGACCCCGGGGAGTGTACAATTAAAAAGAAACAGTAACAGGAAGAGTCTCTACAAAATTGGGGGCATGTATTTGTAAGAATCTTAGGCAAAGGAATGAATTCTGCATAATAATTTGTTACTATCTGACAAAAAAAGAATTGTAAATTTTATAACATATTTTCATTAAATAAACTTAAATATCCTAGTGACTTTTACTGCAGGCATAAACCCTTACATCTACTTAGCATGTGGCAAGATAACAAACAGTCCTAACTAAACATTATTTTGGCATTCAAGCTGTCTCTTGCTATAGACAATGCTTAGGCTATAAGAAAATCTCTTGTGCTTTACTAGAGAAAGAAAAGCAATCACAAAACAGTTTTCCTTCTGGATAAAGATACAGTAGGCATCCCCTTATCAGAGGTTTTGCTTTCTGTGTTTTCAGTTACCTGAGGTCAACCCCAGTTCAGAAACAGATGACAGTAAGTCAGAAGGGCAAGAGTAGCTTAAGGCCACATCACAAGACCCCTGTTATTCACTTCACTTCATTCACATCACTTCATCTCATCATGCAGGCATGTTATCATCTCACATCACAAGAAGGGTGAGCACAGTGCAATAAGGTATCAAGGGAGACACCACATTCCCATAACTTTTATTACAGTATGTTGTTATAATTGTTCTATTTTATTATTAGTTATTTGTTGTTAATCTCTTTAACAACATCTATAAATTAAACTTTATCATAGGTATGTATGTATAGGAAAAAACACAGCACATATAGGGTTCAGTACTATCCACGGTTTTAGGCATCCACTGGGGGTCTTGGAACATATCCCGCGGATAAAGGGGACTAATGTATTGTAAGAGAAAAATATTTCTAAAAATGGTGTACTGTGTAAATGAAAAGAAAAAAGGAGGGTGAGGCAGGACTATTTTCTGCTTACTACTAAGACAGAAAATAAGTATTTCTTAGTGCTTCTCCCCCAAAATCAGAATAGCAATTACTTTTCATTCTGCCTAAAGATATTCTTAATCAAGTGGTTAAAATCTTACCTTAAGTATTATAGAAACTCATAACTTTAAAAAAAAAACAATTTCTTCCCTTCATTCATTCATTCCACAAATACTTACTGAGCATCAACTCTGGCCGACACTCTTCTATATACAAGGGATACAGTGGTAACAAGGTCTATGTTCTCACAGAGCTCACATTCTCACGGGAGAAAGAAACTCAATAAACAAAGAATACCTAAGACAGTGGGAAAGGGTTAGGTCAAGAACTAAGACAGGCTAAGTGACTGAGTGAATGGATGGTCACGAAAAGTGCTGAGGAGATGACATTTAAGCACTGACTCAAACAATGACAGAGAAGAGGCAAAAGAAATCCAGATAGAGCAGACTCTTAGTCTGAAGGCTCTAAGGTTGGTCAAGCTAAAGAGAAGGAAGAAGGCCCCTGTGACTAGAGTGTGGTGGGGGAGGGCAGAACAGTTAAGAGATCAGGTAGCAGGTCAACTAGTGTTGGGTTTATACGCCAGAGAAGGAAGTTTGGATCAGCACTATGGAAAGCTACTGGAAGGCTCTGATATGATCTGTTTTACATTTCTACATTTCAGGAAGATGCCCCTGGCTAGAGCGTGGAGAATGGATTGTGAAGGGTCAAGAGGAGAAAGAAGCAGGGGAAAAGGTGAGAGGCTACTGTAGGTGTTGGGTGAGAGACAATGGTGGCACAGATGGGAAGTATGGCAGAGACAGAAGTGGGCAGATCTGGGATACTTTTTGGAAGGAGGAAGCATCAACAGGACCTACTGATAGACTGGAAATTGGGGGGTGGTGAGTGATGGGAAGAGAGAAATGAAGGACGACTGCAAAGTTTTTTCTGACTGTGTCCATTAGACACTATGTGGAGAGGTCAGTGAGTGGAGCCATGGAAAGGGTCTAGGCTGGAGGTGTAGATTTATGGGTAACTGGCATATGGTGTGCACAGAGCCTTGGAAGTGAATGAGGTGACCTTAAAGAGAACACAGGATAGATGCCGTGCCTTCAGCAATGAATAGTTTCTGCTACGTGCCATGCCCTATGCTAGGTGCTTGATGTGAAAAAAGGAACAGATCCTTGCTCTCATGGAGCCTACACTGTATCAGAGAAGACAAATACAAACATAATAAATAAGTAAACTAGGTAGTATGATAGAACAGGTAAGTGCTATGGAAGAAAGAAAAAAGCAGAAGAGTCAGGGGTGTGGCTAGGGTGATGGAGCTAAATGGGAGTCAGGGTAAGCCCCATTCGAAAGATGAGATGTGCACAAAGAGCCAGGCAGAGGGAAAGGTCAGTGCTAAGGCCCTGAGGCAGGAATAAATAAGATATCCCAAAATAAGTATGACTGGCATGTTTGAAGACTGGCAGGGAGGCCAGTATGGCTGGAGCAGAAGAAAAAGAGGCAGTAAAGGAGCGGCTGGAAGAGCAGCATGAAACCCAGAAGTACAAGATGTCACAGAAGCCAAGGGGAAAAGGGCGTCAAGGACCGACTATGCTGAGTGCTGCCAAGAGGATGAGTAAGATCAGAACAAAGAGGTCCTTAATGTTGGAAGTGCAATGTGGAGTCAGTAGAGAAGAGAGCCATCTCTATAGAAGGGCAGGGAAGGAGGTCCAGCTGGCAGGAGGTCTATTTACTTCTAAAGGGAATAAAACACTTGGCTCTCAGGACTTAACTAAATCCATGATCTACTGCAGCCAACAAACAAGGATTTGAAAATTTTAATAATGTCAACATCATCAATCAATTCTGGAATCCAAAAAGCCCATTTGCTTATTTTCTTACTCTATTAATTACAAACCCACCCAAAAGTCACTACTCTAAGCTATTTCTCAAAAAAAAAAAAGGGGGGGAGGTAAAAGACAAAGAGATAAAAAGCTAAAAACTCATCAGCCAGAGCAGCTGCTTCAGCAGCAACATGGTGCCAACTACCATTTGGTGCGGATCAAACCAGGTATTATGGATACATGACTGGTCTTTGATTTGCACATGAAGACTGTCGGGTTTTACTATTCACATTATACATGAGGAAAGGTCAGACAGACAGACGTTGTCCAGAGTCTCACTGCTAGGAAACCGAGGGAAGGGATTAGAAGGAGCCCATGGTTTTTCCACTCTGATACAAAGTGTCTCTCTTTTATTCATACTTACCTAAACCGAGAGGGCAGACAGGGCTATGTTTTCTTCTTGCTTTGTAAGACACTCTTGCTAGCTAGACATGGTAACTTTTATTCTTCATATTCTACTATAACCATTAACTCTGATATACTAAGAAACAGACAACTTTGTCAATTTTTCTACTTCCTCTTCCTTATCCACCTATCCATCCACCCATCTCTTCATTCATTTATAAATATGTATCAGCGTCTACTATGTACAAGCAGACACTCTGTACACTAAGTCCGGTTTGCATTTTAGAAAAGTGAGTTCTCTTAAAAAAAAAAAAAAGATCTTCCAAAATAAGACCACTGCTGTGTAAAAAGCATAATTAACCAATATATCAACAATGATGGTGAATTGTGCTCTTCTTTTAAATAAATTACTAAAATGACACGAGGAATTAGGTTAGTTATTTTAATGCTCTCTTGGAAAAATTACTTCCTGACAGCTTGAGGCTCAATCTTTTTCACTACATATATTTAACAACACATATAATTTTACACTCAACGACCCATGAAGAATCAACTCTAAAATCATCTTTATGTGGTAATTTAACACATTTGCTTGAAATAGTGGATCCTTAAAAAATTTTAAATCAGTATTGACATATAAAATATAATTTGTTGATAACTGAGCAAAGAAGGAAACAGACTTTTCAAGGAAGTTAAGAAAGGGTCACAAGATTTCATGATACAGAAACAAAATCCCATTTAAGAAATTAGATTCATTTTAACAAAACAGCATTCGAGGTCACGGAAAGAACATGACTATTGCTTTTTAAAAATGATCTAGATTGACAGATACACTTCAGTCATCTAATTAGTTGAGGTAAGGCAAACACCAGACGCTCATTAGGCAGAGTTATATAAACAGCAACGGAGAGAGAAAACAAGATACCAAAAGTCAAGAGAATAATTAACAAGAACCGCTGAGTAAATGAAAGTATCTGTACTATGGAACATGTCACACAGCTGTTAAAAACAGGACAGCAGAACTACGCGTCCTGTCATGGAAAATACCTATGGTGTATGTACATTACCTTGGGTAAAAGAGGCAGGCAAGAGAACAGTAAATGCTAACAGTATGGATGAAGGCTACTTTCATTTTTAACTTTATACCCTTTTGTGCTATATAAATTGTTTTGATGGCATGTATTAGTTATGTAAAGAAAAAAGAAAAAAAAGGAAGGAAATGGGGAAAGGAAGGAGGAGAAAGAAAACAGAAAGGAAAATAACAGGAGCCAGGAACAAGATGATATTTATGGGCTTAGCAGTGAGACGTGAAGAGATCTGCAACAAGATGTCCCTAGATTCAAGTCCTAGTCCTGCTAAATTTGGGCAAGTGAAACTCTCTAAGGTTCAGTTTACTCATGTGTGGAGTGAGGATAACATTATTTCTCAGCCTATGGAGTTATTAGGAACATTAAAGGAGTTAATTTTTGAAATGTGCCCCCAACACAGTGCCTGGAACAATGCCCAATAAATGGTAGCTATTGTTATTTTCTGAAATTAAAAAGCTAAAATAACTTTACCTCCAAATCTTTTCCTCTTTATACCATAATCTTCAAGTATATCATATTTGGTATAATTTCTTTTCACTTGTTAAGAAAAGCAGATTTTAATAATGACCATAAAGCCAATCTAGTAGGAGAATATAGGCTGGTGGTACTATTTAGAAAGATATTTCATCTGAGATTTCCTATCCCAACGGCACCTGAGAGCCTAGCTCCTTGTCCTCACTCAGACGACCTTAAGTCCTAAATTCTGTGCTTCTTACCCGGAAATTTCACTTTTCAACTTGTCTGTAGCATATCATAAGACTGGTAAATACCTGTATCTCTTCAAGTCATTCTGCCGTAGATGGGCAGAAAACGGATATTACTCAGGAGCATACTCTCAAGACTACACTTTCCTGTAAAAGAAAAAATGCAAACCTCCAACCATTAGCCAGAATACATTTCAAAGTAAATAATAAAATTCCTACCTTCCAATTTGGAGGAAGAAACTCATTAAAATTCTTTTTTCTTTTTAAAGGTTGGCACCTGAGCTAACAACTGTTGCCAACCTTTTTTTTCCTTCTCCCCAAAATCCCCCAGTACATAGCTGTATATTCTAGTTGTGAGTGTCTCTGGCTGTGCCATGTGGGATGCCGCCTCAGCATGGCCTGATGAGCGGTGCTAGGGCCGCACCCAGGATCCGAACAAGCGAAACCCCGGGCCCCCAAAGCGGAGCATGCGAACTTAACCACTCAGCCACAGGGCCGGCCTCTGATTAAAATTTTTAAATTGCTTTTTCACAACAACCTAAATCGGTCAATATAACACTCACATTTGTTTTTCAAATGCAGGCTTCATGTGTTCCCATGTGGGCTCTATTCAAAGCTCAGGAATTATCTTAATAAACAAAGTCTTGCCTAATGCATTATTCTTGTGAATCTCACTACACTCTGGCCCTCTTCTAATTAAGACTCTTCTCCTAAAAAAAACTAAAAACACTGTTAACATTGCATCCTCTTTTATGTTTAAAAGTTCACTTACGTGCTAGTGTCCTTGGATTTATGCATCTCATTAATACTCCAAAACAAAACCTAACCTTGTATTTAAAAGCCTAAAATCTAAAGCAGGGCTCAACAAACTTATTCTTCAAAGCATAGTAAATATATTAGGCTTTGTGAACCAAACAGTCTTCGTCACAACTATCATCTCTGCCATTGTCATGAGAAAGCAGTCACAGAAAATATGTAAACAAATGAACGTGGCTCTGTTCCAATAAAACTTTATTTAGAAAAACAGGCAGCAGGCTGGATTTGGTCCATAGGACACTGCTGCCAATTCCTAATCTAGAGGATCAGTTAAGTGGAACGTGTATGACCTTCTCCTATCTACTCTTTAAAAGTTTAGTGACACATGTCACTAACCAACTAGTTTAATAGGTCATTTTACTTGTTAATGATTAGTATTACTAATTTTACTAACAGTAAATTATTTTCTATTCTTATTAATTTCATTTAGGTTCTTCCCAATATTTAACTAATTTTTCATAATTCTGCACTTAACTAAACAGAACTTGCTTAATGATTCAGTATTTCCGCAAGAATCCCATTTTCTAAAATTTATCATTTTTATACCTTTGAATTCACTCCAAATTTCCTGTGAAAAGTAGAAATGTCAGTACTTCTCTGCAAATTAAGTGCTTTATAAAATTCAAAATTAAAACAAGCATTGTTATGTTTACTTTTCCCTTCATTAAAAATTCAAGGCAATTATTAATAAAGATATCCTTTTAAGGTAAGGTAGTCAGCCTCTCAGACACCCACCAAGGATTCTCACCTCCTGGTATTCACACCCTTGTATAATTCCCTCCACCGCAGCTTCAGCCTTGGACTCTTGCTCATTCTGGACAAATCCAGCTGCCATGTCATGAGGGCCACGTGACCCTGTGGAGAGGCCCACATGGAAAGAACCCAACTGGCCAGCCCCAGCTTTCAAATTTTCAGAGACTGAAGCCCCAGCCAATATGGAATGACAACCTCATAAGACACCCTGAGCCAGAAGTGCCCAACCAAGCAACTCCAGGATTCCTGCCCCACAGAAACTGTGAATGATGAGAAATGATTATTGTACTAAGTTTTGGGGTGATCTGAGGCCACAATGGATCCTCCTTCTCTGATTAGGTTACAACTTAGCTTATTTTGTGTAGCTGAATATTTTGGTTTGTGGCAGCTACAACTGATAAACAAGCATCTCCTGTTTTGCAATAAGATGGGTTTAGGGGATGAGATTGATACGAGCAACAACTAATTAGGCTGCACAATGGTGACGACCACCATGCTGTTTGTTCAGCAGCACTTAACATTAACTTGATCCTTGCTGTGCAGAAAGCTGTGTGCCAGGCTATAAAGATAGAGTGATTTCTACATACTGGCACACGACCCACAACAACCGCTACCTGCAAAAAAGAAAAATCCTTACTTCCCCTCCGTTGTTGTTTATATAAATCTCTCTGGTGCACAGGGCAGTATTTTTAAACTCTGGTCTGACCCATTATATGGTAACGAAATGCGGTTAATGGGATGCTTGCTGCCAGCAATTTTAAATAATGAAACAAAAGAGAAGGTACAGGTGGGTAAGGAGAAAGTATTTTTTTCATTTCAGTTTTATATAAAGAAATTATCTGTACATGAACAATGGGTGATACAATAATACATATTTCTTATTGTGGATAATGGCCAAAAAACTTTAAAACCAGTGGCACGAGAGAGCAAATATGTTAACATCCTGGGAAACTAATGAGTCAGCCCACTCTCCCAGGCCTCCCTACCTCACTCTCCTTTTCTGACTTCTTTCCTGCTGCCTGGTAAGGACCTGGGCTTCACTGTTCATTTTGCTTTCATGTTGATACTTTAAAATCCCTGTGGAAACTGGCTCTGGCCCAGTTGCTTTTTTCCTAATCTTAGCCCTGTTTCTCGTGAGGGTTGAGAATAGGGAAGTCCCTTCTCCTTGGGGACACCCCTTTTTAAACCATGCTCAGTGGCTGTCTCCATGGGGTAAGGCAAACAGTAAGAAGATCATATAAGGAACCTGAAAGGGCCCCGAGATCCCTGAAATTTCTGACTAAATGAATCATCTTCACTTCTCCAACATGCGAGAAACAATTAGATACGCTGGGCTTATAGGGTTGATTTTTAACTCTATGATGTCCCAGCAACAATTTTATTTTCCACTAGTTGGACTTTCAGGTTGTTATGATTTATATGCGGTCTGTAAAGCTCTCTGCATTTATGACAAGGGCTACACACAAAGGAAGTATCTTGAGTACAAGAATTATCTCCCAGCTCTCTCTTCTGTAGTGCTTGGCACAGGCTTTGCATTAAGTTGATAAATGAATGAGCAAATATTTTTTAAAAAGGCATTTGGGGAGATAAAAAAATCAAAAAAAGAAATACTCATTCAATCAATACCCAACCAACTGATAATTCATTGACTTATTTATAATGCTTCAAGAGAAAGGCATTATTATCCATAAGGAAGTTTTCCTAGCTTTAAACCAGTATTTCTACCACTGAAAATATAAAAACTAATAAATAGAACTAAACATGTCCTAAAACTGTCTAATAGGAGGATTTCAAGATTACTCCAAAATGAGACAGAATAAACAAAAAAGGTCAGGGTGATGGTTCTACTGTGCAATGATGGTTTTCCTTCTGTCAAACAGGCACAACGAAGCTTAAGAAAAGCTATGGAAAAAAACGATACTAAGAGTAAGACTCAGCTGATTAATAATTTCTAAAAAACAAGCTCTAAGGGGGAAACGGGGACTCAACATGCTGTAACCAGATCTCAGCATTTAATAAGAAAATGGATTGATGTCTTTGGAAAAGCACCGAAAAGCAAGTAATCAAATTCTTCTTGAATGAGATCAAGAAAAGAAGTGGGGGAGCATTAAATCACAGAAAGCTCTAATGAAAGGAAAGTTCTGGCTCCTTCCAAAAGCCCTTTTTCTAAGCAACATTCCCAATTTTTATTATTATTCAAAAAGCAGTTATTTGTCACATCAATAAAATTCTAGCACAGTTGCGCCATCCAGTTCTATCAGTGGTCCAAACAAGACTTAAGAGTATGTATCAGTCTGCTTATTGGCCTAAATCGCACGAATGTGTTGGCATTTGCCAAATTTACTTTTCCAGCCCACTCCTCAGTTCCAAAGTAATTTTCACCCAACTGCCTGCCCGAAATCTCCACTTGGCTTTCCCACAACCATCTCAAACTCACCCTACCAAAAATGAATCTCTTGTTCTCCATCTTTCAATCCACAACTCCTTCCCCACTCTCCACCCTTGTGCATCTCCCAAAAAGAACTAACCATTTTTCTCATTTCAATTCATTTTTCTCATTACCACCTAGCTGTGTAAGTCACAAAACTGGAAATTATTCCTCCCAGGTAATCCAACAAATCCTATGCAGCCTGCCTCCAAAATCTCTCTCCATTTAGTCTATTTTCCTCTATCTCTGCCGACACCCCCTTAATTCATCCAGCACCTTTTCTCATTTAGACAAACGCAACAGCTTCTTTAACTATTCTCCTTTTTCTATTCTAAGTCTTGCAACATTTAATTCTCCACCAGGCAGCAGGAGTAACATATAAAGTGTCACCCTCCCATTTATTTATTTATTTATTTTTTCTGCGTTATCTCCCCCAAACCCCCCCGTACACAGTTGTATATCTTAGTTGCATGTCCTTCTAGTTGTGGGATGTGGGACGCCGCCTCAACGTGGCCTGACGAGCGATGCCATGTCCGCGCCCAGGATCCGAACCCTAGGCCGCCACAGTGGAGAGGGCGAACTTAACCACTCGGCCACGGAGCTGGCCCCTACTCTCCTATTTAAAACCTTCAGTAGTTTCCCAGGCACCTGAAATAAAATGGCAAGACCTTAATTGGGCTATGAGGCCCTGCAGCGTGGCCCCTGGGCCTGTCTCCAGCCGCAGCCACAAAGGCGCCCACCTTGCTCACTCCTCCAGGCACCCTGGCTGCTTTCAGACCTGGTGGATCTCTGCAGCCGAGAAGGCTCTTCTCTGGCAAACGAACTCCCCCTACTCATCTGTCTAGTCTCAGCTTAAGTATTTTAAAATACGCTTATATATTTACCCCTGTGGTTATTAGTGGAATGTCCATCTCTCCTCTATGCTGGCGGCTGCAAAAATTCAGCGACAATGCCTGTTCATCACTGTGACCTCAGAAGCCATTAGAAGCCTTGGTATATAATAGAAGCCCAATATTTGTTCAGTGAAAGATTTTTTCTAAATTTATCTCGCTTACCACTAAGACTATATAATGCCTTTATACATAAATTATAAATGTAAATAAACAATCACAAAATAAGAAATGAGTACACTAAACTCATAAAAAAGAGAATATAGTCAAGGAAATATGTCCTAAAGGAAATAATCTCAACGTACAATATATTATAAATCCATTCTTTTCCCTTTGGGGATTACAAACTTAATATATTAACTTCATCAGTCAAATCTGCAAAATAAGACCTTAAAGACAAACACGCATTATAGGCTATTACAATTATTCCACGGAAACATTTACTCTAGGTTGGCCATTACGGAAGCATCAATAAAACTGGAGAGCCAGAAACATCATTTCTAATATGATTTGTTTCTGAAATGGTACTGAAACCACTACATGAAAAACAGATCAATACAATTTTAATATTTTGAATTGTTTATATTGTCCCATACTTTTTAAAAATTGCGGTAACATTGGTTTATAACATTAAATAATTTCAGGTGTACACCGTAATATATTTCGAATTCTGTGTAGGTTACATCCTGTTCACCACTCAATGACTAATTACAATCCATCAGCACACCCATGTGCCTAATCACCCCTTTCGCCCTCCTCCCTCCCCTCTTCCTCTCTGGTAACCACCAATCCAAGCTCTGTTGCTATGCGTTTGTTTGTCGCTGTTTTGTTCTATTACTTTTCTCTCTCACACGTTCACAATGCTGAAAGTATCACTGTTGTTCCTTTCAAAATGAACATACCAACCTGAATATAGTTTTATTTGTGAAAAAAGTGTATTAAGATAGGATGGAAAACAGAGGAAGAAAATAATTTGGAGGAGAAAGGTAGCCAAGAGCAGTGCCAACTTTAATTTTCTTTTCTAATTTTATTTCAAAGTCCCAATGTTCTTAACACCGAAGTAAAATTTACTCTCAGCTCTATTCATACTTGCTCTTAATAACCCAGCAATGCTGGAACCTGCACGTGTATGAAGTGGCCACACTCTCCTTACCACCCAATCAACTGTATTTTTTCTATCTTCCATCAAGATCTCGATCAGACTAGCAGCGTTCTGACAAGTTGTGGACCAAAAATGGGGCTCACTGCTTGAAGGAAAATATGCTAAGTAATTTGACAAAGAATCTTTGAAAAACAAGCAGTAGTTTCTGTGAAGACTGGTCAGCCATCATTTACTAAGCATTCTTCTCTGCAGAAATATGTCTCACCACGGAGTGGCAGAGAAAACGTAAATTGAAATAGATCACATTTTTAAAACATTAAAATGTTCCAGTCTCACTTTCCTAAAAGTACATTCTCATAAAACTCATTTCTATGTCCATTCTTTCCTATTTCTCTCAGTCCTCCACTGAAAAGAGTCAGCTTAGGAGCATCAAGAACGTACCGACATTCTCCCAGGGGAATGAAGAATGAAAATTAAAGTGAAGATGAGCTGGTCTAATTTTTCAACCCCCTATTTTACTCTAAAATACTTCCATTTGAAGATTTACTTGTTTTTCTCATATGGGCCCAATTCACTCACGATGCACACAAACGGATCACAGTAGGCAGCATCCAAGGTGGCCTCCAGCGATTCTTATCTCCTGGTATTCAGGCCCATATGTAGTCCCCTTGCACATGAAACAGATCTGATTTTTACATATGACAGGCTATTGCAGAAATGACAAAAGCTTGACTTCTAAGGCTAGGTAACTAAAAACACTGTGGCTTCTATCTTGTTCCTTCTTGAATCGCTCACTCTGGGTGAAGCCAAGCACCACGACGTGAAGAACAGTGGCCTCCCGCCACCCAGGATCCACCTGGAAGCAGACCCTCTAGGCAAGCCTTCAGATGACAGCAGCTCTGACCAGCATCTTGACTGCAATCTCCTAAGAGATTCTGAGCCAGAACCACCCAACTAAATCACTTCCATAATTCCCGACTCACAGAAACTCTGAGATATTGTTCATTGTTCTAAGCTGCTATGTTCTGAGGCAATTTGTTAGGCGGCAAGAGAACTAAGACACTTCTTCATTTTTCATCCATCACATAAACAACCAATTTGAAGCTCAGTAGGCCTAGGCATGTTAGGTGCAGACGGCAAAAAACTTTGTAACCCAAATATGGAGTCCAAAAAAAGCACATCTAGACATATCAAAAACACGCTTTCAGATTTCCATTTTTAAGACCTCATACATGTAACGATTGTACTGAAGGCCAGCATGGTACTACACCAAAGCATCTGTAGAGAACTGGTAAGGACTGTCATACAGAAGGTGCTCATTATCTGCTTGATAAACCAGTGAGCAAATAAATGCAGTAGGAATAAAAGAAACGAATGATGCCAAGGCTGGTAAGATTCACAGCACACACCTTTATAATTACTTGTTTGCAATGTTTCTTTCAACCACAAGAGGGCAGGAATGGCACACTGCTGTTCTTTGACCTTCTGCCACTTAACATAATGTCTTAAAAGCATGTAGTAGGAATAAAATCAAAATTCTGCAGAAACGGCGGGAGGGAGAAGGGAAGGATGCTTGTTAACAAATGGAAAGAGACCAGGCCTAGCTACAACGCCCAAAAACCTTCTTGGAATTTGAGTTCAGTTAGAAAAAGAGGAGTTCACATACTAATTAGTATTAATTCATAAATTATATAATTCAATACTAATTCAGAAATGGTATTCTAGAAAAGGAAGAGAACCAAAAAGCACAGAGGCTGAGAACATCAGGCCAATTTCAAGGAACACAGAACCAGAGTGCAAGGAATGTGGGCTGGGACTCAATTTCAACCTAAGCTTTTTACTCTTACTCCTTTTCTTCTACCTACTAAAATTAAAAATTAGTTGAATTATTCTTTTATGAAATGTCTGTTTCTACAAAAAACAGTAAATTTAGTATATTAAATTCAGGACCATTCTCAGCTATCCACAGGTAATTATAATCAAATTTCTTGTTCTGTGTAACCAAAACAAGCATCACTTTGTCCCTGGTAGGAGCTACATCCATTCCAGGTGCAGTGCCTGAAAGAAATAATCACGTGCCTGGGGCCAGCCTCACCAACTCAAACCTAGTTCCCATAGCTGTCACGACGCCCTGTGAAATCTCCTTATCAGAGCAAGTACTTCCCAACTGCCATATTATTATTATTATTATTATTATTATTTTAAAGATTGGCACCTGACCTAACAGCTGTTGCCAATCTTTTGTTTTTTCTTCTTCTCCCCAAAGCCCCCCAGTACACAGTTGTATATTCTAGTTATAGGTCCTTCTGGTCGTGCTATGTGGGACACCGTCTCAGCATGGCCTGAGGAGTGATGCCATGTCCCCGCCCAGGATCCAACCAGTGAAACCCCGGGCCACCGAACCAGAGTGCACGAACTTAACCACTCGGCCATGGGCCGGGCCCCAGCTGTATTATCTTTAATGTTACCTTCTAGGAAGTAGTTTTTATTTTTTTTTTTAAAGATTTTATTTTTTCCCTTTTTCTCCCCAAAGCCCCCCAGTACATAGTTGCATATTCTTGGTTGTGGGTCCTTCTAGTTGTGGCATGTGGGACGCCGCCTCAGCGTGGTTTGAGGAGCAGTGCCATGTCCGCGCCCAGGATTCGAACCAACGAAACACTGGGCCGCTTGCAGCGGAGCGCGCGAACTTAACCACTCGGCCACGGGGCCAGCCCCTAGGAAGTAGTTTTTATTAAATTATATTTTTAAATACCCATCATTTTCCACTGAATTGGAAGCTTATTCATAATGACAAAATTATCAAATCCTCTTCCTTTTTCTTCAAGTTACTTCCCTTAGCTAGAGCGAGGAACGACTTCACATTTGTATTTTATGGGGCCTCTGGCAAATTATGTTGCTTTTTATGGCTTACGTTCTGATTCCTAGATCTAAGATTTACGGTTGGCAGGAATATTTATAAGCCTATAGAGAAAGATAACGAATAAAATGGAATCCCAACATTCAAAAAAGGATATCCTTACTGAAAGAAGGAGACAAATGGGCTAACTCTTGATTAATCTGAAAGGCATTAAGAAAAATATCCCATCCCCTTGACTACAGTAAGTAACAAGATGCTATGTGTATGTTTGTAATAAACATCAAATTGTCCCACAGATGACCATTAATTAGTTAATGATAATACTAATCTAGATTTGTGGGGCAAATCTTGTCAATGATAATGCTGAACAGACTAAAGCAGAGGCATTTCATTCAGTTCAGTGGGCCTCTACTCATGCGCAAACCCCTGAATCATTTGCATACTTTAAAATATATAAGTACACAGGCATTCTTCAGAGTGAATGAGACTCTTTCAGCCTCAAATGACAGAAAATCCAATTCAAAATACCTTAAGTAAAAGAAGGGAATTTATTGGCTCAAATAATGGAAAAGTACCGGAGGAGATCCAGAGACTCAACTCATATGCTGGAAGCATGGATCTGTCTGTCTCAGCTCCTTACCTCCCTCCTCCACCTCTGCGGCTCCTTTCTCTGTCTCAGAGGGACCTGTCGCACGAGGACAGCTCTAGGCTTACACCTTTACAGCCTCAAATCCAACAAAAGAGATTCTCTCCCTCTAGGGCTTAAGGCAAGTTCCAGGATCAAGTCTCACTGGCCCAGTTACATCATGTGCACGCTCCTGAGGTCAGGTCTGCCACAAAAACTCACCCCTAAGGCCAGGCCAGGAGCGAGGAAGGGGTTATTCTCCAAGGAAAATACGGTTAGACTCTCAGAAAAGAGAGATAGGATGGGCAGGGAACAAATTAAACATACGCCCTCTGTGTACGTCCACAGTTTCAAAGAGGTCCCTGAATGCCCTCTCCAAAGTTAAGAACCAGTGTAAAAAAGATTTAGAGAAGAACAGGTACACTTGCAAAAGGTTACCTTAAATCTAACACTGTACTACATTGCTCATATTTAAGTAATTAATACCCTAATCAAACTCAGTCCTTACTTGGCCTCCTCAACTCAGAAGCCTGCATTTCCCTCCACTGACTATAATCGTCTCCACTGTTTCAACTTCTCACTTTGGCTTCCAGGAAATACATTCGTTGGGTTCCACCTCTCTGACTTTTTCAGGCATCCATTCCCCAGCTTCCTCCTCTCTTTTTCTTATTCTATCAAGATTCCATCTCATCTGTTACTTCTATTCAAATGACTCTCAAATACTCATCTCCAGACAAAAAAATCCTTTAAAAAACAGTCCACTCCCAGATTTGTGAAAACTAAATAGACACCTCAAAACCTAGGCACCACACCCAAAATATTCAAAACAAACATATCGTCTCTCTAACAAAACCAGGCTTTCCTCCCTCTCAGTTAACTCTCTGAGAAATAATCTGGTCACTCATGCTTCAGGATCCAGCTCTGACATGACGTCTTCGTGAAGCCGTCCCTCCCTCTCCTCACCAGGCTGGGCTGAGCCTGGACAGCACCCTGCCCACTGTCCTCGTACTCATCACCCCATTTTACTGTAATGACCGGTTTACTTCCCGAGCTCTCATCCTAGACTGTAAACTCAACAGCAAGGGCCCAGCTGTGGCTGACATCTGTATCCAGTATGGCAAGCAGTGCGGCTGGCACACAGAAGGCTCCCAATGAATGCTTAGCGAAAGAGAAAGAAAAATTTAATTCCTATTAAAGATCTATAATTTTCCTAGTTTAAAATATTTACTATTTACTAAAAAGGACTGATAGCCAAAAAACAAAAAAACAAAAAAAAGAATCTTGTTTAGTTTATTCTTCAAACAGACTGTGTCTTGGCAGGGTAAGGTCTAGGCAACAAGACTGCTACCAAAATTTATAAAATAACAAGTCAGGGAACAGAATTAAAGTGAAAAATAACGACTTTCTTCTTTCCTTTTTCTTAGCAATCCCTGGGGTTAAAAAAACGATGTTAGATATTAAACACTTGAAACTCTTCTTTCTCTCCAAAAGACTGAAAACATCAGTCCATCACAGGCACCAGATGTGCTTGCTGCTGAGACCGTGGCAAGCCCAGCTGCTACCCCTTGACGCACCAAGAGATAGCCTTTTGAGACAGACAGAGCTGACTGGGAACAGCTCAATCCTTTTAACCCAAAGCCCTTGCTTCTTGGCAATATCCCTCCTAACTTTAAAGTGTTTTTAATCCTCTGACCTCAATTTTGGTCTGGGAATCCATTATTTACTAGTTTCTGAGACACTGAACACATAATGTCTCTGAGCCTAAATTTCCTCAACTTTAAAACGGGAATAATAATAGCTGGCTCATGGGGTTGTTGATAAGGTGAAGGAACAGGAAAAGCACCTGAAGGAGAGCTGGGGCTCATAAGAGCAGTCAGGGTGACAGTGCTGGCAGCTGTCTGCTGGCATTCATAAAGGATACTACAGTTTGCTGGCTTCACTAAGCTGACACCCTTTCCACAGTCACTTGATGGCAGCTTTCTTTAACCTACTCCAAGGAAGGATTATTAATACTCATCTAGTTATACACATATTTCAAAAATAATTCATTCCTTCTCACGACTCCTAAAATCGTGTACAATTTTAAACTTGCTCTTGGAACTCCTTCTGGCTGTTTTGCCCTGGGTGTTTTTTGGTGAGGAAGACTGGCCCTGAGCTAACAGCTGTGCCCATCTCCCTTTATTTTGTATATGGGATGCTGCCACAGCATGGCTTGATGAGCAGTGTGGAGGTCTGCACCCGGGATCTGAGCCTGCGAATCCTGGTGCACTGAAGACGAGCGTGCGAACATAACTACTACGCCACCAGGCTGGCCCCTGTTTTCAATCATCTTCAGTCTATCAAGTTTTGATGATGTTTATTTTCCTTTGTGGGTTTTTAAACTTTAACAGGCAACAAGTCTCTGTTTCAGTGCTGTTCAGAAACAAACTTTCAAAATAAGATTGTAAATGTGTTTTATCTACAGTGAAATAACAAGAGCTCTGTCATGTGGGCCCTTTAAAATAAATCTCAACCTGATTGTCTTTGGTCCTTAGATTATTTACATCAACACCAAGCAGTTGCTGTCTGTATTGTTTTTCATAACATTACACGGAACCTCAGAAACCTGACCCTACTCAACCCAGCCCTTAGCAGCCATCACTACAAACAAAAAAGTTCAACATGCCATATTTATGATATTTTAACTTACAGGTGTTGGATTGTAGTCCTTTATTTATTTAAGTTTTATCGTTTGTCATAAGACAAAATATTTCTGGTATTTTATTTCCGCCCCAGTACTTCTGAATGATTTTGAGGGAGATGGAAAGTGACACTGATTCAATACAAAGTAGGCATGATAAGGAGATGAGAAGAGTCTAGTTAACGTTACTTCACCTTGCTACAGATAGAGTACTCAAATTAGGTTAAAAGTAAATTTCAACTTCTAAGATTAATTATAAGCAAAATTACAAATCACATACACATTTATTTTCTTAAAACTATCTCATTCCATAGAAATTTTATCATTCATTTTAAAGTTTCCACATAGAAAAACTTTGCAAGAAACTGAAGCTTTTCCTTTTGGGGAAAGATCAACCTATAAGAATACAACACAATCAAAACATTAAAAATGTCAAAACTATTTCTCTCACTGGCAATAATAACAGAAAGTAAGTAACAGCTTGGACGGGGCAAAACAAATCTGCTTCACAGCTCAGTCTCCAGAAATGTAAAGAAAAAGTGCCCTCATCTGGCCAAACAAAAAACTTAACATCTTAGGCACACATACTAACTCCTGTTTAAGCACAATTTTCAGGACTTTAATTGGTATAAAAATAAATCTGAAGATTTAAAAAAATAAGTAGGAATCCAACAATATAATTTTTTATTGCCTTTTACAGATATAACTGTTTGCTGTTAAAAAAACAACTATTTAAACCATAAACTATAACGCAAATTATATAATACATGGTCTCTCCTCAACCAGACATATTAGAAATATATTAGGAAAAATATAAATTGCTACCAGTCCTCTTATTGCAAATAATTAATTATAAAAAGGCATAAATAACTTTATGGTCTAATGACAAGACTGATTTATGACTGTCATATGCTATTATCTGGAAAAAATGTCTTTGCAAAACTTAAGAGTTCATAATTTTTCTTCCTGAGCACTTCTAAAAACCAATATGCCTTTTGAAGTTAAATGCTGGTAAATTATTTATATTACCAGAGTGACATCTCTGCCAAACAGACCCATGAGAACCCTGATTGGAAATACAATTTTCAGCAGTACTGTGACACTAATGTTACAACTGAATTGCTAGGGATGAGTAATTTTATCATTAACAGTAATGATGATGATGACAATACTACTAATAATATTAGAAATCACTCAAATGTTAGCTATTTGCCAGGCACTGTGGCACTGTGGGAGGTAGGTAGAATGCCCCTCCCCCTCCAAGAAGTCCATGTCCTAACCCCCAGAACCTGTGATTATGTTATCTTACCACCTTGCATGGCAAAAGGGACTGTACAGATGTGGTTAAAATGGAGAGATAAGGAGCTGGCCCTGCGGTGCAGTGGTTAAGGTCAGGCGCTCCATCTCAGTGGCCTGGGGCTCGGGGCTCACTGGTTCGGATTATGGGTGTGGGTCTAGTACTGCTTATCAAGCCATGCTGTGGCAGCGTCCCACGTATAAAGTAGAGGAAGATGGGCACGAATGTTAGCACAGGGCCAGTTTTCCTCAGCAAAAAAGAGGAGGATTGGCAGCAGATATTAGCTTGGCGCTAATCTTCCTCAAAAAAAAAAAAAAAGTGGAAGAGGGAGGCAGAATATTCAGATGGAGGTATGAGTATGGAAGAAAGGCTGGGGAGATGCAATGTTGCTGGCTTTCACGATAGAGAAAGGAGACCGTGAACCAAGGAATATGAGCAGCCTCTAGAAGCTAGAAAAGGCAAGGAAATAGATTCTACCCTAGAGCCTCTGGACAGGAACACAGCCCTGCCAACACCCTGACTTTAGCCCAGTGGTCCTGGGTCAGACACTTGACCTACAAAACTGTAAGGTAATAAATCTGTGATGTTTTACGGCACAAAGTTTGTGCTAATTTTTACAACAGCAACAGAAAAGTAATACATTGTGCTAAAATCAGTTACTCCTCATCCTAGTGAGGTAGGTACTGTTATTAATCCTACTTTAGCAAAGGGAAGCTGAGATTTAAAAAGAGAGACCAAGTTAACTTGCCTGAGGTCACACAGCTAGATAAACTTCAGACTCGGATTTGTCTATCTGATGTGAGCATCATGCAAGGATGATGCCCACCTCCTAGATCACTGCCTTCAATCTGGAAGCATGATCCTAGCGATACCTCTTGGTGTTGAATGTCTTCCACTGATTTCTCCCACCCTCACTCCCAATGAGATCTCCCTGACAGCTACTGTCGTTTGAAACTATATATTTCATCTCTCTCTCTCCCCTCATTCAACCAACCTTTGAATCACTATATCTTACATCACTCTCTACTTTCCACATCCTCCATGGCCATGCTGAAGTAAAACAAACCACTTGGATAAAAATATTATTCTAACTCACTTCCCATTATCAGTTCCAGTCATGTAATGTGCCAATGGAAAGCATTCGATAGCTCTCCAGGATGTAATCAAGTACAACCTAAGTTCCTTTAGGAATCTGACCTTAGGAAATCCTCAGGGATCTCAAAAGGATCTCATCTCATCTTTCCATCTTCCACTACTGCTTTGCATGTACTACAAGACCCACCCAAATGCAGTCTTCAGGCCCATATTCTGCCACTGTCTCACTCCCACAGCTTTGTTGTGCCATGATACTCACCTAGAATATGTGTCTATAACAAACCATATCACCCCTAAAAAAAAGCACACCGGGGGCCAGCCTGGTGGCATAGTGGTTCAGTTTGTGTGCTGTGCTTAGGTGGCCCAGGGTTCACGGGTTTGGATTTGGGTGCAGACCTACGTACCGCTTATCAAGCCACGCTGTCACAGGCGTCCCACATATAAAAGAGAGGAAGGAAGATGGGCACAGATGTTAGCTCAGGGCTAATCTTCCTCACCACAAAAAAAGAGAAAAAAAAAGAAAAAGCGCACACCAGCCAAAAAGCCCTATAGAGTTTTGCTGATACCATTCATCCTTGCCTTGCCCAGCCCCATGTGGCTTCAGAGACTAAAGACCTAGTTAGGCTAAAGGAGGTGGTAGACCACTGGCATCTCTTAGGTGACACATCTTGGGTTCAAATCTTAGCCCTACCACCTCCTAGCTTTGTGATTTAGGACAATTATTTCACTTCTCTGGTCTGAGTTTCCTTACCTAAAAAATGGGAAAAATAATAGTGTCCTCCTCATAGGGTTGTTTCAAGGATTAAATGGATTACTACATTGTAGCTGAGAGAGTAGTTGGTGTAAAGAGTCTTGATTTTTACTGCAATTCTCCTCAAGAAGCGGCTTTCTCCTTCAGCCTCAGTCCCTTTGGCTGGTACACAAATGATGTGTCTAATCGTTTACCTTCCCGTCTCCCAGAAGACTGGATCTTGTCACCCATTCCACAGTGCCAAGCTATGCCTCCACTTCCAAACCAGATGGAGACCAACTCCCAAAGCCCCTACAACACGGAGATCACCAGGAATCAGCATCTCCTTTTACCATCTTTCCCTTTTCCCCTCCTGACTGATTCCCCTACTCCCAGATTAGACTCTTAACACATTTTCTTAAGCACAGATTTACTACATCCACTTAGATACCATGACTTTAATAACTGACTGCCCGCTGTAAGGACTTGCTCCGTAGATGAGTTAGTCCTTCTAGCACTCGCTTCTCCGGCAAAGCACTTTTCCTGTTACTGCATCAATGAGAAAGGTCAACGTGCTATTGTTGTTACTGGCAGAGGTCTTATTCACCTATACAATTATAAGTTTCTTGAAAACAAGGACTATGTTGCAATCATCTTTGAATTTCCCGGACCTAAACACATTGTTTTATTTTTGATTAATGGGTCACTTCTGACTCATAGTTAACTACTGACCAGCAAATGTATCTTTGTGTTTACCACTCCTCCCCTAACCCCTGGCAATGAAATACAAACACACAAATTTATCCTTGCTTATAATTATAATGAGTTTTTAAATGACCAACGCCATTACACTTCTCTCAGCTTTTCAGTGACATTTCTCTACATCACCTTACTTTAATTATCTTAGATTAATGTATGGACTAATCCGTTCTGTACAAGCCTTTTTCTAAAGTGTCAAAATAATAGTCAATACAGCCGCAGTAACGCTTTTCGGTACCCCTTTTACATATTCAGAGCTAGTGTACCTTAAACTTTCAGAGTCTATACTTCAATACTATGTAATTATTGTGCCGCATTCAACAGAGATTTCAAATGTCTTTAAAAGATAACATAGTACTATTGTTCTACTTTAGTCAATCACACGCTTCTCCTTGAACTTGAGCTTGGTGCTAAAGTTAAGGTGCTTGATAATCCAAGCCTAATGCAAGTCTAACTCATGCCAGGACTGGTCTGTGGCTACAGACATTCTACCATCTTCTACTTTGTTATGTTTAGTTCAGGTCATCTCAAGCAGACAGCGAAATCTTACTAGAGAAGGATGTGTTCTTTTTAATCTGATATTCTCCAGAACTAAAATGGATATTTTTTTCTTTTTACAATTGCTACAAGATAACTAGAAGATTTCTTTCAACTATCTACCTTTCCATGTGAGACGAGACTTTAGAATAGCGGCCCAGAACCCTGACTGTGCACTATGATCACCTGTGGGGTTCTTTAAGACTAGGTCCCCAGGCCCCACGCCAGACAGGTGTGACTTGGCTGGTCTCTGGGGAGCCCAAGTTTGAATGTTGCTGCTGATATTTTCTAAGGAGCCACGCTGAATAAGAAGCACAGCCTGAGGAATCCTTCTTTTCTTTAAAAGAAAACACCATATTTCAAAGATCTATATAGATATAAACATATATTAAAAACTTATATTGTCTATAATCAATCATTTAACTTAAAAAAACTCATGTAACCAACATATTTTAAATCATCTTTGTATTGTGTCTGAAAATATAATCACGATAATCAGTGTCAATTTTTCCCCCCCAAATGATCAGTCCTCATATTGGTGATTTTCTGAAATAAACTTTCAGGTGTAAAATTTCTTGCACATCAAAAGTAATACCACAACATACATTCTAAATACCTTTAATCCTCCGTATCTGGCCAAATTGTTCCCTATCTGCTTGTTGCCAATTCAAAACTCACTTTCTGGATTAGTCTACAAAACAAATCCCCCTGTGTTTTATTATTTCTTGTGTGGAGTAGCGCAGATTTAATATGCCTTGGCCCTGAGAATGACTCCCCTCACGGCTGATGGAGGAGCTTTCTGCTGGGCCTGCAAAACAGTCTTGAGAATGAAAATGCCCTTGATTACAGTCGAATGACCTAGTCTTTCAGAGTAAAAATTTAAATCCCAACGGTGATTTAAAGTCTATATTCAGCTGTTAAGCCCTTTTGGACTCAAACAGCAGACACACATAATAAATCTCAAAGCTGACAGTTTGAGATTTGCTTACTACCTCTGGCACTTCCAAGCTCTAAAAAAATCATTGGCATACTGCACTCTGATAAAAAGCATAAAACTAAGTGCAACATTAACTACATGCGAGAGGAGGGAGGCTCTGAAAGACTTTTGCTTAAATAAGTGCCATATTTTCATACAAATTTATCAAGTTACATTCTACCTCATTCTATTTTTTTCTCTGTCTCTTTCACAAAAATTCTATTTATTCTGTTGCAAAGAAGAGGCTAAATTTCAATTACCCTGAAATTAACTTGCCTCTTACTGCTGAAACAAACCCATCTCTCCCCCATACATCAGGGAAAACCTGTATCCTAAAAAAATCCACATTTAACTAACACTTCATTCTTTGCAATTCCAATTGTTTTTCAGGTTCCCCTTTAGTCTTTAGCAGAATGCATAAATTTACAAAATTGCAAACACAGTGTATCACAATTGTTTCTTCTGTTTCTATATACATAATATTGTTAAGCAGAGGCCTTTAACAATAATGCATGGGATCAAAAAAAAAAAAAAGGAATGGAAAAGCATTCAAGAATAGCCAATTTCACATTTAAAAAAATTCTACCCCAGTGCCAAGGAATTAAGTCTTGCTTTAAAATGTAATGTCGGGGCAGGCTCAGTGGTGCAGCGGTTAAGTGCGCATGTTCTGCTTCAGCGGCCCAGGGTTCGTCAGTTCGGATCCCGGGTGCGGACATGGCACCACTTGGCATGCCATGCTGTGGTCAGCGTCCAACATATAAAGTAGAGGAAGATGGGCAAGGATGTTCACTCAGGGCCAGTCTTCCTCAGCAAAAGAAAGAGGAGGATTGGCAGCAGTTAGCTCAGGGTTAATCTTCCTCAAAAAAAGAAAAAATTAATTAATTAAAATAAAATGTAATGTGATCATTAGAGTCACAAGAAGAGTCATAAGAATTTCCAAAAGAGGCAATGTGTGTCTACAATTAAAATAACACAAAGACAAGATTTTCCTGTCTTTCTAAGTATTCGGTTTCCAAGCAGAATAAACCAAGTAAATAAGATACACGTGGATTTCTAGATTTCAACTAGACTAACACACACCACCACTCACTATAAATAATTCTACTTTTTTTTTCCTTTTTAAAGAAAGTAATTAACAGACATCCACACAATTTTAGCCCGTACCTCCTCTGTAGCGATGAGGAAACCAACACTCAATGAGGCAGATGAAAGTGACGGTGCGATGGAAAGGAAGGAAGCCCAAGTTCTACCACTTTCTGCCCAGGATAGAGCTACATCAACCAGAAAAGCCCTGTAACTACCTCACTAAACATAGGCGAGCAGGCTTCAAAAGCTAGTGACTGTTACCACACTACCTTGTATAACACCATCACAGTTTATCTCATTACATGGATTTCATAACTTCAATCATAAAAATTAAGAATAAAATTAACTACCCACTTGAAAAATAAGGTGAAGCATTCTACTGCATGTCCCACTTGCTGTAAGGCCCCATGTCGCAATCTGTCTCTCCAGGTCTTGATTTGTTTTTCTATAAATGGAGTATGCTGGCCTAGCATCCAAAAATCCCCAAATACACTACTGTCTTCAACTCACAAGGGGATCACTTGGACATTTTAGCTATTTCTGCTGCTTTCACCTGGGGAATAAGGAATTCTAAACAAAACGTAATGTACAAGTGAAAAAAATCAATTTTTATATTACAGTTTTATAAATGTAAGGTTTGCTAGCCAATCTTCTTCAACTTTTTTCATGTCACAGCACACAAAGGAAATGATAATGCTTGGGCAGCACACCGGAGTAATGGACCAAGGAGACTACTGGAGGTGGGTGGGGGGCGGTTCCAGCCCTGTGGGCTGGGGTAGGGGAGTGGGGTGCTCAGTGGCTCCTGAAACCTAATCCTGGTACACTAGGAACTGTGGAAGCTGTGTACTAGAGAATGGAAATGATGATGGTGACACTATCACAGGCTCAACAGCCTAATGAATGATTTGCTCACTTTCAAAGCCAGGGAGCCTACACTTCTAGGGTTAACTCACAAAAGTGTGCAATCAGTCACAAAGAAACTAACAGAAAATTAACAAGGGTGGTAAATATTCCTAACATCAGAAAGACAACCAAGCTTTTTTTAAGGAAGATTGGCCCTGAGCTAACATCTCTTGCCAACCTTCCTCTTTTTCTTCTTTCTCCCCAAAGCCTCAGCACATAGTTGTATATCCCAGTTGTAGGTCATTCTAGCTCTTCCATGTGGGACACCACCACAGCATGGTCTGATGAGTGGTGTGTAGGTCTGTAGCCAGGATCTGAACCAGTGAACCCCGGGTTGCCAAAGCAGAGTGTGCGAACCCAACCACTCAGGCATGGGCCTGGCCCCAAGCATTTTTGAGTAAGGAAATAATTTATTATGAATTATCCTTAAAATTACAAATGTACCCATAAATTACAATGATAAATATTATGGCACAGGTCTGATTATTCTCCTTGGCTGTAGACTGGAAATGAGATATGGAGGGAACCACCAACCACCAAATGGGCATCCCTAAGTCCAAACAGGCTCCAAGGAGCACTCTTGTCATGCTTTAAAATCATTATTATTGGTTATTCAAGCATTGTTACCAAAAGATGAGTGCAGAACTTCTTCCTGAGGGACAGCATAGCACTGTGGTTTCAAAACAAACCTCATCTATGTGACAACTGTTTAACTCCCCGCACCCTTAGTGTCCTTTTCTATCAAACAAAGGCAATATCATCTTCCTTATCAGGTTTTTGTGAGGATTAGAGATAATGCAGAAAACCTGGTTTCTGTCATCCATGTCTGGTACTCAAATGCACTCAAAAAGCGTTACTGTAGCCACTGGTACTATTTTCTATGCATTTTTGTTTACTTAATATTAATTCACATGTCTTTTTCACAAGTACCTTCACCCTATCTGTGTTCACTATTTTTTAAGGCTACATAATACTCTCCCTTGCTATCTCATGGTTTAGTCAACAGGAACTAATTGCTAGACATTTGTATTACATTTATTTTCTACTATGGTGAAGATTTTTATATTTAATTTCCTTAGCATCTAGCCCCAGAGATGGAGTTACGAAGAAAATGATTACCTTTACGGCTTCTGATACATCTATTTCTTAATACCCATCTTCATGAACAAAGACGGGGGGTGTGGGGTACAAGTACAGTAGAATTCTAGTGATCTTGAAACTTTGCTGGTCGAATATCAATATACTTTAACTGAATCTTGGAACTAAATAGGCTTTTTCTTTAAGAGAAATTAAATTATGAGGAAATCAAGAATAAGCTTTTCAAAATTACTTCAAAATGAGGGAAGATGTCCTCAGTCGCAGTTTCTAAGCAAAATTATTTTAACAATGAACACACCTTACCGTTTTAACTTTTGTTTAACAAAAACAACATATGTACACAGCGTGTGTGTGTGTATATATATGTAACTTTTTTTCACAAAATACAGAAGGATTTAAAGTGAAAATCTCCTCTGTTCCATCCTTGACATTCCTCATCAAAATCCAGTAAAACCCAGAAGTAATTATTAACATTTTCATTTGTATGCTACAAGAATTTTTAAATAGAAAAGGCATAAATATGTCTATCTTTATTAGTATTCGAGTGCTCTGGAACTTGCTTTTTTCCTCTTAATAAATCCTAGACTTCAGCATACACAGATCTACTGTTACGTACATTCTATTATTTTCTACTGTTCTGTAATTTACATAACTATTTCATTATTAAAAGATACTTGAGGGGCCGGCCCCATGGCCGAGCGGTTAAGTTCGCGTGCTCCACTTTGGCAGCCCAGGGTGTCGCCGGTTTGAATCCTGGGCGCAGACATGGCAACACTCATCAAGCCACACTGCGGTGGCATCCCACATGCCACAACTAAAAATACACAAATACGTACCAGGGGGCTTTGGAGAGAAAAAGGAACAATAAAATCTTTTTTAAAAAAAAGATACTTGAGCAATTACCAGTTTTTGCTATTTTTTTGTGCGTGTTTACATATAAAAAGAAAACTTCAATAACCATCCTGTACATCTTTATAAACTATATGAAAGTTCAACCTAATATTATTATATTTGTAGGACAAAGTTGCAGTCATAGAATTGATGGGTCAAAAGGTATTGTATATTTGACTATTTCCACCAGTTCACATTGCCCCCAGGAGAAAAAGAGAGTGTTAATTTCACTCTGCTTTCACTGATACCAGGTTATTACCACACACATCTTTGCCAATCTGATAAGTGAGTAAGATATCTGATTCCAGCTGGCATTTTTTTTCAGTGTCTATTTGTATTTCCTCTAGTGTGAACTTTCACCGTTCCCATCTTTTATCCACGTTTTCTATTAGCTTGCTCATTATTTTCTTACTGGGAATCAAATGTTTTAAAATGCTACGTATTCAAGGTCACTCGACAAAATTTCTCTCATTAAGAAATAATTCTGAAAACTGGCTGCAGTTTGAATTGCTTGTTCGAAATGAATTATTTGAATTGCTTGCTCAGAATTCTTGTATTTACTCCTGTCCAAGCTTGACAGAGACGGCCACATGTAGATTTGTTTCTACATGCATAAATCTATTGTAAAGATCAATAAAAATACAACCAAATGGCACTCTATTGTGGAAGAAGCCAACAAGGACACAGAATCACACAGGTGAAAGGCCCAGAGGCCAGGGTCAATCTAACTGTGGTCTCAGCTCCGCAGACCACAATAAGTTCAAGAACCCACAGGTGTCACCTCAGCCTCACGGTATCAGCTCCTCCATCAATAAAATGAAAAAGTTGGGAAGAATGGTGACTAAGACTGCTTCCAAGTATAAATCTCATGAGTCTAAGAGGTTTCAACATTTTTCTTAGGACCACGAAACACCTATAGTAGGACATAATGAAATAAGTAAGCAATAAGAAACTAAACTATAAGAAAACTATCAACATGGTACTAACCAGTTTCTTAGAAGTTTGATTTCTAAGTCCTTAATGTATTAGGAATTTGGGAAAACGTACACATATACTGATTATATTCAAAACATTACTATGACTTTTCAATGTGCTTTTTTTTTTTTTTTTTTGAGGAAGATTAGCCCTGAGCTAACATCTGCCACCAATCCCCCTCTTTTCGCTAAGGAAGACTGGTCCTGACTAACATCCGTGCTCATCTTCCTCTACTTTTTATATGTGGGACGCCTACCACAGCATGGCTTGCCAAGTGGTGCCATGTCCACACCAGGGATCCAGAGCCGGTGAACCCCGGGCTGCAGAAGGGGAAAGTGCAAACTTAACTGCTGCGCCACCAGGCTGGCCCCTCACTGTGCTTTTCTGATAATCGTTTCATGAACAGTTTAGCAGGAACAAAAAACAAACCTACTAAAGAGCCCACTGACGTTAAAAGCTTCTTGTTGCTGGAATAATGTCATGCCACTTCCCAGTATTTATGTTATTTTAATCTCTTGCTTTAAATGAGATGTATCTGCAAATCAAATTAGACTTGTATTCGAGTTTATACTTTCCCACCCAGGAAATCAATTGAGATTTGTGACTGAGTTTTCATGTTTCTACTCATGAAATTATTAAAAACACACCACCTTTCTCTCACTTGAAGAATTATTCCAGGGCTACGATGCCTACGCTTATTCATTTTATAGTTTTAAAAACTGTGTTTAAGAAAAAATTTTCTCAGACACAAATTTTACGTAGGCGGGAAATCACTGCTATAGCAACAGTAGCTTCAGTTTATGAGAACTGAAAGGGGAAAAATTCACATTTCCAACACTTGAAACTTAACTATTTGATTGTTGATGGCCGACGGCACAGGCTGGTAGCTCCTGACCATTGAGCACGACCATCATGAACGGGATCCCAATGAGACTTGGCCAAAGTCTTAAAAGATAAAAAATATATTGTGCCTTCTTTGAAGACAAGGTTAACGACTAAAAATCAAACGTGACACTATAGGCCACCCCCAGGCTGTTCTTCCTTCTCTACCTCACGTTCCAGGGAGCCAAAGGAGTTAGCGGGAGAGTGACAGCCTCCAATGGTGAGTGATTGGTGCATCTCTGAGGTCTTGCCGCTAATAAAAAACACTAGCACCATGTCATCGCTTTGGGGGAAAATAAGCACTGGTCTCAGCTAGAACTGGCACCTCCACCTTCAACTGCAGCTGGCTCCAGGAGTGGAGCACATCTTTCTCTGAGGATCCTTTCCTTACTATTCTGATGGGCAGAGGTTGAATACTAATAACAAAAAGAAACTAAAACAGTATTTTTCCATAAACAGATGGGGAAATTTTGTGTGTATGAGTGTACGTAAGAAAGGGAAGTCATTAGCAATTTTCTTTAAAAACATTTTTCCCATCCTATTGCCCAGGTGCAAAACATACCCCTGGCACAAGAGGAACTATCACCACCACTAATTTAACCACCCAACAGCAGCACACAACCCACTGAATACGGTGTAGTAACGTGGTGTTTATGTAATTCTGTAATCATAATTTTTTGGCTCTGCCATTTACTAGCTGTGTGACTGTGGCCAATTTTATCCATGCCTCAGATTGGTCCTCTGAAAATCTGGATAAAGATGGTGCCGTCTTACAGGTTTGTTACAAAGATCAAATGAGTTAATATATGTAAAGGATGGAGATTTGTCACTGGCACATGATAAGCACTTAATAAAGTGAATAATTATCTTCCTCATTTTATTTTGAGTCATTCTAATAGGCAGGCAGTGGTACCCAACTATGACTTTAACTTGCATTTTCCCTAGAGACTACTGATGCTGGAGCTTCTTTACACGTACTTATCGGCAATCTATAGACCTTCTTTCTTGGTGAAGTAACTTTTCAAATCTTTTGCCCACTGGATGGTTTGTTTTCTTACTGTTGAGTTTTAAGAGTTCTCTCTGTTATTTGGATGCAATATCTTTATCAGATACAGGATTTGCAAATGTTTTCTCCCAATCAGTTTCTTGTCTATTCTTTCCCTTAACAGTTTTTCACAGAGCAAGAGGTTTTTAGTTTCGATAAAGTTCAATTAACTAATTTTTTCGTTTGGTGGGTTATGCTTTTGGTTTCATCTCTAATAAATCTTTGCCTAACCCGAGATCACAAAGATTATCTCCCATGTTCTCTTCTGGAAGTTTTACGGTTTTAAATTCAGGTCTGTGATCTATTTGGACTTTTATATAAAGTACATGATGGGTCAAAGGTCTATTTTTTGGCATATGAATGTTCAACTGTCCCAGTACCAGTTGTTCAAAAGACTAACCTTTCTCCTCTGAAATATCTTGCACTTTTGTCAAAAATAAAATATAATAAAATAAAATCAATTGACCAAATTAGTGTGGGTCTCTATCTAGATTCTATTTTGTCCCCGTTTTTTTGGATGTTCCTCCTCTGAGGCCCCACTGTCTTGATTACTGTAGCTTTATGGTGAGTCTTGAGAGCAGGCAGTGAGTCTCTGTACTTGTCAAAAATAGTTTTGGCTATAAATAAATTCACATAAATTTTAGAATTGCTCATCTAGCTTTCTAAAGCAGAGTAAATCTATTAATTACAAGCAGCTATTCTTACAGTGTGTGGTAGAATTCACAGCTAATCTGGTGTCTCTTCATCCTTATATTAAAAGAAATACTAAAATCTTCCCAGAGGCAGATGAAGGAGCTGACGATCCCCACGTTTCCCGGACCTTTTTATCAAAGTCTTGTGACAGGATTTAAATGCTCGTTCCCTCAGTCGATTTCTTTTTAATAATCTCAGTCTTCTGAGGCATAACTTGACATGACCGTCCTGAAGCTATAAATAAAGCTGTTTTTCTCTAGCATGCCCTCCTATAAGTCAAGCTAGGCTGTTTGGGGTTTCTCTTTGGAGTAGGGGAAAGAAAAAGACTAGCAAAGCTCTCTCTCTGTCTATTCTAGCTACTATTCTCATTTTCATCTCAAACTGCAGAAAAAGTTTCACTTACGATTTTTATAACTTCTTGCAATTGTCTTACTAGCTAAACACCAGAAGACATCAGAAATCAGCAGCAACAGTAACTGACTGTGACTATAAATGAGGCTTTTATCAATGTGGTTTTGTTAAATGGTATGGGCTTGTGCACAGTCATCCTCGCAAGTAATTCAACTACCTCCCCAGCCAAGCAGGCTGCTCGCTTTCAACTGAAGTATATAAGGAAAGAGGCAAGTTTCAAAAAAAATTAGGTACACTCCAGAAGTGAAGGATGATAAATTACTTATAAAATCATTACAGGGAGATTGCAATTGTATTTTGTGCAGAAAGTTACTGATTAACTGGGTTAACTGGGTTTAAATGCCCAACAAAATCTTAGATAATCGTAGCCACAGACGCCTTTTTTCCCCCTTTACAGTTTGTTTACAGGAGGGGAAAAGGCTCTCTAAACACATACAACTGAAAAATCAAAACCTAAAACACAAAAGAAAGCCATTAAATTATTCATTTAATATCTTTAAGGCCAGGTTTAAAACTAACCTTTATAAATATACATCATACCACTTAATAACAGGTCAGATGGGCTGTCCAGCTTCCCATATTCCACTTCAGAGGTTAGGAACAGACCTTACCAAAGGAGTGTGATTATTCAATCTCTGATCTGAGTTTCCTACAATTTAATAAGCTCAAGTCAATGACAAAGATAAAAATGCTGTCATTCAGAATCTTTTGAGCTGCCACCTCACAAATCTTCCTCATACAATTAAAAGTTTTTACTTGACTCATTCCTATACTTTAAACTTTTCTCATTTAGAAATCAAATACAGGCAGACACTTCAATAATCAAGTACAGGTATGGTACAGGACTTATTATTTTTTTTTTTTAAAGATTTTATTTATTTATTTATTTTTCCTTTTTCGCCCCAAAGCCCCCAGGTACGTAGCTGTATATTTTTAGTTGTGCGTCCTAGTTGTGGCATATGGGATGCTGCCTCAGCGTGGTCTGATGAGCAGTGCCATGTCTGCGCCCAGGATTCGAACCAACGAAACACTGGGCCGCCTGCAGCGCGAGCGCGCAAACTTAACCACTCGGCCACGGGGCCAGCCCCTACAGGACTTATTTTTTAATTGAAGAAGGAAAAAAAAAATTCCAGATAAGGCAACCACGAAAAAGATTTTTTTTACCAAACAGCAAAGGTGGTACTCTTGAATTTTACCAATAAATGAAAATGCGCAAGAGAAGTTCACCACACTGGGATCAGGGTTTCTACCTGATCTTGTTGCCTATTTTAATCCAGGGTTTATACGTATGTAGGCTACTTCCTAAAATGGTTCACTCAGGGCGAGAGGTTGCTAGGCAGCTCTAGAACAGACAGAACACATATCATTAACAATGCATAATAAATACTGATAAAATATTAATTTCCTTTACATATTGCTTTTGCTCTACACATAGCGCTTAATGTTATTTACGAGAAGAGAAGGATAGAAACAGTTTACAAAAAAGAGTGGACTCTGGTGGGGGATGTTGATAATGGAGGAGGCCATGCATGTGTAGGGGCGATGGGTACATGGAAAATCTCTGTACCTTCCTCTTAATTTTGCTGTGAATCTAAAATTGCTCCAAAAAAAAAAAAGGGAGTCAAAAACAAAAAGAGAGTAAAGAAAGAGTTACACAAAGCAGACGGCAAGTTATCAGGAATGGCCCAGAAAGATGCTCAGTCCAAGCTTTGTCTAAGAGACTGTGGCCCAATTAAATCAGAAGCAACAGTAAAAAAAAAAAAAAACGGGGGTGGGGGGGTGGGCGGGGTTTACCCAGGCCCTTTCCAGGGAGCCACTGAGGGTTCTGTAGGATGCAGAAGACAGGGTCTGGGAAGACCTTAATTGTACCAACACTACAAGATCACAAAAAAGACTCACTAATGGGTTCTTCAAATTACCTATTTCCTGGACTTACACATTTTATATAAAACGTTTCACATTGCAATACTCATGAAATTGGCTTCATCTTAGATTCCATGCCTGCATTTAATGCAGTAGTTTGTTTTTTCCCTAGAAAAGTCAGTATAAGCCACTGGCGAGTCTTTCAATCAAAGTGTCTCAGAAGGCAATGTGAAACTCAAGTCTACCACTGGCAGACAGAAACAGCCAACTCAGCGGTCATCCAAATCACTGTGAACTGCACGGGTGAAGGCCAGGAGACTGGAGGCCCTTCCAGTGCTGCACAGGAGAGGGAGGGCTCCAGTTCCCTTCCATGTAATTTCAGCGGAAACCAATGAGGCAAGAGACACTAACTTCATTTATCTGTGGCGGCTGGAGTTTACAATCACCTTTTTAAAAAAAATTTGATAATCTTTAAATAGACCCTTCACTGAGGTCCAAAGATAAAACTGAAAATTGGTCTAAGTCAGCCACATGGGTCTAAACTAGCTGTACAACATCAGCACAGCTGCTAAACCCATCACTGATAATTCCATTTTTCATTAAGGATGAAAACAAGGGACAGATGACACATGCTTTCTAGGACCACTATCAGAATAAAATAAATCAACAATATTTTATCTTCGATAAATTATTTCAAAATAATAACTACTGCCTCTTATTTGAATATCTACTATGTGCCAGGAACTCAAAGTACATTACTTTAAGCCTGCATGGCAGCTGTTAATCTCACTTTACAGAAAAAGAAACAGACTCAAAGAAGTTATATGGCTAGACTCAGGTCTGGGATTCAAAGCCAAGCCTGGCTGATTGCAAGCCCAGCTCTTTCCACTTCATCGAGTTGCCTCCAGCATATCGACTTACTATTTCTCCATGATACATTTACCTTTAACTGTTTCTGAATATAACACATTCTTACAAGAAACCTCAAAATTTGGTATTACCCACTACTGTGACACTCTTTCCCTCATTTGAAGAGCTCTTTCTTATTGATGCTATTTGTAACAAAGCATTATGAAAATCAGAATGTGTGCATATGAGTGTTTGCAGGTGTGTCTATGGGGGAAGGAGAATGCATGGGAGGATGCAGAATTTTAAGCAAATTTAATATTCAAACCAAGGCAAAGATATTGGTATCGAATTTTTATTTCTCCCACCCAAAAGAAATTGCTAGATAGCTATTTCTTTGTAAATCACTGCAATAAACTGCCTTCAAGTCAGTCTTGTGGTTTCCACAAATGTACTTGCCACAACTGATTTGTTTCATCTACGGCAGAAATAAGGTATAACTCACTTTGGCTGTACAAACTCTGAAGTTTATTTCGTATTAGAATAGCCTATTTATACATAAAACAAAATATTTTTTTTTCCCACTGATGGAATCCAAATATACAATTGCAATGAAAAGTAAATCTCAAAAACCATTAAGTCAGCCACGGAGAATACTTCAAAAGAAATGAAGCAAAATGGCAGCCAGGAGATGATTCCTCTGGTTTATCTGAAACAGTTTATATCCTGAAGCCAATCTGAAGGTTGTCTCTATTCAAAACACATGGCTTTAATGGATTGAACTCTGTGGTTCAGAAGTAATCAAGAACTCCTTCAGGGGCTGGGTGGGGGTGGGGACAACAAATGGAAGCTTTCAACTAGTATGAACAAGTATGAAGTTGTAGTCTCTCCACTAATTAACTGTACCATACTTTTAGCCTAGAACAGTAACACAGCCCGTGGTGAAATAGGGAATTATCACTGACCAGAGAGAACCCGTCCTACCATGGATGCCGTACAGACGGATGATGGCTAGGGAAACCTCCAGCTATACAATGACAAGTAGAAGAGGGCCCTCTAAGAGCTGTGCCATTTTCCCCAGCAGTACTGAGCTTCCCTGCACTGGGAAGTTGATCCAAGGCTGGAGTTTTTCTGGGGGTTTGTAGCAAAATGGAAAAGAATATGAAGAAATCAAGATCCGTGGAGTATGGGGCCAGCCCGGTGGCGCAGCAGTTAAGTGAGCACGTTCCACTTCTCCGCAGCCCCGGGTTCGCCGGTTCGGATCCTGGGTGCAGACATGGCACCGCTTGGCAAAAGCCATGCTGTGGCAGGCGTCCCACATATAAAGTAGAGGAAGATGGGCACGGATGTTAGCTCAGGGCCAGTCTTCCTCAGCAAAAAGAGGAGGATTGGCAGTAGTTAGCTCAGGGCTAATCTTCCTTTAAAAAAAAAATTAAAAAAAAAAAGGGCCGTGGAGTTGAGAAGATCAAAGTAACACGTAGTAGACATCGGTTGGGGAGGTTCGCCACCTCACCACTCTCCTGACACTTAGAATCTGAGTCCCCAAAGCTACGTCTGTGCTATTATGTTGAAGCATGAGAAAACGTTTTTTATGCGAGTCAAAAACAGTCCAATACCAGCAAATTAATATGATTTAATCTACTACATATGGCTCTATCCTCCCATCCACTAAGCAAATCAGATTTGCTCTCTTGGAAATTCGGGATTTGAGTGAAGAGATGGTCAGAGCTGCGTCACCTTAATGTAAGCACTCGAGAGAGGGTTCCGAAGCTCCCACTGCTCAGGGCCCTAGATTCCTGCCCTGCCCAGAGGTTAGCTGCGCAGCAATTCCTTCAAGACTGCAAGCTCCCCAAGAATCTTTGCAATAACCCAATTTAACAAATAACTTCTTTTGATGAAGACTTAGTTTCTGTCTTTGCAACTAAAGGAACCTTAACAAATATTAACTGTGAGCCTGGGAGGCTAGACGGGTGGTTCCAGCAAACCCTTGAGTTACCAGTCCAACACCCAAGTTTTGTTTTTCTTTCTGTTGTTCACAAAACCTGAGCATGACTGCTGATTAAGCAAAGTACAGCAAGCAAGCAAGCAAGCAAGCAAGTAAAGTTGCCTCTTTCTTCTTTCAGAGAGCTTACTTGTTGCACATATACAGACTTGCTCAAAGCATGTTATTTAAACCGAAGGAGAAAATTATGCTAATAAAATGCCCAGCAAGGCTCAAAGACTTTGGTTATTTTTGATAGTAACTTTAATAGTCACACATGTTAAATACATTAAAATGATATAAAGTGCTCATTAAAAAAACACAGCCCCTAAAGTTATCATGACCTCAATTTCCACTAAGAAGAATTTATTTTAGTTTCAATCAGCACTCAGCCTGGCAGTATGCTCACCAGCCCTATGACTCTGAGAGACAGCACAAAGAGCACAGGAAATGGCAGCCAAACAGAGCCTTATGCCAATTAGATGGAAAACCTATAACTGAGGACCAGCTAGGAGTATGGAGAGGATTTTCCAAATCCAAAAGAATACCACAACTCTCTGAGCCAGTAAAAGGGACTTTCCCTTCTCCACCATACCGTGTTTAATGCTTAGTGATGCTGCCTTTTGTTTGATGCAATGTTGGCTCTCTCTCCTTAAATGGGCCAGAGAACTGATACTTGCAACCTTCCCCCTTCTTACCACTAATTATAAGGTTATTTTAAAATACTTTGTAATAGTTTTATATATGTTCATACAATCCTATATGTGTAAAAAAAAAAACTAATGTTTTTGGGACAAATAACCAACCATTGGCAAAAAATGTTAGATTCTATATGCAAAATCACTTCCTGATGGACTACCAATGAAAATATGAACAAACATGTAGAAGGGAATATAGTTCTTTTTATAATCTAAGGGTAAACCAAAATATGACACCAAAAGCAGAAATCAAAAAAGGACAAGACTGATGGATTTGACTACAACAAAACAAAAACTTTTCTGGCAATAAAGAAACAGTCAAAATACAAATGAAAAATTTACTTAAAATCAGTAATAAAATGACTACCATATCAAACAAAAATGGACACTGAAGACAATTCATCTGAAGACCAATACAGGACTGTGTATCAAAACCTTAAAAATGGACTTACCTTTTGACCCATCAATTCTACTTCTAACAATTTACCCTATGAAAACCACTTCCTTATCAAGGATATTCACTGCAGCATTGTTAACAGCAAAAAACAAAACAAATAAACAAAATCACCAACATGAGCACATTAAATTATAATTCATCCCATCTGTTCAATGAAATAATCTACTGTCATTAAAAAGCAGAATGAGATCTATATTCATTAACAGGAAAAGACAGTCACAATCTATTAGTATATGGGAGAAAAAAATAACATCATAAAACAACAAAAAATTAACATGCACAGCAAAGACTACTGCCTATCAAAGTACGTTCCTCCTCGGCACACCAGTAGACTCTGTTTCCACCCCACTTCCCTCCTCCCACTCACACAGCTTAGTGTGCCACGTGATTATGTGCTCTGCAATAGACTGTGAGCACAGGTGCAACCTTGGAGCTGCCTCATGTTGAAGATGGCAGGAACAACCCTGGACGGAGTTCCTGAAAGACTGCAAGGAGTGGAAACAGCCCTCCACCTGGATCCCCACCTGGAACATCCCCCTGGGCTGCTGTGTGAGAAAAAATAAACTTCTGTTGTGTTTATGCCATTAGAGTTTGAACCAATATTCAGTAGCTTGGCCCACCCTACCTAATACAGTAGAATACTAGCAGTTTTATTTTTTTAAAAAATTTCTACGTGCATATGAATATTTTTAAAGGTCTGGAAAGATACCCATCGAAACTTATCTTTATGATATTTAACCCTACTGTTGCACGCAGTTGTGGACTGTTTATTCTCATGGCTGTCCAGGATTTCATTGTGTGAATATGCTACAATTTACTGACCTACTACTGATGGGCACTGGGTACTTTCCAGTTTTTTGCTATTATTATTATACTGCTATACCATGAATAGTCTTGTCCACATCTTTTGGTAAACAGATTCGTATTTCTCTTGGGTACTTATTTAAGAGAGGAATTACTGGGTCATAGGATATGCATATGTTCAGCTTTAGTAGACACTACCAAACAGCATTCTGAAGTGATGGTACCAATGTGCGCGCCCATCAGCAGTATATGAGAGTTCTAGCTGCCCTATATCCTCGTCAACATTTGGCATGTTCTTTTTCATTATCACCATTCTGATGGGTAAGTACTATGCACTTTTAATTATTCTCAACACAAAATACTTTATTATCTAAAATCAAAGGGAGTTTTGGGGCTGGCCCAGTGGTGTAGTGGTTAAGTTTGCGTACTCCACTTCAGCAGCCCTAGATTCACATGTTCAGATCCTGGGCGTGGACCTACACACCACTCAGCAGGCCATGTTGTGGCAGTGTCCCACATATAAAGTAGAGGAAGTTGGCAGAGATTTTAGCTCAGGGCCAATTTTCCTCATCAAAAGAAATTAAATAAATAAAATTAAAGGAAGTTTAGTTAATTACAGTGCACCTCTACAATGGAATAATGTGATTTCAAAACGAGATATAAAAGGTGTTCTCAATGATGTAAAATAATGTTTAAAAAACACTACAAGAAAATGGATTGCCACCCTGTAAAGTGAATTAGCTGAAGACGATTGCAACCTGACCTTCCTTGACTTAAAGAAAATTATTCTCCTGATGCCTATAATGCACTGGAAACATTGCATGGGCTCTGAAGTCAGAGTGCCTGGGCTGGAGTCCTGCTTCTGTGACATATTGTGCAGTGTGACCTCGGGCTCTAACCTCTCCAACCTGCCACTTCTGACATTTCACCACTTAAAGGAATGATTAAGAGCCTGGATTCTAGAAATAAACTGTTTGAGTTCAAACCCTGCTCTGCAATTTCATAAATCTCTCTGGGCCTCATTGTCATCTATAAATAGAGAAAATAAAAGTTCCCGGGGCTGGCCCAGTGGCACAGCGGTTAAGTGCACATATTCTGCTTTGGCGGCCCGGGGTTCGCCAGTTCAGATTCCGGGTGCGGACATGGCACCACTTGGCAAGCCATGCTGTGGTAGGCATCCCACATATAAAGTACAGGAAGATGGGCACGGATGTTAGCTCAGGGCCACTCTTCCTCAGCAAAAAGAGGAAGACTGGCAGCAGATGTTAGCTCAGGGCTAATCTTCCTCAAAAAAATAAAATAAAGATAACTTTAAAAAAAAGTTCCAATACCTCATGAGAGTGTATGAGAAATAAATGGATCTATATATGCTGCGCACTCAGGATGGTGTCCAACACAAGTATGCATTTGCTACTATGTCTACTGCTGCTGCTGCTGCCACTACCTCAAATCTCATATCTAATGGAAAAAAATAAGCCAATGAAATCATCAGAAGGCAAGCTAGCACCTGGACTTCAATTCACCTGAGCTTATTCTCTAAGACTGACAGTTGATCATCTAAGACCGAGTGGCCAGAGAGCCAGGGATCTCAAGTAACCTTCATCTTCACTTACTTCGAAGCAGACTCAAGGTCCTTTGCAAGACAGACGGAAAATCAAGCTTCCACCATGCAAATCCCAAATATAAGGCACAAAGATGGTGAAATACGGCCACCACTTTATATCTGAAAATTCATTAAAATGACATTTGCAATAGCCTCCTGATTTTCCTACATCCATTCAGGCCTCTCTAATCTCTTCTCATAGGATGAGCTTTTTGAAACAGAAATGTGATCGTGGCACCTTTCTGCTCCGAGGATAAACATGAAAATCTTTAACATGGCCTTCGTGGTCCTGCTCGGTATGACCCCATACCTACTTCTCCAGCCTCAGCTTGCTCCAGACTTTTCTGTCTAGACACTCAGACACACAGGCCTTCCTTGATTTCTACAAACCCACCAGGCTTCCTCCCTCCATGGGGCTTTTTGGCAAACCATTCCCCGTGCCTACAATGACCTGCCTTTCCTTCTTTGCCTGGGTAATTCCCATTTATCCTGTGGATCTCAATTCAGTCAACTCCCCGCAGACTAGGTCTTATGACACTGCGCGCCTCTCCTCCACTAAGCTTATCGCAGTTGCAATTTTACATTGATTTGCGTGATACCCGGTTTAACGACCTCCCCCGCTAAAATGAAGACCCCACAAGGACATCTGTGTGTGTACACAACAGTGGCCCCAGTGAGAACACACCACCAAATACAAAGTAGAGGCTGAAAAAGCACCTTTTGGTTGATTGAATGAAGAAAATGAATAGAAGAAATGAAATGAAAAACTGTGGAATAAATAACACAAGTCAAACCAATAGAGAAAAGATGGGATTTCGAAACCTGAGAGCTGTCAGCATAGTTAAGAAGTACAAAAAAATTATCTCCACATCAAGATTGAATCTGCTGACAGCCATGTTTCCAAAGCAAAAAAAAGGAGGCCTCAGAAGACCTGCAAGAGTCTCATGTAAACGTGATGCCAACAGCAAAATCAAGACTTCTTTTTGCATAGTTTCCTAGACCAAATGAGCTACTGCATCTGCTGCCACTTTTATTCATCTTATAAGGAAGCTAGCTACACTCACTCCATCCCTTTTGAAAGACACATTCATTTTAGCTCTTCTTGGTTCCCAGAAGACTCCGAGATCAGATCACCACCGTAAGCTTACCCCAAAGATTGCTTTCATCGCTGATCTATATGCAAAGTATGGATTGCAAAAGGGAAACCATCCTAAACAGATACAACTGGGTAAGCAATGAGGTGGGAAAGGTGGGGCCTGGGTGTATGAACAGGATCATCTGTTAATGAACAGAGAGTGGGGAGTCTGCGTCTGGAGGAATATATGCTAACAACTTCTTTCACTTTTTATTTTTCGGTAGTGGAAAGATAATATATAGAAGAGAAATTTTAAAACCAGTGGCTTATTTGATAGATTTGTTAATTCAATTTAAACAAAATATAAGGTGGACCACACATTAACAGGCAAGAGTGATGAATCAAAGTTGAAAGGTCCACATAATTAGGAAAAACTCACTACTATTTTCCAAAGGAAGGAAAGAAAAAAAGGAGAAATACGCAGGTTTTTTAAAAAAAAGTTCAGGTTATCATTATCTACATACAATAGCTACAAACACGGAAATTTGATACTTATCTAGTAAATTGCAGAGACTAGAGAAATCATGATCTAGAACTTCTGGACAGCTGACAGCCTTGTGGAGGTGCCAGGGAGGAACGTTCCTGAATCACAGCCACTAGTGAGGTCAAGGTATAAACGGACAAATTTGGGACGCGGCAGACCATTTAGAGGTGATAATCAATAGGGTGTGAAAGTTGAGTAGACACAAAGACTCTATCCAGGAAAAGACAGCCAGACACTCAAATAAAAAAGAGAGGCAAATGCAGAGGAAATGAGGTAATACTGTTATCTTTTGCCATTCAGGTATAAAACATTAGGTACAAGACACTGAGTACCATGATGTGTTTGTGTAACTGAAATAAGTTTCAGTGAGGTCAGTATTACATGGAATAAGCTAGATAAAATTAAGTCAAGTTTAAATTTAGCTTAAGCTTTCTTTAACCCTACTCTAATTTGGGACTTTTTTCTTTTATGTTTTAACATTATAAAAGAACTGTTATTAGTTTTTTTTTAAAGCCCACACACAATTCATAGAAAAAAAGAACATCAGGAGAGGCTGCACAGTGTCAAGAATAAGGACTTTGGAACCACACCCCAACCCCACCACTTACCACCTGTGTCACTCAGGGCAGTCACTGATCTCTTTTTGCCTCAGTTTCCTTCTGTAAAATATCTAAAATAATAGTATCTACTTCATAGTTACAAGGATTAAGTGAATTAATATTTATAAATGTACAAAGACCTGGAACAGGGTATGCCTTATATAAGTATCTGTTAAATAAACGCTATTTACATTGTTTGCTTCCTTTAGTTTAATTAGGTTAAGTAGATTTCTAAAGTTCTATGTCATAAAACACATGAAACAGTTTAAGTATACATTTTAAGTGACCTAATTGCTCATACCTTCACAATAAATTCTATTAAAAGTGTTCATCTTTTACTTTGATTCAACTTCAGTAAAGAATGGCCAAAAAAAGGGGCTGGCCCCGTGGCCAAGTGGTTAAGTTCGCGCGCTCCGCTGCAGGTGGCCCAGTGTTTCGTTAGTTCGAATCCTGGGCGCGGACATGGCACTGCTCATCAGACCACGCTGAGGCAGCGTCCCACATGCCACAACTAGAAGGACCCACAACGAAGAATATACAACTATGTACTGGGGGGCTTTGGGGAGAAAAAGGAAAAAATAAAATCTTTTAAAAAAAAAAAAAAAGAATGGCCAAAAAAAACAGCTATCTTACTGGGTACTTACTTTGTACGTACATACTTTGTTACCTAGCCCTTACAACAATCCTATAAATTAGATGTTGTTATCCCCATTTTACAGACGACGAAACTGAGATTCAAAGAGGGTAAATGACTTGCACAAGGACACAGCTAATAAGGATAAAGCTGGAATTCAGATCCAGGTCTATCTGATTATGAAATTTGTCTTAATCCCAAAGTACCTTGTTTCTAAAAATAGCTTTGTTATCTACTGAGTACCATGGTCTTTAAATACTTAAACATAGGTAGACAAAAAAAAAAATCTTATCTTAATACAAAGCAGGTTTTTAAACAGTAAATAGGTATTATAGAGCATTTGGTAAACACACAAGCAATTTCACACCTCATAACTACTTCCAAAATCAAACTGATCAACAGAAAAATCATTGTACTAGCAAGTTTCAGGAGAGTAAGTTAAAAATGCCAAGACCCATAATTTCTGAATTTCTGAAAAGAGTGGAAGGGAAGGCTTTCTTTTCTTTTCTTTTCTTCTTCTTTCTTTTTTTGAAAGAGTGAGATGCTGAGACTTGGGATGTGGAGGTGGATGTCTGTGTCCACACACCAAACATTCTGAATCCTCAGACGCCCTGAAGCCTCTGGGCCCACTTCCCCCTACAAAAGGCTCATGCGGCCCCCCTTGCTTAAAGATGATGCAAAGCCTCTGCCTTGTAAGACAGCAGGATAAGTAGGGCGACTTAACTGCTTTCCTCTCAATAACTGAACAAGAGCAGTCCTTTTGTTTAGGCTAAATATTAATTTGGCTGATGTCAATACAAAGCAAAAAGTTGGAGTTAAAATGCTTATTTTCTGAATCTTATTTTTATGTTCAAATGGGCCATGCATGAAAGCAAAATGCGAAAATAATTACAACGGGGACACTAAATGCAATTGCCAATATTCCATTCTGCTTTTACAGGAAGTCAGCGAGAGGCAGGAGGAGCAATGTAAAAGACAAGAAACTCTAGTGTCCAGGGCACGTGGCCAACTCTGGTATTTCAGTGAGCAATGGGGCAGCCATGTTCGGATTTACACCAGATCATCCCGGTTAACCACTTGTGCAGGATGAAATAAAGAGCTTCTTAGCGAAATCCAATTTTCTAGTCTGTAAACTGGTCTAGTACATGCACGTCCCCTAGGCCGAGGACCTTTCACCCAACGTTGTATTCTCTAGGGATCCTATCACAGCACTTCCAGAGCTAGCCTTCCATAAATTTTTGCTACTGAAGTGAAAGTTATCAAACCTTCCACACGTCTATATATTTTACAGATTGAAACCACAGTTACACAATGGTACTTGGGACAATACTAATACTTTCCCTTTGGGGAACTCTCTTTAAAACTGCTCACAGTATAACTGTGTGTAACCACACCCCCTAAATTGTGGTCTCTGTGTTTGAACAGTTTGACCAAAATATATACAGAAGTTTTAGAGGATAAAAGACATTACAAACGACTAAGCGTAGGAAGCTCCCCAAAGTGGATCCCACAGAGAATCTGCCCGGTCTCGGTGACAGCACAGGCTGAACAGGTATTACAGGTTTCCAGTTTGAACTCTCTTCTATACTCCATACTTCAGACCTCATCTCTGAATGTCAAACATCCCATCACCGCCAATTTAAAACTGATAAAGGAGGTGGGTGAACTAAACACTCTCCCAAAACCTGTAAAAATGATGTCTAGGATGCTAACGGAAAAGATTCTTTTGATACAAGATTTACTATATGAATTGAAAGGAAACTAGAGTTAAACAACAAAGAAGTGAGGTCCTCAGATCCTAAGTTTCTAATTAAAACAAGAAATGTTTACTATGTATCAGGCATGCACCGGGCAGAAAGATGCGTGCATGTAAGCTTGACCTAAATGGTGCGATACAATATATGTTCCATACAAACCCAGTTACAGAACACTAAGTAAACCAAACCTCACATGATACTCCTTGGAAGATTTGCAATCTACCCATCTGTGGGAACACTATCTTCACTCCATCAAGACTCCAAAACTGTGACCTTTAAGATGTTTTGCACAATCTGAGTGGGTGTGTCCCAAAGACTGGGGCCTTCACGGAGGAGAGAGCAAGGTTGCTTTTGTTTTTGCTTTTTTTTAGGGGCAGCTTGTTGTTTTTGAGGAGAAAAGTCGAGGGAAAGTGGAGGAGTTGAGGTGGGGAGAGGGGAAAATGTGTTTACTTTGGGATATCTTCAATTTACAGTGTGTGTGACACCTGTAGGTGGAAATGGAAAACTGGGTTTGAAGCTGGGAAGAGAAGTGAGCTGGAGATAAAAACTTAGGAGTTATCAACTGTGTCTATGGATGTTATGAGAGAATAAGATCACTCAGGCAGTGTGGATATATCGAGAAAAAAGACATATGAAGGATATGAGCAACAGAGGCCACCAGTATTTAAGGCTGAAGATGAGCGTTCTCAGAAGACAGAATTTGCACTCAGAGAAGCATAAAGAGATTCCAATGAGAACAGTGCTGAGCCAGGAAATAGGGGGATTTTAAAGAGTGGGCAGTGGTGTCAAGGAAGAAAGATAATGTAATAGCCACAGTGAAAAAGAACCAACAAATCTGGCTATTAGAAAATAATTTGGAAAGAAGGGGGGAAGAAACATTGAGAATGAGAGCAAGTTAAGCGAAGCCTGCAAGTTTTCTGATATGAAGAAATGAAACAGAGGATGAAGGGGTGATCATAGTAGGATCAACAGCACAGGTGGAAGAAGAGTTTCCCTTGGAAGAAAAGAATAATGGTTGCTCCTTTGAAAAAGAGAGAATGGAGGTAAAGATGTCATAAACCTGTATTTCAGTTTGGGCAGTAAAAGAAAAAAGTTGGAGAAAGTTAGTTCCTATCAGACAGCCTTACTTTTCAAGACAGAGAAGGGACAGGGGTTGGTTGGAAAACTTCTGCAGAGGTGATGAGAGACCATTTAAAGGGTCACTGAGTACTACTGAGGACCAAGTAAGACTTGGAATTTAGAAATTTGTAATGGCCCCAAATGGCAGAGTTATTTTATTTGACCCAAGACAGCTGAAAAGAGCAGCTGGGTGGGTAGCCCACACTGAAAGACTTGGAAGAGAAAACATGAACAAGAAGCCAACCACAGCTTTCCAGGACACCCAAACTCACTAACAACAGACAGCAGAGAGAATATTTGGAGGCATACAACCTCCACCTCAGACAGTACTGCGGAAAAATAAAATACAAATGGATTCAAATTCTCCTGGTTAACTAGCTACGATGTGAGTCAACTATTCTTTTTGCGTCTTAGTTTTCTAACTTGATTAAAATGGGGGGAGGGGTTTGTAACACCTATCTTTATCAAATTAGTCTGAGTCTTAAAGGAGACAATATATGAAAAGACTCAGCATTATTTCTGACACTTAGGCACTAAATAAATGTTAGGGTTTTTTTTTCTCTGCATAAAATGAGGACATTAGACCAGGCTAGAGTCTCATCCCACTGTAAAATTTCATCTTGGATTTACCAGTATTGGCCATACCTCACAACCTTTGAATTTTGTGAGTTACCTTCCACCACCAACACCACAACTAATAATGTTATCATCTGATATGTGTAAGGTGCTCTGCAGTTTAAAAGGCTCCTACTTTCATCATCTCATTAGTCCTGACAACAACCATCGGATGGAGACAGAATAGTGAACTGCCATCAATTTGTGTATGAGGAAACCGCAAGGCAGGGAGATTAAATGGCTTGTCTGAGGTCAACTTAATGTTCATTTGGTTATCTTTGCTCTGTAAAGTTGCTGAAATACATTAAAAAGAAAGATGTCCCTGTATACAAAATTGGCTCCCTCTGCCTTTTTTTCAATAAAGCTCATTTACTGATTTCATTTGTATCTTATTTTGCATTGTGCTTTAATTCACTAATCATTTCACATGCCTTTTTACAAGGGAACAAGTTAAAAGCTACTCACAAATGAGCGAACACGTCTAAAACCAAATAATGTATGTAAAAATACCTGGGTCAGTGCCTGACTTAGCGGGCAACCAACGGATGTTTGTTGATATGGAAAAACAGCTTCTGATGGAAGCCTAAAAATTCCTTAGTAATTTAATAGATATGACAATCTTTCCCTGCATTCTATATTTACAGGTATAATTTATTTCATTAGGGAGGGGAAAGGGCTATAATTTTTAGATTAAAGATAGCTCCTAATTTGCTTTTTTACAAGGAATCGGGGACGAAAAGGGTCTAGGGGTAGAATTCAGAAAGACCGTTTAAGTTAGGTGGAAAGAAATTATCCTTTATCTTCACTGAGCTCTAACAGAAATCGAGCACTTCCTTCAATTATGAACGCAGACAACACGCCACACTTGTATTAGCAGCACCTCTGATTTTTACCACCAACAGAATTCAGATATTTTATACCATATTATAGTCACTGCATTTATCTTGAAATATCACGTATACTCATCACCACTTCAAAATCACCATAGTTATTGGGCTCACTTCTAGACTTCATTTAACGTGTTAGTAAAGAAGTAGATATTACCATATCACAAGTTTGCTTTAACACTGTCATGTCTCCATTTCAATACAATTGGTCTGGCTTTGCAATCATAAATCATAAAGGACTTCTGCTTCAAAGGATGGTTAAGACCCCGCAGAATTTCCCTCTTGGTGCTCTCCTGCAACAGATTTCCTCTCTCTCCTCTTCCCTCCTCACGCCCTCTTCCATCCCGCCTGGCTTCAAATGCAAGGAACTCAGAAAGAGAAAGAGGGTGAAGGGTAAAACCTACGGCCAACTCCACATCCCTTTTCTTCTCTCCCCTCAAATATGGGCACAGTGATTATTATTTATATCCACAGCCTCTAAATCCACTTCCTCTCCTAAACTCTGAAACGTCTTTTTGTCCACTCTTTGCTCCCTAAACCCTAACACCAATATCAGTGACAAAGTGTCTAGGGTAGTCAGGGTACCACTCTGAAATACAAACTATAGCTTTTTAACACCCAAAGACCAATAACCTGTGTGGCTACACAATCGACAGAACATGGTCTACCGAAAAAGAGAAAATGGCTAGGATAGGAAGACGTGGGGGTGGAGGGAATGGGTTGAGGAAGGGAGGCGGACTATAGAAGGAGTTTTTATGGCTCGTCTTCCTAGCAATTAGAAGGAAAGAAGAAATGAATAAAGGAAAACATATACACACCATCACACCAGTAGAAAACACCACGTGAGCTGTGAAATTGCACTTGGGAAGGCAGAAGAAAGAACTGAGAATGTGTCCCTATCAGAAGTGGGTCAGGAAGAAGAGGAACACTGGTTGAACTGAGGGAACAGTAAAAAAAGAGACATGCTCGTTAGTTCCTGGCAGGAGCGTCAGCCAAACAGCTAGTTCAAAACTAAGAAGCGTCCAAATAGGAAGGTCAGGTTTGTTCAGACTCATATGGCTCTTCTCGCCAGCTTCCACATACGCAGAACAAAACCTCCAGGACAGGCCCTACAGCAAGCCTCGGGTGCCATCTCCAGAAGCTCAGGGCCAGAGAAGTCTCCATTACACTTGCTTAAAAAGTGAGGGGGACGGCAAAAGAGAATCCTTACAAGATTACAGAAGAGGATGCATCTGTCCCAAAAAATACTGCAAATGAACTTAAGTTTTCCAGCACTATCAGTACCATACATCATGAGTCGGCTGGTTTCAGGACTGATTTACCTACGCAACATTGTTTCTATGGGAAAATGAACTGCAAGTTCTAAACAATGATTTATATAAAGTCTGACCATGACTCATGACTGAGAATTACTTATATTAATTATCCTCCAAAGCACCAAACAAATGATGAATGCAGTAAGAGAAAATAAAAAAGTAAAAGTTTAACCATATTAACCAGAAAATCAATATGAGGAAAAGTATCTACATGGTATAATAAAATGTTACTCTTTTAAAAGATAAAGCAGGGCCCGGCCGGGTGGCATAGGGGTTACATTCACACACTCCGCTTCAGCAGCCCAGGGTTCACGGGCTCAGGTCCAGGCACGGACCTACACACTGCTCTTCAAGCCATGCTGTGACGGCGTTCCACGTACAAAACAGAGGAAGACTGGCATAGATGTTAGCTCAGGGCCGATCTTCCTCACACACACCAAAAAAAGATAAAGAAAAAGTGTACAGTTACGAGATTTAGATAAAGAAATAAAACTATAATTTCTTTTGCTTCTGACTTATGAGTAAAAATTAGCTTTGGGAAAACATTCCATCAATCTGGCAATTAAGGTTTAAAGAAGAATATTTTAAACTCAAGTTAAGGTAATAGCTTCCTACCGCTACTTGAAAACACTGAGATGAGATGACACATCAAGACCGTAAACACTTGAAGAAAATGAAAAAGCCTACTGCATTTTTCCAGAGCACTTGTGAATGCTGACCCTTCTATACTTACTAAATTGTAACTTGCCTAATTATTCTATCTAGTTTTTACTTCCCTTCTAATCTCAAGTTCTATTTCATCACCTAGCTAACATAATACTTAGAATAAAATTTCTATCTGAATTTGTTCATAAGGTCCACATTCCTACAACATAAAACGTTTAAGTGCTTTGTTCTTTAGTTAAATTCACAAAGCAATCTGACGAGGGACATAGTAATATCCTAAAACGGAATGGCTGGACTAAAAAGTGCATATAGAGAGGCTTCCTTATAATTTTGGTTCCTTTAAATCTTAAAACATGGCAAGAAAAAAACTGTCTTCATGGAAATGAGTTGAAGGGATGAATTATATGCAGCAATTTCATGTTCAAGAAACATCTACTTTAGCCATAAATAACCCATTTTCTTTGCCTACTTGTCTCAACAGAAAACACCTTCCCAAAAAGTGTTCAATATGTAACACTCTTACCATGGAAGAAGAGTTAAAATTAAATAGAAATCCATTTCTTATGCAAGAATAATGCAATAAATTAATGGTCATCATTTTAAAATCACCTACCAAATGCTGGCAGAGAAAAAATATCAGAGCTTCTCTAGCACATAGTAGGGGCTCAATAAGCATTTGTTGAATAAAGGAATTTAATGATGACAACTTTCCAGTGGGAATAAAATGAAAGTTGAAATAGCACCTTGTCCCTTTTATTCAAATTACTTAACTACAAGTTCAGTAATAAGGAAAAACTTATTAAAATAAGGCAAATGTACAATAATTCCATTTTACACTAAAACAGACTTGTATTGCAACATAAATACAAAGCAACTGCTAAAGCAATAAACCTAATTATGAACTTCCTGCATTTTCCCCAAAATGATTGCATCATAGTACAACTGCTTTTCAGAAGTTAAAAGATCTCTGATTTACATTAGATGACTAATATTTTTTTTGGCCATTAACTTAAACGAATGTGTGCAAATCCATATTATGGGAACAAAAGTAAGACTACATACGAAGCCCAGAAAAATCTACTCATTCTGTTTTTAAAAGGGCTATCTAATTTGAATAACCAAGATCGCATTTCTTTCCTTTGCCCTGAAGGAAAGCACATTCTCAGTTCTGTTTTGAAGCTGGCACCTCACACTCAATCTTGGTTCATTTCCAAAAGCACACATGTTATAGTAAACCCTCTTCTTTCAATGCCAGAAAGTTTTTGCTCCTAGAAATTGTTTTACTGGCATATTCTCAACATATCAGTATCTCAATACGTGCTAATCCTAGAGAAGCAAGAGTGGCCAACACACTTTAGAAAGTAAAGGTTCCATTTTAAATCTATAAAACGTAGACTTTTACTTTGAGCAAGATCCTGTTAAATCCGAGAGTTTAAAAGAGGAGTTCTCAACTTTGTTTGCACATGAGACTCCTGAGTGGGAGGGGGCATTGAGTGTTTTACTATGTAATACATAAAGGATTTTACATAATACATAATAGGATTTTCTTACAAACGAGGCAACAATATTTCAGTGTCTGGAAAGACGGAGAAAGGTATTTTGGTGAATTCAGATGGAAGTTTTATGACATTCACTGAAGTGTTTTTCCAGTGAAAAACCAATGACTGACTCAAGTAAGCTATGAGACAGAGAGAGAAAATTTGCTTTTCTCTTCCTTTAAAAAAATGGAGGAGTGAAAGAAAAAATTCTATTAAAATTCTTAAGTTTTCCCACTCTCTCTTCAGGGAATGTTCTGAATATTTCTAATATATTTCTGAGATATATACTAATATATCTCTGCTAAGAAGGGACTTAAATTTGTAAAAGCTTAAATAGATTTGTAAAAAACACTGAGTGCCAGACATTTCAATAAAAAACTAGTGTTTCTATAATAAACCCTTTGATTTACTTTTTTAAAGGTATGCTTTTTTTTGGTGAAGAAGACTGGCCCCAAGCTAACATCTGTCACCAATCTTCCCTTTTTGTTTCCTCCCCAAAGCCCCAGTACATAGTTGTATATCCTAGTTGTAGGTCGTTCTAGTTTCTATGTGGGATGCTGCCACAGCACAGCTTGATGAGCGGTGTGTAGGTCCATGCCCAGGATCCAAACTGGTGAACCCTGGGCCACTAAAGGAGAGCAAGTGAACTTAACCACTGTGCCACTGGGCTGGCCCCAAATCTTTTGATTTAAATGAAAACAAAAATCTACTGTTCTCTTCTATAAATGTAAGCTATTATTATTATTAATTTTACTTTAGTATTTATCCATAAAATTTTTGAGTAGCAAAAATAAAATCATTTCTTAGGACAATATTAAGATTATTTTGTTCCCCCCCAAATCAAAGTTTAATTTAAAAATATCTCTCTATTAAGTGTCAGAAGTTTAAAATTCATTTTCATTGACCCTGCAATTCTATAACTGTGACCTTACCTGAAGAAAATGTCTTAAGGAATTTATGATCAAGGGCACTTTTCATCAAATTAAATTATCTTAGTAACAAAAAGGATTAGAAAAACTAACCCCTGAAAATAGGAAATTAATGGGATGTATTATGATACATCTGTACAATACAATACTGTGTAGTCATTATAGAATAAGGCCGGGGAAAGCAGGAGGCTGAAAGTTCTCTCGTACTCCTTTTACACTGCCTGAATGTACCATCAGCACATATTACTTTTCTAATAATCACCAGAAAGACGGACACTATTTAACAGAAAATGTTCCAGATACATTAAGTGAATCAAGTTACAAATGTGTGTACAATGATGCCAATCTTCTTACGTGTATAAATGTATAGTAAGGAAACTGAAGAATACAGGCCAATAGTCTGCATACATAGGTGGTGGAGCAGAAGTATTCTTTGTGTAATTTTCTATATTTTCCAAAAGGAGCATGTATTTCTTCTATATTCAGAAAAGAAGTTTTTTCACGTAATATACTGTTATGCTCCATGTGGCTGCCATATAACTAACATTAAAAATTCTTTGGTTTAAAAAGAAAGGAGTAATTTATGATCCAAGCCAGCAAAATCTTGCTATAAGGTAGATGATGATGATGATGATGATGATGATGATAGGAATGGGGAGGACGTGATTATCTGTATCCAATAACAAGGACTTTATTTTTAAAAAATAAGAACACTATAATATATCTCTATGTCTTACAATTAATTTAGAAGATAACACTACATTACAAAAGGTTGTTTACTTAATACATACTACAAAAAGAGACTTAACGGAGTGAAAATAAGTCCATGGGTGACAGATCCATACCAATATGTTAATAAAATGAGAGAGATGTTGGGGCCTATCACTAACAGATCACCAAAGCCAACGATGACCCGCCATAAACTGGCTTTAATTCCCCTATAGACAGATTGTCAACCAAAGGAGCTACATCAACTTGCTATAAGAAACAGCTTACTACTGCCAATTATACATAAATTGCTATGTATGAACATGCATTCCTGGATATACATAAAGAATGAACTCACTGATGCCTATGACACATCCCTCAAGGCCTTGCCTAGATTTAAGATTAAGAAACACTTCGAATACTTTCGATAGTAATTTCAACTCTTCAAATTAAAAGTTTTCATTTGCTCATAACTGACTTTCTTTGCACTGAAATTTTTAACCTACGCGAATTTACACAGAATAAATGGATTTAAGAGAATACTAATATTTAATCAGCACAATGTCCAAAGAAAACATTTTAAAAGTTTAAACTGGATGTTATTCATTACTGAAAGTAATGCCATTTTGGAACTAAGCGAACTGTACAGTATTTTAAATGAAATGCTTAATAATGGAATCCTATGCAGAGGTTAAAATTATAATGACTCTGCAGAAGCATAAGAAAATATTATAGCAACCATCTAATGAACAAAGCAGACTACTGAAGGATATATAAATTATGACTACAACTACATGAAAATGGGTGATGGTGAAATGGTGGCTAACTCTATCTCAAAAAATATTTTAACATTATTGACATGTCAGTTTCAACTGAAAAAGATAATAAAAATTACAAGATACGGCAATTTTTCTAAGCCTAAATGCCCAGTTTGCTTCTTTTGAGATCCAGATTTTAAGTAAAGGAATAAAGAATAAAATTGAATGCACAGCTGTTTGCTTCTAGGAATACAAACAGGAAGAAATAAACAGAGGGAGGCTAATGTCTGTGAGACTGGGCTAACTACTCCAACCCCAGCTGTGTTTTAATTTGTATTACTAAACAGTAACAAACCCTTTTTACGATAGTCAGAGGCTGAGAATTGCCATTTGTGCCCAGTGCAAGTTAGAGGCACACTAGAAAATACTAGAAATGTTAGATTCAGTAATTTATTGTCTAGTCTATATTCTAAGTTGCACAACATGAGTTGAATTATTCAGGAGTTGATTCTAATTTCACGCCACTTAAAATCAGAGACAATGAGAGAGATGCCTGATCACTTACAAGTGACTTAAAATATAAGAAGGATGGGCAAGTTAAAATCATACCCTACTTGCTAGGGTAAGAAATTAAATCAATAATAAAGCAAGCTGATACAGACTAAGGTCAGTTTATGCCAGTGGATCATAACTGCAAATAGCCCTGTTCTCTACCCTTCAAAAACTATACAAGATTTCTACTACAGCCATAGAAATCAGGGAGGTAGGAATACGTTCGGATGGAGGTGAGGCAATACTCTAGCAGGCAAATGTCTTTATTATAGCTAGTTTAGACACTAACTCTCTCCTTTTTTTCCTTTTAAATAGAGAACTGTGAAGTCAATGGAAGCCCAGAACCTTTAAGACATCAAGAAAGGGACAACCAAAAATTTACTAAAAAATAGATACTCTTCAAGCTATCAATTTTTAGTGCCATTAGCATTAAAGATGGCTACCTTTACAGCACATGTGACTGGAAGAAAATACACTAATTTTATGGAATAACATCAATCTAATTTTATGGAGTTAATTTTTTAAAATGTCATTGTAAGCTTGATCCTAGGTTTATGTCAATAGCTGTATTAGCTGAAATGTGTGGAAGTTTTCTTAAGAAGCTGATCATAACAGATATGATACACATTACATAAAATGATGAATAAATTCCATATTTGGGTATAGCTCAAATTTTCTATTGCCTTTATTTTCCGATTTGGTGAATTTTTAATAATCTGATCACCTATTATTTATATTGTAGAAGAAAGTTTTACCATAAAGCTCGATTGCTAAAAGATCCTTTCCGGTAGGGTACAGACCAGTGATTGCCAACCCATCCCAAGCTTGAATCCCAGCTCTGCCAGTTCTCTAAGGTTTAGGTACCTCATTTTTATTTTTTTTTTTTTTTGAGGAAGATCAGCTCTGAGCTAACATTTGCCAATCCTCTTCTGGCTGAGGAAGACTAGCCCTGAGCTAACATCCGTGCCCATTTTCCTCTACTTTATACATGGGATGCCTACCACAGCATGGATTGCCAAGCGGTGCCATGTCCACACCCAGGATCTGAACCGGCACACTCCAGGCCACAAAAGTGGAATGTGTGCACTTAAGCGCTGTGACATGTGCCGGCCCCACCTCATTTGTAAGGAGATAAACTGCTTACGTCGTGACAGGTACATAAATTCTCAACAACTGGGGGTAAGTCTGTATGGCATATGCAGCAAATGACATAATGCATATAAAGTACTCAGCAGAGCACCTGGAACATAATTAAGTGCTCCATAAACAGCAGAAATGACATAAAACAAGCAGACAAGAACTTAAAATAACAAGTAAAACTGAAAGTAATTTCTAATCCAAATAATTATTTTTCAAAATCTTTAAAGAAAACAAAAACCCCCACTATTAGCACGTAATTTGTTATCCTTAGCGTCTAGCACCATACCTAGCAAATAGTAGGTGTTACATACATACTGTTATATTACCAAATAATGACTCTCAACATGAGTTATGAAGTTGAGAATTACTAGTGTGTAGAGCTTGCCTCTTTCATCTTTGCACCCCAGTGTCCGGCAGATTATGTAACATAGAGTATTCAGTTAATTTCATCTTTTTTCATTCAACTGAAAAATAAGTTTATTTGAATTTTTAAAACTTTTGATTTGTAATTTTAAAGTCAATGCAAAGGGCTCTGAGTTTGGACCATAACATCCACAAGGGTAAGGGCCAGGTCTGTCTAGTTCATTACTACCTTCCCAATAGACAGTCAATGGTTAACAGATATTAGGGGTTCAAATGTTTGAATAAATGCGTGAATTTTTTTCACGTTCTGTAGACAGAGGAAAACAAAACCATAATTCCTAACCAAAGTTCATATCAAACAAACGCATGAGAAGGCTAGACTGAAAAAAATTACTTTGGGGAAGCTCTGTTTTAAGAAAAAGTCTTGGTATGTGCCAATTATAGCTCAACAAAGCTGGACAAAACAAAAGAAAAAAGAAAGTCTTGGAAGCGACAAGTAGAATAAGTTGATCACAGTAAGGGACAGACAGCAGTGTTATCATTTTGGATGCCAGAAACATTTACTCTAAACAGCATACTGAATTTGCATGTGCTTTACTCTTACCAAAACCAAAATATAAAAATTTAGCATCATATTTGGTTTCACTATTAACACATGGTTTTTACCTGAGAAACTCCATACAACCCATTTTCTAAAGTAAAAAGCTAACTTTTCACACTGCTCTATAAAAATCCCTAATTATTTCCTCTTCTGTTTCACAGAAGTTGTAATAACTGGGTTAGTTCTATTCCCCAAAGGAAAAAAAAAACCAACAACAACAAAGCTAGGAAATACTCCTATGTAACCTTTTTGATCCCTCTACCAATTAAAGAACACGCTTCAATGGAGATCCCTGCAATAGATAAAAACTGATATAGGAAACCTCAAAAAACAGGATTACAAAATGGAAACTACTTTCTAATACAAATAATTCTCTCAAAAAGCAAACAAAAATAACATGCAGCCATTACAGAAACTACCTTCTCTGTACATCTGGGCCTGCCTACATAAACTACTACAGAGAGAAGGAGCCTTCATTCAGTGTACACTTTTCAGGAATGTCTCTGAAGACAGATATTCTATCAGAGATGAGTTATTTTCAGAGAGCCACGTGAGTTGTGGAGGGCGAATTAGTATATTCGGGTCAGTAAGTGTTACCATGCTTGGTTCCACAGAAGCCAGAAACCATCACTATTCTTCCCCATGTGTTTGATTTATTATGAGGATACGAGAAAGTAATTCTATCTCTGATAGATGTTTGTCGCCTTTGCAATTTTGAGTGCAGAGCACTAACAGATTCTAGATAAAGACTAATGATACTGCATGCCCAGGACTCTGATTCATACCTTTAAATCGTTATCTTCTTTTGCAGAAGAAAACACATTCCATTTGATTCCAGGTAGATCACATTTAAAGTCCTGATACTGGTGATTCCAAAGCTTATTAAAAAATCTACAGGTCCCCAAACTACATTAGATCAGGTAGATGTCTGACTAAAATCTAACAGAGCAATATACAAATGGGACCTGAAGAAAAAGCCAGGTTTAGGGACTTAACAGGAAGGAATCTTGCTTTCTCCCATTGCCGGCATGGGGCTCTCTTACTGGAAACTTGGGTTCATTATTCAGAAGCATCTAATAAAAGCATTTTATTTAATCTCATGATCAAAACAAGTTTAGGACTGTCCGGATTTCCTTCTTGCCAGGTAAAACAACAGATCCTATAAAAATACACCTAAGTTATTTTTACATAGAGCTTGTCTTCCCACTATGTGACAATGAGCTTTCTGATAAGGACTAAGAGTGCCTATGTCCATCCTTTAAATAATCTGTTGAAAAATAGGAAATTGTCAGTGCCAGTCTATCCCACCTGCACACCTCCAGTCATATTCCTTCCTACTTTTCTAACTCCCTTACCACTTCTCATCTGTTTGCTTCATTTTCCTCCCTAGCCTCAGCCATGTCAGTATGAACCTAGAGGGTTAGCCCAATACTGCCATAGAAAGGAAGAAGTTTCTCACTCTTACCTGGCATTAGAACTAAACATCAATAGATAACACTGGGGCAGATGAACCCCTTCCAGGCAAAGCCTATCATTTCTCTGTATCCACAAGGTACAGACCTTAACACAGAAGGTACTTAGTGTTGGCTGATGTCTTGATAAAAAAATGACATTTTATTTTAAATCACCAGAAGGCCAATATAAATATCAGTCTGTTAACAGAAGATTCTAGTTTTTAAATCGAAAAAACACACCAAACATTTTGCTTCCATTGATGAATACAAAAAACCAGAAAGAAGTGAAAAGCATTTAACCAGCATACGATTGTCCCTCAGTATCTGTGGGGGATTCGTTCCAGGACCCCCTACCAAGACCAAAATTGGCGGATGCTCAAGACCCTTAGTTGGCCCTTCCACCTCGGATTCCACATCTGCAGATTCAACCAATTGCGACTGTAAACATGGTATATATTTATATCTATCCGCGGTTGGTTGAGTCTGTGGATGCAGAACTGGCAGATACAGAGGACCGACTATCTTCAACTTACTCCTCCTACACAAAAGATCAGTAATCTTCCTTAGAATTAGCTCTTCTAAAATTATGAAGACCTTTTATCAGGCACTTCCTCTAATAACTTCTTATTGAATTTGTGGTACATGTTGACATCTATGTTTCTTGTAAGTCAACTCTGAGGTGAAAATTCATTATCAACTGCTACCCAAGCATTTGGGGTCTAAACAATGTAAAAGATTATACAGATTACCATCTTAAAAATCAAAAAAGCCAAGAGAAGAAAGTATAAAAGAGGACAGCACAAAATAAGAAGGCATAAATAATTTTAAATATACAGTGATCACAAGAAACATAAGTTGACTAAATTTCCAAACTGAAAAGGTTTTGTCAAACTGGATAAAAATCCATTTCACACTATTTAAAAGAGACATGTCCAAGACATACAGATAAACAAAGCTTTTTTAAAAGTAAAAGAGTAGAAAAAGTTATACGAGGCAACTACCAAATAAAAGAAACCTGGTATGATATATTAAAATTAAAATAGGCAAGGCCATGAGTACCAATGGAGGCAGAGGTCCCCTCCTAATGATAAAATGTTGAATTCATCCTGATGACATATTCTACACTTAAAAAACCATAATTCTACACTTAAATGCATCTGATAACACAATTTCAAAATTTTTTTTTAAATGACAGAAATTCACAGATAAAATGAAAAGTCATCACAACAGTTGAAAATAACAAATATTTATTTCAGTAATTGATTCCAAGCCCATGTAAGCTCTTCCAGAACACAAAAAAGTGGAATACGCTCTGACTCATTTTCTGGGCCTAGAATAACCCTGATATCAAAGCCAAACAATGACAGCACAAGAGAGGGAAAACAGGGCAATTTCACTTATTATCATCAATGGCAAAGTTTTAAACAGACTATCAACAAACCCAAGGGGGTAATGTATAAAAAAGAAAGTACATCATGACCAAGTTGGGTTTATTCTAAGAACGCAAGGTTGGTTTACCATTAAGAACGGTATTAATACAATTCATAGTAATTCACTGAGTTAGAAAATTAAAAGAAAAAGAAATCATCTCAATGGCTGCAGAAAAAATATTTGATAAAATTCAGCACTCACTCGTAATAAAAGTTCTTACCAAACCAAGAATAGCTGAGAACGTTCTTAACCTGGAAAGGATATCTTCCAGAAACTTCATTAAATATCATTCTTAATGGTAAATTAGAAGCAATTATTTTTAAGTCGGAGCTGTAGTTGCTTCTATTTATCAATGTACTGGAGGTACTAGCCAGCAACATAAAGAAATACAAAGACTACAATGGAAAAAGATAAAAGGACTGGTGGCCAGCCCAGTGGCGCAGTGGTTAAGTTGGCACGTTCCGCTTCTCGGCAGCCTAGGGTTTGCCGCTTCAGATCCCGGGTGCGGACACAGCACCGCTTGGCAAAAGCCATGCTGTGGTAGGTGTCCCACGTATAAAGTAGCGGAAGATGGGCATGGATGTTAGCTCAGGGCCAGTCTTCCTCAGCAAAAAGAGGAGGATCGGCAGTAGTTAGCTCAGGGCTAATCTTCCTCAAAAAAAATCAAAAAAACAAAAAAAATAAAAGGACTGGACAGAAAAAAAAATACTGTCATAACTTACAGAAGATTGATAAATAATTATATTAAAATTAAGAATTATGTTCACCAAAAGATCCCTTAAAGAAAGTGAAGAAAGCTACAAACTGGAAGAGTAGATTTGCAAGATTACTGTCTATAATTAATAAACAAAAACAAATTCCTAAAAATCCTAAGTAAAAAGACGCCAAGAAAAGTGGACAAAAGATATAAACATGCATTTCACAGAGCAAGAAACATGAATACCCAATGAACCCAATAAAAGAGGCTTAATTTCATTAATTCAGGAAATTCAAAGTAAAAGCCACACTAAGTAAACATTCGACAACCATCAGATGGGCAAACACATAAAAGATGGACAACATCAAGTGCTGACAAAGATATGAGGCAACAAGAACTCATATACTGCTGGAGGGAGTGTATTAGGATAACCACTTTGGAAAATAATTTAGATTTATTCAATAAAGTCGAAATGAACACACCTTACAACCTCAACCTTACAACCTATACTCCTAGTTATATATTCTAGAGAAACCCTTGCAAATGTGCATGAGGAGACATACAATAATGTTCACATAACAGCCATAAAATAAAATAGGAAACAAACGTGCACCAATGGGAAATGGTTAACTTGTAGTATAACCACACGCTAAAATACTACACAGTCATAAAAATAAACCACATCAATTCGGGATGAATCTCACAAATAATTATGTGTAACAAAATAAGCAAATCGTATACAAAATGACTTCACTTTTGTAAAGTTAAAAAAAAGCAGCAGATGGGGCTGGCCTGGTACCTAGTGGTTAAGTTTGCACGCTCTGCTTCGGCTGCATCCCACACATAACAGAGGAAGACTGGCACAGACGCTAGCTCAGGGACAATCTTCCTCAAGTAAAAAAAAAAAAAAAACGAAAGCAGCAGGGGAAATTAAACTTTGCGTTGTATGCAGACTCAGACATATATGGTAAAATTTAAGGAAAATCATAAGAATGCTATAAACACAAAATTCAGGATGGTAGTTGCCTATGAGGGGCTCAGGAGAGAGGAATGGGATGAAGGAAGGGCAGGGATTCAAAGGTCCCAGACATATTCTATACCTAAAGCTGAGTACCATGCGCAGTGGTTATTCATCTTATTTTTCTTTGTCTGACAAATGTTACATCCATTTGGTATGCATTAAATTTTTCATAATGAAATAAAACACATACCCAAAAAAAGGTGGTAAAAATTCTTAGCATCACATATAAGTAGTAGTAGCGAAAGAAATATTATGTGACCCCCCAGTTTAGACTATTGCTAATGGCATAAAATAAAGTCACCTGTATTCCATGAGCAGACAGTTAAAATTACAGATTATTTTAACCTGCCTCGCTCCTTTCACTGGAACAAGTCTGATGAAGGGGTTAAAGGCAAGAAATAATTACTATTAATTAGTTTCACGTTAAAGAGTCCCTATTTATGAGCTTACAGTCAAATGCTTTTCCTAAAATTATTTCCAGGGGGTTCCGGGAATTTGTAAAATCTTCCACCGCTGTCATCCCTACTTTGTTGTCTATTAGGCAACTTTGTGGTTTCAAGATTATGAAATTTTGCTCTGGTTCACCACAGAGTTTGAACTTCCAAAGTGACTAACAGGAAAAAGATTAAATATTTACATTTAAAACATCTACTTCTGTTAATACCAATGTAAAAAAACTTCAGGACCAAAAAACAGAAAATATTAATGTGAAAATCCTCATCCTTGTCCTTTACTATTGCATGTATCATTAAAGTTTCACATTTGTAAACAGTTTACATTTGTAAAATGTCATTTCTAATAAAAAAGATATTTCAAATATGAAAAACTACAGCAAAAATACTGAAGCAATAAATGAGTAGATATCTGTTTAGTATGAAAGCTCCTAAGAGTTCAGAATCTGTCTACCTAAACCCTCTTCACACAGACGGAACCGAGAAATTCCTGGGCTGACCACTACTCTTGGCCAAATGAGCCACAGCTTCTGTGTGTTGGTCCCAGGGTCACCTTTCTCTAAGATTCTACTGACCCTGAATCCATCAAGCTTCTCAATGCCCACGTTCATGCCATCCCCATTCCCTTTCCCAATCCATCCCCTGACCCAGCATGAGCTCTACAAGGCTCTGCTCTGTCCCTGACCTAGCCTCCACTCCGCCTCTATTTTGTAAACTAAACTATCTCTGGAAGTGATGCTCCATTATGAGCAAACTCCCCTACATCCTTAACCTCTTCTCAAAGCATTACCCAATATTCTGGCTGTCAAATACTTTCCTCTGAGGAGGTCAGCTGTGCTGCTGCACTCTCTCAAACATAAACTGTTTATTCCCTACTCCTCAAGGTCCTTCAACCACCTGAGCCATTCATTCATTCCCTTGATCCCTAATCCCAGGACCCGGTGATGCCCATAAGCCGGCACATCTCAGATCACTACTTCAGTGATTACGCTGCAGCAACACAACCCCAACCTCCCAGCGAGCATGTTTCACTACTCCCCTATGGGGATTCTCTGGTCTTGGGCGAATCTCTATCCCAATCCTTCAGGTTTCTTCTTGCTCCACTTCTCTCTTTCCCAGCCTGAAGTTCAACGGTCTAAAATTTCAAGAAATTTATCATACCCTAAACTCTCCTGCTCATCTGCCTTTCATTGCATTCATCTGGAAAAACCCTCTGTGGCTCCAACTATTCATTTCCTCTGAGCTCCCACCACCCATGAGCCTCCCTATAGATTCCACGAATACTTAATGAGCACCTAAAATGTACCAGAGACACAGCATGTAACACTCTGTATTTTAATGAGTTGCTGACTTGTTTATCACAAAATTGTCATTACAAATATTATTGAGCATCTCCTAAGAAGAAGGAGGCACCATTCTAAACTCTGAGAATTCAGCAGTGAACAGGTCAGTGGAGGTCCCTGCTCTTGTGAAGCTTACATCCCAGTAACACAAGACCGACAACAAAAAAGTAAATAAACAAGAACTTGAGCCCTGGGAAGGGTCATGAGAAAAATAAAACATGGTAACAACAGCAAGTGCCTGGTCAATGAGTTTTGACCTCATTGTCAAAATGGCTGTTTGCAGGATAGGGAAGGTCATTGACTTGAAAGCTACCTGAGAAACACTTTGCGACTTACAGTATCTTCTCCAGCCCCACAAGAGAAGTACTAGGACCCACTCTGAACCTTAAAATGCCATTGCCCCAATGAGTCTACCAAACCAACTAAACACATCATGAAAAGAAAAAAATAATCCTACTCTATAGGAGTTAGGAACTGTTTTAATAAAGAAGAATCTTATACACATATCCACTTAATATTCTATGTAATTGAAGGAATATATGATGAGCAGTGTGACCATCATCAAGTGTAATCCCATATTTGAGATACAGGAACCATAAACTTTAGCTGTCTTCAGTAATTTCCGGGCATGTATGCTATACAGATTACAAAAATGTTTCAATTCTCTGTCCCTCCCCGTATCCACAACCTTCGCAATGAGTTTCCAACTCTTCCCTCGAAAGATGGAGTCTATTTCTCCGCTCCTTGAATCTGAGCTGGCCTTGTGATTTTCTTCCGCCAACAGCAAGCAGTGGAAGAGACGCTGTCCCAATTTGGAGCCCAGGCCTGAAGGGACCTGGAACACTTCTGCTCACTCGCTCGGACACCTGCCTTCACCACAAGGGCAAGCCTGCGCAAGCCGACCGCAGGATCACGTAAAAGGGAGCTGAGTCATTCCCACCATCCCAGATAAGGCCATTCTAGACCAGCTAAGATCAGCAAAGCCTCCTACTTGACCCACAGCTGATGTCAGTCAAGAGCGAACCCAAGAGAAACTAGAGGAATCCCCCAGCCAACCCAGGGACATGTGTGCAATATATAGTTATTATTTTAAGCCACTGAGTTTTTGGATGGTTTGTTATACAGCAGGAACTGATAGAGCAAGATTAATTAATCCTATCTACTCAACTCAGACATTCTATTACATTTCCCCTTTAATGTTTTTGAGGAACTGAAGCCAAAAATTGTAAAATATTTTAATTTCAGGGCCTTCTGCAATGAGGCTTCAATAGGCTGGATCAGGAAGAGGGTTTAGCTGGCCAGGCAGGAACTGTTATAGTATACGGAAAGGATTTAGAACCCCATCAAAGGATTTTATTTCTCCTACAATAATACTGCTTGTTTTCCATTTAGAGGTTCTTTTGCAGCTCCGCTGAGAAAGGGACAGCAGCTGGACTGAAAATCATTCATAGGAGAATAACGAGGGGCTGACTTGATATTGTAAAAATCTGGATTATCAGGTAAATGTTCAAAATGTACCCGGGATTCCTGTGTCTAAGAAAAAAATAAGTAATTGATTTCCCTGTGCTTTCATCATTCTTTTCTGAAATACAGAAATTTCTCAGGGTGAACTATTTCTGAGAAACATATTTTTTTTTTCCAAATTCACAAAGGATTTCATTTCTTTTTTGTGCACTTTCTACCTCCTCCAAGAGTTTAAGTAACTAAGTTTTTGAAAATAGATGTCATAAATATATATGCCACCTCCCCTTCCCACTCATCTGGGTAAGCACAAACGGTTTAGTGACTTGAACTGGACCAGGCCTGTCCTGCTTTCTAGCCCGTGGGGTTGTTCTGAGAATCAAATGAGAGGGAAGGAGAGGAGAGTGTTCCGAAGGAATGTGACCTTGCTTGGCCCATCGCCCACAGTTCTTAGTCTCGGCCTACTCTAGCCACTACGGTTCCCGGGCCCGGCCTGTGACAGCCAGCAGTCTGTGCTGGAGAGCGCCTGTTTTCCAGCACCTTTGCAGAGGCTGAGTATTCATACATTTTAAATATTTCAAACCTATATATTTACACAGTTACAATCGGTTTTCTTATTCCTTTTTATCAATGATAAGGGGTTCAGTTCTTTGAGTTCTCCTCCTTCCATCCACCCCCTTCTAGAGACAATCATAATTTATTCTACAGTTAAACTCATTCATTTAAAAAATTATAATATATATATTTTAAAACAGCCACACCTACATTCAAAACTGTCTTTTCAATAGTGACTCCTGGGTACACTATATCATATACTGTCTTCCTTATAATTCAGTTCTACCCACCTACGTGACAGTCCCTAATGTTACAAGGCCTTGAATTCTTCACTGCCCTGGAGAATACATTCAAAGCTAGGTCCTGCCTTTTATCTGCAGCCCTGGACAATAGCTACTTTACTCTTTAAAGAAAGTCTTCCTTAGTCCCACTGGGTATTTCACAAATAAACTGATTTCTAATTCCTAAATCACAGGGCCTTCTTAAATAGAAAACAGTATCTTAAAAGCCACATATGTATGTTATTAAATGTACACTAACCTACCACCAACAAACACTTATTGATTATCGTGTGTAACAGTTCCTACCTTCAAGAGGTTTTAAAATCTACACAGGGGGCTGGCTCCGTGGCCGAGTGGTTAAGTTCGCGTGCTCCGCTGTGGCGGCCCAGGGTTCGGATCCTGGGTGTGGACATGGCACCGCTCATCAGGCCACGTTGAGACGGCGTCCCACGTCCCACAACTAGAAGGACATGCAACTAAGATATGCAACTGTGTGCAGGGGGGGTTTGGGGAGATACAGCAGAAAAAAAAAAAAATCTACACAGGATGAAGACTTAAAAGAATGATATTTTTAAGCCACTACTGGTAGGCCATGCATTTTAAGCTTAAAATGACAGCATGACACTGAAGCGTGTTCTCTTATACCCCATGTTATGAACTTAAAACATACCCATGTATTCCATATCTATACCATGTTTTACAGTTTTTCAAAGTTTGTTCACATAAATTAACTCACAACATCATAAGCCTATAAAATAGGTAAGCAAGAATTATCCTCTCCTTTTTACACATGAAGAAACTGGTACTTAACGAGATTAAGCAATTTTCTCAAAGGAGTATGGCTAACAGAGGCAACAGAGCCAAGGTCTAATTCATGGCTACCGTCCACTTCATTGGAGTACTCGGTGCCCACAGGCTTACAAATAGGCACACTGTGGTCAATGAACAAAGAGCATGTTCCTCTTGGCAAATCTAACTGGCCTGTAAAGGGCCCAAATCATATTGTGCTCTGAACTTCTGGTTTTCCACGTAGATGCACACTAGACTTTCCATTGGGCTGTGGATAGGTTAGCACCCCTATTTATATCTATTTTTAAATTGCAATAAAATAAGGAAAAAAATAGCTTTACTAATATGTAAGACATGAACTGACAGCAATACATGTATATAATTTATAAATAAGTATACATATGAGGACATATAATCAAAAACTTTCCACTTGTACGGGTACACGACAAAAATATTCTGGAGATCTCTACTAAGCTAACTGACCCCAGACATCAAAAGTACAAATAAATATATAACATAAATCATTAATAAACATAACAATAGAACCACAGAGAAAATATATGGAAGAGGCAATCTGACAGAGAGATTCAAATAGGTAACAAATACAGGAGCCGACGCCAAGCATAGCCAAAACCAGGAGCAGGCAAATTCAAACAAGATGTCATTTTTGTCCAGTAGATTACTCAAAACTTAAGGCTGGTAATACCAAGTGCTGGCAAGGAGACAAGAGAGGCATACAATCCTATACATGGCATGATGAGAAGATAAAACAGTGAAGGTTTTTGGGAAGATGGCCTAATTGTAAACCACAAATAGAAAAACCATAAATTAATCTGAATGTGATGTCAATGGATCCAATAGTTGGCCTGACTCCAATTCCCAAAGGAATTTAGGAAGCGAATGCACTGTTATCACAGCGGGCTTTCTAATTCATTACGCAGTCAGTTTTGCACGTGTCATTTTTTTACCACTTTTCTATTTTTTGTGACTCCATGGACTTACTGAAAAATATAGTTTTTCATTAATCTTATAATTATTCATTTTAACCATTTCAATATTTTTGGACCCCATTTATGGTGTTTAGCAGTATTTTACTATATTTATCAAAAGCTAAAATAGACATACAGCCTAACTCAGGAATGTCACATCTAACCGCTATTTGATAAAGATATTTGCATATGACCACAAAGTTTATGTATAAGTATGTTCACTACCATACTTTTTCAAATTGAGAAAAAAATGGAAAAACTAAATGTCCAACAATAGGGATATAGCTAAATAATCAAAGCATATTTTACAATTACTGAAAGAAGTGTGTTGACTTCTAACTACTGATATGAAAAGACCCAAGTAAGATATTTATAAAATAAAAAGGAAAATTCACAGAATAGTATATACAGGACAAAGTCATTTTGGTTTAAAAGATATATATATGTATGTATGTATATATATGTATAGGTATGTAAATACAAAGGAAGGGGAGTAGAAGAGTGAACAAACTGTTGATACATATAACCTCTTGGGGAGGGAAAACCATAGAAGGAGACTCTCCACACTACTGTATCAGGAAGAACAGTAACATTTTCCTATAAATCTCCCTTGAAATTCAGACAGCTATAGTGCCTACTCTTAAATATTGCCACTGATAATTACTGGTTAAATCACATGAGCTAAGCCAAAGGTCAAAGTGGCAACTCAGTCAAGCACTTAAAATCACAAACTCACACACCCAAGTACATACATATGTGAGATTATCTATCTATCCATCTATCGGTCCATCCATCCATTTATCCATCCACCCACCCACCCACCCATTGATCAATAGCAGAGGTACTTTGTTCCTCATCTATGAACTCTGCTACAGCTTTTTCACTCAGCAACAGGAAAGAGCAGTCCTGGTGTAAAACATGGGTATTCTGCAAACTAATCTAGCATAAGATACCAATTAGTGACATCTTCTACTACCAATTGTATTAAATGTCAAAGTGAAACCAGGATGAACAAAAGCATAAGACTCAATTTACTCAAGTACCCAAATGTTTTTACATTATTTAAGCTTACATGCAAGCTCATGAATCACTTTTATTTTTCAAGTTTGTGGCTTTATGAGATAAATTCATAGATATTAAATTAAGGATGGTAAATACACCAGTATACCCATCTCCTGACCTAAGCCCTTGCAAACATCACTAGCTTATCACAATATGCTTTCCTACTGATCCAGAAGCTGCTCTCCAAATTCTTCTGAATATAGTGCTCCAAACTGCTACTCCTACTTAATCAGAGTTGGGATGCTAGTTGAAACTGACTGACCATCTCTGGTATTCCAATACCTCAACGGTCTGCAAAGAACCACACCTCCTGGTATTCACAGCCTTGTGTAGTCCTCTCCCACTTTTGATTTTGGCCTTGGTCATGTGGCTCGCTTTGGCCAAGAGGACATGAGCAAGAATGATGCAAGCAGAGGTTTCAGAAGCACTTGCACCCTGGGCCTTGTGCTTTTGAAACGTTCCCTCTTAGAAGCCAGCTGCCATGTTATAAAGAAACTCCAGATAGACCATGAAGTGATGAGAGGCCATGAGGAGAGAGACACTGGATATTCCAAGCATAGCCAACTTCCAGCTAAATGTATCTTCACGTGTGACCTCAGTTATACCACATGGAAGAAAAGAACAGCCTAGCTGAGCCTGGTCAACCCAAAAAAAGGTGAGAAATTATAAATCATTGTTTTAAACCACAAAGTTTTGGAGTAATTGGTTATGCAGCAACACATAAATGAAGACTAATCCCTGTTCCAAACTACCTGAATCACTAATAACAATCCATATGGATTCTCCATCAGTTACCTTTACATTTCATGTGTCCAATCAAGAGTATTTATCGCAGAAGAGAACATAAATTTGAACAAATCTTCTAGAGGGCAACTTGACAAAATGGTAAGTAATGAACTTTTTAAAAAGCTCATTTCTTTCCCCCATAAGTTTAAATCTAGGAAACAGACATGCACATGAAAATGTTACATAAGGATTTTTCTCACAGCAAAAAGTTCGAAACAACATAGCCATCTAAAAATAGAGGAATGATTAAACTATTATATATTCCTAAGACAGAACATCATGGTTATTACAAAATCTTCTATTGAATAAATATATAATGACATGAGGACACATAATATAACTTTAATGAAAACAGTATTCAACACAGTATTAGCAGTAAGACCCAAATATTTAAAAATATTTATGTACGCAATTATGTATATGTACTGAAATATCAATAGAAATTCTCTCTGCATAATGGGACTGGGTGATTTTTATTTTCTCCTTTATACTCTTCAGTATTTTCCAAATGTCCTATAATAAAAATGCATTACTTTATTATGAGGAAAAAACACAATATTATAAAACAGCTTAGAAAAAAGCAAACATACTTAAGATAGAGTTGTATTATTTGATTTGGAATTATTCTCTGATATTTCTTCATTAAATTTTTTTAAATGCCATCATTATTAGAATGCATCTATATTCTGTGATGGAACAAAGTTTTCAAAAATCAATGTAGTACAACAGAGGCATTTTCAACAGAGAAAAAAGTTGACACTAACTGTAACATGTTACTTTCCGTCTATCATTGCCTTACACTATGAAAACTGGGCAAGAAGCTCCTTATTTCTTTTCAAGACTGCCAGACTATCCTATTTTATTGAGTTTTAAATTTTAGGGCCAATAGCTTTATAATAAATATTTAATAAAATGGGTATTATGTGCACCTTCAACCAGGTTCAGCAAAAGCTGTTGGAATAAATTCAATATGAAGACTAAAACTATTTTTCATCTCAGAGGCAAATTTTCTTTTTTTTAAGACCATGTCTATCCAAAGATACAATATGTGAAAACAATCTAAGCTATCTGAATGAAATAGAAAAAAAAACCTCGTAGAACATGGTAGGTATGGAGCAAACAAGCTTTGGTAGCATTACTCAAGCACTGACGCTGTTTGGGAATTATTCTCTGAAGTGGCCAGGAAACTCAGAAGAAGCAGAGGGAACCCCTGGCCTACCAGAGCAGGGTGGAGTTGTGATCACAGCGGTTCTACTGCCATTTGTATTAAATCATAGTTGGTTTCCTCAATTTCTCTTGCTCAGGACAGCCAGTATGAAATTGGTTTCTATTGTTTTTTCTAGACTCAGCACTTCCTCCTCCTCCCAGGTCCAGGCCTGAATCATCCTTCATGCATTCAACTGCTCCCTCCGCAAGGTAAGGCAAAAAGCTTCCTTGAAGATCACTATCATTTCGTAGAAGTTTGCAAATGCTCCAGTTCACCGTCTTCCTGGCCTTTAGCACTTGGCACTATGTTACAAGTGAGGAGCAATAGACCTCTGAGCTTGTAATCTTTCACACCCCAATTTCCTACAGCGAATTGGGCCTTTCTCTCTCATCATGTCGTTTCTGGAAGGCTTGCCAATAGTAACCTCGGCTACAGCCACGGACAGAAATTACTGGAGACTAGAGGGCCAGTCTTTGCTCCAGCAGTGGGCATGCGATCCAAGGTGGTCAGAGTCCTTGTCCAAGATTTTTTTATTTGGGAATAGAGAAGAAACTTTACCTTTTGTGTTAAAAAGCTAAAAGAGTATGCTGTGGGCAACCACTTTTCTGGTTAAGTGGAAAGACGCTTTCTAAGGGAAAAAAGGTGGGTGAAGAGCCTTGAAGAATTCATTTGTCACTCCTAGAATTAATGTGGAAAAATAAGTTTGCTTTTGCTTATACTAGCTGGCTTTGGGTCACTGACATCTGCCACAATAAGAATCCTGACTAGATGACAAGTGAGAAGCAGAAAAATGCCCCGGGATATTCAGATTTGGGTAAAGACTTGCTTTTCTTACAATCTATAATAGGTCTTCATTTCAACTATCTAATTGCCTACTGTGTGCCAGGTGCTGGAAACATAAAGATGATTATGACATTGTCTGCCTCCAGAGACTTAACAGTCCAGAAGGGTTCTTCTGATGTCACTGGCCACTTTGGAGAATAATTCCCAATACTTCAGAGGCTACTCCTAAGACGCCAGGGAGTTCCCCAAGAGGCTCAGGAACTTCTGTCATCTGTACGTCATGAGAACCACTTTCTCTCTCTCTCTCACATTTCTAGAGGCCCCACGGACTTCAGAATTTTAAGATTTGGACTGCATTCATTTTACCCACACTATTCGTGACAATACAGACTTCAACGTCTCCCTGGTTCTCCAGAAACCACAGTAGCTTGAACTGTGAAAGCTTCTAAATGGAAATGGCATGGTCAACGGAGAGGTCTGGGTTCTGGTTATCTCCACATAGGCCTGACAGGTCCCTGGCACTGTCCTGGCTTCATCACGGATCAAGTCCTACAGTCAGGCCTCTGAGCAGATCCTATCTATCTCTCAGAGAAGAATCCCACAAACCAAACTGGAGAAACAGCTGATTGACTAATTCATATTGGGCCAGAGAAATGTCACATGGAGAGACTATTTAAATTTCACAAAGACCGAACGATAAGGTTTCTGAATAGTGTGGAATTAAGATCATTAGCAAAATTTATTCAATCAACAAATATTTATTGAGGAACTACGACGAGAAAGACTTAGGCTGATACAGCCTAATGAACACATACAGCAAGGAACAAGACTGCTTTTCACGAAGCTTACCTACCATATGGTGTGGGCCAACAGGTGTCAAAAAGCGTTGTCTTGATTCTAACAAGTACTTTTTAAACATATTGTTTCTGAAATAAGGATCAAGGGGTTTATTTAATATGGCCATGGTGCTCTCTTTTCCCTCTGAAAAGCTGTTATTAAATCAATGGTAATTGATAATCACTGGTGACTTAAAAGAAATAAATATAATTTAGTTATACAATTAAATATTTAATCATAATCCTGTTAAGTACCAAGGAGGAGAAATATAAGGAAAGAATCTGATGGGGCACGGAACTTACTCCGAAGGGGTTCCACAAGGCCCCCTAAATCTCATCTTAACACAGCAGTTAGAGACCCTTTCAAAGGGTGAATCAGGTCACGCATCTCCTCTGCTCAGATCTGCAATGACTCCCATCTCACTGACTGATAACCAATTACACCAACCAATGAGGCCCCCACACAGTCCAGCCCGCTCCTGCTCTGATTTCACCTCCTTTTTCTCCCACGCTCATTCCTCACCACTCCTCTCCTGATCCTCCATACTCTGCTCAATTTTTCTCTAATATCATTTATATATCCTTACATACCATCAAATATATTTATTTTACTTTATCTGACATTCCCCTCCCCCACCACTCCACTCCCCAGAAGGGTGGTGTTTCAGTCTATTTTGTTCAACGATGTATCCCAACCACTAAGGCACGTAACTGTGAGTTCAAAATGTGTTGGAGAATTGAAAGAAAGAATGAATCAGTGAACGACTGATTGGAAGAACGTGCCCCTGGGACTGAACTAATCAAAACAGTTGGCCAAGCTTTGCTCCCTATTAGACGGCAGAGAATGACTTCTGCTGCAGTTTCTCTCCTTTCTCTAAACTCCCATACCACACCAACCTCCCACCAAGTCTTTCTTTAGATACGGCAACACTTTCACTCAGGTTACGGTCCAGTCTCAAGCCCAAGATGCTATTTATTCTTCATCTGTCAGGTGACTTCGTAATTGCTCTGTTCTGATCCACTCTGTGGGGATTTCACAGCTGAACTTTCAGAGGTGGGCTTATTTTTTATGTTTGTCAGAAAGGCCTCTTCCAGGAAGCCCCATTTTGGGCCAAGTCTTCTCAATACCTTGGTCAAAGCATGATGTATACTTCACAGTGTTTATCATAGTCTCCAATTATATCTCTGTGATTATTTTATTACGTTCTCTCCCACTAATTTATCTATAAGCTCCTTAAGAGCAAGGTGCATGTCTGTTTCATTCGCAAAGCCTCAATAAGTATTTGTTGAACGAATAATTGTATGGATGAATATAACATCCCTGGCTTGGATCTCTATATATGTAGACAGCCAATTAGGTAGCTGAGGTAGGGGTTTGGCCAGGGGGTGGGGGGTGGGAGAGTAGGAGGGGGATTTCTCATGAGGGAGGGAGGAACAGAAGATAATGTTGGGAGCCCTTCGGAAAGGCCAGATTTTAGCCACCTGAAATGCTAAGTCCTCTCAAGATAAGCAGCTCAAAAACCAAACCATCATTAACACCTCCACCTAGAGTTCTCCCCACCCCCTACTCCCTTATTCTGGTTAAGGGATTCTTGTAGCCACGGGGACACAAAAGCTTTGAGCAGCTTCTGAGCTCTCTTTCTTTGTCAGCCTCCTAGCTCAGCAAGGCTCCTAAGGCCTGTCAACTCCTCTTTAATATCTTTGATCAATGGCCTCCTTCCTTTCTATTCCGCTGCTACCAACTTGGTTCAAGCAACTAACTCCCAGATTACAGCAGCAGACCCAGAATTGGTCTCCTTGATTCCAGGTTTGCCCCTTTATAATCCATATTGCCTGTATTAAAATCTCCCTTAAAACGTTCACTTTATGCTATTAATGCTGTATCAAAAAACATCTGCAATGGCTTGCCTAGAAAATTAAAATCTCAGCCTGACATTCAAAGACCAGACACAGCACAGCTCCAAACAGTATTCCTAGTTTTACTTCTCATTATCCTAGCATTTTCTACGTTAGCATCACTTACCTGCAGGGTAGTTATCACTATTCATCATACACATTATACATGTTGCCACCTGCATAAGTTTACCCTACCAGTCATTTATATCAACCCATCTGAATTCCATCCACACCCTCAGGTCTAGCTCAACTCCTACCTCTTCCTTCAAGCTTTTCCAGGATGGCTTGGCCTAATTTGCCTCTTCCTCCTCTGATTTCTTATGACGCCATCTGACAGACAACTACTATCATTTTTCACACTATTAACTCCAATTTACAAATACACGTATATACATGTAACTTTTTGCCATTAACCCCAACTTATTCATACCTCTTACAGAAAAATGAAAAAGTCATAGGACAAGAGCATTTGTTAACAAATATTAAGAAACTCTCTGTCTTTCATAGGACAGACAGAAGTGGCTAGATAGGGATGTTTACATCCAGCCAGTCTCAAGGGCCTCCAACTCATTGACTCTTCCAACCAATCTTATCTTTTTCTACTCTTCATTTCCTCGCCCTTCCTAAACATATGCCAACTTTGAGAAGAAGGAAAATCAAACAAAGAGGTCTATCCAAATTAGGAGAAAAATCATTTGAGAAATCCAGACAGGGTTCTCAAAACGCAACCATTTGAGTTGTGGGGACTCATCTTGTTCTATCCCGATTAACTCCTTCAAAGATTGGAAGCCAGCATCATCAGCAGAGACACCACTTATTTAGAGGCTGACTAGATGCTAGGCATTAAGCTGTACATGGGGACTACAAGTAGAGGACACTGAACGGGCCTGGTTCTGAGCAGCAGTCCTCGGGCAGAAAGAAGGACAATGGGATTCCATAACATTCACTGTGGTTGGACGTCCTGGCATCCCAATCTTGACTGAAACTCTAAATGCATTTTATCACTGAAACACTGCTATTTACAGTAAACTTTCTACTGTCACAGAACACTCTACTTTTCCTTTATGAAGATACCATTTTTAAATTCCATGTTTGTTTCATTTTTTTGTTTTTAACACTGGTTTCTCCTACTAGACTCAGGCCTTCAGGAAGGCAGGGTCTCCATCATAACCCCCAGCACCTAGACCAGTGCCTGGCATTTACTAGGCACTGCTGGGTGCGTGTAAAGGAACAACCAAATTCCAAGACTCTGTTAATATAATGCTAGTCGGCAAGTTTTTAGGCGGTTAAACAAGCATTTATTTGTAGGTTGGCTGACTGAGCTAACCACTGTTACTTGTTTATATGAAATGATACCTCTAGTCCCAAGCAACCCATTTAGGGAGGGATACATATTATAGGATCTGTTTATACTGCCCTGTATTTTCAGGTATAGAGGGGTTTTAGCCCAGAGACCTTAATTTGAATGCTAGTGACTAACAGTGAAGCTATATGACCTACAATAGGCCCTTTACCTCTTTAAGTTTCAGTTTCATCATCTGAAAAAAAAAGCTAAGAATAAAAGGCTATTGCGAAGATTAAATTAATTTAATGCTATGTCCATGTTCCCGACACCATCTCTCTCTTTTAATATAACGCATATTTTCTCTATATTACAAACTCCTTGAAGGTTGAAACCATAGTTCATAGTTGTGTTGTGCCTAATTAATGAGCACAAAGTGCTTTACATACATAAGGATTACATATTACAGTCCAAAACTGTTATGAATATGAAAAAGAATATAATATTCATGAATTCTTCTGAAGCATTACATTGCTATATTCAATTATAATATTACAGCACTAATGTACCAAACAATTTTAAATAGCAAATACACAGTAATATAGTCTAATGTCCTGTGGCAGTTATGTTCCCTATCTTGGCTCACAGTTTGAATTGTGATGATCTATGAAGAAACAGACTTTTTCCTCATTTGCAACCTTAAATGGTTATTTCATACTAGAACTCTCCTCATTGTGGGTTAGTTAGAAATTCTTAGCACACCTTAGATCCAGCTATCATAATTAGTCAAAAATAAAAGTGTTCTATTTGCATATCTAAGAAAAAGTTCAACTTTCAAAACTTGAAATTTCAAGTCAAGAAAAAAGCAATAGGAAAATATAACCTCACGAAATTTACATACTCTTTTATTACCCTGCAAAGACTTTTTGATCCACAATCCTGCCACGTAAGACAATGACCTTTAAATAACCAGAACAAAGTTTCTCACTATTCAGAGAGCATTGTTTTAAGATTTACCTGGCACTTGAAGTTAACCATCTTACAGCTTTGAAGCACAAAGGAACAGTCAATGACACATCCATTTCAAGCTACCGTGACCTGTCATTAGACAGTCATTTAAGCAATATTTTCAAGGAGTAAGCAGAAAGCTTAATAACTTTCAAATATATAAGATTATCTTCTGTACTTTATGAGCTAAGTTATTTGAATACTTAAAGCTACACTTTATAAATTACAAAATTCACTCATAATTTTCAGCATCCTTCCTAAAGATAAACAGCATGAATTAGTGTTAAGCAGCAGTATGCAAAACTCAGTAATCAAATTCAAATTCTGTACATACGTATTTACACACCCACACGTAATAAAATAATTTAGAGGCGGGCTAGCTTAAGGCACACAGAAAAAATACTTTTCTCAGAAAAAAGTTAAAGTTAAATATTTATCTTTACAATAAAGAATTTCCAAATATTAACATTTTTTGGCCAAATGGATTAAAGTAAAATGCATTCTCTATATGAAATAGTCTGTTACCTAAACGGTAAACAGCAAACAAACATTAAAAAAAAAAATATACAGTAAACAGTAAACTTTACCTAACAGTAAAGAGCCAATTTCAAAAAATGTATAAATTGATTATCCAACTCACATCTATAGCGCTGTTAACTCTGATCAGGTCCTCGGCTCAATTGAGCACTATTAAATGTTTCCAAGCAGCTCTCTAGGCAAGATATTTACACAAAGCACAAAATGCAGCAACAGAAAGAAAGCACACACAACTCTGGCACTACATACTTCATGCTTATCTCTGGTTATCTATACAAAGCTTAGGGAGAGAGACTAAAATAGTGAAGCAGGATAGGAAAGCTAAGTAGTTTTCCCTATTTCCCACAGCATCTCTTCTTCGTACTGTGAGTTCATTATTTCGTAGAATACTTTAAATTCCCAGGACAGTATAAAATTCACAGAAACTTAAAAATGAGTTGGCATTTAGAAGTTGCCTTTTCCAGGCAGCCAAATTTAAAGACATGCAGACTGAGCTGTAAAGTCCTCAACAAGGTCAAGACCAAGTCCAGCTCTTCTGACTCTTCCCCTCTCCAATGCTCTTTTCCTTACCGCCCCCAGAGATGCAACCAATCCTATCAAAATATTATACAAAGATAAATTCTTCCTTGCAATCTGCCATTTTGAACAACCACCAGCATTTGTTCAGGAGAGAAATAATTTGAGAGTTAAGTGTACTTCACTTGGGAACAAAAGCAGACACAACTCAAACTCTTTAGGTCTCCCTTCTAGCTAAGGGCGCTTCCCAGGAACACAGGATTGGGAACAGCAAGAGGGTCAACGTGCCTTTTATTGGCCTTTCTATCTTGCCTCTTCCTGTGAACAAAATCCATCCCGCTCACTCTATCACCTTTTCTTATATGTAATTTGATCAATAATCTCTTCTCTTCATCTAAGAAAGAATCAACAATGAGAAATATATCCACCAACATTAATCACTTTCCTACTTCAGACTCCCATCCTTTCTTCTACTCTGAGCATTCTAAATATAGTTCATGGTCCTGCTGTTTCTCATCTTGCTGTCTTTGCAGACTCTAAGTTCCAATGGCATGTTTCTGCTGTTTTATTATTTGGCGTGACAATGGAAACAGTAATTCTTCCAACTACTTCATGATTAAAAGGAGATTCAGACCGGATAAAACATGTGAAAACACTGTGTAAATTGTAAAGTTTAAGATAAAAGTAGGGGCCGGCTCCGTGGCCGAGTGGTTAAGTTCGCAAGTTCCACTGCAGCGGCCCAGGGTTCGGATCCTAGGTGCGGACATGGCACCGCTCGTCAGGCCACGTTGAGGCGGCGTCCCATATCCCACAACTAGAAGGACCTGCAACTAAGATATACAACTGTGTACGGGGGGGGGGGGGGGGGAAGCAGAAAAAAAAGAAAAACAAAGATTGGCAACAGTTGTTAGCCCAGGTGCCAATCTTTAAAAAAAAAAAAGATAAAAGTAGTGTCCCTATCATATTAGAATGATAAAGCATCACTACTTGCTCACAACAACACAAGAAGTAAAAAGTTTCCAAGACATTACAGCCTACATTAGGGATTTAACTAATCTTAAAAAAATTAGTCTTCTGACACAACTCAGAAAGGAAAAAGCAGTAGCACCTAACATTCAACAAATCATATGTTTGTTGATGACCATTTTACTTCAAAGAAGTTTAATGAGTGATATATTTCTATAACACGCTCAATTTTAGAACAAATTACTTCCATAATATAATATTTATTGCTACTTTTGAACAGAATTATCGGCTGTCTATTAATACCATATGATTAAAACCCACTAATTTAAAAACATATTCAGAATTAAAGTAAAATTATTACAACTTTCTTAATATCGTCCTCATTTTCCTGAGAAACTTATGTAGGCATGACACTCAATTAAGATTCCAATTTGTTTAAGTCAACGTAAAAGAAAATCTAATCAAAACGGCCAGTAAAACAAAAAAAAACTCAAGGTCTTTCTAACAGCTTAGTTCTAAATTAAAAAATACATATTCAGCCCACACAGAATAACATTTGTACTGTCAAATAAACATTCATCCAAGAATGTGCACATTTACGGAAATGAAAATATTACTGAGAACTGTAGTGTTAACCCTATTCATCTAAGACCAGCAAAGCTTAATGTACAGTAGTCAAAATTATATTGGATAAAAATAAACAAACTCCATGAAAAAAACTACCTTTCTTCAGAAATATCAATACTATATCGAAAAAAAGCAGCATCCCTTTTCATGGCAATACAAACTCAGTTTAATTCAGGATGAAAAATACTACTAGAAAAATTCCTCATGACTCTGCACTTTACTCATGCCTTTATTTTTTAGGCCATCCAATAATGTATAGCACAATCTCCAAATAAAAGATTTAACTGGAAAATATCCAGAGAAGGACCACATCATGAAACTACTCCATTCCTGTATCTTACTTTTCCTTTCTCATTTCTACATGCAAAAGTAAGCATTCCTAATACTTATAAATATCCCTTGACATTTTATATAAATATCATTCTAAAAAATTTTAAAACCATACAACTAATTACAATGTAATGGAAGTATGACATGATCTTAAAAATGTCACTTAGTAAAATAACTTACTGGGCCCAATGAAATAAAGTGCCTTAGCTAAGTATCTAGCTAGTAATAAATAATAATAATAATAGACTATTGACATCGCAACCAAATCTTGTATTTAAGCATTCTCTTTCAAGCCTCAGTTCCTTAAAAGTAAACAAAAAATGTTAAAACAACAAAAATAAGCTCTTAAGGAAACAGTTTCTAATTTAGAATGAAGATAAAACCACCTTTATTTTCCCTTGGAGGATTAAAAAAATTTTCCTACATAATGTTGACCTCAAGCATTGTTATTTGTCTCCAAGTACTACCAAGTTAACTCTGAATAGAAATGAGTTCAATATTTTCTAGAATGAAAGGTTAGGACTGACTGGTCATCTCTCCTCTGTAACCTCTACTGAAAGCCTTTTATTCAAATACAAATAGCAGTAAAACATTTAGATGAATTTGTAAAACTTCTATGTATTGAAATAAACTGAGGCAAATTACAAACAATGCTCCAACAGATGTTTGTAAAACACTCAGTATTTGTTTCCACTTTCAGCTCTGCCATGGCTCATCAAACTGTGACCTAGCTTTAACTCACTCTTACTATTTACTAACAGCTCTGCTCAAAACGCACACGAACAGAATTTCCTTAGAAAGAAAAAAAGAAAGACGGTAACATGCGAAAGACAAAATACTCCAATGCGCTGTCCCCAGGAATATATACGGCAGCACCAAAAACATTAATTGTGGCCATAAATGATCTAATTTCCAAATCAATGAATGTCCACACAAATAACAGAAGAAAACGAAAAGTGTCATTTTTTCTCTCAAAATTCCAACACTATATAAAGGATAAAGTCAATAGAATATGATATACTTTAAAAAACCATGATCATATCTAGACATACAACTATTCAACTGAGGATTAATCACAACATTTAAATTACAAAGGAAAAAAATCATAACGAAAACACTCACTTTATATAGTATCTTGCACCTTCAAAAGTATATGCTTCTTCCCAGCCAGTAGGCAAATCTAGAAAAACATATATTTCACAATCAGTATTACTTCAATGGGACAGCAAAATGAATTTCAATCTATTTTAATTATTCCTTGTCATGATCAGCTATTTTCATTCATTAAGTAGGTTTCTAACCAGAAAAAGGGTGTTGGACTTGTAACAAAACTCATGGTAGATATAACATCATTTTTGGAAAAATAGCAATTCAAATTTAAAGACATCAGAAAAGTATCAACAATATTAAAGATTATCTGACATGATTATACACTTCAAAGAGGAGAGTGAAGAGGAACTATGCTCTGGCATCCAAAACAGCAAAGGGAAGCCTTTTAATCCTAGGTAAAATACCCATGAGTGGTTGGTTGGCCAAAAAACTGTGCATAAAAGGCAACACCTGCTTCTTCTTAGGTATATCCTAACTATTTAAGGCCATACCTTTCAGCTACATAAATGAATCCATCCAGGAAGTGTCACTGATGAGAAAGAACTTCCTAAGTACTCAATTACGAGAAGAGAAATCTAACCTCACATACTCATACATGTGTGTTTCTTCAGACTCGACTTTGAGATGGGAAGTTTCAAGTAATAAACCTAGCAATAATTCAGATGAACAATAGTAACTTTATGTGCTACATATTACTCACAAATGACAAGTGGCTTGGATTTAATCATAATACCTCTGTGAAATAAAAAGCCATTGATGTGTGTGCAAAACCACAGAGTCAAAGCAAAGTAAATCAAGCCAGAAAAAAATCATGATCATGTCTTAAAAAAAAAAATTAATGTGAAATCATCTAAGAGAATAAAATTTTCCTGTGGTGTGAATGTGATCAAATCTGTGGGGAATATGTAGAATACAAATTTAGATCACAGATAACCAAAATAAACATGAAATAATTCCACAAGATGATTAGAATAAATAATTTCAACACCATATTGCCGTTTGTGAAATACACCTGTTACTCTCCGTAAGGCAAAGAGGCCATGGAAGTTGAAAAATGTGTGCAAAACATTGAAAGGTATATTTAAGTCAAAGACTGCACTGGGGAGTTAAGAAATATGACAGTGTATTAGTCAGAAAAGCCTTAAAAATGTAACCTCAGCACGCTTGCTACACCAGCTTTCCTTTTCCTCCTCCACCTTTTTGCAAATTTGGAGGTATTAGTCACTTCACTGAACTCCAGAATTTAATTTAAAGAAAGAAAGGAGGCATGTTCAATATCCTGGCAACTTTAAGAGATTCACAGAATCTCAGAGTTGGAGAGAAAGTATCCCGGAGGGCAGATCTAAAGGACTGCTGAAGCCGGCCTCACCTTCGACCCAAACTGTTCTCAAGCCTTTCCAATCCCCAGAAAGAGAGGCAGGCCAGTAAGGAACACATGTTACATTTCAAAGACAAACAAGTTTCACGAATGTAAACAAAGAATGACAAAAGAAAGCCAGACCAGCCCTTCTCCAGCTCAACTCACATTTAGCGTTTAAACAAGCTACCAGAGGCACCAGAGAGCTCCGCTTCTCTGCCGACCCCCTCCCTTTAGGGTTCAGATACCCAACACGGGACACCCCCCTAGCACGCCCACTGCCTCCTGGCGGTCTGTGCAACCTCTGCGCGGCTGCCGGGGACTTTGAATCCGGCTGGCCAGCAACTGCAGCTGCAAACGCCTCCTCCGGCTCCGGCTGCTCCTCCGGCGGCAGGAGGGAAAGCACCCAGCTTTTCCTAAGCTGTTCTCTTTCACAGAGAGGATCGCAGCACCCCCAAACTCCTCTCCTCCCCCTCCTCAATCAGCCACCTACCCACAAGTCCCACCTAGCAGGAGGAGGAAGCTGCACGGCAGGAGGCAGCTCTCTGGGGAGGAGGGAGAGGATGTGGATAAATTTTCCCGGCAGACGAGCGGCAGGGTCCCGGGCTGCAGAGAGGGGAGTGGGAAAGGACTTCCTAAAGGGCGACAAGGGGTGAGATGGGGGATGGAAGGGGTAGGAGGATTCAGGAGTGGCCGCAGGAGTAAAAACTCAGGATTCCAGGTTTCTAGGGAGAGGCGGGTCGGCCACCCTAGGGGCGTGGGGGTGTCCAGGTTGGGATGGGGGAGGGCGCCGTCTCCAAGCGGGGATGAAAGGCTAAGGCGACAGAGGCGTCCAGAGACTCGAAAGAACTCCCGCGGCGGGGCCCCCGCGGCCCCTCTACCTGCGGCGCCCCCGCCGGCCTCCGCCCCACCTCGCCGCCTCCCGGGCCCGGCGGCGCGGCTCGGGGCAGGTTGCGGGGAAGCGGCGGCCCGGGCTCTGCCGCCTCCTCCCGGCGGAGCCCAACTCCGCTCGGGCCCGGCGGGCTCCGCGTTACCTGTGCTCTGCCGCCGGTGCCCGGTGACCACGGCCTCGCCGGTGACGGGGTGCAGCCAGGTGGTGCTCTTCGCCTCCTCGCTGCAGGGGGAGAGAAGGGGCAGAGACGGAGCGTGAGTGGGGGCACGGGAGGAGCCGAGGGGGCTGGAGCGGCACCGATCGGGCTCTCGCTCCCCCGCCGGCCAGCCCCCCGCACCCTCCGGGCCCCCGCGCCGCCCCCGGCTCTTTACTTGATGAAGAAGACGCGGCCGCCCCTGGTGATCCCGTAAGTCCAGGACCGGGGCAGGGAGCAGATCCACTCCAGGTTCAGATCCGCCGCCATGTCTGATCCCCAGCCGCCGCCGCCGCCTGCTCCTGCTGCCGCCGCGGCTGCTGAGGGAGGAGGGAGCGAGCGAGCCAGCGAACGAGCGGAGGGAGAGCGGGGAGCGCGGCGCGAGCGCGGCCGGAGCGCGCCTCCCCGGCCCGGCGCGCCCCCGCGCGCCCTACCCCCTCGGGCGGCGCCCGTCCCGCCGGCCCGGCTGGGTCGGGCCCGCGTCGCCGCCGCCCCGCATCGTCCGCGGCCGCCGGCCGGCCGCCCCGCCGCGCGCTCGGGGGAGGGGCGGGCGGCGCCGCGCCCCGCGGCCAGACCCCTCCTCCGCACCCCTCCCGCGCTCCCCCGCCCCTCGGCCAAGCGAAGGTTCCAGGATCGATAAACACCGCGTCCTGCCCCCAGGGCTTTGCCTGAAGGCTTCCCAGCCCAGAGCGCGATTCAAACGGAGCATAATCCCCGCGCCCCCGATTGCTCTCGCTTTCAGACAACAGAAACGCAGCCTCTGAGCTTTGTTGTATACGAGCTATTGGATATCCAAGAGATTTTTCAAATATCTATCGCTTTCAAGTAGAAAGCTGTTGTTATTAAAGCACACGGAAGGCTTTTGCTGTTTGTGTTTTGTGTGCCAGATATCAAAGGTTCGACCAGTTACCGTGGCCCCAAGAAATAGGCGTGGAGTCAGACCTGACAAAACAAGTTTGCCTCTTCCCAGGCCCCTTGAATCACGTAATGTTGTATAAAATAAAAACTTGACTTTCTCTCACATTTTTTTTAAGATTCGCTTATTATCAATCTGGATTTCTACTTTCCCCTATCTCCCCAAAATTTCAATAACAGCTAACTTTACAGAGTCCTTGCAACGGTGTACGTTTTTAATTCCCCACAAAAACCTATAAATACTATTATAATGCCCATTTTACAGATGGGAAAAATAAAGTTTAAGGAAACAGTAAGTTGCTCAAGGTCGTAGTAGTAAGTGGCAACGCGTGGATTCAAACCGGCTTTAGTATTTCAGAAGTCTATTTGTATAACCACATTGCTATACTTATTTTTAAAGTCTTATACCCCGGCCCCCCTTTTTTTGTTCTGTGAACAAGAGAAGGGCAGATTTCACTTCAACTGAGCTCTCCCTCAACACCACCTAAGGGTGGGTAGCCTCTTATTGTCTCTGGTCCTCGGCCACGCTTGGAATTGCTTATGCATCTTTGCAGCAAGATGACTCATTCCAACAGGATGCACAGTTCAATAATAATAGTACTACTTGGTATTCCTCTAGCACCTTTTTCTGACCAATTTTGGGTGCCTCCAAAGCATTATCTCATTCATCTTCCCAGTAGCTCGAAGAGGCAAAAATAATCTTTTTTCAATATTTAGGGAAACTAAGGCACAGAAAGAGGAAATGACCTTGGCCAAAGCCATATCCAGCAAGTCAGGTGGGGCCTGGGTGAGAATGCAGTTTCATTGGACGTTTTCTCTCATACTCAAATTCCCCAAGGCCATTGTGTCTTTGGTGAAAAGGAGGCTGCAATTACTGCTATAATTTTCCTGTCCATCTGCATACACCGGGGAAAAAAAATAGCATCACTTTAATGTTTTCTCTTTTTGGTTCCTTTGCATTCTCCTCTTTCGTTTCACTACTTATTGCTTCTTGACATCTTATCTCCTGCCCAGTCTCTGGAAAAAATGGCTTTTTTTAATCAATGGGTAACTAGCAGGAAATGTTTCACATTACCATCGGTGGTTACTGGATAAAACATAGCAAGAAAATCAAGATCTACTGACTTTGTATTATGCCATCATTACAAATTAAAAAATCTAAAGTGAATCTCTTAGTCCACCTATAGTATTCGACGTTCTGACTGTGTACTGCTGAGAAGTCTTAAGTCAGCCATATGTTGTATAGGGATTTCTTTAGCTGTGAATCTTTGATTTTACAAGATTCATTACAAGGCATATTTCAAAAAGCGATAGAGATTCACTTAATAAAAATGTATATCTTAAGAAATGGCATTCATGATATTTAAATGGTAATCTAAAATCTTAAATACAATTCTATAATATGTCCCAGAATTTAGGGAAAGCTATATATACAAAATGAGACATGCTTCTGATTTGGGGAAATAGCACTGATGGCTTCCACGAGCCAATGAAAGCAACTTCATCCATTAGAGTGTCGTGCAAACTGGATAATTTTCACCCTTAATGAGTAAAACTGTATTTTTCTTAAAATTCTTCTAGAATGCCCTTTCTCTGTAACCTTATTGCCTTATCCTGGTGTGCTTTACCTTCTGGTTGTGTGTATGTGTGTTTTCTTTCACTGCAGGAGGCTAGGAATCGTGTCTTTCTCATCACCGAATCCTTCCCAACCTTAAGTCAGTACTCAAATCGTTGTTGAATTTCATTTTCTTCCCAAAGCCTCAACCTTCAAACAGTTAGTTCCCAATAACATGTCCCTTTTTTATCGCCCCATACATCTTCAATACTGACTCAAACCTAAACTCACATCTAACTTCTGCTTTTTATTGCATTTTTTTCATATTTCCATCCTATGAGACTATTCAATTTCTTATATCATGATCTTCCTTTCTGAGGAGTAGTATCCTATGACTCTTGCAGCATCTCTGAAAAAAAAGAAGAGATTTAAAAAGTACTGAGCACTAAGAATAAATATCACTCTGTCCATACATAGAGGACAATCCTTGTTCTGTACTGCTTCCAGTTCAAATATAAAAGAAAAATGCACAGATTGACAAGAAAAACGCATAGGAAAGTTTCTTAAAATATATGAAAGCAAGGAGAGCAAGGTGACATCTTAGGAAAACAACAAATTAATTTTCTCCCCTTTTAAAGGGAATGAAAAAAGCATGAGCTCTAGAAAGTGGAGACAGAGGCTTTTGAGAGACAAAAAAAATTCATATTACTATTTTAAAAAACTATTATTCATATACATTAATGTTTATTAAAATCTACTGACAAAGTTTTGTGACTTTAAGTTGTATTTCCAAGTTTATTTGTGATACCTTATATATCTTGTTACACTATTATTTCACAAAATAAAGAATATTGTAAACATTACATTTAACTTTTAACTAGTCAACTGTAGAGTGTTATATATCATGAGCAGTTATAAGGAAGAACAAAATAGGGGATCCAGTTAGCTTCATGGAAATCTAGGCAGAAAGGATGGAGATGTGGGCCTAAGACAAGGGAAAAAAATAATATTTGGAAATCAATTTAGTAGGGATTTTTTCCTGTTTAGGAGTAAACTGATAGAGTTATGGATAGAACTATTTCATTCATTCATTCAAAAACCATATATAGGGTCTCCAATGCATGCTATCCATTCTGCTGGATGATAGGGATTAAAAGACTTGGCCTGCTTTGGGCAGTTTAGAAAGGGATTTGGAGATGTAAATATTTATGTATAGTGTGAGAAGTAGCTTCTCTATCCCGGTCACAGAAATAAACCTTCTGTAACAGTTGTTCTCCAAGCATGTCCCATGAACCACTCAAGGCCTATCTCAAACTACAGTCTTTTAACGTTGATGTTTTGGAGAGCTCTTCAACTATGAGCGGGGAAAATTGAAAGGAAAATGTAGCAGCACTGGGTACCTTGCTGCTGGCCCCTCCTTCTACTACAGTTGGGGTTCTAGAGTAAGTTTACAGCATCTGCCTGGAGGCATGGAGGATAAGAGAGAAAGAGACCGTTCAAAAATCTCTTTCAAATTAAACACCTCTTCCTTCACCCCAATCAGCCAAGCTCCCAGCATCTACTTCTCTCTTTGCCGTAGAAGAGAAAGACCAAAATTCAAATGGCAGAGAATTAAGAAAAAAAATATGGTATAATGCAGGGGCAGGGGGCTGGATGAGGTGGAGGAGATACTGAGTTAGGAGTCTGATTGAATTTTGTACCCGGTTTTGCCATTAATTAGCTGTATGACTTTGAACAAATCGTTTAACCTCTACTCCCCACTGGATCCTTGTCTGTAAAGGCATTGGTGTGTCTAAGACATCACATAGGATTCTTTTTCCCTCTAAAGTCCCTCTGCTTTTATGGGGTTGGCACTCCAGTGGCTGATGTTGGGATGTTTTGTCACAGTGGGCGGACGCAAGTAAGAAGCCTGTTTAGGATTCTCTGTCACTCAGATGGTTTGTTAATAGAAAAGTTTGTAAGAGCAACTTACAGCGTTCTTTCACATGCAATATCATATTTAACTTATAAAAAGGGCTCTGTAATGTAGACATTGTTAACATATTAAAAACAAGAAAATGGGCTGCATGAAGATATTATATAGTATAGCCCTTAAGTGGCAAACTTAGGGCTTGAACCAGGTCCTTGGGACGTTAGATTTCAAATTCTGTCCATAGGGTATTCTCTTCCTACCCAAGCTTCATTCCTTGTGTCCTCTTCCTTACCCCCAACCCCTCTCTTCCCTATTCTAATCAGTGTCTGCTCTCACCACCTCACTGCCCCTGCTCTTTCAGGTCACAATGTCCCCTGGAGGCTGCCAAGTCTGGTGGATGCTTTGTCCCAAGCTTTCTCGACCTCTCTGCTGTATTCATCTGGTCACCACTTCTCCTCCTTGAACCTTTCTCCTTTTTTGGTTTCACGACACCACTTCCGTGTGGTTCTTCTGCTCTTGCTATAGACCGTCTGCAGCACAGTCACCAGGAAAGCTTATTTAAGTATTGATTCCTGAGCTTCTCCCCAGACCCATTCAACCAGAACCTCTGAGGACTAGACCAAGGAATCGGCATTTAACAAGCACTTTGATGATTCTTATATACATTCATATCTGAGAATCACTGCTCAATATGGTAATAATTCCTAAGTGTTTATTTCTGGCTTAGACCTCTCTCCTGAGTTCTAGACCATATATCAAATTTCCCTCTAGGTATGTTCTTTCTGGAATATTCCTTCTGGATGTTCCTCAAGTAGGTCAAACTCAACATTCCGAAACAGGTCACTTTTCCTCCAAATACTTGCACCACCCATGTATTCCCCTCTTATTGAATGGTACCAGCATCCAAACAAATATCCACATCAGAAACTTCAGAATCACCCCCCCCCCACAGCTAGTTGGTTAATAAATTATGTTAATTGTACATTAAATATACCACAATGTTATCTCTCTTCCTCATTTCCCATATCCTAATATGAGCATTCATCACTGCTACCAGAATGATCTTTTTAAACATGTAAATCTGATTATGTCCCTTTCTTGCATAAAATCCTCTCATGGCTCAACAAACTTAGAGAATAAAATCCAAAAGCCTGATGCCAGGCATTCAACGCCCTTCTTGATCTGAGCCCTGCCTGCCCACATGTTAGCCATATGGGATGGCCTACTGTTCTCTGAACAAACCAGGCTCTTTCAAGTCTCTGTACATACTCCTGCCTTTCCCTAGAACACCCTTTTCCCTGTTTACCTAACAAACTCCTACTTATGTTTAAATTCTTAACTCAAAAGTCACTTCTGCTAAGAAACCATCCCTGATTCCTTTGGGCCAATCTAGTTACTCCTTCCGCCATACTCCTTTATCTTCTCTACTGAATTGTTATTATCATCTGCATCTCTTTCTCCACCCTAAATGAAAACATTTTATTTATTTATCGTTATCACCTAGCCTTCAATAAATGTTATTTACAAGAATGAATAGCCGTACTTATATTTACATAGTGTCCTGTATTTTACAAAGTACTCCATATTTGATATTTATTTCTGTTTGTATTACTGCAAGTTGCCAGTGAATCATGTTTCTATCCTTTCTTAGATTTAACATTCTCTTTAGCTTTTTGTAGGCTACCCCGTATAGAAGAGAAAAAAATGGCATTGGCCCAAGAGCAGCATAGCCCTGTATGAAAATAGCTGTTTTTTATAGAGCTGTCTACCTGGCTTAAAGAATACTAAGATTTGTAGTTATGGTGAATGAAATACTGAAGGACAGAAAGGATGTAGCTTTATATTTAATTTGTTAAAGAGATCTATGGAGACTTCTTTTGAATATAAGTTCTTCCTAGAAAAAGTAATATTGATAAAAATAATATATAGCACTTAGAAAATCAAATACTATAGCTGGATGAACTGGGAGGAAAAAACAAGTTAGAATCACTAATGATATGTATAGCTATAAGTGATAAAGGTTATCAGATCTCATGCCCTAAGTACAAGGGATAAAAGAAGGAGTGAAAGGGAATTATTTTCTCCCTCATCATTAGTGTTTTACACAGTGTATCAGTTCTCTCTGAATAGACAATATTTCTTTAATGTTTTGAGGTGCTACTTTCTTAAAGCAAGAAAAATTTTCCCACCTGACAATTCATATCTTTTTATGGAAAATTATATACATAGAGATGCATGTTTATGTATATATTTGGTTTTTACCAATTTTCCTCAGTTTCCAATTTATTATTTATGTAGAATTACACAAATGGTAATCTAAAATACAATATCTGTAGTTAATTGTAGTCTACTAAGAAAAATATAATGCAAATGCAAATACAAATTTTTGCATTATCATAGGCACTGCCTTGCATATAGTTAGTATTCAACAAATGTTTGGTAATTGAATGAATCATAAAATGGTGTACAGTGCTAGGAAAAAAAATTGGAGGCTTTTTAACAAAGCTCTTCTATTTTGGATACATTTTTCTTAAAACCAAGCAGCTGTAAATTCAGAATTGTCTCATCAGTTGAATTTCTGATCTGAAGAACAAACGTTTGACCTAAGAAAATCAAGAAAAAGTTATGGATAGTTATAATAGGAAATGAACAAGTTTAAAAGGAAATGGACTAAAAAAAATTAATCATAGCTTAAATTTCTCTCTTTTTACAAGATTGTGTATGGGTACCAGAGAGAAGGAGAGAACTGTGCGGTGGAACCCATTTTGGTGAAAGGTTTGTTGTTCACTGAAGGCCGGCCCCGCTAGAATTTGTGTGAGGGTGTAAACGTAGGAAACAACATTGGTTAGAGTTATGTGTGTTATTCTATTTCCAATTGTATCATTCTGAGCCCAATTTTACCATTCGTAAAGAAGAGATAGAATTAACTATTTATGCTTTTTACTAGAGTATCTTAAGAAAGTTTTTTCTCTGGCAATCCTGATAAAAGGGTGATTTAAAACTTTTTATAATTCATAACATTCATCGTTGACAAAATGCAATTAATTGTCAGCAATAGTAAACATGTTCAGAAGATCAGATGATATTCTAAATATTGATGAAAATAGAATCACTTGTGTTCATAAGTAAAAAATTGGTGCTAAATATTTTGATAAAGAAGTTCTCTCTATACTGTTGCTTACTCTATGATAACTACTTTGGTTACATTTGATTAGAGATCCTTTATCTGCAGTTTATTATTCATTCTATTTGAGTAATGGACACTTTTCATGAATCTAATATATGTTGTATTTTAGGCTAAGGATTCTTGGAATACAAACAAACGTAAATTTAGGTTTTGGCCCTAAAGGCATTACAGTCATGTTAGGGTGGTAGGGAGTGGGGAAAAGATAGACAGGTGTTATATCAGTAATAAGTGGTATCATAGATACCGCACAAGATGGAAGATAAAAGCTTGTCTAAAGGGCATCCATCTTGTGACCATGGAGAGAGGTGGCTAGGGAGGCCTTCCTGGAGAAAGTGGGACCTGAGTTGTCTTGTCAATCAACATTAACTCTGCAAGGATTTCTTGAAACTGGTAAATTACACCTTAAGCTGACTCTGCCCTCCTTTCTTCCTCCTCCAGCTCTGTTAGGGTATTAGGTACAAGAGGTCCAGGGCCAAGTGTGGCAGAAACTAATTTTTACCCCAACATCTCTTCTCCCTGTTAGATCTCCCCTGATTTTTTGTTGGACACATGGATGCCTGAACCAAAAGAACATTTTCTAGGCACCCTTTTACCTCAATGTGAGCCCTTGGATTAGATTCTGGTAAATGGGATGTAAACAAAGAAACCTATGGCAGATTATGGGAAATTTGCATAAAAGATGGTTGGCAAATCCTTGGTCCTGTTTGTTTCCCTTTTCCTCAACCTGCTGCTTGGAATGTGGATGGGATGACTAGCTCCATCTTGGATGAAGAAGACAAAGGCTCACACCCTAGGGATGGCAGAGCAGACGCCTAGATATAACCTGGGTCCCTAAGGACTTCAGGCAGCAGAGCCAACATAACAACTTTGAAATGCTTCCTTCACTCTTACAAGTGACGGAGAAATCAAATCCATCTGTGTAAACTAAAGCTATTGTGGGGGAAGGTCACCTGCTACTCTCAGCTGAGCCTAATCTTATCTGATATATCATGTCTATCTTACCAGCACTTAGCACAATGCCTAGTACATGTCAAGTACTCAATAAATTTTTGAATGAATGAATGTATGAATCTCCACACACATCAAAATTACATACATAAAATTTGCCACACGCCCCCAAAACTTCTAATTATTCCTTTAGATGAATTGGACATTCTCATTGCTTACCTTGTTATTTCCTGAGAGTAAGGCAGATGCTTACAGAAGCTGCTTTAGCTCATTCTGGTAATTACACTATTAATTTCTTTGATATTTTAATTTGAACTATATCAGTCCAAAGTTTGTTGAACTTCCAAATATCCATACTACTTTACAAACCAAAAGCAATGTGGACAAAAAACTTGAACCGAAATAACTCCCTTTGCCAACTGTACCCTGAGGGACATGTGTTGTGTTGTGTTCATGTTCTGTATCCCCAGCTCTCAGGGAGAGGCTCAGAATACCAACCACGCCAGTATTATCAAAAGTCTCCCGAACACGTACTCTATAGAAAAGCACGACTTATTAGGGGAAAGACAAAGCTGTCAAGAAGATTTAAATCATACAGTTTTTTCTACATATAATGAGGTCTAAAGGGTAAACTCCGCGCCCCCCAGGAAGATTAGCTCTGAGCTAACATCTGCCAATCCTCCTCTTTTTGCTGAGGAAGACTGGCCCTGACCTAACATCCATGCCCATCTTCCTCTACCTTATATGTGGGAAGCCTACCACAGCATGGCTTGCCATGCTGTGCCGTATCTGCACCCGGGATCCGAACTGGTGAACCCCGGGCCACCGAAGTGGAACGTGTGCACTTAACCACTGTACCACTGGGCCGGCCCCAAGAGTAAACATTTTAGAAAACATAAAAAAATACTTCCAAATTGTTCCAGTCCATTACTTGGTAGTGCATTTTGATTAAACATTTTCAGATGCGGGAAAGAGCATTAGACTCAGAGATCTAAGCCTTGTGTAACTTTAATGCCGGTTATTTTCACTTTCCGTCTCCCTGTAAAATGGGGGACTGTTTACCGACCACGTTTCATTATGTGTGTTGAAACAGATAACATCTTGAAATAGCTTGAAGTTCTCAGATATAAATGTTTAAAAATAAAGATGGCATTTTTCTAGAGTAGAGAAGAAAGAAAGGTAATTAAAATTAGTAGTAATTTGCATGTTGTTCTCATCTCTGGGCAGCTTGCTGTGATTTTTTTCTCTATAGCCCATCACTTATTTTCAAAATAATTACTCAAAAATAAAATTGGAGCAGGATTTGTTCCCTTATGAAATAGTTATATGTGAGAATTGTCCTCCATAAAATTATACTTCATTTGGAGATTGAAATGAGTCGCTTTTAAAAACAGTGAGAAAGAAAGAAAGGAAGGAGGGAAGGAGGGAAGGAGGGAAGGCAGAAAGGAGAGCGGGAGGAAAGGAAGGAAAGAAGGAAGGAAAAAAGCAAGGAAGAAACGAAGGGAGAGGAACAATACTACATCATGATTCTGATTATCTGTGAGTTAATGCTTAGAAGCTCAAATTGATTTTTCGAAGTCTTTCCTTTTTTTCTGCTCAATACCCTCATTATAGAAAATTGTATTAGTTAATTCTCTCTTTTCAGACCAGAAGAATCTATCATCAGAAGTAACTTTCTCTTCTCCAGTCCTTTTATTTAAAGGTTTATGGTTGCAGCGCTGCAGGAGTAAATAGAATCCAGCAGAATTATGAAGCAGGATCAGAAGGGAGAGGCTGAAGGAGACCACTGATGGAGATGGGTTAAAGAGAAGAGCTGAGCGAGTCGCAGAAGGAAGGATCTTCATCAGGCAATTAGAATGGCTCTCAAAATTGCTCCAAGAGATTTAGGTACCTAAACAGCCTCATGCGTAGTATCCAGGAAAAATTCATTGAATCAGAAATACTGTGGCTTGAATAGGCCTCATTTTCTTTATCTCATCTTACAGATGAGGACGTAGAGGCAGGACCAGCTACGTAATTTGTGGGGCCCAATGCAAAATGAAAATGTTGGGCCCCTTTTTCAAAAATTATTAGGCATTGCAAGGTGGTGACAGCAGAGCATTAAAGCGATCATAGGATGCCTCTGAGGGCCAGGCCCTGTGTGACTGCACAGGCTGCAAGCCCATGAAGCCAGTCCACAGAAGACGTAGACAGGTTAAATGATTTGTTGAAGGTGAATGATTTATTTAAGGTGATAAAACTGGGTAGGAGCCAAGCTCAGCTCCTAATTCCTTGTTTAGTTTTTGGTTTTTTTCCTCTGCATTCTATTATTTCTCCTTATTCACTTCATGTTCAGATTAGAATAGGATATATTTATTCATTTGTTCTTTAATTTAATAAGGATTTCGTGACCCCAGACTATGTTATAGGCTCTATATTAATAATTGAGGAAAGAATTATAAGACAATTCCTTTCCTTAACTACTACTTAATATTGTACAGAAGAAGGACTTCAGGGAAAAAAAGAACCATTTCTATAGAGGTTGTGGGGAAGGTGGAGCTCACGTATACTGTTAGTGAGAACTAAACAGGTATAATTTTCTGGAAGCCAACTTGACCATGAGAGACCAATGTCCTAAAATGAGCGGCCTGGAAATAACACGTCTTGGAATTTATCCTAAGGCAATAATAAGAAACGTGGGTAAAGTTATATGTACAGAGTTGTTCACAGTGATTTTTTTCTCATAAATGCCCAAGAATTTGGGTTTTGTTGGGCACATTTTGGTAGACCTATGCTGTTAACACATGGCCATTAAAAATGTGGTTTTAGAAGATTATTAATATGGGAAAATGTTTATAATACATAATTAGTGAAAAAGCAAGGTTTCAAATAGTACGTATAGCGTGATACTTTTTCTTTTTTGGTTAAAAAATATCTGTTTGTAACTAGGAAAGAACGGAAGGACACATACCCAAATGCTGGCAGTGATTAACTTTTTGTAATTAGTTTTTCTCTCTGTATTTAGTTGTATTTTCCAGTATTTCTTTTTTTTTTTTAAATTGAGATATAATTGACATATTACTTATACTAGTTTCAGGTCAATATTTCTTTATTGAGCATATTTTATTTTTATAGTAAACAAAATTTTACATTCTACCTACATTAAGCTATGAAGACCGATGTTTTCTTAAATGCATAGAGAAGAAAGGCAGCAATTCTACATTTTACCATTGGAAAAAATGAATTAAATTTTATCCATAAAAGCTCATGATAAACTAAACTAAACGTCCATCATAAACTTGGGTGAATTGAAATATTCCCTTTATAATTGAAAGAATTCTTACAGGTCACGTAATCTAATCTCCCAATGAAAGTAGAAACTGACTCTATAATAGTCCGATGTGCAATCTAAACTTACTGAATTTAGAGGTAGATTCTCTTTATTTATAAAAACCTGGATCTTAGCTAAATTATAACAAAAGAGAAGCCAATTTGGAATCAGAACACCAGTAATCTGTATCTATGCTGTGGATATTTCGGGGTAGCTGTGCATGGTAAAGGAAGGAGAGAGTGGGTTACTCAGTGGATGCTCCCTGAAAAATCCATCCAAATTGAATAGTAGGTTTTGGCCACTGTACTTTTTATTTAGAGTGTGCTCCGTGTCGCTGTTCACCAGAGCCTCTGTTTTTAATGTACAGATAAGAAAATAAGGAACACTTCACCCAGAGCACTCTCAAAGGGCCTGATCTCCCAGATTCTATTCATAAAAACATCTAGGACAAGGGCTTCATTCAGAACCTCACTCAGTAACTTATTTTTATATTTGCAATTCTATAGGTAACAAACCTGTTTTTATAATAGTTACATTTTGTGCAGTGAGAAGGCAACTTTCAAAACCCAGTATGAAATTAAAGAAACCAAACACACACACACACACAAATAATATGAATAGTCTGGTGCCATTTTCAAATCCCAATTTTATAAGAAAAAAATGGAAAAATGTCTAGAGGGTTATAAGAAAATATTAATAGTAATTATCTCTGGGGAAGAGCTTATAAAAAAATTTCAGAATGACAACGTGATTTCTAAGAGGACAGTTCCTTTAGAGAAGTACTGAATGTGGCAGACTGCTAGGAGTGATTGGACGAATCAAGGAGTATGTTGCCAGAAATCGGCTATTGCATTGAACTGGCCATTGCTTTACTCGAAAATCCCATTTTCTATCTTTTTTTTTTTTGCCTGTAAAAACTATCTAAATACTCTACAGTAGTGAATCTCAACTTTTTTTTTTTACTTTCAAATCATGTCGTGGATAATTGTTATACTTTTAGTGTCCATTGATGGGGTAAATATACATATATATATATAAATATGTATATGTTTTATATATAAATATATATACACATATATATATTCCTTGATCCCTGTTTGCTGTACCTGCTCTGTGGCCCAGATTTCCAAGACAAATGGTCTGTGAATTAATGTTGTACATCTTTTAGCGTTTGATACGTAAAGTTTGTTCAGTACACTGTGCAATGACAAAGATGGTAGTAAAATTACTTTTCCTTAAAAATGATAGCCACTAAATAAAAGCACAAAAACCTATGTTCTATAGGTTAGAATGTACTTTCTTATTCTAGAAAATATTCTGAAAATTTTAGTTCACTTCTTGTCTTCTGTGAATTCTTTGAAACCCACAATAATTCCTCTAGCATTCATTATAATCATCAACTTGACCAACTTTGTTATAATGCAGTTAGACTGAATTTGAGCTAAGAATTATATCTACATTAGTTTCCTCTCCCCTCAGTTTTCCCTGCCTATCTGCCCAAACACAAAAACAAAACAAACAACAACTAAACATCTTTCTTAGCATCATTGTATCTTTCTTCTCCTCTCGTCACTTCATAGTTGTCAGAGCTTATGATCCTTTTTGGCCTCAGTGTACTTTTACGTTTTCTCCCATCTCACCTCTTTCCCAGCTCCTCTTCGGCACCAGTCTAATCCTGAGGACTGCTAGTGAATTTTGCCAAATCCCTCTTTAAAGATATGGATCTAGAGAATAGAGAAGAAAAGAAATTTGCTTTGAAACCTCTTGCTTTTTTGTTTGGGGAAGGTTGTAGATCATGGTACAGTCATGTGCTGCATAATGGTGTTCTGGTCAATGACGGGCCGAGTATAGGATGGTGGTTCTATATGATTAGTACCATATAGCCTAGGTGTGTAGCAGGCTATACCATTTGGTTTGTGCAAATACTGTAGGGGAGGAAGAAATTTTCCTCTACACTTCTGGGTTCTTCTGGCTGATTTAAGAATTAAATTGACAGGAGACAGATTAACAGAAGAAAAACAAACAAAAGTTTAGTGACATGTGTACATGGGAGAAACCCAGGAAAACTGGGTACTCTCCAAAATGGCAGAAGCCCTCACCTTAAATACCATCCTCAGCTGAAGACAAAGGAGGATGTTGGGGGTGAGGAGAGTTAGGGACCTCAAAGGAAGGAAAGCGATTCACAGGTAGGTGAAAAGGAGCAACCATTTGGAAAAAAGCGTTTGACCACACAGAAACAGAAGAACACAGAGAAGAACCTAACAAACAGCCTTTTCTAGTTTCCTCTCTGTCTTCTGAGCTTTGTGTCTTTCTATTTCTTTTGTTTCTATTATTAAAAATAATCAGTCTAAAGTTATCCTCACATTAAAGAGACTCATTTTGAGGTAGCAAATTTTGTCCCCCTTCAGTACACTGTGTGATGTTCACACAGTGACGAAATCGCCTAATGATGCCTTTCTCAGCATGTATTCCCGTCTAGTGGATACAAGCCTATATACCCATTAAAATTAATGTTATTTTTCAACTTAAAAGAATTAACTCGAGGAGAAACTTTTCAGGGATAAATAATGCTCATGAAGTGGAAGGAAGATAGTAAGCAGAAAAGGGTCCTATGGAGGGATAAATTCTATCACTCAAAACAACTCCAGAGGGGCCGGCCCGGTGGCTCAGTGGCTAAGTTTGCACGTTCTGCTTCTGCAGCCGGGGGTTTGCCAGTTCAGATCCCAGGTGCGGACATGGCACCGCTTGGCAAGCCATGCTGTGGTAGGCATCCCACATAGAAAGTAGAGGAAGATGGGCATAGATGTTAGCTCAGGGCCAGCCTTCCTCAGCAAAAAGAGGAGGATTGGCAGCAGTTAGCTCAGGGTTAATCTTCCTCAAAACAAAACAAAATAAAACAAAACAAAAACTCCAGAACCTTGTGTTTATTTCAGATTTCGTCATTAATAGAAAGATTTGTAGAACTGAGTTGGTAAGAATTTTAACAAACAGTTGGCCTATCTGGCAGTGTTAACTAATAAGATAAGTAAAGACCATAATAAAAATAAAGTGAGAAAATGAAATATCGAAGATATAAATATTCAAAGAAATGATTCATTTTGCCTTATCCTTAGATGGGTAGGAATAAAGGAAGAGTCATCAAAAGGGAAAAGGAGGAAGAGGCATCAAGGACACTTGTTAGCATGTCATCTTGAGAAAGTGACATTGGGGAAAGATTTTATATTGACCCATGGTTGAAGTTGGAAGGAACTGGAGCAAAAGGGACAAATACATTTTTACTGTCTTTGTTATTTTCTGGATGTAATGCTACTTGATTATAGCAATCTCCTCCTGCTCCATCCCAAGAATATTCATTAACCCTAAATATTGTGGAGAAATTGCTTTTTCTTATAAAATGATTATGATTAAAATTCCTGCTAAATTTTACATACTGATAGTATAAGCTTCTGCGTAGCATCGCAAAATTCAGACTTTATTAACTTAGCAATTAAGAAAAATATTCAGGTACATAAAAATAAAAACATTGGTTCTGCAAAAAAGTTAAACAGAATTACCATATGATCCAGCAATTCCGCTTCTAGATGTATAATCAAAAGAATTGAAAGCAGGGACTCAAACAGATGCTTGTGCACCAATGTTCTTAGCAGCATTATTTGCAATAGTCAAAAGGAAATAGTCAAAGGAAATAACCCAAATGTCCATCAATGGATGAATGGATAAACAAAAGGTGGTATATACATACAATGGAATATTATTCAGCCTGAAAAGAGGAATGAAATTATGATACATGCTACAGTATGGGTGAACATTGATAACATAATGCTAAGTGAAATAAGCCAGACACAAAAGAACAAATACTATATGAGTCTACTAATATAAGGTACCTAGACTAGGCAAATTCACAGAGACAGGTAGTGTAATAGAGGTTACGAGGGACCAGAGGAGAAGGGAATGCAGAGTTACTTTTTAATGGATATAGAGTTTCTGGTTAGAATGATGGAAAAGTTGTGATGGCTGCACAACATGGCAAATGGACTTAACACCACTGAATGGTACGCTTAAAAATGGTTAAAATAGTAAATTTTATGTCATGTATATTTTACCACAATAAAAACATATTTAAAAAAGAAAAAAAGACACTAACAGTATTTAATCACCACAGAAGTTTTGAAAAATGCCATAGCCTTATACCAGAAATGGCTCTTGTTTTCAAGACGGCGGTATATTTTCTCTCTACATGTTTTTCAAAGTTTGAGATAATTTGTTCTTCAAATTTCTCATCAATCAAGGCCAGACTACTGAACACTCTGCAGGGGAAAAATATGTCATGCTATTAACCAAATAAAGCTAAACGGAGTCCTTAATAACCTAATGCTCATTTTTTTAATTCCTCACTGTGTAGTTTGCTGCCTTTTTCAAAAGTAAATGACTACAAACCCTTCAGCATTTCTCTGACCAGGTGTTCCCTGGGACACAGTGTGAGGAATACTGCTAACCAGTCACCTGCGTGGTGTAATTTGTGGATTGGCCCCCGCAATTGATTGATTCATTTATTCTCTTGTCATTCTTTCCTTATTTTATTCTTTCTGTCATTTTTGGATCAATTTAACACTTATTTATTGGGTACCAACATTGGGCCAATCAGTATGCAAGTGCCATTCAGTGACCCTGGTGAACTTCCTATGTCTAAATGTGAATAATCTGAAATAGCTTCTGTTTAGCATTCACAATTATCCCTGAGTCTATCCAATTAAGGTCTTCCGCAGCTTCACGTGGAACCATGTCACTTTATTATGCAAAAGAGATGGGAGAAAAGAAGCTTCTCAGTTGGGATTGGTCAGGGTCTAGGATGTGGAAGGAGGATCTTCACTTACTGTGCCAAGGACCTTTTCTCCCTTGCCCTAGAACGCTGGAGAGCTTGCTTTGTCTTCCAGCCACTCCCTAGGTTCATGCTATAGGACCGTCTCTACTTTTTTTTGCATGTCTACTTTTCATTTAAGTGGATGTGGGGTTTCCAGGTCAGAAACATGGGATACACTGTTCTTTAGGACTCCTCTCCCTCTGAATCTTGTTTTCCCAAGGGAAGAATCTCCTTGGCCTCCACGTGTCAGAGGCTTATTCATTTATTCATCAAAAATATACTGAGAATCCTCTGGTACCTGTATTTTGTCAGGCACTACGGAAACAAAAATGAATAAAATCTGCTTCTTGACTAGAAAAACTAGACACATACAAATCTCACAAAAATGCAGTGGGATAAGAGATGCACCATCAGCATCAGCTGAGTTATGGCAATTCCAAATATCTATTGAATGCTCATCATGTATCAAACACTCTTCTGAGTGCTTAACATGTATTCACTTGCTGCATATCCATAACAGACTTGTGAGGTAGTTACTCAGATTACCCCCATTTTATAGATAAAGGAACAGGTCCACAGTCACACAACTAATAAATGGCAGATCTGGGATTTGAATGCAGCAGTTTGACTTTAGAGTTGCTAGTGTTAATCACTCTTCTATGATGCTTCTCTAGTGTTGGTATAAGGCAGTAGAGGAGAGGCCTCTCCTGTGAAAATCACAATGGAAGTACCACTTGAGCTGGGTCTTGATGGATGACTCATATTTCATCCAGCGCTGTGTAGACGTGTGCATATATCAAGGTGGGCAGAGAGGGCAGTGGGGAAGGGACTGCTGCTCATACATACGGCTGTATAAGTCGTGCACAAGAATGCCCAGCTAAGGAAATGAGGGTGAGGCTGGAATCTATATCCACTTTGCTGGCTGAACTGTGTACCCTGGGGCAGGTCTGCAGCCACCTGGGAGAAAGGGTGCAAGTTGCATGAAGGTACTGTATATTGTTCTTTCCATCTGGTTTTCTGGGACAGATCAACTATAGATTAAAATTTAAACTAAAAAACTTGATTTAAAAGACTCCTTTTGTGCTTGTCTTCCAATTCTTGTCTCAGAACTCCAGCACTTCAGATACTGTCATCAATATTGCCTTCTTGTCATTACTGGGCCTGCCTGCCCTTCAAATTATCCCTATTCCAAAATTAATTTTTCCTCCTCCCTAACCATGAGAACATTTCCACATTTTTAAATACATCTGGGAACTCACTGGTTTCTTCATAGTTCACATTACGGTGTGAATGACTGATAATTCTCCTTAAAACTCTAAAAAGAGGTTGCTTATTAACAGAAGATGCAATTAATAGAGTTTCAGGCAGGGCGCACATATTTTTGGATAGAGGGAACAATTTGATACCTTGTGGGTAAAATTAAGAGGTCGAGGGGGCCAGCCCGGTTGTGCAGTGGTTAAGTGCGCATGTTCCGCTTTTGTGGCCTGGGGTTAGCCAGTTCCGATCCCAGGTGCGGACATGGCACCACTTGGCACACCATGCTGTGGTAGGCGTCCCACACATAAAGTGGAGGAAGATGGGCATGGATGTTAGCTCAGGGCCAGTCTTCCTCAGCAAAAAGAGGAGGATTGGCAGCAGATGTTAGCTCAGGGCTGATCTTCCTGAAAAAAAATTTAAAAAAGAAAAAGAGGTCTATTCACCTGTATTCTGTTTAGGTTCAAGATTTTAGGGAAGTGTTTACTCTTACTTGGCCTTTCCATACAACCGACCTAGAAATATACCACCAAGCGCATATTTTAGATCATTTCTTGCCCTTCCTTTGGGCCCATGGTCAGCTCTGTTTCTTTGCTCTTTTGGGAGTTATCCTGTTCCTCAGTTGACAGCTGTCTCTAGCTTATATCCTCATGGAATCCTTTTCCCAGATCCACCCCAGAAAGAGTCATCTCCAGCCCTACCCCAGTTCCATTTTGGGTAGTTTGAGCGAGACCAAGATATTTTTCTTGAACATTCGGCATGATGATCTGTCCCCAATCCATTAGCTAATATTATTTAATATAAACTCCACATTATGTAGGGGTGTTGCTGACAGCAAGCCCAGAAAACTTTCTGTTGGCTTTTTTTCTCTTAAGCTCTTTTTTAAAAAATGCAAATGCTCCAAGTGCGAATAGCACTTTTGACTAATTTACACTGAAGTGTTAGTGATTTTTTTTTTCTGATGGCCTTTTTTTCCTCAGGAGGAACTTAGGCAGGGAGGTTAGAGAATGGAGGAGGGAGGATATGGAATGGGAAAGGGAGGGAAAAGAGGCAATGAAAGGGAAGAGGAGGAAGAAGCATAATTGAAACTGATGATACTTAAAGACTTCATCATTTAGCCACTTCATAGTTTTTACTTTGGGGACAACATTTTAGAATCATATGTGGAGGAATGCATTAAATGCTTTTACTTTTTAACTGTTACTTCTAAGGAACCCTAGGAGGACTATTGCGAATCCCAAGTTTCAAACACAGAATTTTTTGAAGTATCGATCCAGACATTTCACGGTATTTATTACAGAGAGGCAAGCTTTCCTACTCTTGATAAATAAGAAACGAGCTTTCTATTCACATATCTCATGGACTCTATGAATTCTTTAAAGTTTGTGAAATAATAAAATCTTTCACTCAAAGTGTGACAATATTATATCATGCCTTGATATAAGAAACAGATTTCCTCTAAGCTATATAAAGAAAAGAAGGATCTCTTATAAAGAGACAAGATATCTCACAGAACTCAAGGGCAAGAATACCGCCAGATCTCCCAAGGGACTGGATCTGAGGGCTGAAAAGTCATCAGTGACCCGGCAACTCTTGGTATATTTTTCCTTTCCCTTAATTTCATCCCCTCCCCCACTGCACATTCACCATAGTCTTGAATTTTCCTATCTCTGTATTTCTACTCTCTTTATACAGAGCAGCTTTCTTCAGTTTTACATGCCACATGTGTGGGGGTTGCCAGATTCAGCAAATAAGAATATAAGATGCCTGTATTTTACCTGGCATCCCTAACATCATGCCTGGCCAATCCATTGCCCTCATTTCCTGGGTCTATCTGTCCCTACCAGAGCTAATTTACAGGAGTTTCCATGTCCTCATTCAAAATTCAGGAGGGAGAACCTAATTAGTTCAGCTTGGGACAGTGGCCAGCCCTAGTGGGTAAGGCAGTCACAGGGCCCATCTCTATAGGTGGGAAGCGTTGTTAGGAAAGGGGTAAGAGCTGATGAGTCAGTTCCAAATGATACCTACTAAATATAAATTTAAGCTATAAGTAAATCTTGCTATACATATAGAAGTCACTTTTGCAAATGTCTTGAGTTTATAGACCAAGTTTTGTTGGTCTTTGTATTTCCTGGTGTCTGGCATCTGGTACTTCATGTATTTGGGTGAATTGAGTTAAACAAGAAAAATTTCAAAAATCATTCTATTTTCAGGGCTGGCCCCGTGGCCGAGCGGTTAAGTTCGTGCGCTCTGCTGCAGGCGGCCCAGTGTTTCGTTGGTTCGAATCCTGGGCGCGGACATGGCACTGCTCATCAAACCATGCTGAGGCAGCGTCCCACGTGCCACGACTAGAAGGACCCACAACGAAGAATATACAACTATGTACCGGGGGGCTTTGGGGAGAAAAAGGAAAAAATAAAATCTTAAAAAAAAAATCATTCTATTTTCCTGTTAATTTGAGTATCTGAAAATGTGGATGGAGAACAGAACAACTATCCAAAAGTGGTGCTCTAAGTTACTAAGGCTTAGTTGCTTTTATGGGATAGTATAATAAAGGATCAAGCAGAGAATGATGTCAACTTAATGTAGACAAGAGTTGTTGAAAAGCTCAGTGATTTAAAAATAGTTTAAATATTTTCTCTTCAGCACATTTTACCAAATAGATATCTTTTAAAAGTACCTAAATTACCCCAAGAAGGTTAACATACTAGTCAATCACTAAGAGGGGAATTATTTTATTGAAATTTCAGATTAAGGGGCTGGCCTGGGAGGCATAGTGGTTAAGTTTATGCACTCTGCTTTGGTGGCCCAGGGTTCATTGGTTCAGATCCCGGGTGTGGACTGCACACTGCTTATCAAGCCATGCTGTGGCAGGCCTCCCACATATGAAAACACACAGGAAGGTGGACACAGATGTTAGCTCAGGGTCAATTTTCCTCAGCAAAAAGAGGAGGATTGGCAGATTGGCAGTGGATGTTAGCTCAGGGCTAGTCTTACTAAAAAAAATAAAAAATAAAAAAATTTTAGATTAAATGCTTTTTTCCTAATAAACAATAAAAAAAAAATCCTCTTTTTTTTTTTATGATCATTGCTCTGTTATTTTCTTTCTTCTCTTTTGACCACTCATAATACTCTCTACATGTTGACTTAATCCTATTTTTCAGGTTGCTTTATAAACAATGGTAGCTAGTGACTTTTAATTTATTACCTATCACTTATATGACGCTAACTAAGTATGGGATAAAATCCCATATCCTATGTTATCAACATCTATAGCACTGATGGCTAAAAGTCATGGTATCATCAATCCACTTGGGGTCATAATGTTATAGGAGGCAGAACATGGAGGGGAAGAAATTAAACCTGGATCACATGACCTGGGCTTGAAGACACCCTGCCTAGCTCTCCTTACTATCTACTGTGATGCCTTAGGCAAGTTTCATAATCTCTGTAAGTCTGGGTTTCTTTAAAGCAGGGATAAATATGTCTGCTCTGGGCACTTGCCAGTGTTGTTAATCAAATGAGATAATGCATGTGAAAGTGTTTGTAAACTATAAAACACTTCACAAGAACACGATTCTACTTATTGTTGCTGTTTGATAAAAGATACTTGTAAATCTCGTTAATATCTAACAAAAATGTGATTGTATATTGATGGTTACTGTGAGCTAGAGGTACAAGCTATAAAGATAGAAATATTCAGGGGCCGGCCTGGTGGTGCAGCGGTTTAGTGTGCACTTTTCGCTTCGGTGGCCTGGGGTTCACTGGCCTGGATCCCAGGTGTGGACATGGCACTACTTGGCAAGCCATGCTGTGGTAGGCATCCCACATATAAAGTAGAGGAAGATGGGCACGGATGTTAGCTCAGGACCAGTCTTCCTCAGCAAAAAGAGGAGGGAGGATTGGTGGCAGATGTTAGCTCAGGGCTAATCTTCCTAAAAAAAAAAAAAAAATTAAGATAGAAATATTCAGAGAAAAATAATCCTCCTGAAATGAATACTACTTTATGTACCATCTTTAAGGACAAAACCATTCTTATTGCTTATTGTTATTTTTTAATGCATATTTTTTTTTAGATTTTATTTTCCTTTTTCTCCCAAAGCCCCCCAGTACATAGTTGCATATTTTAGTTTTGGGTCCTTCTAGTTGTGGCATTTGGGATGCCACCTCAGCATGGCCTGATTAGCTGTGCCATGTCCGCGCCCAGGATCTGAACCAGCTAAACCTGGGGTCACTGAGCGGAGCAGGCGAACTTAACCACTTGGCCACGGGCTGGCCCCTAATGTATAATTTCAGATGAACAGAAAGTACACTAGGCTTGGGGAAATTATGAGCTATAATCAAAAGAAATATGGGTAACAAAGCCCTCATGGTTACCACATTGTTTGATTTCCATGCTATGCCACTGTCTCATCCCTTATCCTCATTTTGTTGGAATCCTCAGAGAGAGAGAACATAGCTTTTGGTGCACCCCCTTCCCCACACAGAGACTTTAGTATCAGTATCTATTCTCTTTTCATTTCATTTCCCTCCATAATGTTAAGCCTCACCATTTAGTAAAAAGGAGAAATAGTTCCTCCTCACAAAATGGTGGAAGACTTGTGGGAATGCAAATGTTTCTTTGTGCAGAAGCTTTCTTCTCGTAATGAATGTGGAACATATGGATCTTGTCTGTGGTGATTTTGAGGCCCTAACTTGGGCCTGGTACACATAGGTGGTCAATAAATGACAGTCGAATGGATAAGTTGATTGACTGTAGCTTGGCTGAATTATTATATTCTGAAGAAGACAGAGAAATATATTTTTGTTAATTAATTCCTTTAACTATATAAAAGTAATATTACAAAGACTTTGACCTTGAAATTGCCTATGGATGCAATTCCCCAATATAAAGTACTTGTGGAACAGAATAATACTATTAAATCAAAACACTTGTGACTTGCCTTATTTGGGAACCCTTGTAAATATCCATTTTGAATATTGATAAAGCAATGCCCATATCCTCTTTTATATTAATGATTTTATTATTTAAAATTTTAAAGTCAGTTGAATTCATGGCTAACCACGCTGAATTGAATTTCAAGTCTATGCTGTTAACTTGGAAATGATTAACATTTACAAAGGAAAAACAAGCAGGCTATTTCCAGGCAAGTTTTATGTTTACAAGTTGTAGAAAGATTGCTTATTTTAACCAGTGAGATTGATCTGGGGTGACGAACTTCTAAAATAAGATGGACTATGGCCAATTTGACCTAGAGACACAGAAAATGAGTTATGAAAACAATACACAGGCAGGATAGAATTGCATTGAGGCGCAGTTTTTAATATGGGATGTAAGCACTGGTTATTATTCTGTTTCTTTTGTTAGATTCATAGATTCTATAGTTGGAACATTTCAACTAGTGAAAATGTCAGGTTTGCTGACATACTCACTGTGGAGTCTATAATTGCTTGTCATTTCATGATGCTTTATTTGTTTCATGCTGTTGTTTACCATCACCATCCAGGCTTGTAGAATTCTGTCCCTTATTTACAATGCCAGTTTTCTGTCCTTATGCCTGAAAAAATTATCTCCATTTCGTTGCTTTCCTTTGTGACTCGTATCTTGCTTAGGTCCCAAGTTTCTGCCTAACTGGTTAGAGGAATACTTCTGGGCTGGCCACTGTAATTTGTTTAATCGGGGCCAGGTCATGGGAACAGAGCAATGATTCTGAGAATGATTTTCCCTCTGCTGAGGTCTGGCCACCCCAGAGAATAGACTTAACGTTATGGGAGCCACAGCATCCTGTCTCAAAGCAGGGGACATGTAGCCCTGAGAAATCATTCTGGGAAAGAAATCTGGAAATTAACCTGAAAATAGGGGATGCTGGAGGGTAGACTGGAACAAAATATCTGCTATGCTTGAATGGCAGTTGCAATGGTCATATACTTTAGCTCAATTGTCTTGCGTTAGTTAAAATGAACGCAATATATTTTTTGCTTCTCCTTCATAAGTAATCACATTCGCATATCGCTCAAATTTTTCCACCAAAACTTTTTCTGTAAAATCTTACTAAATTCAGTTTTGGATTACAATTAATAATTTATTTATCAAAACAATAGTTCTCTAGCAGAGAAATAGATACAAGATTAAAAATAAAAAACCCAACCAATCTTACATTATAATAAAGGGAACATTTTGGCATTCTCCAAAGATGTCTCTGAGTATTGAAAATGAAGACAAAATATTAGAACAATGGTACAATAACATAATAGCTCTATCTTCGTGTTTACTCACATATACGATAGACTTAATAATTGCATAAATGTCTTTTGCTTCCCATTCTTCAACATGCCACTGAGGTTATGTAAAATTGTATCTAAGAACCACTTTTGTCCCATTTGAAGCAGAAAAAAAAGGCCCATAGAAGGTAATTAAAGTTTCCTTTTTTTCCCACAAACTTTTTTCTTAAAGAATGACTTTCTTACCCCCAAAGGATTAGAGGGACAGTAAAGGTTAATTACTTGAAATGGACTATGTGGAGCACGCAAATAAAACAAAACTGTGAGGTATGGTTCTTTGGATATTACAATTTTAAATATGCTTGCTCATATTCAGTTCAAAATACTAATATAAACCTTGCTATATGCACAGGATTCCTAATGACTGACTTTTGACTGTTGCAAATCCAGCTAGAACATAATATTTGGAAAATCTGGTCTTTATTGGGCAATACAGTCAAGGGTGGGGGTTGGTGTGGTAAGAAATGAAGTTCTCATAACATTCTCATAAAAGTTCAGTGGCCAGAGGAAAAAAAATAAATCTTTCACGTCCTTATCATGTTTGTGCAACCTTTAAAAAAAATACTACTCTAAAAATTGTGCAATAGAGAGTAGTCATAGTTAGAGCATATAAGATTGCAATCATGGGACACAGATGTCATTTAATTATGTACTGATTTACCTGTTCAGACATGTCTTTGCTGTCCCTGGGTATTCATCTGAAGTTCAGGTACAATTACAATTAAGATTTTAATTGTATTTTCACCAATTTAATTGGTTATATACATATACATTTATCTATTTATTTATTACATAATATTATATACTTATATAGTATTAATAATATAATATTTATATATTATATATAATAAATGTATTTCTTTACTTATTATTTATCTATATAGTATTTGTATAATTACTTCCCTTTGGTAAAAAGAGAAGAATACGATTTGTTTTGGAGTTAGAAACATGAGTACAAAACAAATGACATTTTCTAAGATCATGCTTTCAAGTGTTTATTTTTAGCTGAAAAAAGAAATAAACTTTGCCAGTAAAATCCTTTCTTCCCACTAGTGCTGAAACCTAAAATATATTAGGTGGTCAATTTTTATCAGAAATATAGGCATGCCAAGGGTTGCACCTAAACTGTTAGGCAGAATTTAGAATATGATAAACTTATTGAGACATTATCCAAATCTTTTTGCCCTCATTGGGTAATCTTTCAAGGAAGACAAATATATATAATATGCCCTCTTCTTTCAACTCTTACTGAACTTATTAACTTATTTCAACTCTTACTGAATTTATTAAGGTTCCTAATATTGGAGTACTTATAGTACACAAAGAAAGTAGATAAGATAATTGAATAGGACCTCAGTTTTGCAGAAACAACCAGAATTTAAGATAAGGGTAGAGAAACTTCTAGGAGCCTTCTTTCTTTCTGACTAAACCTACCACACCCAACAGAAGAGGACAGAGTTCAATGGGTAAATAAGCACAGGCTTCCTTTAAAGTAGTGGCTCACAGATTGTTTTCAAAGACACTAGCCTACAAAATGCCTTATACTCCAATCCCTTCTTCCGCATAGTGAGCGCTTTTCTGAGGTTTACTTAAGTGGTTCATAAGCCAGTCCCTTCCTAACTTAATACCTTTGAAAGCTAACAACAATTTAGTGCTCCAAGAATATGGATGCTCTTAGGAATTGTGATAAGATAGTGCTTAAATGTAAGAACAGGGGAAAATACAAATCTTTAAAGCTTTTCTGCATACAAAGGGGAAAAATCATATAGGAATAGTTATGTTTAAGAAAAAAATGAGTTCATGATGCTAATGTGCAGGTAACCTAGGACCATAGATCCTACTGGTTCCAAGTTGTTGATGGTTGGAAGACGGAATCAAGTGTTTTAAACCACCAGGCGTTCTTACCTGCAACTCCTTCCCAAATGGTGAATTTGTTTTAAGGGATCATAATCCTTTGTTTCAGAAGGATTCATATTTCATGAGTTAGGTATTTGTAAATTAAGTTAATGGTATTTCTTTCAGTTGAGTATTTGTAAATGAACTACCCACCATTACCCTTGGGGAACCCCATTGATAAAGTCACCCCAAAATAGACCCCTAAGTCTGCTGAATTCTTTGGGGGGCTACACGCCTTTCAGAAGAGATTTTGATTATATGACCTGGCTCTGCTTCCTCTAGCTGAGTCTGAGACAGGCACTGGAAAGATGTTCCTGGGGAGAGAAAAGAGATCAAAAAGGAAGCTTTTGGCCAGAGAAGATTAAGTGGATTCTGCGAACATGCGAGCAGACCGGGGTCTAAAGAGAGAGTTCACTAAGAGATTCTCTGAGAAAAGGCATGTCAGTCAGCAAACTCTAGGTTCTTGGATGAACATCCCATGTCGACATTCATAGTTTTCCTTCCTTTATTATAATCCCTTAGAGCTTTTTCAAGCCTTAGTAAAATATCCTAAAATACGTTAACTGCGTTTTCCAAATTCAAGGTGGGGGTGGGGAAGGGCGGAATCAATTTCTGTGGTTTGGGCGTAATCTGTGTCAACACTTTGGGGAAGCTAAGGAGTCTGGAGCGCTGCTGCCAGGGGTGACCAGTGGAGAAATCTGAAGCATCAGCCCAGAGGGAATCAACACAGAACACACAGGATGGATTTGTGAAACGTGTGAGAACTTACTGAGTATCTTCATAAAGTCAGGAGAGGGACTGAACTGCCGGTATTCCCTTGGAGAGAGCCTCTGATCCTTCTTATTTAGAAATTAAGAGAGAAGTGACATTAGAAGGCTAGACAAGTTGTGTTATATAATTCATGTTGTAAGAATATAAGACATGAAATCCTATGCCACACTGATGTGCTAGTATCTGGCAGTGACGTAACAAGATCGTGTCAGCCAATTCCAGAACAACTTGGAGCGTCACGAGAGGAAGCTTTAAATATAAAAGTCAATTACTTCTCCACTAAATATGACACCTTTACTATTGTGTAAGGACATATAGAAAAAGTGCATAGTCATGCAGAAAGAAGAACTTTAAATGCACATTAATTAAAAAATATAAAAGGTCTACTATTCACTCATTATGGCAGGAAATGCAAAAAATTTAGAAAACACATCCCTGCCCTTGAGAGGTTTACGATTATAAAGTCTAGTTTGCATTACAATAGGGAGACACATATGAGAGACCAAACAAAGTGTGTGCAGAAATCCATAGCTTTCTTCCCCCACAGGGCACACCTCTCTGGACAATAATGACTGGAAGGCATAGAATGTGGTAGCTACTCTCAGACCAGATTTGGGAAGAGGGAGTAGACAGAGCAGTGGTAGTCCTACAGAAGAAATGCCTACATATCAGTGGGATGCACCTGGGCCTTTTGGGCCCAGGGAGGGAGATGGAGCAGCGCATTAAGAGAGGGCCTATGTGTACAGAAGCCCAGAGCAAAAGTTCCAGAGCTACACTACCTGAGTTCTAACTTAGGCAAGTTAATTCACCAATCCACTCTTTTTCTCAAGAGATCACCTTATTTTCAATTACAAGAATCAATTTAGATGAGTCACAAAAGAGGCATTTTTAAAACTTGATTTGAATATTTCTACGTAGGCTTAGATGAGGTCTTATGTGATGATTCTGGATAGCAGTTGATTTCTGCCTGTTCTGGATTTATTTTGGAAGTAAAAATTAATCTTAGTCGAGAGTAATGGAACTATGTCAAAGTGGATTCCTTCCCCTATAATTGAGGTTAGGTTTGTTACATTCTAAATCTAGGGTACAGATGGGGCATCTTAAAGATGATTAGCTGCAAATATGTTGGTTATAGACTAATAGTGTCATTAGAAGAGTTGCTGTAGTCAACAAGGTTTTTCTGCGACAGCCTACTGCCAGGTGACTTGGCAGTCTCACAGAGTGAAGGAGACAATGATTGAAGAAGACCCGACAGATGTTTCTTTGCTGACTGGTCTAATATATAAACTATGCTATCTCGTTCGTTGAGAGGCTCTATAGAAACACAACCGTGTAACAATACCCCAACAGCAGTATTCTGTAAAACTAAATGAATTCCCTTGCGATCCTAAACTTTCTTTAAACATGATGTTTTATTAAAAATTATAGCATTTACATTACATTTAATTTCCTTCTTTTAAAAAGAAAAGGTGTTATGGTGGTAAAACCATTCTGTGCTACATTGACTTTGTCTAACAATGGTCAGTTTTTTCTGTATATCCAGTATTTCTCTGAGCAGGTATTAAAATATGAACTGAAGTCCAGGAAAAAAAAAGCTAGGAAAAAGGAGGGCAATAATACAGTCAGAAACAAACTAACTGTACTACAGGGGCTGCTTGTAGAAAGGGCACATCTAAAAAAGGATGCTGCAATACTTTTTTTTTTATCTTTTTTTAAATTAAGGTTATAAAAGTTAACATCCTTGTGAAATTACAGTTGTACATTATTATTAGTCATGTTGTAGGTACACCACTTCACCCCTAGTGCCCTCCCCCCACCCCCCTTTCCCCTGGCAACCTCCGATCAGTTCTCTTTGTCCATATGTTAACTACCACCTATGAGTGGAGTCGTACAGATTTCGTCTTTCGCTGTCTGGCTTATTTCACTCAACATAATACTCTCAAGGTCTATCCATGTTGTTGTGAATGGGACGACTTTGTCCTTTTTTATGGCTGAGTAGTATTCCATTGTATATATATATATACTACAACTTCTTTATCCAATCATCAGTTGCTGGGCACTTAGGTTGGTTCCATGACTTAGCTATTGTGAATAATGCTGCAATCAAGATAGGGGTGCATGGAACTTCTGGAATTGCTGATTTCAGGTTCTTAGGATATATACCCAGTAGTGGGATGGCTGGGTCATAAGGTATTTCTATTCTTAACTTTTTGAGGAATCTCCATACTGTTTTCCATAGTGGCTGCACCAGTTTGCATTCCCACCAACGGTGTATGAGGGTTCCCTTTTCTCCACAGCCTCTCCAACATTTGTCACTCTTGGTTTTGGATATTTTTGCCATTCTAACAGGTGTAAGGTGATATCTTAGTGTAGTTTTGATTTGCATTTCCCTGATGATTAGTGATGATGAGCATCTTTTCATGTGTCTATTGGCCATCCGTATATCTTCTTTGGAGAAATGTCTGTTCATGTCCCCTGCCCATTTTGTAATTGGGTTATTTGATTTTTTATTGTTGAGTCGTGTGAGTTCTTTGTATATTATGGAGATTAACCCTTTGTCGGATAAATAACTTGTGAATATTTTTTCCCAATTAGTGGGCTGTTTTTTTGTTTCAATCCTGTTTTCTCTTGCCTTGAAGAAGCTCTTTAGCCTGATGAAGTCCCATTTGTTTATTCTTTCTATTGTTTCCCTCATGTGAGGGGTTATGGTGTCCGAAAAGATTCTTTTGAAGCTGATGTCAAAGAGTGTACTGCCGATATTCTCTTCTAGGAGACTTATTGTTTCAGGCCTAATCTTTAGGTCTTTGATCCATTTTGAGTTTATTTTAGTAAACGGTGAAAAAGAATGGTTGATTTTCATTCTTGTACATGTGGCTGTCCAGTTTTCCCAGCACGATTTGTTGAAGAGACTTTCTTTCCTCCATTGTAGGCCCTCAGCTCTTTTGTCAAAGATTAGCTGTCCATAGACGTGTGGTTTTATTTCTGGGCTTTCAATTCTGTTCCATTGATCTGTGCACCTGTTTTTGTACCAGTATCATGCTGTTTTGATTACTGTGGCTTTGTAGTATGTTTTGAAGTCAGGGATTGTGATGCCTCCAGCTTTGTTCTTCTTTCTCAGGATTGCTTTAGCAATTTGGGGTCTTTTGTTGCCCCATATGAATTTTTGGATTCTTTGTTCAATTTCTGTAAAGAATGACAATGGAATTCTGATTGGGATAGCATTGAATCTGTAGATTGCTTTAGGTAGTATGGACATTTTAACTATGTTTATTCTTCCAATCCAGGTGCATGGAATGTCTTTCCATCTCTTTATGTCGTCGTCAATTTCTTTCAAGAAGGTCTTGTAGTTTTCGTTGTATAGATCTTTCACTTCCTTGGTTAAATTTATCCCAAGGTATTTTATTCTTTTTGTTGCGATCGTGAATGGGATTGAGTTCTTGAGATCTTTTTCTGTTAGTTCATTGTTAGCATATAGAAATGCTACTGATTTATGTATGTTGATTTTATACCCTGCAACTTTGCTGTAGTTGTTGATTGTTTCTAATAGTTTTTCTATGGATTCTTTGGGGTTTGCTATATATAAGATCATGTTGTCTGCAAACAGCAAGAGTTTTACTTCTTCGTTGCCTATTTGGATTCCTTTTATTTCTTTTTCCTGCCGAATAGCTCTGGCCAACACCTCCAGTACTATGTTGAATAAGAGTGGTGAAAGTGGGCACTCTTGTCTTGTTCCTGTTCCGAGAGGGATGGGTTTCAGTTTTTGTCCATTGAGTATGATGTTGGCTGTGGGTTTGTCATATATGGCCTTTATTATGTTGAGGTACTTTCGTTCTATACCTATTTTATTGAGGGTTTTTATCATAAATGGATGTTGGATCTTGTCGAATGCTTTCTCTGCATCTATTGAGATGATCATGTGGTTTTTGTTTCTCATATTGTTAATGTAGTGAATCACGTTGATTGACTTGCGGATGTTGAACCATCCCTGTGTCCCTGGTATAAATCCCACTTAATCATAGTGTATAATCTTTTTGATATATTGCTGTATTCGGTTTGCCAAAATTTGGTTGAGGATTTTTGCATCTATGTTCATCAGTGATATCGGCCTGTAGTTTTCCTTCTTTGTGTTGTCCTTGTCAGGTTTGGGGATCAGGGTGATGTTGGCTTCATAGAATGTATTAGGGAGTGCTCCATCTTCCTCTATTTTCTGGAACAGTTTGAGAAGGATAGGTATTACATCTTCTTTGAATGTTTGGTAGAACTCTCCAGAGAAGCCGTCTGGTCCTGGACTTTCATTTTTGGGGAGGTTTTTGATTACTGTTTCTATTTCTTTACTTGTGATTGGTCTATTCAGATTCTCTATTTTTTCCTGATTCAGTTTGGGTAGGTTGTATGAGGCTAGGAATTTATCCATTTTTTCTGGGTTGTTCAATTTGTTGGCATATAGTTTTTCATAGTATTCTCTTATGATCCTTTGTATTTCTTCGGTATCTGTTGTGATTTCTCCTCTCTCATTTCTAATTTTATTTATTTGAGACTTCTCTCTTTTTTTTCAGTGCGTCTGGCTAAGGGTTTATCAATTTTGTTGATTTTTTCAAAGAACCAACTCTTTGTTTCATTGATCCTTTCTACTGTCTTTTTTGTTTCAATATCATTTATTTCTGCTCTAATTCTTATTATTTCGCTCCTTCTACTGACTTTGGGCTTTGTTTGTTCTTCTTTTTCTAATTCCGTTAGGTATCATTTGAGGTTGTTTATGTACGATTTTTCTTGCTTACTGAGGTGAGCCCGTATTGCAATGAATTTCCCTCTTAGGACTGCCTTTGCTGCGTCCCAAATAATTTGGTACAGTGTGTTTTCATTTTCCTTTGTCTCCCGATAATATTTGATTTCTTCAATAATCCATTGTTTGTTCAGTAGCATGTTGTTTAGTCTCCACATTTTTGGCCCTTTCCCAGCTTTATTCTTGTAGTTGATTTCTAGTTTCATAGCATTGTGATCAGAAAAGATGCTTGATATTATTTCAACCCTCTTGAACTTATTGATGCTTGCTTTGTTTCCCAAGATATGGTCTATCCTTGAGAATGTTCCATGCATGCTTGAGAAGAATGTGTAACCTGCTATTTTTGGATGAAGTGTCCTATATATATCTATTAGGTCCATCTGATCTAATTTTTCATTTAATTCTGTAATTTCCTTGTTGATTTTCTGTCTGGATGATCTGTCCATTGGTGTTAATGGGGTGTTGAGGTCCCCTACTATTATTGTATTGTTGTTGATGTCTCCTTTTAGTTTTGTTACTAGTTTCTTTACAAATTTTGGTGCTCCTGTGTTAGGTGCGTATATATTTATAACTGTTATGTCATCTTGGTGGAGAGTCCCTTTTATCATTATATACTGCCCCTCTTTGTCTTTCTTTATCTGTTTTGCTTTGAAGTCTACTTTGTCTGATATAAGTATGGCAACACTTGCTTTCTTTTGTTCATTATTGGCTTGGAGTACTGTCTTCCATCCCTTCACTCTGAGTCTGTGTTTGTCTTTGGGGCTGAGGTGTGTTTCCTGGAGGCAGCATATTGTTGGATCTTGTTCTTTGATCCATCCTGCCACTCTGTGCCTTTTGATTGGAGAGTTCAATCCATTCACGTTTAGTGTGATTATTGAAATGTGGGGGCCTACTGTTGCAATTTTATCACTTGTTTTCCGGTTATTTTGCATTTTGTCCTGATGGAGAGCTGTTACTTTGTGTTATTGTCCTTCTGCTTATCTCCTTTGTTCTGGATTTTGTAACCCCTTTCCTTTTTTTGATTTTTCAGGAATGAGTTTCTTCCTGAGCAATTCTTGAAGAGGAGGTTTTGTGGTGATGAACTCCCTTAACTTTTGTTTATCTGGGAAAGTTTTTATTTCTCCATTGTATTTGAAGGATATTTTTGCTGGGTAGAGTATTCTTGGCTGCAGGTTTTTGTCCTTCAGAGTTTTGAATATTTCATTCCAATCTCTTCTAGCCTGTAAGGTCTCTCCTGAGAAATCTGCTGATAGCCTTATGGGGTTTCCTTTGTAAGTCATTTTCTTCTGCCTGGCTGCCCTTAGTATTTTCTCTTTGTTGTTGACTTTTTGCTAGTTTCACTACTATATGTCTTGGGGTTGGTCTTCTTGCGTTAATAAAGTTTGGAGATCTATTGGCTTCTGTGACGTGAAGTTCCATCTCTCTTCCCAAGTTTGGAAAGTTCTCAGCTATTATTTCTTTGAACAGGCCTTCTGCCCCCTTCTCCTTCTCTTCTCCCTCTGGTATACCTGTAATCCTTATGTTGCATCTCCGAATTGAGTCAGATAATTCTCAGAGAGTTTCTTCATTTCTTTTTAGTCTTAATTCTCTCTCCTCCTCTGCCTGCAGCATTTCTATATTCCTATCCTCCAAATTGCTAATTCTGTCCTCCATATTATCGACCCTACTGTTCAGAGAGTCCAGATTTTTCTTACTCTCCTCCATTGTGTTCTTCATCTCCAGTATTTCTAATTGGTTCTTCTTTATAGTGTCAAGCTCTTTTGTGACATAGCTCCTGAACTCATTGAGTTGTCTATCTGAATTCTCTTTTAGGTCGTTGAGTTATTTCATAATGGCAGTTTTGAAATCATTGTCATTTAGGTTATAGATTTCATTGTCTTTGGGATTTTTTTTCCTTCTGTTCTGGAGATTTAACATATTTTTTCATACTGCTTAATGGCGTGGATTTGTGCCTCCGCATAGAGATAGAGTTTAGTCGCTGCTTCCACTTGTTGCGACTGGTGTGTGTGTGGGGGCAGCTGTTTAGACTGCCCCAACCAGGAACCCTGTCGCTGTTACTGACCGGGCCTGGACCCCTCCTCATAGTCACAGTGGTCCTGTGGGGTCCCTCGTCAGTTGTGGGGGCAATTGCAAGGGGGCCTCAGGCTGCTGGTGCCTACTGCTGCAGCCCACCTAGACATGCTCCCTCCTTGTGGTCTGGAACAGTGTTGTGGGCTTTCCCATCAGCCAGGAGCAGGATCACCTATAATCTCCGATTTGTCCCTAACAGAGCCCACCAGATCACACTTGTCCACTATAGGTCCCAGCAGAGCTATGGGTATCTTCTGCAGTCTGTCATTCCTCACCTGTGCTGCTTTTGCCCCAGGGCCTTCCCACCTTGAGATTGCCAGTCGGGACCTCTCAACTAGTGCTGTGCAGAGGCTTTCACTGAGGCTGCTGTAAGAACCTGGAGATCCCCCCTGGGCTATGTAGCTGTTTCACCAGAGCTCTACTCTGCCCCACTTCACTCTCATGGGATCTCTGGGAGCCCCTTGCCTCGTCTGGGACATGGCCAGAGTCCGTGGGCCCGGCGGTGGCTTGTAAGCTGCTGCCTTGTGGGGAATTCTGCTCTAGGGAGCTTCCTGGTGTTCCGAATGCTGGGTGGGGCCTCCCTGCCAATGGCGAGCAGAGGCCCTCCCTGCTGGGGGGGTGTGGGACCCGTTGGAGCTCCACCCAGTCCCCAAACACGTCCACGGGAAGTCCGGGCACCCCCTGCACTGACCCGTGTGCAGGAGACCATGAGCCCAGCAGCAGCGTGTGGCCTGGAGCCACCCTGGGGGATCTGCCCACCGGGAGCTTCCCTTTGTCCTGGATTCTGGGCGTGGCCTCCTTGCTAATGGCGAGCAGAGGCTTTCCCTGCTGGGGATGTGTGGGACCCTGAAGCCTTCCCCCATGCCACAGAGCCAGGCGCTGGAGCTCCAACCGTGTCCCCAAGCACATCTACAGGAAGTCCGGGTGCCCCCTGCACCGAGCTGTGTGCCGGAGACCATGAGCTCAGTGGCGGCTTGTGGTCTGGTGCCGTGCCGGGCCCGCCAGGAGCTTCTCTTTGTTCTGGCTTCTGGGCGGAGCCTCCCTGCTAATGGCGAGTGGAGGCTTTCCCTGCTGGTGGGTGCGGGACCCTGGGGATTTCCCCCTGGGCTTAGGTGTGATCACGGGGGGCTTGGGTAGGGGTGTTGTCATCTGGTTCCACTCTCGCTTCTCTGGTGAGTGCACACTCCTGCCCTTGGTGTGTGGCAATGCTATGGGGTGTCCGCTGGAAGAGAGCCTCCTGCAGGAACTAGGCTGTCTGGGGGTTGGGGGTTGGGGGTCAGAGAGTTTTCACCTATTTCCACCTCCTCCCGGGGGGAAGTCCGTCTGCCTTCCGATGTGTAGTAGCATGAGACTTTTAGGCGTCTTGAGATGCTATCTGGATATCCTTTGTTAATCGGTGAATTAACAATTAGTTGTAGATTCGACGAGGGAGAGACAAAGAAGACCTCTCACTCCGCCATCTTGGTCCCACCCCCCACTCCAATACTTTTTTAAAAGTATAATTCTCGTACTTATATTTGGACTATTGCCGGTTAGTTTCAGGTACTGTACAAATATTCAACCTGTCATTGTTCAAACTTTCTTGAAGATAACACTAACTATCCTTAGTTTTATAGAAGGATAATATAAACCAAAGATTGAGAAAATAGTCATTATAAAATAACAAAAATAAACAAAGCCAGAATTCCTCACTCTTGATTTCTGCTGTAGCCAATAAGACACTCTCTCATTCGAAAAAGTTCCAGCTGTCTCAAATCTTCACTCTAGACTCTTAATTGGGAGAAGTCTCTCAGAAAGCAGTTACCTTTGGCATTACGCATTTATCATGGGTAGGGTAAAAATCTGCTTTCACATTCTGCCCCTTTTATTTGAGATTGGCATGTGAGACATTGCAAAATCCAGAAATTTGCCAAGATGGTAGTTCAGACACCTGGTCTCATTTGAAGTGTCTTTCTTTCTCATCCTCTATATTCAAAACCTCTTAATTTCCATTTCTTCTTTGAGTCTGTTAGAATGAAGAAATTTGTCTGCTGAGAAGATTCTCCCTCATATGGAATGATCACATCCAGAGTCAACCTGAGATCACATGGTTGGGGATGCTTAAACCCATGCTCAAGCCACATGGTGTCAAAATTAGGCGCTCCGCAATTTCCTCTTGCCTCAGTCCCAATGCTGAATGGTCTTGGAGCAGCAGATTCCTTACACTGGCAGCTAATCAGTGAAGTTAGAGTCACCTTGGTGCCCAGTGCACACAACATAATCATCTTGCTAATTTAGTCTCACAGCTGGCTGAGAAACAAGGCAAAGACACCAAGATCTGTTACACTCCCTCATGTCTCAAAGGCCTAGGTGCTGAGGCTCTTTCTCCTTAGTTGGATGTTTTCTTGGCTTGGGAAAGGAAATTGTGTCAATGGAGTACATTTGTGGCAGTCTGCGTCCTGTGGCTCTACTTATCCTTGCTAAAACCCACCTGCTTGGCACATTTATTTACAAGACTAACATTGGTGAGTCCGGCACACCTTTGCAAGGCTCATGGTCCCTGTACCATTTCTCTGTGGTCCAAGAGGTGTTTGCTGGAAGCTGCACTTAAGTAGAGCCTCCTCAGCCTCTGACTCTTATAGAAACAGTCACTCATCTCTGGACAAAGCTGCCATTAATTGCAGTCACCAAGCTGCATGACCCAAAACTCAAAGCTTCACTCTCAGGGCATAGCAGCTAAAGCCATCTGCCCATCTGTTAATCCAGCTTGGGTAATATAAGCCTCTACAAGCCACTGAGGTCAAAATGTCCTGCCCATACACTAAAGTATAGAGCCCTAAGCCATCTGTCCTGACCCATTAAAAGCCACTCTTGTGTATATACTTTTTTCTCCCCGCTAATTCCCCTTTTTTTGTTTTATTTCTCAATGTTAGCAGCCAATTCATCAAATTTGGGGGTCTTTGTGAAAGTCCACCAAAATAGTGCCTTTCTTCCTCTTCTGGATTTTGAGTAAACTGAGAAATAAAGTGAAAGAATAAGACAGATGGAACGTCCAAACATGACCATTATTACCAATAAAATCTTAATTTGAAACTAAATGGACTTCTTCATACTGAATCCTGCAACAAAAGTCACCGCAATGCTGGCCCCCACATGGAGTGTTTTAATTTGCCACGTTTAATGGAGATGAAGAGAAGGCAGTGGTACTAGCTCTCCTCAGAAGTGTCAGGTTAGCCCTATCATGCTGTACTATTTCACAATTCAAAGAAACTTCGTTTTCTCCGGTAATCTGGAATTCAGCAGGAAGACAACAGTACTCCTTGTCTAGAATGAGAAAGAAATCCATGGAATCTGTCCTTTACCTTTCTTATGAAATTTAGGGTGTAACAACTGCCTTCTGTTAATTACAGAAGCTTTGCTTCATTTTTCCAGAAACACTGGTTCGGTCTGTTCTAACTCAGCAGCCAATCAGCTGAGCTATTACCAGTAAACATGGGCCTTGTTTTGCTCTGGATCTGCTTAGACTTCTGGAGGCTGTTGAGCGGTATTTCAGCCAGGAAGATTTGGTTTTTGTTGTTGCTATTTTTGGATAGTTGCTGTTGGTAGTGTTGTGTGTGTATGTGGGTAGTGCAGTGAAGAGGGAAGAGTTTTTTGGGAAATAGCCTTTTTTAAAAAATAGTGAAAACAGGGCTACTGTCATGGAAATGTGCCTTGGGCCAGCAAACAGGTGAGATAAAATTAAATGCACTGGCTGAAGGTTTATGGGGAAACAAGGAAACAATAAGAATGTTGGAGGAAAATAATACTCTGAAGTAGAAGAATGGATATGGGAAAACAAATCTCTAACTCTGAAAATTTGTACTTTGCTAAGAAAATGCGACCTAATCTTTTCCAAATAGAGAGAAAAGGAACTAAGAAAGAGCAGAGATTTACAAGTATGGTATCACATTTAAGACAAAGTCTGCAAACAAAAGGGCAATAAAAGCACTGTTCACCTTACATGAATGCAGAATTAGGGTTTTTTTTTTTCCCCACAGTGAATGCCCTAAGGGATTTTGTACAACTGTGTAATTTAAAAAGACAGCTACTTTCTTTTACTCGCAAAAAAATTCTGGTAGAGGTTTCAAAGCTTATTATTATTTTTATTTTCAGTGAATAAAAACTTTTCTATCCAGATGTAAGCCTTTATCTTAAGTGAAGTCACAGTAATTCACAATCAATAATTATGCCTAATAATAGAAAAACGTGGTTAAACTAAACGCAGTTAATTTGTAATATGTTCTTCTAAAAAGCTATCCTTTGACGTTGATTTTAGAATTAAAGTAGAATTATAGAGGAAAAGCAAAGAAGAAATAAATTTTCCAAGTTGAAACTCACCCAAAATTTTCACCTTCATTGATAATTTTACAAAAAACTACTTTTAGGAAATTATTGGCAATTTAAATTAATGTTTGAATTTGTAGGAATTCATTCATTATGCAGTTAAACATTTTTGACTTTTCAAAAAACTTGATCAATACAAAGTCTGAATTGTCTGTGGAAAATAAATGATATGCAATTGAAATTCATAGATTATCGAAAGTGAAAATTTAAGTTTTCTTCTCTGTAATATCTTTTTAAAAACTAATAAACAGAAAAAACTCAATTATAACACCTTATTTCTTACTCTATAGGGTTGTAATAAAATTGAGAGATAATATAGCTTTAACCTAAGTGTTTTCCTCAGATTGATAAGGTTTTACCAAAAGAAAGAAAAAATTCGTGGTTAAATAAATTAGTAAAACTCTAGATTGAGTAAAATTAAACAGGTCTTTCTCTTTAAAATATTGCAGAGATTGCAATATGCTAATAAGCATTAAATGAATATCCCAGAGGTAAACATATTTCTCAATGAGTTTTATTTGATTACAGAATATATATTCTCAGAATCTCTCTCAAGTCTAGCACCATGCACACTATATATAGCTGCTCCATTATTTTTATTTAGAAGTCTGTGAATAAGAAAAAAGGGACCTGGACAACATGCAAGCTAAATAATCAGTGTCAAGTGTGATAGTCCTTGGTGCCACTTGTCAATATCCAGTTCTCCTCTCCTTCCTGGTGTATCAGATACTGAACTTTCTAGTCAATGAGTTTTATGGAGGTGATGTGAGCCACTGCTAGGCTGGAGCATTTGCATAACAAAGCAGACTCCTTAGAGCTCTCTTTCCCTTGACCACGACTCTTAGCAATATTCCAGATGGTGGCTACTTGTCAGCCTGGGTCCCAGAGTAAGCAAAGCAGAAAGTGGAGCAGAGGGTTGAAGAGCAGATCCCTCAACTAACTCTTAATGGATGTATAGCAAAAGCAAGAAAAAAAGTCTTGAGTATTTTAAGCTGCTGAGATTTGGGATTGTTTGTTATTGTAGCATAACTTAACTTATACTGACAGCTATGCCAAATGATTAAGAGTAAGTTGTATTTTTAAAACTAGAAAATAAAATATTCACTGTTTACTGGGAAAAAAAACTAGGTCAGATCTTAGTTAGTGGCTAGGCAGGCCAGAGCAGAGAAAGCAAGCCTCCGGAGATTGGCCAGATCCACCAAGTTGGCACAGATGACCAGAGGAGGTGCCAGCTAGAGAATGAGCCATGAGGAAAGTCATGAAACAGAGTTTTAGTCAGGGAGGTGTGACCTAGTGTTTGAGAGAGGCACAGAAACTGGGATTGGTCATAAAGAACAAAAGGAGAGTCTATTTATTAGAACAATGCTTGACCATTGTCCAAGATGATTAGATGATTAATCTACTATTATCAAATATTCCCTGACCAGGAATATCTTTAATTTTGGAGCTTGGAGTGGGACTGAATCTACAGATGAGAAATAAATGGCTCAAAATTAGAAGATTAGCAGAAAGAAGCCAAGTGAGTTATTACAAATTAAAGATTTTTTAAATGGCTCTAGGAAATGAAAGAATAGGATTTTTGAAACAGATATTAGAAAAATGAGATTCTATTGATTTTCCACCTGTTAACTTTATAAGATAGAAAATATTTGGTTATGACATGGTCATGGTTCTTTCTTTTCTTTTCCTCTTTCTTTTTTTTGAGGAAGATTAGCCCTGAGCTAACATCTGCCACCAATCCTCCTTTTTTTGCTGAGGAAGACTGACCCTGAACTAACATCTGTGCCCATCTTCTTCTATTTTATACGTGGGATGCCTGCCACAGCATGGTTTGATAAGCAGTGCGTAGGTCCACACCTGGGTCCACCGAACTGGTGAACCCTGGGCTGCCAAAGCGGAGTGCACAATTTTAACTGCTATGCCACCAGGCCGGCCCCCATAGTTCTTTCTTAAACTTGAAGGTATTTGGTAGAACGTTCTGGCTAGAGGTCCCTTCATGGACTTCTAATTGCACCCATAGCATCTTTTATGGATTTGGGCTGACTTGACAAAATGGGGCCATTTATGGCACACGTATTAGTTTGCTAGGACTGCCATAAAAAGTACTACAGACTAGGTGGCTTAAATGACAGAAATTTGTCTCAGTTTTGGAGGGTAGAAATTCGAGATCAAAGTGTTGTCAGGGTAGGTATCTTCTGAGGGCTGTGCGGAGGAATCTGTTCCATGCCTCTCCCTTACCTTCTGGTGGTTTGCTGGCAATCTTTGACGTTCCTGGGCTTGTGGAAACATCACCCCGATCTCTGCCTTCATCTTCACATGGCATTCTCACTGTGTGTATGTCTGTCTCCAAGTTTCTCTTTTTTTATAAAGACACCAGTCCTATTCCATTAGGAGCCCACCCTACTCCAATGTGACCTCATTTTAACTTAGAGCATCTGCTATGGCCCTATTTCCAAATATAGTCACATGCTGAAGTACTGGGGGTTAGGACTTCAACATATGAATTTTGGAAGGATATAATTCAACTCATAACAGCACACATCAAAGGAGAAGATTGTTTCTCTCACCAAACCTACTTGTCCCTGTTTTCTCTCTTTTGTGTGGCCTCTTACAGAAGCATCATGTCTTTATTCTTCCTGTACTTACATCACTTTTTTCCAAAAGCGTTTATTTTTAAGATTGAGATACAATTTGACATATCCTACATCACTTTTAACTCTGAAGAACTGCCCATAATTTCAAAGAATGTAATTCACAAACAACACGCCATCAATATACAGTTTACAAGTTTTTATCAAAGCAAAAAAAAAAAAGAAAAAAGAAAAAAAGAAAAAAACACCCGTAGGGCCCTCAAATCTTTCCAATAAAGACTGGTGTTCATAAAATAGCTAAAAGAATGGTGTACCATTATCAGTATAACTACCCAGAAATTAGCATTAGCACCACTTGACAAATCAGAAAACTTCATCTCCGAAAGAAGGCTCTGGAACGTACCACTTCTTAACAATCTAGGCCACGATGATCAGGCGTTAACTCTGGGTAGGGCACACAAAAGGAGGTAGATGACAATCGAGTCAACAGAGTGGACTAGGACAGTAAGTGGAGCAATTTAGGGATGTGCTGAAAGCAATTTGAAAACCTCCACAGTATCATCATTTGGGACCAGTAGAACACCATTGTTGCCAGCAAAGCTATTTTGCATGATTTGGGTTTAGATTGCAAGAAAAAGTGGATTATCTCACCTATAAGAAAGTGCTGACAGCAAAGCCCAGGAAAAGCCAAGCCTTCCACCCTCTATCTGCCACCCAGACTCGTCTCATCACTTCTCTATTTTTCTTTTTTTTAAAATACCGTCGTTTTATTATGTTTTACTCTTTAGCTATTTTACGAATGCTTTTTTTCATGTAAAAAACACATAACATGAAATCTACCCTGTTAAATTTTAAGTGTACAGTATTGTTAACTAAATGCACATTGTTGTACAGCAGATCTCTAGAATTTTTTTATCTTGCATGACTGAAGCTGTATCCATTGAACAGTAACTGCCCATTTTCCCCCACCCCTAGCCTCTGGCAACCAGCATTCTACTTTCTGAAGCTATTTTTCTAGGTCACCACTGATCTCTTAATTGCAAAAACCTATGATGCTTTTCTGTTTTCATCTTACTGGCTCTTCTGCTGCATTTCACACAGATGATGAAGCCTTTCTTTTTGAAACTTTTTGTCTCTTAGTTTTGCTTATATTTCTTTACCATTCTCCATTTCCATGGTGGACTCCTGTCTGTCTACACCCAGTAAATATTCGTGGCCTCCCAAAACCCAGTGGTCTTCTTGCTCTCACTCTCTTACCTTCTCTCTAGGTGGTTATATCAGCACCAATTTCTGCTCTTATACCGGCTCATGACTTCTCCAGGCCTCGGAGTTGTATATCCTGATGGCCGTCTTTACCTGAAGGACCGCCAGGCCCCTCAAACTCAACCTGTCTAAAACTAATTGTCTCCTCACCTACGGTTTCCCTCAGTTGGTGACACCAGCAATCTTACAGCAACCCACACCAAATGCTTGGGGATCATTTAGGACCACTCTTTCTTGCTCTACATCTGATTACTCAGCAATTCTACTGATTTTAATTTCTAAACTTTTCTTGAATTTGTCCATAGTTCTCTATGTCTACCATCACTGACTTAGTTCAGGCCTTCATCATCTCTGATCTGAAATTCTGAAAAGCCTTACAGTCCCTCTCTCTGTTTCTAGTTTTGTTTTCTTGAACAGTCGTCCACAGAGCAGCCAGTTAACTAAAACGCAGGTCCAAATATATTGTCTCTTGCTTAATGCCCACAGGGGACTTAAATCCCCACCTGGGTATCCTCCAGGCTTGGGCAACTAGGGTATCCAAGGGAAACTCATGGCTCAAGGAATGGCTGCTAGCAATTTCAATAGTTTAGAAATCTGTGCAGCTGTTCTGGTGTGTACCAGCTGCACGCAGTATGCTGTTTGCTATCTGCACCTTTACTTGTGCCCCAGCCCCCTCAATCCAACTGGGTTAAATTCTATCATTCTTCAAAATTAGCTCAGTTGTCTATTCCTCCAGGAAGTCTTCCTGTCATCTCCCTCAACTATGTTGTCTCTATGCCCCCTCAAAAGATAGAAATGTTCTCTTTGCATTTTCCACGTTAGTATTATAAACACCAGGACTGTGAATTCCTTGTAGACAGTGACCATGTCACAAAGCCATGTTGCACAGAATCTGAGATATATATGCATGGTGAAGGTCATTGTGAAGGAGGTGGTCAGGTGCCTGGGAGGATCTGGGACCTAAACAAGTAAGTCTTTATTTTCACTTCCATACTTTCTGTTACAATTTTTACGCAGGTGAAATCAGGTCAAAATGTTTATAAATAGAAAAACAGAGAAGAAAGAAAGACATCAAGGACAGCTTGAGGCATATGTTTGTGAAGGGTTGAAAGGTAAATCCGTATCTTTGCTTCGGGAGACGGAGAGCTGGAATAAATGGACGTTTAAAATGTGTATAAGCTTTTAGTGTCTTTAGCATCTGCTGACAGGGCCACCTCTTTCTTCCCGTCAAATTATGTCCTGATTTACTGCCTCGTGGGAGCATTATGCGTGAATGTCTAGGAGGTCTCAGGGACTGTCCTATTTCTAAGAAGTCTTGAATCCTGCATTAGAGGTCTTGGGTAAAGACCTTAATATTAAGTATGTGCAGTAGATATTTGTTTATTGATGAATTGATTTCCTGGTTCATTCTGCAAAGGATGTGAGGCTGATTAAAATAAAAATACATATTATAAAAGACTAACATATAAACAGAAATAGAAGGACTAAAGAAAATAATATAAATCCTAAGAGCCGACATAGTTGCTTTACTCATTCATTCAATTATTCATTCTTTCACTCATCCACCAAATATTTAGCGGATATCTACTATTATTAGCCATACACTGGGTTCAGATTTGGCTTTGAGTTTCTTGGAAAGCCAAGTCAACAAGGGAGGTATGATCAATGGCATAGTTATTTTTATTAAGTAGGAGGAAATACACAGTTTCCTCTGTGAAAGTACAGCTTTCTCTAGCACCAAATTCTGAAAAAGAAAAAAAAGCTTATATGACACCTGCCGTAGTAAACAATGAGTCAGAAGACAATGTCTTCAACAACTTATAGTAGTAAATTTGTATGTTCTGATATGTGAACCAAATAGAGAGGGATCTTGGAACAGGTTCTAAACAGACAAGGACTGATGTGCATATAACATACATGTGTACCTAACTAATAACATTTAGTGGTAGTTCAGAGGAAAGAATAGCAGACTTGAAATAAAGACATCTATAATCTGTCCCAGGCTCACCCATAATTGAATAAATTCCTTACGCCTCTTTGTGTCTTAAACCATAAATCGATCCTCACTATAATAATACTGTGTTGCTGTGAGAATTAAACAGGGGTATACGTGCAGAGTGTTTTGTAAATTGTAAATTGCAATACAAAGGTTATTTCTTTAAAATGATGAGTCCTTTGATGATAAGAACTGTATCTTATATATTTCCTAGCTCCAACATCCCACCTTCTCATCACAGCAGTAGGCAAGCAACACAAGTTTATTAATAAAGTAGAAGAAAGGTTGAGGGAGGGCAGAACAAAACTGTCTTGTGTCCCTGGAGATTATTTCACTATTCAGATTTTGTTAAATTATTAAAATTTCAGGTTTCTTGGTGTCAAAACTACTTGTCTGTCTGTAGAATCAAACAGTAATAAAAAGTGAAAAAGAACTGCAATTTGTCTTGCGTTGAGGTTGGAAGCTCTCTCCAGGGGGGTAGAGAGCAGTCCCATTCACCAAGGGACTCGGCCTGGGGTCTGCTTTCCTCTCATGTAAAAACGGAAATGAGAAAACCCAGTGTGTAGTTTAAGTAGCAAGCTGATATAAAGGGTTTTAAAATAGTGGGATTTTTTCCTGCATGCAAAACACAAATTGTTTATGAAAGAAAGCTTGGACTATATATGAAAGAAGAAAATTAAAATCACCCAGAATTTGAATATCTAGAGGTAGTAATTTTTAACATTTTCGTGATTATCTTCCAGGGGTTTTTTTTTCAATGTAAGAATGAGTATGTGCACAAATTTAGCATCATAATATGTATAGTACTTTGTAACCCTCAGTTTCAGTATGACTAAAGATTCTTTTATAAAAAGGTGTTTAATGCTCCCAAACAATTCAATTAAATCGACGATAATATTAGTTGCTAAGATCTACTGAGCACTTGCTGTTTATGGGAGCTAGATATACTTTAAATATGTATATAACCCTCACAATAACTCAGCAAGGTTATTTTAACATGAGGAACCTGAGGCTTAGAACATTTAAAGAACTTTCTCATTGTCACACAGATATGATGTCGCTTGAACCCAGATTTGTATCACTCCAAATACTAAGACCTTAGTCACTATCGACTACTGGCTCATATATGGACATAACATAGTTTATTTAAGCAATTTTGTATTCTTGGAAATTTAGGTGGTTCCTAATTTGATGATATGAAAAAACCTACTGATTAACGTATTTATATGAAGATTTATGTACTCAGGGATATTATTTCTTTAAGTTAAATTGCTAGAAACAAAATTACTCAGTCAAAGCAAGTGCACAATTGTTTTAAAATTATTTTATTGAGGTCATAATGGTTTATAGCATTGTGAAATTTCAGGTGTATGTGATTATTTATCAGTTTCTGTATAGACTCCATTGTGCTCACCACCCATAGTCTAATTTTTATCTGTCACCATATATATGTGCCCCTTTACCCCTTTTGCCCACCCCCAACACCCTTCCCCTCTAGTAACTACTAATCTATTCTCTTTGTCCATGTGTTTATCTTTCACATATGAGTGAAATCATGAGGTATTTGTCTTTTGCTGTCTGACTTATTTCGCTTAATATAGTACCCTCAAGGTCCATCCATGTTGTTTCGAATAGGATGATTCTGTCTTTTTTATGGCTGAGTAGTATTCCATTGTGTATATATACCACATCTTTACCCAATCATCAGTCAATGGGCACTTGGGTTGCTTCCACGTCTTGGCTATTGTTAATAATGCTGCAATAAACACAGGGGTGCATAAGTTACTTTGAATTGTTGATTTCAAGTTCTTTGGATAGATACTCAGTAGTGGGATGGCTGGGTCATATGGTATTTCTATTTTTTATTTTTTGAGAAATCTCCATACCATTTTCCATAGTGGCTGCACCAGTTTGCATTCTCATCAGCAGTGTATGAAGGTTCCCTTTTCTTCACATCCTCTCCAACGTTTGTTATTTCTTGTCTTGGTAATTATAGCCATTCTAACTGGCGTAAGGTGATATCTCATTGTAGTTTTGATTTGCATTCCCCTAATGATTAGTGATGCTGAACATCTTTTCATGTGCCTGTTGGCCATCTGTACATCTTCTGTGGAAAAATGTCTGTTCATATCCTCTACCCATTTTTTGATGGAGTTGTTCATTTTTTTGATGTTGAGCTATTAGGAGTTCTTTATATATTTTGGAGATTAACCCCTTGTTGGATGTATGATTTGCAAATATTTTCTCCCAGTTAATGGGTTATCTTTTCATTCTGTTTCTGGTTTCCTTTGCCTTGCAGAAGCTCTTTAGTCTGATGTAGTCCCATTTTTAAAATTTTTTCTTTTGTTTCCCATGCCTGAGTAGACATGGTATTTGAAAATATGCTGCTAAGACCGCTGTCAAAGAATGTCCTGCCTCTGTTTTCTTCTCGGAGTTTTATACCTTCAAGTCTTTAATCTATTTTGAGTAATTTTTGTGTATGGCCTTAGATACTGGTCTATTTTCATTATTTTGCGTTTGGCTGTCCAGTTTTCCCAACACATTTGTTGAAGCCCTTCCTTCTCTATTATATGTTCTTGGCTCCTTTGTCGAAGATTAGCTGTCCATAGGTGTGTGGTTTTGTTTCTGGGCTTTGAATTCTGTTCCGTTGATCTGTGTGTCTGTTTTTGTACTAGTACCATGCTGTTTTCATTACTATAGCTTTGTAGTAGATTTTGAAGTCAGGGTTTGTGATGGTTCCAGCTTTGTTCTTTTTTCTCAGGGTTGCTTTTGCTATTCAGGTCCTTTTGTTGTTCCACATAAATTTTAGGATTCTTGTTCTATTTCCATGAAGAATGTCATAGGATTCTGATTGGGATTGCGTTGAATCCGTGGATTCCTTTAGGTAATATGGAAATTTTAATTATGTTTATTCTTCCAATCCATGTATATGGAATATGTTTCCACTTCTTTATGTCACATTTGATTTCTTTCAATAATGTCTTATGGTTTTCAGTGTATAGGTCTTTCACCTCCTTGGTTAAATTTATCCCTAGATATTTTATTCTTTTTGTTGTGAATGTAAATGGGAGTATATTCTTGAGTTCTCTTTCTGTTAGTTCGTTATTAGAGTATAGATATGCAGCTGATTTATTTTTATTTTTTTTAATTTTAAACATTTTTTTTTGAGGAAGATTAGCCTTGAGCTAACATCTGCTGCCAATCCTCCTCTTTTTGATGAGGAAGACTGGCCATGAGCTAACATTCATTCCCATCTTCCTCTACTTTATAGTGGGATGCTACCACAGCATAGCTTGCCAAGTGGTGCCATGTCCACATCTGGGATCTAAACCGGCAAACCCCAGGCTGCCAAAGTGGAACTTGCGAACTTAACTGCTGTGCCACCAGGCCAGCCCCTGCAACCGATTTTTGTAAGTTGATTTGGTAGCCTGCCACTATGCTGTAGCTGTTGATTATTTCTAGTAGTTTTCTGATGGACTTTTTGGGTTTTCTATATATAAAATCATGTCATCTGCAAACAGGAAGAGCTTTACTTCTTCCTGACCAATCTTTTGGATATCTTTTATTTCTTTTTCTTGCCTAATTGCTCTGGCCAGACCTTCCAGTACTGTGTTGAATAACAGTGGTGAGAGCGGGCACCCTTGTTGTGTTCCTGTTCTCAAAGAGATGGCTTTCAGTTTTTTCCCATTGATTATGATGTTGGCTGTGGGTTTGTCATATATGGCCTTTACATGTTGAGGTACTTTCCTTCTATACCCATTTTACTGAGAGTTTTTATCATAAGTGGATGTTGGATGCACAATTTTAAAAAGACTTTTTTATATTTATTGCCAAATTACCCTCTAGAAATATTGAAACAATTTACAGTACCTAGTTTCTTCAAATCTCCTTAACACTAGATATTGTCTTTTCTTCAGTTTTTGGCATAAGATTTACAAGGTACTCCTAGGAAAGTAATAATTCTATAGTTTTGAGGGAGTAGAAGATTGTCCTTTTTGAATATTTGGCAGACTAGCTCTTTATTACATCCATATGGTATTGTATCCGGGAAATTAAACCAATAAATATTTGGGGAGGGATAGGAGTCCTAAAATCAGAATAGACTTTGAAAATTTATGTTAGCAAGAGCTCTTCACCCTGATTTATTTAAGAACTTAAACACATGGAAACTAAAAAGAAGATTTGCTTTGTCTTGGCCTAAGGGGAATATTAATGGCAATGCATCTTCTTTGTGATATATTACATTATATACATCTACACACACTTGATAGGAAAAGGGTGACTTTTCATTGTCCTTTTTAGTTCTGGAAGAGATAAATTATGGTGTTATTGTTTGATCTTAACAAAATTTCTCCTCTTCTCCTTCCAAACCTCTTTAGATATTTGAGGCAAAAGGACAGAAGAACCAATGTTAGATAAAAATCAGAGTTAGAGGATGGCCAAGTCTAGTAAGATGATGAACTGGGAGTCTTATGACCTGGATTTTCCCCCTGACTCCTTATCCTTGGGCAGGATTCTTAACTTCTTTCTGCTATGTTGTCTATAAAATATGTTTCTACCAAATTAGTGGTGTTCATACTGCTACGGGCATTCCAAGAACATTTGATTCAAATTTCACTTTTAAAAGGTATTTTTTGACTGTTAAAAAATTCAATTGGTACAAACTAAGGCTTTTAAATCCCAAGGATTGACATATTTGAGAACACCCACACCCTGTCATATCGACCTCTTTGTTGTGTGTTAACCCTGGAAGAAAGCTCCCTGTGCTTATATTTGACTGTCTTATAAATGTGTCATTGACTAAGAAGAATATAGTTCTTCTTGAAAATTCTGCAAATTTCCTGCAAATACAAGCCCAGGTCCTCTCACAGGAAACTAGACATTTGAATAAAGAGGCTACCATCAAAGAAATGATGCCAGATGCACATGCACGTGCCTGGCCTGTTTCCATTCACCATGTAATAACCAGTGATATCATTCAGAGTGACTACTTTCTACATCTCTTCTTAAGAATGCTCTTCGCAGTGTGTTTAAATGTTATTTTTCATTTTGGATGCTTGTTATCTGATCTTTCTGACAAAGTTGTTACATGTTTTAGATACTTTGTGTTTAACTTTTATATTCATAAATATATATATACATATTTTAGGTGAGGTGGAATAATTCCCCTTGCAACTAGAAATGGATTGCTTGTTAAGAGCAGGACATTTAAAAAGCAAATGTGAAGATGGAAATGATAGTATCGATCAGGCTAACATCTTAGGATAGACGTGCCATATTGATCAGGCTCAGAATAAAAGAAGCCCTACTATGAAGTACTAAATGCATCTTCAAATTTTATCAACCAAACTGACAGCAAAATGCAAAATGAAAGAGGCAATATGCAAAAAATTCTCTTCAAAGTCACTATGATACAAGTTCCTATTTCTTTGGCAATTCAGGGTCCCAATGAATTATAGCTACAGATTAGGGTATCAGTAAAGAAATGAAAACTTAAAAGCACTATTTTGGTTTTTACTATTATCTATCACTGGGACTTGCCTTTATGGTAATAAGAATGCCCAAATCTTCAATGAGATATACATAGTGAAGTTTTGTAAGATATTTCTATGTTCCGTGACAAATTACAATACCATTTTGAAATATAATTTTGTGAACGTAAACATAAGCATTCCAGATTCTTTCATCAATATTGTGCATCTTCTCCCATCAAGAGGTGGAGCCTTGAATCTGAATTTGCCTCGTCACTTGCGTTGACTCATAGAATGTTGCTGAAGTTACACTCTGCAGAGGCTGGACCTCCAAAGCTTTGGAGCTCTTGCCTTTCCCTCTTAGAATGCTCTGGCCACCATGGAAAGAAGCCTAGCTACTGAATGATGAGAGACCACACAGAAAGAATGGCTTAGCCAACAGCTGGCACCAAGGCCAAGACATATGACTGAGGCCATCTTAGACTTTCTGGCCCCAGGCGAGTCACCTGATGAATGCAACCACAGGAGTGAACCCACACATGACTGGCAGAAGAGCAGACTAGGTAATTCACTGAATAGTAAAAAACAATAAATTGTCTTTTAAGCCACTGATTTTTGGAGTGGTTTGTTACACAGCAATAATAACTGGTACAACATAGTGACAAATATGCAAGAAGAGCAGTAACATTATCCAATAACATATTCTAGAGAGGATTTCTAATGTATCTAGTGAATTTGATGTATTAGTAAGGAAGTGGAGATAATATGAATTCTTTATAATTCAACTGATGATAGTGCAAATACTGTGGATCTCTCATTTTTGCTGAATTTATGGGATGCTCTGGCAGGCATATTTGAAGAAGATTTAATGCTCTGTCAAGCATGCGATTCATAGGAACTAGAAAGAAATAGTAAGAGTTAAAATTGGTTTTCAGGGGCTGGCCCCATGGCCAAGTGGTTATGTTTGCACACTCCGCTTCGGCGGCCCAGGGTTCTCCTATTCAGATCCTGGGTGCAGACATGGCACCACTCATCAAGCCATGCTGAAGCGATGTCCCACATAGCACAACTAGAAGGACCTACAACTAGAATATACAACTATGTACTGGGGGGATGTGGGGAGAAGAAGAAGGGAACAAAAAAATAGAAGATTGGCAACAGTTGTTAGCTCAGGTGCTGATCTTTAAAAAAAAATCAGTTTTCAAATAATACTAATGTTGGAATGTCTTCAGTGGCTATGTAAGAGCAGTGGTAGGGGGAAAAATCACCAAATGATTGGTGGCTCATAGAAAAGCTGTTGTCAAAATGTACTTAATTAGTCGCCACGTGTTGTATATAACAAGCACTAGCTATTAAGAAGATTTTCAGCATCTTTGCATACAGTGTTAAATAGTGCCATACAAATCTTAATTTTATTAAAGCTTACATTTTCAATTGCAGACTTTTCAGGATTATGTATAATAATATGGGTAGTCAGTTATAGGTCATGAACAAGCTCATGTTTGTTTGGTAATTCAAGATTTCAATGAATTACAGCTATGGAATAAAGTGTCAGTAAAGAAATAAAAACAAAGTTTACACTCAGCATACGAAATAGCATAGATCTGACTGTTTTGAGAATTTAAGGAAATAGCTCACAAAAATTTCCTCAAGTGTCTGGGGTCTTAAAAAAACACCATCAAACATGTCATATTTAACAATATATGTTTGAAAATTATTTTCCCACCAAAGAATGACAGCCTGAAGAATCTGTTCATTGATTCTTTCCACATTGAACATTTACCAGTTAAGAAATGTTTGTAGATATAGTTACTTATTAAATATCAAAACTTCACTTTTCTTTAAATGCCTTGATTGGGGGCCAGCCCGGTGGCGCAGCAGTTAAGTGTGCACGTTCTGCTTCAGCGGCCTGGGGTTCGCTGGTTCAGATCCTGGGTGTGGACATGCCACTGCTTGGCAAGCCATGTTGTGGTAGGCCTCCCACTGTAAAGTAGAGGAAGATGGGCAGGGATGTTAGCTCAGGGCCAGTCTTCCTCAGCAAAAAGAGGAGGATTGGCAGCAGTTAGTTCAGGGCTAATCTTCCTCAAAAAAAAAAAAAAAAAAGCCTTGATTGGTTTCCCTGAATGTGGTAGCTTGTTTCTACGCCACCATCAATTCCTTCAGCTCTTTGTATGCACGTGCCATTGCCCTATTGGCATTCCTCCCCCCCTTGAACATGGGCAGGCCTTAGTGAATTGTTTGATCAATAGAATATAGTGGAAAGGATGGGCTGAAATTCTGAAGCTAGGTCACAAAAAGACTTGCAGTTTCTACCCGGGCCTCTTGGAATGCTCATTCTTGGATCCCTGAGCTACCAAGCAAGAAGTTTGACTACCTTGCTGAAGTGACCACGTGGAGAGGCCCTGCATCATCATGGAGAGGGGGAAGGGCCCAGCAAAGCCCACCTCCTAGCTGTGCCCACCAAAGCATCAGACATGTGAATAAAGGAATTTTGGTTGCTCCAGACCAGGTCATCTATCAGCTGAGTACCACTGAAGAATGACTCGAGTTAATGCCATATGGAGCAGAAGAATCAGCCATCCACGTTCTGCCTGAATTCTGGACTCACAGCAACTGTGATTTTTTAAGCCACTAAGTTTTAGGGTGGTTTATTACATTGCAATAGATCATTAGAACACTGAAGAATAATCTGAGATAATAAGATAAGCTATTAGAAGAGTGTTACCACTTCCAATTATTCGTCTTGTGAACCAGACCACAGAAATGGAGAATATAAAATACAGAAATAAATTGAGCATTATGTCTGATTTAAGACAACAGCTAACACCAATAACCTCCAATTTTCGATATCTTTGCATTTGCAAAACAGCTTTACTGTTTTCATTGGTTGTTTTTTAAAATAAATGCATATTATTATTTTGAGTTAAGAATAAAATTTTGCTAGTATAATGCCATTTTAATCTCTTGAGATCTCTAATAATATTCTAGTTGGTGTATTCTCTTCGGGAATTAGTTTCTGAACTCAAAATGTTGAAAACCGCTGGACAAATATTCTTAGTGTGTCTTTCTAGTGCTAATATTTATAAAATGTATCACAGTGGGCATGGTGCATTTTGAGTAGATTTTGATTTGAGCCATGATCTCTCCTTGTTAGGGGTATCAAAAAAATTCTCCTTGGTGTTTGGACAAAGATTTTTCTTAAAAACAAAAGCAGAGTCTCTTAAAAACAGCACCTGCCCTAATAGTAGTGAAATCACTTCCATTTTGTATGCTTAGATAGGTGTTATAAATCTCTTTCCAAAGATGAAAGTATGTAAGAAATGTATCTTTATCTTTCAATAACTCAATTTGATTTCCATTTGAACACCCATTCCTCCAGCATGGTAGAAAAGTAACGGTGGTTAACATGGTCAGTTTCCCTGTACCCCTGGTTCCCTTTTGCTTGGGTTGCATTCAAGACCTGGAGGGCTTACTTAGGTCTAAGCAATCAAGGCTGAAAAGGACATTTGATCACACATGCATCTCTAGGACACCCATCGCCCTGTCCTGTCCAGGGATCTCATCATGCATGCATTCTTCATTTCTGTCAGAAGCAGGCCTCCAGTTTTGGTATGGCTTTCAACCGCATCCTCACCTTTCTTGGGCTCTTGAGAATCATACTGTGAATATCCCATGTCAGGCTAGGGTTTGTAAAGCTCTGCGGAGGCTGGTTTTTTTTTTTTTTTCATTTTTGCTGAGGAAGATTCACCTTGAACTAACATCCGTGCCAATCTTCCTCTATTTTTTAGTGTGTAGGCTGCCAGCACAGCATGACCCCTAACCGAGTGGTGTAGGTCTGGGTCCAGGAACAGAACCTGGGCCACTGAAGTGAAACACACTGAACTTAACCGCTAGGCCACCTGAGGTGGCCCTTGCAAATTCTTAGGGGTCTATTCATAAAATAGGGCTCAAGTCTTTTTTGCTCTAAGATCCCAAGAACTTATCCAGGAGTTTTACTATCTCCAAGGAGCTTGGTTCCAGAAAGAGTGCTGCATCCTGATTACCCCACCTCCCTGTGCCAAGGAGTCTTGTGATGATCAGGGGCCTTATCAAGGGGAAAGCCTTGCTCTTGCTTTTTATGATTTCTACCAAACTGGCTCCATACCTTTCTAGGTTCATGGTGTTCTTGGTATGTCAATAATTTTTTCGTGGCATCCTTAGGCCTAAACAAACAAATAATAACAAGCAAACAAACAAATAAAATACCAACATCCTAACAGTTCCATTGATTAAATAGTTAGATTCAAACAACTTATACTAGCAGTTTGTGCATGGTCTGACAGCTCAAACTTTAAATATATCATAATGTAAATTCACTTTGGCACTTAAGGAACTGTAGGTGCAGACTACTGAAACACAAAATCCAAGAAGACTGCCTCCTTGCTGTAATATGCCTTCGTACGCCCAGGAGCTCAGAAAGGCCTACCTGTTTGATTGGTAGTAGGGAGCAGCGGGGTTGGGGCAGAGGAACAGGACATAGTGGAAAGCTAAGGCCATAAAAACGAATGAGTTCAGTCAGGAAATCAGAGCCATTATAAGTAGAATGGAACAAGAGATTTATTATAGGAAAGAGAAGGAGCTTGATGAAGTGAAGGTTTGGAAGGAGGGAATGAGAGAAGCAGAGAGTCACTAACCAATCTGTTTTATGGGTGACAAGTCAAAGATTGCAGAAAAACCCAAGAAGCCAAGCACACAGATAACAGAGTGTGAGCTCATGGAGAGGCCTGTGGAGAACTGTTTGTCCTGTGGGTCCACAGCCAAGTGTCTGGAGCCACTGTTGGTAAAGTAGGACAGAAGAAGAAAAATATGTCCATGTATGTGGGGTGATCGTGGTCAGGGAGGACTAGGAGAAGAGCCAGGCAAATTAAGGAGAGTTTTATTGAGGCAGATCAGGAGAGAAGAGCCTCCTCAGGTATCTGAGCAAACAGCCCCAAAAGAGAGAGAAAGGACAAACTGCATCGGATTCTGGGGGCTGGAAAGTTTTACAGGCAGAATAATAAAACTAAAAAAAGCTCTCTTGAGAAGGATTACCTATCTTGCAATAATTTGCACCTCTTTTATTGTCATTACCTGCAGTAAAGTAGTTATTAATGTCCTCAGCAAGAATGATTGTCATGTCAGTTGCTAAGAATGAGGGAAATCAGAAATAAATGGTGTGAGGAGATTTCTGTTTCCAAGTTTATAAATACAAGAGGAAATCTTCAAATGCTCTGGTGGTTACAGCAAAGGCAGTTGGTTACTATACTGCCACATTTCCTGACAAAGTGGCTCTGTGTGTTCTTTTTGAAACTGTCACAGTCATAAAAGCCAATGGGCATAGAAAGGACTTGCCATTCCACATAACTCAGTTCTGATCTTGATTACCTGGGGCATATTATAGTATAAATATGAATTAAGTATTCATCTCTTTAAGTCAGTTTACTGGTACTAAAATGTTGGTAATCTACAGGTCTAATGCTATAATGAACTGTAATGATGATTTTTGAGTGGCTGAAAACCACAGACTGCAGTTCTCAATGCATAAAATCCTGACAAATTTGAACCGAGTCTGCAGGAGAAGACGTGCATTAGTCAACTAACGCGGGATGACAAACAAGCACAAAATCTAGTGGCATAAAACAACAAACATTTATTTCTTGTTCACCCACTGGTGTGTCAGCTGGAGTTCAGCTGCTCCAAGCTCTGGCTGAGGCTTGGGCTCAGGTTTCCTCCATGGGGTAATGGCTCCAGGGGAAGATACTCTCATGGCAACAAGAAGGAGTGAAAGAGAGCAAGGCCAACTACACAGGCACTGGTTCAAGTCTTTGCTCATGTCCCGTATGCTGACATTTTATTGGTCAAAGCAAGTCACATGGCCAAATCCAACATCAGTGAGATATGGAAGTACATTCCTTCCATGGAAAGGGAAAGAGTGAATGTTTCCTTAGCAACAATCTAATCTACCATAGGATGCTTTAAATATTACTTTCTATTATTCCTCAAATTTTAAATTACTTAAGTTCAGAGTCAATTTCAAGTGATAAAAACTCTAGATAATAGTAGCTGAAACAATATAGAATTTTATTTTGTACATATAAATGAAGTCCACAGGAAAGCGATCTAAAGTGGCATGGTATATTCATAATCTTCAGGAACCCAGTGCCTTCTCTCTAGCTCCATTTCTATTTCTAGGCCACCTCCTGATCCAAGATGCCTGATCAAGCTCCAGCCATCCAGTCAACATTCTGGACCGCAAGATGGAGAAGGGGGTGAAGAAAATCACATGTCCTCTATTCTCAGAGGTTGCACACAATTCTTTTGCTCACATCTTATTGGCCGGAAATTAGTTACATAATTATACAAGCAAAGGAAGATGGAAATTTGTACTTTATTCTTGGAAGTCTCTGGGTGGCCGTATTTCCTGTGAGAAATAATGAGTTTTATGATGTTAATATATGACCAGGGAAGAACAGTTGTTGGTGTAGGCACTTGGTAGTCTCTGCCACAAAATTCCAGAGAAATTGATGGTTTTATCAGCACTACCTAGCCTTTAAATGAGATATTTAATTTCTTCTTCTAAGTTCTTACAATAAAAATAGGATTGTTAACAGATAAAGATACCATGGATATCATCCCTTCAATTAAATTTCTGGATTAAGTTTAGTTATAGCTGGCAAGCTGCCAAAAAGAAAAAAGTAGAGGGAACGGAGTTTCTAACATGTATGTTTATTCTCAACAGAGTTATTCCCAATGGAACCTCTACTACCTTCCAGGTTTCTCCTATAAATGAATTCCAGGGAGAACCATACTTTACCCTTTCCAATGTAATATGTTAGTTCCAGTACGTGAATTCTTGAGAGATTTTGGAAAAGAAAATGTTTCCTCTTATGAATAAATGGTCAAGATTTGAATTAACCCATGGGCTTTTATGAATCACTGCTTTTTCTCATGGTCATTAGCCTGTAATCAAGGTTATCCAAGATCTGTTCAATATCTTGGATACTGAATATCCAATATACCTTTCTAGGCATATCTCACACAACTCCTTTTCATGTATCTTGATAAAATTGATGACATGTTGCAAAATACCAAGTATTATATATGACTTTCTCAAGCAAACTAGATCAATTATGCCACCCAAACATATCCTATATTTTGCTTTTTTGCCTATACTTGAGCCATCTCAGTAGTGACCCTCATTATACCCACTATAACCTTATTCATTCATTTAAGACTTAAAACAAAAATTTACTTCCTTAAAAAACCCTCTCTAGAATCCCACAAACTGACTTCTCTCTAAATCCAATATAACTATGTATCATATTTGTTCTCTCCTCTATCAATTCACAATTAATATTTATTGAATACCTACTATGTGTCACTGTGCTAGGTTTCATTCATAGCATTTGTAGTGCTACCCTCTAGGTATTTCTGGCTGGTCTAAGAATTAAATTGACGTGACTTGGAATAACAGGAGAAAATCGAAGTTTAATAACATGTATATGTACAGAAACTGACTAACTCGTCAAAATAGCTGAAGCCCCCACCATAAATACCACCCTCAGCCAAAGACAAATGAGGAGGCTGGGGGTAGTGGTCTGGGTTTTCAAATGGGAGGAAGACAATTTACATGGAGACGGAAAAGCAAATGTTTGATAAACAAGTGTTTGCAAGTGATAAACAAGTGTTGGGTCATCTATAAACAATGAGGCCCGAAAGAGATCTTTTGAGAAAATGGCCCTTGCTGTATGTCCTCCTGTCTACCACACCTAGAATTATCCAGAGTGATGGCTCCTTCCTGTGACAGGCCCTCCATCTCAAATTTTTTTAGGCAGTTAGGGGGAAAAGCTCCCTTCAGAGTCTTTTGTTCCCCAAAATAGTCAAGGCAAAGAGACACATTCTGGGGTAATCTATTCTGATCCCGCCAATAGTCTAGTGAGGGGCGTTAATCAAATAGTATTTTCTTGTGTATATACCACAACGTATCTCACAATACACTTCTATATGTTCATCTTGTTTACCTCCATGAACACTGAAAAAAAATTGAAAACCATGTCTTATCATCTGTATATCCTTGGACACCTAGTACTGTGCCTTGCACTTAGTTAAATATTCAGCAAAAATATTTAATGAGTGAACATTCTCTGTGTGTTTCATTTACTGCCTTCCCCTTTCCCCCAGGGGAGGCAATTCAAAGGAACTATGTTACCATTAAGTTAACTGCTGAAGAAAAATTCATTTAAAATCGAAGCACACATTTTAAAATATATACATGTATCTTCATTACTGGAGTGGTGAGGATGGAGAAGAATCCACAAGATGAAAATCCAGCGTTGGCCTTATTAGAAATGCAAAGTCTCCCGCTGTAAGATTATGTGAATCTCAGAAAACTACGTGTCAGACGTCCAATGGCCAGGCTTGCAAAAACCACATAGATTAAAGCAAATCTCTATTTAATCTTTATCTGCCTCCTGTGATTAAAAGATGGAAAGAACAAAACATAAAGAAGTGATATTCAGACATTTCTGGAAATACTTGTATCCTGCTACAATCACTTATAATATTATGCTTTCTGGCTCAGCAGCCTTTTCCTTGTTTCCTATTTATTCCGGCTTCAGATCTGTGGAGTAGATCATAATTAGGAATCTGGTCATTCTTTCCCCAACTCTGATTCAATTAGCCATATGTTACAGGCAGCAAACACAGTCGCTGTCAAACTCTAGCAATTACCAAGGGGAAAAGAAGGTAGTGGGGTCAAAACTGGATTTATAGAAAACTCTTATAGTAAAGGTGACTCCTAATTATGAAGCATTTATCAGAATTTTATCTGGTCATTCATCAGTCATCTCCATGGACCAGCTCTGGAAATAGCAGCCTCTCATGCATGTGGGACAGAATCATGGAACTCTCGGAGAAAAGGTATCAGAAAATGGCATGAGTAAATACACAATTTTGTTTACATTCTTCATCTCAACAATGAAGAAAAATCAATAGGCTTACAGAATATGGCAATTGTGCTTTTAAATGAAAGCTCTCTAAAAGGTAGTTTTTTAAAAAACTCATAAGGGTGGATTCCAAACAAGTGATTTACTCGTTGTGGAGTTCTTTCTGCTTAATTAGGGCTGTGCTGGGTCAACCCCACAGTGGGAAAGCCTTAGCGTGGAGGGTCACCGCTAAATTCATTTGATTTGGGAAAGGCACAATTATGTTTAAGCATTTGAAATTCAAAGCTGTGTTGGTTCAGAACTTTTCTTCTCTGTTACATGCTGATTTCTTAGAGGAAAGGGGCTGGAAGTCCTGGGGGTAGAAAATATTTTTTAAAAAACAGTCAAAAGAAAACTAGTATTGAAGCATGTGGTTCTTGAGGAAAAACTCACATGATTAGGTAGGCTTTGTGAAGAAATCTACCATGTTAAAAAGCCTATTAATTTTGGCTAACCTACCCATTCATGCTCTTCTCCAAAGAAGAAGGAACTGAGTTACAATACAGCCACACTCCGTTTAAAATAACGTTTATTCAACAGCTGGTCTGCCTCCTAGGCTTACTTCCTCATAGAAAAGGCCTATTATAAATCCCAGTAATTTTCCCATGAGTTCTACAAAGAGTGTTTCTTCGTGGTGGGTTTGAGTACTCTTCCACTATAATTTAAATGTCTCAAATGATGTCACTTCAAATCATTCCCTTTGGGAGGTTACTCTAGTCGGAAAAATATCTTTGTTAAGAGATTTCTTTAGTATTTAACATGCAATTATTTTATTCTGTTTTATCTGCCATCAGAAATATGTCATCTTTTCCCCCAGCCTTGACCACTGAACTTTATTCAAAGAGCCGGTACGCTCTAGCGTGAGGAAAGTGGTTGACTTTTCTTCACAAAATATGTGACTTTTAGCTCAGTTGTACTGAGCACATGAAAATTCCTGTTCGGTTTCTTCTGCTCTAGGTATGTCTCCTTGTCTATAGATAGGTACTAGTTTTGAGATTTTGCTCAAGGAAAAATTGAGACTTGGTTGGGGGATGGCGAAGGTGAGTGGAGAGGATTTTAAAACGTAGAGTAAATTTTTATTTTCTCATATCAAATAGAGATTTTTTTTTAACCTTGTGAGGTTAAACTTTAGTCTGGGAATGAAAACTGAGGAAAATAATGAAGCTACAAGAATATGTGTGAACTTTCAGAATTTTTTCTCTTTGAGCTAAAAAACCCAGGGAAAGCGTCAGGGCACAGATTCCTAATCCCTTTAAGAACTTCTACCAAAATGTTTAGCTTTAAGCTCTTCTACTTTAATTTTAATAACTTAATTGGAATGACAAGGGAGGTGAGGGTTGCCAAAGCCAATACATTAAATGCCTGTGGAGGACAGCAGGCCGCTCTGTGGTAACCGGTGATTCACTGGGCTCCATCTCTCCCTCCTGTGACTGGCGGGCGGCCACAGGGTGAGCATCTTTGACGCTGGCTCTCTCGTCAGTTTTCTGTGTGTGTGCACATGGACAGTTCTGCAGAAAACAGAGCACGCCAGCGGAGGTGTAGAGGGTCCAGAGATGGAGCAGCAAAAGATAATTTTTGTTTTCTGTTAGGAGAGTTTAATTAAGACTACACGTGGTTTGAAATGGTTGCTGTTCTTTCTCTTCTGACAACCTTACAGTTCACCTTTTGTAAAAAGAAAACTCTAAAGTCCTTCATTTAAATCGGTGGGATGATAGCTTCAGTAAGGATTGCTGTGTTGGACTTTAGTACAAGATTATTTAAGGCACGTTACAAAGGCTGGGGAGGAATTTAACAGCTGGTTGTCTGCACGTAGCAGTCTCCTTGGACACCACCAACTGGTTCATGTTGAAAGTTTCCTTAAGGTTTTAAATTTTGAAATTTAAACCATATACAAGGAAATCCTGCTATTTGTGACAATGTGGATAAACCTTGAGGGCATTAGGCTAACTGAAATAAGTCAGACAGAGAAAGACAAATACTGTATGATCTCAATTATATGTGAAATCTAAAAGAACCTGAACTCATAGATACAGAGAACAGATTAGTGGTTGCCAGAGGGTGTGGGTGGAGGGGTGAAATGGGTGAATGTGGTAAAAAGGTACAAACGTCCAGCTATAAGTCCTAGGGTTATAAGTACAGCATGGTGACTATAGTTAACCATCCTGTAGTGTATATTTGAAAGTTGCTGAGAGAGTAAATCTTAAAAGTTCTCATCACAAGAAAACTAAATTTTCTAACTATGCACGGTGATGGATGTTAACTAAAATTATTGTGGTGATTTTCTCATTATATATATATATACATAAAAAATAATTATGTTATTCACCTAAAACAAATATGACGTTATATGTCAATTATATCTCAATTAAAAAAAACCCCAAATCCTGTTATTACCAAATTAATTAAATTTCAAAAGATAGAATTTGAAAAAAATGTTAAAATGCAAGAAATGTGGCCCAATGATTTATCATAAAGCAAACCCTTATGTAACCACAACCCAAATCAAGAAATAGAATCTCAGGGCCAGCCTGTGGCCCAGTGGTTAGATTCTCTCACTCCACTTCGGTGGCCCGGGGTTTCGAAGGTTCGGATCCTGGGCGCGGACATGGCACGGCTCATCCAGCCATGCTGAGGTGGTGTCCCACATACCACAACTAGAAGGACCCACAACTAAAAATATACCACTATGTACGGGGTGGGGAGGGGGGCGGTTTGGAGAGAAAGAGGAAAAATAAAATCTTTAAAAAAAAAAAAAGAAACAGCTAGAATCTTGCTAGTACTTGCAAAGCTCCTCTCATGTCCCTCCATCTCCCCATGGCTATTATGGTAATTACTTCCTTCCTTGTTTTATAGTTTCAAAGTATCCCCAAATTCCATAGTTTTGTCTGTTTTGAATTTTATAGTAAATGGAATCAGACAGTATGAAAGCTTTCGTGATTGCCTTCTTTTGCTGGATATGTTTGTGAAATTTATCCAGATTTTGATTGTAGCTTGGTTTGTTCATTTTCACTCTTTTATAATCTTTCGTTGTATAAATATACCTACAATTTATTTATCCATTTTACACTTAATGTGCTTTTGGGTGTTTCTAGTTTGAGGCAACAACAAATACTACTGTTAAGAGCACTCTTCCACATGTCTGTTGGTGGACAAGTTGCACACATTTCTGTCCTACCCGTTGCTAGGAGTGGAAGTACTGGATCCTGGGGGTGCTTGTATTCAACACTATAGATAGGGCCAATCTCCTTCCTAAGGAGGTTGTACTAATTTACTTGCCAAACAGCAGAGAATTAAGAGTTCTTGCTGCTCTGTGCTTGCCTCTATGATTGCTATTATTAGTCTTTTAAATTTTAGCCATGGTGATGGATTTGTAGTTAAAGGAAAACTCTTTTTGTATGCACAGCACTTCTACACCAAATGTGTGGGTTTTCCACACTAAGAAATTCTCTGATTCTCTGTGGACACCACCTGAAGGTCACACAATTTAATTTAATTCTGACACTAACTATGTGGAGTTAGTACAGACCCCACAGCTTCAGGGCTCAATTCCACAAGACTGCCCCAACTTCAAATGCCAATCGCAAGTCGTGGGTCCCAGGTTATCCACACTTCTGTCTGACTTGCCTACAAATTGGCAGTTTCCACAAACCCCCTGTTCAGATTTGATAATTTGCTACAACAGCTCACAGAACCCAGGGAAATACTTTACTTTATTACCAGTTTATTATAAAGGATATTATAAAGGACACAAATGAACAGCCAGACGAAGAGGTACATAGGGCAAGTTCTAGAGAAGGGATGTGAGCTTTCATGCCCTCTGGGTGCTCCACTCTCCTTGCACCTCCATGTGTTCACCAACCTGGAAGCTCTCCAACCCTGCTGTTAGGGTTTTTATGGAGGTTTCATTACATAGATGTGGTTGATTAAATCACTGGCCATTGGTGATTAACTCCATCTCCAGTCTCTTTGCCCTCCCTGGAGGTTGGTGGGGGGTTGGGCTGGGGACTAAAAGTTCTAACTCTCTAATCACACCTTGATCTTTTTAGGTTCCAGCTCCCATCCTGAAGCTATCTAGGGAACCCCAGCCACCAGTCATCTCATTAGCACAGAAAAGACACTTCTATCATTCTGGAGATTCCAAGGATCTTAGAAATTCTTGTGTTAGGAACCAGGGACTTAGACCAAATATTACAATAAAAGACGCTCCTATTATCCCTCTCATTGAGGAAATTACAGGAGCTTTATGAGCTCTGTGTCAGGAACTGGGGGCAGAGACCAAATATATATTCCTTATTATGTCACAGCAGCGTTATCGCACTTAGTGTTAGTTTGCGTTTCCCCTGGAGTTTACATTAACCCATGAATTGGGTGCCTTTCACGTGTTCATATATTCATTGGCGATTTGGATATTATCTTATGTGAAGTGGCTGTTCAAATCTCTTGCCCACTTTTCTATTTGGTTCTCAGCTTTTAAAATTATTATTATTATTATTGTTTTGCAGGATTGTTTATGTGTGTCAGAATATTGTCTCCCACTCTATGGCTTACTTTTTCCCTCTCTTATTGGTGTCTCAATGAACTTGATATAGTAAAACATAAATCTTTCTCTTATGATTGTGCTTGTGGTGTCTTGTTTATGAAGTTTTTTCCTATTCTAGGTCACGAAGATATTCTTCTTTCTTACCTTCTCGAAGCTTCAAAGTTTTGTTTTTCACATTTTAATTTGCAATCCATCTGGAGCTGGTTTTTCTGAATGGTGTTTAAGATCCAAGTTCTGATTGGGTTTAAGGTCCATCCCCCCATGGGGATATTCAATATTCTCAGCAACATTTATTGTAAAGTTATGCTTTCCATACTGTTCTGAAGTGCCATCTTAGCCATTCAGGAATCCATATATGCAGGTCTGTTTCTGGATTTCTGTTTTTATCCCATTGTTTTATTTGTCTGTCCTTTCATCAATACCATGTTGTCTTAATTACTGTCACATTAAGGGAAATATCAGTGTCCTGTAGAGTAAGTCCTCTCACCATGAACTTCTTCAAGAGAATCCCTCACTAGTCCATTGCATTTCCATATATTTCTGCTTTGGAATCAAGCCGGTCCACTGCATCTTAATATATTTTTTAGAATCAGGTTTTTGAATTCCTTAAAAACAACAACAAAACAAATAAATATACCCATCAACATAAATATACACATAATATACATAAACATGTGCATAAACCAAGTTAAAAAACTGATTGGGACTTTAGCTCGTATTGTGTTGAATTTGTAGAACAGTTTGAAGAAAATTGACACCTTTATATTACTGTCTTTAAACTCATTAACATGGTATGTCTCTCCATTTAATTTGGTCTCTAATGTCTCTCAGTAATGTTTTATAGTTTTTTGCATAGAAGTCTAGTATATTTTTTGTTAGATTTGATATTTGATGATTTCATATTTTCAGATTTGGTATAAATGGTATCATTTAAAAATATTATTTTCTGACTGTTTATTACTGATATAAAGAAATGCATTTGAGTGCATCTGAAGCTTCTAGAATATAATAGGAGAAAATTCTTCATGGCCTAGGATAAGAAAGGAAATGCTTTTGTGTATTTTATGTAGCAACTTTTTGAACGCTCTTGTTAATGCTAGTTATCTGTAATTCTTTCGGAATTTTTTTTCCTTTCCAGCTTTACTCAGATCTAATTGACATACAACATTGTGTAAATATTAGGTATACAACATGATGACTTGATATATGTATATATTGCAAAATGACTAGCACAATAAGGTTACTTAATGCAGCTGTCACCTCACATAGTTCCAATTTGTGTGTGTGTGTTTGAGACCTTTTAAGTTCTACTCTCTTAACAATTCTCAAATATAAAATACAGTATTGTTAACTGTAGTCACCATACTGTTCATTATAATCCTAGAACTTATTCATCTTATAACTGGAACTTTGTACCTCTTGACCGCTTTCACCCATTTCTCCCCACCCCTGGCACCCATCAATCAATTCCCTGTTTCTCTGAGTTTGGCAATTTTAAGATTCCATGTATAAGTGAGATCATACAGTATTTGTCTTTCTCTGTCTGATTTATTTTACTTAGCATAATACCCTTGAGGTTCATACACGTTGTTGCAAATTGCAGGATTTCCTTCTTTATGACTGAATAACATTCCCTTATATGTGTATATGTGTATATATATATAGATATATAAAATATATAGTAAATAGATTATAATTTATTGTAAATTAAATATATATGATATATATATATATGTATATCACATTTTCTTTATCTATTCATCCTTTGATGGATACTTAGTTTTTTTCCATGCCTTGGCTGTTGTAAATAATTCTGCAATGAACCTGGGGGTGTAGCTATCTCTTTGAAATAGTGATATCATTTCCTTCAGATGTATAACCAGAAGTGGAATTTGCTGGATCATATGGCAGTTCTATTTTTAATTTTTTTAGGTACCTCCATACTGTTTTCCACAGTGGCTATACCAATTTATGTTCCTTTTTGGAAATTTCTATGAACACACACACATATCATATGTGAATAATGAAAGTTTTATTTCTTATTTCTTCCTTTCCAATATTTTCCTCTTTCTCCATTTTTTTTTCTTTTTCATTTTCTGTGTTAGTTGTGTCCCCTTTCTGCACTGGCTAGGACCCTCAATTCAATGTCGAATGGCAGTGGCGTCAGACATACTTGTCTTGTTCCAGGTCTCAGCAGGAAAGATTTCTCCATTTCACCATTAAGCTTAATGCTTGCTGTATATTTCCTGTTGATACTTTTTTCAAAATAAAAAAATTCCCTTCTCTTCCTAGTTTGCTAAGAATTTTTGTTATGAACAGATGGTGAATTTTATCACAATATTTTCTCCATTAAGATGGCCACATGCTTTTTCTCTTTTATTCCACTAATGTGATAAATTACATTGATTGATTTTTGAATGTTCAACCAATTGTGCATTCCTGGAATCAGCCCATATTTTTATATTTTGTCAAATTTAGTTTGTTAATATTTCATTTAGGATTTTTCAATCTGTGTTCTGGGTGATATTGGCTTGGAATTTTTCTTGCTCTTGTTTTTGCCATGTTTTGATATTGAGGTTATAAAGCTCCTCCAAAAATGATCGGAAATAGTCCCTCGTTTACCATTCTCTAGAAAAGTCTGTTTAAATGTTTGGTAGAATTCACTAGCAAAGCCATCTGGGCCTGTCGTTTTTCTCTGTGGGAAGGAATTAAATCGAGAATCCAGTTTTTCAAGTAGTTATACAAACAATTTAGAATTACTATTTTTGCGTTAGTTTTGGTAACTTGCATTTTCGCCCATGTCATCTAAATTTTTAAGTTTATTGGCACGCAGTGTTTCATAATATTCTCTTCTGATGATTTTAATGTCTATGTGATCTAAAGCAAGAGCAAACCACAGCTCTCAGGCCAGATCTGGCTCGTAGCCTGTTTTTGTTTGGGCCAGTGAGCTAAGAACGATTTTTGTATTTTCAAAGGGTTGTTAAAAACAAAAGAAAACAAAACAGCAACAACAAACACACACCCACACGGATATGGAACAAGGATCTGAATTCCTGCTTTTATCTTAATATTTCCTTCATTTTAAATTCTTTGATTTAATTTCCTATTCTCAACTATCTTCTTGAGAAGCCAATTTTTATAAATATTCTCTGTATGTTAGAAAAGATCAGGTTTGCTACCACGTTATTTGACTCTTTCATATCTTTATGGATTTCCTGTCTCCTTATACTATCAGTTAGTGAGACTTGTGTTAAAAACCTCTCTCTTTTATTATGGACTTGAATACTTATCCTTGTAGTTCTAATAAAGTTTCACTTTACATATTTTGAGAAGATGTTATTAGATGCATATAAATTTAGAATTGTTATACCTTCTTCGTGAATTGAATTTTTTGTCGTTACTAATCAGGATGGAGGAGAAGTACATTTTAAGAAGTGGGAACACTAAATAAAGCATACATAGGAGAAAATGTGAAACATACCTGGGGAGAGGAAATAATACTATTTAATTATATTGTGAGGCTCATTTAGGGAAAAAAGGAGAAAGGCGGCTGTAAAAATAGAAGGGACCGTCAATCAACTGGATATAATTGACATCTACAGACTGCTTCATCCAACAGCAGAATACACATTCTTCTCAAGCTTACATGTACCATTCAGCGTGATAGACCACATTCTGGGCCATAAAACACCTATTAACAAATTTTAAAGAATATATATCATGCTGTTTGATATATGGGAAAGCTGTTAAGGGAGTAAATCTTAGGTCTCATCACAAAAAGAAATATTTTTTCTTTTCTTGTTCTTTTTTTAAAGATTTTATTATTTGTCCTTTTCTCCCCAACACCCCACTAGTACATAGTTGTATATTTTTAGTTGTGGGTCCTTCTAGTTGTGGCATGTGGGATGCCACCTCGGTATGGCCTGATGAACAGTGATGTCCACGCCCAGGATCCGAACCGGCGAAACCCTGGGCCACTGAAGCAGAGCGTGCAAGCTTAACCACTTGCCCACAGGGCCGGCCCCTCTTTTCTTTTTTATTGTACCTATATGAGATGATGGATGTTAATTAAACCTATTGTAGCAAACATTTCACAGTGTATGTAAATCAAAGCATCATGCTTTACACCTTATACAGTGATGTATGTCTATTATTTCTCAATAAAACCGGAAAAAAATAGACGTGGACTTTATTTAGGTTTGCTTTAAGTGTCAAAAGAAGGAGTTTGTATCTAAGCCATTCACGGATTTTTGAATGCAGTTTTTCTTACCTAAATGCAAGTTGGTCATAATCATAAGCAACATGGAAGACCTTGATTTAAGGTTTTAGACATCTTTTTATAACTTTACCCCAAATAAATTTTTTTTGTTTTTTTTTTTAAGGATTGGCACCTGGGCTAACAACTGTTGCCAATCTTTTTTTTTTTTTCTGCTTTATTTCCCAAACCCCCCTGATACATAGTTGTATATCTTAGTTGCAGGTCCTTCTAGTTGTGGGATGTGGGACACCGCCTCAACATGGCCTGACGAGCGGTGCCATGTCCGCACCCAGGATCTGAACCCTGGACTGCCACAGTGGAGCGCACGAACTTAACCACTTGGCCATGGAGCCGGCCCCCCAAATAAATTGCTGTAACCATTTAATCTTAGACGTTGAGTTTTAATAACTACTCTACTACCTCATTTTATTTTTCTCAGGAAACAAGGGAAGTAGATTTTTCTAAACAAAGATAATGAATGAGCGCTTATTTATTATCCTTATGTGAAAAAACTCATGCTAGATTTTCCTTTGTTTTATTCTGAACAATGACCTTTGAAAGGAAAATAACCGATGGAAAAACAAAGTGAAAGTCTTGCCTTAGAGCTGGCTCAGTGCAGAGCTGTATATGTTCTAATTTTTACCGTAAAGAGTGGCTGCAGTGTAATTCTGGTTTGGTGGGTGGAGATGCTGGGTTAAGCTTCAGGACCCATTCAGCTGTGCCAGAGTTGCAGGGGGACTTGCTCAACAACACTAGAGTTGAAACAAGCTGAAGGAGGGTATGATGGCAGGGGTAGCAGAGGAGGGGTTCCCGCAGGTTTCATATAGTACACGGATACTCATCGACTGAGCAGAAACCTGCTCGGAACTTCAGACCAGCCTCAACTCCTGCATCACCTCATAGCCACCAAATCTACAGCAAGCATATCTGCAATGATTTGTTGGAGACTGAACTGTCCATTTTTGTTTCTCTGAATAGAACCCCATCTTCCCATCCTTCCATCAGTTGGTGCTAAGGGTTCGGAAAAAGGCAGGTCTCAGCTGGGATGGAGCGCTGGTGTCCTTATCTGACGGGAGAGGTATCTATTACATGACCGGTTCTGTTCCCTGCTCAACTACTTACGTGAGGTGAGGCCATGGATAAATTGCTTTATCTCTCTGCTTTCTTTTCTCTATCTGTAATTTGAAGATAATAGAGTTTCACCTCCTCCTTACAAACTTTAGTGACATACTTGTGAAGATAAATTGAGGATGCATTGTAATATGTCTGCAAGGTCCTAAGAGCTCTGGGAATAAGGGCTATGTATAAATAAAAATGTATTATGAATGCCTGAATATTAATAAAAGCTTTTATATTTTACCCTCATGGCACACTAGAAAGTCATCACTGTTGAATATCAAACAGATGTTTTTTTTCCCAAATAGCGCTTCTAAATTCTCTAAGTTTGCCCTTAGGAAATAACAATAAAAAAGATAAAATTTGTCTCTGTGCTCCCAGGTCCCCCTTTTTCTTCTCAGGATGATGCATCTATGCCGCCGTTACAAACGGGTTCAGGACTTTCATGAACTGTCTACCTCCATTAAAATACACTATCAGCCAAGGATTTCATAAATCTTTCCATTGAGGTAGAAATGACTGACAAATCTAATGTGTTATCTGTCAGTATTTTTAAAATTTTGAAATAGTACAGTCTTTAGCCAAATGGTTTAATCTAAAATGGGGTTTTCAGGTTTCAATCTGAGTATCATAGGGAAATTGTTTTTTTTTTTTCTAATGATGGTTGAGGCAAAGAAAGAAGGGAAAAGCAAGCTTGAGCTTCTGAAATCTTCCTACCTAGGTACAGGTATTAAAAAATAACTACAGTATTAAACACTTTATATGTCATCAGCCATATTTATACACTATCAAATGCAACCCTCACTGAAGCAGATAGTATTTGCTGTTTTTTATAGATGAGAGTACTGAAGCTTGAAGAGATTGAATAACTGCGTGAGCTGAGCTCAAATTTGAGCCCAAGCTTGTTTGACTCCAAAGTGCTTTTCTTGCCGTGTACAGTAATGAAACAAATCATAATTATGCAGAACTGCCCCCAGGACTAACTCTGAACTCACCTCCTCTTGTTTCATTCATGCTGGTCAAACACAAATCTTTTGATGCTGTCAGGTGCCCACCTCCCTGGCTCTGTAATTCTTGCCACTAAAATAGACATGCGTATATTCAGCATGCTCTCCAAAAACAATTATTTTGTGGTGAAATGTCATCAATAGATCTTGGGGATCTTCAAAATATTTTTCAATATTTCATCAAATTTAATGATGAATGCGTTTTCATTAAAAATCAGAAAAAAATAGGGCTGTAATAAACATTTATGTAGGACAATTTGAAGGCCTTTTCTTTATCAGTAATTTTCTTGACACGCGTGCGGTATTTTTCCTGACTCTCTCTTTCCTTCCATTACAGTATATTTCTTTAGTTCTCTTGCTCCTTCTTCAATCAGTTCTCCTGTTATTTTTTGCTGGCTCTCCTTTCTCTTTAATATGTATGTCTTCCAGGGCTCTTATGTAAGAATTCTGTGATGTTTTTCTTTCCCCTTACTCCTTAAGCTTGCAATCTTTGTGTCGGCTTTTCTTTCTGTCCAGCCTGAACCTTGTTTCAGGCAATTTCGGCTTGAATTTCCACCCATTCTTCCCTCTTGCTTTTCTATATACTTATGCTTCTCTGTCTCTGTCTCTGTCTCTGTCTCTCTCTCACATACACACACACACACACACACACACACACACACACGTACACACACACACACCCCATTCAGTCCAAGCTCTGTGTTGTCCACAGTGTGGTAAATTACTATATGACAGAATTTGCAATCTTTGAGGATTTTTTTCTATAATATTTAAAATAAAATTCAAGTGATAGAGACATATATCAAAGGTAAGTTCCTAATAAAATTAGTGATATGTAGTGTGGTTTATTAGTAAAATTAATAACTGATATTAGCCAAGTGGATCCATTATGAAACTTTGCATGTGAGTGTACAATTTCATTTTCTTAATGTTATCTTCTCTCTTCATTGGGCTTCTCTCTACTCATTCACAGTTCTTTGCTCACTGTCCTTAACTTAACTCAGCTGCCTGTCAACAAAAGCATTAATTGGGGCCATTGATGACATGTCCTCTTGTCACATCCACTCACTCCACTGCTATTACTCTGATCATTTGGTCTTTTATCCAGAACTCTCCCTAACCTAGAGAAGTTTTAGAATGTTACAGGTTTCACAATATGTCAAGCTAAAAACCCTTGGTTTTATCTATTAATGTCCTTCTCACTAACTCTGTCCTAAAGTGAGGGACAGTCTCCCACATCAATAACTGCCCCTATTTCTTTTAAAATTTGGCTCCCATTTTCCCAGAATGTACTGAAAGTATTTAAAAGAGAAAATAGATGAAAAATGTGTTTCTTTACAAGTTGTGTGGTCTATTTCTCCATGTGGTAGAGAAACACCTCATTGAATTTTCCTCTCACATGTAGTTCCATTGAAATCAGAAATAGCTTGCAAATTATCTTTTGAAGATTCACTTTTATCTCTAGGGCATTTTGTCAGTTACCTTAAATGTGATCAATAGAAACTGACTGCTTTTACCTTAAACAAAGAGAATTTAAAACTACGGTGGCAGGGATGCAGATGGATATGGTGCTTGTGTATGTAGAGATAACAGGCTAGGAGGTTGCAAGGCCAGGCTTGGGAACAGAGATGAGCAAAGGAAGCTTTAACGGACCAGTAAGCAGCAAGGACAGCAACGGTTCCATGGCAAAAGATGCCTGGTTAACACCTTTCTTTTTTGCTGCCACTGAAATTAAATCATCTCTACAATGCTTTCTTCATTCTTGCATCACTCACTCACGATTCATAGTCCTGGGAGAGAAAACCTGGTTGACTGAGGTTGTCACATGTCTGACTCTTGGGTCTACCAGAAAAAGAACCTGGGTCCCTTGGCCTCCAAAGACAGGCAATTGTCCTTCCCCTCCGACCACATACAATGGGGAGAGGTAGTTTCCCAAAAGAAAATCAGGGGAAAGTAAATGGATTGGACAGCCAGTAAAGACTAATGTCCATGAAGGAACTAGTAATTTGGATTGAGTTGATTATTAGTTGAAATGTCATAGGGAAGTAGGGTTTGAAGACAACTTTATGAATCCATCAAATAATATCTGGGAGCCTGCCTGATCGCGCAGTGGTTAAGTTCATATGCTCTGCTTCAGTGGCCTGGGGTTCGCTGGTTAGGATCCCGGGTGTGAACCTATGCACTGCTTATTGAGCCATGCTGTGGCAGGCGTCCCACGTATAAAATAGAGGAAGATGGGCATGGATGTTAGCTCAGGGCCGATCTTCCTCAGCAAAATAATAATAATAAAATCCATTACATACTTATTCATTACAGGAAATAATTCTAAATAACATGTCTAAATATGTCTGTCCAATAGTAATTTACAATAGTATACGCAAACAACTGGTTCTTAAGTGGGCATAAGAGATGGCCTCTGGTTTTTCATTGTTTTTTACAGTATATGTAGGGCTGCTGTTGAAACGTTGTGGAAAAGGAGGAGAGAAGAGAGAGAATAAATTTGAATGGGGAAGAAAGACGAGAGGCTACATGGGGAAGATATATGAGTGTATCAGCATTTTACATATGTCATCCACAGGTCTAGGTATTTGTGGAAACTTGGAATTGATTTTCTAGAGCTTTAGGGAAACTGCTTCCTTTTTTTCTATTCCATTTCCTTCCTCCACTCTAACAGGTAGAGTTTTCTTCGTATTGGATCAAGCATCTCAATAAGTGAAAAGCCACGTATTTTTACTATCCACTTTTCTCTTCAACAATTTCTCTCCTCGTTTTATGCATGCTGCTCATGGGTTTCAGCAATAAAGGTTCATTTTTCAGGAGGGAGTATCAAAATTAAGAGAAGTGTGAAACCATTTAGCATCCATCATTCTTCTTATAATTAGCAGGGAATGGGCTGAGGGCAAGACAAAATGTACATATTTCTGACATCTTTTCTGGCTTCCTCTTATTGCAGATGACAAGGAAGATTGGGTTGTTTCTTTCCTAATTTGACAAGCTGAATATTGTCAGGCAGATGTCTTCATTAAGTCTGTGTAGGAAGAAGGAAGAGCATCAAAGAGAAGTATTGAGCTTTCCTTCTGGTACTCTGGAGAGACATCATATGTCTTGCAGGATGATCTGTGAGTACAAGAGTAGCTTATAGTATTTTGTGCAAAAAGGTAATTTTTTAAGGATTAAAAACACCTGTGGCAAATATTTGTTGGGTCCGGACACCTCATTTTGTAGTCTTGGAATATGCAGTGTTAGGACCCACTTCAGAGTGCAATAACAATTGAGACAGATCTTCATTTTTAGCTATTTAGGTCATGAAGTCTAGCAGAGAGGTATACGGCAATTAGGTGAGGTTGATCAAAGGTGAGGAAGACTGAAAATGAGCTGGAGTAACATCCTCACCTATCGTGAGACTTGATATAAAAGATACCTACTGGTTGAATCATTTCAGTCAGCAGTATCTATTTAATTTCAACATCGTCCGTTCCAAGTGAAGGAAATAACCACTCAACCGTGAGCCCTTTTGCCATTTAGTATTCCTCATTTTCCTTCCTCTTTCTCTGCTCCCAGATGGAAGATCAAAACAGTCTTCCCTCTATAATTTCTTAGATTTGCTTTTATATTCCCAAAAGCTTGTCAAATACTCTTTCTCAGGATTTATTCTTTTTTTTGATTCATTCTTTTCAAGTTATCTCACATCCCTGACATTGATCATATTATAATTTTTCTTTAAGGAGCAAAGAATCTTGGCAAGTCCTGAGGCAGCTTCCTTTCTGTAAGCAACTAGGTTACCTCAGCAGGACAGGTGAGAAAACGGCATCACAGCCAGAAGCTTGTATTATGCTCCTTAAGTGCGAGGAATGACCAGTAGTATACAATCAGAGACTGGAGACTGAACAACAGTGGCAGCTATTTTGGACAAATTCTTGGTCTATTAATTCAGTTATACATTATGATAACTGCTATGCATCCTTGACAATAATCTGCGGGTGAGCGAATTATGCCTCTCAATCATCATGATAATGTAGAAGGATATTATAAGGCAGCAGCGATAAAATGCCATGGACTATTTGAGTAACCAAAGAATCAGGGTTAAGAAAATGGTGCTGCTAGGAAGAGCCGTTTTTCTTTTCTTTACTCTCCATTTTAAAGCGCTGGTTCCTTCCCAAATCACTAGGGAAATGCCTACTGTGTGTTTGTAACACCAGATCTGATCCTTCTTCTCCTCTCCAGGTAGTACAAATCGTGAGAGATGAAGTAGAGAAAACAGCATAACACTTTGGACATTATGGTCAGGGGTGTTGTCACAGTTAAAAAGAAATGGACTAACAGGGGTAGGAGTGAGGGAGGGAAGGAGTGGACAACAAGTCACTTTAAAACAAAGGACGTAAAAATATAGAACAAAGTAAATTTAACATAAAGGTTCTCATTGAAAATTACATCTAGTATGTCAGGAGACCTTTACCAATTCATAGATGTCAAACAAAAGATTAAAGATAATGCAATTATAGTATTAATGCATCCAATCAACAAGAATTTACTGAATGCCTACATGCCAGGTGCTGATCTGGTTGCTGGAGAATACAGCAGTGGACAAAGCAGAGTTCTTGCTCTCATGGAGAGCTTATATTCTAGTGGTTGTGAGAACTAATGGACAATAACTAAACAAGTAAATATACAATATGTTAGATGGTGACGAAAACTACGGAGAAAACTAAATTGGGGAAAGGAAAGAGGAATGGTGGTCGTGGTGAAGAGCTGGCTATTTTATATCAGTTTATCCAAAAGAATCCCCAATGGGAAGACGGCATTTGAGCAGAGACCCGAAGGAAGTAAGGGAGGCTCTATGTGGATTCTTGGGCAAAGAGTGTCCAGGCAGAGGAAACAGTATGTGCAAAATCTCCTAGGAAGGAGCATGCTTGGTGGGTGGGTGGGAAAGCAAGGAGATATGTGGCTGGACCTGAGTAATGAGAAGCATTGTAGGAGATGAAGTTGGATAGATAAGTGGGGGCGGGGTGAGGAGGGGGCGGGCAGGTCGCATCATGTAAATACTCATGTAGGACTTAAAGTTTTGAAAGATCATCTGGCTACTGTTTTGAGAATACCCTGTTGAAGCTGGGGACAGGGCAGATGGAGGGAGATGAGTTAGGGGGTGTCATATCAGTTTGGGCTGCTATAATGAAATACCTTAGACCGTGTGGCTTAGAAACAACAGAAATTTATTTCCCATAGTTTGGGAGGCTGGAAGTCTGAGGTCAGGATGCCAGCATGGTTAAGTTCTTGTGAAGGTCTTCTTCTGGGTTGCAGACTTATATCCTCAAATGGCAGAAAGCGGGAGAGAGAGCTCTCTGGAGTCCCTTTTATAAGAGCACTAATCTCATTCACGAGGGCTCGATCCTTATGACCTAATCACCTTGAAGGCCCCACCTCCAAGTACCATCACATTGGGAATCAGGATTTCGACATAGGAATTTTGGGGCAACACAAACATTTAGTCCATTGCAGAGGGTATTATAATAAATAAATCTAGAGGCTGATGTGACTTGGACTAGATTTTATATCAATTGAGGCAGTAGGAAATGGTTGGCTGTTACAAATGAAACTTCTATGAACGTTTCTGTAAAGTCTTTGTATGGACACGTGCTTACATTTCTCTTGGGTAAATACCTTGCAGTGGCATGGCTGGGTCACAATATAGGTGTACATTTAACATTTTACGAAAACTGCCAAACTGTTTTCCAAGGTAGTTGGTCCTTTTGACGTTCCCGCTAGTAGTGCGTGAGACCTCCAGTTGCTCCATATCCTTGCTAACACTTTTTACACTTTTAAAAATTTTAGCCATTCTAATAAATATATAGTAGTATTTCATGGTTTTAATTTGCATTTCCCTAATAGCTAGTGATGTTGAATGACTTCTCCTGTGCTTATTTGCCATCCATATTTCTTCTTTGGAGAAATGTCAGTTCAAATCATTTACTCACTTAAAAAAATTGCGTTGTTTGTTTTCTTATTCTTGAATTTTGAAGATTTTTTTTAATATAATCTGGATGCAAGTCCTTTTTCAAATACATGATTTGTAAATATTTTCTTCCAGTGTGTTGCTTGTCCTTTTATTATTTTTTTAAAAAGATTTTATTTTTCCTTTTTCTCCCCAAAGCCCCCCAGTACATAGTTGTGTATTTTTAGTTGTGAGTCCTTCTAGTTGTGGCATGTGGGATGCAGCCTCAGCATGGCTTGATAAGCAGTGCCATGTCCACGCCAAGGATCCGAACCAGCGAAACTTTGGGCCACTGAAGTGGAGCAGACAAACTTAACCACTCGGCCATGGGGCCGGTCCCCTGTTTTATTCTTTTCTTTTTTTAACAGGAGAAAATTAAACAAAGCTTTATAACATGTATACATGGGAGAGGCTCAGGCAAACTGAGCAACTCTCCAAAATGGCTGAAGTCACCACCTTAAATATCATCTTTAGCTAAAGGCAAAGGAGGATGTTGGGGGTGGGGTGAGTCGATCATGGGTGATTACCACGCAAGTATAGTAAACAAGAGTCAGGTTATTATGCAGACTGGAGTCCTTGCCTTCCATATTGATAACAGTTTCTAGGGATAAGGTCATCCCTCCTTCCTGGTACAGAGAGGGAGACATCTTTACAGATGGAGATTTCCTTTACAACGCAAATGTCTCTTAACAAAGGGTAAGTAAATTCTACTTTTCAGAGTTCCTTTCCTGTCTGCAGTTTTTAAAAGTAACCAGCCTGAAATAATCCTCACGCCAAAGAGACATATTCTTTTAATAATGTCTTTTGAGGACCTGAAGTTCTTAATTTTAAAAGAAAAAATTTAAAAAGAAAAGAAAAAATTGGGGTCCAGCATTCAATCCAGGATCTTACGTAGCATTTAGTTGTCACAGCTATTCAGTCTCATTTAATCTGGAAAAGATCTTCAGTCTGCTTTTGTTTCTCATATCCTTGATGCTTTTGAAGAATACAGGCAGGTTATCTTTATAGAATGTTTCTCAATTTGAGTTTGTCTGATGTTTCCTCATTATTAGCTTGAGGTTGTGCATTTTTGGCAGGAATACCACAAAAGTGATGTGTACTTCTCACTGAGTTGTAGCATGAGGCACGTGATGTTAATTTGTCTTAATACTGGTGACGTTAACTTTGATTACTTGGTTAAAGATTTCTCCACTTTAAAGTTTCTATTTTTCTCCTTTCAATCAAGAAGTATTGTCTGGGAGATAGGATTTTGTAAGAATACATAGAGCTCTGATTCATTGCCAAACTTTCATATACTAGTTTAAATATCCATTGATGATTTTTGCCTAAATCAATTGTTATGATATTTGTCATATAAAAGCTTTTCTTTCTTCCCCATTCATTCATTTTCACATATTCATTCATATGCTTTGTGTATTAGTATGAATTCATGGATTCTTATATCTTCTAATGGATTTTAATCTGTTAATATAATTATTTTCTTTCTGAAATTGTCCCAGATTTGGCCAGGTAAGAACCTTTCAAACAGGTTTACTTTTTGGCACAACAAGATGTTTGAGGTTCCTCTTGTGCTTTCTTTGCCCCAGGCTGGACACAGCAATTTCTCCAAGGAGCCTTGTTCCTTTTAGTAGAAAACATATTTAGAAGCCAAAATTTGGGCATTAATTGTTCTCATTGGTATTGGGGAGCGATTACTTCTAGGCTTTCTTAGCAGACAGAGCTAAGAAGTGTGTATGTACACATACACATATTATATTAAAATCATATCTTCATACAGATCTTTCTCTTTAGAATGAAGGTATAATGTTAAAACGCTGTAATCAAAAGTTACTTGAATAGCACTTCCTGGGTCTTCCCCGTATCCCCCACCTCAAGTGTGGTTACGTTATTCTTTTGGAATATAATAAGGTTCATTTGCTTTAGTTTGTATTCCCTTTTAGGAATAAAATATATTCATTATTATTTTATGAATATTAAAACATTAACATGGTTCAAAAGTCAAAGTGATAAAAATCATATACTTGGAGAAGTATCATTCTCCCCAACTTTTGATTCCATCTCAGAATTATTTTTTAAAAGTTTAGATTCGACAGTGCTCCCTCTTGCTCTTGAGCCAATTCTGCCTCCTAGAGACCCTGTGTCCAGTAGAGCTGAACCCTGTGTGGTCTTTTTGTGCCATCCTCTCCCCTTCTGGCGCTCTATCAGACAACACTCCGCTGCTCTTCACAGGGTTTTCATGGCCATTTTTTGGAAGTGGGTGGCCAGGTCCTTCTTCTTAATCTGTCTAATCTGGAAGTTTTGCTGAAACCTGTCCACCCTTGGTGATCCTGCTGGTATTTGAAATACCACTGACATAGCTTTCAGTGTCACAGCAACACACAGTCACCACAGCGTGACAGGCAATGGTGGTGTATTTCCCTGACTGGGATACGAACCCAGGTCACAGCAGTAAGAGCACCAAATCTTAACCACTAGACCGCAGGGACTGGCTTCCCTCTTGCTTAAAGCTCTTTGATCACTTATTGTCTAATATCCTGGAATGTTCTGCATGATCTCGTCTCCGCTGAATTGATTGCTTCATCCTGCGACACTCCTTCCTCCCTGTGCTCCAGCCACACGAACTTTCTTTTAGTCCTTTGAGTGGCTATGCTCCTAGCTTTCTTAAGACCTTCTCACGTGCAATGCCTTCTACCCGCAATGCTTGTTCTATCTCTTAATCTTGTTTACCATTCTTCAAACTCCAGGCCCAAGTCAAACGCCATGTGCTCAGGGAAGCCTTTGCTCCCCAGAACCCCGCCAAAAGAGAACCAGGTTGGCTCTTCCTCTCATAATGACCTCCTAATATTTCCTTCATGGCACTGATCACGATTTGCTGTCATAATAAATATTTATTTATTTGATTATTTAAATCATTGCTATCTGGCCCACCATGCTGCATGTTCCACGTACAGCAAATATTTGTTGAATTAACGAATGTGCCATAGAAAAAAAGCAAAGTTTAAGTTAGTAAGTAGTATCAAAATTAAATGCTGTCTTATATGTAGCTATTTTAGTTAGTTATTTTAGTTTCATTCACAAATTTGGATTTATTTGTTCATTTGTCCAACCACAGCTAATGTAAAATATCAATCTGGCCTTGAATAATTGAAGTAGCTGTATTGCAAATGCCACCCCATACCTTTTAAATTATGAAATTATAGGAAAGGAAGGTTTTTAAGGAAAGAAGTGTGGAAAAATGAAATAATTGCTGTATTTTTTGCTGCTAAGTGTAGGAAGCAGATGGAGTGATGCAGGAGATGAAGAGAGCCATTGTTAGGCAAAACAAAAGACAGCTATTTTGGTATATGACTGAAAACACTTTTCGATATTTTTGCCGTGTTTTCTAATATGTTTATAAATAGGCTTAAGACTTCAGTGCAGAGAAAAAGCCTTTAATTTCTATGGTCAATAAATATAATTTTATCTACAATTATTCCAGGCACCCATTCTTTAAAAAATTGATTAACTTTATTTTATCTATTTATTTTTTAATAGACTTTATATTTTAGAGGAGTATTAGGTTAATAGCAAAATTGAGCAGAAGGTACAGAGATTTCCCATATATCCCCTGCCCCACCTGTGCATAACTGTCCCCCTTATCAACATCCTTCACCAGAGAAGGTTGTTACAACTGATGATCACTGGGAGTCCATTGATTATAATATGGTTCACTCTTTGTGTTGTACGTTCTATGGGTTTGGACAGTTTCATGACGACATGTATCCACCATTATAGTATCATATAGAGTAGTTGTATTGCCCTAAAAATCCTCTGTGCTCTGCCTACTTATATCTTCTTCCCTCTAAACCCCTGGTAACCACTGATCTTTTAATTTTCTCCATAGTTTTACCTTTTCCAGAATGTCCTGTATTTGGAATCGTACAGTATTTCAGATTAGCTTCTTTCACTTAGTAATATGCATTTAAGTTTTCTCCATGTCTTTTCATGGCTTGATAGCTCCTTTCTTTTTAAAGTTGAATAATATTCCATTGCTGGATGTACTACAGTTCATTCATGCATTCACCTACCAAAAGACATCTTGGTTGCTTCGAAGTTGGCAATGATGAGTAAAGCTTCTATAAACATCTGTGTACAGGTTTTTGTGTGGACATGTGGTAAATACCAAGAGGGTGATTGCCAGATGATAGAGTAAGAATATATTTAGTTTTGTAGGAAACTGCCAAACTGTTTCCCAAAGTGGCTGTACCATTTTGCATTCCCACCAGGAATAAATGAGAGTTCCGGTTGCTCCACATCCTTTCAAGTATTTGGTGCTGTCTGTGTTTTGGATTTTGGCTATTCTAATAGGTGTGGAGTGGTATCTCATTGTTGTTTCAATTTGCATTTCCCTGATGACATATGATGTGGAGCATCTTTTCATATGCTTATTTGCCATCTATATATCTTTTTGGTGAGGTCTCTGTTCAGGACTTTTGCCTTTTATTTGGTGAGGAAGATTGGCCCTGAGCTAACATCTGTTGCCAATATTCCTCTATTTTTTGTGTGTGCCACCACAGCATTGCTTGGTAAGCAGTGTGTAGGTCTGTGCCCAGGATCCAAACCTGTGAACCCAGGGCTGCCGAAATGGAGTGTGCAAATTTAACCACTATACTACTTTTCCAGCTCCATTTTGTCCATCTTTTAATCTGGTTGTTTGTTTTCTTATTGTTGAGTTTTAAGAGTTCTTTGTATATTTTGGCTGAAAGTCCTTTATCAGATGTGTATTTTGCAAGTACTTTCTCCCAGTCTGTGGCTTATCTTCTCATTCTCTTGATAGTGTTTTTCATAGAGCAGAAGTTTTTAATTTTGATGAAATCCAGCTTATCAATTATTTCTTTCATGGATTGTGCCTTTGGAATTGTATCTAAAACGTCATTGACAAATTCCGGGTCATCTTGAGTCCATAGGATTTGTATGGATGTTCCCTCTTTTATTTACGATGTTAGTAATTTGTGTCCTTTCTCTCCTTCTGTTAGTTAGCCTGGTGAGAGGCTTATCAATTTTATTGAATTTTTCAAAGAATTAGATTTTAGTTTCATTGATTTTCCTTATTGACTTCTTGTTTTTAATTTCATTGATTTTTGCTCTAATTCTTATTTCTTCTCTTCTGCTTATTTTAGATTTAATTTGCTCTTCTTTTTGTAGTTTCCTAATGTGGAAGCTTTGATGATTGATTTTAGATCTTTCTTCTTTCTTAATATACACATTCAATGCTATAAATTTCCCTTTTTGCACTGCTTTCCCTGCATCCACAAATTTTGATGTTTTATTTTCTTTTTCTTTTAGTTCAAAATGCTTTTTAATTTTTCTTGAGATTTCTTCTTTGACCCATGCATATGTAGAGTTGTCGTGTTTAATTCTCTTGTATTTTGAGATTTTTCCAGCTATCTTTGTGCTATCGATTATTGATTTTATTCTGCTGTGGTCTGAAGGCAAATGTTGTGGGATTGACATTCTTTTAAATTTGTTAAGGCGTGTTTTATGGCTCAGAAGTTGTCTACCTCAGCAAATGTTCCATATGAGCTTGAGAAAAATGTTTATTCTGCTGTTGTTGGATGAACCAGTCTATGGATGTCAATTATATCCAGTTGATTGGAGTGTTGTTGAGTTCAACTATGTCTTTACAGATTTTCTGTCTGCTGGATCTGTCCATTTTTGATAGAGGAGTGTTTATATCTCCTACTATAATTGTGGAGTCATCTATTTCTCCTTGCAGTTCTATTATTTTTGCCTCATGCATTTTGTTGCTCTTTTGTTAGGTGCATATGCATTAAGGAGTGTTATTTCTTCTTGGGGTATTGTCCTCTTTATCATTATGTAATGCTCCTCTTTATCCCTGAGAACTTTCCTTGCTCTGAAGTCTGCTCTGTCTGAAATCAATACAGCTGCTTTCACTTTCTTTTATGAGTGTTAGCATGACTTATCTTTCTCCAAATCTTTACTTTCAATCTATATGTGTCTTTATATTTTAACTGGGTTTCTTGTAGATAACCTAAAGTTGGGTCTTGTTTTTTGATCTACTCTGACAACCTCTTTTAATTGGTGTATTTAGACCTTTGCCATTTAAAGTGATTATTGATATAGTTGGATTAATAGCTACTATACTTGTTACTGTTTTCTTTTGTTGTCCTTATTCTTTGTTCCTATTTTTGCCTTCAACACATTTTCTGCCTTTTGTGGTTTTAACTGAACATTTTATATGCTTCTATTTTCTGTCCTCTCTTAACATATTGATTATACTTTTTAAACTTCTTTTAGTGGTTGCCCTAGAGTTTGTGGTACAAATTTATAACTAATCCAAGACCATTTTCCAATAACTCGATACTGTTTCATGGGTAGTGGTAGAATCTTACAATAGCAAAACAGTCCTTCTTCCTCCCTGCAATCCCTTATATTTTTACTGTCATTCTTTCACTTATACATATGCATTAATATGTGTATACATTATTGTTATTGTTTTGAACAAACCGTTGTTTGTTAGATCAATTAAGAACAAGAAAAGTTTTCTTTTACTTTCACTTACTCATTGTCTAATGTCTTTCTTTTCTTTATGTATTTCTAAATTTATGATGAATATCATTTTCCCTTTCTCTGAAGAATTTTTTCTAACATTTCTTGCAAGGCAGGTCTACTGGCAACAAATTCCCTTAATTTTTGTTTGTTTATTTCTCCTTCACTTTTGAAGGATCATTTTCCAGGATACAGAATTCTAGGTTGGTGGGGTTTTTTTCTCTCAACACATTACATGTTTTACTCCACTCTGTTTTTGCTTATGTAGTTTCTGAGAAGTTGGATGTAATACTCACTTTGTCTCTGGCTTTTTTCAAGGTTTTTTATTTATCTTTTATTTTCTGAAGATTGAATGTGATATGCCTATGTGTAGTTGTTTTTTAAATTGATTTATCCTATTTGGTGTTTGCTGAGCTTCCTGAATCTGTGGTTTGGTCTCTGACATCAATTTAGAGAAATTCTCCGTCATTATTGCTTAACATTTCTTCTGTTCCTTTCTCTATTTCTTCTCCTTCTTGTATTCCCATTACACTTATGTTACACGTTTTATAGTTGTCCTGCAACTAGTCTTTCTCCAGCCATGTCCAGTCCACTAAATCATTCTTCATTTCTGTTACAATGTTTTTGATCTCTAGCATTTCTTTTTGATTATTTTTTAGAATTTACAGCTCTCTGCTTACATTATCCATCTGATCTTATATATTGTCTACTTTTTCTGTTAAAGCCCTTAGCATATTAATCTTAGTTATTAAAATTCTTGGTCTGATATTTCCACCATTTCTGCCACGTCTGACTCTGGTTCTGACATTGTTCAGTTTCTTCAAACTGTGTTTCTTGTTTTTTAGTACGCCTTGAAAGTTTGTGTTGAAAGGTGGTCACGATATATTTACTAAAAGCAACTGCAGCGAATAGACCTTCAGTAATGGAGTGATACGGTGAGGGGATAAGGGAAGTGCCCTGTATTCCTATGATTAGATCTCAGTCTTCTGGTGAGCCTGCGCCCCTGGACTGGGAACTTCACCACTGCTTCTCAGATCCCCCCACCCCCTCCCACCCCTGCTTAGGTGGGACAGGATGGCTAGAGGGGGCTGGAGTTTTGTATTTCCCTTCTCTAGGGTCAGGTAAGCTCTGATAAAACTCCAATAGTTTAGGCTTTGGTAACACAGTTTCTCTTGAGGGCAGACCTTATTAAGAAGAACAGAATACTCTTTTGTATTTCAAATGGTTCCTTCTCCCTTCTCCCTGCTGAAAGTATGAAGGGACTTTTCTCTGAAAACCACTGTGAGGACCTGATAGAGCTCCTGGAGGTAAAACTCACAAAACTGTAGCGGTCCCCTATGAATGGCTCCCCTGGAGTTTTTACCTCTCAGACTTGTCCGCAGTGAGACTGCAGGAATTTGTCAGTTACAGTTCAGGTTTTCTTCTGGTTCCTGTGAAGGTTTGTGCTTGTGAATTTCTGCTCCATTAAGTTGTGATTCTCTGTTTCCACCTGTCTTTCTGTTTTTTGAGATAGCAGTTTGCCCTGTGATCTCATTTCTCTGAAGGATCTAGAATTGTTGATTTTTTGTTTGTTTGGCTTTTTACTTAGTAAGACAGAGTGGGAACTTCTAAGCTTCTTATGTACTGGAAGCCAGAAGTCTAACCATTCGGTTTTAAAAGATCAATGAGGTTAGATGCCGAAGCAACTTTATTGTGAAGCTAGTGGAGCATACACGTCAAGGCTCTTCCTTGCATGATTTCCTCATGATTTCTCTGGTGTCAGTCATTTTGGGGATGCAGCAACTGACAGCCACTTCTATGTATAATTAGCCATCTCTTTGAAAGAATTGATTCCAGGAAACTTCTGCTGTTCACCTGGCATTGTGACACGAAGCTGCAAGATAAGAAGTCATAGTGTGATATGAAAATGCCCTATAGTGCCAGGCACTGAAGTATGTAGACAGTGGGAGAGGAAAAGAGTTTAAAAAATAGGATACTGGAGCTAGTCTGTGGAAAGTTCTTCTAATCATAGAAGTGTAGGATTCTAAGCAGAACAGCCACTTCTCATTATCACCTAACCAAAATGGTTGTTTCCTTCTGTAAGGAATAACCTTAATAATGCAGAGTGTACCATGTCTTTTTCTTTTTTGGGAGAGAATCACGCAAAATAAAATTTATCCAATAATTTATGTGTGTATAGGTCACAAACTTTAGGAATAATACAAATAGTAAATGTCTCTTGACATATTGCATATTGCATTCCAATATGTCAGATCACTTCTTAGAGTATCTGACATAGCTTGTCCTTAGAAAGTTGAGCAGTTCCAGATGAAACGACACAAAATTGCCAACAATGCAGCAATACAGAAGGAAGAAATCAGTGCTCCAACAACAAAATACCTGCTTATAGTCATCAACTTAGTCAACGTATCTTTTATAAGAATAATTTGATTACATATTTATCAGCTCAACATAATATAGCGGCAATGTAAAACTATTTTAATTCCTCCTGTGTTGCAATGCTTTTTGTATATGTTTTCAGAGCCTGAAGCCAAAAAAAAGGAAAAAGTTATTAGAGAGGTTTATCAGGTAATTAATTAATGAAATGTTATGTTTTTTCTGTATGTATCATATTTGATGTATTTATCAGTTTTTTCCATTATATTTTGTTGTGATTTGTTTTCTCTTTCCAAACACATATTCCCTTTTGTTCCTAATTTTACACTTGTAACTTTGTGTTCTTTTTCTTAAAGAGTGCCTATGTAAGTTGAAAAACTTCAGGCTCCACAAAACCTTGATCTTCCTTTTGCTAGATGAACTAAAAATGTTTCTGTCCTGTGATAGTCAGGTATTTTTCTGTTAATCATAAAGATAATTAAACACACACCCCCACACATACACTGCCCTTCCTCAACTATGTTCTCCATTATTTATATGATGCTGTTCAGTTTCCATTTCTGTTGTACATGTTTGGATTACGAATTCACAGAATTGGGGCCAAGGGAGAACTTTGAACCCCTTCACCTTTCAGAGATGGGTCTTCCTTTTCCTAGACAAAAGTAGGCAGCATCCAACCTGGAAGATGAGTCAAAGCTTTGAGCCAGCTCAGAGTAACAGAGAGAGCTAGAGCCGGAGGGAGGACTAAATTAAAAAAAAAAGTGAAATACTTAGAATCCTACTATTGGTATTAAAAATACACCCAGAAGATATCAGATTCCTAGGAATAACCTACAAATGCAAAGAAACAAAAAAGTCACTGGGTTGGAGTTTGAAAGCAGCTAAGCATCGATGTAAACGAAACGAAACAAAACAAAACAAACAAAACCCCAAACGAAATAGAAGGAATAGAAGACAAAAGACGGACTGAATGGAGGGTGTATTGTTAGCTAGGAAGCTCTCTTAGAAATTATTTGAAAACAACAATTGGTTCCCTCCTGACCAGTTTTGATATGAGAAGTCAAAACCTCTGGTACTTGTTTTTGTCCAGCCTCAGATTTGGGTCTCCCTTTCACCATGCTCACATGTCTAGTGAGCAGAAAGAACATTGTTCTTCCATAATTCCCACAAAGGCTTTGCCATTGGATCTCTCTGAGGCTCCCACTCACCTTTCCTTTTGGGGCTTATTTATTTCTGTTTAGGTGGAGCTAGGAGTTGCCATTTCCAACTGGCAGCTCAAGTGTCTGAAGCTCTTGGATGTTCTCATCATTACAGAAAATGAAACTAATCTACAGGTTATGAAATACGTGCTACGAGAGTATATGGGAGAAAAAGTAAAACCTCAAATTTAAGGACAGGGAACAAAGTGTTCAAGCAGACAAGTTAATAGTGTGGTCAGGAACTTCAAAACAGCATAAAAGGCTATTGAATCAAACACCTGAAGCTTCATCATTCCTTCTTGTATATCTTTTTACTATTCCTTCTATTTTAAAAGATAAGATTCTTTAGAATTTTTGACAGCAATCAAGTTAACAATAAAATGTTAAACTAGTACATCAAAAAAATAAGAATTCTGAGCTGCATTAATAAATAAAGGGTCAATATTTTAGAAAAACATCCCAAAGTCTTTGCATGACAAACTACCTCCCCTGGAGAGCTGTAATAATACGACTCAATCTGCTGAGGGTCACATGACGCTTGTTTTGAAAATATTTTGCATTGCTTAGATGAAGGGAACACTTTAACACTTCAGCTTACAATAACATGAGCTTACATTTCAGCCACTTTAATTCACATCAATCTCACAACTTGGCAGAAACTTTTTTTTCCTGCCTGTCTGTGTTTGTTCTGGTCACACTGAGAATTCTATTTTTAGAAAAAGGTGTTTAACAGAGGACCGAAAACACAGATTTGAAAAGATATTATCTTGAAACTCATGAATTTTTTCAGAGTTCAGTCATAGGAAATAAGATGCTAGTTAATTTCTGTGGAAGGTCCTATCCTGCCTGGACTGGAAAAGGAAAAAAGGAAACAAAAAGAAAAGAAATATATCCTAGCAAACTCATGGAAAACTTTTTCCTTTAACTCTTTTCTTTCAGGAGGAAAATGTAAGGGTGGGGAATTATTTGTTGTTTCCTGCTAGGATTATATTTCATATTTTGATTTAAATTTTGCTCATGTACTTACAGGCCTCTTAGTAAAGAAAGAAAGAACACTTGAATATCCAGAAATACTTATTAAATCTAACAGCACACCTGCTTCAGATTAAATGCTGGTACCTCTTTGACTCATAACATTTCTTTTCACATCCCAATCTTTCTGCTCACTGGGTGCATCATTTTTGCTGCAGAAATCCAGAAAAACATGGGAGTTAGACATTGAGGCCAGTTCAAAGCATAAAACATGATCCTAATTCTTTCGACAACCATGCGCAGCATTGCCTCAACAGCGCTGTAAAAGTACTTTTAGTGGAATTACTAAAAAATAAATCTTGAACCAGCCTTGATGGCCTAGCTGTTAAAGTTCGGAGCACTCTGCTTCAGCAGCTCGGGTTTCAGTTCCCAGGTGTAGAAATATAGCACTCGTCTATCGGTAGCCATGCTGTGGCAGCAGCTCGCATAGAAGAACCAGAAGGACTTACAACTATATACAACCATGTACTGGGACTTTTGGGGGTAAAAAGGAAGAAAAAAGGAGGAAGATTGGCAAGAGATGTTAGCTTAGAGCAAATCTTCCCCTGCAAAAATAAATAAATCAATCAATCTTACCCTGCTGTCCCATAAGAATAAGAAATTAGAAAGGTATCTTCTGATAAAAAGAAGACCTTCTAGATAGATACCTCACCACTGTAAGCGATTTATTGTAGTTTATTTTTATAATTTTGGCAGCCTCACCTCAGAGGCACATTTGGTGAGTGGAGAGAGAGACCAGGAGAGGATCCTGACCTGGGGCAGAGCTGAAACCAGAGAAGGAACCAACAGCTGAGGAGGAAGGAGCTATGCAAAAAGAGTGCTACCTGGGAAAACAGTGCTATCCTAGGACGCCAATCCAGGGTCTGGCAAACACCACTGCAGGATTTAGGGACTGGTGAAGTGAAGCAGAGGTCAGAGGCAGGTTTTAGGAAAAGCCTTCAGTCCTGTGTAGCAAACAAGGGAAAGAAAAACAAAAATAACAGGAAATAGTAGCTGACACGTGGCCCCAGGCCAACACAGCTGCAGTTGGGGAGGCTGCAGTCTAGTGGCATGGGACATGCTAGGCATCAAACTTAGCACCAGAAAACATTTTAGACTGCTGCCTGGCGTGTCGGAGCCTAGTTCTTTGTACGATCTGCTCTGGTTAGGATTATCCACGGAACTCAAGTTGTTGGTCTCAGGGTCTGCAAGAGAAATTTGGTGTAGTTTCTGATAAGACCCACTGATATGGTCTCGCTAAATCCTCTTCTGTCCCGTTCCAATCTATTTTTCACAGAGAAATCCTTAAAAATATGTCTGATAATTTCATCCTCTGTTTAAATTCCATCAAAGGTATTCCTTTGGCCTTTACACTAAAACCAAACGTTAACATGGCCTACAAATCTCTCCATGAGTGCCTTTTCCTAATCCATCCAGGCATTCTCCCTGTCGATTTCTGCCCTCCAGCCACAAGCACCTTTTCCAGCTGGTCACTGCCCACCCATACTCCTGCTTTACACTGTTTTCTCTGCCTGAATTTCTCTTCTCCATTTATCTGCAGAAAAGGCAGCTTGTCCTTCAGGATGTAAGCCATAATTCGCTTCCTCGTGGAAGCAGGGACTAGGTGAGGCCCCCTGTTCCAGACTCTCATGCAGCTTTTCTTTCATCTTCAAAGCAGTTATTGCAATAGTGTTCAAATAATTAAGTGTGCAATTAGTTGTTTATGTTTGTCTGACCTGCTGGCTGAAAGCTTTACTAGACTAAGACCACATGCATTGCATTCCATTACACCTACCTATTAGAAGACCCTTTTGCAAAGTAGGTGCTTAGTAAATACTTACTGAATGATCCAATGTGTGAAATAAGGGTTGAGCATGTCATCATCACGTCTCAAGTCACAAAATAGTCAATGGTCTTCTCTGCCTGCTTATAAGGCCAGCCCACTGTAAGGATTGGTCTTAGTAAAGCATCACATCACATGATATTACGTCAAACAATATAGCATAATAATAACAACAAAATGAGTCATATCCATGGCTTCCTTTATTTACTACTAAGTCCATTTTTTCCAAATTTCTTCTTTTAGAGTTGGAAGTAAAATACTGCTTATAGAAAATGAAAGATAAGGAAGAAAAGAGACAACTTATCTGGAATTGATAAGTCAAACAAATACTCTTTATTGGTGACTTTTTCCATGTACATCCATAAGCTGCTAAATTTAATAGTTTCCACAAAGTTACATCAGTCAACAAACCATGATACCCTCAACAACCTAGAAGCTTCAGAATGTTGCAAGAGGCCCTTATCTCACCTCCTTGTGGTCATATTGGAGTTGAAGTGAGGCAACTGATATTATGTCAATCCACCAATGGAAGGGCAAAGTGGGTACAGGGTTTCCTGCCTACTTCATGTCCACTCAAACACTGTCAAAAATGGCTACATGTGTAGTAGGAGTTGTAAACGGCTGTTCATTTAATTTCTAAAAATTTTCTAGAAGCTGTGCCCTCTTCCTACTTCTGTTCATACTCCTGCTACCTTGGTTGGATACTTTGCCATCTCCTGTCTGGGCTATTTTAACTGACTAATGACTTTCCCACCTTTTATGTCTCCTTTCTCTGCTCTTTTCTCCTGCCCTGCAGCCGGAATTAGCTTCCTGAAATGTAAATATGGTCATTTAACTTCCCTAATTAAAGATCTTTTATGACTTTCAGTTGCTTATATGAGCAATTTTAAAACTTAAAAATAACAGCTGGGACTTACTTTCAAATTAAACATATAAAAGAGGCATAGAAAAGACATAACATGGGGTGGGGGAGGCTGGAGGCGGCCAGGGCATTGGTCTTTTGACTCATCCTGAGCTCCCATTAGGGCCCCTCTTTGAAACTGCACGCCCGTTAGATGACCTGGTTGACCTCATAAAAGCCAATGTCTTTAGGAAAGCATTCATGAGGCTTCACAATCTCACCACACTTTACCTTTCTAGCTTAGTACCTTGCTAGTCCACCCACGTACTTTCTAGCCCCTGGACTTGTCACCATTTTCCAACATTCCATGCTTTTTCATTCATTTTTGCCTTGGCATATTCTGTTAGTGCTGGCTGGAAAGTCCATTCTCTGCTGGTGAAGCTTAGGATCCAGTCTGAATGTCATCTCTTCCAAAAGCTTTTTCAGATTCCCCAGTCAGAACCCAGCTCTCTCCATCCCCCCAACATCGGCTCTGTACTTAACCCCATAACAGCACTAAACGCCTTATATTGTCTGTCTCCTTTCTTGAGTCAGAAAATATTTTATTTATCTTGGTGAAACTAGTGCTTTCCTCACACAATATCTGCCTTGTAGTTAGATGTTTGCTAAATGTAAGATAATTCTATCCACTTCTCTCAGGAAGTAAGATTCCTGGGGTGGATTCAACATAACTTTTTCCTCACCATCCCTTCCCTCCCTACGACAATATAGACTGCTTCGGACTGAATGCTTGTGCCTCCCCAGATTCATATGTTGAGGTCCTGATCTCCAGCATGATGGTATTTGGAGATGGGGCTTTGGGAAGAACTTAGGTTTTTGACCTAAAAATAAAGGGCTAAAATGAGACGCAGAGAGGCATTTATTTTGGGATCAAAGAATTGCAATTTGGGGTCTGTAGATTCGGGTAGCAACTGAAATGGTGTAAGAGTAAGAGGCAGTAAGAGGGAGTAAGAGGCAGGGGCTTTTAAAGGCAAAAAAGGAAGGTTTGAATTACAAAGAATGTTAATTGGGGTTGGTGGCATAAAGCTAGCCTCGGGTAAACATAATTGATTGCTAAGGCTAGCTAGAGGGGGGCAACTATGACGAGCTGCAGGTCACTCAGTTCAAATTTCATGTTTTGCCCCGTGAGGATGTGCATAAGACTCATTTCCTTAATGGCTTCCTGGCTCCATTTTAAAGCCCTTAGACATAAATGACCCCATTTCGTTTGACATCTCATAAGGTCATGAGAGTGGAGCCCTCACGAATGGGATTAGTGCCCTTTTAAGAGATGTGAGAGAGATGACCTCTCTCTCTGCCATGTGAGGAGACAGTGAGAAAGTGGCATCTACAAGCCAAGAAGCAGGCTCTTGCAGACACCGAATCTGCCAGCACCTCAATCTTGGACTTCCCAGTCTCCAGAACTGTGACAAATAAATGTTTGTGGTTTAAGCCATCCAATCTATGGTATTTGCTACAGACGCCCCAGCTGACTGAGAGACACACTACATACTTAAGATGCTGCCTTTCTTTTCTCTCTGATTTGAATAGACATTTCAGTAAGACATTAATATCCCTCTCTTGAACTTGGGATCCAACTTTGGGCCACTCAGAAGAGTCTAGGGGACAATGGATCACTCCCAAAGAACTACCAGAGGAGAAAACATAACAGTGTCAAGCCTTAACATAAAGGATCTTTGACAGAAAAATTGAGAGAGACCCAGAATTGTTCTTTCTCACGTGCCATATGGTGAGTATGAATTTCTCAAAACCCAAAACTCAGATGGGCAAGAAAGGAAAATTTTTAGATTTCTTTTTTCTAAATTCTAATTTAATATCTATTTAGAGAGCCTATTCTTCTGGATGGCAGTAAGCATACTTTTAGTCAATTCCCGGCAAACTCAGTCATTTCAAGTTTTAACTCAAGCAATCCCCTGATTGCATTTAAGTAGCCTCGTGGCTCCAGGGAAGGAGGAAGTATCTGGGTCTTGGTCAGTAGTTGTCCATACTGTCTTTTGCTGAGTTAATCATGTATGGTTTCCAGATGTAGTCCCTACTCTTCAGTAGCTTCTATCCAGATGTTTATGTTCATACTAATCCCCAGATGTATGATCCAAGCTTCCCTAGGCTGCCCTGTCCCCTGGTCATGACTACAAAATTCCTTCAGAGTCTTCACTTTCTGTCAACTTACTATACTTTTTGTGGGGGCTGTCGTAAACGTAAGCCATTCTGGTCTTGTACATCCTTAAATGATTTTAGGAAATAATCGTAACCACCACAAAATGGAGTTACTCTCCATAAATTATGCCACAGATACAGACCTTATTAAAAAAACTTTATTAGTAAGCAGCCTCAAAAACATTTATACAAACTGTTCCATAAGATCGAGAAAGTCTCTGTTCTTTTGGAATGCTCCAACCTCCGACTCTCTCTTTACAGGGACTGTTGACTTGAAACAGATGCAACAATATCCAGAGGCAGAATCCTGTGCCCTTAGAATCAGCATCAGTCCACCAGAAATGCTCTGGCCCAGGGACTGGACACAGGTTCACTGATGGGCCAGGCCTCAGGCGTTATCCTTAAAGGTACAGGTTACAGCTCCTGGTGGATTTTTATACTCTGTTCATTAAACAACATATCTTGAATTCCACTAATTTCCACAATGAGACTCCATTTCTAGCATTCATTATGTTAATTAAAAAGCTTCTAATATTGATGGGGATAGGGATAACAGAAGGCATATGTTCATATCACTGTCTCTGGAGTGTGGGCTTCCTGATTTGAATGCCAGCTGACCCCTCCTGGGATTTCAATGCCTGATTTGGATAATCTCTTAGTCAAACAGGACTGGACAGCTATTACAAACATACCATAGACTGGGTGACTTAAACAACAACTATTTCTTTCTCACAGTTCTGGAGGCTGGGAAGTCCAAGATGAAGGTGTTGGCAGATTTGATGTCTGGTGAGACCCCTCTTCCCGGCTTGTAGATGGACACGTTCTCGTTGTAGCCACACACGTTGGAGAGCAGAAAGAAGGGGCTAGCTCTCTTTCTGTCCTTAAAGGACATTAATTCCATCATGGAGGCTCCACCTTCACGACCTAATTACCTCCCAGAGGCCCTGCCTTCAAAAATCATCACATAGGGCTTCAATATATGAATTTTGGGGAGACATAAACATCCAGTCCATAGCTGGTAACTAATGGAACCTTGAGTTGTAACTTAAACTAACAAGTATAGAATATTACACTGGTTATGCTGAAGGAGTTTAAATTTGTCCCTTTTGTACTCTGGTTCTGCCATAACAACTACCCTTTTCAGGAAATGACGGTCTTATGTTAAATTTCCTGCATTTGAATTTAGGAACTAGGGTGGGATGGGTGAGGATAAGTCGATTAGTACTTCAAAACATGATTCTACCCTATAAGTGTGCTTTTCTCTCTTGAGAGGAAATGCAGAAGTCTGTTTTCTCATAAACCATCAGCAAACTGACCTGATCTAAATTTAGAAAGTAAATCTTGGAGCTCTTCCTTTCTTAAAATAATCTAGTTTATCCTCATTTTAATTAATCATTACACCACAGAAGGTTGCCTTTTCTAATTAACACATAAAAAGGCACTGACTATAAAAAACCTTGAAACATCTTAATCCCTAAGTATAGAAACCATGCAGAGAGGAAAAATAATTTTAAGAAACTCAATAGTGAGTATCTGGCACATAGTAGGGCCTCACTAAACATTTGTTTTTGAATGAATGAATGAATGATTGAATTAGTGAAAGTATGATACCAAAAGAGCTTATGTTTGTGGATATTAAGACACAGGCAAAGGCATGGCAACCTTATGCATTCTAGAAACTTCTAGATAATTGAGAGAATTTGTTTCTATAGAAATGGCCGTAAAGAAAACAATGCTTTGTCAAAATCTGATGGGAGACTTAGGCTGATGTGTCTCCAGTGACTCTCTCCCCTCTGTCTCTTTGAACATGAAGCCTGGAGTCTCAGGGTCTGAGGCATTCTGATGGAGACAGAGGACCACCCACTATGGAGACAAGGGGAAAGCCCCCAAGAAGGCTTGGTCTCACTTCTAGTGTAAGAAAACAGAGTGAGGCAGAATTCCCTGTTAGAACAAATTTAGAAACATTTACTAAGGTTTGACTTCTATATAAGAGTAAATTTATTTTTTTAAACTTGATTTTTTTTTTTTTAGGAAGATTAGCCCTGAGCTCACTGCTGCCAATCCTCCTCTTTTTGCTGAGGAAGACTGGCCCTGAGCTAACATCCGTGCCCATCCTCCTCTACTTTATATGTGGGACGCCTACCACAGCATGGCTTGCCAAGCGGTGCCATGTCCGTACCAGGGCTCCGAACCAGTGAACCCTGGGCCACCGAAGCAGAACATGCAAACTTAACTGCTGCGCCACCGGGTCGGCCCCTTAAACTTGATTTTATTTTTTGTCAAACTAATGCAGGAACAGTTTAAAAGGCCAATAATTCTACAAGGCTTATAACAACAACAGGCTCTTCCTTAACCTCGCTTTACTCTCCCTCCTCCAAAGAGGCAACCGATTTTAGCTCTTTGAGCCATTATCATGCTTCTACTGTTCTTACAGCCCAAGAGGGCTCATCTGCTCACCACAAGACATGCCAATAGTCAGGAGGCATGGTGGTAGGAGAGAAGGGACTTTGTTACAGCTTGCAGGCAAGAGGGAACATGGCTGACTCATGTTCAAAATAACCATCTCACAGAAGAAAGACTACAGGCCAGTTATACATGGGGCCAGTCTCCACGTGGGAGAGGTGGCTGGTCACTGGGTGGGGCAGACACCTGATCCTAGTTCCTGATAGACCTTTGTTTTACTGGATATGCATCAGAGAATGGAGCAACACCCTATACCCTGATCTTTCAGTTGTCATTGATGACGGCTATCAGCATAGGTTCTCTGCCCAGGGGTCATCACATTCCTAAGGAACTCAAAAGAACAAAGTCATCAACTTATAGCAGCTGGGAGGGGCCACAAAATCTGCAGAGCACGTCTGGGCTAGTTAGTCAGAGGTCATTTAAAGTTACAATATGGTTTCTTTTCTACAATATGGCTTCCCTTATGTCAACCTTGTGTTGAGCTGGTATCACTGTTATATTCTAATTTCTCAATTGTAGGCATTAACTATTAACTCCCTTATGGGGAGGGTGAGAATTTAGCTTTTTTATTTCTCCTGCTTCTCTCTCATTTTGTCTTTGTAAGGGAGGAAACATAATTTTCCCTCTACCCTTCTGAGTTTTTGGCTGCGATCCTGTAATAAAAGATAGGTAAACCAGAGAAAAACAGAAGTTTATTAACATGCGTACCTCACGTGTACATGGAAGATCCCCAGGGAAAAATGAGCAACTCCCCAAGGTAGCTTAGAATTCAGAATGAACTACCATCTTAACAAAGAAAGGGGAGGGAGGATGTGAGCCTCTTAGCGGGGGAGTAAATGATTTTTAGGAAAGATGAATGGGCCCTTAGAAGAACAGATAGGAGGTATGATAGTTCGTGACAAAGTCTGTCTGGGTGTGCTGTTGACTTCTAGTCTCCTCTCCTGTTATAAGAATCAGTCTTCCCTGGTTGAAAAACTCCCAGGAAGATTTATGACAATTGAGTTCCTTTTGGAGAACCTGTCTTTAGACAGATAGGGGAGCTCAGAAAAAGCCGTTCCCTGCATTTGCTGTGTTTCAGGCGCCTATGACTCAAAATAATCAATATACCAAAGCTGCGTATTTTAGGGTGTCACCGTGAACTCCTACAGTCATATTTTGGGGTGGCATATTCTGCTAGCCTTCATCTTGCCGTCTATCCTAGCATAATAATATCAAATTTTTTGTTAAGTCATTATTCAGTGCTTATTCTCATAGGACTGTGTAAATGTCACTTGCATCACATAGTTTGATTGACATTTTCTTTCTGGTTCAACTTTTTTTTCTCCATGGAATATTTGCCTCGGTTTTGCTTGTTTGGCTTTCTACGTATCTATCCCTTATTGATCTTCAAAGCCCTCCATAGATGTGTAAATCTCTCAATACATCAGGCATTTACTTGGTTTCAATTTTTCTTGGTGCACGTAGCATATGTTGTAATGTGTGGTATATCACAGTGGAATAGTATTCAGCCATAAAAAAAATGAAATTATGCCACTTGTGACATGGATGGACCTTGAGGGTATTATGCTAAGTGAAATAAGTCAGACAGAGAAAGGCAAACACTGTATGATTTCACTAATATGTGGAAGATAAACAAACAAACACACAGAAGTGGTTACCAAAGGGGAAGGGATTGGGGGGAGGGTGAAATGGGCAAAGGGGTACATATGTATGGTGACAGATGGAAACTAGACTTCTGGTGGTTAACATGACGTAGTCTATGCAGAGGGCCAAACGCAATGATGTACACTTGAAATTTACACAATGTTATAAACCAATGTGACCCCAATAACATAATTTTTTTAAAAAAGAGCATACGAGTCTTGAGTTTGGACTGCTTGGTTTGGATCTTGGCTACATATCACTGATTAGATGAGATCTTGCCTCAGTTTCCTCATCTGTAGTATGAAGAAAATAATAAGGCCTAGCTCATAAGGTTGTTGGGATGATTTAAACACTAATAAATGGAAAGTGTTTAGAACAATAATGGACACACCGTAAGTGATAATTTATAATCTCCCTCCTGTAGCCTCTGTCTTTCTTTTCTGGACTATTTGTGCTGTGTGTTTCCTCTTTCTTGGTTCACTCCTCACTTCAGGGGAATAATCCACTGGTAAAGTGGTTCTCAAACACTAGCTTGCCCCCAATGGGTTTGTTAGGACATAGATTGGCGGGCCCCATCTCCAGAGTTTCAGCTTCAGTGGGTCTGGGGAAGATCCTAGAATTTGCATTTCTAAACAAGTCTCTGAGTGATCCTGATGTCGCGTTGATAATCACTGCTCTAGTAGCTTCCTGAGAAAGAGCATTGAAGAGATAAAACTTCTGAGATCTTACTCGTCTCCAAATGTCTTTATTCTCTTATCACGCCTGATTGATAATTTGACTGGGTTAGAATTCAAAGTTGCAAATCATTTTCTTCCAGAATTTTGACTGCATTGTAGCTTTCAGAGTTGATGAACAGCCAATATCATTTTTATTCCTGATCACTTTGTATGAGATCTGCTTTTTCTCTCTGGAAGCTTTTAGGACTTTTTATTATTCCTGATATCCTGAAGTTCTTCTATAATATGCATTGGCTTGTGTGTGTGTGTCTGTGTGTGTGTGTCTGTGTTTTAATTAGACTGGGTGCTCATTGGGCTCCTAGGCTCTTTCAACCTGAAAACTCACCTCCTTCAGTTCTGGGAACTTTCTGGCTGTTTTCTCTTTGAAAATTTCCTCTTACCCATTTTCTCTGTTCATTCATTCTAGAACCTCCATCACTTGAATGTTGAACTTTCTTGCTGATTTTCTTTTTCTCAATTTCTTTTTCTATTTTTCACTTGTTGGTGGCTTTACTTTTCTTTTGGACAACTTCAACTTTATCTTCCAACACTTCTACTGACATTTTTATTTCCACCATATTTTAATTCCAAGAGTGCTTCTTCTCTAAGTATTACTTTTAAGAAAGCAACTTGTTTTTATCTCATGGATGTAGTAGTTTCTCCTCTGCACCTGAGATACTGGAGTTTTGTTTGTGACATTTGCTTCTTGTGCTGTGTGTCATCCACTTTTCCTTTTTCCTATTTTGGCTTCTACTCTCATATTAAAAGACTTCATCCTGTCCAATGATCCTTGACCATCTTTTTAGATTTAACAGTAAGGCACTAAGAAGCTGACTGAAAGCTCTGTCTGCACGGTCGGTGCTTGTCAAGTGCTGGCTCCAACTGTCAAATGACTAGGAGGAAACCTGGCTCGCTCTTTAGGGAATCTCCAGCTGTCAGCCTCTGTCGGTCTTTCTTCTGGTTTGGTCAGTTTCTCTAGAGTGATTCTCTTATTTCTCGCATGAGGTTTATAGTTCAGGCTGTAGAATTCTGGAAATTAATGGGAAAAAGGCATTGAAAATTTTGCCATTCAGACTAAAGATTTTTCATCTAATCCTAGTTTTTTAAAAAAAATTGAGGTCATATTGGTTTATAGCATTATGTAAATTTCAGGTGTACATCATTATGTTTCAGCTTCTGTATAGATTACATGTTGTTCACCACCAAAAGTCTAGTTACAATCCATCACCATACATACGTGCCCCTTTGCCGCTTTTGTCCTCCCCCTACCCTCTTCCCCTCTGGTAACCACCAATCTGTTCTCCGTATCTATGTGTTTGTTTGTCTATCTTCCACATGTGAGTGAAATCATACGGTATTGTCTTTCTCTGTCAGGCTTATTTCACTTAGCATAACACCCTCAGGGTCCATCCATGTTGTCACAAATGGCAAGATTTTGTCTTTTTTTATGGTTAAGTAGTATCCATTGTATATATACATATACCACACATCTTCAGTATCCATTCATCTGATGATGGGCACTTAGGTCGATTCCAAGTCTTGTATTGTGAATAACGCTGCAATGAACATAGGAGTGCCTATATCTTTTTGAATTAGTGTTTTCATGTTCTTTGGATAAATACCCAGACGTGGAATAGCTGGATCATATGGGAGTTCTATTTTTAATTTTTCAAGAAACCTCCATACTGCTTTCCTCAGTGGCTGCTCCGGGTTGTATTATGGCACACATCGCCTGCCCTCAGCTCTGCCTGTTGTTCTCAAGTCCATATTCCCTTTGATTCAGTTTCTCCAAAGAGAAAACTTCCAGTCTTCTGCCGGAGTCGGTGACAGGCAGACACCTAGTTGCAGGGAGTCAGTTAGCTGATTTAGAGATTTAATTGATTTTTACATCAGATTTTCAACAAAGAGTCCTGCTTTCACCCCACTTGAACACCTCCCTCCTTCTTTCCAGGGACCTTAGGCTTCTCCAATTGTGGAGCCCTTCTCAGGTTTTATGGGAGAATTTATTTACTTGATTTTCTTTTTTTTCTTTGATTTATCACTCAGCTACCTGCTTCCAGTTCTCAAAATGTTGTCACTATTTCTCTCCGTGTTGTTTCTTTTGTCTTTTGTCCTTATGTGCTTATACATTTTGTTTGGGTAGGAACAGAGGCAAAGAGGTGTATTCAAGTTACCAGTTTTCACCAGAAGTTAAATAAATGCATTTTTCAAACTAGATTGAGGAATATAATATGTCCTCATACATGAAATCTGATCAATGAAATATCTGTTGAAACTGTAATGGTTCTGAGAGTAACCAAGGATGCAATCTGTAATAAGAAAAAATATGAACGGTGATTGTAGGCCCCAGGAGGCAGAAGAAATTTGGGCTTGCTATGGAGAAAGACAGGAAGCTAAGAGAAAAATATATCCTTGGAGGTTACTGGTCATCTAATTGGTTGTGTTGTTGTTGTTTTTTACACCACCTGGTTGTTCAAATGAAAAACCTTGATTTCATCCTTACGATGCTCTATTTTTCATCTTCATATTAAATTTTTCCCTAAATTTTATTTTTATCCGTCCTCATTGCTCTGAGCTTAGTTCAGACTCTATACCATCTCTCACATATACTATATAGCTTCCATATACACTAATAGCCTCTGTGATGGTTCATTGCATGTGTCAACTTGGCTACGCCACAGGGTACCCAAATATTTGGTCAAACATTATTCTGGATGTTTCTGGGAGGGTGTTTTGTACAGGATTAACATTTCAATGAGTGGACTTTGAGTAAAGCAGATTGTCGTCCATAATGTGGGTGGGCCTCATCTAATCAGTTGAAGGCCCGGCTAGAACAAAAAGATTGGCCTCTCCTGAACCAGACAGAATTCCCAGCAGACAGACTGCCTTTGGACTTCAGCTGCAAGATTGAATGACTCTTCCTGGTGCTACAGCAGACAGCATTTGGACTAGAACTGGGGCAGTGGCCCTCCTGGGTCTCCAACCTGCCAGCCCATCCTGCAGATTTTAGACTTGTCATCCTCCATAATCACGTGAGCCAATTTCTTACAAATAAATCTCTTTCTGAGCCAGCCCCGATGGCCTAGTGGTTTAAGTTTGTCACTTACTGCTTCAGTGGCCTGGGTTTGCTTTCTGGTCACGGGACCACACCACCCATCTGTCAGTTGCTGTGCTGTGGCAGTGACTCACATAGAAGAACTAGAACGGCTTACAACTAGAATGTATAATCATGTCCCGGGCTTTGGGGAGGAAAAAAAAAGGAAGACTGGCAACGGATGTTAGCTCAGGGCAAATCTTTCCCTGCAAAAAAATAAATAAAGATGAATCTCTTTCTATATATGTGTACACATCCCACTGGTTCTGTTTCTCTGGAGAACCCTAATACATCCTCCTTCCTCACTTTGACCTCACCCTTTCTCTTATCCAGTCTTCAAACTGCAACACCAATTTGTCTTCAAAATCTCAAACGGGATACTTTCACTTATCTCTTTCAAAGGTCTTCAGTGTCTTCTGCAGAGTTTTTCAAGGATCCCAGCTACCTTTCCAACTCTCCCTCCAGCCCCTCCATTGTGAGAGTTTCCTGGATACACCGGGGTCTTTCCTCCTCTGGCCTTTCACATACATGGCCTCTTTTGGGAATGTCCTTCTCTGTCTTTTCCATCTGGAGAACTTGTCTTCTTTAAGTTCCAGCCCATATGTCGCTCACGTGAAGTGTTACTAATGCTTTTCCTCTCTTTCCCAACCAAGTTAGGATATATGGAAAGAAATGCAACCAAAATTCATCATGTTGCATTGGGATTTTTTAATTTCTCTTTCTCATTAGACTTCAAGATTCTTCAAGGGAGCCTAGTAAATAGGAGGTAAGCCACAAGCATTTCTTTAATTAACATTATTAGAACTGTACCTGAAATTCCTTCAGCATTTCTTTTCTTTTTTTGTGAGGAAGACTGGCCCTGAGCTAACATCTGTTGCCAATCTTCCTCTATTTGCTTGAGGAAGATTGTCACTGAGCTAACATCTCTGCCAATCTTCCTTTATTTTATGTGGGACACTGCCACAGCACGGCTTGACGAGCGATGCTAAGTCTGTGCCTGCGATCCAAACTGGTGAACCTGGGGCCTCCGTAGTGGAGTCTGCGAACTCAACTGCTATGCCACTGGGCTGGCCCCGCTTCAGCCTTTCTTATTGCAGCTGGAAGGTGCATCAAAAAAAGATATGAAGTGAATTTGCTGCAGCTGAACTTAAATTTTAGTTCTGCATGTTACAGCTGTCATGGCGAAAGAGGAAGACTGCAGCTCTATTTTCTGGTACAATTATTTCCCTTCCCTGCTTTCCCCCATTAGCTCCCTCCATCTGGTTCTCTGACTCCTGATTTCATGTTCTAATTGTTTTAGTGTTTTCACTGTTTCTATTGTGTGGATGCCTCAACCTTTTCTGGAAATCGATAGTTTATAAATAATAAATAGCCTAAGCCAAATAGCATGTTGCTTATTTTCCCAAGAGACTTGTAAAACATGAATTGCCTTTTTTTAGTGAGACTTTAAATATTGTTAAAAAAAATAAAGGACAAGAGAAATATTTAAAATGAAGAGCATGTAAATAAACTACTACCTCCTTCTGTCTTTCCGGATCCTACCTCTCGCCACGGCGCAGACACGTTCTAGGGTGGATGCCAGAAGTTAGAAGAAATAATAGCAGGCAGGTGCTTTCTTGAAGTTATCCCTCACTTGGCCCCAGCTTTTCCTAGTGAGAAACAAATTGATCTCCAGCTTCAGAGCTCTGAAGAAATTGATGCCTTTTCCACCCCACCGCCCTGGGCAATGGATTTCTCCCTGCTGTCGCCATCCTCACTCTGCAGCGGGGCGGGATAGAAGTTTCCGGAGCTCAGCTTCAACTCCGATTTCCAGCAGTCCGCAGAGTTTCCTTCCAGCTCACAGGAAGTTCACCCTTTAGAAAATTCTTCTTTCTGACCTCACAAACTTTCTTGCTTCTTTGTTGACTTCTCTGATATCTGTGATTTTTTTTTCTATCAGTTGACTTTTTTTTTCTTTTCAAATTCAAGTTAAAGTTTCAGCCTTTTGTTATTCAGTTCTTAGGGCAACAGCTGTGCAAACGAAGCCTTTTCTTTGTTGCTAGTGGCCCAGCCTGGAAAAGAGGGGAGAAGCTGTCAACGTCTTTATTAAGGCAGATCCTCGTTTGTTTATTTTAGGAAACCACTCCATCTCTTTTTATGCTTGATTTCTTTTTTTTCTTTTAAAGTTTTTCTGGGGTTATTGGATTCAGTGAGCTTTAAGATTCTTCTTTAATCCCACAATCGTCTGCTTAATCCTTTCAAAAAGTTGATGAGTGATAGGTCACCTGAGGAACGGGGAACAAATGTGAACCTAGGGCCGGGCACCACCACGGGATAATTCTTTTGTGTCAGAATTCTAAAACCTTTTTCTTTGTTAATAGGTATGCAGGATAAAGCTTTTCTCTTAAGACCAGGCTGAATAGAGCAATACAGACCACCTAACGCGGCAAAATAGCGGCAAAAAAATGATTTCTTTTTATGATTTCCAGAAAAGCAAAGTCAAAAAGCAAAGCTTCCGAGATAATATTGGAGTCTGTTATTTTACATCTGTTGTGGTCAGAGTAGATAGTAACCAGTTTGTCTCCCTACTTTGAGTTGTACAATATCTCTATTCAGGATCATCCCCAGGAACAATGAAACGCGGCCTCCTGGCTGGGAGGATAATAAAGGGAACTTGACATTTAGTATGTTTTTGATTAATTATTGCTCTCAAATGAAACATGCCATAAACGTTTTGGGTCAAGTTTTGATTTCTTCCCCCTCCTGCCTCGAACGTTCCCGATCAGGCTCTGCTGGGATCATTTCATGAGCGGCTTCTCTTTGGTATCAGTCTTCTGTGTGAGCTGAAATTTAAGTCCTTATTCAGAGAAGGAAAAGCGATCAACTTAATGCAACACCTTGTGAATGGTAATTTTATTGGATGTAAGTGAAATTGGTAAATAGTTTCCTGTCCCTTTTATTGTTATGTACTCTAGATGCTGAGAAAAAAAATTGTTTTGGTCAGAACTCTGTAAATCTTTTCTTTCTCCTACTCAAAGGGAGACTCAATAGGGGGAGAAACAGAAGCCCTGAAAACGGCCCCATGCAGAGGCCGAACCAAATCGAGATCCACCAGCAGAAATAACACAGCAAGTGATGGAGGAAGCAGTGATGAGGGGAGGGGGTGTTCTGGAAGGTCGAGTGTAGGGGTGCCGCTGTTTTCTAGCCAGATATCGAGCCCTCTCTATCTCGTCTTCTAAAAAAGAAAAGAGAGAAGGAAAAGTTTATACATATGATGAAAAATTTCCACATTATAAAAATTTGCTACTTTCCCTTAGAGTCAGATCAGTATTGCCAGGTAGAATAAACTTTTCCTTTCACTCATGTAAAATAATTATTACCGTCTAATGCGTCTCTATGCATGGCTTCTACAGTGCTAGGCACAATGTGTGCATTATCTGATTTAATCTTTATCATTAATATTATATATAAGGGAGAAGATGATCTCAGTGAGGTTAGGAAATTTGTCTAACAGGACGCAGCTAATTAAGAGTATTCTTATCCCTTTAGCATATTCAATAGATTGAAACTCTCCTTTATATGAATTCAATAATTTAGCAATAAATCTTGTATTCATTTCATTTGAGAACCAGTTTTTTTAAGAGAGCAGGCATTTTAAACTAAAGGATAGATATTTTTCTTATTACAGGCCAGCCATTCTTTGCATTTAGTAGTTGTTTACTGAGTGTCTACTATGTCTCGCTCTGTTAAAACCGGTGCTAGAGTTGTAGCAGGTAACCGCGGCTGGTCAGTTGTATGGTTTGGGCACATAGACCTACAAAATTATTGCATTGCACACACTGCACTGACTTTTGACTTTGGAAACTGATTTTTTTGAATAACACATGCAAAGGATCTTCAGATTGTCATTTACCCAGTTGCATTTCACGTTACATACCAAACTCGGAATGTATAAGAATTATAACATCTAAGAAAGGCATTGGAATATACATCTAACTCAGATTATGTCCACATTCCCACAGGATTTCTTCTTGCGGAGTTTGGTATTAGCCCATCAAAGTAAGAATACGGGAAATTGATTTCTTTTAAAAATTAAAAGCATGTATATTAATCACCTTGATAGGAACTGCATTTCTTAATCTTCTTTGTAAAGGATTTTCAAAAGCAGGTAAATACTTATGGATTAGCAAATTCAGTCTACAGATAGGTAAATTTTCGTTTAGTTTTCTAATGAGAGGTAAGATTTTAAGCTTGAATGGAAAGAAAAAAATTTGAATGAATTTCCTACAGTTTTGCTAGTGCCCTTTTCCTTTGTTGTAACCGCTACATGAAAAAGATGACCTTTTTAGGTAATGTTTTGCATCAGCAAGAAACACCAAATCTTTTGGAAGTGAGATTGTTTTTAATATGCAAAAGAGTTTTGGATTACTGTGGAGTGCAAGGACCAGGGCAGAGAGAAGTTCTTAATGGATAATATCCCCAGTGGGGAGCTTATCTATTTAAGTGTAACATTTCAGAAACCACTGGGAGAAGGGGGAGTTGGGGGAGAGGAAAGAATGCTTTTGAAACTTTGAGTCCTTAACTGGCGAAAAGTGATGCCATATTTGGTTGTATGTCTCATATCTCTTCTTGGACCTGTTTTTAAAAAGGGAACAATGTACAATAAAAATTTGAAATAATTTCACAGCATATTAAAGTCACACATAAAAACAGAGGCGTTGCAGGAAATTAAAACCATAAAGGCTCATTTTTGCCTAGGATGGGTAACTTCTCCAAAATGTACTTGAAAATCATTAAGAACTCAACCGAGACAGTGAATTCAATGATCCAGTGAATCAAAGAGGCGGCAATGATTACTTTCAACCAGTTCTTTGTTTAGATTAAATTGAACAAACAGCCTTCCTAGGCAGTTTTGATATTGGGCTATCTTTTCAGCAGAGGAACATAGACTGATCGATAACTCTTATTTAAGTTATTAGGACTGCTTGAGAAATTTAAATAATTAAAGGAAAGGCCTTTGGAATTCAAAGAGCTTTGCTGCTAACAATAGCCATAGATGTGATTGTTCATTTAGCAAAGTACACCACATGGGCGCTGCCTTTGGGAAGGACCTTTGATGGGTGAGGTAAGAAAAATAAGGACAATGTAGAGAGTTATTAATAAAGATAAATTTATTTGATTTTAATTTTATAATTATGAACTTACTAGTTTTTTGTGAAATAATAATGATGATAGTTTTATTTTCAATGCCTTTACAGAGAAAAATCAAAAGGGAGCAACTCTGCTGCACCCCAAAAGCTATTTTCACCTGACTTTGGGGTGTCTCTTTGTATTCTGTGAAATCCACAAGTCTAGCAACAACTGACTCAAAAATAACAGGGTCTAGATTAATAATGATTTTAAATAGCTGGCTCTTTTCTAAGGGGCAGTGGTACAGAACAACCAATTGAGAGCAGAAATGGAACCTTCTGTGTCCTCATACTGAGACTATTGAATCTTTGTTTGAAGCTTTTGCTATTAAAAAAGAAAGGATAGGACACAAGGGACTGGAAATTCATATTCACATTCACATGCATATAACATTCTTTATGTAGAAAATGCATTGAGGAAACAGCACTGTAATTTTTCCATGAAATATAAATGCCAAACTCATGCATAATTTATACAACATAAAACCAACGGACCATGTGGTTTCGGTGTTTAATTATGATCCCTTGGTTCTTCCTGACGAGCACCATCAGTCAGTCTAATCAGTGTCTGAAATGTCCTAGTCCCGTCTACAAATAAACCCCTAACTGGAGGTGTTAAAATAAATGTAACTGAAGTGTGCTTTTGCACAAAGTATTTCTCAGCCTAAATGTAATAAATGGAATTTAAAAGCAATCAAATGATTGACAAAAGCAATAATAATGTTTTCCAAGATTTTTAGAGACATATGGAAATGTATGATTTTAAGCATCTTGACCTTTGGCTCAAGCAAAACTTTCTGCTGTTTGATTAGTTTGTGATTCTTTTTTAAAGAAAACCTCTAAAGTTGCTGCTTTAATATTGATAAACTTAGGAGAGATCTTCCTGCTTTAATTTAATTTCGTATTAGGATATGGGTCCCAATGGATATCCAAAGGCTAGAGCAACCTCTCAATGGTTTCACATTTTCTAACAACCCAAGAACCTCTCCACTTTGGCAAAAAGAAATAAATTAGACTGATAAGACAGGCTAGAAGTGTTAAGACGTGGATTTCATTTCCCCTTCACAAATCTTATTCCCCAGCTGCTCCATTGCATTGCCGTAACAACATAGATCTATGGAACATTTTCAAATGGCTTGAAGGGACATTTTCTCCACAGAAGCTACAGACATTTATAAGGTAAACATTACCATTAGTTTCCTCAAAAGTAGATTGAAAACCTGATTTTAGCTCTGCTCCCATCACATTAGAAACAGCCTTGTCATTTCTTAAGATAGCCATTGTCTCCTCTCTGGTACAGGAGAAGCTCAGTCAGAGGTTTCTCCTAGCCACATCCATCACTTCCTTCATGGCAGAGCCTGCTTCCATCAATCACTGCACACTCTCAATTATCGTTTTGCTCTGCAATCCCTTTGTATAGCACACTGCGGTACCGAGCTCAATTCCAGGCTGCTTTACAAATATCATCTGGCAATCCCATCCAGAAATACGTTTCAAACGCCAAATAGTTTATAAATTTGAAACAAAAGCACTATTACTACTATTGCATCTTATTTTCCAGTAACTTTATTCACTTTATATTCTTAATAAATGTTTGCAGGATAAATGGATGCTCATCAATATAGCATACTTAACAGCATAGATGTTAAGTTTGAATTAAGTTTGAGGCGAGTTTCGTTACCTATTAGCTGTGAAACTCTGCACAAGTTATTAAACTCTCTAAACCTTGGGTTCTTCAGCCATAAACCGGGATCTTAGTATCTATCTCACATTTCTTGTAAGAACGAAATGTTGGGATCATGGTAGGCCAAGTGCCTAACATATAATCAGGGTCTAAGAGGTGTTTGTTATTGTAATCATTGTTCATCCCACTCATTCCACAGCTATTTATCCAGCACCTACTATGTTTCCAGCACATTCTAAAGGTTGAGTCATGAATGCTGAATAAGATGGATGTGGTCTTTGCATTTTAAGGAGCTTATACTCTGGTGAGGGAAACACACCATAAACAAATCAGTATATAATGACCAATAGTGATGAAGGCTAGGAAGATGCTGTGCAATAGAGAACACCAGAGAAAGGGGGACCTGCTTTAGACAAGGAAGTCAGGAAAGACCTCCTGGAGAAGGTCATATTTATTTATTTATTTATTTATTTATTTATTTTTGTTTTTTGAGTAAGATTAGCCCTGACCTAACTGCTGCCTAATCCTCTGCTTTTTGCTGAGGAAGCCTGGTGCTGAGCTAACATCCGTGCCCATTTTCCTCTGCTTTATATGTGGGATGCCTACCACAGCATGGCTTGCCAAGTGGTGCCATGTCCGCACCCGGGATCCGAACCGGCGAACCCCGGGACACGGAAGTGGAACGTGTGAACTTAACCGCTGCGTCACCAGGCCAGCCCCAGAACATCATCTTTAAACCTCGACCTGAAAGGTGAGGAAAATGCCCAGTGAAGAGCCGAAGAAAGCAGAGAACAGAGGCTGAGCTGGAAGAGCTCAGCAAATTGACAGCCATGAAGAGGCATGCTCAGGAAGAAGAATTGATAAGACTGAAAGATCTTCAGAAGCCAGAAAATGCAATTCTTGTAGGATAGGAGAAAAAGTTTTTGGATTTTACTCTAAGTTCAATGGGAAACTATTGAGGTGTATTAAGGAGGAGAGTGGCATGATTAGATTTCCGATTTTAGGAAATTACTCTAGCTATCATGTAATAATTTGGAAAAATACAAAAGAAGCGGATGGACAAGTTAGGAAGCTATTGCAATAACCCAGGCAGGAGATAATGGCAACTTGGACTTGGTGGCAGCGGTGCTGGAGAGAAAGAAAATTTTGAAATACATTATAAAAATAGTAAAATCAAATCTCACCGTGGTAGTGACCGAGGGAGGGAGGTGTTGTGGTTCACATGAATTTCTCCCAGTTTGTATTCAATCCTGTAACCGTCACCAGTCAGCCTTTAGAATCCCCCAAAGGAGATGTGGCAAAGTAATAATTTTAGATATTAACATTAAATATTTTCGTATCATTGTTCAGTTATTCTCTAGCAACCTTCTCAGAAACTTACTCAGCACATAGCCCTGTATATTCCAGTGTTCCCAAATCCTGCAGTAAGACTTAGGGAAAAGTAAAAATGCATCATTCTGAAGAAATCCTTACTCTTTAGCACCAAGATAAGATGCGAGTAATGTGGGAAGTCTTACTTTGATCCCATCTAATGCACCAAAAATCACTAAGCCTCCCCTGTATGAAATTTGTTTTTTGGCTAACTTGAAAGCCTCAAGGATTCCCTACATGACTTGTTTTTTCAAGGTGAATTCTTTTTGTTTCAAATTCATATATTCTTACTCTCATTCCTTTGTAATCAATACCAACAGATAGTATGGAATGTTTGGTTGCATAATGAGTAAGGCTGAATTTGGTGAGAACTCAAAGACTAAGGGTTATTCTTAGAAAAATAAGCCATCTACTGCCAGGACTTTAAAGCTTCTAATGATCTATATCTAATTTAGGGAACACCTAATGAGATACACGGTGTGATTTGCAGATCTGAATCTAAAACCGTATACACCTGAGATAAGAATCCATGTGCCTTGATCCATAGACACCATCTCAGCACCATGAAAGAACATGAGTGACTCCATCTTGCTCCCTGTCAAGGAGTGGATTTGGCAACTGATCTTGGTCACCACTTGATGCGTCTTCCATCAAAATGCAGGCTACCAAAGTATACAATATATTCTGGCTATTTAAATATCTTTGTGGAATTTTTCTCAACAAGTGGGAGCAATGAAAATCTACTGCTCTTACTATGCGCAGAAAAGAGATAACAGGAGTATACTTGAGGGAACATCACAGGGTAATTTCAATGTCCAGTAGCCCAGAATGATTCAGTTTGAAAAATAACCAAAGATGCAACTCATCCTATCGATTGTTTGTAGTCCCAGAATTACTTCTTTTAAAGGAAATTTTGTATCTAAAATCAGAAAACTGTGCCTTAAAGTAATTAAACCCAGATTGGGTGATTCTGATAGTAGAGAAGAGAAAGATCAAAAATGCTGAAGACAGCACAGCATGTTGCCTGGAAAGATGAGATGTGGGTGTGGAACCAGACTAAAGAAAACAACACAGAACGATGAGGCATCTGGAAGAGGAGATGTAATGAAAGAATTCCAAAGAAAAGTTTTATCTAACAACTAAAATGGCATCTACCATTTACTGAGCATATGCCAAAGGTCAGGCACTATACTAGACACTTCATGAATTTTATCTCTAATTCAAGGCAGGTCTTAAGTACTCTCATTTTTTGATAAACAAATCCTTGTGAGATTATATACCATGCTTAAAGATTCCTCAGCTAGTAACTGGCAGAGTCAGGATTTGATGTCGTATCTATCCATTTCTGAGGATCAGGGCTGCCTGGTAGAATTGTTCAACCGGCACAGCCATATGCAATGGTCCTGCTAAAGCCCATCTCTCTCCACAAAAATTTATTTTCCAAAGTTTTGTTAGTTTTTAAACACTGCAGTTTAGAAGCCCTAAGCTCTAAGTTGAAGTCCTAAACTGAATTTGAGAAACCCCAAGCATTTCACGTGGAAGATAGATCATATTGTCACATTTTCAGAAATATCGCAGCGTAGTTCAGGGAAACTGATGGGATGACCAAGGTGGCACGTGACAACTAGATTCTGGGTGATCTATTTTGAGCAAAAATACCAGATCATCTGAGAGAAGAGAACGTAGAACTACAAATGGTGTCTTATTGTATGAAGAGTGTGGCAGATATTGGTAATTGTCCTCTAGTGTCTATTACCTCCTTCTTTCTTTTAGTAACAGAGCCTCTGAGTTTTAGCTGGGTTAGCTGTCGAGCTAGACACTATATTTCTCAGTGCCCCTTTGTAGCTAGATTCCAACAAGTGGAACTTCTGGGTCATGTCTGTCAGATTAAAAATAAATCTGGACTTTATTTGAAAGAATTATTGCAAAGGGTGGGGGAGGGCCTATTGCAATGGGGGGAAGAGGACATTCTGACCATAAGAGCAGCAGGTGTTAGGCAAAAAGGGTTTCTTCCATAGAGAGGAGTAAACACAGCTAGAAAGAACCCAGTGTGGGCAAGTGGGATGAAAGAGCGGCAAGGTAGGACAGTAGGTCAAACAATGTTTTACCCTGGGGCCAGCCTATTTTCTGGGAGAGACACTTAAGGAGGAGCTGTGTGCTGGCTCAGGCTGAGGGCAGGCCAAAGTTCAGGGGTGTAAGGGAGGAGAAAATCTTAACCAAAGCTTGGTTAATAACCATTTTGTTCCTATTGATCAGTGGGGACAAAACAGTTCAGCTGATCATTTAGGAGGCAAAGAATGGGAATTTAGAAGGTCTGTGTCTGGCCTTGTCATACACAAACAGGAGGGACATCCTTGAGCCTTATCTAAGACCTGGGCAAGGGTAGTTCTTTGGGGTAAGCTGTCTCCTAGAACACGAGGTGTGAGGGAATCTTTATCCATTGCTGTTTTCCAGGATCACAGGGCTCATGAAAAGTTCGACATTGTCATAGCCTTAAATAGAATCTGCTTGTCCTGTACTATCTCTTTCCTTTTCTAGTGATTGGAGCATAGACCTGATGGTAATGAGCGACCCTAAGAGTGGGCATAACCTAAAAAGGGGAGGCGCCTGGGTCCAGCATGTCTTTGTGGAATAGAGCTGTCTACTTGCCCTGGACAGCTCACCTACCTCTAGACTAGTAGGAAAGAGAGAAATAAGCTCTTATCTTATTTGCGCCACCTTATTTTGAAGTCTCCAAGTTGTAGCCACTTAGCTAGGACCCCAGTGAACACAAATAGTCCCTGCAAACATGGGAGTTTTTTTGGCATCATGGTCGACCTGTCAAGTATCATCGTCAAATATAATATTAAATGCAGAACTCCTTTACAGTGGCAAGACTCACATTCTCATTAATCTAGGAATGCCTGAAGCATCAAAAGCTCGATTTTGCTCTTCTTTTTCTGTGCCACACAGGAAAAGAATTCTGTTTCAGCTCCCAAAATGAATTAAAAACTTTCCAGCACTTAACATGGGAACATTGACAAAGGAAACTACTGTGACTCATGCACTCATTTCTGACTGAATAATATATGTTAATGTATGTATTTGTTTGTAGTATTGCTGGAGCTCTTAAAAAGTTGCTAAAATGGCGTAATGTTCTTCCATTTGATTCAAATAGCCTTTCAGTCAGGAATAGCCTTCTTTATTGGAAAAGTGTACGTAGGAAGATATAGAAGGAATATTTAAAAGAACTAATCACCTCCCAACATGTATTGCTCAAGTTTTTCTTAATAGCAAGCCTAGAACCCATATCCTGAGAGGCTAGGCAGACAGCATTGTGGTCCTGGTGTTACCAATGCCAACACTGTGCAAATACTACCTAGGAAGTAGAGGTTAATGACCCATGAAGCAATAATTCCTCAAAGCTAGTCCACAGGTTGGTGCCAAGCTATGAATAATAAATTTTAGTGCTTGGGGCTGGCCCGGTGGCGTAGTAGTTTGCACGCTCCACTTTGGTGGCCGGGGGTTTGTGGGTTTGGATCCTGGGCATGGACCTACACACTACTCATCAGCCATGTTGTGGAGGTGTCCCACATACAAAATAGAGGGAGATTGGTACACACGTCAGCTCAGTGACAATCTTCCTCAAACAAAAAGAGAAAATTGCCAACAGATGTTAGCTCAGGGCCCATCTTTCTCACCAAAAAAAAAAAAAAAGGCTTATCTCTTTGTTTCTCTTATATGCCCAAGCCACAGCAGCCTTCCTTTAGCTTTTAGAGTACACAAATCCTCTTCTGCTTCAGGGTCTCATGCTGCTGTTCCTCAGTCCATACTGATCTCTCCAGCATTCTTCACCTGGTTAATACCTCCTTATCCTTTAGGACTCAGTTTAAATGTTTATCAGAGAAACCATCCCAGGCCGTGCATCTCAATTAGGTTTCCTTGGTAGGCTTTCTCACAAAACCTATAGCTTTCCTCTGCTGAACTAAATCCAATTAATAGGCCACAAGATTCCTGAAACTACAGTGCAGGGATGTGTTATCTTTGTATTCTCACCACCCAACATCTGCTTGTCACATGGCTGATGCTCCATAAACATTGGATGAATGACTAATAGTGAGAACACAGTGATATTAACAATTGCTATTACCATTTGTTGACTACAGACTTTATTTCTGGTACTTTATATGTAACTGTTGTCTCTAATCTTCACAATAAGCCTGGGAGGTAGTTCTTTCTATGCTTATTGTGTGAATGAAGAACATGAGGTCCACAAGTTGGGTTTTTTTGTCAATGGTTGCTCAGCTAGTAAATGACAAAGCCAGAGTTTTAACCCAATAAGTCCTGTTTCAGAGCTCATGATATTGGCTCAATAATGCTAATGAATGCTTTTACTGAAGAACAAGGAACTATTAATACACTAACTGGTTTTTTACTTTTCATTTTTCAACTAATTACCACACAAAGGCATTTATTGGTTGCTTTGGCTATTTGTTGCTGCATTAAAAAATATCCCAAACCCTTGATGTCTTAAAACAACAGTAATTTATTTGCTTACAATTCTGCAATTTGAACAGGCTTGATGGGACAGTTCACTTCTGCTCCACATGGCATGACTTCTGGTGGCTTAATTGTGGCTGAAGGATCTAATTCCAAGAAAGCTCACTCGTATGGCTGGCAAGTTGATGCTTGCTAGGAACTCAGTTGGAGCTATCAAGCAGGGTGTTCATGGCCTCCATGTGGCCTCTCCACGTGGCCAGGTTGAGCTTCTCATAACATGATCACTGAGTTCTGAGAGGAAGTGCCTAAAAGCAAGCATTCCAAGAGGACGAGGCTCCATGTGCAATCCTCTATTTTCATCACGCCTACTAGTTGGCCAAAGCCTGTCAAATAGCCAATCCCAAAGTCAAGGTGGGAGCGGACTACACAAGGAGACATAGTTCACTGGGGGCCACCAAAGAAACAATCTGCACATTACTTTTCAATGCAGAACAGAAGGAGGAAAGCTCTTTGGTCTCATCTGTTTTTAGTCTTTGTTTCTAAAAATGTGAATTGATGGCTGACTCCCAGAAAGTCATTTCCCTAATCACTGCTCTTCTGAGAAAAAGCACAGTCACCTCTGTATTAGTCAGGACAGGCTAGGTTTCTAGGAGGAGTAACAAATAACCCCCAAATTTAATTAACTCCATGCAACAAAAGCTTATTTTTTGCTCTAGCTGCATTCCCCGTGCAAGTCAGAAGAGAGGTTCTGCTCATTATATTTCCTCAGTGACATGAGCTGATGGAAGACTGATCTCGACATGTGCCTTCACAATGACCTGAGCAGAGGGGACAGAATGTGGTGAATCATGCACTGGCTTTTAAAGCTTCCGCTGAAAATGCTATGTCACTTTCTTTCACATTTTATTGGCCAAAGCAAGTCAAATGGCCACACATAACTTCAAAGACGGTGAGGAAGTACAATCCCAGATATGCTCAGAAGGGGGATAGCTGGAAATAGCTGGGGGGCAGCACTGTCATGGGTTGAATTATGTACCCCCCAAATTCACATGTTGAAGTCTGTATCCCCAGTGCCTCGGAATGTGACCTCATTTGGATAGGATCATTGTAGAGGTAATTAGTTAAGATGAGGTCATACTATAGGAGGGTGGCTCCTAATCCAAAGTGACTGGTTTTCTTATAAGAAGGGGAAATTTGGACACAGACACTCACAGGAAGAGCACCACGTACAGACAAAGGCACAGATTGAGGTGAGGCCGCAGAAGCCAAGGAACACCAAAGATCGCTGCAAACCACCAGAAACTGAGAGAGGCATGGAGCAGATGGTTCCTCACGGTCCTGGGAAGGAACCAACCTGTGGACTCCTTGAGCTCAGACTGCAGCCTCCAGAACTGTTAGACAGTATATTTCTGTTGTTCTAAGCCTCCCAGCTTTTGACACTTTGCTACAGCAGCCATAGGAAACTATTACAAGTGCTAATGATTATCATCATCTCTAATGGCTCTTCTATTTTCCTTTTAAAATGCTAACTTACTCTTCCGAGTTTTCCTTTCTGTGCTCCTCCTGCACATATCGTGCACTTGAATGTGAACAACCTATTTCTCCAATTCAAGACTTCGAAGTTGTTTGCAACAACTTCTTCTCTTTTACTTCTAATTAGAGCCAATTTCCTGGTTTCTTGCTTTCACTTATTTTTCCCTCTTTTCTAGTCTAAGCCTTGTAGGGTCTTGCATAGCAGAGTGACAGCTTTCTTTGTCTACTGCGTTTCTTTGTCTCAAGTCATGCCCTGTTTCTATTCCCTCTATTTATGGTTTTCAGAATAGCCCATTCCCAACACCAATCTCTGTATATCATTTCTCTACTCGGTCTAATGTGTTCTATTATTTCCAGCCTAGCTTTCACATCTCTGGATTATTATCTCTCACTCTCTCTTCCTCTAGGACTTCTTTCTCAATTTTCATTATGATTATGTGTTGCCTGTCTAACGCAGCAGAATATACCTGATGGTTGTGCATTAGAACACTCATCTGGGTAATTTTACCTCAGTGCTGTTGTCTGACATTTTCCGTATGGAATGGTCTCCCCAATAATTCATGTTTTTCTTTGATGGCCGTCTCAGGAATCACCTCCCCAGGGAAACTTAATGGATGACACCATCCATACTACTCTTAACCTTCTCAGCAGTTACTTAGTTTACATTATAATTATTTTCACTTTCATCCAGGCATTGTGCTAAATGATCTATATGAATTATTTAATATAATTCTCTTGCCAATATGGCAGATAATATTATTCATATTTTTTTAAAAGAATTTTTCCTTTTTCTCCTCAAAGCCCACCAGTACATAGTTGTATATTTTTAGTTGTGGGTCCTTCTAGTTGTGGCATGTGGGACGCTGCCTCAGCATGGCTTGATGACTGGTGCCGTGTCCACGTCCAGGATGTGAACTGGAGAACCCTTGGCTGCTGAAGAGGAGGGCGTGAATTTAACCACTTAGCCATGGGGCTGGTCCCTCACATTTTTTACATAAGGTGTCAGAGAGGTTAAAATGCATTGAATCTTTCATAGCTAGTGAGAGTGACCATGATTTAAAAAAATCACTTTAGGTATAATTTATATAAAATAAAATACACCAATTTTATTTATTTATTTATTTTGTAAAGATTTTATTTTTCCTTTTTCTCCCAAAGCCTCCCAGTGCATAGTTGTGCATTTTTAACTGTGGGTCCTTCCAGTTGTGGCACGTGGGACGCTGCCTCAGCATGGCTTGATGAGCAGTGCCATGTCTGCACCCAGGATTTGAACCAGCGAAACCCTGGGCTGCTGAAGCAGAGCGCACGAACTTAACCACTCGGGCACGGGGCCAGCCCCAAATACACCAATTTTAATAGTACTGTTTGGTGAGCTTTGATGTTCATGTGTGTGTATTCCCTATAATCATCACACCAAGCAAGATATGGAATATTTCCATAACCCCAAAAGCTTTCTTACACTGCTTTGCCATCCATCCAGGCTGAATGATCTGATTTCTGTCACTATAGATTACTTTTACTTGTTCTAGAACTTCATATAAATGGAACCACACAGTATATTTACTTTGGGTTTTTTACATCTTTGCTCAGCATTATGGTTTTCAGATTCATTCATGTTGTGTATGCATTAGTAGTTCTTTCCTTTTAATGCTGAGTAATATTCCATTATACGTATATGTCATAATTTCTTTAGCCTTTCATCTGTTGATATTCTTCAGTTTCCATTCTTTGACTATTTTGAACATAGCTGTTAAGGAAATTTTTGTAGACGTTTTTGTGTTTACATACATTTTTCTCTTGGGAAAATATGTAGGAGTAGATATGCTGGGTCATAGGATAAGTACATTTTTAACTTGATAAGAAACCACCAAACTACTTTCCAAAGTTGTTGTACCATTTTATGTTCCCACCATTAATATATCAAAGTTCTAGATGTTTCATGTCCTTGTGAACACTGAGTGTTGTCAGTCTTTTTAATTTTAGCCATCATGTAGTGGGTATGTAGTGATATCTCATAGTTTTATTTTTCATTTCCCTGATGGTTAATGATGTAGGGAATATTTTCATCTGCTTCTTGGCCATCTCTATATCTTTTATTGAGGAGTTTCTATTTAAATATTTGACCCATTTAAAAAAAATAAATCATTTGACTTCACATTGAGCTGGAAGAGTTCTTTGTATATTCATATATATCATATATATATATACACACAAATTCTTTTGTGAGATATATCAATTATGAATACTTTCTCCCAGTCTGCAGCTTGCCTTTTCATTTTCTTAGTGATATTTTTTGAAGAGCAAAAAAAATTTAATTTTGTTGTATTCTAATTTATTTATTTATTTGTTTTCCTTTTATAGGTAGTGTTTTTTGTGTCCTGCCTAAGAAAAGTTTGCCTTTCCCAATGTCATGAAGATCTGGTAGGTTGTGTCTTTCAAGAAATTTGTTAATTTTATCTAAGTTTTCTAATTTATTGTTATAAGTTTGCTTAAAATACATCCTTAATATTGTCAAGGACTGTGAAGGGCTGAAATTTACTCTACCTGCAAATTAAAGAATTTACCTGCTACAGTTTCATGGATGCTGGCAGAAGACACGAGACTCTTGGGTCAGAGGTGACGGAGTATTAGGAATTCTTTATCAGTTCCCCAAGCTCTAGTTCTCATAGGGTGATGTGAAGAAGGCCAGATGACACCTGTACATGCAGTGGATGGTATTACAGGAAACAAACACTAAGTTGAGGAAACTCCCAAATTTTTTTGTGACTGGTGACCACGCCTGCCCTTTGTTCCAGAGGGAGTTACTATCTATATCTTCCAAGGCTGTAAGCAAGCCTGATAACACTATCAGAATCTTCATTAGAGAGTTCATTAATTAGCATAGAAGATATTAATTTAATATATTTAATAAGTACTCATATAGCACTTATTACTTGCCAGACACTGATCTTAGCAGGTCAACTCATTTAATTCTCATAATGACTCTACAAGGTAGGCATAATTAGAATCCCTATTTTACTGATGAGGAAAAAGAGGCACAGAGAGTTTAAACAACTTGGTTATGCGGCTAGTAAGTGGCACAGCCAGATTTGAACCCAGACAGCCCGACTCCAGAGTGTACATTTCTTTATGATTATACTGTGCTGCCTCTGATAGAAATAATTTTCTGTTAATGCAATAAGTGGTATTTAAGATATATTTATTGACTAGAAAAAGTATGCAGATACCTCTATAAATGTTGCATAACAATATTGCATCGTAATATTATATATTAATATGAATTAGGGAGCCCATCATCTTAAAACTCTTTGAAAAAGCACTCAGGCCAAGGATTCCAATTTGGTTCAGCATTCTACCACTTAATGGAAGACTCTCTTGTCTGAGCCAAGTAAAGATTAGCTGATTCTGCTGCTAAAATGTTTTCACATCTGCCATGCTTACAAGATACATGCTCAAGGTCCTAAAGGACTTCCCCAACCTCAAAGCTTATGTGGCATTTTCAGTACCTGCCTACTAATAAAAATTTGTATGTGTCACAACATTTGTTCCAAGATTTGCTTTCATTATAACATCCTACCTGTTAATAGGACTGTAGGTAGAGTTCTCATCTGCTATCAGTTGCCAGAGATACAGACACTGACCAAAGAGAACTGGAGAATTCCAAAAGTCTTAACTGGCTTAGGTCAGTTAGTGATGCCAGGTTTGTCTGACTCCTATGCTTTGTTACAACTCTCCATCCTGTACTTCCTTTGGCAAAAGACAACATTTATTTTTGTGTTGAAGTGGTGATACATGCACATGGCAAGAAAGTTCAAATTGTACAAATAGCTAATAGTGAAAGAAGGTAGCTCGTCTACTCCTGTCTTTCAGTGCCTCTCTGCAGAGCACACTGCTGTCCTTCTATGTGCTTCCAGAAGTATTCTATGTGCATATCAGCATATGTTCTTGATCTATTTTTAATTGTCCTTTATGTGTCATTTCATATCCCCAAAATACATTTTATGTTCATTAGTGGAAGACTGTTTATTTCTTTTGTTTTTATTCTTCCACACTGCTTAATATAATTTCTCAAAAAGCAAACTCAATAAATGCATTTTGCTGTTTTCTCTTTGGATAGGATGAGTAATGAAGAGAACAGAGAGTTGGATCAAGTTAAGAGTGATATTCTGGGTCCAAATATCTGAAAACTTCAGACTCTTAAGTGATCACACACAGACACAGACACACACACATGCATGCACAAATGGTTAACTTTGAATAAAAAGGGCATCAATTTACACATTTATGACTATATACAAACTATCCCCAAATTTCAGGGGCTTTAGTTCCAAATGAGGCCATGTTAGCTTATATATTTATTTTGTTAGCTAATTGATTCCCACCTGTGCAACCTTTAAAACTCCCCAGTCATTCCTGGGACTCGCATGTGTTCATAATATCCCTCTCATGCTACTCCATTTAAGTCTGCTTGTTGAGAGCTGCCAGCTGCAAGTTGCTTTCGAGAGGCCTCTGTGGGAACACTGCTTCTCTACCCAGCATACTTTCCTACAGTGCTCCCAAAGCTGCAAAATCTCCTAATTGCCAAATACTACTGCATTCCTCTCCATTTTTACTGCCACATTGGAGCCATGCTGTGTTATTTGCAGATACTATAAATGCCCTTCCCCCAGCTCTGCCTTGGATATTGTTAACCCGGCACCAAGCTAATGAAATTCCTGTGCAAACAGCCACTGGAACCTTTGTCTGCAGCCCTTTTCTCTATGAGAGTTCAGACTGAGTCCTTGGGGCAGGCTGTAAAATGGACTAGATACCATCCTTTACGTTTGTTCCTCTCTGGGCCCTGGAATCCACATAGAAAACGGTTCTTTTTTGTCCCCAGTTTTGTTTTCCATCTGGCCCCTACAAATGGATGCTGAAGCCGTGCTGCGTGGGGATGGGTATTGCCAATCAAACACACCCAAACTCAGCGATGCAACATTTATTCTAGTTTATTGGCTTATTTAGTAAAAGTACAGAATATGGTTTACCAAAATAGCTGGCATAATATAAGGCTTCACATCCAGTTTGATGACATTTAAAACTCTAAATTTTGGGGTATCTCTATAACATCAGCATTTTTCTTAATCTTTTCAGGTGGAGGATCTTTGAGCACTAGATTGTAAATATCTATGTTTTGGTAGTTCACATATTAAGTATTATGCTGAAATCAATGGAGACATAGTCTGAATACTGATTTGATAGAAATGCTTCACTGACTTTACTAGAGCCGAGCCAAATTCATTAACAGCCTAGATTCGTTAGGAAGGCACCGTTAATTCAAGGCAAATAAAAAAGAGATTAAATTCTTGTATTTTATAAAGCATTGCACATTAATCAAAATTTAGTATATTTGGTTTTAAGACAACGTCCATTTCATGAATGGAATGAATCTGTGGATCTTTTCAGAGAACACATTTTTTCAGTTTACCTACCAAATATATTTTTTTTTTTTAAGATTTTATTTTTTCCTTTTTCTGCCCAAAGCCCCCCGGTACATAGTTGTGTATTCTTCATTGTGGGTTCTTCTAGTTGTGGCATGTGGGACGCTGCCTCAGCGTGGTCTGATGAGCAGTGCCATGTCCGCGCCCAGGATTCGAACTAACGAAACACTGGGCCGCCTGCAGCGGAGCGCGCGAACTTAACCACTCGGCCACGGGGCCAGCCCCTACCAAATATTTTTTGTGCTAGTCACTGTGGTGAGTTTTGTGGGACAACCTGAATTGCAGGTTGAGTTTTTAAAATCTTCACCCTTTCGTAGGTAAAGTGCTTACCCTCTCCTTCTGGGGATTCTGGCTTATTCCAAACTAGGATAATAGAAAATGTTAAAAAAGGGAAAGGAGGCAGAAATTCTTTAGAACAACACATCACAGCTATGCAGTCAGATGAAGATGTTTCATCTGGTTCTGGTCAGAGAGAGTCAGTTCCCTTTGCTCCCTCTTTCTGCACACGAGACACAGGCTGAGGGGAGGCAGAAGTGGAATCAGAGAGGAGGGGCAGGTGGGTGAGGAATTGTGGGAGGAAGAGAGAAAGGGAGAAGGAGACAAGAGAGAGATTTTTTAAAAAAAATTATTCTATTGAGGTCATATTGGCTTATAACGTTGTGTGAATTTCAGGAGTCCATCATTGTATGTCAGTTTCTGTGTAGGCTGCATTGTGTTCACCGCCAACAGTCTAGTTTTTATCCGTCACCATACATATATGGCCCTTTACCCTTTTCGCCCCCTGGCCCCCTGCAACCCTCTTCCCCTCTAGTAACCACCAATCTGTTTGAAAGAGAGACTTCTTGACATTCCTGTGAGCTGGAATCAATAGGGCCCAGCTGTGACTCCAGGGAAATGTAAAGGGCTCTTTTTACTATTTCTAGAAGCTGCATTTATCTCCGCTCTTCTCTTAATAAAATTTATTTTTGGGCAATGTGCTTATTTTCCGAGACAGTGTTAAGGGATCTTGGGGTCCTTATAGCTCTTAAAATCTCCATCAGAATCCCACAGCTACCCAAGCTGCCTGAGTGAAAACAGTGTGCTAACCATGCAAATGCTACTTCCAACCAAGTCTGCCAGGCCTTCCCCGCCCCCAAAGCCCGATTTCTAAACCTCTTCCTTATAGAAACGGGAGCCGACTGCTTCCTGCTCGTCCAGCATTTAATGGCACAGCTAAAGGATTACACTGTGTGAATAAAACACAGTTCCTTTATTTTTGGAACATACAATTTAGAAAAGAGAAATGACACTACACAAATAACTAAAATAAAATCAGAAAATAACCCTTGGTAACCATTGTTATATGCTAGGAACAGTGTTGACAAAGAAAGTAGAGATTTGAAAGATGTTGCAAGCTTGAGTGATTTGAAGTATGGGTCAAGGGGAAGGAAGAATTAAAGCAGCTCTGAAGCTTTGTGTCACATTAATATGAAAGTTAATGATATTGTTAATAGAAATAGGCCATGTGGAGAGTAAGAGGATCTCCATTAGAGAAAGGTTGAGTTGAAGGAGTAAAGAGACAGATGGGCGGAGATATGGGGTGGGCTTCTAAATATTTGGGTCCAGAGATCAAATGAGTGTTCCGAGCTGGAGGCGTAGATTTGGTGTCACTGAATATGGGTGAAACCTGATAGGAAGGTGGATGGGGTTACAAAGAGAGAAAGCAGACAAGGGGCTGAGCATGGAAGCATATGTTTAGCAGGTTAGGGAAGGGAGACAAGATACAAATGAAACAGAAAAGAACAAGGATAGTTTTACCAAAGCCAAATGGGAAGAGAGAGAGAAGAGGGAAGGAATCAATTGTGTGAAATGTGGCTGAGAAGTTAAAAAGGATGAGTGTTGAATAAAGTCGATTAGACTTGACGACAAGGAGGTTCTTGGTGTTAGAAGAGTGGATGGGAACATGGAGCCAGATTGTGTTCCATTGAGGAGTGATGAGTAGAGAGGAAGTGGAAGCAGCAGTGCAAATTTTAAAAGCGTTATTGCAAGAACAAACATCTTGCATGAAGGAGTATATTTAAAAGTTCATATTATTTATATTTCGAAGCTCACCAATAGTGAGGAAAACGAGCACCTAAAAAGATTTTCAGATGCTGTGAAACAATAATTATTGAAAATGTTTTCAGAGGCAGTGAAACAATAATTAGTCTGTCAGAAGACTGTTGGGCTCAGAATTCTTTTTGTGGAGAGAGAAAGTTTAAATCATTTATGTAAGGTCAAATAGTGATCAATATGTGCAGAAAATTAAAAAAAATGAGGCAATGGTGTCTTCATCTTGTATGTTCCTTACCTGAATTGCTCTGAGACCTCCAAGGTATATGTTATAACTCAGGGGAAAGTAATTTTATATTATTTTATAACAGGGATAAAAATGTAGTTTTGATTTCTGTTTCCTTAATCCAAAACCAGATAACTAAACTATGTTTTTCAGTATTAATTTTTAGAGAGTTGGTTTCCAAGGTCTTCCTACTTATTAAGAAATAGACCTTGGTATAAATGAGGTTTTTTTTCAAATATCTTAGATTTCTGGAAACAATTAGAAAACTCATGTAAAAGAAACTTAATTAAAAAGGAAGAAAGTTCTACACGTTTAGCTGCTCTTCTGTGTCTTCAGGTTGAATTGCAAATATAACTTGATGAGAAGAATCTAATTTTTCGTAATTAGCTAGAAGACACTTGACATAGCTCTAGGAAAAATATAAACTAATTTAAAACGTAGAACACATTTCAACCTTGTGCGTAGGGAATTTTGATTTTAGTGAACTAGTTTCGGTATCTTTCAAATCCTTCCCTTGAGTGTCTATACTGCACATCAAGAGCCCACCAAGACTTACAGAAGGAAGGACTATTTTTCTAGACGGACATCACATGGAGAAAGAACCTAGCTGGAAACAGTCTGAGAATTCTTTAAGAAAATTTTTAAAGCAAAAATAGTCTGAGTCTTGAACTTTATAGCATGTTAGAAAGCTATAATACTCATCTTAAACCTTTTTTTTCTCTAAGGAATAATCCAAAGTACTGAATAGATATGAAAGTGTCATTCCCCATGAATACACAGTATGGGATCTATCGGATTTTCAGTGTACTGAATGAGGTAAACTTTGCATTGCCCTATCACACGTGTTTGAATGATATCTAAAAATATCAATCGATCACTAAGTTATTTTTTATAAGGAGGCAAGTGTTGGCTTTCTCCTCTGATATGGTCCCCTGGGGCAGGAAATAGTGAGAACATCAGATACTCGGGTTTGCATCCCTACTACTGTGTGACCTGGCAAGATTCTTTTCTGACCATCATTTTCTACATGTAAAAAGTGAGGAAATATGTAACTCACGGGGTTGTTGTGAAGATTAAATGAGACAACAGACGTGTGGGTCCTGACTCAAAGATCACCTCTTTGGTGATCTTCCTTGCGTTTAGTTCTTTTTTAAGTAGATAAGTAAAAACAGAGAGTGTTACACGACTTCACTTTTCAGAAGCTTCAATTCAACGGCCTCCTTTGTGCCTGGCACTAGATTCTTGTTTATGGATTTCCACTTCCAGTGTGCCCCATTGCTACGGAGTCCACACTTTCTTTTTCATGTACAAAAGGGACTTACCTAACTATTAGGTTGAACCACATAAAATTGCTGATATTCAACATTTTTGACCTATAAAAACGACAATATCATATGATTCAATTTAAGAAATCCTATTCGAACTGTAAAATCCAGCTCAAATGCCAGCATCCACTGTCGAATTGGAGTTGGACAGCCACCAGACACAGTGATCTTTTCCTGCCACATTTCCTATGCATTCATTTGGACACTTCTGGTGTACTATTTTGTATTATTGGTAATAGTTTTGTTTGAATGTGTCTTGCTTTCTCAACTACTTTGTATATTCCTTGAGGGTGCTCATTGTCTGTTCTCCTTTGTGGTATCCAGCATTATGTGTTCCACATAATATTGGCTGAGTAATTTTTTTATGATGCTAATAATAATATATAATTCATAATTATTGACCTGACTGCTCTGAGGATAAACAATTTATATTGCGCTTTCTCAAGACATTTAAGCTTTTTTTTCCTTATGTCTAACATCAAAGAAGGAAATTCCTTTGGTGTTGAGGAATCTTCTATTGATAATATATATATTGATAATGCTGTCCATGATCCATAAAAATGATGCTACTGATCACTAGTTCAGTTTGAGTCTTAGACCATTTCCCACTAAAGGTCCTGGAGTTTCATGAATCATTGTGCTGTCTCCTTAGGTTCCACTTGGTTAGAGAGCTGGGAGAGTTAGGAGATTAGCCAAGGTGAAGTGGGACAAAGTTAAATTAACTAGTTTATGTGGGAATTGATCTCTTCTTCTTGGTATGATTTATATTGCGCTTTAATCAGCAGATAAACACGAGTACCAAATAAAGCTTGTTTAAGAAATGAAAATGATACTTTCTTTGGGATTCTAATCTCACGTCTTCAGCAAGAAATAGGGAGGAGGAATCAGAGTTGTTGTATATCCCCTAGGGCTGGAGCTGGCAGAAGGATTCTCTCTTATGTAAAGCTGGGGTTGATAAAACACAGGAAGCATGCATGAATCAAGAGCTGAGCTTCAAAGTTAAAGGAAGGAGGCTAAGTGAGTCTCCCAAACGAAGGAGCAGGGCCTAATCCACGGCATTGTTGGAGTCTGAGGGGGTCAATGAATGAATCACACACCTTTCTATTCAGGGTTCAGTTTTATTAGTAAATATGAATTTGAAACATGCCTTCTGCCCAAGGCCTAAGGAGCGTCCTGCTCATTCTCCCAGTGAATCAGACTGATTTGACCTGGGGCAGCCAGAGCAGCTCGATACCCACAGGGCAACCTTTGTACTTCATGGAGAGGAGAAGGCCTGCAGACTGGGAACAGGCTGCTTATAAGAGAAGAAGAACCATGGAGAAGAATAGGCCACCTACTTAAGACAACTCGTCTCCCAGTCTGAGCCACTAGTTTTGTCATTTTTCTTCCTATGTGAAGGAGCCAGTGAGAAGTGGAGGGAAGGGAAGAAGTTTCTCCTTAAAATTCAGTCAATATAACAGCTCCTAGTTTTAAGGCGGGCAAAAAGTCACAGCTAGGGAGAGAACCTGTCCCTCCCCCTCCAACCCAATAAGAATGAACTTGAAGGATTGAGGAAAGAGGTTGAATGTTAAACTGACAAGCAGTGTAGACAAATGACAGAGAGAGGGGCTTGGCTGAAGGCAGCACTTATGGGTTTCCTGAAGAGTGAATGTGGATAGCTGGCTTCGTAATAAGGGTCTGAGACAAAGCAGATACCAGAAGTCTATTAAATTTTCACTTTGTTGTTTCAACATCCCCTTATGGTTAATGTCTTCAGTCTTCTGCTTCTGGTTGTGATGGAGTTATTGGTATAAGGCTAGCCTCACGCCATAAACAATCATAAAACTGGACAAGATATATGTGGCAAAGCTTTTTAAACTTTGGACAACAGGCAATGCAAGACTGTGATCTCTGAAAGAAGGGACACTTACAAGATGAGCCTGTGCTTGACCTGTGTGTCTGCCTAGGAAACATTTCTCAATCACAGCACAGAATGCTGGAATTCACAGTGGTTCCGCTTTGCTGAAGAGACAGAGACAGTAGAAGCAGTTGGAAAAGGTGGGTACTGGAGAGCAAGAAATGCGCAGAGGGTGAACTTTAGAAGTGTGTATGGAGGTTTCCCATCAGTCTTGGCTGAGGACTGGGCTGCACATGTGCCAAGTTAGACAACTCAGGGCCTCCCAGAGAGCTCAGACTTGCAGCTATGGGATTGAGAGTGGAACAGAGATACTAAAGGTTGAGCAGTGCCAGGGACATCAGAGTTCCAGCCCAGCCAGAGTGGAGAAATCTAGCTAACATCGCACTAATATTTGTTAAAATCCAGCTAAGACATCAGAAAGGCCTCTAAGGACCACAGCCTCGAGTAAAGACTATAGCACAACTGGCTGAACAAAGTTGAAGACTGAGGCCTGACAAGATCCACAGTTTGCAAGTTGAATTCTGCCAAGTTAGAGGGGCTTGGAAAACACCTTGTGCTTTCCACAGATCCTCCCTAACAAAGCAGAAAACCAAGCATGCAAGGTTTTCACATAAGGTTCAAGGTAATCACTAAGTAAGTGAGCTGCCTATGAAAACAAGTCACCTCTTCAAAGGAAGATAATGGAATTCAGAGTCTTTACAATGATTTATCCACAATATCCAGTGTAAAAAAAAAAGTTATTTTAAACTTAAAAAAAACCCCAGGAAAGGGGCCAGCCCAGTGGTTAAGTTTGTGTATTCTGCTTCAGTGGCCCAGGGTTCACAGGTTTGGATCCTGGGTGTGGACCTAGCAATGCTTGTCAAGCCATGCTGTGGCAGCATCCCACATAAAATAGAGGAAGATTGGCACAGATGTTAACTCAGGGTCCATCTTCCTCACACACACAAAAAAGAAAACCCCAGGAAAATGTGGCCCATAGTCAAGAAAAAAATTTAATGAAAGGCAACTCCAAGATGGCCCATGCCTAGAATTTAGCAGACAAAAGATTTTAAATTGACTTTTATGAATTTGTTCAAAGAATAAAAGGAAAATGCTATCTTAATAAGAGTGGGTAGAAAATTTTAGCAGAGAATTTTAAACTACAAAGAACCAAATGGAAATTCTAGAACTGAAAATCAAATTTTCAATGGAAAATTCACTGGATGGTCTTAACAGCAGATTGGAGGTGGCAGAAGAAAGTGTAGTCTTCAAAATAAAAGTTCACCCAACTCAGCTTCCATCTGAATTTCCTTGGTGACAAATGCTGAAAATTTTGCAATCATTTTGGAGATAATTTACTCTGTTATGATTTGTACTCAGTCAGTCACTGACTGTACACAGTCAGATCAAAGTCACTATTGATCTTTTTTTCAAAATATTTTCATATGGATGTTTTTCTCTCCATTTCTATTTGTACTTCCCTAGTTCAAGGTGTCATTCTCTTGTGCCTAGATTACTGCTACAGCCTAACATTCCAGTCTCTAATCTTTTTTAATTCATTTTCCAATTCGTCTAGTCTTACTTGCTGCTGTAATTGCTTATTTATTCAACAAATATTGATAAATGACCTACTCTGTTTCTGATTGATGTCTATTCTGTTCTGAAATTTTCAGTAGCTCCAATTTTCCTTCAATAGGAAGCTAAATTCTTCTGTCTGGATTTTGGGTCCTCTATGTTCACTTCCTCTATTCTCCAATAATGATTCCAGTCATATTTCAATTTGTCATAGATACTGTAGCAGACTCTTGGCCACCCAACAATGGAACTCTCTTCTGATGTATGGAGAATCCCCTGCCTTATGAAGCAGAGGTACACCCCTGCTGGAGAGGTTATAGATACCAGATAATCACTTTTCCTGCCTCCCTTGCAGTGCCATCATATGTCATAGCACATGATCTAGGCTCTCTCCTTTGGACATACTTCTCCCAGACTTTGAGTTATAAGATCATCATACAGAGTGACAGGGCCCTCACATAATGCAGAGTGATATGTGATGGGAGTGGCAACATTCACCCAGTTTCCAGAAACATCAGGGATAGTATCTGGGGTCAACAATGCAAACTGAGGTGTCTGTGCCCATCAATGGCTACAGTAGGATCTTCTAGACTACTCTTACGTTACAATTTTGCGTAAACCAGTCTTGCGCTATAATTTTGGCCATTGACTCTGGCTGCTTAGCCTCTAAACCTGGCTCTATATTTCTCCTAAAGGTTTTGTGTGCTGTCTGAATCCTTAAATTAGCCAGAGTTGTTTTCTATTGCAAGAAGCTAAGAATTCTGACTGAACACATACACACATACCCTACCACAGATGAATCCATCTTCCCATCCCAAGAGCATGCCAAGCTTAGCCTGGGTCATTCTAACCACCAGGAAGTCCTCCATTTTCCTGTGTCTCTGATCAAATCTTACATATCTTCAAGCTCAGCTGCTTCAAAGAGATTTTTTCGTGACTTTTCTAGACCTGAACAATCATTCTCTCCTCTATATCTTACACCTTAACACTAGGTTATATACAGTTTTTCCTTTTCATTAAGTTTAAATACATGTTAATCTTCATTAAGTTTACTAAAGGGATTACAATGCCCGTATCCCTCATCTTGCTTAGCACTGTGTTCAGAACATTGTAGTAATTCATTATGTACTAAAAGGAGGATGAATTTTATGAAAGACTTTGCTTTTATTTAGTGTTTCATGAGAGCGGTAATATCCTGGATAACGTTAAAACATGACAGACTTTGTGTAGGAAGACCCTATTGACTGGTTGAAACCATCTGTCATGAGCTCTTTCAGTTTCTTCCCTTCCCGTCTTAATATTTCCTTGAGGCTAATCTTTCTTCTCCTCCTTTTTCCTGTCTCAGGGGCAGGAGTGCAACTCTTTCTACCTTGACCGCCTTCCAGCTCTTTTGAAATCTTATTCTATTAATCTTTCCCTCCCAAATTCTTTCTCTCTTGGGGCTGCTTCCCTATACTAAGACAACAACAAAAGCTCTCACGATCTATTTCTCTCTTCTATTACCTTCAAAGTTGCTGAATTCCATCTGTCTTTTCATGACCAGATTTACTAAGAGAGTGATTTTGCTGAATACTTCACTTTTTCACGTCCTAGTACTTTGTGCCTTGCAAGACAGATTTTTTCCTTGCTGCTTCGGCGAAGCTGCTTCCTTGATGGTTACCCCAAATCCTCCTCTGTCAGTCAGTTTGGGCTCAATCTCAGCCAAAATCTCAGCCACTTAAACCTGCAAAGGTTTGCCTCTCATGCATGCTGTACAGATGACCACTGCAACACTGTGGGTGGGCTGGGGGTGCTGCTCCATGACATCTTCACGCTGAGATCCAGGCTGAGGAAACAGCCCATGTCTAGAACATTGCAGGTTGCCTTGGCAAAGGAAAAGAATATTTCGCAGAGTTTTTGCACTAGCAAATTACATTTTCTGGCCTGGAAATGTAACATGTCACTTTGGTCATCGTCGTTGGCCAGAACTAGTCAGATGGCCCCATCTAACTAAAGGAGTCAGTTGAGGAACCACAAACCCACATGTGCCGAGAAGGACGAAGAATGGAAATATATTTGGTGAACTACCAGGTCTCCTGATTATCAAATCAAATAGACTTTTCTCTCTCTGCATTCTCCCCTATTCTTCTGCAGCATTTGATATAATTGCCTTACCCCTTCTTACAACCAATAGCCTGCTATAGGAATCCAACTGAGTTGTCACTGCATTTTGAATCTTCATATGTTATTAATTTCCTTTCCTTCAATAATTTCTTCCATCTGATCCATTGCCAAATCCTGGCTACTTCCATTTTCCTAGTGTTTCCTGAATCTGCTTCCATTCTCACTGAGATCTTGCATACAAACTACTCAAGAAAGTCTGATTTTGGCTGCTTTTATCCAGAGGCTCTTTCTCCAATGAGTCACATGCCACTACCAGTTTAGTCCTTCAGAGTTCTAATCAGGTTGTTGCTGTATTTAAAAAACTTCGAATAATTCCCTGTTTCTTAGAAGATAAAGTTTAAATTATTTATTTAGGATTCAATGCCCTCTATTATCCAGTTTTGACCTATCTTTCTAGAGCTTTCTTTCAGATTTTCTGTAAGCCCCAGACCAGATTTCACTTTTTCCATAAAGTCACTTGTGATCACACTAGCTAAACATGAACTCTCTGTCCTTTGTAAAACCACGGAGCTTTTTAAATTTCTTGGTGCTTATCATACATCTTATTATGCCTATTGATTACTTCTTGCTTATATTGTAGTTTCTTTTCATATGTCTCAACCTCAATATTAGACTTTATTCCTTTGTTAGGCAGGACATCTCCTGAAATTGGATGCCAGACTGTACGCTGCTCTACCTGCCTTAGTTTTCCTCCCATTCACCACTTACCTGGCACATTATATTGCACACTGCAGATATGGGATATTTATTGCTGAATGAATGACCCACCCATTGTCCTCTTTTCTCTAAGCACTCACACTCTTTCTCTTAATATTCTCTTGAGCTCACTGGCATGTTTTTGACGTGGCTGGCTGGGTTTAGGAGTTTAACTTGGATCTGTGGAATGGTGGTTTTGTCTAAGTGAAGTTAATTGGCTCATGCAGACATTGAATTCACAATCTTGGTCTCATTAGCACCTTGTTCTAATCAGTTGAACTCTGGCTCGCTGCTATAAAACATCCACAAAAGACATAAATATAGACATGTTTTAACCAGGCTTATGCTTCTCCCTGTGTACTATGGCAGAGGTGAAAATTAGTTGCCCATTGAGCTTGGAGAACTGGTTTAAATCGAATTGTGGAATTAATAATGCAATTTTGAATGAATGAATGATTTTAATTGGGTCAGCATAGACTAATTAAAAGCAATGGAGCAGATTAAGTCTTTGAAATATGTAAAAAAACAATTTCATGTGATGTTTTGCTCCTTGCCCACTTCTGAAAAATGCCAGACAACTGCTCTGTGGGGCTTTCAAAATTTTGAGGAAATATGCCTAAATACCAGAAAGTGGTCCAGTGCAGCAAGGAACTTCTCCAAAGCCCTAACTTGCCAGCTTTTTGTTGGAGTAAACTTGAAAGCAGCTGCAGCTTGGTCATGTTGGGTTGAGGCCAATCAGAGCCACAACTCTGAAGAGCAGCTTTGATAGGTTTCTCTGTGATACTAATATGGCGGTGCTTTAAATTTAATATGCTCAGCCCTGGGCTAGCAAAGGTACCATGGAGAGGGCCATGGCTGACTTGTCTATAAATGATTGCTTTGTCTATTCATGGTAGACAGTCCAGGGCAGTCAGAGGGCTGTGGGTCAGAACTTAATTTCAAAATCAGATGGTAGGAGCCCATATAAGGGACCGGACACCTGGGGTCTGAGTTAAATGGATTTTTAAAAACTCTATTATTATTTATTTACCTGCTGCATATTTAAAACTATATTTGTGTCATAGCTTCTTGAAAACAACTCATTAACTAGTATCCTAGTTAAAATTTTAAGTATTTATGATGGATACATTATTTATATGCTAGCTTGTTGCAGATTTAGAGTGGAATTTGGAATAAATGTCAAAATTTGATACAGCATTAATTTTGCTTTAGGACAATAATTGCCAATTTTCCCCTCATGGACTTGAAATATCGAGAATTGATGTATTTGAAGCGATTTTATTCTGAATGTTGAGCTCTGAGGGCAGTTTCATTCTCTCTGAAGGATGAACTTACGTATTTGAGGGCGCTTTAACAAGCGTGAGAAGTTTGTGACAGAAAAATGTTCATTAAGCCCGGGCTCTGGGGAAAAAGGTCATCTAGGTTATTCAAAGAAAACGTTTAAAAGGGATCATGTGATTTTAATGAAATCAAAATAATTGGCAGCAAATATTTTTAAAAAGAAGGATAAAGTTTTGGTGAAAATTTTGAAATAGAGTAAGGAAGACGAATGTCTTTCCTTGTTTCCTATAATGAGCAATTTAAATAACTAAGAACAGTTTGATAACCACACTGCCTCAAATATAATTTCTGTTTTAATAGTTTATTTTTCCCGATTATAAAAGTAATCAATGTACATTGTAGAAAAATAAGAAGTTTATAACATAATTTCAATTAAATTGCTGAAATAATCTTAAGAGGAAAATGGAATCAGACAAAAGTTAATAGATTTTCATATTGTAGCTTTTATCTTAAATGCATCAAAAGAGTATTAGGAAGAAAGCTTATGGTTTAAAGGGAAAAAATAAAAAATTGACAGTCACAGACCTTCCTTCCTGAAACCTCTACTGGCTAGTATTGATTCAGCTTAGAAGTAGGAATAACAACCCCAGAGAGCTGGGCATGAGAACTAATTTACGGACACCAGCTTTCTGTGTTCATGTGATTCTGACAAGAACCTCTTCTTTCTTTTTTCAGTTGTTCCAGACTGTTCTTTCCCGGCGGAATGCAAGCAGAACTCAGCGCTCTCCGCAGTGTCCTCTGTTAAGAGACTGCAGTCTCATCCACTTCGTGGGCACTTCAATGTGTTCTTTCAAAAGAGTGAAGCAGTCATTGCTTTCACAGTTGGGCCTGTCGCTCTATAACCACAAAACAGTATGCTTTTCTTCTGAACTGTGCTATTTGAGTGACCAATTTTATTTTTAAATCTACCCAGTGTACTCGACACTGTAAAGAAGAAGCAAACCGTTTTCTAGCCAATAAACACGTGTATAAACTAATAATCTGCATAGCAATAGGGTCTCATGAACGACATTTATTTTCATTGAACTATAAATAATAGGAAGTCTTGTAAAGGACTAGGATCCAGGTGGAGAATTTTTTAAATGCTATTTTTTAGGAGTGGTAGATGTTTTGTTGAAGTCTCTCTGACACTTAATCTAATTATGAGTTAATTGAGACTAAAACGATTTTCAGTCGTAAAAGGATTTAGAATAAATAGCCTTGCCTGAACAGTATTTTCCACTGAAAATAGTGAGGTCTTTGTTTTTGTCTTGTCTTAGAACTCGCTTCTAAGTTGCAGTGAAATATTGCTAATATACCTGGATTTGCAGAGAGATGTTATAGCTCAATGTCAGAAGAGTAAGATAAAATAAGAATAATAGTTCTGTGGGTACTAAGTGCAAATGAACGAGTTTATTACCGAATGAATGTTGTTTAAGAGAACGTCAGGAGTGGATTGTTTCTGTGACTTTAATGGTAATTCATCTTTGAGATGCTCTCAGGTAGTAAAACTATGACTTCTTTGTTTTGTGATCAAAACAAAACCAAAATATGCAGGTGCAATATAGTATGTAGACTTTGCTTTATCTCGTAAATGAGAGGAGCTTCTGAATATTTTCTTTTTCTCAAGGTAGCTTTGGTAAGTATTTGGAAGTTTAGAATAAAACATTGTTGGGATGAAACAGGAACAAATTACCTGATGAAAATGTTGATTCTGGAGTAATTCTATTAGCAACATTTTCACATAATCAGAAACATGCAACCAAGAGCTCAGACTTTGCTATGATCTAAATGTCATTAAAACGATCCTAGGATACACTTTAAGGAGCTGGGCCAAGTGTAGATGATTTACCCTACCCTCTTGTAAATAAATGTTGAGCAAATATCATTACTCTACCTGGGAACCAAGATTGGTTGGATTCCCAGCACATATCCAGATTGTAATCAATTTCCAGCTCTTTTTATTAAGGAAAAAGCTTGGGTATTTTTGTTTACCTAAGTAGCTGGCTTTCTGTTTATAGAAGCCCATTTTTAAAGCATTAGCTTATATCCGGCTACAATTTATTTGGATGAAAAACAACGTGTGTACATATGAATAATCTGTTATGGCACAAATAAGATAATTGGTGTCTGATAGATTAGCTCCCAAACTGATTTTCATAAATGTAGGAATAGAGAGTAACTTTAGACTTCTAAATATAAACAAGCACACAAAACAACAAAGGCAAAAACAATTAAGCATCTATAAAACAGAGAGTAAGCAGGTCTGAGTGTAATAAGCTGCAGAACTATGGCTTATAGCATAATTATCCAATAGTCATATTTTTCAAGTTCCTAGTGAGAAATATCTCTCTTTAAAATAGCTTATAAAGTCCGGCTGAAATGTATAGGAATTTCAGAAAAGGTGATACTATGCAATTAGCACATTTTCTACCCTGGTGGCAAACTCTGCCAGGTCTACTGTTGTTGGATGAAATCCAAACTACTTTGCATAGCCAAAATCGCTCTGCCTGACTTGGACTCTGCCTTATGATTCTGGCCTCCTCTCTTCCAAGGGCTTCCCTCAAACTTGTTTCTTTCTCTAGCTAAATTCTACATTTTCCTTAAGAATCATTTCAGGAATACACTCCTCTGGGAAATGTCATTTTGCAAGTGTGGCGGTATTCAGCCATAGCGGTTACTGCTAAAATTTCTATATAGTAGCTAGATTATGTTGGGCTCATAAAATTCTTCATTATTCCTTCCGGAGTGTGCAAGTCAGCTAGAGAGTCAAGGTAACGACTCTACACACATAGTTTTCTGATGTTTCATTCTCAGAGTGAAGACGTTAGAGGTAGGATAAGTGAGTACAACAGCTCTGAACAACTCTTGTTAGAGGTGGAGCCCAAAGGAGATTTTGGGTAGGATAAGGCAAGCTAACCAACATTTCAAAGCTTCTTTTAGAGTGGTATATTAGAAACCTGATTGATCCAGCTGTTTTCTTTAGTAGTCTCACCAGCACTTAATGAAAACTTGGCTAGAATGGGGAAGAAGTGCTAGGTTATGGTTTTGCCTGGGAACTGAGTATTTAACTTTGTGATCTCATTTTTTCCTTCCATTCCTTTAAAGAACACATAGGTCTATTTCCACAGATTTTTCTTCTCAATTTTAATGTTAAATCATTTTTCCATTATTGTAGAATTCTTCATAAACCCTCAGTAGGAGTCTGTTGCTTACACTGTTCTTATTTTACCATTAAAAGCTCATGTAGGAAAAGATATCTGGATTACTGCTTTAATATGCATTCAATAGTTCAAGAGGCAAATATACATCCATCTCACTCTCATCTGCTTTTAGCTATTTAGCTAAAGCCTTTGACAGCACTCAAAAGCAAAACATAGATTCTCCCCCTTATTTTGAGAGGGGTTAGTGGATGAACGAGGGCGGGAGCAGGTGGACTTTTGACACACATTCAATCAGACTTTCAGGGAGAAAGGCTTTTCCTACATGCTTTCAAGCCTTCTCATATAATATTCTAATAATCCCTCTAAGAGAGGGAGGAAGAAATGATTTGAAATTCTGTTAAAGTTGCGTGGAAAGCTAGTGGAAGGGGCCAGAAAGTAAAGGCACAGACTTCTTTTCCTGATGGCCCTTAACGCTGTCGAGAATGACAACAATATCATATACTATATTTACAGGGCCGATTCTTTCCAAAGCACTTGGCCTCCTGGTATCTCATCTGATCTTCAGAGAAAGGTTAGGACAATTCAGACGACGCATATCATTAGTCAAAGTAAAACATGTTACTGGTTGCCTTTTCTTAAACACAAATGGAAATAAAATTCTAAGTTTCTTTCCAGTTCAAAGAAAAACAGGATTGAAGTAAGGTTCATTTTGAGTTGTCTCCAAAAACAATTCTTAATTTTTTATAATAGCTTTATTGAGCTATCATTCATGTACCATAAAATTTACCCTTTTAAATTATATAGTTCAGGGGCTGGCCTGGTGGCATAGTGGTTAAGTTCGCGTGCTCTGCTTTGATGGCCTGGTGCTTGCTGGTTCGGATCCCAGGCACGGACTTATGCACTGCTCATCAAGCCACACTGTGGCAGGCGTCCCACATATAAAGTAGAGGAACATGGGCACGGATGTTAGCTCAGGGCCAATCTTCCTCAGCAAAAAGAGGAGGATTAGCAGCTGATGTTATCTCAGGGCTAATCTTCCTGAAAAAAATAAAAAATAAATAAAATAAACTGTCTAGTTCAGTGGTTTTCAGTGTATTCACAAAGTTGTACAACTACTTCTATGACCTAATTTTAGAACATATTCATCACTCCTCAGAAAGAAACCCTTTCGCCATAGTAGTCACTCCACATTCCTCCTTTTCCCCAGCTACGGGCAATCACGAATCTACTTTTTGTCTCCATGGATTTCACTATTTTAGACATATCATATAAATGAAATCATACAATTAGTAACCTTTTGTGTCTGGCTTCTCTCATGTAGCATGATATTTTCAAGGTTCATCCCTTTTGTAGCATGTCTCAGTACTTCATTCTTTGTTAATAGCTGAATAATATTCCATTATGTGGATGTACCACATTTTGTTTATCCATTCGTCTGTTGATGGACATTTGGGTTGTTTCCACTTTTTGTCCATTGTGAATAATGCTGCTATGATCCTTCACATACAAGTTTTTGTTTGGAAACCTATTTTAATCTCTTTTCCTACCTCTTTTCAACCTAGGGGTGGAATTCCTGGGTTATATGGTAATGCTATGTTCAAATTTTTGAGGAACAGCTAAACTGTTTTCCAAAGTGGTTATACCATTTTATATTCCCACCAGCAGCGTATGAGATTCTAATTTCTCCACATCCTCACCAACACTTGATATTGTTTATTCTTTGGGTTTTATCCACCCTAGTGGATGTGAAGTGGTATCTCGTTGTGATTTTGATTTGTTCATTATCATTGTTCATTTTGTTAATGACCAGTGATGTTAAACATCTTTTTATGTGCTTATTGGTCATTTGTATATCCTTTTTGGAGAGATGTTTATTCTGATCCTTTGCTTATTTTTAGGTTGGTTATTTGTCTGTTTATTATTAAGTTGTAAGTATTCTTTATATACTCTGGATACAAGTCCCTTATCAGATATATGATTTAGAAATATTTTCTTCTATTCTGTGTGTTGTCTTGTAGCTTTCTTGATGATATACTTTGAAGCACAAAAGTTTTTAGTTTTGATGAGGTTCAATTTACCTATTTTTTCTTTTGTTGCTTGTGCTTTTGGTGTCATATCTAAGAAATCATTACCTAATCCAGGGTAACAGATTTACTCCTATGTTTTCTTCTAAGAGTTTTATAGTTATAGCCCCTGTATTTATGTCCTTGACCCATTTTGAGTTAATTTTTGTATATGGTGTGAGGTAGGACTCCAACTTCATTTTTTGCCTATGGATATCCAGTTGTCTCAGTACTATTTGTTAAAAAATATTTGTTAAAAAAACTATTTGTTAAAAAAACTATTCTTTCCCCAATAAGTTGACTTGGCAACCTTGTTAAAATCATTTAATCATAAGAGTCAAGGTTTATTTCTGGACTCTAAATTATCTTCCCTGGGTCTATATGTCTTTCGTAATACCAGTAGATAATCTATAACTTGCGTCTTAAGGATTTCTTTAGCGTCTTTCTTCAATATCCATTTCGGAGTCTGACAATCTTGCCTCCTTCTTGAGAAGCATTTCTTTCTACAATTCTATATTAAAGAAATTGGATCATGAAAGAAAATTATTTATACAATAATTTGTGGTTATCTTCGTACCTCAGTTATTCCAAAAAATGATTAAAATACAGGGGAGTGTTGTTAGGGAAGGAATATCAACTCTAAAAGTAAATTTCTCAAGAGGTTTATTTTTATTTTTTATTTTTTTGGTGAGAAGGATTGACCCTGAGCTAACATCTGTTGCCAATCTTCCTTTTTTTTGCTTGAGGAAGATTAGCCCTGAGCTAACATCTGTACCAATCTTTCTCTGTTTTGTATGTGGGACACCACCACAGCTTGGCTTGATGAGCAGTGTGCAGGTCCGTGCTGGGGATCTGAACCCACGAACCCCGGGTTGCTGAAGGGGAGCATGCGAACTTAACCACTATGCCACCAGCCTGGCTCCTCAAAATGTTTATTTTTTTCTCATAAGAGTTTAAGAAATGTGATATAGTTTGCAGTTATTATCAACATATCTTATAGATCACTTGTCCAAAAGTATATATTCCCTGGAAATACAAAATATCCTCTTAGACAGGTTTTTTTTTCTGATTTCAAAGAACTTAAAATTCTAACAAATAATCACTTACATCCAAAGACTGTTTTATATCCAAGAAACTAAAGCAGATGCTTTGTAGGGAAATCTGTAGAAAACTATGAGCCCCATAGTTGGGACTAGAAATCTTGTTTTCCTTCATTTATTCATTACCTACACAGTAAGGACTTAGTGCTTACTAACCAGTGTGTCCCCAAGGCTTGAGACCCAGTTTTTACCATCGGGGTCTTAGGGACTAGCATGGAGAGAGAGATATGCATCTGTGATGCTTTATTTTGAAATGCTTCGCTACTGGTATATGTTGTGTATTATAAGGAAAAATTGTGGAAAACTTTAAAATGGGCAAAAATTGTGTGTCCACTTGCTACAAAATGTGCTATTATCATAGCATAGTCAATTTATTTAGAATCTGACCGTTTGCTCTTTAGAACTTCAGGATTTTCCATCCATCCATCCATCTATCCATCCAATTAACAAATGTTTATTGAGGGCATTCTACATGCTAGGCACTCTTCTGGGCCATGATGGTACAAGCAGTGAATAAAATAGAAAAAGCACTGCTCCTGAGGAGCTCACACTCTGGTGGGTAAGGACTTAAAACAAAACAAATCAAGATACATATATAAAATATACAAAATGTTAGATAGTGATGTATGTAAAGGAGAAAAAACACACAAGGAAGGAGGTTAGGAAGTGTGTGTAGGTGTATGTAGGTTGTGTGTGTAGGTGGAGAGCAGTGCTTGAGATGTTTTGATAAGGTGGCCAGAGAAGGCCTCACCTAGAAGGTGATATTTAACTACCTTCAGGTCTAGACTCTGATAAATAAATGACAAGCAATAGGATATATTGGAGTATATGAGGAAGCCATTTGGGTTAAAACTAATTCAGCCTGGCCTTGTTGTTCCAAAAGGGCCTGACGTGGCCTGTTGAGAATGCATTGTACATCTGCTTTAAATATTTGCTGTGTCCCAAAGACAAGAATGATGGCCCTAAAAATAGGGATGAAACTTTCCTCCACATCGGCATTTCTTTAAGGATAAACATCTCTTCCTGGAAACTAAGGATGAATTATCCACCTGCTTTGCTCACCTTGTGACCACAGATCTGCTGACAACCGACCTGCTGTGCCAGCAAAGCAATCTCGTGACTATTGTAAAAGGGACATTCCTGTCATATGTGATGTATGCTCTTTGTTCCAAGATGATTTATAACAACTTTGTACACCCCACTTCTTTTGTGCCCTTCCTTCCTTGCGGAAGGATAGTCCCAGGCTAGTCCTCACATCTGGCTCATAATAAACTCACCCCAATTTTGGATTATAGATTGGTTATGGATTATTTGCATCAACAACTCCTTCTGACCCTTCTTCTATTTGTCACTTCCGCATGTGGCACATATCCCTTTGCAGACAGCTGTTTTGTGGGTACCCATTTCACCAAACAAGGTGTTCAGAGTTGTGCAGAAAATAACTTTAAAATCTTTTAGAAAGATTTTGCTATTTCAAAATTCTTTTTGCATTTTGAAACATTGTTTTGACATCTTGCAAAAGGCGTTACTACTCATTTTTTCATGAAACTGGATGACTGTAGCCTGGACCTCAACCTCGACATTTTTTTCCTTAAGCTAAAAACTCTGCCAATGTAAAAGCCTCAGAGCCTTCTGGGGCAACTTGAATTCAGCTTAGAGGGAAACTGCTGCTTTGTTTTGGGAAAAATCTCTTGACTAAGGCTTTCAGATATGCAAATGAAAGGCTTCTTTCAAAACTTGTTCTTTTTTCCCCTATTACAGCTGAGGCGGGCCTAAAGGTGGTGCGGTAACTGGAAGCAGATGTTTAAGATGGAGAGTTTGAGAGTTTTGCATAGTCATGAAAATCGAGAGTATCTTTTATATTTTTTTTTAGAGAATCTTTTTTCTCTCTAAATGTAGACCCCATAGTCTCTAAAAATTATTGTTTGTTCTTGTGGGGATTATGTGCGTACTCTCCCTCGTGCCATTGTTCAAGAACTCACCAAAGATTAGAGGAGGGGCACTAATATAGTAGAAAGGGTGTAAATGGACACCTCAAAGTGGGAGAGGGCACCCTAAAAATGATTTGCCTGAGCCTTTTGAAGCTTATTATTTTGGACTGTTCTGTTGAAGCCCTACAAAGAGTATTATTAAAAATTGAATGACTTAGACTTTAGAAAATGCACAATTATTGAATTACAATGGATTGTTCTGTTACAGTTCCAATGGATTGGAGATGGCATATCCCCTATAAATTACTGTGGGCAGAGACCAATTCAGGGACGGAGAAATAAAAGTTCTTAGGGGCAAATTTTGGATTCCTACTCTCAAGCAAGAGTTTTGCTTGGACTATGGGGTACAGACAGAGTTCCTGAACCTCCCCTGTGGGAGGAGGGGTGAGCTGCCTCATCTACTTGGAGGAATCATGGAACCAAGCAAGAGACTCTGAAGTTAAGTTTGTGTTTTTAGGTTCTAATGTAACCACAGGCCCTCCAGGACCAGTTCAACTGACCCCGTCTCTTATCAACAGAGTGATTATGAATTGTGTTTCAGAAAAAATGCAAAGTCACATAGCCTGACATGTGCAAAAGAAGCAATCGTGACCTGAGATGACCTTGGAACCAGAGATCCTCCTCCGCATGGAACCCAAGGATCAGGACACGACGGGAGCTTGAAAGTCGAACTCTTATCAGAAGCGAGGGGTCCCTCATTCAGGAAGATCCAGTATTAAAGTTCCTTCGCCACCTCATCATAAATGTTTAAAACCTTACCATAAATGCTTGAGGCCCACCAATCAAAGCCTGTCCCTCCAGCATTTCCACATGCAAACCTGCTCTCCTTAACCTCTTAAATTTTGCCCCAAATCCTGACTCAGGGAGACAGATGTGAGGGCACATGCCCCCTGTCTTCCTGCAGATTGACCCTCCAGAGTAAAAGCTGATTTCTCCCCTTGAAAGGCTGATGCCATCATTAACTGGCTTGTTTATGCACATTGGGCAGAGAACCCCAGTTTTGTGTGGTAACACTGAGTGGCCACTTCTAACAGCAGTTTGAGCCACTCTTTGTTTGGTTTGTCCCTTAGCTATCCTGTGTCTCCGTTAGAAACGTTGGTCTGCTTTTGAGCTGTGGAGAACTGGGGACAGGACTCTCCTGTGCTTAGGAAGGAGGGATGAAATTATTATGGCGGTCACAATGCGGGATGGGTGTGCCCAGCAGAAGAGTGTTCTCCTGAAAGAATTGGAGCCTACAGTTGAACGAGATGTAGGGGGGGGCGGGATTTAATTTCTGAAAGAGCCTGGTGGGATCCTGAGCTGTTCTTATTTGACATCAAGAAATGTGACCTTCTTTTGGTGTCCTAGGTTTGTGAGATCTGTGACATATTTACTTATTCAACAAACATTTATTGAACTCCTGATACATGCCAAGTACTATTTTCTGTGTTTGAGATATATCCGTGAACAGGGCAGACAAAAATGGCTGACCTCATAGAGCATACATTCTAGTGTGGGGAGACAGACAATAAATAAGTAAATGATGTAGTATGTTGGGAGGTGATAAGCGCTAGGAGGAAAAGTTAGAGCAGGCGAGGCAAGGAGTAGTAAAGAGAATCAGGAATACATGGGTAGGTAGTTGTTGATTCTTGCCATTTTAAATGGAGTAGTCGGAGTTGGCTTCATCAAGAAGGTGACACCTGAGAGAAAACATGAAGGGGGTGAGGGAATTGGTCATGATGATATCCAGAATAAGAGTGTTTCATGCAGAGAATAGCCAGTGCAAAGGCCCTGAGGTGAGTGTGGTAGGCTGAATAATGCCTTCCACAAATACGTTCATGTCCTAATACCCAGAACCTGTGAATGTTATTTTATATGGCAAAAAGGACTTGGCAGATATGATTAAATTAAGGATCTTGAGATGGGGAGATTATCTGGCTTATTCAAATAGACCCAATGTAATTGCAACTCTCCTTATAAGAAGGACACAGGAGGAGTCAGAGTCAGAGAACATGTGATGATGAAGCAGAGGTTGGAGCGATGCACTTTGAAGATGGAGGAAGGGGCCCCAGGCCAAGAAACACAGGTGGCCACTAGAAGCCGAAAAATGCAAGGAAATGGACTTTCCCCTCAGAGCCTCCAGAAGGAGCCAGCCCTGCTGACACCTTGGCTCTAGCCCAGTGAAACTGATTTTGGACTTCTGATCTCTAGACTGTAAGGCAATACATTTGTGTTGTTTTAAGCTACTAAGTTTGTGTTAATTTATTACAGTGGCAAGAGGAAATTAAAATAGTATGAGTGTGCCTAAATTTATTCAAGCAACAGAAAGGCCAATATGACTGGAGGGAGAGGAGAAAGAGTCAGAGATATAAAAGGGGTGGGGTGTTCTCAGGAAACCGATTGTGGCTTTTGTGCAGAGGGGTGAAGTGATCTGACTTTTACAACAGACTGTGTGTGTGTGTGAGGTGTGTGTGTGTACTGGGAGGAGGTTGGGGGAGCCTATGATGGTGGGAGGGAGGTCAGTGTAGGAGCCTATTTCAGTAATCAAGGACAAAGAGGATGGTGGATCAGCTCGGGGTGGTAGCAGTGGAGGTTGGGGGATCTACTTTAAAGATCAAGCCAACAACGTGTCCTGACAGAATGGATGTGGGATACGGGGGAAAGAAAAGTCAAGGATGGCTCCAAGATATTTGGCCTGAGTAATTGGAAGGACAGAATCGCCAGTCAATTATACGGAGGAAGACCACAGATACATGTGGATCTAAAGTATTGGATCCATATTGCATCCGATCCTTTAGATCCAGAGTAGGTATCAGACATCGAAGTGGAAACGTTGAGTAGGCGGTCAAAGATACAAGCTTGGAGTTTGGAGGATGTTCTGGGAAAGGGCTGCAAATTTGGGAGTTGCTGGCCATATAAATGCTATTTAAGCTATGGGATTGGATGAGATTGCCGACAGGGCGACGCAGGCAGAGAAGAGAAGTATTAAATCTGGGAGCGCTCCACTGTTTAGAGACCTGGGAGAAGAGGAAGGAGCAGCGAGGCAAATGAGGAAGAGCAACCAGTGAGACAGGAGGAAAAGAAAACATTTTGTTGTCTAAGTAACAACAAATATCCGTATTTTAAAAGAAAACACACAGCTCTCCAGAACCCAAAGAGAGGGGTCACTATTGGGAGCTTTCTCCCTGGGTCTCTTGTTTCTGCACATCTTGTGAGCAGAGGCACTGATGGTCTTTATTCCTAGCTGTCTTTGCAAGGATATCTACGTAGTGAACATCCTTGGAAGACAGAGATAGTGACTCCTGGAACAGAGAGTAGGCTTGTTGACCATCCAGTGTTATAAGGACAATGCCTCCTTCCAGTTCAGGCCAGTTTGCTTACTCTCGTTATAAAAGACTGGGGATTCCTATTCGTGGGTTTTCTCTCCTGTGACACAACCCCGCCCCGGGCCCCTCTGCATAGCCCTTGAGGAACTTAGGGCGGAAGGGAACTGACACAAGTAAGAAGCTCATGCTTCTTGCTGTACGGTGAGTAATAAAGTCCTTTGTCTCTGACCCAGGAGTCTCGGCTTCTGCCAGCGTGAAACCATGGCCAGCTAATTTATCAGCTTGCAACTAGGTAAACCTCAGGCCCTTCACAATTCTGGATGGTCACAATTCTTCAATGATCTTGATGCATTGATAATTATCTTGCTGCATGTGAAGATAACAAAACACTAAAATGTTTGTATGTTAACAACCTTTCTAAAATTGATCACATAACTTCCCACTTTCTAAAAGAAGGTTCTGAAATAATCTTTGATGTTTTTGGGCTTGGTGGATGGTCAGGCCCTGAAAGCTCACTGAGTTATGTAAGGTTGTCAGTGTCTACACCTGTAATTCTCAGACTGTGCTTTATGAATGTTCTTTACCTGATATGCTTGTGATCATTGTACTTTACCGTTTTAACAAATCCCCACGTGATTCTAACTGAAGTACTCCAGGACCACACTTTGAGAAATTCTGCTTGTGTGAAAGGGCTACGGATCAGAAAGGGTTTGGGCTCCTTTGACTGCGTTTTCATAGTTGTTTACCCTCCTCCCTTACTGTCCATTGCAAATTACTGTTGTTAACAGTGTGACTGCTTCTAGCAGTTTCTCATTCCTGCTTTGTATTTTCTGTGCCCTAAGGAACACGATAACCAGACTTGTTAGATCTGTGTCTAAATGAAGTTAAAACAAGCTTTAAGTGAAGGACAGAGGCATTCTCCTGGTGCAACATGTGTGATCTTTGGTGCAAAGCTTTTGTAACTAGATTTGAACTGTTTAGAGTCCTTTATTTTTTTCTTTTTCTTTTTCTTTTTCTTTTTTTCTTTGAGGAAGACTCGCCCTGAGCTAACATCTGTGCCCATCTTCCTCTACTTTATATGTGGGATGCCTGTCACAGCATGGCTTGACGAGCAGTGCCATGTCTGTACCCAGGATCCGAACCCTCAAGCAGAATGTGCGCACTTAACTGCTGTGCCACTGGGCTGGCCCCTAGAGTCCTTTGTTTTTTTGATTATCAACTACGGTTTAGAGAGTCAATGTTGCCATATAAGTGCTCTCTGGATCATTGAATTTACTGATTCCAATCCTTTCCCCCCCAAAATTTGAGGTACCTTTACAATATTTACTGATATCCGATAGAATTTACTAATAGCAATCCTTTTCCCAAAAGAATTTGAAGTAGCTTTTGCAGTGTTAAGGAAAAGATAATAAAAGAGAAAATCAGAACTATGGAAAAGTGGAGAATGCAGAAGATGCCATATGGGTTAAGTTATTGCTATATCGAGCTTCATACTTACTTGTGAGATTCCTGGCAGTCAGTGCAAAAAGGGAAATACAATAAGCTACTGTTTTTTCTTATTTAAAAGCAAGATGTGCAGGTCTTACAAAAGGTTAGGTTTTTCCTGGCAGCATTTTCTAAAATAGATTTTACCTGAAGGGCTTTTTGAAAAATAGGAGACATTGAGTGATAGGTTCAATAATCTACCCAACTATTTTTTAAACAGCAATTGTAAAGGCAAATTTCTTTTGAAAGTTTCTTATAGCAACATTTCAGAGGCTTAAGGCATCATTAAAGCATAACTCAGCCAAAGCAGTGCTGTGAGTTGCTGAACTCCTATGGTCCAAGTATATACCATTTTGGTGACATAATAAAGTGAGGTATAACCATGTTTAATTTTTGCACGAAAAAATGCTTGCAGAGAAAACGTTCACACATCTGGGATGAATGGCTAATGTGATATTTCTCAATGAGATAATTTTTTCATGATCTATAGCATACCTACTGCTCTGACCCACTTGTTCAGTTCACACATCTCACATTGTGTTGCTTTTCTTACATAAAGATCTGCAAATACTGTATACGGATCCTGGCTGGTTGTGGCTTTTGTTTTCTAGATTGCTGTTCTGCTGACCACATTGATTAAAAGCTACCTACTTTTACCTCAGACCTTAAAACTTGCACTATTATCATTTGTGCTTGTGGTATATGTTTTGAGCACATCATTCACCACACAGTCCTCTGAGGCTGTGCATAAAAATGACCATCTTGACTATAAGACATTATGTTACCCAACTGTGACCAAAAAAAGGTGTTTAGATATTCGCTGTCAGCATGGTTTAAAACTCCCACCTAAACATGGAAATTTCAGCTGCAGCAAAAAATCCAACATGCATCTAAACACAACGTAAAGAAATGACGTCTGCCAATATCAGTCAAAACAGAACAATTTTAGAAAGGGAAGGACCAGTGAATAGAAATTTACAGTAAGTGAAAAAAAAATGTAGGCATTTGTCTTTGTAAGTATCCTCCTTAAGCTGGAAATACACCACTGGTCACACAGCTTTACGACGTGTTACAGCAAGATGCAAATGTCTGCTAGTTTCAGGTTTTTATTGCTGTGTGTAGAGATAAACTCTTCTGTACATAGTAAACATTTTTGTTGTTGTTAAGTGCATTTTTCTTTCTTTTTTTCTTTGATTGTCATGTGAGCTAACATCTGTTGCCAATCTTTCCCTTTTTTCTTTTTTTCTTCTTCTTCTTCTCCCTAAAGCCCCCAGTACATAGTTGTATATTCTAGTTGTAGGTCCTTCTGGTTGTGCTGTGTGGGATGCCACCTCGGCATGGCCTGATGAGTGGTGCTAGGTCCATGCCCAGGATCCGAACTGGTGAAACCCTGGGCCACTGAAGCAGAGGGCACAAACTTAACCACTCAGCCATTGGCTGTCCCCAAGTTCATTTTTCTTTAGTTCTCTCAGTATGCATCAACCAACTTCTTTCTTAGTACAGGGAGGCATTTTTCCAGCTAGAATAATATTTATGTTTTTAATTGGAGGGCCAGCAGAAAATATCCTGCATTTCTACTCAAGCAGGGTTTTCTATGTTATCTTGATATGCTTTTTACCATTCACCAGCAAAGAGCATAGCAACCAAGATAATTATATAAACACTCTATGTAAAAATGTTCTAGCTAAATCTGTGTAATTATATAATAACATAATATGGTAAGCTATATTTTCAGACCACCTCTCAGAGAAAGATTGCAAAGCTCTTACACAAACGTGTTCTGGGACATATAGGAATCTGTGGACAAGAAGGCGTTTGAAAATTGGCAGCAAGTTTGAAAACAGTTTACAATTCCAGCTTTCTCAACTGGTGCCTTGACTATTAAATGTTATAATGATAAAAACAAATTATTTTCTTCTAAAAAAAGTTAAATTTCTTTTAAAGATTGGCCCAGAGCTAACATCTGTTGCCAATCTTTTTTTTTTGTTTTCTTCTTCTTCCCCCCAAAATCCCCCAGTACGTAGTTGTATATTCTAGTTGTAGGTCCTTCTAGTTCTGCTATGTGGGATGCTGCCTCAGCATGGCTTGAGGAGCAGGGCTAGGTACATGCCCAGGATTCAAACTGGCGAAACCCTGGGCCCCTGAAGCAGAGCATGTGAACTTAACCACTTGGCCGCGGGGCTGGCCCCCAACAAATTATTTTCTACTTCTCAAGAAAATTTTATATACTCACCTATAATGATTATCTGAATCAAAGGATTAAACCTTCTTGTCATAAGTCCTTACCCTTTGAGTGAGCAGGTTATTTTCCAGAATGCTTGACTAGGCATTGAAGAATCTTTTGGGGCTGTAATGATGGGCAAAATGGGGACCTACAGTGGTGGTGAGCAAGGCTTCCAGTAGCTAAACACATTCTCTCATCCGAGTTCTTGCTAAGTCTTACAGGACAGGACAATTGGGAAAGAGCCCCAGTAGGCGAGACAAACTAGGGAATCAAAGTAATGAATCAGATAAACAAAATGCTTTTGGAGCTGACTCTGATTGAGTGGTAGATAAAAACCGATATAACACGTAGAAAAGTAACCTGCGTTTCTCTGTTCAGGTTTTGGGATTTATTGATCCTATCATTAGTTTGTGGTTCATGAATTAAGAAATTAAATAGTGATGTTGAAAAAAACAGCTCTCGTTATTTAAATAGGAGACTCAATTAGGAAGAGTAATGACTCAATTTGACTTTCCTTCCTTTGACAGATTGGTGTTAACTTTTAAATTTTTCCCTATTGGCTTTGTATGAAAGTAACTAAGGGCTCTTTACAGCCAAGTTATATTTAAAAATAAGCAAAGCTATTATTTATGAGCATTACTATATCTTTTTAATGGAGGCAAATCATAAATTATTTTAAAATTCTACTTAAGCAAAGTTTTTTATGTTACCTTGATATGCTTTCCATCATTCATAAAAACTAAGAAAAACATAAAACACCCTACTATGTAAAAATAAAGTACTAAGCAAAAGTATTCATCCTAATCTGTATTCTGTCATCAGTGTAGGATGGGCATTCAACTCTAGGCCATGTTCCATCTTTAAGGATTTACAAAATTAAGGGTAAGCGGGTTTAAGGAATTTACTCAAGGTCATGCAGTTACTAAATATATTGTGGGGATTCACACCCACGTTTGTCTAAATGGGGAATTTTAACCCAGGTTTACCTAATTCCAAGGCTGGTGTTCTTTCTATGAATTTGCTGAATAATGAGCTCACACAGCGTTGGCTTGATTGATTATTTTGGAATCAGCTAAGCAGAATGACTTTCACTACAGAGCGCTTACAAGAAGAAAAGAAAGTAGTCACAGAGTCTTCCTTCAGCAGAAGTGATCAGAAAAAAACAGATTTACTGCAAAGTTCAAAGGGTTCAAAAGTTCAAAGACCCATAGGAAGGAGGCTTCCTTTCAAAAGGAAGAATTTAAGTTCAGGACAAATGGTGCCATAGGGCAGTGTTGCCTAAATTTACCCTATTTTAAGACTCACTTGTGATGCTTGTTAAAAAATACAGATCCTTGGCTCTCTCCCTTAGAGAATCTGACTCAGTAGGCTTTATGTGGTGGGACCCAGAAATCTGTATTTTGACAAGGACCACTTCCTGCAAGGTTGTTTTATGATCAGGCAAGTTTAGAAAACACTGCTTAAAAAGGATGGATCAGGATGCTGAACTCCCAGAATCTAACAGAGATACATACTTTAAATAGAAGTTAGACAAAGAATATAACAAAAAAATCATCAAGGAGATTTTGTTTAAAGGCAGCTGTGAATAATAGATTGTGTGAAAAAAATAATCAGGGTAAATGGGATTCAAGTAAAATAAAAGATGGTACACATAATACTCAGGAACTTCTCAGATGCATGTAGAAGAGACCAGCTCATACTAGCTTAAGCAAAACGAAAGGGTTGGGCAGGTGTGTGTGTGTGTGTGTGTGTGTGTGTGTGTGTGTGTGTGAGTGCCTTGAAAATACCAGAAAGATCCAAGGACTTAATGTGTGGGCTCTGCTTCCCCGATGGCTGCTTCATTCTCAGGGATGACTGTGATTGGCCAAGTGTGTCACCAGTTAGCCCCTACGGTGGTGAGTTTTGTGCCGTGATTGACAGTCACATGCACCCCACGGAGAGGAGAAGCAGGGTTCTTCAATGAAAAGCACGGCAATATAAGAGAAGGGCGTGGGAAAGCGATCTAGGACTGGAGAATTAAAAAAACCCAAACAATCACTACAGTACCCTTCACGCATTGTCATTATTTCCCCTTCATTTAGAGCCATATTTAAGAATTTGTATAAATTGTGATATTAACTGTTTAAAGTATTGTAAATAAAATTAAGTATTGTAACTAAAAATGTACATATAACCCTGAGGTGGCGTTTTCCTGTAAATTTCCTACAAAGGGACGCTAACATCCAAGCTTGAATTGACTATACAACTCATTTTCCCACTGCAATTGAATAGAGAAAAGATATGGTTTACAGGGCAACTAATGAGCCTCTTCAGGGCTTCCCCAACTCCTTGATAATGAGTTCATCATTATTGTATTTCCTTTTACATCCAACACTTCCGTAAAGAACCTGTTTGAAGTGATAAGTTATCTTTGGAAATTGATTTCCTTCCAGAATTAAAACCATCAATTTTGTTAGTTTCCAGTAAAAATTCTGAGGCTTTACTTTCTCGCCTATGCATTAACTTCTCTCCCAAAACAGCTCTATTCCCAATAGTAGCAATGATAAAACAGTAAAATAATATTTGAACAATTTTGACTGAACAGTTGTGAAGATTCGAAAATATTTTTAGCAGACTAAAACTATGGGTATATTGGCAGCTTTTTAAGCAAAATGTCCTTTAACATGAAGGACAAAAGAGACAATGAAAGAGAAACCATTCATTCATCCAACAAATCTTAAACAAAATGCCTACCAGGTGGCACATTCCGATAAGTATGTTGGGAGTCTTGGTGTATGTTACTCATTATCTAGGGTAAGATAAATGTTTGTAGAATATTAGTTCCCTAAGTCTCTCAGAAATCTGTTGCATAACAGCTTTTTGCTCAATAAAATATGGACTTATAAGGTTGTTGCCATCCCCAGAAACACTGGTAGGCAAAGTTGGTCATTGGCGCTCCTTCCTTGCCTCCTGTTCCTGCTCCCTCTGATCCAGTCCCTGCACATCCCGTGTCCTGAGTGCTGTCCCTCTGGGGCTTCAAATGTCCTCAGTACTGGCTCCCTGTGTACCTCTGTTCTCTCACAGTGTGCTCTCTCCCAGAATTCCCTCTTGTTACCAATTATGATAAATTTGGTTGGTGTTAAGATGGCATTATAGTTAAGGACAATAATATTTGAATCTTGCCAGGCTGTCAGGCACCCTTTTTCTCCAAGTTCCCAAGGGGTGCGCAAACATTGCAAAATAAAGCTAGGAAATGCTTTGCTCACTGAGCTGGGAGAGAATCTGGTGAGTGAGGCTGGACTTGGTGGCTTGGGAGGGAGGATCAAGGAGAGTTCTTCTCCTTCAGTCTAAACTAGAACCTTGACTCTTACTGCTGTATAATAAAAGGCTCATCTGACATACATCCACCAGCTCTGAGCCAAAGCCATTTCTCTGATGGAGCCAGAGAGAAACAGATGGCAAGAGATGGCAAGTGTCCCTGGTCTCCCAGGAGGCTCTGGCCCGGCTGCCTTGAGGGATAACAAATCCTTAAATGTGTCTCTAAAGATTTGTCTCTCTTCCAAGAGCATGTTTTTGAGAGAGTTTTGAACAATGAACCTCTCTTGATAACCATGGATTATTCTGTACTAGATTTTTCTTTACACTCTGAGCAAACTGGTATTAGTGGATTAGACGTCACTTCTGAAAGGCTGATCGTGGGCGTTTCTGAGGTACTCTTACCTTAGGCATTGGGTGTACGAGAGAGGGGATGAAGCTGGAAGGCAGGCAACGCATTCTACTTCCTCTTCTGCTGCTTGTTGCCACTTGACTTCAGGGAATTCACTCAAATTCTCTGACCTGCACTTACCTCATCTGTAAATTAAGGATGTTACTATCTTAGATATTTTTCTGAAAGCAAGATAAACTCTTGACGTATTGGCTATCTCCAAAATCCTAAATCTCGTCTTTAGATTTTGGAAGACCCCAAAGTCTGAGGATTTTCTTTTTTCATTTACTTACTTAAAAAGGAGTGAAAATAAAGGTGGAGCCCTCATTTGCTTCTAAGATTTCAGAACAGGCCATCCCAAGAGGCTTGCTGGCATCTAAGTCTCTAGGTCTCATGGGAGAACAGCCACAATAGCTCATAGGCCTGCGGGCATGCCCTTAGGACAGACGGCAGGATGGAGACTTTCTAACAAGAAGGAATGGACTGTGGCCCCAGTGCCTGATGGCAGCGCCTTCAGTGGCAAGGAGTGGCAAGGAGGGCCGAGGTGTGTCCTGTCTGCCTCTACGTTCAGGAGCAGAGTGTTTGAGAGCAGTGGGTTTTCTCAGGAGATAAAAGACAAACAAATACAGAATAGTAGAATTAATTCCTTCCCAACTGAAAATTCACTTGCCATACATTTCTAGATTATGTAAATCCATTTCTGAATACCTTCTTGATAACCTTGAGAATCTGTTGGGGGCATGGAGAGTTGAGAAGCCCAGCTCATAAAATCATTTAATATTTGCAGAAAGGAAAGTTGCAGAAGAAATAAAATTATCTCTAAGAACGAACTCTTACATCGAGAGATCCTGATTCATTTCTAAGAAGCGAGGGATTGGTGATAGAGCGGAGAAGGATAGCCCTGTCATTACTAAGGCACTGTGCCTGTGCCCTGGGTGCCCTGTCTGTGCACACATACGCGTCAGATGGCTGGTCATACCCACATTCCTCTGGCTCTTGCCTTCCCTTGGTCTTGGACAGCTCTCTAGTGGGCCTCTACTTCTTATCCAGTTATTTCTGGCTATATCTGGTGTGGGCCTCATTTGTGCTTAAGAGCAATTCTATTGGCCAAAGATGATGCCAAAGCTCTGGTTCCAAAAAGGCCAGGTTCTTCTTTCCCTGTCTGGTCCTTTTGGTCCTTGTGACCATCCTGGGGGGCACCACTGCCTGGCTGCTGTGTCTAGAATCAGCGAGGGTATTCCAAGTATGGTCAGTGAGGGTCCTCCAGTACTCCCAAAGTGCTACCTCTAAGGTCTCCAACAGGAAGGTTAGAAGTGGCGGCAGGCTTCTGTGCCCCACTTCTGGGTTACATTGTTACCCCAGTGTTACCTGTTACCTGGATACCAAACACAGTGTGAGGCCTCTACACTGTGAGTTGCAGACTCTCATTCAGCCCGGGCCTATAGTCTGTCTCTATAGAACAGCTCAGCATGAGTGCCTGGGCCAGGCCTGGGAATCCGACAGGCCAGGCAACAGGCGACAGACAGGTGACAGATGCTACACCCTTCACCTTTCCCCCTCTCCTCCTCCTTTTCTGTATGTCCCCTCCCTGTTCCCCCCCCCCCCCGTGTCAATCAATTCTTACAAATAGATGCTTACTGGCCACCTGCCCCCTTCTTTCATATATAGGCCTTGAAGAGTAAAATTCTAGAATTTGGGACCCCTGCTATGCTAACTTAATGTGTTTCATTGCTAGATTCATTCATGTATGCTGTCTTTATTCAGAGTTGCCAGGAAAAATACAGGATGCCAGGTTAAATTTGAATTTCAGATAAATAGCAAATAATTAAAAAAAATATATCTCAAATGCTGCATAGGACAGACTTATACTAAAAAATTATTTGTTGTTATTGGAAATTCAAATGGAACTAGGTGTTCTGTATTCTTATTTGCTAAAGCTGGCAACTCTAGTCATTATGACTTTGTTTTTGGTTATAAATATTTTTAAAATATTTAAGAGGCTTTTTATAATCATGCTGGATGTTAGTTCTTGGAATCCCATGTTTTTTTTCCTATGAGGATTTTTCCTGCCAAAATCCCTCTACAGAAGGCTTTTAGAAACGTAAGCCCAAAAGTTGGAGAGTTGGCTCTCATAATCGATTTCTTCCCCAAAGTTGAGAACCTTGTGCTAGAAAGCAGAGAGTGGACATCAGAAAGGCAGAGAGGGAGGGGACATTCAGGTATGCTGGGCCTGAGGGGCCTGGCTGCCGACGGGAGAAGAGGGCGACCCGAGGAGCCTGGAGATCTTGGACATTTTCCAACAGAGGTTTGGGAGTCAGACTCCCTGGGATGTTATGCATGCCCCTGGTTATTGCTCAAGGCGGATGTGACCTGTATGAGAAAGACCAACCCAAAGTTAGACCTTAAGAGGATAAAACATAGGAAATCTATGAGAAAAGCACCCTGGCAATTCTCATGTTAACCGTTATATCTCTCGAGTTTTAATATTCTGTGTTGAAAAATTCTGAACTAAGACTCTATGGATTTATAGAAAATGACAGAAAATACTTTTCCCTTAGAGAGAAATGAAAATAGAAAGTGCTTTGAAACTTTAGCCTTAGAAATATAGTCTCTATTGATCTGAATTGCTAATGGAAAAATATTGTGTTTTTATTTTTAAATCTATATGTCTCTGCCTTAAATTTTCATAAATATTGTAGCAGAATATTAACTTTCATTATTTATGAATCTGTTGAACTTTGCAAGGATTTGCTGACAGTTAAAAGATTATAGTTTTAAGGATAGTTCATTCTACATCATAAATAACCTAAAAGGTCATTCAGTATTCTACAATAACATCCAAAGAGAGCAGATATTAAGAGTGAGTATTAGAAGTTACGACAGCTGACAATTACTTTTAGAAAGGTCCATTGATTAAAAAAAAATTGGAAGTAAAAAGTAGAAGTTCAATCAGGGTTAATATATATCACAAAGTGGTTGCTTTTATTTACATCTTTTCTGAAAGTCCTACTATTTCGGTAGTGTTTTCCTTTATCCAAGCCTGTTGTTTTTTGGTGTGTGGTATTAATTAGGGTTGTTAGGGCAGCTAGGCTGCCCTAACAAAGAGACTCAAAATTAAAGTGGCTTAAAAAGTTAAAGTGGCTTAGACAGAGAAAGACAAATACTGCATAATTTCACTCATATGTGGAAGATAACAAACACGTGGATAAAGAGAACAGATTAGTGGTTACCAGAGGGGAAGAGGGTTTGGGGGGGTGGGTGAAAGGGGTAAAGGGGCACATATGTAGGGTGACGGATAAAAATTAGACTATGTGGTGAGCACGATGAAGTCCATTCAGAAATTGATAAATAATAATGTACACCCAAAATTATACAGTTACAAACCTTTATGATTTCAGTAAAATTACTGGAAAAAAATTAAAATGGCTTAAACAAAATAGAATTCTCTGTCTCTCTCTCTCTCTCACACACACCCCCGCTCACACACACATGTACTCACCCCCACACACAAAACCCTAAATGTCTTGGACTGGCAGGCAGCTTTCTTTTTCTCAACCTGTAACCTCCATGTTTGGGTCCAAGCTGGCTGCTTCTCCTACCCAGTGGGACGGGGCAAAGGAACCAAGAGACTCATGTTCTCAATGTACTGAAAGCAAGACCCAGAGCGGCCCACATTATTTTTGCTGACATTCCACTGAACAGAACTTAATCAAGTGGTTGCAACTAGCCACGTGGAACACTGGGAAATGTCTGGAACCATCTCAAAGTGCTGTTTTCTGATTTATTTAACTAACAGGTGTTGACAAAATAAGAAATGAGATTCTTTAAGCAGAAATCACTTTTCAAATATGTCTTTTACTTTTCTAATAAAATAATTTTATCTTGATTAGCTTTCATTTGTGATAATAAAATTAATTCATCTTATTGTGTAACATTATAAATAGTATCTGTTCATCAGGATATTTTTGTAGTAATTATGAGCTCCATGTAGGATGTGGTTATAAAAGTATAATTGTCACCATATATGGAAAATAAGTTAATATCTAGGTTTAATCCTAGATGGGGGTTTTGCACGCTCATGTTTCTATTGGATTTACAATTTACCGCAAAACTCTCTTTTTCTTGAGACTGGTATGCTGAAAGGGATTTTTAAATTTTATGTCAACTAAAGCATTTGTTTTGACTTTCCTCTCCAAAAACACTTTGAGAGCCTTAATGGAAACAACTTCTCTAATGAACCACTGTTTCTTTCTACACTGCTTAATTGTATGATTTGGTTTATATCATAGACATTCAGTTATTTGGGGATGTGTAGCCTGCCTGCTGAATGTGGTGGCCAATATGAAGCGTTCTTGATACCTCTGGAAGCTCGATGACAAGGTGCTAGTCAGGCTGGGGAACAGGGCCTGCCAGCCAATTGGTAAGAGCCCAGGAGGCTCATGGAGAACAGTTCAAACTAAAGCTAAAGCTTGTAGTAGGATAAAAATAGCCAGGGCTTTGATAAGCAGATCTGTGAAGACTTTTGTTTGTTAAACATCTGAACTGAAAAACTTTTCCTTCTAAGATTCTGTGTCCTTGATCAATGAGGCACTATTTGGAATCTGATTCTAAGAGAGATTATGACATAAGCATTTCAACCTTCACTCTCCACATTCCAGTGCATCTATTTTCCACTTTATTTTGGTTACAGCTCACAAAGTGGGATAGCCATAGATTTTCCAGTTAATTATAAGTGGGATTGTGCACCTGTCCCATGAATAAAGAGCCTTGAGTCAAGAGTAAGAAATTAAAAAAAAAAAAGTAGCATCCTTTAGTAATGGTCGTAGTTGCCTTGAATTGTTAGTAAGCGAGAGAACTCTTTTCCAATATGGGATCATAAGTGGCTCTAAAATTACACCTCTATTCTTGGAATACATGCTTGAAGCAACCTGATTGGGGCAGGTTCGGTTTAGCGTGGGCTAAGTGCCAAGCTGACATGATGTAATAGCTCACTAAATGTCAGAAGAGGCAGAGTCACTTAGAAACCCTCTTACAGTCCCAAACAGGCACTCACAGACAGTGAAATACTGAAAATTCTAAGTATGTTTTTACAAAGTACAAAATGAACAACTATAAGTTTCATAGATGTAGGGGCTGTACCTATCTTGTTCACTGTTGTCTTTCCAGTTCTTGGTACAAAATTGATGCTCGATAAATATTTCTTGCGCAAATCAAGAAATGAATATGCCTTCTTGTTATACTAGAGGGTTATACATAAAGACTGTCCTTAAAGAGGTGCTGAAAGGGTTCTATATTGAAGTCCCTTTACAGACCATCTTGGCTCACCTCCTGCAACACTGAAAATTATTGCCATTTGTGGTAATGATGATGACATCTTTTCTGGAGAAGTGGTGGTCGTTCACTGAGTGTAGAGCAGCAGTCTTTCTTCTTTGTTTTTCTTCTCCTCTCCTGCCGTTCCTAAAATAAGTGACTTTCTTCTTATTTCTATTATAAATTGAAGGGAAAGGAATAATAGAATCATAGAGTTTCATAGGTGTGAAAAAATCCTAATGGTCGTGTAGTAGTCTGACTATCTCTTTAATGCTGCGGAAATTTTACAGCCTGCCAAGCTGCCCAGCTGATATTTATCTAGCTCCAGGGACTGGAAGCATCTTCCCATTTCTTTTTTTTTTTGAGGAAGATTAGCCCTGCGCTAACTGCTGCCAATCCTCCTCTTTTTGCTGAGGAAGACTGGCCCTGAGCTAACATCCATGCCCATCTTCCTCTACTTTATATGTGGGATGCCTACCACAGCATGGTGTGCCAAGTGGTGCCGTGTCCACGCCCAGGATCCGAACCAGCAAACCCTGGGCCGCTGAGAAGTGGAACGTGTGACCTTAACCGCTGAGCCACCTGGCAGGCCCCCCACCTTCCCATTTCTTGAGGTCAATCACTCTCACCCCACGTGGCTCAGATTTCCCCAAACCGAGCCAAAAACAATTTCTAAATTCTATCTATTAGGACTATATAGAACAAGACTTTCTTCCATGTGGCTATTCGTTACTATTTGCTGACAACATTCATAACCCACATGAGTGTTTTAATAATAGTAATGATGGTTGCCATTTACAATATGAGAGGCTCTGTGGTAAGCACTTTACAGGCATCATCTTGTTTAACCTTCACAATAAACCCACGTGTTAGATGCCACTATGATCTTCATGTCATAGATAAAATCTTAAGGCTTAAAAGGTTCAAGTAATTGGCCTAAAGTCACAAAGTTAGGAGGCTACAGATCTGAGACTTGCTCATATCTGTATCAGGGTTTGATTTCAGGTCAACTTTACAATGAATTTCCCATTATTTTTAAGAAGCTCAAGTCATTCTCTGCTACTAGTGGCTAAAATTGGCCTAGCAAATATTCTCACTAGTCTACATTTTGCAGCATCTGGCTTGCCCTAAAGCGCATTTGGAAAAAATGTCAATTTTTTGTTTCCTCTCTCTGGTCTCACAGTCTTTTTCCTTTTTTCCCTAGATTCTTAAAAATCACCGAACATGGTTTGAACTCCTTCTGACAGGAATGAACCGTGTCTACAAAGCAGAACAAGTCAATTCCCACTCTGTAGGCCACTAGGCAGTGTTTCGGAAGCAGCACATAATTCTGCTCTACCTTCCCCCTCTTTCACTAACTACACAACATGTATGTTATCCTACAGCAGGAAGGAGAATAATAGTGGGCAAGATGAGAAAAGGAATACATTGCCTTTTCGTTTTATCCTCTCGTATGAATATATTCCCTTGTGGTTTAGAAACTGAGTAAGACTTATGAGATAGTCTATTTTCTGAGCAAATTTTGGTGTTTAAAAGGCCACTGTTGGAGTATTTTACACTCTGGGTTACTCCATATAGACAGATCATCCTAGTCTTTTATCAGAGATGCATAATACTCCACCTGACTACTGTTACATAAATGAAGATGGCTTTCCCAAGAACACAGGAAAGATAAGTGACCCGGCGTAGGGAAAGAGGAAGCATGTTTAGCCAAAAATGTAAAAAATGAAACACACATACATATTACAATCACATCTTTAAAAAAGTGTGTGACCCCAAACTTATCTATAATTGCTCTTTGCCTAGGGTTTTCCAGCCTGGTCAGAAAGGCAGCCACAGGGCTCTATTAAGAGTCATAATATTGCCCTGGTTCTTATCCACTCATATTCTCTCCTGGTGTGTCTCATGAACGCTCAGAGTCAGTCCCCTCTGCATTCATGTGATGGCCAGTCTGTTTCCTTATTTTCTACATTGGCTGCTCTCAGTAATGTCTGATGCTGAGGTCTTGGCTGCCCACCAAGTTGAATGCGGTGCACTGGCCGTTGCTCCTGGCTGCCAGGGCCTGACATCCAGAGAGCTAATGCTGCTCCAGGCTACCAAGGTCACTCTGCCAACCCCTTCCTGGGCCCCAATCAGGCCCAAATGTTCAAGTCCTAGTGAAAAACACAATTTAGACTCAAGTTTGAAACCCCTCGTGCCCCCCACCCTGAGCATTATTAAAAAGAGAAAAGAAAGGCCTATTGAGAGTTAGCCAACTCTCATTACTGTAGTGGAGAACAGGCTCATTTTTACATCCATTATGGTTCTCCTGTTACTGTCATTTAATCATTTATCTGCTTATTATCATAATCACTTTCACCAATGAGTTAGCATGGTCAGGAGGAGAAACTAGAAATCCAATCGATTTTTTGAGCGAATTTTGTGGAATGTTTGGCGAAGAAAAACCCTGAAAATGTAGTCCTGGCTCCAGAGAGATTTTAGGATTATTCACGGACTTTGCTTATCTATGCCCTTCCAATCCTGCACTACCCCAGATAATTGGAGATGTGCTGTATATGCATAACCATGTCAGCATGCGGCAAGATGACACAGTGTGAAACTGCAGATTTGGAGATGATGTTAGCTTGGTCTAAAACAGTGTGATAAAATCAGAGAGCTAAAAACAAATTTAAAAACAAAAAGATAAAGTTGCTGAACAAAACAGAATGCAAAAGTCGTTTGGAAATAGAAAGGAATCCATGTGTTTAGTATTGGGTGTACAGACCCATAAAAAGTCAATTAAAGGTTTAAAATTTCAGTGGTGATCCATATGTCACTGCATATTTATTTAAGCCCTGGTGCAGAAATGATTATTTCTAATAATAATCCTTTACTTATGAGGTCCCTTAGGCCTACTGTGCTCATGAGTTAGAGTCTATCAGGCTAGTGAAAAGAACTGTTAGAAATATTATAATAGGCCTCCAGATCTGAGAGATGCAACATAAAATTGCATCACAGCCAGTACAATTGATATAATTATTTTCAGCTTCAAACAATTACAGACTTTCTTCCACCATGATTTGTTGGCAACCTCCTGAGATAGTAACCTGTAATTTTACTCATTCATTTTTTACCCCTCCCAAAGGGAAAACAAAGAAGTTAAATGCCAGGGAACTGATGTGATGATGGAGGCAAGGAGGTAAGTGGGTTTTACATTCAGAAACTGTCTGCAGGAAACAGCACTTCATTGAGAAGTTGCACACAAAATTATTTCAACTCTAATTTCCGATTCTGTCGCTTTTCTCTCTTCCATTTGCCTGTGGGGGTAGAGGACAGCTGTTTCACACAGTCGAGTCCAGGCCATGGAAGCAGAGTTTGAAGCCTCTGGTACCTTCCCGGGGATGTGGCTGGGGAGGCTGAGACAATCCTGAGAGTTAACACCCTTGAAAACTCACTTTTTCTGTCCCTTTCTCTGTCTCCCCTGGCTGTGTGCTAAGACTTGACTTCTCAAAATTCAAATGTGATTGACCCATGATTCCCAGGACCCACAGGTTCTGTTTCACCCTGGTTCTTTGCCTTCCTTGGGTGCTAGGAGAAAGGGGAGGGACAACAGTGCCGCTTGAAGTGATCCCATGATACTGGAATACAAAAAGGAGTAGGAAAGCCTTCTCAGCAGGAGTTGCAGGGTCGTCTCTCAGTAAATCCACAGCAGTAATTATTTTAAAGAGGGGAAGAGCGTGGTGGGACTTAGAAGGAAACCAAAGTGGGATGGTGAAGGATGGAGAGGACCAGGTGAGGTCAACTCACGGGATTGTAAAACGATAAGATTGGAAAGACATGGGGGAGGCATCTTTATGAATTTTTTGGCAGATGAAAGAACAGAGATTCATGGAAGCCATGACTTTCCCAAGGTTTCAGAAAAATAAGATAGAATATTTATGGATAGGTTTTGATGTTATAACAGGTCCCAGCACTTCTATCTATAGACTGGACAGGGGAGGAGCTGAGGACGAGGACCATTCCCCATCACTGAGAGTCTTTGTTTAAGAGTCTTGATATATTTTTATTGGGCCTCCTAATCAGGGTACTATCCTGAGGCTAGATCTTATTCAAACAATAAGCTCTCTACTACTAAGAGCTTTAATTTCAGAACAAAATAAAAGAAAGATTTTTGAGCTTCAACCCCAATTTGCATTAGTGCACTACTATAGATGTGTGTGGTGGGCATACTGTGGCTACAGACGGTACCACTTGCCAAGCAGTAAGATAACTCTGCCTTTCCGCATTCTCCTCCCCTAGTTCCCCAGGTGAGATTGAGAGTGGGGTGGTGGTAAAGCCATTAAGCATCCATCTTTTTAAAATGCCGGTTTTTTCTTGGTCTCATGATTCTTTGTATAATTGGAAGAGTTCTCAGAGCAAACTAAAGCCGTGGTAGTAAGTCAATCATCACTGAATTGTATTAGTCAGACCATTACAGTTCTGTCTGTCATGCTGAGATTACAAAGCTCCAGCGTGTGGACTGGGTCTTCTCTTCATTTTTACGTTATAGCAAACTCAAGATTGGCCCCTGAGACGTCACAAATACAAATAAAATGAGTATGATTGAATATAAATGTCATCTCAACTACCATATGTAAAAAAATAGTGGCAAATTTAAGGAAAAGCCTAGTTAAATCTGTAAGTTAATTTAAGTTTGAAACAGAAAAATAAAACATCTGCTATGGACCCCTCATTTTAAATTGGTGTGGTGTTCCAGTAGACTACTGCTTAGCTCAGTGCAAAATATGGCAAAAGCTTCTATCATTTGACACCTGTGTCCAATTAGTTTTCAAAAGTTATAGCTTCCCACATAGCACTGCTGGCATCTACTCCTTCCTATTGAAAAAATAACCAGTCACGGTCACTCAGGTCTAGACCTCCAGGATCTGGCAGGTGCAGGAGTTCGTAAGCATCATTTAAAATTTTACAGTAATTTCAAAGTGTTAATATTACATTGATTATACTGACTAGAACTTAAGCTGTTTGTACCATTCATCCATTGATTCATTTTGATATGAATACTTTTCATATTACTTTAAATCACAGTAGTGGAAATGTTTTCCTTCATGCTTGCTTTTCAACTTGTATTTGACGCGCTAAGGAGTTTCTCGCGTCTTTAGGGCCATCTGTTGGGCTCCGAAGCAATCTAGATAGCAGTACTTGTCCTTAATCACCCTTTCCTCCTCAGTGTTCTTAGACTTCCATAAAGACAGTTAACCTCTCCTCCCCGATTCTTCTTGGTTACTTCTTCTACTTCTTTTGGTTGACCCATTTTCCTTCTATTCCCAACTAGAGCCATTCATTAACTCTTCTGTAAATACTTCATTAACGGTCATGCTTGGGAGGGAATCTTTGTTAGTCACAGCAATTTCCCACGAAGATGCTAAATTCTCTCTGCCCTTGGCCAGTATGTGAGTCTTGACCCATTTCTTGATGAAGTTGAGACTCCATTCTTCGTGGAAGACCTTGAGTAGAGAGTTCCCATGTGTGCCTCTCATTTAGGCAAAGCCATCTATGTCAGAGTGAATATTTGTGTAGTGCCGAGAACAGCACCTGATGTGTGGTAAGTGCTATGCGATCTAAATGCATAAATAAGTAAATTGTGCCCTCTGTGTACTCAGTGTCCTAGACTGGGCTTTGCTTTGCTTCTACTCCTTTTCACCCTTACTAAGGCCTTGGTTGTGGGCTGTAGTCAGCGGTGCACCGGAGCTGGCTGGCACTGGCTTACCAGTTACTTGTTAAATTTTCAGGAGTTTCGTGAGCTTGTTGTTAAGCAGCCATAATTAAAAATTAAATTATATGAGCTTATAATTAAATAATTTATTTTAAAAAGCAGAGGTAATAAATACTCAAAACTCATCACTTCCTAGTAATTTTTCTGCATTTTAATATCATCTATGTGTTGAGGCTATTTATGTCTATCATATCTGTACCATCAGTACATAGGTAGCTCACAGCCACTGGACACCATGTGGCAATGGTGGCATTCTTCAATGCTGTTCTTCTTCAATGGACACAAGGGGAAGCCTCATGCTGTTCTATGTATTTCTCTATACCAGAAATTTTCTCCCAACTGATTCTTCTTTTTTTTAATTTATTTTTTAAAGATTTTATTTTTCCTTTTTCTCCCAAAGCCCCCAGGTACATAGTTGTGTATTTTTAGTTGTAGGTCCTTCTAGTTGTGGCATGTGGGACACCGCCTCAACATGGCTTGGTGAACAGCACCACGTCCACGCCTAGCATCCGAACTGGTGAAACCCTGGGCTGCTGAAGTGGAGTGCGCGAACTTAACTACTTGGCCACAGGGCTGGCCCCGCAACTGATTCTATTTAAATTTTTTTCTTTAAAAAAAACACTTAGGAGCCAGCTTGATGGCATAGTGGTTAAGCCACACGCTCTGCTTTGGCGGCCTGGGGTTCATCGGTTCAGATAGCCGGTGAGGACCTACGCATCATCTAACAAGTCGTGCTGTGGCGGTATCCCACATACAAGATAGACGAAGACTAGCACAGATCTTAGCTCAGGGCCATTTTTCCTCATCACACACACAAAAAGCTTAATATAATATACATATGAAAAAGTGCATAAATGTATTTATAATTTAATGACTAATTTGTAGTAAATACCCATGAAACCACCCAGGTCAAGAAATGAAACACGATCAGCACCTCAGAAACACCTAGATGCCTCTCCCAGATAGAGGAAACCACTCTCCTGCCTTCATAGTCTTTTACTTGCCTTTATAGTTTCATTACCTCTTCCCATATAATTCCACATCATAGTTTATATTTGATTTAGAATTTTATATCACTGAAATCATACAGGATATATATGTCTGGCTTCTTTTCTTTTTAATACTATTGTTATGTGCTTCAGACATGGTGTCATTTTAGTTAAAAACATTAATGCTTGTACTCTTGTCACAAGTGGGCATTTAGTCAATTTTAATGAACTTATCCCACTAAGTGGAGGTGAAATTCAACTGAGGTGGTGAAAAGGGGGACCGACAGGTGTTTCCTGGCTCCAAACTACCCTCAGGGTCTTTCTATTTTCTTCTCTTGGAGCCAGGCCACCAGAACCCAAACACTCAGCCATTTGTGCAGCAGCCTTATTACCTACATAAGTGCTCTCCCCACCTCTCCCCTGTGCTGTGAGAACCACAGTCCTACAGAGATGTAGACCCCATAGCAATCTTCTAAGGGCAACGCCTAGCTGGTGGTAGTTGGCCATAAGCTTGGGGGTCCAGGTAGGCACTTGGCATTTACCTGAAGGGTGCCAGTATTGCTGCCAAGGATGCCTCCCTCCCAAACCGTGTTGGAGGTCCAGGCCTGCTCTGGTTGGGGCATAGGTAGGGATAAGAGTGGCGTGTCAGAACCATGGTGGGGGGCTGGCAGATCAGCATGCTGGTCAGTGCCATGGCAGCTTCCTGTGGTGCCAATCTTGAACTTCTTGGAGCTGAACAGAGGTCATGGTGGAGCAAAAGCCAGCCTTCTGCAGTCCTGAAGGGAATCTGGGTTCAGGAGGTGGAAATTTGGGGAACCAATGTGCATAGGTGCTCAGTAATCAAACAGAAGTTCTCCTTTAGCACTAGAGGGACTCCAGAGCAAAGTTCTGGAGTCCCTCTGGTGTTCCAGGAATAAACCTTTTTGCTTCTGAATTGAGGAAAGTTTGTGATATTCCCAGGGGAATTGCTGGGGAAGCTTTAGGGATGCTGGCACAGTGAGTATGCTCAAGAGAGTTGTGGCAGTGGCCTTTACCGATGATTAAGGAAGTAACTCAGTATTTTAACATTGCTACCCCTGTACCGGTGTACAGTGGACAGATTACCAGCCCTGGGCATGCGTGTATGGGGGGGAACATGGTCTCCGTTCTCTGACTCTTAATTCCTCCTGCTGGCTTTCAAAATACACACATTTCTTCTACTGTGGAGTGAAAAAATCAAAACAAAACAAATTCACTTGACTCTTACAATCTCTAGCTATCATTTTATTTTTCTATCACTGTTCATAGCAAAACTTTTTTTTTTTTTGAGGAAGATTAGCCATGAGCTAACATCCACTGCCAATCCTCCTCTTTTTGCTGAAGAAGACTGGCCCTGAGCTAACATCCTTGCCCATCTTCCTCTACTTTCTATGTGGGACGCCTACCACAGCATGGCTTGCCAAGTGGTGCCATGTCCGCACCTGGGATCTGAACTGGTGAACCCTGGGCCGCTGAAGTGGAATGTGTGCACTTAACTGCTGCACCACCAGGCTGGCCCCATAAAGCTTCTCAAATTACAGATCTATGCCAATAGACTTAGTTTCCTTACTGTCAGCACCCTTCTTTTTTTGATGGTATTTCTTTTTTATTTATTTATGTATTTTTAATTGAGGTCATAATCGTTTATAATGTTGTGAAATTTCACTTGTACAGTATTACTTATTTGTCAGTCACCATATCAATGTGCCCCATCACCCCTTGTGCCCACTCCCAACCCCCTTCTCCCTGGTAACCACTAAACTATTCTTTTTTTTCATGTGTTTGTTTATCTTCCACATATGAGTGAAATCATATGGTGTTTGTCTTTCTCTGTCTGGCTTGTTTCACTTAACATCATACCCTCAAGGTACATCCATAGGATGATTTTGTCTTTTTTTTATGGCTATATTCCATTGTATATATATATACACCACATCTTTATCCAATCATCGGTCGATGGGCACTTGGGTTGCTTCCACGTCTTGGCTATTGTGAATAATGCTGCAATGAACACAGGAGTCAGCACCCATCTTAATCTCCTTCAATATGGTTACTTCTCCCAAGTCGAGAAGACACTGAAACTAAGAATAAGCTACCTTAGGAAAGTAGCTACTTGGAGAACAAATAGGAGTTCCTGTAATTACAAATATGATTGCTGATTAGGGACAAATTAAGACAAATGGAGAATCAGTCCGTGAGCCCCAACAAATATCTAACAGGAGTTCCAAAAATGGAGAATTGAGAAAAAGGAAGAGATAAAAAACAACAGAAGAATAAATTTTTTTTCAGAAGGCTGAGATACATGAATGATCATATTGAAAGGCCTTATGAAGTGCCATGCCGAGTAATAGTTTTTAACATCTTAAACCAACTGTATCCTTGGTAAGTTTCAGAAGATGATAAATACAAAGAAGATGCTAAAAACTATTCAGAGGAAAGCTCCTCACCTACAAAGGCAAAGGAGTTACAGTAATTTCAGACTTTTCCTCAACAGCACTAGATGCAAGAAGACAATGGTTCAATAACTTCAAGTTCTGACAGGGAAAGATTTTATTCCAGAATTCTACGCCTGGCCAAAAAGGCATTTCCAGAAAATCAAGGAATCTGTAGATTTTACCTCATTTACTTTTTCTGAAAAATTTATTTGAGGATATATCAAGTAAAGTGAAAATGAATCAAGAGAAAAGAAGATATGGAATCCAGGAAGTGTTAAAACTGATCTGGCCTTATGATAAAATCCTAGGATGATTCAAATTACAACATGAAGCCCAAGGTTCCAGAAAGAATATCTTTAAGACGGTGAATTATGTTACAAAATTTTATCATCAAGAAGTTGTGTCCTCTTATTGATAAGATAATGATTGCTTTTACCAATCACAGGAAAGAAGGACAATTAGAAGCTCTGGTAAAAGAAACTGTTTTTAAAAAATCATAATCCTCGACCAAAGTAAAATGAGACACAGTCATGAGTAATTGATGAATTGTCAGAAAAGTGAATTTGCCTGACCTTGGTGTTTGAGCATTTTCCTTCCACACAGGGTTAGCTGGGATTTGGGATTTGTTGAGAAGTTTAAATGTGATAACATTGGAGGCACAGTAACTGCTTGAACATCGATTCCTTCATCATTATCCCTGCCCCAGTTCCTCCCTCTTTCAAATAATCTTCATCAAAACGTGTATTTTTTTCCTTTTTTTTTGTTTGTGTATATGTATTTTAAATTATTTTATTGAGGTCATATTGGCTTATAACTGTGTAAATTTCAGGTGTACATTATTATATTTCAGTTTCTGTATAGACTGCATCGTGTTCACCACCAATAGTCTAGTTTTTATCTGTCACCACATGTGTGTCCTCTACCCCTTCCACCCTCCTGTGACCCCCTTCCCCTCGGGTAACCACCAATCTGTTTTCCTATATGTTTAAAACTTGCATTTTAAATAAGCACATAAGACTTCCCACGTGTATAAATGAGGTTTCAATCATTTACAAAATTTATTAAATCTCCCTTTGGGAAGAAATGAAAGCAAATTGGCCAGATATATAACCAAATGATTGCTTTGGGTCACCTACAAAGTTCTAAATCATAACGAATCTTTAGAGAAAAAAATTTTTTTTTGGTAAATATTAATGCTCTGAATACCTTAAGGGAATAATGTAGTGACTGAAAATACAATATTAGAACACAAGTACCTGGGCTTTCTAAAGGAAAAGCAGTATATCATAACAGACCAAAGTGACACATTTACGATTGCTTTACTCTCTTTTTTTCTTTTTTTTACAGCAAAGCATATATTCCCACTGTTCTGTTGCTGTAGATATTTCAAGGAGATTGGTGTGTTTCAATAGGTTTCCTGTCCTTCCTTCAAAAGAAGCAGAGTGTATGAAAAATCCTAGGCAGATCATTAAAATTGTAATAATACCCCAATGTGGAAGATGAAAGAGAAGAACTCTGCCTCATGCTGGATTTATTTTTAGGACTCAATGGTGTGTTTTTGTGTGCTGCCTGGATCGGGTCATCCCAGAAGGAAAGGATCACATTAGCATTGGTGTTTGCAGTGAGATATAATATTATTTAGAGGGACTGTAGCCTTTGAGACATAGATGAAAATGAATGGAGATGATCTTGCATCAGATCCCACTTACTGAAACCAACTATTTTGACCAGCTATTTCGACCCTTGCCTCACAATTCAATGTAGACTTATCTCTTTTTTAACAATTTAGTGCCCAATTTCAGACAGCAATCTATTTCCTGATGCGTCTCAGACCACACACAAAATATCTGTCAGACTCATCTGAGAGTCTTAGAGTCATAATTTATTTGCTTCCACATCACTGGAGCCCTAAGATCTCCTCAGAATTTTCTAAAAACACAAAGTCAATGAGAATAGATGTCCCATCCGCTAATAAGAGGTAGCTGATTAGCTCCATTATTGATGGCCGTGTTGCTTCAAGGGAGTCCTGGAGCTGCTGTCTCTCCTCTTTGCTTCCGCCTGACTTTTCCAGTTCTTTTTCACCACATCGGAGTCAGATTTGAGGAACACATAGGTGACAAAATGAAGGCAAGCTAATTTAAATATTTTGGCAGCTTTGGGAAAAGCTTGATGAAGAGAAAGTTTTAGAAACCATCTAGAAACTAGAAATTTTCATTTGATTTTATCCACCATTGGCATTGCGTGACTAGCTTTGAATGTTCAGGTAGGGACCATATTTTCATGATGACCATTAAAAAAAAATCGCACGCCTCAAAATGTTAACAATGCTCTTTTGCTAACTTTGATTTTGAGCAAGATACGTAGCTAATTCAGCCTACTTCATAGGGTGGCGGGGAAGATTAACTAAGGTAGGTTATGAAATATGATTATGATGGTGCCTGTGCAAATTAAATATAATGTTATATATTACATAATTCAAATATTTACAAGATTAGAGAAGAGTAACAGAAATGTATGACCTTTAAATAGACAAAAAGGTGCAGAATCTTTCTGTTGTTAGATTTTCATTTAAAGATTTGTTAAATGCTCCAAATTTCAGGTCTAAGCACTTTAAACTTTTAGTAGAAGACAAGGTTTCACCAGATTTCTTTCTAGAGCTGCGGCATTAAGTGCTAAGGCTCCTTCAATTTCGTTTACATTTCCCTTTCTCTTTCCTGTCCATTACAGTAACCAATGTTTGCTCCTCTTCCTCTATTTATAGGTGCCCCCTGGGATTTTGACTGCGAGAACTTGGAATCAATCACCATTTGTACAACTAAATTTTGCTCTCAGGAATGCCAATTTTATTTAATCTAAAGATACTAAAATTCTATTAAATACTTTTTATAATCACCAGTACAAGTCATGGAAAAGATCTCTGAAAAAATGTAAAAACTTCCTCAGCTGAAGAGTTGCACGTTTAAAGCCTTAAAGTATCTAACTATATGTCTATAGTAACACAATTATCAAAGGCTTTTATTTTTAGAATCAATTTCACCAGATTGCTTTCTAGATCAGGCATAATATTTTTATTCATTCTCTATTCTCTTCTTTTGTAATTTTAATTAGAATTATGTTAATCCTTATTATTCTACTTTCCATATGTCTTAATATCTCCATATTTTGCATCTCTGTCTTTGTTTCGTTCAGGGTAATTTCTTTGTGTGCGCACGCGCGCGCGTGTGTGTGTGTGTACTAGTCATTAATTCTCTCTTCAGCTGTGTTTTATTTTCAGTTTAGCCCATTGATTGAGATTTTAATTTCAACACTACACATTTCCTTTCTATAAGTTTTATTGCAAATATGTCTGTTATTTTTAACAATCTCTTTTTGACAGGTCCTCTCTGATTTTATCCTCTATTTTCTTAATTATTTTGTATGTAGTTGTTCTGTATTTTATAGCTACATTTCAATTTCTCCAGCCCCTGGAGCTGTTGTTTCTTCTCTCTCTGTTAGTGGCAGCTTGCTTTCAAGTGTGTTTGGCACCAAATATCCTCGAGCTTCTTGCTTGATCCTTTGTGTCTAAACTGAAAATTTGAGAAACTGCTCTGTAGAAGATTTCCTTTTTTTTCTGCTGGTGGTACCTCCCGAACTTGAACTACCTAGACTCCTTATGTGAGATCCAGGTCCTTGTTCCAAGACTCACATTGGCCCAAGGCTGGCTCAAGGCTGAGTTTCCAGACAGCTCTGTTACTACAGCAGCTGCCCTCCCGGAACTCTGCTCCTCCTGGGTGTCTGCCACCAGTCCTGGCCCAAGTGACTTTTTAAAAACAGAATACATCCTTGGGAGGTGCTCCTATTCCTATGAGACCAGAAATATTTCAAATAGTATGTTGTTTCCAAACTTTTGTTCTGTAGAGGGAGGTTTCCTTGAACTTTCCAAGCAGGCATATTGTTGGAAGCAGAAATCTATTATTACATGCCATATATACACACGCCTCACAAGCCACCTGAGCATGCTCTGCCTTATCATTCATGAGTACTTAGTAGTTTTTGGGTGAATATATGTAAGATAAATGACATCTAGCTATCTATATCTATCTTGCTGTTTTATTAACTTTTAAATTATAACATTATCTGTTGAATCTGAAGCAAAGTCAGGTTTTAAAAGTAAATAGATATTCAATATTTGTTTTATTATATTGCTTCATAACTTATATATACTCTTTTGTATATACCAAATGTTTCATTTATCTAAAGAAATGGTACATAGGATCAAAAGCAGACGTAGAAAGAATTGTTCATCAGTTACCACACAGGAAACCTTAGCCTGCTCAGCCTGATTGTTTATGAGCATTTAGCAGTGGTTTGGATGAGTACTTATTAGATAAAATGACATTATAGATAAGAAAGAAGAGGAAAAAGAACATCTGGAAATAGGAAGATAAGAAAGATTGTTGGATGAAACTGAGGATCATGCAAAGGCTTGAACTACATCTATAAAAAGAAGTAATAAAAACGGGTATATTTTCAAGGCACCGGGCCACCCAACAAACAGGAAAAGTCCAAGAATATAGATTAGTTCTGAGGCCAACTGGAGGGGATGGGCAGTGTCCTCAGAGACGGTCCAGGGCCTATGTGGCTGAATAAATACGTGGTAGACTTCTTTCCAGGGATCAAGCCAGCTCACATCGAATGGCAGATTGCAAACTTCAGCAAAACTACTCAAGTATTTTACCATTTAAAAATTTACAGTATCATCAATTCTTATAAAATAATCATTTCCCTAAGATTTTAAAATAAAAATCTTCTTTCTACTGAAATTAACTTTTCTGTTATACTCAGTAACTACTGTCCCGTGCTTCAGGGTGGCATAAGCTCATATTCTGAGAAGCCTGCCTTTTATTTTTAAGTATGTAAAAATCCCAATGAAATATGCATTGGTAGAAAAAGAGAACACTCATAATCGAGGAATCCAAATTTTTCAGTTATTCTTTCACCCAAAGCAAGTTCTCAGAATGTCTTGAGGTCTTAGTTCATGAGAAGGACTATAGCACAGCTTGCAAGAAGTGGTCTTTCTAAAGTGCTAATCATGATTCTCTATCTGGTTTTTAAATTTTAATGGATCGAATTTTTATTGGACCATAACAGTGGATAATAACCATGTGCTAGGTCTGAAGGAGTTCCAAGGCAAATAAGACATGGGCCCTCTGCCTTTCATTTGCTTATAGTCTGGCAAATCATAAAGAAGCAATTAAGCCACACATTTTGTGACACAGGAGAGGCAAAGAAGGCGCTATTTGATATGTATTTGTGTATTTGACAAGATAAGACCCAGTTAATAAACATACTTGTAGATATATTTATAAAGCCTACACTTTACTAAAGTTTGAAAGAATATACACAAATGTTAACTGAGTGGTTATTTCTGGGTGGTAGTATTATGTGTGAATTCTACTTTCTTTTTGTCTCTTTAAGACATCTTTTCTTTAATGAACATAAATTACCTGTTAATAATCATTAAAATTGATTCGTATCATTTAAGTATTCAACAAGGAATGACAAGGGCTCTCCTAGGTAGGGATTAAAGTGTTGTCTTTTAAACTGTGGACCTAACACAGACCACATGCTTCTCACTGTGGATACAATGGTCAGTAAGTTATCCTGGTTCTACCTTCATGGAGCCTGAGTCCAGTGGACAAGGCAATTAAATGAACAATTACAAGTGTAGGAAGTACTGGCCTGTAATAGGAAATGTACAGATTTTATGGGAGTTAACTATAATAACAGCTATATGCCAAGTATTTTAAAAAAATGTAATTCTCACAGTAACTCTATTAAGAAAGCATAATTGTCACCCATCCCCATTTTTCACATATGAAGAAATCAAGACTTAGAGAGCTTGAAGTAACTTGCTCAAGATTACACATTCTATGTGCCATCTTTGAGAGATGGTTAAGATTTGAAGTTTAGAATAGGTCATTCCAAATGGGAACAAGATAAGCAATGACACGTGAATACTTCGTGTTTGTGAAACAACAATTAGCCTGATTGAAAGGGTATATACAGAAAGGGTATATAATAGTGGGATGAGTTGAATTGGAAGGTATTAATTGTAAGGTGAGTAGTTTATTCTTGTTATCACAGGAAAAAGTAAACTACTGAAGGTTCTGTTTATCAGAGATGTGCATGGTGAAGCTTTCTTTTTGAAAATCTGCATACTCTACTTTTACTGTTGAGGTCTCTGTCAAGATATAGGCAAGCTGGCCTCTCTCCTGGCTGATTAAGAAGCAACTAATTCTGTGGCATCCACATCATGCTAGGAATGCTGCCCTTTCCAGGCAAATTTTTCAATTTGTTTAGAGAGCACTTCTTTCACTTCAGTCTGGGGAAAAATGCTTCTCTTGCCAGTCACTTTGCACACGTGGGAGTGGAGGCGAGTGGGTGGGGAGGTGTGGCTGACTGGTGCAGCTGCTCTGCAGACAGTCCTGTGATTGATCTCCTGATTTCTGACCCCTTCCCATTCTGATTTTGGAGCTTCTCTAGAGCTGGGCTGGAAAGAAAGGCTTCTCCTTCCCTTGACTGCAGTCTGTGCCCCCTGCCACCTCTTTTCCATCTGCACAATTTACTTGCTTTCTGTTTTCTAGAAATCATTCAGATCCTTGTTCTGTTAATGTCACTCCTTCCTCTTGGGAATGCTATGAATTTATACTCTTTTTTTTGCATACGTTATTGTCATTTCAACTGGATCTTTGCAGGAAGGGATTGTAAACGTGTGTGTTGAATCTATTTTCTTGAACTGGAAGTCAGTTCTCAACTTAAAGGAAAATTGTCAAGGCCCTCACTTTGTTATTGTTTTCCTTGTGAACAGTTGAAAGATCTTTATTTCTCAAACTGGGCTCATGTTAATAAATTAATTATAATGATAAACAAATATATTTTCCCTTAAAAATTCATTATTTCTAAGGGCCAAAATAGAGTTTCTGATCAGCAAAAGTAAACTATGACTTCAAACTGAATTGATACAATTCCAGGCAAGGACAAGAAATTTGATAGTTTTATTTTCTAACACAGCTATTGTGTAGAAAAATATGTTATTAATGTCAAGAGCTGATTCAGATATTCCAAATATTTATCAAACAGTAGTTATGTTTTATGCCCTCTGCTAGACTCCGGGTGTTTTGGTGAACAAAATTGATGCCTGCCCTCAAGGCATTTATAGACTAGTGAAGGAGAAAGACATTAAATACACGCAAGTATAAATAAAATTGTGATGTCTTTTAAAGGAAATATGCAGGTTACTATGAGGAAGAATAATAGGGGGGAATCTAATTTAGTTTGGAAGATCAGGAAGAATCCTCTTTAAGGAAGTGACATTTAAGCAGAAGCCTAAGATATTAGCTAGGCAGAATAACAGGAGTACTGGAGGTGATGGAACAGGAGGTCAGGTGCCCAATGTGGTAGGAATGGGCCAAGAATGGCCTAAGGTGAGGCTGGAGGGAAGGGCAGAGATCAAATCAAAATCCTGTGGAGTCTTATATTATGTCCTAAGAGTTGTCAAAAGGTTTTACCCTTGGCATTGACTGGATCTGGTTCAGCTTTGTGAAGAACAAATTGATAACGTGGTACCACAATACTGCAGGTGGCAGTAGTACACGTGATGATGATGACATGGCTAGAAAATGGCAATAGACATTGAAAGAGGTAGATGAATTTGAGATATATATTGTGTTTAATTGACAGGACTTAGTCATGGTTGTTGTGGGTTTTCCAGGGGAGTTGTCATGGATGACTTCTGGTTTCTGATTTGGGCAACTGCTGAGATTGAAGTGCCATTTACTGAGATGAAGAATGTAGAGTAAAGATGAGTTTTGGGGAGAAAAATTAAGAGTTCAGCTTCTAATCTTTACTTGTGAGGGAGATATATCCAAGTGGAAATGTCAAGAAGCCAGTTGGATGTGTGGATCTGGATCTCAGAAGAGATCTTGGCTAGAGATATGATCCGGGAATTGTCATCATATAGATGTCATTTATGGCATGGGAGTGTCAGATGTTAGGGAGACAGAGGAGAAAAAGAGGAAGGCCCAAGATTAAGCCCTGAGGAATCTCAACATTCAGAGGTTGGATAGAGATGGTAAAGCTGGTCTGAGAATTTGCAAAGTGCTAGGGAGGTAGAAAGAAAACCAGGTGAGTTGATGTCAAGGTTTCCAAGAAAAGAGAGTATTTCAAGAAGGGAGAAAAAATGCAAACCCCTTAAAATATTCCCAAGAGACCTTCTAAGTTTAGGGATCCTCGTTATCTTTTTCCTGTAAGAGGTTTCAGACAGAGGTGAAACTGTGCTAACACCAGGGAGAGAAATGCTGGGGTAGAGCTGGACTAGAAGGCAGGCAGTCTTGGGAGCCTGCATCACTGGTTGATGAGAAACAAGCAAAGAAAATATATCTCAAGGATCTAGCTTACCTGGTACCTCCCCCCAACCTCCACCCGCAAACATCTTTGTGTTATAATCTCAACAACTCTTATGCTAACATGTTACTTGAAAAATTGCTGTGAAGGCAACACCATTGGAGAATTTCTCAGAGAGAGTAATTTCTCTTCCTATTCCTGTCCAACTATGATGCTTTAGACCAGTTTGAGAACAGCAGGAATAGTTAATGCAACTAATGTGGGGAAGAAGAAAGTTCTTTTTTAACTGAAGTTTTGTGACTGATTATATTTTGTGAATCGCTCAGATAAGCCCTAGGTCTTTGACCACGAGGAACTGAACATTAGTTGAAAATTGAATATCACCTTCCGTTGAGTCCTTCTTCCCTCTGTCAGCTTAGCATACTTGTGAAGATGCGATTATAAAGTATTCTGACAGTTTTTTGCATGTAGTTTTTCAGATGAGCCTTATGATCTAAGTGTTTTGTAGTTCTGTAAAGATGAGAGATAATATTAAGTTGAATCATATGAAATTGTCATTTGTTTGGTAAAAAATGGCTAAACATTGGCAGTTTCATATGGTTCAACCTAATACTTGATATGTGACTATCAGTTTTTTCCAGAAATGGTTCTTTGTTGTTTTTCAAATAGCCTCTATTCGTTACTGTGAACGATAGTAAGTTAACTTGAACTAAATTTAATTTTATTTTGTAGTACTGGACATAATATTTTGAATTTTTATCTTCTTACGTGCTTTCTTTGCTGAACGGTTTCAGACAGCTCCAAGGAAGGAACTTAATCGAGAATGTAATACAAAGTTTTCGAGTTTTACGTATTCTCTTCAAGTCCTTTCCTTATACCTAAGATGTAAAGGGACAGCATTTCATAGAAGCTCATCCTATGCCTCAGAGCTATTTTCCAGTATATTCTTGAGGAGTGAAAGAAGCAGCTCAGAAAGATTCCTTTGGCTGTCTCGAGGGATAGAAACTTCCTTTTATTACTCTTCTCAGGCTAGACAATCCTTAGCTATTTCACGAAGAAGTTCATAAGAGAGCAAATTTCCAGTGCTTAATGCTGGTCTACTATATATTATATAAAAGGTCTTTCACTCTTGGCCAGAATCAGGTCTCATGTAGTTAATTTATCTTTAGACTTAACTGAAGCTGGAATTGTTTTTTGGCTACCAGGTTAGTAATTTTTAAAAATTGTGTGTATATTTAATACCCATTAAGATTAGATGTTCATTTTATGTATGTATGTATATACAGGGAAAAAAAAAGAATTTAGAGTTTTGCTATTGCTGTAGATAAGTAATTCGTATTCTAATTCACACAGTTTGAGTTATTTTTACTTGTGTGCACATTTTAAATTCGAAAAGCTATTATTGAGAAATAAATTGAAATTGAAGTTAGCAAGGACCTATTGGTTTATCACTCCTAAGATAGACAAAACATTTGAAAAAGCATGGATTTAGAGTTCACAATCTATGGATTCTAAAATGAAATGCACATTCTCTTGAGACTGCACACATAATATCTTTCAGAAGATTAGGAAAATAGAGAAAAGAATAAAGGAAATTGAAACCCCCTATAGTTTTGCCACCAAGTAATAAACCCTATTAATCTTGTGGTGTGTTTTCTTTCCACATATACAACAGAACATAATCATTTAACTGTACGTATTTATTTGTTTTATTCTTTACTTTGTTGTAAATGAAAGACAATATGCAAATGTTTCTTCTTATCTTCTGGAAGGGGTTGAACGTGAAACTTTCCTACGTTCAAAAAAAAGAGAAGCTACTTTTTTCCATTGTTAAAGATATAGATTGTGGGTCTAATGGGGCTTTTGGTCTATTATAAAAGATAGGAGTGTAAGTTTTGAGGAAGAATGGAATGCCACTGAAGGAAGCTGGAAGAGAACAGATGTGCTGGAAAAGAGAAGCTATTTTCTTCCATTGTTAAAGATATAGATTGTGGGTTTAATGGGGCTTTGTCTATTATAAAAGATAGGAGTGTAAGTTTTGAGGAAGAATGGAGTACCACTGAAGGAAGCTGGAAGAGAACAGGTGTGCTGGGGAAACATGTGGCGTGGGATGGTGGTGGAGAAGTGGGAAAGAGGAACAGAGATGTGCCTACTAAGATGGGAAATTTTGTTCAAGAAAGGAGAGAGCCCAATTTCTAGGAAGTGACAAATGAGTGGACCTGCTGCGGGGATGCTGTGAGGGGCGTGGTTTAACTTACCCAGTACGTGTGTTGGACCCGAGTCTCTGCTGGTTGATAATTCAGTCTCTGTTAGCCTCTCAGAGCCCAAATCAAGGGCTGGAGTCTCTTGCTCCTTCCAGCAGAGCCAGAGAAGAATTTGTACTCTGTTTGTATCTAGCTTATCACTCATTGGCTGCCCAAGAGAAGTAATCTTGTCTATGACCCAAGACTTTGCTGGGACCTGTTTGAATGTCCCATATGGACATCCCTCCAACAATGGTCTTGGAGTCTTTTTTTAGTTTGGTTTCTCCTAGAAGTAAATCCTGAGATGAAGATTATAGTGCAAGTTATTTATCTGAGGACAATTTTAGGAAATCCTGGTAAGAGGGTGAAAAGGTGAAATAGAGGAGAGATGACAGCCAAAAAGGGACTGCTGTCAAGCAAGTTACCCCCAGGATAACTGGAACTCACCAAAGAACTCTAGGAAGCTATGCAGAACATGGGCCTCACTGTTATCTCCCCTAAAGTGGAAAGACACTGTGGCATTTATACCCCCGTTCCCTTCAGTCACTGGGGGATGTTAATTCTCCAACACTTCTGACCTGCCATGTGTGTGGACAGAGAGGCTCTGGCCACCAGAGACAGCCATTGGACAGTTGGAAGTCAGCTTCCACTACAATGGTGAAGCTTGAGGGTACGTGGGTGGCACCCTGACAACCTCTGCTCTAGTTGACCCCTTTCACAGCTCAGATCCATTCCTGCCCCCTGATAAGTCTATCCCATCCTTCACTGATTCTTCAGTCACAAATTCTAAAAAAAGAAAAAAATTCAAGAGATGCCCTATAAATCCCCTGAGTTCCAAACTTACTTTCTCCTGTCCATTTTATGTAGAAGAAATTCCAGCTCCTCGTGAGAGTCAATTACTCTTGACAATATAATAACTCGCTTTGTATGTTGGTCTGTTAGCATGAACAATAAAAAGGACTGAGAAGCAGTCATTGCTTTAGGTTTAGTGGACTCTTACTTTGTCCTTTACTGTATTTCCACTAACCCAGGAACCAGGAACTCTAGTCCAGCTGACCCTAAAGTTGACGGAGTAGTAAATACAAACTCCCTAAATAATGTACTGAGATTAATAATGAGAAGGGCTATTCCTACTCATTCCTTGGTGCCCAGACCCACTTCAATTCTAGCTATTGAGACAGAGCAGTAAAACAATGGCCATTGGTCCAAGGTGTATACTGCATCTCGACCTCACAGAGTATCATCCTTTAGCTGGCACCTCAGCTGTGACTTTAAGATGCATTTCAAACATCCTAAAAGGCTGACAGCTTTTGGCATGCAGTATATGGTAGGACCAGTGGATCTCATGGTCACGTTCTCAGTGTCACAAATAAGTGCCTAGGCAGTGTTATGTAGGATCTCATTACAATAAATCAGACATGTTGTAAGCTCCCGGATAGTGGTGTTGGCCGAGGCACTGCAGGAAGGGAAGGCAAATCTTTGGGATAGGTATCAATCTCAGTAAGGACAAATTTCTGGCCCCTACAAAATAGAAGACATCCACTGTAATCAACTGTCATCAAGCAGTTGGTCGATCTCCTCAAAAGATGGTACTATATAGAAGTTTCAGCATCAGTTCTGCTGTAGACAGGTGGAAAATTCAGCAAGGGAAGTAGCTAGATCAGCTTCTGTGAGATGGAGCCCATGGTGTTGGTTACGTGTAGAGTCTCCATTCCTGACACATGGCTACTCCATTCTTGAGCCCATTGTATAAGCACTGAGGTGACTGATGACAGACTTTGATCTCCATTGGACTTTCGTCCCATTCCTATAGGTCTATCCTTTTCCTTGTTCCCCAGATCTCAAAAGTCTCCAATCTTCCAATCTTATGACAAATCAGCTGAGCTTTTGCCAATGCCCTGAGAATCTGAATATGTGCTACCTCAGGCCACTTTCCTCTACACCTAGCTGATGACTAGGTGTGTTGTTTGAACCTTTGCCACTGGGAAGATTCTTTCTTGCCATCATCTTTTAGGATTACCCCTGAATAGGGCTATAGTGCAGCAGCTGCCCATTTTCTGCTTAACCCAACAAATCAAGCTGACTCATTCTTAAACTAGGCCCATGGTTTTTCTTCCTTCAGCAGCTGATCATGGGGGACCCTCCATGGGTCAGAGGTGCACTAAAGATTGGTGGCGGGGGTCTGAGCTATCTCTTCATAGAACTTGATTGTGACTTCTGGGTCTGTAGCCCAATCTTGAATATACTGTTTCCTTCAGATGATGGACTGTGATTATGCCCACTTGAACTTACGTTTGGGAGAGGTAGATAATACCCAGCTCAAGATAGCAGCTTGGATTGCAAATTCACTTGATATACCATGATTAAGAATCTAATGTCTACGAGGACCCAGAAGCATGCTAGAAGCTCCCTTTTGAAGAGTGAATAGATCTCAATGTGAAGTTTGTCTGTCTTGATTCTGTATCCAAGAGTTTGTCATTGTGAATCTTTGTAGGGGCTTGCCAGAGACTCTACCATGGAACATAGCCCTATAGGATCTGCCGGGTAATATGTCCCAAGTGGCAGGATTGCTAGTTCCACAGCATGAACCCATTGCAAAGCCTTCTCTTGATAATGGCAATTTCCAAGTTATCTGATAAATGGATTGGAGCAGTATTTCAAAGTATGGTATATATTGTCTCCGAAATCCAAAGAAGCTTATCAAAAGCTGTGCCTTTCCTTAGTGATAGAAGTCAAGATACTGTATCTTGTCCTTGACTCTGAAGATGTCCCAGCATGCCCCAGACCTTTGGACCGCTAAAAATATTTCCAATGTGCCATGGCACTGAATGTGCCTCTTGGTGCACCTGTCTTATCAAGGCATACAAAGGACTAGCCACTTCCTGCTCCCCAGGTGCAATTAACATAATGTCAACAATATAGTGGATTAGCATGACTTTCTGAAAAATGTCCAGAAGATCAAGGTCCTTTTGGATTGTATTGTTATAGGGAGCAGGAGAATTAACATAGTCCTGTGGTAAGACCGTGAATTTGTGCTGCTATCCAATCCAGGTAAATGTAAACTACTTCCGTTATTCTTTTGTCTAGGGAATTGAAAAGAACTCCGTCTCCAAATCTACAGCTCTATTCTAGAGGCTGTGTTAATTTCTTCTAGTAAAGATACCACATCTGGCACTGCTGCAGTAACTAGGGCTACCACTTAGTTCTATTTACTATAGTAAATTTTTTTATTACTCATTTTTCATTACTCATGAGGGTTTTGTAAGGACAAGACTATTAAATTAAGAGAGATTTGTTGGGGACCACAATCCTGCACACTTTAAGACTTAGAAGGTGATGCTAATCCACTATTCCTTCCAGGATGTAGTATTACTTTGATTTACAGTCTTGGATGGGGGAAGGAGCAGATTTAGAGATTCCAGGTTGCCTTTCCTACCACTATGGCTCTTATTCCACAGGTTAGAGAACTTAGGTAAGTTTTATGCCAGCTGCTAAATGTATCTACCGTAATTATGCATTCATGGATTAGGAAAATGACAATCATGGCATGTAAGAAGGACTTGGTCCAGACCTCCATTTATTATTGCGTCTGTAGGCTCCCCTTCTAACAGTGGAAATATGATGGTGTCTTGAGTCTCCTAATATCCCAATAGTGTCAGCTCAAACACTATAGCCAAGTGTTCTCAAATAGTCTGGGCATTGTCTTTATTCTGATAAAGAGCCATAGGTCTTTCGGAGAAGGTTTGGGAAACTTGCTATTATTTATACTCTCTATAGTGTCACAATGTCCTTCCTCTAGAAGTCACAGACTCATCTTCAATCAGTGGGCTTTGGGTTTGAGAATTGGCTCAGGACTGGAAACGATCTCACTTCAAGGAACACCATAATCTATTAGCCACTGCCACACATGTTTTTGGGTCAGGTTCTCTGATGTCATTTTAGCCTTGTAGCTATTATGATTGTTGCACCTACCTTGCTGCCGATGGCTAAGTGTTGCTACCTGGCCTCTGCAATTCCAGAATCCAATCATCCCCAATGATACTAGGGAGCCCAGTTGCATAGCATTATCCCTACCATCAATCTTGGCTTACAGAGAACAACCAGCCCTGAAATGTTCAATAATGCCATGTGTTCTTCAGTAGCACATTTTTACTTCTTCAGTAAAGCGAGTGTTCTCTGGCCTCCTGGGGAACATAAATAGCTAGTGGGTTTTCTGATGTTATATATAATATACACATTCTATCACATTCACCTTCATGAACCTTGGACTCTTTCCTCAATCCTCTGCCAAAGAAGTTCTGACATTCCACCTCGCTTACTGCAGACCATCATTTTTTTCCTAGCTTCAAGTATCAATTCCAGAAAGGTATTAGAACCAGTAATAAGTGTCTTTTCCAGATGTTCAATCCCAAGTCACAGGAGAGTACCCCTATACTAAAAAAATTCCTTTTCCTCGTATCATATTCCACCTCCTCTGGTTCAGTACCATCAGGATCCGTTCCCAGGCATGTTCTCCTATTCCTGCCAATACATAGTAACCAGGTCTTTCAGTTCTTTTCATAGATATTCTCTTCCCTCCACTAGCAGGGACCCGAGTCTGATCATGTTGAGATTTGACCCTAGTTATTGTCCTGGAAGCAATCAGGAGAGGTGGAGGCAAATTTTGAGGAGGCAAGCATTATCTTGTGAGATATCTGCCATAGGTGAGGATTTGCATGATCTGTAGACAAGAGAAGACTGCTATCTTAGCAGGGGGATTGGATATTTCTGCCAGCCTAGAAGGTTTAGGGGAATCTAGGGGCTTCAAGTTTCTCAAGTGCATCTATCCAGATGTCCCCATCCCAGTTTTCTGAATCCCACTCCTTCTATATCCAGGGCCTTCTCCAGAGTTGCCGGGATTCTGAATTCAGTCTTTCATTGTAATGGCTAATTTCACATTCGAGTTCTCGGCTTGAAAGTCAGCAGTTGACCTTTCAGCTGCAAGAGTTAAGTGTCCCTAAAGGCTATCACGGAGACCTTCTTTTTGTTTTCAATGCCCTCTGATTGGCTGACCTATTTTTCCTTTAGTACATCAATGACATTTAACAACAACCAACTAATTAACAAACCTCACAATCCGTATAATACCTCTCAAGTTCTGTGGATATTGCATAAGCTAATACATCCTCTTCCACCTTCATCCCAATTCACCATATTGAGAATCTTTATAATTATGATGCCATAGCAAACCACAAATTATCGCTCCCTGCAATTTACCACTATCTAGTTCCAGCATCCATTATAAGGATCTGCTTCCAGGGCTGGCTGGGTGGTGCAGCAGTTAAGTTCGTGCTCTCCCCTTCTGTGGTCTGGAATTCACCGGTTCGGATCCTGGGTGCGAACCTATGCATGGCGGCTCATCCAGACATGCTGTGGCAGGTGTCCCATATACAAAATGGAGGAAGATAGACGCAGATGTTAGCTCAGGGCCAGTCTTCCTCAGCAAAGAGAGAAGGATTGGTGGTGAATACTGGCACAGGGCTAATCCCCCTCAAAAAAAAAAAAAGGATCTGCTTCCTAGAACCACTTCTGTTACCAGCTGTCTCAGTTTCCACAGAAGCATATCCTGAGGTGAAGATTTGTTACAATCTTTGGGAGTGATCTTAGGAAACCCCAATAATGGTTGAGTTATCAAGTTGGTTAGCTTTGTGGGTAACTGGAGTCTAATCCAGCTGGGAGAACACAAGGAGACAGTACGGAACGTATGTCTCAGAGTTATTTCACTGGAGGGGCGAGGGAGTGGGCTTATTTATGTAACTACTCCAGGCAGTCCTTGGTTGAAGACTGGTAGAGATGGAAGCTGTTAACTCTTGGGCACTTCCAGCCTGTTATAAGGGAAGGCAGAGCAGACTCTGGATGCTAGAGAAGCCCCGAGGCAATTGGAAGTCAAGCAATGTACTCTGCAACTGTAAGACCTGAGGAAATATGGTGGGCACTGACAGTGCCTGCTCCAGGACTCAGTAACTCAGCAGAGGACCCTGGGTGCCTAGTGGGCTCGTGGGTCACTTATGTACTCTGGGGGTGTCTGAACTCAACACATTTGAGATCCCCAAGATGAGACATGACTAGATGTACTACATATACATGCTGCATGTACAATTTTGTATTCCTTGTTTCCCCCTTAAAATTACATAGCGAGTATGGTCATATTACATAAAATATTATTAAAAACATGTTTTGTCTGTGCCACCAGGAGCATCATCTTCAAATTAAAAGGCAAGTTATATTCCTTTATTGACAATTTTTGCAAATTACAAACCATTACAAAATGTTGAAAAAAAAATATATTTTTCCCTTCCCAAAGCCCCAGTACATAGTTGTATATCCTAGTTGTAAGTCCTTCTAGTTCTTCTATGTGGGATGCTGCCACAGCATGGCTCGATAAGCGGTGCATAAGTCTGTGCCCAGGATCTGGACTAGTGAACCCTGGCCTGGTGAAGTGGGGCATGAGAACTTAACCACTCAGCCACAGGCCAGCCCCCAGAAAAACATATTTTTATGGCTATATACAGATATTGTTTTGACTCTGTAAGCTTATGGTGCAGCCCATATTTAAAAAAAGGCAAAATGCAACCCAAAGTCCAGCTTTAATATGTGTCACTTTACCATGAGCAATGTTCACTTCACTGCCCTGCTACTTTTCCCTGCTGCTTTCTTGCTGCTGCAGAAGCACCATCTGTGTGAGAGAGCTCCTGGTAGACAAATTGCTTCCTATCCTGGGCCTCCATCACTTGTATGGAGTAGTGCTTAAGAAATAATTGCTTTGGGGACTCGCAAAGTACTCAGACCTAATGAATTCTTCTGGCATCTTCTGAAGTAGTCACAGAACTTGCGACAGAGGCACCCAAAGATTGGTTTAAAACGTAGGAAGTAAAAATGTGTGACTAGGGTAGGACCCAGAAATGCAAAAGGAGTTTTGTGAGGTCCAACACAATGTACCAGGTTATCTGCTCACCCGTGTGCCTAACTGGGAGTTCCTAGTTTCTTGTATGTGGACGGGGGGTGGGGAAGGGTTGCCAGTGGACAAGGTGAAGGAAGACTGTAGGGTAAACAAAGCAGGGCATATGTGACATGGCAGACCTTTAGAGACTTAATTCCCCCAAAAAGTAGGCCATGGAAGAGGGCGTTCCACAACGCACATGAGGCAGCCTTGTGCATAAACTACACACTGAGTGAGCTCAGAGGGCCTCAAAAGCCTCAAATGACTTTGATACAGGCTCTGTAATTCTTTCCTATCCCTGGTTCCTGCATGACGTTTCAAGCAGGTTTCAGAGTTCTTAAGCTATTTTTAGAAAAATTGATAATCCCCTTGTTCTTGCACTTAAAGCCCAGTTTGCTCTCATAATCACATTATTCCTGTCCAGTCCATTGTTGTATAAAATAAAAAAACAAAGTCAATTTATTTCAAATTCACTTACCCACCTCAAGCCTGCTTCAGGCTGGTAAGCCTGCGGTGAGAGGGTGGCTGGAGCCGGCTTCTTACTCTTGTTGATGTATTCATCCACCCTGTAAGGCAGCTGGCTCTGACCCCTCCAGAGCTGGCCCAGCCAGAAAGAAGATCAGGAGCTAAGGGGCGGTTTTATGTCGCTCCTGCAGTTGCAATCTGGGGAATCCCTCTGGACTTTGTGTATGTGTGGTTGCTGGTTCTTTCTCTCCTCCAGCTGTGGCTCGCTTCCCCGAGGCTCCCAGAATGTGATCCTGTCTCTTTTCCGGATGGAAGTTTTGAATCCCTCCTACCTTGGGGCTTTGTGTATGTTGCACTACACAGACCCTCCTTCCTTGTTGAGACCTTTGTCCTTCCAAGTAGTCTAGAGTCAACTTTAAAACAATTCCTCCAGGTCTGTTTCCAACCGAGCCTGCACAAGTGAATGCCCACCTCTCCCTTTTGAATATTCATTCCTCATCTGAAATAAACGTCCCTGCTTCCCTTTGTTCGGGGACGCCATGAATTTGGAAATGATTCTGCGTGGTCTCCTATTTGCTGTAAATATACTTAACTTTGTGAAACAACTACTTCTGGTGGAGAGTCTTATTCAGCTTGCCAGGAGGCAAATCCACTTTGGTTTCAGTCACACTACTAACAAGAGAAAGCTGCAGCCATTGATTAGATTTCCTGCCTACAATCATTTCCCGAGCTGTCCACCTTCAGAGTGGTGGAAATGCTTGGACGATGCCAGAGTGGCACTCATCAGCATCTTCATCCTGCAATGGAATCTTGGGAAGAGATGAAACGAAGTAGGAGATGGTCATAGTTGATTTTTCTCTTCTCTAGTTATTCCTGTCATATGCCCATTGGAACTGAAGTGTTGAAGGAGTTGGCTCTCCTGTCTCCCCTGCCTAGACATCCATCCATTCTCTCTCCAGCCTGCCTTACCAATCATGAAGGGAGTTCAAGGAAACCCTGGCTGATGGCAGGGTGCCAGGCAGTCTCCGTTTGTAGGGAAATTTGGTGTGGCAGCTCTAACTTATTGTCCTTGCAGTTACCTTGCATATGCCAGAGAAAAGAGCTTTGTAAATAAGTGCGAGGAGCTGATAGCAAAAATTTGAGACTGCACTGCAGTGCTTCTAACACCATTATAGGGCACTGATTTAGTGTTGGCTCACAGAAATGCAAGCTACCTTGAGCACTGAATTACCATGTCCCCAGGGCATTCTTTGGCATTCTACCCAGGCTGCTAACCAAGTCCTCCATGCTTCATTTATGGGATCTGACACTATCACAGACTCCAGCAGGATAGCTGCAGGCTCTAGTAAACTCCTAAATTAGAAGTCAACCCAATCAAGGATATTTTGATGTCCAGGGATTTGTATGCAGCTTCCATTAGGATTTGTGCTCAAGTAACTTTTGACTTATTGAAATAAATGCCGATCCTTCTATCTTAGCTCTATGTTTTTGCACAGGAATTTTTTAAAGCTGAGATGAGATTTGCATGTAGGTCAATCACTCTAAGAATGCTTCATTTTCGTGCAGGAGGCGTATTACATATGTAAGGCACTAGTCTGCAGAAAGCATAAAAATACTCTACTAAAAATAAACTGTGCTCTTTGGTTTTGCGCTTTACAGTCTATGTTCCAGCAGAGTCGACCTAACACACAGCCATTGAGGAACAGGGAGAGGGAAAGCCTGGTAATGAAGCAGTCAGGAATAGAATTGAGGTTGCTAGAGAGGGGCTTTTTTCTGCTTCCTAGTTCATGGATCTAGGTGGTTCATAGATTAGGTGGTTGATCAAGGAAGCCACCAAACGTTTAATTGCAGTAGTATTTTGGTGGCACAAATTGGTATCATGCCAACCTGTTGGCAAGATTTTTAAAAATCGTGTGCTTTTCACAGCAATGCAACCAACTGAAGTTTTTATTGGTTCATTTTTTCACCTTTGTCTATGGCATGCAATTTAGAGTGGAGTATTGTCCCAGTTACTCAGCGGTGATGTGTAATCAATGTGCTCAGCAGCCACTCAGTCGTTTTGAGAAAACTGCATTTAGGGTCTTTGATCTTACAATATTTGGTCAGCTAGAAATTTACAGAAATAGTAAAAAGAATAAAAAAGCAAAAACAAAAATAGAGGCAGATCTTCTGAAGCCTTTGGTGTTTGTTGGTACTTTCCCTAGGCCAGATTTTTTGCTTATCCTATGTTGCACTTAGAAAACATGACTTAGCAGAAGTTCTATTGTTTAAATTTTGATCTATAGAAGAAACAAGCTATTTCTTTTTAATCTTTTCCTCTACTGCAAATTATGGCATATGATCAAAAAAATTCCAGTTGTTTATAACAGAAAATCACAAAGCAAGCATTTTTATGAGAAATGGGCACACTGCTAATTAAGACTCCCAAAATGAGGCTTGATATTAAATTGGAAAACCTTAGAAGTGGAAGGTATCCTAGAGAACATCTATGTAAAACTCTTCTCCTTATCTCTGTCGCCATTCTGTCAAGGAGAAAACTAAGACCCTAAGAGATGTGGTGGCTGTCCCAGTTCATAGCTTAGGGTGATAGACCATTGTCTGATGCTTATGGCTTTCTGATTCATTTTATCTAATGGTAGACTTCTATAAGGACTGTGATAAGACAAGCCAGTATGGAAATATTTAGAGGGTCAAGGTAGGATGAAGAGAGGCACACTGCTTCTAAAATGCTTGTGCAGCACTAAATAAAATAGCCAAGAACACCCTCTAAAAGAAGAGCCATGGGAAGGGGGTGGTGGAGGACAGTGGGGAAAATTAACCCTGCTAGATGCCAAAATGTGCTATAAAATTTTACAGATTAAAACATATGGTACTGGTTTGTAGGCATATAAACCAATGGAACATGCTAAATTCAAATACATAGAGAAAAATTACATGAAAAAGGCATTTCAAATAAATAGGGAAAAAGTAGTCTATTTAATAAATGATGTTGGGACCCATCAAATGGGTCAGCCATCTGAAAAATAACAAAGAATTGAATATAAAAAAAGAAACCTTAAACATTTTACAAAGAAAAAAAAATAATGACTGTCTTTAGAATTTGTTGTGGAGAAAGCCTTTCTTAGTATGACACAAAATCTGGAGGCCATAAAAGAAAAGATCAATAAATCAAAATACATAAAAATAAAGAAATTCTTCATGGAAGGTCCAGAGAGGGCCAAAAGACAGAAGCAAAACTGGTAAAAGTATTAGCATCCTGTATCACATATAGAAGAGTAATCTCTCTAATATATAAGATCTCCTAGATGACGTAAAAAGACTAGAAAAATACTCAAAAAATATGAACAGAGATTATACAGTGAAGGAAATAGAAAAGACTGAAACATATTAAAAAAGATATTCTATGTCACTCATATTAAGTGAAATGTAAATTATACATCCACTGAAACATACTTTTGCAGTTTATTGAACTGGCAAGAATTCCAAAATTCAATGACACGCTTGTGTTGGTGAGGCTGTGGGAAAACAAGCCCTTTCCAAACAAATATTTCCTTCGTTTGATAGTGGGAAATTCAGGAAGATGTCTCAAAATTGCAAATGCATATACCCTCTTCCCTTTTGAGTAATGCTACTTGTGTGTTCTTCTACACATACCCTTGCTCAAGGTACACAGAATATATATACATAAGTCATTACATATAGCTACACCTATTTTTATATTTAAACTTTTTAAAAAGCTATTCCCTTGTGAATAATAACAAAAGTGTTGACGTAAGCTGAATGTCCACCAATGGGTGGCTGATTAAGTAAAGCATGGTGTAGACATGAAATTAATATAATACAGCTGTAAAAAAAGTATGGAGAAGCTCTTTGTATACCGAAATAGAAAAACCTTTAAGAATTATTGTTAAAGGAAAAAAGCAGAGTGAGAACTTTATGTATAGGAGGCTACCTTTTGCTCTTTTTTTTGTAAATTGGCAGCGGGGTGGGAGAGGGTATATATCTGTGTTTATTTGCTTGTGCTTAAACTTTAGAATTGCAAGGAAGTATTATAGTGGTTACGTGTACCGGGTGATGGTAGATTAGGAACTGGGAGGATAGGGAAGAAATCTTTTCACTGTGTACTTTTATATAAATACAAGGAACAGGAGAATGTGTTACTTTTTCAAATAATTAAATGTCAAAAAGAGAGAAAATATTAGAAGGAAAAAAATACCACTGACCCTCTGTGTCAGTCAGGGTTCCAACAGAGAAACAGAACCGTAGGATATATGCAAAGAATTTTATTGCAAGAAATTGGTTTATGTGGGAGATGGTTAGGCAAGTCTGAAATCCCTGCATCAGGCTGTCAAGAAGGGCTGGCTGAAAACTCTTTGGCAGGGACTGATGCTGCAGAATTTCTCCTTCCCCAGAAAAACCTCAGTTCTACTCCTAAAACCTTTCAACTGATTGGATCAGTCCAACAGAGATGATAGAGGATAGCCTCCTTTATTTAAAGCCAACTGATTGTAGATGTTAACCATATCTACAAAATACCTTCACAACAATACTTAGGTTAGTGTTTGATTGAGTAACTGAGGACTAGAGTCTAGCCAAGTTGACCCATAAAACTGATCATCACATCCTCTCTCTGAAATCAGTTTGGGATTAAAGAAATGGCAAGGTTTGAATGTCTATATTGAACGTGACAGAAAAACAGATTGCTTTTCCTACATTTCCTGGGATCCCTGGCGTCGAATATATTTTGTCGAACCTAAGATGCTATTGATTGTAAAGCACACTATTATTTTTTGTACCACCAATAAAGAAAAAAATATTGCCACCAGTTAAATGGACATCCTATTGATTGATTGTATGACATGTCTTTATTTCAGTGAGGTTAAAATAATAAAACTATGGATATGTTAGAATTGATGAAAATGCTCTATTCTGTGCTCTTCGTTAGACCCTGTGCAGCTAGAGCAATGTGTCAGACCAGCATGTTTCAATTTTGATTCAGAAGATACGATCACATTACATATAATGCATATTTTTGGATTGTCTGCCCCACTGTCTGGCTCAAGAACTGAAAATTAGCCCTGTCTGGAGACTACAGAAGTATCCCCAAGGGTGGGTTGGCGTTGGAAGTCTTTTTGGATGGAGAGTGGAGGTTGAGAGGAGAGCCCATTTCCAGCCCTTCTTCCTCCCCTCCTCCCTCCACCCCCACCCCAGGCAGGTAGGATACCAACAGCAGTCTGTGGCATTGTTCGTCTCTCATGCTGAGAATAATTATAGATGATCATTGGCATATTGACATTTCCCGCTTCCTTTTCTTCCTCTTTGATACTAGGAGCGTGCAGAGAGAGGCCAACCTAAGATACTTCACATGCCGAGCCTAAATATTAAGAGATTGCTTTTATACCATGATAACTACAGGGATGTCCAATTTTCATTCAATGTTTTTGAAGCTGCTAATTTAGTTTAACTTTAGGACAGAAGGGTGACAAAGCCCGCCTGTGGTAATGTAGAGTTACGGAAAAAAAAAAAGCTGGGTGCCATGATTCTAGCCAGTGAGAGAAGAGACGACAGCTGGAACCCAGCTGAGTCATCATAATCGGTTACAGTGACCTACAAGCCCTGAGGGAGTGGGTGGCTAGTCCTTCTATTTGCCAGGGCCAAATTTTCAATTGCCGTTATGAATTGGAGTTCCTATATGTAGCAAACGTTTGAACATCATCTCATTGAGTGTAGCCTACTGTTTGTAGAAAACTGGCTGTGATGCCTATCTTTAAATGGGCCCAAAAGGAGTATCAGAGCTATGCTTTGTTCAGCGTAACTCACTAATCTTGCTGTACCCTCTTTTACTGTATTTTATGAAGTCCACAAAGGAATCTTGTTCTTGACACAATGGGTTCAACAAAGTAAGACATAGTACAGACTGCCTTTAACACTTGATTAGTGCGAATATAAAGCTCAAAAAAAGATCAGCCCACTTTTATTCAAACTGATAGTAAGTATACAAAAGATAATGTAAAAACAACAGACTCACTTACAGACTCTTATTTCTAACGATCCAGGTAATGACTGAGGCTGTGCTTGTGCTGTTTAAAAAGATGGCATCATAAGGTCTTTGTCCTTTGAAATGTGCCTCTTCTTTATTGGTTTTCTTTTTCTGAAAAACAAACTATAAACAATTTTAATGCTAAATTTTCTTCCTCAAATGTCAACTGTTGGAGGTATTATTGTGGCTACAATGTCAAAGAAGAAAACAAAATCCTATAAAAGAGCAGGAATAAGTACTCCTCAAACATTTAGTCCTTTTGAGAACAGCTGTTAATATCTATTATGTTGAAAATCTACTTAAAATGTCCAGGTATATACAATAGCTTCAGAGCAGCTAAAGGAGCCCTTTTGTGTCTAAGATACAAGTTCTCTGAATGCATAAAGAATACTATTGTGCCTCAAAAATATATTTTATATTAAAGGTATTTGGAAAAAGAAGAAAAAAATAATAGCTAAGGGTCCAAGGTTCTCCCACGTAAAAGAGAAAAAAGTCATTTATAAGACAACCTAGGAGCTGATGAACTTTGACACGTTTTCATTATTTTTGACAAAATCTTCCCATGATGCCTCTGATTCTATTGTGAAATTTTATTTTCACCCCCACCTTCAAAAATATGGTTCTGAAATGTTCACAACGAAGGATTTAAAATTATAAGTGGGCTCTTTAAAGTGAGTCCGTTACTTGAAAAGGCAGAATAAGTATTCAAGGAAAACATTTATTGAGCAGCTTCTATATAAAAGATATTGGCTCTGGGCTGTGGAAGATACAGAGATGAATGGGATCAGCTCCCCCACTGGGTGGCATGGCCTTGGGCAAATCACTGAACCTCACTGGGCCTCCGTTCCACCATTTGTTAAATGAGGATTTATTTTAGATGATCTCTCCCATTCCTATGATGAAATACTTAAGATGAAAATAATTGAGAATCAATTTAATGTATTTCATCTAAATCTAAGTTGTGACTTTGTAACAGTCAGGAATGAATTTGAGGAAGTTTTATTTATAAGAGGACTATTTACAATGGTGCCGTGTTAATATTATGAAAACAGTGAGGCAGTTACCCAATCCCTAGGCCAAAGGTGAGGCAGAGTGAGGGATACAGAGTCTCGTACAGGCTTCTTTGAGAGGAACCGTGACCTTGGGTGAAGGACATAGCCAGCCATAGGAGATCTCACAGGAAAGGAGCCAGGGGAACAAATCACCCCATCTCACTCTTTTCCTTCTGAATTCCTGCTGGGAATTCCAATTGTTTTTCTAAAACCAACCAGAAGCCTTAGGACAAAAGAACTTAAGGATGTAGCCCCTACCAGTTAGGTCTTGGGGCAGGGAGCAGAGTAGCAGAGAAGAGAGTAAACATGGAAGGGAAATGGGAGACATATGGCATAGGTCTAGATTTAGATTGGAGTCTTAAGCAAGGCCCTGTTTTGTAACAGCAGAAGAGCCCCAAGGATGCTGTCGCTACACCCAGCCCATGGTCCACAGAACCTGTAGACGTGAGGATAAAGACTTCACAAGGCAAAAGTCCTTGATGGGTACCAATATCTCACCTCTCACCACTGGAACATGTTCTATCCATCCTAGTTTAGCACTAGGATGTGCCCTGAAATGTTCAGATTGTCAGAGAACTCTGAAAGATGTAATCATGAGTCTGATCCATGAGCCAAAGATATATAAAATGTATCTAGATGTTACACGAGGGATGCAGAGCCTACCAGACTGCATTAAGAGTTTCACTCAAATTGTGCTAGAAACTAAAGAGGGCAGATATTTTGCCTCCAGCAAAGTAAGTTTTATTCTGATGCTCTGTATCCTCAGGGCACTTTTGGTTGCCTTCCGGGAAAATAAATAATTGCCAATAATTGAGGGCTGTCTATGTGCCAGACATTGTACATACTTTATACACGAAGTGAGATAAAAATTATGCCTATTTTTTCTAAATTCTAGGAGTGGGGCTAGTGAGATTTTTCTTATTAAGTGAAACATTTGGAAATATAGGAAGATCTGTTCGCTGTCTCTCGCTCAGGGAGAGAGGGTAGAAGGAAAATTTACATAGAGAGTCCAATGGGCTGTCTTAAAGGAAGGGGTATGAGTATTCCTCTTTCAGAGATTTGAAATTAGAGAAATGGGTCTTCAAGCTTTATTACCAAGAAAAAGCCCTATGGTGGGTTAATTAGTGTCCCCCCCCCCCCAAATTCATGTCCACTGCAACCTCAGAATGTGACCTTATTTGGAAATAGAGACTTGCAGGTGTAATTAGTTAAGATGAGGTCATGTTTATCTCATGGGTGGACTTTAAATCCGATGACTGGTGTCCTTCTAAGAAGAAGAGAGGACTCACAGGGATATACAGAATGAAGAAAACGTGTGAAGATGCAGGTAGGGATGGAATGACGCAATTTACAAGCCAAGGAATGCCAAAGATTGCTGGAAGCAACCATAAGCTAGGAGGCATGAGACCATTTCTCCCTCTCAGCCTTCAGAAGGAACCAACTCGGCTGATGCATTTTATACTTCTGGCCTCCTGAACTGTGAGAGAATAAATTTCTGTCATTTTAAGCCACCCAGTTTGTGGTAATTTGTTATGGCAACCCTAGGAAACTAATATAAGCCCCAAGGTCTTGAAAAGGAGCTCCCAGGGGAACGCTGTACCTGGGTTAGTAGCCAGGACCCAATGCATGAGTCTGAGAAAGGATTAGTGGCAATAGAGTAATCTGGGAGCCCAAGAGTGAGACATCAATTGTCCTGAGCAGAAATTGGAGCTGGCAAGGCCATTACTGAGACAAGGAACAAGCATCCATCAGAGAGCACAGGAGCAGACTTGGTGCCATACTGGTGGCAAAAACAGGGTCTGTAGACCGACCAGCAACTCCAGCTCTCTGACTAACCTAGATTTGACCTCTTTGGACTGAATAAGTCCTCAGAATGCTTGAACTACTTGGCATTGGGGATGGGTTGAACATGAGGAGGGAGATATTGAACATCCTGTTAATAAGAGCATCTGGATGCTGGAGTTATTAATTATAAATGAAAAGAAGCCCGAGCATGTGTTTATCCTGAGTTGGTGAAGCTGGTTGTGCTGCTTCTACATTTATAACTTATGGGGTAGCTTAGATGTATTTATCACCTTTAAATAGCTTTGGAAACTGAAGCTTGGAGAGGCTAGGTAACTTGCTTACTGTCACACAGTCTAGGTTGGAATTCAAGTCTGAATTCAAAGGCTGTGCTTTTAGTGGCTGTACTTTTCCTCCTCCAAGACCCACTGGGAAGCTACTGGATCTCCATCATCTCACATAGAAAATGTGTAGCAAACCAATGTTGGAATTGGCTGGGAGGGAGTAGTGTGTACCCTGAGCCAGAAGCAGGGGTCTGAATGTGGCCATGAATAGGGTAGAAACTAGGAAGGGTTGAATGGAGCAGGAAACCAGGTGTGGGCGGGCCAGAGGAAACTGGGCCTCTGAGACACATGGAAACTCCAGGGCGGGGTTCCATGGGTGAATCCAGATGTAGCAGCCAGAAAGCAAGCATGGCTCAAACAGGCTTGGGTTGTCACGGAAACAGAGACAGATCCAAAGGCCAGAACCTGGAATCCAAACCAGGTCAGAGAGAGACCGTGTCTGAAGCCACTGCCGGAGCAGAGGGGTGCACCCCCGGCCAGAGCACACAGATTTCCTCTGAATGCCTGCCTGCTGCTCTGGCTGTCTTTTGTTCCTGCTCACTGCACATGGAGCTCTCTGGCCCTGGAGTGCCTTAAAGGCACTTTCATTCATCGGACAAGTATAACACCCTTCCATAACCTCTCTTTAACTAGTTTACTAGCCTCTGCTTGAATACATTCAGTAACAAGCTTCCAAGGGAACGGTTCAATCTTAAAACAGTTTAACTGTGATACAGTTTCTTCTTATATGGTACTAAAATCTGGTCCTGAATCAACAGAGAGCATTTTCTCTTTCTCTTGGGTGTCAGCTTTTAAACGTTTAGTCACAGAGATAGGCTGGAGGGACCTTCCAATTCCCAAGGCTTAAACAGCAAAAACTCTGATTGCATAAGTGAGACAGGGCCAGAGAATCAACATTTAGAAAAACTTCCAAGGCACTTCTAATGTGCAGCTAGAGTTGGAAAACACTCACTGAGCATCCTTCATTAAAATCCTGTTGATGCTACCTGCTGGGTATTTCCACAAACAGCTGGGGAGCGTTGTCTTCCTCACCACGCTTGCCATCTTACTGTAAGCTTTCGTCATTGTTCGCCTGTGTTGTTAAAAAGACTTCTCTCTGATCTTCCCATCTTCAGTCTTTCACCCTTTTAATCCATCCTCCTCATGGCTGCCAAAGTGATCTTTTACAACTGCACATATGAGCATGGCCTGCCTCGCTTCAAATCCTCTGCTCACTCTCCGTTGCAGTAATAAATGAAATAATAATAAAATAAACAGACAACCAATGGTGCACTAGCCCTTTGCCAGTTAGGCCTCTGCCAGCCTTCCCTCACTCTCTGTGCTCTGCCCCTGCCCATCACTTGAGGTTCTCTGACGCTTCCTTCTTCCTCAGCATCATACCTTTTCATTTGCTTTTCTTCAGCCAAGAATGCTCCTTTCCTTCCTAATTAATTTCCTATTTGTGCTTCTACACTCAGCTCTGGCATGGCCTTCACAAATAAGCTATCCCAGATTCTCCTGCACCACGTAATTTGTTATGCGATATTTTGACTTGGCTATTTTGGTAATTTTTACCCTGAGGACGTTTTGATTCCAGGAACATTTTTGTATGCCATCATTTGATTTGAGTTCACTTTGATGGAGCTGAAAAAAAGTCAACCATTAGAATTTCAACTTGAAAATATCCCAAGGAATTACTTTATTCTTAATCCATTTTTGACCTTTACAGAGTTTCTGACTCTCCCCTGTAGGGATGGGGAGAGAGAAGGGATGGATATGGTTTAGGGATGGGGTGAAGAGGAGGAGAAGGGCTGGAGTAGAGTCGGAGATGGAGGAAGGGCCCATGATGGAGTGAGGATTAGGGTCATGGTGGAGGGTCAGAGGCTTCTGCTAATTTGAGAGTGTAACTTTTGTGACAACTGCTGCTTTGATGTTTATAAAAAGAAAAAAGATATTTCAACACGCTTATTTCAAGTCAGCCAGCCATATGTCACGAGTCGAACTGTGTCCTCATCCGTCTCTCCCCGCTACTCCCCCAGCAAAAGGTGTTGAAGTCCTAACCACCAGTACCTGTGAACGTGACCTTATTTGGAAATAGAGTCTTTGCAGATGGTCGAGTTGAGATGAGGTCATTAGTGTGGGCCCTAATCCAATATGACTGTGTCCTTATAAGAAAGAGAAATTTGGCCATAGAGGCATACACACAGAGAGAAAAGACTATGTGAAGTGACACAGGGAGAATACCACTTGAGGATGAGGAGAGAGATCAGGGTGATGTAGGTAGAAGCCAAGGAACATGAAAAATGGCCAGCAAACCACCAGAAGGTAGGAGAGGAGTACGGAACAGATTTTCCCTCACAGCCCTCAGAAGGAACCAACCCTGTAGACATCTGATCTTGGACTTCTGGCTTCCAGTACTGTGAGACAATACATTTCTGTTGTTTAAGCTGTCCAGCTTGTGGTACTTCATTATAGCAGCCCTAGTGAATTAATATACCATGTAAAACAATTATATCAAGAAGGCCTCGTCAAAATGTCTTATTTCAAGGTAAGCTGCCTGTCCTCTGACTTCTCAGAACATCGTTATTCTGTACGTTAATGGTCTGAAGCTTATCTCTCTTAGAGACAGGACTATAAGCTCTCTAAGGTCAAAAACTTTGTTTTTTATTCTATGTTCTTAGCACCCAAGGTATTGAGCCTGGATAATTTAGGAATAAACAAACCATACAGACTGAGGATGCCGTGGGTTTGACAGGTTAAACGGTTGCCCTAGTTCTGAGTACTATGCTGGGTAATGAACTCTGCTCTGGTCTCCAGGCTCAGTGCGTTTTCCGTTAGACCGTGAAGAGCTCTATCGAATTCATCTGTAGTGCTTTCCTCTTTAGGCTATATTTCTTCTGTTCTTCTATCTATTCCTTATGTGCACAGGTTTTCAAAGCTCTCATTATACTAGTCACTATCCTCTGGATAGACTTGATCTTAAGTAGTGGCATCTAAACTGGACATGATCTTCCATCACCATCACCTCCCTTGATACAGATTCTAGGCTGGTATTAATGTCATTTAAGACTATTGGCAAATGCTGGCTTATTATGGACTGCAACCTACATTCTCCACAATGCTTTTTCACCCAGAAAATTCAGCCAAGTGTCCCTCATTCTCTGTTTAATTACTGCAAGTTTTTAACTCAAATACATGACTTTATAATTATCTCTGTTAAATTTTACTCAGTTTTCCCTACTGTTCTGGTTTCTTGAGATAATTTTATATCTCAGTTTATTGTCTTAATTATATTAACCCTCCCACTCAGTTTTGGGGCATCTGAGAATCTGGTTTAAGTGTTGTTTACATTTTCAAATCACTGCTAAAAATGTTGAACAGTTGAATGTTTATCCAGCATAGAACAACTGGTAATCATCAACTCTCCCTTTTACTTTTTTCCTATGGAGCCTCATCCCAAGTCAGCACAGAGCTGGAAAACTGAACAAAGCCTTTTCAGTATGATGCCAGGCAAGCAGCTATTTGCACACACTTGGGTAGTTGATAGTGAGACTTTTGTGGGTTACAGGGTCTTTCTCACATAACTGTTTGTCCAGTCTCAGCTTAGCATGTCTGGTTACAACAGTGTGGCATGAGCCCTCTCTTGACTCAGCTGTCCTAATGGGACCTGGTAGAGGGATGGCTATTCGGTCTCAAATTTTCCAGTTGTAGAAAAATTTCCCTAAACTTCCCATTTGCTATCTTATATTCATTTAAAATCCTATTGATGAGGATTTTGAATAATCCATTGGCCAACTTTTTCCAAGCTCAGCTACCCTCTCAGATGCCAACTCATTGGTAGAGCATTTAGTTAATTTGGGATATAATGTAATATAGCAAAGAGTGGCACCTATGGAATTTGTCTTGGGTCCAATTTCAGTTCTGCTATTTGACTGGGTGGCCCTAGCTTAGTTATTCAACCAGTCTGTGCTTCAGTGTTCTCTTCTGTGAAAAGAGGATATTAATACCTATTATTATTGATGAATATTAAATTGAATTAATTTATGGTAAGTGCTTATCACTGGGGCTGGCACATAGTAGACATTTTATAAACATTATCATCATCATTATTATTTAAACATAAAGCATTTATGTCTTTTAAAAACACTGAGACTAAGTGACTATGTGTGAAATGCTTTAAAGGTACTTACTGCTGCCAACATAAGAACTTAATGTTCCTATCAATCTTTGCATGAACATGGGCTTTATTGAAATTATTTCACACGTCTAAGGAAGGTCTCCAAATAAATGGAATGGTTCACTTAATTACCCAAGTCCTTTCACTCTAAGCAGAATTGATTCACTCTTCTAGTATGCCTTGGAGATCTGTGAAGTCCAAAAGAGGAGGCAATCTCAACAGAAAGCAGCCCAAACTTGCCAAAACTGAAGCTAAAATAACTGTACCACATCCTCAAAAGAACGAAGACTAATTCTGATGAGGTCTATCATGCACTATTAACTAAATAGGAATCTTTCTTTAACATCTGTACATTTGACCAACACACTCATTTAAGGATAGTAAGAAAATTGTTCTTCCGTGGAATTGACTTTTCTGGTCCAGCTTTTTATTGTCTCATCTTGCTCACTTGTTCCTTTTATTTTCTTCTCCTGAAAAGCTGGTTTTTCTTGTCAGATTAAGAAAGAGTAGCAATATATGTTGGTAAATCCTTATTTGCCCTGTGATACGAGCATCACTATAATAACGACTGAAGTCAATATTCAAAATTCAGTTCTATGGAGTAAGGATTTATTGTACATCTTTTTCTATGCAGATGTCATGCTAGGACCACTAGGGGATTCAAGATTGACCGAGTATTGGTCTCCATCCTCAAAGCAATTAAAAGCAAAGAGGGACCATTCCAGGAGAAATTGCATGAACAAAAGCATGGCGGAGCCAGTGAGGATTTGCAAGATACTCAGAGAATAGTGGTAGAGGAAAGAAGAAGGAAGTTGGAAGAGAAAGGTGAAGACTGACTGTAATTATTTTGCAGGCTATTTTCTATTTGATAATTGATCTAATATACCAAGTGTCAGTTTTCATTGAACAAAACACTGAAATAGTGGCATTTAAATGAGATGAAGTCAGTGTTAAATAGCTTTTGGTATGTGTATCTGTTAATTTTCTCAGGATTAAATTTGCTTGTCTGACATATCATTATTTATTAATTAGTGATGAAAGCACTCTAAAACTTCTAATGAAAAGCCTCACAGATGGACAATTCCAAAGTCAGGCATCTCTTCGACTCTAAGTTTCAAGTGCTTTTTCCCTCTGTACCATCTGGTTCACATCTGCAAATCTTCAGCAAACTCAAAGTAGTTGTATTATGTCACATTGTTTCATTGGACAGGATCTAGAACAAGTGATTGTGACCACAGAAAGTATATAAGGACAACATTGAGCCCTACTTTTAGGACTAATATTTAGCCCTTGGTAGTTACTAAGAATTTGCCAGCCCATAGGCAAAATGAAGTTTTTACCAAAAGGTAACATAAACCTTAAACATGGTAGGAGATATACTGATTCCAAGGTCCAATTTGAGGCCATCCTTTATTATTCAATTGTTTGTTTCCTTTCCTGTCTTCCTTCTCCTAGAGACAGCAATCTCTGGTTCTCTGCCATTTTGGAAATAGCCCCTAACAGCTTTTGGGGTAGGTGGTCATTGTGTATCAGGTATTACATCATTGCAGTTATCCCCAAATCAGAGCTAACACCATCATATGTGCAGGATCTCCCTTTGACCTCTATTTTTTTTCTTTTATCTCAAGTCAGACAAAAATGTATGATAAGAAGTAGAATGAGCTCCTCACCTTTTCTGACAGTCTTCATAAGTCTGGCCTGAGTCCATACGCTCTCCTTTTACTGACGAGCATAGCTTTTTAACTCTAAACTCTAGTATATAAGAATTGACACATTTTTCCCCCTTAAATCCACTTAAATCTGCCTTTGAGCTCTCATCCTGTTGGAGCTAGCAGCAAATTTAATCTTTAGTGTCATCTGCCCTCTACTCCACCAGACTGAACAAAATTCTAAGGCATTTGAGGCTGCACCAAAATAGCAAGGAGGCTTATCCTATCTTACTGATAACCTCTGTGATGCCTACTGTACATGTTCCTTCCCAGTCTGGCAATTGTGCTGCTTTTGTTTCAAGTGTGGGCACGTGGAAATCGTTACTTTGACGAGGGCCCGGTGTCCCTGAGTGACTACATAGCAATAGCCTGAGTTGAGCCATCTTCTCAGGTTACTGCTAAGGGCAGGGTTATTCTTGGGACAGGTGCACCTCTGTTATCCATACACTCCCCTTTACTCTGTTCTCAAGTCAGGGGTCTTTTTCTCCCTACCTTCCAAGGCGCTGGCATGATTTCTTCAGTGAAGTCAGTCTTCTGTTGTCTGCACAGCAAAACACTTGAATCAGGAAATCCAAAGGATCTGCCTACCTGCTTGGTAATGGAAGAAAATAGAAGGGAAGACTAATAAGATTAAATATCAGTAAATTATGCTGCTTCATTCTCGTTGAAGGAAGCGAGACTCTTAGCGAGATCTACTTTCTCTTCTAAATTTTTTTCTCTACTGGGTTCTTTTACCTTCAATATTTTTCACACATCTCAGGTGTTTTTAGTATTCTAAATCTGCTTCAGACCTATACAAAAAAGAGAGTCCTTTCTCCCTTGAATATCTTTGACTTTTTTGAATAATTATAATTGCACTATAATAGTGTAACTCCTCTGTTGTGTGTGTGTACATGTAATGTCTTACTAGAAAGAACACAATTTTGCATTAATTGATCATAAACACATATGGAGTCCAGAGGATAGGGGTGGACACAAACAAACATTTTACTTCTTTTTCCTGTTGAATTGTCACTTTGTACTTACAGAGTTAGTCTTATTTGGGTTTCAGTCCCTGGACTCTTATATCCTGCACCAGTCCTAGCTCTGCTAGTGCACAGAGAAGTCAAGGTCATGGTAACATCTGCTCTGGATTGGAATAGCGGCCATCAACTCTTAGGATTCGTGTGGTAGTCATTAGGCTTGTTTCATCTTAATACCGGCATGTGGTAGAATCACACTTCCTTAATAACTTTGTAGTTAGGCATGGCCATGTGACTTGCTTTGGCCAATGAAATGTGAGCTGAAGTGACGTGTGTCACTTCTAGGGACACTTTACCAGCTAGTGCGTGATTTTTGCTGCCCCTTTTCATGGTATGGTTTATTAGGGAGGCCTGTGTTAAGATGGACCTTCTTCTAGCCTCAGTCCTTGATGACTACAATGAGCAGAATTCCAATGTTGACTCACATGGGGCATGAGGAAAGAATAAGAAATAGAGGTGTGCTGTATTTAGCCATTGAGACTTTGGGCTTGATTTTTACTGAATAACCTAGTTCATACAGACTGACACAATCCTCTCTAGAAGTAGATAAATGATTCCAGATTTTTTAGAGTGGACTATCTAAAAGATGCAAAATACATATCTTTGTCTTACTGGTATCCAGCAACTCTTTGCTTTAAAAAAAAAAACAAGGGGCATGCCCCGTGGCCGAGTGGTTAAGTTCACGTGCTCTGCTGCAGTGGCCCAGGGTTTTGCTGTTTCAGATCCCGGGCGTGGACACGGCACTGCTCATCAGGCCACGTTGAGGCGGCGTCCCATATGCCACAACTAGAAGGACCTGCAACTAAGATATACAACTATGTACCAGGGGGACTAGGGGAGATAAAGCAGAAAAAAAATCCTAAAAACAAAAAACAAAAAACTTATGGTTGGGGCCAGTCTGGTGGTGCAGCAGTTAAGATCGGACATTCCGCTTCAGTGGCCCGGGGTTTGCCGGTTCTGATCCTGGGTGCGGACATGGCATCACTTGGCAAGCCATGCTGTGGTAGGCGTCCCACATATAAAGTAGAGGAAGATGGGCATGGATGTTAGCTCAGGGCCAGTCTTCCTCAGCAAAGAGAGGAGGATTGGCAGCAGATGTTAGCTCAGGGCTAATCTTCCTTAAAAAAAACAAAACAAGAAAACAAAAACAAAAACAAACAGAAAAACTTATGATGTCTCTGTCTTTTTCTTGGGTCTTCCAAAGACCCTATTCTATGTGAGTGAGTGTGGATGGAATAGAAAGAAGAGATTGAGCAGAGTAGACAACCCCTTTATGCCACAATAGGTCTAAGCGTTGGTAGTCTCCATTTTTTCACAGCTTCATATTTTCCAAATGACCCGTATGTAATAAACCCCTATAGCTTCTTTCTTTCTTTTTTAAATAAGCTTTTATTGCTTTGATTGTTCCAAGATTGAAACCTCAGGAATTCTAATGATCCAAGAGCAAAAAGCAAGATAGCATTTTTCCATCCTAATCTGGTTGCTCTGTTTGTGTTAAACACAGAAACTTCACGTCTTCTACAGGCACATGCTCAGCATGCTTTTCACTCAGTCTTATAAAATGATACTTCATGGCCGACTATATACTAGGGACCTTGCTAATTATAATCAATGATAAGTTCTGTGAATAAAAATCGCAGGGAAATATGAAGGAACTGATTCATTTGGGGGCACCAGGGAGACGTTCTTGAGGAAGCAAGATTTGAGTTGAGAACTGAAAGATGAGTTGCAGTTGGCCAGAAAAATCATGGGAAGGGGTTGGGAGCCAAGAGTTTCTACAGAGTAAGTAGCATTTGCAAAGAATCTGAAGCTGGAGGAAGCACGATATGATGGAGAAATAAAAAGAAGGCTAGTGTAAGTTGGATCACAGAAATTAGCAGACGGTATATGATGAGACTGATCAAGTAGCCAGGGCCAGACTTTATAGGGTCCTGCAGGCCAAGCTGAAGGTTTGGTTAGTTTTAAATTTATGGAAATCCATTGAAAGGTGGGTGTTTTAGGCTGGCTATTGACAGAATAAGATGTGGGTTCATGGCAGGATTTAAGTTTGTTTATTCATTCTTTCATTCAGGGTTCACATGGAGATTACATACTAGGGTGTTGCGTTAGCTGGGGTCACCTTTACAGAAGCCAGAGACAAGGCAGGGAAGTTGCCTAAAACAAGCTGAATTGTCTGTAGTTTGCTTTGATATGGCAGCCAAAGTGTAGGGCATGGGGTAGCAATGGGGTTGTCTGAAATTATTGGACCAAGGCTAAGATGGACAACAGTAGGTTTTGTCTTTTTAATATATTACACTAGGGATAGGCTATATCCTAAAATACAGATTTAATAAGACAGAATAAGGCAGGGACTAACATATATGTTATTATAATATATATTATAATATATATATTCCAAGTTTTTATTAGCCTAAAACTGTATTTAGAAAATACATATTGCAAACAGAATATATATTTGGATGTGGATAGGTAGTACAGTTTACAGATGAAGGCTACCAGCTTATTTATTCCAGTTTTATTGAGAAATAATTGACATAGAACATTGTATAACTTCAAGGTGTACAACATAATGATTTGATATATGTATATATTGTGAAACGATCATCACAATAAGTGTAGTTAACATCCATCACCTCACATAGTTACAAATTTTATGTTTACTTGTGATGAGAACTTTTAAGCTTCACTCTCTTAGCAACTTTCAAATATACAATGTGGTATTGTTAACTAAGTAAGGCCACCAATTTATATTGAAGTATATTGTTCAGGACTCATACAAACTCTCCTTGACATTTGGGAGGAGCTAAATCATGTTTTAAAATAGTCTGAACTCATGACTATGGTCAACAGTATTGTACTGTATATTTGAAAGATGCTAAGAGAGTAAATCTTAAAAGCTCTCAGTACAAGATAAAATAATTTTTGTAACTTTGTGTGGAGACAGACAGTAACTAGACTTATTGTGGTGATCATTTTGCAGTATATACAAATATTGAATCATTATGTTCTACACCGGAAACTAATATAATGTTATATGTCAATTATACCTCAATAAAAAAAGAATGTGAAGCATTCATGAATAATTTTTATATTGATTACATGTTGAAATAGTATTTTAAGTATATCGGATTCACTATCTTATTAAAGTAAAGATAAAACAGTCTAAACTCAACCTCTGAGCTTTCACAGTAGGAAGCAATTCTGCAATGGCAGGAAGCTGAATTGAATTCCTGATAGATCTCATTTCCACTTATGAGTTTCCGTTGTACAAAACAAATCCATATTCATTCCAATGATTTCCCCTTCATTCTTTTCAAACTCTCAAGCAAAAGAGATTACATTCAAGTTTCCTCTCATAAATTACAGTTTTAACAGGAAATTTGCATAAGCCCCAAACACCAAACTTTCTATAAATAGTTGAAAAAAATATAGCATTTGTGTATTGCATTATGTATGCATAGATTTTTAAATGATAAATGATCTGGCTTTTGTAGGCTATAAAGATGAGGAAGGTCAGCTTCAATCCCCACAGCAAAGATAGAGCTAGAGGAGTTGTGCTACTTAATGAGTCCAAGACCCATGAATTAGAGGCCAAGGCAGTATTAGGAGAGTTGAGGAATAAAATAGAATCCCAGTGGAGCCAAACCGAAAACAAGAAAACCCTTTGGAGGAGTCTTGACATGAAGACTTGTGTTAAACACAAGATCCAAGCCACAGCCCATGTTCACTCGATACTAAGCCTGATATTTGATCTTCTGAGTGGATGATACATTCCTCCAAGGGACTCCAGGGAGCCTTGCCTGGAGATTGGATGGACTCAGGGGTGTTTAGCTGCATGTGCCTGGCAGAGTGAAGACATGTTTATAGTTTGCATCCTCTGACCATCACATTATTGCACATCATTCCATTGCTTCTACCCATCAAGTCTTCTCCTTGTCATTCATTTCCTCCAAAAAATTTAAATTAATGTCTTTATTTTTTTATTCAGTCAATTTTCATCTTCTGAAATAATATTTCTCCCTGTCTTCTAACCAGATCATACTCATCCTTCTAGGACCTTCTTGAATTCTCTCTCCTTCACAAAGCCTTTTGTGTCTATTATTCAGTCATTCTGCTCTTTTTTTTTTCCTTTTCCATTTTCTCTTGATATCTATTCTTCTTACAATCAATACCACACAATTTCATGCCTAATTGTTCTCAAGTTTTTATGAGGTTTGTTGCAGCTCTTCAATGAGCTATAAGCTTTCTTAAATCAGGGACCTTGTCTTATACTTTTTTCATTTGTTGCACAGGCTTCAGCTGGGCATAAGGCAGGTACTAAAACTCTGTTGATTAATTATATCGCTTTCTCTTTTCTTCCTGTCAAGATTGTGCTGTATTATTTGAGGTTTTTAGTTCAGTTGCTTTTGGAATAATTTCACTGTAACAGCATGAGTCTTGTCAAATACATTAAAATAAAATACTATGCAAATATGTCTCCTCGTAATATGGCAAGTGACTTCTAAATTTAAATAGATCACCAGTTTCCTAAGTATTCATTGCACTTATGTAAAATCACACCATTTACTAAAATAATAATAATTATATATATATTTCATGGTACAGGTGATTTTCATGTCAACTTTAACAGTGTAGGTTAAGAGCACTTATATAATCTAAGCGGAGAAATATCTTAGATTTGCAAAAAAATGTTACCTTAAAAAAGGAAGTCCAAAGAAGACAAATCCTTAGTTTTGTAAGATATTTAGGTTTTAATGTATATCCACAATGATTACTAAATTAATAAATAATTTTTATCTGTTTCAACATCTACTTTAATCACTTCCAGCTTCTATTGATAAATTCCATGAAATTATTGGCTTATGTTAAGCAAAATATTGTTCTGTTGACTATTTCCAGGAAAATTAGATTTTCCTTAAAATTCCTTATGGCATAGATTTGAGGATATGAAAAATATGAAATTAATTTAGTCCCTTTAAATAAGAAGACAGATGTTTGTTTACTTGGAATGCTCTAAGACATATTTGCAAAGTAATATATACTTATGTAGAAAATTTGAAAAATACAAAAAGTATAAAGTGGAAAATAAAAATCATCAATGACCCTAATATCTGAGGTAACTACTGTTAACATTTAAGTGTTCCTAGTTTTTTTTAACTCAGCATTTGACCATAGACATAAAATACATTTGGTATTTTTGTTGTAGGGGAGGAAGACATTTCCTCTACCCACTCTAGGTCCTTCTGGCCAGGCTACGAATTAAATTCACATGAGATAGAATAACAGAAGAAAATTAAATAAAGCTTTATAACATGTATACATGAGAGAGTCTCAGGAAAACTGAGCAACTCGGCAAAATGGTGGAAACTCTCACCTTAAATACCATCCTCATCTAAAGATAAAGGAGGATGTTGGTGTGGGGGAGAGTCAGTTATGGGAGATTACCAGAAAAGCACAATAAACAAGAGTAAGGTTATTACAGAGATTTAAGTCCTTGTTTTCCACATTGATAAGAGTTTCTGGAGACAAGTTCATGCCCTCTTCTTCCTGGTACAGAGAGGGAGACACTTTTACAGATGGAGATTTCCTTTACAAACGTAAATGTCTCTTACAAAGGGTAACTTCTACTTTTCAGAGTTTCTCTCATGTCTGCAGTTTTTAAAAGTAACCAGCCCAAAATAATCCTCATGCCAAAGAGACATATCTTGGGGTGGCCAATTCCAATCCCTCACATTGTCCTTAGCTACATGGAAATGAAGATAAACGCAATTATTTATACTTTTTTTTTGGTTGTGAAAATATGAGTAGTATCTTACTAACTTAAATATGAATTTTTGCTCAGATGAGTTACAGTAAAACAGCTAGCTTTTAGCTTGAATTGCAGAGTTTTAATTTTTACTGTGATATCTAGATGCAAAGTTGCTCATTCTGACCTTGAAGGTGATTGATTTTTTTAAAAAAAATTTTTAAGCCTTCTGGATAAATTGTTTAGCACAGGCTAGAACATATGCTCTAGTTAGAATTAGAGACACAGTAATTTTACCCTTCAAATTTTCAGTGCATTTTAAGTGTTTGAGAAACATGCCAGATTGACAGATGATGTTAACTCAGAAGACATCATGTAAACACAGATAAGTACAGAGAAAACCTGTCTGCTTTGAGCACTCTCAGAAATAATACGCAAGGACGATAAAGCTCAAAACACAAATGGGAGAACTATATCGGGAAAAGATATTCAGCAAACAACAGAGATTGAGGATAGGCAGTTATATAAAAATTGTGCTATAGTGGACCATGAGTAGCTGTATCCACAGTGGCAATAAGCAACAGAGATTCTTTTTGCTTTCGTAATTTTGGAATGATTACATGTGCAGTCTTGAGTAATTAACCCTTACTTTTGGAAATCTATACATATGTTGGAGGTGGTTTAGAAACAGATGACAAATGTTAGGATCACCGGGAAAATTAAACAGCAGGATCCAAGTACAAATTCACTGAGGTTGATGTGTATGTGTCTACAGCTCCTTGCCATTTAAGTGAACTGCATAAGTTCAGATGACTCAAAATCCAAACCACTCTGACATAAAATGAGTCTTCAGAATCATATTTGTCGAACACCAGTTTCAACTAATGTATTAAAATAAGATATTTTGCAGAAGTATGTTTCCAAGATTTTCTTGCTTCCTTGTGGCTGATCCTCACTAGTAGATTGAATATCCATGTTGGTTCCAGAACTAAAGGGAGAGAGTTACTCTCTTACTCACCACATGTTTAAGAAATAATTTATTCAACAAACACAATTGAATGAATGAACGAGGAAAGTAAGCTCTAGATTACAGCAGAGCCATGCATATGAAGGGAAATGATATGCAACCAGCAATAAAGCTTTGGTTGTGAAAGAAATGGATCTCTTCAAGAATTATCCAAAAGTAGTTCTTGAGAAAATTTTAAAGGCCCTTAGATGAATTAGGAAGAACCACAATACGGAGAACAGTTGTGTATAGGGCAATGGGTGGGATAATTTGATAAGCTTTAATTATATCCCAGCCCAGAGAAAGAAGTCTTCTATAAATGCAGATTACACCAGGAGCAAAGACAGAGGGTAGAAGCTTATTTTTGCAACCATAGGGCGATTCACCCTTCATTTGGATCAAGATTGGTTTGGCCTCTGCACATAGGCCCAGCTGTGTCTCCACCCACTGGGGGAAGAGGGGAATCAAGACAATTATCCTGCTAATTTATCTAAAAAAGACAAAATTGCAGAAGCAGTTTTCTCATTTCCCCTTGAATTATCCAGGTAGGGGGTCCAGCATGATTAAGTTGCTGAGGGAATCTTTCCCTCCTCTTTATTTTGCATCTGTATATGCAGACTCTTTACCCCATCTCTGCAGCTGAAATTTGCCTACTGATAAATACTTTGAATTCTGCACCTTTACAATTTGGCCATGAGTCACTAGATATGGATCTGAGAAGTTTCACACGCACACACACTCTGACGAAATGGAGATTCATTCCCACAATAATCCTGCTTTGATATACTCCGTACTTTAGAAGTGCCAAGTCAAGAGCAGAGGCTTCTATAAGATGAACCAAAGCTCAGTGGAGGTTTAATTCAATCGTTTTTCTAAGCAGATTCTGTGCTCTTTGATAGAAAGGACCATGCTGCACCTTTCTCACTGCAACCTCCATAACCCTTAACACAGGACTCGTCACATAGCTGTTTTTTAATAAAGTATTTTTGAAACTGATATCTCAGTTTAGCACTTAGTTAACATGGTGTAAGTCTTTCCGGGAGAATTTTGTGGGGTGAAGCTGTTGAAGAGATGGTGGAATACTATCTTAGTCTGTTCGGGCTGCTATAACAAAATAGCACAGACTGCTGGCTTATAAACGACAGAAATGTATTCTTCACAGTTCTGGAGGCTGGAAGTCCAAGAGCAGGGTGGCAGCATGGTTGGGTTCTGGCAAGAGCCCTCTTCCGGGTTGCAGACTGCCAGCTTCTCACTGCATCCTCACATGGTGGAAAGAGCTGGGGAGCTCCGTGGGGTCTCTTTGATAAAAGCAGTAATGTCGTTCATCAAGGTTTCACTCTCATGACCTAAGTACCTTCCAAAGGGCTCCACCGCCTAATATCATCATTTGGGGATTGAGACTTCAACATATGAATTTTGGGGGACCACAAACCTTCCATCCGTAGCACATGTTTTTTAGGGAACTATTGAGCCTACCTCAGTCTCTTCACGCTGTTGTGAGGCAGTCGAGGCAGAACCAAGCTGAGGAATGGTGGCTCCTTGGATGGCGGTAATAATTTAGTGGTTCTTCAAATTGCTCTTCTTTGAATATTCTTCGAACATTTATTTTGAGAAGTACTGAATAAGAGAAGGATAAAGAAAGAGAATCAGTTGTTGCAGTTCTCAGTCTTTCTAGAATAATCACCAGAAAGTCAGTTGTGGCCTGAAACTTGCATTTCCCTCTTAGCACAAGAAAAAAAAAACCTGTGATCAGTCAGACGTAGCTTCCTTAGAAGGAAGGCAGAGCCAGCAGGTCATTACGATGAGGTCTAACCTCCCACCTTCTGAGTTTATTCCTTTCATCTATAACCAACTCTTCTCTGAGAAGAGTTCAAGTAAACACAAATTTCTTCATCTCATTCCTGTCCAGTGACACACAGTGACTCTTTAGAAATGGTCACTATGTACAGCTGCCCAGCCACCCTGTGATTTGGCTCAGGGCAGGATTTGTGATGTGAAAAGTTTGGATAAACCATTTTCCTTCAGGATATGGGTGACTCATGTGGTACAACACAATTGAAATATCCTGGGCTCCATCTAAAGACTCCCCTAACCTTTGGAGATGACTTTTTGGAGGTACCTGACACAGAGGTAAAAAATAGGAACTACTTGGACTGTAATTATGTTTTTCCTTCTTCCTGAGTGCTACCTGGGAAAGGACTAACTTATTGAAGAGTTTGCATTCTAGTCCACTCTCCACAAAGAATATGGCGGGGACAAGCTGTGGCAGCTGTACAGTGTCCTAGGCCTTCTGGAGGTTAAATTCTCAGCAACATGTAATTGGAAGCCACCACCTGAAGGGCCACAGACAAGGCTGCACTTTGCTTTCTTTATAAAATTTTACATTGTTAATCCTTGATCATAATTCTGGTATTAAAATGTATTGGTCTGAATCTCTATTGGCATCCTTTGGGATTTAGAAGCAATTACATTTAAAAATGGGATTGCAATCCACACGTAAACAGGAATGATCTTTAAAGCAAATTAAACAAAGGCTCTAATTACAAATCCATTCAATTTACAGACAGAGAGAATTAACCTTTGGTTCATTGGTAAATAAATATGCAGAGAAACAATAATCCACAGTTTAATAACGTGAACAAAGTATTTCTTATCAGGTTCAGGGCTGATGTTTGATCATAGTTTTCAGGTCACTTCACCTCTTGAATTTTAAAAGGTTTGAGAAGAGATTAGTATGTGGAAAGAAGAGAGTGAGTTCTAAGGTAGATTCTGGTTACTCTTCCTCATTTATTATGTCTGGAGATTATTATCTCACAGGAGGATTAATGGCAGAAAAGCAGAATTTAAAATAAGTTTCTCTCACACTGCTTTTATTTTATTAAATGCCCTCATCATGTAGAGTATCCTGGAATTTACAACAGTTTGGAGCCCCCGCTAATCTCCCCCGCTCTATATAACTAAAAAAACTGCCCTGAGTTTGTAATCTCCAAGGTAAACTCACGTCAGTCATTTTGTTATACTCACTATGAAGGTTAAATAAAACTTCTCTCTTTTAGGAGCAATTTCTAGAAAACTGAGAATTACCAAACGAGGATGTTGAGACTTGGGTATAGGAATTCAATGTACTATAAAATTTGGCTTCTGCATTTTACTAAAGTAATTCCCTTTATTCCTAAACTAAATATTATTCTGTAGTCAGATTGCACCAAATAAGCTAAAATTAACAAGCAAGTTGAGACCCCTTTCACTGGCTGAGAACTCATTAAATAATGAGAATGCATGTTTGATCAAATGGAATTAGAAAAAACAGCTCCTCTTTCATATCACGAAATGGTAATAAAAACAAAAGGAGCAGTACAGATATAAACTTGAGCTACTTTCCTTTACTGAACATTGTCACCATGTCCATATGGAATGAATGCACAAATATAGCCTTGCGGATTGATAGATTTTGTTTAAAGCTGTCTACAAAAATGCCACTTGGCTTTGCTGCATCTGTCAGTGGATAGAAATGCCATCACTGATCTTTACAATGAATATCAGAGGTTTCCTTCAACTTTGGAATTGATTTTTGGAGGAGTCCAGTATTGTTTTGATTATCTATTGCTGTATAACCAAACAACAACCATCTTATTGTCTCTGTGCTGTTAGCGGGCTCAGCTGGGGGGTTCTGCTGCTGTATATGATCTTGGACTTGCAGTTATCTGGGGACTTGCCTGAGCTGGTGCATCCAATATGGCACCCTGCCATCATGGGCACTGTAGCAGTGATGGCTGGAATGCTGTTGTCAGCTGGGATGCTGGGATGACTGGCATCTCTTTCTCCAAGTTGTCTCAGAACCTCTCCTTTTCCATGTGGCCTCTGTGTGTGGGCTCTCTATGTGGATGCTCCACTAGAACAGCGGGACTTACATGATGATTCAGGGCTCCTAAAAGTACAAAAGTAGAAATGCCCTAGTCTTCTTAAGACTTAAAGCCTGGAACTTGCAGTGTACCTTTATGCTGCATTTATTGGTTAAAATGTGTCACAGAACCAGCCCATTTTCAGTGTGGATGGGGATCATACAAGGTAGAAATACAGGGAAGTATGATTCACTGGGTCTTTATTAGAGACTAGCTACCACATTCATTCATCTATATCCATGTCTATGTGTGAATCTATGTGTGTGTGTGTGTGTATATATATACACACACACACACACAACAAACACCCCTTTATGACTACAGCGTGTTTCCTATAGGCCACCAATCCTGACTTGCAGCATTGATTCTGTCTGGCTAAATTATGAAGCTGCTCATTTGAAATAGGTTATGGGTGTCCAAAGATTTTAACAGTATATCAATAAGGATTTAGTCAGAAAACAGAGTGATCACAAGGAGTGTGGTGGCTAAATTGTGTCCCTCTAAATTCTTATGTGAAGCCCTAAACGCCAGTACCTTGCAATGTGGCTATACTTGGAGATGAGGTCTTTAAAGAGGTGATTAAGTTAAATGAGGTATTATGGTGGACCCTAACCAGTCTGCCTGGTGTCCTTATAAGAAGAGGAAATGTGGACACACAGGAGAGACACCAGGGATGCACAAGCACAGAGAAAAGACCACGTGAAGGGACAACAAGAGCGCAGCCATCTGCAAACATGGAGACAGGCCTCAGAGGAAACCAATCCTGCTGGCACCTTGATCTTGGACTTCCAGCATCCAGAACTGTGAGAAAATAAATTTGTGTTGTTTAAACCTCCCAGGCTGTGATATTTTGTTACGGCAGCTGTTTGAATATATTCATATCAAAGTAACAAAGAAATATTCATAACTATTACAGTTCTAGTTTCTGCAAGTGGTAACATGGTTGAAGCTGGTATTTAAAAGTTCCCTCTTCCACTCCTCATTCCATATTCTCTTTGCCTTTAGCAAGCACCTGAGCTGGTCAAAATTCCCTATGATCCAAGGCATAAATCCCAAAGGGTCTCTGACATCAGTGGTCTTGCCTGTATTGGGTTGTTGAAGTAGTCCATGAACTTTTACCATAGAATTTGAGATGCTAAATAATACTACTGGTACCTCTTCTACATACAATTTTCTAGGTTCCGTACATGCTCCTCCCTGCCCACATAGCAGCAGTAGAAACCCAATCAACCACACCACTCAGCAAGTAACCCCCTTCTTTGCCCGTTTTTTCAGAGGAGTAAAGAGCCCAATAGTTCCAGCTAGCAGCCTCAGCTTCCAGTTCAATAGAATTGTTACTGTGTCCCCTGGTGGAAGCATTCCTCCCTTGGGAACTAAGACTTCTAAACCAGCATAGTCCAACATTGTGGAGTTGAGAAAGCAAAAATTTTGCTAATGGATCATTAGGTGTAATGGCAGAAAGAATTACTAATATTTGCATTTCTTGATTCCCATGCCATGAATCCTCTGTTAGAAAGAGTATCATATTTTGGTCACTGAATCAGAACATATATTGGCTCCTGAAAGCAATACCCCAGCTCCAAGTAAGTGTTGTCTCATAGCTGGTGTAAGTGACTCTTCAGGCCATTCCACTATTCTATCAAACTAACTGCCTCAGAATGATGGACAGTATAGTAAGACCAGTGAATTCCTTGATCATGAGCCTAATGCCACATTTCATCCACTGTAAAGTGAGTCCATTGGTCAGAAGCAATGCTGTTTGGCATAGCATGAGTGTGAGTAAAGAATTCTGTAAGTCCATGAAAAGTGGTTTTGCCAGAAGTATGGAAGGCAGGGCAAACCCACATCAGAAGAAATGAAACAAATTGCTGCCTCTTCCGTGATGGATATTATTCAATTAATCAGCCTACCTTCAGTTTTGTTTAGTTGCCACATTGAGAGCTCAGTGTTGGTCCCTGCTGTTGGCAGGTTATGGTCTCAGCGGTGACTATAGGTAGATCGATCTTGCTGAGTGGGTGCCCATGTTGCTGAACCCTTGCTAATCTCTGTCCCTGTTGCTATTACCTTTTTGTGCAAGAGCCCATAGGGTAATGACAGAAGTGACTGGAGAAAGAGTGACTCACCTCCGCAATTGAGTCATGTTTTCTTACTTGATTATTAAGAGCGTCTTACGCTGAAATTACTTTTCAGTGAGCATTTACATGAAGCTCAAATATCCTCCCCCTGTTTGTTAATTCTGAGATGGCCATCCAAATAACACTTCCCCTGATCACATTGTGATCAATGTCACAATTTGGTTCTCTCCTAGTCTCCAATCAACTAGAGAAATAGTTAGCCACTGCTCATGAATGAGTGTAGTCTCATATCTCTGGCAATCTTTCCTTCCAGGCAAAATGAATATCCAGTTCTCTGTTCAAAGGTCTGCCTGCTGGAAAGGTTTCCCGTCACGGCCACCCTTGAGTGGGGCTGCAGAGCTCCAACCAGCCACTTGGAGGATGTACCAGTATATTGTGTGAAACCATCTGTAAAGCAGGCCCAAGTTTTTTGTTTATCAGTTAACTGGTCACCTATTTCCACAAGCTTGGTGGTTTAGACAATACCCAGGTCATGATGGAGAGCTCAGTCTGAATAGTAAATCGGTGGTCCATGTTCAAACAATTTCTATTGCAGTCGATGAACAAGCCTGAGGCTGTTTCTCAAAAAGAGAATAGTTATGTGTAGAAGTTGGCATAACTTTGCTCCAAAACACTAAAGGCCTATATTGTGATTCACCTATAACGGCCAGCCACAGGCTTCATCTGGCATCTCTTTAAACACTGTTGGATCTACTGGATTCTATGGCCCAAACAGTAGAGCAGCTTGCATGATAAGCTGGATCTGTGCACAGCCTTCTCCTGTCTCCCACTCAAATCTGATAGCTTTATAGATTACTTGGTAAATAGGTCAGAGCATCCTTCCCAAATGCTTTATATGAGTTGACTTTTTTAGTGGCAGGAGGTACAAGATCAGGAACTTGTCTCTCTTGGAGGGGATGTCTCAACACGCCCTACACCCTTGAACTCTTGGAAATTTCAGACAACTCCCGAATTTTTGTAGCATTTATTTCCAACCCTCCAGCCTGCATGCATCTTACCAAAGTTTTTGCTACTTTCAGATCAAATCAGCATGGTATCATCAACCTAGTCTGCCAGTATAATGTCCTATGTAAGGCAAGGTGATCAAGGTTCCTGTGGACTAGATTATGACTGAAGGTTGGACAGTTGATATAACCTTTAGGTAGGACAAAAAGGTGTATTAGTGATCTTTTAAGCTGAAAGGAAACTGTTTCTGGTGGTCTTTGGGTGTAGAGAAAAAAGTGCTTTCCAGATGAATAGCTATGATATCAGGGAATCCAGTGCTGTGTTTATTTGCTCTAAGAAAAAAAAAAATCACATCTGGAATAGCAGCTGAAACTGGAGTCGATAACTGATTAAGTTTATAATAATTCATTGTTATTCCCTAAGACCCATCTATTTTCTGCACAGTCCGAATAGGCGAGTTAAATGGAAATTTGGTAGGAAAAATTACCCTTTCACTCCTCAAGTCCTTGACAGTGGCACTAATCTCTGCAATCCTTCCAGGAATATGGTTTCCTCTTTTTGTAGGTGAAGGCAGTTACAGAGATTTTCACTTGCTCTTTCCTTTAGTACCCCTCGGGGAACCAATATGGTTATTGTATTAGTTTGCCAGGACTGCCATAATATAACACTGCAGTCTGGATAGCTTAAACAACAGGAACTTAGTTTTTCAGTTATAGAGGCTGGATGTCCAAGATCAAGGTGTTGGTTTTGGTTGGTTTCTTCTGAGTCCTCTCTTCTTGGCTTGCAGATGGCCACCTTCATTCCGGGTCCTCACATGGCCTTTTCTCTGTGTGCACGTCATCACTGGTATTTCTCTATGCACCTTAATGGCCTGATTGAAACTTAATCAACTCTGCAAAGGCCCTATCTCCAAATACAGTCACATTCTGAGGTATGGGGGGTTAGGCCTTCAACACATGAATTTTGAGGGGACACAAATCAGTCCATACCAGTTATTCTGTCAGTAAGATTCTGGATCCAAGTGCAAATTCCACTATCACTTGACTTCTATAGTTCTGTACTGTGACTGGACCACACTAGAGTTTTGGGTCCCTAGGAATTCGTGTTGGCCAAGAGCAACTGAACAGAAATCTGTGAAAAATTTGAGAAATTTCTTTACTCAATGCGCTGTTACTCTGGGTAAATGGGCAAATGGCTGCCAGTCCCTTTAGGAAAGTGTAAGAGGAAGATTTTTCATATACATTTTTAAAGGGTAGCAGGGATCTTCTTAAAAGGGATCTGGACTTACCTTCATTCAAGGGGCTCTGGGTCTGGGAACAAGCCAACATCTGGAAATTGGTTGAGGAGCCACAATTTGTGGAGGTGATTCAAGTCAGACTTCTGCATACAAGAACATGATGAATCAAATTAAACTTGCGTAGTCTGCCCATCTATTTCAGTCCTGGTAACAGCATGATTAATTAGCCAACATCAAAGAACTCTGCAGGTGAAAACTTTCTGATTACTTAGCTTTACTGTTATTACAGTAAAATTCATTTTCATATGTGTTCCCCAGGTTTCCATGGCTATAAATTGGCAAAATCTGGTAATTATTTTGGCATTCGTGGGACCTCTTTCTGGACCATGCCTTGTACTCAGCCTCCTGGGTCCTGCTGGGACTTGAGGCTGATTATATGTGTAGAAGCAATGAGAGGCAGTGGTGATGGAGCTCGAGAAGGATCAGTATTTCCATGCAAGGTCCCTACCTCAGGAAAGGCCATTGCAGGCTCTTCAGATAAGGGAAGTCTAATCTCTTCAGAGAGGAGATGAGAGCTGCTTCCATCGGAAGAGGAGGTTCAGCAGGGTTTGGATGTTCAAGGTTCTCAGGTTCTTTGAATCTGCCTAATCTTTTAGGACTCTATTATTTTTCTAATCAATACCTTAACTTTAACATAAAAGACCTCTTGAAGCTATCGATTCAGTTTCCATTTTAATTTAATCACCTATAGATTCAGATTTTGGGTTTAGTTTTCAGAAACATCAACCCTGAGTGTACAGGAAATGAGGATATCTTTCAGGGAAGTCATAAATGCTTTTTGGTTCCTTATTTCTTCATGACTGGGGAATTTTAAGCTCAGAGATGATCATTTCCTTTCTCCAAGCTCCATTAGTGGACAAAAAACTCCATAGACTTTGTTCTGTTATTTCCACTATAATATTTGATGGATGCAGCAATTTGATCACCTTGCCTTTTATGAGCACTCAATTGCACGTGTCTTCAGGTGATCATTTAAGTAACTTTTGCCACTGGATGTCATGGACTACTACTGTCTCATTTACTGTTAGCAACAGGGTCACTAATGCCTTTATATCTATTTAGAACAGAGAAGAAATTTTAGATTCTTCTCCCTAAAATTCTGTTCTTCTGAAAAAACATTCAGTCCCCAAACTTGAACCATCAGAACTCACTCAAGAAAACAAGCACTAAAATACTATGACGTTTACTATAGAAATTAGAGCTTACATACATGTGGGAGGAGCCAGGAAAGTGAAAATCTGGACAAGAGGAATGAGAGAATCACAAAGTCACTAACACCACAGCCTGAAGCATTAGTGTTGATGTGCAGGTCAAAGCTTGTGGGAAAATCTCCCAAGCAGAAAGTTCCAAAAGTATCTGTTTCAAGCAGAATTGCAAAAAAGAATTGCACTGAAGTGGGACGAAAAGGGTGAGCTTGTGGAGAGGTCTGTGGAAGCTGCCACCTCTATAGGAAATGCAGTCCACTATTTGGTGCTTGATGTGGGTTGCTGTTGGCTGTCACAGCCAGAAGTTGGGAAAATGAGCCTATAGCTGGGGACTTTTAGGCGCATTTACCATGCCTGTCACTGTGTTTGATTGTCATGATCTTTTCAGAGTAATGGCTTCTGTTTCACTTCTGCTATCCAAATGTCACACAAGTATCACTCTTGGCTGGCTTTAACCAAGCACATTAAGGGAAGGATACTCTGGAAGACGCTATTCCCAGCCTTAGATGGGAGTGATAACGCCATGTTGACAAAACACAATCCAGTATACAGACAGACAGTGGAATGGGGATATTCTGTGATGTAGTTTTACAAATTAACAAGCAATTTAATATAATAGATAAGGCATATTATTTCTTTATTTTGTTTCTATTGATCAAGGTTGATGCTATGTATGTAAGCACATGTGTATGTGTGTATTTACCTTTGTGTTGACTCATATCAGTATAAGAGAAATTACCTGTCACAGAACAGCACTAAATCTACTCCTTACACTCTCGTTCATCACAAGTAGTCTTGTATTTTGTCATTATTATCACAAAAGAGTTTCCAGATTTGATTTCACTGTTGGGGAGTTTTATATCTTCAGACTCTGAGCCAAATAATACACAAAAGAAAAGAATGACAGGTAGAGGATAAAATATTACCTTCAATATTGACTGTGGCTTAGAGGATGTGGCTTCAGGTCTGTTGGCAAAGTGACCACACTAGCATCAAACCCCAGAATTGGGCAAACTTGTGCAAAGAGACACATGCAATGTTGGACCAAGAGAAACGTACCACCTCCACTACTGGGCCGGGCTGATCATAAGAGGACTGTGTGCTGTCTCTGGGCAAGTTGCTTCCTGAAAAGGAAGAAAGGCAGAGGTGGGTAAGCATGTCCAGCTTATTGTTCCCCAGTTCAGCTATAAGGTGAATCTTTCTGGCCCCCCGTAGGTGAAGTGATTAAGAGTGAAGATAGGCCAGGAGTTACACTATCTAAGCTATCCTCTTAGAAAGGAAACCTAAAGGAAGGGCAATAAGTTTGACCTGCTAATACGATCAGACTAAGAGGATTATAAAGGTGGCTATGACTGAACAGTTTGCTTCAGTCTATACTTGGGTCTGGTTCCTTTAGTCTCTGAGACTCTATTGGCTGCTAACCTGTAATAAAAATTCAGCAGGGGCTGGGGTTAGTAGGAGTGTGTATTTTGACAAGGGTTCCTACATCTAAAATATCCCCTCTTCTACTTGCTACACCCTGTTAGGAGCCACTGGCTGAGATTCCAGACGTGCCAGCTGTGGAATCCCACGGCGTTCATGAATCTTTGCTTTCTGCTGCTTGTCTGGTTCCGAATCAATGCCTCCTAGACCCTGCAGGTTTGCCTATGTTCTACTTTTCTGGTCCTGGAGTCTCATCCAGGCCCCAAGCACGCTGCTGTCTATATGACAACCAAGACTGAAGAGAATGGAAATGAGGCAAGAATATGTTTATAAGAGAGTAACTGCCTTTGCGGCTGGCACTGATTGGGAACAGAACAGTTGGCAGCTATAACACTCCAACTTTAGGTCAGCAGCTTGAAGCCCAGGGCTGCCACCAAACCAAAGAACTGATCTGGACAGGGTTGGAGAAGAGCAGGGAGGAAAAGGACGAAATGTCGCAAGGCATATGGGAGGGACATCTATTTAGCAAGGGTTAGAGCGTGTAGCAAAGAGGGTCTTCACTGTCTAGTTCAGGCCACACATGGGTGGATGCGTTTGAGAAAACATTGCATTGACTGCCTGTCTGACAGGCCCTCTCCAGTTCGCTGCTGCCCCTCTCCTCCGTGTGCCCTTTCTTTTTACACTAGGCTGCAGCCCACACTGATGTTATCTGTTTGGACCGGAAAGCATTTGAGTTTGTTGCTCCAGGTCTAGTTTGAACTTGAAAGACTTTTTTTTAAACAATCCAAACTCTTGATTCTCACTCTGCAACCTTCTCTGGCTTCCTTGGAGAATGATCCTTAATTTCCTCATTGCTCTGCTTAGTTCCTCCCTTCATCTCAATATAATCCTAAAATAGCTTAACGGTAGGAAGTCAAACCAATTACTCATTAGGATGGTTCTACAGCTTCTAAAGTCGAAGAATATAGTATACTCTCATGTTATGGGCTGAACCACAGCCCCCCCACTCATATATTGAAGTCCTAACCCCCGGTAACTCAGATTGTATTTGGAGATAGAGCCTTTAAAGGGGTGATTAAGTCCAAATGAGGCTGTTAGGGTGGGCTTTAATCCACTCTGGTGTCCTTATAAGACGAGGAAATTTGGACTAACAGAGACACAAGGGATATGCACACACACAGGAAAGACCTCATGAGGACACAGTGAGAAGGCAGCTGTCTGCAAGCCAAGGGCAGAGGCCTCATAAGAAACCAACCCTGCCACATCTTGATCTTGAGCTTTCAGTCTCCAGAACTGTGAAAAAATAATTTTCTGGGGTTCAAGCCATCCAATCTGTGGTGTTTTGTTATGGCAGCCCTAGCAAACCAATACAAACCATCTTACATAGGAACCTACCACTGTGCATGTCTGCTGGGGAAAGGGAAAGAATATTTTATATTTATATATTATTGATACATGTATATTTATATATAATGTTCATATATTGTGTCTTTCCCTCATAAAGGGAAAGAATCTCTACTATCTCTCACATTTTTGTTCACAAAACCCTTGTGTAACAGTATCTCCATTTATGCCAAACATCTTGTCTTCTTTTTTTAGCACATGTCACTAAGCAGACCATATTCCAAGTCCCACTTCTTCAGAGCCTCTTTTTTTTAAAGCTGATTTTTTAATGATATACAACCGCTAATTAAAGACAATCTAGTACCATTCAATGGGCTGCTTGTCACTCAAACCAAATGGCCTAGATATACCACAGACCTGAGGGACCCAAAAAGATAATCTAGGTAAAAAGTAATCTAGGTCACTCTACCTCATGGTTTCATTTCTTTTTTCCCTATAGGCTCTTATGCCCATATTGTATCCAAAATGATGTGGAGGGATAAATATAGTCACATGGAAACTGTGGAAGCTGAGATTGTACATGGGGAAACCCAGGGGATGGCTGAGAAACAGATCTGACTTTGATCGACACGATCAGTCATCGAGGCACCTTGGGTAAAAGACCCCTGTCTGCTCTTTACTGCTCCACAGTGGATTTCTAGGTGCAGAGAATATAATTTTTGATTTAAAAAAAAAAAAATCTATATTTCCTGTTTCAACATAGCATTTCAGTTCCTTCGTCTTCAAACAGTTCTATTCTTGTGATAATTTATTCACGTAGCAAACACTTTTAAAGCCTGGTATTGTTCTTGGCATTGAAAATAGAGAGATATGTGAGACATATAACCTGCCCTCAAGAAATTACAGTCTAGGGCCAGCCCGGTGGTGCAGTGGTTAAGTGCACACGTTCCACTTTGGCTGCCTAGGGTTTGCTGGTTTGGATCCCGGGTGCAGACATGGCACTGCTTGGCAAGCCATGCTGTGGTAGGTGTCCCACATATAAAGTAGAGGAAAATGGGCATGGATGATAGCTCAGGGCCAGTCTTCCTCAGCAAAAAAGAGGAGGATTGGCAGCAGACGTTAGCTCAGGGCTGATCTTCCTCAAAAAAAAAAAAAAAAGCAAATTTCAGTCTAGAAGGAGGCAGCAGACATCTAACCACAGAATTGTAGTAAAGCGTGTAAACACTCCTCAGCTTACACAGATGACCTCTGTAAGCAACAGCCAAAGGAGAGCCACATGGCATTCTTTGTAGGGAGTGTTGTTGATGTCCTCTAGATGAAGGCCACTCCATATGAAGACCTAGGAGAAACTTCTGAGGAATCACAATGATTTTAACCCCCTCTTTTCACTTTGATTGAAAGGAATCCCAAAACAAAATTTGCAACACAATTTTAGTAAATGGAGAGTGTGGATTGGTATCTGAGAACTCCCTTAGCACCACTCCCCAAACACACACACAGACATACACACACACATACACACTCACTCACAGGGAACAGGAAGAAGTAACTTGGGTTAGGCTTTCTTCATTGTTGGAGCTGCATAAGAAGGAAAGATGGGTGGAGGTAGGGTTGGAGAATGTAAGCGGAAAACCCTGGGTGGGGGAAGAGTTGATGGGAGGGAGGGTTAAGAACCTGGATCTTGAAAGACCTGGTTCCTCATGTAGGATGAGAGAACAAGGTTGGGCCAAGGGTTTAATGTCTGACTCAGGGCTCTTCCTCCATCTCCCCTTCTCCCTACTTCCTCACCTAAATGCATTCCATACAGCTTTGGAACCTTCTAAGGAACTCCTATGGTAAACAATTGTTTACGTTGTTGAGGCTAGTGTGTATTTCCTTCAGGGAGAAGCAAGTGTGGTGGCCTTTGTTACCGGTGGAGAAGGAATATCCTCCCCGTTCAGTGAGGAGTGGCAGCCTCCTCTTGTGGGTTACCAAGCAGTGAGGAGCATCTTCCCAGAGTCCATGTACTGCTGAGGAAACAAGGTCTATCTATTCATAAAAATAGTTCACAGCAAATGTCATGGGACAGGAAAACCAAAGGAGCCTCTTTCATGGGCCAGGACCTTATGGCTGGACTAGAAACATACAAATCTTCCCGGTACTGTCTTCTTAATTATGCATTTCCCAAATCTCTCACATGGCTACAAACTTCACATTTTTGCCATTTACATTGAACACTTACTATCATAATTTATTCCCTTTTTTTTGTTTATCAATTTAAAAAAATGTGTTTTCCTAAACTGCCTTAGTTCCTTTGTGGCACATGGTGGCAGAAGCACAAATAGGAAGGAAGTATTGGTACCCATGTGGTGCTGGTCAGGGAAGAATTGGTGGTCTCAGCTAGGTCTTGCTGGCTTTCCACCAATAGAGGCCCTTCCTGGAGTTGGAGCTCTGCTCTCATGAGATGATAATTTTTGATGATCATGTGCTCCTGATTTTTGTGGCCACTTCCCGCATTATTCCTGTAGTTGGGGGATTCTGCCACAGCAGAACTTGCCCAAGGACATCATCCTTGATTTGTCTTTTTCTAACTCTAAGTGAAAAACTGTAAATTTGTCACATTATCTGGAAGAATACACAAATTGGCATTTCTAGGTACCAGGGCTGCCAGATAGCCGGTTTTACATTTTCTATATTTTTATGAAGTTTTGGCCTACTTTTGACTATATTATTTCAGGCCTGCCCAACAGAAATCAAGCATAAATAGACAGCAATGCTTGTTTTTGCCTAAATTACTATGGTGATTGCAAAATCTTTCCTTAGCTTTGGCTGGAGAGATGGAAGGTATAAGGGGAGGTTTGGAGCCCGTCCTGAGTAAATCCGTGACCTCCTTTCCATTCATCAGACGACCTCTGGCGTCCGTCTTCCCTTCAGTTGTCCTTACCTGTGCTAGCCAACTTGCTTACAAAGTAACAGAGCAACTTCTGGGAGTGAATTTTTTTTTAATGCTTTTAGAAGTAAAAATAGCCTGTTTCTTTCCTATGTGGACCCAGATTAATAGTTGATCTCTCTCTTATTTTCCACTTGCGAAGTTCAATCACACCTTTTTCAACAAATTTGGTCTGAACAAGCACAGCTTGTGGTGGCCTGGAATTGTCACATTATGGAAAATAAACTGGAAAGGAAGTTTGCTTAAGAAATGGAGAAGAAGCAGTGGGCAGTTCATTTTAGGCCCATAATTGGCCAATGTTCCCTCCTGACGTGTGGCAGCAAGTTTTACTGTTGGGCAGCAAAACCCACTGATATATTTCCCAGGCGATTTCATAGAAATATTCCATGACTGCCTTGCCAGCTACAATACACACTGAGAGTTAGTTATTTAAGAAAGCCAAAGACTTTGTATAGTAAGATTAAGTAAAGAACTATGACATTTTCTGTGAGCCAAACAATAGCAGACTTTCCTTTCGGAGAAAGCACATTTTAACAGCAGAAGAAGAATAACCTTGTGGGTTTGTTTTTTCAACAGGAACCCTGAAAAGATTCAAATCAGCTAAAAAGTGTTTGCCTTCCATTTGCATTTAGCCGTGTCTGTCCTGCTCTGTGAATGGGCCATACTCCCTACAACACTTTCTTAAACTGATTTTACAGCCTGATGCTCTGGGAAAACACACTTTCAGGGAAACTGAGCTTTAAATTCTGTGTACAACAGTAGCCTAGCTCAGAAGGGAACGGAAGCTCTCCCTCCACACCTGGACCTGCTGATCTCTGTGGAAAGGAATTTGATTGCCTCTGTGGTCCTGTGTTAGAATTCTAGGCTCCGTCTTAGAGTGCTTGCCGTGTGACGGCACACTGCTTCTTCTTGGGGTTCTGAGTCATTACATCATTCACTATAATCCTTAGAACAATCTGAAACAGTGAGTGTTATTTTGTTTTAATAGGGAAATCGAAGCACAGAGATATTAAACAACTTGCTCAAAGCATAACAGCTTGGAAATACCTGTCTCAGAAACCTATTTTCCTTCCACATTGCTGCAAGTGTTGGTGGAAGCAGATGGCAATTTCATACATGGAGTTAAAAATACCACTGGCCCCGGAATACCGCTCTTGGCATGCAAATTGACCAGAAACTCTCATTTAATCAAAAAAGAGGTTTTGTCTTTAGCTGGTTCCTAATCGGTAGGGGAGACCCTTGACCATTAACAGAGGTTAGATTTACCATGGTTCTCAGACTTGTTCTGGACACAAACACCTAAAAGTCGTGGTTTTTTTTTGTGTAATACAATGCAACATGGATATATTAGCATTCCACTTCTGAAATCTCCTTGTTTTGAATATCAAAGAGAAATGATGGAAATATAAATCAAATGTTAATATTAATAGGGAAACAGGGATGAAAGTGAGACTTCTCTGAACCTGTTTTATGATTTTGTATTCGAAAACAGTATTTTCAGCATTGTTAGGAATTTTTTTTTACTCTGTCTTTTAAAATGCTTACCATAATATACTTATCAAAAGAAACTTGCAAGCTTTCACTAAAAAATATTCTTGATTCCTAGGCAGCTCTAGGTATGTTTCCACCATCCAATTGAGATGCACATCGGTGTAAGTTCGGTCAGGCTGTCTTTATGCCTTAAACCCCAGCAGGTTTAAGGGCTTGAAAGAGAAGGCCTGAGCCTCATTTTGCTAAGTTCTCAAGTCACAGGGTCTTTATTGCAAAGGACAATCTTTGTCCCTTAAGATTTTTTTAAAACAGCCTTATTGAGACATAATTCATGCACTATACAATTTGCCCATTTAAAGGGTATAATTTAATGGTTTTTAATATATTCACAGAGCTGTGCAACCATCACCACAATCTGTGTTAGCTGTGTAAAACATTTATAGGATCATTTTTCTTGTTCACAGAGTACGTATTTTGAAAGCTCCTTTAGTGAAGTTCTATTCGTGATAAGCTCCCTTAATTTTTGTTCAACTGAAAAGATCTTGATTTTGCTTTCCATTTTGAAATGATAGTTTTACTGGGTTTACAATTCTAGATTGACAGTTACATTCTGTCAGGACTTTGAAGTTAGTAATGCTCAGTCTTTTGGCTTCCATTGTTGCCACTGAGAAGTTGGTTATCAGTATCATTCTTATTCCTCGTAAATGACCTGTCTTTTCTCTCCATCTGCTTCAAAGTTTCTTTTCTTGTCCTTGGCATTCTGTAGCCTTATAAAAAATGCCCAAATGTGGACCTGATTTATCTCTTCTGCTTGGTATATTTGGAACTTCCTATTTCTATATTTACATGTCTTTTACCAATCCTGAAATAATTTTCAGTGATTGTGTCTTCAAACCTATCCATCCCTTCTGCATTTTTAAATGTTCTCTCCTTCTGAGACTCAGCTGGATACATGCTGGAACCTTGGATTTTCTCTGTTCTTTCATACAGTCCTTGTTTTCTCTCTGTGCTGCACTCTGGGTAATGTCTTCAGATCTGTCTTCTGGTTTACTAACACGCTCTATTCTGATTCTCATTCGTTCATTAAGATTCCGTCTTCACCTAATTTATGTTTTCTTCCTAAATGTTGATTCTCTCTTAATTCTTCATGGCAATTTCTGACTTTTACTTCTTCCTTGATCCCTTTTTTGGTCAGATATTAAAAAAAATTGCAACATTTTATATATATTCTTTTTTATGTTGTGTCTAATAATTCTAAAAGCTGAGTCTTTGGGGTCTGAAAACTTTGTCTGTCTTTCCTCCTCACACTGACAGAGGTCAGTATAGTTTGCTTTTGGTCATCTCTAACATTTTTTGGGGGGAGGAAGATTGTCCCCTGAGCTAACATCTGTGCCAAACTTCCTCTACTTTATGTGGGATGCCGCTATAGCATGGCTGGATGAGTGATGTATAAGTCCACACCCAGGATCTGAATCCATGAACTCTGGGCTCCTGAAGTAGAGTGCATGCACTTGATCACTGAGCCAGTGGGCTGGTCCCTGGTCATCTCTAACTTTGAAGTCTTATTATTTTGAACTTAAATTGTGAGAATTCTAGATCCTAAATCCAGGATGTATTTCTGAAATTTATTTATTAGTTTCTATCTCTTACTACCTGTATTCCTTGACAAGAATATAAGCTACTGAGGAACCCTATCTTGGTTGCACTGTATTTCCAGCACCTTGAACAGGGCCTGACATATAGAACTTACTCAACATATGTGTGCTCTCTCAACTTCTCTCCCCTTCTTCCCAACACACACACACGCTCATACTTTGTCATACAGTTTCAGAGCTTCCAGTGATCCTAATTTAATAACTGCTGCTTTGAATTTATTTCTTTGATCATATACATATAGCACACTCAGCTTCCGAGAAGGAAAAAAATATGTGCCAAGTATTTTCAGGTCATTTTACCTATATTTTTGTAATTTATGCCTCTGAGATGCATACTTTTAAATGTAAGTCACTATTGATTTTGGATCACTAAGGGCTCAAAACTGCAAGCCAAGCATGTTTGCCATCCTGGTTAAAAGGGTAAATATAGTTGAGGATTCCCTACTTAATCTTAAAAATAATTTCATATCCCCTCCAAAGAGACCTTTCTAAGTCATAATAATTTGTTAAAATCCTCAGTTTAAATAAGGTAAATGCACAAACATTGCCCTTATTGAACTTGGTATTATTTAAAATATAAAAAATGAATTCTGCATTCTTGAAAAAAATAAAATGTGTTTTATGATTAAGTAGAATATCTCAGGAACACAGAGAAAATACAACAAAATTAATAACATATTTATAAAACTGATATTTACCCAGGAATTTTTGTACTTGACATCTAAGACCAAAGATTTTGTCTTTTGAAACAACAGTCTTATCAGGCTCATGCTTAACTTGGAATAAACAATGATAAACTATTTCTCATTCTCAAAGTCTGAGCTTTGCAGGCTAGATCTTCTTCAGGCATTTGTTAATACTGATGTCAGGGTGGTGAGTAGAGCCTCAGCAGTGAAACGTTTCTCTCAATTTAGTTGCTGGCACACACAGGGCATTTTACAGTAACCTCCATACTATAAGTAGGCATTGATGTTCATTAAAGTCATAAAAGATAACAATAATGAGAACCATGGAATCACTTAAGCAAAATCTTTATGCCCATAGGGAAATGGTTTTAGGAACTGAGTACTACGTGCATTATTGATGAATGGTATGGCTTACCATCAAAGTATCCCTCATGGGCTTCTAGTCTGCTATTGAAAGCAACGTTTCTTTGTTGCTGAAGTAGTTTCATAAAAAACTGTAAAGACCCTATGAGGATCACAAAGGATTTACTGTTTCTACCCTTTTCTTCCCTCAGAAATGTAAAGCCATCAGAAATTCTACTTCTTCACCAGCGACTGTGTGTTCTCTACAGTTCATCGAGTGAGAATGATTTCACACGTCCACTTTTAAGACAAGAATTTTCAAGCCTCTGGAGAGCTCCCAGATCCTGTGGGTACTTATTAGAGAGGGAGTCAGTGACTGGATTATCTATGTCAGCGCTTCAGTTCTCTCTCATCCTCATTTTGTAGCCCCTGCTTCTCAAACCCTTCTTGTCATTTCTTCCCTTGTGCTTTATTCATTCTGACTGTCAGGGTATGTGTGATGGGGATTGAAAGTTTTTTCAGCTCACACCAGGTGAGTTGTTTGAAGTAGCTGGCAAGAAGATGTTATGTATTTTTGAAAATATCAAGACACTCAGGAAAGACTTTATCCTTGGAATAGTAAGGATCATATTATGCTTGGTTTCATGAATAATGACATGCATAGGACACCAGTAGACATTCAGGAAATGTTTGCTGAGTGAAAGACTTTTTGAATGAAGTTATTACTCATTGAAAACAGGATGTCGATATATCTGGCTACTTCAATGCCAGATAAGTAAAGCATTTTTTGCTGTCAAAGGATCTGAACTGTCTTCCAGAATTTTACTCAGAGATTGGATCTTCAAACCAGACGTTGAAAAAGTACTAAAAAAGTTGGCAAAGTGAAATGAGGAGTGAGTGTAGGTTGGCTTAAAAAATAAATGTACACTCAGTGAGTATCAAGTTTGTAGCTATACCAGCGACTAATGAGATCACTACCACAGTAACAAAGAACTGAGCTGGAAAATATCCAGGTAGACTTGATTACATTACATTTCCTTTATATGCTTTTCCAAAGCCCAGCTTGGCCTCTTTGGTATTCAGATATTTCCCTCTGGAGGAGATTCAGTTGTACTTTTTTGACTTGTCCTCAGGTTGCCTGTTAGATTCTCGTAAAAGACCCGAAGTCTCCTTCTTCAGTACGTTCAGGTAAATGAATCTTTTATAAGATATTAGGCTGCTAGTAAAGTCTCCTTTGTCCCTCCTTCCTTTGGATTGAATGTATTGAGGTCCTTTAGTCTCTCTCTGTAAGTCCCTTCCCTTCCCTTTAAGGCACAGAGAAATATTATACAGGCCTATTATCTTCCAACCAAATGTATTGAGAGAAATTGCTCAAAGCAAAGGTGCATGAAAAGAAGGATCATTATGAGTACTGACATCTATGGACTGTGCTTGATGGTGAACAAAGAAACTGAATTCATAAGCAAAAAGAAATTTGTTTTTTGATGCAGCATTTCGGTGGAGGCTTCATTTGTAATTATGGGACATTAAAGAGTTTAACAATTATTACCATTATTAACAACAGTGCCACCTGAACAACCAGTCACTCGAACCCAGTCATCTGGAAAAATCATGGCAGCCTCTTATCTAATTAGTACTTTGAACTTTTATCCACAACAAAAATTAATGTGAATTTATCAACTGTTTAGGTTTTAGGACATGCTAGATGGCAACTGTAGCATCAGAAATTCTATTAAGGATTAAAACTGCTAAACCTTTTTTTTCATAACTAAGATAAAATTATTTTGTAACCAATGTTATGTCTCCCTTTTGATGAAAAATTTCTTAGAATTTGGGGTGACAAAATAGTATAATAATTATAGCAGCTCCTACTTAATGAATGCTTCATGTGTCAGGCGCTGGGTTAAGTGATTTACTTACATTGTCTCATTTATTTGTCTATCTCCCAGCCCTCAAAATAGATATTATCACCATTTTAGGAGTGAAAATTGAAGCTTAGTGAGTTTAACTTGCCCGAGGACACAGGTAATAAATAGAACAGATACTTCAGTCTGGGTCTGATGGCCCAACCTATTCTTTTGGCCATGTTGCTACTTTGAGTGTGTGTGCGTGTGTGTGTATGTGTGTGTGTAGGGGTGGTCCAGATATACAGCTCATTTGATTATGGAATACAACAAAAAGCTGTTAGTGTTGGGACACTTGCCATGGCTGGTGGAGGCTTAAATTTAAGAGACACAGCTCTTGATACTGATTAGTTTCTTATGGGCACCATGTCTATGCCTGGGAAGGTGTCATCAACCAGTTGATAATGCCAGCTAGGATAACTAGTAGTCACTAATTAGGACCTTTCCCCAGGCATCCACATTTGAGAATTTCAGAGATACATACACACAATTCAGAAATTATGTCACACATTTATGCAGAAATTTAACGGTTCCATCCATATATTTATGATTTATTGAATGTTTCCTATATGCCAAGTACTGTTTTAACTTCTAAGAAGTATTATTTTCTCTATTTTACCGATAAAAAGTCTGATGCACAGAAAGTTTAAACAGGTTGCCCTAAAGTGTACAGATTATAACTGGCAGAGCTTAGGATTGTAACCAGACCACCTGATCGTGGAACCCATGGCCTCCTCGAGAACAGAGACGTTGCTATGGGGGGGACAGAGCTGGGGATTCTGTGGTGAAAAAGGCTCTCTAACTCTCAAGAATGTAGAAGAGAAAGATACAAGTAAGCAATTCTGTGCTTTAGTCCGTGAATATGGATGAATTTTCCAAATCAGAGCTTCAACAAACAATGGAAACTCCCAAGAGGTTGTGAGGAAACTTTCTTCCTGGTGACGAATTTGTTTATTAATAGAACCTCAAATTAATAAAGGGAAGGCTGACAAGAAGTGCCAGCTCAATTCATGCTTTTAAGCTTAATTTGACTTGAAATACCACACCTGGATAATTCACGTCCAATGAGTACTTTTTTTTAAGATTGGCACCTGAGCTAACATCTGTGGCCAATCTTTTTTTTTTCTTCTTCTTCCCAAAGCCCCCTAGTACATAGTTGTATCTACTAGCTGCAGGCCCTTCTGGTTGTGTTATGTGGGACGCCACCTCAGCATGGCCTGATGAGTGGTTCTGTGTCAGCACCCAGGATCCGAAATGGCAAAACCCTGGGCCGCTGAAGCGGAGTGTGCAAATTTAACCACTTGGCCACTGGGCCAGCCCCTCAAATGGGTAATTTTGAGACAGAATTTCTCAGATATTTAGCTTAGCATCGTGGCCAATAAATATCTACTTTGTGTTGATATTTTTCCAAATCTATTCTTAACTTATACGAGTTTAAATTAAGAAGACTTGCGTAACCCTGAGAAAATGAAGCTGTGTGTCTTCTAACGCTATCTATCAAATACTCTCATGATACACTGTAGTCTGTTTGGGCTGCCATAACAAAATACCACAAACTATGTGGCTTTAAAATAACAGAAATTTATTTCTCACTTTTCTGGAGGCTGGGAAGTCCCAGATCAAGGTGCTGGCAGACTCAGTATCTGGAGAGGGTCTGCTTCCTGGTTCGTGTGCTCTCACATGGCAGAGGGGCTGAGGGAGTCTTTGGAGTCCCTTTCCTTAGCGGCTAATCCTATCATAACAGCTCCATCCTCATGACCTAATCATCTCCCAAAGGCCCCGCCTCCAAATCCATTACATTGGGGATTTGGTTTCAACACAGGAATTTCGAGGGAACACAAACATTCAGTCTATAGCATGAGGTCAAATTATAAATGAGGCAGAGAAAAACAAGGAAAAAAGTCTATGAGATAAAAATCAGCATAGAGGTCAAGACATATGAGTTAGAAGATTGGGTAAAGACAGAGTTTATAATTTTGTTTATTTATTTGTTTTCAAACTTACATTGTTCCACAATGGATTTGAAGTGGCTTACACAAAAGCATATATACAAATGTGTTAAGCACAGGAAGAATCTTTAAGTAAAAATATCAAGTCAATATAAATTAGAAGATCAAGGCAAAATTATAGGCAGAATTAAGTAAAGAGTTTGAGGTAATTATGCCTCTGAGTCAGTTTTAAATTGCTATGTATGAAAAGGTAAGGACTTACACTCCTGAATTAACCACATTGGGTACATCTACCAGATAATTTGTCTGGGTAGATACAGGCTTCGTTGGGCATTCCAGTATAATTTTTAGCACATGCGTATGTTACAACGTTGCTCTGAAAAGTGCAAGCCTACTCATTCGTAGGACAAAAGCTGGGCAGACATAAAATCAAGAGATGATGTCAGTCTTAGTGAAAACGTCCAGTCGGTGTCATTTATTTTTTTGCTTCCATAGACTGAATTTGGGAATTTTCCATTAGAAGCTGTATTGTGATTGCCTTGGAGTACGTTAGCAACACAGACTTCATGAGCTATAATGCATTTGCCTGTATCAGACATTTAATTGTCAGGAGGATTGGCAGTAGAATGATTCAAGCGAGCTGCTTATTGGGTACCACCCACGCTCTCCCACATGCCTCCCTGTGGCCCAAAATTCAGCCACCAGGCTGGCGGGACTTGGGAAGCCACCTGCGATCACTAATGGGAAGTACTCTATGTTCCTGTGCTACAGTCAGCAGGCAACTGCTTATTATTGTTGTTGTTGTCATTGTCATTATCATTATTTTTGAATGGCATGGGCAAGAAGGAGGGGATAAGGAGGAGAATGGAGAGAGGATGGAAATGGTAGATGTCGCAAGGGAGAACAAAGAGAAGGAAAGTATCAGATAGAGGGAAGCAGCATTTAACAAAGGAGAGCTGAGAGGAAAAGAGAAAGAGAAAGGATGAGAGAGAAACTGATAGGAAAGAAACAGGTTTGAGCAGAGGAACCAAAGACAAAATCAATGTGACATCTCTATTTGTCCTGATCTGACCCAACCAATTCCCTGTGGATGCTACACTGTTCACTCCTGGGATGTTGAAGGAGGACAAGCGACAAGCTATTAGAGGTCACTGTCTCGGTCACTCTTCAGTAACTCTCTAACCTCCAAGAACCTGAAGGCAGCTGTGGCCACTGTGCGAACAAGGTGTGGGGGAGGAGGAAGAGAGTCTCCGTTTGCGGGTGACTCATTCTGGCAGTGACTTGGCCTTATGTAAGTAATTTAGCTCCACTGGGCTGAACCTAGTCATAATTAATAACAGGATACCTGTTTATATAGTAGGTCCACTATTAACAACAAAATGCTGCCTGAGACAGAGGCAAGGGAGAAGAAACAAAAGCAGAAGAAAAAGAAAAAGAAACGACAAAAAGAAAAAGAAGGGCGGGGGAGACGATGGCTTCCAATATTCTTTAGGTTGTAGGGACCTTGGGGTGGGTTTGTGGGTCTATATGTCTAACACAATTGAGGTTTAATGGAGCTAATATTTCAGTGCTTCTTATGCACCAGACAGAGGGCTGGTTGCTTTTTCTGTATAATTCATGTAATCTGCCCACCAGTCCTGTGCAGTAGCTGTTATTATCCTCCTTTGACTGAGGCTGGGAAAATAGCTCACTGGGGATAACAGGTTTAAACTCAGGTCTATAGGATTGAATCCTGGTAAACATTTGGAACTTCAAAATAATCGTAGGGGCTGGCCCGGTGGCGTAGCGGTTAAGTTCCTCATGCTCTGCTTCGGTGGCCTGGGGTTGGCAGGTTTGGGTCCCGGGTGCAGCCTTAGCACTGCTCATCAAGCCACACTCTGGTGGCATCCCACATAAAATAGAGGAATATTGGCACAGATGTTAGCTCAGTGACAATCTTCCTCTAGCAAAAAGAGGAAGATTGGCAACAGATGTTAGCTCAGGGTCAATCTTCCTCACACACACACGCAAAAGTAAAATATAGGCTATACTTAAAGAAACATGGCTTGCTTATGTATTTAAAAGCAAGTAGACTTTCTACCAGAGTCATTACCTCTCTTTTCCAATGTCTAACTTTGTCTTAAATCCCACTGTATCAGTCTATTCTTTAGCCTTACAAAATGCTCAGTGATTTTATGGTGGGAAGAAAATGGAAGGAAATGGACTTTGAAGTCAGAGAAATTTGGCTTCAAATTCTATTTTCACAGTTTATGAGCTAGATGATTTTAAGAATCTGTAAATTAGGATTAATAATATTAGGGGTGGTTGATTGTTTTTTGAGGGCCAAATGAATTATGGGAACACACCTAGCATAGTGCTTTCCACTTATGGGACACCGAATTATTGGTTTCCCTCTTTTCTGTTGAAATTTTAGATAGAATTCACTGGTTCCAAAATTTCCAGAGCTATGCTCTGCAGAACATTAGGTGTTCTGAGAGATGTACTTAATGTGCTTCATAAGAAAATTTTTAATGGCCAGACATATTGGCATGAAGTGAATTGGACTTTTCTCTTGATTCTACCCCCTCCCCAAGTATCCCACCACACAGGGCTCCAAAATCAATTCCAGGTGATTAAGGAACTAAATGTAAAAAGTAAAAATCAAAACCATTTAGAAGAAAAGATAGAAAAATGTTTACATGATCTTTTGATATCAAGGATTTCTTCAAAAAGAGACCAAAACTCAAAACACGAAGAAAAGAATTTTGACTACATTAAACTTCTGTAGGACAAAAGACACCATTAAAAAAAATTACATGCAACCATGTAAGAAAGTACTCAAACGCATTTAACCAACAAAGCATTAGTATCTGAATATATAAGTGCTCTTACATATTGGTAAGCAAAAGGCAAACAGTAAAATAGAAAAATAAGCCAAGCCTGTATACGGACAATTCACAAAAAAGGAAGTTGCATAGCCAAGAATATCCAAAAAGAAAAAAAAAAAGCTCAACTTCACTAGTAATTGAGGAAATGCCAACTAATATAAAAATGAGATACTTCACATTGACTAAATTCACAAAAATTGAAAGGGCTGATAATATACACCTTTTTATTGTCAGTTATTGTTTCTTCAAGATTTTACTAGAAGTTCCAGCCAGCACAGCAACATACCTCAACATACAAACAAACACAAACGTCTGAGATAAACTGTGTAAAGACTGGGAAAGAAGACACAAATCTGTCATTGTTTGTAAACAGTGGAATATTACCAAGAAAATCCAACAGAAACTCCAAACTGACTATTCAAACTAATAAGACAGTTTAATAAGTTGACAGAATTTAAGATTACGATCTTCAAAAATTTAATTTTTATAAACTGTAATCAAACAAGTAATAACAACTATGATAGCCGTTAATGCTGTTCATTAAATATTTTTGGTTCTATCTTAGTACGTGGTAGGATTTTACTTTCTTGCCCTCTGGAAGTTAAGTTTGATCAGATGACTTGCTATGACCAATGAAATGTAAACACAAGCGATGCCTGTCACTTCCAGGTGAAAGCTTTAAGAGCTGGTACAGTTGGACCTCTGTAACAGTAGGTTCCACATTTGTGGATTCAACCAATCAGGGATGGAAAGGCCTACGATGGTTGTGTCTGTACTGAACACGCACAGACCTTTTTTATCTTGTCATTATTCCCTAAAAGATACTATTTACATAGTATTTACATTGTATTAGGTACTATAAATAATCTAGAGATGATTTAAAGTATATGGGAGGATGTGCACAGGTCACATGTAAATACTATGCCATTTTCTGTAAGGAACTTGAGCCTCTGCAGATTTTGGTATGGGTGGGGGTGTCCTGGAACCAATCTCCCACAGATACCGTGGGATGACTGTACATGACTTGCTGTACTTTTTCATTGTTTCTCAGAGTGTGGCAATCTTCCAGATAATAGCTGCTTTATCAATTTGGGCCCAGGGGTGAGGACAAAATAGAGCAGTGCCCCACGTAATGTATGCCAAACATGCAGCATAAACAAGAAATAAACTTTGTTGCTTCCAGTCGCTGAGATTTTAGGATTGCTTGCCAATGCAGCATGCCCTAGCCCATCCCGAGTCAACAAATAAACATTTGTTATGCACTTACCATGTGCCAAGCACTGGTCTAGGTGCTTCCCTCTCTTTCTCTCTCTCTGCTTGTTTATATAATCATCACGACAATCCCATGTGGTGGGTATTATTAGGATCATTGATTTTTATAGATCAATGAACTATTTCCCAGGGGCACAAAAAGGTCAAACAACTTGCTTTAGGTAATACAACCTGTAAATGGCAAAGGCAAGACTTGACCTCAAGCATTTTGGTTTCAGTATCCAAACTTGTGCTGCTAATCACTTGGTAGGCTGTCTCCCTTAGAAAATGTACTATGAAAGTTTTATACATCATTTGTAACAGAAAACAAAATGATAAGGTATCCAGAAAAAGAAACTTACAGGAGATTATTGAGCCCTTTATGAAGAAAATTATAAATCTTTATTAAAAGAAGACAAATAATTGGAAAGATATAGCATGATTGTGATACTATGATTTGTGGATGGAAAGAATCAAAGTCATAAAGATGGAAATGTCCCAAATTAACCTATAAATTCAATGCATTTTCAATAAAAAAGTCATCGATTTCCTTCTAATGGGATTTGACAAGCTAATCCTAATATTTATGTTGAAATACAAAGGACCAAGAACAGTCAACACAAGCCTGAAGAAGAAGAAGAAAGGTGGATTTGCCTGACCAGATATTAAAACTTCTGTAAATCCATAGGAATAAAAACTGTGAGGGTGACGCAGAAACAAACAAACCAATGGAAAAGAAAAGCGAATTTGGAACCAAACCCACTTATTTGATGAGTGTGGTAATAAAATTTGGGAGAAATAAGATAGATTCTTAATAAATACTACTGTGACAATTATCAATATGCAAAAAATTTTTATATCTATACATATATACAAACTGAATTTCAGATGGAATAAAAGCCTAAATGTAAAAAGTAAAATAATAGACTATTTAGAAGAACACTTGGGAAAATAATATTTTAATTATCTCAGATCCAGGTTTCTTATATATAATGCAAAAAACACAAACTAATAAGGAAAATATTAATAAATTTTACTACATAATAGCTTCTGTAAGATACCATGAACAATGTGAAGAAAGGAGATAAAAACCGAGAAATTTGTAATGCATATAGCCATGAAAGAATTGGTATCCAGAATATATAAAGAGCTTCTACAAATTAATGATAAGAAGAAAACCAACCCAATGAAAAATCAGTTAAAGGCCCTCATAGATGGTTTATAGAACCAATAACCATTTTTCCAATAAAAACTGGAAAAAGATTCTCAACGTTGCTACTATTCAGGGACATATAAATTGAAAGGCATGGCATACCGTATCAAACCTAATGAGTAAAACTTAATTATGATGACACCTACTGGAGAGGTTATGTATTACTAATGATGCTGTAAGTGTGAAGATGGTTCATGTGCTGCAACCTAAGAATTATGCTTTTAGGCAGAAATTCCAATTTTCATATGGAGACACGTGCATAGCTCTTCTTTGACGTCACCTTACAGAGCTGTACAAATAAACGAACTAGATCTACGGGTAGCAATGTAGATAAATCTCAGATTCCTATTTTTAAGAGGAAAAGGTCAAAAGGGTATGTTTAGTATGAATGTAAAGTTTTAAAATACACAAACAGTAGTACGTTTTCTTTATGGAAGTAAATGTTTCAAAACTTATTTGGGAACGATATACAATGATTTCAGGAAAGTGGTTGTTTGAGGGGAAGGAAAGAGGCAAAGAAGGGAAGTAGAGCTTTAATTTTAGCTGTAACATTTTATTTCTGCAAAAAAAGGGAAAAATCTAAAACAGGTAATGGAAAATGTTAACATCTGTTTAATATTGGTGGTGTGTTAATAGGTAACTGTTACAGTGTTTTCTGTACTTTTTAAGTTTGAATTATTTCATGATTAATATTTAAACTTAAAATATCCTTAGATAGCATATCTTGACATATATACTGTCGTACAATTCTCCTTAGATCTTACAGCTGAGCTTTGTAATTACTTCTTTGTTATCATGAATAAGACAGACATTTTCTTTTTGTCTAGGCTTTTCTTTTAATCCTTGCTTTTAAGCAGGTGGCCTAATTATTTCTAGGATCTTCAGCAATAGTCACGTGTGTTCTTAAAACATTTTAAAGCCTACAGACTTATTTCCAAGCTGTTAGCTTTATAGTCGCCCACTCCCCAGGAAGGAGATGTTACAATCTTATACAGAGGAAATGAGACTGGGACAGATTCCTCACAGTCATTGATTAACAAGTAGCAGGGCTGTTTCCTCTAAGATTTCATCCTCTAAATCAAATGCTTGCTTCATTCCTTTCTCCTTTCAACTGTCTTTATTTTTTGTTTTGTTTTGTTTTGGTGCATGATGAGGTCCATGCTAGTGCAAAGGTGATCCAGAAATATGATCATGGCTCAATTATACCCTTCCTATCTAGTACACAAATTTGCGTCCAATGGATGGGAAGGCTAACAATTTTAAGTCTTAGTATAAAAAGGCAGTTTATAAAATTTTAAAGGAAATACTTTTAGCAAGCATTTAAGTTCTGATATTGGAATATGACGTCCTTAAGGTAATAACTATCTACAGAAGGAGGGAAGAAGTGAGAAAGGTAAGGATGAAATGAACAAGGGAACAGCATGGTGGATGGACCTTTGGTCAACGACTATGTACTTGGATGAAAAAGGTTGAGAGCAGAAATCATTTAGTTCCTCCTCCTTAAGAAGGAGGAAAGCAAGATATTGAAGGGGGAGAAAAGAGAAAAAAGAGGCACCAGAATCTGGGATGATAAAGTGCTGCTGACACTGCCTCATGGGCTACTCAGCAGCTCTAAGACTCCTCTGCCTCCGCCATAATCCATCCTTTCTGATCACGCAGAGTTTTCAAAGTGGGAGCCTGACATTTAGGAATGAGGCATGGAACCCAATCTGTTGCAGTCATTCACTGACTGCATGTAAAGCTAGCAACTGGCATTATCGAAAGTGGAACCAGATAAGATATTAGAAGGGCGAGGAAGGAGGAAAAACTTGGACATGTGGGAGCTGCAGGAGGAGTCACTGAAGTGTGTGACGTGTAGGTCTTTCTGTCTGCCAAGCGGAGATCATTAAGTGAGAAGAGTCTATCGCTTTCAGCTCACAAACAGAAAGATGACAATGACAGCTCACTTGTCACTATTAGAAAAGACAACGTTTTCTTGACACTATTCCTCTAATTAAAAAGAGTATCAAATCAGACATTGGAATGAATGTAATGAAAATGTGCACTCTGAAAACTTTCTACATAAACCACATTAAAAATATCAGAAGAGAAGACATTTTAGCTGGGTTCTAGTTGAAAGTTGTATATGAAAAGGAGGACACAAACAGTGGAGGAATTCTCATAAATGTGTGAATGAAAGTTTTAAATATAGATAGATTTTTAAAACGCTACCGTATGAAGAGACGTAGTCTCTAAGAGAGAATAATAAAAATAAAAATGCATGGCAAAATCTCCAGTGGCATTTATTTAGCAAAATACCTGTTCTGCTGTATGAGAGAGAAGTATTTAGTAATCGAACTAATTTATCCACTTATTAATTTATAAATTCATATATTAAACTCAATTTATTGTGGGCTTATTCTGTGCCAGTCATTGTTCTAGATGTTTGGGGTGTAGAAGTAGATGAAAGACACAAAAATCCATCTTCTTGTGTATCTAACATTCTAGTGGGGAAAGAAATAAACATAATAAATAAGGAAATTGTGTAACACATTAGAAAGTAATAAATGCTATAAAAATCAAGCAGAGAGGGGGCCAGAGAGTGTATGTATGTGGGAAGAGGCAGGCTGTGGAGTACAATCTTGTATTAGGCAAGGCTTCATAAGGAGATGATATTTGAGCAAAGGCTTGAAGGAGGGGGAAAGGCCATTTCAGGCAGAGAGAAGAGCCAGCGCAAAGCCCTCAGGCGGGAGCATGCCTGGTGTGTGCAAGGAACAGCATGGAGGCCAATACGAAGGGAGCAGAGTGAGCAAGATGGAGGGTAGAGGGTGATGTCAGCAAGGTAACAGGGGCCAGCACATAGAACCTCTAGGCCAGTGTAAGAGTTTTGCCTTCAGGGAGGCTTTGGGATGTCTTGAACAGAGGAGTGACATGATCTAACTTAGATTTTAGAAGGATTACTCTGCCGAAAATAGGCTGTGGAATGGCAAGTGTGGAAGCATGTAGCAGGTAAGGATGCTACTGCAGTAATCCAGGTCAAAGTGATGGTTGGAGCAGGTGATAGCAGTGGAGGTGGTGAGAAGTGATTGGATTCTGGATATATCTTCTAGGTAAAGCCAAAACTTTCTCTGATTGAATGGATAGAAAGGATATGGAGTGAAAGAGAAAGACAGAAATCCAGGATGATTCTGAGGTTTCCACAAGAGCATTTGCAAAGATAGAATTGCTGTCAGCTGAGGTGTGAATTCTGCAGGTTTGGATTGAAAGATTAGGAGCTTGATTTTGGACATGTTAAGTTTGAAATGGCTGTTAGATATACAAAGAAAAACGTTCTGTAGGCAGCTGGATAAAGGTACCTCGAGTTCAGAAGAGAAGTCTGGGTTGGAGATATAGAAATCATCCTATGACCCAAAGTGATGGGACTGAATAAGATTACCTGGAACATAAATGTAGATGCACAAGAAAAAAGGCCCAAGGACTAAGCCCTGGCGTCCTCCAATATTAAGAGGTTGGGAGAAGAAGAGAAACTGGCAGCAGAGCCTGAGAAGGAAACCTGGGTGAGATAGAAAGAAAACCAAAAAAAAAAAAAAAAAAAAAAAAAATGATGTGCCGAAAGACATGTGAAGAGAATGTATTACAGAGGAGTGAGTGATCAAATATGTCAAATGCTGGTGATGGGATTCAGCAATGGGGGGGTCATTGGTGACATCAAAAAGACCCAGTGCATGGTGGGGAGAGCAAAGGTCTTGTTGGAGCAGATTTTTAACGGCTCTTAAATTTTACAAAACTTTTTCCAAAGCTCTATTAAAAAATTACCTATAAGCCTGTGGACTTTAAAATGTAAACTTACATTAATTTGTCCAAATCATATCTTTTTTTTCTTATCACTCTTATCATTTTGTTTTGTTTTGTTATTTTGCAGTGCAACCAAGAATACACAATACCCAGGCCATGTCGAAATGATATTGCCTGTAGTTGTACTGTTATTGAGTTAGTTATTTTCTCATTTGCATTTATTTTTCTTCACAGTGGTAACTATGGAAATTTAGGGACAATTGCGTAATACTTACTCATAATTTTCCAAAACATGATAATACATTAATTGAAAAATCTTTGCTTTATCTACATCAAGCACCTTGGCTGGAAGCTTACTCCCAATATGAGAACATGTTATTTTTATATTTCATCCTGAAATGTGGTTTTACTGTGACTAAACAGCATGTATTCATCAGTTTGTGTAGTAGGCAAAAGTTCAGTGACAGCGATCAATTTTTCACCTCTCCCTATACGCATGTCTTTGTAGTGCCCTTCCACCATGGGTGGGGTGACCTGTCCTATTTCTTGACAATGGGCTCAACCATGTGACTTGCTTTGGCCAATGGGATGTTCATAGACACAGCACAAGAAGAGGCTTGAAATGGGCTTGTGTGTTAGGGTTTGCTCTCTTGTGCCTGAACCATCACCGTCAGAACATACTCGGGCTTTCCTGCTAGAGAATGAGAGACACGTGGAACAGAACTATGTCACCTTGGTTGTTCCAGTCAAGACTGGTCTAGATCAGCCAACTGTCAGCTGACTACCTAACACGTGAGCAATAACCACTTACAAAAGCCACTGAAGTTTTGTGGCAGTAAATAACTGATACTGTACCCTTTTCTGGCCCTTATAGTCAAATGTACTTCTTAGCAGAGTCGTGCTATTAGGAGCAGGTAATTGACTTATAGGCAGTGCAGCTTAGAAGCTTTCCTATTTTTCTGTCATTGATGTATTTTCAATTTTAAAACACTTCATGGTCTGTGAGCCTATAGCTAAAACCCTGCCCCCATTCCAAGCAGGTGGCTTCACCTTCTACTTTTCTGAAAAGATTAAATTAAGTAAATGTGAGCCTCTTAACTTTCTCCCTGGCAACACTCTAATTTGACTTTCAACTATTATCTTTTTTTCCTTCTTCCAAACTCAGAAGAAGAAACATTTGTTTCCCTTTCAGGGCTAACCCTGCCACATGGCTCTCTTGATTCACCCCCTTTACCCTCTCCCTGACTTGACTCCATTGAGTATTCTTTTTCTTTTCTATCTTCACTCTATTTTGCTCTGCTTGCCCTTTCCTCTCAGTTTATAGGTTATTTTATTTTCCTTCTGAGAACAGAACTCCTCCTTTTTCAATGTTCCCATGCTCTCAAGTTACCATTAAAACTCTCTCCATAGTTTCACTTTTTTTGTGTCTACTTTCTCATTTCTTACCTATTTTTTCACCTGGAGCTATCTAAATCCTGCCAACTGAAACTGCTCTTAAAGACCACCAATGAATGATCCTCTCCAGCTTTAGAATAAGCAATCTTTTAAGACCATTTAACACAACTCATTACTTTACTTCCTCTTTTGTGAAACGCTCTGTCCTAGATTCGTGAGATACAGCACCTGGGCATTTCTTGCCCCAACTTGCTTCTTGTTTTCTTTTCCTCTTCTAATCTCTCACATTAAGATATTCCCCAAAGCTCACCTTTTGGCTCTCTCCTCTCCTCTGCTCTTCTTTCCTCTTCTCTGCTCTCCTCTCCTTCCCCTTTCCCTTTTGGCAACTGCACAGGATCCCATGGCTTCAACTATGATCTCTCTGCAGAGGGATCATAAAACTACCTCTTTAGATCCAGCTGACTCCAAATGTGCATTTCCAATTGCCTCCAGGATATCTCCAGTACTTCAAACTCACATGTTCATCACCAAATAAGTTATTTTCTCTATTTTCATGCATTTACTCTGCAATATTATGAACGGCATCGTCACCCTCCTGAGATGTTAACTTCTGATCTATCTTTACTCCTTCCATCTATTTTATATTCAACCTCTAATCTTTTGCCATATCCTTGGAGTCTGCTTTTCAATACCTCTCTTCTCTATTCTCTTTCTTTCCTATCTTGCAGCCATTATCTTTTTTAACTGTCATTACCTTTCATCTGCGTTATTGCAACAATTCTGTTTCTTTTCCGATCCAATCTACCACCTCTAAAGTCTAAAATAAGCTTTCTAAAGCAGAGTTTCGATTAGATTATTCCTCTACTCCAAAATTGGTACTGTTTCTCCATTATCTACACACTTGAGTTGAAACCAGGGTTTCTTTTTATTTTTTTAATTTTAATTATTTTGTTTTTTAGGAAGATTAGCCCTGAGCTAACATCTGCCTCCAATCCTCCTCTCTTTGCTGAGGAAGACTGGGCCTCAGCTAACATCCGTGCCCATCTTCCTCTACTTTATACGTGGGATGCCTACCACAGCATGGCGTGCCAAGCGGTGCCATGTCTACCCCTGGGATCCAAACTGGCGAACCCTGGGCTGCCAAAGCGGAACTTGCACACTTAACCGCTGTGCCACCGGGCTGGCCCTTGAAACCAGGGTTTCTTAAAACAGTATAAAACAGATTGGGCTGGGATAATTGTTGAAATGCAAATTTCCAAGGTCATTTTCAAGCCCTCTGAATCAAAATCTCTGTGAATGGGGACCTGGAGTGGGCAAGCTCCTGCTTTCTGTGTGCTTAGGCACACTAAAGTTTGCAATTCACTAGCTTAAATTTGTCTGCATGTTGGGTTAGATACATGGATTATTTCCCTAAATCAAACTTTAATTGTAATTCTGCTTGGATTTTGTGTTATTCAAATGTAGTTGGGCTTTTCATTTTATTTTGAAAATAGTAAAAAATGCTCTTAGTCTTACTTTTCAAATTTCTATTTATGTTCTTATACACTAAGATGGTTATGTTCAAGAATAAGCGCTTTCTGTTACTTTACACAGAAGATTAGGTTATCATTATTTTTGTGCTTCTGAAGGAGGAAAAGGTCCTCCAGCGACTGTGACGAGCTTCTCTTATAGTGGCCCTTTTCTGTGTCTTTGCATCCTTTCTGAAGGGAGGTAGGTCATGTTGACCTGCTCTCAGGCTCTGGGCCATGTCTTTCCTGCTCTCTCTGCAGTCTTCTAGGGAAAGGGAGGTATACCATCTTAGACCAACAGCTGATGGACTGACCTCAAGTGAATGTCAGTATAGGCCAAGGGTATCATACTGCCTCAGTTGCAGAGATTGTTAATTATTTTTTTCTTTGATATTTTAACTGGACACGTGACTGCTTAGATAAAGATTATATTTCTCAGCCTCCATTGCAGCTAGATGTAACAACATAACTATGTTCTGGCCAAAGGAAGGTTATTGGAGGTGCTCAGTTTCCAGGTAATGCCCTTAAAAATGGAAAAGGCATATTTTCAACTGTTCCTTTCCTTTTTTCTGCTGGTTGGAATGCACATGTAGAGACAGGAGTCATTTTGGACTACAAGTTGACACTGCTGGGTTGAGAATGGGAGAATAACAAGATAGAATGGTATGAGGTCCCTGATACTGCCCAACTGCAATCTAATCCACTAGGCCATCTATCTAGACTTTTCATTGTGGGGAAAAAAACCCTCTTATCTTATTAAAGTTACTGTACTGTGAGGTTTTTTGTTATAGCAGCTCAAGCTATGTCTTGACTGATGTATCCAGATACCTTGAAACAATGATAAAGCAAGAAGCACTTATTGTGATGAATATGCTGTGATTCATTTACTTATACTTATTGAGTTCACTGAATCTCACTGACTGTAACATAATTGTGCATTAGTTCAGTTAAATGCTTGAGAATTGTTCTAAAATATTCTTGTTTTTATATTAATTTCTTGTACTCAGGTCAAAACAATCAATTTAGCTTTGGCTTTAAGAGCTCTTCTGTGGGCTAATGCCATTTCAGTTATAAATAAATTTGAGTAACTGATATTGCTGGGAATCATATTAGGAATAAGAAATATAGAAGATCTAAAACATGGTTTCTACTACCAAAAAGCTTGCAATCTGGTTGAAGAGACTGGACATAAAGTTTTGTTTTTTTTAATTGAGATTCATAATAGTTTACATCATTGTGAAATTTCAGTTGTACATTATTTCTTGTCTGTCATCATATAAGTGCTCCCATTCACCCCCTGTGCCACCCCTCAACCCCATTCCCCTGGTAACCACTGAACTGTTTTATTTGTCCATATGTTTATTTATATTCCACATATGAGTGAAATCATATGGTGTTTGTCTTTCTCATTCTGGCTTATTTCTCTTAGCATAATACCCTCCAGGTCCATCCATGTTGTTGCAAATGGGATGATTTTGTCTTTTTTTATGGCGAAGTAGTATCCCATTGTATATATATATATACACCACATTTTCTTTATCCAAGCATCAGTCGATGGGACCTTGGAGTGTTTCCATGTCTTGGCTATTATGAATAGTGCTGAAATGAACATAGGGGTGCATATGTTACTTTGGATTGTTGATTTCAAGTTGTTTGGGTAGATACCCAGTAGTGGGATAGTTGGGTCTTATGATAGCTGTACCTGTACTTTTTTGAAGAATCTCCATACTGTTTTCCATAGTGGCTGCACCAGTCTGCATTCCCACCAGCAGTGTATGAGCCTTCCCTGTTCTCCACATCCTCTCCAACGTTTGTTGTTTTTCGTCTTGGTAATTATCATCATTCTGACTAGTGTGAGGTGATATCTCATTGTGATTTTGATTTGCATTTCCCTAATGATTAGTGATGTTGAGCATCTTTTCATATGTCTGTGGCCATCTGTATGTCTTCCTTGGAAAAATGTCTGTTCATATCCTTTTCCCATTTTTCAATCAGGTTGCTTGTTTGTTTGTTTGTTTGTTTGAGTTGTGTGAGTTCTTTAAATACTTTGGAGATCAACCTCTTGTCTGATAAACGATTAGCAAATATTTTTTCCCAGTTGGTGGGTTGTCTTTCCATTTTATTGAGGGACATAAAGTTTTAAAATCCCTCCCTCCCCCAAATTAGTATCTGCTATGGGCCTAAAGTTTGTGAGAGGCCCAAGTGTTGAATGGATTTGGTAGAGTAAGTCCTTAGAACCACAATGTAGGATGACCTTTGGCATGGTGTCCTTTTAGAGTGGGTAAAGAAGGATGAGATTCAAGCAAAGCGGCAGAATAAGGTGACTTCAAACATCTTTCATTTCCTCTGGATGAGATGCGACAAAAATTTGTCTTCAATACATAGGGGAGTTCACAGGATGGAAAGAACTTTTCAGTGAAAATAACAGTGAAATAACAATGAAACTGAAAATGAGTGAAGAGCAATGACTGCTAAAAAATTAGCCAGGTGGGGCAAGGATATTACATAAATCTGAATATATATGAGCTTTGTTTACCGTTTTTATTAAAGTATGAATGTGCCTCTCCTCAGTGTTTGCTGAAAAGGAAAAAGAAGATTCCTAAATTATGCAACAGTTAACCACAAATCTTTACTTTACTCATCAAAGATTGCGACTTCTGTGTGACAAAAGACACTATGAAGGAGGTAAAATGTATGTCACAAACTGAGAGTAAACATTTGCAATGAACAGAGAAAACAAAGGATTAGTGCCTAGAATATATAAAGAACAAACACAAATCAGAAAGAAAACAGCAATCAACCTGACAGAAAAATGTGCAAAGTATACGAACAGACAATTTGTAGAGGAGAAACCTGCTAATAAAACTGACAATATGCTCAACTTCACTAGTAATCAAAGAAATTCAGATTGAATAAGAGTCACATACCATTTCATATCCATCTGATTGGAAACTTAGTAAGACAAACAGTAGTGAGTATTTGTAAGACTGTGGGTAAATGGAATTAAATTGCAATGGGAGAGTAAATTGGTACAAGTGCTTTGGGAAGCAATTTGCAATATCTGATAAAGTTTAAGATGCTTGTGCTTTGTGATCTAGCATTCTCACTTCTGATCCTCTTAGAAAACCTCTTACATATGTCTACAATGAGTTATGTTCAAGAATGTTCATTACAGATAAATAATAATGAAACAATAGAAACAAACTAAATTTTCCTTATTAGTGGAATGGAAAAATAAACTAGAGTTAATTTTTCCAGTGCAATACTACAAAAGAGTGAACTAGATTTACACATATCTGTAAGAAGAAACCTTAAAATATAGGGTTAAGGAAGTGTTACTATTTATGTAAAATTTTAAGTACACACTTAGACTATATCTATCTATTATCTATCTGTCTGTCTGTCTCTCTCTCTATCTCCCTCCCTCCCTATCTTTCTATCTCTTTATCTCCTCTGCCTAACTATATTTTTGAATTGTGTTTGAACTTGAATCTATTAAAAGCACCTGCTTTATAAAACACTTTAAAAATATTTCTGTCTCCCAGGTAAATCTAAACCCAAGGAGTCTGAAGCTTTCTGAAGAGCAAGAGAAACTACTCTTATATATTTGGTGCTGGGCTAATAAGTGCAAGGTATATGAGGACATTTATAGCTTAGATGGCCAAATTTTAATTCTTATTACAAATCTGTTGTTTGGCTGAGAAAATTTCCTAAAACAGTATTTGGAATTATCACATACCTCAGGGCTAAGTCATATTCTTTGATAAGTAACCCAAAACTTTGTAGCTAAGTGTTGATTAACTTGGAGACCTTCTTTTTCCTCAGTAAACACTGAAGAAAGTCATTTACTTTGATGAAAACAATAAGAAAAACTTATATGGATTAAGGTTTAACTAATATTGTTACCTCGCTTAGCCAGTTTCATAGCTTTTTGCACATTTTGCTCCAGAGGTTGGTGGAATATTAATATTTTCTAATCATTTCCTTCTCTTCCTGAGGCAAATAATGGCCAGAATAATGCTTTCACTTCTCAAAGTACTTATTTGAACAATATTTGTTCAAACCAAGATTTCTCTCAAATACCACTGTAATGTAGGTTTTCTCTTAATTTTACTGAATGCTGAATTAAAGTTTTTAGATTTATTATTAGTATTTCCACTGTAGTAAAACAATAAAAACAGGCATGAGACTGTCACATGCTGACCTCAGCAGAGTGACCAGCTCTGGGCAACAGAGTGAAGAGAAATGTTTGGGGGCTGTCTTTAGCTCTCTAAATACACCAATTTATCTCTTAAAAAAAGGCCAGCCATCCTAAGCAATTATAGCAAACTATTAATATCTGCTTAATCTCTGTGGAGGCTACATATGTACTGAATTATTTTCTGTTCAAAATGTTTTATAATTAGACATTTAAAAAGGAAGGAGAGAAGGAAGAGAAATTGCTCTCAGACAGGGTAATCCTGGAATGTTCTGACCACCTCAGATTAAACACATATTAAATGCAAAATCTCCAGGGGATTTATCTTTTCAGCTTTTATAGATAAACTGACGGAAGTTTCTACCCCTGTAAGGTTCCCTGTCAATGGATAGATTATCTGCTTGCTCACTGCCTCAGCACCATGCTCTTGCATTCTGCAGTCACCCGGATCAATACATCTCTAGCTCCCAGTTTTGCTCCTGACTAAGCTCTTGCCTCAGATCCTTCCTCTGTTCAGGCCTGCAGCCAGCTTTGCAATCCCTCGCTCATGACCTGTAGTTGTCTTGACACTGACACTATCTTAGGCTTTCCGTTCTCTGGGCTGGATCAATCTCCTTAATCACTAGCTTGTGTTTCCTGGGATGATGTCTTCTGGTTCTCAGTATGTGTCTTATATACACAATCTTAGGCAGTTCTGGTAAAGGACTTTCCTAGACTTTACAGGAGCAGTGCCACTCACAGCTCTTTCTGCTGCTTCTGTCTCAAATTTACTTAATCCTTGGAAGCAGCTGTTTGGTGAGCACGGGAGGTTAATGACCGCAGTTCAGAAAAGAGGCCAGGATTAGAAAGAAAGACTTGGGAATTACAAAAATATAGTCAATGGAAAAAGAAATGGGAATGAGTAAAATTATTCCAAAAGAAAAGCTAAAAATAAAAAAAGAAGAAAACAAGGACTGGACTTTGGGAAAACCCAAAATGTATGGCCCAAGGAAGTGGAAGAAGATTCAGCAAAGAAAGCAAAGTCAGTTGAGTAGGAAGAAAACCTGAAGGAAATGCTGCTCTGGAAGCTTCCAAGAAGTAGAAAGTTCCAAGAAACAGAGAGTGGCAAAACTGTTTACTGTTTTAGGATAGTTAATGAAAATAATGCCAGTGGAGCTGAAAATTAAGATGTCTTTGGATATTTCAGAGGGAGAAGAACAGAGCAGGGTAGTAGAAGCCAGACTGAGAAGAGTAACTATGAAGTGAGGAAGCGGAAGTAGGTAGAGACCACACCAAAGATTCTCCCCTGTACATCAAAATCCTTGGAATGGAGTGGTGAAGTTGTTAAAAACTGGAGATTTCTGGGTCTCACTCTCAGAAGTTCTAATTTACTTTTAACAAGGGCCAGAAATTTGCATTTTTTAAAAGCATTCCAGTTTTAATAAAAAAAATTGGCAATGAAAAAGAGGAAAGATATGGGGGAGAAGCCTATCTACTGGGGGGTGTGGCAAACACATTGTAATTTTAAACCTTCTTTGCCAGAAAGCCTCTCCCTGGGGCAATAATGTGTTGACCAGCTAGTGCAAAGAGAAGTCTGCTTAACAATTGTGCTTTTCATTGAGAATGATTTAATTGCCTTTTGGTATAAATTAGTTTAGGCACCATGACCTAATATGTCCTAGGCCTGATGACCCTTAGGTAAACTGAATGTTGATATTTTAGCCTTCAACAAATATTTATTCTTTGATTCTAGTTCCATGGAGCCTAGAAGCCAAGTACTTGAGAATTAAAAAAAATTCTGAATTCTTCCCTATCATTTTATCAGCATCCTCTCTTGTTTGCCAAGAACAAAGATTACTAGTGATAACCTTCTAGGCAATTGTTGCAAAAAAGCCTCTTACTGTTTCCAGTCTCTGCAAAAAGCCTTTCACTATTTTCAAGTGCTCGAGATCTCACTGTATTTAAACTCTTGCCATCTCAATTCTATCCCTCTTATTCTACTTAACTTACACTGTTTAAGGTCACTCAATGATGCCAAAATCCACACTTAATTCTCTTCTTGGTTTTTAATTTTTAACTACTCTAAAGCCTTAGAGATTGTTAATGCCAATTTCCCAAAATTATTTCCTAAAATTGTTCTTCAGATGTTTCCTATTCTCCATCCTGCAGCCTAATTGTGGATGACCACAAAGCACCTGTTTTTCAAGAGTTACATAGTACTGTCATCTACTCTTACAAATGTACACGTAAATTCTAAGAAGATTATTTAGAAATTTCTGATTTCCAGCCTCTCTTTCATTTACTATGTTGTATTTCTCACTGCCTATTAGACTTGGTTGGTCTGACCATAACAGTATCTCAACTGTAATGGCAAAAGTTGAAATAGACATTCATCTCTTTTTATTTCTTTTTCAGATTTTTGTTGTTAGTATGTAGAAATGCAACTGATTTATGTATGTTGATTTTGTATCTTGCAACTTTACTAAATTTGTTTATTAGTTCTAACAGTTATTTTTGGTGAAATCTTTAGAACTTTCTATATATAAGATCATGTCACCTGCAAACGGAGACAATTTTACTTCTTTTCTGAGTTGGATTCCTTTTCTTTCTTTTTCTTGCCTTATTGCTGTGGCTAGGACTTCCAGTACTATGTTGAATAGGAGTAGTGAGAGTGGGCATCCTTGTCTTGTCCCTGATCTTCGAGGACAAGCTTTTAACATTTCATTATTGAGTATTATGCTAACTGTGGGCTTGTTATATATGGCCTTTATTATGTTGAGGTAGGTTCCTTCTACATGTACTTTGCTGAGAGCTTTTTATCATGAAAGATGTTGAATTTTGTCAAAGATTTTTTGTATCTTTTGAGATGATATGATTTGAGAATTCTTTCATTCTATTAATGTGGTGTATTGCATTTATTGATTTGTGTATGTTGAACCCTCTTTGCATTCCAGACATAAATACCATTTTATCATGGTGTATTATCATTTTAATGTACTGTTGAATTTGGGTTTCTATATTTTGTTGAGAACTTTTATATCTATACTCATTAGGTATTTTGGACTGTAGTTTTCTTTTCTTGTAGTATCTTTATCTGGCTTTGGTATCAGGGTAATGCTGGCTTCATAAAATGAGTTTGGGAGTGTTCTTGCTGTTCAATTTTTGGAAGAGTTTGAGAAGAATTGGTATAAATCCTTCTTTAAATGTTTTGTAGAATTCACCAGTGAAGCCATCTGGCCCTGGGTTTTTCTTTGTTGGGAGGTTTTTGATTACTTATTTAATCTCCTTACTTGTTATTGGTCTGTTCAAATTTTCTGTTTCTTCATAATTCAGTCTTGGTAGGTTGTATATTTCTAGGAATTTATCCATTTCTTCTATGTTGTCCAATTTGTTGGCATATAATTGTTCATAGCAGTATCTTGTGATCCTTTGTATTCCTGTGATATCAGTTGTAATGGCTCTTCCCTCATTTCTGATTTTATTTATTTGAATTTTGTTTCTTTTCTTAGTTAGCCTAGCTAAAGTATTGTCAATTTTGTTTATCTTTTCAAAAAGCCATCTTAGTTTCATTGACCTTTTCTATTGTTTTGTTGGTCTCTACTTCATTTATTTCTTCTCTCATCTTTGTTATCTTCTTCCTTCTCCTAACTTTGGGTTTAACTTGTTCTTCTTTTTCTAGTTCCTGAAGAAGAAAAAAAATCCCATTTACAAAGTTATTAAAAACAATAAAATGCTTAAGATAAATTTAACTAATGAAGTGAAAGATCTGTACACTGAAAACTATATGATTTTAATGAAAAAATTGAAGGAGACACAAATAAATGAAACTGTATCCCTAGTTCATGGATCATAAGAATTAATATTGTTAAAATGTCCATACTATCCACTGCCATCTATAGATTCAATGCAATCCCCATCAAAGCTCCAATGACATTTTTCACAGAAATAGAAAAGACAGTTCTGAAGCATATATGGAACCACAAAAGACCCTGCATAGCCAAAGCACTCCTGAGAAAGAAGAACAAAGCTGGAGGCATCACACTTCCTGATTTCAAACGATATTACAAAGCTTTAGTAATAGAAACAATATGGTACTGGCATAAAAACAGACACATAGACTAATGGGACAGAATTGAAAGCCCGGAAATAAACTCTTGCATATATGGTCAACTAATATTTGATAAAGGAGCAAAGAATACTCAATGGGGAAAGGATAGTCTCTTCAATAAATAGTATTAGGAAAACTGGATAATCACATGCAAAAGAATAATATTGGACCCCTATCTTACGTCATTCACAAAAATTAATTTAAAATTTTATTTTATTTTATTTTTTTTCTTTTTCTCCCCAAAGCACCCCTGTACATAGTTGTATATTCTTCGTTGTGGGTCCTTCTAGTTGTGGCATGTGGGACGCTGCCTCAGCGTGGTCTGATGAGCAGTACCATGTCCGCGCCCAGGATTCGAACCAACGAAACACTGGGCTGCCTGCAGCGAAGCGCGCGAACTTAACCACTCGGCCACAGGGCCAGCCCCAACACAAAAATTAATTTAAATCTATTAAAGACTTAAATACAAGACCTGAAACTGAAAAACTTATAGAAGAAAACAAAAAAAAGTCTTCATCAGTCTTGGAAACAATTTTTTGGATACGACACCAAAAGCACAAGCTAAAAACCAAAAATCAACAAATGGACTGTATCAAACTAAAAACTTCTGCTCAGCAAAAGAAACAATCAACAAAATGAAAAGGTAACTTATGGAATGGGAGAAAATATTTGCAAACAATCTCTCTGATGAGTTAATATCCAAAAAATAAAGGGAACTCATACAAGTCAATAGCAAAAAACCCCAAATAATCTGATTAAAAAATGGGCAGACGAAGTGAATAGACATTTTTCCAAAGAAGACATACCAATAGTCAACAAGTAAAGGAAAAGATGAGCAATACCACTAATCATCAGGGAAATGCCAATCAAAACCACAATGAGATATCATCTTATACCTGTTAGAATGGCTATTATCAGAAAAAACAAGAGATAATAAATGCTGGTGAGGATGTGGAAAAAAAGGAAACCCTTGTACACTGATGGTGGGAGTGTCAATTGGCACATCCACTATGGAAAATTGTTGGAAGTTCCTCAAAAAATTAAAAATAGAACTACCATATGATCCAGCAATTCCACTTCTGGATATTTATCCAAAAGAAATGAAATCACTACTCCAAAGAGATATCTGTACTTCCATGTTCTTTACAGCATTATATACAATAGCCAAGGTGATGGAAACAACCTCAGTGTCCATCAATGGATGAATGGATAGTCATCATGGAGATCTAATGAACAGCATAATGGCTAGAGTTAACAACACTGTATTATAAACTTGAAAGTTGTTAAGAAAGTAGATCTTTCTCACAATAAGAACAACAAAAAAAAGATAATTATGTGAGGTGATAGAGGTGGTGTTAACTAATCCTATATGGCAGTCATTTCACAAATATGTGTTTCAAATCATCATGCTGTACATCTTAAACTTTATGTCAATTATACCTCATTAAAGCTGGAGGAAAAAAATCCACTTCTCAAATCACTTTTTTTCCCCTGGAGTCTTTATTTCTTTTAGCAATTCTACGATTCTTTCAGGAGAAAGTTACTCCATTGGTTTTATGTGCAATTAGTTGCTTACATCTATCATTTATCCCTTTTTGAGGTATTTTGGAATCAGTCTCCTAATTTCTGGTCACATTGCCATCAGATTTAATTTGGATCTTTTTTATGATCTACAAGGACTACAAAAGCATTTTTTAAATGTTAAGTTTATCTAGGTATAATTTACATATAATAAAATTCACTCCTTTTAAGTGTAAGTGTTAATGAATTTTGACAAATGTATCTGGTTGTGTTATCACCACTACGATCAAGATATAGAACATTTGCGTCATCCCAAAATGTGGCAATCAATGTATGCAGTCAATTCCATCCCCCGACTCCTGGCCCCTGGCAACTACTGATGTTTTCTGTCCTTATGATTTTGCCTTTTCTACAATGTCACATAAATGGAGTCATTCAGTATGCAAACTTTTGTATGAGGCTACTTGCACTTAGCAGAATGCTTTTGAGATTCATTCATGTTGCATGTATCAGCATAGGTTATTGCTTTTTATTGCTGATAAAAATGCATCACATTGTTGTACTACAATTTTTTTATCCATTGACCAGTTGATAGATATTTGAGTTTTTCCATTTTTTGGCTATAATGAAAAAGCCTGCTGCAAACATTTGCAAGCAAATATTTGTTTGGATATATGTTGTCATTGCAATAGCACTTTAGTCATCTATCTGCATAGTTTCTCAAGTTCATGGTGCCAACAGAAATAAATTAATAGCTGTGACAGTGTATTTCACTCACACCAAAACTTTTAGTGGTTTTTCATTACGTTAGATTTATAAAACAAACATCATTTATTAAATAACTTTGTTTATTAGATACAGTTATTAGATAAATGTTAAGCCACTTGTCTTTACATTAAAGGCTTCCAAGATTGATCTCAATATACTTTTTCAGGTATATTACTCACCCATTACTCACTTTATGCTTAACTATGCTCTTGGATTATTTGCTATTCCCAGACTTAAACTTTCATACTTCTTTCTTCTGCTTATATCATTAATTTAAATAGAATTTAGCTAAGTAAACACTCATTGATTACCTACTGTGTATAAGTTATAATGCTTTGTAGATAGAAGTGTCTCTTGCTGATCAAATCTTTTGGTTCCTGAGTTTCTGAGCAAATAGTGAGAATTCAGCTAGAGAAGGACACTGGCCTTATCTTAAAAATTTACTTGAGTCTTTTTGAGCTCAGAGAGTGACAGGAGAGTCTCTAGCTGAAGACAAGTCTCTTGTGTATAATGGGTACTTAATAAATATGTGTTTAAATAAATTTAATTGATATCAATGGTATAAGCATTGGAGTAGATATCAGGTGAGTATGGTGAGCTTATTTTTAGACACACTGAGATAGAGGCATCATGAAAATGTGGGATGGGAGTTAAAGAGAGATCACATTTAAAGACATAGCTTGAAGCACCAGTTACATAGATGTGGTAGTTGATGCCAAGAGAGCAAGTAAGAATCCCTTAGGGAGAAAGTGAAGAATGAGGAGAGACAGAGTTGGGGAAGCTTTGGGGAATGCAGGCATTTCATACCTGCTTGCTAGAGTAAGACTGAGATAATTAAAGAATGATTGGAACAAAAGCAGTAGGAGGGACGAGAATATGCAGCGAATAGGCAAGGTGGTAGAGAGGGAGGGGATGCTGAAAGACTTGAACATTTATTGAATGACTATTATATGTCTGATAGAGATTAATTGGCAACTTACATAATTTGCCTCATTTAATATTAATAATATTTCCTATGAAATGGGTAATATTCTTTTGCTTTTATAGGTAATAAAGCTTATGCTTAGACAATTTAATAAATTTTCATATGGTAATATGGCTGGAAAGGGGTGTAACTGGGTTAAGTATTAAGCACAATGAGGGCGTATTGTTTCATGTCTGTGTTGCTTACCATTGACCCCCAGGGCCTAGTTTAGTCCCTGGCAATACTGTGCATTCTATAAACACTTATTGATTTTATTAAATCAAATTTAGATTCGTTTGACTTCAAAGCTCATGGTCTTTGCACAATACCTCATTGAATAATCACAGAAACCAAGGAAGGTGAAAACTTGAATACGAAAGCATACGCTAAATCATTTAGAGGTGTTGAGTCATCACAAGGATTTAGAAGTGTACACTGAATTTTTCAGCATGGAAAGTAGTCATTGGTAACTTTTAAAGGGGCATTTTCCATAGAGTAGACTTAGAAGTCAGAAGGTAATAGGTTGGAAAATACCTTGTCCCAGCAAATGCTGGGATTGCACATTGGTCCCTACACATAGCAGCAACACTCCAACGCTCTGAGATAAGTGCATCTGATCAGCGCATTTCTATTGCCTGATCTTGGGTGGGAGTCAGATACCAGCCTACTGTGCTCCTCCTAACTTCAGGGCTTATGTTGCTAAGCTTCAAAAGTAGCTCACTGATGCTCTTCACAAGGCTTGCGAGCTTCCCCATCCCCAAGGAGGATGTGACTCCAAGCACAGTCTTGGAAAGAAATCTACTCAGAAAAGCCTTCCCCTGTCTCCATTTTCACTTAAAAAAATATTTTCTATGTGGGTGAGGGATTCAGGTATTGTTTCTAATGAATTATTTAAAAAATTCTATGAATGGTTTAGCACCTCCTTTAAAACATAACATCTATCGTATTGGTGCCTCCATTGAAACTTACAATTTAACTGTTACATCAGCAAATATTTTTAATACAGTGTAATGTATGTTATATAAGAGGTACGAAAAGGCATGGAGCAAAGGACAGAGTGATCAAATCTCACCTAGGGTGGGGATGTGGTCAGGCAGGACTTCACAGGCAAAGTGGTGTTTGACTTAAGTTTTGAAAGATGGCAGCATGTGGGAAGCCTAGAGCTTTGACAGTGGATGGCACATAATGTTCTTCCCATAGCTATAAGAGGCCCTTAGTGGCCTCTTTCCAAAATCCTTTAGTATAGGTGGTAAGCTACAAGTGCGTAGCATTGCATTTTTTTATTAGTTGAAGTAATTTTTTTCTTTCAGTTTATCTAAGAAGTAGTTCTGCTGCTCCTGGCTTGATTCAAGGTTTGACCACGTGCCGTTGGTAGGAAATAAAAAGACAGAAGAATTGACTTGACAAAACACAGAGGAAGCATAATTAGGTAAAAAACCCAAAAAATCTCATGGAAGAAATTTTTTAGGAACGAGTTATGGGAAGGATTACTATTAAAGAAATAGGATGACCATCAGGAATGTCATTTTGCCTGCTGAATTGCTTTATATAGGCAAGTTGAGTCATAGACATAATTTAAGGTGTTAAAATAAATTCTCACAGATTGAACTAAACCAGATAACATTAATATAAATGTGGTAATAGAGTAATATTTTAAGTTGAATTTCAGACTATGTAGATGGAATGAAAGAATGTTGAGGATGCTCATCATTAGGCGGTCACAGAGGACTCTGTTTTGAGGTGAACGGGGGTGGTGGAGAGAGTCTGAGCCTTGGAGTGCAGACCTGGGTTCAAAGTCCAATCATGCTGATTTCGGTGTTTTGACTTCGGGAAGACCACTTCCTCTAAGCCTCAGTTTTCTCATGTCTAAAATAGAAATGATGATATCTTTGTTACGTTTAGTTATGTCAGTTAAATGAATTCATGTACCTAGGGTAACTTACATAGTGCCTGGACCAAAGCAGTTGCTCAATAAATCTTGGTTAATGTCTCCTTACTCTTGTTTTCTTTTCCACCTCCCCTTCATCTCCTCATGTCTTCCTTTCCACCTTTGAAAGATGGGAAAAAGGAGTTATAGCATATTCAAGGAAAGTCTCAGTAATTATGGAAGATTTAAGAATTAAGGGTCAGCACTCAAAAAAAAAAGTAACAGTAGACTTCACGTTGAAGATTTTACTATGATCACTCTTATTTTACATATATAGAAACTAAAGTTTGGCGAGATTAAGTAGTTTGCCAGGTTTAATCCCTAATAAGTGTCAGATCCAGGACTTTAACTTGCAATCTTTTTGACTCTAAAGAGCAAGCCCCTAATCACAATGCGCTCTATTGACTAATAGTGAGCTTAGCGTGAATTCACCTAAATTCCTCAATCCTCATTTCACCTGCTGCCCCTAAGCCAGAGCTCCTTCAGCCTGTACTTGAAGAGCAGGGCTCTTTTCTTTCCTTTTTCTTGTTGTTGTACTGACCTTACATGTGTCCTTATTAAATTCCATCTTGTCAGGTTTGGCCCATCTCTCTAGCTTGTCAAGATCTTTTTGGCTCACGATCCTGGCATACTGTCATCCAACATATTCCTTATCCTTCCAAACTTTGTATCATCTGCAAATGTAATACACATATATTTTCCGTCTTCATTCAAGTCATTGATAAAATCGTTGAACAAGGCAGGGCTGAAGGCAAAGCCCACAGACTGTGACATCCTTTCATTAATCAGTATCCTCAATAAATGGCTTTCCAATTCATTTCAAATCTATTCAATTGTATTAGCATTCAATCTCTCTTTCTCTATCTCTTTCACAAGGGTATTAAAAAAGTCCTTGTCAAGCCTTTTAGTCTTGATGAAGTCTAGATACCTGATTTCTGCATTTCCCTAATGTACAAGTTAAGTAACCCTGTCAAAAATGGGACTCCAGTTTTCAACCTAACTATATGTGTTACATGTTGTTTGCTAAAATATTTATTTTCAAAAGAGGATAAAGTCCCATTCAATATTTTTATTTACAGCTACCTAGTTAAAATGAAACTTAAATCCACAGATAATAGAGTTCCTGATTGTAGCTGTCTTTGTACGAAGGTTCTCAATTATTCCTCTTCTAAATACCGTAGAATCACAGCTCATCCTCTTAGGCATGAAATTAAATACAAAACAATATATATTCTGTTAATCTTTACAATTTGCATATTTTCAAGAGGGTATGTTTAAAACTTCTAATTTTCCCTAGATGAAGAATTTGAAGATCAATTCTAGTAAGTTGAAAAAGGTCATAAAATTCTACACTAAAAGTAACTGACTTAGAGGCTGGCCCCATGGCCCAGTGGTTAAGCTCGTGCGCTCTGCTTCAGTGGCCCATGGTTTCAGTGGTTCAAGTCCTGGGAGCAGACATGGCACCTCTCATCAGGCCATGCTGAGGTGGCGTCCCACATAGCACAGCCGGAGGCACTCACAACTAGAGTATACAACTATGTACTGGGGGGCTTTGGGAGGAAGAAGAGGGAAAAAACAAAAGAAGATTGGCAACAGATGTTAACTCAGTTGCCAGTCTTTGGAAGAAAACCAAAAACAGTAACTGCCTTAGAATTTATTTAGATCAAGGACATTTAAAATCTAGTCCATGTGATTTTTTTCATTAGAATAGAAATATTAGAGAGTGACGTCACCAAGATGGCAAAGTAAGAGACTCTCCCACAAAGATCACCGATTAGGCAGCTATCCATGGACGAAAACAGCTCTGGGAGAGCTCAGCAGTCCACTTACAAAACTTCAGCAGCATAGTGGAACAAAAATACGTGAGAATAACCTCACAAAAAGGACAAGGAAAAACAGCTTCATTTTTACCACATTTTCTTTATCCATTTATCCCTTGATGAACTCTTAGGTTGTTTCCATGTCTTGGCTATGGTAAGTAATACTGCAATAAACATGGAGGTGCAGATATCTGGCTAATTTTTAATTAAGGAGTAAATGCATGAAGAATCTCTGGTTCATTACATTAGGTAGAACCATATGAATTTCCATTTTTTAAAGTCAAACAATTGAATGTTGGCAATTTCATGTGGTTTAACCTAATAATTATTTGAAATTTGAAAAAGAAAATTTATTGAAGCAATTTTTCCATAACTGGTTAATAGCAGGAATAAACTAGTTTGTGTATGATTTCTGATGTAACAGAGTCGTCATTACCCTCTTGCAGTTTATTCTTCTAATTGGCACTGAATACATTTCCCATATTATGAAGAGGAATGAATGCTCATATGATGCCAGAGAAGAAAATATACAGCATTTGGATGCCAAAACAGAATCCTTATATTGGTGAAACAAACAATAAATGCACTGCTTGCCAAAGTGAATAACCACTGTTGTAAAAAAGTTAAACCAGAGCAGTGTTTAGCTTTCGAGGACAATGAGCAGACGGCCTGGTCTCATAATTGGAATGATGCTGGGTCACTTATTTGAGTTAGTTACTGTGATTCATAGGTCTTACATCACATGTTGGGAAACAAGATTAGTTACAGGAATGTTTGGATGGCTTTGATTGTCAACTTCTTTTAACTGCACTTAAAAGATTTAAAAACCTGAAATACAAGAAGTGAGATGGAAATATTGGATGAATTATAACTTGTTCATTTATAGAGTTGGGTATTGATCCCAACAGCAATTTTGTAGGCTATATAGAATGAGACAAGCCACATGGTTGTAAACTTTAGCATAAATTTATATTATAAAATTCTGCACCTTCTCCAAAGTAGCACTCTGCCCTTGGAATGTATTCCTGTACTTCCTTTATCTTAACCTATTAAGTGGACCCTTTGTGTGAGTTAAATACATCCTGAAATCTCATATCTTTTCCAAGTCTTTCAGTATGAATCATATTATAGAACTGCATACTCATGAGGCTTTTCCCCATCTTTCTTCAGTATTGAATTGCATTGGATGTATGTCCTGCTTTTTATGTGTGCCTTACTTAGAAGTTCTTATTCCATTGATCTTAATAGGCATTTGTCAATATATGCATAACTCTATATGTGTAACTATAGCAGTACACATAGACCAAATGAGATTCTGCATGTGAAATACTTTTTGAATTATAAAATAGCATGTAAATACAAATAATTATTATTAGCCTGTTTCTATTGAATTATAAAATCCCACAGGGTAGTGGCTAGGCTACGTTTATGAAATTCTTTGTTATATCATGATACAAGGCCAATCATGGTGTTGATGTGTGTTAGAAAGGGTGTGTTGATGGTATTCAGAAAGGGGGAAGAATCACAACCAGCAAAGCTTTTATGTGTTCTTGATTCAGTTTGAGATCTAAAGAAAAAGCTTATCAGTTATTGTACAATTCTAAAAATTGTTAAATACTGTTGTGTTAAAAGCTTTATGTTCAATAAGCAAGGATGTCAGCATCATGGCAGAGTGAACTTACCTGAGATTCTCTCCCCTCCAACATACAATGAAAGGGGGCATCCATACTCCAACAGAGGACATCCTAACACAACACAAAAACATTGGAGAGACATGCAGCCATATGATGCAGGGCAGAGAGGCTGGAGAGCCCCTCCAAGGAGCTGGAATGGGGTAAGAAAGAACTTTACTCCCTTCCCTAAAGACTGCAATCTGCGATGGTAGGAGGCTCCATGATGGAAGGAGCAGGGGAGGGGATGTTTGCTTGTGGGAACATCAAGGACACCTGAGGGCCCATGCAGCCTAGAGGGAAGACCCCTACCAGGGTGAGAGCTTTCTCAGGGGGTGATCTCATCAAACCAACACCCCAGGAGAGCAGACAGTGAGAGCAGAGTGAGAAAGCCCAGAGAGCACGCAGGAGAAAGCGCACCTCCCCCATCTGCCCTGCACCTGCTTGGCTGCATGGGATCTCAGCTGAAGACAGAGGGCTCAGAATACATGACTGTTGACCCCTACCCCAGTGGCTATGGGCGGTAACTGAAAGCAAATAATATCAGGATATGTAAGATCCGATCAACCTCCTCTAGCAAAATCAAACACTATATCAAATCTCCAGACCAGAGAGAAAATGACAAGGGCCCAGAATTCAGTCCTGAGGACACAGCAATACGTAATCTAAATGAAAATGAATTCAAAATAGCTATCATCAAAAAACTCAATGGGGTAAAAGAGAATGTAGAGAAACAATTCAATGAGTTCAGGGGCTACTTCACAAAGGAGATTGAAAGTGTAAAGAAGAATCAATCAGAAACATTAGAGATGAAAGGGACAATGGAAGAGATAAAACAAAATATGAATTCCCTGAACACTTGAGTGGACATCAGAGAAGAACATATCAGCATAATTGAAGATAGACATGTTGAAATGCTCTAGACAGAGGAGGAGAGAGAACTAAAACTAAAAATAAATGAAGAAAGTCTCCAAGAAATATCCTAATCAATTAAGAAATGCAACATGAGAATTATAGGTATTCATGAAGGAGAAGAGAAGCAGAATGGAGCAGAAAGTGTGTTCAATGAAATAATAGCAGAGAACTTCCCAAACCTAGGGAAAAAGGGAAATCCATGTGGAAGAAGCTTCCATATCTCCTAGATATGTCAATGTAAAAAGACCTACTGCAAGGCATATAGTAGTAAAACTGGCAAAAATCAATGAAAAAGAAAGAATACCAAGGGCAGCAAGGCAGAAGAAAATAACCTAAGAAGGAACCCCTATCGGGCTTTCAGTGGATTTCTCTGCAGAAACCTTACAAGCTAGGAGAGAATGGAATGACATATTCAAATCTTTAAAACACAAAAGTTTTCAGCCAAGAATACTCTATCCAGCAAAAATATCCTTCAGATATGAGGGAGAAGTTAAAACTTTCCCAGACAAATAAAAGCTAAGGGAGTTTGTAGCCATGAGATCCTCCCTACAGGAAATCCTCAAGAAGGCCCTCATACTTGGAAAAAAAAAAAAAAAAAAAGAGCGAGAAAGGGGTCACAAAACACAGAGTAAGGAGATAAATAGGTAGACAGAATCAGAATAGGATAGCAAATACTCAAGTATAGTATTAAGATAAAAGGAAGGAAAACACCAAAACCAAAGATAATCCTGTCATTTTAACCACAAACTCACAACACAAGATGGAATAGGATGTGAGAAAAACAACTTAGGAGGGGAGGAGGAAAGGAACTGAATCGGTTTAGTCTAAGGAAATAACAGGCCATCAGAAAATGGACTATCTTATACATGAGATTCTGAATATAAACCTCATGGTAACCACTAAAAAAAAAAGCAGAACAGAGACACAAATAATAAATAATAAATAAGGAGAAAACAAAGAAACACACCATAATTCATTGGGTAGACCAAAACACACAGAATGAGAAACAAAGGAAATGCAGGAGAACTGGAAAATGAGTGATAAAATGACAGTATTAAGCCCTCATACATCAATAATCACCCTAAACATAAATGGATTGAATTCCCCAATAAAAAGACACAGAATGGCAGGATGGATTAAAGAACAAGGCCCAACAATACGCTGCCTCCAGAAAACATGTCTCAACTCCAACAACAAACACAGGCTCAGAGTGAAGGGCTGGAAGACAATACTCCAAGCTAATGGCAAAAAAAAGAAAGCAGGTGTTGCAATACTTATATCAGATAAAGTAGACTTCAAGATAAGACAGGTAAAGTGAGACAAAGAGGGGCAGTATATAATGATCAAAGGGACACTCCATCAAGAAGAAGTAACACTTACAAATATCTATGCATCCAACACAGGAGCACCAAAGTTCGTAAAGAAACTATTAACAAACCTGAAAGAAGATAATAGTAACACAATAATAGCAGGGGACCTCAACACTCTACTCACATCAATGGACAGCTCATCCAGACAGAATTTAACAAGGAAATAGTGGAATTAAATGAAAAGCTAAACCATTTGGACTTTAAATAGACATATATAAAACACTCCATCCAAAAATAGCAGAATACACATTCTCCTCAAGTGCACATGGGACATTCTCAAGGATAGACCATATGTTGGGAAACAAGGAAAGCTTCAATAAATTTAAGAAAATTGAGATAATAACAAGTGTCTTTTCCAATTATAATGCTATAAAGCTAGAAATTAATAACAAGAAAGAAGATGAGAAAGGCACAAAGATGTGGAGACTAAACAACATGCTATTGAACAAGCAATGGATCATTGAAGAAATTAAAGGAGAAATCAAAAAATATCTGGAGACAAATGAAAATGATAACATACCATACCAACTCATATGGGATGCAGCAAAATCTGTATTGAGGGAAATTCATCACAATACAGGCATGCCTTAACAAACAAGAAAAATCCCAAATAAGCAATCTGAAATTACACCTAACTGAATTACAAAAAGACGAACAAAGCCCGAAGTCAGCAGAAGGAGGGAAATAATAAAAATCAGAGCAGAAATAAATGCTATTGAAACAAAAAAGGCAGTAGAAAGGATCAATGAGACAAAGAACTGGTTCTTTGAGAAGATAAATAAGATTGACAAACCCCTAGCCAGACTTACAAAGAAAAAAAGACAGAAAGCTCAGATAAACAAAATTAGAAATGAAAGAAGAGAAATAACAACGGACACCACAGAAATACAATGGATTGTAAGACAGTACTACAAAAAATCGTATGCCAATACAATGGGTAATCTAGATGAAATGGGTAAATTCTTAGACTCTTACAACCTCCCAAAGCTGAGTCAAGAAGAAACAGATAATCTGAATAGACCAACCACAAGGAAAGAGATTGAAACAGTAATCAAAAGCATCCCAAAGAATAAAACCTCAGGACCAGATGGCTTTCCTAGGGAATTCTACCAAACTTTCAGAGAAGATTTAATACCTATCCTTCTCAAGCTATTCCAAAAAATTAGAGAAGATGGAACACTTCCTAACACATTCTATGAGGCCATCATCACTCTGATACCAAAGCCTGACAAAGACAACACAAAAAAGGAAAACTACAGGCCAATATCGCTGATGAACATAGACGCAAAAATCCTCAACCAAATTTTGGCAACCTGAATTCAGTAATACATCAAAAAGATGATACATCATGATCAAGTGGGATTTATACTAGGGACACAGGGATGGTTCAATATCTGCAAACCAATCAATGTGATACAGCACATCAACAAATTGAGGAATAAAAACCACATAATCATCTCAATAGATGCAGAGAAAGCATTTGACAAGATCCAACAGCCATTTATGATAAAAAACCCTTAACAAAATGGGGATAGAAGGAAATTATCTCAACATAATAAAGGCCATATATGACAAACCCACAGCCAACATCATACTTAATGGGCAAAAACTGAGCGCCATCCCCCTGAGAACAGGAACAAGACAAGGATGCCCACTATCACCACTCCTATTCAACATAGTACTGGAAGTTTTGGGCAGAGCAATTAGGCAAGAGAAAGGAATAAAAGGAATCCAAAAAGGGAGTGAAGAAGTGAAACTCTCACTGTTTGCAGATGACATGATCTTATGTATAGAAAACACCAAAGAATCCATTGGAAAATTAATAGAAATAATTAACAACTACAGTAAAGTTGAGGGTACAAAATCAACTTACAAACATCAGTTGCTTTTCTATATTCTAATAACAAACTCACAGAAAGAGAACTCAAGAATACAACTCCATTTACAATCACAACACAAATAATGAAGTGTCTAGGAATAAATTTAATCAAGGAGGTGAAGGACTTATATAAGGAAAAGTATAAGACATTACTAAAAGAAATTGATGATGACGTAAAGAGATGGAAAGAGATTCCATGCACATGGATTGGAAGAATAGACATAGTTAAAATGTCCATATTACCCAAAGCAATCTACAGATTCAGTGCAATCCCAATCAGAATCCCAAAGACATTCTTTATGGAAATAGAACAAAGAATCCTAAAATTCATATAGGGCAATCAAAGACACTGAATTGCTTAGGCAATCCTGAGAAAAAAGAACAAAGCTGGAGGCATCACAATCCCTGACTTCGAAATGTACCAGAAAGCCACAGAGATCAAAATGGCATGGTACTGGTACAAAAACAGGCACACAGATCGATGGAACAGAACTGAAAGCCCAGAAATAAAGCCGTACTTCTAAGGACAGCTAATATTCGACAAGGTGCCAAGAACGTACAATTCAGAAAAGATAGTCTCTTCAATAAATGATGTTGGGAATACTGGACAGCCTCATGCAAAAGAATGAAGGTAGACCACTATCTCATGCCATATACAAAAACAAACTCAAAATGGATGAAAGACTTCAAGATGCATCCTGAAACTATAAAACTCCTGGAAGATGATATAAGTAGTACACTCTTCGACATCGAACTTAAAAGGATCTTTTCGAATATCATGTCTTCTCAGACAAGGGAAACAAAAGAAAAAATAAACAAGTGGGAGTTCCTCAGACTAAAGAGCTTCTGCAAGGCAAAAGAAAGTAGAATCAAAACAAAGAGGCAACCCACCAATTGGGAGAAAATATTTACAAATCATCTACCTGACAAGGGGTTAATCTCCATAATACATAAGGAACTCACACAACTGAACAACAAAAAACAAACAGCCTGATCAAAAAATGAACATTTTTCCAAAGAAGATATATAGATGGCCAATAAACTCATGAAAAGATGTTCAACATCACTAGACATTAGGGAAATGCAAATCAAAACTACACCTTATGCCTGTTAAAATGGCTATAATCACTAAGACTAAAAATTACAAATGTTGGAGAGGGTGTGGAGAAAAGCGAACCCTCAATACTGCTGGTGGGAATGCAAATTGGTGCAGCCACTGTGGAAAAAAGTATGCACATTCCTCAAAAAACTAAAAGTAGAACTACCATTTGACCCAGCTATCCCAATGCTGGCTATCTACCCAAACAACTTGAAATCAACAATCCAAAGTAGCATATGCACCCCTATGTTCATTGCAGCACTATTCACAATAGCCAAGACATGGAAACAATCCAAGTGCCCATTGACTGATGATTGGATAAAGAAGATGTGGTATGCATATACAGTGGAATACTACTTAGCCATAAAAAAGGACAAATCACCCCACTTGCAGCAACATGGAAGGACCTGGAGGAAATTATGCGAAGTGAAATAAGCCAGACTGAGAAAGACAAACACCAGATGATTTCAGTCATATATGGAATGTGGACAAACACATGGACAAAGAAAACAGTTCAGTGGCTACCAGGGGAAGGGGGGTGTGGGATGGGCACAGGGGGTGAAGGGGAGGACTTACGTGGTGACAGTCAAGAAATAATGTACAACTAAAATCTCACATTGATGTAAACTATTATGAACTCAATAAAAAAAACAAAAAAAGAGCTTTATGTTCTTTGTCAGGCTCTGTCAGTGCTTAGTGCAGTAGGAGCCTAATGAAATTTTTTAGTGAATCAAAGAAACATGACTATATAATAGACAAAGATCATTTATTTTGTAAATATTTATTATTTATTTAGATTTCTCTTTCTTTCTTTCAAGAGAATACATATCTTGTCTATTGAGAGCCTTAATAGCTATTTAGAGCCTTAATATCTATGTTTTATTTTCTGATATGATTCATTTGAATAAGTGGTCAATATACATAGACGCATGGGAAGTTAATCATTGATTAATTGGAGGAAGATCCTGAGTGAATTAACTTACCCCCAATTTTAATATCTGTGGCCTTGTCAATCTCTCTTTTTCTCTCTCTCTCTATATGCAGACTGTATGTGTGCGCGTGTGTGCTCACATATACACACATATATACATATATGTACATAAGAATGCTAGAAATTTTTGTTGTTTTGTGGTGTTCAGGTCTTGTTCATGCTTATTACTTACTAAACCAACTTTTTTCTTCATTTGCATTTACTTAGTATTTAGTCTTCCAAGGAATACTGTGTCAATGTATTTTTTAAGAATTTAGTTGTAAATATTCCTCAAGATAGACTATCTATGCATGGTGGTCTTTAGTTTTGATATTATACATATTTAAGGTAGTCATTGACAATGGTAGAGTAAAAATGATCACTTAGATGTCACACCATGGTAAAATAAAAGCAAATAATTTCTAAAGCAGTTTGAAATGACTCAGATTGATAATTTCTCACAATAGAACTATCATTTATATTCTAGGAAAAAATCCATTTATTTTTACACTAGACATCAACACTTTTCCCTATGTTTCATTTTGAAATGCTTGCCTACAATAAATTCTTACAAATTATAGAAATAAAATGCAAACTACAATATGATCACACTTCATACCGAAATAGCCCTTCAAGCTTTATTTATAACTAGGTACTAAGCATAATGCAGAGAATCAAAATAAAGAGAAAAATCATGTGCACCAAGCTCTGTAACTAGTGTGTGCAAAAGTCGTGGATCTGTGCCATGGGTGACAAAAGAGACCTTTAATTTAACTACAGTAGACTTAGAACTTTATTCTTTCTTTCTTCTGCCAAAGATGATTTAGCTATAAAAGAACCTAATGACAAAACAAATAATTTCTCTTGAATCCAATCATGAAGAATTTGACCCTGACCCAGTTAAGAATGGGGGCATATCTGCTTTAGCCTTAGGAATAAGACCAATTTATCTCTGTTCTTGCAACTCTAGTACCAGTCTTTAGGAATTCTCTATAGGACATTTGCATGTACTAGTCTGTTTTTCCTCCTGTTTCTACCTGGATAACTCCTAGTCATCCTTCCAATTTGTTGGGATAACCCTTCCCGATTACATCAAATCTCCTTGTTATAAGCTCACGTGTTACCATGTCCTTCTCATTTTATAGCAATTATCAATTTTACACATTTTTGTGTGTGATTATTTGATTGTCTTCCCTGCCGTCCACTCCAATTGTAATCTTTGAGATTAAGGGTTGATTTTATTTTTGCTGATCATTTGTTTCTGTCCCTGAGTGTAGTGGCTGGTTCATTGTAGGCATTAAATACATAACAGCTGAATGAATGAACGAGTATGATAAATTGTACTCAGTAAATTTGCAGGAGGTAATCTAAAGGAAGAAGAGAAAAGAAAAGAAAAATGTATTTGGGAATGGTGGGATGAGTAGTAAAATATTATCCTCAAGTTGAGGGTTGGTGCAAATAAATCATTATGTCCTAACACTTTCACTGTATTGCTTAATTTGAAGTTACCTGAATAAGAAATATAATGGATGTAACAAGCACATTCTAGCCAAGGTTTTTATAGTCATTGAAGGCCTAATTACAGCAAGTAATGTTCTTTGTTATGGTTTTATAGAACCACTTTGAAGAAAGCCATCAGAATGAAAATCATTGCTAAGTTTTGCTAGTCTTTAATTCCTTTATTATTTCTTCAGCGAAACAAAGTAGGACCTGAAGGAAAGAACTCGTTTAGAAAATTAGTTATTATATGGTTCCACGATAAATTCTCAGATAATTTAGGAAGCAGTGGAGTATCGTTCTAATGATTTACCAAAAATTCTTTAAATACTCCTGCTAATATTGGCAAGAGATTGGAAAACAAAAAATGTTGAATTTGGTATTTCAACTCTGCTGCCTTTTCTCAGACTTTCTTCTGGCTGTTTTAGAAGAGGTCTTTGAAATGGTCAAGTTTGGCATAAAAGTTGATCCGTGTTATAGGAAGACATGTTTCTGATGCAACATTGCTTTTCGCTCTCATGTATGTTTCAGATACAAGAAATTCTAATCCTTTCTTTTCCCCTGGAATTTATTAAGAAAACATTTGTAATAATGAATGGCACCAGTAATTCTGATATGAAAATCTATGCTATGAAATACAGAAGTGTTCCCAAGCAAATACTGTTGGTGGCTTGTGCTGTTTGTTTTACTGACTCCAGTGTTTCCAATCTTTAAGCATCTTTTTTTTTTTTCTTTTTCCACAAAGCAGGCTCAGATACCAATTCCCTGGTGTTTTTACAACTGTAGGTAATGCAGACAGAATTACCTCTTTCTAGAGAGCTATCAGAATCTGCTAAGGTGTGGTTGACAGCCTGTCTTGTCTGCTGCAACATAATAGGCTTTGTCCTTAAAAAAAGTTTCTGCTTATACTTAGCTCAGTTGGCTAGGTTACTAATGAGGCCAACATCAAGGTGTAGAACCTCGATAGAACCAATCAGCTGTGTATCATTCTGTAGTCATCCACTGTTCCTAAACCATATTCCAACTGCTTTATAAATGCATGCAATCGTTTACAACAGAAACTGGGCAAGAGAGGAAATGGATAAGGGCAAATCTATCACTATTGCTAAACAACAGCCAAAATAAACAGGGAAGTTTAATAACATCAGTTTTGTATACGAAATGCAGCATATCATTACTGCAGTAAATAATTTTTCCAAAAACTTGTGGTTCTTCTCATTGATTATTTTGCCATTGACCTCTGCCACTCTCTGATTTTCTCTTTTGCACACAAATGCTCAGACTTTATTCAAGAATGATGGTCACACTAATGAATGCGAAAAAGTGTTCCACATACAATTGTCTGTTAATAAATGTTCATCAAATGACTTTTGAAATTTGGAATGCAATAAAGAACTGAAGGGATTTGCTTTGTTTGTTAGCTTGCACTGTCTTCCAATTGTCAAAGCAAACAGTAATTGTGTTATTGAGTGGAGTAGAATAAATTATTTGAAATATTTTATTAATCGTGGAAAGTCACATAAACATTTTCCCCTAATTCTTGACTTGTCCTCTGAGCATTCTTGCCTTATTTTCAACTATCTCTTGTATATTTCCATCTGGATGTTTTAGTCGTCAGTGAGAATAGTGTTTGAGAAAGATGATATTAATCTTGGTCACAGAATTACAATATATATAAATCCTGTCTGCTCCAACAGTATCTTGCAAAATCTCCAAGAGAATTATATGCACAAAGGAAAATGCCAGGAAGATGCCATCCTCTTATTAATAGCTGGGCTCTGTATGAGACCCCAGTGTAGCCCCCTGCTGGAGGTGGAGGATGCCTTCTACTTTTAAAACAGTAAAGCTGGCCAAATCTTTCCATCTTGGCCCAAGGTGTACATTGATAGGTAGCCAAAATTCATCTCCTAAATGGCACAGAGATATGGAGCTAAGAAAGTGACATAGAAATTGTTCTGAAACCTGGTGAACCTTAAAGGAATCTAGCAGAAGAAATCATAAATTTGACCCATTGGGGTAGACCTGTATAACCAAGGACATGTGGAATTTTTATAAATGATAATTCCCACTGCATATGAAAAACATTATAAGTCATGCAATGCGATTGAGTTAGGCAGATGAAACAAATGAGAGTAGGAATACTCTCAAGAGTAGGAAGACAACAAAACCTACCTAAGAAAAGCTCTGAAATAAGTATGCCTAAAATGTTCAAAGCTCTCTTGAGAAACAAGATAATCCACAAAACAAGAACACACCATTGAAGAAAACAACGGGTAGAGTAAAAATCACTAAATAAAGATTATAGAAATAGAAAGCACAGTTATTGAAATAAAAATCTTAATAGAGTAACAGTAGGAGTAGTAGTAGAATTAACAGTAGACTAAATAAGGTTAAAGAAGGAATTATTGAATTGGATGACAGCTCTGAGGAAATTATCCAGAATGTGGCATAGTGAGATAAAGATGGGAAATGTTTAAGAGAAGATGTGAAAGGTAGATCTAAAAGCTCCAACATGTGTCTAATATGCAATACAGAAAAGAAAATAAGAGAGAGGTGAATTAGGAGACATAATAGTCAGGAATTTTCAGAATTGAAGAAAGATTTGGACACTCAGATAGAAAAAGCATACAGAGTCATGAGAAAGATAAATAAAAATAAATTCATACTTACACAGTTTATTCATTTATTCAGTTAGCAAAGAAATTTTTTTTTTTTTAATACCTATCATGTGCCAGATACTGTTCTGGGCACAGAGTGTTGATCAAAACAGACAAATTTCCTGCCCTCATGGAACTTACTTTGTAGTGTGTTGGTGGAGGAGAGAGAAAATAAACAAATAAATAATACATCAGATAGTTATGAATGATAAGAAAATAAAGCAGAGCATAGGGAGTAGGGAATATTGGGGACAGGACAGAGTTGGTAAGGGGTCTTGTTTTATATAGATGGGCCAGGGAAGACCTGACTTAGACCTGTGCTCTCACAAGGGCACATTTAAAATAAGAGACCTGAAGGGAGTGAGCCATGTGAATATATGCATGCAGGTAGAAAGTGAAGAAGCGGGAAGATGTCCTGCATGATTGAGGAACAGCAAGGATCCAGTGTAGCTGGAGTGGAGAGCTAATCATAAAGGGAAAGTTTGATAAATTGAACTGTAGTAATATTAAGTTCTGTTCCTCAAAAGATGCCATTTGGTGAATGAAAAGGCAAGGTGCAGAGTAGAGAACATATTTGTACTATGTATTTCCAATTAAAGGACTAGTATCCACAACGTATAAAAACAACACAGTAGTAAGAAAAGGACAGAAAACAATAGAAAAATGGGCAAAATATTTGAACAAGTTTTCAAAAAGTAAATATTCAAAAGGCTATGAACATGTGAAAAGAAGATCAACCTCATTAGTCCTTAGGGATATGCAACTTAAAACCACATTATGATACCTCACCTCACCCAGAAGATGACTAAAAAATAGACTTACAATACCAAGCATTGGCAAGGATATGGAGCAACTAGAATTCTCATACGTTGCTGGTAGGAGTATAAATTGGTAAAACCACTTTGTAAAACTGGGAATATCTAATAAAGTCGAACATAATCATATCCTATGCCCCATAATTCCAGTTGTAGCTATATACCCAACTGAAATGTTGTCTAGACCATTTAGGCTGCTATAACAAAATAGCAAAGACTGGGCAGCTTATAAATAACAGAAATTTATTTCTCAAAGTTCAGGAGGATGAAAGTCTGAGATTAGGGTGTCAGCATGGTTGGGTGAGGGCTCTCTCCAGGTCTCAGACTTCTTGTTGTATCCTTACGTGGTGGAAGGGGCAAGGGAGCTCAGAGGGGTCTCTTTTAGAAGAGCTCTAACATCATTTGTGAGGGTTCCACCCTTATGACCTAAGCATCACACATAGGCTCCAGCTCCTAATACAACCACATTGGGTATTAGGATTTCAACATATGAATTTTGAGGGAACACAAACATTCAGACCATAGCAAATGTGTACATTTGATTAACATACAATATGTACCAGAATGTTCATTGTATCACTATTTGTAATAGCCAAAAATGTAAACTAACCAAAATGTAGTAGAATAGATACAAATTTATGTTATATCCATACAGTGGAATACTATACAGCAATGGAAATGACTGAACTACTGCTACATGAAATAACATGAATGAATCTCACAACCCATAATATTGAGCAGATTAAGACAAATAAGAAAGAGCACATACGGTGTGATTCCCTTAATATAAAATTCAAAAGCAGGCAAAACTATTCTCAGAAGTGGTTATCTTTGTAGGGTGTAGATGGTGATTGGCAGGAGGCTTCTGGGGTGCTGATAATGTTTTAGTTCTTGATGTGGGTAGGGTTATACAGGTGTGTTTACTTTGAGAATACTTACTGAGTTTTACACTTCAGATTTGCACATTTTTCTGGTTTTTGTATATACATTGCTAAACCTTTCAGAAATGACCAAGAGCCCTAGTTCTCAACCTTTCTGTTTTACTATTCTCTTTAAAAGAATTATGTTAAAGAACTCGATCTTTGGTCAAGAACGTGCACATTTAGGTTTTTTCCTATCCTAGGAAAAAGAGTTCTTACTTTTGCTGAAGACATCTTAAATTTATAAACGTTCTTCTAATGCCTTCGTAATTATTATGAAAAATCTGCATTTCTAGGTTCCTAAGATTTACTGTACATATAGCAGCACTGGGAGTCACTGATTGTACCTTTCTAGCTAAATACCAAAACCTTGGTGCCCATTATGTTTTCAAGGAGACTTAATCATTAATTTCTCAGCTTAGTCATTGAATGGACTCTTAGAAGGACCACAACTACTGAAGCACTTTAGTTGCTTCTTGAGAGAATGCAATTGTTGCTTGATGTTTTATTTCATAAGGTGGCCAATGTTTTGACTCACCTAGCTTCACAGTTTAATCTCAATATTTAGAACTGAATTCAGAAATGAGCAGGCAAGTAGCTAGTACAATAGACACTACATAGAATATATTGCCAACTCTGTGTGGTTCAGCAAAAAATTCCGTTGTTTAAATCACTCTGAGAAGATCCATGAAAATTGAGGTATAGGGGAAGAGAATGCTTTTCCTTTTCCATAGTCTGCTATAGAGGATTCTCATCTAGCCAAAGCGAAAGGCAACTTGCTTTTTGTTGAATTTGAAATTTTGGACTCTCTCAATACCAAAAATTGCTTTTTAAATCAATTTTTAATTTTTCTTAATTTGGTTATCAGGTCACCTGAAATAAGACATTTTTCAAGAGAGAGAGAATAATGCTTGATGTGTACATGTGGCGGACTCATTTTGGGAGGATACATTTGTCTCTTTTAGACAGTAAAGATTCTTTGAACCAAGGGGAAATTAATTTCCTCTCCATTTCTTTTCCTGTGGCATACATGTTAGGGTGGCTTGTTGGCAAAACACACTGTTCAGGTGGAGGCAGGAGATGGAGAGTGGGATTTCCAGTTTGGCAATCAAACCACTCACTCCTCAACAACTTAGAATATTTTCCTTCACAAGGGCAGAGAAAAAATTTTATGAGCCAGAAAACGACCTAATACAGAGTTGAAAACCAAGAAAATCCTGAGACCAATCCCTGGACGCTCATGGTGGAGCAGTTATGGAGAATCTAAGGAGATTTGAGTGGTGCTAGTCATTTTGGAACTTGCCAGAGGTTTTGAAACTCTTTTGATTTTTAAAAGGCAATGATTTTGTTTTATAAAAAAATGTAACATCCACCCCCATATATATAGTTACTTACTTGAAAGTGCTGTAAAAACCAACTGGGCAATAATAGAGTGTATTTTGATTTGTTTTTATTTTACTCTTTCCCCAAGTGTTTCTGCTTGTTTGGAGGAGACATCAAGTAGGAGTGAGATGAGAAGGGAATATATGTTTAATCTTCTTTGGTGTCTTGTTTTATTCTTTGCTTTTCTGCAACTTATGATCTGCAGGCTGGGCTTTTTAGCCTCCATACAAGAAAAGATAGGCTTAGTAGTAATATAACTGGAATATGAAATGGAGAAATGCATTGGAACCCACTTTAATTTGGTTTATGATAACAGAGCATTTGCTAACAAGACAGCTGGTTTTATTTGCAAGCCTTAAATGAACGAACTTACAAGAGGAACAAAGAGAGATTGCTCTTCCCCGAGTTTTATCATTTTTAGTCCGTGTCTGTGTCTTCGTGATGACAGTTGATGTCTAGTTATTTCAGCTCATCTGAGTACAGTGCTTATCAGTTCCAGATCATTAATTCAATTCCCATATGGGCCAGTTGGCTTTGCTGAATTCTGTGGCCACAGGTTAACTCTGAACTGTCATCTCATAAATGGGTGCTATTGATCACTGAAAAGAGAACCAGAAATTGTGAAGGAATAAGCACAAATTCACCACCACTGCCAGAAAAAAACTCAAAACACAGGTCCACAAATTAGTTTCATCTTCTGTGTATAAAAAAGAAAATAATGACTTTTATTTATGTTGGTATTTAAGGTAGACATTGCACTTTTAAATGAGCTCATTTAACCTCCACAGCAACAACTCATTGAGGTAGATATTTTATCTCACTTATATATACGAGAAATGAGATTCAGTGAGGTTCAATATGGCAGGGGGGAAAAATGATGTGCTTTGGACTCAGATAAAGTTGAGTCTAAAGTCTAGCTTTAATAATATATAATGATGTGAAGTGTTAAAAGTACCTAGTTTCTTAATAAAATAGGATTAAAAATTTTTCCTGGGGCCGGCCCTGTGGCCTAGTGGTTAAGTTTGGCAGCCTCTTCTTCAGCAGCCAGGGTTTGGTTCAGCAGCCAAGTAGTGGCAGTGACCCACAGGCAAAATAGAGGAAGATTGGCAACACACGTTAGTTCAGGGCAATTTTCCTCAGCCAAAAAAAAGAAATATATATATATATATTTGCCTTACATTTTTGTAACTGTTAAAAGAAATGATGCATATAAATCATTTAGCATTAAACTTGACATATAATTTTTTTTCTGAAATGTTTTGCTTGAGGTCACACAGTTCATAGCAGAACTAAGACTTACGCATGAGTCTCTGACTCTAAGTTGAGTGCTGTGATACTCCTTTGTGTCACAGCTGATGTTATGTGAAATGAAGCATAGAGGTGGAAAGTTACCATCGCTTTTCTCTATATAATGCTTCCCAAACCTGCTTGTGTGTTAGAAGCACTTGAGGAGTATGGCAGGTGCTGAGGTTTCCCTCATTGTTCTCCACATCTTCCTGGGCACATGGCTGTCCAGATACAGACTATACTTCCCAGTCAGATGACTAAGTCCTCCTCACAGAGGCTGGGGGAGGAAGTGGTGTGGGTAATTTCTGCTCCACTTGCTGATGAGGAAATTGTTTGGCTTGGAGCTCTGCTCTTTACTTTTCCAAGAACTGGAAAGTGAATATGACAGGGACTTTATTTTGACCAAATAGTCAGGGGTAAGACGCCAGGCACTAAGTTTGTAAAATCCTTCTTGGCTGTAAGCTGGTTGTATGGATGAACAAGAAGGAAGGAAATCGGGATCTTTAATGATTAGGTGAAGCCCAGCTACTCTGCCTGTCTGGGTTACTCTTGTCAGGACTGGTAAGTGAGAAAGAAATACATTTCTATCTTATTTACATTGATGTATTTTTTTGGAGGAGGGGTTCTTTGCTTCAAAAACTTACAAGCCACTTAGGGAGCTTTTAAAAATATAAACGTTCAAGCCTTATCAGACTTGAAATTCATAATTTTTGTATGTGAGGCTCAGGAATCTATGTTATTAAACTGTACTGATGTATAGTTAGGCTTGAACACCCCTGCTGTATATAACAAAGATCCTTTTCTCTGGAAGCCTTCACTTTTTATGGAACAAGAAAGCTTAGGGAGAGAGATAGGGAAAACTAGAGAGAAGAACAAGCAAATGAACATAGAGAAGTCGAGACAAGACTGAAATTTCTTAGCATTTCTGGTGATGTTCCTGCTTTTGGATCTAGTCTCTTTTTAAGGTTGATTTAGTATTCCTGCTCTTGAGACATATATATGTCCTTAAAACTGTGATAAAGATAATATTTATTATGTATCGTTTTCTCTACCTTCCAAGGAGGTGGGTACCTCGCAACCTGGGTGGAGCACATGAGGTTTGCGAGTCAGAGACTTCAATTGTTCTGTGTAAGAAAAGGGACTGAATAATTAGTGATGTTGAACATCTTTTCATGTGCCTATTAGCCATCCGTATTTCTCTTTTGGAAAAATGTCTGTTCAGATCCTCGGCCCATTTTTCAATCAGGTTGTTTATTTTTGTTGTTGTTGAGTTGTATGAGTTCTTTATATATTTTCGATATTAATCTCTTGTGGGATCTATAATTTGCAAATACCTTCTCCCAATTGATAGGTTGACTTTTCATTTTGTTGATGGTTTCTTTCATTGTAGCATTATTCACGGTAGCCAAGACTTGGAAACAATCGGAGTACCCGTTGATGGATGAATTAATAAAGAAGATGTGGTATACATACACAATGGAATACTACTCAGCTGTAAAAAAACAATATCTCACCATTTGCAACAACATGGATGGAACTTGAGGGTATTATGCTAAGTGAAATATGTCAGAAGGAAAAACCCAAAATGGGATGATGTTACTCATATGTGGAGGATAAAAACGACAACAGCAAACAAACACTTAGATACAGAGAATAGATTGGTGGTTACCAGAGGGGAAGGGGATTGTAGGAAGGGTGAAGGGGGTAAAGGGGCACATGTGTACATTGATGGATGGCAACTAGACTTTTGGTGTTGAACATAATGTAGGCTATACAGAAGTCAAAATATAACAATGTACACCTGAAATTTACATAATGTTATAAATCAGTGTTACTTCAATAAAAAAAAAAAGAAAGAAAGAAAAGAGACTCAGGTCTCAGTCCTAGGGCTCAACTGGAAATGCTAGAAAAGCAGGACTTGGAGAGGAGAGAGAGACTTCTGCACTGAGTGAGAACATTTGGAGAAATGAAGGAAGTTTGACCATACTCTATGGTATATAAACCCTCTTTGCCATCTCCCCACAAAACCCTAAATAACATATCTGCTTGTGTGCAGCTAGTATGTTGAAGAGCTGGATATATGTCTGGATGCCTGGGATGTTTCAAAGTACTAAGTTCAGCTTCCAGATTGGTGTGAAGTGAGATGAGCAATTGTCCATGGGATCTAACCAATATCACTTACAATAGTTGGTTTCTGTAATTAGAAACCAGAAAAACACCAGTTGGGACTGATTGTATTGAGTAGATACAAACTTGGCCTTTTAGTATAATCCTCATGCTAACTTCTATATGCTTATTCTATTTTTGACACCTATCTCTGTGTTTTTCAATAATGACCCTCGCATGGCTATTCCTTGCACACCTGATTTTGATCTTATAGATATCACATTGAGTTTAGGAAGAGAAAAATGATGCCGGCATTCTCAACTGGGTATAGCAGTCATCTTTATCTTCCTGTTTTAGACTGCTGCTCAGATTATGATGAACAGCCTCATTTCACTTTGCAACAGCTGCATTTTATTGATGTAGCTTGTTATGTTTGTAAAAAGCCCATAGGTTACAAGTGGCTTGAATGCAAAGCGTTCTGATTAATGATCATCTTCAAAATGACAAGTGATAAAGCACTTGAGGATTCAGCGGATGAAGAGACAACCTTGTGGCATTACTGGAGGCTCCTGAATCTCTACTTACTGTAAAAATATCTTTTTAAAGATGGGCTAACACCCACGTCCTACAAGAGATTAGAATTTGGGATAAGCACCTCCATCTCCTGTTGGAGAGCTTTTGCTAAGGACTGTTACGCTTTAGTCAGATAACGGGTAGAGTGTGTGCATGGTGTTTGAAAACTGTAGATAACTTTATAGGGTAACACATTATTGTTTTTATCTTTTGCATTTAGGTTATAAACTAATAAAATCCAGAATTTCTTTTTATAATCAAAAGACACTATATTCAGAATTTCGGAAATGTCCCAGAAGTACTAATAAAGAAAGTTATGCTGGGAGAGTTGATTAATTTGTGAACTGTTTTGCTGTTATTTTGTTTGGCTTTATTTTTATAACTTTTCAGAATAGAAGAGTAAGTGCTTCTACTGTGATAGCGTTTTCTCGGGACACTCATATGGGGCGTATTTTAGAGGAAGTAGAATCTCTGGTTGATGGCAACTCTTTTTCATTTCACTCTATTATTAAGAATCCTTTTCTTCGAAACATTTCTTAAAATTTACGTCTGGAATAGGAAAATAGAAGATTCTAAATACGCTTTTGAAAATTAATATTATAGTAAGTCTTCTTGCCATGTAGGGGATTGAAACTTAACTGAGGATTTTCTTTAAGTGGGCTCTCTGGATTCAGAGCAGGATTCAGTTAGTGAATAAGAGGAAGAGCGTATTGAAAACAAGGGAACGCGATGATGGCAATGAGCAAGCATTAAACAGTTCATGTGTTTAAAAATGAGCTCTGAATCAAAAGTCATAATCACTCAGTCACCTGCTGGGTTCATTTGCCCTTCAGGAATGAGAACATCTTGAAGTGTAGAACATTTTAATAGAACAGCACCAGACAAGCTAGTTGCATAGAATTTTATTTGACAGGCTGGAGCTTGTTTCCAATACTCTTTTTCTGAATTACATGAAAAACTGTATTCTAGGGTATATTGTAGAAGGATAAATTGTAGATGATATAAAAATAAAATAAAATGAGCCCTTTCTCCATCTCTTGACCCAGATTATTTTCCTATAGCTCTGACTACTAGATCCCATAATAAGACAATTAAACAGTTCATTTAATGGAGTTACTGTAGGAAAAATAAAACAACACAAATAGACGTATTGTTTGAGCATGCAGTTCAGTAAAATAAAACATGATGGAGGTGTTACAGTGAAAACGCTAAGGCATTGCAACTGATTATTTTTCTTTTCTTTTGTAAAGTCTTTGTAAAGACCTTCCTACAGACTGACTTTCCAATCTTGTATTCTAAGAGAATAACAGCATCAACTTGGCTATTAATAATTTTTATCTTTGTGGAAAATTTTGGACACATTTACTATTTCTGATAAGAGGGAAAGAGTTCATGTTCCTGCTGACTTCCAATCTCTGTTCATGAATATATAAATTTCTGCAAATTCACATGTACACAATTTGACCTACAGTTCACAAAAGCATAGCAGGCTGAATTGGATGGGAAATGATGAAGACCACTCTTCCATAATCTATTCTTTCTCTGATTGAGCACAACCTATGTCAGAATGGCATTCAAATAGTCCATTTCAGGGTACTCTGGGACATCAAAACACCTCCAGCCTTGTTTCTCTAGCTACGCATCCCCAACACTATTTCCTCTACCCTTTAAAGAGCATCGTAAATCAGATCTTACAATTTATTTAGTAATTCTTATTGTATTACTATGTTAATTGTAGAAAATTTAGAGAAGATAAATAAAAGTCCCATAATTCTACCTCTGAACATAACAGATATTAGCATTTCAGTTCCTTTTCTTTCTCTCCTCCTTCCTACTCTCTTTCCTATCCTCGTTCCCTCCTTCCTACCTTTCCTTTCTGTTGAAAAGGAAATCAAACTGTAAATAAAGAGGACAGTCCTCTATGTAATGTGTTCGAGAACTCATCATTTGGAAGCAGAATCTCTACTAGGCCATTTTGGTCCATGAATTCCTCAAGCATGTGATGGATATACACACACAAAGACATTTTCCCAGTATTTAGGATGCTGCTTATGAGATGCTTCTCGTATAGAGCCTTTTCACAGAGACTTATTTATAATTGTAAAGTAGGGTAGAGACTGTATTGAAGTGCCTGCTGTTGACCTAATCCCGGCTTAAGCATAGACTCAGCTTATGGAGAGCATCTGGGAGGGGACAGCAAGAATGTTTATTTTTAGTTTTTCATTTCCAGCCTAGTAAAGAGCCATGCAAGGGGAATGGGCTCTTAATGAACAACGTAGTAGTAATATACATGTTCTTGAGTCAGACAGACTTAGTCATGATGAGTGATCTTAGAGAAATCTCTCAAATTATCCAAGCTGCCATGTCCTCATCTATAAAATATAGATAATAATTATGTCTAGATTATAGGGTTTTTGTGAGCGTCTCTCTCTCTCTCTCATCTGTTCCCTGGTTATAATACCTTCCTCCAAAATGAGCTGCTATATTCATTTTGATAGACGTTGGAGTGTCTTAGGTTGAGTTCTCGGAAAAAGCCTCTGAGACAGATTTCTGAGGAGGAAGTTTACTGAGGAATGCTTTCTCATTCAGGACTATGCCTGAATGGAAGCAGGGGAGACAGGAATAGGCAGCGGGAAAAGCTGACCTGTGATGCAGTTGCAGTAAAGGCCTCTGGTGATCCCACAGAGACCTCTGGAACTGGGATGGCCATTCCGAGTTGTTGCATATTGAAGCTGGGGCTGGGACTTTGTACCCCTGCATTGAGCAGGCATTGGATGTGGGCTGCTCCAGGGGAGGGGACATGAACTTGGATTAGGTGTCTCCCCTTGACTGAGGGTAGTTCCCAGAGAGACACAGCTTTGAGGTATCAGCTGCCAACACACTTGGCAGCTGGGGAAAAATGAGTGCCTCAGTCATGAAGGGGATATCTGAGCAGCGCCTCACCACGTCCTCTACTCTTCATCCATATGCTGCTTGGAAAGTAAGTTCACCTCATCTAAGAACAGATTCTCCAGGATCCTGGTTTTTATCATTTCCTTGGAAACTATAAATCAAAAGTTAACGAGAAGAAACTGTAACCCCCACCACTGCTGTTGATCTCAGGGCTGCGACTGATATTCACCATCTCCCTCCTCCATTACTCATTCTAGACTTTTTTCAACCCTCAGCTAGCACCTCTGCTGGTCTGGTGACTTAGTTGGAAGCAGCCTGGACCCTTATCCTCAAGAACTCTGACTCCCCAGTCATCTTGCTTTTCCCAGAATGTGGCTCCTGCCTTTGTCCATTTACCATCAAAATTTGGCAGGGAGTACCAAGAAACAGTCAAGTGTCAAGTGTATTCTTCATGCTCGCATGTGTAGAAGCAGCTGCTTCCTACTGATGCTCAGGGTCCTTTACCCCTGCCAGTGTGGTGAATCCTTTCCTTGGCTCTGGTCACTTGGCACATGAATCCTGAAGTGATTGGGGATAGCCAAAGCTTACTGTGTTCCCTGGTGGAAGTGTTCACTCATTTGGAACCAGAACCTGTACACTGGCAAAGTCCAGTTTGTAGGGGTAGGGAACATGAATTCTCCAAGTGGGTCACTAGGAGTGTGGTAAGCAGAGCCACACCTACTGCTGCTCTTTGCTTCTTGGGTATTTTATTCAATGGGTGCCCAGCACCATGCAAAAGTCATTGCTTTAGGGCATATGCTGTGTCCTCAATGATGGTGCCCCATCCTCAAGACATCTTCAAGCTGATGCCTCAGCTATGCCTTCAAAAGACAATTCCATTGCCCTGTCAGCTTGGTAGCTTCTGATAGTGTGGTTTGTAATAGGACCAATGGATCCTGTGGTCACTACTACACTTTGCTATAAAACATACCCCTTAGTCCAAAGAAATGTTATGAGGAAGTCTCATGTCAGTGGACCAAATACTCTTTAAACCCTTATAGAGTGGTATTGGCCAAGGCCTGGAGTCAAGAAAGACGGCTCATATTTGGAATATGTCTTGATCTTAGTTAAGAAGGGCTGTTGTCTCTGAGAATTGAAGGAGACCTGTGAAACCAAATTACCACCAAGAAGTTGATTGGGTCTAGTCTAGAAATACTGACATATCAGAGGTTGCCACAGGGAGGGAACAAAGCGGCTCCCTTCATCAAGGGGTAGTTTTTGGATGACATGCTACCTTGCTTCTGCCAACTGGAGAAATGAGTATCTCAGTCCCGAAGTGTATTCTGGGGTGGCACACTACTGTGTCCCCCACATATAGAAAATAAATCTAATTAGCTTAAGTAAAAAAAAAAAAAGGGAAATGAGAATTTATTGGAAAAGTTTTGGATTTGGGGGTAACTCATGGAATCCAAACATGTTAAATATCTAAAAAAGACAGAAAGTGGACCAGCTCCAGGGACTTCAGATGAAAGAGCACTGCTGTCAATTTGATTTGGCTCCAATAACTCCTACTCTTGGTTTGTGTTTCCCACTCTCAAATGTCAAATTCCTGGAGTAGAAAAGGTGATTGGCCCAGCTTAGGCCAAGTATGCTCTCTCAATCAGTCAATATGGACAATCAGAGGGGAGTCATTGTGGATCCCGCAGCAAGCCTAGCAGGTATTTAGTCACTTTTTTCCATGAATATACTAATTTTTCAAGTTTTTGCAACCATATTTTTTCATAACCAAAATTTTTTGGACACTCTGATGATTTTGATATATAAACGTACTAGGTAACATTGTGTAAACTATACAAAGCCAAGGTGCTCACAGCCCAGTCTTGCACAATCCACAATTCAAGAAATATTTCCTCCAGCTAGAGATTTTTTCTAACTGGATAAGTAGAAGGGTCTCAATCTTTACTATTGGTAACATTGAAAAATATATATACTGAGAGGAAAGTAAAGTACATTATATGACAAAATTCACCCAAACTCCTTTAAGAACAAGCTTTTCAATGTGGCCCAGTGGCATAGTGGTTGGCTTCAGCACACTCTGCTTCAGTGGTCTGGGTTTGCTGATTTGGACTCTGGGTGTGGACATACACCATTTGTCAAGCCATGCTGTGGCAGAATCCCACATACAAACTGGAAGAAGATTAGCACAGATGTTAGCTCAGGGCCAGTCTTCCTCAAGCAAAAAAAAGAAGATTGGCAGCAGATGTTAGTGTAGGGCCAATCTTCCTCACCAAAAAACAAAAGAAGAAGAAGAAGCTTTTCTTATTATTATTCTTGAAAATGCCAAGAGAACTGTGGTCGTAACATTCTCCACATTTTTCTTTCAATGTTTCTGCTATGGTACATTGATTACATTGATGGCACCATTAGAGATCTTCCTCGACTTATGATGGGGTTATGACCTGATAAACCCATTGTAAATTGAAAGTATGATAAGTTTAAACTGTGTTTAATACACCTAACCTATGAAACATCACAGCTTAGCTTAGCCTACCTTAAATGTGCTCAGAACAATTACATTAGCCTACAGTTGAGCAAAATCATCTAACATAAAGCCTATTTTATAACAAAGTGTTGATTGTCTCATGTAATTTACTGACTACTGTACTGAAAGTGAAAAACAGAATGATTGTATGGATACAGAATGGGTACAAGTCTATTCGATGTTTACCCTCGTGATCGTGTGGCTGACTGGGAGCAGTATCTTGTTGCCACTGCCCAGCATCACGAGAGAGTATCATACCACATACTGCTAGCCAGGAAAAGATCAACATTCAAAATTCGAAGTGTGGCTTCTACTGAATGCGTATGACTTTCATACCACTGTAACGTCTAAAAATTGTAAGTTGAAACATCCTAGGCCAGGAATCATCTGTACTTTGATTCCCTCCCTATATCTATACCTATAGTTGTTACATTAATAGCCCCCAATAATCATAGCTTCTTGGCTTCCTGTATACACACTTTTATGTAACCTCCTCCAAACCGACCTTGGGCTTAGCTCTGTGATTTTCTTTGAGTATGGGACTTGTGTTGGTTAATGGGTCATCAGCAATGACAACACAAAGTACTTGTCTGTTGGGGCTTACTCTCTCTTGCTTCTGTAAACCAACCACCATGAGGAATCCTGGGTTAGCCTATTGATAATATGTGACCCAGTTGACAGCCAGCACCAATTGCCAGACCTATCTGTAAGGACATCTTAGATTATCCAGCCTCAGCTGAATTGTTGATTAAGCCCAGGAAAGATCTACAGAAGAATCACCCTGAATAGTGAGCACAGTAAATGGTAATTTTTGTATGTTACTAAGTTTTGGGGTGGTTTTCTTTTTGATGAGGAAGATTGTCCCTGAGCTAACATCTGAGCCAATCTTCCTCTATTTTGTATGTGGGATGCTGCCACAGCATGGCCTGATGAGTAGGATGTAGATCCGTGCCTGGGATCTGAACCTGTGAACCCCTGGCTGCCGAAGTGGAGCGTTTGAACTTAACCACTATGCCACTGGGCTGGCCCCAACAGGTGGTTTTTAATGGAACGATAGATAACTGACACAACACCCTTTGCCTTATGACTTTGCATTTTCTCTTTTGTGGCTTTCTTTTTTTTTTTTTTTAAGGAAGATTAGCTCTGAGCTAACATCCACTGCCAATCCTCTTTTTGCTGAGGAAGATTGGCCCTGAGCTAAAACCCATGCCCATCTTCCTCTACTTTATATGTGGGATACCTGTCACAGCATGGCTTGATAAGCAGTGCATAGGTCTGCACTCGTGATCTGAACCAGCAAACCCTGGGCTGCCAAAGCAGAGCATGCAAACTTAACCACTAAGCCACCTGGCTGACCCTGCCTTTTCTCATGATAAAGAGGCAGAGTTCATTTTGCCATCTCTTGATTCTGAGTTTGGTCACAGGACTTGCTACGGACAATGAGATATTAACTGATACGATGAAAATAGAGGCTTGAAAAAGCACTTGTGTGGTTTTGCTTTCTTTCTTGCTCCTCTGCCTTTGCCATGAGAAAGCCTAGCTTGCTGGAGAAGTCACTAGGTTGCCAGCTTAGCATGGCTCCACTCCCACCTGAGGATATTCAAGATCAGGTGACTTACAGCTGATTGTCAGACATGTGACTGAGCCCAGCTCAGACCAGAATTGCCAAGCCAAAATTGCCAGCCTAAACTGATGACTCACAGACCTGAGATTAACAGATGCCTATTGTTTTAAGCTATGAGTTTTGGGGTAATTTGTTATGCAACATTCTTGTGGATAGATAATGGCAACTGAAATAAAGAGTCAAAGTAAAGATTAAATGAAGACGTTTATTCAAATAATCTAAGTGAGGAACTCAAGTCCTGGGAAGCAGTCCAACAGAGTATTCTGAGGAGCTGCTCTGCGGTCTACAGATCTGAGTGTATTTTATATGCTTTTTTTAAACAAAGCAGCGTACGTGCAGAAAAGGGCTTACACATCTGATATTCATATACTTCAACGATAACATAAATAAGAATTTTTTCATTATTCATCAAACAAGGCTTGGAGTGTTGGTGTCACCCATGTATGGAGGGAGGCAAGGACCAGGGTCATTACATTTTCCCTCAATCTCTAAGAAATGCAGCTGCGAAATATGAGAGTGAGGTACCCTTTATCTTTCTTGTTGTGGATCTGTCCAGCTGGTGTCTTTGGTCATGAGGTGTGGGGTTGCAGGGTCATTCTAACACTGGCTTAGGATGGCCTGCACGGCTGCTTCACAGCACGGATTTCTATGCTGACTTTAAGCAGATGCAGCTTGCTTGCAGATTCGCCTGTTTGACCAGGGAGAGAGGTCCCAGTTTTGCTCACAATAGCTAATGCATCTCCTTGTCTAAATATTATGCACTCAGAGCGGCTGCTAAAACACTGTCTCATTTATCCAAACCTTTCCATGTGGTTCTCCCGGTGCTCTAATTTTCTCATTGTAGATTTCATTCTTTTTTCTCAAGTCCATCCTAGTGACTCACATCCAAACTCTATTTTTGGTCCTGCTCCCAAAGAGCCTCTAGCATCACCTCAGAGGTGATGAGCTTCATAACTCTGAAAATTATGCAGGGCTCACTTTTATGACAAAACTCAGGATTTTTGAATAATTGATAGATAAAAATCACATTTGTTGGGACAGACTTAATCAATTCTGATGCTCAGGGCTTAGCTTTGCTATTCGTGGATAGCTGGCTCACTGCATCGGTCCCTCCAAAAGAAACACAGACAGAACATTTCTCCCCATTTTGATGTTTGGTTGTGAATTCCAGATGCAAATCCTTGCTACTTTATTCTGCTATCCAAGCTTTCTAGGGCAGGGAAACAATCTACCAGGGACATGGAGAGTCTGGTATTTTGGGATTACAGAAATAAACTCAAATGCTTGTCCTGGACATTCTCACTTAATCCTCTAGCCTTATCAATCACCAGGGCCTGCCACCCTTTCAGCATTTTCAGTGCTGTGTGCTAATCGTGACTCAAACAACTCCTGCCGAGATGGTGCTGTCTGGAAGTCTCTCTACTTTCAGTGTCAGGGTAACCTCTATCAGTATAGGGCTGCTTGGACCAATTGAAAGCCCCACAGCAGCAACCAGGTCTTCAGGGGAGCTGGTTACCAAAACAGAAATAAGAATTTGAACTAGTCCAAGCATGTCTGATCAATGCGGTATGATTCTGGTTTCCACCCAGGATGTCCATTCTTAAACCACGTTTTCTCCCTTGAACTGCAATTCTAAATTCAACATGGTTTCCTCAATGCTCTCCTGGTTTGCCAGTGTTATCCCAAGAATCACTATGCCTCAGGTCTGGTTGAATTCCATACTTTTTCATTAGATTGTCAGACACGGTGAAAATGAAAATGAGCATAAGGAAAAATAAAATTGTGAATTAATCACACATTATCTGTATGAACCTCAGTAACCCGGGGAACTTCTCTAAGTCTCAGTTTCTTCATCTTTCAAATGGTATAAATAATAGAATAAGAATACTATTATAAAAATGGTAATGTACAATAATGATGCTGTAATGAGAATTAAATCAGATAATTCCTGTAAAGTACGCTATGACCAGCGCATGATACTTTATAAATGTTAATTGTATTGATTAAAAGAGGCTATGAGAAATGTTTATTGTTTTAGCCATAGTTCATAGTTTCGTAGAGGATGAATATTATCAAAGGCCATATTTAACCTAATTGATGTAAGAGATTCTCATTTAATTCATTTCTTTAATAAGCATTTGTTGTGTACCTATCACATACCAGGAACACTACATGGATCCTGCCCCCATAGAGCGTACAATTTAGAAGAATAGATAGATATTAAACAAAGAACTATACAGCTAATTAATTAAACAATTTCCACTGTGGTGAGTAACACAAGATGTGCGTGTGTCCATGAGGATGTATAGCAGGAATCCTTACCCAGGGCATGTGGTACAGGTGCGGTATCAAGAAGTGCCTTTTTTTTTGACTAAGACTTGAAGATCAAGCAGGAGTTAGCTTGGGGAAGAGCAGAGTAAGGGAGAAAGTACCCTGCATTGAGAAAGAGCTTCTAAAGTTTTAGAATCTAGTAACTGACCAGTCTGTCTTGAGTCTGGAGCATTAATGAGGATGAGGTGGCACTAAGGATATTACTGAGGTAAGCGGCAGCCTAATCATACAGGGCATTTCTGGCCACATTTAAGCTTTTGAACTGTATTCTAATAGCAAGGAGAAGTCATTGAAGGGTTTTTGTTTTGTTTTGTTTTTGAGCTGAAATTCACATGACATAAAATGAACCATTTTAACATGTACGTTCACAATGTTGTGCACTGTCACCTCTATCTAGTACCAAAACACTTCACCACCCTCAAAGGAGACCCCATACCCATTAAGCACGCACTTATTCTCCCCACGCCTCAGCCCCTGGCAACCACTAATCTGCTTTCAGTTTCTATTGATTTGCCTATTCTTGAAATTTCGTGTAACTGAAATAAAGATTATTTAGCATAATCTTATGAGGTTCATCCATGTTGTAGCATATATCAGATTTCATTTCTTTCTATGGCTGATAATATTCCATTGTATGGATATATCACATTTGTTTATTTGTTCATCTGTTGATAGGTTTAACGGGGACGGCTTGGTCATGTTAAGAATCCTTTTGTTAGAGCTCCAACGACACATAGACAATCAATTCCCATGAGAGAAGGGAACCGAGGAGCTTTCTGTTCATGCTGGTGAGCAGTCAGAACTATAATGTTTAAGGAAATGAATATGACAATTGCAATAAAAGATATAATAGGGTTTTGAGACAGCATTTTAAATTATTTTCACATAATGAATCATCTCTTATTTGCAGCAGACTCAATTATTTCTTCTTATCTACTGAAATTATTTAGCTCATGCCATACTCGTTTATTGGTTTTGTTCAAAATGTAATTTAGACATCGAGAATGTAGTAGTTAGACATTTTATTTATAATATGGTAGTATGCTTTCACATTGTTTTGAAGAATTCTTTCAAAAAATTTATATAAATGCTTTGCCCTTTTGAGAAAGTGGTTGTTATTAGTGAGATTTTAATAACTTAGGTGAAGATGGTTACAGTATTTTCTAAAAATTGAGTGAAATAATAATCAGGTAGGCAGAAGGTGGGAACCGAGGCTGAGATCTCTATGGGAAGGATCTCAAAGAACTACTGCGAAGCCCCTTGCCCAACACAAATGATTATTAATGTGAATGGGCACATCACTAATTGCGTGGATACTTCTTTCCCCCCAAATCAGAATATAATATTCATAGGCTACATGTGTTATTTCACAGATCTTTTTCTGACAAATATTGTTACCCCTTAGATACAACAAATTCTCTGTTTATAAAAAGTCCTTAATTCTTTAAGATACAAATAACACATTATTAAAAGTAGTCATGATTATTATTCACTTTACTGAGTAATATTTTATTATAATTGCCTGAACAAAATTTAACATCACTTTGATCATTAACAGTATTGAAAGGAACTGTCAGTTTAATGTATAAAGTATACTGCAGTGTCCTATAGATTTTTTAAAGCAACTTTTTCTGATTCTTTCCAACAAAGTATAACTTATGGATGATGTGTAATGACCCAGAAAGAGCAGGCTTCTTTTATATGGATAGCTAGTATACCTTTCATTATTTAAAGTGAACTGATCTATGATTTCTTAGAAAAGGATGTTTTGTTTTGCCTAAATGATGAGATGAGTACTAAGTTCAATGTAACAGCAGTTTCCAACTGATGACCCTATATTGTCCTGCCTGCCTTATCTCTTATGATTGACCTTCATTTGGCAGTGGCTACTTAAGCCACTTTCCTCACAAGAGGTCTGAGGGATCAGTAAATAAACACTCAAATGCACCAAGGGAGTAGCTTTTAAAGAAATCCTTTTGTAATTCAAATAATCACCCCCTAATGTTTTATAAGGCTGTTCTGTGGGAAGCTTGCTGTTGCTCTGCACTCTGTCCCGTGGTGTAAGAGTACTTTCTCCAAATGATGATGTGAACACCTGTTTTAAAGTCTATTACATGTTTAGAAGTAGATAGTATACAGAGGGAAAAATAATAAAATCCAAAGAAGCAAACACAGGGACTTCAATAATATTAAAGGATTTCTAGTGAGAATTGATATCTAAAGGATTCATAGCACATCAGTTTCACAAGAGGAAGAACAAATCTGTGGGAAAAAAGGAAGAATCAAATGGACACAAAGAAGAAAAAAGAGCAAGGGCTTCCCCAAACAGGGTGAGTTGAATATTTTTAAAAAATAAAATTAAAGCAAGAAGGCAGGATTTTATAAAGTATTCTTGAGTGTCTTTTCTTAACTTTGCCCGTCTCCCAAGGGGCCTACATCATATAGTCATCCTGAATGTCAAGTGTTGTGACAAACGGTGATGCCCTTTCATTGCTCTCATGCCCTATTTATGCTGAGCATATAGAAGGCTTCTCTGATTAGAACTCATTAACAGAGAAGCTCAGCATGGTTTCTTTTGAACAGACAGGAGCAGTTGAAGACTCGCTGTATGCATTGAATTACAGTTCCTAATCGTTTCCAAGCAGAGAAAAATATCATCTTCTATAATTTGAAAATGAATTTGGTCATGTGTTCAAATATAACGTGCATTCAGATCCTGAGCAATCAGACCAAAAAGTCTTTTAATTAATATTGAATTTAATATTTAAAACCATTGGATCAGATTCTTACAGGATCAAATGTCCTTTCTGAGCCTTATCTTTGCAGATTGCATTTCTTTCATGTTACTTGAGAACTGTAGCACCATATCATCTCCTAGGATCTTAGATTCTGTTTGGCTTTGCCTAAATTAGCGGCAAAGCCACTGCTAGAACTAAATGTCCAAATTCCATCTCCCGTGATCTTTCTACAGCAGCACTACTTCACGTCCAAGAATAATTTTAACACAAATGTCCTCCAATACACACATAGGCTTTATTTATTATTTTCTTCTTTTTAAATTTTCTTTTCTTTCTTTCCTTCTTTCCTTCCTTCCTCCTTCTTCTTCCTTCCTTCCTCCCTCCCTCCCTTCCTTCCTCCTTCCTTCCTTCATTCCTTTCTTTCATTCTTTTCTGAGGAAGATTAGCCCTCAGCTAACAACTGCTACAAATCCTCCTCTTTTTGCTGAGGAAGCCTGGCCCTGAGCTAACATCCGTGCCCATCTTCCTCTACTTTATACTTGGGACGGCATCACAGCATGGCTTGCCAAGCGGTGTGTAAGTTTGCACCCAGTATTGAAACTGGCAAACTCTGGGGCCCCAAAGCAGAACGTGCAAACTTAACTGCTGCGCCACCTGGCCAGCACTCATGCTCTGGCATCTATTTTTCATATGTGACAGTCTCACTTGAAATTCTGAGTGTGTGATCTTTTTCATCCCCTCATAAAATGTACAGGTGCTTCCAGAAAAGGAAAGGCATGATTTTTGCCCTTGAGGACCACAAAATCTAGAATATTATAGTCCATAGAAAAGTATGATGTTGCAGTTTAGCTCTATAGGATGTAAATATCTAGACAAAAAGAGAAGGACATGAGCAACATTTGGGCACTGTAAAGGTGGGGATCTCCAAGAAAGCCATCAAGTTCTGATAATTAGTGGGGTCAGGGGCAGACAGAGGACAGTGGATTTTTAGGGAAAGATAATGTTAAGTGATTCTGAGTTCAGCAAGTACCATCAAAGCATTTGTAGCACTGGTTGACCTCTCCATTCTTATAAATGAAGAACCAGGTTAAGGGACATTAAATAATTTATCCAAAGTCACATAATTAGTAATTAGCAGCAGATCCAGGTTTTAGATTCATGTCCATGTAATTCCACAAGACTTTATTTTCCTATTCTTTATCCATCCCTTGGTGCCAGATGTATTTTGAATATCAAAATTTAGAAGGCAATACAGTGCAAATATCACGTATTATATAAACAGTCCCAGCAAGGTCTGGGGCTCCCTGTAATCAAACAGATTCATATTTTGGCAGAGAAACATGAATATTCACCTCAAGTGGGATAAATGAAGTCTATAAACAGCCTCACACCAGTTCAGGTCATGTTTTGCAGCCAATGACTCAGGCCAGTTCAGTCTTGCTGCCAAAAAACTTTTGAGCCTTAGAACTTTCTGGATTTCAGAATTTTGGATTTAAGGATCGCGTACTTGATTACCAACCTGCCTGAGTCTATTCAGGGAGTTTTGAGTGGGCCCTGGGTTTTCCGACTGAGGAAACTCTCTATCCTAGGCTTCTGGGCAGTTGTGTCAGAGCTGGTCCTGACTGTCAGGGGCTGTGGCTGTCACTGTGGGGGGTGCAAGGCCCAGGGGCTCTGCCCTGAGTAGCCAAAGCCAAGGGTAGTCAGAGCCACGCAGTGTTCCATGCCAAGGGGAGTCTCTGGCGGCCATGGTTTCACCATCCCTTGAACCTCCTTCATGCCAAAAGTTTATAGAGTGAAGCTTTTCAGTGATTCACATATTCTATTATATTTGGGAGGTCACTGCAAACTACAGGACTTTGTATAAATTCACATTGCAGCCAAATTCAATGAAGCATATCTAATCTGAAAAGTGATGGCTATCTATTGTTAATGAGCTAAAGCTGTGTTGTGGTAAGGTTATTTGAAAATAGAAGGAGATTAGAAGTGGAAGTGACAGTGGTTTTTTCCCCCCCCACAGGCCAGGCTAATGAGACAGGAAAAGGCTAATTTGTACCTGAAATATTTTAAAAACTAATGTATAATAATTTTTTTTCACATAGTATTTGAAATATAACTAATTGATGCTCTTTTTTGGGGTAGTTTTTCTATAGCTCCAGTTGGTTCCACATCTTAACAAGGTATGAGTATTAATAATTTCTAAATTGTGATTGAATATAAAGCTAATGTTATGAAGACATTAAGAATTCATGCCATGGCAGTAGTCTGAAATATAGAGGTACATTATGCTGTACCCAAAATAAAATTGACCTTGGTGCTTCACATGCATTAATCACTTTCTTCTGGGCACAATAGGAGAACACTAACTGGATATGAATAATGGATGCAAAAGTTTTAGATTAATTTTTAGCATTTTAGTCTTTGTATGAACACAAAATGAGGTTAATTAGGATTGTGGTTCTCTTTGAAGTGTTCAAACTGCCAGATATTTTCCATTTATTAGGCTTGTAGGTTTTTTCCCCAGCATTAGCTAAATAACCTCTATGATAAAGATAGACAGTGTCCTATAGGTACATTGTCTTTCCATTATCTCTATAATCGAATTCATGTTGATTTGCTTAGATGATAAAAACTGAGTCTGCTGGATTCCAGCAAAGCACCAAGGATAAAGCAGCACCTCTACACAATGATAGGTGAGAACGAATTTATATAAATAACAATCATCAAAGACTAGCTGATAATGGAATTGATCTGATTATGAATTTTAAAATCAAATTAAATCTTTTCTGTAAATTGACGGAAAACTATATATGCTAAGAATTAGTACTATCTTCTGGCTGGATAAAGGCCTCTAACCTGAGAACTAGAACCTAAGACACTAGTCTTCACCTATTATATTCTACGACTTAGAACATAATTTGAACTTAATTTAACTTTGATGTAACCAAGATTACTAGACCAATTTTGTTTAATAAACGTACACATTCTCGACTAGAGAACCTAAAGTACTTTAGTAATCTATAATTATATCATATGCAGCAGTTTCATTATCTGCCTCAACATTTTAGGATGAAGTAAAGAGGGATGAATATAAAAAATGAATAAAAATAAAAGACTTAAGTCAGTTTCTATGAGTGAGAAATAATATAGCCACATTTCTTTTGCATTTAGAGAAATAATATTCAATAATCAATTCAGTTATTGTTGTGGCATTGCTCTTTCTACTAAAGAAAAGTTAGACCATGCAGAAGTGTTCAAAGGATGTTTACACATAATTTATATTTTCCTTCCTGCTATCAAGATACCTACTTTAATTATCCATAAAGGCTCTTTTGGCTGCATCTTCATTCTTTATGGGAATTACTTCCATTAAAATGAAATCAGCATGAGATACATGTTCAATCATACATAAGTAAGTGACTAAACTTTGTATTTTGCACTAAAATTAGAGCCTAGATCTAGCTAAGAATTGTTTTATAGTTAGGTGATATTACAGTTTTCTCAGATACATTTTCTCCTGAAAGAATGTGGGAGAATATTCTCTTAGGAAGGTTTTCGTATCATGCTGGTAGCTACTGTTTATTTATGTCTAAATGGAAAATATTTTTCCTTAACCATTGTGGAATGAGGGTAGCATGTGTTTCAATGTTTTCAGTTTGGGACTACACATCATGATTATTATAACAAATATTAAATTTCACACAGTCAATTAAATATTTATATTTCTTAATCCAATTATTCAAAAAAATAATAAAGAATGTAGTACATGATATGGTACTTGTGAACACACTGTATTTTCCTGGAAGGGAATAGTTGTAGCAATTTACTGTGTATTTCACTGATATCATCAGCACATGAAACACAATTACAATCCTTTCTGTGAGATGACATGCCATGCAGAGTGGGAAAATTAATCTAGCTGCAGATGCTAGCAATCAAGAGCAATTAATAAATAGTTGTTTTAAACAAAGGAGATTTTACACGGAGAATGTGCCAAATTAAATATTTTCAACCTGTGCATTGATTGTGAAACTCTCTAGAAGAAAGGACATTTTTCTCTGAGACATTAGCCATTCAGTAACCAAGTATCAGGATTGCTGCCATGGATTCATGAGTAGATTACTACTTTCCAGGGAAAGGCCTTATAAACTATTTAAATGACACTATGCATGACACTATGTCACGTTTTTACGAACCCCAAAGATCTACTACAAAGCTGGGCACTTTCCAATGGAATAAAAGATTTTCTAAGCCTTGTTCAGAATGTCCATTTGGGGATAGAGGTGGTATATCTTTGGACCTTGACTCCCATGATACGACCATGACAGTGTGATCCTGTAAGTTTGCGTGAGGAAAAAAAAAGAAAGAAAAAGGAAACTTTACCAAGTGACACGATCCTTTCATTCTCTATCTAGTTTTTCTCTCTTGTGCACCATTGTAATCAGAATGTTTTAGTAACCTGCACTCAATATTTAATGATATCAGTCTAAGATTTCTTCCTGTATTCATTTCCACAATGAATGGATTATATGTGTCTCTAGAACAAAATGGATTCAGTCACAGAGCCAGGGATCTCTCCTGTGGGGGATGAAATATTAACCAGTGTGATCTTTTTTCTCTGCTTCCATAGCTGACAGATCCCCTTTTATATGCACATATTCCTCCAACAGTAATATTATTTTTTTTATATTTCCAAGATTTGGGGAGACTTCAAAACATCCCCTACATACCACTAACAGAGCTTAGAAGTCATTGCCAATGAACTAACAAACTAGTAGCATTATAATTTTGAAAAATAGATCATCTTTTAAAAACAGGACAAAGTACACTCTGTGTCCATCCAGAGGAGACCAGAATGCCAGAATTCATAAGGGTAAACAAATTGATAAGTATCTGCTGGAGTGGGCCTTCCACAGTTCTGCAGGGGCAATCAGATAAAGAATCCAAAATTCTTTATTTAGCGTAAGCTTTTCAATCAACTGTGCTTAAAAACGTTGTCTGTGGTCAATGAGAAAGAGATCTGAGGTTAATAAAGTTCAAGACAGTATTCTTTGGATTATTATATTGAGGAAAATAGATCTCCAAGATTCCAGCTGAGAATTCCTCCATGTGCTCAGTTATGACTCAATCATGACAGGAGGAATCATATCCTAGAATCTAGTCTCATTCCGTATTTTAATTGTCAAACCCACAACTTTATACTAGAATACTACGATGATTATAGTATGATTTATATTACATAAGATTTTAGGTAGTTCCTGAGTTCCTTGATGATGACAATTTTGCTTTCCATTGTCCCTGTCAAACAGTAATTAGCAGGGTGGGCCTCATTTAAACTCAAACATAGAGTATATATTTATGTTTTCACTCAATATATACTTTTTAAACACAGATCACATGCTCAGTTCTGTCACAGAAAAAGTTCCTGCCCTCAAGGATTGTACATGATAAGGGGAAAGAAAGAAGTACATATATAATATGTGCGAAGGTGATAAGTTCTATGGAGAAAATAAAGCAGGATAGGGGAGCAGGGAATATTAGGCAAGCTGGGGTGGGGTTTGTATTTTATATAAAGTGGTCAAGAAGGGTCTCCCTAAAATGGTGAAGTCTGAGCAGAGACCAGAATGGAGTGACCACGGTGGCTGTCTGAGGGAAGAGCAGTCAGACAGCAGGACCAAGTGCGGAAGTCCTGAGGGGGCGCGTGTTTGTAGTGTTTGGAGCAAAAGGCCAGTGTGGCAGACTGATAATGGGGAAGAATGGCAGGGTCTGAGTTCAGATAGATAACAGAAAGCCAGATTATGCAGATCGTTGTAAGGATTTAGGAAGTTATTCTAAATGATTTGGGAAACACTGGAGGATTTTGGGCAAATGAGTGACCTGATCTAATTTTTATCTTAAAAAGATCAATTGATGTGTCTGAAAAGCCTACAGCTAACATTGTCTTTAATTGTGAAGGACTGAATGCTGCCCTTCTAAGATCAGGAACAAGGCAGAGCTATCTGCTCTAATTATTTCTATTAACATTGTGCTGGAAGGCATAACTAGGACAATAAGACAAGAAAAGGAGAGAAAAGGTTCAAGATTAGAGACAAAGAAGTAAAATTATTTATTCTCAGATGGTATTTTTTTTTTAGTGGAGAAAATCCTAAGGAATCTAACAAACAAATACTAGAATGAACAAGTGAATTTAGCAAAGCTGTAGTTTAGTAGGTCAATACATGTAAATATGTTATATTTTTATATACTAGCAACAAACAACTGGGAAATGAAATAAAAATGTAATTCATAATAACATTAAAACATAAAATACTTAGGGATAAATTTAACAAGAGATTTGCAAAACCTGTACACAGAAAACGACAAAACATTGTTTGAGTGACATTAGAGAAGTCTTAAATAAATGGGAGAGCTATATCACGCTCATGGGTTGGAAGACACACTGTTAAGATGGCGAGTCTGCATGAAATACAGCCAACTTAGTGAAACGAGGGCTTGAACTCAGAGAAACAAATTCCTGTTTAGGAAGCCATGGCACTTGGGAAATTTCCCTGAGATTTATAGATATCTGCATGACTGGTCGTTAGTTAAAGAATTTTTTCTTTCTGGAGAGAAAAACAAAAGGCTCACAGTTGTTTATATGAAGTGATGAGCTTTAGAAAACCTTAGTGTTTAGCAAACACACAATATTAAATTCTATTACAAAGGCCAGTGCTGAGGAGGGCTTGTCTGTTGAACCCTCAGCAGCGTAACTGAAGTGAAAACAAAAATCTTCTCGTGCTGAAGCCAGACTTGAGAGTATCTCATATTTAAAAAGACTATTTGCTGGTTTCTCCAAATTACAGTTCTATTAACTTGGGGGGTTATACTTGTTTGCCAGGGCTACCGTAACAAAGTACCATGAATGGAATGGCTTAAACAATGGTTTATTGTCACACAGTTCTGGACGCTAGAAGTCTGAGATCAAGGTGTTGGCATGTGGCTCCTTCAAAAAGCTGTGAGCAGGAATCTGTTCCATCTGAGTCTGTTACTTGCTTAAAAGGCTGGGATGCTCAGGCCAATGTTTATGCAACAATCAGGTTTTATAAATGGCTACTTCACAACTACCAAACCAGGGACTCTAGTAGATAAGTTGTGGCTTTCATAAATACTCACTCAGTCGTTAGATTTCTGTGTGATTTACAGTGGTTCTTGACTACTCCCGGATAGAGCAGTTAGAAATTGCTAACATGTGGCTGTGTTTTACCTGCTTCTCATTCCTTCTCTGTCCCCTCCCTGTTTTATATTTATATTTTCATCTTCTAGTGCCACTTCTGTATGAGCTGGACGTGTATGCTTGCTATGGGAGACAAAAAGATAATTTTTGCTTAATGTGCTGACAACATGACCTCACTAGTTAATTATTGCCAAAAAAGGACTTTTGATCCTCTTTTCTAAAACCAGAATTTTTTATGCGTATTTCTTTTGGCATTTATTCCCTAATTTTTAACTGGGCAATGAATAGCAATCTCACATAAAACTGAGTGGTTACTCTGTTATATTTTTGGCTAACAGTTTATCCTGGAAGGAATACCAGCACATAGCGTCACTCAAAGCTCGGCCTACGGAGGTTGCTTGATTGAAAGTTTGTTTTGTCAAAGCAGGATTCTGGTTTTATTGGTTTTATCTGCCTTTAAAGTTTTCCAGGCTAAAACTATTTTGACCATATTCTTTAGAAGAGAACTTTTCAACTTTGCTCATTTATCTACCTCCGTCCTGGAGGAGATTCAGAATAATTTTCTGAGAAGAATCCAGCCTGTGCCAAAGGGTGTTCCTGTGCTTGGAGCAAAGGTGGTACGTCAGGCTTTTTAATTCATGTCTTTTTTTCCCCCTTTGCCAGGAAGAGAAACTCACTCGATTTAGGTCAAATGGAAATAGGGTTTATTGTAAAGTTAGGGGAGTTATACTTGTTTGCCAGGGCTACCGTAACAAAGTACCATGAATGGAATGGCTTAAACAATGGTTTATTGTCACACAGTTCTGGACGCTAGAAGTCTGAGATCAAGGTGTTGGCATGTGGCTCCTTCAAAAAGCTGTGAGCAGGAATCTGTTCCATGCTTCTTCCCGAGCTTCTGATGGTTTGGGGGGCAATCTTTGGTGTTCCTTGGCCTGCAGAAACATCACCTTCATCTCTGCCTTATCTTCACATGTTGTTCTCCGTGTGCGTGTGTCTGTGTTCAAATTTGTCCTTTCTATAAGGACATGATCATATTGGAATAGGGCCCACCCTACTTCAGTATGACCTCATCTTAACCAGTTACATCTGCAATGACCCTACTTCCAAATAAGGTCAAATTCTGAGGTACTGGGGCTTACGATTTCAACGTATGAATTTTTGGGGAAGGCAATTTAATGAGTTTTCACAGAACCCCATTTGCACAATGCACACCTGAGCCTCATAGAAACCAGAAATCTGTCGGGCAGCTCTGGAATGTCTATCACTTTGTCTCAAGGGTTGTGTGTTGCCTCTCTTCTCTGCTTCTTTCTGCATGTAGGTTCCATTCTCTTCTCTCTGAAACTGCTTCTTCTGCAAGGCTTTTGGTTTGGCTCCTCCATAGCTTTGGCTTTTTATGGTGCTGACTCTGGCTTCTGGGGCCACGATTCTGGTGGCATAGCTCTTTATTGCTTACTGACTAGGGTCTCTTAACACTGTGATGCTTCAGCCCAGTCTTGGGATGCCTGAGTCAGGAGTCCCTCTGGGGTTCAATCAGCTGTGGCTGGGGGTGGGAGGAGGGTGGGATCTGCAGGCCAGTGATTACGCTCTCCAGGTGAAATCAGATATTTTGAGAACGTTCCAGGGGCACAACATGGAAAAAAAAAATGGTGTGATTGCAGATAGCCAGAAATTCTTTAACCCTCCTTCCACTGAGAGGTAAAATTTTATGTTAGTATGAGTGCTTTGAGAACTAGATACCAAGATACCGCTAAATGTGCAAGGATGTTATTAGAGGCAATGCCTGTGTGAAAAGAAACAGGTGGGGAGACAGGAAAGGCTGGGAGAGACATCAGACAGCAATGCAAGTCTGACTCAGTGAAGGAGAGAGGGAGCAAAGAGTGAAAGCATCCCAGATTGTTGTGTATCTAAGGAAGCTGGACAGAGCCGTTGGGGAGCCCTTGGCTGACAAAGGAGTCTTATGTCTTCCAGGAACGGGTCTGCAGTATTATGCCCAAGATACTCACTTGCTGGTGAGAAGATTTGGACTTCAAAGTGAAGTACCTGGATCCGTCGGTCAATTATGCCCCCTATAGTAGGAGGACTACAAGCCTCCTTTCCCCTCCACTTGAACCTGAGCGAGATCGGTGGCTCCTTTGACAAATAGAATATGGCAGAAGTGACACTTGCCAGTGTCCTGGCCAAGGGCTTAAGAAAATGGCAGCTTCCATTTCTTTTCTCTGAGAACTCTCTCTCTGAAAGCCCTGAGCCTCCATGGAAGACTTAAGGCTACCCCCGAGACTTCCACGCTGGAGAGGCTTTGTGCAGGTGCTCTGGTTGCCACTGCCCACTCAGTTCAGCCTTCCAGGCACATCTGCTAAAGTTCCTGATGTGTAAGATAAGCTGTTTGGACCTGATGGCATAGCTGAATACCAACAGATGACCTCAGTCAATGCCATGTGGAGCCAAAGAATCACCAGTAGAATCCTGCCTGAAGCTGTGACTCAGAGAATCATAAAACGTAATAAGTTGGTTGTTGTTTTAAGTCTCTAACTTTTGGGAGTAATTTATTACACAACAATAGATAAGGAAAACATCAAGTCTCTTATATACGTTATACAATGTCAGATAATTCCATCAAAGGTAAGAGCTTCCATTACATTGGGCCTTTCTAAAGAAACAAATACAAGGGTAAAAACAGCATGGCATTGGGAGAGTCAACTTTGAGACCTGAGTTCTGAAGATTGATTTTGTTACCCTTTGTAATTCTAATCTATCCAGAATAATATCCTGTTCAACTTGAGAAGACAAGGAATCAGAGGAGTCATGTTGCCGCAACCCATACACAGGACCCATATCGAAGAGTTCAATAGGCTTCTCTTTCTCTTAGGATTCTGGTAATCTAGAAAGGCTTTGGGGCAGGGGTTTTAGTGATAATAGGAGCGACTGGCAGTGACCAGCTGTCTCTGAATTTAAATTCTCTTAGGGGAAACCTCAGGTCCAGCCAGCAGCAACTTGTCCCCCAGTAGGAGAGAAGGATGGGAGCAGTCCCACGTACTGGGAGAATACTAGAGCCAAGCAGAGAAAGAAGGTAGAAAAACTAAGGATAGAAATATGACAAGAGAGTAGATCTTAAAAGTTCTCACAAGAATAAAAATTGTAACTACGTATGGTGATGGGCTTATTGTGGTGATCATTTTGCAATATATACAAATATTGAATCATTATGGTGTACACCTGAAACTAACATAATGTTATATGTCAATTGTATCTCAATTCACAAAAAGAAATACTACAGTTTGGAAGTGCCAGAAGCAGAGCCTCAGACTGAGGAGTGTTAACATTCCTCTGTGAATGCTCGCCAGAAGTTCAGCATTAGCTGTTCCTCTACCAAAGTCACATCACACCTGTAAGGGTGTGACCTCTGACCTAGTGCCTGGGTCATCCTGTGCCATAAATATGGTGTGGCTGGCTCTCAATCTGTATATGTTAGCAGCCATGGATTTTAGAATACATAGTTTCTCATAAAAATAAAGGCTGATAAATACGTTTAAGAAAATCTCACTGATCATATGAGAGTAAGCGTGATGTGTTGATGGGGGAGACCTCATCCTGGTTGGGATTATTAATCTGTGAGCTACACAAGGTTAAAACGGGAGATCTGCTGTGGTGGGGGTGAGGGAGCCAGAAAGCTGCACGTTGAGACAAGGGAAGAGAGGAGAAATGAAGAAAAAGCCTGCAGCTTTCCTGTTACAACGGACTCTCCTTTCTCTTACTACTCTCTTGACTGCGACTTTTGTTAACCATCATGAAAACACATCACGAGTGATAACATAATTCATGTGTAAGTGGAAAATGTTTATATTCAAAATAATAAAAGAAGAAAAATCAAGAATTGTTAGAAACACATAATACTGAAAATGGTTGTGAATACTTATTACAACCAAAAGTTGAATCATTTGAAAAGATAAAATAAGAGTTATAAATAACTTGAAATTTCAAAAAGTTAGAAATAAGACGTAAACTAATATTGTAGGGTTAAAGTCTTAACAGCACTATAACAAATGGGATGGATGTTTGCAAGGAAAAATTAGGTCAAGGAAAGACCAAGTCAAAATATAAAAAACATTTAATTAAAAAATTATAGAACAAATAAAATTTTAAAAAATCAAGAGATTTAAAGGAAGTAGAAATGAGTACCTTAAACATAGAAAATTAGATGATAAAATAGGGGCAAATCAGCATAAACCAAGGTACATGGGAATAATACTGCTTTTTAGACCCATAAAATGAAATAGATTCTAAAGAATGGAAAGAAAAAACACAGGAAATTATCAGTTGTTTTAATAAAACACACTGATTCAGATAAGTGGTGAACTTTTGATGGAATGCTTGAGGTTGGATATGATTCTGAAGGCTTCCTCCTCCCACCATCCCCAGACTGTGGTGAGGTCCAGAGATCCCAGAGAGCGGCACACAGCTGGGCCTGGTCGTGCCCTCTTCATTTGGCCTGTGCCCTGCACTGTGGGCCCACCTGTGAGGCCCCGGTATCTGCCAGTTGGAAGTTGTGGGCAACATGGTTCTGAACTGGGCTGAGTGCCCAGAGCAGTTTATATACTTGGCAGAAACCCATATTTTAATCATATGTTAACAAATTACTTCTATATTTTAATTTTTAATCAAACACACCATTTGTAGCTAGCCTCAAAAAATACAAATATTTCATTATCACTTTGAGGCTTTTTAAAAGCTGGTACAATGAGTTCATTATTGTTATGTCTTTAAGGGAAAAAATGTGCTACTACTTTTTGCCTATTCTTTTCAACAAGCGTCACTAACAATTTTTCAATTTGTATAAAGTATCCTGTGTTGTCATTTGAGTCCAGCCTTTGTCACTTACTACCTATTGTCTGCAGACAAACACTTGACTTCTCTTATCGTCAATTTGCTTGTCTGTAAAGAGATTAGAATAGAATTTGTCTCATAGGATGAGTGATTAAGCAGAAAATGCAGCTAAAGCCATTTCCATAATAACTGCTACATAGTCAGCAATAAATGCTATTTATTATTTCCATTAACTTATTATATATAACTATGGAATTATTGATATCTTTTCTACATTTAACATTCCCAGCCAGAATTCTAATATATCGCTACAACTATTCATGTCTTTTTCTGTTACACTGTTGAAAAACACCCCCTAACTCTTATGACCTAAATTAAATGAGTATTCTAGCATTTAAAGATGTTGACCTCTATTATCAGTGAAATTAATTCTGTTTCTGAGTTATTCTAGTCAGGTATCATTTTTATAAAGAGAAGCAATTAAGTTTGGTGGATTTATCTTACAGTGTGGAGCCTTGCTGGATTAATGTCTCTAGTAATAATTTCATTCCTTTTTTCCTTTTGGCTTTCCAGATACATATTCATGCCATCTGCAAATATGGCTCATTTATATCTTCATTCTTCTGTTTTTATCCCTATTTCATTTCCTGCTTGAATAGTAATTGCCACAATATTAATACATGAATTGTGAATATTATTAATATATTAAGTAGAAGTGCCAAACGAGGGGCATTCATTGTCATGCTTTTTTAAAGGATGACTCCAATGAGTTTGTATTAAATATATAAATACACGACTTGAAATAAATATATTCTTTGATAGCCAGTTAAGAAATTCCCAATGACTTTAGTTTTAGACTTAAATTTAGAAGAAATATTGGATTTTGTCAAACGTGTTCTTGGCATTTATTGAGAAGCTTAGAAGACTTTAATTTTCTTCCCTATTGTTAATGTGATGAATCATGTTGATTATTTTTTTTTGTGCTACATCAGTTTAAAATTCCAGGATAAATCACTGGCAGTTTTTGTAATACTTGGGTAATTGCATATCATTTCATAATTGAAATTGGCCTAATAAGCCTTTTTTGGTATTTCCTTTCTAAGTTTTGGAATTCAAACAGTTTTTGCTTCAGAATTGTTTGGGCTATGTTTTAATTTTACATTTCTGGACTGTTATTGTTATTTATGTAGTATCCTTTGAAATTTTTACAGTTTTACAATGAATCTATGACAATGAAATACTCTTACGATGTAGTAACTTTTTATATTTATGTTTTATTGACTTTATTAATGTGGGTCTTTTTTATTATGTTTGAATATATTTTATTTTTGTAAATAGTTATCAATGCTACTTTGTTCTCTAGTTAAATGCATGTTTTAGTTGAGAATATTTGTCACAATGTAAATAATCTTTTAAAATAGAATTTATTAAATTGTTTTTGACTTGGGCCAATGGTTGACCAAGGATATTAGGTTTTTGAGTTGGTTAATGAGCTACCAATGCACAAGATTGGATTGAAAAGCCAGACCCACCTGGATTAGAAATCTTACTTAATATCAAGCTTCATCAAATAAGATCCTGGACACAGAGGGTCTTAAGGTTTAGATACAACAGAGAGAGGTTCTCAAGTCGTATGTGCTCCTCTGACCCAGAACAGATAGGTCTCTTTGTGAGGTTGACAGGAGCACCACACACCATGGGAGCATTTCAATTATGAAACATCTTTATATTATACCCTGAGTGAACAGCCTGTGTGACATTCTCCAAGGAACCATGCTGCTTACATCTTGGATTCTATTTACTATAAGTAATCTTTAGCCAGAGACTTCCTGTTAAAGGCATTTCAGAAATCAGTTCTCTTCTTCCTAATGAATTTCTCTAGTCTTTTTTCTTGGAGGTTCAGTTGACAAGGAGGTCACGTGCGTTTTCCCTGGGGGTCCTTCCACCCCAAAAAGGGACTGAATGAATTGAAGACTAGCTACTTTAACTCCTTCCTCCCAGTTAATTATTGTTCCTGGTGATCACTTTTTACTGATTTTTGTCTCCCGTTTTGCACACACACTTGTTGCTACTCTTAGTTGCATCATTTATATTTTCCAACTTTATTTGGCTTAATAATTTGTTTCTTCCCCAAGTCATAGGATGGTGTCAATTAACATATATATTCAGAAAAGTATATTTTCTTTTAACTACTACTTTGGCAATATCTTATGAATTTTGGTATGTTTTATTCATATTTTTATTGTTCAAATATTTTGATATCTCCCCCTTAATTAAGATTCTGAAGCAGTATTTTTAATTTCTTTATTATTGGATAACTTTGTTTTTGTCTAATTTTGCTATGAATATTGCCAACATAGCCCAAGTTTCTGCCTTTTGGCATCTTCCATGTAAATCCCTGGGCTCCAGAATAGCATGTATTTACAATGTCTGCAAACACCAAGCCTCTAAAATGTGCTAAGCACTGCTAAAATGGGAGAAGTACACTTGGATGCTATTTCCTCTCATTTCTTAAGGATTTTGCTATTGCATCCTCTTTATCCAGCATTATCACTTTTTCCTTTCTACTAGATTATTCTCATTAACATACTCTACTAACTCCCATCTTAAATACGACAGGAGGAATTTGGAAGACTTAGTGTGTATTCTAATCCCCAACACCTGTGGATCTATTATCTTACATGCCAAAAGGGACTTTGCAGATGTGATAAAATATCTTCAAATGGGGAGATTATCCTGGTGGGCCAAAGCAATCACAAGGGTCCTTATAAGAGGGAAGCAGGAAGATCAGACCCAGCGAAGGAGAAGTGATGATGGAGCAGTGAGGTGAAACCATGACCCAAGGAAAACAGGCAGCCTCTAGAAACTGGGAAAGGCAAAGAAATAGATTCTTCCATAGAGTCTCCAGAAGGAACACCGTCCTGCCAACCCATTTTAGATTTCTGAGGCCCAGAACTGTAAGATAAGAAATGTATGTCACCTTAAGCCACTATGTTTGTGGTTACAGCAGCAATAAGAAACTAATACACTCAGGAAGTTATACTCCAGATTGAGAGCATTGCTTTATGTCCTACTTTAGTAGTCATCTCTGTGCAGTCAAGTTTCGATATCTTTGCCATTCTAGGCACCTGATATAAGGTTGACTGTGTCTTTTCTTGTCTGTCAATTACTCTTCCATTGTAACACCCATGTAGATAAAATGATAATAAATTGCTCTGTTGTCACAAAGAAGTGACACAGAGACTATACTTGACTTTTAACTTCCTAATACTTTTGGCTTTAGAAGTGACTCTTAAAAGCAACAGCTTGTTAAAATTATTTTTTAAAGTTAATTAAAGTCAATTTTGTTTTACAGGAAAAGTTAGCTTCCTTACTTATAGTTAATTTTTTGCTTCATTCAGTTGCATCATTCATTATCTGTTCATAAATTAAAGTTTAATGATGCCATTCTTTGATTTCTCTTCTCATTTCCATTAGATCTCAATGGACATTAAAGTTTTCAAACATTGCATTTTGTTTCACCGCATTTTGGAGAGATTTCAAGATAAGAGACTGATATTAGAATGCACATCCCAATCTCCAAAATTCCTACTGAAACAAATAATTAAAAGAAAATCTCTGATTACATCTAAGAAGAGGAAAGTCAAATTGTCCTCAGATTTTTTTTTTTCTGTGCCAGCATATATTATAAGATAACGGAAGAAATTTGCAGTGTTCTGGGGAAAATTGTTTGAAATAATTTTGTAACTAGGCAAATTTTTATTCATGGGTGAGGACACAGAAAGTCCTCCTCAGATATGCAATGAAAAATGAAAAATGAGTCAAAGGCAAGAACTCAGCAATGATGAAATAGCAATTGGAAAGAACCAATAGTGACCTCTGAACTCAAATTATTTCTTCACTTACTCCTTGACTCCACAAATACTTACTGAATGATTATTATGTCTTGATTACTGTTCCAGGTGCTGAGGAGATAGCTGTAAACAGACCTTCCCCATGGAGTTTACATTCTAGTGGAGGAGCGAGACAAAGAAGCAAAATAAATGAGTGTAATATATACTCTGCTGGATGGTGATAAGTATGATGGAAAACTTAAATCAAGGAGGGAGATAGGATGGGAGAAAATGGAGTATTATCATTTAAAATATGCTAGTTAGGGCTAAGATGACATTTGAGTAAAAACATGGAGGAGGTGCTAGACCAAGGTAAATTTAAATAATTATTTAAATACACTAAAAACCTAATCCAATGATTTTCTTTTAAGGTTACAATCTATACAATAAAACAGAATAACACATTATTAAATTTCAAAGAAGTGTTTTAGTGTAGTAGTCACATATGTGGGTCTGACTCTAGAGTTTCTGGGTTCAAATCCAGTTCCACAATGTACAAACTTTATGACCACAAGCAAGTTAAACTCTCAGTAGCTCAATTTTCCTGTCTGTAATTGAGGACAAGAGTAGAAGAGTAGAAGGGTGAAGTGAATTAATATAGAAAGTGCTTAAAAAAGTGACTGGCACATGGTAAGTACTCAATAAGCTTTAGCTATCATTATTGTTATCATTATTATTATCATATTAAATCTACAAAGATTGGAAAGAGAGATGTAGATCAGGAGTAGGAACCTCTACTTTTCAAAAAAGGAAGTGAAACACTATTGCTCTGTACCGAATGTGGTAGTTAATTTAATAGAGGTAAGTGCAAAACTTCATGGGATTCACAACAAACTCGATTCTCTTTAGCATTTCTCAAGAGAATAATAGCAAAATAATGAAGGAAATCGTGAATAGAATGCATGGAATAAGTATACTGGCCAGAGCAAACTTGACAATTATGACATTTAATGTAAAAAGGTTAAATCTCCATATTAATAAATGAATTCCATCTGATGGCATTTTTTTTTTTTACAGAGGGACAGGCTTACACAAGAGTATACCATTGTAAAATGAAACAAGATCAAAGAGATACATACTAGGCAAAAACGTTTAAAAATTTAAAAAAGCAAGGATGGCATTCTTTATTTCAAATGTAGAAATAAAAACAAAACACTTTGAACAAGACATTTATTTCATAGTGTTGAAAGCTACACTACACAATTGAGACAAAAAATCTTGAAATAATAAAATTTTATGATTTATAGGCCAAGATCCATAAGAAATATAAACTGAAGTGCACAAAAAGTATAGTGGGAGATGTTAGCACTCCTCCATACATGTATGCTGGAGCAAGGGGACAGAAAACATAAACAATACTTGAAGTCTGTGATTAATAATTTTGAAATAATAGTTTGGTATCCAACTTTATAATCCACAAACAGAAAATCTTTTTTATTTTTCAAATGTTAAAGGAGCATTTATTAACTTGAAATCTTAGTGAGGTCAAAAAAACCCTCAATAAATTTCAAAAGTGGAAAGCATACAGATATTGCTACAATCAATTTGGAACACAATGTGCAATATCCTGCCAAGTTGAAGACGTGCAGAACCTATCATTTAGTAGTTACAGTCCTGAGTCCCTTATAAAAATTCTTCCTCATGTGAACAAGGAGATCCACACAAGAATGTTCATTATACCACTGTTCATACTTGCAAAAAAATGGAGAGAACTTAACTGTCCATCTACAGAAGAACAGATGCATGGCCTGTAGATTAAACATGCAACATAAAGTTCTATAGCAGTTCAAATGAATAACCTATGATGATACCCAACCACGGAGGGATCTAAAAAATATAAAATATAGCTAAAAAAGAGCAAGTTCTAAAAGGATACAGTGTGATATCATTTACATAAATTTAAAAACATGTAACTATATTTTGTTAATAGACACAGAATGTAAGCCATAAAAATTTAAAAAAGAGAAATGACACATAGTAAATGCAGTATAACAGTTACCTTCTGGAAGGTAGGGAACATATAGGCCATATTCTTTGGTTACTTAAAATAAAACTTGAATTAATAACACAATTTTAATAAGAATTTTTCAATCACTTAGATATTTTAAGCATCCCCACAAGTTGCTATAGGATCAAAGAGGAAATAAAAATTCAACAGCTTAACAAAGAAAAAATAAATATGAATCATATCAAAACTTATGCGATTTGGCCAAAGATATACTGAGAAGTAAACACTTTCAGATGTTTTGAAAATTAAAAAAAAAAAAAAAGGAGGGGCTGGCCCTGTGACCAAGTGGTTAAGTTTGCATGCTCTGCTTCAGTGGCCCAGGGTTCGCTGGTTCGGATCCTGGGTGTGGACATACACATCGCTTGGCAAGCTATGCTGTGGCAGGCATCCCACATATAAAGTACAGGAAGATGGGCACGGATGTTAGCTCAGGGCCAGTCTTCCTAAGCAAAAAAAGGAGGATTGGTGGCAGATGTTAGCTCAGGGTTAATCTTCCTAAAAAAAAAAAATGGAAATGAATCAAGCATTCAATTCAAAAAGATAAAAATAAAAGAAAAAATTCAATTTAAGGAATCCAACTGGAAGGAGATTATATTTTTAGATATACACATGTATATATATATATATATATATATATATATATATATATATATATGAAAAGTAAAAATAAGATAATTAAAAATAAGACAAAAATAAGATAGACTTAAAAGAAATCACAATCAAATTAATAAATATATACAAGAACTAGTTTTAAAAAATAAGCCAGGGGACTGACCCCGTAGCTGAGTGGTTAAGTTTGTGGGCTCCGCTTTGGTGGCCCAGAGTTTCGCCAGTTCAGATCCCTGGCGTGGACATGGCACTGCTCATCAGGCCATGCTGAGGTGGCGTCCACATCCCGTAAGCACAACCAGAAGGGCCTACAACTAGAATGTACAACTATTTACTGGGGGGCTTTGAGAGAAAAAAAGAAGATTGGCAACACATGTGAGCTCAGGTGCCAATCTTTAAAAAAATAAAGAAAGCTGGGGAAATTGAATACTTATGAGTCACAACTTTAAAAACAAAAATAAGCCAAACAACGGAAAATCTAAAAAACAAATACACAAACTCAGTTTGAAATGAAAGGATTTAACAATAAATGAAGAGTAGGTAAAAATCATGACGTATGCTTTAATAAGCATACATTTCAATGACGTTTCATTGACACAAATAACTTCCTGCAGAAAAAGTATTAAAATTTTCTCAAGATGTAGAAAGTTTTCTAATGTGATCATTAGAAAAAAATTTAAAAACAACCCAATTATCTAAAAATATATGCTTCAGAGTCATAGTCTTTGAAAATAGTCCATTTACATTTTCAAGGAACAGCTTACATTTTGCTCCAGAGCGGTGAAAACCTGTGCGTGCTGTGTGGCCTCTGTGTGACCCTCCAGATCAACTCCCCTTCTCCACCCTGCCCTCTGCACCAGATACACTACATCCAAAGACTCCTAGTTCTCTGCTTTTGGACTGGGTCCAGCCAAAAGGAAACCCAGCAGGAGACAGGAGGAAGGGAGGAAAGGAACGGGCACTGTTTATTCCCTTGGCTCCGCTCCTGAGGAGTCACGTGTTTGAGACCTCAGAGGAAGATCACAGGTTTTCTCATGGTGACCATTTTCAAGTTATTCTCTCATTCCTGGTTCTGGGAACTATTCCTCCTAGGATCTAGGTGTGTTAGCAGCCCTAAGATACGGCAGTGTAGCCTGTGGTGTCCCTCTACCCTCTGCTTACCTCTGTACAACGTAACTCTATTAATCTTCTTTGAAATTATCTTAATTCGACTATATATGTTTGTTTGTTGCTGGTGCTCTGATGGGTCAATAAGAAAATCATTTAATAAAGTATCACGTATGATACCAAAACCCAAAAAAGAGAGTGCGCGAGAGAATTACAAACTAACCCTACCTTTCTTTGAAAAGAAAATTCTACATGAAATATTAATAAATTGATATACTCCACCATGAGTAAGTAGTTTGTATTAAAAAAATGCAAGGATGGTTTGCTATTAATGGGTTTATTTCACATCAATAGGTTAAATAAGGAAAAATAATCTTAGACACTGAAAAGGTATTTAATAAAAACCAATGTAATTATGATTAAAAAAATCAATGCTTAAAAAATAATTAATTAAAAATTGTCTCAAACTAAGAGCTACATTATCAGTAATGGTGAAACAAAAGACCTTTCTTACCATTAAATTACTTTTACACTTTATAATTTAAGAGTATTTCAGAAGATCAATCTAATTAGACCTGAAACAATAAATGCTAGAATGTTTTGAAAGAATCAGACAAATTATCATTATTTGCAGATGAAATGATTTTTTAATGTAGATATCCTAGAATTAAGTAATCTCACTAAAATGACTGGATTCAAGAAAATTATACAAAATCAATAATTATTAACAGTGTGATGACAACTTAGATGAAACAACAGGGGAATTTCATTCGCAAGTCCAACAGAACAAATCATAATATTAGGAATTAACTTAAGAAATGTAAAGAAAGATAAAGAAAACTGTAACATTTCACTGCTATATACGTAGGAATTGTTGAAGGAATGGAGAGACATATTGTAACACGATGAGAATGCAGTGTATCATGCTGATTAACATCACCGGCTTGGAATCCAATTGGCCCAGATTTGGATTCTGGCTCCTCCCCTTATTAGCTGCTTAAAGTTACCGAGACTCATTTTTCACTATCTATTAATTAAGAATAATAATGATACTTCTCAGGGTTTTCGTGAGTATATTAAGTCACAGGTTTTTGTAAAGCTCTTAGTACAGTGTCTTGAAAATGTTAAGGGGCTTGAAAATATCAGAATGACTTAACTTTCCCCAAATTCAACGACTAGTTTAACAGACTCCTAATCAAATTGAAAACTAATTTTTTAAGGGGAACATGACAACAATTCTGGATGTTAATCTAGAAGAAAATAAGCAGGTAAGAATGATCAAGACCTTTTTGACAAAGAAGAATTGTGACAATATCCCAAGGTGACATATTTGAAAACACGTGATAAGGATTTAAGGGGAGGAAAACAGAAGAACGGAAACAAACACAAGAATAAGCGAGGATTTAATATATCATAAAGAGGGTCCATCAATTAATGGAAGAGGCCAGGCTATTCACACAAATGGCATTTGAACTCTTGATGGAGGAAAAAAATCAGTTTAATAACAATTTCACATAAATTGGCAAAACAAAATCTAGATGCATGTTTAAAGGCATCATCACACTATCAAATCATGGGAAACTGTGTAATTTAATTTAAATTTCCTATTGAAGGGTATCTTGCTGCACATTGATAAGTATACTTTAACTTTATTGATACATTGTTTAGGTTCTCCAGATCTTAAAATAACCTTCTTTGATCTTTATAGAGCAAATTTCAGATAATAAGATCCGGCCTTGATTTACTTTTAAAATCTTGACATTAGGACTTATAAAGAATGTACTCTTGCAAAAGGCGAGTTTGGGCAGTCAGAGGGTTTCTCCCATCTCCATATCCCACAGACTTTAAAATTGGACTTTATAGCTGTTTTGCCCCATTCTAAGAGTAGTTCACTCAGTTAAAGATGGTGCTTTTTTCCCATAAAGAGGCTGTCTCATAAACCCTAAACAAGAGGGGTTTTCTTCTTTAAGGAAATGATCTATTTCTATCTTTCAAGCTGCACAGATCGACTGTGCTTTACTGCAGGAGACGTAGAACTTCTTACAGAGCTTTGTTATGATGATACAATCCATTTCTCTACCCGGAATGCTCCATTTCGCTCTAATTATGGTTTTCTTTTCCTGGCTCTGAGGTGACAGTTCATAGCTTTTGCCCCTTTAATTCTTAGAGTGGCAGAAACTTGGAGACAGTCCAGGAGTTAGCCTCTGACACTTTCATTTCCACCATAAAATGACTAATGAAATGCTGGACTAAAAATATAACTATAGTGCCCAGAACAAATGGGGCATGGTCCCACTGTACTTGGAACAGCAGGTTATGTTATGTTCGACCCTGGGTACCTTTCATTAGCAGGAAACTTGAAAAATTGGAATGTCAGTGGAAGACATGAGGATGACGAAGCATCTCAAGAGCACGGAACACAAAATATAGATGAAGGAACTAGAGTGATACAGCTTTGAAAATGGAAAGCTTGGGTTATATAACTACGAGGCAGTAATATTATCCAATGGTATATTGAAGAGGATCTTGGACTCGAAGTGAGTTGAATTCTGCAGTTGCTTTGCATTGAGTAGCACTGTGGCCCCGGGGAAAGCTCTTAATCTCTCAGGGCCTCCGTATTTTATGTAAATTGAGGGTATTGGCTGAGATCACCTCTGCATTTTTATAATACCATCATTTTGCTATGTTTTTGTAATACCGGACTCTATGATTTTGCAACGTTATTTTTTAGAAATGTGGATCTCTTTCTTTTTAAACAATGTTTACTGGGAATCCCATTATATAAAAAGGATAAAAACAGAACTTGCCTGGTTGAATCAATGACAATATACTAGCGTCCTACCCATGAAGTTTCCTCACCGCGTGGCATTAGCTCCTGACACTCCTCTTGAGTAGCAGGGTAGACACTTCCACAGAACTTCTCTATGGACAACGCAGTCTGAAACGACAGAAAAATTGGACTAAAAATGAACATCAAATTACAGACTGAAGTATGTGAAGTTGCTATCTCTGTGCCTCCACAATGGTCTAGTATCAGGAATTTCACGTGGTTCATCCTAAAACAGGCTGAGTGAGGTGAGAGCCTTCCTCATTGTGTCCTCTGTATCTGTCTCTTTAAGGAATTTAGGATTTGAGATCTGCATAGTTGTTTGCTGTAGAAAGACAGGAGAAGGCCAAAAACTTCATACCCCTCATTAAAACGTGTTATTCTCGCTTTGGGTGGGAAAAATTCACCTTGCTACAGCAGTGGGAAAGATGAATATTTAGTAGTGAGTCTGCTCTACTGTCCGTTATTATAATAGTTTTCTTTAATTGGCTTGTAATAAATTAAGCGAGAAATTTTCATGATAGGAAATATTTTAAACCCTTCAGGAATATTTTTCATGGTTTTCTGAATACAGAAACAGATCTTAATAATATTCACTACTAATAAAAATATCTGTACATAGGCATTTTACTTTGTAGATAATTGAATCAATTTCATTGTAGGACATTTGCAATTAAGAAATATCCCAAGCATCTTCAAAAACACTGATATTTATATCAATGATTGAGTTCTTTTAAATCTGTTTTGAATAGATTAAGGGATACAAACCATACTCCAGAGGATGAAATAGTGTCTTATTTCGTGAAGAATCTGCAGATTAGAACAGTTAATGTTGTTGATGTGACTTCAAACCAACCTGTTGACGAAGAGAAAAATGTTGACAAAAGTTATAATATACTTAAATGAAAGTGAACTTCAAACAGAATCTTAATTATTCAAGTAAGTGGACTGGAAAAGACCATCTTAGCTGAGACAGTAGCTAATTTTTCAGAAAGTACCATGGAATACATTTATATTCATAAGTTAGGCAGGGAAAATAATAGCACCAAATATATGAAGCCCTCTTGGTTTTAACGTGTTGCTTTCTGAGCACGCAGAAAGATGAGCAGGAAAGTGACTAAACATGGACACACTTAAGGCTTTCATTCATTAGCAATCCAATAAGGAATAATAAATACTTCAAATCAACTGTGCTTTTCATATCTGCTCACTAATGAAATTTTAATTAACTATAGAACCAATTATAAGATTTTGTATAAAATGTTTCAAGATTGATTTTTAAAATGGAAGTTAAAGCACTTAAGCAATTTTCCTACCGGGCTTTCTTTAGAAAGACTTTCCTTCTTTCTTTTTCTTCAATTTTTTGTCCTAATAAATGCAAAGAACACATGAGGATTTAGGTGTTGAAACCCAAACTCCTTTCCTTTTTGTTTACATGTTTCTTATCTATAGCAATTTAAAAAATATAAAATTATATATCACCTAATTTAGACACATTTTAGCCAGAGGGACTTTCTTCTACTTCGTAGGCCCTAAATGAATTAATGGGTTCCTTTATATGGCAGTCAGTGAAATATGCAAAAGTCTAGGAACCAGACATCAGCCTAAGGAGTTTTTCAATAAAGTCTCACTAATTTTCCTGTCAAAAAAATTAAATAATAAACAAATATACCTGTGTTGGTTTTTCAGCTCTGCAACGGTAAAGTTGACTTCCCTGGAGTTATTTCAAATGATCAGACAGTGACGATGTTCCTCCCGCAGGCCTCTCCCAGCCCCTCTGCCCCCTCATCCCATCCCTTCCCCATCTTAAGAGGCAAACTCTGTGAAACAGATTGGTCACTGCTGACTTGGGAGCAAGGTGACTCTTTCTTTTTATACCTGAGATTATTGGAAGTCATGACCTCCTATTAAAACTTTTTTTTTTTGTTTGTGACATAAAGCAATGAACTCCTATTCTTTAATGGAAATATTCTAAAGAACCAAGAATGCAAAACCTCTTGAGACATAGAGTAAGACATAAAAACTTTGCCAGATATCTCATGCTTTTGTTAATTTCCTTATTATTAGCTTTCTGTTTCTAGCAGTCTGGAACTAGATTGCACAAGTCTTATGATGGCAGTCTTCCAACTGGGCTATGAGTTCCTTTGGGAATTTGCAAACAAAATTAAGGGAATTATTTTCTAGATCCTCAGTTTCCATATATATTTTTCCTAAAATGTATCTGCTGAGAAGTCTTCTGTATGTTTCAGCAGATTCTCTTTTGCCGCCTTTCTTTTATAATAGCCTTACCTCCACTCCATAAAACAAAAGCACATCCCTCACCCAAATCTTACTATGGTACATTTTCCCAGGGCTTAAAAAGATGCAGGGGGCTAAGCAAAAAGACACATGAGTTTTGGTTAAGTGTATCATGTTCGAATTCAGATATATTGTGGAGTGGAATAATGGGAATGACTTTGCCTTTTCTATTGTCTTGAGTGCTGTAGCAGAATGCATTGGTTTGAGAGAGAGTGTCTTGAGAACAAGGTTTTCCATTTGAAGGTAACTGATACTTTTCAGCTATTTCCAACAGTCATTGTCAAGCCATGTCATTAGCTCAAAATGAAGAGGCAAAGAATTAAAAATTAGATTGTTGATTCTCTTGTATGTAAATGGAAATTAATCGGACATTATCAAATTTTTCAAGGTACCGGATAAAAAACTGTAAATGTACATTCTATATGATTTCTTTTAGGCTGGCGTTAATCATTTGTTAACGTAGTTAAACTTATTTTCTCAAATCAGTTCATAAAATATTTATTCTGATTTCAGTCTGCCTACTCTTTTTCATCTATAAAATATTTAATATTTTCTACTTCCTATTAGCAAAAAATACTATTGTATGCTAATTTTTGGACTAAGTAATTTTAAGCAGTACATATCAATTTTTTCATAAAATGCATAGGGAATTTTGAATCTGGATTTATTATGTTTTATACATAATTCTTATTTAATTAAACACCAAAGCTGACCACCAGAGTTTAATACATGCATGCACACATTTACCAAAGGAATACTATGCCTGACATTATACTCCTCACTTCATAAATAGCTTGCAATTTTACACATAACAGTCTTGCAAATTAAGAAATAAAAATGGCATTTAATCAAGCTTTCAACTTATTAGAATATGAATAAATTAAATTATATTAGATATAAAAATTTTTAGTCAATGATTGCTTTTAGTAATCTTTGTTGCAAACTTTGATTCCTAATTTATTCAGTTTTATTTATTTATTTATTTTTATTTATTTATTTTTTGAAGATTAGCCCTGAGCTAACATCTGCCACCAATCCTCCTCTTTTTGCTGAAGAAGACTGGCCCGGAGCTAACATCCGTGCCCATCTTCCTCTACTTTATATGTGGGACGCCTGCCACAGCATGGCTGGACAAGCCATGCCATGTCGGCACCTGGGATCCGAACCCGCAAACCCTGGGCTGCCAAAGTGGAACTTGTGAACTTAACTGCTGCACCACCGGGCCACCCCCTCACAGTGTTTTTTATATTTCTAAAAATATGTATTAACAGTTTTATTGGAAGTGAAAAGTAAAGTCCAATTTTTTTCTGATCTGGTTGATTGACAGTGAGGGTTGCTTTTGCTAATTAGGTTATATGCTGGATGTTTTTCGCTAATTAAATGAGTAAACTCTGCAGCTTCTGGATTCTGATAAGATTAAAACATACTGTTAAAAAAGATCATTGCAGGGCTGGCCTGGTGGTGTAGTGGTTAAGTTCATGTGCTCTGCTTTGGAGGCCCACTGTGGCAAGTGTCCCACATATAAAGTAGGGGGAGATGGGCACAGATGTTAGCTCAGGGCAGTCTTCCTCAGCAAAAAGAGGAGGATTGGCAGTGGATGTTAGCTCAGGGCTAATCTTCCTCAAAAACAAACAAACAAACAAATAAAATCATTGCATTAACAAGGTGTATTGATTTTAATATTTCATTTCTCCCTCCCTGTCTGTGTTGGATTAATAAAATTCCTTTAAGTGAATGAGTCACAGGCATAGGGCTGATATTGGGATGAGTCTTGGTAAAGACTCTGTGCTATTCCAAGCAACTGGGAATGTCAGTGCCTATAATAAAGCTCTTTGCAAATAAGTTGGTTTCTAATTCTTTGCTTTCAATACAATAGAAGGGCCACTTAACAAGTCGCAAATTGATATGTCATCAGAAATAATTTTTGAGAATAGATTACTGTGTGATTTTTGGTACAATATTCAGAAGAATTTGAAGAACAGAATAACATTGTTATAAGAAAAGTCTTTTCATTGCTATCCTCTTATTTATCTGATTGTTTGCTCATTGCTTGTATCTACGAAATAAAAATAGATTTGATACTGAACTCTCTCTCTTTCCAGCAATAAGTAATATTCATTCACAGATATATGATCTAATAGGAAATAAATTAGATTGGTACATATCTTTATGAGGTATGTTTCCAATAAATTTTATTTTTATCTTTAATAACCAATCATCGAATTTGTAATATATTTGTGTTGTTTTGAACAACAGTTTACAGAAGAAGAAAATTTGTTAAAACTCTTAGGCCTTATGGCCACAGGAAAAAAACTGTATACATATTTCTCTAGCAAAGATGTATCATGCCTTCCAGCATGGAAGACTTTTACTTCCAGTAAAAGACTTTCCAACATAAAAATATATTATATTAGCATAAAATATGTTGAAATTGAAATGGAAAAGTTCAAGGACATAAAGGAACTACAATAAATTATAAAAAGTGTTCACTTATTTTTTAAATAGATAAATCTAGGGTATTTAGATTCTACTGGATACTTTTTAAAACTTGATATGAATATTTTATTTTGAAATGTCAATATTTACAATATGCTTGAAATTGCATGCAGCTATTTAAACTTTTTATAAAAAATCTTAACTGTAACTTATACATATACTAATGGATATACAGTTTTCCAAAATTCTTTAGCGGGTTTTGTCAGCTGAAGACCTCTGCCTTAGACACGATGCTCTCTTTTCTTGTTTTGAGGAAGATTAACCATGAGCTAACATCTGCTGCCAATCCTCCTTTTTTTGCTGAGGAAGACTGGCCCTGAGCTAACATCCATGCCCATCTTCCTCTCCTTTATATGTGGGACGCCTACCATAGCATGGCTTGCCAAGCAGGTCCATGTCCGCACCTGGGATCCGAACCGGCAAACCCTGGCTGCCAAAGCAGAATGTGTGCACTTAACTGTGCACCACCGGGCCGCCTCAGACACCATGCTCTCTTGATGACAACTTTTAAAGTTTTTTTGTCCATTGCAGAAACTATTCTCCCCTGGCTAGTGACCAAGTCTCTACCTCCAAGAGAGGACTGTACAAAGGTCTCAGGAATTTCCACATGTTAAGGATGGAATTCTTGGTTTAATATGCATGGTGCTTCAGTCTACCCCAGCTTACTGCCATCTACTTTGGCCCCAACCACAACTCTACATTCCCACCACATCAAACTTCCCAGTGTCTCTTTGACAATACCAGGTCCTTTCGTACTTTGGAGCCTTTGTACCTTATGTTTCTTGTGCCTGTAGTCAAGTCACTGTTACAGGCAAAAAACCCAGAACAAGTAAGGAGATTGATGAGAGCACCCCAGATCTGAGGATGAGAGTATCTAGCATCTTGGCAGGGTGGTTTTGCCTTAGATTTTACAGGAAAGAATAAACACATTATAGGTGGAATGATTTTAGAGTTGGGATTGGTTTTTTGTAATCAGAGGGAGTCTCCATCAGTGAGATGAACAAGAAGTGTTCATCCCTTTGTCGAGCTAGTTTTAGGGGGACAAACAGTTCAGCCAATTATTTATGAGATGAAGAATGACAATTTTGAGGCTTGGTGTCTGGTCTTGTCATATGTACAACAGGGTCATCTGAGAGTCTTACAGGAGTCAGGAGAAAGAAGAGTCTTATCTAAGTCGGTGGGAAAGGTAATTCTTTGCAGTAAGCCCTTTCCTGGAACACAATAGGGTGGGGGTTTTTGGAAATCAAAAGGTTGTGAGGACTAACCATCTCTGTTTTCTAGGACCATGGGGCTTGGGTAAAATTAGCATTGTCACCACCTTTGTCTAGCAAACTCTTTCAGTCTCAATTGTGTTGCTTGCCAAACTGTCATAGATTCCCAGGAAGCAAACTCCAAGTCAGAGATTTGCTTGCAGGGTGTTTACTGGGGAGTCCTCTTGGAATCAACGCTGTGGGCAGCAGGTGAGGAAAGCAGGTTTGGTTGGAAAAGGGTTTGGCAAACCAAATCTGGCCCATAGTCTTTTTGTATATGGCCTTGAGCATTGTATCAGACACTGCTCAGCTGCTATTCACAAGGTTTTCATGGCCAATTTTTTTTGGAAATGGGTGGCCAGGTCCCTCTTTCTAGTCTGTCTTAGTCTGAAAGCTCTGCTAAAAACTGTACACCATTCACAACTAGAAGGACCCACAACTAAAATATACAACTATGTACTGGGGGGATTCGGGGAGAAAAAGCAGAAAAAAAGATTGGCAACAGATGTTAGCTCAGGTGCCAATCTTTAAGAAAAAAAAAACTGTCCACCGTGGGTAACCTGCTGGTATTTGAAATACCACTGGCATAGCTTTCAGCAACAGGCAGCAGCTACAATATGACAACCCACGGATGAGTGGTGTTTCTCTAACTGGGAAATGAACTTGGGCTGTGGCAGTGAGAACTCACAAACCTTTTTTTCACCTCCCCAAAGCTGCAGTACATAGTTGTATATTCCAATTGTAGGTCCTTCTAGTTCTTCTATGTGAGCCACTGCCACAGCATGGCTACTGACAGATGAGAGGTGTGTCATTTCATGACTGGGAACAGAACCCAGGTCGCCAAAGCAGAGCAGGCCGAACTTAAACAGTTAGGCCATCAGGGCTGGCTTGAGAACTCCTGAATCTTAACTGTTAGACCTGCAAGGCTGGCTATGACTCTACATATTATGTAGTTCATTCTTTCACATGCTAGTCTCTCTTACTCAGCTGGGACCTACTCAGGAATAGGAACAGCATCCTATTTCTTATTGTACTTCTGGCGCCTAACTCAGGCTCTGCCACAAATAATGGGCTCCATGAATATTAACTGAATGAAGAAATATTCTTGCTTTTCAAAAGCCTGAAGAATAGAAAATAAGCTGTCCAGGAGTTCATAGAATAAGTCATTGGAAGAGCCTTGTAAAATTTATGTTGCTTGAAAACCAGATCTTAGGGTATTTTCATGAAGTATATAAATGGATTCATGACACTTGAATGCAAGAAAAGTAGAATGTCCAATTTCAATCGCACGGTTGGGGTTGGGAGTAACTCTCGCCCTGGTTGCATAAGCAGCTCTATTGGTGTTCCTGACATTTCCTGGCATGTAGCGGGAACAGTATAATGGCTCTGACAGACTTCCATTAGCCTCACTTATCTCCACCTTTAAAACTCAAAACCCACTGTCTCCTGCCACTTGAAGATAAGCCAACTTAATTCACTTCCTCTGGATCTGAATCAGAAAAAGCCATTAATTCTAGGACAAGGGATTCCAGAATTCAAAACTCTATTTCCCAGGAAGCAGAATATTACTTTTTCATTCTTTTTATTATTTGGGTATATAGAAGCAAAGAGCAAAGATACTGCCTAATTGCTCAATAACTCTCTCTGTTAAAATTATTATCTCCAAATGGTAGGAAACTTGAGATAACACCTAAAGTTTCATCATTAAATGGTAATGACTATCAGTCTTTATAAGGATACTAGTTATTTGACAGAGAATTATTCCTCTGGTTCTTTAGCATCATGTCATCAAGACCTTGAGCTCATGGAGAGCAGGGGACCATCACTCATATTGCCTTTCAAATTCCATAGTTCCTGGTACAAGGGTGTTTTCAGGACAACTTACAGAATAAATTGATAGAAAGCAAATTTTTTAAGTCCTAAGTTCAGTGCTATAAAACATTACAGCTTACGGTTTATTCTTTACTCCACCAATGGTAGATGAATCCAGCTTGATTTAGATATTCTCGTGTCCCATAGACCTTTGGAAAGAGTTTACTGTTGACACCACTTGAAGCTTCTCCATGATCACTTTCCCAGGAGAAAGCTAATAGTGGGGGAATGCAGAAGAGGGGAATAGTTTTAACTAATGACTAGCATACATAGATTTCTAACTCTGGATTTAGATGGATGGCACTGGCAGAGGGGTTGGGAGGGAATCTTGCATTCTATCGACTCCAGAATATATTTTCTCATCTTAGCCATTCCAAACACCTTTTGGCTTCAGTGCATAAGAGCCATATTTTCATAATATGCTTGAAAGTTATTGTATATATTTTGAGTTGGCTATAGTGATGCCCATAATATCTTCTACTGCTGCCGTATTAACTGTAGGAACGCACTGCATTCCCCAGAGTCACATATCTCAGGATGGATGTAAACTGACTGTCTAATACTAAGTCTAGTGCTGTCTGTTCTTTGTGCCAGAAACTCCAGGGCACCCTGAGAATACATGTGATTGTGTGACAAGGACACCAAAGCGTCTCCAATACCTATTTGAAAAGTGTCAACTCATTTTCTGTTATACTGTCATTTCCCAGAAAAATATCACCCATGATTTTACAGCTAAATTCCTTCAAATGCAGCACTCTGCTGAAAGCTAAATGGACTTTATCTTTGTGGTTTTGCTTTTTTTGACATATTCATTGAACGGTAATAAGTAAAAATTTTAAAATGAATAGATCAGCAACTTGTGCTAATTTTCTTCACCATCAGGAATTAGGTGAGGCAACAAAATAGAGATGAACAAAAGAGAAGATCAGAACGAGGGAAACTGGAGAAGCCGGTCATTTATGTACTCTGCAAAGCAGTCTCATTAAACAGAAAATTGTTACAATTTTGTGTGAGTGAGAGAAACGCTATGCTGGATCTTTGTGGTCAGACTTTCATAATCTACTGACCTGGTAAGCAATACACTAACTTTCCAATTCACCGGTTAGAACCTGACATTCCTCACACGCCCAGGCCTCTTTTGATGGCTCCTAAACAATGCGTGGGTACCTGTGGCAGCCTACGAGGCCAAACTCACCTTTTCCAATCACCTCTTAGGCAAACACAGAGACAGATTTTCTTTTCCAATTCCAGTTTGTGTTCATCTTGAGGAATTCCGCCTCAGACAAATGAGTGGCATTTATGATTTTGTCCAGAGCACAGCCTTACCCAGTCAGTCCTACAACTGCAGATCTTTCACAGTTACAGGAGCTGGAGATGAAAGGTGGGACTGTCTCCTGAGGAGCGAGGGGAGGGGAGGGAAACTGTGGGCAAATATTTCAGCTTCTTTTTGGGGGCTTTAAGTTCATTCTGCTTCTGAATAAGTAAAACAATTGTTACTTCTACTTGTTTTCCCTTTAGTTTCCTCTTTTTTGTCCTTGGAGTTGTTTATTTTTGGTTTGTTTATTATTTTTTATTTGTTTCCTTGCTTTTCTTGTTTCACTTTTTATTCACGCCTGTATCTATTTTCTGTTTTTCCCCATAGCCCAGTTCTTTTCACCTGTCATTCACAGGCAACTGTTCTAAAATGTGTAATGTGTATTTTTTAAAAAATATGTGTTCTTTAAAAAATGTGTATTTGTGAGCATCTATTTTTTTGAAGAAGATTAGCTCTGAGCCAACATCTGCCACCAATCTTCCCCTTTTTTGCTGAAGAAGACTGGCCCTGAGCTAACATCCGTGCCCATCTTACTCCACTTTATATGTGGGACGCCTGCCACAGCATGGCTTGACAAGCAGTGCCCTGTCTGCACCCAGGATCCGAACTGGCAAACCCTGGGCCTTTGAAGCAGAACATACGAACTTAAATGCTGTGCCACAGGGCTGGCACCTATAAGCATCGATTTTTAATTTCTGCATTTATTATTGTGATATAAATTACATTGTGTCTGCTCTTCGTTATCCAGCAATACGTAATTAAGATGCACCCATATTGCTCTCTGTGCTTCTGTTCCGTTACTTCTAGCTGTGCACGGTACTCCTTGCTGTGCATCTACCACATTTACCTTTTAATTCACCAGTGATGGGTTTCCAAATTGCTACTAACTTCCTGCCACCACAAACAACACTGCTGTGAACACCCTTGTATATGTTTCCTTAGAGACAAGTATGAGAATTTTGGAAGGAAATATACCAAAGAACGGAATTGCTGAGTCACAGGGTATGCATATGTTTAATTTGACTAAATAGTGTCAGCGTGCTCTTCAGAACAGCAGTTTTGGTCTACTTTCCCACCAGCACTGTATGAGAGTTCTTATACACACACATGCATATGCACACGTAAACACACACATGCACGTGCACACATGTACACATACACAAATACACATCCCTAACATAATTTGCCTAAGTCAATTAGCATCTAATTTTTGCCTTTTAAAATAGGTGTAACATAAAACTAATGGTTGTTTTAATTTGCGTTTTTTTGATTATCTCATATTTTTTTTCGTAGGCATTTTGGATTTCCTGTTCTGTAAATTGCCTGTTTATACACATTGCCTATTTTTCTATTAGGATCGCTCTCTTCTTCTGGTTGACTTCAGCAGCTTCTTTTGTCAAACTGTGTATCAACAGAAGAAGAAGATTGACTTCTCATCTTCGTGGCTTCCCACTCAAGACCTGTGTAATTTTACTATTCATCAACTACATGAAGACAAATTTTAAAACATCTGTTAAAAGTTACAAGAGCATTAGTATTAACATGATTTATTCAAAAGTTGTAGATTATTTCCTTTTTTGACACCATCCAATTGTAGGCAACTTCAATATAAATGGAAATGGAGCTATGAAGGCTTTCTTTGTTTGGACAAGTCCCTCTAATTATCAGAGGGTAAAGGGAAATAAAATTGGCATCTAATCCCACTCTGTCATAATGAACAGCTAATCAGGCTGCTCCACTGCAATGGAAATGGCAGTGGGTCTTTCCAAGCATCCTCTCTGAAATTAGGTGCTGCTCAAGCTTGTCGTTTGGGCCCAGCACCTCATATATTCCTTCTAAGGCCTGCCTTGTGGACTTAGGAACAATAGGAAAGATAGAACAAAATGTGAAAATAACACTGGCCAACACTATAGTTTTAATTAAAGTTGCATGATTTTGAAAAAACCACTCCAATTCTCTGGGCCTTATTTTGGATTCCCAATCTATAAATGAAGAAATAAAGCTGTATAATGGTTACAGTCTCTTAGTCAAAAACCAAAACCAAAAAAACTATGACACGCTTCAAATATTTCCAAGCTTATAAGTGGCTTATGAGCAGAAGCCTTGAGCATGAATTCTTCAAGACAAGGACAGAATCAGTCTTAAGGAAATATTCAAAGAAAGGAGAATTCTTTGTAGAAATCAGAACATATAATGGCTAGTGAAAATATATTAACATGGTAGATATATAATTTTTACCTAATAGCGTTAACATACACTTTGTAATGGGCTTTTGAGCACATGTGTGGTATTTTTATGTCAGAATTATAAAGCCCATTTTATATGAATAGAAATTCTGAACTCCCTGAAGATATACATGAACTTCTAATGTAAAATGGTGACTTTTCAACCTCTAGCAGAATTTCCCAAAATGTGTTCTGTGGAAGGTTAATGTTTCACTTGAAAGAGGGTCCCATGAATAAACATATTTGATCAAAAAATATTTACTCCCTATCATGTGCCAGGCATTACTTAGGTTCTAAAGATAGTCTGCTAAGCAAGATAAACAAGGTTGCTGCCCTGATAGGGTTTGTATTCTAGTGTAGAAAAACAGAATTTTAAAAAGTTCAAATGGTGCTGAGGAAATTATAAAGGAAATAATGTTGACGATATGGTGAGAAGTCACTGGGAAAGACCAATTCTTGAGAGGAGTTTCAGACAGATAATGCTTGAGCTGAGTCTTGAAGGATGAAGAAAAGCTGAAGGAGAGAAATTTTCAGGCAGAGGAAACTTCGGGTACAAAGGCCGTCATGTAGGAGAGGGCTTGGCATGGAAAAGGCAGAGAAGGGAGCCTAGTGGACAAAAGAGTGGCCAGCAAGGAGAAGAGCAGTGGTTGATAAGGTTTGAGAGGAAGGCTTGGGTCAGAGATCACAAGGCCTTGGAGGCCAATATATGAAGATTGGGCTTTAAGAACATTAAACCCATTGGTATGCTTGAGGAATAAGCAGGGGATCAATTTATGTTTTTAAAAGCTCACTTTGGCTCACTTTGGCTACTTTGTAGGAGACTAAGAGTGGAAACAGAGATACTAATTAGGAGGACAATGTACTATTCCTCTGAGAAGAGATGGGGCCATGGCTTAGAGTGATAGCAGCAGCGGTGGAGGGAAATGGACAGACGTTCTTTTGGAGGTCAGACTCATAGACCTTGCAGACAGAGTAGATGTGGGTGGTGAGGAGAAAAGAGAGGAATCGAAGATGATCTCCAGATGAGACTCAACTAAATAGTGTTTTAGTAACGGACTATCTTGGAGCCTTTAATTGAGGCTCTCCAAGTGGGGAAATACACTAACGTGTTTTTAAACTTGTTTGTCCATGAAATCCCAGATACTTCTTTTTAAATCTTAGGATATCCTTTGCGCTTGCATTTTCACATTGACATTAAACTCTTGATGCTTTGAAAATTCGAATATTTAGTGGAAAAGGTATCTATTTAAAGAAAACAGCAATAGAGTTTATTTTCTTCCTTCAACCTATTCATCCAGCTAACCATCCATCTGCATATTTAACAAATATCTACTAAACATTCACCATGTTCCAGACTGTGTAGTGGGATCACCAAAGGTATAAATAAGATAGGACCCTTTCCCTTAAGGCATACACCTATAAAGAACTACTTTTTGAAAGTTAATTTAAAAGAAGGAAGCGATGGGAAGATAAAAGGGAAGCAGAATTACTAACAGATCAGTGAAAATGTTTTGCAAAAGAATTTTGGGAGAGAGTTAAATAAATTTGCAGTAACATGAGGGAAGACCTTGGCATGGCAGTCCCTTAGGAAGGAGGAAGCTGGGATGCATATATGGTGGTTGGGTAGCCAGGTCAGATTGTTCTACAAGGTCCTGAAGGGTTTGGTATGAGGTGTTCTTGGGTGAAATGAATGCAGAGTGATAATTGTTCAGGAGTGGGTTAGAAGTACGTCCCTAACCAAGCTAAGCCACAGTTTCTATTTCCATAGTCAAATTCCCTGTGAACAGATGTGTGCTCGGAGTCAATGGTAATTCCAACAAAGTGCACTGAGTGGTACCATCTAACTAAAAAGAGCTACTGTCCTGAGGGAGTGGTGCCTCCCGCCAAGTGGAGACCCCGTCATGACCGGCTTCAAATTGGCCATAGTGTGGTTCGGCCCAGGTGGCTGGGAATACCGGGCACACCCTGATAGATGAGCAAGAACTCCCAGTGGTGCTCCTTTGAGACCCGAATGGAAGTGGAGGCAGACGGAAACGGTGCTGAGACATCCGCACATGACTTTGACAAAGACCAAGGAAGGGGGTTGGGAGGCTCCTCCATGAGCTGTTGGGGGAGCGGCGTAGGGGAGGCAGTGCTGGGGCCTTTCAGGTGGTGCATCTCAACATCTGGACAATATGCAGCTGGTGCGGCGGGGCTGGGGGCCCAAAGCAGAAGAGACCTCCAGAAAACAAAGGGAGCAAAGCTTATATTGGCTGGTGATTCATCAGCTTCCCATGGGCCCGACAGAAGGGCAGTTCCCCACCTGGTACTATAACGCCAACCGGGACGTGGTGGGAGAGGAGAATTCCTGCACCTACAACAGTGCCATTATGCTCCCTGAACAGTGACTGAGATGTAGCTCCGGGTGTTCAACATCTGCGGGCGCTGCTAGATGGCCTGGTCCTGGGGCTCCCAGGGCTGCAGAGAACTGGCCTGCCGCTGGGAAGCGCTGTCTGGAGAAGAGCCCTTCCAGCAGGAGCTGGAGCTGGAGCGATGACCCGGCCGCTGACCTGTAGCACAACATCAGTGCTTACGGCTTCCTGGCTCTTTTTAAATTTTTTATTGGGAATATACTGGTTAATAACATTGTGTAGTTTCAGGTGTACATTATTGTTTATCAGTTCCTGAATACACTTCATTGTGCTCACCCCCAGTAGTCTAATTTTTATCCATCACCATCCATATGTGCTCCTTTGTCCCTTTTGCCCACCCCCAAACTCCCTTCCCCTCTGGTAACCACTAATCTATTCTCTTTATCCACGTTTTTATCATCTTCCACACATGAGTGAAATCAGACAGCATTTGTCTTTCTGTCTCTGGCTTATTTCACTTAACATCACACCCTCCAGGTCCATCCATGCTGTTGTAAATGGGACAATTTTGTCCTTTTTTAGTAGTATTCCATTGTTTATATATACCACATCTTTATCCATTCATGGGTAGAAGGGCACTTGGGTTGTTTCCACATCCTGGCTATTGTGAATAATGCTGCAGTGAACATAGGGGTGCATAAATCTCTTTGGATCTTTGATTTCAAGTTCTTTGGATAAACATCCAGTAGTGGGATAGCTGGATCCTATTCTGGGGGCCTGGAATTGGCCACGCCAAGATATGTCTCTTTGGCATGAGGAGTATTGGGCTTGTTGCTTTTGATAAACTGGGACAGGGAAGAAGGCTCTGAGGAGTGGAACTTGCTTGCCCTTTGTTAGGAGACATTTGCATTGTAAAGGAAATCTCCTCTCTGTACCAGGAAGAAGAAAGGGGATGACTTTATCTCTAGAAACTCTTAAGCAATACCAAAGGCAAGGACTTAAATCTGCATAATAATCTTATTCCTGTTTCTGGTAACCTCCTGTAACTGGCTCCCCCCACCCCCAACATCCTCCTTTGTTGTTAGCTGAAGATGATAAAGATGATATTTAAGTTGGTGGTTTCGGCCATTTTGGCCGGTTGCTCAGCTTGCCTGGGCCTCTCCCATGTGTGCATTGACAGGTAAAGATGGCAAGCAGTGGGATGTGTTGGAATACATGAGGAAGCCATTTGGTGTAAACCTAATTCGGCTTGACCTTGTCTTTCCAAAAGGGCCTGACCGAGGCCGTTGAACATGCATTGTATATCTGCTTTAGCGATTCCCTATGGCAAGAACAAAGGCCCTTGAGATAAAGGTGCAACTTCCCTCCCCCTCCCAACATTGGTATTCCCTTAAGGATTAAGCATCTTTACTTAGGCTAGGAACTGATTGCTTCACTCATCTGTGACCACCCAGCTTGAGACAATAGACTTGCCTCCTGCTACACACTCTGGGATAGCAGACCCACTACCCGCTGTGTCCATCAAGCGCTGTGCTGACAGGGCAATCTTGTGACTATTGTGGGAGGGACATTTCAATCATATGTGAAACATCCTGTTTGAGGGTATATAACCACTCCATGCACCCCACTTCTTCGGTGCCCTTTCTTCCCAAAGGCTATGGTCCTTATAAAGCTTTGTTTAATTTTCTCCTGCTATTCTGTCTCACGTGAATTTAATTCGTTCTCTGGCCAGACGAACCCAGAGAAGGTAGAGGAAATGTCTTCCTCCCCTACACTATGGTATTTCTATTTTTAATTTTTTGAGAAATCTCCATACTGTTCTTCGTGGTGGCTGCACCAGTTTGCATTCCCACCAGCAGTGTATGAGAGTGTTCCCTTTGCTCTTAAGCAGATCTACGCTCTGGGGCAGGCACTTCCCAGGCCTCCAGTGGGCTCTTTCTTGACACAGCGGCACAGATGGTGGTTGACCCTGGAGGGGCCCAAGAGGCCAGCGACATGCGCCCAGAACAGCCGCCATGGAGGCGCTCGGTGATCAGCACTTTGTGCGGGACAGCACTCCCGTCGCGGGTTAATCTCAAGCAGAGACCGCTGGGGAGACTCCCTCCAGGACACTTCTCTTATGCATGTGTTAACATGTTTGTAAACTCATCTACAGGTTTTTCGGAGGGGAGGCAGTGGGAGGGTTAGAAATTACAAATAGAATCATTTGCTGTAATGCCGAAATGGCAAACGGTCGGCCCACACGTCTAAAAACTGTTGTGTAGCAGAAGCTTCTCCAGCCGTGGAGAAAGCGACTTGCAGGGGAGTCGTATCTACAAGGGCAAAGTGGAATCATTAAAAGAAAAGAAAAATCATATTTTCTTCTCCTATTTCTTGAGGTCTTGTCATTAGAGATTATGGCACTCCACAAGGATTTCTAGAAATTCTAAAGAGATCGGTTTGACATGTGATTACCGGCCCTGGACACGGCAAATTTAATTCCAAACAAACACCACAGACCCTTCGTGAACTTCAGGCATTAGTTATGCTACACTAACAGTTTGACAAAAGAGCCCTGATTTTCCTTTTTTTTTTTTTTTAATAAATCTAGAATAATTGGAACTATTGAATTGAAGATTGTTTATCCAAAAATGAGGTATAAAAAGAAGTACTGAAGTGAATGCGGGAAATACTCATTAAGGAACATTGAAATACTGTTCAGATATCTCTGCTAAAAACACATGTGCTGTTTATGGAATTTTCCCCGTTCTTCATTCCCTCGTACCATGAGGGTCTCCGAACTGAGGGCTGCATTTGCATGCTATTAGGGTCACAGGTCACATTCCTAGGGACCGAAAAAAATAAATCTGTCAATTAGTAAATCCTATTTACACCGTAAGTTCTTTTTTATTCATATGAGTTTGGAGCATGCCCACGGTGTTTGTCAAGTGAGGGCACTTTACATATTCTAAAATGAGAATAAAAAGTTACTAGGGAGATAACAGTATGATAAGCATTATATTTATGTAATAAAATTAATTCAGGAAAGCTGTTGCTTTTATAACCCAGAAGAGGTTGTCCTTTTCAAGAGAGTTAAAATGGACTAAAATATACAGAAAAATTACTTGAAATCTTTCCAAACACATCTTTTATGTAACCCTAGAAACTATATTTAAACTAATGACATTTCTAAATGAACAAAAGGGTGAAATATACTTAGTGAATGCCAGATGTTCATCTTACTAAAACAAAAGCCCTGTAAGGTGTCAGAAATCATATTCAGATGAATGAATGTGTGTCTGGTATCTTCCATTTGCCCCGCTGGATCCACTTTCTTCCCTTTACCACCCTTATACTGGCCTTGGGAGGCTGATGTGCATGCACTGTGTTAATGGACTTCCTTGCCCCTAGGTTTTGGTTGGATTTGCCAGTGGGAAGCTCTGACAGAAGACTGGAGAAAGGAGGAAAGCATTTATGCCCTTTGCTCTCTTCCTGAGCAGTTTCCACAGAAGGTTACAGTCCTTATTCTGGTGGCTCATCATATTAACTCCTTTTTCTAGGTTCTAATGGCCACTCCCTAACCTTGACCTAAAGATGAGAACTGCTCTCATGTTATTTCACTGTCCTTTGTGTTCCCACATCTTTGTAGGTAATCCCCTCATTATACCTTCTTTGAATTGTCCAATTTGTTTCGTCATCTGTTTCCTGTTGGGACACAGAATGATTAAATTTGGAAGACAGATCTTGTCCCTGGAGCCTCCTTATGGGCTCTAGGTCCACTTGGCACATAATAAGACATTAAGAATGAATTGTCAGGGAAATACAGAGTGTGGGAATTACATTCTTATCATGTGCCAGACACTATGAAAGATCTTTAAAATGCAAAGCTGTGCTTCCAGCGCAGAGGCATTTATCCACTCGAATACCTGAAAGGTGAAAAGTTTGGTTGGATTGAGAAATGATGCTCTTAGAAACTTTCTCTCATCTTTGGGAAATATTGCTTGTGAAGCTCTGGCCAATCTGAGAGACTGATGGAAGCTCTCTTCTCTTGGACATTTATTCATTCACCAACCATTTACTGCTCATGCATTATATGTAAAATATCATGCTAGGTGTGCAAGTTTGCAGTTGGAAAAGTGCTGTACAATTATGGTCTCACCTTAGTGTTGCAAAAATCCTCCCCATTTAACAAATGGAACAATTGGGGTATCAAAGAAGTCATATATTTTAACCTTAACTAATGTAACAAAAGTAGTAATTGGTAGAATGAGGACTTGAACATAGATATTCTGACTCAAAGTTTCATAGATTTCCACCACAATGCATATGAATGAAACAAATATCCTCCTTTAGTCTGTTAAGAGAAACAGAACAAACGCACACATCTAATATTCAAATTAGGGTGGATAAGTACGAAAGCAGAATTACAGATAAAACGCATTCACATTTAGGAAATGTAGAGAGCACTTCTGGTGAAGCTTCTCTTAGGTGTCTTGGAAAAGGTGATTAAGTCCGTTTAGCCCTAGAAGATCCATGGAAAAGGTAAGGGTTCAGATCATGGAGGACCTTGGAATGCTAAGCTGAGGAACTTGAAATATATTCCCTAGTCAATATGTATCTTTTAAAAGTGTTTGACCAAGACTGTGAGCGACATCAGTGAGTAATCAGTTGAGGTTTATGAAAATTAACTTGGCAGAACTTCATAGAACAGATTGAAGATTAGAAAAAGAAAAGAAATGAAGGCAGACTAGGTAGAAAGTTAATAAGTAAAAAGTAACAAAGATTATTGATAAGGGGACAAAGGGAATAAATAAAAAATCTTGCAGGGACAGAAATAAAATGACTCAATGACTAGTCGGATTTTAGGACATAGGAAAGAAGTTAAGAATGCTTCAAGTTTTGACCTTGAGTTAATGGCAAGATAACGCTTCCAGGAGCAGAAAAAAAGAAAGGTTAATTTGCTTGAGGGAGAGAGAGGCAGGAAAGAATAAGAGCTTAGTTCTAGAAATGTTAATTTTGACACTGTAAGGTAGGACTTGCAGATGATATTGAAAATGTGTAAATGAAGCCCAAAGTCAAGTTGATTGGAGTCATCTGTATGATTATTTAGTAGATGTCCTGTTTTCACTTGTAGAACATGGGTGAACCTGGGTTGGAGGGATGGTGGGTGGAGTGGAGTCGGGTAGGGAGTGTGGCCCAAGAGGGAGTACTGCCAAGATAGGATATTCTTGGAGATGGAGTCGACCTGGGACATGTGTTTATGCAAACCTTTTCTGGCATAGTGTCATCAAGGTAGTGTCAGAATATAGTGCATAGTGACAAATTAATGATTAAAAAAAAAAAAGCAACAAATTTGCAAGCCAAGCAAGAAGAGAAAAAGATGCATATGTTGTAAAAAATCCTGTTTAAAGAGTTACTTAGTAACAGGCCATGGATAATGAGTACTGGACTTTTCCTTTTATGTTTTACCTGATGAATATTGTGAAGAATGGGATAGTTGCTGAAAACCTCGGTGAATGAGGATGATAATGTCAAAAGAAGAGGATGGAGAACGAAAGTTTGGAAGATGCCTATGTTGGAGTGTGGGGTACGGTGGAGGAGGAGAAATGAAGAGAATTAGAAAAGGGGGAGCGTAAGATGCAGTTACAACTGAGGAAGTAAAAGTTTTTCAGGATAAAGAAATAGTCACGCTCCTGTGATGATGACCGAAGGAAGGCCATTGGAATAATTATGATATTGAAAACTTTTGAGAATGGATTTTCGTTACACTGTTGAACTGGAAGCCAGAAGGTGCAGAGTTAAGGCAGCATGATATGATGTAAAGGGCAGGAGTTTTGAAGTGTGACAGACCTGAATTGGAATCCCAGTTCTGTCATTTTCCAGCTGTGTCAATTTGGCACAGTTACTTAAGAATATTCTTAGTTTCTTAAGCTGTAAAATATAATTCCCAGTCCTATGTTTCTTATAAGGATTCAGGGAGGCAGGCGAAATTGCTTAGTAGAATGCCTAGAACATAGCAGACTCTTAATTAAATTCATTCATTTAAGAAAATATTAATGGTAAGGAAGAAGCAAAAAAAAAGGAATGTGATAATCTTTTGAAAAGTTTCATGGTGAAAGGACCTGAGAAATTTGTAGGGAAGATTTTTTAGGATAGTTAGAATGTTAGAACAATGTTTGGTGATAGGGGAGAGGGGCCAAGATGGGGTAGAGAAAGTGAGGAGTTAAGAATGAAAGGAGTAACTGATGCAGCAAGAGCTTGGATGACAAAAGATCAAGGATTTAGGATCAAGTGCACAGGAGGAAGAGCTAGTCTTCTAAAAGATTAAAAAGAAAAGAAAGAGCTAGTTTTTCTAAAAGAAAGGAATGTACACTTCTTTGCAGACTATTTGGAAGGAGAAGAAAATAAATATATTTTTAAGAGCAGAGTAAGAAAGCTGGAGAAGCTCTGTTTGAAAGCATGTGTCTTAGTGAAAGGACAAAGTCATTTACTAAGTGAAGGAATGATGAAGAAGGAAAGCTTAACAAGAGTAGAAAAATTTGAAAGCTTATCATGGAGAAGGCTATAGGAGTCAATCAAAAAGAATAAATTGATTACTCATCAGGAGTGAGAGACCAGTGACTGCTTTAGAGTTGAGATAAGTTTCATTAGAATCTAGGAAGCATTAGACTGGGAATCCATTCTTTAAGAATAGTAGAATAGCCTAAGAAGGTGCTGAAATTATCCAAGTAAAAGGGCCAGAATCTAAGAGATATGTCATGATTGATGAGAAGATTGAGGAGAATGTGAGATAAATCAATAACACGGCCGAAAATGGGCTGAGTGGCAGTGACCTGGAAGTACTTTTCATAGTGAGTCACTAAATCCAATCAGCTATGGAAAGGGGCCTTCATTAATATCCAGAGAGTCCAATTGAAGCCTTGTTTGATCATCCCAGACCTGCGTGATATGTAGAAGGGAGTAGTTGGGTCCTGTACACTGTGATGAAGGTTCAAACGAAGAAGGAAAGCTGAAGCCTGCTCCAGCATCAAGATGAGCCTGAGGCTAGAACAGCAGGGACTCACCACGCCAAAGGGGATGGTTGGGGGATGTTTGGTCCCTCGTGGATTTCTGTTTGAGTAGAACGTTACATGGTCATTGGACTGGCCTCTTGGACCAGCCCCCGCCAGGGGTAGGGCAAAAGTCTTTGACAGAAGATCACGTAAAATTGAAAGAAATATATGACTTTTGAAGAACTTGATATTTTAAAACTTTTTGAAGGAGAAATCTCTCTCCATTTGGAGTGGGAAAAGAGTAACAAGGTTCATCAGAGCAGGAGGTGGCCAATGGCAGCTTCAGAATGGAATCAACTGCCTTAGAGTGAAGAGTCACAACATCAGCCCTGGGGATCTGCAGTGGAATACAGGGTTCCTAAGGGGACAGCACGTTTGATGGTTTAAAATATCTTAAGTCCAATTAAACCTGCCATGCTTCATTTCTCTATTATCCTTGTTTATTTGTTCTTTCATTTATTCATTCGTTGAGTACCTACCATATGACAGGCAATAATGGACTAGATACTTGGAATAGACAAGGTCCCCATTCTGATGGAGCTTACATTCCAGTTGGGAATGGTATCGAGGTTGGAGGGGGGAAGGAACACTGGAACATTGGAAAATACTATGGTGATTCCTCAGGATCTGAAGCATTTTGTACGTGTGTATGTGCCTAGGCATGTGTGTATGGATGTGTATTCATAGTGAAGGCCTAAGTGTGGCATAGGGGAGTGTGTGTGTGTGTATGTGAAAAGTACAGAGAGGATGTAGTTACTGTAGGTTTTCCTGGCTATGTCAGCCTCTATATAAAGAAATTAACTATCAAATAATATGACTGTGGGAATGCTTTTGGGATTGTGTAGCATAAGTTAATGAAATGCCTTTTTTGTTTGTTTTGTATTGTTTTAAGTTTGGTTTGTTGCCTATCAAAGAAAAAATTTGATATTCAATATTGCCAAGATTACTGTGGTGTGCTGGACACTCTCTTAACTACTGGAGGGATTATAATTGTTAAATCTTTCTGGAACACAATTTAACAATATATATTAAGAGCATTAATAAAAAAAGCATTAATATGTTCATATCTTTTCGATATGCAATTTTATGGAATTTATCTTAAGGGAAATAATCCACAATGTGGGCAAAGCTTTATGCATATAGATACTCACTACAGCCTAATTAATAACAGAAATAGCATGCTAAAGCTTTAAATTATATATGAATAGAGAAATGGTTGTCTTGTTATGGTGCATGAAAAGTATGAATATCACATAAATTATTAAAATTATGTGCTCAAGGAGTTTTGATGACATGGGAAAATATTTATGATATATAAAGTTTTGCAAAAAAGAACAGTATATAATTTTTATATGCTGTCTATTCTTAATATTTAAAACAGTTCCATAAAATTCAATGGAAGGAAATAGGTCAAAATGCTTTATACTTTAAGTGTTTTGAATGATTCGTACATGTGACTTTTATATCCATTAACACCAATAAATATTATACTAAAAACCCTGTGTTAGAGTGGGAACTAAATGCCTCTGGGATTGTCCCATAAACCATTAAGTGTTATTCTGAAATGATCTGGAAAATCAGCACTTGCATATACAACCATAATATAAATCCAAATTTTTGCTAAAGATTTTTGTCAAATTGGTATATTTTAGTGCTGTGAGAGCAATTTTCTTTGCTGCTTATTTTTTAGATATTTTTTTCTTACCTTTTAACATGACAGATGAAAGCCTAGCCTTTGTCTGTCCATAGTGAATCCAATGAAGCAGGAGAAATGGACTTTACAGGTCAATAGTTTATAAAACATGATTTTAATTAAGTAAATAGGAAGCAGAGATGTGTTACTTTAAGATTAGGGCAATATTTTTCAAAATGAGGCCCTGGGACCTCCTGCATCAGAGTAATGGCTGACGATAATTATTCAAAATGTAGATTTCCCAACCTACTAAATCAGAATTTGAGGATGGGTACCAGGAGTTTGTATTTTTAAAGATACACCCTAGGTAATTCTGAGATTCTCTAAGAACCACCAGTTGGCGTAGTGAGTTTTGAGGTTTAGAAATTCTTGCATAGGATCTCGTCTGCCCCGATGTCTATTAAGTAGAATTAGACATTTTCTCAATTGCATGGATCTAAAATACAAAGTACTTTGCTTCCCAGATAATCGGAATCGGGGGGTGGGGGCTATCTACTGTCATTCTGCAATCTTATTAGAGAGGTTTAGGTTTGGAACTGAGAGCAGACACAAGCGGTGAGTAACATTGCTGGCAATAGTGCTAGGGTGATTATATAGGCAATTTGTCTTGGCTAGAAAGCAGTAATCCACCAGTTCCAGTTCTTTTGGGGTATCCTTTAGGTGAAATTCTTGCTTAAATCATTGTATAGTAGAGTTGACAACTTTTAATGAAACAGGCCTCCATGTAGAACTGTAATACTTTAAAGGTTAGGAGCACAAGTGCTGGAGCCAGACATATCTGTCTCCTACTGTGGGCCTGGATGAATTAAACAACTTGAAATCTTATATTCTTCCCATGTAAAACGGGGATACTACTGTTATCAGCCTAATGATGAAAAATGGTGTGCCAATCATTTAGCATAGAACCTGGCATGAAGCACTTGTAAAAGCTTATAGTGATGACTTCACAGGAGCTTGACTATATAAACTTGGGAGGTCTGGCTTCTCCAGTAGATTTTTTGAAGACCATGTCAGTTATTAGAGAAGCCCAGGGATTTGAGTAATCCCAAATTCTTGTGGTGGGGGTGTATGGCAGTGGATCCAACTTTACAAACAGTCCTTCATCTACGCTAGATCTTTGATATCTGTTGGTTTCATGGAACACCCAACCCTAATGTTACCTACTGAAATCCACCCTCTTGGAGTTAGTGTAAGACTGAATTGAATAACGCAAAGTGTATGAAGCATCATCTGCAGACTTTCATTTGTATACCTTCTCCAAGTCCAAAGAAAGTCAAAAGTCATTCCTACACACACAGACCACACAGAGCCCTAACCCTGACCACCTCTACAATACTTCTGGGGTTTGTTAGTGCCCTTGAGTCTGACTTCTAGTGACCCTGGGTACAGCAGAGCAGAACCCTGCCCAGTCTGTTGGTGTCATCCTCTCACCTTCTGTTGCTATATTAGATAGTGCTCTACTGCTATTCATAGGGTTTTCATGGTCAATTTTTTGGAAGTGGGTGGCCAGGTCCTTCTTCTTAGTCTGTCTAGTCTGGAAGCTCCACTGAAACCTGTCCATCATGGGTGAACTTGCTGGTATTTGAAATACCAGTGGCATAGCTTTCAGCACCACAGCAACACACAGCCGCCACAGTATGACAACCAACAGATGGAGGGTGTGGTTCCCTGACCAGGAAATGAACCCGGACTGTGGCAGTGAGAGCACTGAATCTTAACCACTAGACCACAGGTCTGGCTACTTCAAGGGTGCCACATTTTATAAAGCTATTTTAGGTTCTAATAAATGCGTCTGGCTTTATGAAGATCACTACCATGAAACACATTTCCATCACCTTTTTTATGCCTTATTGGCAAATATTCCCTGAGTAGAATTACTTGCTACACTCTTCCCTAATTTAAACTTGCGTTTTCAAGTTCTAGGTATCTCTAGTGGCTTCTCAACGTTAGGAAAATAACCACTCCCCAGAAATACAACTAAATGAGGTCAAGACAATTACCAGGAGCAAATCGTTTATATTATGCAGTTGCATAACACACTTTTTGAATAAATGACATATCCTAGTTCAGGATACATCACCAGATTCAAGTCAGAGAGTATCCGCTGCCAGTCGATAAGAGTGCGGGTCACTGGAAGATCTCTTCGTAGAATTTTTCTCAGGACGTCATTCGATAGCTCCTGTAATTCTTCAGATACTGCAGCTTGAAATTTACTTTCTTGCTCTTCCACAAGCCTTGAAAAATGTATAGCCAGTTGAGCTTGGTTAACTATTTCCAAGCTTTCTTTCAGGTCCTTGGAGATGACAATATGTAAGTTGACATACTGGAAGAAGTGAGCTTGCACAAAAATTCTTCCTGTCACTTGGGTTAGAAATGGATGTATCTGGAAAATCCACTTAGATTGCCAAAGGCCATTCCAGCAATCTGTTCCATAATTGTGATTCTCAATGCAAGCTATCAAGAACTCCTTACTTTTCACGGTTTTTCTCAGCACGTTGCAATTTCCTTGTGGATAGTGCTCATGCACATACAGCTTTAAGGCGCACAGGACAACATTTCTCAGGTATTCCGTCTCATTCCGAAAGATACCATGACTTTGGATGTCTTTTAGCTGGTTTTGAAGCAGATTGAATCTGAAAGAAAGTTTGCTTTGATAGTCAAAAAATCGGTAGTCGCCCACTACATTGTGATGAGACAAGAGGACTGGATTTCCATCGATGAAGAGTGGTACAGAATATTTTTGGCAGTGCTGGTGGCCTGCACACTCACCTTGATAGTGCATAAGTTTTTCATCACGGACAAGCAGACAGAGATCATCAAAGGCATTTAAAAATTCCCCTGGAGGAGCCTGTATTAACAGTCTGCGAACTACTCTTTCTTTCTCTTTCCTACTCAGAATCTTAAGTGACATGTTTGGTTGCAGCAGAAGCAAAGCTTCTGAAATAAATAGTGTTCAAAGGATGAGAAAACATTCCATGAGACACCTTTCCCATCAAGGTGTTAAACGTTCAAGCTTAAGATTACTGTGTCTAGCCATGAAAACTAGTTGTCTGGCAGGCTCTGAGTCTCCTGATGAAGTCATAAAGAAGCTTTCTCTATGAAGTGTGGAACTTTCAATGATATCACAATGGGTGTTCAGACCAAAAGAAAAATATGACGGTCACCTGACAGCGTGGTGCCCAGCCAACCAGCTATATGCATTTTGAAGATTTTAAGAACTTAGCTTCCTGAACAGCCTTCTTCAAAAGTGGTGTGTCCATGTGTGCTTTATATGTTGTGAGAGATCTAGAGAGGCAGCCCAGAGTTTCTAGAGAGTCTATGGCAGCACTTTGGACCTTGAGGGGCCATGGTGGCATTGATTTGTACTCAGACCCTCCGAATAGCTGCCTAGCTGCCCCAAGCGCACTGGAAGTATGTTATGCTGAAAGGTTTGAGGGGTTTAAACAAAACAGCAAAAATAGGATGAGATATGATGGCAGTTTATGGAAAAAATGCCAGGCAGCAAGGGATGCTGCACTTATAAGCATTGTAGGTTTGAAGATGGTCAGAATATAAACAATAAGCCTGAAAGTTTCAAGGGCAGTAGAGCACAGGGACCACATCTTGTGTGTGGTTTCTATGGGATTTAAATTTGAGCTAACTCCAAAGAACAAAGACAACAAACCACCTGTGTGTTCTCTGCTTTCTCTCTAGAAAAGCAACAGCCGATGACGATCAAGAAATTCCCTTCCTACAAAGGGGTAGAGTTAATTACATTTGGAACCCATGACAACACCGAAAGAGGAGAGACTTCTAAGCAAGGAGAAACAGAACAGCAGGTCATGAAAATATGGAGAACAAATATCCACTCAGAAAGCCTTTCTATTCCTCTCCTTCTTTTTTCGATTTAGCTCCTTCTCTTGTGTCTCTTCTCAACTTTTCTTTTGAGGAGTGCTAAACTTAAGTTTCTCTCATTTAAGTATAAACGGCTTCTTTCTATATCCGTCCTGAGGTTTTCTGAGTTCTCCTGGCTTCCTGCGTCTTTTTCTTATATGAAAATGAGCTTTGCCCTGTTAAGTCATAGCCATTCAATTTAAGGGCTTCTCATTAGTTCTAGCAATCTGACATCGAGTGGATTTTTGAACAATTTTTACCAATACTTTTCATAATTTTATAGAGTGTCATATTAATTCTTCTCAACCTCCATTTTTAAAACTGAAGTGTCCTAATTTTTGTAGTTTATCTGTATATAACATGTAACCTTGATTATTTTAGTTTTCTCTCTCATGCCCAGTGTTTGCTCACCATGGCATTTTTAACCCTTTTTGATGGTGCTTAAAATGTTGCTTTTATGGTCACGTGTATAGCTGGACATTTGGTTAATGGAGTGGTAGTAATATCAGACAATAAATAGGTTACTATGTATTGAACACTCACCAACAGAAACTGTGTTCAATGATATATTATGAACTCATTCAATGCTCTCATCTTTACCAGGTATTAATTTGCCCACTTTTCAGATAAGGAAACTGAAGCTGAGAAATCTTAAGTGACAGGGACATTTTGAAGTCCACCTACCTCCCAATTCCAGGCCTTCAGGCAATAGACTATATTTCCCAAGTAATAACTTGAGTTCTCAACGTTGGTTGTTATTCTTTTCCTGTAGTTTCTATTGTGTTACTCTTTTTCATACCTTTATTACAGAGTAGTACTTAATCTTGTTTTAGATACTATTTATCACAGAACTGTCTCTTCATTTAAGCACGAGATAGACTTTCCTTTAAAAATAAAAACATTAAGCTGAAGAGAGATCAAATATTTCCTTAGGTATATTAAATACTAATAACTTTCTGTGAGAATTTCCTTAACTGCTTTTTTTGTGCTCATACGTGGTTTTTGTCGATGATTCGGGATGACTTTAGAGGTGGAAAGATTAACCTAGAAAAAACTCAGAAATTACTTGAAAAGTTAAATATTCGGTGCAATTATATTCATGTGAAAAGTATTTTTAAGGTGAGATGATATCCGCCCCCTGCCTGTCCCACCCTTGGAAGGACTTAATCCCATAGAGGGAAATGTCGATAGCTACTTGGATGCTCTCTGCAGAAAATACATATGAAAAATTAGTCTTTTAAGAATTAAATGGGGGGCTTGGCCCAGTGGCCAAGTGGTTAAGTTCTCATACTCAGTTTCAGTGGCCTGGGATTTCGCCAGTTCGGATCCTGGGCGCGGACATGGCACCACTAATCAGGCCATGCTGAGGCGGAGTCCCACATAGCACAACCTAAAGGACCACGAGTAGAACATACAACTATGTACTGGGGGTCTTTGGGGAGAAGAAGAAGAAGAACAAAAAAGAAGATTGGCAACTAATGTTAGCTCAGGTGCCAATCCCTAGGGGGAAAAAAGAATTAGAGGCTTTAACTATGCTAAACAAACTTATAATCAAGATGGAGAGAATTTAGGGAGGAAGTGAAATGAGCTGTTGATAAAATTTGAAATAATACTAGGTTATTAGTTTAGAACAGTCTGCTGAGTATCCAGGAATTTTCACATCAAATTAGAACTGGTCACACTCAGATCAAAATCATATAAATGATGAAATGGTGAATGGATTGGATGTTAGCGATTTATAGAAGGAATGGGTAATCTTGAGAAAAATTGTATTTTACTCATCTCAAAGTAGAAAATCATGCCAAAAGTTCTTTATTTAAAGAAGAGCTAATAGGAAGGGAACCTGGCTCAATTCTGCCCTATAGGACAGAGGGAAAGATCATGAATAAAACAAGAAAAAGCCATGTGTTTAGCTGGATTTTGGACTAGGAAGATGACAAATTTCTTGGCAAATCAGGCAAGAATACTAGACTGGCCAATTTAGATAGTAAGGAAGTTAGAGATCCTGAATATAATTTTGTTTTTTGAAAATGAGTAGCCAGATAACACAATCTGTGTTGAAATTGTTACCACTAACACAAACTAGGAAGCTTGTGTTACCTTACTTGCAGGCTAACCAGTTACCCTGATAGATTTCGTGAATGTTGGCAGAGGCAGGTTTCCAGTTCAGAAGGAAAAGACAGCTTGTTACTCATAAAAATAGCAATTGCCAGAGTATTAGCATTTTGATGCCATTTCTCCAAGCCCCACTTTCCAAAGTGTGCTGTAAGGAGGGCTAGGTGACGCGTGCACAAGCAGCGGGTTACATTACCGGAGAGCGACCTCAAGCTTAAGGAATCCAGATCTTTTATTGGCATAAGCCTGTCTGATCTTTGCCGTGGCCAGTGTCCCTATCATTATCATAGACAGTGAGCAAACCTTCTTCTCTGGAGGGAGGTACTATCTCCTCATTAGGCAAACATCCTTGGAAAGCTAGTCCTGAAGAAAGGCATTGGTGCCTCTTCAGAAATGTGCAGAAACAGGAGACCGTGGAGAACTGCCTCCCAACAAGCACTCTTCTTGATAAGATTTGACCCCCTCACGTTTACAAACCACAAAGAGGAAGTTCAGAAAAGAAAAGCGGTGCTTCTCAGGAGACTGCAGTAAAAGGCAGACATTTCAGAGCTGTTTCTATGAATTCAAGTAGCAGATGCTGCCATCAGCTATCAGAATTTTCTTCAGTTCATGTCTAATGTCACATCTGAAGAACACAAATTTTTGTGAAAGACCTTTACATAGAGAATTTTCCCCCACTGGTATCGCCCAAAGGGAGAAACAGCTATGTGCTTTCTAGTTTAATAAAATTCACGGTCAACACAATATATAGATAGACATAAATTAAATCTGTATCAAATGTGAAATATTGTGAATCTTATTCAGTGATTGTCAAGTTGCTTTGAGTTATCTGCATGATAGAGAGATCTGTTTAAAATGCACTTGAGTAAAATGCATGCCATATTTAAAATGCTCCACAGTTAGAATAAGTGAAGAAATAGCTCATTAATTGAAATTTACGATTACTTGGACATAGCAGGGTCAAAGGTCTACTCCATTTACCAAAACCTTTTTGGAGTGGCTATGAAAATAATGTTAATTATAAAAATTAGAGGCACAGAGGTTGCTTAGAATACTTCAAAAACCTCTTTAAAATGACCTCAAATACTTTGAAGCATATATTACATATAAACAAGGCTGACGATCATGATAAACCATTTTTATATACTAAAATATTTCCGCTAGGCCCTCTAGTAGATAATACTTTGTTGCCTTAGGCTAAATTTCTGTATGTGCATTAAAATGTTGGTTAAATAGAATACTTAGGGAAGGTGTATTGGTCAACTGAATTTTCTGGCTAGCTGAAGATTAAGCTTCTAAAACATCCTAATCTTTTACCTCAACTTTGTTGCTAATCTTTCCACATTTCCTGGATCTACTTTTTAGCCAGAATAAATAAAATGAATCACAACGAATCTTATTTTGGTGACCAAAATCTTCCAGTGTCGCAGGGCTGTTGTTATTGGCAAGCTCAAATGGGCATGGAGACTCTTCACTCTACGAGATCCTAGCTGTGTAGTGCTTGGCAAGTCAGAAATCTCTCTGAGCAAACGTCTTAATCTGCAGGATGGGGATACTAATATAGTTGTCTTGCAGAATTGTTCTGGATATTAAATAAGATACTATTTGTGAATGTATCTAGTACCAGTCTTGGCAAAAGTAGGCATCAATAAGCATTAGTTGAAGCCACATCAATCACAATTGTTCAAAAAATATAGAAAATTGCATTACAGTTATTTGTTTCTTAAGAAGCTGACATAAATTCTGACATGAATTTATTTTCTTACAAGGTAAATGTTTTATTATGAAATTTGAAGAAAGAACATATAACTTTATAGCCATGGCAAAATATTTTAAACTTTATATTACAAAATTAATTATTGTCATGAGTTGAGTAGCAATTCTCTGATTTTTTTAATCCCTTTATTAAAAAATATTTATTTCATTTATTATCTTTAATCTGTAACATGTAAGATATTTTGTAGCAAATATTATGTGTCATTTCAATATACATAGCTAGTCTTAGATCACACTCTAATTGTTTGTTGAGTATGAAATAGTATACTTTTTCATTTCAAGAATTTGTATATATATATATATATATATATATTTTTTTTTTGCTGAGGAAGATTTGCACTGAGCTAACATCTGTGGCCAATCTGCCTCTTTTTGCTTGAAGAAGATTGTTGCTGAGCTAAAATCTGTGCCAATCTTCCTCTATTTTGTATGTGGGTTGCTGCCACAGCTTGGCCTCTGACGAGTGGCGTAGGTTTGCATCCAGGATCCGAACCCAGGCTGCCAAAGCAGAGCATGCCAAACTTAACCACTAGGCCATGGGGCCAGCTCCAAGAATTTATATTCTTATAGGACTTACTTGAAATCTTCAAATTCTCTATGTAGTTCACAATCATTATTAATCCTACAGTATGTGCATAGCACTCTGTTAGAAACTGTGCATTGTAAAAAGTGAATAAAGTGTTGTCTCTCTCATAAGGAGGAAAAGAAATGTAGAAATTGCAATTTTATAAGCGTATTATAATAAATCTCATAGGTAATTCTAACAGAGAATTTGAGAAGACAGAGACTCTAACTTGGGCTTTTATGAAAGATGCCATGGTGGCTTTCTTGCTGGGCCTAGAGGAAGGAGAAGCCATATATACAGAGTACAGTGCAAGAAGTGCTTGGGGAATAAAAGGTAATCCCTCATGACCTGAGTAGACAATGCATGAAGGCGAGACATAGCTGCAGATGCCAGTTATGACCAGGTGATAGAAATCCTAAAGGGTAGGCCTTGGAGTTTGGATTTACTTTTATAGGCAACAGGTAGCCATTGAAATTTTTTGAGTAGGGAAATATTGCATATTTTAGGATAAATCTGGCAGCAGTGTAGAATGGGTTGGAAGTTAAAAGGCAGAGGAATGAGGTAGAATATTTCTCTGTTGCCTCTGCCCTACAAATCTGCAACTTGGGTCAATTCAGCCACTTATATTTTCGTTTGGGGGTTCCTTTAGTTTCTGATTTCCTACCTTAGTTGGTCCTCCACAGTCTAAGCTTATTTTTAATCTTATCTGAAATAGCACCATATCGTCTTCTAAATGTTACTTTCTCTCTTTTAGCAGATAAACAGAAAGAAACCTTTATATTTCTTTCTGCACTTCTTAATGATCCATTGCAATAACATTTGCCTTCACAACTATCTCGAACTCCTCTTCACTTCTAAAGTGCTAAATCCAATGGTTAGCCTCTCTGTACATTTTATTTGTCTTTCTTTTTTTTAAGCTTCCACCTATTTTAACTTTTATGACACCACTCTCTTCTAGTTTTCTTTTAAAATTTCTGATCATTCCTTTTACGTCTATCCTGTCATCATCCCTTCTACTACTCGCCTCTTAAAGTTGAGTTCTTCATTTTCTTTTTTCTACTTTACAAACTCTTCCTGAGCAATCTTGTTGACTCTCTTTCTTTTTTCTCCCAGTTCTATTGAGGTATAATTGAGATATAACATTGTATTAATTTTAGGAGTACAACATGATGATTTGATATATGTATATGTTGTGAAATGATCATCACAATAAGTTTAGTAAACATCCATCGCCTCATATAGTTACAATTTTTTTTCTTGTAATGAGAACTTTTAAGACCACTCTTTTAGCAACTTTCGAGTACACAATGCCGTATTGTTAACTTTAGTCACCAGGCTGTACATTACATCTTCAGAGCTTATCACGTAACTGGAAGTTTGTACCTTTTGACAATCTTCACCCATTTCCCCCACCCCCACCCCTTGCCTCTGACAACTACCAATCTGTTCTTTGTATCTGTGCATTTGTTTTTTTTAGGTTCCACAAATAAGTGAGATCATACAGTATTTGTCTTTCTCTGTCTGACTTATTTCACTTGACATAATGCCCTCAAGGTCCACCCATGATGTCACAAACTACAGAAATTTCTTCTTTTTTTATGGCTGAATAATACACATCTTCTTTATCCACCTATCTATTGATGGACCCGTGGGTTGTTTCCATGCCTTGGCTGTTGTAAATAATGCTGCAATGAATATGGGGGTGCAGATATCTCTTGAAGATAACAATTTCATTTCCTTCAAATAAATACCAAGAAGTGGAATTGTTGGATGATATGGTAGTTCCATTTTTAGTTTTTTAAGGAAACTGCATATTGTTTATGACTGTTATTCGAACTCTTTATCAGGTAAATCACTTGTCTCTGTTTCTTTAAGGTCTATTTTGGGGATTTTATCTTGTTATTTTGTTTGGAACACATTCCTTTGTTTCTTCATTGTCTTTTGCTCTCTGTGTTGGTTTCTGTGAGTTTGATGGGGAAGGCCACATCTCCCAGTCTTGAAGGAGAGGCCTTATGTAGGAGATGAATTTTATCATTGAGCCGCACCACATCCTAGCTCTTGTCTTTCAACCTTTGTGATTGTCAAAGCAGCCTACTTTATTCTTAGTGCCTCCCAGTCTTTTAGAGGGTGCCAAGGCCTATCAGTGTCCCAAGGGGGAGGATCTCAGTCAGCACCTACATGAAGGCCTTTGGAAGCCGGAACCTCAGGCAGCAGCTTGGAAAGTATGCAAATAGACTTCTCTCAGGGAAAGACTAGGAGATGAGTGTGTCTGTCCACCCCCTCTGCAGGAGCCCCAGGGGGGCCGCCAGCCAAGGACTTTCTGTTTGTCACAGGTCTGCTGAACCTGTGAACACACGTTCCACTGGCCAACGGAGCCAGGCTATCAAGGGCTGTGTCCTCTGGGCAGCAGCTTGTGCGCACAAGCTCCCTCCAGGGAGACTCCACCAACCCAGAGCGAGGCAGAGGGACAGCACGAAGTCTCTGGAGAGAACTGTACTTAGCCCCTAGTTGTGTGTTAACCCTGAAGTCTGACTCTAGCTGCAGCCTCCAAGATACGCAAATAGGCCTTCTTGTGATAAAGACTGGGAGCTGGGTGCCTCTGCTGTCTCTGTGCTGAGCCGTTGGGGCACAGCCAATCAGGAACTGTTTCCTCGTTTGTAAGAGTCCTGTGGGACCCACAAACACAAACTCCATTTGTCACCAGAGCCAGGCAACCAAGGGGTTCACCCCAAGCGGCAGCTGCAAAAGCTGGGGCACCTGATATATGCACAGGCTTCTTTCAGGGAGATGCTGATGATCGGAGTGAGGCAGACAGAGAGCGTGAAGATGGCATCCACTAGCCTCCCCGCTCTCTGGGGAGGATTTCAGTAGGCCCCTAGATCTGTGTTGAATTAGAAGCGTGACTCTCAGGCTACAGTTTTAAGATAACCAAATAAGCCTCTTTCAGGGAAAAACTAGATGTTTCAGTCTGCTGCGTCTGTGCTGAGTGCTGGGAGCATAGCCACAACACGTCCTCCTGAACCATTAAGAACTCTTTGTTTACTCTAATGTTGTGGATCTTGTGGATGCAAGCCCCAGGTGGCTTTCAGAGCTAGGTGTTTTGGGGTCCTGTCTCTCAGGTGAAAGTCTTTAAAGTTGGGGCACTAGATGTTGGGTCCAAATCCTTTCCTCCTCAGGGAGAAGATGGGATTTGTGAGTTCCCTCCCCATTATATGGCACCATGCTGAGGGTGAAGTGTATGGAGAGATGGTGTCTCAGCCTCTCCTACCCATTTCCTCTGGGTGTTTTCTCATTTGCCTGATATGTAGGATTTGCTCAGCTAGTCTCTGGATTTCCTTCAGAGGGAATTGTTCCATATGTAGCTGCGGGTTTGGTGTGTTCGTGTGAGAAGGTGAGTTCCAGAGTCTCCTATGTCACCACCTTATTGACTTTCAGTGGCTTCATTTACTACTTTATTGGGAACAGATGTCAAGTTTTCTATCCTAAACGACAGAGCCATATGCATGGTAGCATTTGTTCATCAAATGCCATATTCTAGGCACCTTATTAGGTTTTTGTATATATTGTCTTAAACATTCAAGGAAGTCATTATTAGCCTCTTTTTACACATAAGGATATTGAGGATAAGAAGGTCAATATAATTTGTTCATATCTCATACCACTATAGGGACCCATGTCTGGGTCTGTCTGACTCCAAAATCCTTCTTGCATTTTCTTCTATAATATTCCAATCCCCTTTTCCAACCTGACCAATTGTCTACTGGCTGTCTCTGTTTGGATACTTCAAATTTAATATATTTAAAACGAAACTTATCTTTCCCTCCCAAACTGTCTATCTTCCTTTCTTTTCTTGGTGATGGCAGCTCTATTCTCTCAGTTAACCAAGCCAGAAAATGGAAGGATTCCCGGATTCTTCCTTTTACCTCACCTCCACATCAAATTTTTAACTCTTTTAAGGTCTATCTCATTCCTTTGCAAAGTCAATTGGTCTCCAACTACTTACTACTCAAAGTGTGGTCCTCAGACCAGCATCTTTTGCATCTCCTGGGAGCTTGTTAGAAATGTAGAATCTACACATATCGAAGCTGACTACATTTTTTATAAGTCTCTTGGTGACTTATATGTATATTAAAGTGTGAGAAGTCCTACAAACTGGTTTCTTTGCTTTTAATCTCAACATCTGCCGTGTGGACAGCAGCCGGAGTGATCTTTCTAAAACAAAAATCTATACAATTTCTCTCATTAAAGCTCATCAGTAACTCCCCCTTGTTTGAGAATGAAATCTGAGAGTCTCACGTGGCATCCAAACGTCTCTAGGATGCAATTTTGACTTTAGCCTTTTTGTTCACCACAGCTTCACTAACATCCTCTGTGATCATTCTTGTTTCATACCTTCGTGTGTTTATTTACTCTGATCCCCACTGCTAGAATAAACCCTTCTCCTCCCCACTTTCAGGCAAACATCTTCCTTCTCATCATTGAAGGCTCAGCTCCAGGATCACCTTTTCTACAAAGACACCTTTTTTATCCTCTAAGGCGAATTGCCCAACTTTATTGTGTCCCTGGTCTATAAAGTTTCCATTATAACACTTCTATGTCTGCTTTCCTTTTCTAGACTATGAGCTCCTGGAGGGCGCTGCTAATGTGTTGCCTTTGCATCCTTATTACCCAATTTAGTTTCTGACTCATATATTTGCTTAGGAAGAAAGGGAAGAAGGAAAGGGAGAATAAAAACTTACAAAGCAGTTTAAATCAGTATGTCAGAGTCTGGGAAAAATGTTGCACATCCTGTCACTTCCTATAATATATTTTGAATACTTTGTTTTTTCAGAGACAATTTAAAAATGCTACATCTTATGTTAAAAGCAAATTCTATGTTTTGATCAGTTTTCTCATGATATTTATTTTAAGGAACATTTCATCTTTTTACTAGCAGACTGAGCAACGGAAAATGGTGACAACATGGAAAGCTTTAATTCTGTTTTCTGAAAGTGTGCTATTCTGAGTGACTATCAATAGAATTATTTTAATATGTTCTTTTATCCTCATATATTCAACTATTCATTTCAATGTATAATCACTAGGTTCCTGCCTAGGGTAGTTCCAGGACTAGACATTGGGAATAAAAAGAAGAAAATATCTACCTTCATGGGGTTCATGAGGTTTTAAAGGGGATTCTAAGTCATATATAAACATTGAATGAGTTGTTTGGTAAAGTTCTTTTTGTAATGCCTCATAAAGAATAACCATGTAATGAACGTATTTTTAAACAGAAGAAAAATGGCTTCATTACTTTTATGTTGTACTTTTAAAGGATTAATATGTAACATTTCTAAAAGCTGTAGTATTCCCTGGAGCAGAGCCTGAGATTTGGCATATTTTCTGTACTATGTATTTAAAAGTATCTTTCCCTATTCTCCCCAGGTTTAGAGATATTTAGCTCCTTTTTACAATTAGGTACACGTAGTTCACCAGAGTCATAAAATTGCTTAGGTGACAGAGCAGTTCTGAATATCTCAGTACTGAGGATACAAGAAACAAATGACAAAATCCCTGTCTGAGGCAATTCTAGAAGGGATGTAGAAAAAAGGCTTTCATTCCAGTGTAATAAACCCTATGATAGAAGAAAGGGCAGTCTTATAAGAACCCAGAGGAGAGTATCTAATGTGGCCTGGGAGGACACACAGAGGGGCATGAAGAAAGACTTCTAGAGGACCTGACACTTTTTCAAGGATTAGTAGAAATTAGTAGGTTAAGAAGTAAAAGAAGGGTATTCTAGACAGAAGAAACAGCCTGTCCAATAGTAAGAGACAGCTTGGTATTTATACCTAATTCAGTATGAAAGTGTGGGGTGCAAGGAAGAAAAGGATAAGAGCAGAAACCATCAGAGACGTCTTCAAGGGCCTAGGCTGCGACACAACATAATTTGGGTTCTATCCTTTAGATAATGAGACACATTGAGAATTTACGAGGAAGTTGAATTGATCAGATTTGCACTTTACACAATTTATTTCTGCATATATACTGTCAATATGTGTAATGATGTATTGACTTTTCTTTCTTCCCACTGCTTCTTGGTGTGGTTTTGGAGTTCAGATCCTGGTCTACCATGCCTGTGGGAGGGGGACAATTTACATGAGATTTTTGAGGATCAGTTTCTCCTTACAGAGGCGATATTCATACATTGGTACTCTAAGTTGTAAATGCTGTTATGTGCCTGGGTACTCAGATTTGAATCATTCTTGCTCAGTGCTTTCCTCTTCCTGCTTGCTCTGCTACTGATGCTCTGTTCATTAGGCCCCATGTTTTCTTCTCCAACATTACTTACTCATTGTTGCTTTTCTTTTCCTTCTCTGTTGCTACTAAAATTAGAGCTTCCCATCTTCAGTGATCCAGTTCTCATCTATTATGTGTGGGTTTTGTTTTTTGGTAATTTGATTAATTTTTAACACTGAATTTCCTTTGGGTTTGATCAATGATAGCAATTATTTGGATTTGTTGAATTTTGCTTTAATTTTACATCTCTAATTCTTTCTAGTGTCAGATGAAAACTTTGATCTTTTGGGAAAAACAAAACAAAACAAGTTACCAGAGAACATAGTAGATGGTCAAGTTTATACCTTGCGTGAAAGTAATAAAACTTTCATTATTTAGTGAATAACGTATATTTTATTTTATACTGATATTCAGTAGGATTGCAATTTTTAATTTATACAATTTTATGTAACACATTTTTCAGGAATTACAGGCACACTTTGATTTTTATTGATTGCTTAAGATCTTATGACAAATCATGTGTGAAATGGGGCTAATGACGTGAGACAAGTAGACATAGATAAGACATAATAATACATTGATATTTAGAACTATCATTTATTCTATATCTCCAATCCTCACAGCAACCTGATGACATAGGAAGTCTTATCTATCCCCATTTTGAAGGTGAAGAATATGAAGCTGAGAATTTAATTTATATGTCCAAAGTCACACATACTTTGGATCTAAGAATATAATGTCAGCTCTGTCTACAAATTGTCAGCTTTTTACCACAATACAGTGGGTCTTAAACACATGCTCCTTGTGCTCAAGCTGTTTACAATGGAATGGGAAAGTTAATAGATAAATAAATAGCTTCTTGAAATTAAATGTCCTTCTCAGATGTACTTCCTATGCCTTAGTTTTTATTTGTAAGTGATACTATAAATCCACTAGTCCTTCCACTCTCCCCAACTCCAGACATTTCTGACTTCTCTCCCTCATGCGTCTAAAATTTTAACGTGTTGAATCCTCTGAGTTCTCCTTTCGTCATTTCCCTGATCCCCGTTCTATGGTTCCTACTCATCGCCTCCCACCAGAGCTGCATCTTCTTTGTTCCCTTTCCTGCAGTTCTCCATCTCTTCCAACCGGTAATGCACAATGAGTCAGACTAAACTTCTACTTTTACTAGTCATTTACCTACTCAGGATTTCACAGTGGTTCTGTTGTTTTTTCAGAACTGGACCCAGCCCATTTTCATGTTTCTCATAAAGTTCAAACATGAATTTTCCAGAACAGCCAGGTAGATCCTTTCTTATTGGCAGCTACCTTTTTTATCCCTGCCCCAAATCCTTCAAAGATTGTGCATATTCCACTTCCTCAAGATATCACATAGCTACGGCAGCTTCTGTGGTTTACAGTGATCATGAACGTCTTTGATTTACCCTGACACTTGCGGTGTGCGGGCTGCATCTTAGTGGTGTGGGAATACATATTGTCTGGCATAGTTTTAAGAAGGTACTGAAGTAGAATGAAATAGAAAAATGAAATGTGCAATTGAAAGACAACCTAGAATATGCATCTTCTCCCACACCTCTTTGCAGTCCCACTATGGCCACTGGATTTTAAGTGGTGAGGATGCACTGACTTTTTCTCAACTTCCGCATCATTTCATGCAGCTTTATATATTTTGCCTGAAATAAGAATCCAATATAAGATTTATCTTCTTTCAAATATAAGTTGCTATATATATTAAGCAAATACTCTAAGTTATTCATTTTGTGTGTTTTTCATATTCACAATGTAAGCCCACCAGTTATTTTTTTTTAGTAGGATAATGACAGGCTGAAGCAAGGAAAAATCACCATAGAAGAATTTAGATCAATTTATCGAATTATTGCACACAGAGAAGAAGTTACTGAGATTTTCAACACATATTCTGAAAATCGGAAGATTCTTTTGGAAAAAAATCTGGTCCAATTTTTGACACAAGAGCAGTATTCAGTTGAGATGACTAAAACTATTGCCTCTGAGATCATTGAAAAATATGAGCCTATTGAAGAAGGTATGCTTGCTTTTCAAAATTTCATCAAGTATTTACACGCGAAGTATTTTTTATGAATTATAGCTATCAAATTCAAATTTTGGATGAGCCAAATTTCTTCTGGCTAATAGCAAATATTGGCAGTTTTATTTTTGTTTTTTTATGGAATGTATATATACCTTTAGAAAGCTACATTGCATAACCATAGCATTCTTTCCTACTTCATTGTCCAGCTCCTTTCTTTTAACTGTTTCTGTGTATATCTCAAGTGTTCAGAGACAAGCTTAAGCATGGAAAACAAGATGAGATTCTGTTACAAGTACTGTATGGAATAAAATGTCTTGATATTTATCAATAAAATAAAAACCCTGTTATAGGCAGTTTTCCATTTTTATACACTATATAATTGAAAATATACATGAATATTAAAGTAGCTGAACGAAAACAATTCTAGGAAAGAAATAAAATATTGCAAAATCACTAATTTCTCCACTATCTAGATGCATAATGGTCTATAACATTTTATAAACATTTAAATATTTTTGCTTCTTCATTTTTCAATACAGACATCTGGTTTAAATTAAATGACTATTTAGGCTGATGATCTGTCATGTAATTTTTGATCTTTGTCCCATCATTCAATGGATAAAACACTTTAAATTTCTTCACAAATGTTCATCTTTAAATAAAATAGACCTAATATCATAAAATTTCACCTAATTGCATAAAGCTCACTGTTAAAGCACAGTATTTAACCCTACAGAAATTAATAGGATAGCTCAAATTATTTTTTTAATAAGGAAGTTATGCAAGTCCAAGTTCTGCCTTTGAAAGTTGGTTTATGGCCACCAGTGTTTAACATATGATAATATGGGTTCTGAGAAAACCATACATATTCCTTCAGTGAGTCATATGTTCATAATATGTTCACAGTCATACTGTGGCTACCAAGTATGTTTCTAGGGGCTGGGGCTACAATAGAGAACAAGACACCCTAGGTCTTATTTTCCTGATGGGAGTTGGAGGGAGATTGATAGCAAATAATTAAATATATGAAAGGATAACTTCAGAGTGCTATCTATGCACTGTGAAAAACTAAGACAGAGAAAGCGATAGAGAATAAACAACCCAGGAGGTCTAGTTCAGGTTGGATGTTTAGGAGAGTTGTCTCCGAAGATGTGACATTTAAACTGAGACCTAAACGATGAGAACTACTCACTTGACAAAATGAGAGAATAGTCTGAGGTCGAGGGAAGAGAAGTGTCAGACTTGAGTTGGAGAATTCAAGGAACAAGAAGAAGACAGTGTGGTTGGAACATGGAGCATGAGGGCGAGATGAGTTTGGACAGATAGATAGGGATCAAATTGTGTTGGTCTAGTAGGCCACAATTAAGATTTTGGCCTCATGACTCAGTGCCACATAAAGACTTTGGAGAGTTTTAAGCATTATAGTGGTAAGACCGAATGCAGTGCTAGTAAGAGTTTGGTCTGATCACCATTAAAACTTCTGCAGGTTGGCAAGGAGATAAAGAGCTTGTATCGGAATGTAAGACAACTACATCACTAAGCACACCGGTTGAATCCAGCTGACTTTGTTTTTTTGAATAGCAAAGGCTTTCTCTAAAGAAGTAGTGAATTGATTTATGTTCTGGCTCAAGCTCTTTATGTCATTGCCAATTGGAAACAACCAGTTCATTGACAAGTACTTTAAGTAGCACTGATCTAGTGAATATTCAAAAAAAATTTACTTTGGCACTGTTACCTGCAGGTAGGAAATTAAAAAATACAAAGGGCTTATGGGATGGCGGCAGTAACATCTTGGAACTGCGTTTGCATTTTAACTGGAATATTATGTCATTCCTTTATTTCATCTTTTGAGCCTTCCGCTGCCTCAGTGCTTTCACACACAGCAGAGACCTTGAATTACATTTGCATGCTTATTGGTCACTTTAGAGACTTATTAAGGCCAATTGGAATTATGACCTTATGCTCTCAAATATCACCATGCTCCTCAATCTTGTCCCACGTTGGTACATGGTGGGTACCAAATGAGGTTTTTAAAAAATCGTAAGATTAACTCTCATTTCAATCTGGTAGTTTTTAAGGGCACTAATGAGTTTTTCTTCTATTCCATTACCAAAGATATTTACTTAATTATTCAATAATTTAAAAGAGCTGTAAGCCAGTTGCACCAGGAAAAAGAATAAATTCATGCAAATCACTACTATTACAATATATGATGCATTTGTCCCACATTCTTAAATTTGCATGGCTTTGAAATAGAGAGATTGCATGACTACAAACGTTTTATGTATTTTCATCTAGCTTTCATTTTTTAACCAAAATTGTTATAGCTTTTTGAGTGCCAGCTTTTTCACTTTTATGATGTCATAAACATTTACTTTTGTCACTGTATATTTTTTCTGATACATTACTTTTAATCGCTGCTTAGTATTGTATCATATTTTGAGTTTTAATTTGTTTCCTCCTCCCATTTATTTTGCTTTTATAAATAATGCTAGAGTTAGCATTCTTTCACATCATTCTTCATCTGCATTTCTATTTCTATAGTATAAAGTCCTGGAAATAAAATTCTTTGCCAATGATCACTCTCTAGTTTAAGGTGAATACTCATACCAGCTCTTATTTTGAGACAAACTGAATTGTCAATAATGAAAATAACAGCAACTAACATTTATGGAGCTAATAGATAGAGCTAATATATAGAGATAGGTGTTATGATTACCACCAGTGCAAAGATAGGGAGAGGTTAACTAATGCTCTCGTCATATAATGAGTAAATAGATTTAACCCAAGCTGTCTAATACCAGAGCCAGTGTTCTGCTTCAATAGATAATTTTTGTATCTATTGTACTGAGTATCAAAGTTCAGAGATAATTTACTAAGACGATAATATGCAAATGACCCAGCAATTCCATTCATAAGCATGTACCCAACAGAAATGTGTACATATTTGTACCAAAAGACACGTTCTGGTTGTTTATAACAGCACTCTTCGTATAGCCCCCAAACTGGAAATTATCTAAATGCTCATCAAAAACAAAATTGATAAATAAATTGTGGTGTAGTCACACAATGGAATACTCTACAACAATGGGAAAAAACAATGTCTAACTCTATGCCACTACAAGAATAAATCTTAGAAACAATGTTCAGCAAAATAAACCAGTCACAAAAAATACATACTGTATGAGTACATTCATAAAAACCACAAAGTCCAGACAAAACTAATTTACGCTGTTAGAAGATGCATCATTGAACACACTTGGATTGGAAAGACCAGAAATTTCACAGGAGGCAGGCTTCTGGGGTGCTGTAATGTTTTGTTCTTTGACCCTGGTGCTGGTTACCTAGATATATAGCTTGTGGAAATTCACTGACCTATGATATATGTACTTTTCTTGTATGTATTTTTAAAACATTAAAAATCAGAGATAATTAAATAATACCTCCTCTACTTGAATATTGATGTAGAAGAAATAAGTGTATTCATTGAAAAATTTTTTTTCCAAAGAAAAATTGGAAATAGTATTAATATTAATTCTCAATGAACATGTTAGAAACATACTCTACTGTTGTTTTCAAGTGAGATGTAGTTTTTATACTGCTAATGATATTTCTGCAATCTTTTTACTTATTTTTTATAGTTAAGCAAGCACACCAGATGTCATTAGAAGGTTTTACGAGATACATGGATTCATCTGAATGTCTCTTATTTGATAACAAGTGTGAAAGAACTTATCAAAATATGAATCATCCATTAAATGATTATTTTATCTCAAGTTCACATAATACGTACTTGATATCTGACCAATTAGTGGGACCAAGTGACATATGGGGATATGTAAGGTATTTATTTTCATTTTTAAATCCACTACATTTTAAAACACGTGGAAGTTCCCGATGGTGTCTACCTCAATAGGAAGCAGTTCACAGTATAAGTAGGCTATGCATGTTATGCAAACACATAAGGAAGAAGAATTTTGATTTGTGCATATCTTGGAAATCCGAACTTTGGGTGGTTATATAATTTATTCTATGCATTAATATCGTATACTTTCCTTCTAATACTGCCTATTGACCTCCTCTCACCAGTCATTGGCCCTCTGAATTTTCGCAAATAATTTGATACTTCTTCTAGGAAAACATATGAAGAAGACTTTTTAAAAATCTCTTTTAGCTAATCAGAACATCCTAGATTTTAAAAAATATAGTTAAAATTAATTCCCAGACATCGGGACACAATGCTCTAAGTAAAGCCAACACATAAATAAATGATATAATTTGGCATTTATAGATAATAATAGATATACGGAGATTTATATGTTAAATGATTTACATAGATTAAAAGCAACCTATGCTGCAACTCTAATTTTGCATTCTACAATGTATCATACTGTTAATACCAGGCTTCAGTTTAGTCAGTCAGCTGAGGATACAGTGATGAGCAAGATTTTCAGAGCTGCCATGCTCATCTGTTCATGGGAATAGACAGACAATAAGCAGGTAAACAAATTGATATTTTCAGGGACTGATGATTCATATGGAGAAGATGAGTAGTATAACCTGACAGAAAGTCACTCTGGGGTGGAGGGTGTTAACTTAGTTACAGGGTCAGGAAAGACTTCTCAAGAGGTGACACAGTTGTGGTCTGACTGATGAAAGAGAGGATGCCTCAAAAAGACCTGGTGGGAAGGGCATGTCAAGCAGAAGAAATAATAAGTGCTTAGCATATTCAAATGAGGGAAAGACAGCAAGTGTGTCAATGGAGCAATGAAGGGAGATGAGTGTGAAGAGGTAGAAATTGCAGAGCCTAAGGAATGGGTTAGAAATAGCACTACACATTGCACCAGCTTGGCAGCGCTGGAACTGTGGTTGGCACATATTAGTTCCGTGGCAGGCCATGCTCACATTCCTTATTTTCATAAGAAGAAAAACGTGTTCGGTCCAACACAGCAACTTGTCTTTATTATGGATTTATTTAGACATTTATTGTAAAATCACAAATAGGCTTTGGATTGTTTTGACACTGTGGTATACATTTTTAATGATCCGGGAATGATAATTTATTTTGCTTAAATTTTGCTAGTGCCCTTGTGAAAGGATGCCGTTGTCTGGAAATTGACTGCTGGGATGGATCGCAAAATGAACCTGTTGTATACCATGGTTATACACTCACCAGCAAGCTTCTGTTCAAAACTGTTATCCAAGCGATACGCAAATATGCGTTCATTGTATGTGCATATCTTTGTTAAATTATAGTTATTTAAGCATAATATAATTTACTTGTTTCAAAATCTTATAATGTTTGGCCTTAGTTTAGATCAGTGATGTTTCAAATTATGAGTTATGATCCATCAGTAGGCAGTGAAATCGTGTAGCATACAGACAAAAGTAGATTTATCGAAGTTAATCTCAGGTAGTAAAGTACATGTTGTTTCTTGAAACTTTTTGTTCAATTATATAATATACGTGATACATGTATATGTGTGTGTACATGTTGTGTCACAATTTAAAATATAGTTCTTACTGTGAGTTATGGCCAAAAAAGTTTGAGAAATACTGGCCTGACCTATATAATAGTAATTATTTTATTGATATTCAACTATTTCACTTTCAAGACACAAATATAAAATGTGTCAAAAATGTATTACCTCAATTGTTGACATTTTTAATGACTATGATGGCAGCTATTCATACAGCAAAGAATGTTTAGAAGTTTACTTTGGGTGTTAAAATTATTGTTCAATTTATTAAAGTTACAGATTCAAAGATCTAGTTGTTTCTGGTCTAAATTCAGTTTACAAATCCTAATCTATAAATTGAGCAGGTTTTAACAGTAACTCAATTTTGAATAACACTTGGTGCCATTTATAAACTTGGCTAATTAAGCACCTTCAGACATTTTCAACTGTTTTTGTAAACTTAGTATATTTAATTTCTTTCGTGAGTACTTCAACCGTAGTGCAATTGAAGAGATTTAACAAAATCTTAATTGAGTACTTAAACAATGTATATCTAATAAACTTACAAATTTGATAAACCTCGTTTTCCTAAATACATCAATACATTATTAACATAATGTAAACATAAACATAATTTAAAATCAAAATTTAAATCAATTGTTCTATTATTTATTAGAAATAGGGTATAAAATACTGAATATCCACAAAATATAAATATAAAATATGAAAAATTTCTACCAATATAAAACATTGATATACGGATTAATTCTCTTAAACATCTAATTTCTAAATTTAAATTCCTACCCAGACTTCTCTCTGGAATGTTACACCAAGATAGACCTATTTGATATTTCCACTTGCGTATTTAATAGGCATGTTTAACTTAACATGGTTAGAATTGAGCTCCAGATATCCCTTTTTCTCTCAGTCCTGCTCTTCCTGTGGTCTTCTCCATCTCAGTTAATGGTAACTTCTATATGTTCAAGCCTAAATCATTGTTGCCAGCTTTAACCCTCCCCTCCTTTCTTTCTAACCCCTCAATAAGTTCTCCAGCAAATCCTCGTGGCTCTACTTTCAAAATATATACTGAATTTAACCCCTACTCCTCATTCTTACTGTCCCTGTCCTGGTCAACCACCATCAACTCTCGCTTGGATTATTGCAATAGCTTCTTATCCATTGTTCCTGCTTCTCTCCTCCTCCCCTATGGTTTCATCTCAATGTATCAGCCAGTGTGACTTTTTGTTAAGTCAAATCACATCATTCTCCTTCTCGAAACCTTCAGTCCCACTCAAAATAAAAGCTAAAATCCACACTGTGACTCCCAAGGGCCTCCATGACTTGTTTTCTGTTACCTCTGACCTCCCCTCTTCCTCTCTCCCTTGTTCACTTAGCCATTCTGATCTCCATACTTTTTTTCAGACACATCTCAAAGCCTTTGCACTTGCTGTTTCCTTTATCCGAAATACTCTTCCTAAATATTTGCATAGCAAACTCTCTCACTTCACTTAGGGTGGGTAACTGAGGAAATCAAAGGAAATAGAGACAATCTCAAAATTCAAAGGACTTGCAAGGGTGGAAACCCCTACAGCTTCTAAGACTCCAGAGTAAGAGATGGAATGAAAAAATGCTTTGAGCAGCAAAGACTCATGAGACTTCTCAGTTGAACAGGGTGACTCAGTTTTGCAGCAAAGATTACACTGAGGTTGAACTTTCTGCTCAAGACCGTCACCATTAATTTGGGAAAGCAAGAGCAAGGAAATAAAATAGATTTGATAACAATGACTAGGAAAGAACTTGGAGTATAGTTACTGGCACATGTAACTTACTGAAAAAAATATAAAAGAAATCTAAGTTTTTGAGGGAGGTGTATTGCCAAAAACAAAGTACAACTCATAGGTGAGCCTTGAAACAACCTTTGGTTAGGAATTCAGCTGTAAAAGTTGCTTGATTTTAAGGAAAGCAAACTCAACACCTACTTTAGATGCCGCCAAGGAGGGGAAAAGATAAGAGGAACTTCGGGAGAGGGGAGCCAAGGACCACAGAAGACGAAAAAATGAGCTTTCCCCAGTGAGCAAAGTCACGGCCTAACAGAGAAATCCATCCACTATGCTATCAGTTTGCAGTTTCAAAACCATTTATTTTACTTGGGAAAAATTTTTACACTGTTCTCTTAGTATTAGACTAAGTCACTATATATATGTGAGTATATATGAGAAGGTCACTGTAGGAGGCTGAATAAGGACCCCTGAAGATAGTAGGTTCTAATTCCTGAATCTGTAAATGTAACTTTATTTGGAATAAGGGTCTTTGCTGATGTGATGAAGTTAAGAACCTCGAGGTGAGATTATGCTGGGTTATCTGGACGGGCCCTAAATGCCATCAAATGAATCCTTGTACGAGGGAGATGGAGAGAGATTTAACACATACAGAGGAGGCAATGTGAAGACGAGGGGCAGAGACCGGAGTGATGCAGTCCCAAGCCAAGGAATATTCGCAACCACCAGAAGTTGGAAGAGGAAAGGAACACATCACCCTACAGCCTGTTGAGAACTTGATTTTAGCAGGCGAAACTCATTTTAAAATTTGGCCTTCAGAATTGTGAAAGAATAAACTTCTGTTGTTTCAAGCAACCAACTTTGTGGTAATTTGTTACAGCAGCCACAAGAAATTAATATATTTGTATATTAAAAAGGTGTAATATTCTATTCCTATTCAAAGGTCTGTGATAATGCAGCAAACCTTGCAATTTCTTACCTTGTTTACAAGTTGGTAAATGTGTGCCCTGATAATTATATACGAAAACAAAATAAAGAAAATAATTTTGAATAAGATGCCCAAATGAGTGTTGGTCTCTATTTTCTGGCAAATTTCAAAGTTACAGTGGTTTCAAAGGGCAGAAAATCTTTTTAGAGTCACCTTTACTTAACAGATCCTCTTTATTAATAAAAGCTGAAAATAGCTTTATCTTTGTCTCTAATTATTAAGCAACAAATTTTGATTATAGAATTTAGAACTGAAAAAGTAGACAATTAACATTTCCCCTAACTTCTCAGCATTAAAGTTTTTCCTTACCATTTTAAAATACTTAAATAAACATATGCACATATATATATAATTGAAAAGGTAAAAATGTGGAATCAGTCTTTGACAGCTTGCTTTTCGTCATAAGACTATATCATTAATAGCTTTTGATAGCAGTATATATAGCTCTACGTCCTTCTTAGCAGATCTATATCATTCCTTTAAATGAATAGGCCATAATTTATTTAAAAAACTACTCACTGCTGGATGCTTCAGTTGTTTCATATACTTCTGGTGCCAATAGTAAAAATTTTCCTTTTTATACAGATTTAATGTGCCCTGTCTTAAACTCAAAAGTACTTTCAGTTTAAAAAATGCTTAATTAGTTTGCAAAGGTACTGAACATTAGAAGTAAGTCTTAAAATAGATTAAGTGCTTCTGTTAGTTGCATTCCAGGTATTGAAGAGTTCTGATCAATAACTGCAGTCATGGTTAATTTTTTAGACCTCTGACTACCCGGTGGTGCTCTCTTTAGAAAATCACTGCTCCCCTTCCCAGCAAGAAGTGATAGCACACAATTTGCAGTCTATTCTTGGAGAGACCTTGCTTTCTGATGTGCTCGATGAGTTTCTTGACAAACTACCTTCACCAGAGGTAACACTTTTGTCGGAGAAGTTTAGGTTAAGAAAAAAAGAAAAAGTATGTCACTATTCTATTGGCACGTGAAACACGGTTAGAGATCAATGAAAATGCTTAGGTTTGATTATTTATAGAGGTTTATCTTTGCAATATGTTGCCTAGGAAGTGTTCCCATGAGCAGTTAGGTGAATGTATTTTGATAAAGAGAATATATAGTGATATATGTAAAACCCCACGTTTTTATTGTGTGTCAGATCCCAGGAGTCCAAAATTTCAAGTCGGTTAATATTAGGCCGTGGGAATTTGGCATGTTTTAGAAGCAAAAAGCTAAGCAAGGGGCAAAGATTTCGGCTGTAAATAGAGTCTATGCCCAATACTTCAGCATGTGGGTGGCAGGTTATTTTGTTTTTAATCTGTTCTTTCCAATTTCCCTGTCGCTATGGGTACCCTTCCATCTTCAGTTGAGCATACACAGTACTTGGTTTAAAAGGCACCCCAACTTGACCTCAGGATTTCCATTTTCCCCTCCAGCTCTCTCAGTCTTCATCTGACTTGCTTCTTGGCAGCATTCAATACTGTGGATGCCTCCTGCCTTTCCATAAAAAGCTTTCTTCTGTATGATCACATTCTTTAGGCCTTTCTCATTCCTCTCCAGCCACTCCTTTTTAGTTTCCACTGCAGGTCCATCCTCCTTACCACAAATTTTATCAGGTGAGAAATGAATATATATTTTTTCATGATAGTATTATCTAACCAGTAGTTTAGTTTTGACATGTCATCATTTTGGTAGGTAGGATATTTTTGTAATATTTGAATATTCCCTTGTTTTATATAGATGAGCCGAAAGTTTAAAGATAAAAGTGTTATGACACTAGTAACAGGAAGTATAAAACTCATGATAGAATTGAGATGGACAAAAATAAGTTTAATAAATGGAAAAACTGTGACTCTTTCAACTCATAAGAACACTCACAGGCTAAATGTATTCAATCATGACAGAAAAAGAATATTAAAGAACTTGTGCAAAGCACTGGAAACATATCATCAAAGATTTAATCTAAGAGTCATGGTCTAATTCAGAAAATTATAATAATTTTTAGCTTACTAGAAATAGAATCCCTCCTCCTATTATTTATACATCTATTTTTTAGCATTCAGATATGTAGGTTTCATTAAAGTTTTTGCTTCTGTACTAAAGCAAGGAGATGCTTTCCAGTGAATAAATGAGGAATTAGAGATAAAGTCATTTTCTTATATTGCACTCCATCTTCAGTGTACAAAAGAATTGCCTGGAGACTTATTAAAGAGGCATAATTTCAGTCCCACAACTTAAGATTCTGATTCTCCAATTTTGAAGTAGACCCCATGAATCCGTTCCTTTAACAAACACCCCAGGTGATGCTTTTGATACATGTGGTTGCAGAGTGCTTTCTGTTAAACTCTGTTTGACTAAGCAATATAAGGGCCTTGGCAAAAGAGAGAAGGCCCAAGATGAGGGTATAATTTCAGTCAGTACATGAGGGTGAGAAAGGAAGGGAAAATTAAAGCGCCTTGTAAAGAACTTTATTTCACAGTCCACATTTCAGCAGCATTGTATACAACATAGTAGGCACTTAATAAGTATATTTGTTACATTAATGAATATTTGAAAGAGGTAGGAATGACTAAGAAAGAAATCAGAAGGCTTTGGTTTTAGAAAGAGTGACCCTGATGGGGAATTTTGCCATGTTCCTTGTTTTGATGACCCGGAAATACTAAGTTGATGATGCTGTGTGCCTTGCAGTTAAAATGTAAAGAAGATTTACAAATCTTTAATTTATATTTACTCTGTACCAGATGCCAGACATTATAATAGACATTTTTACATACCTGATCTCATTAATACTTTTTAATGTTGGATAAGAGAGTGACAAACTGAAGTGCTTGCTACCAGAAGTTGTAACATTCTAATTTCTGTAACACTGCAAATATTTTAACATATATATATACTTTTCATGTATTTCAAACTTTTTGCATAGTGCTTTGTGAAATGTAAAAGAAATGGAACTACAGTAAGTCTCAATCTTAATAGGCTTTTTTTTGGGTGAATTTTGGTCAATACTATGATATCACTGGTTTCTACTAGGGCATTTATAGGGGTATGGAAAAAGATGATGCTCTTACATATCTTACTGCTATGGGCTAATTGAAAATACAATGAAAGATTTTTCAATGACAATTACAAATGCAAATTTTCATGTAAATGTGTAATTGTATCTCTTTCTCAAATTGTTTCCTTAGGCATTAAAATTCAAAATATTAGTTAGAAATAAGAAAATAGGGACCCTAAGGGAAACCCGTGAAAGAAAAGGTACTGATAAGCACGGTCAGATAGAGGAATATGAAGAAGTTGAAGAGACAGATCAAGAAGATGAAGATGATGATGAAGTCAAAGAATCAGAAACGGAGGATATTTTAAAAGACAATCAAGAAAAGGAAATGGAGTCAAAAAGGGTAGCTGGCTTACCACTTTTCAAGAAAAAGAGGGTGAGATGATACTTTGTGAAAATCATCCAAGTGATCAAAAAGTTTTCTTATGTTCTTATTGGTGGAGAATTAAAAATATTTTTTGGAGGGAAAACTCTTGTTCCGCTTTATAAAAATTCTACTCTATCATTTGAAGTTTGTTTGGAAAAAATTAGCAGTGGAAAAGAAATTTTAAAAGTTGTCTCTTTTCCTGCGCTGTTTTTAAATGTCTTTTCTCTATGGTTGACAAATGTTATGCATTCTCATGTACTAGGCATGGTGCAGTGTACAAAAGATACAGAGATAAACAACATAATGTCTTGTTTTCAGGGAGATCAGACTGTCAGAGACAAGAAAGTCACTGTTTATAATATATAGTATTATAATTATACAAATTAGCATGACAAAAGAAGGCACATCAGGTTGCAAGTGACACAAAACTAATTCAGCTGGTTTAAGTAAAAAGTGAACTAATTGGCCCACATGAATGAAAAGTTCAGGGAAAGAGATTCTAATTTCAGGAATGACTGTCTCAAGCAAAGTTCCAAGAACTTTATTTCTTTCTCCAACTATGGCCTCACTTTCTCTGCATTGGTGCAAGACTTTGCAAAGCTTCTGTTTTATATGCTTTCAGGTTCAAATCCAGTGGAAGGCTTATTTATCTCTCGGCTGACCAAGCAAATTCTTTTTGTGCATTGGCTATAATCCAGTTACGTGCTCTTCCCTGAATCAGTTACTTTTACTAGCGGGACGTAAAACTCTGGTTAGCCAGGCCCGAACCACATTATCCATACTTAAGCACATAGATTGAGCACGAACAAGAAAAGTTTTTCAAAAACAAAAATTGAGAAGGGGCTAACAGAAGCACAGAGGATGTAGATTCTGGGCTGTAAAACAGCAAATGCACACTAAACAACCGAAGTTATTCCAGAATGTTAGATCACCCTGGAAATATACTTACTCATGATGAAAATTCCTAAATTTGTAAAATCTGTGAGAATCAATTGAGAACTTTGGGGAAAAGGAAATAGTAATAATTGTCATGCTCATCACTTATTACATTAACTGGGATTTTATTATGTCACATATTAACTTTAAATACTAACATCATAAAAGTAATCACGTTGATCTCATCCAAATAGTTTTAGAGGAGATAATCCTATGAAAAGACTAAAATCATTCATTTGAAAGCACATTTTCTTTGTTGGAAAATGAATTTTTCAACTGATTAGTGCAAAAATGTGAAATTACAGCATTTTATTTTTACTCTCCAAGGTAAAAGTGGCTGTGGCCCTATCTGATCTTGTCATTTATACGAAAGCCGAGAAATTCAGAAGCTTTCAGCATTCAAGACTGCATCAACAGTTTAATGAAAGTAATTCTATTGGGGAGTCAAAAGCAAGAAAACTTTCAAAGTTGCAAGGTAAATTCTTATGATTCAAACAGATGAAGTATTTAAACAAGTTATATTCACTGCAAAGGTGTCAAAATTGGTCAATGATATTTATAAAAAGTACATTCTCATAAATTTCAACGTATTTAATGTACTTTAAAAAGGGACTACACGCCTCAGGTTACATTAAGTTTTGTTTCACAGAACTCAACCAATAATAAACTTCTTTAAGTCATGAAGTTTTGATTGAGAATGTCTAGTGTGGACGCTTTGGTGGGTGGGGCTGTGGTGAGCAGTTTATAAGCTAGAGCGGTGAGTGACAAGGCTGCAGAGGTTGGTAGACCCAAATTACAAGGAACTTAAACTTGCCCTGGAATCAAAGGTGAGCAGGAGAAGATTGAAATCTCAGGAGTCACATGATCCCCTGTTTGCTTCTGAAAGATGCTTCTGATAGCAACATAAGGCTGAGACTGTAGAGAAGAGATGATGAAGGCTTATGGAATTGAGAGTGGATCCAGGTGAACTCTGTGGACTCGCCAGGCATCTAAGAGGTACAGTTAAACAGATCTAGAGGCTGTGTGTAAACATACAGATGAAAGAGAGGGAGGACATGGCACCCAGGCTAGACTACCAGATAACTGAGCAGAGGGTACACGGCTACTGCACGCTTGCAGAGGTGACATTTGCCTTTGTAACTTCTTTCGCTATCTTCCGATTCTAAATCTGAGGTGAGTTACTCTGTTTGGTAGAGCCCAAGATAAAAGAAGGCCTGGTAAAGAGAATGGGAAGCAGACCCTACCCACTTCTCAGACTTATATGGTGGGGAATATCCTTGAGTTAAAAAAGGATGGGAAATTAACAGTCAGGTGACTCTCCAAATGCTTCTAAAAAATGACAATCTACCATCCTGTGTAGAAAAACCACAGCAGGAAAATCAGCACCTGCAAGTGCCTTGAGAAAAGCTGTTGGCTGTTTGGAAATTCAGATTCTGATGTATTTGTTGGTTAGCCTCATTGGTTTGGCCACCAATACCCAAGGGTTTTGAGGTATGCTTTAGCTCATCTCAAACTGCCTATTAGAGAGATCCTGGATATTTTAGGGCCTTTTAATTTGTTTTTTTTAAACTATGGATTGTGACCAAAATCAATTCAATAGGTCTGGACTCCAGTTAAAATAATAAAGTAGAGTGGAATGGAATGGGATGGAATGGAATAGAATAGTAGAATAGAGAAGAGTATATTGTATGCAGTAAGAACAAGTATTGTTTTATGAAGTGATTATGTGTGTTGAGTTGTGATATAAAATATATTTCTTACTGTGAAGGATTGTCAACAGAGTTTGAATTTGAGTGATCTACTTTTCTAGCCCCTGTCCTTTCAAACTATTCGATGATTTTTGTTGTCATTCCTGGGGACGGGACCTCTGGGCACAGCAAAAGTAGTTACAATTCTGTCACTCTCATCAAATTAAACACTTGCTCAAAATTTGAAAAGGGACTGAGTAATTCTGAGTAGAGTCATAAAGTGTAGCATCATCATTTCTTTGGAAAGAGTATAGAGCATTTTTCTTGCACAAAAAGTCAGTAGTAAATAATTAATGGTGTGAGCAAAGGTGTAATGCAAGAATGTTCATTGTCAGTAAAAACGTAATATCATGGGAAAAAACAGAAACAGAACTTTACATATGCATGAATACCTTTCAGTCATTTAAAAATAATGTGGTAGGTGAATATTATGGAAATGGAATGATTTTCATGTTATTTTAGTAAGTAAAAAAATAGAAGTTTATGAAAGGAAAAAACAATAGGATTCAATTAAAAAAATAAGTATATACATATGACAAAAGAACTGAAAGATATACGCCAAGAGGTTACGGGTGGTTATTAATTGAGTGGTGAGATTATATATGGTTTTCTTTATTTGCTTTTCTCATTTATCTTACATGAACAGAAATTGTGTTTGTAATAACATAACATGTTTAACTTCTAAAGGTTAATCTCGGAAGTAAAAAAATCATATCATGTTGAGGGTCCTTAGTGATCATTCATGTTTATCAGTTTGTAGATGGGAAAAATTTAGACCCAGAAGACTATGTGTTTTACCAAAAGATAAATATCTAGTTTAGGACTGGATAAAGGATTATGATACTTGGACACACATGATGCGTTTATACATGAATAGCTTCAAAATATACTTCCTCTCAAAGAGTATATAACTTTTCAAAATGAGTGTTGATGAAGTTAATTGTAACTGCTGTTAACTTTAGTAACTGTAAATTTGTACTTGACTATGCTCTGAAAGAAGGGTATTTGGATGAGGGTGGCAACAATTCTTTTCTAGATTGGCTAGCAGATATAGTGGGCCATAGGCAATAACCATTTGTCCCATGACAGATCACCATATTAACAGGAATATTGGGAACAGGATCTGCCTTAGTGAAAGAATAAAAACCTTGGAGAAATATGAAATTTGTGTTCAAAAATTTGAAGGGACGTCCAATAGTAAAAGGTGTAGCTTAGTTTTGAATCTTAAGTGATTTAAATAGATTATATATAAATGAAAACTTATAAAGAATATATAAGTAGAAACACAAAAATTATACAGAAAATCAAATAAACTCTGTGTGTGTGTGTGTTTGTATACTATAAATATAGACCACTTGAAATAATCAAAAGTATAGAGTGTAGACTGTTCTCTCCCAATGGAGGGATGCAAACAGAGATTGAATGAATTTTGGGGAAAGATAGGATTTGGAGCTGAACTCAATAACTTTAAAGTCCCTTTCAATGCTGAGGATCTGTTAAATGTTCCACTGGATTAATTTGGATAGCCTCATAGAGCTTTCTATGTTTTACATGTGATTCTGTCCTAATGTGAATACCAAAGTGAGAAAAGACAAAATGGGGAAAGATACCACTTTCGTTTCAAAAAAATGGATGCGTTTTATTTTGGAATTTTATATATTCTTATGTCAAAGTGAAACTAATTTGGATGTGAAAAAAATTATCTAATCTGTTCTTCTGAAGTGAATTATGAGTATTCATAAAAGTGTGTAATAAAAAATTATTAACTTCTCAGTAACAGTGAATTACACTGTCAAACATAAAAACCTGGATTTACTTTGATCTCCGTGAATCACAGATATTTTTGCCAAGACAATACATACCCAAATTATTGAAGTTATTGTAGAATTGTATAATATATATTGACATAGTAGTTGAATTTATTTGAAATCTTTCACCATGCTTTAATAATTTATTCTTTTTAGCTCAAGAGTTTATTCTTCACACCAGGAAGTTCATTACCAGAATATATCCCAAAGCAACGAGAACAGACTCTTCTAATTTTAATCCTCAAGAATTTTGGAATATAGGTTGCCAAATGGGTATGTTATCCAGTATGCTGAGATTTCTTGCAAAAATAAGATAAAATGAATTCATTTTGTGGATTAATGGAAGCTTCATGAAAAGAGCTTCCTATGAGGATTTTTTGGCCCTGGGTGTTTTGGGGTCAGGTAATGATGAATCATTGGTTTCAAGAGTTGAGGTTATTCTTAAATGGGTTGGAGAGGGTAAATCTGGGTGAGAACTGAGGGCATAGAAGTTAAATTCATGGAGTTAGCATGGGAAGTGTAGAAAGGGTAAAAGGAAACCATTATGGACGTAAGAGGACATTAAAGATCCAGTCCTTTGCTTGGAAGATTTGCTAAGGGCCTCTTCAAATCAAGTGACCTCTATCTTTTATACTTTACATCAACTTCTCCATTCATAGTAATGAAAAATGAACGGGACCGCACCGCTTTGTTCTCTGTCCTTACCAGACTCTCCCTATTCCAAACTGGTCAGTTGGTGTAGCATTGTCACCAACCAGTCAGAAAGTTCTAGGTGTTAACCCTTCTGCTACTGGATTGTGGCAAGGCCTGTAGGTTTGTGGAGAGGGGGAGAGAGGGGTCTGGACAGTGGGTGGGGGAGTGTTGAGGGGTGATGGGTGGTACTGCATACAATGGCTACTTGCCAGCCTTATGGAGGTATTTCTATATTTAAACAACAATTATTGCCCTGCCTGTTTCTTACCTTCTCAAACGATAACAGTACCTCTTTGGACCTGAAGTTTATGATATAGTTGGTGTCTTCCTTTCCAGCATTTAATGTACTGATTTCCTTTATTCTTATATTTCCTGAATGTTATCTGACATGTATATTGCTATTCTATAATCTATACTGTGTGCCATTATTATTTTTTAACTCAAAGCTATAAAATAATTTACAAATCAAAGCTTGAAACTTACCTTCATACATTAATATAGAAATGGCAAACGGAAATGTTTAAAAATCATGAGTTATTTGGCTAATGATGCTTGCTCTTAAAATTTTGGAAGATACGTAATCCATGATTAGGTTTCAGTAAACCGTTTAACTGTGTTTCTTTAGCCATACCTTCTATTTCCTTACAATGTCAAAATACTTTTTTCTCACAGTGGCCTTAAATTTCCAGACCCCTGGTCTGCCTATGGACCTTCAAACTGGGAAATTTTTGGATAATGGTGGTTCTGGATATGTTTTGAAACCAGACTTCCTAAGAGATAATAAATCAAAGTTTAACCCAAATAAAGCACCAATAGACAGTAACCCAATTACACTTACGATAAGGGTAAGATTAAGAACTTTTTCTTTCACTCTCTTTGGTTATTATATAAGCTCAATAGTATGCATTAATATTAATTAATATACATTACAGTAATATTTTGAGTTCCATTGATTTCCTTTAATGCCTTTTAAATTTCTGTTAATCTTTTTAGGTACTATACGTGGGTGGTATTTTAGCATGCTTCCAGATCTGAAAAATGTCTCTCTATTGCCTTTTAGTAAATGATTACCTGCCTGTGAATAGAAATATTGAGGCTAAAAAATCTCCCCTCCAAGGTCTATTTATATAATTCCATTGTCTTTGGGCATTTAACATTGTGATAAAGAAGTCTGAGATCAGCCCATAATTTCCTTGTGGATATGCTCATTTTCCCCTCCTTAACGTTGAGGAATTTTACTAGGAAATTCCAGGAGCTACTTGCTTTTCACCAATCACTAAATTAGGCTTTTGCAGTTCAGGATTTTTTTCCCCTTATGTTTCTGAATATTCTTTGATTGTTTAGAAACCAAAAATTATCCAGATGCTTCTCTGGAGGATCTACCCACCAAGTTTACTAGTTCCTGTCAACCTCATCCCTTCCCTCTTCCTCCGCATTTGATGTCCCTCTGTCTTTGATTTTATTCCTTGCTGATTCTCATGTAGATGTGATTTTTTCTCCTGCATTATTAGTTCCTCCTTCTCCAATTCCTATTTTCCCCATATTGTTTCATTTTTATTTTTGTCTGTATCTCATCCAACACTCTTTCATCCAATTGCTATCTTATTATTTCATCTTTTGGTTTGTTACATCCTGTGTAATTTCATTGAGAGCAAAAGTACTTGTCTAAAATTTATTGTTTCAAATAGTAAAGACTTTTTGAAAACTTTCTTATTCTTCTATAACTTAAGTGCTTTATTTCCTTTTTAAATGTCATTGACTCTTTTGAAAAATCCCTAGCCTAGTGTTTTCTCTCTACCTAGTTGTGAGTAATCTTATTTTAGACGGTGTCTGTACTTGTTGTTTGCAAATAAATTGGGTGAGTATGGTCTCTTTGGTCCCTCTCTCTAACTAGTTGCTACCAGAACCATAAGAACCATCTCAGATTCTATTCTGGAATTTCAGTACTTATATTGAGGTCCCTGGTCAGGTTTATTGTGTCTCATGTTATGACTGAGTATAGCTCTGCTTGCTCTGCTGGCTGCTGAGAGCTCTGCTGCTCCTGTTAGCTGCCTGTCAGAGTGCAGAAAACCTAGAACCTTCAGAGTGTACCTTCTCCCACAACTCTTCCTATCTTAGCTCCTTCCTCTACAGTCACAGCATCACAGGATTTGGGGACCACTTTCATCCAATCAGGCCCTAGCCATCTTGTCCCAGCTGAGAATGGGAGGTTTCAGAGCTGTTTTCCAGAAACTAATGTGGAAAGAGAGTCCAGCAAAAATGAATGGGACAGAAATGATCCTGGCCACCACAGCAAACAATGCCAGTGAAGGATCTAGCTGACTTTTGTCCTGGCTGTTGGCGATTTTGTGACTCTGAGGTAGGAGCCTGTAGTGGTTAGGTAGAAATTACCTACAACACTAGATGCAGCCAAAAATTGACCAGTTGGTACTCTTTCTAGGATCTGTCAAATCATTGTCCGTTAAACTTACTTTACAATGTTATTATAACTTTAGCATCCTTTTTGCACTTTTTAATACAAAAATTTTAAAAGATTAATAACTTTTTCTTTTACTTTCTGGTTACTATATAATCTGGATAGTATACAATAATATTTTGAGTTCCATTGATCTCCTTTAATGCCTTTTAAATTTCTGTTAACCTTTTCAGGTACTATAGGTGAGTGATCTTTCAGTACCTTCCATGCCTAAAAAATGTCTTTCTGGTGCCCTTTTGCATGAATGAAAAAATGTAAAAAGTTGCATTATTCTAGTTGTTCTAGACTATAAAAACTATACTAGGTGTGCTAGTCATTCTAGTGGGAAGAAGGGATGAATCAGCCGCTTTTGAAGATCTCTTCCTAATCCACACACATCTCCCTACTCTGCTTCTGGGCCTGTATTCTCACCTTTATTCCCCCACCTCCCAAGCGATTGTCTCTCACTTTTATTTTTGGGTTACTCTTTCTCTTCCTGACCCTAAAACATTTATGTTGTCTAAGGCTTTTTCTTAATCCTCATCTCAAACTAAGTAGCTCCTTGTATTCTCTTATACACACTCATGGTTTCAACCACCAACAATAAAAATGATCAATCTTTAATCTGCCCTCATGTTCAGAATATGAAGGCGTATTTTTAATACCCTACTTGGCCTCCTTATCTATTTAATCACCATTCTGTCAAACTTAAAATATTAAAGCCTGAACATCCCTTCCTAGTCAAATCTACTTCTACTTTATTTAAATCTCAGTGAATTGACTCAAATTCATTGACTTAATTAACTCAGTTTGGAAAATTGGGAGCCATTCTTCTTTCCACGTCCCCTTCACTTCCCATGTCTCATCCATCTCTAAATTCCACTCATCCTGCTCCTAAATGTCTTGCTTAACCATTCTTTTGGTCTGATGTCATTTACCGATGTCCTTTTTTAGGTATTTGTGACCCGTCATCATATCCAGTCCTTTGACTTTCTAAAGGGTTTTCAGGTAACCTGTTTCAGACCTCCTGATCCATCTTCTATAAGTCGACCAGATTTTGCTACAATGCTAATCTTATCTTGCCTGCTTGATAATATTTGTGCCTCCTGATTGCTTTCATGGTCGAGCCTTGGCCTACTTCTCCCAGCCCCCTCGCTCACCGCCTCCAGCCTTTCACCCTGTTCTGTAACCATATGGAAGTAGGAGCCTTTTCTGTCCACAGTGACACTTCTATGTATGGCACATGCTATTTCCTTTGACTGGATTATTTTTCCGTCCTTCACCTGCCTGTTGAGGTCTGACTCATTTCTCAAGACTTAAGGATCACTTCTTTCTGGGAGCTTTTTCCTCTATTAAGTTAGTTCTTCTTTTCGTAGTTTTCTTTTCTTTTCCCCTAATACCCTATACATGCATATATTATGGCACTGACCACACTGTATTATAATTGTTTAATTACTTGCTGTACTTGTCTTTCTCCCCTACTTGTCTGAGGATTCTTTAAGGATAAGGGCTAGTATTTTGTTCAACCCTTTTTCACAGTGCCTGACACAAAGTATATACTCAATACATGTAGGTTAAGTGAATGAATGATTTCTTTTTTGACTTGAGAATAGTAAAGAGGACATATGTATTCTTTTATCGAGAAAGCAAAGATGGAAGATAGATAGTATGCAAGGATGTTTACAAATGCCACCTGTTTGTATTCTGAGGGGTCTCACATAGGGGTGTAAGCAGCATGGTGTGAAATAGGCAGGGTTAATGATTTTCCCAGGAAGCTGCTGCCGTAGCCACGTGGGTCTTTCCCTCTTGCTTTGGTCATTCTAGGGAGCTTCGTGACTACATTATGACTTGCGCAAATTATGGAGGACACGACTTGGAAATCAAAAGACCTTGTTTTGCCATTAGCTTTCTTAGGTGCTTGATGAAGCCATTCACCATTTCTAGTTTACTCTTTGTCATCTGCAAACAGAGTTTTGGACTAATTCAGTTATTTTCAGATGTGTAAAACTATGGAAACATTTTCTAATTTCAGAATCTAATGCAAAGGCCAATAGATGAAAGTAAAGCTACTCTAGTTGACCACTGAGGGTTTTCTTTTTGACATCCATCCTCCATGGTGACCCCTGGAATGCCTTTGTGAATCAAAGTATACAAATATTTGAACAATAATTTCTAAATTCTCTTTAACTTCTCATATTCAATTATTATTATTAATTTTTAGTTAGACAATTTTTTGGGGGGCATGACGTGCACCGAAGCTGAATCTTCTCAGGTTGGTAAGGCTCTGTTACTTATAGACCTGATATTGGGGTGGTAGGCTCTGGTATTGGTGTACTAGCTGTTTATGGCCAATCTTCTTTCTAACTACCCTGATGTCTAATTATACTGATTGATCAAGGCCCATTCCTACTGATTGTTAAATATTTGCACAGTCACTCTGGTTTCTAGCTAATGCTATAATGTATGGATGATGAAAAGGAAAAATTACACATCAGCACTTTTTTTTTTGTTTTCTTTCTCTTTTCTTTTCCCTTCCTCCTTTTCTTCCATTCTTCCTTCTTTTTTCTCTTTCCAAACAGTTATTTATTTGTTCCTCTTTATTATAATCTCCAGAAATTGAAATAATGCCTCAAATTTAACATTAGTACATTTTACAAATTAGTACATACACTTAAGATAGTTTTTTTTAAACTTTATTCCTTGAAGTGAAACAAATCTTTGCTTCAACAATTAGCTTGACTAACAAAAGGCTAAATAAAACTATTATTAATAACTTTTTAAGCATTATTCTGATAGCTAGTCCCAACACATGAAATAATTGATTTTTTCACAATCAAGTTACTCATGCTATAGACAACAATGGATAATGTAAAATTTTGGGATAAATTATCCAAATATATAAATTATACTATTAGAAAATGCTATCATAAGAAATTGATTGGTGATTTTTCCTATGTTTCAGAAGTAGTATTCATATTGCTTCCTAAATTTTGCCACATATGTATACAATATGAATTTGAAAATAGTTCATATTATCAGAGTAACTCAGCCTGACTTATAGTAGAAAGTGACTGTAACAATGCTTTTAAGCTCTGCTTTTTAACAACCATAACAAATACTTTTAAAATTAAAATGTACATTGAACCAGAAACCTTGGACAATGTGGATTCCACTATAATCACATATTGGTAAAATGGAATAATTTAGACACGTTCCTGGTATTCATCTATTAATACTTGAGGATAAAAGAGTTAAATTTTAAAAGTTACATTATTTTCCACTTTTAATTTTTTTGTGAGAACTGACTTAGAGTGTATCATTTTGGGAATATATATTTTATTTGAAATAAATTAAGTGGTGATGTAGTTTGATATCTTGCTAAATTCTTGTGTTCAAATATTTTTGTGCAGCTCATCAGTGGTATCCAATTGCCTCCCAGTCATCATTCATCATCTAACAAAGCTGACGTAATAGTGATTATAGAACTTTTTGGTGTTCCAAATGATCAGGCAAAACATCAGACTCGTGTGATTAAAAAAAACGGTGAGTTCCTAATATATTTTATTGAACTGCTATTAGACTTTTACTTCGAAAGCTTAAAAATTGTATATAAAAATTATATATTGATAGAGTTTTGATACATATTTGTTACTCGTAAGGCAACGGTTTTGCATTATGCTTAAGATGACCAAATAGTATATGTAGCAAAAACAATTTGATAATGACTTAAGGTATTTAGATGTATTTTCTGACTACGTACACAAAAATTTATCCAACTTGAAAAATTACTACTTTTTTCACTTTACCTCCTTTTTAATGTTTTGCCCCATATCGCTGAATTAACAGAGACATTTTGAGAGCTGCAAATCTACTTGGCTTCTAGCCTCTGTGTAAAATAAATAACTTATGACTCTTCTGATGCAGCATGTTACACATTTTTACCTCGCTACTTGAATTATTTTAGATCAAAGATCTGTGGCTTCTGAGCTTCTGACTCAGGCTAAGGACACTATAGAAACCTACACATACAATATTTGGATTTATAATTCAGTCATTTTTGCCCGAAGGGAAATCTAGGAATGCAAGAAATGACTTTGGTAAGATTTTTAGTGTTCCAGCATCCCATGATGTTTTATGTAATACAATACTGACGTTGTCTTTTCTTCCCTGAGATTGAAATCACTAAGGAAATTAGAAAGTATATATTCCTGGAGGAATCACCTTGGAGGAGACCTTGGAATTAAACCTTGAGTCTAGAATCTTCTTTGAGTGGATATTCTCAAAGTATAGTGAACTTCATTTCAGAGTCTGGAAATATGCTCCAGGCTAAATGGCACTGACAGAGAAGCAAGTGCAGTTTTATTAGTCATTTTCTTCTTGGACGATAATTCCCAACAAAGTCTACCATCTGCTTCCCCCTCCAGCCCCTTGAATATTCCTCCAGTGTGGCCCCTAGTGTAAAAGGCATGGAAAAAAGATATGGGAAGTTTTTGCTACCTCATCGTATGTTGTCAATGAGAAGAGATATTAGTGATGACTTACTGCCTTATTTGGCACCCCTTAGAATTGAAAGCACATTACAATGACAGTGTCAAGAAATGGTAACTGCTAATATCAGGAAGCTTATAGTAACCTGTCTCTGCTTCTCTCCATCCTCTACTGAATCTTCATGGCAAAAGGCACATAAAGTTTACTTATTCAAAGCACCTCTTATAATACTATGATTCTAGCTCTCATTAGAATTTTGATTACATCCCTGGGTTTTATGGGACTGTCCCTGCAGAAATACAATTTGGTTCCCCAAACATTACTGAGCCTGTTTTTTTAAAAGCTTGGTGCTAGCTATCAAAAAACTTAAAATATCTATTTATTAAATGTATTATTATGTATGTCCCAACTAATTCTATTGTAGGTAGCTTACAGTTCAGTATGGGAGATAAGATACAAGTAAAACTGTTATGACAAAATTCAAACATGCTATGGAAAAATAAAGAAGTTCAAGACGAGTGAGACACAGGGTACTTAAGAAAGATCAGTGTGAGATAAAATGGGAAAGCTATATTGGAGATGGTCATGGAAAATCACGAAAGCCATGATAAGGTGTTAGGAACTTTCTTTTCTGTACAAAGTAAATACAATTAAGACGTTTAAACAGGGATATCACACTAACAGAGCTGAGCTTTAGGGAGATTGTTTCTGCACATTGTATGGGAAGAATGTATGAGAGAAGAATGAGAAATACAAAATAGTGTCGGGATACGATTTCATGGTTAGAGGATGTAGGAGTCAGGTCATAAAGAAAGACTGTGGCAGCAGATAAGGACTGGAGGTTGTCTGTGTGGAGACTAGAAGGAGTAAAAGTCCAGATAGCTGGACAAGAAGGATTCTAAGACAGCTTAGCTGCTAGGTAATTAGTATGATAAAAGGCATGACAGACTGGGAGGAAAAAGATCACATTTGGATAAGGTGTGGAAGAAATTTTTCAGTTTTGATCATTCCAGGAAAAATTATATTTCTAGCTATCAAATTTGGTATCATGGTTTCCTCTTTTTTTCTTACTTTGACAACTAAAAGTTAGGACTTTTTCGTAAAATCAATATATGATTTTGGGTGTATGTGCAGGCACACACCCGTGAGAGAGTGTAATGAAGTAGGGTTGGAGGAGGAAGAATGAATCAGTATAAGAACTTTGTGCATACATTTTGCAGTGTCTATAAAGAATTAACTCTGAAACTTGCCCCTGTTCTCCACAGAATTACTTCTCTTCTTAGGGCAAGGTAATGCAGTCATCATTCCAGCACGAGTCAACTGGTTTACTATTTTCGTGGGCAGAGACTGCATCATGGATTACTATGTAGTAAATGTGTGCTTGTGACCACAGATACATCATAGAAAACATAGATATAGTATAATTAGTCACAAATTCTTCAATGCTTCTGGAAATGTAACTCAAAGAACAAAAGCTATTGACATAGAAGTTGTAGCATTGCCTTTGTACATGGAAAACAATACATATTATTTTTCTCTGAACCTTTGAGTCTTTTTTAAGTAGAGTGTATATTTGATCTGGATGTGGATTTCTTGATTCCATTGAATTATGCTTAAATTTTGGATGATTTGGGTCACACTGTGATACAATTTGGATTTCTTGTTTGGCAACAGATTGGTTGTTTGGGATGATCTATTTTGCTAGCGACCTAAAATACTGAGCAACTTTGGAGACTTCAAAATGAGCATTTAGTCAAAGGAGGGACCAAGAGCATGCATTAGAGCACTGATTATCTAGCTTTCAGAACACCCGCTCTCAATGGAGCTCTTCCCGTATCAGGACCTGGTATAGAAAAATGATGTTACTTCACTTCTTCATGTCTCCATTTCTTTGTTAATGAAATGCCTCCACACAGCAGTCACATTGCATAATGATTAAATGTTTCTGCTCTGAAATCAGACTTCATTTGTTTGAACTCCTACCCTGCCACTCAATGGCTGTGTATGTGAAATTCTTAGGAAGTTATGTAACATCTTTGTGGCTCAGTTTTCTCATCTGTAAATGTGGATAGTAATAACCTTGGTGGGGCTGCGGTAGGATTAAATGAGGTTATCTCATTAAAGTTCTTAGAATATTGTCCAGCAATAGTAAACACCCAATAGATATTATTTCTCATTGGGTGCATTAAAAATTTAAGTGCTCTAAAACACAAAGTTTTATTATTATTATTAAAGAATTGAAAGAAAAATTTTGGAGAACAGGTATTGTGCATTTTTCCCTGGAGATATTGTCTACGATTTCTTGATTCTATTTATTCCTTTTATATTTCAGCTTTTAGTCCAAGATGGAATGAAACATTCACATTTATTATTCAGGTGCCAGAATTAGCGTTGATACGTTTTGTTGTTGAAAATCAAAGTTTAATAGCTGGAAATGAATTTCTTGGGCAATATACTTTACCAGTTCTATGCATGAACAAAGGTAATATTCCTAAAAGTAAGATGATGGTGCTAACATTTAAATATAACTTGAGTTTACCAAAGACATATTTTGATATACAAAATAGTTCTATCCACAACAGTCAGAGGTAAAGGAAATTTTATGTATTGAGACATATTTTCTTCCTGTGGAATTATGGAAATGTGTTCTGAGATGGAAGGTGGGATTGGGGTGTAGGATTGCTGGGGAGACTCGTTAGACAAACTTGGCACGTGCGAACATTTCTTTACATGGATCACAGCTCTTTCGTTTCAGTTAAGAGTAGTCATGACTACCAGAAAGAAATGAAGGATGAGAATGAAACAGAAGGAAGAGGCAGTGACTCATTCTTCCTGCCTGAGGAGAAGAGACTGGAGGCCAAGACTATCCTTTCTTAACTCTTTTCAGGGCTGCTTTTATGTTGTGGTCACCTTGCTGGGTAGATTTACCCAGTGCTCCCATCACCTCGTCTCAGTATGTTTACTTTCATCATGCCATCTGAGATGTACCTAGGAAACAGTCTTTCTGAAGCAGAGGGTGGGGACTAATTTTGGAACACTGCACTTTGAAGAGAGGAAAAGCGTGAGCTATGCACTTACTGTTCGGCAGTAGGAAGTCAGAATAGAAACTCCAAATATTTTATTTTTGTGGAAAATTAGTATACGAGATGAATATAACTATACAATCATGGTTTTTATGGATGCTTAGTAAAGGCATATTCTTTCTCAGTAGCACTATTGGGGCCATTGCTGACATTTATTTTTACTGTTCTAACTGGATCTGATTTCTTTCACAGGTTATCGTCGTGTTCCTCTGTTTTCGAAAATGGGTGAGAGCCTCGAGCCTGCTTCACTGTTTCTTTATGTTTGGTACGTCAGATAGCAACTAAGGGTAACTGACACATTGTTAGCAGTACCTCTCAATAAAACAGCCAAAATGAAGGTTCATATCTTTTTCCTTTTTTAAAACATAATTATTTACAAAAAAAGAAATATTGAGCAAACTCGCCTTTAAATATACAAAACAGAACGGTGGAAAAAAGAAAACAGAAACTTCAGAGGGTCCTGACTCAGGGTGGCATTCCTGTCAGCCACTTTCTCCTGTCTCCCCGCTGCTGAGGCTGCTCTTCCAACTTGCTTGTATCATTTTTAATTGGTAGAATTTACAAGCTTTTAAAATATGTCTGATTGTATAAGAAATGTTGCAAATATTTGGCAGTATAAAAGAAATGTGAAACCTAAGAATGCTTTAACTTCTAGACACCCACTACTTCATATTGTGGTGGGAAGGAATTAGATTCTCAGGGGCTTTGTGCCTTTTTTTATCCCCAGGAGTATATCCTGCATCCTTAGGTTAGTACTAAGATGCTGTGCACTAGATTTGGTACCCTGTAATTATACAGACATTTTTATGAGTGTCTGTGAAATTGATTTGCATTCAGACTCCATATCTATAAAAGAGATCTACTATGTGGACTTACATGCTTGGATCTCTGAAAGAATTTGCAGTATTTCTGAATCTGCACTAAATGTACTTTGAAGACTGTCTCTTGGTCAGAGACGAGATTCCTGCTATTTTGTATGCTGAGATTCTCAGCATTAGCAGGACTTTGTTTTACTAAATGTCATATGAAAAGAATATCGTTCCCTATTAACTGTTCTTCAAAAAACCAGGCGTGTTAATATTTATTCTACCATATTGCTCCATGGTAGTGAGGAGAGCACTCAGCACAATTTTTGACAAATTAAGGGGCTCTCAGAGGTATTTGTTGAAATTAAATCTGAACTTATAACTAAAACAACAAAAATGACTATTTGTTTGAGATGTATACTAATGCATTATCTCTTGATGGCCAGAAAAATGCAAAATAACTCATCTACCATGCTTTACTATCATCATGGTTGATTCTCAGAACAGAATATTTAAAAGAAAAATGCCACTGGGAATTCAAATATCCAATCCATAAAGTAGTAAGAAATGTCTCAAATTACTCAGTGCAGCATCATCCTGATCCTCCTTATGGGCTCTCCGGATTTAAGATTGGGGTACACTCTTCCCAGGCAATTCTCAGAGGGATGCTTCCACTGAGGAAGATTATAGGAGGCTCTTATTTAAATCATCTATTGTTCAGCCTAATAGCAGGTGGGATATTCAGCCCATTGACCCAAAGCTTCAATCTTCTTTAGCCTCCTAAAGCCTTTGAAGATCTGGAATTTTATGAGATTTAAAGATTTTTAATCAGGTGAGTTTTGCAGATGAGTTCATTAATTCTGCAGCAGGATAAATTTTATTTCTCATTTATATCAACAAGATTTGAAATAAGGAAGAAAAAAGGATATATATATTTTTTTATCACTTTTTCTTTAGGTACCAATCAAACTCAGCTCACTAACCTGAAAGACTAAAGCTTTCACTTTTTAATATTCCATTCTACATTAGATATGGAATTTTGAAAGGAAACATTATTTTATTTCCTGTCCAATAATCTTGTGATATCTTTAAACATTTTTGGTTCCATTGTTATGTGCATTATTTACCATCTACTTTACCCTTATTATTATAATTATTATTATTATTGTCTCGACCTTATAACAGATACTACCCATAGATACTCGGCAGCCAGGGAATGTCCTTACACTAGAGAAGGTTGGAAATAGTGTAAGAAGCCAGCTTTGACTTGTGCTTTCTAGGCTTAATTCACTTGTAGGAAAAAATAGTGTTGATGAGTGGAAGAAAACAGAAGAAAAAACTAAATGAGCCTCTGGGCTATGGCAACAGAAGCCCTTTTAGTTTTTGAACTCTTGGGTTAAATGTCAGTTCCTCAAGGGAAGCCATCCATGATCTCCTAGATTAGGTTAAATTCCTTAGTTTACATTTCCATACGACCGATGAGAGTGACAGCTGGGAACTGAGTTTGCACTACCAGGGAGGCCTTGTGTTGCTCGGAGTTGGCCTGACACTCGTGTTAGGTCATGGTGTTTTCCTATGGAACATCAACAGTTTCACAGAACAGCAACCCGAGATAAGGCCACTCTGTGACCATAATGGAGCAAAAGGAAGACCAGTCTGTAATCATGACTGAACACATAACAAAAGCGTGAATATCATCCAAACACAAAAGCGCCAAACGTTCTTCTATCCTGGTTAACATGAATGATTGTTGATTCTTTACCAAGTATACCTTTAGCTTTGATTTCTCCTATCTTATAGATGAGATTTATTCCAATCAGAGAACTGTCCCCTACTCTTGACAACATTCAATACAGAGGAGAGCCTTGTTCCTTGAATCTTCTTCCAAATCATCTAAGACAAGCCTAAAGTCATTTGCAAGTCCATTTCAACACCCTCTTACTGAGACACCACATGTTTCTCCTTTTGTGCATCTCCCTCATTGCAATGAGCCATAAACCCAACTCTGTATGTTCCTGGTGGTCTTTGGCTGGAAGGCATTGACATAAACTTGGACTTCTTTTGTAACACTCATTATCTTGTATCAATCAATGTGACAGGAAAGTTTAATCATGTTGTTATTTTTGAGCTTTTCTTTCCGTCTTTCTTTCTTTTTTTCCTGCTTGTGGTTTCCTGCTAGGGCCTCAAATAGAAAACATGCAGAGCACAATCTCCTCATCTAGACTTGCCTTGACTTTTCATTAAAGATGGTGGCCACTGGAGGCCACAGATGCTGGCTGCTAAGGAGCAGCATTGCCCTCTCTCTGAAAGTGGTGTGGGGAAGCTTCCCTGAAGCCATAAAAAGGAGATCTTCATTTTAATTTTGGGTATGGGGGAAATAACGGTGTTTTTTAAGGGATGCAGACACATGTATCCCAGATGGTGCCTCCAGGAGTTCTAGTCAAAACCTTTGTGCAAATCTCAGGGAATATTTGGGAGTCACAATGGTAAGAAGCTCATGCTATGGGTCACTATAGAGAGAACAGAATCGCTTTTAGTGAAGGCCTTATGGGCTTGAACAATGAAGATTTTATTGGGAAAATATATGGAGTGGATTCCAGTTTTCAGGATTTATTAAGATTCTGTACTCTTAGTACTGCATAAACGTTTGTTAAATTGCATTTCTTTCAAAGCAATAACCCTCTGAAAATATTTGCACTGAGAAAGAATTCTTATGATGCATTCGGGATTCTCACGCCATAATGTATGACCCCTTTGCAGAATTCAGAGTTAAGTTATTTTTACCAGACACTACAAATTTTCATTTCAAACATCAAAGGGGTGGATTAAAATAGAATTTGAGCCTATGAAGAGATTGGTCTTCAATGTGTCTTGTATACTTATACACAATCCAGCACATGGGGGTGGAGGGTGAGTCGGTAATTCAATGCCTTAAAAACCTATACCTTTTCAGGGCCAGTACTCTCTTTCTACTTTCCATGTGTACACCATTTAGCTTTCACGCTTTCCATCATCTTTCCCATTTTTCTCCAAGGGAAGTCACTTTTCTAATGTGATAATCACGTATCTGCAATGTTAACAGTGCCTCATATTAGCCATAAATTAACTTTAATCCTTCCAGAAATCCTACATTTTATTGTTAATGAAATAGGGCCAGAAACATTGAGTTACCTAAGATCTACAGTAAATGACAGAACCAAGGCTATTGATCTAGGGCAGTCTGAAAAAACATTGTTGATTGTGTCACACAATATACAAAGATTAACTGAAAATGGATCATAGAACTACAGGTAAAACTGAAACTTCTAGAAGAAAGCAGATAGAATATCTTTGTAACCTTAGAGTAGGCAAAGGTTTCTTGAAATGATAAATTGAATGTCATTAAAATTTTAAAAAAAAGAACTTTTGCTCTTTGAGATATTGCATTATGAAAATGAAAAGGCAATCTACAGAATGGGAGAACATTTTTAACATATCTATCAAAGGACTTGTATCTAGACTATATAAAGAATATAACTCACAATTCAATAAAAAGAAGACAGCTCAATAAAAAAAATGGGCCAAATATTTCAACAGGCACTTCCCGAAAGAAAATATATGAATGACCAATAAGCATATGATAAGATGCCCAACATCACTATACACCAGGGAAAGGCAAAGGAAAACTATAGTAAGTCAACATTAGGATGGCCAAAATAAAATAAAAGTGGCCATACTAAATGCTGGGAAAGATGTGGAGAACTGGAACTCTTATACCTTGCTAGTGAAAATGCAAAATGGTGCGATCACTATGGAAACAGTTTAACAGTTTCTTATAAAATTAAACATATATGCACATATGACTCAGACATTTCACTCCTAGCTGTTTACCCAAGGGAAAGGAAAACACATGTCTACACAAAGACTACGTGATTGTCTACAGAAGCTTTATTTATAATAGCCCCAAACTGGAAACTGCCGACACATCCATTAACAGGTGAATGGATAAACGAATTGTGTTGTTATATCCATACAATGGAGTGCTATTTAATGCAATAAAAAGGACTAAATGAAACATGTATAAATATCAGTGAATCTTAAAATCATTATGATGAATAAAAGAATATAAGCAAAAATAAATACATACTGTGTAGTTCCATTTGTTATTTAAAATTACAAAAAATGAAAACTATATAGTGACAGAAAGAGAATCAGTGAATGGAGCTGGGGATGGAAGGAGGGATGGATTAAAAGGAGCACAAGGAAACTTTTGGCAGTGATGGAAATGTTATCTTGATCGTGGTGATGGTTTAACACAGGATACATATGTCAAAAGTGATCAGATTGTGTACTTTAGCATGTGAAGTTTAGTGAACTTTAATTAGATCTCAAAAAAAAATTGAAAAAATACAAACCCTAAAAAATAGTGTGGTGTCAGCTCTCTTTTGGGTATTCTGACCAACAACTTGCATCAGTGGTACATGAAAGGTTTTTACCAGACTCAGATGTGACAGTATGTGTCCTAACAGCAGGATTAGCCAACCCTCTAATCAGATCAGGTGATATAAGCCTCCTTAAACTGAGGGACACACGATTGAGTAGAGTGCTAGGCATAAGAGTGATGTTCTAGACTCTGTGTGCCTCTGGGCTTGCTAGAAGCTTCTGTGGAGATGCCTGTATAATATTTATGGCCAACCCACATATTCTGAACACCATTCATTTAACCAATGAACACTATTTCTAATATCGCTTGTGCTAACTGACGTACTCTCACGTGTAGATACAGGCAGGGATGTTTGAAGCCCCCTTTTGGTAGCCACCTCTGGAATATGGATTCCTGATTGGCATTTTAAAAATGTTAACTAACCTCTTTGGAAGGTTAATTAAAACTAATTTATGCACACACAAATACACTCATATACCACATACACAAACACATGTGCACGAGGGTACACATGTGCTCATACACATATATTACACATTCTGTTCTAAAGTTTGTAAATTATAGACATTTAAACAAAACAAAGGATAGATTTGTGCTTTAATTTCTTAGATCTATCTATTTAGAATACCCAAATAATTATTTTTGTTCTTAGTCTAGACCAGCGGTTCTCAAATTTATCTGCACGCTGGAATCATCTAGAACATTTTAAAAAATATTTTCAGAGATTCTCATGAAATTAATGTGGCAGGGGGTTGGGTACTGTGATTTTTAAAAGCTCTTCAGGTTATTAAACGCAGTGCCCTCTAAATATGGTCCTCATAACAGTAACAATAGCATCTTCTGGGGACTTTTTAGCAACACAAAGTCCGTGGGGAGAATCCCACCAAGAGATCGAACGGAAGGAAGAGAAGGAGTTCAAGGTGTCTATTCCTTTGGTTCCTCCCAACAAGATCGTCTTGGACTGGTCATGCTCCTTGATGTGACTTGCTTCCCTTCTGGGTTTTGGTTAATAAGAAAATTAGAGTCATAAAAGAAAATGTTAAAGAATGGAAACAAATGTTCTGATTTTCTCCTATATTCCTTCAAGCATGTTGAATAGCGGGCATAGAAATCAGCCTCCAGCACATGGAATGTTAAAAGTGTATTAAATGGTACAAGTCTATTTTTTATTTAGTTGTTTTGCTTGAGATTTACACTAGTTTTCTCTTTTTCAAGTCATTTGCCTTTAATTTCAAACTCCATACTGAAACTTACATAATCAGAGGTAACATTAAATGATCTAGTGGGAAATGAAGTAACTAGCACATAACAGAATGAGTAAAAGTAAAGAAACAATCAAGTCTAATTCTTACCTTAATTCAGGAAAGTTCTTGGCTAGATGAGCAAAGAAGATTGAGCCTGGGGGGTTAGGACCGGCTTGTTGCAGAAGAGATAGTAAATGATAGAGATGCTGAGAATTAAGTTAGAGCGAGGAGACAACTGTATTTTCTCATTAAAAAGCAATCACACAAAACAGTTTTCTAAAGCAATGTATGCTAATTCTGCAAAACTTGGAAATGTAAAAAACTATGAAGCTATAAATCATAATCCTCCATGAAATAAATAATCTCTTTTAAATTTTTGTATTTTGGAAAAAATTTCAAATCTCCTTTTCCCTCCTCGTTTCTCTGGAGCTGTGCCATCCCATAGAATTGTCTGCAATGATGGAATTGTTCTGTATCTGCTCTGTCCAATAGGGTAGCCACTAGCTACATATAATTATTCACCACTTGTGATGTGGCTGTGCTGCTGAGGAATTGAAGTTTTAGTTTCATTTCATTTTAATTAAATGTAAGTAGTCACATGGGGCTGGTGCCTACCCTGTGGGTCATACTGCTCTGGAGTGCTGGCCCCACTTCTGTTCTTCTCAGTTTCAGGCTTTCTCCATTATGCTGGCTCCCTCACATGCCATCCCTTATTACCCATAGATGCCACGAGCACATCTTATTTTTCTATGTGTCTATTTTTTCCCAGCCCTCCTCACTCTATAATGGATTTAATCCAATAAAACATAGTATCTTATTTGTATAGCACTTAGCACTTTACAAAATGCTTTCACACACATTATTTAGTTTGATCTTTATAATAAATATAACTATAAACTATATATTTTAAGTGATTTTTCCAAATGTATGCTTCATAACTGATTTGATCAATAAAGGTGCTTATTTGAAGGATTGTTGACCAATAATATAAACATTGGTGATTCTGATTATTGGTTAGAAAAGTATACTTAAAATGGTTCAGAGTGATAATATGAAAAGAACACTGAATTGGACATCAGGAGACCTGTATCTGCCACCAATGACAATAATATAATAATGATGGTAATAAAAACATGTATTATGCACTAACCGTATTCCAGGCATTGCACCAAGTGTTTTATATGCACTAACTGGTTTAGCCATCATAGAAATCCCAGGGGATTTTGCAGATGAAGACACTAGAGATTAAAGAGATTATGCAATGTGTTCAAAATAGAATACTGAAGTTGTCTTGGGGGGGTGCTTCACCTCTCACTGTTTCTTCTTTAAATGTGAGGTTTCTGAACTAGGTAACATTTAAGTTCACTTCCAGTTCTCTGTAACACAGACAACTGGAATGTCTAAATCAATAATACAATTTTTGGCAATGTCCATTCTGATATTGATATGTGTGTGTGTGTATGTGTGTGTGTGTGTGTGTGTGTAATTTTTGCAATTACGGAAAAATGTAGCAATCCGGGAAACACTTTATTTTTATGTTGAGCTTATTTCAAGGGTGTGGGTATATATACCAAATCTTATGATTTGATATCTGTGATGGACTGAATATGTTCCCCCCAAATTGATATGTTGAAGCCTTAACCACCAACGCTATTGTATTAGGAGGTAGACCCCTTTGCAGGGTAAGTAGGTTTAGATGAGCTCATGAAGGTAGAGTCTCCGTGGGATTAGTGCTCTTATAGGAAGAAGAACTGACATCAGAGCTACTTCTCTCAGTCACGTGAGGATCTCCAAGAAGGCATCCATCTGTAAGCCAGAAAAGTAGCTCTCCCCAGGAACTGAATCTGCTGACACCTCGATCTTCGACTTTCCAGCCTCTACAACTGTGAGAAATAAGTGTCTGTTTGTTTCCTTATAAGCCATCCAGTTTATGCTATTTAGTTATAGCAGCCTGAGCCAACTGAGACAATATCTTCTACGATCTCACTAAGAATGTGAATTAGATTTTTTAAAAATTAGGGTAATTATATCTACCAGATAGATTTATTGTAAAGATTAAATGAAATAATGTATGTAGAATGTTTACTACTGTGCCTGCCACGTAATCAGGGTGAAAAAATGTGGCCATAAGTCTAATTGAAAGGGAATACAGCTCAATGGTTGAGAGGACGGCTTCTGGCACTTGGTTTCCTAAGTTCACATCCTCTGCTACCTACTAGCTGTGGGACCCTGGGCAGATTTCTCATTTTTTTTTCCCTTCAGTTTTCACATCCGGGAAATCAAGAGATTTGTTACAAGGATTAAATTAACAAATGTATGCAAAGAATTTGGAACAGTGCCTGAATACGAGTGCCATATAAGCATCAGCTATTGTTACTATTATTATTATCGTTTTTTGCATTAGCTTTATTCAGTGGGGGAACTTCCTCTGATTCCTCACCTGGAGCTTCTCTCCTATCATTTTTCTTACATATAAAATGATCTTTTTGTTTCTGCTCATATTTGAAGTTGAAAATCTAGGAAGATCGATCAGAATTTTTGTCTGGGTGAGCTCCTTCTGCACTTGAGTTTTCTGATGAGTGGGCAGATGTGCATCAGAATGGAGCAGGCCTGCAATGTGTCCCTGGACAATAAGTGTAGCTTCAGGGTTTGAGCACTTCTACGCAGAGTGATAAATAGCCTTCTTGTGGGCTGGTGGTGAGTTGGCCTGAGGTGAGCAACACCTCGCAGAAGAGAGATGAATTACACTAAGATCTGCAGACGTAAGTCCTATCTTCTGTGTTTCCAGAGATGATGGCCCAGCAGGCATAGTCTCTTTGGAAAAGGCAAAGGACTGTAGGGCTATGGTGCTTCAATGGCGGAAGATGGCAGGCACGTTAGCACTGCTCTCAGTCCCTGTCTCGCCTGAGTAATTTTGATGAAGTAATTTATTGAAGATACGACTGGATTTATTTTCTCTTCAATACCACTACCCGCTAGTCCCTGAGAGACCCAAAGAGGTTAGGATAATGAGGAGGTGGAGCAGGGGATGTCTCTGATAATGCAAGTTAAGGTTGAGAGATAGTTAGAGATTCTTTGAGCATAATTATCAGTAAGAAATGCCAAGTGGATATTAATTTTGACTACATCAGAAATCTGGTTATCTTTTAGGTCTTGTCTCCTGAAGGTAGACCTTAGGTAAAAAAACTTTTCCTGTCTCTTCTATTCCTCTTCAGGATCCAAAGTCTTCCAGCTTCCCACCCCACTCTCCACCCTCTTCTGTTGACTGGGAAAAGAATCCTGTAGGATTGTGGGCTGCATCCCTAGTCTTAAGGCAGAGTGGTGTGGTAGAAATTGCATAGACTTTGAAGTCAAGCCAGAACTGGGTTTGACTACTGGGTACAAAGATATTTCTTAACTTTTTTGAGATTTTATTTATTTTTTTTAAAAGATTTTATTTTTTTTCCTTTTTCTCCCCAAAGCCCCTGGTACATAGTTGTATATTCTTAGTTGTGGGTCCTTCTAGTGGGACATTGCCTCAGAGTGGTTTGATGAGCTGTGCCATGTCCGCGCCCAGGATTCTAACCGATGAAACACTGGGCCGCCTGCAGCGGAGCGTGCGAACTTAACCACTCGGCCACCGGGCCAAGCCCGAGATTTTGTTTTTTTTAAGTGGAGATACCATTGCGTATTTTGCACAGTTTTGTGAAGATTAAATCATATACCATGGGTGGATGCTTTATGCATATGAGGTCTTCAACAAATGTTAGTGCTCTTCCCCTTTTTCACCACAGGAATTGGTGAACAAGGATATTGACTAAGAAAGGAACTCAGCAAAGGGAAAAGCAAAAATGTCTTAAGATTTTTTAAAAAACAAACCAAGCCCTGCAAATTTCTCGTTGTCTATTTTGTTTTACTTCAAGATTTGACCTTTCGCCGGATTTCTGTTGACATTAACCTGACGGAGTCCTTAATGGAGTTCCTTCTACAGCAGATTAGGTTTTCACACTCAGTGGAGTGAATTATACCCACATCTTGGTGAAGAAGGCACAGAAGGGACGGTCACATGGCACAAACATTTCTTTTTAGATTAGGCAAAATAGGATTCATGCTTGAGAAAAGAGTGCTTTTTCTTTTTCAGCATCAATTGAGTTGATTATGTGTTTCATTTCTTTCATTCTGTTAGTATTACATTGACCAATTTATGTATGTTGAGCTCTGATTGCATTTTAGACATAAATCTCATTTGTCATGATGTATGATCCTTCTAATATCGTTCTGAGCTAAGTTTGCTAGTATTTTGTTGACGATTTTCGCATCAATGTTCATAAAGACTATTGGTCTCTAGTTTTCTTGTAGTGTCTATGTCTGGCATTGGTATCAGGGTAATGTTTGGCCTCACAGGATGAGTTAGGAAGTGTTCCCTCCTCTTTAATTTTTTAAAAAAAGTTTGAGAAAGACTGATGTTAAATGTTTCTTAAAATGTTCAGTAGAATTCACTAGTGAAGCCATCAGGTTCAGGGCTTTTCTTTGTTGGGAGATTTTTGATTACTGAATCAATGTCCTTACTAGCTATAGTTCTATTCAGATTTCGTATTTCTTTGAGACTTAGTCTTGGTAGGTTGTATGTTTCTAGGAATTTGTCCATTTCATCTAGGTCACTCAACTGTTGGTGTATGTTGTTTATAGCAGAATTTGTCCATTTCATCTAGGTTACTCAACTGTTGGTGTATATTGTTTATAGTACTCTCTTATAATCCTTTTTATTACCTCTCTATGAATTTCCTCACTCAGTAGTTATGCCCTCACTTTCATTTCTGATTTTAGTAATCTGAGTCTTCTCTCTTTTTTTCTTAGTCAAGCTAGCTATAAAGGTTTGTCAATGTTGTTCAACTTTTTGAAGAACCAATATTTGGTTTTGTTGATTTTCTATAACCTCTATTTTATTTATTAATGTTCTAATTTTTATTATTTCATTCCTTCTGCTAGCTTTGACTTTAGCTTGCTTTTCTTTTTCTAGTTTCTTAAGTTGTAAAGGTAGGTTGTTAATTTGAGATTTGTCTTCTTTTTTAATGTAAGTGTAGTAACTGTTTGTAGCTAAAAATTATTTATTATTGAGGTAACATTGGTTTATAACATTGTATAGATTTCAGGTGCACATTATTATATTTCAATTTCTGTGACGATTTCATTGTCTTCACCACCCAAGTCTAATTGCCATCCATCACTGTACACGTGTACCGTTTTAACTCTTTTGCCCTCCTCTCTCTCCCCTTCCTCTCTAGTAACCACCAATCTATTCTCTGTGTTCATATGTGTGCGTGTGTGTGTGTTTTATCTTCCACATGTAAGTGAAATCATATGGCATTTGGCTTTCTCCATTTGACTTATTTTGCTAAGCATAATGCCCTCAAGGTCCATTCATGTTGTCACAAATGGCAAGGTTTCATCTTTTTTATAACTGAGTAGTATTCCATTATACATATATACAGACATACATACACCACATCTTCTTTATCCATTCATCTGTTGATGGGCACTTAGGTTTTTCCCAAGTTTTGGCTGTTGTGAATAATGCTGCCATGAAGGTAGGAGTGCATATTTTTTTTGAATTAGTGTTTTTGTGCTCTTTGGATAAATTCATAAGTGGCATAGCTGGATCATATGGTAGTTCTATTCTTAATTTTTTGAGGAATCTCCATACTATTTTACATAGTGGCTGCAACATTTTCCATTCCCACCAACAGTGTATGAGGGTTCCTTTTTCTCCATACCCTCTTCAACACTTGTTATTACTTGTCTTGTTAATTATAGCCATCTGATGGAAGTGAGATGATAACTTATTGTGGTTTTGATTTGCATTTCCTTAATAATTAGTGATGTTAAACATCTTTTCATGTGTCTCTTAGCCATTTGTGTATCTTCTTTGGAAAAATGTATTTTCAGATCCTTCGCCCATTTTTTGATTAGGTTGTTTGTTTTTTTGTTATTGAGTTGTATGAGTTCTTTACATATTTTGGATATTAAACCCTTATCAGATATATGATTTGCAAATATCTTCTCTCAATTTTCAGGTTGTCTTTTCGTTTTGTTGATGGTTTTCTTGCCGTGCAGAAGATTTTAGTTTGATGTAGTCCCATTTGTTTATGTTTTCTTTTGTTTCCCTTGCCTGAGGAGACATGGTGTTTGAAAAGATCATGCTAAGACTGATGTCAAAGAGTGTACTGTCTGTTTTCTTCTAGGAGTTTTATGGAAGTCTTTAATCCATTGTGAGTTAATTTTTGTGTATGATGTAAGATAATGGTCTGCTTTCATTTTTTTGCTTGTGGCTGTCCAGTTTTCCCAACACCATTCACTGAAGAGGGTTTCCTTTCTCCATTGTATGTTCTTGGCTTCTTTGTCACAAATTAGCTGTCCATAGAAGTGTGGATTTATTTCTGGGCACTCAGTTCTGTTCCATTCATCTATGTGTCTGTTTTTGTGCCAGTGCCATGCTGTTTTGGTTACAGTAGCTTTGTAGTATATTTTGAAGTTAGGGACTGCACTATATCCAGCTTTGCTCTTTTTTCTCAAGATTACTTTGGCTATTCATGGACTTTTGTTGTTCCATCTAAATTTTGGACTTCTTTGTTCCATTTCAATGAAAAATGTCTTTAGGACTTTGATAGGGATTGCATTGAATCTGTAGACTGCTTTAGGAAGTATGGACATTTTATCTATATTAATTCTTCCAATCTATGAGCATAAGATATCTTTCCATTACTTTGTGTCTTTGATTTCTTTCAACAGTGTTTTATAGTTCAGTGTACAGGTCTTTCACCTCTTTGGTTAATTTATTCCTAGGTATTTTATTCTTTTTGTTGTACTTGTAAATGGGATTGTGCTCTTGATTTTTCTTTGTTATTTCATTGTTAGTGCACAGAAATGTAACTGATATTTGTATGTTGATTTTGTACCCTGTAACTCTACTGTACTTTTTAAAAAATATTTCTAATAATGACAGCTTTACTTCTTCCTTTTCAATTTGGATCCCTTTAATTTTTTTCTACATAAAGCAAATATTAACAGACATAAAAGGAGACATTTACAGTAACACAATTTTAAAGGGGAGTTTAACACTCCACTTACATCAAAGAGTAGATCATCAAAACAGAAGATCCACAAGGAAACATTAGCTATAAATGACACATTAGACCTGATGGATTCAGTAAATATATACAGAACAGACCATCTAAAACCTGCAGAATATACATTCTTTTTGAATGTACATGAAAAATTCTCCAGGATAGATCACATATTAGGCCAAAAAACTAGTCTCAATCAATTTAAGAAGATTGCGATAATACAAAGCATCTTTTCTGACCACAACAGTATGAAACTAGAACTCAACTACAAGAGGAAAACTAGAAAAGTCACAAATATGTGGAGATTAAACAAAATGCTACTGTACAACTATTGGGTCAAATCAATGGAGAAATCAAATAATACCTGGAGACAAATGAAAATGACAATACAACATACCAAATTTATGGGATACAGCAAAAGCAGTACTAAGAGGGGAATTTATAGCACTATCTTAAGAAACAAGAAAATCTCAAGCAATCTAACAATACACCTAAAGGAACCAGAAAAAGAAGAACAAACAAAACCCCAAGTCACTAGAAGGAAGAAAATAATAAATATCAGAGCAGAAATAAATGAAATAGAGACTAAAAAGATACTAGAAAAGGTCAATGAAACTGAGAGCTGATTCTTTGAAAAGACAAAATTGACAAAGCTTTAGCTAGGCTCACCAAGAAAAAAAGAGAAAGCTCAAATAGGTAAAATAAGAAATGAAAGAGGAGAAACTACAGCAGACACCACAGAAATACAAAAGATTATAAGAGAATACTATGAAAAGGTATAAGCCAAGAAATTGGATGAACGGATAGAAGAAATTGATAAATTCTTAGAATCATGCAACATTCCACAACTGAATCAAGAAGAAATAGAGAATTTGAATAGTCTGATCACTAGTAAGGATCTCAAGACAGTAATCAAAAACCTCCTAAAAAACAAAAGTCCAGGATCAGATGGCTTCCCTGGTGAATTCTATCAAACATTCAAAGAAGATTTAATATCTATCCTTCTTAAACTCTTCTGAAAAATTGAAGAGAAGGGGACATTTTCTAACTCATTCTACAAGGCCAACATTACTCTGATACCAAAGCCAGAGAAGAACAACACACAAAAAGAAAATTACAGTCCAATATCACTGATGAACATAGATGAAAAAACCTGAACAAAATATTAACAAATCAAATAGAATGCATTTAAAAGGATCATACACCATGATCAAGTGAGATTTATTCCAGGGATGCAGGGATGGTTCAACATCTACAAATCAATCAACATGACACATAACATTAACAAAATGAAGAATAAAAATCACATGACCATTTCAATAAATGAAGAGAATGTATTTGATAAGGTATGACATCCATTTATGATAAAAACAGTGAATAAAGTGGGTATAGAAGGTAAGTACCTCAACATAATAAAGCCCATATATGACAAACTCAAAACTAGTAACACACTCAATGGTGAAAACTGAAATCTATCCCTCTAAGAACAGGAAAAATACAAGGATGCCCACTGTTGCCACTTTTATTTAACATAGTATTGGAAGTACTAGCCAGAGCAATCAGGCAAGAAAAAGAAATATAGGTATAAATTTCTGCCTTACCACTCTTTTGTTGTGTCTCATAAATTTTGGTATGTTATGTTTTCAAATGCATTCATCTCTAAGTATTTTATAATTTTGTTTGTAATTTCTTCCTTGACCCATGGGTTGTTTAAGTGTGTCTTGTTTAAGTTCCGCAAATTTGTGAATTTTCCAATTCTGTTTCTGTTATTGGTTTCTGACTTCAACCCCTTGTGGTCAGAGGAGATGTTTTGTATGATATATACCTTTTTAAATCTAAAGAGACTTAATTTGCAGATCCTAGAAAATCTCTCACGTATATTTGAGAAGAATGTATATTCTGTTGTTGGGTAGAATGTTCTGTATATGTCATTTCGATCTAGTTGGTTTATTGTGTTGGTCAAATCTTCTATCTTATTTATATTCTGTCTGTTTTTTTCTATGAATTATTGAGACTGCGGTATTGAAGTCTCCAACTATTATTGTAGAACTATCTATTTCTCCCTTCAATTCTGTCAAAATCAGTCACATATTTTGATGATCTGTTATTACATGTGTAATCATTTAAAATTGTTATATCTTTTTACTATATTAAACCATTTGTTAATATATAATGTCCTTCTTTGTTTCTTGTAATCTTTTTTGATTTAAAGTCTGTTTTATCTATGACTACAGATCCAACTCAACTTACAATTAGATTATGTCCTGATAAACCCATTGTAAGTTGAAAATATCTTGAGGTGAAAATGCATTTAATATACTTAACCTATGGAACGTTAGTGTGTAGCCTAGCCTACCTTAAGTATGCTCAGAACACTTACATTAGCCTATAGTTGGGCAAAATTATCTAACATAAAGCCCATTTTATAATAAAGTGCTTAATATCTCACATAATTTATTGAATTTTGTACTGAAAGTGAAAGACAGAATGTATGGATACAGAGTGGTTGTGACTGTATCGATTCTTTACCCTTGTGATTGTGTCACTGACTAGGAGCTGCAGCTTACTGCAGCTGCCCAGCATCATAAGAGAATATTATGCTGCATATTGGTAGCCTGGGAAAAGATCAAAATTCAAAATTTGAAGTACAGTTTCTGCTGAATGCATATTGCTTTCATTTCATGGTAAAGTTGAAAAATTGTAAATCAAAACATCATAAGTTGGGGACTGTCTGTATAGCCACCTCTACTTTGTTTTGATTGCTATTTACATGGAATATATTTTCCTATGCTTTCACTTTCACCCTATTTGGGTCATTGGGTCTAAAATGAGTCTCTTGTAGAGAAAATATAGTTGGATCATATATTTAAATCAATTCTTTCAATCTGTCTTGATTGCAGAGTTTAATCCACTTACATTTAAAGTAATTACTAAGGAGGGACTTCTGTCATTTTGCAATTTGTCCTTTATATGCTTTATAGCTTTTTTGTATCTAACTTCCTGTGTTAGCGTCTTCTTTTGTGTTCAGTTGATTTTTTGTAGTGAGTGTTTTAATTCTTTTCTCATTTCCCTTTGTGTCTATTCTATAGTTTTTTTTGGTTACCATGACAATTGCATTTAACATTCTAAAGATATAACACAGTAATTTGAATTTATATCCTCTTAACTTCAATAACAAATAGTAACTCTGCTCCTTTACAGCTCTGTCACAATCCCTTTCAGTTGTTGATGTCACAAAATTACATCTTTATACATTATTTGCCCCAAATCATAAACTAACAATTGTGTCTGTATCATGAATTAGTCTCTTAATTACGTAGAAAACTAAATGTGGAGTTACAAATCAAAGTTACAATAATACTAGCTTCTATGTATTTACCTTCACTGCTGTCTTTGGTTCTTCATACAGTTTTGAGTTACGTGCACATTTCCTTGGGCATGCATGGTGACTTTCTAATTTTCCCACTAGGTGTGGTTGCTTTTGACTATGTTAATCTTTAACATCTCACTCCCAAAAGATAAAAAGAGAAAAATCAAGGGGGAAAAAGTCACTGACCCTTTAAATCCCCTGGAAGTCACTTCAACTGCAAGGGGAAGGGCTTACAACAATGGAATAAGGCATAACAACAATGGCTGCCCACCTCTGTGTCTACATCTTTGTCTTCAGAAGCAGCAATCAGAGATCAGAACATAGATCCCCAATATATGGAGGATAGGGTCCTTATTGCCTATCCTGGCTCCTGCAAACTACGTAAAAGCTGCTCCAGGAACATGTGCACAGCTGCCATGGAAGTAGGGGCTGGGAGAGGGGCAGCAGCTGCCAAACTGAGAGCTGAAATTAATCTCAATTTACTGACTAAGACTTCCCCTGGAAGTTGTAAGTCTTCAATAGACTGGAGAAATCCAAATAGTTATATCAGACAGAGTTGCCCAACGTAATTGTCTGAGAGAGGAGAAAAATTCCTGGTGCTGCTTACTTCACTATCTTCCCCAAATCCTCTTCAACACTGACTTTCATATTTCCTTATACAGCTACCTTTGCTGGTGGTCTTTATTTCTTCGTATTGATTTGGGTTACTGTCTAGTGTCTTCATTTTAGCCTGAAAAACCCCTCTTAGCATTTCTTGTAGGGTAGGTCTACTAGTGATGAGGTCTCTCAGTTTTAGTTTATCTGGGAAAATCTTAATTTCCCCTTAATTTTTGAAGGATAATTTTAGCAGATGCAGAATTCCTGCTTGACAGGTTTTTTTTTTCTTTTAGCACTTTAAATATATAAGCCCAATGCCTTCTAGCATCCATGATTTATGATCAGAAATCAGCTATTAATCTCATTAAGGATCTCTTGTACATAATGAGTTGCTTTTCTCTTGCTTCTTTCAGGATTCTCTCTTTGTCTTTTGACAGTTTGATTATGTGTCTCAGTTTGGATCTCTGAGTCTATCTTACTTGGAGTTTGTTCAACGTCTTGGATGCATATCTTCATGTATTCCATCAAAGTTGGGAAGTTTTGGGTCATTATTTATTCAAATATTCTTTCTGTCTCTTTCTCTCTGATGCTACTCTCCACCAATATTATTAACATCTTATATTAATATAGTACATTTGTTACAATTAATGAACCAATATTGATACATTATTATTAACTAAAGTCCATACTTTATTCACATTTCCTTAGTTTTCACCTAATGTCATTTTTATGTTCCACGGTCCCATCTAGGATATACATTACATTTACTATTCATGTCTCCTGAGGCTCCTCTTGTCTGTGACAGTTTCTTAGACATTCTTTGTTTTTGATGGACTTGACAGTTTTGAGAATTATTGGTCGAGTATGTGGTAGAATGTCTGAAAATTGGGTTTGAGTGATGTTTTTCTTGTAATTAGACTGAGGTTAGGAGTTTTTGGAAGGGAGACCTCAGAGGTAAAGTACCATTTTCATCAAATCTTATCAAGGTACACACAATCAACATGACTTTTCACTGTTGACATTGACCTTCGTTACCTGATTAAGGTGGTGCTTGTCAAGTTTCTCCACCGTAAAGTTATTTTTCCCACGTTCTCCAAACCACACTCTTTGGGAGGAAATAACTATGAGCAGCCCACACCGAAAGAGTGGGTAGTCATAGTCCACTTTCTAGAGGACAGAGTGTCTACATAAATTATTCGGAATTTTTCTGCATGAGAGATTTGTCTCTTTTCCCTCATTTATTTATTTATTCAATCGTTTATATCAGTACTGACTCATGGATAAATATTTTATTCTTTGGGTTATAATGTAATACTACTTCCACCAGTTATCCCGGCCTTGGTCATCGGAAGCTCTTCCAGTTGGGTCCTGCGTCCTAGGGAATGTTTTTCACCCCCATCACCACATTTGTTTCAGCTGGAGGATCACTGACTGCAGAATCCTTACCTGAAGCTGCAGTTGATGTCTGTGAACACTAGAAGTCTTATGATGATTAATATTTTTGCCATCTAATATTCAAAACACTTTCCTTTCTCAGTTTTTCAATTTCCCAAGTCTTGAAAAGTATTTCCTTTAGTTAAAGTCCTTTTCTGAAGATGTGGGGAAAGTCTTTGGTATTTTTTTTCTCTTATTGTTTCCATATTCTCTTCAGGTAGTTCCAGTTGGGTTTATAACTTTTTATTCAGCTTCTTATTTTGGCCTCTTTACTTCTCTAGCTCACGTAGGGATGACATTGTTTTCTGGACCTGAGTGGCTGTTTAATTTTTCCTTTCACTTTGCTCTCTGGCCCAGACATTTGTTTTTCTTTCTACTCTCAAAGTTTTGTTTTGAGAGAGATGAGATCAGTGAGTTCCATGTTTGTCACATATCTCCAGTTCAAACAAGTCTTGACTATCTCGATCCTGTTGAGGATAGTTCCACCGAAAAGGTAATATTCCTATCAGACCAACATCTGCTGCAGACCAAGTCTTGACCTGTAATCATTTATCTGATTTTTTTTTAACAAGTCCTCTCTTTGCTTGATTTTCCCTTAGCGTACTAGTATCATAAATTTTCCAAATATATTTCCCTAGGCTACCCCCTTGGCAATAATTCTATTCCTTTGAAAGTTACACTATAATTCTTGGAATCCTTTACACCTATCTTCCTGGGTTTTCCTTCTCAAAACTGACCAGATTTTCTTAACTACTTAACCACTCTGTCCTGGTTTTTAAGGGATGCTTTCTTTTACAAAATGTTCTTACGAAATGCTGCTGCTTTAAGTGGGAGCTTTTAAAAAAAATTCTAATCTTAGTTCTCTCCAGGATATCATTATATCTGCTCTCCAAGACATTTCCTCTTTTTATCTGATTGATTTTTTTAGGTACTAGGCTTTCTTTCTGAACTGGTAACAACTGAAATGTGTTGCCCTTTTCTGTTACCGTCTTCAAGAGAAGCTGCATTTGAGTGTATCATCTTTTTAACTTTGTAGTTCTCTCTCCCGGCTCTTAGCATCTCATTTCCCCATCATATCTGCCCAGCCTATGTTTTAAGATCCCAATATTTCTTTTAAGAAAATATCTTTCTAATTACTACTCAATTTGATGTCTTCTATTTCATTTTCCTTCTTCTGCTAGCCTTGCTCTGATGATAATAAACAAGGCTCCTTTTCAAATTACTCCAGTTCCTTGATTCTTGGGGTAAGTCAGAATTAGAGAGCCAGAGGCTGAAAGGCACAGACCTTTAAATTGCTTTCTCAGTTTTTGGGCATTTAATAATCTCAGTCAGTTATTTTTTGACCTTAGCCTAGGAAAGGGGCATATTCTCTTTATAAAAAGAGTCCCAATTCCTTTTGATTTAAATTGTAATAAAATCCATTTCCTTTCTATGATTGCAGCCCATAGTTTGAATCTTTGAACTCTAATAATCAGAGTTTCTTTAACTACCAAACTCAGAGCCTACTTGAGACTGTGTTGTTGAGGTGACTCAAGTCTATGGACATGTCACATGAATTCAAGTCTGGTCTTATCTCCTCCACTGCTCTATCACCCTAAAGTCACATATACACAAAGGATACAATTTGGGGAAACTGATATAGTAAGCAAGCATACCTGTGTCTGTAGTAAGCTAAGAATTTTAAGCTACAACTTCTCTAGCATTTGTAGCACACTTTGAATTCAGCCACTCTTTAAATTTCTGGCCTAATAATTTGAGATCTGGCTCAGAAATCCATTAAAGAAGGCAGCCAATGGTCTTTCATCACCTAATTCTTAAAAAACTTATTTAAGAAAATAGAAAAAACTCATCTTTTCCTTATGGTCTATTTTGTTCCAAGAACTAAATCTTATGAGACCTGTATTCATTAATGCCTAGGGGTTATTTTTTAGTGAGGCAGATTAGCCCTGAGCTAACATCTGTGCCAATCTTCCTCTATTTTGTATGTTGGTCGCCACTGCAGCATGGCTTGATGAGTGGTGTAGGTCCACACCTGGGATCTGAACCCATGAACCCTGGGCCACTGAAGCAGAGTGTGTGAACTTAATCACTACGCCACCAGGCTGGCCCCAGTGCCCAAGGTTTAGTGCTACATCCCTTTAACAACAAAAACCAGTCATTTTATGCAATATAAGCCATTACAAACTGCTAAGGTTAATAAATCCATATGGCTTGTGCTTACGAAATCCTAAAGTCTAAGCACTGTGTCTTGGCCCACTGAAACTTCTGTGTTGATGCCATGTTGACCCCAACATTCTTCCTGAGCAAAAAGATTTAGTTAGGTTTAATCAGTTTAACTAAAATATATTGACAGCATAGAAGATCCCATGCTAGGAATTAAAATATATCTCAATTTATGACACTTGTGTTACAATATGTAGGTTGAAGTTGCTGGGTAATTGTTTTCGTCACTGGCATTTCTCCCATGTGCTATCAAGTCTTCACTTTTGGCCTGGATAATATATAAATAGTGGTATTTCTTCAATAATCCATTTATTCTGGGGGTCAAGTCCCAACCTTGAACCATATTTGCTAGGAGTGGATCTCTGTTACCGCATCCACCTAACTGTTTGATATTGGCAGCCATGTCGTATCTGTGATCCTCAGTTTCTTTTAGCCTGTGCTTTTTGAGGTGTCTTAGCGTTCTGTGAAAGTTTCTCAGGGATTTCAAAGATGAGAATGTAGGGTGGGTATGTTGAGGGGTGGCCAATTGTCCAATGCTTCAGGTCCCTCGTATCCACTTAAAATCTCTCTCTCTCTCTAGTAGAGTGTCTATTTATGTATATGTGTATATGTGTATATATATATGTATATGTGTGTATATATATGTATATATACATACACATTCCATGTGAGATTTCACTTGAAAGGTAAACTTATGCTACCTGAGACACTTGAATGTTATTACTCTATAAAGACATAATAATCCCTCCTTTGCCCACCTCATTAGACTTCTTGTAGGGAACAAATAAAATACAGAAATAAAAATGCTAAAGGAGCATTAAAACATATGAATGAGAGTTAAGATTGGGGACTTTTTTCTTCTTGTTCACTGGTGTGTCATTCAGTCATTTGTTTAGCCATTAATTCACGAATACTTATTGAGCATCAACTATGTACCAGATATTTGTGGGGCTGGAACAAGAAAACAAATGAAGACCCAAAGTATCAGTTAGCTGGGGCTGCGATAACCAAGTACCACAAACTGAGTGACATAGAAATTTTTTGTCTGGAGTTCTGGAGGGTGGAAGTTTGAAATTAAGAGGTCAGCAGGGATGGTTCCTTCTGACAATCTGTTCCAGGCTTTGGGTAGTTTGCTGGCAATCTTTGGTGTTCCTTGGCTTGTAGATGTATCACCCCAATCTCTACCTTCATGTTCATGTTGCATTCTCTCTGCGTGCAGGTCTGTGCCAAATCTCATCCTTTTAGAAGGACACAAGTCATATTAGATTAGGGGCCCACCCCACTCCAGTATGACTTCATCTTGATTAATAACATCTGCAGCAACCCTACATCCAAATAAGTCACATTCTGACTGGGGTTAGGATTGCAACACATGAATTTTGGGGTGGGGGGGCGGGGTGGACACGATTCAATCCATAACACCTGCATACCATCTGCCCCAATTTAAAAGTTATAAATGACGCTAACAAGCTGTTAAATACAATATGCTTTGTTCTCCTATTGTGACAAATATGCCTTCATAAGCACCCGGAAGGACAGGTTTTAATTTAGACTTAGAATTTTTGGAGCTCCTTCTTGGATTATGGTGGCCTAAAAGGAGCTGGCTTCTCTCCTGGAGCTCTCTCTATGCTGTGCTTTTGCTTCCTGCCCCTGGCTCCCTCCTGCTCTGGGGGTGGCCTCACGCTCATTTGTGGACACTCCAGCTGGCACATTCAAGCTGCATCCATACACCCTGCAAGCAGCCTCCCTTGGCCACCACTAGGCCCTAGGTGCTGCTCACACTGGTGGTGAAGTCTGATTTCAGGCGAAAGGACCCTCAGAAGAGGCCTGTAAAAGTTGTTCAAGTAGGGAACTCTGGGATCCTGGGGACCTCATATGTGGTCTGGAATGAGGGTTCTGGATGTGACTAAGAGTAACAGTTGGACTGGATTCTCTCTGGTGAGGACCCCAGGGCAAGGACACCTCTTGCCTGGATCTAAGGCTGTACTGTCAGTGAACAAAATTTTTTTTATAGTCCTGAGGTGTGTTTTTTAGTGAAAAGTGATAAAAACATAAATAATAAGCAAAATAATTTAAGTAAATAGTATAGAATGTTCAAAAGTGATAAGTGCACAAGAAAAGAAGGAGATTGGCGTGGGAAGGGTCTGGTGTCTATCTGGGATAGGGCAGGTTACAGCATTACATAGCGTGTTCAGGGGAGGCCTGACAGAGATGAAAACATTTGATCAAGACTTGAAAGAAGTAAGAGAGTTAGGAAAGTGGATATGTGAGACAAAATCACCTTTTGGAAAGAAGGAGCCGTCTGATAAAGATTCCAGGGATGAAGCATTCCTGCAGTGCTCAGGGAACAGAAAGGAGGCCAGTGTTGCTTGAGTATTATGAGCATAAGATATAACAGGAGTTAAATCAGAGAGACAGCTGATGGGAGGCCAGATCACATAAGGCCTTTTAGGTTATTTTAAAGGTTTGGGCTTTTACTCTGAGATTAGAAGCCCCTGCAGAGTTTTGAGCAGAAGAATGTCATGATCACTCCAGTTGCTGTGTTGAGAATAGACTAGAAGAGGAGGGTAAGCATAGAAACAAAGAGGCTGTTTAGAAGAAGGCAATTGTAGTAATCTGGGACACAGATGACAGTAGTACCTTGAACAAGAGAAGCAGAAGATGGAGTGTGATAAGTGGTTGGATGTAGGATATGTTTTGAAGGTAGAGCCAACAGAAGTTTCTTTTGGATTGAATTATATTCAGAGCAAGAGAGGGAGGTGGGAATCAAGGATGACTTCAAGCTTTTTTGCTCTTTAAGACAGGTTTTTGGGGAAAAGATCAGCAAAGTAATTAAGTAAACTGTATAGAATGTTCAAAGGTGATAAGTGCAGAAGAAAAGAAGGAGATCAGAGTGGGAAGGATCTGGTATGTATCTAATTTTGGAAATGCTGAATTTGAGATATTAGATATTCAAGGGGGATATTGCTTAGGCAGGCGGATATGGATCTCTAGAATTTGGGAGGAGTTCTGGGCTGGAGTTATAAAACTGGGAATCATAGACATACAGAGGATATTTAAAGCCATGAGAAAAGATGAGATCATTAGGGAGTGAAGGTTGACGGAGAAGAGGACCAAGGAGTTAGCCCCAGGACATTCTGTCTTTGGAGGTTGTGGAGAAGAGGATGTTTCCACACAGAAGACTGAGAAGAAGGGACCAACGGCATAGAAGGAAAGCACATGAGGGTGGGATGTCTTGGAAGCCAAGTGAAGAACGAGTATTGGGGAAGATAGAGGTACTGATTGTGTCAAACTCTGCTGATATGTAAGGTCAGATTGGGGCTGAAGATTGGCCTTTAAATTTAGCTATGTGGAGGTCAGTAGGGATCTTGACAAAAGGAGTTTTGTTGAAGTGTTGGGGGCAAACACTCCCTTGGAATGGGTCTGAGAAATAAATGCAAGGAAAGAAACTGTAAACAGAGAGTAGAGACAACCATCTTGAAAAGTTTTACTGCAAAGAGGGGCAGGGCAATGAGTCAGTATTTGGAAGGGGAAGTGGGGAGCTTAGAAGTTTCTTATAATGGTTGTAACATCATGTAACCATGTAACATCACGCTTGTATGCTGAAGAGAATTTTCCAGTAGAGAATAAAGAAATGATGCTTTTGAATAGAATTCCAGGAATGTTTGTGAGTAGGTGAGAGGAGCTGGGATCAAATGTACAAGTTGAGAGATTGGTTTTGGGTAGGAGCATAGGTATCTTTTCTATGATAAGAAGCAGGAAGGTGGAACATAGAATCTGCTACGTGAGTAGATGCAGAGTGCAATCTGTGGAGGTTTTCTCTTGATTGATTCCAATCTCTAAGTGAAGCAGGAAACAAAGTCATCAGCTGAGAGTAAGGATTAGGGTAGGAGGTGCTGGGGTTTCAGCAGAGAGAAGGGTGCATAGTCATTATCTGGCAGAATGGGAGAGTGAATGGACCTGGAACATACAGAATAATTGCCCAGCAGCGTTAATGGCTTACTTGACTTACAGGATCATGTTTTTAAATGAGACCAAATCAGCCCAGACCAGGCACTCAAATATTTTCAATGAGTAAATGCACAGTCTTTTACATGTTTACACGGTTATGTAGACGACAATATAAAAGAGCTTAAATTACTTTTACATTCATACACAGCAAAATATTAAATAACTTAAGGGTTTAAAAAATTATTTTAGCAATTTAAGTGGTTGGGATTAAAAAAAATCCTATTTGATTCTCGTAAAGAATCCGGCATAATGCCTTGAGTTGTACCTACTTTGCAGGTAGAAATCCGTAGGATTATTTACTCATGTTTTAAAATGAGACCAAATCAGCCCAGACCAGGCACCAGGTCCTGATGAGTATGAAAGTAGGTTCAAAAACAAAGAAAATTCTTGATGTTCAGAGAGAATAGGTTTCATTAAAGGGGAGTTTCACATTATGAGTCTTGGAGTTAGGGGATAATGAAGTTTAAAATGTGATCATGCCTCTGGTTGGGTGAAATCCAGTAAGGATGAATTGATTGGTATTAAAGAGGGTGAAAAACTGCAAAGGAGTTTCTTCCAAAATTGGATTTAAGAATTTCAAGCATTTATGTTTTATTTTTCTGATGCAAAATGATATAGCATTCTGCTGGAGTTTACCAATCTCCTTAATTAATAGGATTACAAGTGGGAATGTAGCTACATATATTTAATTCAAATTTTAAAAATCTGTTACAGATACATTTAGTCTTGAATTAACCGATAAAGTTTATTTATTTGCTTGTCTTTCTTGGAAAGTACATTAAAAGTATTGCTTTTAACCATAAGCACACAATTAACAGACAATGTGAACAACACGTATTTGATTTAAAAGATGAATTAAAATTAAGTGTCCTTTTATTATTTTACATATTGAATTTTACACAATAAATTGGCACTCTATTTAAGGAGAAAAGATTCTAAGGAAACAATAAAACACAGGCAGAGAATAACTAACTAAAAGACTGATTCTGATTTCTTTTCCTTGTGTCCTTAGTACACTATGCTATCTTTGACAACGAAAATGTCTTGCTCTTGTGATAGAGAGGCCCAGAAGTGAAGAAAGTACAAGTAGTTAATAAATAATGCATACATTCATAGCAACGGTCAAATTATACTGTTTCCTAGTGGATACCATTTTTCTTCATTTAGTGGGACACTATAGAGTTGGATGTTAATTGCTCCCACAAATGTGGTTTTGCTCTTCACAATAAGCATTAAGACACGTCCCTGGAGCTCTGTGACTTCATCATAAACCACCTGAAAAGGGAGAGAATAATGAAAATATAAATCAGATATGCTTAAATGCATCTGTTAAAAAAAATACTTTTAATAAAAACGTTTAGCTGCTAATATCTTGTACCTTGGAATGGATAGGCTAAAGTTGTTAGAACCTTTCATTTCTAACTCTAATTCTGAAAAGCCAAAGCTTCTGCTAACAAATGGAGCTTAATAGCAGACATTTCTCTAAGAAGCTTAGAATTTACTCTGATTCCATTAATAATTGTTCATCCCAAATTTAATAAGACTGTAAATTATTCTCTAGGAAGAAATTTAAATACCCATCACCTTTTAACTGTTCTTGAATTTCCTGTGCAACGTGGGAACTTGAACACTATCTTTGTTTGCTGAAGGCTAGTAAGGAAAGCAGACCAATCTCCATGATTTCTTTGTGCTAATTTAATGCAGTACAACAATATTTCCTTCTACATGTGAAGAAGTCACTCTGCTGTTATGTTATTTTGTTTAAAATTGCTTAATTTTTAATTATGAAAATACATGTTCATTAAATAAAATATGGATGAAATAAAAAAGAGCAAAAAAGAAAGGAAAAAATCTATTTTCTACCATTGGGAGATAGTTACAGTTAACATTTTGATGTTCTTTTTGTTTTCTATATATAACCACTTTTTAAGAATCTGAGCTGTAATTATGCTGTATGTACAGTTTTGCATCGTGCTCTTTTCTACTTACTAGTCAAGTAACTTTTTAAAAAAGGCATCTGCTCAACTGTGTTTTATAATATACGAGAAGTAAGTCACAGGCATTACCACTGGTTGCCTGCAGTGGTAAAGAAAATTTAAAAGTGTAGTACTATCAAGAAATTAGTTACCCATCATGAAAGGAGGGAAGAGCTGTGTGTAAATCCAACATGGTTGCCAGGGAAACTCCTTAGAACACATTTATTTTCGAAAAAGAGTTTCATACACTGCTACTAACTTGCTTGCTTTTTATAGCCAAGCTACAAGATAGAAAGAAGTGTTCTTTATATATGCAAAAAACAGAGGAAACAACTTGAGAAGGAAGCCCTTTGAGTCTATTTGGAGACCTTCTCAGGGTGTAGGGATGTGGATTCTGGTCTGTCACACCGCATTCACCTACCACGTATGAACCCATTAAGTTATCAACGAAATTCCGTTCCAGATCAATCTGTTAGCTGCTTTGAACAATGATTTACTTATCAAGTAAATAATAAATCAATCAAGGGACATGAGATGCAATATAATATGTTAATCCAGTCTACCCTGCTTCACCTGACAGCCCCTGGCTACCTCCTCTTCTAGAATCTTACTCCCATTCCAAACAGATTATCTTTTAAGTTGCTTAGGACTGCTTATTCAAATTATTCCATTTCATTTATTGAGTTCCCCTGGGATGGTTAAGGATTTTAAGGGCTGTCTTAAAAATCTCAAAATTCTAGCACTGTAATTTATCTTCTTTAACTGCCAATGGGGTGCCCAGCATGGGCTCTGTGAACCACTCTCTCCTTCTGGACTCTTATCTTTCCAGGACTTCAGAGTAAGCTCCTTTTCCTTTTCTCTACAGAGGCTATTTTGAACTGTCTAAATTATCCCTCATTTTCCTCCCCACAACACTTTCAGCAGATGAATTCATCTCCTATTTTACAGAAAAAGTAGATGAAAGGGACCTCAAAGTGTTACCATATGTGAAGTCAAAAAATGGAATAATTCTAAGCATTAGGCCTTTGGAAAAGTCTGGCTTAAGAACTCTGAATCATATAAACAAGTCCTAAAGATGTAAATTTCTAAGAAACATATCAATAATTTATATTTACATGGAAGTTTTGTCAACCATATGTTTTCTTATTTGCATAATGGTGATGATAATATTTACCTTTTAGCATTGTGAAGTGGAGTAGAATAAATGAGATAATGAATATAAGCCTTACTACAAAGCCTACTACATATTAAACACTAATAAATGATAGCTAAAAAAGATCCATCAAACACACAAAAAAGAACAGCTGTTTTTTGGTATTTTGCATTAGTTGACTGGAGAAAACAGTTCTAAACAGAATCGAGTCTCCCAGGTATTTAGCAAGCTGAAATTCTCGAGAAATGACTTAGGAATTAATTGCCTTCCAGGTTAAAATATAAACATTTGAACTCAAAAGTCTAAATTGCTTTATTGATCTTTTTCCCCGTGCTTCATTATGCAAAAGTTATTTCCTTAAACGTTACTGAAGTTTTATAAACATGTAATCATTGCACATCATAGATGATATATATCTATGTTAACTGCTTTACTGCATCCATAACATTAAAAAAATAAGCAGTCTTTTCTTACTGTGCAATGAATAATTAGTGGGAGTACACAGATGACTACATTCTTTGAGACTTTATCACCAAATGATTTAATAGGTATTCTGCCTTCACATAAACAGAACCAAAAATGCACAGATCTTTTAATTTCACCTTATAATACTTTTTACCCATAGGCACATGCCAAGTCTTCATTGCCTTCTGACAAATATTAAATTTGTAGGTTTGAAATTATTACATCAAGCAGAAAAGCATTGTTTAGGGTAATTAATATCTATTACATTATATACAAGCACTTACCGTATGTTATTTGACACTAGGGTCTAGCAGATAATTCTAAAGTGTATTTTAATGATTGCAATGGGAGAACAATAATATGGAAATGGAAATGTGTCTAGTGCTGGTGGGAAGAGGTGTGAGGAGGCAGGACGATGAAAGGGAGAGTTCAAAACCAGTGAGAACAGGGGAACTCTGTGGGCGGAGAGAGGGAGGGATAGCACAGCATAGTTGAGTGGGGTCAATATGGGCTTTGGGATCAGCAGTTCTGGACTTGAAATCTAGTTACATGAATCTGGTCAAAACGTATGACCTTGGGGGTCTCAATATCTCATGTACGAATAGAATTTTCATCATGTTGTGAATATCAAATGAGAGGACGATACACATAACAACAGCTATTGCTCACTGAGTGTTCGATACACCTAGCGCTGTGCTGGATAATCATGCACAGTCTGCAAGATATTTTAAGGTATGTAGAACACATAGAATGTTCTTGTCCTGTCCTTTCTAATTTCCCCTTTATACTTTATGACGAGGATTTTAGGCTGGTTATTTTTAAAACTACAGATGAGAAGCAGGCTCCGAGGACTGGAATTTTGCTTGCCCTTTTGAGAGACATTTGCGTTTGTGAAGGAATGGGGGATGACCTTGTAGGGATCTGAAATTGGCCACCCCAGGATGTGTCTCTTTGGCATCGGGATTGTTTGGGGCTGATTGCTTTTGATAAACTGGGACAGGGAAGGAGGCTCTGGGGAATGGAACTTGCCCTTGTTGGGACACATTTACATTTGTAAGGTAAATCTCTATCTGTAAAAGGTGCCTCCCTCTCTGTACCAGGAAGAAGAAGAGAGATGACCTTATCCCTAGAAACTCTTAATGGGGAAAGCAAGAACTTAAGTTGGTTGCTGTCTGGCAATCTAATGTAACTGATTTAGGGTGGTGGCTTCTGACCTTTACTTAATCCGATTTGATTCTTGTCTAAAAGTCATGGGATCACCCAACGACCAGACCCCACCTGCACTGATACCATTTTAACTTTTTTTCATGTTCTTTCCTTTGTCTTTGTAAAGAGATGACTCACATACCTATGCCTTAAATTTAGCCCTAACCCTCAACTCAGGGCAGCAGCAAGAGCTCTGACTGCCCATGGGTCCTGTCCCCATGCTATTCTACTCTCTAAATAAAAGAGCACTACTGCCAGATCTTAAGAGTCTAAGAAATCTTTCTTTCGACTCCTCGGCTCACCAACCCTGCATCACTTTATATTGGATAAGATCTAATAAAATACAACATAAAAAATACACTGACTATAATAATATAATCCTGTTACAAGATAGAATCTGTATTTCTAATGAATCATTTAAAAAATGATGGTTTTTACCAGATGCCAAACATAGAGGACCCAAAAGAGTAAGGGCATTGGAGCCAGAATCCCAGCTCTGCTTAGAGGCTGTAGGGCCATTCCATGAGCATTCCTACTGCCAGCCCCGCCCCACCTTGAGCCCAGTCATATCTACCACAGGGATGTGCATATGGTGGGGGTTCTCAGGGAGACTGTGGACACAGCCTGTTGGGAGTCACTCTGGGAAGTGTCAAGTAGACAAGCTTGGCCTTGTATCAAAGCTTCAGTATCTGAAGGTTGGATATGTAGGGACCTGAAATTGGCCACCCCAAGATATGTCTCTTTGGCATCAGGATTATTTGAGGCTGATTGCTTTTGATAAACTGGGACAGGGAAGGAGGCTCTGAGGAATGGAACTTGCCTTTTGTTAGGACACGTTTACATTTGTAAGGTAAATCTCTAACTGTAAAAGGTGCCTCCCTCTCTGTACCAGGAAGAAGAAAGGAGATGACCTTCTCTCTAGAAACTTTTAATCAATACCAAAGGCAAGGACTTAAATCTGCATTTTATTGTGCTTGTCTGGTAACCTCCTGTAACTGACTTCCTTCCCCCTCCCAACGTTGGCATCTCCTTAAAGATTAAGCATCTTTCTTTAGGCTGGGAACCAATTGAGGCGCTCATCTGTGACCCACCCCCCCAGCCCGAGGCAACACACCTGCCACCTTGTGGCCTTCACTGGGACAGCAGACCTATCTGCCGTTTCCATCAAGGGCTGTGCTGACAGAGCAGCCTCATGACTGTTGTAAAAGGGACATTTCAATCATATGTGAAACACCCTGTTTGGGGGTATATAACCACTCTGTGCACCCCACTTCTTCCGTGTCCTTTCTTCCTTCGGGAAGAAAGGCCCCGGGCCATGGTTCCTCATAAAGCTTTGTTTCATTTTCTCCTGCTATTCTGTCTCATGCGAATTTAATTCGTTCTCCGGCCAGACGAACCCCCATTTTGGAAGAGGAAATGTATTCCCCCCCTACAGATACTAAGGGGACACTTGGCAGTGTCCCTGACCCAGCTTCTCTCAGGTCTAGGCATTAGAGAGAGAGAGGGCTATGAATAAAAATGAAAACTATTTTCATTAAACGCTTTATAAGACATTGGTGATACCATGGAATATCCCCTTTGTATTCCTCTAAGAAATTTATATAAAAAGGGGAGCAAGGTCATTCTCTCCCACTTCCCAGAACATTGCACAGCTTTGGCATTTGGAGAAATCCCAGCTGTGCTGAGTGGCTGATGTAGCAGTACTCAGAAAGCAAAGCAGGGGAGAAATTAAGAACAAGGTAGATGCCATGTGATAACTTACTGGCCTCCCTAGAAAGCATATACAAGGTGTTGCTGAGGATGCACAGAAATAATTGAGGGCTTTGGCACAGAGATGGGTGTACATCACAGCTGAAGGCAAGAGAAAGTAAAACCAGAGCTAAAACTAGTATTAAAACTATATTTTTTTGCAATTCTTATAAATAAAAGTCTGTGTTGTATTAATACAGACACAGAACATAATGGGAGAAAAATTAAAACATTACAGTTTTTTCTCCCCCATGGTTTTCTAAATTCAACCAGCTTCCATGCCAAACTTTTTTATATGATATGATGATCATTAAAATAGTCACCTATACACACATTAATTCACACTTCTGTTCATTTGAGTTATGTCTACATTGGAGTGTGCTATGCATAGCATACGGACTACTGTTTTTGAAGCAATTTTAAATATGTTCAAAGTACATACAGTGTATGTTCAAGCTACAAGTATAGGCTGATGGAGAAAGTATTGCAGTGATTTCTAATCAGTGGGTCATAAATGTGTGAAGGTCCAGAATTATTGTAAACTATCAGAAAATTTATAGACACAATGAGCATTATAAAACAATCTCCATATATGTGTATTTGCTACTGTTTTTTAATAATACATATAGCTTGGAATAAATAAAACACAAATTTGTTTAAACTCCCGAATTGTTAGTGGCTTTTTGTCATTATATGTTTTCTTAGATTACAAATGTTGAAGGAGAGTATGGAGTCTGAGAAGTTTCTTGATATTGATGTAGGGGGGTTTTGCATTCAAAAAGTATGGAAACTAGTGATATATTTTTGGAAGATAGATATCTGTAGCTGTAGCTGTTGACAACATGAAAAAAAATAAAATGTCAAAAAATCTTTCCTTACTAAATTATATATATACATATATAGTTTTACATTTTATATACACTCATAAAGTGTCCCTTAAAAAACTAACCCAAATATTTAATTCCACAAATCTTTTTAGAAGTGATTAACTTTTAAAGATACCAAGAAAGATAAGACATTGTCCTTGTTCTCAAGAAGTTTACAATATACCAGAATTAAAAAACATGAAAAACGAAGTAAAAGATGGTAAGTGTGCTCTAAGAGTTCAGGAGGAGACAATGCTTCACAGAGTTCACATCTGAGGTAAGCCTCAAAGTCAGAAGAGAAGAGCAGGAGGGGTGAATTGCTGCATGAGCTCCATCACAGAGGTCATAGGGACCATTCAGGGAATGACAAACTGTCTGATGTGACTTCAGACTATGACCAACTGTGGGCTGATAAAAGGACATGGGCACATAAATACTTCTGACTTATTTTTGGCAAAGTGTAAAGGACATTCAATAGAGAAAAAACTGCCTTTTCAATAAATGGTGCTGGAGTAATTGGCATTCATAAGCCAAAAAAGAAAAGAACCAACCTAAACCTCACACTTTATTAGAAAATTAACTCAAAAGGGATAATGGACTTAAACATAAAATGTAAAACTACAAAACATTTAGAAAAAACAGAAGAAAATCTTCAGGACTTAGTGCTTGGTGAAGAGTTCTTAGAGTTGACATCAAATACATGGTCTGTACAAAAAATGATAAACTGGATGTCATCAAAATTAAAAACTTTTACCCTGTGAGAGACCCTGAGAAGAGGATGAAAAGACAAGCTACAGACTGGGAGAAAATATTTGCAAACCGCATATCTGACAAAGGACTAGTATTCATAATATATAAAGAACTCTCAAAACTCAACAGTAGAAATGCAAGCTGTCCAATTAGACAATGAGCAAAGAAATGAAGTGATATTTCACCAAAGAGCATATACAGATGGTAAATAAGCACATGAAAAGAAATTTAGCGCTCTTGGTTATTAGGTAAACACAAATTAAAACTACTATACCTATCAAAATAACTAAAATTAGAAATAGTGATAACACCAAATGCTGGCAAAAAGGCAGAGAAACCGGATCACTCATACATTGCCAGTGGGAGTGTAAAATGGTATAGAAAAAAAAATGGCAGTTTCTTATAAAACTAAATATGCCACTATCATATATCCCAGTAATTACATCTTGAGCATTTATCTTAGAGAAATTACAACTTATGTTTACATAAAAACCTATACATCAATGTTCACAGCAGCTTTTTTGCAACAGCCCCAAACCAGAAATAACCCAGATGCTCTTTAACGGGTGAACAGTTAAAGAAACTGTCATACCTCCAGACCAGACTACTACTCAGCTGTGAAAAGAAACAAACTATTGATACATCATGAATCATGATACTTGGATGAATCTCTAGGGAATTATGGTGAACGAAAAAAGAATCTCAAAACATGGCAAACTGTATGATTCTATTTATATAACATTTGAAATGACAAAATTATAGAGATGGAGAACAGATTAGTAATTGCCAGTGGGTAGAGGGGCTTTAGAGGGAGGGAAGTTCAGTGGATTATACCAATGTCAATTTCCTGTTTGTGATATTGTTCTCTAGTCATGCAAGATGTTACCACTGCAGGAAAGTTGTTGAAGGCTATTTGAATTCTCTCTGTATTATTTCCTCAAACTGCACGTGAATCTACAATCTCAAAACAAAAATTTTTAAAAAGTGTATGAGGATGATATTGCTCCAAGAGACAACTCAGGAGAATTACTGAGTCAAGTTTTAACGCCCTTCATTAGGGCATTCACAGCCCTTAGGACATTGGACATTATCCAGTAGGCAGTGAGGAATCTTTGAAAAAAATTTAAATAGGAGAATAATAAATATGACTAGCTTTTGAAAGACGCTTTAGGTAGAAATGTGAATGATTTAATCGAGAAACACAAGATAAGAGGCAGAGAGGAGGCTACTGTAATACCCAAAGTCACAAGGACCCCAGACAAAGAAGTAGCAATGGGACAGTGAGGAGATGACGGATTTAAGAGGCAGGTGGCTGCACATGTAGAGCTGACAAAACTTGGGGGTTGGTTGGACATGCGAGTAGGGAGAGGGTGGTGTCATTAAAAGGTATCTTTTGAGATGGCAAATGGGGGAGGGAGGAAAGCCTGGTTTAAAAGTGCCTAGGAGACATTTAGATGGAGCTCTTCAGTTATCAGGCAGACGCACAGGTCAAAAGTTTAGGAGAGAAGTCAGTGCTTGAGGATTAAATTCAGATGCAATCTACATATAGGTGATAAATGAAAATCTGTGGATACATAAGATTGTGTATATATACAGCATATATATCAAGAGGAGATGAGGGTGGATCATGGAACTCACAAATAGTATTTTCAGAGGAAGAATGGCAATGAAGGAAAATGAAGAAGTTGCTAGAGAAGATGGACGGGAATTAAGAAAAGGCAGAACTCAAGAATCAAAGGAAGGTGTCAAGAAAGAAGGCACAGTCAACAGTCATGGGGAGAGGATAGCCTGAGGGCTCACCGGATTGAGCAGTTAGGAGCCTATTGATGCCACTTGAATAAAGGAGTATCAGTTAAGGTCAGAATCCATGCTGCAAAGGATTAATGGATGAAAAGGAATTAACGAGGTGAGAGCAGGAAATGTTTAAGTTAATTTTGCAAAAGTTTGGAGGTGATAGGGAAGGAAAGGCTTTAGAAAGGCTGAGTGGAGGAGTTTGCTTTGTTTTTTTAAGATTTCTGACTTGAGGATCCAGTGGATGAGAGAGCCTCAAGAAAAGGCAAGCAAATAATCAACTGGGTAAGGCGCGCAGGAGATGGGAAAGATGGAATCAAGAGAATAAATGTAAAGTTTGCCTTAGAGAGAATTAGGGGATTGGATGTTCAAACTGTATGATACAAACAGATCAGAGAACTGTATCTAATGTAAATTCACTTTATTTTAATGTGTGTTTTGTACTTGTTTATTTTTTTCAGTTTTTCAAAGCAGATTTTGTGAAGTCTATTGTTACACACAGGTTAGACTATGATAAAGTTATTAGGTAAGGAAAATCAGGTAAAGGAACATAAAGTTAGAGAAAATAAGATGAAGTCAGGGATAATGTTAGTAGGTAAAGCAAATACCATATAGTCTTGGGCCCTTGGTATTTGAGGCTAGCCACAATTTGAAAATCAGTTCATAAGCAATGTCATAAGCAGTATCTGTGTTTTCCAGTTCTCACAGCATCCAGAACAGTGATCAGCACACAGTGGCTCTTTTGGGAAATATCTTCCCTTTATGGAATAATGCTGCCAACTACTGTGTATTTTCCATATTTGGTTGTTAAACTGAAAAATGGTAAGAAAAATATAAAACGACTGGATGAGAGATGAATCATACTTACAATTTCATTGTAAGTGGGGTCGGTACACTTTGGAACAGGTTTTGTTTTCCTCCTACGAACTTCACTGGGATATGGTAAAAGATAAAATTCAACATGTGCACTGGGCGCAGAGCCATCTGGGAGATGCTGCAAAGGAAAATGGTTATAAATATTAATGCATGTTGCTATCAAAGAAAACAAATACATAACTACTAAATATCTAGACCAAAGGCAGGATCAAGATTTATAACAGTAACTGTTTATCAGAAAATAAGAGAGCAATCAAAAGAAATACATCATTGCTCAAAAATAATCCCCAAGTACAGTTTCAAAGAGTAAAATTATCCATCTTAAATTAAGTATCGTGTCAGAGAACTATATTTAAAAGCCCATTAAATATAATTTACTTGTTCTTTTACAGTAAAAATTAAATTTGCATTTTTGACAGAAATGGTCAAGAGAGGAACGCTAGCCACAGGCAGAGATAGGAGTTAAGCACCTCAGGACACTGTGCACCACTTGAAAATCAGAAAATTTGAGTTTAACATAAATTAAGATGAAGTATCTAATGATATATGTATGCACGTTATATAATATCACATTTTAAAGCAGAATTTAATTAAAATATCAATTAGACCTACAAGTTTAATATACTTAGAAGATTTTAAGATAGTTATAATAGTTTTATCGAAATTACCCTAAAATATATTGGATAATCCTTTTAAAATTGTGTTCTGTGGAGCCCCCCCAAATTGCCTAAATTACTGCCTGATGGGTAGATCAATGATGCCAAAAGGGTAGATCTCTGGGCGCACCCTCTCCAGTTTGTCCAACCTACCCTCCACCCAGCTGTCTCATTCTAGCTTCAGAACTTCTCTCTTTCTTTTCTATCCTCCCTCACTATGGATATATTTATTTCTTAATACGTCATTTGAAGAATGAGCTTATTGTTTTGAAAACTTGGAAACCACCATACTTCAAACAAGTGGGGTCTCTTTTTCTGATCTTCACCAAATGGAGAGTAAATTGTACTAAAACTCTGAATACCTAGCTTGATAAAATGAGAAATGTTTTTATAATTTATATTTTAAAAGATGATTTAAAAGTCAAATGAGGAATTACATGCTTATTTTGTTGACTACATTCTAACTATTAAATTGGTAATTTTCAACAAATATATTTTAATGCTCTGAATTATACAATTACATTCACATATGACCCATCCAGTGCCACCCCCGTCATTAGCTTTGATTTTATATCTTTCTTTGGCATTCAAAAAAGCATATTGGAAAGTGAAAAAAATACAATATATATTATAGGACTAACTTTTATTCAGTTCTAATTTATGTGGCAAAATTATATCATTAGGAAATTTGGCTTTTTATTATTACTCACAAATTAGATAAAATACATCTGGACATATCCATATGTCAAAATGCTAAGACTGTTAAAACTGCTGCTTTAGATGGAGCTCATGGTACCCTTCCCCCACTTGAAACTCTCCCTTGGACGAGGAGCTCTGAAATGCATCATTGGCGTAATGAAACATTCAATGACACAGAAACACATTGCTACTAATATTTGAGAAAGTGGATTTTTCTTTTTCTTTTGGTGATAAGAGTGAAGGGAGTAAAGTGTTTTTGCTCTGTGTAATTCTCTCTCTTGTCTGCCATGGGACTTGAGGATACCATACCTATGATCACTGTATGCTCCAACTTAGTGGTTAGAATCATGGTTCTAGAAGTGGGCTTTTGGATTGCAATCTGTGCTTCTAAATTTGCGAGCTATGTGGCTTTTGGCAGGTATCTTAACTTTTTCAGCGGATCAGTTTCCTATCTGTTAATTGAGGATAAAGGTGATACCTATCTCATAGCATTTAAAAGATTAAATAAATCATGTAATGTCAGGACAGTGCCTGAAATAGAGTAAGACTCAATAAATGTTTGATACTATTTTGATTTTTTATAAAATAAACATGAGCGTACTATATGCACCGATTGGACAAGATATCCATAGGGTACTATGACATTTATGAGCAAGATTTCTCAACCTTGGCACTATTGACATTTGGGGCCAGATAATTTGTTGTAGGGGGTAGTTCAGTGCATTGAGGATGCTTTAACAGCATCACTGATCTCTAACTACCAGATTCCAGTAGCACCATCCTCCCAGTTCTGATAACCAAAAATGTCTCCAGACATTGCAAAACGTCACTGGGGGGCAAAGTTCGACCCCAATTGAGAACCGCTAATGTAGCTGATTCCCAAATAAGAATCTCTAGTTCATCCTTAGAATCCTAGCCTAGTGATCTGTGAATATTTCCACCTGGATGTCTTCTTGGCACCCTTTTATAAACTCTAACAAAAATCCATCTTCTATCCTTCTTCAACACTCCAAAACAGATTTTTCCAACTCATTAAAATTCTATTAAATGATACTATTTCTTTTCTCTAGTGTCTCCCTTGTCATTGATTTTCAAATCTAAGTATGTAAGAAGATCAATATCCTCTCTTTTTGCCCCAGTTCATCTGCCACCACAGATCTTTATTTCCTAACTCATTATAACTTGATTTCAATCACTTTTTAAGCCCCAGACTTCCCACTTCTTTCTTTCATTCATGTGTATCACTGTTGTATTTAATGTTCCTGTAAAGCTGCTTTGATCATGTCACTTTCCTTCTCAGAACATTCAAGAATCCTCCACTGCCTGAAGAATAAACTCCCAATCATAGAAGGGAAAAAATATTTTGTCTACCAGCCTCCACTAAACATTTAGCAACTGAAGGTTTGGGCTTCTGTTTCCAAGTTAGTGACCTTGACCAGGTCCTTGAATATCCTGAGAGTTTTTAGAATAACAGAACAGCACAGGTTTCTGTTTAAGTCAGGGGTGCATCAGATCTGAGCATCAGGCTTAGTGTGTCTTTAGTAGCTTTAAATGCAGACACTGATTTCTCAAGTCTTTAAGAGAATCTTTTAACTTTTTTTTCTAAAGCAGTTGTCTTACTAACATTATCTTTTTCCTCTTCTTACTGGCACTATATGCTGCTCCTTAAAGATATCAGCTAATTTATTAAAGAAATCACCAGCTGTCTTCTCATCAATATTCATTTCACCCTTTGCCCTTACGTTTATATGAATTAAATTTTATTTTAAAATGATTAAATAAGTCCTACTTGTCTAAATGTCTTACCCTAGGATTTTAACTCTGGCTGCATTTTAGACCTACACAAAGACTTCACAATTTGACCTGAATAGTCCATAAGGCTTGAGGATACAGAGTTCTTAGACTGACACTCAACCTAAACAATGAGAAGTTTCCTTGTGTCACCCAGAGGACTCTTTAATTCACAGTGGACCAAAGTCAAGCAGCACTACTGCTTTCTTCTAGAATTCTGGCTAATATATTTTACCATGCTTAGAAGATGGTGTGAAGCCAACTAAACTTCATTTTTGTTGCTCATACTAACTCTGAATTCTATATATTCTAGATTTTTTGTTAAAGTATTTATCATTTTCTATGTTTTAAAAATAGTTTTACGTATGTGTTATCTTCCTTATAGATTGAAATTCTTTAATAGGAAAATCCACGTCTTGTTGTCCCACCCCTCCCGACCCCCGACATTTCCTTTGGGCTTTGCTGCATCGGTTACTACCCTACTCCCCGAATGCCATCCTCAGTTCCTTCTTCCTAAGCTTCCGATATGTTTCTGAATCTCTAATTAAAAATGTAAAATCCTCACTTGAGATTGGGCTTCCCTATAGCTTACTCTTTCCGTTCCTTTCAAAGCTATGACTTCTTTTCATAGCGTCCCTTTCTTTCATAGAAATCCTGTCACCAACACAGTGCTTGGAATGTAGTGAACACTAAATAAATAGTTATCAAAGGACTGAACGAATGAGCTGTATGTTCAGTGTCTAGCTCTTTGAAAGTACTTCACAGCTATTTGTTAAATCATTATTTACAATGCAAGATAAAAATCAGAAGTTTTCCTAACTTTCTAGGATTTTGTTTAAGTAATTTCTCTTAATAATTGCAACATTTCTTATTGCAATATCAAGCAATAAAAAATCCACTAGAGGGTAAGGTGGATGTATTTTAGGGTCTGTTTCCAAGGTCTATCCTACGTATTCACCCTGAACACTTAGCTGTTTGAAGGCATCCCTCTGCCAGAGCTGATCTTCTCATGCACATTGTTGGGTTTTGTGGTTGATTAGGAGCATCTGTGTTAATGATTGCTTGTTATGTCCAATATCTCAATGCTCCACTTGTAAAACTTTGACTTTATCGCATCTCTCAGATTGTATTAGACAATTAGATACTTACCACCCTTTTTTTTTTTTTTTTTTTTACCTCTTTTTGCCCCAATTGGAGCTAGACTGGATTTACAACATAGTTACTTGTACTGTCTTGGAAGGAATCCTTAGTCATTATCCTCACTGTCACTTGGAGACGATCTCTAATAGCTGTCCTCCTTTCCTGAGACCTTGTTTCCTCTTCTGTGATAGTCCTCCCCACCTCTCTGCACTTCTCCCACTTAACTCCTTAAAAATCTCCTTGACAACAAGCATGGCAGATTATTTACATCTCCTTTTAGGAGCTAATGATGACCTGACAATTTCTTGGGGGCCTAACAGACGGTGGAGTGTAAACTAAAGCCATATTTTTGTGCTACATTCCCATGCCTTCTCTCAACCTCATGCAAGTTGTCCCTAATTTGTGGAGTACATGGGAGAAATAGAAATAGGTATGTTCAGTTTAATTGGAGAAATGACATATGGGGACCTTTGGGTGGAGATAGGGAGCTGGATCCACATTAACACCAAGCACTCCCAGACGAAATAAATATATCTCATACGTATGTGCTGCTATTTTTTCAAATACATGTAGGTGTTTTTGTTAACACAATTTTAATATTTTAAAAGAACTACTGTATTCTTAGTAGTTTTAAAAATTACTTTATATTTCTTAAATTTATCAGCTAACAAAGGGACTTTAATGACATCTGAGGAATCAATTTTTTTTAAAGTTTAAAAAGAGATCCCTCTAGTTGAAAAGATTGGAAATGAAGGTCTTAGGATATTCTAGCATTCACTGGTGGAGAGACTTCTTTCTCAACTGATCAGTAAAACTCAGGGGATTCTTAACTTGGTTATCATTGGAGGTTATAAAAATTAAAATGTATGTATGTATATTAGTAAATCTTTGTTCACAATGTTGACTTCTAAATGGTACTGTTTTAAGTGTATGAATAATTAAATACACTAGTTTTCTGCCTTCATTTCTTGCCCTGGATTGCACACAGCATTTCAAATGACTTTCAATGTTACTTTTGTTGTTGTGTCAATGAATGAAAGTATCTTGAAAACATGGTTAGTTTATCAAAATCAAGAAAAAAGTAACTAGTAGCATGTTGGTATAAAAATGAAGCACAAGATAAACTATAAAGTAAATAAAATCATCTCACATTGTAGAGTATGCTGGCAACCCTTTAGTATTTGTATATGAGCATATGAGGAAGATATTTATTTTTCATACACAGTAATAACAATAATAGCTACCACATTATGAGTATTTAGTTTATTTAAAGTACTTGCTTAAAATAATCCCTGAGCCAGTATTATTGTCTTTATTTTGTTGAAGAGGCTTTTCCATAAAGCTCATAGGTTTTGGCTTTTAACCACTACCCTATATTGACTCTCTAAAAAGAATGCAAAGGAAACTGTCAGATTCAAATTAAGAACTCTTCCAGATCAAGTTTTATCAGGAATGTGATGAAGATACACGGTTTAAAAATATCAGACACTTTGGTAACTTCTGTAGATTAATTCAAAGCTTAACTGTATTTAATAGGTTATTATCTTTTTCATGAATAATTTATGAGAATTTTCCGTCAAGCTGTTTTTTTTAACTTAAATGTTTCCAATCACAGGATGATATAGGCTTTGGTAGAAATCAACTGACGATGATTAAAATATGATAGGACTATCAAAACCTGAGGTCGATGCCAGAAACAAAACAGTATAATAAAAAAGCATTTTTTCGTTTACGTGCCTGCCAAATTGCAATTTTGAAATTCCGGCTGGCCATTATGAAGAAGGTCTTTTTACAAAATGACAATGTTCAATAAGAGTACAGACGTACAACAAAAGTGTTTGCGATATATGGTTTGTTGTGTGCTTCAAATTAAGAAGTGGTGGAATGATTTTTCCAGTCTTTCTGTGTGTGGTGGTTAATATAGAACGGGATGATTTCAGGTCCTCGTGAATTAAATTAGGATGGTCCTCTGCTTCATTTCACACCAACTTAAGCCTTCAATAGAACTCTTGTCATCAATAGGTGATTTCCAATAATTAAAAAAAAAAATCAAACTACTGTATGTTTAGTATTTTGGATGGTATGCGAGAAGACACCGAAAAATGACTCAAAGAGCTTCTGCTTTCAAAGAAATAACACACTCATTGGGATGATCATCTTGTTATATATATATAATTTTAAATTTTTAATCCTCAACCTAATGTAGTTTACAATTAGACAGAAGTCACAGTCTAGTAGATAGGATTCCTTTTCTAACTCAATACACACAAACTGAATTGCTTCTAAAAATCCAGAATTCTAATTAGAGCTCCAGGTGTTGTCCTGAAGTGTCTGGCGAAGTTTGGAAAGTTTTTCCATTGCTCAGTCTGAATAACCTGTAAGAAGCAAGCCTTTAAATCTCATTTATTTTTTACAATCTACTTAATAGCAAATGCTGAAGAGTTGTTTACAAGTTAACTAGTAATTAAACTTTTTTTTACAATTGCACTGAACCACGATAAATAATTTCAAATCTAACCCGCAGCTTCTATCCCCAAGTGCTGAGAAAACTGTATAAATAAGACAGACACACTATCTTTGTTAGCGATTATTGAGGAATTGTGAAGGGCAGATGAAATACTGGAAGATTAGATTTATGATGTTGTTATACTTGATAGCATGGGAAGAAGATGGATTGTAAAAGCAGAAACTAATAATTCAGAGTAAAATATAAGAGTTTTATACCCATATATCTCAAATATTTGCCTTGATTCTGTCCTACTAAACAGTTTTATCATGATTTCAATAAAGATATAAGATGTACAGGTGTCAGCCTGAGTGTTATGGTCAATATGCTGGATCAGATAATCAGGACTGAATTATGAGGGGCTGGAATGATGAAATGTATCTAACAAGGTTAAAAACAACAGACTGAATGCCAAGTTCTTCTTCTGGGTCTGGAAAACTCACTCTGCAAATCTAGAATACGAAAACCCTGGCTTAGCAATAGTACTTGGGAAAGCTTTTAAAAAAGTTATATGTGATTGTGTGTTCATATATCTATGTGCCAGATTGCTAGCTACAAACTGTAGTATGCTTATCTATCACCTGTCTATCTGTTATCTGTGTATCTATCATCTATCTATCTGTATCATGTATACAAGGAATTTATTTTAAATGCAAAGAGACAAAAAGGTTAAAAATAAAGGATGGAAAAGATTTACCATGCTAACAATAATCAAAGGAAAACTGGAATATTTATATAAATGTATGACAAAGTATATTTGAGAGCAAAAAATATTACTGTGAATAAAGAAGTTCATTTCAGAATGATAAAGGGTCAAATAATTGAGAGAACATAATAATCTTAAATGTTCATGCAACATTACACTAATTCACAATTATAGTTGAAGATTTTAACACACCTCTCTTAATAATTCACAGAACTGGCACACGGAAAATCAATGAGGCTATAGAAGATTTGAATAACATAATCAATGAATGTGACCTAATTGAAAGTCACAGAACACTCCACCCAATGACAGCAGAACACACATTTTTTTCAGTTGTACAAATGTTCAACAGAACATTTACCAGGATATATCAAGCTCTGGGCCACAAAAAAGTCTCAATACATTTAAAAGGATTCAAATCATTCAAAGTATGTTTTCTAACAACAGTGGAATTAAATTAAACATTAAAAATGGAAACATTTATGGAAAATCTCAAAATACTTCAATATGAAATAGAGTACTTCTAAATAAGATATGGACAAAGAAGACATCAGAAGGGAAATTATGAGAATATTAAGCTGAATGAAAATGCAAATATAGAATTTCAAAATTTGTGGGAGGGAGCTAAAGCAGTATGCAGAAGGAAAATATAACACTAATCATCTGTATCAGAAAAAAATGACACTCAAGTCAATGGCCTTAGTTTCCATGTTAAGAAATTAGGAAAAGTAGAGAGAAAAATCTTTAGCTTTTTTCTTCTGTGTTTTGGTACAGTCTGTCTGCTTGGGGCAAATTCCTTTTGCTTTTCTTCATTGGAATACGTATTTATTTTTCTTTTGTTGCTGAAATGTATATTCTCTGGTTATAGAATTCTAAGTTGATAAGTCGATGATTCCTTTTTTTTTTAACACTTTAAAGATGTTCCACTGTCTTCTAGCTTCTACTGTTTCTCATCTACATTGTTTCATTGTTCTCCTATATGCCATATGTTGTTTTTCTCTGTTTCAAGATCTTTTTCCTTGTCCTTTGTTTTTAGCACTTTGACTACAATATGTAAATACATAGTTTTCCTTGAGTTTTTTCTTTCGGTGTTCACCAAGATACTTGAATTTATAAATTTATGTCCTTAACTAAATTTTGGAAGTTTTTGATCATTATTTCTTCAAATATTTTTCTGCCCCCATCTCTTTCTTCTGTACTTCTTGGAGTCCAAAACACAAATGTAGATCTTTGGGTATTTTCCCACAGAGCCCTGTAGCCGCCCCTGACCCAGGAAGGGTTAATAATCACTGGAAAAGGCTTGCCAACAAACTGTGACCCGGAGGTGAGAAGGCTGGTTAGCCATTGACGGGTAAGACCTCCAGGGGGAGGCAACCTAAGCCAGGCATTGGTCGCCTGGGGGCAGAGATGGAGACACGATATTGATATCAGGAGCAGGAGGAGCCGTTGCTTAGGAGGCCTTGCCTGCTCCGAGATAAAAATATACGAGCACAGCAATAACATGATAATATCAAAACGGAGGCCAAGGGAGAGCTCCTTGAGAAATCACTAAGAATTCTTGGTGTTCACTAATTACTTCATCCAGAACACCTGTGTATGTTTAACATATGTAAGCTATGTATATATTGAAACACTGCCATCAGCCCTCTCTGCATCTATCCTGATGTGTACATTGGATTGCGACACTGACAGCCCTGAGATTCTATTCTTTTTTTTCAATCTTTTTTCCTCTATGTTCTTTAGATCAGACAACGTCCCCTATCTTCAGATTCAGTGACTCTTTGTCCTGTCATCTCCATTCTTCTCTTGAGTCCATCAAGTAAGTTTTTAAAAAGTTTTAGATATTTTATATTTCAGTCCTTACATTTACATAAGGTTTTTTTGAGATATAATTAATAGAAAACATATTAGTTTCAAGAGTACAACATAATGATTTGATATTTGTATGTATTGCAAAATGCTCACCACACTAGTTAACATCCATCACCATAAAGAGTTACAATTTTTTTTTCCTTTGGTAAGAACTTTTAAGATCTACTCTCTGCAACTTTCAAATATACAACATAGTATTGTTAATTACAGACAGCATGTTGTACATTACATGCCCATGACATTTATTTTATAGCTGAAAGTTAATATCTTTTGACCCCGTTTACCTATTTCATGCCCCCCTATCCCGCCCTCCCCCCCCGCCCCGGCAACCAACAATCTGTTCTCTGTTCAATTTTATTTTGTTTAGATTCCACATATAAGTGAGATGGTACAATATTTGTCATTCTCTGCTTGACTTATTTCACTTAGCATAATGCCCTCAAGGTCCATCTGTGATGTTGCAAATGACAAGATTTCCTTCTTTTTTATGGCTGAATAATATTCCCTGGTACATATATACCAGATTTTCTTTATCCATTCATTTATCAATGCATACTTAGATTGCTTCCATGTCTTGGCTATAGTAGATAATGCTGCAATGGACATGGGGTGTATATATCTTTTTAAATTAGTGCTTTTGTTTTCTTCATATAAAATACCCAGAAGTAGAATTGCTGGATCATATGGTAGCTCTATGTTAATTTTTAAAGGAACTTCTATACTGTTTTCCATAGTGACTGCACCAATTTGCATTCCCGCCAACAGTTCACAAGGGTTCCCTTTTCTCCCCATCCTTGCCAACACTTGTTATTTCCCATCTTTTTGATAATAGCCATTCTAACAAGTGTGAGGTGATATCTCATTGTGGTTTGATTTGCATTTCCCTGATTAGCAATGTGGAGCACCTTTTCATGTTGGCCATCTGGGTGTCTTCTTTGGCAAAATGTCTTTTCAGATCCTCTGTCCTTTAAAACTCAGACTGGTAGTTTCTTCTATTGAGTTGTATGAGTTCATATATTTTGGATATTTGTCCCTTATCAGATATATGATTTGCAAATATTTTCTCCCACTCAGTAAACTGTCTTTTCAATTTGTTGATGGTTTCTTTTGCTGTTCAGAAGCTTTTTAGATTGATGTAGTACCAAATGTTTATTTTTGCTTTTGTTGCCTTTGCTTTTGGTGTCAAATCCAAGAAATCACCAACAAGACCAATGGCAAGGAGCTTTTTTCCTACGTTTCTTCTAGGAGTTTTATGATTTCCAGTCTTCTGTTAAAGTCTTTAATCCATTTTAAGTTAATTTTTGAGGATGGCATAAGATAGCGGTACAGGTTCACTCTTTTGCATGTGGCGGTTCAGTTTTCCAAACCTCATTTATTGAAGAGGTTGTTTTTCCCCAAAGTATACTCTTGGCTTGTTTGTTGTAAATTAATAGAACATGCATGGGTTTATTTCTGGGCTCTCTATTCTTTTCCAATGATCTACATGTTGTTTTTTTACGCCAATACCATATTGTTTTAATTACTAAAGCTTTGTAATATAGTTTGAAATCAGGAAGTATGATGCCTCTAGTTTTGTTCTTCTTTCTTAAGAGTGCTTTGCTCTTCAGGGTCTTTTGTAGTTCCACACAAATTTTAGTATTGTTTTATTTCTGTGGAAAATACCATTGGGATTTTGATAAGGAGTGCGTTGAATGTGTAGATTGCTTTGGGTAATATGGACATCTTAACAACGTTACTTCTTCCACTCCATGAGTGCAGAATATCTTCTCATTTATTTGTGTCGTCTTCAATTTATTTCATTAGTCTTATAGTTTTCAGTGTACAGGTCTTTCACCTCCTTGGTTAAATTTATTCCTAGGTATTTTATTCTTTTGTATGCAATTATAAATGAGATTGTTTTCTTAATTTCTCTTTCTGATAGTTCATTATTAGAACATACAAGTGTAAGTGATTTTTATAAATTGATTTTATATCCCATAACTTTGCTGAATTTGTTTATTAGTTCTAACAGTTTTTTGGTGGAGTCTTTAGCATTTTCTATATATAATATCATGTCCTCTGCAAATAGTGACAATTTTACATCTTCCTTTCCAATTTGGATGCCTTTTCTTTTTCTTGCCTAATTGCTCTGGCTAGGATCCAATACCATGTTGAATAAAAGTGGCAAGAGTAGGCATTCTTGTCTTGTTCCTTATCTTAGAGGAAAAGCTTTTAGCTTTCAACCATTAAGTATGATGTTAGCTATAAGCTTGCTGTACATGGTCTCTGTTATGTTGAGATACATTCCTTCTACATGCACTTTGTTGAGAGTTTTTATCATAAACGGATGTTGAATTTTGTCAAACGCTTTTTCTGCATTCACCAACTACTGGGATGGTCATATAATCCTTATCCTTCATTTTGTTCATGTGATGCATCACATTTATTGATTGATTGATGTTGATGCATCTTTGTATTTCTGGAATAAATCCCACTAGATCATGGTGTGTGATTTTTTAAATGTACACTCATGTGTTGCTTAACGATGGAGATGCATTCTGAGAAATGCATTGCTGGGTGATTTCATCGTTGTGCAAACATCACAGAGTGTACTTACATAAACCTATATTGTATAGCTTACTACACATCTAGGCTATATGGTACTAATCTTATGGGAACATCATTGTATATGCAGTCAGCTGTTTACCTAAACATCATTATGCCACACATGACTGTATTGTTGAATTCAGTTTGCTAGTATTTTATTGAGGATTTTTGCATCTATTTTTATCAGGGATATTGGCCTACAATTTTCTTTTTTATAGCATCCTTGTCTGGTTTTGGTATCAGGGTAATGCTGGCTTCACAAAAAGAGTTTGGAAGTCCTCTTTCCTCTTCTATTTTTTGGAAGAGTTTGAGAAGGATTGGTGTTAATTCTTTAAATGTTTGGTAGAATTCACTAGTGAAAACATCTGGTCCTGGTCTTTTCTTTGTTGAAAGGTTTTTGATTACTGACTCAATCTCCTTACGTGTCATTGGTCTGTTCAGATTTTTCACTTCTTCATAATTCAGTTTTGGTAGGTTGTATGTTTCTAAGAATTTGTTCATTTCTTCTAGATTATTCAATTTGTTGGCATATAATTGTTCATAGTAGTATCTTCTGATCCTTTGTATTTCTGTGGTATGTTTTAGTGTCTCCTCTTTAATTTATGATTTTATTTATGTGAGCCTCCCTCTTTTTTTCTTAGTCTATACAAAAGCTTATCAATTTTGTTTATGTTTTCAAAAAACCAGCTCTTAGTTTCATTGATCTTTTCTAGTATTTTTCTCCCATTTCATTTGTTTCTGCTTTGATCTTTGTTATTTCTTTCCTTCTGTTAACCTTGGGTTTAGGTTGTTCTTCTTCTTCTAGTTCCTTGAGGTGCAAACTTAGGTCGTTTATTTGAGATTTTGAAAAATATAAGTATTTATTACTATTAATTTCCCTCTTAGAACTGCTTTCACAGCATTCCATAGGTTTTGTTATGTTGTGTTTGCATTTCTCTTTTTCAAGATATTTTTTAATTTCCCTTTTTATTTCTTCTTTGACCCATTGGTTGTTTAGGACCATGTTGTTTAATTTCCACATATTTGTGTATTTTCAGTTTTTCTCCTTTTATTGATTTCTAGTTTTATACCATTGTGGTTAGAAAATATTCTTGGTATGATTTCTATCTTCTTAAATTTGATAAGATTTGTTTTGTAAAGTATAATATGATCTATCATAGAGAAGGTTCTGTATGTGCTGGAAAGAATGTGTATTCTGCTGCCATTGGATGGAATGTTCTGCACATGTCTGTCAGGTTCATTTGGTCTAAAGTATGGTTTATGCCCAACATTCCCATGTTTATTTTTTTTCTGGATGATCTATCCATTGTTGTAAATGGAGTATTGAAGTTCCCTACTATTATTATATTGTTGTCTATTTGTCCTTTCAAATGTTAGTATTTGCTTAATAAATTTAAGTGCTCCAATGTTAGATGCATATATATTTATAATTGTTATATCTTCTTGATGAATTGCCTCCTTTATCTCTATATAATGACCTTCTTTGTCTCTTGTTACTATTTTTGGTTTAAAGTATATTTTGTCTGACATAAGTATAGCTACCCCTGCTCTCTTTTTGTTTCCACTTGCATGGAATATCTTTTTCCATCCTTCATTTTGAGTCTATGTGTCTCCTTAAAGCTGAAGTGAGTGTCTTTCAGGCAGCATATAATTGGGTCATGTTTTCTTATCCATCCAGCCACTCTGTGCCTTTTGATTGGAGAAGTCAACCCATTTACATGTAGAGTAATTACTGATAGGTAAGGACTTATAATGTCATCTTATTAATTATTTTCTGGCTGTTTTTTACTTCTGTTATTCCTTTTTTCCTCTCTTGCTGCCTTCTTATGTGAATTAATGATTTTTTCTAGTGGTATGTTTTGATTCCTTTCCCTTTATCCTTTGTGAATCTACTGTAGGTTTTTGTTATGTGATTACCATGAGGCTTACATAAAATGTCTTATAGATATAATAGTCTGTTTATTCTGATAACTTTACTTCAATCACATACAAAACTCTACGTTTTTAGTCCCCTCTCTTTTATGTTAATGAAGTCACAATTTACCTCTTTTTATATTGTTTGTTCATTAACAAATTGTTGTGCTATAGTTATTTTTAATAGTTTTGTCCTTTAACTTTTATACCAGAGTTAAATGGTTAACATCACCACTATATTACAGTATTATTCTGACTTTGACTATATACTTACCTTTACCACTGGTTGTATATTTTCATACGTATTCATGTTGTTAATTACCATGTTATCCTTTCATTTCTGCTTGAAGAACTTTCTACAACATTTCCTGTAAGGCAGGTCTAGTGGTGATGAATTCCTTCAGCTTTTATTTGTCTGGGAAAGTTTTTCTCCCTCCGTCATTTCTAAAGGACAGCTTTGCCATGGAAAATATTCTTGGTTGGCATTTATTTTTCTTCAGTACTTTGAATATATCATTGCACTGTCTCATGGCTTGTAGTTTTTGTTGAGAAATCTGCTGATAACCTTATGGAGGTTCTCTTGTAAGTTGCAAGCTTTTTTCCTCCTGTTGTTTTTAAGATTCTCTCTTTGTCTTTGAATTTTGATAGTTTTATTATAATCCTTCTTGAAGAGGATCTCTTTAAATTGAATTTGTTTGGTGACTAATGAGCTTCATGAACTCAAATATCCAAATCTCCCCAAAGATTTGGGAAGTTTTCAGGCATTATTTCTTTGATACGCTTTCTGTCTCTTTCTCCCTCCCTCCTTCTTCTGGAACTCCAAAATAATTCACAAATTGATTGTTTTTATGGTATCCCATAGACCACATAGCCTTTCTTCACTCTTTTGCATTTTTTTCTTTGTTCTCCTCTGACTTGAAAATTTCAAAGTTCCTATCTTCCATATCACAGATTCTTCCACTTGATCCATTCTGATGTAGATGCTCTCAGTTGCATTTTTCATTTCATTAATCACATTCTTTTGTTTTTTAAGGAAGATTAGCCCTGAGCTAATTACTGCCAATTCTCCTGGTTTTTTTTTTTTTTTTTTTTTTTGCTGAGAAAGACTGGCCCTGAACTAACACCCATGCCCATCTTCCTCTACTTTATACATGAGATGCCTACCACATCATGGTTTTTGCCAAGCGGTGCCATGTTGCACCTGGGATCTGAACCAGCAAACCCCAGGCTGCAGGGAAGCAGAATGTGTGCACTTAACCGCTGTGCCACTGGGCCAGCTCTCATTAATCATATTCTTTAGCTCCAAAATTTTTGTTTGGTTCTTTTGTTTTCAAATTTATATCTATGGGTTAAACTTCTCATTTTGTTCTTGTGTTGTTTTCCTGATTTTGTTGAACTGTCTTTTCTGTGTTTTCAGTAGCCCATTGAGTTTCCCTTTAAAAAGCTATTTTGAGTTCTTTACATTAGGTAAATCACAGATATTCAGGTCTTTGAGTTTGGTTACTGAAAGATTATTGTGATCTTTTGGTGGTGTTGTGTTACCTTGATTTTTCATGTTCCTTGAAGTTTTGCATTACTGTCTTTGTATCTGAAGTAGCAGTCACCTCTTCCAGGCTTTATTAACTGGTCACTTCACTGTGTCCAAACATTTTTGCAACAGTAGTGTGATAAAACTACTCCTTTGGAAACCTGTACTTTCACAAAGACTCTTTCATCTGTGGATCATCGTCTAAGATAGTGCTTTCCAGGAGCTCCTGGACTATGGCCAAGAGGGGCTGGAGTCAGTTCATGGGCCACTGCAGGGTCCTCAGCTGGGACTGAGTTCTGCATGTCTATTATCTGATTCATAAGTGAGTGAGACTCCTCCTGTATCCCTTGTTGTATGGTGCTGGGTCCCATAGCTCTCACAAACACACTTTTGTCTGGATGGATGCTGAATTTTTGTTGTTGAGTAAGGGACAAAAATGAGGACATCTTTTGCCACCATGATGCTGATGTCACTCCCAAGGTGATTTCAGAAAAGTCAGGAAGGAACTAGATTAAAAGGACCAATGTCAGGACCCTAGCTTATTTATTTATTCATTTTTTCAACTTAGAATGTAGAATTGAGGGAGATTTGGACAAAGGACAAAGATTAGGGTACAAAGCTGTCAGTAAAGAACAGCGAGTGAATAAATGAAATTTACAGCATGTGGTGACCTGTACATTGATGGCTATGTCAGTTGAGGAGATGATGAGTGTCCAGAGTTGCTGACTATTTAGAGAAATAATCCTCAACGGGAAATCACTTTATTTTTAAATGAGACAGATGTGAAGATCAAGTATTTGTCACTTTGACCATTCTTGGTTTAGTGTCAAGTATTACAGATAGCAGAATTCATAGAGAAAAGCTATTTTATAAATTTATAAATATAGTTTAAATTAAACTGCTTTGGATTGTGGCTATTTTTCACAATGAGATACACTTAAGCAAATGTTCACTTATTTAACAAATGTATTAAGGGTATAGCACTGTGTGAGGTACTGTAGAGTATGCAAAATATATATCCCACAGTTTTTACAGTTAGCAAATTTTCAATACAATTGAAACTACAGGATGAGCCAAGATGATAAAAGTTTCAAAAATAAGACAGTGACTATCAAATGGATGGTGTATACAGTAAGTATAATAGGAATTCAAAGGAGGAAAAGACCACTAAGAGCAAGAGCGACCCAGAAGCTTCAGAGAGGACGAGAGGCTTGAGCTGAACCTGGAAGTTGAGTTGGACATAGAAAGTAAATAGAAGGTAAGTTGAAGGATGACATAGCCAGCTAGAATGATTGATGTGCATTTGGTCAACAATGAATGAACCATCTAGAATATAATACAAATTTTGTGTTGCAGAGGGTGGATTTAAAAGGCAGCTTATAGCTAGATTGGGTAGCATATTACACATTAGGCTAAGGAATTTGAAATTTACAGACATTCTATTCAAATTTTTTATTGATATGATGAAAATGGAGTTTTAGGATGTTTTATGCAGAATGGATGGGAGGAAGCAGAAAACAAGGAAAGGAATATTATAGCACTCAATCAAAATAATCCATAGATGAATTAACAGAGAATATAGAAGAGGACTTTGACAATAATATAAGCAACAGGAAACTAAACAGATTTGCTGATGATTATATTCAGGTGTATCAGGATAAGTTAAAATATAGAAAATAAATTATAGAGAAGTTTTGATCAGGGGTTACTTGAGGAGGGTGAAGCAATTTTTTGAAATAAGTAGCTTAGAGTGAGAGTTGGTTTTAGAGGAAAGTAGAAGACTGTAATTTAGAATTGTTGAGTTTAAAGAGAGGGCAAGATATCAGAGTGTAAATGGCCGCCAGGCAATTGGAAATATGTAAATTGAGTTCAGAGAAATATTAAAAGCAGAGATATAAATTTAGCAGTATTTCACATAATCTTTGAGGTCTTAAGACTGAACGAAATTTCTAAGGAAATTAGTTTGAAGAATTGAAAATTAAAGCCCTGAATACTTGAAAATCTTCACGTTTAAGGGTTAAGAGTGAAGCCAACATTTATTAAGTCACTATGCACATTATCTAGTTTAACTTTATAAAAGCAAAGGAAGCCTCAGAAAGTGCTGCCAAAGAGGTTTAGAGACTGTATGGACAGTGAAGTTCAAGAAGAAAAGATTACTTAAAGATGTTGGCTGTTGGAAAGAGATCAATTATCATTATAATACCAATTATTATAGGTTTATAGAACAATTTGTGATTTGTTTCATAAAGAAATAATTGGTAATCTTTGAAGGTCAATGTTTCCTTGGTTAAAAAATAATCCTGAAACACCATAAAATATCTTTATTTAGGCTGGGTACTCTTTACTGGCTTTATTTAGGCTGGGTACTATCTACTACTTTGCATCTTATTCTTTGAAATAGGAGATTAATGTCATAATGGGCCAATCTGGAAAAACAATTTTCTATTCATGGAATATAAGCCAAATATAATCGATGGGATAGTTGTTATAAGAAAATTGCTTTTATTAAGAAGTTGCTATTTATTTAGATTGAAGTGCATCTAGGATGGAACAATGACACATTTCTTTTAAAAAATCTAGATTTTAAAAAATTGAAAAGAATTGGGATAGTCAGAGGACTTAGCCAAGTTAGTTTTAAAAGGATATACAGAACAGTGTCATTTTTATACATCAAACATTGCCATCATCTGTACTTTATTTTCACAACAATTTTTTGTTATCTTCACCAAATCTAAGTGTTGTCTCTTCTACTCCAACAAGCACCACAATTCACTTGGAGCCAAGTCCAGAACTCACATTGTATGTAGAGTACCATTTATGGGGTAATTAGCCACTAGGAAAATATTTCTCAAAGTATAATCCATGGACCACTTGTGTCAGAGAGCCTTCTGGAATGCTAATATTTGAGAAGAGGAGAGAAGAAAACATGTCTAGAAATGAAAGAATAGAGGAATCCACGAAATAGAAAATGTCTGTAAAACGCCCATGTGGAAATCCCAACCCACACTTACAGAATCAAAATCACAGGGGAATTGCACCCAGAAATGTGTATTTTCAAAACAAGAACCCCACCCCCCCACACACACACTACACATATACATTAAAATTGTAAGGTATTTTTTAAATTAAAAAAATGTAGTAAAATTTTGATGTGTATGTGTGTACGTTTAGCCTGGGATTCTTGTGATTGGGTTTCACTCTACTTCCCTTTCTCTTCTGTTAATTTTCACATAGCAACTATTTTCTCTCATTTTACGTCTTATAAAAGGAACAAACAGCCCCTCATTTGACATGTGTCCTGCTTTCCCTGACATTACTTGCTCCTCATTTGAATAACTTACTATTCTGTGACAGTGTAAGAGACCGACAGTGTGAACGTATTCAATATCGGAAGAGTCTGGCATCCTTATTGATTACTTTTCAAGCCTTCTGGAATGCTCATATTCTGAAGCAGGTAGAAGAAAACAGTCTAGAAATGACACAGACTAGGTGAATCCACGAGACCAGGAGAGACATTGCAGACACTGTAATGCAGAGAGAGACACTGCAGAAGTCAAGGAAGAGAGCATTTTAAAGTGGGCTACATGGGAAAATGCTGGAGAGATTGTTAAAAATGTTTCAAATCTAAATGATTTTTATAGGTTTCTCTGCTATGTAAACTGAAATTTTATTTTAAAAAATTTTGGCCATGCTTCTAAATAACTGCATTACTTTGTCGGTCTCTGTTCACTAGAATAAATAATATTGTGTTGCTTTGAAAGGGAAAAACTTTTGCAATTTTGTTTCAGCTTGTGAATTCACAGGAGGGAAGTAATTCTTAGAGCAAAGCTTCAAAGACCTAATATAAGAAAAACAATTCTTTTTTTCAAACAATATTAAATATAACAGAACTGCAGGCAGAATAATTCATTTTAATATTAAAATAAAATCAAGCACAACTTTAGTCTGATTACTTTGACATGTGAAAATACTAAAGGCTCAAAAATAAATAACAGTTAAAATTTGAAATGAGCAAAGAAATATGTTAAGAATTTATAGAGTTTTCTATCATTTATATTATAATGTTATCTCTTTCTTCAGATAAGCAGAAGAAAAATAGTCATTTAAAAGAAACTGTGAAAGATTCAAGGCATAAGAACTTTGTCGTGATTTTTGGAAGGTGAGAAAGATCCTAGTTCTGAGTTGTTCACATCAGAAGTAATGTGACGTTCTTTCATTGAACAAAGTATTCACTGAGCACCTACTATGTGCTCGGCTCTGTGTCAGCCCCGGGAGTTTCAGCAGTGATATAGAGCAGCGGAGAAAATAAAGTAGGAAAGGAAGTTTGGAAGTGGCAACAAAGTGGGGTGGTTTTACAGTTTTACATATGAGAGTCAGAGAGGACCTCACTGAAAAGGTGACAGTGAAACAAAGGCGTTCAGGGCATGTGAGACTGAGCCATGGAGAATTTGAGCCATGAGCCTGGGGAAGAACATTCCAGATCAACTGAGTAGTAGATACGAATCTCCTGGGGCAGAAACATGCTTGTCATATTCAAGGAACAGGAAGGAGTCACTGAGGCTGGAGTGATTGAGGGAGTCTGTAGTATAGGGTGAGTTTGGAGAGGTCAAGGGGGCCAGAGTGGTAGGGCCTCATAGATCACTAATAAGTACTTTGGCTTTCCTTGTAGGGATATAAGACTCCTTTCCCAGAGGGATATGAGAAAGGAACAACAGGCTCTGACTTTCATTCTCAAAGGAATATTCTGGCTGCTGGGTTAGGAAGGGATGAGAAAGACATAAGGGCAGAAGCAGGGAGACCTGTTAAGAGCCTAGAGCAGTAATTCAGGTGAGAGACGATGGTGGCTTGAACCAATAGCGGTAGGAGTGGAGGGGAAAGGGGATTGGGTTCAGGATTTATTTCGAAAGCAGAACCGGCAGAATTTGCTGATAAATTAGACATAGTTTGTGAGAGAAGTCAAAATGACTCTAAGGATTTTAACCTGAGCAACTAGCAGGATGAAGGTGCTATTTCCTGAGAAGAGAAAGATAGCAAAAGATACAGGTTTGGGGGGGCACCAATCAGCAGTTTGATTTGGTGTATATTAAGTTTTCAATGTCTACTGAATCTCTACTAAAGTTGTTGAGTAATCAGTTATCCATACAATTCTGGATATTAGGGAGATCTCCAAGCTGGAGTTATAAATTTGAAAGACAGAGACATGTAAGTGGTATTTAAAGCCACAAGGCTGGAACCAGAAAAGAGGAGAAGTCCAGGAATGAATTTCAGGGAGATGTTAAGAGACTAGGGAGAAGAGAGGAATCAGCAGGTAGACTGAGAAGTCAGACAGCAGGAAGTATGACTTCATTATTAATAACCTTCTTTCAGAGGACATTGGAATGTACAAGCTCTAGCGGTCCTAAGGAGTGTTTCACTTTTTGTAGGAATTATCTGGTTATTTGCCATTTACCCATAACTTGATCTAAATCTTAAACTCTTGCTCTTACTCACACACTCCCCTCGCTTCATGCCTGCATCATATTCGTTCTGAATATCCTTATTGGTAGTGAACTTCATCTGAGTGTAAAATGAATTTTTGAAAACTGTCAAAAGTAATTTGAGGATTTATCTGGCGAATATAATGGGTGACCAAGTTGGTTAATACTGCTTTTGATCAAATATTAGGCATGACTATTTAGTAATATCACCAAGTTTACTGTGTGGTTTATATGCCAGATCTCAAAGCAATGTCAACAGGCGTGTTCTAAAATGTTTTGAGCAATGACGTTACTGGAATAGATATATAGTTTCCAAAGGGATTCTTTTCAATTAATAATCATATGTCACATACATATATAAGTTCTGTTAACACTATTTCTTAATATTCTTTTATTTTATCATATATATTTACATAGATGCTTAAAGTCCATGAACATGCATATAGCCATAAACAATATCTAATTGAATATTCATTTCTGAGCCTAAGAATTCTCAAACAACTGCTATTCTCATTTTAGATGATTATCTTATCAAAAAGAATTGAAAATAATTATTTTAATGACTAAAAGTTCTGCAAAAACACATTTAATAATATTTGCCTAGCTATTATAAAAATTGTTGATTGCAAACACCAAAGATTTACAAACAAGCATCCTTGGATATCTGGCTAATACTAAGTTAGTAATGGATGTATCCCTTGCAAATGATGCCAACTACTTGCTCACTGAACAAATATTCATTAAGTTCTAGTATGTTCCAGATGCACGCCATGCTGAGAAGAGTTTGCTCCTGTAAATCCTTCCAAGCGCATCCTGAGAGATTTACATGCATAAAGGAGAGAGCCAAAATAATGCTGCTGACTTTCTCCATATCCGTGTAGTCTCCTGGGGAATTTCACCACATGGAGGACCAAGTTTGACTAGACTAGAAGAAAACTGGAGAAGTTGGTGAGGTTTAGATTTACCCTTTTCTGTCAACTGCATCCAGACTTGGACCATTAATTAATTACCCTGAGACGCAGAAAGCTCCTCTGTTACTTAATGACACGGCCCAATTGCCATCCTTGCCTCTGACTTGACCAATCCTTAGCGAGGAACGGGGTGTGGTAGAAAGAGCAACTTTTAGTTTTCCTTTAAGGCTAACGACAGTTGTTGTTCTAGGTTCTGGGGATGCAAAGATGGGGTTCTTGTTTTCAAAAATTTTGTAAGTTTTTGAGGGAAAAGAAATATATGTGAGCAATTATAGCAGATTAGGTAACTGCTGTGGTGGTATAAACTCAAAGTGCAAAGGGAATCTGGGGGGAAACTCTAAGAGATCCTGGCTTCACAGAGAAGGTGCTGGCGCTATTCAAAGAGCTGAGTCCATCTTCCACCAAGCTCAGCATGACAAGATAGATGGAAAGTCTTGGGACCCAGATTTTTTTCCTTTAGCCCTTAATACTCTAGCTATTCCTGCTTTCTCAAAGCTTTTCACTAGGTTTTTCCTGACACTCCATTTTGAATAAAGTCTAACTTTCATTCTAGGACTTTCTCTGTGAAATATTTTGTTGTCTTTACCCCAAGGATCACAATTATTCCAAAGCAGAACACTGTTAATTGTCTCGTTGTTCCCCGCTTAAACCTGGTGGCTGGCCCCATTCCTCTCACTAATGTTGACATTAACTGCCTAAAGGAGGCAAGTGATTTCTAAACGTAGGTTTACATGTTTCTTATTAGATATGATAAACTCACAATGTTTTTCATGTGCTTCACTAGTATGGTCAGCTTCGCATCCTCATATGATATGACTAACTGCACCTTAGGCTTCTTGTCAGGAAACTCCTCACCTGATAAAACAATAGAATTTCAGTGGGTTAAATTGAAAGTGGCGCATCACAAGATAAATCAAACATTTAAAGACTTAATCAGGACCAATGGATTATATGCAAAGGAAACATTCTTCAGGATCATGCTGAAAACATCATACTCTTCAGGAAGCTTGAGTTCATTGAAGATGGGATTTGTGTCTAATCTTCACATTCTAATCTAATAATAGAGTTTGTGTTTTGTTTTGAGCGATACCATTATTTTCCCAATTACCTGAGCATGAACCTCAGTGTCATTTTTGGCTCTAATTTTCTCCTCAATGTTCAATACAATGAGCTTAAAGTATTAGAGGGCAGAGTGGTTGAAAATGTTGGCTTTAGAAGTCAGTGAGTCTGGGTCGGGTCTCAGCACTATACCTATGACTATGTCATTAGGACTAAGTTAATCGACTTCGGTAAAGTGGAGATAACAGTTACCTACCTCAGGATAGTTGGGATGACTGATAAAATTTAAAAATTTTCACAATAATCTCCCAGTAAATGTTTGTAATTGCTAATAGCCTTTCTCCATATATGTGCAGACATCTCTTCCTTTCTAGTTCCACAGCACCTGGTTCAGACTCTTACAAAGCATTTGCCAGAACCACTGGAACATTCTCTTCCCCTCCCCCAGAACCCAAATCTATTTGTACACAATTGCCAGTATAATCTTCCTACAGCAACTTTTATAAAATTACTCTTTTGATCAAAGTACTGTTCAAAGCTTTCCATCGCTTATGAAAAAAAGTCTGAATCCTCAGCCTTGAATTGTTGCTTCTTATTGAATCTGTCGGTTGGCTTTATTCCTCGTTATTATTATTCCATACTGTAGTCTGTGTGTTCAGTTGTACAAACATGCTCTATAATTTCCTTCCAGTCACTGCTCATATTATTCCCTTTATTTGAAACGATCTCTTCCACCATTTTTGGCTATTGAACTTTTACTTTTCTACAAGGCCTAATTAAAATGCAAAATACTTCCTGTGGTCACTTCCCTCTGAACTCTCCTAGCACAGCCGTTACACTTAATATTTATATTGTAATTATTATTTTACGTGTCTCAACTTGCTTAGTGGATTACATTCTCCCTCAGAGCTTTCTTTTTTCCCATATTCCTAAGGGACATATAAATCAGTGCTTGCTCCAGAATGTCACACTAAACATTTATTTAATGACAGAAGTAACTTCAATTTTTCTTTTAAGTTATATCAGTCCATCATTAAAATGAGGGCTTTAGTTTTTTAATTAAAAATTTCCAGTTTATACCCCATGGATTAAGCATAATTTACAGTTTTTCTAATATTTCCCTTGTAATCTCTAGTTGTATATTCTCTGAGGGAATTTGGAGAGAAGAAATTTATTAATAACAAGGAGTTTGGCAATGTTCTGTTGTGGGCGCATTGTGGTCCACACTGTCTTCTGACAACCTTGGCTCTCTATTCCTCTCTAACATTGGAAAATTAAACCTGAGCAGAATGCTTCTACTCCCAAAGCCTTTTACGTGTTTATTGGAATAGTTTACACATCGTAAGTAGGTAATATCAATTAATTTTCTTGTCAATGTGGATTATTGACATTGAAATAATTAAAATTGACATGGAGTGTTTCTTACAGCTGAAATGGTGAGTACACAAATACAATCAAAAACTTTCTTCCTTAAAATATCTTGATTACAGTGACTGAGACACATTGTTAATTAGAGACACTATGAGATAATTCTGATTGTAGCAGTGAGTTAAACTGCATCTCATAATAAAAACATGTGGTTGAACTTTTGGTATGAGCATGCTGAAAATGCTGATGACTTTTTGACATACAATTATCATTATTTTTGAGTTAAACAGTGAACAGATTATTAAATAGAAACTCAATGTGTTTAATCAGACGAGTTTTAATTCAAAGTAGGAAATAAGCATAAATTTATGATTGTCTCAATAGTAACCATACAATTGTTACTTGGACTGAAGATGATATTCCACCCTAAACCTCTCATGCAAGATTAGCAACCAGAGTACCCATCAAAACATGCCACAGTTCAGAACCCATTGAAAATTCAGGCCACAAAGAAGTGTTAGGAGTCAATGTAGTAATAGTAGAGGTACTCAGCATTTCTAGAACTCCTACTGTGTGTGAAATGTTGGGCTAAGAGCTTTATGTACGTTACCTCACTAAATTCTCACAATGAATCTATAAAGTTTGTGTTACCTCCATTGTACACATGAGGAAATTGGGGCATCCGGTTCAAGGTCATGCAGACAATAAACGGTGCAGGGTTAAATGATCTCTAAAGCCTATGTTCTTAAACATCGTGCTGTAAAGAGGCAAACAGGGGGCAACAACCTAAGGGAAAGGGTTTAAATGAAGAACCCAGAGAGGGAGAATTTTGAGAATAGCTTCATATGGACTAGATGATGTTAGAATATTCTGATTTTCTGCTTCAAGATAGTCTGGGGGATCTGATCATGTGTAATCTACCCATTTATGGTAACCCCAAGAACTTTTAAAATATTATTGATCCTAAGGATGATTGTGTTGAAATGCTTGAATGCATAGCATTACAGCAGCTAACACAGTGATTACTATGCATAATGTATCCATTAAGGTTAAAGAAATATTTCAAAACTTAACTTTTTTTCAGATGATAACATATTCATATAATTCAAAAATGAAAATTTATTTTAAAAGCATACAGTAAAAAGTCTTCTTCTCATTTCTAACACCTATGCACTCAGTTCCTCTACCATTATTTTATTAGTTACCCATATATCCCTCCAGAGGGACACATATCCTCCCAGTTTCTTCATATAAGCAAATACAAATAAGTATTTTTATTTTCTCCCTTTTTTCACAAAAGGAATAGCATATTTACTATTCTGCACAAAGATTTTTGAGGTATTTTCATATGAATAATACATAGGTTCTTTCTTTTTTAAAATACAGTCTCATATTCCATTATGTGCAAATATCATAATTTATTTAACTAGTTCCCCATTATGGGCAGGTGGGTTTTTTACAACGTTTTCCAGCTGTTACAAACCATGCTGCAATGAATAGGCTTGTATGTGTGTCATTTTGTACCTGTGCATACATATCACAGGATAAATTTCCAACAGCAGAATTGCTGGTCAAAGGGTATTCAGCATTTGTAATTTTGATAAATGTTGCAAAATTGACTTCCATGGAAGTTGTACCAATTTGCATTACCACCAGCAGTGTATGACAGTGCCTGCTGACTCAACCAAGCTTATTAAGGAAATTTTTGAATTTAGGCCAATCTGATGAGTTAAAAATGATATCAGTATAATTTTAATTCACATTTGCATTTTTCTTACGTATGAGGCTGGGAATCCTTTAATTTGGTTAAGAGCTACTAATAATTTCTTCTTTTGTGGATTATCTTTTCATACTCTTTACATGATTTTCTATTTGGTTGTTGGTCTTTTTCCTACCAATTTCTATGAGTTATTTATGTATATATTAGACAACCAACTCTTTGTTGTGATAAATTTCCAATATTTCACCCATTTTGTCATTTGTCTTTGCATTGTTTTGGACTTTGTTTTATATTATGCAGAATTATTATGGCTTCTGGATTTGTAGTGATAGCTATAACAGCTCATCCCAAGATTATAAAGGATTTTTTCCGTGTTTTCTTTTTCACATATAGTTTCATTATTTACATTTAAAATCTTTCATCTATTTGGTATATATCCCGGAATATGGTGTGAAGTATGCTATCCCAACACTATTCATTGAATTTTCCCTTACTGGTTTGGCCAATATTATATTCCTGAATGTATTTGACTCTGTGTATGGACATCCTACTATGTTTCCTTTATTCATCTATTAATGTGCTGACACCAAACACAGTTTTAATTACTGAGGCTTTGTAATGTGTTTTTATATCAGGTAGAGTTTGTCTCACCTCTTTGCTCTCCTTTTGCTAAGTTTTCATGGCTTTTCATTGTTTATGAACTGAGAATTAGCTTATCTAGTTAGAATAGATCTGTTAATATTTTTAAAAATTGTATTTCAAAATTAAATTGGAAATATCTGACATCTTTCTGATGTTGAATCTTCCTATCCAAGAGCATACTATATCTTTCTATTTGTTCATTGTGTCTTTCAAAACCCTCAGTAGTGTTTTAAAGTTTTCTTCATTTGGTCTTGCACATTTCCTGTTAAATTTATTCTAGGTTTTGCTTTCTTTCCTTCTTTTTTTTTTTTTTCGCTGCTCTTGTAAATGGCTTCTTTCCTCTATTATACATTCTAAATATTTATATATATAATATGTAATAATATAATATATATATGTGCAATAGAGGTCTATATATCAATTTGGTACCTGATACCTTTATTGAAATCTCATCATTTGTGATAGATTTTTAGTTGAGTCTTTTTTTCTAGACATGTAATCATATTACTGGCAAACAGTGTTAGTTTTGTTTTCTCCTTGCCAAAATTTATGCTTCTAATTTATTTTTCTATTTCATTTAGTCATTTCACAAATATTTATTGACCTATTATGGACAAGGCAATGCTCTAGGCTCTTGGAACAGATTAGACTTTTGGTATTTCTATAGTAGCATTGGGAGATATAAAAAAGCAATAAATATAATAAATAAGTAAAATTTATAATATGCTGAATATGATAAACTATAAGAAAAAAACCCAGAACAAGATAAAGCATTGGGGGCTACCAGAATAGGGGGCAGGTTGCAATTTTAAATAGGATAATCAGGGTGCTTCTCATTGAGAAGGTAAATTTTAAGCAATGGCTTGAAGGAGGTGAAGGAGTGAGCCCATGATGATCAGTGCTTTTAGCTCAGTGTAATTGTGATGATCATGGGCATAATGCCTTATTTTATACGTTAGCGGAAATACATTTTTACTGTTTCCCTGTCATGCCTGATGTGGGCTTTGGATAGACAAGATGCATCTTCTCATGTTAAGGCATTACCCATTTATTCTTATTTGCATGTTTTATTAAGAAAGTTTATTGAAATTTATCAAATGCCTTTTCAGGGTCTACAGAGATGAGCATGTGATTTTCTCCTTAAATCTATTAATAGGATAACATGTATTATATAGTATGTATATTCCTGATATTGAACCATTCCTGCATTTCTGGCCATGGTGAGTTATATTCCTTTAGTGTGCTGATGGATCGTTTTAGCTAATATTTTATTTTGAATTTTCCATTAATATTCAGCAGTGAGATTAGCCTGTGATTTCTCTTTTGCAATCCTGCGATCCTTGAAGTTATTAGCATAAATATTCTATGTGCTTCATAAAAATAATATGAAAAATGGTCTTTACTTTCCTCTGTTCTGCAATTGTTTAAATAGCAGTGGAATTATCTGGTTTGTAAAGGTTTAGTAGAATCCCTCTAGAAATCATCTGAACTTGGTACTGTTTTAAAGATTGCTTTTTGAAGCTTTTTCTATTTATTCTACCAAACTTGATCTTTTTTCTGGGGTGAGTAAATTGTGTTTCCTAGAAAATTATCTATTTTAGACAGTTTTACATATTTATTTTTGTAGAGTTGAACAAAGTAGTCTCTTACTATTATTCAGTGTCATCTCTTTCTATGGTTACTTCTTGCTTCTCCCTTTGTATTTTGTGTATTTGAATTTGCCCTCATTCTTTTGATTAGATTAGCAAGTGGTTTATTTATTTTATTTACTTTTAACTTCCAGATTTATTTATTCTGCTGTTTTCTGTGTGCTAACTCATTAATCTTTACTTTTTGTCTTTACCCATCTTTTTCTTTTTGTATTCTTTTTGATTGTTTTGTGCTTATTTCAATTATTCCAACTTTCCTCTGAGCATTGCTTTATCTTTTTCCCATGGTTTCTGAGATGTGGTATTTCATTATTGCCGTTCTTCGGAAATTTTGCAGTTTTAGTTTGTGAGTCCTTTTGAGCCAAGAGTTGTTCAAGAGAGATTATTTTTTTAAATCTCCGAACTTAAGTTTCTTCTAGTTTTCTGAATTTTCCCATTAATTTCTCACTTTATTGTCTCGTGATTAGAGAATATGTCTGTACTATTTCAACTTTTTAGAAGCTACTGAAATTTTCTTTGTGGCCTAATACATAATCTATTTTCATGAATGTTCCATGGGAACTTGAAGAGAAGCTATATTCTCTATTTTCAGCAGAAAGAGTTTGATATAAATTAATCAATTTTGCCTTATTAATTTTACTATTTAGTTTTTCTATGTATCTACTTATTTTTTTCCACTTAGTCTTTCATAAATCAAGAGAAGTGAATTAGAAGATCCTACTACTAGTGTGTTTTGTGTATTTCTCCTTGTATGTTCCATAATGTCTGCTGTACATATGTTGCTGTCACATATTTGATATGTAGTCATAACTGCTCAGCTCTTCATTGAGAATTGTTCTCATTATAGTTTAGAGTTCCATTTCTGTCTTATTTAATGCTTCTCGGCCTCAGTTCTACCTTTTCTTTATTAAGATTGTGACCTGTGGTTTCCAGACCCTTTCATTTGCCTAATATAACTAGGCCTATATTTTAATTTTCAAGCTTTTAAAATCACTTTGTTGTACATCTGTTTTTACATGAAGATACAGGTATGATTTACACTTTTATTCCAAGTGAAAAATTCTTCTTTCTTAATTGATGAGTTAAGCCGGTTTATACTTATTGATATAATAGATACATTTTCTCTTTGCTCTTATTGTTTTATGTTGTTAAAGAAACATTTTTGTTTTTACAATTTTTAAGAAAGTCTTTCACTATGTAATTTGTTTTTATTTTTATGTACTTGTGAAAAAACTTAGGAAAGGTTTCATTTTTGTTCTGGTAGTTACTTCTATTTAACATTCTTAGACCTTTTTTTGACAACATTTGTTTCTTAATAGAAGCAAAGATAAAATCAGTGTGCATAATCTTTCTCACTTTAATTTCATCTACCACTCAATTATATTCAATTTTCTGATCTTCCTTAGTATTTCTCTAATACTAATATTACATATGCTAAGATTTTTTATCGCTTGATTTGTCAGATTTCAGAGATCTCCTTTACACTCTCCTATTAGAGATGAGATAATTAGAGGAAAGTCCTCTAACTCTCATCTTCTTTTCATCTTTTCCTTCCCATCTCAGCCAAAAGTAAAAGTCTAAAATAATTTCCTAATTAAAAATGTGAGATTACATATATAATATAGGCAAGTGCATAGTATTTAAAGCTTTCAACTGAAAATTTCAAAAAAAACTTTAATATAAGTATTGAAGTAGTGCTAGCCATCCCCTTCTTATCCTTACATATGATTAAAATTTAAATTGAACACCTGGGTAATGTACCTCAACCTATTGATAACTGATCTGGGCTCTGTCAGAGCAAGTAGCTAGAAGATTAACCAGCGAGACCCTGCCATGCATGGTTTCGAGTTCCCTTTTAGATTAACATCTCAAATTGGAGGTAGTGATGTAAGGTAATGATTGAAAGCTCCTGTTTGCAATTCTCTGTAATTATCAATGGTGTCTAAACATGCTCATTAATTCATCCTCTTAACCCTGACAACTGTTGGCTTTGATCAGGTTCTACTCCACTACCAATGTTATTGTTTCTATAACTTGACAACAATCTACCTTTTGTGTGTCAGAGTTATGTACTGGTGGAGGATGGATAATTTTATTTTTTTGTGGAGATATTATTTGGCATATAGATTATATTAATTTTGGGGGAGTAGAGAGGATCATATCATTAGAAAATCAAAGAATATACAAGATAAAATCCAGCAACTTTCTGGGTAGTGCCTTGGTTGTGTGGTATTCATAATATTTAACGTAATAATTTGTAGAAGGTTTTTTTTCCAGGTGATACTTCAAGAGAATTTTAGTGGTTGGGAGGTGTTGAATTCATTGTTCTAGAGCATTTCCACATGAAGTGGTGAGTGTGGGAGGAGTAGCATGATTTTGGATTTTGGTTTCTTCTCTTTTGTCCTTTTTATAAAAACCACAAGCTACTTTGTTAGAGAGTATCAATGAGTCTTCCACTGTTGTTTTTTTCTATCATCAATCATTTACTCACTAATTATTTATGGAGCATCTCGAGTAGGCCAGACACAGAGCTAAGCCCTGGTGATACAGTGGTGAGCCATACAGACATGGATTATGCCTTCATGAATTTCTAGTCTACAAAGAAGTACACAAGCCATAATCATCACTGTAATAAATGCTTTGAAGAAAAAACATGATAGGAGTATATAGCAAAGACAATTGAGATGAGATCTGAAGGATGCAAAAAAGGATGGAGAAGGTAGAATAGGAGTCAAGTGGTCCAGGCAGAGAAAATTGCATCGCTGAGGTACCAAGGAGTTTGTCTTAGTTGAGGAGCTGGAAAAAGACAAGAATAAAGATGGGGAAGGGCCGGATATTAGACTGGAAAGGGAAACTGATGGGTGCCAGATTCTTCTGGGATACCATTATGAGGATTTTGGTCTTCATCCTAAGGGGGTAGGACCAGCCATATAATTTGTGAGGCTCAGTAAAATCAAAATTCAAAACGAAAATACAGGGGCCCTTTTACAAAAACTATTACGAATTTCAAGACAGTGACAGCAGAGTATTAAACCAAGTGTAGGACTGTTCTAAGCACCTTGCCCTGTGTGACTGCACAGGTCTCAAGCCCATGAAGTTGGCCCTGCCTAAGAGCAATGAGAAACCAAGGAAAAGTCTTCAGTAGAGGAGACAGATCATGGGATTGGCATTTGAAAAAGATAAATTCTTCTATTGTTCTACCAAGTCAGGTTTAGTTAGTGAGTAAAAGCAAAGGAATGTTAATATCTCCCAGATCCAGGATTACAAATTATTGCTAATATGATCTTTATGTCCCGTGTCTAGATACACAAGTACCCAGAATCCACTCTGTCAGTTTATTAGTAGGGGTAGTAAAACGGTGAAGTCTGGGATTTTTGCTTAAAGTTATCCTATGTGAACCAATATTTTAATACACTTGAATGATTTTATCCTCTAATCATTTAACAGCATAAACTCAAGATTCCAACTAACTGACAAGAGTAGTGATTAAAATAAATATTGTGCTTCTTCTTTAGAATCAACTGATATTCTGTGACAAAAGTATTAAGAATTCAGAAGTATGAAAGAGGACACACTTTAAAGAATGCACAATTGTTCTAATAATTTGCACATTCTGCTTAGAAGATGTGTTCTGTCATTTTAAGATAATAGGCTGTATTTCACATGCAGCCCATATCTAAAAATATTGGGAATCAAATCTTTCAACCATTATCACTGTCAAAACAAATCTTGAGTTTCGTATGATGTAGTAAGAAACAAGCAAACCAGAAAAAAACCTCTCAATCATTTTAGTTTTTATAATAATAATCCTAATTTTTTGTGTCTATATGTATTTCAAAACACCTTACAGAGAAATACCACTATCAGCAAAATTAAAAGTTTGACAGTGATGCAGAGTTTAATTTTCTGAAACACAGAAAAACAATTTTCTTTAAGCACTTTAATGACAGAATAGAAGCTAACCTAGTACCATTTTTAAAATCTGACATTTCTGGAAATTTGCAACTTTGTTTTATTTACTTTTTAACATGGTTAGTTAAAGTTTATAACTATTGACCGTAAAAAAACATCTCTCCAGCTAATAGTATTTTTAAAAAGAAGATATTTGTTAGATATTTGTGAACTATGACAATAAAAAAAGAAATATTTTATATTGTAGACATCATTCTTCTCTAGATACATGCTATAAAATGTAAGAAATTACCTTATTTACTTAATATTGTCTACGGTTTGCCTATATAAGCAAAGTACCTTCGAGAGTGATGTCACCTGAATAAAATGTGGGGGAATGAGAGAGGTACAATCCTCACAGATTAATTTTGGATTTGTGAGTACAGAGCAATGCATAGTGGGAAACTGAGTCCTTGATGTAAGGACTTTCAGTCTAACAGGAGCAGTAAGGCAGATAGCAACTTAAATATACAATTTAATAAATAAACAATTACATTGTACAACCTGATCCAGTTGAACAGAACTGTACACCCAACCAGTAAGTAACTAGGATGTCAGATACAAGCAGAAAGGATAAGCAGACGTGCCTAATCTTAAAGGTGGAGAATCAAAAGGTGGATGTGGATAAAAATGAAGACTGGGACTTGCAAAGAAAAGGGAGGTGGAGTCTAGTAAATTATGCGTTTGCTAATCTTGTGTGAGACAAAAACCAGCATCATTATCGGATGGCCACTGGCAAGAGAATTATATTACAAACACTTGAAACTGATAAGACATTCAAAAAGAGTCTCTGCCAATCTAGGAGAGATGATAGAATAGTTAATTGCAACTAACACGCATTTGGCAGAGAACAGGGGGGATGGTGCTGGTGTGCTGGGCTGGCTTGGGATCCCGGTAATGAAAGATGACTTCATGAGGGAGGAGGAGCAGTTATTGAGCTTTAAAAAATAAGAGTGAAACTGCGAGATAATTCATGATCATTATTATTGCCTAATATTTATTTTTGTTGCTTCCTAAGATGTTGAGTAAACTGCAAGACTTACTTGCAGGGGAAAACAAGAACTCTGACATGCAATTCCATCCCAATGCACAATTAATTGCAATGAGTTCATAGTGTGGCATCATGTAGTTATTATAATTGGACAAACATCTGAGTTTAATTGAACTTGATGAACATATTCTAAGGGGTTAAAAAGCTTTAGAGATGATTAGAAAAGGCTCTTAAAGCTTTATTCTTAAGAAGAGATTTTAATTTGAAAAATTACAGTGATTTTTTGCACAATTATTTTGAAACTCAATAATTGAACATAGTAATAATGATGAAATTACTTACCTAGATCCACAAGTGATGATTCTTCAATTGTTTGTTGCACAGGCTCTGAAAGGAAAAAACTAAGTACACAATCACTCTGAAAAATAAGACAAAATATATTTCTTTACACACACATCACTCTGAAAAATAAGACAAAATATATTTCTTTATATCTTATGCTTATTTATTGCTCTTATTCACTAGTATATGAAAACAGTGACCCAAATATATAATTATTTGTTTACATAGATTCCATAAGTAGAGACAAATATATTAGTGAGTTTATTAAGTCAATACTATAATTTTACTCTAAATTAAACTAAACTTCTCTGACTTTGGATGTCTGGTAATTTTACATTTCTTCAAGAGACTCAGGTGTGCTCTGCTCTTGGCGCTCAGCATAATGTTTACATTCTTGAATTTTACAATTATGCATGAATTTCACACTTCTCTTTTCTAGAAGCCTGGGACAAGGCTTTCAGAGAAAAATTACTCTCAGTAGGACACAGACGCTCACTTACTGAGTAACACTTACTCCTCAAGTTTCAATTCTAAGAACACAGACAAGTACTCACTACACCATTGGCATCAAGGAAATGCTAGGGGATATTTACAAATAGAAAGATGTATAAGGTGATTCGTTTCTTTAAAACACAATCTATGGAGGAAACACATTATATTGAACGCATTAACAGAAATTGTAGTTATGTATAATCTTAGACAGAGAAGTGAGCGTGCTTCTCTTTTAAATTGAGATGATCACAAACTGACGTTTCACCTGGGCTCCAAAAGAATGAACTAACTGGAGAATCAGAATAGTTTTTCCTCTTGTCTGTACTTTAGAGAAAATAAAAGGCAGATGGAAACTCCTAAATTTCTTGCCACAAAATCTACAGACTTACACAGCCATGTTTTCCCTTTTCTTCCTGTTACAATGGAAGAAGTGTCTCTTCCCATGTATTGTAAGTTGAACTGTGTCCTCTCAAAACTCATATATTGAAGTCCTAACTCATGACACTTCAGAATGTGATCTTATTTGGAAATAAGGCAATTGGAGATGTAATTAGTTAAGTTAGGATGAGGTGATACTGGTGTAGGGTGAACTCCTAATCCAATATGTCTGGTGTCCTTCTAAAAAGGGGGAATTTGGACACAGATACTTATATAGGGAAGATAATATGAAGAGACGTACTAAGAAGACCATCTCAGGCCAAGGAGAGAGACCTGGAACAGATTCTTCCCTCACAGCCATCAGAAGGAACTAATCCTGTTGATACTTTAATTTTAGACTTGCAGCTTCAAGAACTGCGAGACAATATATTTCTGTTTAAGCTACTCAGTCTGTGCTACCTTGTTATGGCAGCCCAGCAAACTAAAACACCATCCAATGCTGATCCCTTCATCTGTGTCCTGGATTCTATTCCTTTCTCCTGGGGAAACTTGTAGAATACCCCCATCTATTTACCTTCTTTCTTTCTCATCAGCATAAAGCATGGTCAACTCTCCATTTTAACAACTGACAAACAGATGAGTCAAACCAAACAAAGTATAATCACACATAAATAATATCTTGTCAGGAATTTACCCTTTCAAATCCTGTGCTATTTTTCTCCTTCTTGACACAAACTCATGGAAAGAGTTGTCAACAGTCACACTGGTTCCACTTCTTCAGCTTCTATTCACTTTATGATCTACCACACTCAGGTTTCTGCCACTAATCTTCCTCTGAAAATGGTCTTACTATCTTTTCTAACAAACTGACTCTTTTTTCCAAATCCAGTGGGGATTTTCTTGGCCCTTATACAGCTACTTCATTTTTAGTGAGATACTCTCCTTCCTTTATTTTTATGATACCAAATCCTTCCAGTTTTTTTTTTTTTTTTTCATTTGTGCAAGCATCTCTTCTTAGACGATTTTTCAGGCTCCTTTCTTTTTTTGCTTATAGTTTAAGTTCTAGTGTCCCTCAGTTCTAGGTCCCTCTCTCTCATTACTCTAACACATTCTTTCTGGGTGATGTTATGCCTTCCAGTGGCTTCTATAACGATGCACAAATCTAAAGCTTAATCCCAGATCTATCTCCTGAGCTGTAGCCCTCTATAGCAAAATACTTATTTACTGACTCCCTTAACTGTTACAAAGACAATTAAAACCCAAAAAGTGCACCACTAAATGCATTTTCTTTGCCCTTGATTTGCTACTTTCCCTGTGTCTAGGCGCAAAAAAAGTGTATATTTTTGGACTCTCCATTCTCCCTTACCTCAAACATAAAATTAATTGCTTCATTCTATGTAGTTCATCTCCTTAATATCTCACCCCTCCCTTTCTTCCTTTCAGGTAAACCAATCTAATAATTAACTACTATTATAGATAAAATAATTAACTACAACGATAGATAAAAATCTAATAATTAACTACTTAAAACCTGGTAGTGGCCCCCATTGCTCTTAAGATCAACTGCTTAACAAAGTTTTCAAGACCTATCTTGATTGGGATCTTGCTCATTTCCCTATCTTTATTTCTCACCGTTTCTCTTCTAGTATTTTATGCTTAATTATGCTGATTTATATTTATTTCCTCAAGTGTGTCATGCTCTCTGACCTCCATGTCTTCCTACATGCTCCTTTCTCCATCATTTCCACCCTTATCCACCCATCTGCCCAAGGTTTATCACATGCTCTCTTCTCTACTCTCGTTAGCCTAATCAACGAGATATCAAGAGCAGAGACTGTCATTTATTCACTCATGCCTAGCACAGTATTTCTGCTCAATAAACATTTGTTAACAGAAACAAACTGAGATCTATCTTCAGATGTAGAATACATTGGGTTTCAAATGTAAATATTCTTAACTCTATAGCACTTTTATGCATCACTGTAAATTAGTTAATCACTAATTTTGATCTCTATATATTGATCTCTTGTGAACTTGTTTAATAGGAATCCATCCTCAAGAAATGTATCTACATTCAGGAAGTTGACCAAATCAAGTTTTTCACTTTGAAAACTTAAAGGCAAACTTCAGACTGTGCAGAATTTGTTGGAGGAAATTTGACCTTCTTTGGCCTTTGACAACTAGTCAATTATTCTTCTCTGGCAACATTTTGACCTCGTCACCCAATGGTTATTAAACTTCAGTAGTAGGCAGAATATCTTCCCAATTAGTGTCTAAAATGTCACCACTAGCTAATTATTCCCTTGTGTTTACACTGTCATATTCTTGAAATCCTCATTTGTAATTCCAGGTGTGGGTGACATACTAAATATTAATTTCTTATTATAACAAGATTGTTTTCATTCTCAAGAAGAAATGTGATCCAGTGTCAATGGAACAAGAAACCAATAAAAGAGATGAAGAGAGCAGAAAAAGTAATATTACTAAATTTCAAAATAATTGATTTTAAAATTTTCTCAAACCAGGCTTTACTTATGTGCATGCATCACACAGCTTTTTTAGCACACTGTACCACCGGATAGTTTGGAGAATTATAGAAATGTTAGTGCTACAACTGCTCTCACTGACAACCTGGACCAATGTTCTTAGCTGGGTTTGTACTGACCCCCAAGCAGTGTGGTTACATTTAGTTACGTAGGTTGTATACTGAGCAACTCAAGGGGTACCATTTTTACGTTGACTATAAGTATAATCCTACTCAGCAGGGCTACCCATATGTAGGGCTATCAGATATAGCAAATAAAAGCAGATGACACGTATGCAATTTTTGCAACATACTTCGACTAAAAAAATTATTTGTTTATTTCAAGTTCAAGTTTAACTGGGTAGCCTGCATTTTATCTAGTTACCCTACAGCATGAGGTGTTTAGAGAATGTGTGGGCACACTTCTGGTTGTCTCAATGACTGGAGGGTACAATGGCAATTAATGAACAAGGTCACTTATTCTAAAAGTCCTGAAATACCTAGGAGATTCTCACCTTATGAAGAATGTTGCTTTTTGACTTAATTCTCCAAATGGTAATAGTTTCCCAGGTAAAAAATTCTGAATTTAGCTACTTCATTCTGGAAATGAGAAAATTGAACACCAGATAGCAAAAGTGGCTGACTGATTGAAATTACTACAAAAAAAGACTGGTAGAGCATCCTCAGTAAGTCCACGCTTGTCTATGTTACCGTTTCCAGTGGCCTATAGATGTGATGAGTGCCTATGGGGGACAGGTGGGAGATGTGGCTAGAGAGAGCTTCGTAGGAGTCCTAGAGTATGTTAGTCTTTGGCACAAGCTTAAAGCTACTGTGACCTATTGATGAATTTTAAGCAGAAAAGCATTATGATCAGATATTTTTTAGAAAGATGACAGTGCATTGAGGAGGAAAGAAAAAACAGCAGTCGTTCTTGGAGAATGTCGTCAGTAAAATTCCTCATATGCTCAACATATTATATTCTCTGAGCATTCCATTCTGCTTTCCCTTTAAGGCTCTGAAATGGTGGTTGTGCTATCTCTCCTTCCCTTTACAACTCTGGTCCTGGTGGTGGGGTAGGTATCCTTCCTGCATCTCCTTGCTCTTCTAACCACCACTCTTTCCTCCTTTAGAAGAATGCCCTGCTTTCAATATCATGTCTGCTTACTATATTGCCCTCTCTCCCTTGTTGTTTGCACTTGTCTACTTATTTCTAGGTCATTGGCCTCGATTTCTTGAACATTTTTAACTCTGGAACATTGTCATTTTCTCCAATAGTATTCATCATAATTCACATTTATTTTAATATTCACACAAATCATCCTTCCTTATGGTAGATTCTTTGTTTTCAAACTCCTGTAGTCCAGTGATCTTGTTCTGTATCTACTCAGTCACTCACTCCTGTTCCCTTCATCTTGTTTTGACCTGTGTCTGAAGCCCTTCCATTATCTTGATTTCTAGCCTCCCAGTCTACAACCACCATCTCCCTCCTTTCCAGCTCACTCTCTCTAGTTATATAACTGAAACAATCTGTTGACTTTGTCAAGATCTTTTCACTGGCCCTAAACCCTTTCATATTCTCATGTTCCTCCCGTGCTGATTTGGATCCCACGGTCAATACTTACAGTAACTCCACTGCATACTCCTTCCAACTCCTTTGGCCCTCTCTGCCTTTATTTTATTATTCACTTAGCAATATATTCAACTCTGGTTACCCTCTGCCAACTCTGCAACTGTAACTGGCCCACTGAATGTTGCTGGAGAAAAGCACTCAACCACACTTACTGATCTTATAGTCACTGAATGTTCACTACCCTCAAGTTAGTGTTCAGGATTTTCTGGCAATTCCACACATATCACTAGTCCATTTATTCCACACACCTACAGGACTATTTAATACCCCATCCTCATTCCTCAAAATGCCAACACACTTTCCCTCTCTTTCAGTCTGCTCGAGGCTGGTGTTCTTGTTGATGGAAAAAACAGGAACAGAAAAGAATTTCTATAAGTTCCCACCAACACATCTATCATCTTAGCTCATCTCTGCCCCTCCCTTTGTTATATGGACAGACTGTACTTTAATTTCAGACTGACTTGGGCCCTAGATCCTATGCCCTCTTCTTTACTCAAGGTCACCACTCTGGTCTCTGGCTAAATCCTCATTTCTCCCTTGCACCATCAGATTTTGTTTCTTTAATGGATCTTCCTATCAGCATACAAATATGTTATAATTTATTTCAATAAACAAAATTCTTGACCTACATTTCTCTGCTCACTATTTTTTTCCTGCTCATACTTAGAGTAAAGCTCCTGCAAGGATTTTTTTCTACTCTCTATCCCAGATTCCTCTCTTCATATTCTCTTTTGAATCCATTCTAATCGGGTTTTTGTTCTCAACAGTCCCATCAAACTGTTCTTGTTAAATTCACCAGTGATACCCATTTTGCTAAATCCAGTAGTCAATTCTCAATTTTTGACCCATAAGTAGCATTTGAAACAGCTGATCATTCCTTCTTTGAAGGAATTTCTTCTCTTGGATTTCAAGCACCACATTCTTCTGGATTCCAATAGGTTGCTCCTCCTCAGTCTTCTTTGTTGATTCTCTCCTATCTTCTCAAACTTTGAAATTGGTTTGCTGCATGGTCTAGTCCTCAAATCTCTTCTCCTTTACATTTACGTTTTCACTGTAAGTAATCTCATCCAGTTTCATAGCTTTGAAAACCAATTATTTGCTGACAACTCCAATATTTCCAGCCTCTCTTTTCCCCTCAAGACATTCAACTTTTCATTTGACATCTCTACTTAGACGTCTCATAGGCAATGCAAACTTAGTGTGTTTCGATCCAAACTCCTCACTGTCCCCATTCCCTTTTGCTCCTTCTACAGTTTTCTCCAATACAGCAAATATTCAGCCAATGCAAACTGTATGGCCATAAAGGTGGGTTAGTGGCTGGCAGTCATCCAGATTGGTCAATACATGTACACTAACAGTTATTAAATATTTGCAACATCCCTCCTATGTATAATATTATATCTTGGTAAATAAATTAATAAATGATTGGGATTTGTCTTAGAGACTTTAAGGTTATTGTTCTTTGATATCAATGGTTACAGGGAAATGCAGTAAGCTATATTACATGCTCTATGAGGTTATATATATTTTTTCTTTGCTAGACTAGATGTTTGTCTAACTAATACGGGATTTTAAATGTTTAATAATGTGCTTTTAAATTAGAAATTCAGTCAACAAAAAGCAAATTTGAAAGTGAACTGAGCAATTTTAAATTAAAATTTGCATCAGCTTATATTTTGTTAAGTTCAGAGCTCTTATTAATATTTGGTTTACCAATTATATTATTAAGTCATTTGTAATTTAAAATGATTGATTTTTTGAGAGAGTTGATCAATTTAAAGTTGTTCAAAACCTAAATGTTTTTCCTGTATCATGTGAACATACTCATGTTTTCCAAGACTACAGAGAGTTAAAGTACTTGCAAAGCTCAGAAGTAATGTAATAAAACCATGAAATCAATTTTTTATTTCTCTAAAATAACACATTAAGAATTCCCATTTATTAACCGGCCAGCCAACATGTAGAAATGGCTGCAAGATTTAGTTTTATGAGTTAAAACAATAAGCTAAATCTATCTCTTTCGAACACCATGAAGTGCTGTAAAAATGTGAATTTAAAAATGAATTCCCGTAAGAGTTTTAAATCAAAGTTGAACAGTAATTGTATTTTATTGCCTTTTTCATAAAGTAGCTTGTCAGAATGTCCAGTCTTTAATGTAGTTCAACCCACTATTTTTGTACTGAAGTTACATGGAAGAATGACACAATGAAGAATAGTGAGCTTCTGAAGAATCATTTATAATTCTGGTTCTAAAATGTCACCAGCATTTTACTAGACTCTGAAAAATAATCTTGGTTTCACTGATGGTACACATATGACATTTATCCTGCCTGCAACATAATCTCAACCAGCTCCAAATAGGAAAAGAGCAATGTAGTGACGAATGTAGTAATTAACATCTGGGTTTAGCAAGAAGGGAACAAGAAACATATGTTCACTATTAAGATAGGACTTACCCATTTGGATTTATTTTGACATTTGATTTTTGCTTTAAAAAACTAACATTGCTTAAAACTTAAGTTATACCATTGCCTATTTTAACGGACTTCTGGAAATGAACAACAATACTGAGGAGAGCTAGAAATCACAATGAATACGGCTTTAAAAAATTTAAAAACAACAAGCTCTTTGTATATCTCAGCTAAACTCAAATGTAGGTGCACATGTATTGAGGTACTGCAATCATTTGTTATAACTTTTATTACATGTTTATATTGCTCTTTTTATAGATCTTATTTAGTTCACAAGTCCACCAAAACAGAGCAAAATTTAAAGAAGCAAAGGAATTCTTGCTATCACAACTATAATTTGCTTATAGAATGAAACTTCAAACTTAAAAGAAAAAAAGTTTCTATCAGTTTGAGAGAAGAGAGTAAAACTAAACAAACAAAAGCCAAGTAGATGGAACTAGGGATGTGTAAAATGATGTTGGCAATCTCATTAGAAGAGATATTGGGATAGTGTTTAATTGTGGTCTTCATTTATGCCTATTTTCTTTTATCAACAGATTGTGTGTGTGTGAGAGAGAGAGGGAGAGGGAGAGAGAGAGACAGACAGACAGACAGAGATGGTCTTAGAGATTTACAGACATCCCTCTATCTGGGCTGCTCTTGTGTCTTTAGACCAAACCCCTAGAGACCTCTCTTCCATTTAACTTAACTCTGACACCTGATACTGGACTTTAAAGCAGCCTCTTTATCTCATTTCTTTGACAACTAGCAAGACTTCTTACAACTGAGAATGTCTCTGGAAGAAAACATAATAATATTTGATTTTAGCAAGTTAATGTTGTCTAGTTTCATATTCAAACTGCGTCTTCTACTTTTTGTCCTCTTTTTGCACTCACTGCCATATCTTACCTATGTTTATGCCTGTATTTATTACTCTATCATAAACTCATTGAGAATAAAGTGTATATTGCATTATTTTAATCTCTCCAATGTGTTCTCTACAATCAATTTAAAGCTCTTAATCTAGTGTTATACACAGTAAGTGCTCAAGAAATTTTTAAAATCTTTACAAAGTTACACATAGCGATTTTTAAATTATTTTTATTTAAAATATTTTTAAATAGTTACAAATAAATGTACCATATAACTGAAAATAGAATATGAGTTTTAGTGTATAGGCATAATAGGATTCCTTGCTTTTCCTATAGTGCCATTAACAAGCAACTATGTTAGAAGAAGAGCAGTTTTAGAATTTTTCTAGGGCCAGAGATGAGGATTATCCTATCATGGGAGTATTCAGCACAAATATTATAAATTTAAGTCGTTTTTTAGAAGAGGGAAGAAAACTTGTGCATGTATAAAAACTTCCTCAAAGCCAGTCATATCACTTAAAATAATTAAAATATTTACGATATATCCTTGACTTTATAGATTTCAGTGTTTACATAGACCACGTTGTTAACATATATAAGGAAGGAGAAGAACTGTATCAATGATAAAAAATTTTAAACATTTCACAATAACATGATTTACTTTGGAATTATTTGTGTGATTTTTTACGCCAATAATATTTCATTTAGTTAATCTTAAAATATTTTTCATTTCTTGGATATGAACAAACTGAATTAGGGAAGAGTCCACAACATATGGAGACCCAGAAAGCTTTCACCGTGATTAATCCATTTTAAGATAATTGAAAACTGACTACATTATGCATCACAGAGAACGTGGGTGATTAGTCAGGTCACACTGCTTATTAATGCTAATCAGCATCTGATGATATCCCTGTCAAATTATTATTGTTCTGTCACTGTATAATCCACATAATGAATACTGTATCAAGACCCGTGAAATTCCTTAAGAATAAGGGAAAGAAAAACCCAATGTGGGAACTTATGGAAGTCTTTATGAGGACACCAATACATATCAGATGTATCATCACAGACAGAGTATTGACCACTACTGTAATCTCCTTAGGGCAGCATCTATGTCTGATTCAGCTTTCTAATTTCTACAGTAGAACTTCCCAAACCTGGCTGTGCACCTGAATCATTTGGGTTCTTAAAAAACAGCATAGATATCTAGATATCACCCTATACCTATAGAACCAGCATTTCTAAGGATGGGGTCTTGGAACACACTTTTTGAAACCTCTGCAAGTTATTCTGAAACAATTGATCACTAGGGACTGTTCTGGCATTCCGGGCCAGAGAATACATGATGTAGGCAATCAGTAAACATTGTTGAATGACTGAGATGGTAGTTTTCAAAAGTGGCAGCTAACATGCCAGTGGACATATTTAATTTTTGTTGATTGGATTTTTCTTAATGTAGCACTACTTTATTTATTTTGTAGTATGGAAAGGACAACTAACAAATGAGATGTAGGTTTTACATCTCAGGAAGGTATTTATTGTGCTCTAAATACTCATGGTGCAAAATTCAGTTCAATTAATTAGCGGGGTGTTACTTTAGGAGAAGGCACTTATAATATCAGCTGCCTTTCATATGAGACTATTATGGAACAAAATGAGATTCGCCTCTTTGGAAGTCCAGTATTAGCAGATGGCTGACGTATTCTCACTTGCAGCAATTCTAGGATCTGTGATTTCACAATGGTATCTCATGTTTGATGATGTAAATGCTTCTTTTTTCTTCTCTAGTTTTTTTTCCACTCAAATCCTAGAGTTTAATTCATCTAAGATAAAAAGAATGTGGTGCCTGAAATTTCTTCAGCCTTCCTTTCCCTAACTACTGACCAACAGAGAGTAACACTACACAAAACATATAAAACCATCTCTTCTTGGGGCCTCTACAGGAGTACTTTATTTTGGAACACTAGCAAATGTGAATGTGATAAAAAGTGCAAGCTGCATGTCTTGTGGTTTTGTTCATCTGTCTCTATGCAGCAATGACTATGGTGGGCGACAATATTCACTAAGCCTCGCTGTGCTAGACGGCACCTTTGCAAATCTTTCCTACCTATGCCTGGCTCTTTTGCTTTTCCTTCTCATAACAGTAGTCTGCTGAAATTTCTACATGAATCCACCCTACGGGCAGATACATTTATGAGTTCCCTTTGACAGGCTGCTGCCATATGAAGACAGATCTCAGTATTCATCCTATTCACACTAGGACCAGAACTCAGACACCTCTCCACTTTGCACTTACACACTTCTGCCTAAATAGGTCAAAGCCTAACACTTTAATGGTTACTAAATATTTTGTCAATTAGCCTGAAAAGGCATAGTCTTTAAAAACAATTTTAGTATTATCAGTAAGGCAGCCCTCGACATGCAAAGAGGACAATCTTATCCACTATCCCCTCGGGTCTTTCCCTTATACACTGCCATATCTGTGGCCCTTGACTATAGCATAAGTGTGTGGACATGATCTTCAGAGAATGTCAGAGTTAATAAAGGACATTAAGATGTCAACATTCTATATTCTTAAATATGCAAAAAGCACCTGAAATTCAATGAAATAAAGTTACCTTGATCTTATAGTGCAGAAGTCTCTGTTATAATTCATTTCCCATTATTCAAAGATTGAGACACAAGACCAAATATATTCAAAAGATATAATACAATTTATATTGAGTATGCAAGTACAATAGTCTAAATTCATGGATATGCATTATATCTACACATAACAATTTATTACAGTGTAGATCTCCTATTGTCCACCGTTTTCAACAATTATTTTACATCTTTGTTTTCAGTTTACCTAGTACATGTTTCTATTTCCATGATGAGCACATACTGTCTCTTTCTTTCTCTTTGCTCCTCACATAAGCACAAAATGTGCTCTGAGGGATCCTTCTGAAGGGTACAATCATGATCCTGGGCACTGTTATGCTCATTCTTTATGAGCACGGCCAGGCTATGTTTCTGGGCTGGGCACAAGGTAACCTGTAGTGCCTGTCCCCGAGCTGGCAGATAGCAGGATTCTCAAGAACATTCTCTATCAAGTCAGAGATCTCTGCCATAGGGTTCACATGGAATTATACACTGGAGTGAAGAAAAATAGCAAAATTACATTAATATTTATTTTGTAACATCATCTAAATTTTTTTCCAAAGTTTCTACAAATTTTAAAACCTTTATCACTTATTAGTGTAGTAGTTTATATACAAACATAAATTATGTAAATAAATTATGTTTTGGAAGCACGAGCTAATTTATCTTTTAAAAACAACCGGTAAGATGTAAGAATAAATAAGAGACCACTGCTAAGCATTTTTCAGATGCAAACTTTCAATTCGTTAAAAAGCAACATAAAATCCCATAGGTTAATCTTTGCTAATGATTCTGTTATTATTCATTTAAAAATATTTATTAAATATTGATGAGTTTGTGACTGTGCTACAGATGGGTAAAAATTGAATGAATGTAGTCACTGAGTTGTTTAAGCTTCTGAAGGAGAGAAAAATATATAACTGTAATGGATGCTTTGTCCTTGTAGTTCCCTTTGTCTAGCACAACTTGCCCCGAGTTTCTATTTACTAACTCCTATTTGCCCTTTAATAACAACTTGAATGCCATACTCTCTGGGATGCCTTCCGAACCCACTCAGAATTGAGTTAAGTATACCTCCTTAAGTGCTCAGACACTCGTCCTTTGATATAAAACAGCATCTCCAGCTGAGAGTCTACGAGCCTGGAAATAATATTGTAGCACAACGTTCTTGAGTCCATATTTGCTAAAAATCAATGATATAGTCAGATACCTGAGGATCTACTATATTGGAGGCCAAATGTTTGACCAGGTCCAAACTGGAAAAAAAAAATAAAAGATGTGGGAGGGAGATGTCTATAGTCTGAGATAATTGTTCTGAAGCATTAGCATGCTTCAGAACACCCTGGAGGGCTTGTTAAAACTCAGATTGCCAGGTCTCATCTCCAAAGTTTCTGATTTGGTAGGTCTAGGCTGGGGCCCAAAACTTGCATTCCTGTAAGTTCCCAGGTTAGGTTCCCAGTACAGTCCAGTTTCTGAGCTTTGAGAACCACTAGTCTCAGGAACTGGTGACAGGGATTTAAACGTTTCTCCTCTTGCTCCTGACTATATGCAATCTAATGCAGTCATTATTGACAATTCTGCGTTTTTTCTAATGGCCTTAGACCCCTTAGATCTAAATTGTGGGATTTTCTTCTCTTAAGTGGGTCTACTCATCATCAAACCACAATATTACCCAATTGGGAGGGAGAGGAATGAGCCAACACCCTGAATCAGCAAACCTATAGTTAGGAGACAGTTTTGAATACATTCATTAATATATTATATTTTTAAATTTCAGTAAGATTTATTGGATATATACTGACTTAAACTACTGTACAGCATATAATTTAAAAAATTTAAACCATGATTGGAGAAGTAATCTCATGTAATGTCTCTCCCAAGCTCCAAGTGGAGAAGGAGGGTTGTTGAATTGACAGGTGAGCAAAGTAGGGTTCTTTGACCCTTTATGATGTCCCAGTTATAGGGTCCGTTGTAGTCCTCCTGTTACAATGCCTGTAATTTACTGAAGCTTAAAATATGTCTGTATATACAGCATGATGTTATGTATGTGTTTCTTTGGTCAAGGTATAACCCAAGTACTGCTGGCATTTAATCAAGACTGCAGAGTCAAAGAATGGCCTGTCAATGTAAGGCTACACTATCAGGAGAACCTGGGGAGGTTCCCATTGGGAACCATTGGGGAGGATGAAAGAGGAAGTTCTCAATATTTAATCAGGAAACTCATACTAGAGGCGGTCAGTATAAACGCTTCTGTTATTTACTCACACCTCACTCAACAATTGGCATTTTATTAATTAACATACTGAATGTCTGTCAGAGATGAGACTTTGTTTATAGAAATGGTAGCTCATTGACTGGCACGATTAATATCAGAAATAGGCTTCACTGGTGACATTAAAGTTATTCCAGATACATAGGTTAGCTAAAAATATTCTATAAATGGTCTCCACTCTTGAATCAAAAAGCAAAAAACCTAATAGGCATTATATCTTTTACCCTTAGGGATGATATTCTACATAAATCCTTAAAGGATCCTAACAGTATATTAAACACAGATAAGTAGAGAATAAACAATCCAGAAGAAACTATTCAGAATAAGTCATGGAGGGCAAAACAAGAAAAAACACAGGAGTAAAGGTCTGAGAAATAGAGGAGCCAGTGAGAAGGATTAACATATATGCAATTACAGTCCCAGAAAAAGAGGAGAGAGGAAAAGGTATAAACAATAATTGAAATGATGATGACTGAGAACTTTCCAAAACTAATGAAAGGAATCATGGTGCAAATTCAAGAGGCACTAAAGCTCAAGCATGATAAATAGAAATGAAGTCATATTGGAGCAAATTAAAATAAAACCAACAGCAAAAAGAAAAATATTAAAAGCAGATTAAAAAATAAAGAAAAATACTTTCAAAGAAGCAACAATTACATTGATTCTAAACAGAATCAATAGAAGCTAAAGGACAATAAAATGATAGCTTTAAAGTTTTTAAAATAAAATCATTGCTATCCAAATACTAGAGTCAGCAAAAATATCTTCTAAGAATGAAGATAAAATAAAAATTTTTCAGACAAATACAAATTTAGAGATTTTTTCAGCAGCAAATTCATACTAAAGGAAACAGTAAGTGGTATTGTTCAGGGAGAAGGAAAGCAATCCTAGATGGAAAGTCAGAGTTACAAGAAGCAATGAAAATGAGATATACGGGTAATATTAAACAAGTATTGATTGTATACAAGAAAAAATAATAAGTATTATTAAGCTTATGGGTACAAAAATACATATTGTTAATACAGCATATAAAACTCAAGTAGGTTAAATAGCCAATCCATGATCACAGTAAAAATTTTATAAATATTTTGAAAGAATGATAAACAAGATACAATACTGTATATAAAAACTTGTGGGGTGCAATTAAATCTTTATTAGGAGAGGGGATTTAGAATTTTAAATGTGTAAATGAGGACAGGTTGAAAATGAACAAGTTAAGTAACCATCAGAGGATGTTACAAATAGAAGAGCGAAATATAACCAAAGGAAGCAGAAGGAGGAAATAATAAAGATAAAAAATAAATGAAATAGAAAAATAATACAATAAAGAGGGTCAATAAACCCCATATTTCATTTTTTGTGAAGATTAGTAAAACTCATAATCCTCTGTCAAAACAGTTCAGGTAATGTCATATGTGAGGAATGGAAGAGTGGACGTCTCTTCAGAGCTTATAAATGTTAAAAAGATTATGAGAAGATATTCCAAATACCTTTATGCCAATAAATTAGCACAAATTCCTAGAGAACTATTACTTAACAAATAGACCCAAGAAGAAATAGAAAATATGAATTGTCTTATAACTCAAATAAATTGAATCTCTGGACATACATGGTTTTACAAATTAAAGAAATGAAACCAATTTATACAAACTCCTCCAGAGAGTAGGAAAAAAAGCAAGAATTCTTTGCAACTAATATTATGAGGCCAACATATTCTCGATTCCGAAATCTGGTAAGGACATTATAAGACAGAAAAATTTCAGGCCAGTATCTGTCATAGACAAAGTTGAAAATAAATGCTAAAAAACATGAAATCAAGTCCAGCAATACATAAAAAGGATGACACATTACAACCTTGTGGAGTTTATCCTAGTAATACAGATTTGTTTAAAATTAGAAATCTATCAATGTAATTCACCACTGTAACAGATTAAAAAAGAAAAACCATTGATTATTGGATGATCATCGACAAGCCTAATAGATTCAGAAAAAAACATTTGATAAATTCAACCTTCTTTTCATTGTAAGAATGACTGGCAACCCAGGAATAGATGGAGACTTTCTTAAAATAATAAAGGGTACCTACAAAAACCTATATACATAATGAGGAAATATTAGACACCTCTCCCTGGATTCAGGAATAACACAAGCAAGTCCACCATCACCACTTCAATTCAATATATATTGGAGGCTCTAGAGAGTACAAAATAGCAAGAAAAAGAAATATATAAATATTCAAAAGGAAGAAATAAAATTCTTGTTATTTGCAGACAACATGATTGTAAGTCAAAAATTCAAAAAACAATGTAGATAAATTATTAGAATTAAGAATGAAGTTAGTAAAATTCTTGGGTAAAATGTCAATATACAAAACCAGTTGTATCATTTACTGGTGAAAAAACAGAAAAATAATTTTAAAAAGGTATCTTAAGATAATAAGTACAACAAAATATTTTTAAGACCTCTATTTTTAAGACCTCCATGCACAGAATAAGCTGTTATTGAGAAAAATTTTTAAAAAGATTTAAATTTACATAGATATGCTAAAGTCCAAGAAGAGCCAAAATACTGTTTAGGAACAAGGATAAAACAGGAGACTTACTCTGCTAGATCAAGACTTTTTATAAAGCTACAGTAATTAAGACTGTTGGCACAAGGATAGACAAAGAGATCATTGGCATAGAATATAGAGCCCTGAAGTAGGTACAGACCCAGATGGATATTTAGATTATCACATAGATGGCACTGCAGAACAGCAGGGAAAGGAAAGTCTTTTAAATAGTGGTGAAACAATTCAAAATCTACATGGAAAAATCGAAATGACTCTGATTTCACACCAGGCACTAAAGTCCATTCTAGATAGATAGTAGATTTAAGTGTGAAAGGCAAAATAACAAAGCTTCTAGAAGATAATACAGGAAACTATGTTTATGACATTGAGGTGGGGTATATTCTACATTAAAATTAAGGGTTTCTGTTTATCAGAAGACATAATAAAGAGAACTAAAAGACAAGACACAGAGTGGAAGAAAATTGTTACAACATATTTAACTAACAAAGGATTTCTATCCAGAAAATGTAAAGAAATACTATAAATCAATAAAAGAACATCAAATAATTCAAAAAGAAAAAGGACAAGAGACATGAACTTGTACTGCACCAAAGAGGATATCCAAATGACCAAACAACATATGAAAAGGTGTTCAATCATTAGTTATTAGGAAAATACAAACTAAAAGTGCAATGAGATGCACACTCACCAGAATGGCCAAAATTAAAAAGACTGACAATAACAAGTACAAACGAGGTTGTGGAAAATTGGAACACTTACTCGTTACAAGTGGGAGAGTGAATTGGTCATTACCTGTAATGTTGAAGATAAGCATATCCTACAATGCAGAAATTCTGTTCCTAGGTGTATGGCCAACAGGTGCGCATTAAGAGACACACATGAAAAAGAATATTCTTAGCAGCATTATTTGTAATAATCCCAAATTGGAAACATTCCAAATGTCTACACAGAGAAGAATCTACAAATGAGTTGTAACATTCATAGAATACTAGACAACAGTGAAAACACATGTACCTTAGAGGTGTTCTATCACCATACTGTTGGTTTAAACAACAGTCACTTTATTATCATTCCTCAGTTCTGGGGTTTGACTGGGCTCACCTAGAGTGCTCCTGCTTGAGGTATCTAAGGAGGCTACAGACATTTAGTGACTGGGGCTGGAGTGCCCACTCACAAGACTGGAGGTTGATGCTGACTGCATGCTGGAATCTCAGCTGGGCACGGAAACAGCCATGTTCCCCCATTTGATCTCTCTATGTCGTTCGGTCACCTGGCTGACTCAGGGTGGCTCAACTTCTTATATGGCAGCGGAAGGCTCCCATAGTGACTGTCTCAAGAGAAAGTGGCAGAAGCTGCATGGCTTTTTCTAACATAACTTAGAAGGCATGAAGAGATACTTCCACCAAATTCTATTTAATGAGGAAATCACAGAGCCCCTCTTGGGTTCAAGACGGGGGGACATAAGCTCCTCTTACTGATGGGAGGGTGGCAAGGAATTTTCAGACATATTTTGAAACTATTACATCATTCCATGTATGTTCCTTTCATAATTAATCCTTGAACTGTCCAACTATGTTTTGTAGATTTTTCTGGATACATGTTATTTTTTACAATTTAAAAGGCTAAAAAGTAAAAAGAACATAGTCCCAGTCTAGTAAGGAGGGCCAGAATCTCCTTGAGTAGTAACAGATACTGTTCTTATTGTTTTTAGTTCCTCACCACTAAGGCTTAGTTTTAGCTCTTGAGAAGCTGGCCCTGATCTCTTTGCCAGTTTTCACCTCTCTCACAGCTTCCTCACAGGAATGCTGAGATACAACTGACTTATGTCCTTGCACTTTTTCCTATATTCCTGTGACAGAATAGTGGCCCTCCAAAGATGTCCACATGCTAACCCCCAGAACCTGTGAATATGTTGCTTTACATGGCAAAAGGGGATTTGCAGATAAAATTAAATCAGGAATCTTGGAATGGTGAGATTATCCTGGATTATACAGGTGGGCCCAGTGTAATAAGAAGGAGGGTCAGTGTTAGAGTCAGTGAAGGAGATGTGACAACAGAGAACGCAGGCAGTCTTTAGAAGTCAAAAAGGCGAGGAAATGGAGTTTTCCCCTAGCGTCTCCAGAAAGAACCGGTCGACCAAACCTTTGGGTTTAGTCCCATAAGACCCATTTTTGGACTTCTGACCTTAAGAACTGAAAGAAAATAGATTTATGTTGTCTTAAGCTACCAAGTTGGTGGGAATGTGTCACAGCAGCAACAGAATCTAATACAATCCCTTCCCTTTTTTTGCACTCATGACCTCTCCTATATTGTTTGGTTCTACTTGAAACACTTCCCCAGGTCAACTCTTTGAAGTCCTATCCAGTGTCAAAGATCCAGTTCAGGTGCTCTCTTCTCCCTAAAACCTTATCATCGCAGTCAGGAGTAATTCTCAATCCTCTAAAATACTAGCGCACTTAGTGGCACTGATGGTCCAGTAGTCACACATTACTCCAAGTTATTAGAGGTCACAGAGCTGCACCATTTTTGCTGTTCCAATGTTTCCTCTTCAGGGATTTTACACATATCAGGCATGGACATTTGTTGAATGAATGTAGGACGAAAAGAATGCGATCATAAAGTATTTAACAGTATTTCCAGTACTAATTCATAAAATAATGGATATTTTATGTAAAAATAAAAAAGTAAATTGTAACATACGTTTGCAACTTCATACGATCCATTTAATATCTGTTCCATGTAACGATTTAGATCTCTGAATCTGTTGTGATCTGAATTTGTAAAAGGTAAGTGCCACCAATGAGGGAACCTATTTTAAAAGAAAAAAGTGTATCTTAATTAGTTTGAAAATTGGCCTCTGTATTTTAGGATTGTTCATGAAGTTATAGCTGCCTTCGATGGAAGGGCCAATGAAAACATCTTTAAAAACCCCATAGAACACGTGATTAACCCTGAGCGTTTCATTAAGGTGCTATGGTCACTTGTACTATTTAACTGTCACTAATATTAATACTAATTTAATTTAATTTAACATACTAAATTAATATATATGTGCCTTCTTATTGTATTTATGGCAGTCCACACATTTTGTCTTTTAAATACTTGTGGGGGCTTAATAAATACTTCTGAAGTTAATGGTTCATAATTTTTCAAAAAGGTCGGATCGTATTGTTTCTTCTGGGTTCACTAGAGACATTGCTACACTAATTAAATTAAACACTTTACCAAGTGACATATACTTCCATCCGGTTTTAGTCTTTGGGAACAAAGTATCACTTTCCTCAGGAGTCTGATTGCAGAATTTCCTCTGTACTATCTGATGATTCATTTTGATGGGTTAGAAATGATTAAGACCAATTATTGGGTGAGATGACCTGGTAATAGGTAGCATTTGGCAATTTTGTCGGTTAAATACATCTTTAGGAACTATCTTGGCACAGACCTTTCCCTGCAGAAAGGAGCATGGGGAATAGTGAAATGTTGTCAGCAAATACACAGAAGTATGTGACAATTGCAGGTCATCCCATCCACTGCTTCCTGTTGGAAATGTCACGGATCCAAAATAATATGTTTGTGTATTTAAGTAATTGACATTTTAGGTTTTTAAAGGTCTCTTGTACTTCCAAGGCTTAAAGTATTAAAAATTTTCATCCAGATTTAGTTATCATGAAAATTAGTATGATATGCAATTAATCAAAACATAGAAATACATTTGATAAATGCATGGATTGGGCTGGTTTCAAATATTAATTTGTATATCTGTGGATGAATTTTCTTTATTCCTAGAATAAAATGGAGCTCAATATTAATTCTATTTCTTTGTTGATGTTTTTACAGACATATGTACTAAGAAATCTTGTGTATAAAGCCAGCCTTGATGGTCTAGTGGTTAAAGTTTGGCGTGCTCCACTTTGGCAGCCCGGGTTCAGTTCCTGGGTGCGGAACCACACCACTCATCTGTCAGTGGCCATGCTGTGGTGGCAGCTCACATAGAAGAACCAGAAGAACTTCCAACTATAGACAACTATGTACTGGGGCTTTGGGGGGTAAAAAGGAAGACAAAAGGAGGAAGATGGGCAACAGATGTTAGCTTAAGGTGAATCTTCTCCTGCAAAAAACAAACAAAAACAAAAGAGAAATAAAAAGAAAAAAAATCTTGTGTATAAATAAGTACATGAGAATAGGGGAATTCAGCTGTAATAATGTCATTCAATTGTTTGAAATGCTTTCAAGTTATATGCCAAATAGAATATAGCAATCAGGTCTGGAAAATGATTTTTTGATCTTTTATCTGACAGTGCCACGACGTCCTCCCTCAATTTTGTTCAGGCCAAAGATTAGGAAACACCTGACTTGCAAACAGATCTGATACCTGGTTATTAGAGTAATTCATTTTCTCAATACCAACACCAGTATTTTAATTTGCCCTTTATATGATCCTCAGAGACTTTTTACTCTCCTGGGCAACATACCAAAATAAGATTCTGGATGATTGGGAGAAGAGCAATGGTGAAAGTAAAATAGGGAAAGGAGATCAACTCTTCTCAAGCAGATTAATTTTAAAGAAGACCATTAATTTTAAGGAAGATTTCCATGCCTGTGCCTTCTTGGAAGGTGCACAGAGATACACACAGCCTGATCTGAAGACCACTGTTATATGTTAGTGCCAATTTGAATTTTATTCTTTATGACTCTAACTTTCTGATCATACTTTCGAGATCAGGTTTGTATAATTTTATAGGGCTTCTCTTAGCAAATTTAGGAGTCAGAGGAAATGTTGCCTTCATCCTTCATTTATATGCTTCGCTGGAAGCCTTAGCTACTTTGGGACTGTCAGCAGACAAATATTCTTCAGGGCACATAGGACTAAATGTTCCTCCCCTCCATGCACTGCTTGAATGGTTTTAAAATCAATTTAGGTACCATTACCAGGCGGTAGTTGTTGAGCAAAGCAGAATCCTAACTAAAGCTGAAAATCGAAAAGAGGCACATAGAAAGAGATTATTAGGACTTTTAAAGTTTTACAAGTTATTCTAATGTGTGTTGCAGAGATAAAAGTGTAGAACAGCGAAGTTTTTGAAACTAAAAAGGACAGCCATTTAACAAGGATCAACATACTTCTAAATCATTAACTAGTAGGGTACAATGGCAACCACTGATGTTGAATCCAAGATCTGAAGTCAAACCTTGAATTTTTTTGCCAGCATCTCCTTTTTCTCAGTTATTCTATCAGATGTTTTTTGGTAATTCTTAAAGCTGATGTTGCTTTTAAGTTTCCACAATGCCGTTCCTTCCCTCTCTGTCTCTTGAACGTGTTCTTACTCTAAGTTGTTGACTTCCTGATGTTTAAAGCATCTGCATTTCAAAATCCCTGTGACGTGTGCAAGAATAGTTTTTCATGAATGTGAACTACTCGGTCTTCAGTACTGCACAATATCTCTCCGTCCATTGATAACTTGGCTTAGATTTATACTTTGGAAAGTGACCAAATCCTGAAAGCCTAGTAAAAATCCACATGTACAAAGTATATCAGGTCAGGTATGAACGTTCACATTGTTAAAGGACCACTTACTCAACAAAAATCAGGGTATAGATAAAATAACCTTAGTGGTACCTAAGCGCCACTACCATAATTTCTGGGAAGTTCACCTTTTTAAAATCAAGATACACCTTTGGTATGCACTGAAGTCTATGACCTAAATTTTGCTAGTTCTAAGTGATGAATTTTAGAAGGTCTATTTGAACGGAAGTTATTTTCAATTATATTCTTAGGTTGTTTATGTGTAATATTTTTTCATTTTAACATGAACGGAAACAAGAGTTTTCAAGATTGCTTCAAAATAAACATAAATTAAATATAGGTAATCCAAGTACAAATTAATGATTAATGATAACAAAATCACTGTTATTAATAACATAATAATCATTGATATCAATAAATTTTACTTATATACTATTGATATTAATAAACAAATTTTTTTCTAGCAAACCAAATAAATATATCACTGCTTTTTCTTGCAGTTATTTGTTGAAAGAGTAGATATATCCAATTTAATTCTGCATCTTCAATTTCAATTTTATTTTTATAGAAAAAACTAAAGAAATTAAATTTAAAAACTGCCAAATAAAACAATTTCCCTGACAACTGATGAAGACTGAAACCAGCTCTGATATTTTCTGTCCACAAAATCAATAGCAGGAAGCCAACTGAAAATTGCAACCCTTGTTCTGTTTTGTGAGACAACAGGTTCTTTGCTCTGAGAGCAATGCAGACCCTCAGCTGGGAAAGGTTCAGTGGCACTGGAGTCGATGCTGTGATGCTCACAAACAGAAAATCTCATAACCATAATTTTTCCTTATGTTCAAGGACAAGTACTAAAGGCAAAACACTGGAGGACAAGGCCTTACTCTGGGAGAGACAGTGATGCAAAATGCTTCTGAAGTTGGCTGTGAAGTTTTGAAAACTGGTCGAACGATTTTTCTGTCAGGCTTGTTTCATCATTACTGTGAGTCACCTGGATTAGATAGAGCTGCAGAAAATAAACAGACGAAAATCAAAAGATGGCAATATCAACTTGCGATACATTCTAAAATCTGATTTCATGTAAACTAAACAAAACAAGAAGCTTGCAAAAAATCATCACAAAAGCTAAGAGATGCAACTTGTAAAGGCAAAATTACCTATAAACACAGATATAAAGATAACATAATCTTATGTGCTCGGAACACACTGTTTAATTTCTGCTCTTCTTTTCTTGTGGACACTTTAATTAGCTCTTGATTTATAGTCTTCCACAGGGCAGGAACTGTTCCCTTTGATGGTTCTCTACTAATAGCTCTGGTTGTTATGATTTCTCCTTAGAACATCCTCCTTAATGGCGCTTCTGCTCAAACTGTAACTGATTTTTCATTTGCATAGTAAAAAGAATCATAATATAAGGAAGGATGTGTAGCATAGTGAAAGAAAGTCTCAGATGAAGTCAACTGATATTTAAGTCAAGGTGACAGACTTGAGACTTACATTACTAGTTTTCTTGCTGAACCCTAAAATTGTTGCTTTTTGAATTGACCTGGTTTCACTCAGCATACAGGATTCCTGGGAAAAAGTCTGTGAAGTCGATTTGGCAGAGCTTATGGTTGTCATTTGTGCAAGTATATGGATCAAGTTATTCAATTTAACAGGGAAACACTCCAGACTTTCCTTTATTTTCCTAGAGAAATGAGAAAGAAAAGATAGTGAGTACTATTCCCTGAGTTGATTCATTTCATTTAAGATTTGTTTCCTAGCATTTGCTAGATATGGAGGAAGTCGAGAACCACGTCTATTTGGAGCCCAACTATTAAACAGCATTTTTATAAACTTCAGGTTGTTACCAAATATAACAGAAATTTTCATGGTGAAATATAAAACTGTAATTGCCACACTGTATTTTAACTTCTTTTAGGTTTGTTTTTTATTTTTAGAGATGATTTTTAAAATTTAATTTTAGTTTATAATTATTTAAAATATTTACATAATTCCAGACATGAAATCTACAAAACAATACATCTTCCTGGAAGCCCAGAATCTGTTCCTGTGCTCTCTATGTCATTCCTTCCCTCCTCCTATATTTAAACATTTAGAAAAAATTATGGGTTAACTTTCAGTGTTTTATTTTTTAATTTTAATTTTATTTTTTGCCTATATTTGTGTTCCTCTCTCAACTACCTTACAAAAAGTTTGCATACTATAATACTATATTTAATATACGAGTATTTCATACGAAGTGTTTTTCACTCTGTGGTCTTTCTTTTGGTTGGTTTTTGATGTCTCTGCTATTTAATTTTTTTTATATTTAAGACGGTTTGCAATTGTGCTCTAATGGTATAATAAATATCTTTATATAATATCCTTTATCCCCTCCATACCCTCTTCTCCAGTATCTAATTTTCAGGGTTATCCTTTTTATCCTGGTTAATACCATAAAGCAAACAGTATACTTACTCTGCTTTCCATATGTGCTTCCTATTCCACTTTCATTTTTTATAGAGCCATTCTATCTACATCGTACAGTATCTCTACTATACATACTATCCAGTCTCTCTTCTAACAATCATAAACTCTTAACTCTCTACCAGTCTTTATGTCCACGTCTCTCCCGTCATTTTGACGATCCAAAGCTTGTTCTATAGCAAATTCCCCAGGAAATGTGCAAGGAAATAAGTTTCTGAGTTCTGGCTGTTGACAACAGTTTGTCTGTGGTCTTTATACCTGAAAGACAATTTGGCTGGATACAACATCCTTGACTCACATTTTGTTTTTTCAGTGCCATAAAAATATTATTCCATTTTCTTCTAGAATAAAGAATGTGCCCAAAACTCTGATGACATCTGAACTTCTCTCCCTTATAAATGACTCGGTCATTTTGCCTAGATGCTTAAAAGAAGTTTCTTTTTCTTCAAAGTCCAATAGTTTGCTAACATGTTCCAGGTTATTCTGGGTAATTTTTCTGAATACACAATGTGTCCTTTCAATACATAATTTCACCTTTTGATTTTTTTAGAAAGCTTTTAAAATTATGATGTTAGTGTTTGTTAAAATATTAAATATACAATTTAGTTTCTATACTTTTTTAATATATTATTTTGGGTTTTTTTCCCAGTGACTTCCATTACATGTATGGTGGATCTTCATTATCTGTTGTGTTGTTGTGCTTATTTACTTCTGTGTTCTTTCTAGTTTATCGTTGTTAAAATTATGTTTTCTCTTATTTCTAATTCTTTAAAAAAAATTTTTTTTAAAGATTGGCAGCTGAGCTAAGATCTGTTGCCAATCTTCTTTTTTTTTTCCTTCTTCTCCCCAAAGCCCCAGAGTATATGCATAGTTGTATATTTTAGTTGTAGGTTCTTCTGGCTCTGCTATGTGGGACACCACCTCAGTGTGGCTTGATGAGCAATGCTAGGTCCACGCCCAGGATCTGAACTGGCGAAACCCCGGGCTTCCCAAGCAGAGTGCACAAACTTAACCACTCGGCTACAGGGCCGGCCCCTATTTCTGATTCTTTCTTGGGTTCAATCATCTCATTTCTGAATTTTTTCTAATTGTGATCTATATTGTTCCTTCATACCTTTATTGTTTCTTAAAATTTTTTAGCTCAATTTGAAATATAAGGATACAACTTAACCCTTTGATGGGACTGTCTATCTGGCATACTTTCACCATGTGGATTTTATTTTCATCCTATTTCTCTTTTACTTATTATAATTTTGTATGACATTCAAACATGACCCATTTTGTTTGCTCGTTTCAATATGAAATTAGCATTCCGGAACTTTCAGGAAGGATGAGAGGGTTTTCAAGGGTCTGAAGCTCCCTTTTTTGTTGCTATCACACAGTGATAAAATTGTTTCATACTTTCTGAGATATGCCTCTTTTGCTTCTCCTGTCACCCCCAAATTTTTCTGGACTTTGGTTTACCTTTGCTCCTATGATCTTTCTCCTCTCAGTTTGGATTATACTTCCAGTAGTTTCTTTTCAGTGTAGGACTTTTTCCTGGAAGGGAGCCCCAGTTGTCTCTGAGAGTTCATAGACTTCTCCAACCTTTTCAGATTTGCGATAGAACCCTTGCCGTTCCCGGTGATTGGAGTGTGTAAAAACCCTTTCCAGTTTCAGCTGCTGTTATCAAATTGGCCTGCTCATCTTCCCAGTGAGTACCTGTGGGCTCTCCAAAGTCCTGTGCTCAGGTCAATCACATGATCTGTTGCTTCCTTAGCTTCTTCCCATAAGATGCAGATACACAGGTCTTATAACCTAAGGTTTGCCCCTACCTGCTTGTATTTCAGGCTTCTTGGGAATACCTTGTTACCTAGTTTTGTTGTAGATGTTGTCCATTGTTTTTGGGTTTTGCTACCCTATTTGATTTGTCTGTTTTATGGAAGAGATTCAGGGATATTAAAAAACTTGACTTTTTATAATATATAATTCAAGCAACACAGTAAAATGTGGAAGGTTCCCTTCATCCTTTGTCTGTTACTACTCTCCTCCCTAGAAATAACCACTACAACAGTTTGGTATCATTTTTTGAGCTTTGTCTATACAGTTGGCTCCCTATCTGTAGGTTCTGCATCCATGGGTTCAACCAACCATGGATCAATAGGCTTATGATGGTTGTGTCTGTAGTGAATATGTAGACTTTTTTCTTGTCATTATGTCCTAAACAATACAGTATAACAACTATTTACACAGCATTTACACTGAGTTAGGTATTATAAGTAATCTAGAGATGATTTAAAGTATATGGGAGGATGTGCATAGGTTAGACGCAAAGACTATGTCATTTCTTATAAGGGATGAGCATCTGTGAATTTTGGTATTCACAAGGGGTCCTGGAACCAATCCCTCATAGATACCAATGGACCACTGTACATTTGTGCAAACAGACACACAAACACACAGACATACACACATTTACTCCCACTATATGCTAGGTTATATTCCAGTGTTGAGATATAGCAATGAACAAAACAGAAATTTCTCCCCTCACAGAGTTTATATAATGTGAAATTCAGACAATAATGAAATAAACATGTAAAAATACAGGATTTGAGAAAGTAATATGTACTATAAAGGAAACTAAAATAGAAACTGCCAAGAGGAAATATGGGGTAGGTAGCAGTGTTGCCATTTTAAATAGGATGATCAGGGATAATCTCACTGAAAAGATGAGCTGAATGATTTGACAAAGACCTTAATCTGCCAAGAGCGTAGGTCATGGAAATTTCTAATGGAGGTCATTCTAGCAGAAACAACGGCTGGTCCAGAAGCTCAGAGGTAGATGAATGACTGGTGTTTAACAAACAGCAAAGAACATCAGTTTGGCTGACACGGAGGGAGGAGAAGAAGGGACTCACACAGATAAAGGGAGCACCATTTTGTAAAAATTGTCATGTTCTGTGAGATCAAAGTAAAATAGATAGGAGTCAAAAATCACAATTATCTGCAATGCTGTAATTCTGCTTTTTTAACTTAGTAATATATTTTGGAAGAAAAAGTTTATAGTAACTAGTGCATACTAAGTGGCTCCAAAATATTTTTTGAATGAACAAACTTTCTAATTCAGGACACAGAGTTAAATCTATTTTTCAAAATGACCACATAGTATCTGAAAGCATAGATGTACAATGCTTAATTTAACCAATTTGTTTTTTATTGCAAAGAACATTCTTTCCCTACTGATTCAACTTAGTCCAATACCAACGGTCTATATATGTATAGGTCTGCTTCTGGCCTCTTCATTCTGTTGCACTTGTCAATTTGTCTGTCTCTGGGTAAACACTACACTTCCTTAAATAGCTAGAACTTATAATAAGCCTTGAAATCTGCAAGTTATTTTACCCTGTTCTTCTTCAGGTATTTTTTCACTATTGTAGGCCCTTTGACCTCCCAAATATATTTTAGAATCAGCTTATCAAGTTTACCCATACAAAAATAAATGTGTAAGGATTTAAGTGGTATTGCATTGAAAATATAAATCAATTTAGAGAGAATTAATATCTCTACAGTATTGAGATACACAACCAATGAACATGGTGTATTTCTCCATCTAGTTAGGTCTTATTTTATATCTCTCTGCATGATTTTAGAATTTTTTTCTGTGGAAATTTTGCATATCTTTTGTTGGATTTATTACTCACTTGAACATATTTTTGTATGGCAAATTGTAAATGCTATCTTTTCCTAAATTTTATTTTAATTAATATTTTATAATATACAAGTAGATTTTTAACTCATTAATTCTAACAATATATCTAGATATTCTTTTGAAATACATATGGACATAGTTATGTAATCTGCAAACAACGACGGAGTTTTTTGTCATCCTTTCCACTGCTAAGACTTCTAGTTCAATGTTCAATGGAAGTGACAGCAAGCATTTTTGGTTTTGTTCCTTATTACAAAGGAAAAGCTTTCAATGTTTTACCACTAAGAATAATGCTTTTTGTAGGTTTGTAGGTGTAGGTTAAAGACATTTCTTTTTATTTCTAGAGTTTTTAAAAAATGAGTGATTCTAAATTTTATTAACTGTATTTTCTGGATCTGTTGAGGCAATCATATAATGTTTCCCCTTTAATTTTTTCACTACTGAGTCTTGAATGCTTATCTTGTAACCACTTTACTTTATTGAATTCTTGTGATTCTAAATATTTTTTAATTCTCTGAGATTTTTTATTTGTTGTTTTACTTAAGAGGAAAATAACAATATAATAAAGTTTAAATATAGAGTTTTACTATCAAAATAGAGGTATTATAATCTTTTTCCTGATATTAATGGGAATGCTTGTAATTTTTCACTTCTAAAAATACAATATTTATCTAAGTTTCCTTTTACTCTGAGCTTACTAAAATTTTCTAAGAGGAATAGATGTTGAATGTAATCAAACACTACTTTTCTGAGTTGGCATCTATCAAAGTTATCATGCAATGCCTTCTTTACAACTAATCTGCCATGTTCTCAATGTTAATAACATAGTTCCATAATGTTTAATAATTTTCCCCTCAATTTTATAAAACTTGAAGTCCATTTATCTTGTTCTGGTATTAGATTTTTTTTTAAATAAATTCCAAATTTTTCCATTATTAGACATCAATCTATGCAAAACTTTGCTGAGAAAGTGAAAATATGACTGATCATTATTCATTTCCACAGTGTTCACTTTTTCGAAAGATGTTCTTTGACTTTATGAATTTATGGGTATATAGTGCAGTATAAAACATTTATTTCTTCCCTCATCAATAGTTTAGAGACATGAAGATAATAATAATAGTAGGAATATAATACTAATCATGATGTAAGGAGATCCTACCATCATTCATTCATTCAACAAATATTTACTGAAGATATTTTTTGTCTTTGGGTGGAAAGCTCTAGGGTGCCAGCACATAGTGTCTTCTCATGAAGATAGCCTTATGAACCATAAATCTTAAGTTCTAATGTACCTGCCCTCACAAAATTCCAGCTATGTCCATGCCTTATTCTTACATTGCCCAACAGTTAAAATGTAAGAAGACTGGAGATGAAGGACGAACTTTTATGATAAGCCTATAGTTTTAGGACAGACTCTTGCTTAAATCCATCTCTTATCTCTCAGGTGGCTGACTTAACAGGTCAGATAAAACAGTGCTGTTAAATATGACCCGACTTGGGACTGGGGACCTGAGAGCCGTAGGTTTCAGGGCTCTGTGGGGATCTGACTTAGCTGGGTGGCAGCTCTCTGATTTATTTTGTTTAATGGCAGCATCAGCAAGATCATGCTTTGGAGTATTATATTACAGGTCCAAAGCAGTAGCTGGAAGGATCCAGTTCTTAAGTTTTCTAGGGGAAACCTCCAGGCAGTCTTGAAAAGCACTTCTAACTCCCTGCTAGGCACTGTTCCATGTGCTGGAACATAGTGGTGAAGAAGAGAAATCAGATTTCTGCCCTCAGGGAGTATATATCTTTTGGCAGACCCTGTACTAAATGCCTTATGTTAATCTTTTCATCCTTAGAGGAAAGCAGTAAAATTATTTTAGCAATAGATAAGCAAAAGACTGAGAGGTTAAATGCAAACCAAAGGTGACATCATCTATAACCGGAAACTCTAATTCATATTTATGTGATTCCAAAGTCTTTGCTCTCATTGTGGATTATTTATAATGAACAGTCTTTCAACTTTGTCTTTAAGAGAGAAATAAGCCAAGAGATTTAGCATGAAATTCCCACATAGAACAAGGGCACTAAAACAATAATCCTTTACTTTTTCCAAAGAAATAACCCTTAGGTAGAAAAAAATTTAACAGTAGTCCTTGTAGCCAGGGAACACAGTCCAAAGGGGCATACATAAGCATACAATTTCTTAAGCTTTAGATCCAATCTTAAAAATGTGTACAAATTCTATTCTACCTCATAACATATGTACTTTTTTATATAATATAAATATTTTAAATTGTTCATCATCAGAAACAATTGCTAACACGTTTCCTAGCTATACGTGGGTGAATGGGCACTCGAGTTCATCAGTCTTAGAAAATTAGGTTGAATCCAGGAGGTCTGATCTCCCTTGTTGGGTTCGGCATATAGGCCGATATTTTTTTCTCAGATTAAACATGATAATATTTTTTAAATTCACATTCATGTTAATACGTAACTACAAATGGCAAAAGTTTTTCAGTGCTTCATGAGCCACATCAGAATAACCACAGAGGAGATATGCCTATAACGCGGTGGAGTGGCGGTTGAATGACGGTTCTCAGGCAACACTTGATAGAACTTACAGCGAAAACATATTTCTATTGCTGAAGTTGTTTATATCATTTTGTGGTTTGATAGAACACCTGTTCTATTGCTGAAGTTGTTTATATCATTTTGTGGTTTGATAGAACACCTGTTTTACTGGTCAGTCTCTTTAAGAGTCTCAGGGAAATATTTCTCTCTGCATGATTTTAGAAGGAATTTGCAGGAGAGCGTTCTTATTTTACCATTGATACTATAATTTTATCATATACAAATAGAAAAAGAGTTTCAAGTGACTTACACTTCCCATGAACAAATGTCTTCATCTAACTCTCAAAGAGCATTTTCACTGCAGTGATTTCACACATGTGTACTAAACATACTACTTTTTTCTCTTTTTGTATTGGAGTTACTGAATGTCCAGCTCTGTGAGTCATTCTTGACCATTCAGAGGGAACAATGAAGTAATACAACTTTATCACAATTTCTTTTATTTCATGAAGAAAACTAATAGATTGACATTGAACTTTCAATCTCTGAAAAATCTGATCAGCACTTTCTCATCCTTAAGCCTATAAAATACGCTGTTGTGGGGGATCATAATTTGCTAGCCCAAAATGTGTCTTTTTGGCTTGATTATTTTTTAGAACAAAAGACTCAAAAAGAAACCTTGACATGACTCCTAATTGCCTAAAAGAATTTAAGATAGAAGGCCTGCCCCAGGAAGGAGCTATCACAGATAACTTTAGGTGTAGTGGACTGAGAGGAATGTTGCTGGTCTATTTTTATCAAAGAGCTCTCTCAAGTCACATTGTCCATAGATGGCCCAGCAAACATTTATTTACCAAATATTTGCTTTTCTATCTTTGTGTGAATTGCCTTCTTCCCCTCTGAAGTCTCAAACCACTACCCACAACATCCTCCTTTATCTTTAACTAAAGAAGGTATTTAAGGTGGTAGTTTCAGTCATTTTAGTGAGTTTACTCAGTTTTCCTTGGTTTCTCCCATGTATACATGTTATTAAACTTTGTTTGATTTTCCGCTCTTATTCTGCCTCATGTCAATTTAATTCTTAGACCAGCCAGAAGAACCCAGAGGGGAGAGGAATAGTTCTTCCTCCTGTACACTACCAAGCTAATTCCCATTTTGTTATAACTTTATACTGGGCCAATAAATATTTAACCCATATATTTTAACCAAAAAAATTACCATTCTGAAATTAATTCAACAAGTAATCATTGCTGATGCTTTCTTGGTACACAATACAAAAAAGTTCCTCTCTATGCACTTTTATTTTTTAAAAATTCAAGGCTGCCTCACATGAAAAAGAGAGCACTTGATGATTTTGGCTGCACATTTATGTAATGTGAATCCACACGTATGAACAAAAAAATTTAAGCTTCATAGTCTATCCTTTTAAATATGATAGATACTAAAAAGGATATCTCATATTAATCCTTGTGGCTTTGATGGCATGGTACCCTAATTTGAAAAACATCGTTATAAGCATTTAGATATTTTCTTACCATGTTCTTTCAACTAATCTGAAAACAACTAAAGTTAAAGAACATCTATATTTATCTGAGATTATCAAAGCATTAGGAGTTTCATCTGTAGGATTTTTTTTTCCACATGATTTTGCTTAGGGTCCTGGGAAGAGCACCCATTACACAAGAAATCAATTTTGTTCTATTCTGAACTCACTTAGTTCTGCGTGTGATCTCAAGAAATCCAATTAACTTTCAGGAGGCTCAAAAGTTTTATCTATAAAACATAGTTCATGACTAAACCATGCCATCCCTCAGGATTATTGATGTGATCAAATGAGTAGGAAATGAGTGACATAAAAAGTCCCTGGAAATGGAACAATATTATGCAAATATTATTTCAGAAAGCTTACTACCAAATAAGTAAAGAAATGAATATACAGGAGCCCAAAAGGTAGCAAACTACAGTCAGAGGGATACAAAAAACCCAAATGTACACATTTATGGTTCTATGGAAAGTGACATGGTAAACTCTCTTGAAATCCTACAAAAGAGATATTAAATAGGGATTAGAACAAGGGGCAGCTTTAGAGCTTCTTATCTTTCTTTTCTTTTCTTACTTTTTTTTCCTTTTCTCCTGCTTCATAGTATAGAACCTGGCTTAACAAAAAAAAACCAAACTATGCTGTTTTCCAAGTTGAAGTTTCAGGTCTTCAGAATTCATCTACAAGGTCAGCAAGTCTTATGCAAATGTCACCACAGGCACCTGACGGGCATACAAACAAGAATTCCACGCTCCATGGCCTTGACTATGAATAAGTAATTCTTACACCTTCTTATGGAGGCTCCTTACAAAAATTAGCCAAATCAGAGCAAATGGGATAAAGGAACTAGGCAAAGGTTGATGGGCTGGTCTTATGTATAAGGACTATGCCAGTGAAATGATATTCCAGGTTTTTATGCCCTCAACCAAAGCCAACTTATTTTATTGATTGAAATCTTATGCAAAGCAAGATAACAAACCTTAACATGCAATAATAAAAAAAAAATCAAGTGATAAACAGTAGTATAATTAAAGTGGTAAAAATCTTAAAATACATTTAAAAATAGTAAATTATTTTAGTCTTGTTGCTTGTTAAATCCCTGGAAGGTACCAACTGTATGCAATGCACAGGGTCAGGAATACCAGCGAGGACTGACTGATGCACGTAGCTGTTGAGGAGGTAACAGCTGTTGTGAAACAGCGCGTTCTGGACTATTCATCTTTTTTAACTGATGACTTCTGGTACTCTTGGTGAGAACGTTAAACTTTCCAAATGCTCTTAAGCTTTACACTGATAGTCTCCTGAAGAATTAAAATATCTTTTTTTAAAGCCAACAGCTAAGGTGTATCTAGGGGGCTCAGGGACTCTGGCTCCTGTGTCTGTGATGTGGAGTCCAGGAGCACTCTCTCTGGATGTCATCAACATTTCTAGCAGCTTCACAGTACTTATTGGGACAGTCATTGTGTCTACTCTGCCCAATGACCCCTCGTAACTAAGATTGTTGTCTCTAAAGCTCAAAGTTCAGAGAAGAAGTTTTAGGCTGTTCTTTGTGAAGCCCTGGCCCATGATAGGAGTAAGGATAGGCAACAGAATCCATGATGGCTTTGCATGAATGATCCTGTCCAATATGGACAAAAGCAACTAGTTAATTAAGCTGTCTTTCTCTGGAATTTATACTGGAGAATACTGGCCAATGGGCAAAGGGAAGCAGATTAGGATAGGCAGGGATAAGCAGGGTAGAAGGTCTTGTTTCCATTAGAAACTAGCCAGGCCCTATTGGTTTCTGGGGTTTGTTAGGTTACAGTTTGAGGCCATGTATACCTTTTCCCAAGGATACCAGATAGAATCTCTGGTTCTTGCTACCAAAATACCTCACTCATGCAAACAATTTGTTTTTTTGAAGCATGCAGCTTTGTTTTGTTCCAAGCTGCCTTCAGTTTTAGTTGAAGAGCAGGAGATCTTATACTTACTAAACCAAAGAATCTGTGTGACAGGCCAAATGGAATATTTGGGAATACATGGAAAATTTCCTCTCACATTTTTGGAGGAGGAAATGGATGAAGTGAAAGCCATGATCAGTAAGTGGGAGGGGATGTAGGCAGGGAAGTTTACGCTTAATGATCCCAGTCTGGTCTGTGAAATAGGTTATCTGTTTCTAAGGACAGCTAACCCGAGCTTTGAGAGTGATTGAAAATTCTAAAATAACCCATTTGGAGGGCATTTTAATGGATGGTTGCTTTTGTTGCCCAGCAATGGGCTTGGCAGAGATATTACATGAGAGTATCAATTTGCAGCGACTGAGTCATGATACTTTCTTGATTCTATTCAACAGCACTCAGCTGTAAGGGTAGTAGACAAAATTAAGGGAAGCAGAGAGAGAAGTTGGCAATGATGTGGAAAACCTTTGTGGCCAGCAAACCAATTTTATTCTTATTTTTCTCTAAATGCCATTAATTGTAGTACAGTTTTTAATGCCATGCAGAGTATAGCACCCTCTGAAACTCTTATAATCAGCACTTAACCCAGAATGTGATTACCTAGGAGTGAGGTAGGATCCTGTATTCTTCATAAATAGAGTACTCCCTTGGAGAGAAAGGAAAGGCCATTTCTTTCTTTCAAGCCTCAAATAGGGTCAAGAGGGACAGCCTCTTGATGCTAATACTGTAGTCAGGACTAGGGAACTTAAGGTAGCCACATGTGCTGTGTCTCAGATGGCTTAGTCCTCATTCATGACCTAGATCTGTGAGTTTGGTGGTGATGAGGGGGGAGGTGGATTTTCTTGTCTTATTTTTATCTGGATCTTAGTAGTGACATCAGAATAAACAGTGGCATAAAACTGTTAGCCTGCCAGAACAAAGAGAACAAGGAGTTTAAGTATACAGGGGCTCTCATAAGTATACTAGAGTTAATGACACTCACTGAAGCACCAAGACCAAAGCTGGAGTCATCACAGAACTCAGCCTGTCAGAACAAAGAGAACAAGCAGTTTAAAGGTCCATGGGCTCTCATGAGTATATTAGAGTTAATGACTCTCATTGAAGGGCAAAGACTAATGCTGGATCCATCATAGAACTTGGCTTCTTTTTTTGGTAAATTATGTGCACTGACATCTACACTTCAAGTTTCTCAAGTTTTGAAATCCTTGTGATTTCAGAGAACACAGCTTAAGATAAAAATACTATATACACAGAAAAGTAAACAAGTGCACGTAATTTTTAACATTTATTTGAATCAGGTGGATGACATCATTTAAGACTCCATTATTGTTTTTATTAAGCAAGCTACTTTTATAAATTCACTCTATAAGTTAAGTATTAACAAAAGAAGTATAACTTTTTTAAAAGTTTAAAATATCTAAATAATAGAGAGATCTTAAGTAACTTTTTTAAATGGTAAAGAATGATAGTCAGAATCAATTGGGATTTCTCAAACCCTGATAATGAGTCCTTCACAGTCCTGGATGGAATTTGTGATAGAAAAGATCTTTGACACTTGATATACATATGCTGACCAAGGAACTTAGAGAAGAGTTGAAGAGACAAGCTCAAAACACATTAAATCATATATCAAAATAAAGGTATGTAATTGAGACTTTAGAATAAAATATACTACTGAGACAAGCTCTTGGAACTAAGAGGAAGAGTGAGTCTCACGGGAGATTTGTCTGAGGAGAAAAGGAGAGAAAAATATAGAGAGGTTCAAGGCATGTGGTAATGGGCCAAAACAGAAAAAGAAAGGAAGGTGACTGTCTTGGAGTCAGTAGTCAAATTATCCCATGTGGGTCTCCCAGGGCAGCAATTATAGCAGATCCCAAACCAAACACCCAGGGGACACCTGGTAGTGGCACAGAGATAATAGTTCTGGGAAGGAACTTCTGTCCTCCAACAAGGCTTGGGATATGACATACCATAGTTTAGACGACTAGATGCCTTTTAGGTCTGCAATGGAGAACAAGTTCTTTACCATAAAGTTGTAGAAGCTTAATTAACAGAACCTACTATATAACATATGAAAGCAAGAAAATTAGCCTAGCAGAGATAGGCAGGCAGGATAACAAGGTCTAGCTCGCTGCCAGGAGGTTACTGGCTTCAGATCAACTTCCCATATCAGTTCACACCCTCTTGAATGGGAAAGGTGGATGATTCAACCTAGGCCAGCTCACCCATATCTAAGATTCTGCTCTTTACAGATCTGGGTGTGTCAGAGGAAGTCAGGGGAGGTGGAGGGATGGGACTTTGATGGAAAAATAAAGCCTACAGTAGTCCCCTCTTATCTGTGGTTTCACTTTCCACAGTTTCAGTTACCATTGTCATCCACGGTCTGACAATATTAAATGGAAAATTCCAGAAATAAACAATTCATAAGTTTTAAATTGTGAGCTGTTCTGAGTAGTGTGATGAAATCTCATGTCATCCTGCTCAGTACTGCCCAGATGTGAATCATCCCTTTGTCCAGCAGATACACGCTATATACGACACCCACTTGTTAGTCACTTAGTAGCCTTCCAGGTTACCAGATCATCTGGTGTGGTATCACAGTGTTTGTGTTCAAGTAACCCTTATTTTACTTAACGATGGCCACAAAGCCAACTTTATTCTTAGTTATTGTTGTTAACCTCTTACTGTGCCTAATTTGTAAATTAAACTTTATCATAGGTACATATGTATTGGATAAAACATAGTATATATAGGGTTCGGTAGTATCTGAGGTTTCAGGCATCCATTGGGGTCTAAGAACATATTCCCTGTGGATAATGGAGTACTACTGTATTTACATTTTTCCTGTGGCCAGGGCCTGACGAAGCTTTTTTCATCTGGTATAGTTTTTTCCCTTTGTTTTAAATGGTAGGAGGGACTATTTGTAAACTGTAGCACTATAATTGCTCTGTCTCAGCAACGACACGTGAAACAGGCTATAGCCCAATCGTGTGTTTCCAATCTCCAACTTTTCTGGCCCTCTCCCTGCTCCTCCCTTGTCTCCTCACCCAGTCTCATTGACACTTCAATCACTATGCCTACTATGCTGCAGCCCACTTTAAAGAAAGGCATTCCACTCAGATCCTGATGGAATAGCCAGAGGGGGCTATTTTTGGTAACATGTGAACCCCCCCACCTTGGATGGAGTTAACTGGACCAGGATGGGCAGCTAGAGTGAAAGGCTCATTCCTGTTGATGAGATCCCCAGAGCTGTCATGAACTCCAAAGGACCTTCCAGCCTTTGTGACAGATGTTCTTCTGCTCTTCCCGAGGCAGGCTGATAGCCTTTCCCTGGGATTTCTCATACATGTCCCCCATCTCCATTAGTTGAGGCAACTTGAGAGTCCCTCATCCTTGAAACCAAGGATCTGAAACACCTATGCAAGTCTTCAAGCTAGTGGTTTTGGCCACAGACAGTTGTCCACTAATATTTGTAGTTTCTAAGTGGATATAAACAAATGATTCTTTTACAAATAGTAAAGAGTTACCTTTACTATTAAAGGGCATTTTTCAAGACTCAAGAAACCTACAAGACTCTCCTAAAGAATCTCTAATCGTAGAATTTCAGAAACAAACTACATAGCAGGAAAGTATATCTTTCTTAAAGGCTCTGCCCACTGTTCCTTAATCACATTGTATGATTTCCAATACTGAATGTCGAAAAACCCCTAGACCAGAGGATCAAAGCCCTAGCTCTGAGTCCTGGTCCTAGCTCTGCTTCTGACTACTACTTCTTTTAATCATGGGCAAGACCCTTAATTCTTTGGATCTGTTTCCCTATTTGCTTATCTATTGTCAGAATAAATAAACTTAAGTGCTCTTCCAGCTCTAATACTCTGTGATTCTGTCATGTTGCTTCTCCTCAACCATTAGAGCACCCTATCCATTAAAGTTCAGGAAACAGAGATCCTTTGCAAACGTGAAATTCCCCAAGTGTTCAGGACGTCCCTGTGAACTCTCACTATTCCCTTGGAATGGAGAGAGATTCTGCACTATACACTCTGGAAGGGGGAAAGGAAAAGTAATACCTGCGTGGGAGAGGTTTTATTATAAGTAGTGTTTTCTTCAAAAGGACAAAGCATACATCCATTAAAAAGAGCATAATCTGTGTTTACAAATTTCCAGTTGAAAATCTTAGAACAATATAAAATTAGACTCAAATAAGACTCAATATTAAAAAGTTACAGAAAACAGCACTGCATTTCTCTACTTAAATTGTTTACTAGGACAATAATTACGGCCAATATTTATTTAGCATCTAAAATTTGCTAGCAATTATGCTATCTGTTTAAAAACTGACATCCAAAAGAATCTTATATGATAAAATGCACCACCCTTTTGACAATGATTTTGAGTCTGATATCCGCTGTATTCTGCCCATACTCTTACCCTAATGTATACTGTTTTCCCAGACTTGCTTAACAAAAAATAGATTAAAAATAGAAGATAGTCACCACATATTCCAAAATTTGTACCGTCTTAGAGATGTAAGTAGTGAGGCCATATCTCATCATAAATCTCTTTTGCCAAATTGTTTTTCTGGACATAGTTCAAGTAGAACAACCAATTTATTTATGTCAGCCCTTGCTCTTTTCAATGACCTCTTATTGAGCAATGTGTTAGAAGAAGAGCCTGGTTAGCAAACAATAGCATGCTACAGAAACACTGACTAAGGCCTTCTGCTGGACATTCACATTGCTCCCTTTCTACCCCTCGGGAAAGAGGACACAAGCTGGTTTTACAAACAATAGCTTTATACCAATGACTGTTTCCCTGACGCCCTCTCAAATGTGAAGCATGTGTTTATACACATGCATATACGCACACTCATACATTCACAGCTAATCTTACTTGGTGAAATGACTTGTTGCTTCCAGGTCTGTGTCTTGTGGACGAAGATTATTATACACATATCTAAGGTCTTGGATTCCACTGAGCTCAGGCAATCCCGCATGCAGCATCTTAGCAAAACAAACAAACAAAACAAAAACAAAAAACCTCAGAATAAATCTAAAGCAAATCTTACTTGGTTGAATTTGGTTAAGCTTTCTTGGTTAATTTCAGAAATACATATAAACTTAAATTTACATAGCAATGCCTTTCAGTTTGTAAACATGAATGAATTTAAGTTCATGTTTTTTAACCTTCCATATTTGGCAGCAGAAGCAACAATAATAAGAAACAATAAAATTGTCAGAGTACTTGCAGATTAATAATTTAACTTTATCTACATCATAAACCGCTGAATATGCATGACAGTATCATTATTTCCATCTTGCTTTCCTGTAGAAGAGGCATATTTAGCACAGGACAAAAACAATAATAAGAGTTCTAGTGTCAGATTTTCTGGACCCACCATTTACAATCTGAATGATCCTGAAAAGTCTCTTAACCTCTTTGAATCTCCATTTTCTCATTTTTAAAGTAGATATAAAAATACCCAACATGTTTCGGGAGAATCAAATGGCTAATGAGTAAGAAAGAGCTTTATATATTATGAATTATTATACAAAAATTATATCACAATACCTATTTTAAAGAAGAAAAAGTTAATCCCCCAAAACTGTAAGTGAAGTGTCCAGATCAAAAGGCATGTAAGTAGAGAGTTAAAGCTCATCCTTTTGGTTCTTAATCTTATGTTCTTTCATAAGTCTATGACTCATACTATAAGAACACAACTTTCCCTAGTTAAGTAGTGATTGCATTCATTAAAGATTATTAAAGCAACAAAATAATTAAACATAAAATTGTACAAAGGATCAAGTATTTTTCTGCCAACCTCTAGAAAAATACTTTGTTTATATTATAGTGTAGACTGAGAGATAATATTCTTTTTAGTTATAGGCAAAAATATTTGAGAAAAAATAGATCTTTCTGAAACAAATTTGAACTTTGCAAAAAGAAAAAAAAGAATGTTATCAGTTCCTCTATGACTCAGGTGATAAATTACTTCCTGCTCTGTAATAAAGACACTCAGAGTAGTGAGAGGATAAGAACAATGCTGTTAATCCTAAAAATAAAGAATAAACTGAGAATACAGTTATGGAGTATGGGTAAAGTTGTAAATGACTTGATGAAGTTCAAGGGAGGAAAAAATATATGTGAAACTATTCTCCTTTCCCACTGTCCTCCCACAGGCTGAGGGAACAGCATATATACATAGATGTACAGAGGAGAGCAGGATATTTTTCATTTGTCCACAGAAAGAAATCCAGATGGCTTGCTGGAACATAGGGTATCCTGTGGGTGAGCGACAAGAGATGGGGCTGAAAAGGCAAGTAGGGTAGGATGTTTAGCAATATTAAGATTTTGTACTTCATCCTAAAGGCAAGAGAAAGCTCTTTTAGTCTTTTAACATAGGCATTAAAAGAACTGAATTGTGTCTTAGAAAGATCATTGTGGTTATGCATAGAAAGTGGATTAAAGTGGGGCCGAATAAGAGGCTGGATGAGGAGACTGTTTGGGTATGGAGATAAGCTATTGGATTTTAAATATAGGCAAGAAATAGAACTAAGAAAACTGATTGATTGGATATATTTGGAGGGCTGGGTGAGGTCTAAAGCACGTAGCTGTAAATGTAGATTCAGGAGTCATTAGCATACAGCTAGTAATTGAAATCACGGAAAAGGATCAGGCAGTGCTGCAAGGTTGTCAACTGCCTCTTCTATTCAAATTCATGATACCTAAATTTGAGTAAATTCTCTTCTCTTACAAACTCTTCCTCCTTTTTCCTGTTTCACATCTTCATTTATACTGCCACTATTGTCCAACTAACAAGAAATTCGTATCTTTTTTGATTCCTTCTTCTTCCTGATTCCCAACGTCAATCACTTAATTTTATAAAAACCACCTCGGCAGTCGCTTGTATTCAGTCTCCTTTGCATTGCAATTATTATCCTAGTTCAGCTCCTCATCTTCATTTGCTTAGATATCTTGAGTTGTCTTTATCTAGTTCTCCAATCCCTGTCTCTCTAATCACATCACTTCTGAGGGATCTGTCTAAAATCCAAGTGAGATGATGGTACTCCCTTCATCAAAAACAAAGAAACTTCTAGGTTCTCAGGGTCTGTATATTAAAGTTCAAAAATCCACATTCTGGTCATAAATGGCTTTCATAGTCTAACTGTGATCTGTCACTTCAACTTTATCATTTACATGGATCTCCCTTTGTACCACAGACTGGGTGCACGTGACTACCTCCATTTCCAACACATGTCATGCCCACGCTCTTTAAGCCTCCACCCACACTTATATTCTCCTCTCAGTCAGCATTCCTATCCTCTCCCTCCTCGTCTAGTGAAATTCTTTTCGAAAGCTCAGCTCAGATGTTTCTTCCTCCTTGAAGTACCACTGACCCTCTTGATAAGATTTAATTACTACTTTCTTTGCACAGCAATCATATCTTGGACCCACCTCTTTCACAGTACTTAGTGCTGCCTAGCTTTTACTGTGTTTTGTTTGTGCATATGTTTGTCATGTTAGATTTTTAAGTTCTTTGAGAATAGAGACAGTTTTTATTCAATGTTGAATTGTCTCTACTGCCTAGAATGATACTTTGTATATAGTTTGAACTTAACGAATGTCTGTGAAATAATGAACACATGAATGAATGAAAAAATATCTGTCCCTGTTAGGCTTTGGAAACTGATAAGTAGCAAGTTCAACCCTGATCACTAAACTTAAAATCAACCATAAGGAGATACGTTCCCAACAGCAACTACAGTCTAGATTAGACTTTATCTTATCAGTTCTGTATTTATAGTTCTAGAGACATCTGTGTACTTATTGAGGCAGTTTTCCCCTTTATCACACTATGATTGTCTATTTGCTAAGAACAGGCTTCTCCCCTGGATCTGAATTGCTTTCCAGTTTCTCCGGATATCCCTAATTCATCTGCTTGCTTAGGACTCTGTCAAACATTTCCTTAGGAAGTAGACCCTATACTTACTCCTGCCAACTCACACACACACACACACACACATACACACACTACACACCAGCTGCTAAATGCAGATGGCTTCAAATCAGATGAACCCCAGGTCTCTTCTTGTCATGTGGCTGATTAAAGGTAACAAGTGCTAACTTTGCTCATGTTGATGTGTTTCATTCGTTAGAGAGGAGGCTTTGGGTGTTGTGACTCTACATGTCCCAGTAAAGATGACCTCATACCTGAGTCCACTTAGCCATGTCTGTTCTCTGACCCACAGATATGTAGTGGTTCAAGTGTTTCCTAGCCTAGATTACATGGGCAATAACTTTAATTGGGTCAATAGGAAAGGGAAAGGGTGGCTAGCACAGGTAACGAACAGGTACAGGTAATGAACAGATACAGGTAATAAACAGATAAGATTCTTTTTAAAGGACAGGAACATTTAAAAATTTTCTACTTCTGTTCTCCTCCTACTAAGCCCAAATCTATTTTGATAGTTATGCTTAGGGAAGCAGACACTCTTCGCCACCGCATAGGAAAGTTAGAAAGATTTCTGCGGGGAAATATCTCATATAATAATAGGTGTGATAAACATTTTAAACTGCGTAAATGGTCCCTGTGTTCTTTGGGAGCCTTCCATAATAGCTGATATTGATTTTTTAATGAGAGAAAAGCTGATGAAATACAGGCTTTCATGTTAGTGAATTCAGCCAACAACACTCTTGGGTCTCCTACAGATGTTTTGCTTTTAAGCAAGATGGGAATTTCATGGATTATTTTTTCCCCAATTTTCCCAGGAGTAAATAAAAAGGACTGTGGATATCTGGAAACACACTGCTCTCTACCAAGGACGAATCATTAACTCCACAGTAGACTCACCAAATGCTTGTGGCTCATAATCTTGGGTACTGACCATTCACAGAAGATAGAATTTATGACCCATATCGAGTATTTCTTAAGTTGTAATTGGGTTATGGTGTAGTAGATTGAGTCTTTTTTAAAGAAGTTAGCAAGAGTCAGTTTGAGAAAAAACTGAGGAAAATATAGATTACCCACATAGGTAGAAAATAAACTTTTACAAATTTAAATTTGTTTTTTATTTTATAAGAAGCTATACCAGAGAAAATGTGGTCCTGAAAACTTTACCGATGCTTTGATTATCACAGAATCCCATAAGAAAGAAACTTAAAAAGAAGGGAATCAAGAGGTAAATGACCAGAAACAGAGGTCATAAGTCACTGCTGTTTTACATATATTTATTCATTGATCAAATTGGTACACATTGCTTCTGATCTCTGTCTCAATTTCTATGAGAGTCTAAATCTAAGATTATATGCTTAATCTGAATTAGTGCCCTTCACTGCCAAATTTCCTCCTTTGCCTGAAAGTCAAGATTTGAATATTTAAAACATAGGGAGATATTTTGAAAATATTATATACCAGAAACCTTCAACGTCTGATTTTAGTATTATGAGAAATCATTTCAATACTTGATTAAAACACCATATATCTATCTCTACTAAATGAAATAACATCACATAAACTCTTTAATGATTATTTACTATATTAGGACTTATATGCTAAAAGTTTTCTTTTTAGGTAGATAGAAAAGTTTATTAAACAAGATAAAAAACTGCACCAATAGCTTTCTTAATCTATTTTTTCAAAAAGCTGTGCTTTCACATTGTTTTAACATGCTTATTTGTTATTCAGCGTAACTTTTGATGTCATCTGAAAAGCAGCATAAACTACATTTGTGCTTTCCTGCTTTGGGTTTATTTTTGAGAGGTCTGTGACTGGCTAAAGTAGTTGTTACAATATGGTATGTACTCCTCGTATGCAGTTATTGCAGCACTAGAGACATTTAAAAATGCTGGGTATCTCATTTACTTGTGTACATGAATTTTATCTTCCTTATTAAACTGAAAATTTTAAGACTGATTGGGTCTCATATGTTACTTTATCAATCAACCACAGTTTATGCCATATGGTAAGTACTCAAGAGCTCAAGGATTCATGAGCTAGAGCCTGCTAGAGCCCAAGAGGATACTGGAGTTGATAGTACCTAAATATCTGTTAAGTAAATGGAGTCAAAATCACAGACACAGTCCTTGTCGAGTTTCCTTTGTGGTATGAACACAGATTGTGCATCATAAGCCATCTCATAATTGCAGTATGGTCTAATAGAATTGGGAGGTAGAATGCAAATCTACCAATATGGATCATTGGCTATTACAGGAAAGCAAACTTGAAAATTCTGGAGCTGGGCAGACCTCGTATACCCAATTTACACTTGAAGAAATCTAAGTCTTTGTATATGAAGGACTACATGTTTCAAATATTTTTAGAAATCCTTATTTTTCAAGACAGAGGGAAGAGAAGTAAGGTGCATATGTTTTTTAAAAATTAAAACAAGGGTATAAATACAATTTTCATTGCAACAAGGTCAACATTTATTTAGTACTTTTCAATAGAACTTTTCTGCAGTGATGGAAATGTTTTATATCTATGCTGTGTAATATGGTACCACTAGCCACATGTGGCTATTAAGCACTTGAAATGTGGCTAGTGAGACTAAGGAGCTACATTTTAAACTTTATTCAATATTAATTATTTAAATTTAAATAACTACATGTGACTAGGAGATACTGCATTGGACAGTGCTCTTACAGACTAACAAGGATCTAGTATAATAAATTAATTCAACCCGACTACATGACAGATACTGTGCTAAGTGCTATGTTAATTATCTAATAGGGTTATTATGAAATGTAAATCAATTAATGCCCATAAAGGACTTAGCATAGTGCTCATGTGAAGAACTCAGTATTAGGTCACCTATTCATCAGTCCAACAAGGTAGATGCTATTATCTTCATTTACTAGATTAGCAAACAGAGCCTTATTGGAGTTAAGCAATATACCCTGAGAAATGTAGTCAGTAAAATTCCAAGCTAGGATCAAACCCAGGAAGGCCTGGCTATCAAATCTGTGCCATTAACAACATCTAATAGAATTATTGTCATCTGAAGGCTCTAAACTAGTTATTTTTGATGATTGTATTGACCCCAAACACCATACTGATTTACCAAAGCTGTGTTTCTCTCCTACAGTTCACTGCAATTACTAGTGTGTAAGTATGTGCCCAGAGGAATCACCACATTCTTCTCCCAGAAGATATTCTATCACATTTCTCTCCTCTCACCCTGCATATCTGGTTTCCATCCCTTTGTATCAAATGATGCAGTGAAACATTAAATTTTCCCCTGCTAGTCAACAGAGAGCATATAAGACCATGAGTCAGGCGACCCAATGCATACTACTAAATGTACTATTGTCTCGTTGAGTTGCTAGCAAGCCGTCTTACATTTTTGGCCCTCAGTTTCTTAATCTGGAAAATAGGCAAGTGATCAAAGGCAGAAATTGGGAGGGGAGCCAGGAAAAATCCTTGCCTGGTCCACATCATTGGGTTGGCACAATGTGTAAATGAGATAGTATTTTTAAAGCACTTTTGAAAAATCCTAAAGCACAATACAACTGATACAATATTTAAATCACTGTCCTTGATCTTTAATCAAAATATACTGAGACAACCCCTGAATACACCAATATTATTCTGAATAGAAACATTTGAGACAGCGACTGTGAACTAATGTAATGAATTATTAAGAAATGTGTTTACAAGCTGTACGTGGTACTTTCAGTTTGTTCATTCCTTTCTGTTTTGAACAGCTCTTTGGGGAACTCCAAGCCATTAGCAAAAACAGACTACTGAAAGAGAGACATAAATGAAGCTTATTATTTTTGTTTTTTCCCCAAAGGACTTACCATTTCTAGCAGGTTCAAGAGCAGTCGGCTGTGCCTTCTGACAATATTATAAGCTCGACAACAAAGCTCCACAAAATCTTGGAAATGCTGTGGGTTTTTCCCACCCTCTGTAATAAAGTACTCCATCTCTGAAGTAAAAATAAAAGGGGCTCGGTCCCTATAAACCAAAAATAACAGCAACCATAAACAGAAGGAGAAATGGCTTTTAAGGTTACATCAGGCATTTACAACACCTTATTTCCATTTGAATTTTTTTGTTATTTTCTCTCTACTCTAATGATGAAACTCCTTCATTGTGGGACAGTTGGAGAAACTTGCTGAATATAGGCTCTGAATAACGTAACTGGGCTGTGACAGAGAAGGAAGGACAAGCTATTTTACAACATTGACCCATATTGTCTCAAATATTAAATCCAAGTTATATTTGATGTGAATATTATCCAGTGAAAATGAATGTAAAGGCCAACTAATAATGAAGGTGATTTTATGGAAAATACACTTACTGCTAGATTTTGAAATGATAGAACCGATCACGTATTTGATCTCATGATATTTTTATTTTTTGTTTCTTTTTTATATTTTATATTCATATTTTATAGTTTATATTTTTTTAGAAGCTATGTTGATATATATTCATATAAAATAAAATATTTTATATTTATATTTTATAGTTTATATTGTTTTTAGAAGATATGTTGACCTTTTAGGAAAAAAGTTTCAGGTAGAAGCTAAGATACGTAATGACAAGTTCTTTTAGAAGGCAATCTATGAAAAAAACAGATTTTACCAATTCACTGTCATATGTTTAGCAAGGAGAAAAAGAGACAGCAATATTTCATTTCACACTAGGCTCGATAAAAATACTGATCAGAAAGGAGGAAATATGAGCAGACCATGTTGGTATGTAAGTAATATCGCCCCCTGTAGTCCCAAGGTTGGAAAAACAGGAAAACAAAGAACCAGAGAGAAGATGCTGTTTCCTCTATTTTTGTCAGTCTTTTTCTCATGTTATTTGAGACAGGAGGAGACCTGAGATGAAGTGTTACCATTCCTAATAGAGATTAGCAGAGATTGGATTGGAATCACCCCTCTACGATGAGGTCTAATTCAATGAATGACAACAACAAGATGAAGAGTTTTGATACTGATTTGGCCCTCTAGAAGAATTTGAGAAGGGAATACAGTTTGGGGTAAAAAATTGACTAAAAAATAAAGATTTCTGAATGAATTGAAATAAAATATATTTTAAAATTTGAGCCTAGCAGCCTAGATATAACTAAGGTTATTCCAAACAGTAACTGAAAAAAGTGATGGAATATTAAGGAAGGCTCTTAATTTTTGTTAATAATAAAGAAAAACTGGCTTCTTTACTGTTGCTATGCTTAGCTATTTAGTAAAAATATAACGGAGTGAGAAATCTCACTATTCTGACTTAGTTAACCAGACTTTTCAGAAGTGTGGAAATTCGAATCAGAAAGCCACAACTTAGGTATTTTGTGGCTAACCTAGGGCAGTGGAATCTAACTGCAGGGAAAGTATTTTAAAGAAAATAAATAATCTACCTCTGTTTGACTGTAGTTTTTTCTTTTATTTTATTTTGTGATCCATGCTACCATTGAATGTCAGGAGGAGAGGATGGTATAACAATACTCTCATTTAGCTTTATATTCATTCATTTGATCATTCATTCATTCTACAAAAATTATTGAACACCCAGACATTGAGGAATGTGTGTTAAGAATCAAGTCCAAATTTTAAAATTTTTGCTCAAAATCCTTTTATATTTCGCCTTCATTGACTTATCCAACCTATATTCTGTGAGTTTACTTTACAGCCCTTTACTTTAGCCGAGCTGGCAGCAGAGATGTTAAAAATATGAGACATAGCTTCAGTTTGAATTCCGGACCTGCTGTATCTCAATTTCCTCATCTCTGACATGGATAATACCTAGCTCTTAGCATCGCTGTGAGGATTAACTGGCAAAATGTACACAAATGGTTGACACATAGAGAGGGCTACACACTTGTGAATTGTTGTGATTAGAGGCTCTGTGCAGAGGGCACAGACTGCAGGCCCTGTCAGCCTGGTTTCAAATCATCTTCTATCACTTAACTAGTTCTGTGACCCTGGGAAAGTTACCTATCCTCTCCATGCCTCACTACCCTCTTCTGTAAAATGGGGATAAACGTACTCAACTCTTGGGATTATTGAGAGGATTAAGTGAATTAAAGTATATAAAAGCACTTAGAACACAGCCTGGCACATAGTAGGCACTCAAATGTTAAATACTGCTATTAGTCCTCAAACTAATAAAAGTGTTCTAAGAGCTGAATCTTGTCACAGCTAAATCTCCCTTCCTCTTAAAAAATGCTGACAGTAAAATCCCGTCCTTTCTTCAAGGTTTATTTTATTCCCAGCTCCTCCATGTAACTTCTGTGGCTCATAAAGCCTTAAATGGACTTTTGAATTTTGCTAGCAGTTTTTATGTATCACTCACCTATGTAGTCATCATTATTGTTAACATTTTAGTAGAATTTTAGCAATATTCCAGACTTCCACAATCAGAAAAAAAATCTTAATTTTATATATAAAAGTTTTCCAACAGTTTTTTCCTACTCTCATAGTATATTTACTATATTGAACAGAACTTCTGAAATAATTTTAAAAGAGTCAAATTTTACAACTTCCTGAAATTTTCTAATGCAATAGATAGGCTTTTCTTTTCAATAGAGTGATTTCTCTTGGAAATTTTTTGTAGTTATGCTCAAGGTCACATGATAACACATTTCCTTCTTCCATGGAAACCACCATTATAGATTAGATGAAGAAATACCATGGCAGAAAGTCAAATACACAAAAGAAACATATCTAAATTAGAAACAATACAAACTAATAATATTGACGAACCCAATTTTAGCTGTGTTTAAATATTATCATGGTCTAAATTTTCAGTGGGCCCAACAATAAAAAATTCTACATCTTTTCCACGTAATTTGCATGGCTTACTTCTGAGCAATTTTAAAACACTTAGAATAAGACTAAAATTTTTCTATAAATGGAAGGAAGTCTCACATGTGAAATAGAATCCTGTGTCATCCCTACACATTATAGGAGTCATAGCTGGGATGTGGTTTATCAGTCCACTCAAATGCAAGCCTAATCCAAGGCCGGAGAATTAATGTATTGGAGCCTATGCCTGAAGTTTAAGCAATACTTGCAAATCTGAGATATAAATTGGTTGTGGCAAGAGAGAAGACTGGAAACTATTTTGCCTCTTAGAGTCTATCTTGTTACTGCATTTTGAATCATATGTTGAAAATCTCTCATTTATAGCTGTACAAATACACCAGAAATTCTAGTTGTGACTATCTTACCCACCCCCCTCCCCCATATTAGTAGTTTTACCATTACTTGCCTAAGTTCTACCTGTACCTTTAACTTGTATTATTTCCCACTTCTGGTCATGTTCTCTCTCTCTCTCTCTCTTTTACCCGATGCCCTAATACTGACTAAGAGATCAAGATCAAAAATTTTTCTTGTGAGAAGTCTTCTCAAGCCAGCCCTGTTGGTCTAGTGTTTAAAGTTCAGTGTGCTTTGCTTCAGTGGCCCAGGCTCACTGCCCAGTCGTGGAACCACACCACTCATCTGTCAGTAGCCATGCTGTGGCAGAGACTCACACAGAAGAACTAGAAAGACTTATGACTAGAATATACAACTTTGTACTGGGGCTTTAGGGAGGAAAAAAAAAGAGAAAGGAAGATTTGTAACAGATGTTAGCTCAGGGCAAATCTTTCCCAGCAAAAAAAAATTGTTGGGTCTTTAAAAAAAGAGAAATCTTCTCTAATTAACCTATCCCTTGCCAACTTCTCTTATTTTGCTTTACCTTTTTACTTAGCCCTACAGCCAATATTTTTTATTCTTTATAGTCTCATGCAGTCTTATGATTTTTTTCCTCCCAAATTATCTGTGTGATTTCCAGGGAGAGAGGATGTATTTTATCTTGCCTTTATATATTCTTAATGTCTCAAACAATATTTTGATGGTATTCTGTTATATGCAATGAATGCAACAGGCAATAAACATAGCTCACACAGTGAAGAGCTTGTGATAATTTAACAATTATGTGAGAAGGCCATGTGAACAAACTTACTTGTTATGATTTTGTCATTTTGTTGTCAGAGTTAATCTTTTTATTAACTTATGATCAATCTTTCCCTGAAATTATTATTCCATAAAAATGCTGAGACTATTTTATAGATTTCCAATATAGGTGCGAAGTGAGTAGTAGTTCAAAAATGTATATACGTACTTGGGAAATTTAAGAACATTTCTATTATAAACAGACACTAATTATTAAGGAGACAAATTCACTTGATATGGAAAATAGCAGGATAATTAATAATTTTCTGTTTGTTAGTACTTACGCATAAGCTTCCCTTTTAACTATACTTCCCTTCTAACTATACAAGTAGACATAATTTCCTTGTCTAAAGTCACTAGAATACCAAGATCATCATCATTAAGCATTAAAGATTGCCATTACACTGAGGGTACATTTAGGATAGGTCTCTGCCCATTAGGTGACTTAAATTTGACTAGGGAGGCATGCACCCAAAATGTTAGAACACTATAGTTATTTATCAACAAATATTTTTTGAGTATCTACAATAGATAATGAGAAGGCTTACAGATGAGGTTAAAAAAATCAATATCCTAAAAGCAATAAAAATTTCTTGAATAGTAACAATAGTGTTTTGAAAAGATCCCCCTAGCTGTAATATGGAGAAGAATTTGGAACAGAGAGGGCATATGTGGGTAGATAAGACAAGAGAATTTTGCAGAAGGTTTTCCTTTGTGTGTGTGAGGAAGATTTGCCCTGAGCTAACAACTGTTGCCAATCTGCCTCTTTTTTTTCCTCACAAAGCCCCAGTACATAGTTGTGTATCCTAGTTGTAAGTCCTTCTAGTTCCTCTATGTGGGATGCCACGAGAGCATGGCCTGATGAGCAGTGTGCAGGTCCATGTCCAGGACCCAAACTGGCAAACACTGGGCCCACTGAAGTGGAACATGTGAACTTAACCACTATGCCACCAGGCTGGCCCCTGCAGAAAGTTTTGATTAGATATGAGAGTAGCTTAGATTAGGATTGTGGCATGCAGATATAGAGACGTAGGAAGACTTACAAAAATACTTTGAAGAAAAAATCAAGAAGACTTCATGATGGTTTGGAGTAGGAGGGAAAAGAGGTGCTAAAAAGAGCTTTAAATTTTTGGCTTGTGTATCAGGAAGACTATAGCACAACATTCAGAGTGGTTTCACCTTCAAAGAAGTTAAATTTGAGGTGCCTTTGAGACATACAAGAGCAGATGACAATGAGGAATTCTGATACTTATTTCCAGATCACAGAGAAAAGATCTGGGCTGGAAGTAAAATTTTGAGTCAGATTTCCACTTCTGGGAAGACTGAGTAGGCATATGTTTCCTTATCTCTCTCACTAAGTACACTAAAAACCCTAAAAATTATATATAAGACAAACATAAAAAGACTCTGAAAGGCAAAGTGAAGAAGAGAGACTACCCAAGGACCTCAGGACTCAAGAAACAACATGGTGGTGAATTATCTAGGTTTTCTTTTTGCCTCATATATTCCAGACATGGGGTTCAAGGAGATAGGAATCTGGAAATGCCAGTGAGTGCAGACAAAAAGTCTTCAAGAAAAGCTTGGTCTCTCTAGCCAAAGGCCCAGGAAAGGGGTAGCCTAACAAGATGAAAACATTTAGACAATAACCATTCTACTCTAGCCAAATATTGAAGAAAAAACTGTGACCCCAATCTCTCACCACACTAGCCAAGGCCAAATTGGGGAGCCTAAACTTCCATTCTCACCAGGCTATAATGCAGCATCTCAATCTCCTGTCTAGGTGGTGTCAGAGACAACTCAGCAAGGAGCAGAGTATTGGTGGAGAGATAGACACTTAGATCAATGGAATAGGCAGCACAGAAATAGACTCATACGAATATACCAAACTGATTTTTGATAGATATGCAAAAACAATCCAATGGAGAAAGGATATAGCCTTTTGATCAGATGATACTAGGACAATTGGACATCCACAGGCAAAAATATAAACTGTGACCTAAAGCTCACACCTAATATAAAAATTAACTTAAAATGGTTTACAGACTTATATATAAAATGTAAAACGATAAAACTTTTAGGAAAAAATAGAAGAAAACATTTGGGATCTAGGCTACGCAAAGAGCTTTTAAGAGGATGAAACAAGTTACAGACTGGGAGACAATATTTGCAAACCATATAGCCAGCAGAGGACTAGTATCTAGAATATATAAAGAATTCTCAAAATTTAGCAGTAAAAAAACCCTGAAAAATACAATTAGAAAATGCACAAAATACGAAGAGACATTTCATGTTTCTGCAAGAGTATATGCAGTTGGTAAATAAGCACAGGAAAGGATGTTTTTAACATCGCTAGACATTAGGGAAATGCAAATTAAAATCACAAAGAGGTATCAGTACACACCTATCGGAATGGCTAAAATAAAAAGTTAATGACTACCAAATGCTGGCAAGGATACAGAAAACCGGATTACTCATACATTGATGGTGGAAATGTAAAGTGGTATAGCCACTCTGGAAAACCACTTGGCAGTTTCTTAAACAACAACAACATGCAACTACCATACAATCCAGCAATTATACTTTTGGGCATCTGTCTCAGAGAAACGAAAACTTACATTGACACAGAAACATACATGAATGTTCATAGAAACTTTATTTGTAATAGCTAGAAACTGGAAATAACCCATATGTCCTTCAATGGGTGAATAATTAAACAAACTGTGGTAAATCCATACTTTGGAGTATTATTTGTTAGTAAAAGGAGCAAATTGTTGATACACACAACGGTTTGGATGACTCTCCAGAGAATTACACTGTGTTAAAAAAGCCAGTCTCAAAAAGTTATACACTGTATGATTCCATTTATATAATATTCTTGTAATGACAAAAATAGAAATGGAGAACAAATTAGTGGTGTCAGGGGATAAGGATGGAGGAGGAAAGCGGGGGAGAAAGAAGTGGCTGTGCCTACAAAAGGGCAACATGAAGAATCCTGGGAGAGATGAAATTGTTCTGTATCTGGACCATGTCAGTTTCAATATCCTGGTTATGATATTGCACTATAATTTTATAAAATGTTACCATTGGGGGAAACTGGTAAAGGGAACATGGGATCTGTTTGTATTATTTCTTACAATTGCGTGTGAATCTACAAATATCTCAAGATAAAATGTTTAAATAAAATTCGTGTGAGTCATCTGGATATAGATATTGATGGAACCCTTGGATGTAGCTGATATCAGTTTGGTGGAGACCGTAGAGAGAGAAGAGAAGAGAGCTAAGATGAGTCTTGGGGATCTAATGTTAGTGGTTTGGTAGAAGGGAACCATCCTGCATTGGATGCTGAGAAGGGGAGAAAAACTAGAGGGGGATGTAACATCACAGAAGGCAAGCCAAAGAATTTTGAGGAAGGAATAGTCAATACTGTTGACATCTACTGATAAATCAGGTAAAATGAGGAATGAATATTATTGGATTTAACACTATGAAGGTCATTATTGATCTTATCAAGTAATGAAGAACAAAGCCAGATTGAAGTTGTTGTGGAATGGGTGGTAAGGAAAAGGAAGTCAAGAGTTTAGACAACTCCTTCAGGAAGTTTGTGAAGAAGAGTAAAATGGCATGAAAACTGGGGGTTTGAGGCAAGATTATTTAAGCATTGGACAGACGATCACATTTAAAAGGGTTATTTAAGAAGGAGAGGATAAATAAATATGCAAGGAAAAATGAATTATGGACAGTATAATGTACATTAAAAGATGAGAGGGAAATGGCTCCAAAGCACAGATGGAGGGATTGACTTTAGAAATGAAAAACAAATATTCTGTTAAAACAAGAAGGAAAAAGTTTATGTGCAGATGTCATTTTGTGAGCTTCATATTGAGTATAAAAGCAGGCTCTGTTCTGACTACTTCTATTTTCTCAATAAAGTAGGAGATGTGGTCATCTGTTGAGGGGGGAGTGGAGAATAATGGGTAGGAGAGATCTGAGGTTTACCTTGTGAGGACAAAGCACAAGTCATTGTGGCGAGTGAAATAGTGAGATGGCTACAGAAATACTGTGGGGTTGCTGGGCCATGAGATTGGCCCATTTGAAACTTGGGACAGTGTTTGCCCTGTAGTGTCGATGCTTTCTTGCAGTGCTTGGCAGCTGTGGTGTAGCACAGTGAAAGCAGATGAGTAGGTTAAGGCACATGCTTATCTTCTGCCTCCACATATTTGTTCACAATACTCTACTATACCTTTTCTTCTTTGTTCCCACTAATTTAAATCTAACCTTTTCATGCTTATGTTATACTTCCTCTTGAAATCTTATTAATATCAAGTCTTCTCAATATCAAATCTTCTCAATATCTCAATGTCAGTATCACCCTCACAGTGGAGACCGCCCTATCGTAAAATACGTTATTAAAGAATGGGACTAAGCATGCTAATTGTAATGGATGCACTCTGACATAGCCAAGGTGCTGTATCCTTAAAAGGAGCAGTCTTTCATTTATCAGATTATTCCTTAAACTAATATGCACATACTTAAAAAATGAATGATGCTTGATTTTAAAGTATTGAACACATAAACTGTTTAAGGACACAATAATTTACAGAGGCAACTTCCTCAAATGTGAATTTGGCAGTCGAGATAATATCTCTGGGCTTCATCCCAACAGTTCATGGTGGTCTTTGGTCATACTAAGTTCAATAAAACAGACCCTGGTGGACTCTGAAAACTAGAGTCACATCCCATGAGCATTTAACTTCTATTAGCTCAACAATTCCTGTTAGATGTTCTTTTTAAAAATGTAATAAAAAGATTAAAAGAGAGTGAGCAATTGTGCCTGTCTTTTCACTCATAAAAGAGCAACCATACTGCCCACAGACGGGAGAGTATCTTGCTATTTCAACACTTGGTCTTAGTTCTTGAATGCCTCTCACAGTGTAATTATCTTGCAACATATTTGATCGCAGTTGTTAAAGACACAAACTTAATATATATCACAGCCATAAATGCAAGATAACTATGTCATCTGGTACTAACTGAAGAAACAGACATCTGTCCCAATGCTGGAGAAAAAATAAGAGTGTGTTGGGATTATTGAGAAACGGGAATATCAGTCTCCTATGTGGTACCTTCCCAAGGGCCTATGACGTTGGGCAAGTTATAACAACTAAGATTCCTCTCTGTCTTAGGTCTTGATTATAAATTAGAGAAAATAACAGTAGCTACCTCAAATGGCTCCTGTGAGGATTAATTAAACAAATGTATACAAAGTATTTATGAAGTTTTGAAGGGCGATTTTGACTATTTCCTTTAGAATTTGATCCCCCATGCTGGATGATGCAGCAGCACACTAAGGAACACTTAGTCTCTGCCACTCCCAGTGATAATCCACAGCAATAGGAGAAGAGCCACATGTTTCAATATTGATGATGGAGGACGGAGTCAGGGGATATAAAGAGTGGAATGGAAAGACAGAGAACTCTATCAAGGATTCATGACAGTAGAATTTGTCTGCTGGTCTCTGTAGAGATAAATATTTCTTCCTTTTGCAGTATAGTTCATCTAGTATTTACTTGAGCAACTGATGAAGTCAGTAAATGGATGTATACAAGCTTTAGTCCCAGGCTTGAGAGACTAGAATGTTTGAATATGTGTTTAGATACTGAACCAAAATGAGAGGCTTAGTAATGAGGCACATTTTATTTTTATTATTGAAATGATTATTATTAATTTCATGAATTTCAAATGATTTTGTCCCCAGGAAATATCATAGTAACATTAAAATATATTGTTTTAAAGAGTGCTAGAATTTGCAGACTCCCATCATAATGAATGGTGATATTAGCATACAAATAAATGACTACAAAGTACATTGGGGAATGTTTAAGCCTACACTTTTCCTGATATCACAAACGACCTACATTTCAGAGAGCACATTTTGCTGTTCAACAGAAAGAACACAAGTCTCTTGTCTAATATTCATGAGTTAATTGAGAAGGCAAATTTGGAATCTCCATTGGATAGGCTAGAACCTTGTATAATTAGACAACACAACAAACCTCACATGTGCAATATAATGAGAACATAAGGGTGCACGTACTATTACAAAAAGAACATTTAACACCCTGTGAGATCTCCAAGTTTCTGGCAATTATTAACTAAGGAGAACTTCACCAATAATCTCTTCAGTGTAAAACATGTGTTTTCCCCCCAGTCTAGCCTCTTTTGTAAATGCGCTGTGGGTCCTAAGTTAGACTCTGGGAAGTCCCTGATCTTTAACTGCTTAATAACTTTAGATATTGACTCTGGAGTCCCTTTTAGGCTCAGGCAGACCATCTCTCTTATTTGCAAAGGGTAGATAAAACAGTAACCTCTTCAAAATTATCAGTCCAACTTTCCTAAGTCTGATACTTTAGATGTGAATTTATAGCAAATTAGGATAGGAAGAGACTGGTCGGCTCCTCCAAATTCCCCTTTGAGCTTGAGTCTAAGGGAAAGTGTACAATTATGCTTTGCATGGAATTCCAGTGAATGCTTGGAATAGAAGTTAGTCTGGATATGAGGAAAAGATAATCAATGCTATAATGCTTGGGTGAAACTGGATTGTGGTATCACATCTTAAATAGGGTTAGATTATAAAATCAGGTTGAAGGTGAAAATCAAGAACGGTCCAAGTTATCTCCGAAAACATTTAAATCACCCATAAAATTACCATATGCATGATTAAAATTTATGTTTCAAGCTTGAAATGGACATTTTATCTCTTAGCAAATTTAACACCGTAAGTGATTCCCCCCCCCCCCCCACAGGAGCGGGTACTGTTTCTTCAGTTGGACATCAGATGAAGTTCTTATACTAGGCTTATATTTAGAAGACATTTTGTAGTTTTTCTTTAAAAATCAGCACTCAGGTCTTCCATCTCAAGCATGCTCTGTTCACAAGGGGGTGTAGGCTCACTAAGTGCTGGAAGACAGAATCCTTACACTGTTTAAATTGTTCTCTCCCTCCTTCTTTCCTTCCTTTTATTCCCTCTCTCTCACAAACTTTTCCTCCTTTCCTAATCATCCCTCAGTCTTTTCAGCTGAAAACCTACAAGTCTCTCTTTAAAGAAAATTCATAGTTGGTCTTTTTTGGTTGTGTGTTTTTTTTAAATTGAGAAATTGTTTTTTACTTATAACGGGAGTGGGGTGATATAAAGGAGGCTACTCAAAAGAAACCAGGTGATAAAACAGTGGAATGATCAGGTGAAGTCGAAAAGGAAGAAATGATAGTGAGAAGATGGGAATGACAAAACAAACTTCACTTCCTGAAATAGTCTAAGTGAGAGTGCTTTGAAAATCCAAAGTACTTCTCAAACGCTACGTGTCGTTTGCCTAGGGCTGGCTTTGCGACTGGTGAAAACTTTTGTGAAACTTATAGAGTATCAATTTTTTTTTAATTATTTCTTTGTGGCATAATACACATAACATAAAATTTACCACCTTAACCATTCTTAAGTGTACATTTCAGGGGTATTAAACATATTCATAATGTTGTGAAACCATCATCGCCATCCATCTCCATAATACTTTTCATCTTGTAAAACTGAAACTCTGTATCCATTCCTCCCTCCAATGACTCCCCAATCCTCCCTCCCCCCAGCTCCCGGCCACCACCATTTTATTTTCCATCTCAATGATACTGATTCCTCTAAGTACCTCATATAAGAGGAATCATACAGTATTTGTCTTTTAGTGACAGGCTTATTTCACTTAGCATAATGTACTCAAGGTTCATCCATGTTGTAGCATGTGTCAGAATTTTCTTCCTTGTAAGGCTAAATAATATTCCATTGTATGTATATACCACATTCTGTCTATCCATTCATCTGCTGATGGACACTCGGGTTGCTTCCATATTTTGGTTATTGTGAGTAATGCTGTTATGAACATGAGTGTACAACTATCTCTTTGAGACCCTGCTTTCAATTCTTGGGGTAAATATGGTATATACAGCCATCCTAAAGGTTGTGAGCTGGTGTGTATCAAAATTTGAGTCTCATCCCCTGGACTCCCCCATGTACAGTGACCATGAAGTAAAACTCCTTTGGTAAATTTCCAGTTAGGATAAGAGAATATGACAAGTTCTTAAAAATTTTATCTTCAGAAACAGCGTAGTTTCTCAGGTCAAGAGAAGTAAATTTTATGGCATTTTTTGTAGTGATCCTTCAATCAACCAAAATTGAGTCTCCGCTGTGTCAGGCACTAGTTAGTTGCTTGAGATACAGAGATGTCCTTAAGACACTCACAATTGGAAAGGTATTGGAAAGTGTGTTTTTCTTCTAGAAGATTCAGATGATACTGAGGCCTGCTTTGAGTTAAAGGAACCACAATGTTTCTTAATACACAATCATGTGAATAATAGACTGATGAGACTCATCTAATTTCAAAGAACACTAATATAGTAATTAAAGTATGTGGGAGATCACTAAGATCTATATAGCATTTGCATTACTACGAATATTGCACTAAACCAGAATGACTGGAGTAAGGCAAAAATTATTCTTTTAATCTGCTAAAGGAGTTTTTTTCAAAGATGGTTTTAAATTGTGAACATTTAGAATATAAATATTATAATGCTCAAATTAGAAATTAAACATTAAAAATTTTTAAATCTGTGGTAATTAACTATTGAAGATAATATCAAAGTGATTATAGATACAGGAAATTTTTATGACTAATATTGAGATGAAAATTCTGAGATGAATTATATTAAGTGATTGGTGATCTATTGGGATAAAACTTGAAAAGGGTATAAACTATGTTGTAAGAAGACAGATATATAATATTTTGATCATCCCGGTACAAATATTTTAACAGAAAAAGAACAGAGTTTGAATTCTATTTTGCTGAGCTCTGAAAGATTTTTCATGTGTTTTAAATGAACTTATGTCCTATGATGTGGTGATAAATATTTAATAACCAGCTCACTTTAAAAACAAAAAAACCTCTGATTTACAACATTTGTCATTTTCCATGGTGTGTATACTCCTACTGTGGCTGATTCAGACTACCAGTGTGATATCATTTAAGGTGGAGTTGAGAAGGAATACACACAATAGGCTCTTGCAAGCCAGTGTGAGCCAGGTTGGGCACACCTCTGCTTATGTCTGAAATTATATCAGAAGTCAAGAATGACTTGGTGAAATACCTTACAATCTAAACAAATCTGACAAACAGTGCAATCTGGCCTGTCAGTCAACAAGCCCCAAAGTCAGAGATATTACAGGACTAATAGTTCAATTTATGAATTTCAAAACACACACTTCAAAAACTATCAAAATAAGATGTTCAGATAACTTTAAACAAAAGGAAACAACAATAACCTAGAGATGCCGTCTCATTTCTTATCACTTCATTTGGAATACTTACATTAAAATTAATTACAACAAATATTTATAGAACCCTCACTTGGTGCTAGGCATTCCTCTAACCACTTTACATATATCAATTAATTTAATTTTCAAAACACACCTATTTTATAGATGATTCAACTGAGGCACAGAGAAGCCATTTGTTCAAGGTTACATCATTAGAATATGCTAGTATAGGATTAAAAAAACCCATACAGTTTATCTCCCTGGTACCTGACCTTAACCACTGCTCACATGGCCTCTAAAATTACCTAGAAAGAAAGCTACAAGAAAGGCTTCATGAAAGACCAGCATCACCAAAGTGAAAGACCATATAGACTGCGGAAATACAGTCTGAAAAAACAAAAACATGAAACAACGAGTTAGGAGAACAATGAATAGCCCCAATAAAGGCCTTCTTCAATTTCTCCTCCTCTGTAAGAGAAAGTCACTATCGAGAAACTATCGAGTTGAAATTTAGAGTTATTGCAATAACATCTTTTATGTAATAAAAACATTACTATATAGAATTCATTGTTATGGGGGAACTGTGAGTGAAAAATTGTGGATGTATAATTTGTGAGCCACTTTAATTTGAATCTTTGTGAGAGAAAACAAAGAAATGAAGATGATAATTAAGCAATACTTCAAAAGAAAAACCAATTGGTTTCAGAAAGGTAGTGAAAGTCCTCATTGTTTCCATTGTAGGCATTAACCAAATTTTCCCCAGAACCGTTAAGTAATCCTGGGGCTGAACTGTCATGTGATTTAATCTGCTGATGGCAATCTTTCTTATCTAATGTCATAATTAAAATCAAGTAGGAAAGATTGTTTATATACAGGATGTGACATCTTCCATATTTATAACTGAGATGTGACATTTTTTTGTTTTCTTCAAAGTCAGAAAGTTTCCAGGAGCCTCAGATTTGGTCTAAGCATGGCGATGGGTTTTCCAGATTTCTGGAAAACTGAATTCAGTTTTGTAAATGTTTGTATACATTTCCTAAACAGATTTGCGCAGACGGTTAGTCTGAGATGTTCTGAAATCACCATTATAGCATGAGTAGAAAAATACAATGGTTCAACAAGGAATCAGTTTCTTTCTAAAGATACTACTTGTAAGGAGAATGTCACCTCATTGCTGCTTTCTTTTAAGGAAACCAAGGATCAAGGGAAAATACACCCCCAGATACACTGCATCTACTTCTGCTCTGTTAGTCTGCTAATTTCCTTTATTAACTTCTGTATCCTTGACTGAGGGGTAAATGTGCAACTTAGAGAGGGGTTTTATGTGTCTATGTGATTTCTTTTTCCCAACCCATAACCCATCCACAACTGGAAACTGTACTCTCTATGCGGGGTTGAACAATGATTTAGGCAATTGTGTTATGAAGTAAAATTAAGGTATGTTAGTAACACTTTGTAAACCATAACAAGTTATACAAATGCTTTCCTCTTCCATGTTTTTAAGGAGTAGACAATAGGAGAAACATGTGTCTGGATACAGATACTCTACTCTCAGTGGGTGTAGCATTTTATATTAAGGAGTATGATCCTGGGCCATCACTGGTTATTAGTGGAACATTATATGGCCTTGCTAGACTATGGGAGATTAGGATAGTCCTAGGGTGTGATTTACATACCTGGCTTTGTATCTTATGGAGAGTTTATGAATATGTCTAGTATTTGTATAGAAGAAGCAAGGTGAAGATAGGCTTTTCTCTAAAGACCAGGTCTATAATCTAATAAATGTAGTGTAAATAAGAATGTTCATTTATCCTAAGGGGATTGAGTGGCCTGATTTATAAGAGGACTTTTGTTTACCTGGTAACCAATAAACAACCAATGGGCCTAGGATGGAAGAAGTCAGCTACTTTATGAAACAACATTCGAATGAACTTCAGAAACAATCCAAAGAGACTTGGAGGAAAATAATTGGATGTTGTCTACAATTCAAAAGATACATTGAATAATAATGTGTAGGCACAGTTCAGTTTAATCATTAAACAAACTCAGGGCAGAAGTATCAATATCAAGAAAGAAATCCAAGAAGACATTGCCAATGAGCTTTACATAGCCACTGGTGGACATAAAATCCTGCAAACAATAATCCAAATGGATCATAATGCTGCAGTTGGCCTCCTTAGCTGGCGGTCAATAATCAATAATCTCAAGTGAAGATAGTGCCAACTTCATTTTCATTCATCCAATCAATAATTTTTGAATGATTGAGGGCTCACCTGTGAATGGTTTATTGCCTGACTCACTCAGCAAACAATGTTAAGAACCTAATATGAGTGAGGCTCTATACTGGGCACATTGTCATGTACCTTAGAGGTTGCATAAAAGAGATTTACAGTTGCCAAACTGTAGAAGCAGCAACAGCTGCTAGAACATCAACAAACAAACAAATGGGACTCCATCTTTTCTAGAGATCCTGGTGCATATCTCTACCAAGGTACTTACCATAATGTTTAGTAACTTGCTCTTTGCTTTTTATGCTTTCCTAAGTGGAACTTTTTCTGTAGGACAGGAATATTTTCATTCACCATTTAACCATCCTCATGGTCAACATAGATGATCGTTGAATAAATGAATAAGGATTAACCCAAATTCTCAGTGGACAATACAACAAAATAAATAAAGATGTCAAAATTGTAATCTAATCTTTAAATTTCTAGGAAATAATAGACTCTAGAGAGAAAGTGTTACATATGCAACTTATGTACACATTCACACATGTGAATTAACATTTGTCCTTCATAAAGTAGATAGCCCTCGTCTATGATGCTCTAATGGTCTGTACATGTCTATCTCTTACCGTACCTGTTACCATATTTTATAGTAATTATTTATGTGTCTGTCTTCCTAGTATTCTAAAGGAAGAGTAAACCCCATTGAGGTGGTAAATGTGGATTATTCATTTTTGTATCGCCAAGGTTTATCACAGTCCTTGGCACACAGACCATCCTGAGTAGATATTTAAGGAATGAACGAATATGTGGTGAATTTTCCCGAGGTTATTCATTATAGAAGGCAATGTACTGAAAATAAGAAAAAGTGAAACAATTCCGCTTGTATGCCTTTATAAAATAGGAGACATTTGTTTATACAAATTAAACCATTTTAGGTAGCTTATATTGGCATTTTAATACCAGATTATGGCCATCTGGTGAAAGCTCATCATGTCATATTGTAGGAGATATTATTGTTTCTTCTATTGATGAGGTGTTTATAGCTAAAAGTGAGTGATTAGTCTTCTGAATGGTCTGATCCCATTTCTACTTTAATATGAAGTATCGTTTTTAAAAAGTAAGGAACTTTTAGTCTGAGACTTTTGGTTTCCTTGCTGCCAGCTCAAATAAAATAAAACAAAAACCTATTTATCCACTTGTCTTTTCCGTTTTAGTACATGATATAATTATCTGCTAAGACCAGAAATCCAAGAGTCATCCTTGAATGCTTTCTTTTCTTCTCCTACCCCTCAGGCTGCCTCCCCCAGGCCATTAACCACTGCCAATGTCCAATGAATTAGCAGATCCTGTGGCTCTGACTACAGAATATTTTCTGAATCTGTCAGTTTTCACCACTTCTATACCATTAAGGTCTTGCCTTAACTATGGCAGTAGCCTCCTAACTGGGCTTATTATTTTATAGGACAGCAGAGAGTGTTTTGAAATCCACTGAAAAAGGTCTGCCCCTGAGCTTAAGATAAAAGTCAACCTCTGTACCATGTCCTAAGTGCCCTGCTTGATCTGGCCCCCACCAAGCTCTTCGCCCTTATGTCCTACTGCTCACCCCTCTCCATCCCTCCTCCAGGCCCCAGGCCTTCATGTTGTTGCTGGAACGTGATATGCTTACTTCCATGCTCATGACTGTTATTTTTGGTGTTCTTTCTTCCTGGAATACTCTTTTCATAGGTCTCCACAAGGTTATCACTCATTACACAGCTGTGTCTCATCTTCCAAGGGTCTCTTTAAAATAGCATTCCTGCCTCAGTCAAGTTCTAGCCCATTTCTCTACTTCAGTTTCCTAATAAGAAATTAAATTCCTCATTTCCTCATATTATTTCTTTGTATGTTAACTTGTTTAACGTCTGTCATCCCTACTAGAAAGAGATTAGGATTTGTATCTTCCTTGTTTACTTGTATATTCTCAGAGCCTTGAATGGTAGGTGCTGACTAAATATTTTTGCAATGATTTAAGGCTCAGTCAGTAAGGAAGTACGCTAGTTCTATGACACGTAGACCAGGGGTGGTGATTGCTGTGGCCAATATACTAGATGTACTGAGACCATGAACTCAGGCCTCATTGTCTATTCAAGATTTAATAAGAAAACAAAAATATTATACTTCAGACAATTCAGACTGGAACAGAATTAGTATCCTATTGGAAAAGGCCAATTTAGTCCACTGACAATTTGAGGAAACCTAATTTTTCCCATTAACAATATATTTAAAAAATTTTTTTCTTCAATCTTACATATATAATCATGTTTATGCTATCTCGGGGGCTTTGAGAAATGGGGAGTAAGTCATATGCTGGGTTTCTATGCCATTACATGTTATATGTCACCCTTGGACATTGCTTAATTACTGTAATAAACATTATTTACATACTGACCTTTTTATCCCTCCAAATGTTTCTGCATGACCTAAGAATTTTCCAAAGTCAATATGAAACATGTGGCCTGACTTTGTCAGCATGATATTGTCGTTGTGTCGGTCACAGACTCCCAGGATGAATGTTACCACACACCAGCCAGCACAGGAATAGAAAAAGTTTCTCAAGGCCTAATCAGTTGGGAAACAATAACGCAAAAATAACACACACACAAAATGAGTGAATGTATTAGCATAAGAGCTAATGGTAACAAGCATTATAGAAAGCAATATTACATAATCAAAAACTACTTCTACATCTCAGTTGAGAGAAGGATATGATTAAATGGCTAATTCTTAATATGCTACAGAAGAACATGAAGCAATCTGTTCTTTAGTCTAATAGATGAATGTTTTCATTGAAATTGGCAAAAATATCTCTTTTATTCAATTGAAGTTAATTTTATTAGTTTACTAGAGAGAATTCCTGGTGTGATTTTTTTGATGTCTCAAATATACAATATTGAATGATTTTTTTCAAGGTAAAATAAGAAGGAACAATATGGTCCCATACTACCTATCCCCAGAGAAATTTAAAATATTAATTTTTGAATATTTGCACTTTTTTAATACAGAAAAAGCTATATTGAGATAACTGTAACATTGTATGTTTATCCTTACAAATAGGTCATCTAGTTGATGTCTAAAAGTGTTTTGGTACAGTCTATACTAGTGAACGCCTATGTGGGTGGAGGCAGATTACCACTAAGTCATGTTTCTTTAACAAACAGAGGTTTCTTGCCAAAATTAATCTTTGTTTTCAAAATGCTCTCCTGGGTATACATCATTTTCATCAATGATGCAATCGTGAGTGTAACCATGGTGTAACCATGAGTGATTGGTTGGGCCGGTGATGGGTCATGGGTCTCCTTGAATGATGTGGCTGACTTTCTGGAGTAGAAGTCTATGTCACTGGACTGCATGCCAGGACACCTTAATTCCAGGTATTCCAAGTGCCTGAGCAAGTCACTACATTTGTCTGTCTAGATTTTCTTCACTTATAAAGTGAAGACAATAAAATATGTCCTTCACCTGGTGGTTGTGAAGAGCAAATGTATGTGGAAACACCTCAAATAATATAACCACAGGAATTTGTGCAAAACTTAAGGTGTAACTTTGGGAATGGCTAAAAAATATATTTCAAAATGATCTCATCTAATTCTTTGTTATTCACCCTCCAACAGCCTGTACTTTTTTCCTCTCCAATCTCACAGAAGTCTGGAATAGATGAACTCTTGGGTCTCTCTAACACGGCCTGTGCTGCCTGAGTGACCAATCATTCCAGTGTACCCAGGCCTGAGAAGTTTCCCAGAATGAGAGAATTTCAGGGCTCAGGACAGTTTTGAGTAAATTCACCCATATGCATCTTTGTGTGAATTAGCATAAAGCTGTCCCTGCCTCTGGGTGGACCCAGCTTTCCCAGTTCATGCCTTGGCAAGTGGAACAAGGCCTGGCTCTAATCAACTTATCCTCTTAGCTGGGAGCCCTGCAGTAGAGTAGAACCTGCACACTGCACCTCGCAGGCCAGATGCCAGGACGAAGTAAAGTGGGAAAAAGGATTGCAGTCAAATAAAACAGTACATTTTGTAAAGTCCTGAGAAAAAAAAATAAAAACTCTATTATGCATTCTGCAAACATTGAAAAAAGAGCACATGAAAAAATAGAGCTTGGCAGAAGATATGTATTGCAAAGGAAGGAGGGAGATTTATAGAAAGTGGAGATTGTGTACAAATAAGCAGAGGTGACTTGAAGGAGGTAGTTTCAAAGAGCATCATCTCAGGTGAGATGGTTGTAAGGGAGGCAGTTGAGCAAAGAGAGTTTTTACTGATAGCCCAGAATTTCATCCAGAAGGAAGACCAAACACATAAATTTTTATCTACTTAATATACCATTTAAATTGGGACATTATTACTAGGCTGATGACTGAGTGAATTAGAATTCAAGGTGTATTTAATTTACTTTTTCATAAATCAGAATATCTAATGAACCAGAGCATATTCTTATTTAAGTACATTATTTAATGTCCAGTGGGACAAACCTTTTCATAATCCATCTTTAAATGGTTGTGCCGAGTGAACCACTTTTTGATTGTGTTTTCTTTCAGCGGCCCTATCAGTCCAGAACGGCGATGGATCTTTGCCAGGGTTACAGCATCGGGCACCAACTGCACCAATCCTGGGTGATAAAAGAGAGATTATGGAAATAATTCTTTCTTCACAGGATGAGAGATACTTAGGAAATACATCCCGATCTAGCTGACAATAATAGCCAGCACTACTTGGATTACCCTTTTCCTTTCCAAATCTTCTTCTCTGGAGGAACCTTATCTAGATGGCCTTCCTTCTAATTTTTCCTAAATCCTGGGGAGAAATCAGGCTACTTGTCATTGGATCAGATCTATCAGAAGCAGCTTTAATATTTTTTCTAGAACTACAGTAGAGAGCCAATCAAGATGGTCTCACAGGGACCCACCCACTGAATCAACAGGGTAGTGAGTTAATTAACACACGGCCTGTGCATTCATTTACAGTTTAAGGGGGGCATTCAAACTTGTATGACCAGCATATTTATGATGTAAGTGAACCAAATACAATTTCCATAATAAATATTTCAAATATATTATAAAAATAAATGCTCAGGTTAATAAAAGCTTCACTTTAAATGTTCTATATCTAGAAAAGAACAGAATAACTCTGCAGTAAACATATAGAAAGCCACTTGCTCCTTCTTTCTCAGCCAACATTAAAGAGAAACGATGATAATTTTTTAAAAGATAGTATATGTTGATTGATCTTCAATAGGACTGTTGCCGTACTGGACACGTATCCATCAAGGCTTCTTTTCATTGTGTTCCTAAGGGTGTTGGAATGTAAATATTTTCAAATGTTCTGATTTTTATTCTGTACAGAACAGCAATTTAAACCTAGTGTTTAAAACTCTCCCAGAGCTGATGAACACAAAACACCTTGTAATGTACAGTTCCATAAATAAAGTTATTGAAAGAAATTAGTCTAGAATTTCTTAGTTGTAAACTCAAATGCCCAAAGGGACCAGGACACACATGTAACTATATGAAAAGAGAGATGGCTAAGTTTTTAAAATTTACTGTTTTAAGGTCTACCTTAAAACATTCAAATTAAAGAACAACAAACAAGCAGATCACAGTGATGGTAAATGAAACACTTCTCTGTGCTGGTTTGGCCGGTGACAGATGGTTGTAGCATGAATCTCTTTTAATATCCAATAGCCCACTTGTGACCATTAAGCATCTACATTGCTCCATCAGAAAGAAACTTAAAGATGGGGAGTGGGAATTGAATGCTGCAAAAGTAATCTATAAAACCTATTTGTTAAAAAAAAGAAAGAAAGAAAGAAAAGAAAAAGAAGAAAAGAAACATCACCCCAGAGATAAATCCTGGGCATATCCTTAATATCATAATGCTTCTCCCTCCTCTCTCAACAGGTTTCACCTCTTGTGCAGGTGTTCTCATGTGTATTAAGTGAGACAGCAAATGTATAGTGTTAAATTTAGAAGTCATGTAATTACTCTAGAAAGAGGTGATTCCTCTTTCCAATCCTGAAAATTTCCCTTCCTGTTTTTCCAGTTCTTCCATTTAAAACTTTCTGAAGGAAAATCACCTTCTGATTCCCGAGGGCTTCGCTGCCACTGCACATCTGACCATGCCCAAAATTAGGACTTAGATTATTGCACCCTTCAGATACGGTGCTGGAGCAATGTCAGTTACTTTTCAGACCACATTTTTCTTCAGGGAGTTAATCATTTTCTAAATCCCAAGCCATTTATCATACACCTTGCATTGCTGAACACCCAGAAAAGCTTGCACCTAATTTATAACAATCATGGTGACTAAATTCTGCTCATTAATTAAAACCACAAATTATTTTACATATTTTAAGCTAGTATGTATCAGATACTTTTTAAACACGTCTAACTTAACTCTATGCACATTGGGTAACATGCTTGGTTCCATTCCTACAGTCTTCTAATGCAATGTTTCTCTGATTTTAATCCACTTAATGTATCACTTGGGGATCTTGTTAAAATGTAGGTTCTGATTAAGTAGGGTGGGGCCTGAGAATCTGCATGTCTAGCAAGCTCCCAGGAGATATCAATGCTGCTGGTGCATGGGTCACACTTTAAGCAGCAATGTTCTTAAGGACAAAACTCTTCAAGATGTTATCATATAAGGTAGTGACTCTCAAAAAGGGGGGCATATAAGAAACATCAAGCAGCTTTTTTGCAACCACTGAGACTTGAGATCCCCTCCGCCCAGAGGAGAGCCTGATTTAGTACCTGGTTGGGGCCTAGTTATATCTGCTTCTCCAATTCAACCAAGTAATTTTTATGCCCACCAAATTTGGAGAGCCAGCAATGAAATAAATCCTAAAGAATTGCTGTTTTATTAAAGATTGGGACCTGAGCTAACATCTGTTGCCAATCTTCTTTTCTTTTTCTTCTTTTTCTCCCCAAAGCCCCCTAGTGCATAGTTGTATACTCTAGTTGCAGGCCCTTCTGGTTGTGCTACATGGGACACTACCTCAGCATGGCTTGATGAGTGGTGCTAGGTCGGCTCCCAGGATCTGAACTGGTGAAAACCTGGATTGCTGAAGCGGAGTGCATGAACTTAACCACGCGGCCACGGGGCCAGCCGCAAATCCTAAAGAATTTTTATTTGCCCTGATAGACTCTTCCAAAGCTCTTAGAATATCATATACAAAGTAGTAATGAGAATTAAAATCAACAATACGGTAATGTTGATAAAGTCATGTAAACTTCTGGCCTGGACTATACTCTCCTCAGGGCAGCAATTCTGTTTAGCTCATTTTAGTATCCCCTGCCTTACTTTGTGACATCTCTCGAGAACAGTAGATATTCAATAAGCCTTGGAACCTGATTAAAAATGGAACCCGACCTCCTAAAAACGACATTTGCTTTAACGATCTCTATTTTTACTGAAGAAGTACTTTGCTGGTATAATGCCCTCCCAAATCTTACAACTATAGAAGATTCTTGGTAGATAGGAGGGAAGAATAACTTGTTTGTCTCATGACGTCTGCAACTTTGGGCAAGTCTACAGTCATTTTTGCTGAATTATTTTACTAACTTTAAAAGTTTAGCCTTCATTATATTCTGTGATTATAATCTGAGAAATGAGTAGATGGAGTTGAAGAATTCCATTGAGGTGAGCGACGTATTCAATTTCTGAAGAAAAGCTGATCCACATGACTCCAAAAAGCTCAGCTTGGCTCATCAAGCTTTATTCTTACTCTTTCAACACAGTAGGATATGAAAGAATTAGGTAGCCTATGTGAGAAAAGGGAGAGTAAAACTCAAGGAATAACAATCTCAAGAGTAGCAACGATAAAAGACTCAAGAACCAGAGCTTCAGAGAGGGTTCAGGGGTGGGACACCTTGGCATGGAAGCAAGAGCCCTATTACCAGAGTCAAAATAATTGGGTAGTATGATTGAAACACAGTCATCCTGAAGTATCAAGTTGCAAGTTAAGCTAACTAGGAGGTGCTTCCATGCTTACTTTCTAAAATCTCAAGTCACACTTGGCTGGGGTACTGAGCCTAGTGGTGGGACCTCAGGAACTGGGGGGTCCAGGCAGGGACAGTTTTCCTTTTTTGATGATGGATTTAAATTCTAGCTCTACCAAATCAAAAAAAACAAAAATGACTACATGGTTCTAGGTCCCTTTTCTAGTTCTATGATTTTTTTATCCCTTTGTTTATGCAGATATATCTGCTATAATTCATACCAATTAATCTAATGAAATTCCAAGTGGCAATGACCACATGTAAAAAAGATTACAAGATATCATTGGGGATTATTTCTCCAATTTAGCATGATTGTAATTAAGTACAACTTTTACCTCTGATGTTTTGTACTAATTTGGATGGACCATCGAAATTACTTCATTGGAAATATGTATGAAGGTAATTATATTTCCATATTAATGTCTTAGCTTTTATAAAGGAAAAGAAATGCTGAGGTATGTTCAAAGTTTGCATGTATGGCCATCTTTGACTGCTGATATTACACTTTACTCAAAAGTCTTTTAGAAATTAAATGCAGGTTTATAATATATTTAGAATTTTTAGAACTCCTTTAAGCATTTTCAACTTTGTAAATTTTGTGTTAACAGGCAACAACTGTATTTTTTTTTGAATGTGCAGTCTTTTCTATCATCGTCTTAGAAAAAGAGAAAAAAATATGAGTTAGCTATTCATGTAACTAATCCTTAAAGAAACACAAAAGGATATCATAGTTAACATTTGGATTGTCAAGGTCCTAATCAATATCTAAAAGGACATTAAGCTTTATGTAAATTACTTTGGCTTATTGTTTTGGAAAATAGTTCTTTTTAAAAAGAAGAAGGACTATGTATAGTTCTTTGGATTTTCAAATTTGTAGTCTAAAACGAAAGCTGTGGGAAGTTCGGTGGCATATTACCAGTGAATGTTTGAGATAAATAACGGAAGTCAACCACTTTCTAATCTCTACTGACCTTGGCCTTTTCCTGTGGATAGACATCTATAAATGATCATTTGCATATCCAGGCCCTCCTGCAGCCAAATATTGTCCATCACTTGAATAATCTGCAGAACAAGCATATCCTGACGAAGATCATCTCCAGCCTGTTAAAAACAAAATTATAGACTCTGGGTTTCTCCTTGAATTCCATTAAAAGCTTTCAAATATGGTATGTGTCACTTCTTTCCCAGAATAAATTTCCAGCCTGACTTAGGGTGGTTTCAATAGTTTTATTAGCACTAAGAGTACCTTGGGTTTCTGAGAGAAGATCAAAGAAAATGAGAACTTTCCTTTAAATGATTATAGAAGCTTCAGCCATCAAATTAGAAGTTGCTTTCAATGTTGTTCCCTGATAATAATCTTTCAATTTATTATCCATGTGCAATGTCTTAGACTGAAAGTCTAGTGAAGAGAGGCTGGGCAAATGTTTATCCAAATTTCAAATTCAGCCAAGAGAGATCTCTTTCTAAGTGAAACATTATTTGGTATGCCATAAATTTACACACTGTTGTACAGTTAGAATACCAAGAGCTTTTTGACTAGGAATATAAATAGCACACATATGATTCATCAGACTTGGATTCATTGAATTCTCTTAGTATGAAAGCAGTTAAAAAGTTTTCAGAGCAAAAGGCCTTTGATAACAATAAGAGATAACAAAGGGGTGATTTTCTAGCATAGGTGAAGGAAATGGAATATATCCAAAGGGGAAGGATAGTTCTATCCTTTTAAATTAATAAGAGGTTTGGTTTTGAAATGCTTTCTAAAGTATATGAAGAAAATTATAGCAAGATGAGATTTTGTATAGTTTTTTTTCTTCATCAAAAATACAGTGTCACGGGACCATTAATACTTGAAGTTATGCAAGTAAAAACAATAGTATGGGTGTGCTGATGATTATCCTTAAAAATAGTCAGAATCCACCAAAAAATTCACTCTGAGAACTTGTCTCGTTTGGCTGCATAATTGATTAAATTCACTGAATGACTGGCAAATCCTTACTTTTCACTTACTTACAGCTCCTTCTTTAGTCCCTCTTTCCTACCTGACTATAACCTGGTTACTACTTTTTCCCCATGGGATTCATGAATAAAGACTGATATGGTCCATATTTATGTTTTTTTCAGAAGAAGAAAACCACCCAAATTACTAAAATAGGCAAGTGCTTTCAGATACAAATTTACTTATATGATTTGCGTTTCAGCTAATTTTGATTCTAATTTAGTATCTAGGCCAAAAGAACACTCTCCCCCCACAGGAGCTCACCACACTGTGCTCTCCATGCTACTCAAAAGCGACTGTATAATTTCATTTATTGAAACAAATCTTCTTAAGTTTTGCACTGAAGGTTGACTGGCTTTGAGCCAGTAATGTTTGATTTATTGCCAGTCATAGTTTGGCATGTACTATAATTCTGTAAAAATGCAGAATGAAAAAGAACTGGAATCCTCTATGTTGTTACCAGAGGAAAAGAGCTATAATAATTTCTCTTTGTGAGTAATAAATCAATAGTTCTACCTATGGAATCAATTTAATGTTTTATGAAGGCTACTGTACCTTAAAAATGACGCTAATGTTTTTGCCCATTGGATTAGCATTGAGGAAAGTAATCTTCAATGGCAAAGCATTAGATCTGAAATATGAACATGCCTATAGAAGAAGAGAAAAATGGTGAGCAAAATAAAGCAAAAAGAACACTTTCCCTGAAATCATGGCCCCTTGCAGAATTTGTTATATGAGCAAATATAACATATGTGAATAATTTTTACACTTTGGAACAAAGAAACAGATTTATTTAAAAATACTTTAGTCTACCAACCAAAGCCTTTACTTGGAAACCAAAAAACCAGCTTTTTGGCAGGTTGTAAATCTTGAACTCCATTTTTTCTCACTGAACAGTGGTAATATGTTGGCAGTTTAAATAAACGAAACAGTACATAGGTATTGTGCTTATGCTAGTTGGTTAATATCTAAAAGATAAAATTGCTATTTTAAAAAATTTATTTCCTTTTAATTATTTCTGCCCTGCAGCATACTTTAAGGAAACATGGATACAGAACTAAGAAAGACCTGAGTTCAAATTTGGACTCTGTTAACTTATCAGCTGAAAGACCTTGAGCAAGTTACTTAAACGTTTGTATCCCACTGTAAAATGGGGATAACAACGCTACCTCACACATTTTTGTAATAGGTATGTGAGCTAATAGATATAAAATACCTTTTACAGTGCCTGACACTAATCAGATACTTCAAAATATTAATGCATTCTTTCTCCTTTTTTGTTAATGAATATTTTCTTACCTTTACAAATAACAGTACAACATATATTTCCTCTTCTCATTTCTTTCAATTACACTTTGCGTTTCCATTTTCAGCTTTATGATATTGACTATTTTCCATTACACCTTCCTTGTTGCTTATTTTCCTTTTATGTTCTTAGAATTGTTTGAGTGTTAAAAGGCTGTATGTCTTTAGGCTATTAGAGAGTTCAGGTTAACAGTGAAGAGTTAAATCAATAGTGGAAAAAGGAAAAGGACTTGATACTTTTAATTGATGTAAAATATGACAACAATACAAGTTGAAGGATTGGGTTGAGTATCATTATTTCTGAGAAGTCTGAAATCAGTAGAAGCTAGGAGGAAGAATCTATTTCTTAACCTATTAGCATAAATCTAACCTAATCCCTAAGCAAACAGAAACCCTTGTCTACTGAATCAATTTAAGTTTTATAGTAAACAGGTGAGGCTGTCCGTTAAGTAAGTAGTGAATTCTTGCTGCAATAATCAGTCAATCAAGGAATATATGACCTTCTGTCATGGTATTAAATTAGGAAATCTTGTATTAGGCCAGAACTAAGTCTAGATCAGTGGGTTTCAAACTCTGCTCATTCAATTCTTGGGGATCTCTTTGAGGCATCCCAAGTCCAGGGAAGAGAAAAAGGCCAAAGGAAGGCTGAAGGCAAGGCTTAGCCCCCTTCTTATTCACATCCCTCAGAGCTATTTTGCTCTCACTGTTTCATACTTTGGTTTTCACATGCAGTATATTTTTCGAGAGTCATGTCAAAAATATTATATATCCAACAACTAGTATGCACAAACCTTTATCTATATGCTAACAGAAAGAGACACCATATCCACTCTCAAAGAACCTACAAAAAGTTGGTATGAATGTGTACACATATGCATTAAGCTGAAAATAGTTTACAAGGCAATTTATCACAGTTGAATGAAAAACATTTGAAGAAGAGCGTCTTTCAGAGATGAGCTGGATTTGAAGATTGTGAGAGACATAGATTAGCAAACAATTAGAAGAAAACTTTTTCTAGGCAGGAAAAAGCAAACAAGCAGAGCTTAGATTAGAGTAGAAGTTAAAAGTGGATTGGCAGGGTCATAACCAAGAGACAAGAAAGAATGAATCAGAGTCTTGGAGGACGATTTTATGTAAGTGGTGAGATAGAAGAGATGGAATAGAGACAGGAATATAAGAAAGGTATGACCTCTGTTCTTGAGAAGCACACACTAATGAAATAGATTTATAATAGTTAAAAAAAAAAAAAGGAAAGGAAACCTATTAGTGAATGAAATGTATGGTCCTTACTTTTCCAGGAATGAAGAAAGATTGCATTAAGTTACTCCAACTCTCCCACTTGAACCACCCTTAGTGGCCCAAAAGGAAATAGAAAATGGTCTGTTATGATTAGTGGTTCCAAAGAGAGACAAGGGTGAGAATTCTTATAAAGAAAGCTTTACTCAACCTAAGACCCTTGCTCTCCATCTTGGAGAATCATGCTGTAAGAAATGGAATGAGTCAGACCTGAGTGCTTCTCCACAGTGTAATTCACCAATGGTGATTAGAACAGAAAGCTGACTGTAGGCTTTCCCACACTCACTACCTTCATAGGGCTTCTCTCCATTGTGAATTCTCTGATGCACAACAAGCTGTGAACTGTTACTAATGACTTTCCCATAATCATTGCATTTATAAGGTTTCTCCCCAGATGGATTCAATGATGTACCCTAAGATTGACTCTATAACCGAAGACATTCCCACACCCATTATATTTATGGGATTTCTCACCAGTGTTAACTTTCTGACATATAATGAGGTTTGAGACTTGATTCTATATTTGCCACATTTATAGCGCTTTTTGCTTGCGTGAAGTTTGTGACATAAAATAAGACATTTACTCAGACTGAATGCCTTGCCACAACACATTCTAAACGTCTCTGGCGTGAATTTGCTCATCGTCAACAAATCGAGAGTTCTGATGAAAGGCTTTTCCACACCGCCTACATTTATGTGCTTGTTCCCAGTGTGGAGGCTCTGATGTCAAATAAGACATTTACTCTGACTGAAGGCCTTACTACGTTCATTATGCTCATAAGGCTTCTTCTCAGTTTGGATTCTCTGATGGTCGATGAGGTTTCTATTGGAACAGAGAACTTTTCCCAAAAAATTCATTTATCCAGCATATTAGGAAAGTTTATAAGGTGCTTTTGCAGCAGAAAAGTTGTAAAGGTAATGGTATCAAGTTTTTACCAAAACTTTTTATATTCATACTAATATTGGTTTAATTTTTCTCCTAATTATTTAATTTCTTTTCTCAATTGTCTTGTGACTTTGGTTAGGTAACATTTTTGTGCATTCATGATAGTTTAACGTCATCCTTTCTACATCTCACTTATAAATCCTTCTCTCTAATAGTGTCTTCTAATCTGAGCTTCTGAGAAGGAGGATAATAAAGCTCATGGAGAGCAGAGGAGAAAGGATGATTCTAAGTCAGAGAGGGATGATTGACAGAAGCTTAGGAAGAGAAGGAGTTTGTGAGTATGACAACACCAGGAAGGGCTTTCTAGGCATGAGTAAAATCACAAAAATATTATATGGCACACTGACACATGAGCATCAATGAATTTTAAATTGAATCAAAACTGAGATGTTATAGGTAATGATATTCTAGTATACTAGGCATGGGTATGTGCATAACCTAAATAAGCATGAAATTAAACCCAGTCTGCATGGGGTCACCAAATCAACTGTTTTGAATAAATCGAGAAATCAATTCAGTGAGAAGACCATTTTTTTTCACTGAACTGATGGATAGTTTATTTCTACACCAACAAATCATCTGATGAGGCTAATGTGATCCTAACTAGTCACAGTGTATCAAATGGAGCATACAGTTTGGATGGGATTCAACCCTTTTTTCTTAAAATAATTGCACCGACAACTTAGAAATTGTTTTTGCCATCTCAAAAACATACAGTGAACTAAGCAATACAAAACAAAAACGCTCAACTTATCTCCTGAATAAATTGACTTACATCACGATCAATCCCCTTTATGCACAGGGCAGGGTTCAGAGGAAGGTGACAGGTATTTATATGCTGAAAGAATTCTTCTAGTCTGCCAATCTCTTTCTGTAGTACCTCCTGTAAAAAATGATCAGAAAAACTGTAAAGAACTTGGCTTTCCCTCAAGTTATAATTTTCTTCTATTGATTAAATCAACTCTCTAATTCCGGGGTTGCACACTTGCATGCTTTGGGGGTCAGGTAGCTGATGTAGCTACATATAAGGAGACAGTGGGCTAAAGACAATGTGGAGTTTTGGCAGAAATGGGGAATAAAGGGCATGTGCCCAATCTAAAGGACTTTAAATTCAATTATAAACAAAACCAAAGCAAAGCACTGTTCTGTTCAAACAAAACACAATGGATTCGACTTGACCTGTGGCCCACTAACTTGCAATACTTTCTTTAAGTAATTATTAACATGATCCATTTCTCATAATTTCCCGAAATCTTAGTTTGTAGCTCTCAAGATTTAGACTTAATAGTACATTTTAGGAAAAAAATTCACATATATTAGGAGCAAAGACAAAAAATTATAATTGCAGATAATAGATAATTGTCAGAAACAGTAATATATATGAACAAATAGTTTACTAAATGCCAATAAGTTTATTTCTGATACTTGACTCACTTCCTTCCATTGTCCTCTATACCTGTGGAAGGTCTGAGACCACAAACAACGCCTTTAGAATTGTGCATCCTCTGACAAAAAGAGGGTGAAAACAACAATAATTTGAAACAAAATAATAATAATAATTCAAAATAAAAAAAGCTCCTTTTAGTCGACTTTTGAAAACTCTTTAAGCCCAATTCTAAAAATGAGGATATCAGATTAATAATGTTAATGAACTCTTAAGAATTTCTTAGCTCTTATTCCTGGCTCTGGAATCTAGCAGAATCTAGATAGAATCTACTGCTCCCAGAATCCCGAAGAGCAAGGTGAGGCAAAATCCACTATGGCACTCTCTCTGTCTGTTCTCCTCTGCCTCATCTAGACCTGGATTTGCCTGAGAAATATCATGGAGGGGACTCGCTGTTCTTTTTGTTTAACTAAAATCCCTTCATTTCATATGGTTAGGTTTAATTAGTGTTTATTTAAAAAAATGGAAAAAAATAGCTACCAGGATTGTAAACTGTGAGAAATTACAAATGCTTCTCTCACTTCTTTCTTTTTCTCTTCCTATTTTCATGTGAGGAGGTGTTATTAGAAAAGCAGCCAGTCAAGGTGAGAGACATACATTTATTTGTGACAATAATGTCAATATCATTCTGGAATTTGATGAAAATGGTTAAAAAGGCACCAGAATTATTTAACTGTTGTATACATCTTAAATATGTGAGAGATTTTAAAACATAAGAAATAAAGACCAAACTTAGAAACAAATTTTGTAAATTTTAAACTAACTTGATTTGCTTTCAACCTTTTGTTTACCACTAGAAAATAATTACTGCATTTGCAGAAATATGGAGAAATTATGGGTTTTTTTTGCATTGCTCATCACGTTACGTGCCTTAAGGCTCTTCTGTGTATCCAGAGTTTATATGTTTCCCATTTAAAAATAAATTCCATGCTCACACTTTTTATTTTCCATGTTCTCCTAGGTAGATAAAGTAGCATAGCTTCTGCCATTTCTATCAAATGAAATGACTTCCAGCAAGAAAAATCTTTGGCTGGGAAAGAATTCTGGAACACTTTGCCTTTTACTATCTTCATAATATTTTATTGAAAACTCTTGTTGATTTTAGACAGTGGGTGGAGAGAAACTATGAGCTCCCTTGAGGACAAGATTCACGTTTTAGTCATCTTTCTCCCCTTACCTCCTAGTCTGCAGTGGGAACTTAATTGTTATTGAGTGGTGTTCTTAATATAATGAGTGAATGCATCTCCCTGCATCTAGAATGTGGAACTTAAGAGAAACTACTTAATGGTCTATACCAGTGAAGGGAACTAGTGATGCAGGTAATTTAAAAGAGCAAATGTTGTTCCATTAGATAAAAAAAAAAAAGTATTGCCAGGTCCATTACCATAATCAACGATGAAAGAGGCACAATATTTTGACTATCATCTTACAATAAAAGTATTACTATCCACACCACTATTGATTTGTTTCATTTAATTAATTTTATTTGCTGTGGTAAAAAAAGGTCTTTAAAAATGTGACTTTGATTAGTGCAATGTTAGAAAAATCTAGACCTAGATTTTGTATCTTGGACAAGGGTGTCCTAAAACGTCCCCTCATATATTTCTCCTATGAGTCTGAGTTGTGCTGCCATTTTGAAGAAATTACTTCAACTGGCCTTTCTAGTCAAACTGCTTTTAAGTTGGACCCTTCTTGTCAGGTACTCTCTGGATGATACATGACTACTTAGATCAAAAAAACCATGTCCTGGCGATAGGCATTAGCACTAACTTTAGGACAGCAAATTGAAAAACAACTTGATTAAAGTAATTGATCTATGTGTCTTATAACTAAGTGTAGTCAAGAAATTTGCTTTCTAAGCTATGAAATTAAAACTTGATTGCACCAAAAACTTAAAAAAAAAACCTTTACCACATGAAGATTGATTTCTCAACAAACCTGTCTTTGAGGGTCACTGGCAGATTTGACTTTTTCCCCAATGTCTCCCAGAATTTTGATAAGTTTCTTCTCCTTGGAAAACTCATCACTCAAGGCTTTTCCTGCACAGAATTGGAGAGCAGCCAACAGCTTCTGATACCAGCTTTTAAAATAAGCTTCATTCTGTGCATCCTTTAGCAGCCTGAAGGGAAGAGAGAAAAAGAATTCTTGTATCTAAAGCTGATTTTTTTAACCGCCTCCAGCAGGAACAATAAGTGCATTTCAGACTAATCCGTATTTGGTGGCTTTGGGGAGTTTAACAGCCTAGGATGGGGGAAAACGTTGTTTATTTGTTTTGGCAGTCAAGTTCCATCTGATAGCTAATGAGATTCCAAGAATGAAGAATCAATAAGAGACCTGCTTTTTCTCATTTCAATTCACAATGCACTTTTTATTCTTTCAGACTTAATTCTGTAACAAATACCTATCTTAAGAACATATTTTTGACTTCTTATTAAAATATGGACAAAGAATTTTAGAAATAGTATTAATAAGCGAATACACCATATTGAAACTCAACCATCAACCCCGATTTTTTCTGCTTTTCTTCAAAAGATAATGTCCCCATACTGTCACATACCTATATATCGTTCTTTCTTCCAGCACCTTCCCTTGATTACATAGAGGAAGATATTATAAAGGCAAGAGCATGGTTTTTGTTTCCAGGCATTTCTGGATTCAAATCCTAGCCCTACAACTTACAAGTAACTTAGGCCAATTACTTAACCAGGCTGAGATTTTATTTCTTTACTTTAAAATAAAGTTATAGAGGTGTATAGAACAGAGAATGAACTAATGCATTTGAAAGGGCTTAGTACAATGTATATACTAGTCAGTCAAACAACATTACTTCATCTGTGTCTTGCAGCCTCCCCAAGTCAACTTTTGTCATTGCCTGGCAGTCTGGTCATGTCACGAACATGGGAGGCATAGAACATAGGAAAGTAAGAATGCTTTGCTAGGTAATGCAGCAGTGACAAATATTTGATTACTCTGTCTGCCATGTGACAATTTCTATTGCCTTGAAACTAATTCCAATATGCTTACTTTACTTTCTATTATGCCCTCAAACATAAAATAGAATAAAAGAGATTAATTCCTTTGAATGTTAACCTCTCTCTGATTGATTCTTTTAATCTTAACTTGTCTCCAGTCTTCTCTTCCTCTGAAAAAAAAATTAGCATTCAATGAACTAGAAGAAAATTATTGTGAGAACTGAATACTTGGGGGGGGGATGGGGAAGAAGGTTAAATGCACAGCAGCCAAAAAATATACAGATGAGTTTCATTCTACATTCCTAATCTTGCATGTCTGACCAGTATATACTATGTTACAGAGACTCTAACAAACACATTATTTTTATTTACTTTGTTTTCTGTTTGTACACATTAACTAATTGAATGAACCTGTATATGTTTTTCAGACGAAGGCTTGCTCCCTTGTTATTGTTATGAAGCCCACTTATCTTCTAGCCCCTCTTTTACTTTCTCAAAGGAACTATTTACTTTTGGAAAGCATTTTAAAGAAAACTCAAGAGGCTAAAGATGTGTCAACAGAAAAACATAATCCATTTTTTGGGTTATTTTCACTGTAAGAAGAATAGAAGAGAATGAGAAGTTTTCCCACCCACATCTATGGTGAGATTTTAAAATGTCAGACACACAACAAACGAATCAAGTCATTATTTGGAGGCTCTAAGAAAATGAGTGTTGTGTGAGTGTGAATTGGAAAGCTGCAAGTACAAGCACAAACATGCAGAATTTCAAGATATTTTATGTAGAATTGTATACCTCAGATTCTCACAGTATTTTGAGGACTGTAGTAATATACCATTTTATAGTCTACTTGGGTTTCAGCGAGATAGGGAGTTGATGGGTAGTGTACTTCTATACCCATAGCGAGGCTTGTGAGCATTTTCCTACCCTTGAAATACTGAATCACTTGTTTTTTAAGATATTTAAACCTGTTCTGGTACATAAAAATATCTCTATAACCACCCGACTGCTATATACACAACAAAAGGAAAAGTTATTCTGTAGAGAGGAAGTAATTTTTTTTTTTTTGAGGGAGATTTACCCTGAGCTAACATCGGCTGCCAATCATCCTCTTTTTGCTGAGGAAGCCTGGCCCTGAGCTAACATCTGTGCCCATGTTCCTCTACTTTATATGTGGGATGCCTGCCACAGCATGGCTTGCCAAGTGGTGTGTATGTCCACACCCAGGATCCAAACTGGTAAACCCTGGGCTGCCAAAGTGGAACGTGCGAACTTAACCGCTGCACCACTGGGCCGGCCCAGACAAAGTCATTTTTTCACTAAGTAATTAAAGAAAAGATATATTTTAGGGGTGGGGTCATAGGAACTGTCAGAATTATATAATTTGTATTCATAATACTCTTAATTTTTACTCCATTGGAAATGCATTTGCTTCTCTCATGAGCAGCTGATTCAAAGAGGAAAAACTCAGTTTGATTCCTTGCTCAAAATAAAACAGCACAGGGTAGACTTGCAGAGCGAATATGTGACTGTGTTCTAAAAAATATAAAAGCGAGGAAACCTCAGTGTATTCTGTTGTGATTGTTTTCCTTGTAGGATACGCCTCATTCAAACCCTGCATCCCTGCCAAGATGACACGCTCTCCTGGTGAGATCTGGTTCAAACTCGACGGCTTTTTACTCGACTTGTAAAGAGTTTGTTTTTACACATTGAAAATTGAAATCACAGAGTGTTAGAGATGACCACGAGAGGTCAATTAGTCTGTCCCTGTGTCCTTAGGCACAGTCACTTTAACTGACGAGAAATTAACATGTCCTTTAATTTTACACAACTGCAGAGAGAGTTGGACTATACAGGTTTGGGTGGAGGGTCACTCAGTTCTGCGACAATGACCTTCACTGCAAGGAAGTGTAAACCCCTCACGCCCACGCTGTTAGTTTTCACCCATTGTCTCCATTTGTAAAACTGTAGAAAACAGCTGGCTCCTCTCCCTTGAACATTACAGAAACCCTTTTCAGAACTTGTTGTCAGCTAGGAGAAGCAGTATTGCTTACGCCAAATAAAATGTTTCTTATTTTTTCTTTTTAAAGTTCAGGTCAAGGGACTGAGTAGTATTGAGTAAGCCTTGGTGTTGAAAGATCTAGCTTTTAAGATGCAGGCAATGTGAGCGTGTACAAACTGTGAGGTAAATCTCAACATGCCAGATACCTGTTTATCCTAATGTCTGCGAGATCCAGGGATGATCAATTTGATATTATTTTGTACACATGTCTTATAGACTGTAAATAATGACAACAATAAAATGAGGATAAATGCATAAAACCTAGTTGATTAAAGGTTTTGACAGTGTTAAGTATGAGAGGCTAAAAGCAAGAAGAGAAGGAAACATAACCCAGGTGACTGGGCACATTTGTTATAGGATATAATGAAGGTATTTGCCTAAATTAAGGGATTCATGGTGGACTCAGACCTAAGATAGTCACAAACTCCAGTTAGCATGAAATGGAGATTTTCCTCAGAAATTAGTGCTTTTCTCTATTTCTTCATGCACATAGCCTCTTCTGGTACCACAGTGAGTGACTCGTTAGAGCCACAGGAAAAGTACAGATGGTTCTCATTTCATCAGTCTACCAGCAGGACAGAACAGAGCAATCACATCATCCCAGCCCTCCTTGCCTCATAACTCCCTTCAGTGTAGGTCTTAATTTTAGTTCTCAACAGCAACATCCCATATCTTAGGGGATGCCTTAAATTTTTACCCACTTGTGTATTTCCTGTGAGTGAAGAGGGGACAAAACATTCTCACAACATCAGAAAACTGAACTACACAATGAAGACGAGCGATTTCAGGTTACTCCAGGACCACCCCTTCCCATTTCCTCCTGTGTTTGCTGCTACTTTACGTGGGGCAAGGTGCGTGGCTCAATAGATGACCAGTTTTTATGAGCACAGGTGATTTTAGAATGTGACTTCTTCAAGTGTATTTATAACCCTGGGACATATCAAGGCTGAAATCTAATAATTTATATGGAATTATTAATTTTAAGATGTCAATGGTGTTGACGCCTTTACTTTACTTCTCAGTGGTTAAGAGATTTATTTAAAATTTCCCTAAACTGAGGAACTTGACACATTTCAGTCTTTGCAAAGATAACTGTTTCTTATGACTAATTCATTCTTAGAATATTGATTTGCTCTTTCAGAAATATAACACTAAACTTCTATTGAATTTTGCATGTAAGGAACATTATAGGGGCCAAGTCTGTAGATATATAATTTCCAATCAATAGGTATTTTTCAAGATGCATTTGTCAATAAACCATTTTGTAACAACTCAAATATAAAACTATTAAACGGGAATAAATTCAGAAAATAATAAAATTTATACTCTAGGAATTGTATCCATTTTTAGAACACTTAAAATACATGAGAGGGGGCTGTAAGGTCTATAGGTGACTGAATTTTATCTCCATACCATGATTTATGTATCTAATATTTATTACTGCTTTGAAAATAATCTCTTTGAAAAAATTTCACATATGTTCATACTTAATGATGCTCTCATTGTGCTCACACTATGTGGTAGATTTGATTATTGTTCCCAATGCTATGCTTTCTCCTGTGAAGAAGATTATAGATCTATGCTCTTTGCCCTGTGACTTCCAGTGCCTTCCGGTAGGCACAGTCTACTTCTCCACACCTTGTCAGGGTTGGCCATGTGACTTGCTTTGGCCAATGGGATGTGACTAGATGAAATGTGTGGCCCATGTCCATGCAGATGCCTTAAATATGCTATCATGGATTGATTTCACCTCTTGTACTTGTGCTTTCTGCCATGAGAATGGCATTCACAGCTGGAGGCTGTCCTTCTGTCCAGCAGTGAGAAGACAATGTGGAGTAGAGCTGAGCATTGCTGCGTGGAGTCCAGCGGAGCCAAACAGAACTACAGCAAGTCTGCAGCCCATGTGCTGCAGGAATGAGAAATAAATACTTGTTGCTGTAAGCCACTGAAACTTTGGGGCTCCTTGTTGCTATGGTAAAAACTAACCATAGAACACACCAAGCTTTATATTCTTTCTTTTTTCCTTTTCTTTGTTTTGTTTTCATTTGTTTGTTTGTATTGCCTTTAGAAAGGGAGCATATTTTTTAAATATCCCCAATGTTAGCCCTGAGGATATTTTGGGGCAAACCTAATTACTGAAAATAAATAAAAGTCATCTGGAGCCAAGTCTGGTGAATTAGATGAGTGATAAATTTGAGTATATTATTTCAGATCAAAAAGACTATAAAAGTAATAAAAATGGCTTTCTTTTATGGATCATAAAAAAACCCAAAGGGTATTTCAAAAATGATTTGTTCCGACTCATTTGGATGTGTATATTCTGTTATACTGCTGAAATTTTATCGTTATTTTATTACTACTAACATACTTTTTGACTCATTTAAAAGTGTGAATAGGCCTATGTACCATCTGTTGCTTTGTCCAGCCAAGTGTTTGAGTATCTAATAGGAGATTCTCTCTGGGTGAAAATGCTGTACTAATGAGTGCAACAGGGCAATGGCAAGATTTTTTAGGGCTTTTATAACACAAGACTAGACAAAGGACATGATCACTGAGAGCAGTGAGGGAGACAGTACATGTAGCTGCTCTGGGAAACTAAAAGCTCTGCTCTAATGGAAACAGCTGGAAGACTGAAATGCCTGATTAGGGAGGGACTAACGGCTGCGGACGAGGAAGCATCTATATCAGCATGTTGAGTGGAAATTCCCTTGTTGCCCTGGAGTTAGCTACCTAAGATTAAAGAAAAAAGACGACAGATATCCTATACTTTAAGAATGGCCAAAGAAACAACTGGAGGTCATATAACTTTTCAAGGATTATTGGGAGATGGCCTAAATGGCTATGGCACACCAAGTATTATCTCCCCTACTGGACCTTAGTATATATTTGCAGGTGGAAGTGAAGGAGAGGGGTGTTTGAGAGTCATGAGTTATCAGCCTAAAGAGAAATAGAGTGGTTCCACCATGTCCACTTCTCCCTGCAAAGTCCAGTGAGGAAGGAAGCTAAAGGAGAGCCATTTATTCTGGTGTATGTCAGAATGGGAAACTGTCACCTCATTCCTAGGTTAGATTTCTGCTCTGAAAGAGTGTTTGTTGGTTTTCCCTGGGCTTATGTGAATAGGAAGAAAATGCAAGGGCAGGATGGAGAGAAGAGATAGCAAAGGAGCAGCCTGCATTCCTGCACCCTAACTGTTGGGCAAACCAAGGATGTGTGAGTTTCTCAAGTTTCAAATAAACACATGGAAGGTAATTATATGTGATCCTCTCCTTGTGTAGGAAAGGGTTGAGCCAAAGCCAGATCTCCTTTTGGGAAAGTCCTGCAAGGCTGCCCGAAGAATTCACCCACATGAGGTAGCCACCTTTGACAGTAAACCCACACAGGGCCTTGACGGAAAACCAGAGACCACAGACAGGGATTGCAATCCCTTGCCCCATCAAGTGTGAGGATCACTTTTCTCTCTTTTCCTCCCTACTCCAAGGTCAAGAGAAGTTAGAACTAGAAGAGAGAGATGAGAAGAGGAGTGAAGCAGTAGACCATACCCTCTACTCACTGCTGGTCTCTCAAGCTAAAGCTTGTCTGGCACTGGAGAATGGGGAGGAGGCATGTGTCAAATTGGAGAAGAAAATGAAGTTTTAAATTGGACACAACTGGTGGGAGTTTTTTGATATTTAAAAGTGACCAAGAAACTATGGAATCTACTCTGGTTTTAATGAGGGAATGTGAAAGGGCAAAGGTAGTATTTTAAAAATAATGAAAACTTTTATTGGTGACCTACCAAGCTCAGTCAGTTTAAAGAAAACTAGACAAGACAAATAAAAATCTGAGTCAGTTCAGGAAGAAACACAGCTTCAGGAAATGCACTGATTGCACCACACAAGAGAAAAAGCCTCAAAATGCAGCATGAGGACTGGAGGTTCTTGCCCCAAAGCTCTTAAGAGAGTTTGCTGAGATTTTTCTTTTCGCATTTTTGTCTCCTTTCTGCTGCTCACTGCTCTTAGAGAGCAGTGCCCATTTTGGCTTCGTTTGCAGATGATCATTACTAAGCACACAATTATGTTCAAGAAATAAAACTTGCTTCTTCAGCAATAGGTTATTAACACTGCATATATGTGGATATATGGGTATATATTTATGACCGGTTAATAGTTTATCATCATATTTAAATAAAATCTTTAATAGATATGACTGGTCACATATTTAATTATAAGCTTAAATAGTATTTTTCTGAATGAAAATTAGACGATTAGGTCTAATAGATGGTACCCAGTTCACATAAACACTTGTAATCAGGATTACTGTTATACAGCGGCATTGATCTCTTAGGATCATCTAAGGAAATATGAAGGAAAAAACGACAATGAGCAGATAAGTTCCCCTGAATAGGTTCCTGAATCTCTACTGAGGAATCAGAGCTCTTTCCACTCATCTTGCTGAGGGGCGTGGTCAATGTGGGAGCTACAGGTAAATAAATAAAACTCCTTCCAATCCACTCACATGTGCTCATATGTTCACATGTTAAATATACTGAATAATGTGATTTAAGAGGGGAAACTCTGTCCTCCTCTTCCCACTCCAACGCACGCTTACTGCTTTAGTGTAAGTTATGTTATTCAAATCATTTTCCTAAATAAAGCACCGAGCTGTGAATAGCTGTTAGTGATCTCTCTCAGCCTCCACTATTTTACTCCATACGTGCTTATTAATCCTGAAACAAAACAAAACAGGTGGATTCTAGCCCTGGGCACACTTTGGCAGAGAGAGCTATCTACGAGACCCTCCTGTACTACATCTCCCGTTTCTCACATTCTGGTTTTCTCCCTTTCCTCATCCCCAAGAATCCCGCTGCTTCTGCAGCTCTTCCTTTGCCAAAAACTCCACCGAGCTCTGCTCTGGGCTCCTAAGTAGTCCTTGTCCTTCTCACTCGAGTCAAACATGTCTCTCTCACTGTAAATGACACTCTATTCTCCAAGAACAATCTTACATGAGCTTGGAGCTGAATGACACTTTGAGATAATCTCTCCCACTCCTCACTTTCATTAGTTGAGGAAACTAAAAGATTAAGGGGCTTGCCTAAGGTCCAATGACTAGAACCCGGAGTTCTTAACTACTGCTCTAGGCTCTTCCCACAGTACCATATTCTGTTATGGACTGAATGTTTGTGTCATCCCAAAATTTGTATGTTGAAGCCCTAATTCCCAATGTGATGATATTGGAATGTGGGATCTTTGGGAGATGATTAAGTTTAGAAAAGATCATGAGAGTGGGGCCCCCACAGAGGGATTCATGCCCTTATACTGAAAGGCATTTCAGTATACTGAAAGCTCTGAAGCTCTTGGCTCTCTCTGCCATGTGAGGACACAGTGAGAGATGTCCAGCATCCATCTGCAAGCCAGGAAGAGGGCCCTCATGAGGAAACAGACTTGACTGGCACCTTGATCTTGGACTTCTCAGCCTCCAGAACCGTGAGAAATAAATTCCTGTTGTTTAGGACACACAGTCTATGTTATTTTTTTTATTGCAGTCCGAGCTGACTAACACAGTGTTCTAAAAATCATTAGGAGAAAATTTGGAAGACAGCTTTCTACTTGTATCACCTCTGGCAAGAAACTTAATGCTTTAGCTCTTCACTTTCCTAGTTTGTAAAATGCTGGAGTTGGCAAGGTTCAGTAAACTACCTTCCAGCTCTAGGGCTGTATAGTTTTAATTCTTAATAAATTTATCAAGCATTTACTCTATGCCAGTTATTTTCCAAGCATTTTCCATAGCTGTGTTAGGTAATCCTCACATTTGCTCCAGGTAATATGATTCCTTCCATCTCACAGACAAGGATATTATGGTTTATAGAGTTCAAGTAACGTGCCAAAAGTCACCCAATCAGTAGACTAGGGATTCAAATTCAAGCTTGTCTGACGCCAAAGCCCTCGCTCTTCACCATCATTATGAACCATCTCCTGGTATCCTGACACAAGTGCCAGCTGATGAAATAGCCTGAGACAAATATGCAGTTTAGAAACCCTTTTTTGCCACTTTTATACTGTGTTTTTCTCTAATCTCTTTCTCTTGCTTCCTGTTTCCTAACCCTCAGAAGTCTCATGCTCTCCAGATTGCCTTCTTTCTTTCCAAATCTCCTTATTTCATTTTGTGCTGCTATCTAAAAACACCCTGCCGAAACTCCACCAAAAAAATAACAATAATACTTTCCTTTCTTCTTTTAATATTTTTTTGAATTTTCAAAGGAAAGCTTGTTAACCTAAATATATTTTTGTGTGAAATATTTATAAGCAAGAATACTTGTCTCTCTCTACTTAACCTAAAAAAATAAAATATATGGGATCTACTTTATAATGCAAATCATACACTTGACTCACTTCTTCTCCATCCTTCCTCACTTTACAAAGTGACCACCACCACAGTGTCGAAGGGTCTGGCTGCCTATGGTTTATTTAGACAAGTGGGAGTGCTGGGTTGGGCTAGGAGAGTGGAGAGAGAAGTTGCTGAATTGAAAGTAACACCCTGATTGCATTTGGGAACAGAGGAATCCTGGTGAACTGTGCACACACAACAGATGTGTCTTGCGCTACCCACCTTAACCGGGCCTGTGGTTCTGAATAACTCCAAGTTGTGCTAGAAGAGAAATGGGGAGCCACTAATATCAAGCACCATAACAAAATAAATTCTGCTTGACATATAATTAACGCTCAAATCATGCTCGTGGAATTTTAAATTAGTCCAACAGATGACTACATTTTCCCTTACTTGCTCCTTGAAAATAAGGTTCTGAATTGAGTTCCCAACTCAGCCTTTTTTTCTTTTTCCTTTTTTCCCCCTGAAAACATGTACAGTTACTTGAAAGGTAGTATAAGCATCTTTTTCATGAAGTTTCCTTAACAAAATTTCTTTTAACAGCAAGGCAATTCCTTTGCTACATGAATGTTTCATAGGAATAGCAACCTAACAATAAAAATCCTCTTTACCCCTCAGCCTTTTGTTCTTGCAGAGCCCTCAGGTGAAAGCCGGATAACCATCATATTGCGCAGTGAACAGTTCAAGCCTTTGAACACAGCCGGAGAGGCAGGTTTACAGGTATAAGGCAAAGCTGGCTTTGAAATTCCTAGTTTCCCCAGAACCTCAGTTTCAAATCACAGCTTGGGCAGCTGCTTCACCCTTCATCCTTCAGAGTCACAAATAGTGAGGTTTATTCTGTGAGGATATTAAAGGTTCCCTGGGATGTTGTCCACAAGATTTGGAGCTGTGTTTGATGTCCTGAGAAAATTTCTGGGACATTCTTGCTCACTGTCATGAAATAGCATGTCCCCTGAAGTCGGCTAGCAGGGTTTAATCCCATTCCTTTTAGAAATTCGATAAAGACTTAGTGTTTTATGAGACCTTACAATCTACAATCTTACAATCTTACAATCTCTAAAATCTAGCTAATTTTCTTTTGACTTATGTGATGTTACTGTTGTTGTTCAGGTTGTATTTGCCAGGCAGGGGTAATTGTCCTGCCCACTATACCATATGAATGTAGAAAGAGTACTGGGCATATTCCATTTCCAATGCTCTCTGTATGACTGACTGCACAAGTAACTTAGCAGTTCCAACCTTAGTCTTTCCATTATCAAGTTATGATAATAATGTCTGTCCTATCATCAAATCTATGTTTCTGTTATGGACCAAACTGTGTCCCCCAAAATTCATATGTTGAAGCCCTAAGCCCCAATGGGACTGTATTTGGAGATAGGCCTTTAAGGAGGTAATTAAGATTACATGAAGTTGTAAGGGTGGGGACTAATCCAATAGGACTAGGGTCTGTATAAGAAGAGAAAGAGAAATCAGGAGAGTGTGCACACAGAAAAAAGGCGATGTGAGGAACTAGCAAGAAGGTGGGCTGTCTATAAGCCAGGAAGAGAAGCCTTACCAGCAGCCAACCCTGCCCGCACCTTGATCTGGGACTTCTAGCATTCAGAACTAGGAGAAAATAGCTTTTTATTGTTTTAGCCACTCGAGTCTATGGTATTCTGTTATGGCAGCCCTAGCAGACTAACACAGTTTTCAATCTAGACCTCTTTTTGTGATCCAGACCTAAATGTTCATCTGTCTACAAGATACTACTATTGGATTATCCTAAGGCATCTTAACCTTAACATGACATTTCATCATCATTCCCTCAATACACGCTTCTTTGCCTGAATTATTTATCTCCATGAATAGAACCACAAGCTTTCTATCACCCTAAACTAAAAAACTGAAAATGAGGCAGTCATTCACGATTTTTCTCTCACCTTCAACCCCAACATCAAATTTGTTACCATGTCCCATTATGTTTACCATCTAAATAGCTCTCAGATCTAATTTCTTCTCTCTGCCCCCACCGGCAAAATTTGAGGCCTTAATTTGTTGCCAGTATTACTGGAATCTACTGGTACTTGATTTTCCCACCAATTGCATTTTCATTTTTTTTCTCCCTCAAATCAGTTCTCTTAGTCTAATGAAGTTCTGTTCTAGTGATTAAAATCCATATAGCCTTCAGGACAAAACATAAAATCCTCAGTGTAACATGCAGGGCACTTCATGATTTAGCTCCTGCACATCTTAAGGTCTTGTCTCTTATTCCCATTGATGTTCTTCTATTCCAGGCACGAAGTACTTCTTACGGTAACGCAATCTCCTCTGCTTCCTCAGGCTACAGTGCTTCTGCATTGCCTATCCCCCGTGTCTGCAATGATATTTCAATATGCCACCACCTGCTTATCCTTTAATGTTCAACTTAATTAGCACCTTTTCTAAAAGTCTTTCTTAGAGCTTTCCAATCTTGGGCGGGTGTTCAGCATTCTGCACTCTGTCGGGGTGAAGTACTTCCCTATATCTAGTATTATGCCACATACTTTATTTTTCTTTTAAAAATTGTCTTTTAATTGTTTTTTGTTTTCAATCTCTCTCCTACTAGACTTTAAATTCTTTAAGGTCAGGACTATGACTTTACACTTTTGTGACCCAGCAGAGTTTCTGATTGTGACAGAGTAGACAGTCAATGTTTATTAGATAAACGAATTGACTACTAAATAAATCCAGTCTTTCTAAAATTGGTTTCTCCTATTTATTGATTAAAATTTTAGAATATGAATCTGAACTAACTTATTAATAATTCCGGAAATATAGAATCTTATTAAATTATGCTTTCACATGCTCTTTCCTCTAATCTCCAAAAAGTTTAATATTATACATATATTTAAAATATATTTATTAACCTACACATTAATTAATATATATTTGAGAATTTTGAAACATTCCAAGAAGTTACTAGAGATTCTCCATCGTATTGTGATTTGAGGACTCCGATCACGGGGAAAAAATATTGGAGAGATTTTTCCTAAGTAAAAATAATTGCTTAATTAAATGAACATAGTTGAAGATGGTCAGATTGAAAGTCCATCGTTGGCAAAGTTCCATTAGTTAAATGTTAGGTAACCTGAAGAGCAGCTGTCCCACACAGCACTTTTCCATCAGATAAGTCATGTCATCTTAGAATTGAAATTTCCTGCAGCTCAAAGGGAAAAAATTACAAATGTAAGAAAAAAGTGATGTGCTTATGAGAGAGAGTGTGTCTGTGTGGGAGAGTGGATCTATTTAGGTATGTAATCAGAGCATTTATTTCCAGAAATTTCCAAAAGCTTGTTGTAAGATGTTTTGATGGCTGCCAATAATGTTGATGCAAAAAAAAAGTCAGATCCTAAAATTTAGTCTTATTTAAGATGTTAGTAGTTATAATAATAAAAAAGATATATCTATCAAAATTAAAATGGTCTGTAACAACTCACAGGTAGGTTTTATCCCTATTGTTATTTTTGTTTTCGGTCCTCTTTGAAAACAAGTCATTTCTACTTTGGACCACCAAATCATTGAGTCCCTTATGAGACTCTCTCTTCATTAATATCTTTTCAGAACAGTGTTAGGTGGCTTACTTTAATGAGACTGTCTCTGAAATCATCAGTGGAGGCTGGATGACAGTGCACAGAGGTCAGATAACTGAAATTGTTTTGGAATTAATTGGTTAGCAACTTTTTTTCCTGATATACACATAAAAAAAAAAAAAACAAGTAGTTTACTGCTCACGTTCCTTAGAAGGTGACATTTACTCAGCCAGAATTTGAAAATTATTAATTTGAATTATAAATCAAATATTTACAGGTTCTATCTTTGGAAGAGTTCTTCCCTAAAAGAGTATTTTCCTCTGTATTAGTACTTTACATTAGACAAATTCTATTTTCTTATTTTTATGCTTTAACTCTTTCTGTTCCCCTTTATTTCAATTAACAGCAGAACAAAATAACTGATTTATTTTAATGCTTTTTCTGACTACAGTGTAATGATTTTTATGCTCACAAATGGGGAAAGAGAGTAAGTTGATGAATTTTGCTCATTTCCTTTTCCAAAAATTCTGGAAAGGTGTAAACAGACAAATAATCCAGCAAGAGAAAGTCTATTGTTTTCGCATGGTAAATTCTGCTTCAAGATATCTTGCTTGTGGTCCCACTTCTCTTTCTTGGATTGGTAATACCACTGGTAATCAATTAAGAAGTTGCAATTTCAGTTTGAAGTCCTTCAAATATGGCTTCAAATGGGCTAAGAAGTCAGATATATCTGTGTTTATAACAAGGTTGGGCCATTTAATTGCTGTGTGACTTTTGGCCTCTGGCTTTACCTCTCTGAGCCTCAACAGCATCTAATGATTGCTGTGAGGATTAAATGTCATAATTTAGGAAAGCACTTAGTGAAACCCTGACCTTAATATCTGCTCAATAATAACAGTACTTGTTGTTCTTGCTATTCCTAGAAACATGCAGTTTGAATTATAACTCATATTTCTCTAGATTTCACAAATATTTTTTGGTTACAATGTGGCTCATTTTACAAAAGAAGATGGTTTTCCAAACATGACCTAATGGAAAAAACTTTTCTCAATCAGAGTAACTGCTAAGTTGAAGATATTTATTGTTTGAATGCTATTTAGCCAACACTCTCAGTTTAATAAAAACAATTAAGGAGCATGGTGGAGAGCTTTCTCAACTTTCAAGAGAAGCGTGCTTTTAAAGATATTCAAGTTCAGTATCTTCAGTTCATGTTATGTCACTGTTGAAAGCAGTGGCAAAAACAACCACTACAATAACAAAGAGGCCAAACACATAATAACAACAGCAATAATTTAAGTCAAAGCACCAATATAAGAACAATAATGTAAGTGATTCAGCAGGAACTCCAAAGTAGTCATTATTATTGTCATCCAGTGAAGTCCCTAAAAGATTTTCCATGTCTAATGCTTTGTTCTTAAGTTGTACTTGCTTTTAGGAACTAAGGCAGAACATTGCCAGTCCAAATCAGAAAGGTCCAAGATGGTGATGGGGTGCCATGTGCAAAAGGAAATGTGTGTAAAAGGTGCCATGTGCAAAACATGCTGTGTACAAATGGAAACATGTGCAAAAGGTGCTGTATGCAAGGAGGGAAGATCTGCGCATGCCCCCAATGTCCCTGCCCCCTAGTGATGACGTGGAGACACCTCCCCTTTCATATCCCTTAGGAACCCTGCTCACCTTCCCTTTGGGGAGAAGGTGTTTTAGGGCATGAGCTCTGTCTCCTCCATTGGTTGATCAATGAATAAATTTTCCTGTCTGCTATTCGCAACCCAGTCTCATTCTATTGGTATGAACGACCGCAAGCAAAAGGACCCACTTGTGGGTCACGGGTCCCTTAGGGCTCGGTAACACAATTTGGCGACCCAGATAGAATTGAAATGGTTGCTGGCTCCTCTCCTTGATTCTGGCCTCTTGGCTCCCAACAGGTGAAGCAATGGGTTCTGGCAGCACATCTGGGCTGACTCACCTATGTTGCCAAAGGCTTGAGGATGGGAGGGAAACCAGGACTGTCTTGACCGATGCTTGGCCTCCAGACTCTCCCCACTGGCTTTTACTGAACCAGCACCTGCAGAGGCACTTAGACTTTTGTCTTCTATCACTTTGTTCGAGTCAAGGAGGATCTCCCGTGAGCCAACATAAAGTCTACCTTCAGTTTAGCATCAGAATAGAGTGTGTGCACGCATGCAGGACTGAGGGAGAAGAGAGGCTTCTGCCCAGGAACAGACTGAGGGAAAGGAGAAGCCTTTCCCCAGGAATGGACTAAGGGAGCCCCTCTCCCCTGGAAAGGGCCAAGGGAGCCTCTCTCCCCAGGAACAGTTTCACTGGTCCCTTAAGGGAGCCAAGGACTGGTACCAGACCATGAGGGACAGACTGGATGAGGGATTAGGGATGTCTGATCACCCCGTATTACTATAGGAGTTGCCCAACCCTTGCAGTCAAACCTCAATGGGAGGTTTTGAGTTGAGGATGGAAGGAGGTAAGAACAACTGTTTGGAGGTTTTGTTTTGTTTTTGTCTTTTCACTAATCTTCTTCCATCAGGACTGGATGGGAATGACAGGCTTTGTCTAAAAGTGATTACATCTCTTATGCCTGATTGTATTTTAAATGATATTGTGGTGATAACTGTAAATGGTTAGATCATTAGATCAAGATAATCTGGGATAATTTAAAATTACAGTGGCCACTTTGGGGTTCCTTTGAGCCTCCAAAACTTGTACATTGGCTATTAAAAGGAGCATTCCAATTAGGTAAGATCATTTAAGAAGTGCACTTATTAAGTCATGGCTTTTAAGGACACCCATGTAATCTACCTTGAAACGACGAGCCAACATGAGCCTCTCCCAGGGTTAACAAGACTGAAAGATTTTCTGGGAAACTACTAGCCTTAAACAGTCAAGGGAAAACTAAAATTAAAAAAATTAATGGAGTTGTTTAATGCTATCAGGAATAGTTATTGTTTGTCCCAGCTGAAACTTGACAAGAATTTGAAAGGATTTAGTAACTTAGGATCAGAAATTTGGCCAATTAGAAGCCGATATTTAAAGTCTGACAGGAATTTTCTTTTAGGCTTCCCCCCTCTAAACTAAGATAAAACTATGTACCCAGAGGAAAAGAAGCAAATTTGGATAATGTAACTGGATGGGCATGTCAGTCCTTTGATAAGTAAGTAACCTACCCTGTTAATCTCAAAAATTTCTGACCTCTCTGGGACCTATTATCTAGGCCTTCCCAAATTCCTAAGACTGAAAGAAAGGGAAAAAAATGGGAAAAGAAGCTTTTGCAGACACAGACTGTTATGAAAGCACCCTTGCCCAAAAATCTAAGGAAAATTTTTGAAACAGAGACTGTAAAATCTTTGTTGCATCTCTCTGTTGTTTATGTGTGTCTCCATATATGTTATATATGTGATATTTTTCTACCTCTGGATAGTATGGCCAAAATTGAAAGCTCTATTTAATTGGTTTAAAGTAAATGCTTCTAGGGCCTGGCCCCGTGGCCGAGTGGTTAAGTTCACGTGCTCCACTGCAGGCAGCCCAGTGTTTCATTGGTTCGGATCCTGGGTGTAAACATGGCACTGCTCATCAAACCACGCTGAGGCAGCATCCCACATGCCACAACTAGAAGGACCCACAACTAAGAAGATACAACTATGTACGGGGTGCTTTGGGGAGAAAAAGGAAAAAAATAAAATCTTTAAAGTAAATGCTTCTATAAATTATTCCTAAATGTAATAGAAACTAAACCAAATGTTTTTCAAGCTAACATGATGTAAATTAATCTTTGGTAAATGAAAGCTTATTTAAGTTAGTTGGTTTGATTGAAATAGGCATGTCTTTATAAAGTTATCAATATTGGACATGAAGTAGACACACGGCCTTTATTAGTTAAATAAGTTCATGTAATCTCCGTTATAAAACTGGTTAGCAAAAATAATAACTTAAAATGATAGCTAATTTTGTCTAATGTCTCAAGAAGTTTGACATGTTGGTAAACAGTAAACTAAATAGATGTGCTAAAAGTTTTTGGGTACATTTTTAGCAATAATTATGTGTTATGGTGTATTTAAAATAACTTCCAAAATCTCTTTGATAACTTGAAACTTGGAAGTTTTTATAGGTGAAATTAAATGATAAATATACATTGAATAGTAAGATAAAATACTGAAATACTATTGCTAAATTTGTCTAAGTTTATCCACTTTTGGTTTCTGATTACAGAGAAACTAAAATATGTTTGGGTCTGTTAGCAAACACGTCTTCTATTTTATTAAAAGACTCTTTAATCTTTTAATATTAATGAATTTAATTGTAATGAAGTAGTCTGTTTCTAGAAATTATAAAAATTACCTATAAATTTGCTAAGCCATGGAATGATAATGTAAAAGATAGTTTATAATTCCTTACTTCTTAGTTTTCACTAAGAAGTAAGGTCTGTAAGAGTTAAAAAATCTAATTAATAAATATGATTAAAGCTACTAAAAATTAGTAGGGAAAACATCTTTGTATTCAAGGAAGGTAAGATGTATGTTTTCAGTAAGGAAGGTAGAAAGAATGGAAATAGTTTTCTTTGCTTTGCTAAAAAAGATAAATTTGTCCTAAAGTACTAGGAGGGGAGGAAAAAAAGAAGGCATGAGACAAATTCTCAACGTAAAATGAAAGTTACAGAAAGTTTGTGGAAGAGGAACCATGAGGAAAGAGTTTTGTACATAGTGAAACTGGCTAAGATGGAAATGAATTTAATTAAGTGAATGAGTTTTAATAGAAGAAGTAAGCTAGTGCAAAAATTAGAATTTGGTTTTCTCTCTTTTTTTAAAAGGGATAATTTTCTTGAACTTTTAGTCTGCTCTTGATAAAGAGATGACGAAAGATTTTCTTTCCTTTTGAGTGAGTTCCACTTTGGTTAAATGGATAACCAAGCATTGTTTCAGAGTGAGTATTGTTTCCTATTTGACTAAGTGTTTTAAAACCTTTTGATATTTTTGGCAAGCTTCCCCCCAAATTCAAATCCCCAATGCAGTCCTTCTTTTGACCTTAAAGGAAAAAAAATACTTTTTTTTTGAGAATTTTCAGAGGACCCCTGGACTACTCAAAGAAATCTGTTCTTTCTTCCTATAAAGGAGATACTAAACTAATTGGGCTTATTTTGTATGTTAAATTATATGTGAAGCATTGTCAAATAAGTGATGCTAAGCCTTCTTAGGTAATATTATGTGGGTAAATGTTACTGATATAAGTGTTTTTAAAAAATTATGTAACATTCCTAAAATTCTGATGGGTCCTGGTTGTCATCCATAATTCTCATTATCTTGAAGTGTTGTATGTTACAGAAATAGCCAAGTTTCTTTGTCAATTGCCCTTTTGAGACTTGTGTCATTTGCAGATAGTTGTTTTACTCTGATGTTTTTGCAGATGTGTTTCATCTTCAGAGAGATTCATGGAAAAGACTGACACTTGCTCTAGAATGCAGGTTTCTGATAAAATTTCAGATTATAAAATTGAACTGGGTAAGAAATTACAGAACTCTAAGGGAGGAACTGATGGCATCATAAAACTGCTAACAAAGATAAAGATCAGGAGTTGATTACATGGGACTGAATGGACTGATGAGGATGATTATAATTTTTATGACATTTTATTTGAAATATTGCTGACTTTTTTAACATCTTATTTTTCCAGATTTAATGAAACATTTTTCTCTTAAGCTAACTATGACTTATAGCAATTGGTAAAATTATACCTTTGTAAGCAGAACTTAAACATTCATCTTTTTCTCTCTACTTGATCCTTCCAGAATTTAGAAACTCTTAGTGAGTAAATATTCTTATTTTCATGGCAATATAGTTGTTTACATAAGTTCAATCAGAATGCATTCTCCTTATGAGAGGACACAATTGGAAACATTGGTTATATTACCAAACCTTTGACTGGAATGGCATATTTGAGATAAACATGCATAGACTTGGATATGACTGAGCTTTAAGGGACAAAGATTGACTTTATGAAATACAGCCTCTTGGAAATATTGGCCTGGTAGCTTGCTTACAGGATTCCCAACAACTTTTCCTGGTGAGTAAAGAAGGTCACTTCCCTGGCAGATACCAAGAACCTCAGGATATTTTGGGAACCTTGAGAAGAAAGGAATTCACCCAAACCTACAGGTATTGAAGGCAGGGTCTGAAGAAAAGTCTTTGGCTTGGTTGTCTTGGCCTCAAGAGGCCTTTAAAATTCCATCTGAGACTCATTACAAAAAGTTTCAGCAAAGCAGATTTAAAAGACCCTATATGATCAATTGCTGTGCTTAGGCAAATAACTGTGCCAAGTTTATTGAAACCAGATTTATTTTGCAAAACAGTTAGTCTCCATTTGACTATCTTTGGTAAAAAAATAAATGAGGGTGATTTTAGAGATAAAAATTATGTTTCAATAGAAGCTATAATACACAATTGTGGATATTAGATTCTGGTTCTGTTAATTGTCTTTGAGGTTTTTGTTTCCTACCTATAAACTAAACTGGAACCTGAACTCTTCTAGTTTCCTCAAATATCTAGCTACAAATCTCCAAACTTACTAGGCAGAATGTAATCTAGAGGGAGTATCAGGGACCCCAGAGAATAAGCAGTTTATTAAACCTTTAAGCTACAGATGAGGTGAAAAAACAGTTAACCCATTCCTTTATGTGCCAGAATGCCCTATTCCTTTCCTGGGTAGGGACTTACTACACAAATTAGGAGCCTCCATTTATTTGAAAGGGGACCAATTGGAGGTAAATGTCCTCTCAGCCTTTGGTCACCAGCTGATTATGCTCCTGACGAAAGGGACTGAGTCAAAAGATTTAAAGGGAAACTTAATGGAATTACCAGAGGTAAATCCCCGAGTTTGAGCCCAAGGAAGAGTGGGACATGCCATCCAAGTGGACCCCAGGATTGTCAAACTAAAACTTGGGCACCAGCGCCCAAATGTTAAACACTATCCTCTCAGATGGTATGCCCTAAACACCATGGCCTCTGTCATTAAGGTCTCATCAGGCCATGCAGATAGGCATGTAACACTCCAATATTCCTGGTAAGAAAGCCAAATGGGGAATACCAGAGGGACAGGAGAACAACTAGAGTATACCCTTCAGGTAGGGGAAATGGTGAAGGCACTCACAGAAGATGGCACCAGGTCCTGCTTGGCCCCACAGACCTGGTCCTCCATCCCTTTCAGCCCAAGGATGGGGCATGGAAAACTGAGACCCCACAAGGCCAGCTCACTCCTAAGTGGAATGGGCCTTACCTGGTGATTCTAACCACTCACTCTGTCTTAAAATTACAGGAAGTCACCCCTTGGGTGCACCATTTGCAAGTCAAGAGAGTCCCTTAACTGGGAGACTTGGAAACTCCAAGACATCCTGACTTCTTCTATGAGCCCCTCTCAGACCTGAAGCTCTTATTCTAGAGACACAGAGAAGTCTTTTGTGGGCTGGCATTCTAGCCCCATGGAGGTGCTGAGACTCTTCCTGTCATCTCCCATAACTATATTCATCCTCACCCTGACCTGTGCTCCCCCTGGAGTGCCTATATCTACAGTGCCACTAGGCTAAAAAAAGAAGGCTAATTGGTTAAATGAAAAAAGCCAACCAGACCTAACAAAACAGATTTGGAATGGGGTTAAATAGGGTCTTCCCAGCCTGAGCTGGTTTCTACCACTTTTTGGCCTTCTGGTGACTATTCTGCTTCTTCTACTCTTTGGGCCTTGTTTGGTTTCCTTTGTTAGCAAAAGACTAATTAAATTCCAAATGGTGTTAACCCAGGGATGTATGAGGTTGGGAGTTCAACCTGGTGACAAACAAACATGTCTAAAAGTTGCTAGGGATAAGTTTCATTCCTCCATGGGCCCCTATGATGACACCCCTGGTCAGCTGGAAGCAGTTACAGAAGACAGACCTTCATCCATTGCTCCTCAAGAATGAGGAGCAGGACGTAGTCAGAAGAGAGGTTTTGTCACCCAGAGAAGTCCCTAAAACATTTTCCATGTCTAATACTTTGTTTTTAAGTTGCACTTGCTGACAGGAACCAAAGCAGAACGTTACCAGATGGCTAAACTGTAGAACCAGTCCAAACCAGAAAGGTCCAAGATGGAATTGGGGTGCCATGCGCGAAACAAAATGTGTACAAAAGGTATTGTGTGCAAAAAGAAATGCATACAAAGAGTGCTGTGCCCAAGAAGGGAAGATCTGCACGTGCCCCAAATGCCCCCGCCCTCAGTGATGATGCGGAGACCCTTCACACTTTCATATCCCATAGGAACCCTGTGTACCTACCCTTCAGGGAAAAGGTGTTTTACATCATGAGCTCTGCCTCCTTTATTCATTGATCAATGAATAAAGTTTCTGCTCTGCTATTCTGAACCCAGTCTCATTCTATTGGCATGAGCAACCCTCGGCAAAAGGACCTGCTTGCAGGTCACTGGTCCCTTACGGCTCAGTAATATTATTACTGATAAGACTGAATATGTCTGAGTATTTTTCTTAGTTTCTCAACATACACTGAACAGCTGCTCTAGCTATACTATTTCTACTTGACCCACATAGCTGGGCTTGTCGTTTTCAACATTTGATCTGAATTGGTTGAGCAGGCAAAAAAGTAGCAGCATGAGCATAAGATGGAAATTGACATTGGAAACTTCAATACCATATAAATGGCTAGATGGGCCAAGATCCACAAGGGCATTTTGTCTTTTCATAAGACATGTGCTATCACTTATAGTTTGCACAGTAGTGGAGAGAATAACGATTTCTTTCAGTGTTTACCCAATAAAAAATACCCTTGAAACATAAGCTTTAAAATGGAATTTGGAGTATAGACAGATTTATGGAAATAATCTTTAGAAGTTTTTATTTAATTGTAAAAGCAGTACACATTAAACAAAATTTTATCTAGAATCATCTTCTTCCTCCCATACCAACCCCCCCTTAGAAAAACAGATAAGAAAAGACTTGCCCAACTGAGATTGAGATAAGCAGCCTAGACCACTATTGGTTTTGATCTCCCCTTTCACACTCTGAGACAGCTCCAGGAGACTTTGTGGTTTGAAGGAACATGTTGGAATAGATAAAATTTTCTCTTCTTAGAGATGTAATGGTTGAGGCCAAGAGAAAAAAGTGACTTGTTCTAGTTTATGCAAGTACGTTGCTTATTTATTTAAAACATAGATACTAAGCAACTAGATAGACCCTGATAATACAGTGGTGACCAAAACATGGCAGTATAGTAGTAACCAAGACACAGTGGTGATCTTGATGACCAAAATTGTTATGGCTGCTATTACATTTTGGAGAGACAGATGTTAAACAAATACAAAAATGAATAAGCAGGATAATTTTAAGATGTCATATAAAGCGACTGGAATGCAGACCTTTAGATTGCTGGTAAGTACAGCCAGTAAAAGAATGTCCTTAGACATAAATCTTGACTCTAAAAAGTACAATTAAAATACCTACAGATGTTTAATTTCTAAGCATGGATGCATTTAAAAAAAAAGACACTTTAAGCAAAAGGGAATGAATTACAAACATATAATTATAACTTCCTGAACTAAATTAATGACTGCTTAATGACTGCTTAATGTTTCTCCTTTTCATGTTTTTATACACTTGAACGTATTTTTGAATCAAGAAATGCAGAATGTTATTTCAAATTTGAAAATAAGGAGAAGTTGAACGTTTCTATTTTGAGTAAGTTAGTGACTAAGAAAGTTTAATAGGATCACATTTCTCACAGCTTTCTAAGGATATGCCATTTTGATTTTTGTGATGCAGCTTTGAATTGACATAAATAGACTCCCTTCTAGATTTATAGATCGTCCATGATTAAGTAATATACAAAGATTCATAAGTATTAATTATTGACCATGGGTACTGTATTTTATTAGGCACTGTGAGAAAGCCATTGTAAGTACAAGAACTCCTATCACCAGAGGCACATACAGCTTAAGTGGGTGAGGTAAGATATACTTAAATACACGAAGTCTTACACTGTGAGGATCAAATGATGGTAAACAAATTCTTGGTAAAGAAAATTGATTAGGAAGAAACTACTGTTCAGATTGATCAGAGAAAGGTCGGAGGTAAATTAAATGCTAAAGAAATAAGACAGACGTGGATGGGTATGTCTTGGAAAAGAAGTAAGAAAGTCGGAAGTTTTCAGAGATGAGATGTCATAAGCAAAGGCTCTGTAACAGGAATAAGCAAGGATTATTCAGACCTGAAAAATGTGACAAGAGTGGAGAGTTTATGGGGAGACCAGTGGGAAAAAGTTGTAATGACAGATTATGAAAGGTTTTTTTTTTTTTCTTAAAGATTGGCTCGTGAGCTAACAACTGTTGCCAATCTTTTTTTTTTTTTCTGCTTTTTCTCCCCAAATCCCCCCAGCACATAGTTGTATATTTTAGTTGTGGGTCCTTCTAGTTGTGGCATGTGGGACGCTGCCTCAGCGTGGCTTAGATGAGCGATGCCATGTCTGTGCCCAGGATATGAACTGGTGAAACCCTGGGCTGCCGAAGCGGAATGTGCAAACTTAACCACTCAGTCACAGGGCCGGGCCCCAACGGAGGGTCTTAAATACCTAGCTAAGAAGATGGGATTTGTTCTATAGCCAGCATCAGGGAGAGCAGTATGCACATTGAAGATTTTTGAGTGGGGAGGAGATGTTAAATTCATACAGATCGAGACTTGTCTAATCCTGTGCTCTGATTTTGTAGATGAAGAGACTGAGGTTTATAAAGGAGTAAATGTCTTGCCAGAGATCAAGCGACTGGTTCTTCTGTGGCAGCCCTTTGGTTTCCAGTGCATTTTTATAGCTTCTCAAGGTGAGCACAAGTTTTCATTTATTTCGTTTCAGATAAATGCATTGCTTATACTGGCTGTGGTACATAGGAGGGCAGATAAACAGTTTAGACTGTGTGTGATACAACGCTTGAGGCCTTATAAAGGTCTAAATCAGTGTTTCTTGACTTCCTAAACCTATTCGCTCTTTTGATAAATAAAATCAACCTTATGTCCTTCTTTAATTCTTTTAGGAAACTTTGAAATAAAGTAAATTATTTTGATGATAGACAATAAAAAATTATAACATTGAATTTGGTTTTTGAAACTGTACGTACTCCTATTGATATGAGCTATGTCTATCTCGCCTCACTCCTATTGACATTGAGAACCTCTCACCCAAACACAGGTGGCAGCGGGAAGGAAGGAAAAGTTGTAAGAGATGCTTTGATGGAAGAATCCCCAGGATTTATAGAACTTAGTGACTGGATGCAAAGCTGAGAGAGGAGGTGGCGAATCCAAAGCTTCAGTTTCTAAAGAGTGTTCATCCAAGGAATGTGAACAGGTCAAAAATGTTTGGGGAAAGCTATGGAAACAAAATTGTTCTGAAGGACAGGATTTTCCAGGGCCTTTAACATCTCAAATTGCACCGTGACTCTCGAGGATTGGAACAGAATATTCAGCCCTTTGCAAATTTACTTGACCACTGAGCCCTAACTGCATGGGACTGTGGTTCCTTAGCAGACATTTCTGGCATATGCTCCTCTAAGTTAGCAGGAAGTCTCTACCTGAAGGATCTCTGACCAAGCAGCAGAGGCCTTGGACTCTGCCTGATCCTGCCTTAGCCTTGTGTCCTGATTTTAAAACAACTTCTATCAACCAGCAACTTTAACAAATATCCTGGCCTTGACTAACTTCCAACCCAAAGGCTGGTCTGGATCTAAGTGTATTATGGATAGTATGCGGATCTTAACTGTCCCATGCCAGTCACCTACCTTTACTCAAGCTTATATTATTATAACTAATAATCTCCCAAATTGCTTTCTGCCCTATTATGCCCTAAATTGGAAGTCCACTTCCTACCATAGTCAGAAACAGAAAGATGGGTAGAGTAAGAGATAAGATGCAACAGTAGAATGTGATAAAGACAGCAAGCATGTTGGGCTATAATTCTCAGGTCAACTTGATATGTGGCTCCACATCTTCAATAGAGTTGGTAGTGCCAGGTTTTATAAAGCTTAAATGGGGGTGGGGGGAGGAGTAGTAGGTGGCTACTCTTTGCTTTTCCTCACTTTAAAATTTTTAAGCACATAGGGAAGATAGCTAGGAGGTAAGAAGTGCTGCTAGCTAATGCTATAATAACCAGTTTGTCTGATAAACTTTTTAAGAAAGAAACTCCATGGGTGAATTAAGCATGCATGCATCTTTTAAAGAGAAAAATAAAATGAGATATCAGAAGATAATATAAGAAACCAAATGTGGAAGGAGGGAGGGATGGAGGGAAGAGAGAGAGAGAGAAAGAATAATTTGGAGATTGGAGGAAATTTGGGGAAGATGGGTTATTAAAAAATACTTAAAGTGCCTAAGATGTTAAATAAGAGATGAGCATCCACAGGATAAAAGTCAGAGCAATGTATTTAATAGTTAGTTTAAATAAACTTCAACTATAATCTGAAATGTGATTAGAAATAAAGTATAATTTGAGCATATTCAGCATGTCTTTGAAAAGGTCATGGTTAAAATATGAAATTTATTGTCATTAATTATCAAGTTTATGAAAATATTTCTAAGAAAACATTCCCCTCTCCCTCCATGGGGATTATTCCTTTATTTCTCATAAGAAATGATCATTTCCATTTTATGCAGAGTCAAAAGCTACACGGCACTGATATCAAAGAAGTTATAAACTACTTTGCAGGCCAGAGCCTCCTTATCAGAAATGGGCCTCTGAGGCAACTCCAACTTTGGAGCAATAGGTTAGAGATCAAGGGGGATGGAGAAGCTGCTAATCACATTTCCATATGAAGCACATTTAGCTCCAATTTGGAAAGAAAGTTTGAAAATATAATACAAAGGCTTTATCTGAATAGCTGATTGAAATGATCTGGGTTCAAGATCAAAGAACATATTCAACAGTTTCTAGAGACTCTTTTGCTGCAAAGATAGATTACAAGGCTTATGATGTTATAATTTCAGAGAAATAAAATCATGTTGGGTTTTTTTTCTTCTCCCCGAGACACATTTCAGTCATTGGTTTATCTTGTGCATTATTCACCCTTAACCAACGAAATTAAATGCTCAGTTTCACATCAATACATTGACTCATTTTCTGGTCATTAAGCACGTCTTTGTTGTTCACAGCAACAAGGGTGAGATTAAAATATTTTCTGAAAAGTAATTTATGGCAGCACATTATTTTTTATAAAACTCAGTCCTTGAGAAACCAATTTTGAATCATAAATGGTTGGAAATTGTTTTTAATCACTGAATATTACTGCTCAAAGATCATGAGGTACAACAATTAATCACAATGTATTATTTATAGTGAATAAAAGATGTCGCAATAACTATTTGTTCCCTGTTGTCTCACAAATCATGACATCAAACTGAACTTAAAGAAACTGTGTCAGATAAATTGAACAAAGGAACATAAAGAATCCCAAGAATTTCCTTTTAAGCATGCAAAGAATAGGTACATGAATTCAATGATGAGGCGTTTCTGAAAGGAAGAAGGAAGAATAGTTGGCAGTTGTGAGGTAGTGAGTGCAGCCCAGCAGAAAGATTTACAAGAAAAGGGGCAGTGATCCTCGTGAGAAGGTGACAGTCCAACCATTTGATAATGGAAAGTGAGAAGCCTATGTCCATAGATTCCCAAGGAAGGAGCTTATTTATCATAAGTGAAATGTTTATCAGGATTCCTGTCAGGTAAATCTTGTCTTACACTGGTTTCTGATTCAGGTCTACTTTGCTTGACATAGTTGAAAAGTTTCTTAAAAATTATTTGTAGATGAAATTTTATAAAACAAACACTATTTTAAAAGCTCTGGCTGGGGAAAGCATGCAAATGCAAGAATCAACAGGGAAGCCAATCAAGGATAAAATTTTGAAATGAGAAATATTAGTCTCTTGCTCCCTTGCTTCTTGGTTTTGGAAGTCAGCATTTTGTGTGTTGGATTTCCTACCAGAGCAGTACAACTATAGCCAGAATGATTCTAAGAGTAGAATCAATCCTCTGAAGCAGTGTTTATATGTTTAAAATGTGTTTGCCAATTTCGAGCAAACCGACACAGTTGTAACTTGTTTGACTGAATTGGCGAATTTGTAATCAATGAATAACTGGGTAGTTCAGTTAACAGTATCAAGTCATTTACACATGGCTTCCTATCTCTCACCAGTTCAAAAGTGGTACACTATGAATGACAAAAGTAAAGTCATTCAATACTTGTTTTTCTATAAGGTGTTAAGCTCCAAAAGTGAGCTCCATAAAAATAACAACGAAAGGTGAAAATGAAGAGTCCTATTGATTGTGGGGTTTTTTTTTTTTTAAGAACTGTCCTCTTGTATTATCATACTAGTTCTATTAAATTAGGAACATACAAAGTGAAAAAATAGGTTATTAATTCTATTTGTGTCAAATGTTAATGCTTTGTTCATGTGTGATTGAATTAGAAGTTTGCAACAGATGAAGGTCAGGGAAGGGTAATGGTGATGATCTGACCCTGGAGTCATCTTAACAGAGCTTTCTCCTTTCTATGCTAAAGTAAAGTGGTTTGCTATCGACTTTTTCCCATGTGCTAGTTCTTGAAACTTTCAAGCTTCTCTAAATAAATTCATCCCTCCATCCTCTCATCATGCCATCGAACAAATGTTTAAGCTTCATGAGGCACTAACTTTGTAATATTCTTTAAAATAGCCTTTTTATTTAACTGATTAAATTTATTATAAATGTTACAAGCTTGGGTTTATGTAAACCATTAATATGAATGAAATACAGCTATGTATTTTATATATTGCAGTGTTGTGTAGATTTCATTTTTTAATAAAGAAGTTTGAAACCAGTACTTTTATAACAACTCTGAAGATGTTTGGGGTTGAAAGCAGAATCTGAATATTTCAAGATGAGATGTGATAATGATTAAGGACATTATTCTAATTTTTATTGACATTTATGCTTTTTATAGAAAAAGTACATTAAGCCTGTTATTTCTTCCTGTACTTCCTCTATTTATGGGAATTTCATATGGTTTCATGTTCACATGAGGAATCCACATCAACAAATTATGTTGTTTCTATTTTTAATGTTTATCCTGAATCTGATTGATTTATATAATTTCATCACTATTATTTTACTCCAAGTTTGGATTATTTGAATTATTCTGCCTATTTTCATCCTTACATCCCCACACACATACAAATACAAAATCTATTCACCACCCAACAGCTATGAGGCTTTTAAATTGTGAATCTGTTCATATCCTTCCGTGTTCAAAATCCATCAATGGATTTCTATTTAATTCATTATAAAATCCAAAGTTTGTACCATGACTTATGACAGTTTGACCCCTATTTACTGATGTGACCTCACTTCCACCCCCACGACTCACTCCAACGCATCACCTAGCTTTCTCTGGCATACTACGTGTAGCCCCAGCCATCATTCCTGAAGGGTCTTCCCTCCTGCATTCAAATGCATCTCTCCTCCACTTCATCTAGATATTTGCAGAGTATTTTACTATCCCTACTAGCAGCACCCTAAATTCTGCTCTATTTGTCCTAATAACACTCTCACCACTTGATATCATACAGTTATATGTATATTTTCTTTTTGCTTTCTACAACTGTAAGCCCCTAAAAGCACAAACTTTGTTTTGTTCACTGATGCATCCCAGAAACTCAGAAGTACTCAATAAGGATTAGATGAATGAATAGATAACTAAATAAACGTGGATGTCCTTCCTCTTATCTTACGGATATGGACCAAAGTAAGCCATAGAAATAGTGCTTACTATTTTACATTATTTAATCCTGGAATATCTTCACAACTCTGACATGGTAATTTTCTGGAGATGTTACCCCAAGGTTAAGGCAATTAGAAATCAAAATTTTAGCAAAGCTGACCTATCTAAGATCATTTTCAGTCTAATTCTACGATAAATAGTTTTTAAATTATATAGTTCTTAAAAGACAGTCATAACGAGATCCACACAGCCACAGTCTTTACCGTACTCTACCCTGTCTCAGGTGGACCTTCATTTCTTTGGGTCTATTATACCAAAGAGACGCACAGTAGTTAGGAGTGCGTGGAATCACACCGTTCAAATCCCAGGTTCAATCCTTATTAGCCGAATAACGTTGGGCCAGTTACTTCTCTAAGTTTCATTTTCCTTATCCGGAAGATGAAGATATTAATATAGTTTGTTCTATAATAACATGTTTCTGTAATGTGAATTAGTTCACATAAGATTAGCATATAAAAGAGTGATGTTAGCATAAGGCAGAAGCCACACTGGTTCATAAGCAATTTTTTCCAGCACATTAACGTTTTCGGCCCCTAAGAAGAAACAGCTGAATGCAAAGTACAGCAGAAGAGTTGAACACAATAAGCCATAGAGGAATAAGAGTAGTGTTCTCGTAGTTTCCAGTAGTATCCAAGTTCTTCTCAGCTCAAAGTGGCCACAAGCTCTCTCATGAAAGATCCTTATACTTGCTTCTGTCAAGGTAACTTTCTTATACTTTTAAGTTAAAATCTTATGTTTACTTTACTATTTCTTTATTCATTAGGAATTTAACATCTTTTAAAATTGCCCTTATTATTAATTGATATTATTTTGGCTAGTGCTCTAATAACAATGTTCAAAGAAATTTTTAAATTAGGCTCAGCATTTGTCCTTCATGATCCTTATTCCTTTTAGTAAATGATTCTGCAGAATGTGGGTTTTCTTTGGAAATGCAGACAGTTGTGGTGAGGATTACACAAAATAATCCATGTGAAACTTACTAGAGTGCCTAGCAAATATATAGAAAAGAAAGCCTGTCCCACACTCTTAGCATGTGTGTATAATTTTTATTGAGAGACTACTAAGTTCTAGACACTGTGTTAAACACTGGAGGTACACAGATAAGTAATGAATCATAATGTGCATATTGCTTTTTATAATAGTTTTCAAAATTTATTTTAAAATTGACTGTTGACTTCTGTTGCCAGCAGTATAGCAGGCTAAATATCTTGACCAATTTTCCTGCAGAAGAAAACTCCAAATGCTAGACTATAATTTAAAATATTTATTTTTAAATGCATTGAGCCAGCAGGAAAGTAAAGATTTCTTAGATGCCCAAAAATGAGAGGGCAGAAATGTGGCGAGGTAAAACAGGATTCTAAAGCCATATTTTGCCTGGCATTTGCTCAACTCAAGCAAACTAGAGTTTCGTTGTTCACATGAGGCATAAGAAACAAAGGTTGTATCCTAAGGACCAGAATTTAATAAGAGATCTAGATAAAAATCTTGGAGTCCAAAGGGATAGCCATTTAGTGTAGGAGTAAACTAAAATCACCTAGATATCATCCAGAACACAACAAGGAAAATTCACTTTCTGAAACCTTGGTGCTAGGTAAAGAATTCTTCTGGCTCCTACCTGGTTTTATATCCCATAAACATAGTATCCCAGTGGTCAAAAAATCCTTAAGCAAATAGTTAACATTGAGAGAGGTCTCAGCCTGGCAGAAGCAAATGCAAATCCTCTTTGAAGGAACCTGCCTTCTACTCAGGCAAGCCTCATACCAACAGGTAAGAATGTCCACAGATAAGTTTCCAGAAAACATGAGCTCTTAATCAAATACCCAAATATACATACAGAGACAGGGCACCATGAATCAGAAGCAGCAGCAATAAAGGATAGCAAATCAGACAAGTAAAGATTTCAGCTGTTAGAATTATCAGACATACCACAGAAAATATTTATACCTCATGTGTTTAAAGAACTAAAAGAAAGAATAAAAAAGATGAACAGGAGATAGAAACTATAATACTAGGATAAATAACAAAAATAACTTTCGGAAATAAAAATGTGATTAAAATAAATTTAAAAATCTCTTTCTGTCCACACACACACAAACACACACACACTGCAAGACATTAGAAATAGCTGAAGAGAGAATTCATGAATAGGAGGACAGATTTGAAAAAATTATCTAGAACCCAAGGTAGGGTGATAAAGAAATGAAAAATGTGGAAGAGCAATAAAAAAGATAAATAAGGGGCTGGCCCAATGGTGTAGTGGTTAAGTACGCATGCTCTGCTTCAGCATCCCTGGGTCCGCTGGTTAAGATCCCAGGCATGAACCAACACACTGCTTATTTAGCCATGCTATGGCAGGTGTCCCACATATAAAATAGAGGAATATGGGCAGAGATGTTAGCTCAGGGTCACTCTTCCTCAGCAAAAAGAGGAGGATTGGTGGCAGATGTTAGCTCAGGGCTAATCTTCCTCAACAACAAAAAAGACAAATAAAATAGAGTGAGAGGGTTTAATATGTGTCTAATTGAATTTCAGGAAGAGAGTAGAGAAAGAACGGTGGAAAGAAAATATTTGAAGGGATAGAAGTTGAGAAATTTCCAGAACTGATGAAAAAAATTAATTCTCAAAGTCAAAAGGCTCAAATTCCAAGCAAGATAAATAAAAACAAGTCAATATCTAGACATATACTAAATCTAAAGAAAAAGAGAAGTTCTTAAAAATGACCAAAAAGAAAAAAAAACACCTACAAAGAAACAACTAGAACTATGAATAATTTCTCAACAGCAACAGTTGAAGTCAGAACATAGTAGAATATCTTCAAACTGCTAAAAGAAAACAATTGTTAACTTAGAGTTGTATATTTAGCAAAGATGTCTTTCAAAAATGAAGGTGAACTAAAGTTACTTTAGGAAATAAAAGTGGCTGGAGTTTGCATCAATACATCTCCACAAAAAATTCCCTTTAGGTAGAAGGAAAGTGATTCCAGATGAAAAGTCTAAGATGCAAGAAGGAATGATGAATAAAGAAAATGGAAAATATACACAAATATTCATGGAATAAAGAAATAATTACAAGATATTATAGAGTTAAATATAATAAAAATAGAACCATAATACATAACAGTAATAGCCTATAAATTAGGAAGCAAGTTGTTTGGAGATAAACTGGGCCAAGGTCACTAAAACGTAAGTTTTCACAGAATCAGAATGTAGTTCCAATGGGATAGGGCTTTTGTTTGTTTGGATTAGTGAGATATTCCAAGAACTGTATTGATGCTTTGAAAGGATGAATAAATGAATGAAGTTCCTTATTTTTCAGTCTTAGATTCTAATAAGTTAAGCATAGATGTTATAATTTCTAATGCAGCTATTACAAGATTAGACAGGTTTAAAATGTCAAACTAGTAAAGGGAAAATAATGAATACAAAATCATTCAAAAGAAGGCAAAAAGGAGGGAAAAATAAATAGAACATGGAGGCATTTAAACACAAAATAAGATGATAGCAATAAATCCAAATGTATCAGTATATACAACAAATATTCATGGTATCCAAAGTAGAATAGATCAATAAGTTGTGATACATTTACACAATAGAATTCTATGAAGCAGTGAGACAGTAAACTAGAATAACAAACATGTGAATTTCAAGATCCTAATATTGCACCAAAAAAGCAATTTGCAGAAGACATACACAATGATTCCATTTACGCAGAGTTGAAAACACATAAAACTAAATAATCTATTTTTGTAAAGATACAGAGATAAGTGGTAAAATTACAAAGAAGAGTAAGTGAATTTGAATACCTATCTTAAAAGTCATTCCTTCTTCTGATAGGAAAGATTAAAATGGAAGTGATTGGGATAGGTAACACAGGGGTGCTACAGTTCATATTTTGATAAATCTTAAACTTGATGGTGGGTGCATGGGTGTTTGTAGTGTTGTCATTTATAGTTTAGACCTGTTTTATAATCTCTCTTTGTATCTAGTTAAGAAAAACAATTAAAAATCAAATCTGTATAAAATATTTGTGGGACATCTAAACAGCACCGATGCACTCTAAGTGTCTGAGGCCAACTCTTTCTTTTAAAATAATACTACTTAAAGGTACATGGGACCAGCTTTACACTGAAGAGACAGCTAACTTTCAAGTTTCATCACCTCATTCATCTACTAATATCAGACAATTCACTCCATAATTCCACGTTTATTATTTGTTAATGCAAATACTTCTGGGGAAGGTAATAATGGAATTAAGTACACAGAGAGTGTAAAGGTCTGAGATCAGAGCTTGGACTGACTGATGGGAGGAAGAGGGGAAAGCAGTGAATAACTGCAAGTGAGCAGGGAGGAAGTGAGACCAAGCAAAGGGCAAAGTGGAGAGGCTGGAGAAGCAAACAGCATTTATGATCCTTGTAGACTTGCTGATTGCCAGCTCTGAGGCCAGCAATAAACTCATTTACTGCTAATGCAAAGGGGTTTGGAATAGGGAGACATTGAGTCTCTCTGGGTTTCAGTTTTCTCATTTGTAAAAGGAGAGAAAAGGTCATGAAGACATATAAGGTCTCTTTCATTTCTTACATTCCATGCTTCTGTGATTCCACAAACACAAAATCTATCTTAATTGCCTTGGCTTGCACAAGAGAATAAAAGCTGTTAAACTACCTGTGCGCATTAAATTCCACTCAAATCATGAACATCTGCACCAGAAACACAAACAACACATAAATTGCCAGTGAAGTCCACTGGTGATTAATTAGGGAGCATTCTTCCCCTTGTGTGAACATTTAACAGGAATCCTCCACGTTGCCTATGTCAAGTTTATATGTGAGAGGAGAAAGCTGGATTGAAGCATTAAAGAGGAAAGATTTCTTTATGCGGGAATGGTGGCTAACAATTTCTATTTGCAGAATTTTATTCAAGGGCTGAGCTATCACTGTCAAAGGGAGATAATGCTTTGGTTTCTTGCTGACTTATATTTAATTTCCCCTAGATATGTTACTGAAAATTGGTATGCTCTACTTTAAGTATGCTTGAAAATCACATGCTGAAGGAAACTATTCTATATGTTACAAAATTTTGGTATGTGGGGTATACCATGACAATGAATAGCTAAAGCAAATCTTACGACTCTAAAGGAATGACAGTAATCAGACCACCACAATCAATGCTGATGATTGATGACTATTAACAATAAAATTAAGTCAAAATCAAATATATCCTTATCAATCAGTAAATTTTCCTGTGCTTTAAAGAAAAACTCTATCTTTAAACATAGTTGATGAAGTCTGTGGTATTCTTGTACAAGCAATTATACTACGCCAAAAGAACACTACATTTTAAGAATGACAGCATTTATTTAAAAAAAATAACTGTTTCCAAACCATTGAAAATAATGCAATGATGAATAATTTGGTTTTATTAGTAATAAAGAGACTAGATTATATTTTTGGTAAGCAAGTTGGTCTTTAGAAAGCAGCCAATATTACGAGTTGAAATGAGGCCAATTTAATCAGTGAGAAGAAATTCGTGAGCCAGAAATTCAACTTGCAAAAAAACTAACAACACTTGGAAAAAAACCAGAGTCTACATTTAAAACAACTTCTCTTATAAACTTGGCGCTAAATTTTTAGAATTTCTCATAGGTTAAAAAAAATGCAGTTGTCTCATTCAACTTTCCCATGGGCACTGGTCCAGATTTCAGAATCATCAGTGCCTTTTGGCTCATCCTCTGTCAATGATCTACAAAAATAGGCCTGAACTAAGATAGTCAAGACAATGCAAACAGAAGAGAATGAAAGAAAAAAGGACTGCTTACTTGCCATCACTCTAGTTTATCCTAGTATCAGCTATAATAGGCACATAATATTCTTAAGGGAAAACCATATCTTTTTGAGTAGGGTTCTAAACTCTATTATCTATCTTTTGCAAAAGGATTGTGTTTTAATTTGAGTAGTATCCCTAAGTGGCCAATATTTCGTAGACCATTTACGTAATTTGTTACAGCAGCAATAGTACTCTAATACACTTATTGATGGGCCTTATGGAGAAACGGAATTCTTTGTAATGTAAATTGTACAATAACCTCTTAAAATAAATATACCTAAGAAATACTGAAGAAAAATTAACAGAAAATCACACCTAAGCTTATTTGTAATTCAATTAACCCAACAATTAGACATTACTATCAAACCGAGTTCTAGTGCAAGTGTGGTTGAGGGTATAGGAAACAGCCACTCGTGTGCACTGCTAGCGAGATTAAGGTGCACTCTCTACCACCTTAATAAATGGCAGTTTGGCAATGTAGATCAAAAGAAGTATAAACCTTTACATTCTCTAGTCCAGCAATTCCATGCTTAGGAAATAGTCCAAAGAAATAACTAAAGATCTTTGCAAGTATTTAACCACAGGGAAGTTCATCTCAATGTGAGTATCACAGGAAAATATCGGAAGCAAGCTGAATAACCAATAACAGGGAGTTAGTTAATTAAATCATAATAAATTATGATATAATAAATTAATGACATTACTTAACAATACAATACTGTTCAGTTGCAAAAAGGACACTGTGAAAGTGTACTTACTTTTTGGAAAGATGCCCAGGTAAGTTGTATTTTTTTTAATAAAGCTATGTATAACATAATATCTATAGCATAATACCACTTTTGCAATATATACACATACATTAGGGCCTAGCCCTAATGGGATTAGTGCCATTTAAAAATGTATTTTTTCTGAACTGTATTGTCTAATTTTGATATAAAAACAACAAAAACAATAGCTAAAATTAAGATATTTTGAGTGGTTTACTTATTCTAAGTACTGTATTAAGTGCTTTATATGCAAGATCTCAATTAATTCTAATTAACATCTTAGGAGGCAACCTTTTTAATCATCCTGTTTTGCATATTAAGTAACTGAGTCTCAGAAAGGTTAAGAAACATTTTTACAATCACACAACTACTCAGTCTCAGATTCAAATTCACACTTACCAGAATCCAAGGTCACTGTTCTTAACCACTATGCAATACTGCATGAATAAATATAACATTGTAGAAAAATTCATTAAAAGAAAAGAAACCCTCCCTTTCTGGTATTAGGTTCAGAGAGCTTCAATATAGCATTTGATGTACCTTAATAAGAGTGATTCTTTATACACCACAGGCTTGGTTATATTGGGTATTCCATTAAAGAGTTCAATTTAGGCACTGGTTAAGCATTCAACAGACAAGATATGAATGTCAATATAACTAAGGCATTTCCAATATGAAATTCAAGTAGTGAGATTTGCATTTAGTTGTTCCTAATAGGAAAGATACTACTACATATAAAGGAGTAAAATGGTCTACATATTCATAGACATCAATACCTAAAAAGTAGAAATGAATCGCTCATCCTTTCCCATGAATGTTTCCTTGAGGATTCTGTGGTAGTGAAAGGAAGTTTTCAACCAAAATAACTGCTTCCTAAAGTAGGCTACTTTATTAATTAGTTCCACATGTAGGCTAGTCTCTTGTCTTTTTCTAAATACCTTAGAATTAGGCTAAAACAACTCATGTTGGACTGATGCGTGCCAAACATCTGCTCTTCTATGTGCAGTAATTAATGGGGATCTACATTATAATATTTGGGGATTGTCTGGGGAGCAGTTACACATTAAAAAAAAATTACCTTAGGGCTTCCGGGTGATAGACTTCTTAAAACTCTGTTTTTCCAAGAAATTCTTTTTCTTAGATTTTAATGAGAATGAGAGCTGATAGACTACAAACTTCATGGCTTAAAACAATGGCCACTTATTAGCTCACGGTTTTGTAGGTCAGCAGTCCAAGTATGGTGTGGGTGGGTAGTCTTCTCTGGGTATATCACAGGCTGAAATCGAGATATTGTCCAGTCTGAGTACTCATCTAGAGACTCTGAGGTAAAATTTTCTTCCAAGTTCATTCAGTTTGTTGTCAAAGTTCAGTTCCCATGGTTGTAGGACTGACGTCTCCATTTGCGTGCTGGCTATCAGTAGGGCGTCACTCTTAGCAACTAAAGGTGATTATCATTTCTAGCCACATGGCCCACTCCATCTCCAAAGTCAGCCACAGAGCATCTCCTCATATTGATTTCCTCTCACAATTTAAACAGTTGTAGTGACGTTTTCCTCTTCTGCCAGCTGGAAGCAATTCTCTGCTTATAAAGGCTCAACTGATCAGTCAGGCCCATCCTGATAACTCAGGATAATCTCTCTTTTGCCATATAATGTAACATAATCAAGGGAATGATATCTCATAATATTCACAGGTTCTTCCCACGGAGGGGCAGGGGATTTCACAGGGACAAGCATCATTGGGGGTCATCTTAGAATACTGCCTGCTACACCTACTGAGAACTTATTTCACTGTCCTACTTGAAAAATTCACTAAACATTTATATAATACATATAATGAGCATCTACAGGGTGCCAGGCACAGTACTAAGCATTTGATGTAACAAGACTAACCAAGCAATCTACTTATTCTTGATTTACTCTTGGCTCATCATACAGTCAAGTTGTTTGGGGTATGGGAATATACTTTGTTCTAAATAACACAGTGTGTCTGGACAGCTATTGATTCATGTTAACATTTCTTTCATTCCCTAAAAGATGTAATATAGTAAAATGTTCAGTCCACTCTTGGAAATTAAAAGCAACTGGAAGATCTAACTGGCCTATCCCTAAAATTTCTCCATCCTTTCATGTCTGTAAAACTAACCTAGGTTACGGCGGATAAGACAAAGGTAGTAAAAAAAGAACAGAAGGGACTAGCCCATAAAATTTAAGATGTTTAAAATCTCATCTTTTGAATATTGATGTAAAATGAATTGTTAACATTAAAAAGGACAGCAGACTATAAAATAAGTGGATGCTGTAGTTTTTTTTTTATCTTGACAAAAAAGTACCATATTGCATATTTAAATTCTAGTTAAATAATGCTAAGCTTCTGATTAGGTTTTACTTACTATAAAAATGATTAACACAACTCTAGATCCATGTACAGAGTCTATGTTATCATTGTTCACGTTGACTTTGTATAGACAGTACAAGAATTGAGTATCACTAGATTCATTCTGACCGAAAGAATCTGGAATAAAAGATGCGCATTAAAAAAAAATCACTGCACGTTATTCTTATTTTATAGAGATTGAAAAGTTTTAGCATCAGCACAGATGATTGCTTTACAAAGAAGGAGAGTTTGGGAATGTGTACTTGCTGGAGAATTGCAACATAAAGCCCTAGGAAAGTTTTTGGAACAGTCTCAACATACATACATTTTCCAAAATCAATGATCTGGTTTAGACAGGTAGAAACAGGCCTCACACAGAACTGAGGCCAGCATTAGTGGCACTGAAGAATGGGCTATATTTTTGGTAGTCTACATAACGGTGTAATTTCCTGATGGCCATTAAAGAATGATTGTTAAATATTTTTATATGCTGAAGGGATGATGCGGGAATACACTGTATGCATATTCAGTTTTTCTACTTCCTCAATTGCCATCATAAATAAAAGTAAACTCAGAAAGAGAGAGGTAATATGTAACTTTGCAGAGTCAAACAAAAGCATTTAACCATTCTCTGCTGATATCAATCTTACATTCATATTTATTTAATAATTTCCTACGCACAAACCACAAAGTACAATATAATGTATTATCTTCATCCTACACATTGTTCACAGCTCCATTCTGGTCTTGTCTCCTTCCAACCAATGTCTCTATTCTAGTCCAGCCTGACTGCTCCTTTTTCTAGGTTCCAATTTTATTTTTATTTCACATTAAAACACTTTGCAAGTTACCATTGTCTGATGGCTTCAAGGTTGTCGGATCTGTCTGTCAGGAACACAAAGTTCTTAAAAGCTGAGAACTGTTGTGTAAAGAGGATGGACTATAAAATAAGACAGGCACAGGCTCAAATCCAGCTCTGCCTTTAAAAACTGAATTTCCTCCTAAACGTGTGTCTAGATTTCTTTAAATACCTGACTAGTAAACAATTACCACCTTTGCTGAGTTCTTCTTGAAGGCAAGGAGTCTGTGTTACTGCCCTGTAACTCAATAATGGGCACATTTGAAACCTCAATCAACAGTTCTGGGTCACTTCTGGGAACTACAGAATGGTGAAGAAAATAAGACAAGATGGCATAAGGCAAATGTCATTGACACATTATGAATGGAGGCAGAAAGTCTTAAAAAAAAAAGTATCCTAAAGATTTGGACCTTAAAATCTATTGCAATTCAAACTCTGCAATTCAAGAAAAAAATTTTAAAGACTGAGACTTTACCAAATAAGACGATCCTATTCACTGTTACTTGCATTAAAGCCACTCCTAGCTCTTTTTAACCCCTCATATCTGAGGTGGGAGGCGTCTTCTGACATGACTCCCCCGATCCCCTTCTCCTTGTGCTCTTGTCCCTGTGGAATCCTCTCTCTTGAGCATGGACGGGACCTAGTGACTTGTTAGGAACCACTAGAATATGACAAAGGTGATGGGACGTCACCTCTGTGATTACAATATAACAGACTCTGACTTCTGTCGAGCTGGTATTTTCCGGGCTATTCTTGCACGCTCACTCTGACGAAGAGGGCCTCCTAGCAAGGAACTCCTGTCAATAATCACTTTGCGTGAACTTGGAAGTAAATGCTGTTTCAGTTGAACCTTGAGGTGACTGTGGACCCCAGGCTGACACCTTGATTACAGCCTCTTGAGAGAGAAACCCTAAAGCAGAGGGTCCAGCTAAGCTCTGCTTGAATTCCTGATCCTTAGAAACAGTGAGATAATACTTATGTGTTTTTTAAGCCACTAAAATTTGGGGGTAATTTGTTACGCAGCATTAGATAATGACTATACTTCATATCCACTTCATCAGTAAATTCTATCAGCTCTACCTTCACATCTAGAAAACTCTAAAATTTTCTGAATTCTAAAATTCAAAATTAGAATATAATCTTACTGCCTTACTGCTAGTACCTTTATCTAATGCAATATAATTTGCCACCTGAGTATTGCAATAGCCTCCTAAGAATATGTGACTTTTCTGTTTCTGCTTTTGCTCCCTTAATTCTATTCTCAAAACAGCAGGCAAACTGATCCTGTTAATGGATTCTATTCTCATTCAGACACTCAGCCATCTTATGAAAACCTATAGGGCCCTGGCTGATCTGTTTCCTCTGCCTGTGTACAGAGAGCACAACCACACTGGCTTCTCACCCTTCTCTGACATGCCATCACCCTTTGATACCCTTGCACTCTGTTTTCACAGCATAGAATGCTCTTCACCCAATAGTTTCATGGGTGGTTCTCTCAAATATCTTTACTCAAATGTTTTCTTCTCAGAGAGGTCTTCCCTGGACCTCCTACCTATAATTGCAACTTCTCAACATGGTTCCTTGTTTTAGTCTCCTTTTAGTATTTATCACAATAAAATATTTTATATACTTTACTTATTTATCTTGCTTACAGCTTGTCTCTGCCACTATCACACAAGCTTCTTGAGGGCACAGAGTTTTCATTTTGTTTACCACTGTATGTCCAGCACATGGGACAGTGCTTAATATATAGTAGGCATTCATTAAATATTTGCTGAATTAATTACATAAACGAATGAAGGAATATTACTAATTTGCACTTGCTAGAAGAAATTAGTAGAAAAACTCTGTTTTGAAAAGAGGACATGTATCACATAAGTATGCAATGGCACTTTTATGACCCTTAAAGCCACAAGGAGCTTTACATTAATAATATCCTAAGAAGTGGGTGGAATTAAGCCAACTCTTGGCTATTCCTAATAAACAGGAGTAAACCTTGGCAGGGAATACTCTTAAACCACAGATAACTGACAACATTGAAATTAGGCACTGAGTCAGAACACTAATTAAAATTTACATTTAAAAGCTAATTGAGCTGTGTTCACTTGCACAAATTATTTCAATAGCAAATTACTTCCTCCCTCTATTTTTTTAATTAAAAAGAATAAAACAAAGCTGACAGAGGGTCTCCCTTTGTTGTTTCAAAATTACTGTTCAGAAACAACACCTGTAAGAAAATTCCTAAGGGCACTTTCAAATATGTTTAGTATTGCCATTAACATCAAGATAAGAACTTTGCCTCGAAATATTATGTTGACCCTGAGGCCTAACCTTGACAGTCAGGACCTACAAGTCAATTACTAAAAACAGGTCATCAAACCTTTTCATCATACACTTCTCACAGGAAAAAAATTATGAAGCAACTCTCAGGTGTATATGCTCATTTAAGAGTTGTATGCCTATTCTTGCATACTAATATATTACAAGACATACACAAAAGAGAAATTAGAATGAGATGAAGAAATAGTATTTAAAAATAATTTTAATTTCATTGTATGTATTAACTGAAATGCATTTTTTTGCTCTCTCTAAACATTATTGTTAATACTACTTAGTGAGAATTATATTATTGAATATTGTGCATTATATTTTAAGATCTTAGTTTACCATTTTATGGTACTGAGATCTGGTTTCAATATTTGGTTTCCTTGGTTTCATTGCTGGGAAAAGTCTGTCCCAAAGATGCATAATCTAAGTGAGGTAAATGTACCAGAGTCCGGATTATGAATAACGTATTTTTAATAATAATAATTTTTAATAATACTATCTAACATGTAGGCAAAAATTTTTAATTTTGCTAGAAATTTTTAATATTACCTGATAGTTATTAGTTGTTTTGACAAACTAGTGGAAGTTGCTGTACTTTTATACTTTTAAACTCTTTATTTGGAAGATTTTATAACAGGTTAGAAAATTCTGTGCCATAGTTTTCAAAGTACACTGATATGAGAGATCTTGTAGGTAATCCTTTTACATAATTTTGGCAACAAATCCACTAAGTTATGAAAACATATCCAAACAAACATAACATTTTGAAAATACTCCCTCTGTTGCATGTTTCTTAAAAATAACACATTTTTCCATTATTGTTAAAAATTACATTTATTTTGAAGGAGCACATGAAATGAGGTGTGTGTGTGTTTTAAGAGAAGATCTGTCAAGTGGCATACTATGAGACATAGGAAAAGCTGCAAATTTGAACTCATATTTTGCAACTTTTTATTTACAAAATATGAGTTCAAATTTAGATAACCACTGAACATCTGTCTGGCCAAAAATTCTTCATGGCTACTTCCTATATTATTACAGAGAATTTTAATGATTCTGCCATTTAAAATAACGTAAATCTACTTAACCAGGCACAAGCAAAAAGTGCCACTGCCAACTGCTATAAGTTTGTGGAATTCACTCTTCTTTTACCATTTCAAGTGTCCATAAGTGAAAAATGATCACTTGACACATAAATGAGGTGAGGCAACCAATGAGTACCCCTATATTAATAATGCAGCAGTTACTACAACATGTAGTTCAGTATGTGCATTTAATTATTGAACCAAGGTGAAGCACCATGGAGCAGTGGGAAGAAACTAATGAAGTTCAAGATCTCTACCTAAAAGGAGATATCAGAGTATTTTTCATCCCTTTTAAATGAAGGGATTTCATTGAACTCTTTCTACTCTCTATTCTATAGATGTGGTATTAGATAGTAAAAACATATAGCAATCAAATAAAAAGAAAAGAAGCAAAAAAACAAACGAGGGCTTTGAATACAAGTAGGCTAAATAGATACCACTTTGTTTTATTCAAATAAGGACTCTATTTTAACATACTATATATTCTTTTGAAGTTAACATACAACTCTATGAAGTCTTTGTACATGGTTCATGCCAATGATTAAATATTTATTTTTTCTCATTGCTATATTAATTATATCAAAATAGCAACAACCAGCAACAATAAAACCTACTTCTTTTGCTGTAGCAGTCAGGGTCAAACAGGAAATGATGCCCATTCAAATAATTTGAGGAAGGTGTAATGAGACTATTGAAAAAGATGTGGGCGGGATGGAGGGAGACCATCATGACTAGGCAGTAAATTGGGGCCAGTAACAGTGGAATTGTTAACACTCTGAGGCATGGAAGCAGTGATGGGAAGCAGGAGAGAGTCAGTAACCACGAAAGTAGCAGTGAAGACAGAGCCAACTGAAAGAAATCCTCACAGAGAGGCAGGGACTATACACCCTGACTTCACTTTCTTCTTTTCCTGTAATCTTCTGCTGGGGCTACCAATTGCTGTCTCCAATCACAGACAAGAGAGATTATGGAAGCTGTACATGCAGGTCAGCCTCCCGGGGCAGGGAACAGGGTGAAGGGTGGCAAGTGGGTCTAGAGAGGCAAACAGAAGACATCTGACAGAACATCTTCTAGTTTATTCCCTTCTGTGTGATAATTAAGTGGCAGATTGGCACTGTCTAAACTCTGTGTTAAAAAAGTTGTGCATATAAAAAAGACATGGGGAAATTATATAGTCTGTTGCTGTTGCCCTAAGGTATGACTGATTAGAGGTCTTTTAAAAATCACCTACTTTTACCATTTTGAACAGGTAACGCTTTTGTTGCAAAAATCCAAAAGATGTAAATGGGATCACAGTGAAAACTGTCTCCCATTCTCCTATTCCTGTGCCCATTTTTCCTCCTTACACAAACCATTGCCACTAGTTTCTTTTGTATACTACAGAGACTTTCCACACATTTGCAATCCAGGGTAAGAAAATAAATGTATATTTCTTATTTTTTTACAAGAATAGGAGCACATTTTATACACAGAATACATGTTCCTTTGAAATTTAATAATACATCTTGAGATAGTTTTAAATCAGTATATAGAATTCCTTCTACAGTAAAAAGAATTTTATTTGTATGCGGCTAACAAAACCTTCTTCTCCACTTTATTTATGAGTATTTGTTTCCAATTTTTTCCTACAATCAAAGCTACAATGAGTATTATCATATATACATCATTTTTCACATGTCCTACTATATTTGTAATAAGTACTTATAGATAAAATTGCGTTGTTAAAAAGTAATTGCACTTAAAAATGTAAATTATATTGATAAATAAACCTCCATAAAGATCATAACAATTAAACTTCCATCTCCAGCTTGTGTGTTTTTCTACATTTTGACCAGCAGAGTGCCACGAAATTTTTTATTGTTGCTAATCTGACAGCTTAAAGTGATATGTGATTCTTTTTCAACTTATTATTATGACTCAGGTTGACAACCAATTCATGTGATTAGAGACCATATATATTTATTTTTATTAAATTATTCATTTATATCCTTTAGTCATTTTTATGGATTAATAGCGGGGTTCATATTCATTAAGGAAATTAGTTCTTTGCTACTGAAAAGAGTTGATATACAAAACACTTTGATTTATTAAAAAGTCCTGTCCTATTTATAAAAAATTGTCTCATCTTTTGCTGTAGCAGTATTTTTATGGTCTCTCTCTTCCTCTCTCTCTCCTTGTAAATCTTTGATACATTTGGAATTTATTTTAGTGTATTATGTGAGTTACGGATCCAGCTTTTTCCCCCCATTAGTTATCCAAGCACAATTTATTAAGTAATCTATCTTTCCTCCACTGATTCCTAATCTTCTTTACTTTTTAAAAACATCTACTAAATTATCGAAGATAATTTGGTATAATTCTGGGCTTCACATTTAGTTTCATGTATTCGAAACTAATGGATAATGATTAGTACTGATCATAATTGTACTAAAATTACAAGGAAGCATCCACTGTGCTGGTGAGTGCTCATGAATATGTCAAACTTAGAACATAACTGGAATGAGTTCTTTGCGTTTTGGCTGAAACAAATGGACTCAGGGAAATATTATTTATTTATTTATTTTTATTTTATTGGTGTCAGAATAGTTTATAACATTGTGAAATTTCAGTTGTACATTATTATTTCTCAGTCACCATATAAATAGGCCCCTTTACCCCTTATGTCCACCCCTCACAACCCCCTTCCCCTCTAGTAACCAGTAATCTGTTCTCTTTGTCCATGAATATGATAAACATATGAATATGATAAACATATCTTCCACATGAGTGAAATCATACAGTGTTCGTCTTTGGTATATTTTATTAACATAATACCCTCAAGGTCTATCCATGTTGTTGCAAATGGGACAATTTTGTCTTTTTTATGGCTGAGTAGTATTTCATTATTATTTATATATATATATATAAAACATCTTCTTTATCCAATCATCTGTTCATGGGCACTTGGGTTGCTTCCACATCTTGGCTGTTGTGAACAAGGCTGCAATGAACATAAGGGTGCATAAGTCTCTTTGAATTGCTGATTTCAAGTTCTTTGGATAAATACCAGGTAGTAGGATACCTGGGTCATATGGTATTTCTATTTTTAATTCTTTGAGAAATCTCCATACTGTTTTCCATAGTGGTTGTACCAGTTTGCATTCCTACCAGCAGTGTATGAGGGTTCCCTTTTTTCCACATCCTCTCCAGCATTTGATATTTTTTGTCTTGGTCATTATAGCCATTCTAACAGGTGTAAGGTGATATCTCATTGTAGTTTTGATTTGCATTTCCCGAATGATTGTGATGTTGAACATTTTTTCATGTGTCTATTGGCCATCTGTATATCTTCTTTGGAAAAATATCTGTTCATATCCTCTGCCCATTTTTTCATCAGGTTGCTTTTTGTTGTTGAGTTGTAGGAGTTCTTTATATATTTTGGAGATTAACCCCCTGTCAGATGTATAATTTGCAAATATTTTCTCCCAGGTGGTATGCTGTCTTTTTGTTTTGTTCCAGTTTCCTTTGCCTTGCAGAGCACCTTTAGTCGGATGAAGTCTCATTTGTTTATTTTTTCTTTTGTTTCCCTCACCCGAGTAAACATGGTTTCGAGAAGATCCTTCTAAGACCAATGTCAAAGAGTGTACTGCCTATATTTTCTCTTAGGAGTTTCATGATTTCATGTCTTACCTTCAAGTGTTTAATCTATTTAGAGTAAATTTTTGTGTATGGCGAAAGATAATGGTTTGCTTTCAATCTTCTGCATGTGGTTGTCCAGTTTTCCCAATGCCATGTATTAAAGACTTTCCTTTCTCCATTGTATATTCTTAGTTCCTTTGTGAAAGATTAGCTCTCCGTAGATGTGTGGCTTTATTTCTGGGCTTTCAATTCTGTTCCATTGATCTATGTGTCTTGAACCAGTACCGTGCTGTTTTGATTACTGTAGCTTTGTAGTATATTTTGAAGTCAGGGATTGTGATGCTTCCAGCTTTGTTCTTTTTTCTCAGGATTGCTTTAGCTATTTGGAGACTTTTGCTGCCACATATGATTTTAGGATTCTTTGTTCTATTTCTATGAAGAATGCTATTGGGATTTCTATTGGGATTGAATCTGTAGATTGCTTTAGGTAGTATGGACATTTCTGATTGTCTTTTCTTTCTAGTTTCAATCATTTTTGTGAAGAATTCCCTCTCTTCATTCATTTTATTCCTCATTTCATTGAACTGTCTTTCTCAGTTTTCTTGTAACTCAGTCTTTTTATGATAGCTATTTTGAATTCTCTGTCATTTAGATTGTAAATTTCTGTGTCTTCAGGATTGAGTTCTGGGTGTTTGTCTTTTTCCTTCTGGTCTATAGTGTTAATATACCTCTTCATAATACTTGATGGGGTGGATTTGTACCTTCATGTAGTGATAGTATCTGGTTGCTGATTCCATCTACTGCTACTAGGGGTGGGGAGCTGTGTATTCTGAGCCAACCAGGATCCCTGGAAGCTGTGCCTGTATGAGCCTGGGCCACTCCGTGGGACTGCAGTGGCACTGTTAGCTCTCTCAACAAGTGGGAAAGTGATCATGCAGGAGCTCAGGGCTGCCACTGCCTGCTCAGGGCTGTCACTGCCTGCTCTCACAATCCCCCCAAGGTATGCTTTCATCTTTGGGACTGCAGCATTAGAATGGGAATTCTAAGCAGCTGGGAAGTCATTTGCCTGGGTGTGCATATCCATCACCACCTTTTCCTAGGTCTCACTGGTCACTGTCTTGGTGGGTGGGGTGTCCCCAGTGGGTCCGAGCCTGGGCCTCTTACTGGGACCATGGCAGCACTGCAGGCTCTCCCAGCAGATGGGAAAGCAATCACACAGGGGCTCAGGTCTGCTGCCACCTGTTCCTGCAGTCATGCTGAGGTGTGCTCACACCCTTAGGGCTCCATCAGTACTATGGACACTCCAGCTGGGAGCCCTGTTGTACAGGACTACTCAGGGGCCAGAAAGCACTCACCCATCTCCACCACCTCCCTGGGGGTAGTCCATCAACTTTCAGATGTATAGCTGTGCAGGTCTCTCAGGCATCCTGTTGTGCTGTGTGGGTATCCTGCATTGACCAATGAATGTCCATTTAGTTGTAGTTTGAAGGAGGAGACATAAAGGGAGCAGCTCACTCCACCATGTTGCTGATGTCACTCAGGGAAATATTTTTAATGAAAAGAATAAATAAAAACATTCAGATTGCGTTGGATAAAAGGTCAAATTAGCTCAAGGACACAGAGGGAAAATAATGAAAGAAAAAATAGTCATTGTTGTTGAGATTGTCATATTTGTCATTGTCATCAGCAGCAGCAATAGCACCACCATCATTTATTGCCTATTATATGCAGGATCAGGTCACCATTATCCCCTTTCTACACTGTGGAAACTGAGGTTAAGAGGATTTAGGATTACGCAGGTAGGAAATATGAGAACTAAATTTGTCATCTGCCTGATTTTACAGCCCTGGCTTGATGAGAATTTGCTAACATGTATTAGGTGAAGTGTGAGAATTCATAAGATGCAGGCCTATATATAAGTCTGAAACATAAATACCAAATGATTGATAAAGATAAAATGTGATATAGGATTTTGGCAGAGTTGGAAACTCTCGAGATTGAAGTTGTTTAATTATGACTTTATGCTAGTGATGGAACTAGTGAAGATTATGATTCAGGAAGTAAAGGTTATGACTCAGGAGGTCATTCCAGGAAGGGGGATTGAAGGCCAAACACAATGTTATAGAGGTGAAGATTGCTCATAATGTGTTTGGAGAATAGGTGCATAGATTTTATCCAAATGGGAGCTTTTATATTCATTGACTCATTTATGTATTCATTTTGTAAGAGAATAGTGCTTTGGTACTCTCTGATGGACAAGAAGAAAGCCGAAATTTGCTTCTTATCAAATGAAATACATTCAGTACATACGAGAGTTATGAATACAAGTCAGGCCTATAGTGAATATTGCATAGTTATATAATGCTTCATGAATTAGGAATGCTAAAGTAGCAACTGTGTAAATAAACAGCTCTTCAGTGGCAAGAAGAAGGCTATTACACTCTAAAATGTTTTCCATGAAAACTTTCCCATACTATTTAAGAGAATCCTTGGATCTTTCTCACGTCTAAATGATTAGAGATAACACATACAATTGTTAGAATATTGCATGATAAGAGATCAGGAATAGACTTTAGTAGACATACATTTTGATTCAGCAATCCATTTTCTTAGAATATTCTTAGAATAATATTACTTTTGCCATGAAATAATTTTCTGTTCATTCTGTCTACGTTTTGCTTTCTTTTTTTGCTTTTTATGAGAAAGATTAGCCCTGAGCTAACATCTGCCACAAATCTCCCTCTTCTTGCTGAGGAAGATTGGCCCTGAGCTAAGATTCATGACCGTCTTCCTCTGCTTTATATGTAGGACACCTGCCATAGCATGGCTTAATAAGTGGTGTGTAGGTCCATGCTGGGGATCTGAACCAGCAAACCGTGGGCCGCCAAAGTGTAGCATGCAAACCCATTACACAACCAGGTTGACCCCTCTTTATTCTTTGTTTTTAACCAAAATTTCGACTTTTGACAATAGCACTTCTACTGATGCATATAGAAGAATCTTCTAATGATTACAAAAACAAAAGGGTAAACATATATTCTTCAGAAGTTCCTTTAATTAAACAAGGAACCAACATGAGAAATGGTTTTTCGTTTCCTATGTGCTGTGACATGAAGAGAAATGTTTTTCTAAACCATAACAGCATGTGAAATAAACGTAAAATATATTCACATAACATTGACTAAAAGAAAAATATTAAATATATATGCATATAGTTCATTTTATTACTTATGAAAAAACTATATAAAATATACACACATAAACACACATATGCACATATATATAATACGAACACACTCAAACAGACACACATGGACAGCATGCCAGAATACTCTACTGATTTCTGAATACTAATTCCACTTAATTTGTAAGATCAGTTCAGGTTCATCATTCCAGAATAAAAATTAAGATATTGACTGTACACAGGAATTTGCAGCCTAAATTATTCAGTTCTAACTCACATCTATTTGAAAATGGATGGTACAAAAAGATGTATGCCTTTTCTTATCATTTAAAAAATACTCCTAAATAGTTTAATCAATTATGAATGTAGTTGATAACATCTGAAGAATTATAATGCTATAACTTAGTACTCTTTCTCTCTTTCTTTGTACAATGAGCCTAGTTTCAGAAACTTAATCTGGTCACTCCTTGCTCCTTTCTGTCTCTGTATATGAGGTTCTTGAAATCTACTCAGTTTACTCTTATCCATCACCTCCTTGAAACATAGTGTCAAAATCTCTCCTCCAAGAATTTACCTCAACTAATGTCACCTCACCCTGAAGATACTTTTATTTTCCATTCTCTTGAGGGTTAATATAATTATCTCACAATTATTGTGATCTTACTTCATAAATATTCTTTCATTGTTCCAGATTTAATCACTTGTTTATATTTTTCCTATTCTTGACAAGCAATAATACTTATTATATTTTTAAAATTAGTCCACTGAATATTTTACAGTACTCCACACTCAGTGAGTATGATTAAATTTCTCTGAGATGAATATAGCTGTTTCTCATAGTTTGAAGGTTAGTATTATCAATTAAAACAAAGCAACAGTGACCATTCATTTCAATATAGCTTTCACTTAAATATGCTTTATGCAAAAATATATCATACATTAAATTCTAATCTGATGTCTCTAAACTAATAGAGTAGAGACCTTAAATGCTGCTGATACTTGGTCCATGTTTTTTTCTCTTTAATAGAAACTGGTATTCAGTCCCACTATTGAATTAAAATTTTGTTTATTTAAAGTTTTACATTTTTATAACTTCATTTGAATAACACTGGTTGCTCCATGGAGAATATTATAGAGGAGAAAAGATGGAAGCAGGAAGACTATTAAGATATTTTTAAGTATTTCATTCTAGATATGTCAAGTGCCACATTGTTAATAAGGCCTTTCCCTTGCTACTCTGTCCTAAAATTGCAACTCCTTGATCCTTGCACTCTTTGTATCTCATGTTTCCTTTTTCTTCCTAGCTCTTATCAGCATTTTACAAGTATATATCTTATTCCTCTTAAAAGCTATACAAGGACGTGCAGAAATTTTGGTCTGTTATATCCATTGCTGTATCCTTGAAGACTACCACATGACCTAACTCATGGAAGTGCTTACTAAATGTTTAATGAATAAATTCCTCCTATGGATAGGACCACAACGCTTACATCTACAAGCCTGATGCCTGGTTGGAATCTCTGGCTGTGCAACTCCATGGTCCCAAAAATATGATGATATTACATTAATTCTCACAACACCCTCTGAAAGTAAATATTATTACTATCCTCATTTTTAATGCTGGGAAAAATGGGTCTTACAAAAGTTAAGTACCTTGCTGAAAGTCAGATACCTAGGGACTAGTAAAACTAAGTTTTGCATCCAGGTGCAGTGAAGCAGATCTTTATTAACTATTACCCTATCAGTGAAGAGAGGCAACATTTTCACATGTTAAAAACAAACTGGTGCTTTGGAGAAGCACAAGTTTTCCTGATATTGATAATAAAATAAAATTTACCCTGTGGGTCCTTATATATAAGACAGAATTAATGAATTTGATCTTTATTTTATAGGCGTTGCAGAATTGGGTAGATGAAATAAACAACAGCACTATTAGTAAGGAAATGATAATATCCTGAACTAAGAGTTTAGTGGAGATGGAGAGGAGGGTACTGATTCATGAGACAGTTTATAAGTGACTTGGTAGACAGAGGGTAATGAGAGGAAATTAGCCCAGCTTTGTAAATGAGTGGCTAGGAAGGTTGTTAGGGAAGTAAGTCAAATGATGAGTGGTTGAATGAGCCTGAAGAACATGCAGAGGTCAGGAGTGGAGTTTCTATTGGCACTGAACTCCAGGTTTAGTGTGAGCAGTAAAGTCAAAATATGAAAGGGTTAATACATTTGATTTCTGAGTTTAAAACTTCAGATAAGGAGCCATTCCTAGGGATGACAAGATTTATTATGTAGTCATGGATAGGAGTTGCTGAAGTGTGGACCTATAATTTATTGGTGAAAAAGGATGTCAGGGGCTCTTGAGGCTTTGGGTTTTAGCTGAATCATAGATTTAGAAATGCAACTGTCTAGAATGGGTGGTAAGATATGGGATGGTGAAAAACACCAGGAATGGTGTCCCAGAAATTTTCCCATTTACACTCAGATGGAATGTACATAAAGTAGACCACAGAGTTACAGATTTATGCCCACTTGGATAACATGCTTTGGTTGAGGAGGACAATTAAAATATTCCCAAACCAGGCCAGGTGGTATAGTGGTTGAGTTTGTGGTTTGTGCGCTCTGCTTCAGTGGTCCAGGGTTCGCAGGTTCGGATTCCTGGAGTGGACCTAGCACTGCTTGTTAACCCATGCTGTGGCAGCATCCCACATAAAATAGAGGAATATTGGCACAGATGTTAGCTCAGCAACAATCTTCTTCAAGCACAACGAGGAAGAATAGCAACAGATGTTAGCTCAGGGCCAATCTTCCTCACACACACACACACAAATTCCCAAACTATTCTTCAACAAATGAAGTTGATTAAATAATAAAAAGAAGAAGAGGAAAGAGGGAAAGCAGAAGAAGAAATATTTGTTAAGGCTAGGAGCTGTACAAGGCCTACTGCATAATTTTATGTTATTTCACCCTCAAAAAAATCTCAATTCTTTCAATTAGTGATTTATTCAACATATATTTACTGAGTTACTATAGGTGTCAGGACCTGTGCTAGGTACTTTTGGTAGGTATTATAACTCTTGTTTTACACATGAGGAAATGGAGGCTCAGAAAGTGTAAGTCAACTGCCCAGGACCAAAAAGGCCTGATATGTCATTGGGATCACCAGTTGCTTTCATATAAAATGCCAAAAATGGTAGGTACAGTGTCATCCAGAGGTTGGAGAACCAATTAGACCAACTACAATGTATGCACAGAAATAACAAATAACTTCTCCAGGACAATTATTGCTAAGGATCCTTTACCCAAGCAAAGGAAAGAGGAAAGAGAAATATCCAATCTTCACATGTCATTAACCAATTCTCAAAGTGGAAGGAACTGCCAACTATGAAAATGAAACCCTGGATAAATGGCATTATTATAGCTCAAGAACAAATTATCTCACTGAAGTCACATGTTCAGTAACAAGGTTTATTATAAAAATTTTACACCAAATCATTTAAGGTTTAAAAATCCAGCTAAATAGTGGAAAAATCCAAGCAGAGCAGAACCCTGCCCGGTCTTTTCACACCATCCTCTCATAGGATTTTCATGGCCAATCTTTTCAGAAGCGGGTTGCCAGGTCCTTCTTTCTAGTCTTTCAGCTTTGCTGAAACCTGTCCACTGTGAGTGACCTTGCTAGTACTTGAAATACCTCGTGGCATAGCTTTCAACATCACACAGCTGCCACAGTATAACAACCGATGCAGACCAAGGTGGTGAGAAAGCCAAATCTTAACCACTAGACCACTGTGATAGGTTGAGCAACACTTTAGTGATCCATTCTGTTGCTGTTGTAAGGGATATTTAAGGTCTTTGCCTAAGTTCCCAACTTCCTCAGTGAGCACAATTTTACATTTGCAGTGCACAGTCACAAACCTTTAAAATAACCAAAGGATTGATGAAAATTTTTACTTAAATTTTCTTCTTCTGAACTGTGCTAGCAGGCAGATGCGTGGTGTGAGTGAGACAAATGTTGGCTGTTGAAATGTAAAAGCATGTATCAACAGGCAACCTGTGAATGTTGCTCGATTCCTTTGTCTGTTAAACTTCTCTGAAACTAAGTAATGCACAGATTCCTAACTTTTTCTGACACTTACAATGTTTCAAGATACTTTTCTCAAATAAATTTCTAATCTAGTTTGTTTTTACAGTGATTTTTCTGATCTCACTTCCACCCATTTCAAATTCTATTATTAAAGTTTAGTTATAAATTTGAATTGGAATAAAACAAAGAGCAATGGTAGGAGAAGTCAAATGTCAAGAATCTAAGATCTTAATTCTATGTAATTATTAATTTGTGATACAATCTTGGGAACTGGAATTTGGGGGATATTTCTCATGCTTTCTAATTCAAAAAATATATCCTTTGGAAGAACTAAATTTATATTAAGGATCTTGATTTACATGATCCCAATTTATTTTAGCAATAACTCTGTTAGGCATAATTTTATTTCTTTTACAGAATATGAAAAAGATTAGGGAGGTTAAGTAATTTTTTTAAAACCATACAGCTAGTAGAGACCTGAGTTTTAATTGCTGCTTAAGTATGTTTTCCTCCAAAATCTTGTTCTCTTACTATTACATTATTCTGACTTTTACTGTTATTGTTATATCTTTCATAGTACTTAAGTGGGTTGGAGGATCATACTGGGTAGGGTACAGGGTCAAATTTTGGCTCTTCTGCTTAGTAGCTTTGTATACTTAGCCTCTCAGTACTAAATTCCGCATCTGAAAAATGGAGATAATAGAATTGCTGTGAATTAGTGAAATAATATGAAAAGGTGACTAGCATAGTATCTAACTATATATGTTTACCACAAGGCAATGCTGTCATGACAAGAAAGAGTATTGATAACAGATGATTAGAATTCTTAGTAATACTTTTCAAGCCAGAGCCATACTCGAGTTGATAAACCTGAGCACTCTGGTCTTTATCGCAGAGAAAAGATATTAAAATATTCCAGAAGATCATCCAAGTCACCATCTAATCACCAATTTAGTTCCTGAAGTTCCTTAAGCCTGGAAAGGGGCTCTCCGCACATTTGACACAACCATTTCCAAGAATAAATAATTCACAATCCAATCAAGGAGGACTTGAAAAATCACTGAATGAAATGTTTAAATTAATTTGTTGAGACAACAGAGTTGAAAATAGACTCTAGCATCTGCGGTAACTGCCTGAAATAGCAAGGAGGCTTAAAAGACCACTTTTCTTAAACTATGTTTGTTATCATTTGTTTATATTTTCTATCTCTTTCACAAAAGAGCTATAAATTATGTATATAATAGGCCCTCAATAAAAACTTGGAGAATAGACAGGTGAATAAAAGAATGGATGACTAACATAATACTATCTCTTTCCTCAATATACTTCTTACGCATTTTCCTGCCTCTGTTCACAGGAGCCCACTGGTCTATTTATGTAGCTGCCCTGACAACATCTAGTAACTGAAGCTCTAGATTAAGTCTTTTGAGACTTTTCAGAGTCATCAATCAATTTGTGTCAACAGTTCATTGAGCAGCAGCCTCTCTAAAAGTGATGGCAAATTTTACTTGGACAAAAATAATAGAAGCTCCACCATTTTGGTAAATTAATGACATTTATGGTGCCTTAGGAAACACAGGTACACAGTGTCCGATTTAAAAAGAAAGTGACATGTACATTAGGATTTCTCCCTTTCACAATTTCAGATGACCAAACTCAAGCAAGATACATTAATTACTCGACATTCTGTCAAGAGTGGTTAGTATATCAGGCAGACTGTCAACTCTGCGGACAAGCACTATTTGTGCAAGCTGTTCATTTGTCATTGGCCAAAAATGAATCATATATGCCAAAATAGAAGAAAATTTTTAAGTTATTAAACATGACAAGTATTTGATTGAAATGTCCAAGTCTGGATTTTGTGAGCAACACATATAAAGTTTTTTAGACAAGGAAAAATAGAGTAACAGTCTTTCTCTTGTAACTACAATAATTGCACACAAATGAAATAGAAAATTGAGTTAGAAGAAAAACAAGAAAAATCTTCATTCAACCTTTTCAAAGAGTGATCTTTTGATGAACAAAGATTGTAAAATAGGGCCTGAAAATCAAGGACTGACTTACCAACTGATACAAAACAAAAAGAACAGTATAAGGGGGAAAAAACAACAACTGTAGAATATAGGAGCCAGCAAAAATCAGAAACTGTTCAGTAATTCCTCAAAGCTAACAGAGAGTCTCAATATAGAAAACTGTATTTTAAAAAATCTGACTGCTTGGCACAGTCTCCCCACAAAATGCTTCTTGCCAAATCACTGGACACAGCCTTTCATTTGCAATCAGGGTTTTAAGAAACAGCGTAGTTAAGTCATAGTTAAGGCACCTCACACTGTGGACTAAATCAATGTTAACACCAAACCTTTCTTCGAAAACTTCTATTCCAGAGAATCATTTTTTTGTAAATCATTTAAATCAACTTTCTTCAATTCCAACGAGCTGGGAGAGTCTATTTTTTAAAAAGAGCAAAAGTGATTATGAGAATACCAATGACCAACTCTCCACATTTATTTTAATATGACCTGTTTTGATTGCCTGCTATTTTAAGTACAGTAGTCAAGAAATGTTAACCTTAGGCAGTACAAATGTACATGGTATGATTATTTTTTTAAAATTCATTTAACATGTATTTATTGAGCACCAATTATATGACTATATGCAATGTTCTGTGTTAAGGATGGATGGTTAATATGAGGCCTCACAGTCCAGAAATGGAACAGAGGGTTTTACCTATACAAAATCTATTCTCCCCTCACATCTAAATAAAGAATCTGATCTTCCTCAAATATCAAAACATTCAGGGAAGATGATCTGTTTAGGGATAAATTCTGAATATTCTAAGCTAATTGGATAAGTCAATTCACCCAATTGCCATCTGATCAGGTGATTTGTTCAGGATGACATGTGACCCAATTCCGGCAAATGATATAGGACGTTAACACTGCTACTGGGTTTAGAGACAACTTTTCTTGCTGGGAAAGGATCAGCCCTCTTTTTTTTTTTTGCTGCATGGTGCCAAATATGGATGTAACATCAACTATGGCAGTCTTCTTGTAAACATAATATGAACTGGACTGAGGACAAGTCAACACACCGAGGTTGACAGAGCAGAAAGATGCAAAGAAATTGGGTTTATGACAAAAATCAGTGAGCAGCTGCAATAATAAACTCTCGAATCACTCTACTAACCACCTTCTTGTTATGTGAGATAATTAATTTTTCACATTGTTTAAACCAGCTGAATCAGGATTTTCTGTTACTTGTAGCCCAAAGTATCTTAAAGAAAAGCAAAATGGTGAAGTAAACAAAAGTATGCAATATGCTAAGAACTGTATTGGCAGTGTGTACAAGAGCAAAGGTCAGAGACAACTTCAAAGAGGATAAAAATTTGAGCTGAGTCCTAAAGGACTCTGGCTAAACAACAGGACAACAGCATTTCAAGCAGACGGAAATGCCATGAACAAAGTCACTAGGGCATGAAAGATGTCTGAAAATTTGAGTAACTACTTGAGAATGGAAAAGACTATGTTTGGATGTAGAAAGCCATACAAAATGGAGGTAGGAGGTAGGCAGAGTTGAGATCATGAAAATCTATTCCAAGATCATATTAAAGGAGAATAGATTTTTATCTCACAGTCTATGAATTCTAAACCCTGTCAGCAGGAAAGAGCTGCCTGGAATTGTGAAATTATACTAACCAGTTGGAGGTTACCCAGGAACTACAGCTGACTTTATGAATTAGGGATCAAGTTGCATTACATTAAGATTATTCTGAGAGCAGAGTGGAGGATGGACGGGCTGAAGATTGGTAAGAAGGTAAGTAAAGGAAAAAAGTTAGGATACTATTGCAATAGTCCAAGTAGGTGACACTGAAGGCTTGCCCTAAGGTGCTAGCCATGGAAACAGAAAAGAAGGGACAAATTCAAGACATATTTATGGGAAACAACAGTCAGGTCTTAAGGATTGATTGAATGAGGAAGGTTATTGGGTAAGAAAAATGCCTCCCAGATTTTCTCTGTTGGGTATCTTGGTGTCTTGGTAGTAGCTGTAAACCAGGACATTGCATATAAAAAAGAAAGTTTGGTAACAGTGGGGACAAGGATTGAAAGAGTACAGGGTAGGAATATTTAATTCAATTTTAGACCTCTTAGGCCAAGATATCAGTCACTCATCATAGCTAAAAAAAAATCTTAATAATGAGCCCTCCAGGTAAAATGGTTACAAAATATATCCATAGGTTAAATCTCTTGGAAATATCTATAGAATTGCTGATCAAAAGACATTTTTAGATGGTGTCTGTCAAAGTGATGATTCTTAATCAAGTAGTTAGAAAGTACTCTTTTTTTGTTTTTTGAGACAAATTTTAGTTTTTGAAAAGAAAGCCAATTAATATATGTAAAGGTTACTGGCCTGCTACCACTTGTTGGCCAAATTTTTGAGTCATTTCTCTTGCTTTACCTCGTTGGAAGACACTGTTTGGGGTTTACCAGCTCAAACAGCATTTTGCTTCTGTGTTTAGATATACACCTGGCTCACTTTCCTATACTCCCTTGCAGTTAGATGGGTCTTGTTATTGATTTCTGACCTACAGAATATAGGCAAAAGTGATGAGTCCTCTCACTCCTATTAGAAAGGCCATCATCAAAAAGACAGGAGATAACAAATGCTGTCATGGATGTAAAGAAAAGGGGCCCTTGTGCACTGTTAGTGGGATTGTAAATTGGTACAGCCACTATGGAAAACATTATGGAGGATCCTCAAAAAATTAAAAGTAGATGGGGCCAGCTCCGTGGCCGAGTGGCTAAGTTCACACGCACTGCTGCTGCGGCCCAGGGTTCGGATCCTGGGTGCGGACATGGCGCCGAGTGTCAGGCCACATTGAGGCGGTGTCCCACATCCCACAACTAGAGGGACCTGCAACTAAGATATACAACTATGTATCGGGGGCGGGGGGGGGGGGGGTGGTTGGGAAATAAAGCAGAAAAAAAAAAAAAGGAAGATTGGCAACAGTTGTTAGCCTAGGTGTCAATCTTTAAAAAAAAAAACAAATTAAAAGTAGAACTACCATCTGATTTATAATTCCACTTCACGGAATATATCCAACAGAAATGAAAACATTAACTTAAAAAAGATATCTTTGCCCCCATGTTCATAGCAGCATTATTTATAATGGCCAAGACAGAGAAACAACCTAAGTATCCAGCAATGGATGAATGGATAAAGAAGTTGTGGTATATATATACTGGAATACTATTCAGCCACAAAAAATGAGGATATCCTACAATTTGCAACAACGTGGATGGACTTTGAAGGCAGTATGCTAAGTGAAATAAGTCAGACAGAGAAAGACAAACACTGTGTAGAATCTAAAAAACAGAACCAAACTCAGCAAAAGAGATCAGACTTGTACTTACCAGAGGGAAAGGGTGGGGGAAGGGGAAATTGGAGAAGGTGGTCAAAATGTACAAACTTCCAGTAATAAGATAAATAAGTACTAGGAATACAGTGTAAAACATGATGACTATAGTTATGATTGCCGTCTGATATACGGGAAAGTTGTTAAGAGAGTAAACACTAAGAGTTTTCATTATAAAGACATAATTTTTTTCTTTTCCTCTTTTTTAATTTTTATTGTATCTATATGAGATGATGGATGTTAGCTGAACTTATCGTGGTAATCATTTCACAATATATGTAAATCAAACCACCATGCTGTACACAAACTTACACAGTGATGTAATGTATGCCAATTATTTCTCAAGAAAACTGGAAAAAAAAAGACAAGACGACAAAAGTGGCATGTGCTACTTCTAGACCTGGCACCTAAAAATACCTTCAACATGATTCTTTGATTCTCTCTCTTTTTTTATCTGGGTCCAAGTTCAAGGAATCTGGGTGAAAATTCCAAATTCGAGCATGACTGGGCCAAAAGATGGAAGCCTGGCAAGTACCATCAATGTGCTGATTCTTTCTGATTCTCTGTCACCAATCTAGATCTTTCTCCTGCTCTTCAGGCTTTTATATCCAATTGCTTCCTGAGTATTTTTACTTAGAAGGAAAGCAAAGATTGATTCTTCTTACATTTTATTGTTGCCAAGTTCTGATCTGGACTATAGGAATTTATTTTCTAACTTGTTTAACTTGAGGAAATGGCTGACTTGAATTTCATTAGCATATTGCTAGCTGCCTAAGTAACCAGCGTTTTTGAGAAAACTGAGAAAGTCTTGGTTTTATATAATGTGTCTTAAAAAAATAAGTACAAACTGAGTCTGCTAAGTAAATTACTCAGCAATTGTTTTCTTATCAATCATGGTTTAATAGTAAAACTAAGAGAGCAAATTTAGTGTTTTAAGTATGAATCAGGAACTACAAAAGAAAGATTCTGAGAAAAACCTACTGTTTCCCTCAAAACTCTTTTAAGTAGACAATTTTTTTTGGAGCTTACTTCATGTACCTATTAATACTATAATTGATAGCACTTGTGGATCATACCAACACCTAATGGCAAAAGTTTTGAGCTATTAGATATAAAGATATTTCAAATACTGTTTTCTCTTTAGTCTTGCTTTCAAGTTAAGGAAAAGCCACTTCTTCAGTACTTGAATGAGTTCCCAATTATTGATAGAAAAAATAACATACTATGAATTCTTCAGGGTGCACTTTTTGTTAAAAGTAGATTTTGAATTGGAAAGAGACCTGAATTGGGCATGAGATGTCAATGAAAAAAAAGATTTTAATCTCAATTCATTTTTCTTTTTAAAGATTGGCTCTGAGCTGACATCTGTTGTCAATCTTTTTTTTTTTTCTCCTTCTTCTTCTCCTCATAGCCCCTCAGTACATAGTTGTGTATTCTAGTTATAGGTCCTTCTAGTTCCTCTATGTGAGATGCCACCTCAGCATGGCTTGATGAGCAGTGCTAGGTCCTCACCCAGGATCCAAACTGGCAAGACCCTGGGCCACCAAAGCAAGCGCAGAAACTTAACCACTTGGCCATGGGGCTGGACCCCCCTAATCTCAATTCTTTAATCAGCTAGATGATTGTCAGTGGATGAATCACTAAACTTGTAGAAATCTCTTTCTAGGGGGAAAAACGTATTATAGCAGATGATTCCTAAGGATGAATTTGACTCGCAAATCATTTGTATGAATTATGTTAGTCTATTCATTTTGGAAGCCAAATTCAAATATTTTTAGAAGACAAAGATGATTTCTAAACAGAATGTCTTTTTGTTGGCCATATTTATTGCTGGCTAGAGCAAAGCTGTAGTCTGAGAAACAATGAACATTAAGCAGTATAATGCTGTTTTTCAAGGCCTCAACCCAAATCTCTAGCATAAACTATGACGGAGGGGGACTGATATTATTACAGAGAAACCAGATTACTATCTAAGGAAGCCCTGACGTAATTGCATGTGGCTATTATAATGAAAAGTTGCTAGAGAGTGCATTAGAAAGTTCAGTTCCCAAATGCCAGATCTGATCCAAGGTCTAACATTTGAGGTCAGTATGCATATACAAAATGTTCATTTTTATAACTCTTCTCTTTTTTTAACAAAATAGAAGAATTTGAATGGAAAATAATATAAACTTGGGATAAATTTAAGGTGGAGCTCTGTTCCTGGATTTTGCATTGATTGTGGTAGAAGTTTGTAACAGATCCTATTTTCATATGTATTTAATAGGACTAATAAGACTTAAATGATATTAGAAAATTAATTTAAACATTGTATACTGTTTAAAAAAATCCTTTCCTTAAAGGAGCTACATAAAACCTCAATCACATAAAATAGAAATAAAACAGACAACAACTCTTCCTATATTATGCTTTAACTAAAAACCTGTGCTATTGGATTTTACAGATTGTTATGTAAAATGTAAACTTCCTTACAAATATCTGTCCCTTTTTTTCCAAGTTGGTCGGGGTAGAGAACAGCTATTATTAGTTTAGTGGATCGTTTATTATGGGGATTTTATCTGGTGTATACTTTTCTGAGAACAACGGAGTGAAAGGTGATTATAACAGATCAATATTAAATGACAGGAAGACACATCTTCCCCTTACAAAAAAGTGAAGCAATAATTTATTATTTATTACATTGTAAAGGTAAAGAGGTGAATTAGTAGCAATATAATGATTCTAGCAGGTAAAGCATCGAGGCTTTAACACCTCCCATTGACTGCATCACGTGAGCTCTGGTACATGGTGGTAACTCCCTAAAGCACAGCTCTTTACTCTTACCTCAGGGAGGATTTCAGACATCAAAGCACAGACAGCATTCACTTCCTTTGTGTATTCATTTGGATGCCTCTGTCAGTGTTTAACTCTGACAGAATGGGAGCACATATTTAGGCTTTTTGATTTTACTTGATGTCCATCCTTGCCTCTCTCCATTGTAGGTCATAGGCAAAAATGTAACGGAAAGCATTTGTTGTCAGTTCCCTCCTTCTACTCTGTCCCTGCCACTTAGCTAGTGGGTTCTTTCCTGCTGCCTGGATGCTAATGTGTTGTTAGCTTGTGAGATTCTTGAAGCAAGAACCATTCTGGGGGGGCCGGCCCAGTGGCGCAGTGTTAAGTTCCCACGTTTGCTTTGGCGGCCCGGGTGGGGTTCGCTGGTTCAGATCCCGGGTGTGGATCTACACACTGCTTGTTAAGCCATGCTGTGGCAGGGGTCCCACATATAAAGTAAAGGAAGGTAAGCATGGATATTAGCTCAGGGCCAATCTTTCTCAGAAAAAAGAGGAGAATTGGCAGCAGATGTTAGCTCAGGGCTAATCTTCCTCAAAAAAAAGAGAACCATTCTATTTAGCTAGTGTTCTAATGGTTAAGATTAGGTGCTCTTACTACTGTGGCCCAGGTTTGTTTCCCCATCAGGGACCCACACCATCCGTCTGTCAGTTGTCATATTGTGGGAACTGGGTGTTGCTGTGATGCTGGAAGCTATGTCACCTGGGTCAAATAACATCAGGGTTAGCCATGGTGGATGGGTTTCAGAGGAGCTTCCAGAATAAGACAGACTAGGAAGAAGAACCTGACCACCCACATCCGGAAAAAAATTGGCCATGAAAACCCTATGAATAGCAGTGGAGCATTACCTGATACAGTGCTAGAAGGTGAGAGGATGGAGCAAAAAGACAGGGCAGGGTCCCACTTTGCTGTACACAGGGTCGCTAGGAGTCAGAATCCACTCAACAGCACTAACAACATTCTGTTTTATCTTTAATAGCTCAACAGCGTCTAGCATCTCAATGTTTGCCACAAAAATGAACAAATGATAAACTAATTCATCATAAGCATTATGTTCTGAATATATATTTTTTCATATTAGAAGGGAACTTCTTGGAGGGAACAATACCTAACCTAAATGAGTGACTCACTAGTGAGAGAATTTTAGACATCAGGGGAGACACATTTAGGAGAGGGAGCAGGAGGAATATGCATGACTTCAAATCATACGACTTAAAATTTCCACATTAGTTTGCTTTATTTAGAGTAGTCCCTGATCTGAGAAATTGCCCCAAAATTCTAGATAAGTTTAGGATAGATGGTTTAGAAAATGAATTGGCAGATTTTGCATCATCTCAACTTTATGGGTAGCATATTAAAGCTCATAATATATGGTGGTTTAATACCAAATGCCACCTTGGAAAGGCATCATGGTAGCAGAGACACCATTTCCTTGGTTCTCCGAACTGGTCCAGTAGACACTGCTGCATCAGCTTGTTCTTTAGGCCCTAATTTCTGGCCTAGGTTTGTCCTTGACTTCTGCTTGCATTCTCCCTCCAATCCAGTTTTGCCATCACTAGTGATATCCATTGCCTACTACCCGATTGGGTCCACTCCTGAAATTGTTCTAGCCTTGCCAGCTCTGGTTTGGCATCAAGCCCAACTGACTACTCAAGCAGCCCTCTCCTGCCCCCTATTGTCACAAATCTGTATGAGTGCAGCAAGGTTCAGGCAACTTATTCCTATTCATTCCTTCAACAATAATTTTTTGACTATTTGTCAAGTGCCAAGTACTGTATTAGGTTCTTGCGATCTATGAATGAATAAAACAGAAAAAAATGCTGCTCTTACAGAGTTTGCAAATGGGGGCTCCATCTCAGGCTGTCCCCACACTATGAAAGGAGTACCTTTAGATTTTTTGCAGCACATGCCTTAAGTAACAATTTACAAAGGAGCCATGTTATAAAATGGCTCCCTACCATATAGATTTTGACTCAAATTGGCTCTCTCTAGGAGCTCATTCAATCAGACTTAGTATTATGCATATAAAAGACTGAAATATTGTTGTTCTGTTTGTGAAACATTTCATAGCATGCTGATGTTCCAATTTTTTAAAACACATATTTAAATTCTTTATCTTCAATAAAGAAATGCTTATTTTAGTTCAAGTTCCCTAGAACAGAGTATAAATCAGCAATTTAGGTGTATGTGATTTGCTGAAGGAATGCTCTTCAAAAAAAATCCTGTGAGGGAGTAAGGGAAGCATTATAGGAGAGAGGAGGAGTTAACAAGGACGAGGTCAAGGTCAGGTCTAGCCTTGATCCTATCCCTGGGGAGGCTCTGGAATGTAAATTGCACCTCAGAGATTTCCCACTTCCCAGACCAGGTGGGAACACAATTATTAACAGAGCACAGTTCTCCAGAGAAGAAGCAGTTGTCAATTAGCAGTCAATAGCCAAAGAAGTGCGAGATGGGTGCACCGGCCAGGTAAAGGGGATCTGGCTGGGCCACCAGCAGTGCCTTTGAGAATGCACTGTACAGGATTCCTGGCATGTAAAAATATTGATGACCTTAAAGAAATTTCTATGGTTTTATGGTTTTAAAAACCCTTTTTTAGTATCTCCGGAGTTCCAGACACTGGTGGGATTAGTACACTGAAGAGTATGACATCACTGATATCATCAGCCACTATATGCAGTAGGGGTGGAAGTAGACAGGGAAACAGGAGTGTTAAGGTAATGTGACATGACTCCTGGCAGAGTCCATAGAGCACACTCTGGGATACAATGTGGAAGCAATACTCAGTCAACCCCAGATGGTGGCTGGGGAGAGGGTCAAAGAAAGCTTCCTGCATGACACGACACCACAGCCAATCTAGTCAGGGCCCTTCATAATGTCCCTTCCTTGCATTATTTATTTCCTGTGTCTACTATAATAAATTACTACTACCTGGTGGCTTAAACAACAGAAATTCTCACAGTCCTGGGTCCAGGAGTCGGAAATCAAGACAGGGCTGTGCTCCCTCTTGAGGTTCTAGGAGAGACTCTTCCTCACCTCTTCTAGCTTCTGCTGACTCTGGACATTTCTTTCACTTTGGGCTACCTCACTCCAGTAAAAGCCTCCATCTCCACATGGCCTTTTCGTGTGTGTGTGTGTGTGTGTGTGTGTGTGTGTGTCTTCTCCTCTTCTGTCTCTTATAAGGACACTTGTCAATGGATTTAGGACCCACCCTGATAACCTAGGTTGATCTAATCTCAAGATCTTTAATTACATCTTCAAAGACCCTTTCGCCAAATAAGGTCATATTCACAGGTTCTTGGAGTTAGGATGTATATATATCTTTTTGGGGATCCCCATTCAACCCAATATCTCACTAACAGTTAAACTGTTTCCTATCCAAAACAGAAAGGGGCACTGAGTTTAACCTTCTATAATTAATTGTTATATGACAGAGGGAGGGGCCTCCTAAGTGTGAACCTGAAATGCTACGGTTCCCATTTATAGCCATCTTTTAGTGTGCAAACTGGGATTGAAAGCTTTTAAATCTTACAAATCCAAAGCTTACTGTTAACTCCCTTTACAAGAAAAATAGGGGCTACTCATGTTACATTCACCCGTCCCATGAAGGAGACTTGCGGTAACTCCAAGTCAATTTCCCCTTTCAGGAAGGCTGCACACAGTGATGCCAAGCAGTCAAGACGGTTTCCTGTCTAAGCCTATTTATTCATAATTCAACATCTAGTGAGGCAACCTCTGATCAGTGGCAGTGGCAGGTGGAAGCAGTGTGGGGGGAGAGCTATTTGGGAGGTATAGAGGTATAGAGGGCTTGGTAAACAATTGGGCATGTTAGTGAGAAACAGGAGGATCCAGAGAAGACTCCAAAGCCTGGGTGAGCAGGGCAAGATGCTGAGTTTAGAGCTGAGTATGCTGAATCTGAAGAAGCAGTAGCTTATCCAAGAGAAAAAACATCATTAAACTGATGGCTGATGGATCTCTACCTTTTATTATTATTATCATTATCATTATTATTATTAGAAGGCATTGTTTTTTTTAAAGGAAAGATACATTGAGAATTTTTTAAAATATAGCACGTGGGGTCTGAGCTGTATCTTAAAGTTTTAATTTAACATTCTACACACAAGCATTCCCTAAACATGATGCTAGCCACCAGCTATTTTTTTTTAACTCCAAGACACATTTTAAATATAAGTAACATTATTTCATGCTTAGTATAGTTTGTCTGATTCTTAATTTTTATTTAAGTTTTAAAAGGATGTAGATATTTTAAAATCTCCCTCAATCTTCCTTTTCCTTTCCATGTTCTCACAAATAAAGCATTCAAAAACAAGCAGTCAATTTACAATTTATATTTTTTCCTATTCCTTCTATCCAACTCATGGTTAAGTTTGTGCTCCACTTTGGTGGCCAGGGGTTCACAGACCTAGTGCTGACCTGAGCACAGACCTAGCACTGCTCATCACGCCATGCTGTGGCAGCATCCCACATAAAATAGAAGAATATTGGCACGGATGTTAGCTCAGCGACAATCTTCCTCAAGCAAAAAGAGGAAGATGGGCAACAGATGTTAGCTCAGGGCCAATCTGCCTCACACACACACAAAAAAGTGGCAAGTCAAGTGTTAAGGGAAGTAAACATGGAGTTTAATGGAGACCTAGCTTTAATATGATAGCAGAACATCACCAAGTATATCCATATTACTTCCCTTAGCACCATAGTAGCTGATTGAAAAACTGGAAGGAATAAGACTTCATTCAGAGCTTGAGAAGAGAGTCTATTCAGTGAAGGGCCTACAGCCAGTCAATGTATCTAATGCCTCATTATACTAACATACTAGAGGAAAATGTTCTGTTTTTTATATTAAAATGAAAATGAGCACCAAAACAACACTGGTGGCTGAAAATTCCCTGTATCTCTACTTTGCTAGGAAATGCTTGAGTCATTTTCATGGGAAGAGTGATGTCTACATGAATAATGTCTTTTAAAGCAGTAAAACATGATACTCAAAGATGATATTGAATTCTCTTTTTTTAATAGTAAGTAAAATTCTTCACTAGCAATTAAAGCCAGTAAATGCTGGCTTGAATGCCTGTTATACATACATGAGGACAACAATGGATCCGATTTTATCCTTAGGTATTGACACTTGTAATTGTTAAAATTTTTGCTATAAAATTGAATTTACAAGGTTAGTAATAAAAGAAAAGTAGGAAAAACAGCCTCCAAAGAACATCATGTTCATTAGGAGCAAGAGTAAGTGATGATGGGAGAAATTCTGATATCTGTTATGTAAGTCTTAATTCTCTACTAATAATATTCCAAGTTTACACTCGGGAAAAGTTTACTCCCCTAGGAATTTTCAACCAAAAGAGTATATGTTGATCTCTATCGTTTATAACTAACATTGTACAGAAATTACTTTTAAAGCACACATTCTTCCAAAATATCCACAGTCTTATAACTAGATTTTATACTGATATCTTCAATAAGTAGATAAAACCACAAATGGCACTTGTGATTTAAAGCTATAGGAAAGCTATCGTCCAGATTTAAAATTCTGATTGAATTTAAACAGCAGCAACTGTACAAAAGAAAGATTTTGAAGACAATGACAGTTAAATTATACTCAAATAAAAATAACCTTGACAAAGACTCGAATCTGGCTGAATTTTAAGTGGAGGTTTATATCAATTACAAAGTAAAGAAATCTTGTACTTCTTCTAAAGCTGCCCCAACAGAGAGAACTTGACGATAAAAAAAGCATCCTACCCTATTTTACTTAACCTTACCAGTAAAGACGATGGGCAATCTGGATGCTTTGCAATGAACGGTGTAACAGGAGTTGCACTAGAGGACTTTCCAGGTTCCATTCAAACTTGACAGCCTGAAGTAAGAGATATAATCACTTCATTCTTTTCTTCTCAGTAACAAAATTATAGCAGAACACAGAGGGACTTAAGAGGCTTGAGAAAAGACCAAGGAAAACAGCACAGTATGTTAACAAAAAGTCAGTAATATATTTGATAGCTTTATTAGCTAGTGTATAACTAATAACACTACACATACATCACACAGTCTGCATTTGTGTAGTCTGTTTCCTGTCCTCATTGATGCTTTAGCATCACAGGATAATAAGTAAGAGCAGGTTATTGGAGGTTCAATCAAGGCTGGTGGAGTTCAACCATGCCTAAGGAGAAGAATCCTGGCACACACAAAAAATCATATCATGATTATAAAAATGACGTCACTACACAATAGAGATTTCTCCTCTTCTGGAGGTGAAATTAACACACATTTAAAGCCTTAACTGAACTCACCAACTGATATATTAGTATTAACCTGCAGACCTGGAAGCTTTACTTAGAGGTTTCAAAGCTGATCAATGCCACCATAACCCACCCTTCTCAAATCCTTTCTCTCATCTCCACTGTGAACAACTAAGATTTTCTAGGATAATCAATCTGGTGGAAAACACAGACAGCAACGGCAACCCCTGATAGCCTCAGGGACCTAATTCAGACTTTCCCCTGCACTCTGCAGGGACTTCACTGTCAGCAGTCAAAAGGTAGGTCCCTATCATCATCACAGGAATGTGAATGTGTTGTGAAAATGAAAACCAGGTTCTCTTCATTAAAATGCTCATCCCTTCTTGAGAGGCAAAGCTTCTATCTTTGGTTGCTCCCTGAGCCATTTAAGTCACACACATACACATATACACACACTCACACACTCCAAGTTTAAGCTAGGTTTTATACCACAGTACAGACAGCAGAAAAAAGTGAGTACAACATTCATTCACACATACACTGAAGAAATACCTCAATATATCTCAAGGATGGGAAGTTTATGAATTCCTAAGGTGTGAGAATGCCAAATATGATTTCAGCAAATTTGCATAAACTTTTGATACTGTCTCGATGTATAAAGATCTTCATGTGTGTTGTCTTAAACTGCAGCTAAGGTTTTCTTTCGCTTACTTGCTAATACTGGGCTGACTAGGTGATGGGTTGTGCTTACGCCCTAATAGTGAGCATATCATATGAGCACACGAGCAGGAAAGATGTCTCAGAATTTACTTCCATACTTGTCTTTTTAGCTTTCTTTTTAGATTTCCCCATCATTTCTGGTTGTATTCAATAACTATCTGTTGCTGTTGAATTGCTTCCCTTGCATCACTCTGTGTAACGGGTACAATTTCTCCCTAAATCCTGCCTCACCATGTAGGAAGTAGGCAATATTTCGGGTGCACATTGCATTATCAAGAGCTGTTCTTGAAACCTACCTGCATGGTTATGACCTGAGGTTTGCAATAACCTCTGGGTCTGGGGCTTAACTGATTCCTAGTCGTGAACAATATCTTCTATTTTTATCATCACCTGAGAGTCCTGTCTTATTGCTTTAACATAGCTTGCATAATTCTAACAAGATAATACACAACAAAATAACATAATTCTAGAAAATAATCAATAGCACAGGATAGTTTATGACTTGGAAAGTTTTAAAGTTGGGGGAGAGCTTGGAAGTTTAAGGGCAAACTCTACAATGAATGTTTTGAAAATTCTTCCCAGTTTTTATTTATTTTCTAGTCACATTATACACTCCTTTCTATTTCAGAACAATTTATAATCTTCATTTCTAATTAGAGAATAGTTGCAATTTTATCTCTATGTATTTGCTAGATTGGATTCTGCATGCACCTTGTCTTACGAATTTGGATTTGCAGGTATACGGTTCTCAGAGATATTCCTGGTGCCAAGTGTACTGATTCAGATTGGGAATTTCAAATGAATTTAATCTAGATAAAATTAAAAACTTACTTTTTGTGTCGTATTATATATATAGTAGGTTGCCCATACTCATGAGCTGAATACTCATGAGCTGATGAGATGAATAGTGTTCCTAGAAGTTGGATCAATCTTTATTTTCACCCCACTATCTTGGCAAGTATAGGAAAATTACAACTATCAGGATTGGCAGAAGTAACTATATGGTATAGCTATTTCTAAACCAGCTCTCTCTTCAGGAGTCCTTCAGAGAAGTGCAGACTCTGTGTGCAAAGTAACATGGTACTCCAGTCAGTAATAGAGGCATCTTTCATTAGTTTCAGAGTTTCCTGTCTTAAATGTTCAAAAACTGAGGCACCTGGCATTTAAAATAGCTTGTAACCACAACCTGACCTTTCAGGCAAGAAAACACCTGACTTAAAAACCAAACCAAACCAAACATAAAGAACACTATTTTAGACCTATTTAGCACTCAGTATATAGTCAACTTGGAAAAATTTATCATTTGTATTTTGGATGTTCAGTCACTTTGGTCATTTGTGAAACATGTAATTGTTTATATTTCAGAACATCCAGACTACATCAGTCTTTGCTCATATTTCTAGGTAAATTTACACTATTTTCTAAAATTACTACTACATTGTGATATTTTACGTTTTCACTAAAATGTACTATCTGGTGGTAGAATTTGCATATTATCTTATAAAATTACTTTCATAAAACTTATAATCAATATTGAATATTCTAAGGGAAAGGGAAGAAACTCACAAATTATGAGGAGCTGCCTAGCAAAAGACTATTTTCTACACATTTGTTTGGTTAATTTTTTCTTGTTTTACATAGATGGAAAGATTTCATCACAAGCATTTCTATATTTTCCGTTTTAATTAATAAGTGAATTTGTTTTTTAAAAATTTCCTTTTTGGCTTTTACATATCCTTTTTGTAATTGTACTAATCTTGGCTAGAGAATGTCTATATTGCCCATATTGATATATGAGTTATAATTTGGTTCCTTTGCTGGCCAAATTGCAATATCACTTTCATGTAGTCTGTTGTTGATTCATTGAAACTCTTTTTGAGAATTACTAGTTAAAATCCTGGAATCCTTTGGCAACTCTGATATTCTTACCTGAACTAGCTGTGGAAGAAATTCCAGTAGTTCATCATTCAAGAGGTTGTCTAATTGTTGCACTGCCACTTTACGAATTTCTTGATCTGGAAAACTAATACAAAGTAAATATATCTATTGAGCTGTTAATGGTATGAAATAATACAGGAGAAACATCACGGAGAACAGAGCATGAATTCCACCCCCAGTGCACAAGATAAAATAATAATCTCGCAATCAATTAAGATGATCATTAGCACCAAATAATTATTTTTCTGTATATTGTACTGTCATGTGTACTGTAGTAGAAAGCTCTTTTGAGTAGACTTAAATTTTGGAAATTTGGGTTTAAGTCAGATCCCTACCAGCTTTTTTGTCTCTAAAATGTGGATTATAGAATATCTGAAAGCTCGGGGCCAGCCCCAGGGCCTAGTGGTTAAGTTCACGCCCTCCACTTCAGCGGCCCAGGGTTTTGCCAGTTCAGACCCTGGGCGTGGACATGGCACCGCTCATCAAGCCATGCTGAGGCGGCGTCCCACATAGCACAGCCAGAAGGACCTACAACTAGAATATACAACTATGTACTGGGGGGCTCGGGGGAGAAGAAGAAGAAGAAGGAAAAAAAAAGAAGATTGGCAACAGATGTTAGCTCAAGTGCCAATCCTTTAAAAAAAAAGAATATCTAAAATCTTTTCTAAAATATATGAAAATCTTTGCTTATTATTTAGCCATGCATTTGTTAAGTAAATTATTACCATCTGGAGATCTGATGGTTTACGTGATTAAAAATGGGATAACAGGTTTTGGCCAGATCACAAGGAAACCAGAAATTCAAAGTAGCTTACAATAAATAAACAAAAATAATTTAATAAGGCTAAATCTTACTAGACTGTGAAGTTCTTGAGGGTAATCATACCTTATTCATTTTTGGACTGTATATGCCTGTTGTAAGATTTAGCGCCCATTAGACACTTAATGTTTGTTACTGCACTAAATTTATGAAAGTATTTAACATTTGAAACACTATTCCAAAGACAAATACTCTTCACATGGGCTCCTCATCTTGCTCTGAAGAACTAGACTCAATTATCTCCAAGCTCCTGGAAAGCCCCTAGAGATAACTTCGGGCACCATACTGTTTTGATATGATTTTGACATACTACACTGACATGATTAGATATAACTATACCAATTATAATTAGATATAATCGATAAGAACAATTAATTTTAAATAAGCAAGTTTCAGAAAAAATTAATACGTAAAATTTAAAACTTGAAGTTCTAGGAACTCATTGAAAAGCAAATAAACAAACAAACAAAACCCCCAAATACTTTTGTATGGAAACTAACTGAATGCTTTTCAACCAGTTAGGTAAGAGCGTTAAAGATTGGCTCCCAATACTGTGGAGATCAGAAAACCTTCAAGTCTTTTAATGTTCAGTCTCTTTTCAGCATATCAGGTTACTGAAGGGTGAAATAAATCCTATGCAGCCACAGTGTCAAGGAAAAAATGGTATTACTCAGTATTTCTCCAGCATCCTTGAAAGGAATTTGAAACGTACTACTTAATAAACAGGTGACATATTTTTTCTTCATTTAAACTGAGTATTTTAATTGCAACAAGAATTTCACTTGCAAGGTTAGTGACTCAAAACTATTATTTCTGCCTGCCCAGTGGCACAGCGGTTAAGTCTGCACATTCCACTTCGGTGGCCTGGGGTTCACCAGTTCAGATCCCGGGTGCGGACATGGCACCGCTTGGCAAGCCATGCTGTGGCAGGTGTCCCACATATAAAGTAGAGGACGATGGGCACAGATGTTAGCTCAGGGCCAGTCTTCCTCAGTAAAAAGAGGAGGATTGGCAGCAGATGTTAGCTCAGGGCTATTCTTCCTCAAAAAACAAAACAAAACTCTTATTGCTGACCTGCAAATACTTTCCCCATAATTTTCTCCTTTTGAACAATCCAGCCATAAGACCTAGTGAGAACTGTAGTCCAGACACATCCCATGAAGTCCTGCTAAGGTCAGAAGATCTCAGCATAGCATAAAGTACAGATGGAAAGCAGAGGGGTGCAATAAAAATGCAAAGCTAGAAGAAGGTCAGCTTGTTTTAGCACACTAAGATTTATTTTCTCCTAACTAAATGTGATTGACTCTAATTTATTGCTCTCAATTATTAAACCATTTGTCTGAAGCTTGTAGACATCAAGGTCAGTTTGAGGACAATTTGAAGTCTTAGATGGAATAGTTACATGGTACATTTTGTTGCCTGAGCAATGACTTAAGTCAGATTCTTAGTTACTCATGCTTTCTTGCCTGCCTATTTTATTTTATTGATATGAATGACAACAAAGAAAGAAAAATAGAAAACAAACATCACAATAAAGCTCTGATAAATAGTATACCTCTAATTATGTATTTATTTCCAAATACTAGAATATAAACTCCATGAAAACAGAAAATCTTGGCCTGTTTTGTTCACGAATGTGTCCCCAGTGCTTTCAGATTGGTGGGCACGCTCTAGATATATCTGAAGAATGTCTAAACTGAATTAATTATCTTTCCACCTAAAATATCTCTACTGCCAGACTTCTCTCCAGTAATCTATGTTTTCATCTTCCTCCAGTCATGTAGGTCTAAAGTTTTAAGAGTTATATTTTTCCTCTCTTTTGCCCTCTTCATTAAATTTTACCCCCTTTCCCATCTGGTGAAATTCTATTTATCCTTGAAGTCAAAGCTCAAGAATCAATTTACTATGAAGCTGTTCCAGCCACTCTGTAGCCCCCTGCAGAATTTATCACACCCTTCTCTATACGATTTTACATTATGTACGTGGATGAGGCCAGGTTCCCTCATTATGAATCCATAGTGCAAGCACAGTTGGATAAAAAGTTCCTACTAGTTTCTTATCTTTAAATTTAATCAGTTGTCAAGTTCTGTTGACTTTTCTATCCCAATGGCTCTAGCATCATGCCCGTTTTTAGTTTTTTCTGTAACTACCTAGTCTATGCCATAATTATCTCATGCTGATGCTAACATTTTTCATAGCAATACCCTATAAAATTTCCTGAATTGTCAGTTCATTTTTCATTAAATGTTAAGTGGTTTTCTATTTCCAATGGACTGCTCTTAGGCCCCTACTGCTTATTAGATATTTAAGGCTAGCTGAACACTTCAGATTTTTCTCCTACCCTAACAGTAAATAAACTGCTCTGGCTCATCGGTATGTTATTTTTACTCTGAAAATGCCATGTGTGTTCTCACCTTTGTGAGTACTGTAACCTCCACTTAAAACATCCTTTCTTTTCTTAAAGTTCTAGTCCTCCTTTAAAATGTGGATCAAATCCCCTTAAAGGTGACCATCACAATCTTTAGTAATCACTTCTCTGAACTCCAAGGGCATTGACTGGCTGACTCCACTGGGAAATTAGAATATGCTAGTGTTTACTTTTGCTAGTTTACCTTTTCATATATGTGTTGTTCTCACTCTTCAACTAGTGAATAAATCAACTGAGGATAAAAATTGTTTCAACCTCTTTATTTTCATTCCTAGGATTTAATACCATGCTCCATATATGTTGAGTGATTAATAAAAATGCATTGATCATGATGATAAAAATGAGGAAATGATACTATTCAGCCTATTTTATTTCTTGCTGTTCTCTGAGATAATTTACATTGGTACCAATAGGTTTAACTTAACAAATACAAAAATTTCAGAATTTTTTCCTTTCAGTCAAAAGGATAAGATAAAAACAAATCTGAAGGTAATGGAAAAGAGGATGTATTTCTTTCAGACTCCTTCAGGAACAGGAGAACAAAAAACTAGTAATATCTGTACAGTACAGTCCTAAAGGAAATCTATATAATGTATTAATATGCGCAAACACGCATATTAATGTTTTTGCACTTTAATGGGAAAGTTTGTCTCTTTTTATTCGCTACTGTTGCAAGAAGTTCAGGAAGAAATTGGAAGAGAAATTGCTAAGAAACTAACCACATGACATCCTGAGATGTGACTAAGTCCTATCGACATTAAAGCATATCCAAATATAACTTCATCTGACTATTTTGGGAAGAGTTGGCCACATTAAAAGAGATGCTGGCAGAGTTAGTGAAGTTCCTGGGAAATGGGCTCTTTCAAACATTGCTGGCAATACGTAGCAACACACATTTAAAAAAAATCTTTAAAGTGTGCTTATTCCTTGATCTTACAATTTTACTTTTGAGAATTTATCCTAAGAAAATAATCAGAGACATGTATAGGATATACGTATGCAAATAAAATTGGAAATAATATAAATGTCTAAAAATAAATAAAGTTGTATATGATATGACCATACAATATATGTGGTCATTAAAAATATTAAAATAATATTTAATAAGAAAATATTGTGAGAAATTTATGCAGTATAATTCCATTTTAAAAAATGTATATATTTCTCCATATGCTTAACAAAACAATGGAAAGGATCAAAATATTAATACCAAATATCTGAATGGAAGTTCCATAGATGATTTTAGTTTTCTTTTTTAAGCTTAGTTTTTAAAGTTTTCAAACTCTCTATCTGAAAATTTTATTGGTCATTAAAATTAATAATTTTCTTAAAGTAAGTAAGGTTCATTCAACTAATTATGAATATATATGAATAATTGCAAATTCATTACCAGCATTAGAATAAAGCTCCAAATCATATGTCCTTTTAAGAGCGAACATTATCGTGTAAAAGAACAAGCATTATATTTTTTTGGTTGACAAAATATTCTTTTAACATAATAGGCCCAAATAGGGATCTCTGTCTCTGGAGAATTTATGCTTAATACCTTTTCAGGGCCCTGAACTCAGGCAAAGATCAATGGACAAATATATTCCACAAATTCTGGTATTTCTTCCCTATGATAGTGACTGAAACTATTTAAATATTCTTTGGGGATATAGTTGTTGGCATTTCATGCTCAGGAACTTGTGTCTCAATGAAGTGAGGGATACCCATATTAGTTCTCTGACTGTTGTGTGATATTAACAGACTGAAATGTCATATGTCACAGAAGAACTGCAAGCTATTTTGAATTTTCCACAAGCCAGGCTATTATAATTTCTCTAATGACCCGATTTTCTTGAAAACTACATACAATTCCTGCCAATAATGAATCAGGAGGCACTTTATAGCCATTCTGCTAACCTTGGGACTACTGATTACTCTTGGCATGGACAGTATACCTTGAGTTTGGGAAGAAACAAAAGTACCACTAGAAGATTCATCAGGCTGATATCAACTAGTACCTCATTTATTTACATTTATATGAAACTTCTTTATAATCAACCAGAAAATAGATCATTTACAATGCAATAAATGGCAATCCATCAGGTTTGAGATATTAAAAAGATACAAGATCAGTAAAACTCCATTACTTGTTGGGGAGGAGATCATGTAAGGTTAAAGACATTTTCACTTATTATGAAAAAGTTTTGTAGTTAGGCATAACAAGAGACCATGTGAAATAATCACTTCTTTAAGGTTATTCATCATTTTTTAAATGTCCATTCAAGTAACCTTTATGTTACTTATTTAGTTTCCCAAGCATGTCTGAATAGAGGAGCAAAAACAATTTTGGTCAAAAGCAAAATACCAAGCTGGTTTACTATTCAGTTTTATATGAATTTCATGAACAGTGATTCTATTTGTTGGGGTTTAGTTGCCTCTGAATTGAGCTGCCAATTGAGTCTCTGGGATCTGTAAAAGGACATGCTACCATAGTTGAGATAGCTATAACTCTGTACAATAACTCTTAAGGAATTACCTAAAAATTGCACATGGTTCATTGTCCAATACGGACATTCAGACACGAAGAAAAAATACTCGTTGAAGACTAAGATTGTAAAAGCTAATAAAAGAAATCTAAGATGTGGCTAAAAAATTCAAAAGGTGAGAAAATTAAGTAAAATTAGAGCAACTTTAAGATAAACATTTTTCAAAGGCAGTTCAGTAAAATATAAACTCTATATTTTGCCAAAAATATAGAGCAAACACAAAGTTTAGGGTCAAGCAGAAGATTAAATTGGAATGGTAATCTTCACACGGGCAGGAAAGGAAGAGTATCAAGTATTTACGTAACTCTTTGGCTCAAGGTCAAAGTAGAAACTGACTAGTTAGTACAGGAGAGATTCTCCTATTTTTGGTTTCAGGATCTTTTTACACTCTTAAGAATTATGGGAGATTCCAAAAGGCTTTGTTTATGTGGGTTATAGTTAGCAATAATTATCATATTAGAAATAAAATCAGGACATTTAAGAAATATTGGTCAATTCATTTAAAATAACATTAATAACCTCTTTACATGTTAATATAAACAGTATACTCCTATGAAAAATCGCTAAATTTCCAAAAACAAAGAAAATATTTAGAGAGAAGAATGATATTGTTTTACATTTTTGCAAATCTCTTTAATGTTGGCTTAATAGAAGACAGCTGGATTCTCCTAGCTGCTCCTGCATTAAATCTGTTGCAATATCACATATGATGCAGCCTCTGAAAACTCTACTCTACGCTCATGAGTGAATGCATGGAGAAAGTCAAGTGACATGGAATTATTATGGAAATAATCTTGACCTTGCAACATCTTTGTAAGCATCTTGGGGACTGCAGATCTTATTTTGGGAACCTCTAATGTACAACGTAGTTTTGGCATGTGTTATTGTTGTGGGGCCATAAGTCAAGGAATCAGCACCTGTGGCCTGTTTTGATGACAGTAGCACATCAACCTATGTCTTCCCTGAGTGATAAATTGGCTTTGAAGTCATTTGACCACCATTCAGATTTGGGAATTGTCATTCCTCCTCTTTATCCTCAGACATCTATAATTTCTCTCATCTCAGAGGACTATAGGAATATCATAAAGGATTCAGACAACCTTCAACAGGCCCAGTGGCATTGTGAAGCGAAATTTCAACAGAAAAATACATCATTCAACTTCTTCCATTTGACTTGTTATTTTGTCATTTCTTCTTCTTTCTTATTTTCTCCCTATATCATTGTTTTTCTCTTTGGTTCTTCTTTCTCTAGTTTGAAAAATGATATAGGGTCAATATCTTACTCAAAAAACTTTGAAGTTACGGGTGAAAGCCAAATGCAATGTAACAAATTTCGACCTTTAAAACAAGTAACTTTGAGTAAACTGAAAAGCAAAGAAATATGAGATCAAATTTAAGTGTTACAGAAATGTCAGACTTCAGAATACACAGTAAGAACTCATGCAGAATGCCATAAGGCTATTCACAGTTAAAAGCCCCAATGTCAAGTAAGAATTAGAAAAGCATCAGCAGTGCAGAACTGTTTCTCCAACAGGTTTTGAGTCTGATGACACACTCAACATCAGCTCGGAAGAAAAATGTCAATATGAATATCTTTGCTGTTTTTCTAGTACTAAAAATGATCAGATGTGGCAGAGAAATTTTTTTCTCAGAAAAGTGGTGAATAAGGATTCTTTAAGATGACCACAAACCTCTACCTACTGAATAATTCATGCTCCTTCAAGGATTTTCACATGATTACAGGATATTAGAACTTGAGGAAACTTGGAGACCTGGTTCAATCTCCTGATTATACAGATGAAGAAAGTGAAACTCAGAGAGTCTGAGCTGTTTCCCCAAAGCCATTTGTTGGTGGCACTGAAATTAGAATCCAAATATCCAGAATACTAGGTCAATAAAATTTCTATAGTACTTCTAGCAAGGCCTTTTTATCTTTCAACTAGATATTATCATATATGCTTATATAAAACCCACAAGACTATCTTGGATGTATTATTCATTTTACTGCATTCTAAACTGGATTAATAGAGACACTTAACAGTGAGCAGTGTTATTTGTCTAACTGGACTGGGGCATTGGCCCAGTCATGAAACAAAGAGAATAAGAATGAATCCTAGATCCAAAGAGACATAGGAACTGTACAGAGATATTTCCTGATGGATAGTCTATGGACTTCAGTATAAAAATAAGGAATTAACCATATAGTCATGGTATTAATTAACTAGAATTATTATTTAAAATTACAGAGTAGTTATTGATTTTGTTCCACTTTATGATTACACTTTGATTTTACTTATAGACAAGCTGAGAAAGGCACTACATAAAGCAAGCAGTGTACTGAAAGCACCATATAGGGATTCTGTGTTTGAGTGGATTAAACATTACATGCAAAAGTAGCATGATGTTGTGAAAAAGAATAAGGAATATCGAGTATAAATATGAAGGTTCGTATCCGATGCTCTCTCTCTATGCAAATTTATCTACACCCATGACTTAATTCCCATCCTTCTGTGGATGATTTCCAAATTAGGGTTCTAGCTTAGCTTTCTCCCGTGAACCACCACCAAACATCTCAAGTACACCTTAAAGCCAACATACCCCAACTTGAACTGCAGAGTTCTATAATCTGTCACCCACCCATCTTAGTGAATGTTTCTATTACCACATACTTAAATAAAACAGAAACCCAGAAATAATCCTTGATACCTCTCCTTTTCACTGCCCCTCTTGATTCAATCCTGTCACTTTTACTCCTCAATGTGCTGATTCTGTTCATTTCAATACGTCACCACTACCACCTTCTAAGTCTGACTTGCCATTTTCTGAGACCTAGACTACTTCCATAGCTTCCTAACTGGTCTTCGCTCATTTACTTTTGCTTCTCTCACCAAATCGGCTTTACACAGACGCTAGAGTGATCTATAAAAGATGCAAATCTGTTCAAAATATTCTCTCACTTAGAATCATTTATGCCTTCCTGTTGTTACAAGAATAAAGATCAAGTTGTTTAACATGTCACTGTTTAGAAGTCTTTAACATGGTCTTCTAGTTTCATCTTAACATGTCTGTTCTTCTTATATCACACACTCCTTCCCTGGACTCCAGACACACTGGCTGTCTTCTAGTTTCCTAGGTTAAGTTGCTGCCCCTGGGCCTTTGCATAGATTCCCTCTTCCCAGAAAACCCTTTTCTTCCTCTCCCCTTTCACCAATTCATTCCCACTCATCTTTTGGATCTGAGCTCAAATATAGCTTCCTCAGGGAAGACTTTCCCCACTTTGAAGAAAACGTTTGGATCTTTTGTTATATGTTATCATAGAACCATGTATCTTTCATTAGAGCTCTTATAACACCTATCGTTTTGTATTTATAATTTGGTAATTACCAATTTCTCCCCACCTCCAGTAGACTGCAACTCCACAAAGGCAGGACTATGTTTCTTTTTCCTTAATATCCTAGCTTGAGGGCCTAACGAAGTGTCTTACATGAGTAGGCCATTAATAAATATCTGCTGAGTGAATGAATGAACAAATTGGGCTTCAATTTCTTCATCTGTAAAATGGGGATCAGGGGGCTAGCCTGGTGGTGTAGCAGTCAAGTTTGCGTGCTCCACTTTGGCAGCTTGGGGTTCATGGGTTCAGATCCCAGGTGTGGACCTATACACCACTCATCAAGCCATGCTGTGGCAGCATCCCACATACAAAACAGAAGAAGACCGGCACAGATGTTAGCTCAGTGACAATCTTCCTCAAGCTAAAAGTGGAAGATTGGCAACAGATGTTAGCTCAGGGTCAATCTTCCTCACCAAAAAAAAAAAGAGAGGTGATCAGCAAAATAGGAAAAATTGTAAATATTGGTAATATTAAAGAGGTGTTTTGTAGATCAAATCACATAACATGGTGGAAGTGCTTTGTAAGCTATAAGTTATTATTAAATTATGAAATATTTATTATTAAGATGATCTTTTATCATATAAAGTTTGAGAAGTGAATTTAAGTTACTTAAGCTTAATAGAAATGAAATCATTCCCAAGGTACATAATGCTATTACCCTCATTTTATAGATAAAGAAACTCGTCCAAGGTAATAGGTAATAAATTCAAGTAATAAGCAGGAAGTGTTCAAGTAATAAGTGGCAGAGCCAGAAATGTTTGATTTCAAAGTTTATGTTGTCAATAGTGAAATTTGGAAGCAACTCCAGAAACTCTCCAAAAGCGCACAAAGGCAAGACACATATTTTTGGGATTATGCAATTCCGCATTCTTCATTCTCAGTATATCAGCTTGACTCTTCCTTCATCGAAAATATTGAAACTTCCACGTTTTTCTCCCCATATCCATGCTTATCTATGATTGCTTTCATATTTTTCCTTCCCTCTCACCCGAGAGGAAGAGGTTACTTTCTTCCTTTCCTTGGATATAATTTCCATTTGTACTTTTGTTCTAGGCTGTTGGTGTCATCTCATTTCACCACTTCACCCATCCCTCTATTTTCTGATCTTCCCTTCATGCATTCTTTGTCTCAATTTGTAAACACGCTTGAGGGTCTTTTATTTAAAGAGTCATACAAACTCCAAACCCCAAAATCCTTTTCTGACCTCCTCCAACTTTAGTGATCTTCTTGCCTTTACCATCAATTCTATTCAAAGAGGCACAAGTTACCTCTCTCCATTTCCTCTTCAGGACCTCGAAGCATGGCATCCAACCTCACTATTAATTCTGCTTTCACTAATATCATCAGTGACTGCTCTATTCTCAAGTCCACTGATCTGTTTTTAGACCTAAATCTATTTAATACTTCTCTAAAGCCTTTGAAAATCTTTTTATGAATTCTAAAATACCACCCTTTTCTCGGTCTCCAACCTCTTGGTCACTCTTTCTAAGTTTCCTTTTCTGGCTTTGCTTGCTCTGTACTGTCCTTAAAATGCTGCTACTCTCCAGGTTCCATCTTTTGTCCCTTTATGTACTTCCTCTACGTATATACACAGAGTACTTCTACTTCTGTGGCTTCCGTTACTGCCTTGAAACCAATAGTTTGCTGATTGTTTTTCAAGTTTTGTTTTCTCTATACTAGGCTTCAAATCTGTATATACAACTGAATATTGGTTATCTCCTCCTAGGTGTCCCACAGGTTTTTAAAGATGCGACATATCCAAAACAGAATTCTCCATCTTACATTACCCAAATTTGCTCTTTCTTCTGTAACTCTTGTCTTCATTAATGATGAAATTATCTATCATTTACCAAAACAGAAAGCTCAAAGTCTTCTGTACCTCTTCTCTTTTTTTCACTTTCCTCTGCAATGTCTCTTGGATCTGCTCTGTGGATCTCTACTGATGCTTAGATGAGGCCCAGACCATTTTCAAATGGACTATTTCAACACCTGACATCTACCTAACATCCTTGCTCTCATTTTCTTTTTTTTTGGTCCATCTTTCACATTGATGCCAGAATTAACCTGTGTAACATAAATCTGATTGTATGACTCCCATTCTTAACAAAATTCCAGGGCTGCAGTAATGAGTCCACAGTACCTACCTACCGGGCTCATGAGGTCCCCAAATAATCTAAACTGAACCATCCTTTCAATCTTGTCTCCCAGTACAATTCCCTTCTAATGTGATGTTAAATTACTCACTATTCTCTGAACCTCCACAAGCATGCACATGCTACTCTTTCTTCCTGGAATGCTATTTCCTCTCTTCTGCACTCAGGAAATTCCTATAATATTTCAAATCAGAATTTAATTCCTTTGTGAAACTTTCTTTACTTTCTCAGAAAAAAATTGCCTCTTTCTCCTTTGGGTACATATAGTACTTAATACATTGATTATAGTACACAGTATATTGTGTGGTGATCTCTAGCTTAAATCTTTCCCATTAAATGGCATGTTTTTTAGAAACAGTCACTATGACTTACTCTTCCATCTCTTTGATTCATTGCATGCCAATTTCCATGTACACATATTTCTGCTCAATAAATAAATGCAAAAGATACACCATCATCCACCACCTAATCATTTAGTCAAACATGGAAGTTATAAGTGTCTCCCTTTTCCATATTCCATTCTGCCTACTTACAATGCTAGTCAAGAATGGTTTTAGTATAAATTAATCTCTACAATAAAGAATGTAGTGGACCACAACTAGAAGGACCCACAATGAAGAATATACAACTAGGTACTGGGGGGGGGGGGCTTTGGGGAGAAAAAGGAAAAAAATAAAATCTTTAAAAAAAAACGAATGTAGTGGTTTGGTGCAAACATTTTTGTGGAACATATTTCCAAGGAAACTGATTTTGGAAGCTAAGGCACTACCTGTTAAGTATTGCTCTTCTTCCTGCAAAACAATAATTTTACATCATGTGGGATGGTAAGTTCTGGTCCCTTGTCAAATTTTTATTTAAGTTTCTGATATAATCCTCTGATGCCAAGTCAGAGTTGCTATTTTTAAATGAATACTTCCTTGAATTGCCTTTTAATGCCTTGAATAATTTCTGCTTATTATTAGCAGTTGAATAGTTGAGCCTGTGCATCAGGGTTCAAGAAAATAGTGAGAATCTGCCAAGAAACACAGACCTTAGCCCTTGGTCTCTGGTATTCTGACAGCACTGCCTTCTCCAATGGAAGTATTGGTATCCTGTGAGCACACTGCTGGCACTCAGTTGTGGAAATATTAACACCCTATGGTCCACACTAGGTGAATTAAATCTTAACATGTTTCCTGATAAAAATCAACCAAAAGGAGTAAGTGAATCTTCAGATAGGATTAAGTAAACAGCAATATCAAAAATTCTCCAAGCTAGAAATGGAGCACACCAGGTCTCAAGAGGTTAACCCATTGAAAAAAGAGACTATTCAAAGGAGAAAAAATAAAGATCTCTGAAGAACTCACTCTGACAACTCACCTAACAAGCACACACTGTTTGTTCTCAGAAAAGTCAGCTTTTGAATTTAGAGAAGTTGAAAGGTTCATTTCTGGAAACAGCTTGTCCTCAAGTTTTCAATAGTTCTGTTAAACTGAGAGTGGGAGTCATAGGATGAATACAATGAAAATAAAATACTCTAACCTTTTCAGTGACCTTCTTTGATGCATGATAAGGAAATGTCCAATGTGCAAATAAATCAAGTTTCTACTAAGTTCCCTGAATAATGCATAATAAACAACACTCTACTTTGAAACCAGTCCCTATAACTGATTATTCAGAAAAAAAGAAATTACACAGTGCAGTAGAAACATCCAGGCATGATAAGATAGTTAAGTGCTGCTACTTACTAAAACTATTTAGGATAGTTTTGTTTACATATTTAATATGTAACTAGCCTAGAGTATTTATGTAGGAAGACTGTAACGCATAGTTAAGATTACAAGCTCTAAATCTCCTTAATTTACTAGCGTCACATTGGGCAACTTAACCTCTGTAAGTCTGTTTCCTCTGAGGTACAATTGGAATAACAATAGTATTTGCCTCATAGGGTTATTGTGGATATTAAAATGAGATAGTACTAAAGGGGCACTAACTAAAAATTTAATCTTTAGACTTAAAACATTGAGTCAAGTAGATTTTCAGCATCTATTTAGGTAGAGAAAGCTCACTATAAGCAGAATTATGCTTAGTTATCAGCGATGAGAAAACATTGAAGCCCATTTAGTGAATCCTCTTATTTTATAAGCAAGAAAACTAAGCAGCATTACAGCATTACAGACCTCATTCTGATAAAGATTCCTGTAAGAAATATTCCATAAACTTTACAAAAATGTTAGTTGACACATTTAAATGTCTTTAAAACAGACCAAGGTTACAGCTTAATAAAACAACAATAAATTGTCCCAAGTAAAACCAGTTGATGCTTTAGAAACTTTAAAAAGTTGTCCCATAAGGGGCTGGCCCCGTGGCCGAGTGGTTGAGTTCGCGTGCTCTGCTGCAGGCGGCCCAGTGTTTCGTTGGTTCGAATCCTGGGCGCGGACATGGCACTGCTCATCAGACCACGCTGAGGCAGCGTCCCACATGTCACAACTAGAAGAACCCACAACGAAGAATACACAACTATGTACCGGGGGGCTTTGGGGAGAAAAAGGAAAAAATAAAATCTTTAAAAAAAAAAAAAAAAGTTGTCCCATAAGAAAGTTATGCTTTAGAGATATTACAGAGATTAAGTTTTTACCTTTACAATTATTCTTTTAAAATTTTTAATAGCTTTATTGAGATTTAATTCAAATACCATGCAATTCACTCACAATGTACAATTCAATGGTTTTCAGCATGTTCCCAGAGTTGTGCAATCATAACCACAAAAATAAGCCTCATATCCATTTGAAAACATCCCCCATTTCCCTCCAAACTCCCCTAGCCCTAGGCATATACTTTCCATCTCTACAGATTTGCCTATTCTGGACATTTCTTATAAATGGAATCATAGAATATGTGGTCTTTTGTGACTGGCATTATTTTGCATAATGTTTTCAGGGTTCACTCATGTTGTAACATATGTTAGTATTCATCTTTTTTTATTATTGAATAATATTACATTCTATGGATAGACCACATTTTATTTACCCATTCATTAGCTGATGGCCATTTGGGTTGTTCCTACTTTTTGGCTATTATGCATAAGGCTGCTCTGAACATGTGTATATGAGTTTTGGGGTGGACATAGTTTTCATTTATCTTGGGTATGAAACTGTCGGGTCATACAGTAATTTCATGTTTTACATTTAAAGAACTGACAAATTGTTTTCCAAAGTGGCTGCACCATTTTACATTCTTACCGGCAATATATGAGTTTTAGAATTTCTCTTCATCTTTGCCAGCACTTTTTATTGTCTTTCTTTTTAATTATAGCCAGCCTAGTGAATGTAAATTGGTATCTTGTGGCTTTCATTTGCATTTACCTAGTGGTTAATAATACTGACCATCTTATCATGTGCTTGTTAAACATTTGTGTATTTTCTTTGGGGAAATATCTAATCAGATCTTTTGAGTATTTAAAAATTGGGTTATTTATCTTTTTATTGTTGAGTTGTAAAAGTATTTATATATTCTGGATACAATTCCCTTATTAGATATATGACACCAATATTTTCTCTTATTCTGTAAATTACTACTTTCACATTTTGAACCAACTTTCTATTAGCTAACGAGTTCAAGAATGACAAAATAATAATGTGCTAATATTCTAATTTTTACTTGAGTAAAAGAAAACTAGAAATTAGCAAAAGATTTTGCAGATTTTGGCTATTCTTAAATTTCTAAATCAGAAAAAGAGGTTAGGAGTAAGGTGAAAATCAGAATTTGTCTTTTCCAGAAGGGTCTTGAAACACAGGTATGAACTGAAAGCTCCCAACGAAACCAATCAATTGTTAATTGATTTTTTTACCATATGATTATTTCTTAATTCATTCAACTGTACAAGGTAATGTGGGAAATAAAGATAATAGATGATTCCCTCAAATAACATAATTAAAATGTTAAAATAAGGTACAAATAATTGTAATATATTTTAGAAACTGATTGATTCAATATTGAGTAATTACTATGACTCTGGCATTATTAAGCCCCTGGAACAGAAACACTAAGATGATCTGTTTTGCCTTAAGTAGCTCTCATTTTAATGTGGGCAAAATTGCACGTTTCACATGTTGCATGTAAACACATTATAATAAAATGTAACTCATAAAGTAATTGAGTACTGTACTAGGCAGACAGAAGTGGTCAAGTCGACCTGGCAAGGTCAAGGATGGATCCAGAGATGAAGCCTTACAACAGAAAAAGCTCCAAGCTCAACTAACAGAAAAATTCTATCCACCTATCTATCTATCATCTATCTATCTATCTATCTATCTATCTATCTATCCATCCACCCATCCACCTATCCACTATAAAGGAAGAATGGGCATCTGGGCACACATTAATTAACAGAAGATACCACTAAATTTAGTAAAACCTTCAATGTGAAAGACACAAAAAATGTAGGATTCTAAAATAATTTGTAAATTTTGAACTTGGAGAATTGAGAGGAAGCTAGTAACTCTTACAAAATAATAGAAAAAGAAAACTCTTTCTCCTCCTTTCCCACCCCAGAATTTTTGTAAGGACACTAATTTTAAATAACCCTAAATAAATCAGTTCAAAAAGTCCTTTGTGTCACTCTCTATCCCACCTTTCTCCTTCTGTCAGGACCTTGAGAGAGAATTCAGAACAGAACTGGGTTCCACAATGCTTCTCTGATTCTAGAGATTGCAGACTTTCTTCATGGCATCAGTGAGCAGATGCTATCAAGACAGATTTAAAATATCTCTTCTCGGCTTTGAATATAAAATAGAAGCCAAGGAAGAGCTGCTTCCCCAAACCAGAGGCAGCTACCACACATGTTCCCACATGCTTCTCCTTAACTAGAAGAAGGCGTCATTATCCACCTCCCAACCCCCACCCCTGTGCATTTCAATCTGAGGGAAGATTTGGAAAGTACATAAGGGACAGATTTTTTCCTTTTATTCTTGTGATTATCGCTGGCATATTAATTGTACACCTACTATAAGCAGGGTATTTTGCCACACTTTGCATATTGCAATAGTAAAAGATATGGTTCCAATTTTTAAGGACTTTTCTGAGAGGGGGAGGAGTAGAGAACTTTATTTCTCCCTATTTAATTTTTTTGTTATTTCTGTAAGATCAACTAGACTCTGTTCATTTATGAAACTATGGCCATTAATTATACTTAAAGTTTAGTACAGAAGACACAATTATAGCTTAGATTTATTTAAAATTTACATTCATAATTTACATTTATCTAAACTTAAAAGCCACAGCTATTGAAATTGGGAGCAAACAAAATAGCTATTGAATTAATCATATAGTCCTGTATTTCTTCTCTTCAAACGAATTTTTCTCATCAGTAATATCATGCTTGTTATGCAATTCTTACCTGGAGGTCAAAAGTCCAAGTGCCTCCAAAGGGTGAGAAAATTTCCATCTTCTCGAAATGTCATGCATTTCTGAAACAGTTCTTTCATCCCATCCAGGGGCACTACCCAGGACCAAAGGAAGGGAGCAGTTTTCATTATTGCAGTAGAAGCGATAAAACCATAAGTATTTTCTCTTTTCCTCGGAGAGTCTGCAAAACCAGATTGAAAACTGCAATTTACCAGAGTTTGCTATACTAACAAATGTTGCTGTAAACACAAAGTACAAAATCTTACTCCAGTTCTTTGAATTTTATTTTATTTTATTTTGGAAAACAAGTCCTTTATCTTCTTGGGACAGTTTGATAGGTTATTTCATCTGTTTATTTCCCATTAACTTTATTGTTTTATAGAAAATAAACTTTAGTTCAGACAATTCATATTTATCTTTCCTCCCTTTTATCCTTGCCACTTTTTAAAAAAGTCATTTTGGTTGGCAAAATCTCTATCTCCTTTAGAGTAGGCCAAGTTTATCTGAATTCTGCAACACGTCCTACTTAGAACAGAAGTAATCAACCGTTTACTTTCTTTACAAATTAACTTAGATCCAAGTGGGCTTGTGAAGAAATGGCATATTTTGAAGACGACAGTCCTTCATCTCAAAGCAAGTTTCATCAGAGTTCTGGAAGTCTTTGCTCTCAACTTCAAAAACAAAGATCTCAATTCATCCCTGGATTCTGGCTTTAAATTCGCAGAGTTTGCTGGAAGTTTGGAGTTAAAATGCTAGTGAACAGGACTTCCTTAAATGCCCAAGTATTTCCCCATGGAGAGTGGTCTCAAGCAGAAGATGAAGTCCAGGACTAGGGCCGTTGACTCACTGACAGTTTCTCGTGTTTTGCTCACACTCCAGCAGGCATTCAGAACCACAGTTCAACTGGAGGACAGCATTTCTCACATGACAATGACAGCTTTTGAACACTGTCTCCTCCAAACTGACACTCTGTTGCTTAGTTTAAATTAGCTAAAACTCCCAAGAAAGATAAGGAGAAATATCAAAAGATTTTAAAAGTCAGTATTTCTCTACAATTTCTTTTGAAGCCATCTTCATCCGCAAAAGGAAAGGATTGGACTAGAGATGATTTTTAAGATATGTTTGGGCTCCTTTCCTGTTCTGACACTACCTTCTCCACCAGAAAGCCCTCAGAAGGAAAAATTTCATAACAACATTATTATTAAATTACCGAAACAAATTATTTTGTTCTGATTAAATTCCTTTTTGTCCCTATATTGAATAGTGCTTTTTTCTTTTACCTTCTATTATTGAAGCATAATTTACATAAAAGGGAACGCACAGATTCAGTTCAATAAATTTTAACAAATGCATTTACCGAATAAAAACCACACTCCTTTCAAGATATAAAACAGTTTTCTCATGCCACCAAAGGCAAACACTGGTATGATTTATTTCACTGTAGATTAATATTACCTATTTTAGAACTTCATATAAATGGAATCATAGAATAAATACTCTTTTATCATTTCTTTCACTCAATATAATGTTTTTGAAATTAGCCATATTGTTGAGGGTATCAGTAGTTCATTCCTATTAATAACGAGTATTCTACCTTTGTATGAATATGTCACAATTTGCTTATGCTTTCTCCTACTTGACGGACATTTCAGTTGTTTCTTGTTTTAAGATATTATACAGCTGCTGTGAATATTTGTGTGCATGTGTTTGTATGGATGTATTTTTCACGTATCCTAAGAAGCACCTAGGAAGGGAATGACTGGGTTGTATATCAGGTGCTTGCTCATCTTTTGAAGAAACTGTTTTCTGAAGTGGTTGTAAAATTTTACATTATTATGTATAGAGTATGATAGTTCCAATCGTACCACATTCTTGCCAACACTTCATTTTTGCCCATTGAAAAATATTATCCATTTTAATGAGTGTATAGCGGTACCCATACTACTAATTTGGGGAGAATTAGAACTGTCATCTTAACAATCAGGAGTATTCTCATTAATGACATGATATATCTTTCTATTTACTTAGGTTTTCTTTAATTCTTTTAGCAAAGTTTTGCACTTTTTAGTGTAGAGTTTTTGCTATTACAGATAGAATTTTAAGATAAAATTTATCTTCTATTTTTCACTGGAATACAAGTGCATTTTGTACATTGATCTCAAGTACTATGATCTTACATAATCATGTCATCTGAAAATAGAGGCAGTTTTATTTCTTTCTGCCCAATTTATACACACTTAAAATTTCTTTTTCTTGCCATAATGCACAGCTAGGACTTCCAGTACAACATTGAAGAGAAATATTTAGGCAGACACCCTTGCTTTTTTTCTGAACCTTAAGGGGAAAGTATTTATTCTTGCACCAACCACTTAATAGGACTTTTACTCTAGATTTTTTCATAGGTCTAAAGTTAAGGTAGGATTTTAAGGTTGAGGGAGTTCCATTCTATTCTATTCTAAGTCTTGTGAGTTTTTATCATGGTTGGATGTTGAACTTTGTCAAATGTTTTTACCAAATCTATCAAGACGATACAATTTTTCTTGTATATCCTTTTCCATTCTTTAAATTTTAATCTAGCTGAATCCTAATATTTAATATATGTGCCTGTAAACAGTATAAAGTTAGATATTACTTTTGTAACATAAGCTGACAATTTTTGCCTTTTAACTGGATTTTTTATTCCGTTTATATTTAACATAATATTGATATGGTTGGGCCTAACTCAACCATATTGCTATTTGTTTTTGTGTGTGTGTCTACACCATTTTTTTTCATCCCTTTCCTGCCTTCTTTTGGATTTTCTTTCTTTTTTTTTTGTATTTCACTTTTGTCTTCTTGACTTTTAAACGTATGCTTAAAATTTGGCCAGTGTGGTTTCTCTAGAGGTTACAATATTCTTTTTTAGCATATCACAGCCAACCGCAAATTATACACTGCATTATGTACAATATAAGAACCTTAGAACAGTATACTACCATTTTCCATTTCTTATCCTTATTGTAGTTGTTATACATTTTATTTTTATACATTATAATCTCAGCATACATTGTGATTATCTTTGCTTTAAATGGTTATTTTTTAAAGGAATTAATAGATGTATAAATAAAAGTATTTTTGGGGCCAGCCTGGTGGCATAGTGGTTAATTTCACTTGCTTTGCTTCAGTGGCCCAGGGTTTGCAGGTTCGGATCCCAGGTGCAGACCTAGCACTGCTCATCAAGCCACACTGTGGCAGCATCCCACATAAAATAGATGAAGACTGGCACAGATGTTATCTCAGTGACAGTCTTCCTCAAGCAAAAAGAGGAAGATTGGCAACAGGTGTTAGCTCAAGGCCAATCTTCCTCATAAAAAAATTAAAAATGAAAGTATTTTTATTACCTACCTATTTTCCCCTTATGGTGCTTTTCATTTATTCTTGTAGATTTGAGTTTCTTTCAGCTTGAAGCATTTCCTTTAATATTTCTGATAGTACAACTGAGCTGATAATAAACTACCTCAGCTGTGTTTAGTTGAAAATGTTTCATGTTGCCTTCATTTTTGAAATATAATTTTACTGGTTATAGAATTCTAACTTAATAGATTATCTCTTCCCCTTTCAAGATGTAAGGTGATGTTCTACTGTCTTTTGGATTCCATTGATTCTAATGAGAAACTGCAGTTAATATTATAGTTGTTCCACTGTATGCCAATTTGCTCATTTTCTCTGATGCTTTAAAAAATTTTCATCTTTATCTTTAGTTTTCAGAAATTTGACTATAATGTGCTTAGGTGGTGTGTGTGTGTGCAAGCATGCACATGTACACTTGCTTGGGAGTTGTTAAACTTCTTACATCTGTGGGTTGATTTTTTTAATCAAATTTGTAAAATTTTGGTTATCTCTAATTTTTTTTGCCTCAATCTCTCTTTCTTCTCCTGTGTGTCCAATACACATATAATATACTGCTTGCTACTGTCCTCTAGGCCACAAAGCTCTATCACTATTTTTAGGACACTTCTTTTTTTCTGTACTTCAACATGGATAATTTTTATTGCCCCTCCTTCAAGTTCACTGTTCTTTTATTCTTCAGTATGAACTCTGTTAGGCCTTTCCAGTGATGGCTTTTAAATTTAGATATTGTGTTTTTCAGTTCTTAAATTTCCATGTTTTTACTGAGACTTCACTTGTCCACTCATATATATCTTTTTCTTTAAATCCGTAAATGTCTTTGTAACAGTTCTATTGAAGTTATTATCTGCTGATTTAAAAATATTTGGGTCCATTTCTGTTAACTGCTTCCCCACATCCCAGGCTATGGTTATAGATTTCTGACTCTTCCTATATCTAGCAATTATTGATCGTATGCTAAGCATTTAAAATGCTACATTGTTGAGAGTCTGCATTTTGCCATATTTTGGATGTTGAATGTTTCAATTTTTTTTAGCAGGCAGTTTAATTACCAGCACATCAGCTTTATCCTTTTGAGACATGTTTTTATCATTTGTAACGTTAAGCCTAGCATAATCCTTAATCTTGGGCTACAGCACACTTACTCCTAATATGCATCTTTCTGGTTTCTTTGTTAAACGCCTGGGGTGTTCTGTGATCTTTCTCCATTCTTACTGGTCAGAATTTCTATGTCTCCCGGTATTGTGCAACCTCTAGAATCTACGTTTATTTCACATGTCCTTGTAGTGAGGCCCTACAAAATCTCCACCTGCTCATGAGTAGCTTAGTACTCTGCTAAATAGATATGGGGACCCCAACACATATTTTGTAAGTTCCATCCGTATGTCTTCCTTCTCTCTACTATAATGCTCTAGAAATTCCACCTGCCTTAGCATCATTCAACTCTGATCTTTGTCTTTTTTTTTAAATCTCAGCAAGACCAGCATGCTCTTCTTTAATTATGCCTCCCAGAACCATGATGTAGAAAGTGCCTCTGTGCCGAAAGACGCTTTATTCACGGGCTCACCTCCAGCCCTGTATGTTCAATGTACGGGTGTCTCGTATGTCTTTTTCTTGTGTCATATTTCTTTAAGTCAGGAGGATTAGTCCAGTAATAGGTATCCTTCATGGCTGGAAGTGGAAGTATTCATTTCTTTCAAAACAAATGTTTTTATATCTTTCCCTTTTGGATATTCTTCATACGTAGAAACACTTTTTTAGTTGGCAGCAAGAAGAAATTTTTAAAAAGTTTTACAAATATTATAGGTAGATTTTTCCTTGAATTTCATTGAGACTAAACTTCCTGACTCTGATTACATTTTGTCAATTTGAAAAAAAATAAGTAAGTCACCAACCAAATGATAAAATGTGATATTTTGGAACTGAAGTTGATATGATTCTAACACAAGTTTTATCACATTGAAGGCTGTTCTCCATCTGCTTTCACAGTCCAGAATGGAAGTGTACTATACTGAACATTAATAATTGCATTTGAGTGGGTGAAACGGGGAAAATGTTGCTTATCTTACATATAAACTATTCAGTTAAATAGACACTGAAGTATAAAGCAAGTTATAATTCACTGGGGTTAATTTAAAAACACAAACCTATAATATTTAAAGGCAGATACTGTGATTATTTATTGGGTGGTTTTAACCTTTTCTTGTTGAATATATTTAAAATTTCAAAGCATGGCATTTTTTTCACATTTTAAAAGTATCTCATTACAAATATATTTGCCTCTGATATGTGACACAGCTGTTAAATGTAAAGTTTTGTAGTTTTGAGTAAGTAGTAGACGAAGATGCTTCACCTAGCTAAGACGACAGTAGTACAACAATGGAGCATCAAAATACGTGTCATGAGGACTATGAGAATCTTCCATCATCTTCAATCTTCAAGGTAACTTTCTATACCAGACACCATGCAAAGGAAGTTTATTCATTATAACATATTTATTTTACACATATTATTTATCAGGCTTAGAGTAGTGCAATGGAAAAATAATGATAAATGAGATAAAAGTTCCTTATTCTCCCAGTTCTTACAAATTAATAAGGAGGACAAGAAAAAAAACCACATTAATGAACAAGGTGATAATAGATTGTGTTAATTGTGATAACATAAAAGGTGATAAGAGAGTAAAGAGAGAAAAACTTCATTAGCTAGGGTGATCAAAGAAGGTCTTTTTGGGATGGGCTCGGTGGCATAGCAGTTAAGTTCACATGCTCCACTTTGGTGGCCCAGGGTTCACCAGTTGGGATCCCGGGTGTAGACCTACGCACTGCTTATCAAGCCAGACTGTGGCAGGTGTCCCACAAATAAAGCAGAGGAAGTGGGCACAAATGTTAGCTAAAGGCCAATCTTCCTCAGCAAAAAGAGGAGGATTGGCAGCAGATGTTAGCTCAGAGTTAATCTTCCTCAAAAAAAAAAGGAAAAAAAAAAAAGAAAAGGAAGGCCTTTTTGAGAAGATCACATTTAAGCAAAGACCTACAGGATGAGACGATTCAGTCACGGGAAGAACTGAGGAAGGGGTGTTTCAGGTAAGGGGAACACCAAATAAAAAGCTCTTGATATGGGAGAGGGACCAGCATATTTGAAGTATATGAAGGAGACTAATGTTCCTGGCTTGAAGTAAACAAGGAAAAGAGTAATATGAGTTGAAATTAGAGAACAAGGCAGTAACAAGATTATCCAAAACAGAACTCTTGATCACCCTCAACGCCTCAGTTTTAGGATGGCCCAAACTTACTCTTTCTCTAGAAAATGACTCTAACATCCGCCCAGTTGATCAATTCAAAACCTTAGATTCTCCATTGATTTAATTGATTCCTTAGTTTCTCAACTGGCTTACTCTCTAATAACTATTAATCATAAAGTCATGTCTTCTCAATTTCCAAAATATGTCTCCCAAATCTAGCCATTTCTACCTATGTCCACTGCCATCACTCTAGTTCTAGCCACCGTGATCTCTTGCCCAAAATATTACATTAACTTCTTTGCTGTACTGCTTGCTTCCGCTCTTACTTCTTCTCCAATCCATTCTTCAACATGTGGTCAAAAGGAACATTCAAAAAGATTATTCAGATCACATGACTTCCCTGTTCAAAACCTTTGAGTGATTTCTCATTCTTGGAATAAAATGTCATGTTATATATCTTACCACAGTACATCTATAATTACTTTCTTAGTTTTACACTTTGGGAATGTTATTAATGAGCACAATTAGCTGTGGCTCAGATATTGCCATGTAGTAAGAATGAATGCCATTAATTCTCCCACAGTTCTTTTGGGGATTTTGGTTTTATTCAGAGAATTACTGTTGGACACTATTTAAGTACTCCATAGTCACTAATTTAGTGCTATTAAAACATGATTTATTTCTGTACTTTTTTATTCTGCCAGGATAATTAAATTTTGCTTTTTCCTGTTTACTAAAGCAACCTTCCACCAACTTGGAGAATGGTTCAGCAATAGTTTATCCATGTTAAACGGTGATATATATCTAATCACTCTCTTCTTTGTTGTTTTGAACTGAATGATTTCCAATCTTTTTATTCTTTTCTTTGATTAAAGTTGCTAAATGCCACAGAAAAAAAGAACTTTAAAAAACATGCAAAATTACTAATTTAGCTCCTAAGCATTAATTATAATCCAACACATGTGACTTTAAGAAATGAAAGTAGTTATGTGGGAAGGAAGGTTCACTCTTTAAAGTTATGAATATTTCCAATATGATTGATGGTATCATGAACAGCAGGCAACATTGACTCACAAGATCTGGGTCACTTACAGTAAGGGAGACTGTTTCTGTGAAAGTCTGGCAATATGTTTTAAACACTCTTTCGGTGGTTCTTCAAGATCACTTCTACTGTCTTCAGAATCAAGTTTCATATATTCCCACTTGGTAGCTGGAAAATCGATCTGAAATAAAGACATGATTTGCCATGTAGTCAATGCCTCAAAAATGCATTATTAATTTAATAATCTCCATCTTAGATTTGTAGAAACCAAAATAAAGGACAATTCCTATATTTTCTGTGCTATTTATTATTTTAAAATAATTTTCAAAAGAATCATTAAGGTTTGGACTTAGTATTCAAATATACATGGTATTTGGCAAATCCTCAGTTATTTATATAAATGGTATAAATTAGTAGTCTGTAATGGTGTCTGAGGAAAAATGAGAAAAATAATAACAATATATAACCTTTTCATAAAGTTAAATGTTATATTTTTGTTTAACGCTGAAATTATAGCCTTTCTACATTCTGTATTAAAATGTCTTTCTATTATTAAATGATAAAAATTATAGATGATAATTTTACTTTTTTAATCTAATCACTCGGAAAAATAAAAAGAGTTACTCTACGTTGGTCTCTACTTTATGAAAGTCTGTGAACCACTTTGTAGACATGGGAGAGGAATCTTCTTGATAAAGACCTGTTTTGCAAGTTTATAACTACATGGAATATTTTTACTTTGGCTCTGTAGTTCAGCTTTATAAACGGGGCTAGAATGCAAGCCTCCTTTTTTCTTGGCTCAATGTGCTTTCTATTAAATCATGTTTCAATGATAATCGGATTCTAGTAAATAAAATAACAGTTAACAAAAAACACAGTTTTAAACTATGTAAATAAGCTAAGTATTTTAACACCACATATATTTGCTTAAGGTTGTCATACATTCTTTCTCATTTTCATATTAGAAAACCTAAAGAAATTATTTTTCTCAGCTGAACTATGTTAGGTTGGATCTCAGAGAAAAACGAGGACCATCATAAGGTAGATCGTGTGAGTTACAGTCTGAAATACTCTTATTTATTTGCAAAAGTTTAGCAATTTCATTCTGCAACCTCTAAAATTTGTTGCATTATTTCTTTTTGTTATAATTTTTTTTATAATGTACCACTTATTACTCCAACATGATAAAAGAACTAAGTAATAAAAAAGCTAAACCAAAGCAATATTATAGTAAATTTTGTCTCTTAAAAGAAAGATTTAATTTTGGTGCCTTAGAGGGAAATGTCTCCAGTGTTAGCAAGTTATATGTTACTCTTTATGTATCCAAATACTTTTAAATACATGAAACAAAAATACCAGAAACAGTATTTAATGAGCTAGTTCAATTTTATATTGGTCCTAAGTAAAGTGCAGGGTGAATTAGGAAACTAAAGACCATGGATGAGAATACAGAAGTATCCTTGTACAGAAATCCATAATAAATTCTTTGATATATTTCACTTATTAAATGTTTTTTTCTGATACATGAATGAGGTCCTATTCAAATTGCATATTTTCACATATTATGAAACAAAACAGTTACTGATTCGTGAGCCACTGATAGAAAATATTGCCATTTTCCCAATTGCCTCTTGTTTTAATTTTTCACAAAAGAGAAGTTCCCCCAAAGTATGTGTTAATGTATTTGCTCTAGAATTGTTTTGAGTACCATGCATTATGGAGGATATAAGAAGTATGTATCACCAGAGAACTTAGAGTTTAATTAAGGAGGAAAGACACACATTAACAATTAAAATAGAGTGCAATATATACATAGTACCCCAAAGCTGTGCTTCAAGTCAGTAATGGTAAACATGTGACTTTGCTCTTCTCCTTCTATTGGCATGACTGACTAGGCCTGGCCTTGGTCTTTAATTTCTTTTTAATGGAGTGCTCTAGGAGATCTCTTCAAATGTCTCCATTGCATGTGCCATGACACCTATTTATCACACTCCTGCCTCAACCATTCAGGATAGAATCCTGATTTCAAGACCAAAAATTTTATGACACTCCTTCCTCTGGGGTACAGAAAAATATTCAGACTTGGTCATCTCATTTTCTAATTCACACCTCCTTATACATTTGGATATTGGCTTCTTGTGTTCCATTTATCCTTCTTGCTTCACTTCCTCTCCTCATACCTCGCCATTTACACTTGACCACCATGTTTCCTACTATGACTTCGTCTCTTGGAATTCCTTGAAAGAGCTGTTATGAATGTCTCTAGCGTCCTTGACCCACAATCATGCCCATAAAGTGTCCATGGGCCCAGCTTCGGCCCCTATGATTCTGTCAACTTGTTCAAAGAATTTTCATCTGAATTTTAGATGTAGGTGGGACATTATAAGGCACATGAATATTTGACCATAAGTTGAATAGCAGTTCAGGAAAAGGAAAGATGCCTACCAAGTGGATGGCAATTGTGATGAGTCTCAAGGAAGGAGTCATAAAAAAGGGACCCATATGGTGGTTCATGAGTGAGGAAAAAAGAACCTTTGCTACATTAGAACACAAAACGTACTGTGTTCTAAGGCCCTTGTATCAATAAGACTAGTGCCTCTTCCTAACATTACTGATAACGGAGGACAAGCACATAATAAAATGTGAGGTAAAGTAAAATACTTTGGGTGAGTGAGTAGGTAAGAACTATGGTTTAAGGAGAAGGCCTACTCACATAAAAGGAAGAACTGAACATTCTGGTATCTGGATTCCAGTAAGTGGATCAAAGTGCTAAGTTTAGAAATGCCTGGAAGTTGAGTTTTGTAGTGATCAGAGGTATGGACACATATCATTAATTTAACAAATATTATATTCCAGGTACTAATGTTAGATGCTGTGGATAAAACACTGTTAATGCCCTCAGAAATCAAGAAGTCAACGGGAGAGAAGTCAATGAGAAAGAAACATAATGTGGTAAATGTGCTGATAAAAATATTATTGGTTATTATGTCAATACAGAGTAAGGGCACTTAACCCTGCTTGGGGTGGAAAGAGAGAAGGGGGTAAGGGAGAGATTCCTGGAGGAGGGTCCATGGACCCTAAAAGATGAATATCAATAACAGAAACAAAGTGAGAGGAGGGGTGGGGTGTGGATGATGAAGGCAAGAGGGAAAGCACACTGCAGTTAGGGAACAGTATTCAGAAATGCACATAAGGTAAAAGCAGGACAGTGCAAGTCAGAAACTACATTTTAAAAGTTGTTGGAGCTTGAAGCATCAGACAGGGATTGGCAAGAGAAACATTTGGGAAGGGGGCCATGCTATAGAGTTTGCCTTAATTGTCTATGTAGTGCTGAGTTATTGAAGAGTCTAAGTAGGGGAGTGGCAGGTTCAGATTTAAGTCTTAGAAGAACCACACTTGTGGATTTTGGATTAGAGAAAGACAAAACTAAAAGCAAGAATACCAGCTCAACCGTAGTAACCTAGGAGGGAATTGTTGAAGTAGGGCAGATGAGGGAGGGAATTGAGAGGACAGACTTGAGGAACACAGAGGAGATAAAGTGGCAGGATAAAGTGTGGACTGAATATAAGTAGGGAGAAAGAGGGAGAGGCAAGTGAAATAGGTAGACGTATGTGGGGGCATGAACAGACATAAATAATTCGGGGACTGAAAGCAATTTTAGAGGAAGGTGAGCTTGGTTTGGGATATGTTGTCTTTGAAAGTGTCTACAGAATATCCAGGAGGCAGTTTCAGCAGGTATGTGGCTATATAACTGAAGCTTGTGGTATGAAGGAATCTGAACTAGAGATACAGACTCAGAAGTGAACCTGCACAGACATTGTGAATAAAGCCTTAGAAATGAATGAGACCCAGCAATTCCACTGCTAGGGACATATCCAAGACAAATGAAAACATACATCCACACACAACCTTGTACACGAATGTTCACAGCAGTGCTATCTTAATAGCCAAAAGATGGAAACAATCTAAATGCACATCAACTAATGAATGGACAAATAAAGCATGGTATATCCATAAAATGTAGCATTATTCAACAACGAAAAAGAAATGAACACTGATATATGCTACAATGTGGATGAACTTTGAAACATTATGCTAAGGGAAAGAAGCCAGTCACAAAGACCACATATTGTATGATTTCATTTAAATGAAATGTGAAGAATAAGTGAATCTATAGAGACAAAGTAGATTAGCAACTGCATAGAGTTGGGGAAAACAGGGAAATTAGGTGGTGATAGCTAAAGGTTGCGGGATTTCTTTTTGAAATGATGAAAATTGATGGGGGGTGATAATTGTACATTTCTATGAAAATAGTGAGGAACCACTGAATTGCACACTTTAATGGGAAAATTGTATGGTATGTGAATTATATCTCAATAAAGCTTTCTAAGAAATTCTCCCAGGGAGAATATATGTACTGAGAATAGCAATGGGCAGCACATGGAACCCTTGAGAACCATCAACAGTGAGGATTAGAAGAAGAAGCAGGGAGCCTGGGAAGGAGAAAGAGAAAGGACAACCAGAGAGAAGCATGAGTGGGTAGTAAACCTGAAGCCAAAGGAGAAGAGTGTTCTGAGATAGGGAAAAGATAGTGCCAAAAACCATACAAAGAGGGCGAGTATGAAGAAGACTCAAAAACACACTGGATTTGGCAACTAAGAATTAATGGGTTACCTGACAACAGTTAAATGTAGTGAGGACAAACAAGCCAGAAGATAATGAATTTAGACATGAATGGAGAGATGAGAAAGTACAGAAATATAAAATAGAACAAGAGCAAAAATAACTAAAACAATTCTGCCTTTATTTCTTAAATTGTGAGAGAGCCACTCTACTGGACTATACATGAGGAGAGGCAGAAAGTTGAGGGAGACCCAGGTTGATGGATCATCAATGCAATGATGTCTCGATTTCTAAACTCAGAGCTTCTTCACTCTATCCACAACTTCCAGTCAGTGCCTCAGCCACAGAACCTGAAAAGAAATGATTGACTAGAAGCAATCAGGTTCTGTGACACAGCATAGCCCTTATCATACTAGGGTGGCTACATTGTGGCACTAACTACCCAACTTATAAAGATAATCAGAAAAGCATAGACCTGAAAGAAGTATCACAGGCATAATATAATCCTTTCATTGCGTGAAAACAGAAGGTTAGATGACTTGTCCATAGTCATAAAATTTTCTATTAAACAGTTAAGACTAGAATCCAGATTTCCTAACTCAGCTTGATGTCTTTCCCTGAGATCCATTCTGATCTTGTAACACAAACACTGATTGCAGAATGCGTTTCTAATTTCCTTACCATCTCATAATCTTTAGCTTAAAAATTCTGCTCTAAATTTAGCTGTATGTAATTAGAGTGATACTGGTTATTAAGGGTTTTAACTTTAATACTTTAATAACTCCTATTTTATTTTGTATATTTCATCTTCAATTAAAGCTGTTTCCCTTTAGGTCTATGCCATTTGAAACTACTTTGGAAAAATCAGATAATTTAACTTCTTCGCACACTGCTGAACGATTTACATGCCCTCCTTTTTTTTTGTAAGATAAATTCTGTTATGGTTCCAGATGTCTACTTGGGAAATCTATGCTACTGTTGAATACTTGAAACTTTTCTTCAGATTCCACTTACTAAGATCTATGTCCCTAACAGAGCTGTTCCCCTCACCTGAGAAAAATCATCTGTCTCCCTTATCTCTCCCACCCCAATGATTGCCACTAAAGACACCTATAATCATGAATTTATATCCAAAAATCTCTGGTAATAGATAGACCTGAAAGATTTTTGTTAAGCTGAAGTGGTTTGGATCTGGCAAGAAATAGTCTGATAAAAAATGCATTTATCTTTTTAAAAAAAGGTAGCTGTCCTATTACAATGGAACATCTGCTAATCAGTAAGCCATCATACATTGAGTGTCTATGATGTTGTGCCAAGAGCCAACTTGAACAACCACTCTTTTTTATCTTCATGTCCATGGATTAGAAGTGGATCTTTGGCTACTGTCTGATGGGGACTTCCTCCCTCCTTCAGAGTGGAAGTCACATTTTTATTGGTACTATTTTTCTCTTCCATTTTCAACATCTGTCTATCTTGCTAAACTTTGTACCACATACCTCCTATACCAAACCTGAAAATTTAAGAGCCTAGAAATACCACTGGCTTCCTCTAGAGCAGTGATCCTCACCTGAAGCCAAGTCTTTCCCTAGGGGACACTTGACAATATCTGGAGGCATTTGTGATTGTCAGAACTGGGGAGGTGCTACTGGCATCTAGTGGATAGAAGCCAAAGATGCTGCTAAATATCCTACAATGCATAGGCCAGCCCACACAACAAAGAATTATCTGGTCCAAAATGTTAATAATGCAGAGGTTGAAAAATCTTTTTCTAGAGAACGCTGCCCAGAGAGCAGTTTCCAGGTTTTCCTATAGAGATCGAAAGTTCATATTCACTGTATTTCCATGTCAAGGGTGGCGATGCTTCAGGCATCTGACCAATATTACCACTTATAATCATGAACACATGAGGAGCTCTCAGAAGTAAGGACCAAAGTCTAGAATCATTAACCACCTTTTATTCATGATCACAAATCAAAGAAAGTAGAGAGGCTTTAAGAAAAAAGAAAGTATGATAGACGGATTTTGTTTGCAGTTTCTCCCCCCTACTCAGCCAATTGCTAGTCATTTAGGAAATGCTGATAATAGAATTTTAAGGAAACATGACACAATGCAGAGGCAGATATGAGTAAGGTACCAAGTTAATAATATATCCCAATGATTGTTTTTAGAAAATGGAAAGAAAAATGAATGCCCATAATGAGTATACTACTGTCAACACTCCATCCCCTTCTCCCTCCTGATTGTGCTTGATGGAGAATGCTTTGAAATTGCTATTATATAAGCTGGGAGAAAAGTGCTTTGAGAGTACTGAAGGCAAAATAAAAAAAGTAGAGTTTTTACAAATCCCAGCAGGCTGGAGGAAAAGAAGACTATTAAAATGTGTGATCCTGGAAGAAAATTGTTTCTGTAATTGACAACAAGCTACTTATCAACCAATACTTGCTGTGTGTACTTTAATCTCATAGCTTGGCACTTACCTGCAGGATCACTGGGGATGGCTGGCTTATATCCCACACTCCTGGAGCTATCATCTCAATGGGAGGCTCACTCTGTAATGTCATGCTGAATAGCACAGGCCCAGGAATGGATTTGCTGCAAAAGACAACACATATGGACAGACAGCAGTCACTTTGTGAGGGAAGCTATTAGTATCTATAAATGTTTTCTTTTGAAATATAAACATAATCAGCTATTCTAATGGCTTCATTCAGTAGCTAGAAGAGAGATACAATATTCCACTAGCCTAGATACAGATTAATAGTTCGTTTCTAATATATCACATGTATGACTATGTTCATAGATGCCTACATTTATTTTCCACAGGAGAAAACTGTTTCCACAATGGTCTCTAACAGATAGCATTTATTCTTAATTTCCAACAATGTTGATTACAAGATGGGACTAAGAATCTCAGATTTACATTCTTGGAGTTAGAACCGTTGAAGTAAATAAAGATGTTAACTCTTCAGAATAGGTTTTGCTCCAGAGAGTGACTAAATTCTCTGGGTATCTTTAAAGATATGAGCTCTACATTTATAGAAAGAAAAGACTTAAATTAGCATATGATCTGAAGAATCAAAATAGTTATGAGACTTCACAGAGGAAATGCTTCTTTATGCATAAACAGAAAGATTATTCACATTCTGAATGTTTAAAAATATGTTGTAAATTACCATAGTAAATGAGAGTGCATACAGGAGAGACTTTTAACAGGAAGAATTCATGGATGGTTTTAACAGCTTCAGTAACACTCAAATCCACAAATCCTCATAAGAATTTAAAAAGAAGCTATACCTGGGTGAATATCTGAATTACATGATTGGTAAAATATTCCAATGATCACTGAGAACAGTGGAAATTTAAGAGCCTAGAGACTCCACTAGCTTCCTCTAGTGCAGTGATCTTCACCTGAGGTCAATTCTGTCCCGAGAGGACACCTCACAAAATCTGGAGGCATTTGTGACTGTCAGAACCGGGGAGGTGCTACTGGCGTCTAATGGGTAGAAGCCAAAGATGCTGCTAAATATCCTACAATGCACAGGCCAGCCCCCACAATAAAGAATTATCAGGTCCAAATTATCTGGTCCGGTATATTGATTTTAATATACCAAATTCAAAAGGTAGAACTGAAAGTCAACAAAATTAAATTTAAGTTTATAAAGAACTTTAAGGCATCAAGTGAGACTTTTTGGAAACAACATAAAATTGCATCTTGCCATTTAATAGACACTATGTAAAATATGAAGAAAAAATCCAACAATAAAGCTCTCTTTAAACCTTTAGTTTTCTGAGGCTTGCCTTCTTTATTTTCTATGTCTAAAGATATTGTTAGAAAGTATCTGCCCAAGAGAGTACAATTTGTAAACATTATTGGGCAGAAATCTTTATATGACTCAAGAATATTCTTCTAGCAGGATTTTTTTTTTTTTGCGAGGAAGGTGGTCCCTCAACTAACATCAGTGCCAGTCTTCCCCTACTTTGTATATGGGATGCCACCACAGCATGGCTTGATGAGCGGTGTGTAGGTCCATGCCTGGGATCAGAACCTGTGAACTCCAGGCCACTGAAGCGGAGTGCACGAACTTAACCACTATGCCACCAGGCTGGTCCCTAGCAGGATGATTTTTGAATCTTCTTTATCCCTTTGTTCCATCCCCTCCTGATCTGGAGAAACTTGTATTTTGGTATAACAATACAGTACTGGGGGACCAGTATTAGCAAGCTAAAAGTTAGCTTGATGGGGTAAAGATGAGAAAATTATTAATGTGATTTTCCCTTTTGCCTTTCAGAGTATATAACCTTCCCCCAAATGATTTGAAGCATCCATATGCCTGGGAAAAGTTTTGGATTAGTTTCAGGGAGAACGCAAGAGAAAGAAGGAGCAGGAGTATGTCTTAACACCAAACTTGGAGAGCTCAGATGTTAATGTTCTCCAAAGCATTTACAGAAGATATTCCTGTCCACAGGAAAGGATTAACTGGAGTGAGGAAGGAGGATGTGGCATATTGGATGGAGGATGTGGCAAAAGAAAAAGACACCACTTTCTGGCAATTTGGGATGGTGGGAAGCAAGAAACAGAGAAAGAGAATGAGTATGGAGGACATGGGTGTCCCAATTTCTCCCACTTCTGCCTTTGGAAGGCAAATGGGGCGGAGTGTTAGAGAAAAGAGCATAGCAAAATGATGAAGGCAGAGGGTGTTCCTTTGGCACTCTCCATTTCAGATCCTAGAAGGAAATCACCTCTTGAGCTACTCTGGCACCAACCTGTGGCATGAACTTAGACTTGGGGCCATGTGATGAACAGGCAGAAGGAACTCCTGAGTTTAGCTTTTGTGCCTTCTTTGGTTTCTGTGTAGAAGAAACGGGATCTAGAAGCAGCTAAAAGTATATGGGTTAGGGGGGTTTCCCTGAAAGGGGATCACATGGTGGGGATAAGGGGCCTCTCTGATAAGGGCATCTCATTGAACCATCTAAGCTGAGGTCAACTGGGAGTCCAGGTAAACCCTCATGGGTCTATGGTGACTGTGAGAGCCCAAGTCCCCAGGGGACTGCTAGTAAGCCCTGGCCAAGCTGGAAGAGCCCCCATCACAAGCTACACCAGCTGTAACAAGCAGCCACCAGAGTAAAAAGTGCTTTTGATGTGGATATCAGAAATCACCAGGCCTGTTTCTTTTCTGACCCTGTGTATCCAGATACCCCCTTAGAAAGAGAATAAGGGTGTCAATAAGCTGTCAGTGACTGAGCATTTTATCCAAAATAGACTGCATACTGACAAAAGGTCTATTTAAATTACTGAATTGACTAATTTTTGTCATCGATGGAAAATTTTTTTCTCCTCATTAGTTATAGGCTGGAAGCTCATGAAGAAAAGTGTGATATATTAACTGCACATTTCCTTCACATCTAAGTTGCGTGATGAGTTATATTTATGGCCTTCCTATATTTATATGTCTTGGCCATGCTTCACTCTGCAAATCCAAGTGATCTAAGCGGATTCCTATGAAGGATGAGCGGACTCATGATTAAGTGTCAGTATCTGTCACTTCTCTCCTTGGATGGAGTCTGGATCAACAGCCACCATGACCTTCACCTGAGGCATATGGGGCAGAATGAAGTCAGAGCACTTGATTCAAGTATGTGTATGAGGGGATGAATCAAGCAACAGGGCAGAGGGAGAATGAACTTCTAGCTGTCCAACTGAGGTTGATATAATATACACTTTAAAGCAATTCAACGTAGAAGGCAATTCAAGGTGGCAAGGATGTTTAGCAACATTCTTTGGGCACTCTGTGTGCTTGACATTAGCTAATTTACTTTCTGATAATGGACTGTACCTAAACATCTTTTTAGATATTTCAAGCATGATGGAGGGAATAAATTTCCATAGACTTGTGCAAATAGAGAATATGAGGATGAGGAAGATTTTTAGTGGAAATAAGATGTGAAAAGAATGCATCTAAGGCGTTGGTGGTCTCAGAAAGAAGACGAAAATGGAAACTTATAATACTCAGGCTGATAGGGATCACCAGTAGTTTTTATATTACTACTCTGTAAAGGTTTATTAAGGCAGTTAAAATTAGGTAAACAAACAAAAACATGATGAAGACAGGATATACAGGAAACAGTTTCATATAGTGGAAAGAACACCTCTTTAAAGCAGGAGATCTGTACCCTGTCTTCATTAACTAGCCTGATGAGCTTAACTTCTTTGAGCTTGGATAAAGTCAGTGGTTTTCAAAAGAGTTTTATATTTGCTTTTATATGGCTTGGTGGTTAGGGGTGGACTTTAGAAAGGTGGTAAGGAGATGGCAAATATGTTAGACACCAGGATTTCAAACCCCACCCCTCCCCTTCCAATAACACATGCATAGACTGTTCATTGCTCTTACACTATGAGATTTGAATATCATTAGAAAATTGACCACATTGCTAAATATAACATTTCAAAATATTTGTTCTGGAGTATCCTTAAGATCTTTTCAATTTCAATATTGTATAAATTCCTATGCCTAGAAAAACCCAACCAAAATCTGCGGTACCAGGAGAACAGATAGGCTGGTTTACCCTCTCTGGGCCCCTGTTTCCTCAAGCAATAGGATAAGGAATTTGAATAAAATAATTATCGTCATTTTTAGCTATAGGGATTCTATGCATCCATGGCTTGGCATTCTGGAATCAAGAATACAAAAGACTCCAGGGGCCAGCCCCATGGCCAAGTGGTTATGTTTGCACGCTCCGCTTTGGCAGCCTGGGTTTTCGCCAGTTCAGATCCTGGGCGCAGACCTAGCACCACTCATCAGGCCGTGCTGAGGCGGCATCTCATATAGCACAACCAGAGGCACTCACTACTAGAATATACAACTATGTACTGGGGGGCTTTGGGAAAAGAAGGAAAAAAAAAGAAGATTGGCAACAGATGTTAGTTTAGGTGCCAATCTTAAGGAAAAAAAAAAAAAAAAGAAAACAAAAGACTCCAGAACCGGGCAGTCAGCACATCCAGAGGGTCTGATGTTATCTAACTCTTTAGGACCCTGACTCTCACAGCTCTAACAGGCTTCATGCCCCAGGGCAGAGTACAGGCAGGGCTGAGGCAGGAGCCCCTTGTATAGTGGTGAGGTTCCCATGGAGCAGGGTGTGGCACCTAAGGGCAGGAGAGGAGGCAGCTTGAGGTAGTAACGTGCGTGGAGAGAAGTCAGACCTGCATTCTGGTTCTTGTTCTATTCCTAAGTAGCCCGGTGACCTATAACAAATCCCTTAACCTTCATTCATCATCGAGATCTTCATTTGTAAATGAGGCATTTGGACTAGTTGAGCTCTGAGGGTCTCTCTTGGACAGGAAGGAAGGGCAATAAGGAATTCTCACCCACAACTTTTTTTATTCTTTGATTCTGAGGATATATCTGAAATGATAACATACAGGTGGGGTCAGGGTTGGCTTCTGAGGCAACAAAGAAATCAAATTGTATTGAGATTAAGATTTACTTTGGGCCTCTTTTGAAATTCTGCAAAACAGTCTAATTTTTCCCGGTTTTAATGTGCCTCAGGAGCTTTGAAAATACTGATGCCTGGCCCCGCCGCAGACCAATTAAATCAGAATCTTTGGGGGCCCACTTGGACTTTGGATTTATTTTAAAATCTCCTCAGGAGATTCTATTATTCAACCACTGGGGTTGAGAATCTCTGCATTGAAGGAGTTTATCGCAATTGAGAAATGCTAAGTAACTACTACACTATTTGTTTTCAACTTAAGTAGGGAAGGTAGCTCACAGAAATTGTGGTGAGAATAACACTTTCTTACTGCAGTGTGGAGGCATTGTGAATATAGATGCAGTGGAAGTCTTGTCTGTAAAAGAAAGGATTACAAAACTTCAGTGGGCAAAATTTTACCTTTGTACTTGAGACATATTTTTTATAGGCCTGAAAGTGAGTTTGTGTGCTCGAAAATGTCAATGTTTATTTTTATTTGTAGACATTCTTGATGCAGCCATAACTGATATATGAATTTAATCACCACTGGTTCTTCTGAAACCCACTTCTGGAAACCACGAAGAAATAGGACGCCTTTAATTCTGCATATTTTCAGGTTGTATATATGTGGGAAAAATAAAGACATAAGTACTCAAAACAACTCCATATGGCTAGGTATGGGTAATTCAAAATGGATAAATGACAGATTCAAAACCAAATGTTTACGGGCAGGGGTCATTCTGTGAAAGAAAATGAAATTAACTGGCCTATTTGCTGTGATCTGGAAATATCTACATCAAATAAATTGGGTTAGAATCTCTGTATCTCAGAGCAATGAGCACAGTGGGAGTCATAGCATCTCCTCAATTGCCCCATATGACGGATTTCTGATGTCCTAAAAAGATCTGGATTTCTTTAAACTGTTTAGCCCCGGAGACAGGCAGATTTTCTGATTTTCATGTGAAGCAGTCTTTTGGAAACACACTTACAAATGCTAATTGAAGTACTCTTTGAAGAAAGTTGTGTTTTCTGATGTGATATCCCATCATCCACAATTTTGACACTTTCCCTCAAAAAAACGCCACCTAGTATCAGTCCCAGATGGCATTGCTTAAAGACGTCCATTGTCTATGATCACTTTCATGTAAAATGTTCACCAATGGTAAGTGATACACAACAAAACAACACAGTATTTTTACTATCATAACCATATAGAAAAAATCCTGGAAGGTTAGTTTGAAAGATAAAAGTATTCCAAATGTCTAATATATTTAATGCTTATTGATTGCCTGTTATGTACAAAGTAGTGTGATGGAAGGGAATAAAATGGATTAAATTTTTTTTCAGTGAATAGCTACAAGGACTATTCTAAAAACACACTAAATCTTACAAATATTGCACTTGAAACTTTAAAGAGTCTGACTCACGAGAAGGAAAGTCACCTGCATAGCTGCTCCTAGTGAGAAAGTAATGAAAGTTCTTAGTCCACAGATCAGATTTTTGAAATTTCTGCTAACAGCAGTAGGTATTTCTTTTAGGGCTAAACTGTTTCTTATAGATTTTTGAGATTTTGTTTCTTTCTAAATCTATGGGAATTGATTTTTTCCCAATCCAATTTAGTAAACAAACCTCTACTGATTGCCTATTTATAAGAGGTACTATGTTAGATGATAGATGTTACATTCCCTGTCCTCAAGAAACATATACTTGGAAATTGGCTACAGCATGAAAACAAATAATAGAGCAACACACACACACACACATGCCCAGAATTAACCCAACAAAGACAATTTTAAAGACTTATCATGATTGCTTTGATGATAACATTTATATTGACTAAATGTGGGAACTAAAAACTGATGAAGAATTTTCTTAACATTTTTATATTACCAAATCTTTTTAAAACAACAGGGGCAGAAATATTCTTTATAATATTATTAAAATAACAACATAGGTTCTAATTTTTCGAAGGTCCAGTACTTACAATTTGATTCTAAAGCAAGTCTTGCCACGTGAAAAATACCTAAGCTGATTTATTTGAAGTATCTTTTCCTTAATAGCATAGAAAATCATGTAATTGACTTTATCAAATATTCTAAGTATTAGCAGTTCCAAATCCTTATGGTTAAATCAACAGTTAATTTTGTAATAGCCATTAGTTCTGATAGGATACGTGAACTCATAGATGGCTTACTTTTCTGAAAAATACTATCTTAAAGTTACCAAATATTTTTTCTTGGCAATACAAGATCAGTAAACCAGTTACATTGTATAGTTTTACTTTAGCCAGAATTCCATGACTCACATTGTTTCTATATGACAGCTTTGATCTAAATCATTTTGAATTACTAATTCCAGAGAAATTGGCTAGTCAGAGAGGGAAAAGCAATTGAGATTGGTCATACCCAATACCCTTTCATTGTAAATGACCCAGTTGACTAGCTGAGCATGAGGCCTGTTTCTAAGTCATTTCTACATTTTGCTTTTCAGTCCCACTTTCAGTAGTCATGATTTATACTGAGCTACTTCAATTTCAGAATAAAACACCTTCTCGATTTTCTCATTATACCATATACTGCAAAATATTCAGTTCCAAGGAAGTTTTTATCGAGGTGGGAAATTTATTAAGCACAAATGGTATACTTACTCTTTTGGAAACAATGGAAGACAAGTCCAGGCTAATAAATTTGCAGTGTTGGATGCATGGATAATCCCAAACAGTTTTATAGTGAGCATGGATTCCCTTGGAAGTGACTTTATTTCAAGAGGAAAATTGATCCTTGAAATAAAAGAAAGAAGCAGGTTATCTATCCAATTACAATGATATTTTCATAAATATTTCCTTATAATATAATGGTATGTGATAAAATTATTTAGCTATTTGAACTGAGGCATCCTTTTGAACTTCTGTGCTTAATCTTGTAAAAGGAGAAATATAGTAGAAGTACATAGAGTAATGAGACAAAGGGAACTGCAATAATTATAATTTTTAAATTTAAGCTTATTTTTAAAAATTACAATAACTTGAGCATATACTCTTTGTGAGGACAGAGGAAGAAAATGATTAACATTGTCTTAGGGAATAGGGGATAGGAGGAAATAACTTAAAATGGGTCTTAAAGATTAAGTTAGCTATAAGCAGATGAAGATTTGGAAAAGAATATTCCAAGAAGAGAAAAGTGAATATATGCAAGGACAAGGGTATATATGCATGAAAAGATTAAATGTAGCTGAGAAATAGTGAATGGCTCATTGTGGCTGGAACTAAGGATGTGGTCAATTATGGAGGATGCAATTAGAGAGACAGGTAGTTGCCAAAATGCTTAAGAACTCTGTATGACAGGCAAAGGTAGTTGAGCTTTTTCCTAATGGCTAAAGGAAATACTTGACTGAGAGAGCTAAAAGTATAGAGAGTTGTTCACAACTTTAAGTGTGGACTCTTCTGGGTGATGAATAGTCCACATGCAGTCTCAAGAATAAGGAGGAGTTACTTCAGCCTAGTGAGTATAACTGATGTTCAGGAAGTACATATCCTTCTCTTCAACATAACGTTCCCTGAGATGAAGAGGTCCAGATTCAGGGTGGTAATAAAGCAGCTAACAAGAAGACAGACAGAAGAGCTATTTTAGAGGCAAAATGGATAACTAATATTTGACTGACAGCATATTAGTTGAATTGGACAATAAAGAATTAAAGATGCATTCTAGCCTTCTAGATTATGTTCTAGTGGATACCTTCAACTGATAGAAAACAGAAGAGAAAGTTGGGGTAAGGGGCAATATGTGCAGTTTAAGGCATCATGGCATTGAATTAATAATAGATTTGAGACATCAATATGAAAGCTATGTGTAGAGGGGACAAGTCAGAGGTTTGGATCTGGATAGACCTGCATTTAAATACTGGCTCTATGACTAAAAAGATGTTCTTCCTTGAGCAATGAATCTAACCTTTCTAAGCTTCATTTTTCCTTATCCATAAAATAGAATGAATATTGCATGACACAATATGTAGCAAATGGCAGGTTGTATATCATCATTATATCAATAATCCAATCAACAGTGCAATAATTTATTTTAGAGAAAAAGTAAAAAAAGTAGGGGAAGGAAATAAAGACTAGAGTGAAGAAAATCTAATTTTCAAGATTAGCCAAGTTTAGATCATTAAAAAATTAAATTGTTATACATTTTGATATCTAAAAGTCCTTTATTTCCTTTTATATTCTTTCATATTCAAAATATTCATTTAAGATAATGTGAACATATTTCTCTGCTTAAAATAAGCTCTGAAACTCAACATAAAATGTTGATGACCCTGTGGAATGCACAGTAATTTCTTGAATGTTCTCTCTTTTACCTGTAATCGACTTTCTATTCAGTTTTCATATTTCTGTGCTAGGATGGAAGCTATTCTTTTACCTTATTCCTCACATAATCTAGAATGTTCTTTTTCCCATTGAGTCTGGCTTCTTCATGTATGACTTCACTTATTAGTGAGCTTTTCATATCAAGAATGACAAAAATTCAATAAGTTACAGTGGATGGATACTGCCAATATCCATTCTGTCACTTTTATTAATAAAAATAAATTCTTCTAGGGTAAGAATACATGCTTTCTAAATAGTTATTTATTCATTTCTTGAATATAAATGGATTTTTAAAGCCAGAATAATCTCACATTCACTGGGAAATTTTTAACTTTTACACGGCTATTGAAAAATCAAAAGAATGAACTTTTAGACAAAAAAGGAAGAAAAACACTTTGAGATAATTCAATAAATGAAGTCAGATTGCTTCTTTTTATCCAAACAGCTGACACAGATCTCAAGTTTTAACCATATGCTTGCTTTACTCTACTATTGAAAAATGAGTAAACACAAATTTTTCATTAACACTTCTTTCTTCTATATGAAATATTTTCCCTAAAACCAGAGTAATTTTAAGAGAAAATGGGAGATTTAAAAAATCACATTATTTAGAATTCTCCTATTAATATTGATATATAACCATAGACCATTGTAAGGACTTTGACGTTCGTCTGAGTGAAACAGGGAGCCATTTCAGGACTTTTAAACAGAAGAATGACATGGCCTGATTTACATTTTAAAGAAGGTCACTTTAGCTGAGAAGAGCAATAAAGGTGCAAAAGAAGCAGAGAGATCATTATCAGGCTACTATGGGAGTCAGACTGGTGGCTAGTGGTTAAGTTCACGTGCTCCGCTTTGGTGGCCCAGGGTTTGTGGGTTTGGATCCTGGGTGCAGACCTACACACCACTCACCAAGCCATCATGTGGTGGTATCCTAGATACAAAATAGAGGAAGATAGGCACAGATGTTAGCTCAGGGACAATCTTCCTCAAGCAAAAAGAGGAAGATTGGCAACAGATGTTAGCTCAGGGACAATCTTCCTCACACGCACAAAAAAAGGTTACTGTGGTAATACAGAGGAGAGATGATGGTGGCCTAGACCAATGGAAGTCATAAGAAGAGATAGGATTTCCTGGACACGGGGTCTGAGAGAAGGAGCTTCACATTAAGGATTTGACCTGAACAATGGGACCTGGAAATGATCATCCACAGCAGCCACTGGTGGAACAAGTTTGGAATGTAAGATCAAGAGTTTAGTTTTAGACATGTTGGGTGTATAAGTGTGGAGTTTGTGACTGATGCCTGGGTTGATGACATAAATTTGGGATTGTTGGCATATAGATGGCATTTAAAGCTATGTGACTATAAAAGAGAGCTAAAGGGGCAAGGATAGATACAACAAAGAAAAGGCTTATGCGCTAAGACCATGATCAGTCCAGGAGAAGAAAAGATGGAGAAGGAAAATCCAGTGAGAGAGAGGGAAAGCTAAAAGAACATGTGAGCCAAGTGGAGAGCATATTTCAAGATGGGAAGTGAGATCAACAGTGCCAAATGCTCCTAATAGATCATGGAAGATGAAGACTGAGAAACAAGCATTAGATTTAGCTATGCAGGTCACTGGTGACTCTAATGGGCAATTTCGGTGGAGCAGAGGTGATGAAAGCCTGACTGGAGTCTGTTTCCGAGCAGAGAAAAAAAATTGAAGAAAGTAAATATAGACAACTGTTTGGAAGGGTTTTGCTGTAAAGGAGCGGGAAAAAAGAGAGTGGCTACTGGTGGGAGGATGAAGTAGAGTTTTGTTTTAATGTAAGATGTGAGAACTGTTTGTAGAACATAGATACTCTGCCCAAGATTTTAGATGTTTTAAGAAACAGTATGGAAATTACATTAAAAACATGAGCTTTGGAGTCAGAGGAGTCTGAGCACTAGTTCCACCATTTACTGGTTGTGGGACCTGGGGCAAATTAATTAATCTTCATAAACATCAATATTCTTATCTTTAAAATGGAGAGGACAATACCTGTGAAGATTTTTGTTAAGTAGAGATGAGATAGTATATTTTGGGCTATACTATGATGACTGGAATACAACAGGTGGTCAAAATCTATGTCACACACTATTAAACAACAAAGTTTCTGTTCTTAAGTTTACAGTTTAGTAATGAAACGTACGATCAATTATAGTGTAATGGGTACATGTTAATAAAATATATAAAGAACACTACAGGCATCTAGAAAAATGGTAAATAAATATTTTTAATGGAAATGAAATGAAAATAATTCTGGGATGAAGTACCTAACTTGGGAGAATCAAAGAAACTCTCATAGAAAAGATAACACTTATGCAGTCTTAAAGGACAAGAAGAAAAATATATCAGTGTAGTTATTCCAACAACACTAATGATTTTCCATTTGAGATTTTTTCCTTTGACATTAACTTTAGAATTATTAGATTTTTTCTTGAACAGTTTAGATGGTGGCACATATCTGTCAGTTGAAAATGAATCTGATTTTTTTTTAAACTACCAGAAATAGTTTTAATTAAGCCAGAAGAATAATTTTAGTGATTGAGCTGGTTAATAACATTTTTAAGGAGTGATATATGAAATTCATTCATTAGCCCAGCAACACTTACTGGACTCTTACACTGTCTGGTGCTGCTTTAGCTGCTAGGGAATAGAATGAAAATTTAAAAAATAAAATGAAAAGCAAAACCAAAAGAAGATCTTTGTATCATTTGGCAGAAACAGATAGAAATATGAAAAAACACATACAGTACCTTAAGAGAGTAGTATGATGTTCAGACCAAGCAACAAAAGAAAAGGTGGCTAATTTTTTCTAATGATACAAGAAAGGGTTTATACAGAAGATGGAAGAGTGTCTTGAAAGATAATTAGGTGTTCCCAAGGTGGGCAGTGAAGTTACTGTGCTCCTGACAAACAGAGGACCCCTAGCAGAGGCGTGATCTCTCAGTTCATAGTTAGGGTAAGTAGTGGGATACAAAGAACGGCTGGGTGCTGGGCCAGGGAGTGGGGCTAACTCCAGAGATGAAGGTGCAGAGATAGTCAGGGGCCAAATCACAGAGGGCCTTGTGTGCTATGCTTAATGGTTTGTACTTTGTCTTATAGGAATTGGGGAGCCACTGAAGAATTTTACAAGCAGAACTGATTCTGTGCAATGGAAGGGGATTTTGTAATTGAAAGTCAGGTCTTTGGTCAAAGGAATTAAGAACCTTAACCAAGGGAGGGGAGATAAAGGTCGTTACAGTCCTAGAGGAAGGAGGATTTGCTTTGGGATGGCAGGGACCATGGGGTATGTAAGAATTGAAGACCACATATTGTATCTCAGGACACAGTCTCCATTGACTGCAGTAACACTAAATGGGATAGATAATGCTATTTAACATCATCCTCAGACTTCTAGAAATTTTGGCACATATTTATCAATAGCAAAGTACAGTATTGGGAGTCAAATTATGTCCCAAGAAAGCCAGGCCTTGTGAAAGGGTAAACATAGTGTGGGCTGGGGAATTTCTTCTGCTTGAGGCGGGAAGAAAACTGGCTCTGAGTGGAGTAGTGGAGACCCCAGAGAAATGACTGAAAGACAACAGAAGAGTGTCACAGGAACAACAAGGAAAAGCAGCAGTAACCATGAAAAAGCCACCGATGGGGCCTATGAGGTCCCGGAAATTCTGAGTAAAAGCAAGGCTTGAGGGGGGGAATAGAGGAGAGGCGGAGGGCATGGATAGCGTCAGGAAGGTACTTTTACTTCTTGATTTAATAAATCTCTACGAAATGTGGATTTGGTAGCCAGTCATCCTAAATTAGATGACAGTTTATATAATGCTTGGATAATTATTGTCAAAAAACTTGATTGTTTAAATAAATTTGTAATTGGTCTTTGTGGGAAAATACAGATTACAGATGTTATTAAGTGATTTCTTTCTTTGTTATATCTGGAATCTACCTCCTTCCGACCCCAAACAGAGGGTATTCCCTATATCCAAAGTGTGTGAATGATTAATAATGCCGCTTTTCCAATTTCCCTCTTTGATCAGTTCAATAACGTGAATTGGACACTTGTCTAGGTTTTTAAATGGACTTTTAATCTGTTGAATTGAATAGTCAGTTATCTATTAGCTCTAACATATTTATCTCATCCCTGAATCAAATCAACTGGCAACATTTTTTAAAAAATCACATCCTTCACTTACAAAAAGAAAAAGAACCCCTGATCTTTATTAGATAAATGATCCTGCCAGAATAAAGATTAAACTTACGTTTCATCCCAGTTGACCAAGAAAAAAAACAATTTCTTGACTGGAATATTTCTGTAGTTTCTCACTTGGCATAGCTTCTTTCCAGCATATGTAAGCCGACAGGAGAAAGAAAATGCTTTATAGCTAAAAAGAAACAACACTGATTCAATAAACTGAGTACTATAAAGGAACCAGTTTTCTATATGGGTCAATTATTTTTATAGTTAAAAGTCAAATGATAAAGGGTTGTTTGCTTGAATAAAGTGTGCTTTAAAAAGAATTTATGTTAGGTGACATCAGCAAGATGGCAGAATAGGAAACCCCAGACCCTCCTTCCCCCACGGAGACATAAATTCAACAATAATGCATGGATCAATTCTCCTGGTGAGAAATCCAGAAATAAGTTAAGAAGTTCCTGCACCCCAGGCAAGTGGAAAACCAGCAGCATAGAAATCAGTAAGAAAATTCATGGCACTCATTTTCCACAGCCCCTCTCCCCAGGAGAGGGAGGTGTGATCAGGAGGAAAATACCAACTCCCAGGTTCTCCCAGGAGTGGGAAAGAGAAGCCTGGAATATATATGTCTAGCATTCAGACATTTTAGGGGGCTGTCCAAGGGACTGGTTTCTGTCTTGCCTGAATTGCAGTGCTGAATAAGAACGGGTGCCTCTGAGAACAAAGGCAATGGTTTGAACCAGCACAAACTCACTCACCACTATCCTTTCCCCCAGCTCAGTACAAAATGAGCAGGGGAAAACTCCCAACTCCTACCTTCTGTTGGAGGAGAGAAAGAGTTGGAGTGTGTATGCAATGTTTCCGCTTTTTGAGGGGCTGCCTGAGGGACTGGTTACTGTCTTGCCTGTTTCAGAGAGCTGACAGGACCCGATATATTCCAGATGCCTGGGCACCATGGACTTCTGAGAACAAAAAAGAGCTAGGAGCCTTGCTCCTGCTCCAGAGGATCTGTGGAACAGCAGACAGAGGCTGATACAGCTTGATAGCCTCTCCATTGGCTGGGTGGTGAGGTGGAGCAGGAATAGTGGAGAGTGGATCCAATATTTTGACTTTTTCAGGGAGCTGTATGAGGGACTGGTTTGTGTCTTGCCCAACAGATGGGACCTAACATACTCTGGATGCCTGGGAACTGAGAACAAAAAAGAGCTGGGCAGATTATGGTAGTGCCAGGAAACCTGCAGTACCAAAGACAGACACTGGGGATGAACAAGAAATTATCAGTTCCTGAAAAAAGAAGCAAAACCTCTCTAACTGAGAATTCACACACACAAGTCCAGAAAAGATGCACCCACAGAAAAGGTTTCAAAGGTCCCTGTAACCTCTAGCTGGGCTGATTGGTGACATTCTTTCTCTGTATGAAACCAATCCATAAAGACTGGGAGAGGTGGCTGTTTTTTCAAATGCACAAAGTAAAAAAGCACATGAAGAAAGAGGGAAATATGGCCCAAGAAAAGGAACGAAATCAATCTCCAGAAACCAATCTTAAAGAAATGGAAGTGTATGAATTACCTGACAAATAATTCAAAATAACTATCATAAAAATGCTAAATAAGCTCAGGAAAATAATGCATAAACAAAATGAGAATATCAACAAAGAGACAGAAAATATTAGAAAGAACCACACAGCAATTTTCAAATTGTAGAATACAATACTGAATTGAAAAATAACACTAGAGGGGTTCAAGAGAAGACTTGATCAAGCAGAAAAAAGAATCACTGAACTTGAAGACAGGTATTTGAAATTATCCCGTCAGAGGAATAAAAAGGAAAAAAAAGTAAAGAAGAGTGAAAAGAGCCTAAAGGACTTATAGGACATAATCAACAGGACAAATGTACACATTATATGTGTCCCAGGAGGAGAAGATAGAGACAAAGAGTCAGAAAGCTTATCTGAAGAAATCATGGCTGAAAACTTCTTAATTGTGGGGAAGAACATGGACACCCAGATTCAAGAAGCCCAATGGATCAAATCAGGCTGAGCCCCAAAAAGACCACACTTAAACACATTAAAATCAAACTATCAAAAATTAAAGACAGGGATAGAATTTTGAAAGCAGCAAGAGAAATGTGACTTGCCACATAAAAGCTATCTCATAAGTTTATCAGCAGATTTCTCAGCAGAAACCATGCAGGCAAGGAGTGGAATGATATATTCAAAGTTCTAAATGAAAAAAATATATATCAATCAAGAATACCATATCTGGCAAAAACTGTCCTTCAAAAAGGAAGGAGAAGTAAATACTTTCTCAGATAAACAAAAGTGGAGGGAGTACATAACCATTAGACCTGACTTATAAGAAATTCTAAAGGGAGTCCTTCAAGGTGAAGTGAAAGGATGCTAGATAGCAATATGAAAGCATATGAAAGTATAGAGCTCATTGGTAAAGCCAATATATAGACAAATACAAAATACTGTAATACTTTTGGTGGTGCATGAACACTTTCAACTCTGGTACAGAATTTAAAGGACAAAGTACACAAAAAAACTATAATTATAAAAATTTGTAAACTATAAAAGGAAGCAATTTTTGATATCAATAACATAAAGTGTGATGAGGTGAGAAGAAAAGAATAGAGTTTCTGTATGTGATTGAAGTTAAGTTGTTATCAGCTTAAAGCAAAGCATTTTAAATATAAGCTGTTTTAGCTAAGGCCCATGGTCACCACAAAGAAAACACCTACATTTAGAAGATACACAAAAGAAAATGAGAAAGGAATCAAAGCATGCCATTAAAAAAATCAACAAAACACAAAGGAAAACATCAAGAGAGGAAAAGAGGGACAAAAAAACTACCAAATAGACTGAACATAATGAAAAAATGGCAGTTTAGGTCCTTCCCTATCATTAATTACTTTAAATGTAAATGGGTTAAACTGCATAATCAAAAGATATAGCATAGCTGAATGGATAACAAAGCAAGATCCAACTATATGCTGTCTACAAGAGACTCACTTTAGATTTAAGGACACACACAGGCTGAAAATGAGAGGACAGACAAAGATATTCTATGCAGATTGTATTCCAAACAGCAGGAGTGGCCATACTTACATAAGACAAAATAGACTTTAAGCCAAAAACTGTCAGAGACAGAATATTATATAATGTTAAAAGAATTGATTCATCAAGAAGATATGACAATTTTATTTTATTTATTTATTTTTAAAGGGATATAACAATTTTAAATATACATGCACCCTAAATTGGAGCAAACACATTAAGCAAACATTGACAGAATTGAAGGAAGAAATAGACAGCAACAGACTATCCATTATAACCAGTATTAAGATCTTCTGCTATTATAGTGTTGCTGTCTATTTCTTCCTTCAATTCTGTCAATGTTTGCTTAATGTGTTTGCTCCAATTTAGGGTGCATGTATATTTAAAATTGTTATATCCCTTTAAAAAATAAATAAATAAAATAAAATTGTCATATCTTCTTGATGAATCAATTCTTTTAACATTATATAAAGCAGAAGATCTTAATACTGGTTATAATGGATAAAAGAACCAGAGAGAAGCTCAATAAGAAAACAGAGGGCTTGAACAGCACTGTAGACCAAATGGACCTAACTGACATACACAGAACATTCAACTCAACAGCAGGAGAATACACATTCTTCTCAAGCACACGTTAAACATTCTTCAGCATAGATCACACGTTAGGTCACAAAACAAGTCTTAGCAAACTTGAGAAGACTGAAATTACATCATGTATATTTTCTGACCACAAGAGAATGAAACTAGAAATCAAGAGAAAAAATAAAACTGGAAAATTCACAAATTAACAGAAGTTAACACTTTGAACAATCAATGGGTCAAACAACAAATCAAAAGGAAAGTTAGAAAATATCTTGAGACAGATGAAAAAGAACACATACCATAGCAAAATTTATAGAATGCAGCAAAAGGAGTACTAAGAGAGAATTTTATAGCATTAAAAGAAGGAAAGATTAAAAGAGAAAGAACATTAAAAGAAGGAAAATTACAAATAAACAGTCCAACCTTATACTCAGGTAACTAGAAAAGGAAGAACAAATTAAGCCCAAGGTTAAAAGAAGGAAGAAAGTAATAAAGATCAGAGCAGAAATAAATGAAACAGAGAATAAAAAAATATGCAAAACTAAGTATCACACTATATATAAATGCATGTTGTAAGCATATAGCTATATCTACATTTATCTGGCTACATAGTGGTTCCATGAGAATTAAAATAAATAAATATATATTAATGGTTTAAAAATTATAACAGAACATTCATTAGACTAGGTATTTATTATATTATACATCAGCCCATTAAAATTCCTCATAAAATTAAGAAAGAGAAAAAGCATAAAAGAATCACACCATGGGTTCTAAAGAAATGTGTACATCTAGATAGTATATTTTACATACAAAGGCAAAATTTCCTTTCTAATTGGCTCTATAAATATTTGTTCAGTTCGGTTATTTTCAAAAGTGCAGATGAAGATAACAATTATTTCTCTTTACTAAAATTGTTTCTCAACTTTTCCTTGAGATGCTAAATGCAATGGATACAACAAATCCATTAATAAATTACTATTCTTTTATCAACTTTAATTGATTTAATCAGTACTTTCTTATAGATTTAATCCACAAGGAACTTAAAATAATTATTATAATGTTATTCTAATTATGTTATTCAAAAAATACTACATAATAGAATCAACCTAAAATCTGGTGATGTTCCATGCATAATTGTGGCTAACTTCCATTGTAACCCAAATAACCCTTGGCTAATTCCCACTTTGTCAAGGTACTACTCTCAAAATATTCACCACTCACAACTTGATGGGGAGTCAGAGTGATTTTTTTTTTCTCTTTTTAAATACTGTCCATCTCCTTGTATGTGTGTGCTCTCTCTCCCTCTGTATTGTTAATTAGCATTAGTCATTTAAACTCAAACATAACAAAGAAAATTTTAGGGCAATCACTAAGTAAGATGAGCATTTTATGTTTCTATAATGATACATTGAGAATATGCAGCTATTTTTAATGTGGAAAATGGAAGAAGACGTGAGGGAAAAGGACTATGCATTGGGAATGAAGTTTAAAAAATGATTTTAAGAATAAGGATAAATTCACGCTGATTAAATTTCAAAATTTTATGAAATATTTGGTCCTTCAAATAAGAACAAGACACATTATACTCTAATTAGAAGCTATGCAAAAATTAATGAACTCTTTTGTGAAAAACTCACCACCACTCACCTGTGCACCCAGGTCTCTGGAATGTTGTGAGCTGCATACACTGTGAAGCTAAGGTGGGAATGGAGCCCAGGATTTACAAAGGGAACACGATCAGGTACATTTAGAGGCTGGAAATCTGCATAAAAGCTGCTACAATAGACATCAATTAGCTGGTAGATGGACGTGGATAGTTCAGTTGTCACTTTTTCTATCAAGCCTAGAGAAAAAAAGATAGAAATCAGGTCATCTGTGAAGGGCCATATTTATCATAAGCCATCAATTATAGCTTTGAAGTTTTTTATAATAAAATTTAATTAAAATAACCCTCCACCAACTGAAGCCAATTAGCCATCTGTGCCTCTGTATGCAGCCTGGGTTAGCTGCTAGTAGTGTAGATAATTAATAAGCTTTCATATTTTCAGTTGCAGAAATTTTGGAAGCATGACCTTTAATCACAAATCAGAGGTTTGGATTATTAATTTGGGATTCTGATCAACCATAATTTGCAATAGTTTTTGTTCTAGGTTATTATTGTTTAGAATTAATTTTCAGACAAGAAAAATGTTTTCTTATGGCTTATAAGTACTTCAAACAAATCCCATCTAAAGAATTAAGCATAATAAATTTGATTATGCTATGATGTTTACCATTAACTCAACACTAATTATATACATTGTGCTGCTATAAAAAGAGAATGGTAATAGTACATAACTGAGATCTGAAATAAGCTTGAAATGAAAGACATAATGTTTACTAAATGTTTTCAAAATCAAAGCCTTACTTGAGTTTTACCACTAGTTATTTAAGGGGAGTCTATTGATAATTCCTAAAAATGACATCATGAAGGAAGAAAAATGACTAAGTACAGCGGCTAACAGTTTTCAACCGTGTGCTAAATGAAGGCATGCCAATTTATTGTAGACCATATGAAAAGAATCACCTAATCATCGAATTTAAGGTAAACTTTCCTGAGAAGGGCTTTCTCTCTCCCAAGAAACTGCTAGAAAGACTCCTACCTGAGAGGAAGGAAGTAGAAGAGATTGATGAAATGGACCAGGTAGAACTGGTAGACTTTGATCCAAATCAGGAAAACGGTGCCATTACAACGGAGAAGCTTATGAGGATGATGAACATCATCCTAGCAGAGGCGTTCAGTGTCAGACCTCTTAATGAGGCCAATGAATAACACTCACTGCTGGCATTTTATATACAGTTGCGAATGAGTGAAAGACTATAATCATAATATGCTCACTACTTGCAACTGTTTTTGTTTTAATATTCAACTATAGTAATGTTTTAAGTGAAGAAATAAACTCGAAATAAAGAATCAACTCAAATATAAAAGCCCAAAAGAATTTTTTTTATCCAGATGAAGAAAATCTTTAATAGACAAATATTTAAGTGACAAATATTTAGATATTTAAGGGTTGTAGGAAATGAAAAAAAATGTATGAAGTGAAATGTTACGAATGGAATCTCTGGTACCCTCCTCCTCCGAGTCATTTGTGTCTCATGAGCTTTGCTGATGGAGCCTCGAAGAGGGGCACACTGCTAGCTGTGGTCATGACTAAAGACCCCTCCGTGCAGATGTCTCAGGCCTGGTCCAATCCCCGGCGCAGCCCTCCTGAAACTCCATAGGATCATCCTGGTAGACGAGAGCAAGGCAGAAAACCCTGCGAAAGAAATCACTCTGATCTAATCTGAATGTTTCCCTTTTCCAGCCTGGACCAGAAGTAAGTACTGAAATGCCACATTTTAGATATTTCTCCTTTTCCACTGCAGCGTCCTGGAGAAATAAAATGCAACCGCAGCATAGTGTGGGGCGGGAGGGGGACAGAGGGAAGGAACTCGTGTACTTGGCAGCTGCCAAACCGGAGCTGGGTACAGGCTGAGGTGGAGAGTGGGGCCTCCGGGCGGCCCCAGGAGTGGGAGATCTTGTCAGGAGGCCTGAACTCTATGTCCCCAAAGTCCTGAGCGCTACTCGGCCATTCCTTTGCTGAGGGAGAGGCGGGACAGCTTTCTGGAAGAACAGCCCCAGCACACGACGCAGCAGAGAGCATTAGCAACGCAAACGAAGATCTCATAAGCTTCCTTCAGTTGCTTGGCGTCCCCAGCGGGGGTACTTCCGGAAGTCGGCCTCGATTCGGCTGCACCTGCGCAATACTGCCCTGCCGCCAGCTTCCGGTGAGACCCTTGCGGTCAGCTTCGATGGGGCATATGGTCCCGCCAGATGTCGCCGACGTTTCCTGATAATATCGGTGGTTTCTATTGAGTGGATCATAGAGGAATAGACAATTTTATTAAACTTCAATTCCAAGCTTGCAAGTCGGAGACCAGTGCTGTCTGTTCATGCCGCAGGGGGGTCAGAGTGGGGTCCTTTTCCAGTGAGGCGTCTGCATCGTATAGGGAGTGCCCCATGAAGTTGCGTGGCCTGGCTTGGTAGTAGTCCAGAAGGGACGCCAGGTCTTCTGCTCCAACTTCCAGGTTCCTCTTTCTCATTTTGACCAGGGCCAATGGTTCTTGTCTGTCTCAGTTGGGGTCCCAGACTCCAGGCCCGAGTTGCGTGGCCCCCTCCCACGGCAGCGTCTCAGCCACTTGCAGCTCCGTGTCTCTGCCGGCGCAGGCTTCCTCACCGCAACCACCCAGAAGAGAAGACGATGGAGCCCCCGGGTCGCTGAGATGTTGAGAGAACTAGTAAGGACATCATTAGAAATGAGGTTCTTAAGATCTACTGTGATTAGATTCCAACGTGTGCCGAGTGAAATCACCCAGTACTGTTGTTTATTCAAACACGTGCACGTTGTCATAAGTTGTTTGTCAAACATGAATTGCTTTTTGCTTTGTAGTTGTTTTGAAAAGAAAATAGTACAGAGCTGGCTTTTTCCTCCAGTAGTCAGTGGCGTTGCAATGATCAGGTATTTGAATACTCAGGAAAGAGGCCAGCTTCAGCATGGGGCATCTTCCCACATCCTGTTCCCCAAGTAGCTCTGTCTATAATTAAACATTTTTTTCGTTGTTCAACACGTGCTATTATTCACTTAGTTATTCATAAGTTTGTACAAAATTTATAAGATAGCCAAATTGTACTTATTTACTGTATTTCTTCAAATTGTGCCCTTTGTTGAAATAGCCTGAGGGGACAAGCAGAGTGAAAGAGCTCTAATTAAAATTCTCTGAGAAATCAGCAGTAGCAATTAATGAAACATAAGAGGAAAGCAGCATGAAAATAATCTTAAAAGAGGCCTCATCAAACTCTGGAGGCCAACCAACAGGGATTCTCCTGAACAACAGGCGGCAGAAAATTATAAATTTATAGAAACATCTTGCTTTCCAGTCCCCAGATTGTTGGTACTCCGATGAAGGAAGCACAAACTTCATGTTAATAGTTCCCAATCTTGTGCAAATGAATACACATCTCAAATCATAAAGTTGAGTCAGAGATCTTATTAATTCAAGCTCCAGCAGTTATTTCTGGGAACTTTAATTATTTGGATAATTACTCAAACTTTACTCTTTACTTTTTGTGCAGAGACAGTTCTTGGTTATCATTTGCTTCTTCAAGGTAATATCGAGATGTGTGCTTATGCATTATGCTTTACTTCCAGAATTCTGTATGAAGAATACATTTCAAATGTCATCGGAAATATATTAAGGACTCAAGATACAGGGATTGGAGGTGAAATTTGGAAAAATAATGTTTATCATACCTGATTTTATTTTGGGAAAATAGTTATAGTGTCATGAAATAAAGAAACAATGACAATATTTATGAAACTATAATGCATTAATTATAATCTATGATGATTTATCATAGAATATAAGTCTCTGGGAACATTCCTGTGCAGTTTTATGGGATCTCATATCCCAACCCCTGAGGAATATGGGGTGAGGGGATTTTATTCCAACTTTCCTAATAGAAAGGAAGAGAGGGCCAGTTCCATATGGTCATACCTCCAGCTTGTTCATTCCTCATTCTATCACTTGGACTCTGTGTTAGTAATATTGTTGGGGGTGTCCATCTCTTCCCTTCTTCTTTGGTGTTCTGGAGTTTTATGACTGCCTGGAACAGGGTTTTGTTTTTGCACTACACAGATTTTTTTCTCCATGCCCTCTGCCATCATATTTTCCTCTGTGCTGTAAAGTGGGGGAGTTCTTCAAGTATAATTGAATGTCTCTTTCAAGTGGTGGGAATTAGAGTTGAGAGGCTATTCCTCTGTACATAACTTTCTACCGATACTGATTAAGGGTATGGAGGGTAGGTTGGGTTATCATTCGTGCTTCACCACCCATAACCTCTGAATCCAAGGATGTTAGTTGAACATTTGTGAGTCAGACAGTTTCCTTGAAGATACTCAGAGTGTTCATAAGCCAAATACCATGTGCCTGTGCAAATAAGAACAACCCTTACCACACCCTGCACATTAAATACTGTCATTTCTGTTAGGCATATTAGGAAAATTGAGGGTCAAAGAATTTAATCCTCTAAAATGACAGAGCCAAACTGTGACAGAGTTGAAATTCAAGACCAGTTCTGACTGATTCCAAAAGCCAGACTCTTTGCTCTACACTAGACTTTCACACATCCACTATTTTCTATAGAGGCAAAGTCCTCCTGTGGCTTGCAGTTTTATAGACTCAGAGCCTCTGTGAACAGTAATGATTCCAGAACCTAATCCTCCTACCTGTTATGTTAGATTGGTCTTTCAAATAGAAATTGAATTTAAATTTGAAGTTAGTGACTTTGAAGAAAGGCATCTGCTACTTTTCTGACATCAAAGTATAATTAGCTAAATAAAATTTTATAGTCTCTTGGAATAGTTGTGAGGGTATTTTCAGTATCCCTTTAATTTTTATAGATCTCTTGACTTTTCCCACTTAAAAAAAATCTCAGGCTAAAAGTTTAGAGAGTTGGATTTTTATTCACTTGCAGAATAATCATTTCCATCAGTAAAAAGAGTTTTAGCAAAGCATTTTTCCCTCAAAAAATATTTTGTGTGTGTGTGTAACCATAATATTTGGATGAAAAATTGAAAAAAGTAAATTATTTTGGGTTCTATAATTTTTTTTAAATTGGGGTACATGTATGTTTTACCTTTTGCTGAAGTCTCTGAATATTGATGCAAATCCTGAAAAAGAAAAATAGGTGCAAAGACACCTACTTGTTATTCAGAAAATGAATTTATAAAACAAACTGATAATATCCAGAATCTAAACATTGAAATTTCTCTAGCATGATAAAAGGACAAAGTATTTTTTGGTGTCATATATCAATGTTGCTTATTAAACAGAGGGACTCTAAAGTGTAAGATGAAAGAGAAGCATTCCCAATGTTGTAATGAGCGATCTAGGTTATTTGATTTTTAATAAAAGAAATTTCTAGAATAAGCTCAGTCTTTATAGTATCATTAGAACAGTTCTACAGATATTGCCTAAACTCAACCCCCCTTCCACAACAGTGACTAATATTTTGATAGAAGTGCATTTCTTTCTTTTTTTTAAATAGGCTTTTTTTTTTTTAAGAGATTTTTTTTATTTTCCCTTTTTCTCCCAAAGCCCCCTGGTACTCAGTTGTGTATTTGTAGTTGTGGGTCCTTCTAGTTGTGGCATGTGGGACGCCGCCTCAGCATGGCTTGACGAGTGGTGCCATGTCTGCACCCAGAATTCTAACGCACGAAACCCTGGGCTGCAGAAGTGGAGTGCACGAACTTAACCACTCGGCCACGGGGCCAGCCCCCAGAAGTGCATTTCTAATTCTCTTTGTTTGGTGTGTCCAGTTCTTACTATTAGCAGTCATTCAGATGTAAGCTTTGGGCAGCACCAAAAGAGGGCTGGATGGAAGTGAGCAAAATCATACAGATTCACTATAGAGTTTCATTTGCTTCTTTATTTTTAGAAGATTTAAAGAAACTGATAGTCAAACACTTGAGAAAAGTAATATACTTTGAATCATATCCTAAATAAAAGAAATACTATCTGAAATTTAATTGTTTATTTAAGTTCACATCCAGTGGTATACTGGTTTTGTTTTCTTTTTATGTTTATTGTTGTTGGAAGCCTAAAATTACTCTGATGGTTTAGGATTTGCTGGTTAAAATTTCATTATCATGAAAACTATATAAGGTGATTCACAGACTCACTAAAAATAAGGTTTCAGGCCAAAGGCAATTCAATTTTCTAAGAGCCATTTTAATTGACACTAAATTTTTAAAAATTTTGCCTTGACAAGTTTGCTTTTAAGAGAATCCAATTAATGAAAAGCCCTATTTCTCAGATAAATAAACTAGGGAATAATTGTTTTCATATAACGAAGAACTTGCTACAGTATTCCTTTGGAGAGAAAACGCTTCTCTCATGTTTAAAATGTAATTAAATTTATATACAACTTTTCACTTTGAAGCATCATTCACATGAACCTTTTCAGAAGCATTTCTCTTAGGTCAAATAATTCATCTGAACATAGTTTCAACCACCCATCTTAACAACTACAAATAAGATCTTCACTCCATCCGCGTGGGTAAGGCTATTAAAGATGTTAGCCTGACTTAACTAGAATTCAATTTATTCAGAAATATAAACATATTTTAAAACTACCATGACATCCACCTACAGCATAATGTGTAAGACCATATTTTTCATTTTGTGGTTCATTTATCGAGTGAGCATTTAATGGAAATATATTATGTGAGCTTCTGGAATATAATTTGGAAGGATGGAAAATTGTTTCCAGTGCTGAGTGGGAGCATGAACTAGAGTACAACTGCATTTGTGATATAATCCTTCATCTTGCCAAAACTTACATTTAATAAATAACTAATTACTTCCCTGTATGGCAGGAAATAGTTTCTTGCAAGTTGAACAAAAAAATGCAACTGAGAAAAAGGAAAGCTTCCCAAATTTGAGTTTGTTGGCAGGACACTCATATTTCTCAGTATTTCTTTAATCTTTGGTTCATTGTTGGTGGATAGACTGAACTACTGGCATTGTGAACTGCATTTACCTACCGCACAAAGTCTATAAAATGTACTTACTATTTCTGCCAAATTTTTATATAGGTGAGCTCATAGTTAAGACAGGATGAAAAAAGAGATAAACAAAAAGTCCAGATGAAGATGATGTAGAGTAAGTGGACTTTTAAGGTGTGCTCAAGTAGAATCTTCTTTATTAGGCATGTTGAACTATCTATTTTGGCCATTGACATATATGAAATAAAACTGATAATTGTCGACTCTTTTCTTCATTTCTATGCATGAATATATAAGAAATTATACTCTTATAGTTTCTCATAAATATATAAGAAATGTTAATTGTATTTTTGTTCCATTAAGAAGTTTCTGGAAATGAATGTTTTGAAGGTAAAGCTTTTTATAACTGTTAATACTTTAACATCATTTGAAATGCTTCATCCTAAAATTATATTTTCCTCATTCTGTGATCAGTTCTTTGTTTCTACTGATTCACTGAGAGCTGGATATAAAAATTGAAAAACAACCAAGTGATCTTAACAGATGGGAAGACACATATCCACATTCATATGTCTGGTCCTCTCCTCTGGCAAAGTCTCACATTTATCATGAGGCTGGCTATAATCAACGGCCCTGAGATAATGGGGACCTAACTGGTACTTGTATGAATTAAACCTTCATCTTGGCATCATGGGGAAGAATCTCAAAAACTACCACTAGCACTATCTCCACTACCTCTGGTAATAATAATGACTCTCATTCAATCTATATTATCATCTAGACCCTTTATTGACATTACTTCTAATACTAACAGAAACCTGCAAATTCTTTTTTTGTGTTTTTTTTTTTAAGAGATGTGGAAAACTGAAACTCAGAGAAATGAATTAACTTTCTAAAGCTATTCAGCTAGAAAAAGTGATAAATCTTGAATTCAGATAATGTTTGTATGACCCTAAGCTCTTCATATTTTATTATCAGCTCTAGGTTCTTGTACTGTCTCCAAAATGTGATAATCTAAGAGAAATTAATTGCTTGTTGAAAGTTAATTCTCACTACCTTGTTATCCTGACTTAACTTCAGCTGTTACATAGATGGTTCTTCTTACCATTGTATAATCCCCTGGTTTTTAAGTTCATTAAAATATTTATTTTCAAAACATATTGGTGGTGTGCTTCTCAAGACAGTGGTATAATTTTCCCAGTCTGACACTGAATGAAAAAATATGATCATATTAAATGTGATCACATTAGATATCTTACCTCATCTTTTGTGAAAATCATAGATCTTAATATCTACACACAAAAACAGTTTTTTGGAAACTACATAAAATGGCTATGTTATTTTATTTCCTTCTATAATTGAAAGCTATAAGAGTAAGTGTTTCTTCGTTAAGAAAAATTTAAGGAAATACACGTCCATCTCAGATATTGAATTTTGGAATTTATTGACTATGTTGTTTAAATTGTATTTCTTCATTGCTTTGTATTTTCACTTTTTAATAAATGTTTATCTTGAAAAACTTTTGGTGGTGTGCCTCCATTGCTCCTCAGTCATCACTGTCACTGTGCAATGCAAATAAGACATTTAAATTTTTATATTCATTATTACTATTTAATCACAAAAGAGTTATAATTAAAATGAGACATAGAAAGTCCAACACTAAGAAATTACTGATTTTATCATAGTCACCTATTTGAAACAAGCATGATGATTTATATATAGTAATGTAATTGTCCACTTTCTAAATCAATTGTTTTGAAATTTCAAGGCTGGCATATTCAAGGTCATATAATCTCTGCAGTTCCTTTTTGTGCGGGTAAGGAATGCGTGTAATCACTCTCTCTAATGAAGTTTCACATATAGTAGACTGTGTATAGAGGCCTGGGTTCAAATCTCTATTTTACCACTTATTAACCCTCTGTACACGAGCACTCTAAACATCAGATTTTAATTATAAAATGAACACTAAAATATCAACTTTATGGCATTGCTGAAAGGATGAAATGGAATAAAATAAAAATTAAATTAGGGGGCCGGCCCCGTGGCTGAGTTTAAGTTCAAGCACCCGCTTCGGCAGCCCAGGGTTTCACTGGTTTGCATCCTGGGCACGGACATGGCACCGCTCATTAGGCCAACTGAGGTGGTGTCCCATGTGCCACAACTAGAAGGACCCACAACTAAATATACAACTATGTATGTACTAGGGGGATTTGGGGAGAAAAAGCAGAAAAAAAAAAAAGATTGGCAACAGTTGTTAGCTCAGGTGCCAATCTTTAAAAAAAAAATTAAAGTACTATAAGTGAAACTATTTTGTTACTGCAATGCATTATCAAGTATTAGTTATTACTATTATTATCATATCTTTCTGCTTTATCACTTGCTAAACTGATAACAAGATTGAATGGATTCATTGTGACCAGAGTTCCTAATCTTTTTCTCAGGCAAAATCACACCTATAATTCAACATCAGATTTCTGAGATATAAAAAAAATTACATAATACTCATTTTTTAAACTGAAAAAAACCAGGAAATCATTATACAGGATGTGGGATCATAGAAGCAGTGTGCGCTGCAAATTCAGCAAAAGATACCACAAAAACTGATCTCTTCTTTCCTACGTATGTGCTTGTCCATGCTTACACCTGCATACAAACTGGTGCACATGAGAGCCATTGATAATCTATACAAACACTTCCTGTGAACATTATTATGTAAGTACATTCATCTAGGTAGGATTGTAGGATTGATTTTAGTCTCACTTGGAAGTTATATTGTAGTTACAAACTTCAAAGGTGTAAGAAATTTCCTTTTAATTTAATTAAATCCTTTTGGGATAATAGAATCAAGTTTCCATTACCCCCAAATGATGGAAATATACATGCACACACACACACAAACCCATATATAGTAATCAGAAGTCTTTCGCTCTCCTTAATTAATTATTGAACTTAGGTTTACAATAATTACTGTGTAATAAATGAGTATATTTACCTCTGTTGTTCTTTGAAGAATTAGATTTAGTTCATTTACAGCATCTGTAATTTGTTTGGTTTCCACACACCCCAGAACACTGCATATATTTTTAACTTCTTCAGTAATATTATCCACATTTTGCTGTAGACGACAAGATTCCTATCTTAGAGTTTATTGAAATCAAGAGGACACTAATTTATCTTTAAACTACCTCTCTTTCCAAGAAAAGGAAATGGTATAAAGTGTGGTTGGTCGTTCTCCTGTAAAAAGAAGAATCTCAGGACTGGTTATCCTGTGGCCTGAGTAACAGTTTGCATTGAGTGAATACTCAAAAGTAGGACTATTAAGATTATATATATCAACGGTAACATTATCTGAAATAAAATGGGAGAGAGGGAGAGGGAGGAGGGAGAGAGAGAATGAGTGACAATCAGTCTGTGATTTCTGCAAAATACTTTGAAAACAAAGCAACTGATGGCAGACCCATGTAGAATTTCAGAATGCATCTGCTTTTGTAAACAGTGTACAAGAGGGCAAAATCATTAAAAATCAGATCTTCAGAGTTCAGAACAAACTTGGGACAATGAAGTTTGGTGTTGAGTGGTAATCATTTGATTATACTATCCTTGAACAAACTGCTGTTTCAAAAAAATCACTGATGGCAAGTATACTCTACAGTAATGACCAACTCTTCTTAAAATCAAAACTGCTGACTGCACTTAAGATAGTTATATCTGGATTTTATGGTCCCAGTTCTAAGAGCTTTTCATTAGTCTTTTATTTCTCAGCTTTCACATGTTCTTAAATTAGCTTTCATTAAAAAAAAATCTGCCCTATTTTGACCTTAGTCTTTTCCATGTGTAACCATTAACTATGTTGAGAACTCTCTCTTTGTTCTTTGATTCTGTGCTAATGACCTTTCACTCTACAATGTTTTTATATAGTTTTTAAATATCATTAATGATAGTGGATTTTCAAAACATGTCAGCTGTCACCAGCATCACAGTCATTCTAGTGGAGAATAGAACGGTTTATTTCAAAAGAGGTGGGAAAATATTTTTTCTCTTTTTTTTCCACAGAGATATGGATCCACAACACAAAACTATTTTAACTCTACTTATTCTAGATCATTTTCTTAACAAAATATTATCAATACAAAGAGATAAAATGGGTAGTATATTATGGGAATACCATTTTGTGTCTTTCATGGAAAAACAAAACATTTTAATATGTTGCCAGTACCTCTTTTGTGTGATTTTATAAACACTGAAAACTGATGACAAAAACCTAGGAAGAATAGCTAATTAAAACTATGAAAGACACAATCAGAATTTCAAAAATGACAGCAGACTCAATTAATGAGCTAAAAGTAAGAAGATGCAATTTAATTGGAATACATTTTAAGTCTTTCACAGATTAAGAAAATAAAACTACTCAATTATAAAATGAGGAAGAAAAGCTTATGAGTAATTCATGTGGAAAAGACTCAGTTGTTATTTTATATGTGAACTCAATGAGTCAACATTGTGACGTGGCTGCCAGAAGATCTACTTCATTATTAAATTAAATTGAAAGACATGTACTCGCCATACCCAGAAAGTTAGAGTTCCACCACATTTTCCATGTATATAATCTGAAGTAAAGTTTAGTTATAAGTACCACATTTGAGACTGGACTTGACAAATTGGACTTTCCCAGTGGAGAGCAAACCAACTATTAATATACTTATTCAGAACAGCAGAGTAAACTGTATTTCCAGCTCTGCAGTCAGGTTGTGTATGTTAAAATCCTGGTTTTGTCCTATTCCTACTTATGACTGTTATCAAATTATTTAACTTCCATGGGCCTGAATTCTCCCTTCTATAAAATCAGAACAATAGTAATTAATTATAGAGTTGTTGTAAAGATTAAATAAGATAAAATATGAAAAAGTGCCTGGCAGAGAATAAGGGCTAAATTTTAGTTAGTAATTTTTAAATAATTAATTTTTATCCACTTAAACAGATTTTTCAGTTTATAAAAGAAATCAGACACCGTACATACACAGATAACTAACAAAACGAAAATTTAAAAATCATAAAAACTATAAGAGAATTATGTATTAAATGCTATGTTTAGTTTTCACTCATACATTTTAAGGAGATATGTGATATGTGTGAATTTATGGAAATCCATAAAATATTACTAGTTAAAATGCAAATGCTGGGTTGACTTGAATCACTCTGTAGTTAATTTACTCCGTCTCTTACTCCAGTCTTTGAGTGCTTCTTATCTGATATATTTATCTCCTTTAATCTAAACAAAAATTCTCAAACATAAATATTATATTCATTACATTCCTGTGATTGCTAGAATATGTTAAGTGAAATGTTGGCAATCATAGAATGAACTTGGTGATTAATTGGACTGAGAGCCAACAGAAAGATTGGATTTAAGGTGATTCCAAAATTTCATAGTTGGGAGACCGAAAAGAGAGGGTGCTGTTAATTATGACAGGAAACACAGGCAAAATGGGAAGATTTTTGTTAGAATTGTGAGGCATGTATTTTTGATACACAGAGCTTGAGTTGCCAAGGGGATAACCAAGTAGACACAGCCTTCAGATAGTCAAAATGCAATGGGATTCTAGCTCTAGCAATGGTTGGACCGAGAAAACAGACACTCTACACACACACACACACACAAACACATACACACACACTCACACACACACATTCACATGCTCATATAAATGAACTACAAGACAAAATGTAAATACACAGTTTAGCCCTAGACAAAGATAAGATATATCTCCAGGTGACAGAAATTTTAAAGAGGGAACTTCCAGCCTGAGCAGTAGCTTGAACATTGATGTGTCAATGGCCTAGGGGAAATATCAGACTAGATCTAGGCCAAAGGGCTTAGAGATTGGTGTTTACTGCTCACAGTGGGACAAGCGCTGAAATTTTAGGCCTAAACCAGCTGGTGGAAGTAGGGGAAGGGCTGGAGCTGGTTAGAGATCCCTGAAAAAACGTGACACTGGATGGATTGTTACCTGCAAAAGGTGGGAGAAGAAAAGCAATGCCTACTGACCAAGGGAACTTTTGAGGAAGCCTCTTTACCCAGGGGCTTTGAGTGAAGAAAATGGTTACTTGAGAAACTGTGTCTTGTGGGGCTGTGGTGTATTAATTTATACTACCCATAGCAGGAATTTATGCTAAAAATTTTGCCAGAGTATTGTGACTATTTTGGACCCATGCAGAAGCAAATGCAAAATTGCTGTATAGAAACACTTTTCTAACCAAAAACTATGGAGCTTCCCCTAAATATACAAACATGTGCATGTACCCACACCCTGGTAGAGGGGTAATAATCAGCCTAAAATTATTTACAAATCCAATGATGACGTGGTCCACTGTATGAGATACTCTGCAGACACAAAACACGATAAGATTAGCACTTGACTTCAAGAGATATTAAACCTAGATTTAGGCATTGTTTTCATGGAGGTGATACTTGGTCAAGAATTTGGATATGATTGTCCAGAGAGAGAATGTAGATAAAGAAAAATTGGAAGTTGAGTGTCTAACATTTCAGAGCATCTAGTATTTAGATGATGGAGGAGAAAGTTTGGGTCACAGATGGAGCACACCGGGTGCTGAGACATAAGCCATAAGACAACAGTTTAATGGACATAAAATAAAGGTAGTTGATGGTACTAGGGAATTTTAGACTGAAAAAAAGAAGAAAAAGAAAACATGATAACCATTTTCAAGTATTTGATGTCTTTTCAAGTGAAAAGGAGATTAGATTTACTGTAAGTAGCTTTAGAATGATGAATTAGAACAAATGGTTGCAAAGTTAAAGACATTCACTTTGGCTCAATATTAGGAAAATCATTGCAAAAATTATTTGTTCAAAAATTGGGTAGGCTCTCCTGTCAATTGAGAGTTCCTCTACGTTACAGGTATACTCTGCAAGCAATCAGGAATGCTTAGAAATTTTTGCATTACATAGGAGTTTGGATTAGACTACTTATAAATTCTTTCTATGACTCTTCAGGTTAATGAAAACTGTTAATAATGCTGAGATGTTATTTTATGTGCTGGATTCCAAGCTTATTTTAGGAAATATTTGATGTAACATAGACCCTGAAGGAGCAGCATTCTAACACTTTAGACGTTAAGCATACCTTAAAAGTATTTTGAACATTGAAGAAGATTGGTGACAAACTTTTTGCCTCTGCATCTTTCTGGAAAACAAAACAAAACAAAAACAGCATAAAGTTCCCTCCCCTCTTTCATTTAGCCCTGATGGAAACCAAAGTAATATGTGTTTAAACAGCCATGAAACAGCTTGCCATTTTGCAGATTTTATATAAACCTTAATGAATTTCTGTTTATATTTATATCCTGAAAATTATCAAATTCAGTTAATGAGGTTGGAGACAAATTGAGAATTTAGAATTATTTTCATTCCAGGTTCAGTAGTTATTGCTACTATAAATTGTCCCTTAAAGATGAAAAATAGTCTTTGGAGTTCTATTTTAGCTTAAAATATAGAACTTCAGTCCAACAGTAACAATGAAAAAAGGCAGATAATATTACAAAACTCACAATTTTTTCTGATCCCATTAGAAATTTGGGGTCACAAGGTGACCAAGTATACTGAATTCCAAAGAGTGTTCGACCCTCCAAGGAGAGGTGGGGCACACAAAGTCTTTGATCTTCAGCAGAGCACAGGAGAAAGAGGCGGCCACTACACAAGAGGGTAAGAATAAATCAGCTAAAATTTTACCAAATTTTTAAAGCCCAGGTGTGAGCTGGCATGTCAACTTAGAAGATCTGGGAGTCCAAGATCTTGGGAGATCCTCTAGGGAGAGTTTACAATCATGCGCAAGCTCTCTTCCATGGACACCTACCAGTCATTCAGGGGGAATATTGAAGGCATTGCGGGAAACTGAAGGTCCATTCAGTGGTGAGGTATGTAGTAGATGATGGGCTGTTTCTGGGAAATAGGTCCAAAGCTCTGCCTATTTCTGTGGAGCCTTCTCTCATGAGAATCAAAAGCCTTAAGCTGCTGGTTAATGGTACTAGGAAAGTGATGGTACTAGGAGGGGGCAGAGCCCTCTGTCACCCTGGTCCCAGGCAAAAAAATCTCCTGCTTTTGAGAGAGAGGGAGAGAAAGCAAGACAGTCTGCTTCAGGGGGAGAGGTAGACATAGCTCAAGATCTTTTGCTGGTGAGGGAAAAGTAGAAGCAAACACCTTTTGCTCCTGGGGAGGGGGCAGGAGACCCTGTTTTGAGTGTAGTATCCTACATGGATACCACTCAGAGGTTGGGTACCACTGGGAGTAGGGGCAGAAAACTCTCTCCTGTACAAAACTAACTGCAGATATAACACATAGTTTGGCTGCCATGTAGGGGAGCAGGAATTCTGAGAAAGTTCCCATTTTGAGACTTAAGAACACAGTCTGCCCAAGGCTGTGTTCCGTTACAACACAGAACTCACTTTACTACAAAAATTAGTTTATTTTGAATAATAAGCAAGAGCAGGGTAGTGCTGGGGGAGAGACAAAAGTGTTGAAAGGGACTGTCTCTGTGGCATAGGCAAGCAAGGACACTGAGGAAAAAAGCTCTGGTACCACAGGCCCCACGTAAGTACAGGTAATAGTAGCTAACTACTGGAGTAATTTGAAGCCTGAAGTTCCCTGACAATAGCGATAGCAACAACAAAACACAAATAAAGCTCAAATCCTGTCTATGTTGTATCAACCCTACATACTCATAGGATAACAGAAGAGCATTGCTCATTTCCAGATATGAATACAATTTACCTCAGTCTCTACTATTGTCCTCCACATGATGTTTAGCATTCAATCAAACATTAGGATCCATACAAAAAAAAGCAAGATACAACAACCCATTGTCAGTAGATGAAACAACAAAACTAAAGAAATGACCCAGATGTTAGAACAATCTGACAAGAACTTTAAAATAGCTATGATTAACATGTTACTGGCACTAGTGGAAAATGTGGACAACATGCATGAAAAGATGGGGAATTTTAGCAGAGAGATGGAAACTTTATAAAAGAGTCAAATGGAAATGGTAGAAATATTAAAATGTATATGATATTAGAGATGAAGAATTCTTTCAATGGACTCATCAGCAGATTGAACACAGCTAAGGAAAGTATCGATGAAATTGAAGATAGGTCAAGAGAAATTCTCTTAGTTGATACACAAAGGGAAAGAACAACGGAGAGAAAGACCAGAACACAAGAGCTAAGAGCTGTCAGACAAAGTCATATGTGCAATTGGAGTTCTGGAAAGATAAGAATGAGGCAGAGAGATATTTAAAGAGATAACGGCCAACATATCAAAATTTGTGGGATGCTGCTAAAATTTAGAGGGAAATTTGTGGCTTTAAAATTGAATAGTTCTATGTCAATTAAAAGAAACTGAATTTATAGCTGAAATCCTTCCCAAAAGGAAAACTCCCAAGAGCTGATTTCATGGGTGAATTTTATCAGACATTTAAGGAAGAAATAAAACAATCTACTCAGATTCTTTCAGAATACAGAATGGGAGGGAATGCTTCTCCACTTATTTTATAAGGCCAGCATTAATTCAACACCAAAATCAAAGCACAAGATTACAAGAAAATAAAAATATAGACTGATGTCTCCCATAAATATAAATGCAAATATCCTTAAAATATATGCCAATTGATCCCAGAAATATTTGGAAAGTGTTCTAAATCCTCACAAAGTGTGGTTTATCCCAATAACGCAAAGATGCTTTTTAAAAATTTGTAAAGAATAAATGAGAAAAACCATATGCCCACCTGTATAGATACCGAAAAAGTATTTGACAAAATTCCTCACCCATCCCTGATATAAACTCTTAGCAAACTAGGAATAGAAGGAAACTTCATCAACCTACTAACGGTCAACTAACTTCATACCATACTACATAATTCCAAATAACGTCATACTCAATGGTGAAAGAATGTAACTTTCTCCTTAAGATTAATAACAAGGCAAGGATTCTGTTCTTATCATTTCTAGTAAAATTCCACTGGAGATCAAGGCAAAAGAAATCCATACTGAGATAAAGTAAGTCTGGTTGCATGATTCTAGGGTGGGAGGGATTAACTGCAGAGAAACACTTGGGCAATTTTTGGTGTAATGGAAATATTTTATATCTTGATTTCTGTGGTGGTTACATATGTATATGCATTTACAAAACTAGTCAAACTATACAGTTAACATGAGTGTATTTTATTTTATATAAATTAAACTTTGATAAAGTTAATTTAACAAATAAGACATCCTAATGAAAGTGAAAAGACAAGCCACCAACATCCGAAGCTATTTACAATACACATAACCAAAGGAAGAGCTAAATACATTAATGACTCCCAAAACTCTATTTGAAAAAGATCAATGTAGAAAAATGAACAAATATTTGAATATGGAAATTATAAAAGACGACAGTTTGATATTACATTTAAAAAGAGTAAGGAATCATGAATTTATTAGTAGTCATGGAAATGAAAATTAAAACTGAAATAAGCTGTCATTACATAAACTCACATAGGCAAAAATTTTAAAAGTTGGACAATACCACACAGGTGAAAATACGGAGCAATGGGAACTCTCATATATTGTGAAATGCGTACAACTCTATTAGAAAAGTGTTTGGTGATATCATGTAAGTCTATGACCCTATAGGTATATACCCTAGAAAACCCTTGATATCAGCTCAAATGTACTTCAACAGTGCAATAGATAAATAAGTTGATGTTCACTCATCTAACTGAGTACTATACAGCAATGAAAATAAACAAATCAAATACCCATGGAACAAGGTGGATAAACCTCAAAAAAAATATTGAGTGAAAGATACATGGCTCAAAAAGTACATACCATTTTATTCCATTTATGTAGACATTGAAAAGGAAAGTTAAACCCTATCTTGCCTTTGGATACTTTGGTGGTGTGAAATAGTAAAGAAAAGCTACGAAATGCTTTCACCAAAGGATACCTCTCATGTAGAGGAGAAAAGATATGAAATGCCACATGGGCAGATCCTATGATACTAGCAATATTTTCTTCCCAAACTTATTGTTTAATGAGTGCCTGCTCTATTTTTTATTATTTCATTTGTATATATATTATTACATGTTCTTCTTTATTATTTAATTCACTGCACAAATCCCAAATAAACTGTTCTTTTATTTTTTATATCGATCATGTTATTCCTTTGAAAAAACTCTTCAATGATTTCTATCTCACTAGGTATACAAATTATGTTGGCTGGTAATTATCTTCCTTGTTGAAGATCTACTTTCACTTTTTAAGTTTTTCTTCTTCTTCAAGTCTAGAGTGTTCTATACATAATAGATTTCACTTTTACTAGTTCCAGTATGCCCTTTGTTTCTGTTAAGGTAGGTTCCAATTTTGCAATTGTGTTTTATTTTCCTTGTGACCTGACTTTATCTCCTTGACTTCTCCTTTGTGACCTTTCAACTGGTCCTTGTTACCTATTCATTTTATTCTATTTTCTTCCTATGAATTTTTGCTCATTTCCTACCTCTTCTTGTATTCTATTGTGAATGCCAATAAGTTTTGTGACATTTTTCTTCTGGATGCTATACAGTCCCCTACTTTAGTAATAGTGTTAAAAATAGTAACACTAATAGCAACAAAATAACACTTGTACTTATCTTTCCTTGAACACTTTTTATCTCCAGTCACTATATTATATTAAGCACTGTTTCACTAATTTTTTAAAATATCTTTATATCATATTTTATTATCTTCACTCTAGTGATGAATAATATGAACTCTAGGAAGGTTGAATAAAAATTTCCATAGTGGCAGAGGGTTGGCATATATATCTATCTGACTTTGGAATCTTTGCTCCTAAATTCTATCCTAACTGCCACTCTAAGTTATGTTTGAAATTGAACTTCCGGAAATCCAACAGTAGATCTGCTTGTTACTAAGAGAGCTTCAGTTCTAAAAAAGCTAAATGTATAAGATCCCCATAAGCTCCCTTTCTTTCTACTTATATATGGAATTTTTAGCCTCATCTAAAGGCTGAATACATTTGGATTTTGGTCTTGTGGAGGGGAAAGTGTGAGATAAGTATTATTCTGCCTTCCTCATTGAGTGGCTTAAACCTGAATAATAGAAATGCCACACTCTTCTGATTATCTAGTTGGTATAGTCTGAGTCATGGGCTAGATGGTAAATGGTTTGGAGATTTTTAGTTATTTTCAGACCAGGTGGATGTTTCATGAAGTCAAACCACGTTTTGAAGCATGAATAGATTTTTCTCAATCCAGATCCATCTAGTTTATAATTAGTTCACCCGTCACTAGATTCTAGTGTAAGTTTGTCATCAGTAGCAGGGATAGCTAACTTTCTCTAAAGGTCCTAATCAGCATTTTAATAAAAATTTTGGAGACAGTGCATTAGAGCTGCTAGGAAGAAGCAACTTTGAATCAGAATTTGAGTCTTTCACCTATATTGACATCTGGTTTTACACTGAATTGCTCTCTCTATATAGCACTCTGTGTACATTATTTATGTGAATATGCTGTCTCTCCGAGGTGATCAGCAACTTCAGAGCATGGTTCTGACTTCTGTGTCTCCTGATTCCAGTGACTAAATAGTTCAGTAACTTGCATTAACTAATACCTTAGGGGAAAATTCTTTCTCTTTCTTCTATTCTTAATTTCTCTGAAATGTTAGCAATGAATATAGAATATAGAATGAATACAGAAAGTATTCCTTACCTTTCAGGGTATTAGTGGAATAGAACAGATGGAAAAAATGCCTAAGGAAATTACTTACAAAACTAGCTTTTTAACAAACATAATTGTTAGGATGCCCAAAATAAAAAAGTTAAGTCTAAAATATGTTAAATAACAATTGCTGAGGAAAGAAAATATTTGAAGATTAAATTATCCATATTATTCAATAATATTCATGTCATATTTATTCAGCCTGCTTCTTTGTTATTTTTTCAAATGATGTAATAATCCAAGTTCGGGAAATATAAAAAATCATTATTTTTCAAATTGATACTGTTCTCAAATAAAGCAGAGGGTCTACACTTGATGTAACGCTGTTTAATGTACTCGCCAAACAGAAAGCGCAAAATTGCAAATTGATAATATCATAGTCTGTCCTCACTTCTCAGATATTGACTATTGATGCTTCATGCTTCATTTAAAAAGCTCATTGTTTTGGATGGAGTTCATGTGGAAAATCACAGACAGTGTGGCCTATTGATAAAATAATTCAAATGTGGGTGGTGATAACTATTTTCCAGTGCTAATGTAAGGACAGTATTTCTTTGATGTTTTGCCAACTTTTAAGTCATATTGAAAAAATTTACAATAGTCAATGGTTCTTTCAAAATAAATATATTAGAGGCTTCGTATATGAATAATATGACCAAACTTCTGTATTTGGAAATTAAGAACCATTATAGATTCTCAACAATTCGCATGTGTGTGTGTATAAAAAGACATCTGTAATACATGAGCAGTACTGAGACATTTAGATAATTAAAATTCATCTATAAGTAAGTTATAACCTCAAATTATAATCTACATATAGTCAAGAGACATAAATGATCTAGAAATGACTCTTAATGTGCCCAGAGCACCTGGTAAATTTCAAATTCTACATTAGAAAGAACAACTATCACAAAGGTAAAGAATCAAGCTGAAAGAACTACTAATTATGACACTTTCATGAGACTTCAAACAAAGCAATTGTGAATTCCTTTCACATTCCACATATTAAACTTCCAGGTTCAAGCCAGGCTCAAGAAAGAAAAATGGAATTAGAGTGAGAAAGGATTACACTTTGGGAAGAAATATGAGTCATGTATTTGTCATCACCATGTCTTGAGATATTTATGTGGAATTCATGTATGAGTTTGGTATCTACATCAAGAAATATAATTTATTATTGTCAGAACCCTTTACTGAACATTAATATTAGGAATAGTCACTTAAGATCTGTGTTCTTTTATATATATCAGGAGTCAATTGTGTAATGGAAAAAGAAGTCCTCATTCATTTTACAAATATTCTCTACTTATACAATTTCCTGTAATCATATGATGTATTACCTGTGAAAGACTATCCCTTGCCTGGAAGAACAAGCTGTGAGAAATGATCTGCTTAATGGTTACCACACTTGGGTGCCCAATAGGTGACTAAATCTCAGTAGTCTTAGACTGAATCCATCATTTTCCCCTGCCAAGCTAGCTTCTCCTATCTTCACTGTTTTATTTAACTGATGTCTCCACGCAGTCAGTCAGCAGCTAGGAGTCTGGAGATATTTTAGACATCCTCCTCCTTTGTTGCTCACAGTCTTTCACCAAATCATGTAAATTGCACATTTTCACCTGTTATGAATCTGTCCCCTCCTAAGAATCCCTAATAATAGAACTTTTGTCCATGTCCTCCTCATCTCTTTGGGCTGATGAAATGCTCCTCTCATCATCCGTCTGTCATTCTACTGCCCTGCATAATGGCTCCATGTCATCATCTGGTAAATTAGAAAATCATTAAATTGTCCATAAAATGTCCTTAAGATCCCACATAACGTGGCCCCTGTTTGCCCCTTTCATTTGGTCTCTTTCCAGGCTTCCACCTTGAACCTGAATTGTAGCCAGTCCAAATTTGATACGGGTTCCTAATCACATCATGCTGTTTCCTAGCTGCTTCTGATCACGTTTTACTTCACTGAAAGTTATCCCTACTCCCCACCTTCTTTCACCACGCCCCTTCTTTGTCTGGCATACTCATTTTTGAACATTCAGATGAAATAAGTAGAATTGGTAACTCTTTTTTCTGTGTCCTGTGTACACACAGGTCTTTCATGGTACCTATGACACTTTACTGCACACACCTATTTATTTGTCTGTTTTGCTGTGATAGAATGAAAGCCCCTCAAATGTAGACCCTCTGTATTATTCACCTTTATATCTTCAGAAACTTGCAAAGTTTTAGAAAGTAGATGCTTAATAACTGCTTAGCAAATTGATAGATGAAGTAACAAAAGTTAATACCTGGGTTTTCAATAGATACTTCAAATGGGAGTCATACTTTTTGATTACCGTTGAGAGGCACTGTCTGGAAAGAAAAAAAAAAAACTCTGTTTAAAATTAGGTGGGAAAAAGAAAATGTGTTATCTTTAGCAGATTTCTCACAACTTCTGCTTTGTCCATGGCTCTATAGCAGGCATGGTTTAAAAAGGATTACTGTTGACATATGTTTAAAAGCCATTTCAGATGGGTGCCTTATAAAGTTCATATAACTTGATGACAACAAATATATTTGAAAACTTTAGAACTCCAAATAAATCCATGATAAATTAACCAAACCTCTCAAACTGTTCATTATATCAAACTATTCTCTGTCTTTTTTTTTTTTTTCTTTTTGAGGAAGATTATCCCTGAGCTAACATCTGCCGCCAATCCTCCTCTTTTTGCTGAGGAAGACTGACCCTGAGCTGACATCCGTGTCCATCTTCCTTTACGTTATATGTAGGACTCCTGCCACAGCATGGCTTGACAAGCGGCGCATAGGTTTGCACCCAGGATCTGAACCAGTGCACACCGGGCTGCTGAAGCAGAACATGTGAACTTAACTGCTGCGCCACCAGGCCAGCCCCATATCAAACTATTCTTAATTCAAAATGTAAGTTGTAGAGGGATTCATAAGCAGATAATAACAAATACTAACACCAAGAAATGTTAAATATGCAAAATCTTGTAAAGAATTGCTTTCAGAATTAACGACATATATTTGTTATAGATGGGGTTTACATCTTTGACACCAAACCTCTACGTTTTTCTTTCCTAAGTTTCTCTTACTGATCCAGCTTTATCTGTGCTTGGGCAGAATAGATATGAGTTGAGCAAGAGTCTTCTGGCTTCACTGTTTCAAAATTATTTTCCTAAACATTATGCACTTTCCCTTCCTGTTTGTCCTGAAAACTCCTGAATTGAATTGAATAATGAATCATACAACACAAAAACACAGTGTTACAAACATGCCAACATATTTCACAGTAGCTGCTTTCTCCTCCTTTATTAGGTCATCACTTTAGTTGGATTCCATGTAACAGTTCAAAGACAAAATGCATGGAATACGTAAAAGTCAATGGGAGTGTAGGAAAAGCATAGCAAAAGATTTTAGAGTGGGAGAGTTTTTATGTAAAACCTGATTCTAAAACTAAAAAGGCTCCCAAGAATGAACCTGCTGCAGTACCTTGCTATTAGGTATTGTATCTATTTATAGAAAAATTCCTAGAAATGATGAAGGGATGTGATTTGCCCAACTTCTAAGAGATAGCTGAGTTAGGGAAGAGGGAGAGTGAAGTCAAAGCTCCTGCCATCTAGTGCTTGATCTTTTAATGATACCATAAAGTGGTCTGGGGAGGGCTGGCAGAGTAGCATTGTATTTCAAAAAGCAAAGTCCTGAGGGTCATGAAGATGGCAAAGTAGGAGATCTCAGCTTTTGTCCCCGACAAAGATCAACAACTATCCACAAACAAAAATAGCACTGAGAGAGCTCAGGTATCCACCTAAGAAATTTCAGCAATACCTTGAAACAAAAAACCTGAGAATAACTGCACAAAAAGGGAAGGGAGAACGGCTTCATTTTGCCTACGTTATTCCCTCCCCTTGGCAGGCATTGCTCAGTACTAAGAGGGAAATTTACAGGTAGAAAGAGTTCTCCTTACTAGGAAAGGGAGAGTGGGGTGAGTGACCAGCTCCCCCAGCATTTTGGGACACCATGCAAAGGACCTGCATTGGTTTCACCCCACCCAGAGTCCAGCAAGGCTGAGATGTGTACAAAGACAGCTAGGAACAAGGAAGAGGGACATGGGCTACCAATATCAGCCACACAGTGGGAGTTACCATGGTTCCCAGTGACCTGCTCTGCAGAGGACCCCAGCAGCTTTCACTACTGAAGAAACCAACAATCAACACAGCCGTTGCAGACTCCCTGCAGGTCTCATCGGGTTTTTTCTCCACGGGTATTCATGTTTGCAAATGGCAGCTGCTTGAATCTCTCTTCACTTCCTCCTCCCACCCCCAACCCCTGCCAGAGCCTGAGATCCACACCTGCAGCCAATCTAGGCCTCTGTGACTGCGCTAGTGCAAGATGCAAGCCTAGCCCTCATGGCAGGCTTCCACCGCTAGCCTCTCCAAAGTGTGTCTGCATGCTATTAGCCTGACATCCATCAGCAGCCTCCACTGCCATGTACATATCTATGGGGAGATCTGGCAGCTACGGAAGTGCACGCTGACAGCTAAGGCCTCTACAGCTGTGTGTGGGCCCAGATTCAGCCCTATCTCCTGTCACTAGCCTGCACCACAGGGCTCACCTGCAACTAACCCACAGGCTTTGCACCTTCACGCCCTGGGCCTGATTCCTATCACTTGCCTCCATTGCCGCGCACATGCCCATGGGGAGAAACTACAACCACAGGAGTGCACGCCAACAGCCAGATCTCCCACAGCTGCTTATGGGCTCAGCTCCAGCCCTGTTTCCTGTCACTGGTCTGCCCTGTTGGGCTTGCTTGTAAATAGCTCCTCGAGCTGTGCACCTGCTCCTCTCTGGCCTGACTCCCATAACAGCCTCCACTGCTGTGCGCATGACCAAGGCAAGATCCTGCAACCACAGGTGTACATGCTGACAACCAGGACCCCCACAGCTGCCAGGGTACCTGTAGTTAGTCCTAGTCCTTGCTGATGGCCCTCTACCCCCACTATGTGTGTGTCTGCAGCCAGCCCCTGCCACTACACAGGCATCTGCAGCTGGCCTCCACAGCTACGTGTGCATACCACTATCTCTGCCAACAACTACTGCCTGCCCTGGTCCCTAGCTGCTGGATCTAGAGACATTGAAGGATGAAAACTGCAGCACTTGCTAAGGACCCATCACAGTTATTTATGCTGTGGACTCCAGCAGCCTGAGCAGAGACATCATGCCCCCAGACCTGGAGGTATCATAAGACCCTCCACTTGGTGACCTGCACTGCCAGACCTAGGGTTGTTGCATGCTCCAGCTAGCCCATACCTACAGCTTCTTTCCACACTGAGGTTAGCCTATAGAATCTGGAAGAGGTAGCTATTTCTGCCTATGCACAGACACACAAGGCTACAGGGATCATGAGGAATCAGGGAAATATGACACCACCAATGGAACATGGTAAACTTCTAGCAACTGACCCCAAAGTAATGAAAATACACGAATTGCTTGACAAAAAATTCAAAATAATTTTTCTAAAGATGCTCAAAGAACTACAAGAGAACACAGAAAAACAATTTAATGAAATCAGGAAAACAATTCAAGAACAAAATGAGAAGCTCAACAAAGAGAAAACAAAAAAGAACAAAACAAATTTTGGAGCTAAAGAACGCAACGGCTGAACTAAAAAATTTCATAGAGAGCTTCAACAGAAGACTGAACCAAACTAAAGCAAGAATCACTAAACTCAAAAACAGGTTATTTAAAATTACCCAATCAGAGGAGCAAAAAGAAAAAAGAATGAAAAGGAATGAAGAAAGCCTATGGGACTTATGGGACATCATTAAGAGAAACAATTTATGCATTGTTGGAGTCCCAGGAGAAGAGAGTAAGAAAGGAGCAGAAAGCTTATTTAAAGAAATAATGGCTCAGAACCTCCCAAATGTGGAGAGTAATTTGGACATCCAAGTTCATGAAGTAATAAATCACTGCATAATTTCAATTCAAAATTATGTTCTCCAAGACATATTATAATAAAACTGTCTAAAATCAAAGACAAAGAGAGAATTTTAAAAGCAGCAAGAGAGAAAAAATATTCTCATAAAAGTGAACCACCATAAGTCTATCAGCAGACTTCTTAGCAGAAACCCTACAGACTAGGAAAGAGAAGGATAATATATTTAAGGTGCTGAAAGAAAAAAACCTGCCTACCAAGAGTACTTTACTCAGCAAATACTTCAGAAATGAAGGAGAGATAAAAACTTTCTCAAATAAACAAAAACTGAGAGAATTCTTCACCACTAGACCTGCCTTAAAAGACATGCTGAAAGGAGTTGTTCAAGCTGAAATGAAAAGATGCTAATTAGTAAGAAGAAAACATGAAAATATGCAACACACTGGTAAAGGTAAGTAAATAGTCATATTCAGAATACTCTAATACTGTAATATGGTGGTGTGTTAACCACTTAACTTTAGTATAAAGATTAAAGGAAAAAAGTATTAAAAATAACTGTAGCTGCAATAATTTGCTAATGGTCACACAACGTAAAGAGGAGTAGGGTCTGGCCTGGTGGCATAGGGGTTAAGTTTGTGGGCTCTGCTTTGGTGGCCTGAAGTTTGCAGGTTCGGATCCCAGGCATGCACCTAGCACAATTCATCAAGGCATGCTGTGGTTGCATTCCACATAAAGTACAGGAAGATTGGCACAGATGTTAGCTCAGTGACAGTCTTCCTCAAGCAAAAAAGAGGAGGCAGATTGACAACAGATCTTAGGGCAGGGCCAATATTCCTCACAAAAAAAGGATATGTAAATTCTGACATCAAAACTGAATATGTGGGGGGGAAAGAGTAAAAGAGTAGAGTTTTTCTATGCAAATAAGATTATCAGCATAAAATATACTGTTATATCTATGAGATGTTTTAAGTAAGCCCCAGAGTAACCAAAAAACAAAAACCTTTAGTAGATACTCAAAAGATAAAGAGAAGGGAATCGAAGTATACCACTATGGAAAATCATTAATTCACAAAGGAAGACAGTGAGAGAGGAAAAAAAGCAATAAAGTAACTATAAAACAGCCATAAAACAATTAACAGGATAGCAAAAGTAAGCCCTTAGCTATCAATAATTACATTAAATGTAAACAGATTAAATTTTCCAGTCAAAAGGCAAAGAGTGGCTGAATGGATGAAAAACCAAGACCCAACTATATACTGCCTACAAGAGACTCACTTCAGCTTCAAGAACACACATAGGTTCAAAGTGAAGGGATGGAAAAAGATAATCCATGAATATGGAAACCAAAAGAGAGCAGAGGTAGCAAGACTTACATTTCACAAAATATTCTTTAGGTCAAAAGCTGTTACAAGAGACAAAGAAGAATTGAAAGAGACTACTATAAGCCAAAAAACTGGACGAGCTAGAAGAAATGGATAAATTCCTAGAAACATACAACCTAACAAGATTTAATCGGGAAGAAATAGAAAATCTGAATAGACCATAACAAATAAGGGAATTGGATCAGTAATCAAAAACCTCCCAACAAAAAAAAAGTCCAGGAACAGATGGCTTCATGGGTGAATTCTACCAAACATTTAAAGAATTAATGCCAATTTTTCTCACACACTTCCAAAAATTTGAAGAAGAGAGAACATTCCTAAACTCATTATATGAGGCCAGAATTACCCTGATACCAAAGCCAGATGATACTACAAGAAAAGAACACTACAGGCCAGTATCTGTGATGATTATAGCTGCAAAAATTCTCAACAAAATACTTGAAAACCAAATTCAACAGCACAATAAAAGGATCATACACCATGACTAAGAGGACTTTATCCCTGGAATATAAGGATAGTTCAACATACGTGAATCAATAAATATGATACACTACATTAATGCAATGAAAGACAAAAATCATATGATCTCAATAAGTGCAGAAAAAGCATCTGAAAAAAATTAAACTTTCTTTCACTGTAAAACCTCTCAACAAATTGGATACAGAAGGAACATACCTCAATATAATAAAGGCCATATACAACCCTTACGTGCATCATACTCAATGGTAAGAGGTTGAAAGCTCTTACTCTAAGATCAGGAACAAGACAATGGTGCCGACACCCACCACTCCTATTCAACACAGTACTAGAAGTCCTAGCAATGATAATTAGCCAAGAAATGAAATGAAAGGTACCCAGATTGGAAAGGAAGAAGTAAAATTGGTATGATCTTGTATATAGGAAATCCTAAAGACTCTACCAAAATACTATTAAAACTAATAAACAAATTCAGCAAAATTTCAGGATACAAGATCAATATACAAAAATCAATTGCATTTCTATACATTAACAATGAATGATATGAAAATTAAAGAAAAATTCTAACGTCATTTTTCACAGAAGTAAAAAAGCCAATCCTAAAATTAAAATGGCACCACAAAAGACCCAGAATAGCAAAGTAATCTTGAGAAAGAACAAAACTGGAGGGATCACATTTCCTGATTTCAAACTATATTATCAAGCTTCAGTAATCAAAACATTATGATACTGGTATAAAAACAGACACAGACCAATGGCACAAAATTGAGAGCCCAGAAATAAATCTACACATATATAGTCAAATAATATTTGACAAAGGAGCCAAGAATACTCATTGGGGAAAGGTAGTCTCTTCAATAAATAGTGTTGGCTTAATTATATTTTCTCATGCAGAAGAATGAAATTGGGCCCCCACCTTAAACCAGTCACAAAAATTAACTCAAAATGGATTAAGGACTTACACACAAGACCTGAAACTGTAAAAATCTTAGAGGAAAACATAGGAAAAAAGCCTTTTGTCATTGTTTTTTGTGGTGATTTTTGGGATATGACACCCATAGCACAAGCAACAGAAGACAAAATCAACAACTGGGACTACATCAAATGGCACATCAAAGGAAACATTGAACAAAATGAAAAGGCAACCTATTAATGGGAGAAAATATTTGCAAATCATATATCTGATGAGGGGCTAATATCTAAAATATATAAGGAACTCATACAACTCAATAACGCAAAAACAATCTGGTTAAAAAATGGGCTGAGGACTTGAACAGATATTTCTCCTAAGAATACATACAAACGGCCAACAAGTACATGAAAGAAGTACATGAACAACATCACTAATCATCAGAGAGATGCAAATCAAAACTGCAATGAGATATCACCTCACACCTGTTAGAATGACTGTTATCAAAAAGACAGGAGACAACAGATGCTGCCTAAGATAAGGAGAAAGGGAACTCTGGTGCAGCGTTGGTGGGGATGTAAATTGGTGCAGCCTCTATGGAAAATAGTATAGAGGTTCCTCAAAAAATTAACACTAGAACTACCATATGATTCAGCAATCCCACTTCTAGCATGTATTCAAAGGAAATGAAATCATTATCTCAAAGAGAGATCTGCACTGCCAGTTCATTGCAGCATTCTTCACAATAGCCAAGATGTGGAAACAACCTAAGTATTCACCAGTGGACGAATGGATAAAGAAAATGTGGTATATATATACAAAGGAATGCTATTCAGCTATAAAAAAGAAGGAAATCCTCTTATTTGCAACAACACTGATGGACCTTGAGGGCATTATGCTAAATAAGTGAAATAAGTCAGACAGAGAAAGACAAATACCATATCATCTCACTTGTAAGTGGAATCTAAAAACATAGAACTCATAGAAGCAGACAACAGATTGGTGGTTGCCAGGGGCTGAGGAGTAGGGGGAAATGGGGTGATGTTGGTCAAAGGATACAAACTTTCAGTGATAAGAGAAATAAGCTCCAGGGATCTAAGGTACAGCATGTTGACTGTAGTTAACATGACTGGATTGTATACTTGAAAGTTCTATGAGAGGAGAGCTTTAATGTTCTCACCATAGCAACAACAAAATGGTAATTATGTGACTGAAGGATGTGTTAACTAACCTTTTTGTGGTTAACATTTTGCAATATGTATATATATCAAATCATCACATTGTACGCCTTAAACTTACACAATGTTATATATCAATTATGTCTCAATAAACCTGGGGGAAAAGAGGAAACAAAACAAAATCTACAATGGTCTTTATGAAGCTGAAAACGTACCTGTGCTAGACAACATTTGAGAAAGATAAGGGTGGGGGTAGAATACAACTGAAGTGGAATAAGCACTGATTAAGAGTTAGATGCTTGTTTTCAGCCATGGCTGTCGTGTTAACTATTTGTGCGATGCTTGACGTCTTTTTAAGCTTCTCTTCAGTTTCCTCACCAGAGGAGAAGCAGCACTGGGAGCTGGAGTTTCCCTAGATTGCAGCCCACTGCCCTGGGATTGGAGGCAAGGCGGGGGGCCTTAGGTTCCGAGGTTTCTCTGTCCCTGCCAGGGCCCCGCTGCTCCTTTGCCCTGATTTAACCCTGTGGACACCCGTCCTGCACAGTGGAAGGACACCAGACTTCTGTGAGGGGGCAGGCAATGGCGGGGTGAGAGACAGTTCTTTGTCTTCTAGGGATTTTCCACTTTTTAAAGAATTTGTCAGACTTTATGTCTCTACAATTTTTTGGATGAATTTATTTTGGAACAAGGAAACTACAGTCTTTGTTTATATGTCATTTTGAGGTGAACCTATACTTGATCCATGTAATTAGCTATAAAATGAAACTTTGGGTTAGGTTATTTTGAAAGTCCTCTCTAGTCCTACCTATTCTATGATTTTATGGTGTGAGTATTTTTGAGGAAAAAAAAGGAGGCACACGTGCAAAGAAACAATAATTTAATAAAGGATATGGCCTTTGCAAATTTCAGACAGATCTGATTTCAGTCCTGCCACTAATGAACTGAGTGGCATAGGCAAGTCATTAAACCTTCCAGAGCTGCTGATTCCAGCTACTCCTTGATTCTGGAGTAAGACAATATGTATTATCACAGGATTATAGGGAGAAGTAGATGAGATAATGTATGCAAAATGTAGAAGAACTCAATGAAGTGATAGCTATTATTAGTAGTCAGTAAAAACAATTTTAACTCATATTTGTATATCAGGCTTTGCTTTAGGGATTTATGATATATACTTCCCACACCCCATTTTTTTGCTCATTCAGCTCAAAACAACTTTAATTTCAGATAAACCCATACTTTAGCATTGATATCTTCTCCCAGGTTAACTTCTTGATAGGTCTATTCTTTCAAATAATGCATGCATCCATTTAGATATCAGAATCAATTAGGATATGTTCATTTGCTGTCACTTGAGTTTTCTAATTTGAATTCACACTCCTCTTTTTATGATATAACAATTATTATCAGGGAGTTCCAGAAAGGAATTTAAAGTGGGAGATGGTGACTTTCAAAGTATGGAAATTCAGTTATACAAAGAGCTTAGTGACACATGCACGCTCAAATTCACAAAGTGAATGAGAAAAAAAATCCTTGAAAATGTGATAACCAGCAGCAGAGATATTTTTAAATGAATGTTAGATTATTCTGGAAGGTGTTAGTTAGCAACTCTTCAAAAATATCTGAATAGCTGTGAAGAAGAGATAATTATTAACAGAATTTGCCAAAGGAAGGTATCTAGTAAAAGTAAAATAGCTTCCATAGTACTAGCGAAAGGACAGTTTTTACAATCAACTGAAAAATATTGCGATTTGGGACTTGAGAACTCAATCAGAAAGTACTCTTAGAACAGAAATAAAATGTCTTACCTGGATATTTTCCAAATATGCATAAATTCTAGAAGTTGGTTCAGATAAAACTGACTGTGTTCATCTTCATGCTGTAGACAGCAGAATATATTAATATTTATAGAGTGAACAGGAATGAGTACCAGATAAAAATAGGCCTGTAACTTCCTGCTGTCATTTTATTCACCTCTTTTGATAACCCTCATTCATCATTTTAATACTTTGTTTTAAAGATCTTACAAGAATCTCCTTAACCATATAAGCATTCTTTTCAAAAGTAAAACAGAAAGATGAACTTGACGGTAAATGTCAAGGACAGTTGAAAAACATCCTCACATCACCAAGGTCAAACAGTAATTTCTCCTAGCAGGAAGGCAGTTTTCAAACACCAGTTCTCCCGCATACATGCTCATTTTCTTTACATTTAGGCCACAGGTGCCATGTCAGTAGAGGACTTGACAGTTTGTTACATCAGCCTGCAGACACAGAATGAATTCCTCCACTTTTCAGCTTTACCACGTCTTGCCACCAAGATGTCAGTGTAAAAGAACTTTCCATTTCATGAACATTAAATTGTGCTAATGAATGACAACTACTGATAGATATAAATCCCAGGAGTTACCAGGCGGCATTGTTTTCTCCCAAGTTGAGCAGGAACTACTCATCTTAAAATATCAGTCCTATGGACCATATTCATAAACACACACACACATTCACATCTTTATTCCTTGATTAGCTCTCTGCAACAGGCATTCATGAAAACCGTATGCAAGTCTGTAGAGAATGCAATATACATCATAATTGCACTATTCCACCACGCAGTGGCATTCAGTTTGAGAACTGAGCCCGTTAATATCTAGGGTGTTTGTAAGCTTGTATGTCAGTAGACACACAATCTATTTTTAAAACTGCCTATTAGAGGGCCAGCCCTGGTGGCCTGGTGGTTAAGTTTAGCTCCCTCCGCTTCAGCAGTCCAGGTTTGTTCCTGGGTGCCGTCCTACACCACTCCATTAGTGGCCATGATGTGTTGGCAGCTTACATACTAAAAGATAGAGGAAGATTGGCATGGGTGTTAGCTCAGACTGAATCTTCCTCAGCAAAAAAAACCAAACCAAAACAAAACAAAAACACCCCCAAAACAAAAAAATCCCACTGCCTATTAGAGTTTGACAGAAAACATTAGAAGGAAAACCTTTATATGGCTTAAGGTCAAAGGTAAATTAATTGTTATATTGGGTTGTTGTGTGAAGAAGAAGAAGGAAGCTAAGTTACATGGAGAGAATAAAGTCGTCACATAATTCGATACCTTGAGCACATGATATTAAAAAGAAACACTATAGAATGCTAAGGAACTTGAAAACATGAGACTTACTCTCTAGGAATTTACATCCAGAGTCACTGGGATAACTAAATCTGAAAGTGTGATGTGGTAGTGCTAAGACAATTTCTTTCTTCAACAGAGAAAGCTAAACTTTAGGCATGGAAAGGACAGTAAAAGGGAAGGGAAAATACAAAGTGAAACCAGAGCTAAAAAAGAGATAGTAAGACTTTAACTGTAATGTTTGGCACTTGCCATCTTTCAGAAGTTAAAACCAAAGCGAGCATATACATAAGATGGCTTACTTGCATCCTTCTGTACAGCATAATCATATTCACTTTAAAACCACTTTACTTGGCTTCTAAATATGCTTCCAAACTTTGGGGGGAAAATTGGCCTTTGTCGTATTGTCACTTACAAGAAAAATTTTTTATTTAAAGGCTCTCAAAAGGCTAGAGGAAAGTTTGAGCAGTTGTCCGTGGAATGTATTGTGCACTTTACTTTTCTCCAAAGCTGAAGGCTATACTTAGGTCTTAAGGAAAAGTTAAGGTGTCTTTCTTCTTTTTTCTTACAAAAATCTATTGCTGTGAATGTTCTCTGAAGTTTTTTTGAACTAGGAAGAAATCTTGATCTTATGATTACTATCTACAATGTTGGCAGTATTTTGATTAAATTTGAGAGAGAGAAAGAAAAAAAGTTTTTAAAAAGATAAAAATGTTGTTTAAACACTCAAAATTTAAAAAAATTTGAAATCTAGAATGATTTCTAAAGACTGTCAACCTGTTTTATGAATAATTTCATGAGATAAGAATTAAATTACCATATATCAGTATAATGCAAGTAAGTTTACAGTAGGAAAACCGTCTGACATGAATTGAGCTTTGTGATGCCTTTTACAGTTAGAAAACTCTGAAGTATCTACTGAAAGGCAATTTTGTCAACAAATTTAATAGAATGATAATAATTGTTATATTCCTAGTATTATATAAAAAGAATATTATCAAGCCAGTTTTATGTTGTTTTACTAGACAGAAAATATAATTATTCATAAGTGTTTAGCTTACAGCTAAAATTATGAAAATCACAGAGAATTTTGATACCACTTTAAACAATAGGATCAAGAGAAGAAAACCATCTCTATCTCATTGTCATACCATACATAAAAGAAAAACAAATCAAGGGTCCATTATTTTAAATATAGCAGTTCCGATCATGAAGAATGGTCACAAGTTGATAAAACTGCGTCAGTTATCTTACATTGATCAAAACGTCATGTCTATTCCAGAAATATTTTATGAAACTTACTTTAAAAACAAGGCAATTATCTTTTTATTTTTTATTTTCTTGTCAAATATAGGGTTTGCGATTGAAATTATAATTTAACTTACTTTATGGGCATTAAAAGTTTGCAACAAAAATTGAGGTATATCAGACTGCAATATATATATTATTTTGATATAACACCAACGTCCACCTCGCAATATTTTCAACACCATGAGCAAATTTTTGAAATGTTTGTGTTTCCATTAATGTTAATAAAGTTTTAGAGTTTTTAATAACAAAAGACTAAAATATTATATAGTCTAACACCCTAATTTTTTTTTGCTCCTGGGCTATTGTGAATTAATAACATGTAAAGCACTAATAGCAGTGCTTGGTACCTAATATATACTTAATATGGTTAATTATCATTGAATACTATTATGTCCCAGACTTTGGGGTATGTGGATATAGCTGTGGAAAACAAAACAAAATAACGAGAAAAATATATAAAGCTAGAATTTTGGCCAACTGCTCTGAAACTCACATCTGAAACTTTTGTGTGTAGCCCATAAATTCTAAGCATATTTGTGATATAAATTGGTAACATAAGGTATGGGCTGCAGAGACTCACTGAGTGGACTCAAATCCCAGCTCCTCTGCTTCCCAGTTTTATGAATGTGATCTGGGGAAAGTCATGAAGCTCCCTGTGCTTCAATTTCCTTATTTTTAACAGTATTTGCCACATAAAATTGTGGTGAAGATTAAATGTGATAGTAATGTTAAAGCTCTAGACATAAAATTTATGCTTGATACATATTACATCAGAGTAGTGGAGTTATATGGATTTAAGAATAAACCTTAGTTTACACCAAACTGAAATGTTAGTCATTATCTCACTACTAGTGAGATAAGTTATTTCTTTTAGGAACGTGCTACTTCAAACAAGAGTAGAAATTAAAATCATACATTTTCTCTTCTTCTCCTGTGTGGAAATGAAGCATGATGTTTTCAGCTTTTCATCAACATTGAGGACAATTTGAAGACTCTTAGGTTTATTAATATTGAGAGTATTAGTTGTGCTTTATAATGTTTCTTTGTGCAGATTTCAGATGCATAGCCTGGAGCTGTCAATACTAGCTGAGCTGGGTACGAGTTCCAAAAGACATTTCTAAACAACTCTCTCTTGGCCTCATTATGTTATATTCCACATAAATATATTGCAACATAATGCACCACCTGACAACTTTTTATGATGAAACACCTCAGACTAGAAAAAAAAGAATCACTCACTGGAAATCTGCTATCTGATGTAAATGACAGGGTGATGGGATTTTTGCTTAAAGCTGGTAATTGGAAGATTCTACAGATAAAAACTGCTAAAATATCAAAGTTCACTGCCTACTGTGCAATTTGGGTTTGAAGTAACTCAAGACATCACATGGGGAATAAAATTCATATCTAACAGCATGAAATTGTGTCATTAAAGCATAGTAATCTCTTTCTAGGTAGTTTTATTTTATGTGTGTATATTATGAATATTAATCTGTCCTGACTTAGACCGTGTTGATACCAACATAAACCATCTTCAACTAGAACAAGAGTTGTGTTATTTTTCTTCCTTCAACGGTTTCCCCTTCACATTTTCTATTCCATTCACTTCCCAGTGGATTCATGGATAGTAGGAATGTGATAACCTTAATAAGTTTCTCATAAATGATTTTTCCAAGAGCCAAGTGATTTGTTACTATACTGAAGTTGCAGTAATGTGTTCATGTAATTTCTTCAGTCCAAATTGTTAACAGGCATTTGGATAAATGTTTCAATAAATATACTCAAATAAACATGCATTCATTAAGCTATGTAATTCCAAATTGGCAACAATCTATGAAGATGGGAATATTGTCCTTAAAATGGTCAGTTGGCTAATTGAAATGAGTGCTAAGAAAGTCTTACCTTTCGAGATAACTTTCCTGGAGCTTCCCTGTTTTTCTGCAGATTAAGTTGAATTACAGATTTATCTTTCTGAAATATTCTGTGGCTCCCCAAAGAGTAATTACTGGAGGAGGAAAAAATGAACACAATTATTTCCTCTGATAGTACCCCCAAGGGTATATTTTCCTTATTTTGTTTCCTTTTATTTTTGGAACTTAGTATGGTAAAAGTTTTATGTATATCCCTCATTACATATATATATATATATCTCCTCATTATATTCAATGTTAAGTGATGAGATATTGCAATTATTTTCAAACCTATTACATTAGAAAATGATTAGATATGTTTAGAGTGGACACAATAAATTATAATAAAGAATACTTTACATGTTCAAAGTTGATTTTACCCAGCCATCTGAAAGCTGAGGACAACACGCTTCTGGGAGGTTTAATTGATGCCACAAAGTGTATGTGGGGGCCACTGTGTCAAGGAAGCAGAGCAGTGTGGTAGAAATGTCACAGGCTTTAGAGACAGATTTACTAGCTCCAGGACCTTAGGCAGGCCAATTAAACTGCGTGAAACTCAATATTTTCCTTTTTTCGAGGTGGGATATTAGTGTCTACCTCAAAGAGTTGACAAGTGGATTAAACAGAAAAAACGTAGTTCATAAATTTCTAATGGAATAATTATATTTTCTCTTCCATCTATCTTTCCTTCCTTCCTTCCTTTCCTTCCTCTCTCCTCTATAAATATTTGCTGATCACAAGTTAAATGATGAACACAGTGAATTGCTGATTTACAACATTTTTCTAAATACAATCTGATTACACCTCTTTTAAATTAAGGATTTCAGGAGAAAAAAAAAAACCTTACTTTAAAAATTTGGGGCCCTTAAGGTGATATATTCACCTATCTGAAAAATTCTCTTAATATTTGGGACCACCTATTCTTACCAATGTCAGACAAATAGAGCATTACTCCATTGATAACTACTAAGTTCTCTGTAAATGTTCTTATTTTGACAATTGCTATTTTTAAGAAAACCCAACACCTATCCACTCACCAAAATGGTGAATATTAGTATTCACAACATGTGTTCCATACCCCATTCCCATTCCTCCTGTTAGTCCAAACTAGGTTTCTGCCACGTTGCTATTTTTAGGGCTCTTATATTGTTCCTTGAGTTATTTTTACTGCTGGTCTAGACATAAGGCATGGCCATTGTATTCCCTGAGTTCTTGGGATCATAGATTCCTGCCTTCCTCCAAGGGCCATTGTCATATTCTGTTACATATACTCAAGTTCCTTTCCTTTCAGGAACTTTCCCCCAACTCGAACTCCTCTTTCCATACTTCTGTTCTGTCTTCCTGTTCCTATTCTGGGAACCATTTTAAGAGTCATGACCCACCTTCCTCTCAAAACTTCATTTCCTCAGTGTGTTGAAGTCTGGAACCTGGACCCCAGTCCAGTAAATTCAGCCACAGATATGGCTACTGCTTTCTTGAACTGACTTTATTTGACCCACTTCTATGTATACTCCATACTAGGCTTGTCAGATAAAATAGAAGATGTCCAGTATATGAAATTTCAGATAGCAATTAATAAATTTTTTTGTATAGGTATGTCTCATCATGTTTGATACATACTTATACTAAAAAAATTGAGTTTTTAGAAATTCAAATTTAACTGAACATCCTATATTTTTATGGCTAAATCTACCAATTTCACCCCTTTCTAAAAGTAGGTCTTGTTTCTTTCTTTATCTTTGCCTCACTGTGTGTACATGTGCGTGTGCATACGTGTCTGTGTCGTGGGATCTGGGTAATTATCAGATTTTGGGTAATTATGAGATTTTGAAAGGATTTTTCCCCTCTATAATTTTTCTCTTTTTTAAAAAAAGTTACAATATAGGAATGTATTCTCACGGAAAACATTTGAATTGTACTAAACTGTTCAAAACAAAACAGATAAAAATTCTCTCCTTTCCCTTTTTCCAAAATGACAATTACCAAGAGTTTATTGCACATTTTTTGTAGGCTGAAATAAATGGCCAAGCACAGAGATGGGTCTGTTAAAAATGATACTATTTTGTTTAGTGATGTCTCTAGCCTATAGCTAAATTTCTTTTAACTCATTTCCTGAGACTCTGCCTTTTAATCATAAAATTTAAACTCTTCCTCTCATAGCCATGTCCTCTGCTATGCTATTGTAGGTTTTTATTAACCATATTTGTCTGTTCTTTGTGTGTGAGGAAGATCAGCCCTGAGCTGACAGCTATTGCCAATCCTCTATTTTATGTGGGATGCTGTCACAGCATGGCTTGATGAGAAGAGCTACGTCTGCGCCTGGGATCTGAACCTGTGAACCCCGGACCGCTGAAGTGGAGCGTGTGAACTTAACCACTCCGCCACTGGGCCAGCCCCATACTTGTCTTTTTAAAAAATTCTTCTACTTTATTTATTAGGGTTGTTTGAGTCTTCTTTGAGTCTCTTCTTTCTCTATTTATCTTTACAGTCTTGGGAGACATAAATATATTTTTAATCTTCCAGCAGTTACCTAATTTATTAATAAAGCATATCTTAAATCTTTTCCATTGTAACCTCAATTTAATCACTATTTATATCACACTCTCAAATAAAGCTTAGAGTCTAATATGACTTCAATTCAGTTTTCTCCTATTGCTCTACAGTTGCCCAAGTAGAGATCATTTCAAATTTTAGTTCTAGATTCTTTCATCACTTAACCTGATGAAATCAAGAAAAGTAGTAGATCAGTTGATCAAAAAGTTAGAGATGCGAATTATAAAAAAGACAAATATCTTAAAACACTTTATTTTTAAATTGTGTTTAAATAGCCTGTTAATAGCCAAAGTTTTAATATTAGATTAAAGAAAGCCTTTAATAGAGGATGAAGCTTTTGTTGATTACAGTTTTGTGTCTTCTTTCTGGCATAAACCAAACTTATAAGTAATTATCTCTCATTCCCAGATCCAGCTTCTTTAATAAAGAGTGCATACTTGGACTCAAGGAACAACCTGAATGGAGAGCTGGTTTAGATTTTTATAATTATTGTCTTAATCTTTTAAAGTTGTTTCTTCCACATTTAATTCAGCAGTAATAGTTTTTAGTGATTCCTCTCTATTATCTTTAAAGAATTCAACTTAATTTTTTTCATAGCAACACTAACCTTCTTTTTTGCTCTTTATACTTATTTCCTCTGTCTATCTAGAATGTATTTGTTGAGGAAAGAATGATATGCAGCTCCAGTTTTAGACATTTTTACAACATAACAGCAGTTTCCTCCAACATCCCTGATTAATAAGGACATCTTTTCATCTCTGACCTATTATATTTAACACATGACCAATTTTCATAAATATCTGATCTGTTTCTAGACTCTCAATATTCAATTAATCTATACATCTATTCCTGTACCAATACCAAATTGCTTCAATTATTTAATTTTCTAGCATATTTTGAAGTGTGGAAATGAGTGAAAGTCACCACTTTTAAAAATTGCATTATCTATTTTGCACAATTTCTCTTACAAAACAGTTTTTGAATTAGTTGCCAATGTCCAGGAGAAAATGCTAATATAGTGTTGATTTATATTTTACTTATGGAATTACAGAAGAAGAGTTGGCATTTTTATAGTATTGAATCCTCTTTTCAAGGAAAAGTATATTGATACATGCATTCTGGTTCTCTTTTATACCCTTGAGTAAAGAGTTAGTTTTTTTCCAGGTACGTCTTATACATATTATGCTTTTTGCAAGACATTTTATAGATTCTGTTCTGTTATAAATCAGAGATTTTTCTGTGATATTTGTTAGTTGGGTTTATGTGTTGATTTTGTTTGTGGAACCCTATTGTAATACCTAAGAGTTTTTCAGTTGATTATTTTGGATTTTCTAAATAGAAAATCATACTTTTAAAATATTTATGGTTTTATCTATTGCTTTCCAACATTTTTGCTCCCTTTTGTTTTCTTACCTTATTGTGATGTCTAGGATGTCTGGCACTCTGTTGAATAGTAGCAATGGTAGTAGACATTCTTCTCTTTTTCTTGACTTTATAGAAAATGCTTCAAATGATTAACAATTAAATATGATATTTGCTGTATGCTCCTCTTATATACCTTTGTTGTTCTATTTTGTTAATGATTTTTAAAAATTATGAATAAGTTTCAAATTTTATCAAATAGGTTTTCTGCATCATTGGCTGCATCATATTTATAAGATCATTTTTTTTCCTTGAATGTGTCAATATGTTAATTATATCCATAGATTTTTCTAATGTATAATTATCTTTACATTCTTGGGTAGATTTATCCCACTAGTAGATTTGATTTGTAAATTTTTAAGGATTTTTTGTATATATCAAAATTTAGATAGGCCTGTAATTTTAAGGTTTTGTGTTTTCTTTATTCGTTCTAGGCATCATAATTAGGCAAGCCCTGTAAACTGTGTACACCTTTTTCTCTGTCCTGGAACAGTTATATAATTGAGAATTATCTATTCCCTGAAGGTTTGGTGCAATTTGCCTAAAACTACTTTTTCCACTCCCCACTGCTCATTGCTCTATTTCACTTTTATAATTCTCCTTGAGCTAATTTTGAAAACTCATCAATCCTTAGCAAATTGTCTACTTTTATAAAGCTGTCAAATGAACGTCCCAAGCCCCTCCTATTTTAAATATCTTTTGACATTTGCCTGAGAGCTCTATAATCCCCTTGCAATCATTTTGTCTTTCCAATGCTATCACTCTTTCTTGTTTTTCCATGTTTTTTATTAATATTTTTCCTGTAGTTTCATGGAAATTTTGGTGGGCTTGTGGGTAGATTTGCATTTTCAATCTAAGATATTAATCCAGTTCAGAATATGTGTATATATAATTTTCATTTTAATTATGGGAATACCATGTATAATTTAGCATGAAGAGAGATCACAAAAGCTGGAAAGGAAGTACTGTTTTTGTCCAACTCTCATTTAGCACATAGAACACTTGATTCAACAAAATAAGACCAGTGATTAGAACATAAATATTTGGAGTCAATACAGCACACTTGAAATCTATTTATGGATTCATGCATTCCTGCTGTAATGTAATGCATGTGTTTCTTTTTATAAAGGAAGAGACTGAGATGTTCTTCAAATTGTGGGCTAAAAATAACAGGTCTCATGGGAAATTAGAGTTGGGAGAGACTACTCAAATCAATACAGGTCTCTAACCAGAGCACATCCAGACATATACAAATCTTGATAAAAACACTAGCAGAATTTTAAAAAGACACATCTAATTTCGAAAAATTAAAGAAATATTATAATAAATAAAAAGATTTGGCTTTTTTAAAAAAATGTCTTTAGCTTGGTGGAAGAGAATATGAGAAGGTTTTGATGCTGCTGAATAACGAGACAAGGGCAACGCACAAAAATTGTGGAGAATTCTGCAATAAGCATTTTCAATACAGAGACTGAAACCAAGTTGAGGAAAAAATGCATGTTGAGTGGTCACCGGTCATTGTGTACAATACTGTCACCCTCAGCAGCTTCCTGTGTACGTACTTTGCATTCAGCCACTTTTATGTAGTGGAGCAAAATGGTGTATGCCAGAAAAATTTACATGTATTAAGGTAACTTCTATGAATAAGCTAATTCATGTTACAGAAACATATTATATTACAGAAGAGACTGTATTAGGTAAATCATTTTTCCAGATATCATGTTTAAAATATGAAATAGTCCTTTTTCTGTGTGTGAGCAACAATAAAAACTATTACTGTGCTAGAATTCTCACTTAAAATATTAAGTCTCCAGTGTTATTTAAAGGGCTACAGAACTTCCAATAACCATCATACTTTCTAAGAACTGTAGAGTAGTATTCACCACTTTACCGTTACTCTATTTGGCAAGACCACCATTTTGATCAATTTGTCTTTGATGATCTAGAGCTGCACTATCCAATATAGTAACCGCTAGACACATCTGGCTCCTGAGCACTTAAAATGCAACTAGTCTGAATTAAGATGTGCTTTAAGTGTAAAATACACACTGAATTTTGAAGACTTAGCACAAAATAAAGAGAGGTAAAATGTCTCCATGTTTTTTATTTTGATTACCTATTGAAATGATAATATTTTGTGTATATTCAGTTAAATAAAATACTGTATTAAAATCTATTTCCACCTGTTTCTTTTTATGTAATGTGGCTAGTAGAAAATGTCAAATAGTTATGTGGTCCATGTTATATTTCTATTGGACAGTGCTGGTCTAGAGAAAATGAAAGAGAAGAGACAAAAAGAAAATAAAGAATAGGAAGAAAGGTAGTTTGCAAAATGTAATGAGTAAAGAGAATAAGGAAAAATAAATTTGTGTTTGAGGACTCTAGGTATCAGAAAAGATAGGAAGAAAGGCTACCACACCCAGAGAAGAAGAAATGTAAAACATCGCAGGTAAGATGGGGAATGTAGAGAGCGGGATGTGAACACTAAGAGAGCAGACCACACAATTGATACCATTATGCTTGTAATGTGAACCTCAGAACTGCTTATTTCAGATTATACACACCAGGTGTTTTTCTCAATCTGGTAACATTTTAAATACAGGTAGTTTTATTTAATAATCATGTAAAAACTTTCAACTGTTAAATGAAGTCAATCTCTATGATATAATCAGAAGTTTAGGTTTTTTCTTCATATATACTAGTAAGTCAAAATTCTGTGCATCCATTTATTTATTCTCTCAACGTGTATTTGATTAAAGCTATGTGCTCGTTACTATCTTAGGAACTGTTATGAGTATACCTGTCATTTAAGATGAACACCAAAAGGCTGACTCCTTGCACATAATTACTCCTATTTCCTATTCATAAGTAGCCATGTTATTTTAAAGTATTTCTATGGCAGTATGTTTACATAAAGAGAGATTAATGACATAAACACCAAAAAATGATATGCAATTACTTCAGATTTTTCCTATGGGTGAAAAAAGACATCCTAAATCATGTCCAGTCTATGAATATTGATTCCCATTTCTCATAAACGCACATTTATGAACAGTACTTTTTCATTGGGAAAAATACGTATCCTTATAGGATAATTAGGTTTAAAAGTTCTCCATGCTTATGTGTAGGAAGTAGTCACAAAGATATATTGTGAAATAATATAGTCATATACAGGAAAAATTATTTCAATTTGATTCAATAAATATTGAGAGCCAAGACTGCTGACGGCTATTAAAGATATTTCTTTAAGAAAACTCAGTAATTAAGCTGCTTTTTAACACGTAGGTTGACTGAGAAGAGTAAGGTGAATATAACAAAATATTGAAATATTTATAATACTATAGTACTTCATAGAGTGTTATTCAAATACTTATGTGTGTGTGCATGAGCGCACACCTGCATACACACTTTCCTTTGCTATTTGCCAGTTAAAAATTTCTATGATGTTTCATCTACCGTATTTTTAATTCTAGTAAGCTTTGTAACTAAGAGAAATGCTCTGGCTTTTATGCGCAAAGTGGTGTTTGTTGCTGATTCAGCATAGATGAAGATCAGTGATATGCTGTTTTCCTCAACCATTGCTCCTCAAGTTTATTGTTATTTTGCTTTCAGGGGAATTATGAATAGGAAAAGTTAAACTTCATGGCTTGGGGGCCGGCCCGAAGGCGCAGTGGTTAAGTTCTCACATTCTGCTTCGGCAGCCCGGGTTCGATGGTTCAGATCCCGGGTGTGGACATGGCACTGCTTGGCAAGCCATGCTGTGCCAGGCATCCCACATCTAAAGCAGAGGAAGATGGGCACGGATGTTAGCTCAGGGCCAGTCTTCCTCAGCCAAAAGAGGAGGATTGGCAGCAGATGTTAGCTCAGGGCTAATCTTCCTCAAAAAAAAAAAAAAAAGAAATCAAAACTTCATGGCTTGGAGAGACAAGCACAGGTTAGATTCTAAAACTAGGACTTACAGCCATGGGGTAGTTAGTAGGGGATGGTCATGGTTTTGAACAGAGATCTCCATGGGTCATAAATTGATACAAACAACTACTACTCAAGAGGAATCTGGACCTAAGACATTTAAACTTTTTCATTCAAATGCCCAATTTTTCTGAAGTAGTCCCTCTACCCTGTAAAAAGGCAACTATCTCTAATGCCTCTTCACTTGAATATGGTTGTATTCCTTTACACATATAGTACACGCACTTTTTTAAATTCGAAAACAAAATGAAATTGAATACACGGCAAGGGAGTTTTTCTTTTTAACCTAGAAGAAATGTTTTATAACAATTTCCAAGTTTACAATGTCCTCTCTATTAAGCTATGCATTTGCAAAAGACAATTAAGTAATTGCACAACAGTCTATATAAACAAAGTTAACTAAGAGAGTCAATAAGAAAGAAACATAGCAATGAAGCCAGAACTTTGTATCCTTTACAAAAATATATACTAAGCTCCAAGGAGTTCTTTTTAGGGTATGATATGTAAAATTTGTAATATAGTCACCAACCCAGGAGAGCAAAATTACAGATTTTATTCCATTTCAAAGTTTCATTATTTCTCCCACAAACCGCCAAGGAAAAACATTCTGTAGACTTTACTAATACAAAACATTCAAGAACTAAGATTAAAATAGCACATTTAAGCCTTACTAAAGCAATATTGGCTAATTTGAAATACTATGTAATTCAAATATTCTCTAGCTAATTCCTTTACTTAAGAAAAACAGAGCACTAGCTTATATAAACCTCAATTAATTCAAAATTGCTGGCAGGGGGACGATTTAATAATTCTTAATTTTAGAAGTAAACAGCACTTTTGAGTAACAAAAATAACTTGATGGCTTCATATTGACTATTATAGTTTTAGGTATAGTGAAATTAAATTATGTGTCAGAATTTAGCTCTGGTTTGCCTTGTCTTCTTGGAAAAATCATGCAACAGCCTTGTGATTCTTTTTATCAAGTCTGTTTGTTAATGATGCTTGCACGATCACAAAGCTCTTTAGAAAACTTGGGGTTGAAATATGCCATAATTCTTACATGTAGCTTTCAACGATAAACAACCTTTATTTAATGCAAGCTCTTTCTTTGGGGAATTGCTTTCAAATGAAGGTGTATGCAGGGTATTCGCATATTAGGACAATTGCTGTAGTGAGTAGTTGTTGGTTAGAACCAAATGCAAGTTTATGTGGTATATTATTATTGTTATTATTATTATTTTAGTTAACTATTTATTAAAGATATAAACCAAAGCTAACTTTAAAATGTTAGGAAAAGTACTTTGAAGAAGATCTAAACACTAAATTGAGGTAACTCAAGATACCCTTAATGAATGATTTATTAGCAGAACACATTTTTATTATTGTGTGTGAGAGTTCTCAAAATTGTCATGTTGTTTCCAATGCTCCATCATGCCTCTGTGAATGGAAGAGCAAATTTATTTAAAAGAGAAACACACTTTAATCTGTTTCTTTGTTCAAAGTAAGTCTAAAAAGTTACAACAGAGTAGATTATAATATTGGAATGCTTAGGCTCTTCTGAATGTGCTGAGAATAATCAATTTGTTCAAGTTTGCTGAACGAAATCTTTAATTTCATTGGGAAGAAAAAGACTCATTTTTTTCCCCAGGAATGTATACAACCCAGTTTTTACTGCTAATGAGTATAATCTATTATCTTAAACTTTATATAATAAAACCTACCTTTTTTCTTAATGGTAATTAATAGCCTGATTTTTACTGTGAATAAAAGGCAATTCTAATGTATAATCACATGTTTAAAGAATAAATTAACACAAATTGTCATAAGATTAGCTAAAACTTTTTTTTTGAATAGTAGAAGTTTTTCTTAAAAGATTATTTTAAAGTTCTAATTGGATTTAATTTTTGAAGAGGACTTTCTCATTCTAGTCAAAGATAGTCAACATTTTCTCTATTAGGAGAGATCAGGAGAGAGGAAAGGGACTCCCAAGTAGATAGTCACATCACACTAATCAATGCTTGTGGTGAATAAAGAGGTAGGTACTGCCTTCTTAATTTAAATTTAAGAATATATATGACAATTTCAAAGTAAGATTTTTAATTGATGTAGGTTTTCTTTTTTTTTTTACATCTTTTTTTTTGTAATACTCTGGGTTCTAGCATTCCTTGACAAAAGCCAACTTAATAATAAAGGAAAATTTTGTTTTGTTTAAATCAAGGATGTAAAATCTGCCATAACAGTAAGCAATAGACCAAGCAGAATATTCAGGAAAGATTATTCAGTTTCTCCTTATGTGGCACTTGTGGTTTACTACTGACAATAGAGTCATGATTTATTCAGCAAAAGCTTTTAAGTGCAGTAAATATTATTGTTTCACACAGCAGCTGATAAGAAAAATGGTTTTTAAGTTGAATTAGAAAGCAAGACTTATAGCAAGATTTTTGAGCCAAGACATTACTTCTTAAATCATGTAGGTTAGGAGTAAGAAACAGGAAAACCTGCACTCATAGTAAATGTTGAGCTAATAATAAGGGATAAAATTATGAAGTAGCACTATACTTCACATATTACAAATATATTTATGAAGAAAGAAGCTCCTATGAGATGGTTACAAGTCTAGGTGAAGATACAACTCTCTGGAAGGCAAGCAGACACACCAACACTCTAGGAGACAGTATTTCTGTCCTCTAGCTTTTTTCCTCTGTGCTGCATACAATAGGAAAGCAAAGGGGTTGTAGTTCCTGTCCTCAGGGCTGCCACTGTATAAACCTGAGGGTTTTTTTTCTATAGGATAAGATCGTGGGAAATGGGGAAATGAGATTACCAAGGACACGCCTACAATGGTAATTAATTTGGGGGCTAAAGACTAGGAACATGATGAAAGATGTTAATATTTTTTGAAAGAACAAGATTACTTGTATTCTATTATTTTTTAATTTAATTTCCTCTCACTGTAATTTGCTGGTTGACTATTCCATACTTCATCAGACTGACGACTTCGTATTAAGCTACCATGAGCCTATCAGAAAACTGATAGTTTCTGTTCTAATTCTTTAATTTACTCTTTATTTATATTATATTATTTAAAATTGTTTATAAGGCAGTTTTTGAGGAGAATACTGATAGTTAATGAAACAGTATTTGATATAATTGGAGTACCTTGTAAGTACAGGATATCTAGGTGTAAGAGGTAAAGGATCTTCTCATTTTTGAGACATGCTATAAAAGCGAGTTCTTATATTTATGGAAATATTTAACAAGGAAATGGAGAGCCAGAGAGAGAGAAAGAAAATGGAATATTTTAATTGACATAAAAAATTTGTGATACCAAATTAAGATGAGTGTTAAATGAGTTGCCATAATAATATAGTTGACTTAAGAAGAAGGGAATTTTGGCTTGCTGGGAGTGTTGTCTGTCTTAATTTTACAAAATGTTACAAGTATAACGTCTTAATTGCTTTGTTGATTAAATTCAATTTTTTCCAGTGTACTGTTTTAGAAAAGCATAGAAATTTTTTTTTTCATGGAATCTAAAGTCTTAGGTCATAATATACCTGGCTTCTAATATCTTGCTACCTGAAATGTGAACTCTGGACCATCAGCATCAGCATCACCCAGAAACTTTTTAGAAGTGCAGAGTCTTGGGACCAAACGCAAACCAACTAAATCAAAATATTTTTTTAAAAAGGTCCTCAGGGGACTCATAAACACATCAACGTTTGAGAACACTTTTAACATATCAATATAAAAGTAAATATATGTATAATTTGTGCATATCTATCTATCAACTTATCTATGTGCCATCATATTTATTTACATTTCTTCCCATTTCAGGATTTTATGTATTATTTTACTAACCTTGGTGAAGATAGGTGAGGTCAATAAAATAGGAAACTATGACTTAAGGAGGAAATAAAAAATAGAGCATCACAAATATACCACTAGCAAAGTTGTGAAAAAGTATCTTGACCATTGAAATTTTACTGGTGATGACAAAAGTTCTTAGCTACTTCCTTAAAACTTGGTTCCTTCATCAAGTAATTCCTTATTGTGACTCTTTTAACAGATAAATATACTAAAAAGGAGCAGAATTTGTCACCCCAAAATATTCCTCTTTGGCATAGGATTATTTTAAACTGGTTATTTTTAAGAAACTGCAGACACAGGAGCAGCTCTGAAAACTAAAATTCACCCTTTTGTAGGGGACATTTACATTTATAAGGGAAATTTCCATTTGTAGAGTGTCTCCCTCTCTGTACTTGGAGGAGAAGGATGACTCTAAATCTCTAGAAACTATTATCAACAGAGAAGGCGAGGACTTACATCTGCATAACAACCTTGCCCTTCTTTACTGTGCAATAATTATGTGTTAAGGTACGTGTGTGTTTGGGAAGAAGAAATTTTCCTCTACCCTTATAGATTCTTCTCTCTGACCTAGGAATCAAATTGAGACAGATTACTAGGAGAAAATCAAATTTAATTGCATATGTATGGGAACCCCACATATATGAGACAGTCAGAGAGCTGACATACATGAGAAGTTCAGAGACAAAAAGGTAAAATGAGGTATAAATGCCATCTTGAGCTAAGGAATGGGGTAGGGTCCTGAGGTGTCAGAGAGGAGGAGCGTAATTCATGGGATGATAAGAAGAGCAGATGTTCACACTTGAAGTTTTGTCCTGCCATACAGATAGGTTTTAAAAAATTATTTATGATAATAACTCTTATTATGGGCAAGGCCCTCAATTTAATTCTTTAAGGAAGAGATAAAAGTTTCTCTTGAGTGCTCAGGGTCTTCATTGCCTTTACCTCAAAATATTTCACATGTCAAAGCAGCACATCTTGGGGAGGTCTGTTCTGAACCCCTTCATGTACTGAAAAATAGCTTCAAAAATCTTTTTGGTAACTTAAAAATTTAGAGTTTTGCTAAGTTAAGTTAAATAATGGAAATTTGTTGAATATATAGATCATTTCTAAATAAGATAAAACAATGAAATATTAATTACTGAACGTTGGTTTACTGACTTTTGTCTTCCTATTACAGAGGAACTAAAGATATCTGGGGCTGTTTGTAAATGTATCTTGTGCCCCCTTAAAAGAGTGGACTATAAAAAAGGTGGTTGCTTCTGGAAATTATGAAATGTATTCATAAATCTTCCAATCTGCTGAATGCAGGTGTAATGGAAAGTTCACAATTGCTTACTTCTTAGTTTCCACTAGAAATTAAAATTTCTAAGGGTTAAAATTCTAATTCATATATGTGATTAAAATTACTAGAAATAATAAAACAACTCTGTATACAAGGAAAGCAGGATTTTTTTTTTTTTTTTTTGGTTAGAAAAGACATGAGGTGTGAAGATACATTTTGTTAAGGGAAAAGAAAATGAATTTGCCCCAAAATAAAGCTGGTTATTTCAGAATAAGAAAGAGGAGAGTAAAGGACAAATTAAATAGAAAATTGGGAAAAAGGAAAGAGAGAGAGAGAATTTTATCTTGTATAATCCAGTTGGTTAAAATTGAATACATTTATTATGATGGTTGTAAAATTAAGCTTTAAAATCAGTAGTGTAAAACTAAAACTTAATTTTCTTTCTTTACTAAAAAGACAAAGTTTTCTTGGACTATTGGTCTGCCCTTGAGAGACTGTGAAAAGGCTTTCTTTACCTTTTAAGTAATTTGCCTTGAAAGCAAAGATTTTGTGTTTTATCAAAGTAATTTTATCAAGTCTTTGATTGGTTTTGCTAACTATGTAAACTTCTGTATTTGTCTTTGAAATCTTTTATTGTCACTTTAGTCAAATAGGTAATTAAATATTTTTTCATAATAATCTGTGATCCTATTTAGTCAAGTGTCCAAACCTCTTGATATTTTTGACAAACTTCCCCAAATCAAATTATAAATCTTGTCTTTTTGACCTCAATATAACTATGGAATTTTCTAGTGGGCCCCTGGAACTTCTCAAAAGATTGGTTCTCTCTCCTTATTAAAAATAAAGGAGATCTTAAACTAATTAGCCTTATTTGACATGTCAAATTATGTGGAAAGCATTGTCAAATAAGTGATGCTAATCTTTTGAGACTATGTTTGTATGGATATACGTTATTATAAGGGGTTCCAGAAGTTGTATGAAACTCTTAGAAATCTGTTGTGTCCAGGTATGTTATCACTTATAATTCTAGATATTATCATGAAGTGTTGTGTGTTACAGAAATAACCAGGTTTTTTTGCTACTTGCATTATAACGAACTCTCATCAGATGTTTAACCATGGCCATTTTTAATTCTTTTGTCATTTACAGTTATTGTTTATACTCAGATGATTTTGCGAAAGTGTTCCCAAAAAAGTGCTTCATCTTCAAGGAGATTCATGGAAAAGACTCATGCAAGCACACGTTTTTTCTAACTTTAAGATCATAAAACTGAACTTGGTAAGAATGTCCAGAACTAAGGGAAAAACATGAATGAAGCAGGACAAGAATTAATAATACGGGACTCAATGAACTGAGGAGGATGATTATAATTTTTATGACTTTTTATTTGAAACATTACTGGTTCTTTAATGTTTTGTTTTTCCAGATTTAAGGAAACTTTTTCTCTTAAGGTAAGTATGACATACAGCAATTTTATAAAGCGTATGTTTTTGAACAAGGATGAAATAATTTTTCTCCCTACCTGATCCCTCTGGAATTTGGAAAACTCTTAGTGAATGAGTATTCCTATTTTCATGACAATATAATTATTTACATAAGTTTAATAAGAACCTGTTCTTCTTGTAACAGTACACAGTTGGAAACTGGTTATATCATCAAGGCTTTGACTGGAATGTCAGATTCAAGAATGTGCATAGAATGCCAAACAGCTTTAAGTAACTAAGGTTGACTTTATGGAGCCAATAAAGCCCCTTGGAAAAGTGGCTTGGTACCTTACTTATAGGGTTCCTGACAGCCTAACCAGGTGTAGGGGAGGAAGATGTATTCCTTTACTCTCTAGGGTCTTCTGGCTGCTCTCAGGATTAAACCACCATGAGACAGGATAAAGGAGAAAATCAAACAAAGCTTAATAACATGCATACATGGGAGAAACCCAAGAAACTAACTTGCCAAAATAGCAAAGCCACCACCTTAAATACTGTCTTTAGCTAAAGAAAGGAGCATGTTGGGATTAGTGTTTTGGGAGTTCAAAGGGGAGGAAGGCAATTCACATGGAGATGGAAAAGCAAATATTTGTAAACAAATGTTTGCCAGTCCTTGCAAAAACAGTGTGACATGGAGATGACTTTGATCAAATGGGCCTTGTTAGGTTCCTCCCTGTCTATCACACCTAGTTTATATTATACTATAGTTATCTTATAGTATTAGCTCCTTCCTGGAACAGGGCTTCTATCTTAAATTCTTTTAGCCAATTAGGGGGAAGGTCAAAGTTTCTTTCTGAGTCTTCTGTTCTTAAAAATAAGCCAAAGAGACACATTTTGGAGTGGCAAATTCTGATACCCCACACAGCCTAATCAGGTGAGTAAGGAAGATGACTTCCTGGCATGTGCAGGAACCTCAGGATATTTGGGGGAACTCAAGAAAAGGGGAATTCACCGAGCTCTACTGGTATCACCAGCAAAGTTCGATGATAAGTCCTTGGCTTGGCTTGGCTTCCTAGCCTTGAGAATCTTTTAAAAGTTCAATCTGAGATTTCTTATGAAAAGTTCAGTCTTTTAAAAGTTCAATCTGAAATTTGTTATGAAAAGTTCCAGTTAATCACATTTAAAATAGCCTATATGGGGGCTGGCCTGGTTGCATAATTTTTAAGTTCATGTGCTCCACTTTGGTGGCCTGGAGTTTGTGGGTTTGGATCCTGGGCGCAGACCTACACGCCACTCATCAAGCCATGCTATGGTGGCATCCCACATACAAAAAATGGAGGAAGACTGGCATGATTGTTAGCTCAGCAACAATGTACCTCACAGAAAAAGAGAGCCTATGTGCTCAATTGCTATTCTTGCTGCACTTATGGAAATAATCAGGGCAAGTTTATTGAAACTAGACATTTTGCAAACAAATTTGTCTGAATTTGACTATCTTTAGTAGAAATGAGGATGATTTTAGAGAGAAAAATTATGTTTCAGTAGCACACCTTTGTGGATATTAAATTCTAGTGCTATTTTTTTGTCTTTGAGGTTTTGTTTTCTGTCTATAAACTGGACTGGATCCTGGATTTTTCTGGTTTCTCCCAATATCTGGCTATGACGCTCCAAACTAATGTTTCCAATTTTCTCCCATCCTTTTGATTTGGAGTTATTGAGAACTAAAACTGCCCTTTGTCCTGAAGCCCTGCAAAGTGAAACTAGACAACTTGATATAAACTTCAGAGAAATCACCACAATTGCTTATGTTTAGAGCATCTTCTTCATGCCTGTTGCTGGATGAGCCACCCAGAAAGTTTACTCGTACACCAAATGACATCATCAGAGATATTCAAACTGCAAGCCAGGAAAATCTGTCAGATTGTCACTGCCTGCCCTCACTCTATCTGAAGATGTTTCAAGCCTGACATCTAGAAATCTTTTCAACTGTCAGCTCTCAGGACTTAGACATTGGGTTTATAATTTGCTCTGACCATTAGCCTTTGTCTTTCTCTTGTTTCCACAGAGCTGCATTATTAAATACTTGATTTCTTGCACAATATGGGAGCCCAGTACATCAATGCCTCCTCAAATGAGACTTTGGGACATTGGGAACCCAGTACATCAATGCCTCCCCAAATGAGACACAACTGTTTAACTGAAGTGACCTATTCTCAGTACTGAGTGACTGGTTCAATGAGATATGGAACAATCTATTAACTTAGCTTCTGGACTGTGAAAGTTCTCACTTGAAGTTTCAAAGGCGGGGCTAAGGGAAGCAGAATTTGTCACCTCATGATATGCTTCCCTGAAATAGGATTATATTAAACTGTTTATTTTTAAGAAACTGCAGTTACAGGAGAAGCTCTGGAGACTGAGTAAGAAAGACTCTGTTATAAGAAACACATTTATAAGGGAAATCTCCACTTGTAAGAGTGTCTCCCTTTCTGTATATGTAAGAGAAGGATGACTCTAAATTTCTAGAATCTCTTATCAGTAGAGAAGGTGGTGACTTAAATCTGCATAACAACCTTATCCTCGTTTGCTGTGCTTTTCCTGGTAACCTTCCATAACTGACTCTCCCCATCCCTAACATCATCTTTTGTCTTTAGCTGGAGATTGTATTTAAGGTGAGGACTTTAGCCATTTTGGAGGGTTACTCTGTTTTCCTGGGTCTCTCCCAGGTATATGGGAAGTATACATGTTATTAAAGTTTGTTTTTCTCCTGTTAGTCTGTCTTAGATCAATTTAATTATTAGACCAGCCAAAGAACCTAGAAGGGAAGAAGGGGAAATTTCTCTGTCCATACAATACCATCTGGAAGAAACCAAGGAGTTTAAATTTTAAGGATTTTCCCTTATCTAATCCAAAGTAGATAAGAAACTGCAAATTAGAAACTAAATATAATTTATCTTCATAAAGCAGAACAGATTAAGAAGCATAGTCCTGATAACACAAGGAGAGCTTGAAATGAAAAACATCTTACATCATTCTACAAAAGTAATAGTTTTTTGTGAGGAGAGGAGAAATACTTTTCTTAGTTCCTCAATGCTTAGTTCATTATATTTCAATAACTATCAAAATTGACTATAGGGGAGCCATTTTAAAATAGAGTCTGAGCTGCTTTTCCAGAGAAATTGCGTTGCTGTCTTGAACTGGGACTGGACCAAGCCTTAGGATTGGACCAAAATGGCAACTATTTTACAAGGAATTGTTTGAGAAGTCAGCAGGAAAATGGACATCCTGATCACAAAGACTGAGGATTGTGGAATTTCTGAATATGGAATCAATCAACGTTTAGCCAAGACTAGCTCTCTGCCTCCAACTCCAAGTAAAATTCTTTGTAACACAATTTCCCTTCTTTGCCTTTAAAAGCCACTCACTTTACTCCCTAGCGGGACAATATTTGGGTTTCCACCTGAATCTGTGCTCCCCTAATTGCAATCCTTTGATCCCAAATAAACACTTTGCCACTTAAACTGGTTTACGTTTTTGTAGATTGACACAACCATATAATATTCTTAATTTATTTAGACCTACACTTCACAGGAACTCAAAGCAACCCATACATCATGAAAAGACTAGTAAACACTTAATAAAATTTTTACATTTGGAATTAAAGGTTACTAAAATGTAATCCTACAGTTCATTTGAAAGGAGAAAAATATATAAAAATTTAATTCCTAAAAGGTAAAGAAATGGAAGTTAAAGGAGGCTAACTCATTTTGCCAAAGCAAAAGTGATATAGAGTAGCATTACCAATAGTGGGCAAGATTTGTTTTGACATTGCTTATTTGCTTAAATAGTCTCAAAATTCCAAAAAGAAAATTAACTTTTATCTAATCAGAAATTTGGAAATGACCACCTTTAGTGATTATAATTTACCTTTATTTTAGTCAAATCATTTCTAAACATTTCCTGATTAAAGTTAAAAAAAATTTAAATATGTCAGAAAATAAGTGTTCTGTAAATTATGTTTTCCTTTTCTTGTGTTTGACCTAAATGCTGTATATTGAATTATAAACCTATGCTTCTTGCACAAATACGTGGACATTATCCCTAATGAAATATTATCCCTGTAATTTTTATTTTCAAGTGGCCCTTCATCAGAAAGGAGGATTTGTTTTAGACTGGAAAGACCGTATGGGCTTCCCAGCCAGATAAACCTGTGCTGTCCTGACTTTGCTGCTTCCAAATTTTGTAATCTTTAGGAAGTCATTTAATTACTCTTAATCTCAACTTTCCTATCTGTAAAATGGGAATAATCATGCTTTACTTATCAGAATGAATGGTACTACATCTGAAAATTGTAGCCCATAAGAGGCTTTTAATAAGTGAAGAAGATTTTATTGTTGCAGTTTTTAGTGTTATTATTATTTTTCTCATCTTGATGCCACTTCCTTAAGCATCCCTGGTTTTATCAGTGCTCCAGTTTTCCAAAAGCATAGTAATCTTTTTTGTTATTAAAACATTTTTTTAAATCATACTCATTGTAACTCTTGCCCGCCTTTCTCATTGGGAAGCAAAATTCTTCCTTCAGAGCACTACTAACTGAAGAGGATCAAGGCTGCTCCAAGGAGAGAAGCCCAAGGCGTCCTGGCCTACATGCCAATCTATACCATCCTCCAGGATATATAGGACATACTGACCTGTTCTGTATCTAAAGTTAATATGACCACATGATAACCAGACCCCATCTGCACTGATACCATTTTAACAAATTTTCTACATGATCGTTCCTTTGTCTTGTAAAAAAATAACTCACATACCTATGCCTCATAAATTTAGCTCTACCTTCAACCCATTGCAGCTCTTCACTGCCCATGGGTCCTGTCCCCATGCTATTCTCTAAAAGAGCACTGCTATCAGATCAGAAATGTTTCTTTCAACTCCTCAGCTCACCAAGCCCACATCGTTTCTTCTGAAGGCCCGTATGGGGATGTTGCTTTGCTGGCTTGTGAGCTTAAGTTCTGCTAAGTGCACTTTTCTTCCTTGTGCCTTCCTCTTTTTCAAGGATGGATCTAAATTCACTTCTCCATCAGGAACCTTCTCAGACAGCTGTATGAATCCACGTTTGCTGGCCATGGCTACTCTATGGGGCAAACCATGGCATTCAGTAGGAAGAGAATCAGTACCTTAAGCCTGAGGTGATAAAGAATGAATTAATCCTTTCCTTCCTAATATTATCTCTAATATATAAATTTTACATGGGCACAGGTCAACCATTTAAGTCATTAGGATGGTCGCCAATCTCCAAGACTCCCATGGCAGGCTTCTTTTCCTAAGGCTGGATTAGGATCCCACCCTATGGCTCCTGACCACACTCTAAACCACAGGAAGGTCACAATCAGGACTCTGGTTCAAGGAAAGTACCAAAGTCTAACCTTTTGTTGAGTACAGGAACCCTTTCTTGGGGGAATGGCTCCAGGATGCAATTCGGTAGAATGTGGCCCAGACCAGCGGAAAATTCTTCAGTGTTTTTGTCTATTCTTATTTTATCTCTGGGACCATTCACCAGGTACCTATTACTGCCAGATATAATAGGGAAGATATACAAGCGATGCAATGCAGGGGGATGGCCCCATCACCCCTTGCTATAGGAACCCCAGAGGCAGAACCATGGGTAGGATGCTGCCGTAGGTTCAGGGTAGAATTTCAAGGTAATGGGCCCTTCTCTTTCATCTCTCTTCTTTTGCCTTTTTGCTTCCTAGGACCATAGGAGCTTCTAATTCCATTCTTAAGGACACACCTTTGGGTTTGCCTTTTAAATAACACGGCAAAATTTGGTCTACAAGATCTAAATAAAAGGAGACATTTCTTACTGTAATAGTCTTTGGCCTCAATACACTCTGAATGAGGAAAATGGCCCATGAATTGCATCTTAAATTTTAATACTATTTTTCGACTAGACTAATTTTGCTGTTGCCTGGGAAAATGGTCTGAATCCCTTGTATTTAATCATTCATGGCCCTAAATGAAGATCCTAAACTAAGAGTGGTTTGTTGCACGTGTCTAGCTTCCCCCCTCATTTGGGGTCCAATAGGACTGTCTGGGCATGCACTCTGACTGGGAACAGTTGTAGGACTTTATACCCTAATTCTGGGACTAGTTCACTTATGTCTGGGTTTCCTGTGTGTCTGTGTTGGTAAATAGCTTAAAATTGGCTGTTTGGGGACTGAGTTTCTCAGTGATGGCAACAAACTATTTTTAGAAATTACCTTGTTTGTTGCAGCACCTTGGGAAAGGCTCCCTAAAAATGGAGATAAGTGTAAAAGGCTGGCAAGATAACCCAGCATATTTTAAAGTTACAGTGGCCATTTTGGGCTCCTTTTGAGCTTTCCAACTGAGAAACAAAGATCTTTAAGGAATCAAGGCTCCAACGCTGGGAGATCCTGTGGTTTCTGGGCCTGATCACCCCACTGGCCCCAAGTATGGTGCCTTCTCTTGGAAGTTGACTCATGAGTATTTTAGGCACCTCCTGAGTTGGTTATGAGGATAGGAGACCTATAATTTATTCTGTAAACTGTCTTGCTGGGATTGTGTGCCCTGGCATGGAAATTGTTATTTGTGTGGCCCTTATCTTGATAACCCTTGGGAAGAGGCTATCAGGGTGAGACCTGACCCCCTTTTCCTTTGTTTCATTCATCACCCCCTCTGTTGTCACCAAGTTGAGATTAAGTTCAGGTCAGACCTGAGCAGAACCTGGACGTTCTGTAAAATTGAAAGCTTGAAACCCTTTTTGCCAGGGACTTAACTCTCAACCATGGTGCTGGGAACCCCAGCCCCAAGCCAGCTCTAGGCTTTTGCCTCCTGCTTCCCTGGTTCTCCTTGTGCCGGCTCAGGGACGAAGTGCCCAGGCTGGGTGGGACTTGACTAAATCTTATAATTATGTTGTCGCCTGCCCTCAGGCTCTGCACCCTTTCTCTAGCCACTGTTAGTTGGACACCAGCTTTACTGCCATGGGGACTTCCTCACGCATCCCTGGAAACTCACATCTTGGATGCATTTTAAGTTATTGGAAACACTTTCAATTGGATGAGTTATGCCCCAGAAACTCCATCTTAGAGAAAACTTGAGGGGTTTCTCTGTGCCTCTATGATATATTTGGACCGATATATCAACCTATAGTGTCATTTGATTTACAACCCAGTTTCTGAGAAATCAAGAGCAATTTCCTTGAAAAGTCCTTTTAAGACTAGAAACGCAGCTCTAGAGGCAGTTTAGGTTCAACCCACTTCCCTTAACTCAAAAAGCTTGCAAATCCTCTAGGGACTATGTAGCCCATCACTAATTCCTAAGACAGAAGGAAAAAATGGGAAAAAGGACAAAAAATGGCCATAAGAACACCCTCGCCAAAAATCTAGCATCTTGAGTGTCTTCTCCACAAATATTAGCAAAAAGGCTCAAAACAAAATTTGGATTCATAATTGATGTGCTTTATATTACTGTACCTGATTGATGGCAGTAATTTTAAAACAATAGCTTTGGATATTCTGTGTATGTGTGTCTATATGTATGTTATGTATGTGTGGTATTTTACCTTGGGATGATATGGCCAAAATTAAGAGCTCTGTTTCTTGGCTTAAAGTAAATTCTTACATAAATTCTAAATGTAATAGAAATTAACCCAATATCTTTCAAGTTAATGAGATGTGAAGTAATCTTTGGTAACTGAAAAGTTATTTAGGATTGTTGGTTTGATTAAAATGGATGTGTCCTTAGAGTTGTCAGTATTTGGATATGATGCAGGCATGCAGCCTGGGTTTACTAGTCAAATAAACTCATGTTATCTGTTACAAACTTGTCAGCAAAATAATAGCTCAGAATGATAGCTGATTTTGTCTAATGCCTCAGGAAGTTTTGTAGGCAATCTTAATAATTACTGGGAATGATTAAACTAAATAGACGTGAAAAAGATAAAAGTATTGCGTGAACTTTGTAAAATAATTATGTGTTAGGCCAAATATATTTAAATAACTTCTAAAATCTTTCCAGTAACTTGAAACTTTGAAATTTAGTTAGGGAAATTAAATGATAAAAATTCACTGAGTATCTAGGTCACTGAAACATGCTAAACATGTCTAAGTTTATCTACTTTTGGCTTATTATAGAGAAACTAAAACTTGTTTGGGTATATTAGTAAACATGCCTTGTGTTTTATTACTATTAACTAGCATGTATCTGGGAATTTTAAAGTGTTTAGAATGTTGATATAAAAGACTTCATAATTGCTTACCTTTTTACTTTTTACTAGGGTCTGTTAAGTGTTAAAAATTCTAACTAATGTGTAAATAAAGTTACTAAACATAAGGCAAATATTTCTGTATACAAGGAAAGTAAAATGTATGTTTTCAGTAAAGAAGGTATAAAGAATGGAAGTATTTTTCTTTGTTGATTTAAGAAAGATAAATTTATCCTAAAGTGCTAGAAGGGAAGAAAGAAAGCATGGGACAAACTGAAGGTAAAAAGAAAGTTGTAGAAGGTTTGTGAAGGAGAAATTCTGAAGAGAGTTTTATGCCTGGTCAACTTGGCTAAGATTAAAGTAAATCTGATTGAGTAAATGAGTTTTAATGTCAAAAATAAGCTTATGAAAAAATTAAAATTTGTTTTTCTCTCTCAAAAGGATAATTTTATTGAATTTTTGATCTGATTTCTATAAAGACGTTATAAAAGGACTTTCTTTACATTTACGTAAGTCCACCTAAAAGACAGAAAAACTATGTTTTGTTAAAATAATTTTCTGTGTTCAGAACTGAGGTCTCTCTTAAGATTTTTTGACTGTTTCTATTGTCACTTTGAATAGATAACTGAATGTTGTTTCCTATCTGAACAAGTGTTTTAAAACTTTGATATTTTTGACAAACCCCCCACCCAAAAAAACGTATTCATGTCCTGAATGAATGCTTTCTTTGAAGTGGTAGAAGGAAGAAAATTTCTCTGAGGATTTTCAGAGGGCCCCTGAGAGGTCTCAAAGAAATCTGCTCTCTCTTCCTATAAGAAGGAAAATACTAAACTAACTAGGCTTATTTGGTCTTTTGAATTACATGGGAAGCATTGTCAAATAAGTGATGATAAACTTTCTTAGGTGGTATTATGTGAGTGAATGCTATTGATATAAATGTTTTAAAATTATATAACATTCCTAAAATTCTGATCTGTCCTGGTTGTCAGCCATAACTCTAGTTATTATCTTGAATGTTGTATGTCATAGAAGTAGCCGAGTTTCTTTGTCAATTGTCCTTTTGAGTCTTTTGTCATTTGCAGATAGTTGCTGTTTTGCTCTGATGCATTTTGCTTTTGCAAGTATGTTTCATCTTCAGAGAAATTCATGGAAAGGGTTGTGACACAGGATTCTAGAATACAGGTTTCTGATAAACTTTCAGAGCATAAAACTGAACTGGGTAAGAAATAACAGATTTCTAATGGAGAAAATGATGACCTCATAAATCTGCTAACAGAAGATTGAGATCAAGAACTGATTATACAGGACTGTATGATCTGATGAGGATGATTATAATTTTTTATGACTTTTGTTTGAAACATTGTTGATTTTTTGATGTTTTGTTTTGTTGTCTCAGATTTAAGGAAATCTTTTTCTCTTTTCTCTTGTGCTAACTATGACTTATAGCAATTTGGTGAAATTATTGTGAGCAGAACTGAAACATTTACCTTTTCTCCCTACCTTATCCTTCCAGAATTTGGAAACTCTTAGTGAGTGAGTGAGTTTGGTTATTTCATGGCAATATAGTTATTTACATAAATTCAATAAGAATCTGTTCCCCTTATAACAGGACACATTTGGAAACATTGGTTATATAACCAAGGCTTGGACTGGAATGTCATGTTTCAGAGGAACATACCAGCTCAGAAATGACAAGACAGCTTTTGAGGAATAAAGGTTGACTTTCTTGAATAAACCCTCTTGGAAATATTGCCCTGGTACCTTGTTTACAAAGATTCCAGAAATCTTACTGGTAAGTAAGGAAGGTCATTTATCTGGCAGGTGCCTGGAAACTCAAAATATTTTGGCGGACCTTGAGTAGAGAGGAACCCACCCAAATCTGTAAGTATTGTAGGCAAAATCTGATGACAATTTCTTAGCTTGGCTTTTCTGGCCTTGAGAAGCCTTTAAAGTTCAATCTGAGATTCCTCATAAAAAATTCCAGCAAAACTGATTTAAAAGAGCCTGTATGATCAATAGCTATTCTTGCTGCACTTATGTAAATAATTGGACCAAGTATTATTGAAACTAAACTTATTTTGCAAAACAGTTAATCTTGATTTCGTTATCTTTTATAAAAAAATGAGGATGCTTTTAGAAAGAAAAATTATGTTTCAGTAGAAGCTATCATACAGATTCATGATATTAGATTCTAGCTCTTCTCTTTTACAAGATTCATCTATTACTAATCATAATGTCTCCTTGTGTCCATCTGTCTCTGATACCCTGGAGCTCGCTGGCCACAATCAAACCTTTTCCTTCAACTCTACTTCCCAAATACTAACTAGATTCACCTTATCACAAGGGGATCATAAACAATGAGTTCCTAAGGTAATGTCCCCAACCTATCAATACACATAAGATGGACTATATCAAATTTGGGATGAATATATTTGGCAGTTCCTAATAGTGGTCATCAACTCAGTCAAAAGGCCACTCTATTTTGGGAACAAACCAATCACACTTGCGATACGTGGCCTAATAACACCCGGCCTATGGGACAAATTCCCCATTATATGTGTTCTCATATCACATCCTTAAAAAAGTACTGATTGGTTTGGTACTGACTGGGTTAGAAGGCCCAGCACATGTTAATTAGCCCCTAATGGCACTCAATGTTTATGTGGCTCCAACTTATGGCCTTGGCTGCCACCTGGGTGGATTTGACAATGCACCCTAGGCTTTGACTGGATAAAAGGTGGAACTGCATTTACCATATCTCCTGCTAACCTACCCGATATAAAACAATGCTGGACATGTTCTGTCTTCCACTGGTATGATCACATTGCCTCAATTTTCCTTCCCCAATTAGGAATCGAAAGTATCATCTGGCACATGGAAGCCCTAAACAAATTTACCACAAAGGCATTAAATGATACACAACATAGCCTTTCACAGCTCTATTTAGAAGTATCCCAAATTTGTAAGGCAGTCCTCCAAAGTCTAATGGCACCGGATGTCGTGACAGCAGCACAGGGGGGCACTTGTGCCATTGTAAAAACCGAATGTTGTGTCTAAATTCCTGACTTCCATTAAAATATCTCTGGCCTCCTATCTGATATGAGTCACCAAATTAAACCCATGTCCAACTCTCCCCTTTCCCTAAACGATTGGTTGGATTCCTGGTTAGGTCCAGGTCTCTGGACTACTATCAAAGCCTTATTCATTGGGTTAATCATATTGCTTGTATTTCTTATTATAATCTGTTGTCTCTCATTTTTTGTCTTCCACATGTCAACAAAGTTTTGCCTCCTGGACAACTTCTCGCCAGATGATTCTCTCATCTCCAGAGGATCTGTATACCTTGTCTGCCTTGGACTTCACAGGCACAAATTTCCAGTCCACTGAACTTCCTGCCCATACCCCTATAGCCCCATTTAGGGACAGCTCTAAGACCTTGTACAGCCGGAAGTAGTTACAGAAGATTGACCATCGTCCATCCATATCCCCAAAGGATTTCAGAGACAAGTGAGTTCAGAGGGGGTTTTATGATGAGGATCAAGGCTGCCCCAGAGAGAAAAGCCCAAGGCATTCTGGCCTACATGCCGATCTATATCATCCTCTGGGAAGTATAAGATGTCCTAACCTGATTTGTAGCTGAAGTTATTATGACCACACAATAACCAAACTCCACCTGCACTGAAACCATTTTAATGATATTTTTCACATGATCTTTCCTTTGTCTTGTAAAAAAAATAACTCACATACCTATGCCTTATAAATTTAGCTCTACCCTAAACTCATTGCAGCTCTTTACTGTCCATGGGTAGAGTCCTCATGCTATTCTCTGAATAAAAGAGCACTACTACCAGACCTTGAGAGTCCAAGAAATCTTTGTTGCAACTCCTCAGCTTGCCAAGCCTGAATCACTAACCTCTCCATCTGCCTCCTTGATCCCACTCTCTCATCTCCCCATGGAATTTGACTCACCATTGATCTGTTCAGTGCCTTCGATCTTTTCCTCTCCATTAGCTATTTCTCATCACCTTATGGATATTTTCAAATCTCTCTTATCCACATTCCCCAAATCCCCAGATCAATTCCCTTCAGCATCTAAAATCTCATCTTTGTCTTGGCTTTTACCAACACATAACTTTTGAGATGGTAGTCTGCATATATGTTTGTATATATTACCTTGCTTTCTCCTTAGCTCATTGCCATCTTGCTTTTTTCTCCTCCAGTTTACTAAAATTACTCTTACTTTGGTCACCAACCTACTTCCTAATTGCCAAATTTAACAATGATCTTCATTCTTCACCTAATATTTAACTTCATTGTTTGATGCTATATTTACTTGGTATTTGATGCTTTCTCCTTCTTTCTTGTGAAAGACATATTTTACAAGATATCATGAAATTTAAATTGCTTTTTCTCAGTTTCCTTTTTCTGCCCCTCTTCTTCCTTCCATCTTTTAAATATTGAAGTTCTAAGAGTACTTTTCTTTGTCACTTTCCCTATGTGATCCTATCTGTTTTGATGACTTCCATTTTCTCTTAGAGTCGATGATTCCCTAATCCAGACCAGTTTTCCTAAAATCTGGTCTACTTTCTTAATATCGGATGCTCCTTGGCGCTCACATATTCAACATGTATCAAACTTGATTAATTATTTTTCACCCCCAAAACTTCTGTTTCTCTGAGATCTCTATCACTGTTATTGAACTCAAGATGAACCTGGTCGTCGTCTTCTACTTCTCTCTCCCATGCAGTCTCATGTATTTGGTCACCAAGTTCCACTAATTCCACTGTTTTAATAGCCCAAGGGTTTAAAATCTCCTATTTAATACCCACTGCTGCTACTTTAGGTCATGTTCTGTCAATCTTTCATACGTTCAGTAATGGTCTCCTAACTCTACTTTCTAACTCTTTTTAAGCATACATTATTATTCATATTGTCATTTAAATGCATCTTTCCCAAAAGAAATAGTTGATTACTTTAATCTTCTGATAGCAAAAAAGGCAGGTTTATCATAGAAGTTTTGTGAACTAAAAAGAGGAAGGAATAAGGAATAAATATCATCTGTATTGTAGTCCTTTTCAAGGTGTAACTACTCTAACATTTTACTGTATAGGATTTCATTTATTTTCCAAGTAGAAATATACTTATTTTAACAAAAATTAATATGTTAAAATGTGGTTTGAAAAGATATCTTTTTACCCTTAAAAACTATGATACATGTTCTTATATCGACATGCTACATTTTTAATAATTTATAAATTCTATGCCATATTATAATAAAATTCTGTTCATGACTTATTTTACTACTATTTTGGAGTACTATGTGAGATTTAGTATTTTCTCCAGTTTTTTGGGCTACTATTGGAAATCATCTAAGTCTTTTTACATAATAATGATTATTTCCTTTGAATTATTTATAGAAGCAGAACTGCTGAAACACAGACATTTTGTTTTTGACACATTTCTATAGATGACACATTTTTTATAGAATTCTCTTCAGCAATTGCTATATCAATGTATATTCCTGGCTGCTGTTTGGATGTTGTCCTCTTTTCCCCTGAATTTCATCATAAGTATTTTAACAATTTGATAGATAAAAAGGGCATCTCATTGTTATTATTAAATGTTTATTATTATTATTAACTTAAATAATTTCTTGTACATTGCATTGCTGTTCACATTCTTAGTCTGCTTTTTTCTTGATCATTATTTTTAAAAAACAAAATTTGAGTGCATTTTATATATTCTAAGGCGTTTAACATTTGCCACATGGCACTTATTTCTCCTCAGTGTTTATCCTTTAAATACAAGTTGATCATTGACTTTCTTTGCACCATTTCCATTTTCTTGCCATTAATCTGTTTCTCTGATCTATAAGCAGTTGGTATATAATAATACTAATACTGCCCTCACAATAGGGCATTGTATTAAGTGAACTCATGTTTGTTTTCTCAGTAATTAACCAAATTCTTTGCACGTATGTGATTCTCAGTGCGTTGAATTAGACTGTTGCAATCCCTGCAAACACCCACAAAACCACATAGATTTTCCATCCTGTGTTGCAGCATGAAGAATCATTTGCTATTTCTTGTATCTCCCTCAAGAGCTTTTGCAGTATTATTTTGTAGTTAAGAGCCCAGGCTATGCAGGCAGTGAAACCTAGGGTTTGAATTCAGGCTTCGCTCTAGTTATGTGACCTTGAACAAAGACTCAGACTTTCTGTCTGTAAAACAGAGGTTATTACAGTATCTGTCACACTGATACATTATAAGACTTAGATGTCTACCCAATTTGAGGTCACCAAAGAATTAGCACTTGATAAATGGCTATTATTATTATCATTGCAATCAAAGGTAGTCAGATACTCCAGATGAAGTGTAGTACTATAACTGTTAGAGTCCAAATTATTATTTATTGTATTGTTAACTTATTACATGTTACCTGTGTTCCCTCTACAGAACAATTTTATGAATAGATTTTCAGTATTTAAGGACACTTTTTTAGACAAGTTACATAGAAGTAAAATTTTAAAAATTCAATGATTTAGATGTTAGGAAGAACAGTGGTGAATATTCTTTTTATTAAAGTAAATCACATCAATATAGGTAGGCTGTTAATCTTAAATAGTAAGCAAATTCCTGATATGTACATATCCTTCAATTTCCATTAGGGAATAAATGACTATAATTAATCTATACTAATACGTGGCAACCTTCCTATCTTAATAAAACCCAGATAAATGAATTTTTAATAGAAATAAATGACCATGAAAACATTTTAGAAATCTAAGTTCATGTTAACAAGAAAAAAAAGTAAAATGATATACACAACATTTCTAGCAGTCAACAACTGAGCTATCTAATTATGCATGACTTACGCATTTGAAACAGTAATTAAGTCAAGGTCCATTATAAATTCCCTCCTCATTATACTTTTCCAAATTTCTATCTGTTCAAAGCTTGCTTTTGGGATGATATTTCCTACTGATAATACTAAATAAATACATTTGATAATATTTCTTGTTCTTCACTTCTAATGTTTGACATCAGCCAAAGTTCAGGTGTATATTTGGTGACTTGCACATTCAGAAGATGAATTTTAATGAATATTCTGTATAGGATTACATTGCTCAAGTATTTCTCCCTGCTCTTTGGATATACTGTCAAAACCATATGCTGGGAGACGGTAGCAGTCTAGTCACTGAGTGTGTTAATAGGTTCAAATAGACAAGGAAAAAGGGGAATATCTGGGAGCTTAGGGCAGCAAAACATCTGTGATTTCATATAAATACTTATTATTTGTTGTACTTAGAAAGACACAAAGGGAAATAATCAGTCTTAACAGTCACTCACAGTTAACATTGCACAATAAAAGAATGGATTTGCTGATAAGATCATTAAATTCACCAAAGTACACACAAGATGTTTTCAAGCACATTCAAGGTGGAATATTAATGACAGTGACAATGAGTGTCTCCACAGAAGTGCATGTTTACTTCCATGAGACCGTTGTCAATGTTGAGGTACTTGTAGAAATGCAAAGGGGAAATCTAAATTGCAATCCACTTTATTGCACGTTTTAGTCTTTAATACTTTACTATTTAGAATGACCATGCAATATCAGCAGAGAAATAGTTCCTTTCCTGAAGTTGTATTATATTTTCAAGGTTGGCTTTTAAGGACTTTCAGGACAATAGTCATTGTGGCACACTAAGAGAAGGTGAGTTTTCTATCGAATAAGTATTTACAGTTGACATACATGACAACAGACTTTTCTAGTTGTTTTAAAAGCTACCTGAATAGAGAAATGAAGAAGGTGTTTTAAAACCTACTCTTTTATGAAAATGTTACAATGCTTGTACTCAAATCCTCTGGGATTTTCAAACAGCAGTATTTAATCAACATGATAATATTATTCCATACAAAAAATTACTTATTACAAAAGAATTCATTTTTTAAATTGTGATTAGCCCTAATACACTTTATTATGGGTAAAGTGACTTGGTTTGCCCAGGATTTTCTTGGTTTCAAAACTGAAAGTCCCATGTCCTGAGAAGCCCCTCAGTCCTGGGCAAACTGAGATGGTTGGCCAACATAGTCACAGGTCACTTAAGTACATGTGCCATAAATATACAAGATACAACATAAAACCAAGAATAAGACTGTCAACATGACTTATAAAATTTCAAATTCACTTTAAACGGGGCAAAATTGATTTAATTATTCTGATTAGAGAGTATTGTGTTGGTGTACAGTCTGTTTAAAATAAAAAAAGAAGTACTGCTTAACATAGGTTATAACAGTGACCAAAATTTACCTTAATAAAATACTTACTTCTGTAAAAATTCTTCATAGCCACATACACTTAGAAGATGATCTTTGGGGAATAACTGGTCATTCTTACAGAAGTGCAGAGTTTCTGCAATTAGGTCTTTGACAAGATAATTAGCTAAAAACAAAGGTGAATCATAAAAATTAGTAAGAGCTTATCATATATAAGCTGGGAAAAAGCTTCTGAGCACAAAAAAATGATACATTATGAACCACTGCAACTTTACCTAGCTCCATCAAGGGAAATTAGAATGAGATGCATTTCATTTATTAGTCTAATTAGATTTGCAGATATTTTTGAAAAATATTGTTTGCATTTTTTTTTTATTAGTCTGTCTTCATATTACATAACAGGGCTAGGTATTGTATTCCTCATGCTAAAACCTTTGGTATATTGTAGCTCTGTGTGAAAATATTTTATTGTGGTTACCCTTAGGGACTTGGGAGATGCCAAAGAGATTACACAGTGAGTGATAATTGGCAAGCCAGAAGTCTAACCTAAATCTGTCAGATGTCAAAGCCCATGCTCTTAATGATTCTAAGTCTCCACAGCTGATTGTTCCTCCTCTCCCATGTAGGAATCAGCCCAGGTTCTATATTGGACAGCATTCTAATAACCTTAATGAACATACACTTTCTTTCTCCACCTTCTCTGGGACTCAAAGTGTAAGCATACTATAGGATAAAGTCTTTATCTTCTCATATTCACATTCCATAATCTACCCCTTAAACTCTTACATGTATAAGCCATTTAATAGTGGCCAGAACCATGTTGACGTGTTACAATAACATTTGTCTTTGAAATAGTTTCCTAATTATAAATGATAAATAGCATTGGGTTCATTTATCATCATAAATGATAATAGTTGAAAATTATATGTATATAATTTACTATGCATTTATTATGTTAACTTAAATAATTAATATATATCTCTATGCTTTGAATGTGATCTTATGCTCTCAATCAATGAAAGCCAGTGTAACAGACTATACTGATGACTCCTAGCCAGTGAGAATTTGAACAGCACACTGCAAGCGCTCAATTGCGTTCTTCTGAGTTGTGTTTTGTTTGTAATGATGCATTTACTTTCCTGTGGCTTCTTTTACTGTTACATCTTTTTGTTTGAAGGGAAAGGTTTTTGACACAAACTGGCTAATAAAAAGTAGTAAGTGATATTGCTGGACCTGCCATGACACAAAAAAGGAAGAGTATAATGCTGGATTTAAAAATGCAGGTTTTATGGTAGATCAAGATGTCATCAAAGAAATGGTTTCAGAAATGAATGGTAAAGATCATTAAGGAATTAGAGATTGTGAAAATGCTTTGGCATGAGAGACAATATCTTAAACATATTGCTGCTTGAAAATACCAACTGAAATAGTATGAATTGAAGCTAGAAGAAAATATGGCCACAGGCAAAATCGTGACTATAAGGGCTTTGATGAAGAAGGGAGACCATTGCCAGTATATGATGGCGGGAAAATATCTCCAAAGACACCAGTTTACTTTAGTTAATTTGATTCTCCCATTTTTCATCTTTCTCCTTGAAGCCAACCGTTATGTGTCCGTGAGTTAAGCTTCTCATCCATGTTGTAAGCCGACAAGTACTACGGCTTCTTTTAAGTAGATTTTATACCTGTGCCTTCATTTTGGCAGATATATAATCTTTTTCTCAGTTTCTTGCAGTCTCTCACTACATGCAGTCCTTCTCAATCTGTTGACCATATTGCCTACGATATTGAAAAGGCTAAGGCCCATTTAAGAGTCTTTAATTATACTACTCTATACCTTATATCTAGTTTTTACACATCCTCCTCTATCCCTTTACACCTCTTTTGAGATACAGTATTACTGATTTTTACTAAATCTTACCTCTTCAACTGTGAAAATTCCTGCACTGGTTTCTAGTTCTATCGATTAAAGCCTCTCTCTTTTATATATTCAGTATCCCCTACTCTAAAGATACTTTTAAGTGTTTTGTTTCTATGTAATCTTTCAATAAAATCTCCCTGCCTACATTCCATTCCCTTAAGATAGTATCTTTTTCCTTTTTTTACCTTCCCATTATTGTCAAACTTCTTCAAGGAGAACCTCTGCAAACAGTTCTCAATTACTCTTTAATCTTTGCAAACCGACTTCTACTTCCAACACTTGGCAGGTCACAAATGGCCCTCTATTACAGTTCCAACCCTGCATCATCTAAATCTAGAAGGTAGTTGAAAGTAATGACATTTGCTCTACAGCAACTTTGGAGCTGGAAATAAGTAGATAGGAATCATCTTCATTGAAGTGATAGCTGAATATTATGGAACAGAGAATTTCTTGTTCAAAACATTTGCTCCTCTAGAGGGATTCCATTTCCCCACTTTCAGGGAAACAGAGTTCTCTTTGGATGAAAACCCCTCACCTGTCTCCTCCTCTTTACTTACCTAGATTTCATTTTTCCTTAAGTTTCTAGCAACATCTTCTATCTTTTATCAAAGTCATTCTTGATATACTTTTCAAACTTTCGTTCTTTAGGACACGTCTGTATTATTAGTAAAACACTAATATAAAGGGGTGAAGCGATTGATCGTGGTTTCAGCATAAAGATTATTTTAAAGGGATAACATTTGAAATCTTATCTGAACTTCCCTTATCTGACTAAAGCAGAGAATCCCTAAAATAATGGTAGCCACTTCCTTCTGAGGGAGTCTCCTGCAACTTCCAGCAAGGAGACAAACTGCCTATCCATTAGCAAAAAGTCCAAAAAAATAAACCCTGAACCAATATACCCCTCCATACTTTCCTATTGAAGCTCTAAATGCTCCACATCCCCACACTTTTACATTAAGTTGGTATATAAACTTTTACCTCTGGGTATTCAGCAGGCTGCTCATTACTGAGTAACCCCTGCACGCATGTAAATAAATGTTGTCTTTTGTCCTGTTAATCTGTCTATTGTTAGGTCATAACTCCCATTGCCCTCTTCAAATTTAAATAGGAAGAGGAAAAGTTGTCCTGCCAACAGTGGCATATGCTACTCCATATGTTTTCACGAATGTGTCCTTTCTCCTCTTCTACTTCCTCCTTCACGCCTTTTCCTCCTCCTTCTTCTTATAAACATTTTTAATATCTTTGAGGGCACAGACATCCTCTTTACCACTACACATCTCTAACACTAAACACAATGACCTAATCACTTTACTGAAACTCCTGATAAAAGTAAAAAATGGCCTCTGGCTTGCCAAATTCAACAAATGATGAGAGAGAGAGAGAAAGAGATAAGTTGAAAATTAAACGCTGTAAATTGGAGGAACAGAAGTGGTCTTCCTAGTTCACAATGATTCCCTCTTCTCCAGCCACTGAAGCCAACATGACCCAGACCCCGGGTCATTCTGATTGGATCAAGGTGCAGCACTATTGATCTTGGCTGTGCAATCAGAATACTGCTTTTAGAAATTTTGAATTGGGTTCAATAGCGGGACAACCTTCTGCAGGTAGCTGGCCAACAGCATTTAAGTTTGAGAGTTTGGCTTTCTACGTATTCTGGAAAAGCAAGGGAAATAAGTCAACAGAAAGCAAGAGAAAAATGAGAAGCAATTATACAAAGAGGAGCTGAGGTGAGAGGCATACAGGAATTTTGGAATAGTTTATCTTTGCTTTTAGTGCATTCTTGAATCTTTGCTGAATTCCCACTCTTAAATTCTGTGAGAAATCCCTATACTCTTTAAAAATTTTTTTTCTGCTTAAGCCAACAGGAGTTGGTTTCTGTTAGTTTCAAATGAGATGGTACTAACGAATATGCCAACATAACATTTTTATGTTTGCAGTCATCTGTACTAACTCAGAGCCTTGACTAGAGTAAGAAAGAAAAAACAAAATAATAATAGTCAATGAAAGAAAATATTTATCAGATCATTATTTGTCAAGAAACAACAGTTGATATGTAGAAACTCATTTAGTAGCAACTAAATGTTGCTTAAAGAACTAATGTTGTTTTGCAAAACAGTTGTCTATAACAGTGAAATAAAATATTAACTTTAAAGAGATTACAAAATTTAAGGAATCATCTGCTGAGCTTGATAAAATGCAGATTCCTGGGATCCATCCCTAGAGATTCTGATTCAATTGATCTGCTAATTATGTTAGGCTGCCCAGGGCTTCTACAGTTCTTACTGTGGGAATAGAGACCATGTATCAATGCCTATTCTTACCTCACAATTTATTTGCATTTCAATGAAATAGTTGTTTCTAATGGATAGGAGCAGCCATTTTCACCTATATATAGACTTTATCTAGAATTTTTTTAAAATTTAGTTTGCTTTTAATATACTTAAAACTTGTAGTTGCTATTAAGAATTTCACAACAGGAAAATAAGGTGCCCTGGGATGAGCTATGTGAAGAGAGTTCTTAAAAACAATAGCTCAACAAATGTTAATGAAAGTCTTCCAGCTGTGTTCCTTTTACTTCACTTGAAGGCAAAATATTAGCTATTAATGCTTCTTTTAATGATTTCAGTCTGTGGACTCAAGGCTACGTGGCCTATACCAGCCTTATGTAGATTTTTATACTTATTTGCAAAATTGCTTACCATATGGCATAAAATGAAGTACTTGTGTTGAGTTATCAGTAAAAATATTTACATGAAACTTCGTATTAGATAAGAGCTGATACGGAAATGCTGTAGTAGTGCTCCACATCTTCCCCGAATTGGAATTCATGTCAGCTGCATGGTATGTTTCCCTTATTCTGAAAAATACATGTGAAAAAAATGCTTAGGCAAGATTATAAGAAACTTCATGCAGGGTCTGGCTGTAGATGATTTAAAATATGAAAACAATCAGCAGTCAATTTACGGTACAGCGTTATTAGCTAGGCCAGATGGGTGAAGATTACAATTATACCAAAAACAACTGTAAAAAACTGTTCTTTAAGCTTCCCTAGGAGCACCTCATTTGAAGCAATTAAGAATATGTTGTTATTGATAAAGCATGAAAATTCACTCTGAACAATGATTTCTTGCTTCACTGACACTGCTTTTGAAGCCTGAGAACCTCCCCTTGGTTTTCGCCCACGCCTAACTTTCTCAAGGCGAAAGTCATTCATCTTGATTCAAGGATTTTGGTAAATAAATTCTCTTCTTTGTGTCAAATTGGTAAATACCATTTTTGGCTGGCCATATTCTTTAAATTTTTGGATTTTACATAAATAGTTAAACTCAGAAGTCATTTGTACATTCTAAACAGTTACCTCTTGCTCAGATGAGTCAGAGAACTGCAAAATAGTTTATCCTTGGAGCCAGAAGCCTCAAGTTTGAATCCTGGCTCTTCCATTTAGTAGTTTTATGGTCAAAGGCAAGTTATTTGGTCTGTTTCTTTGTTTGCACAAAAGAGGATATTTATATCTACTTCAAAGGTTTACTGTGAGGACTAAAGGAGAAAAAGGATGTAAAAGACTTCTGTAGAGTGTGAAGCAGTATACCAGAGTAATGTATCATAATTATCATTATGTATTATTATAGCTGAATCGCTGTAGATCCATGTTTTATGCCCACTTATAGAATATACATAAAAGTATTAGCAGCTAGATATTTAAAACTCTTTTAATGATGAAAATGAAATCTTGCTTTTTGTTAATTATGCAAACATCTAAACTTGGTAGTGCTCTTCCTAAAAGGAAAGTTATACGTTCTATGTATAGAATGTATGTCATGCATTCTGTGTAATGTATCAATATACATTACATCCTTGACATTCATTCTAGCTATTTGTGCAGCATTAAAGTAGTACGAGGCCCATTGAAGTAGCTTAATTTCTATGCCTTAAATTCCACGGAAACCTCTTTCCTTGATGGGCCTGACAAATGGAAAAGAGCATATTCACCCAACCAGTCTGGCATGCATCAGAATCACTTTGTTTTCTGGGTCCCATACCCATAGTTTCCAATTTAGTAGATTGTGGAGGATCCCCTAGACTTTCCTTCCTAACAGTTTCCCAAGTAAGCAGTTGCTGCTGCTGCTCCAGAACTGCAGTTTGAGAACCACTACTCAGGATAAAGATATGGGGCACTCTTCCTTTTTATACCCTACAACAAAGGTCTACACTCCAGTCCCGGATTGACGAGCTTTATGTTTTAGCATTCAACATATGATAGGATACTACTCAATGCATACATGATTTAAGCTTTTACCATTTTGAGGAATTAAATTTAAAGTGCAAATTCTGGGGCCAGCTGTGTCCAAGTGGTTAAGTTTGCATGTTCCGCTTTGGCAGCCTGGGGTTCACTGGTTCAGATCCTGGGCATGGACTTACATACCACTCATCAAGCCGTGCTGTGGTAGCATCCTACATAGAAGAACTAGAATGACTTACAACTAGGATATACAACTATGTACTGGGGCTTTGGAGAGGAAAAAAAAGAGGAAGACTGGCAACAGATGTTTGCTCAGGGACAATCTTCCTCACCAAAAACAGGAAAAAAAAAAAAAAAAGAAGCAAATTCATGAACCATTCTCTTCTAAACCTTTGCTAAGCATCTACTGTAGGACAAAAACTTCTTTCATGTGCTGAGGCATTTTATTGTATTTTTTACAAAAATATGATATATTTCTTGAAAGATGTGGCTTAAAAGTATGTCACGACAAGAAACCAAATTCAACAAATTAGAGAGCCTCTTTAAAAGTTGTATAAGAGTAATGCTAATAAGATATTTAGGTATGTTTATTTAAATATTAGAAAAAAAAACAGATGAAATTGAATATATAAATCCCTTCTACTATGGCTTTTCAAAAATTTTGGAGACCCTCTTATGAAACTTGGCTTTAAAATTCAGTTTAGGCTTCTTTTGAATTAAGAGACTTGGACAGTACCTAGCATGTAGTAGATCCTCTAAAATATTTGTTGTTGAGTGAAGAGTGTGTGTTCAAAATAATTATGCATATGTAAGTTCAATCATTTTATAGATGAGTATTTGTCAATAAAAAATTATTGAAAACCAAGAAAAGTGTGTGTGAATATAACGTATATCTTCCCTTCACTGCTCTAAAGTTTGCTATTGTTTGGTTGTCTGTTTTAGTTCTCACTGTTACTTTGAAAGAAACCACTGGGAAAATTTCATTTAGGAGCTTAGAAAATACCCCGTGAGCAACGGACAAATCATCACATAAAATATTTTCATGTGACTATTGCATCCACAAGAAGATTTCATCTAAGAATATTAAATTATGGGTTTTTTTTAAAAAAAAGAATTGATAGGAGGGGCTTATAGTAAGTGTTTTGCCAATGGAGATATGTCAAGTTACATCTTGTGATATTAAGAGAGGTGTTTCTCATGCGTAGAGGGTAGAAATTAGATCTTAGATTTAAAGTGTCAAGTTCCTGGCAATGATTGTCAGTTTGTTACAGTGAGTAGTTTATTCCTGAAAGAATCAATATTGATATCTTTAAAGATCCTAATTTAGGAATCCAAAGTGCCACTTTAAATTGTATTCTGTGAACTAGAGCATGAAATTAATTAAAGATTGAATATTTTCATGGATTGGAGATGCTTTGTTTTGTGTATCTGTATGTGTGCCTTTCACTTCTTCCAATATGGTGACAAGGTTTTTAGGGTAGTGACTTGGCTTTTTTGTTTGCTTGCTAGTTCGAAGTTTGAATATCTTTGATGTGTGGACTAGTTATTAGGCATTCAAATAGCTTTTAAATTAATCATTAAATAAATGACTCAAATCTTTAATCCCAAATGATCATTTAGTAGGAAACTGATATAACTGATAAATAAGCCAAGACATATTTATATGTACATTTATTATATTTAAAATAGCCATAAATGGATAAAAACAAAGAGAACTAAAATGTAAATGCATTAATCTTTCAAAACATTTGGGAACCTGAACAGTAGACGAGATGGCATCATGTAAATTTTAATTGCTAATGAGAAACTGGTCTTAAAAAAAAAGACAGCTACCTTTATAAGTTCATTTTTAAATTAGCAAAAAGGCGATCAGTGATGTTTTCTGTAATATCCCCTAGTGATCAAATTTGCTTTTCACTGGACAAACACCCATACATTTGTTTAACATTCTGGCAGCTCATTGAGGGTAAGATTGAGTTATTAAGAGGAAGGCACTCTCATCATTCTAGTAGATCCCAGGGAGGAAGGATAAAGCTATGCTAATTTGAGACAGAGCAGGGGCGGGCGGGGGGGGGGGGGGGGGTGGTGGTGGCGTGGTGGTGTGAGTAACTGACCTCATTAAATGAGAAATTAATTCACTGCAAAGTAAACTATCAACAAACAGCAAGGGAAGGCCTGAAATTATGAAACATTCAACTTCAACCAAATTTTCAAGAGAAAGAAGTGTATTTGACTATAAACAACAAAAACAAGACTAGAAGTAATTTGTCATAAATTTATACTTTTCACTGTGCTAAAACATTACAGAACTTTAACATTTTATATGCAAAATTAATCAGCTCAGTGATTTTAAAGTAAACAAATTGATGAAGGTATGGAAAGTTCAAAACTTAATGAAACAGCACTACTCACTTTTTTACTTTGTCACAAAAGGAGGCCAGATTCCTATTACTGCCTTGAGGTACTTCAACGAGCTGAATGGAACAACCTATCAGCTTAAAATAAAAACTGATAAATTAATTTCACATGGAGAAAAGATTAATACAATTTTACAATCTTTGGATTTTTAATGAAGTAATACATATAGAAAAATGCATAAATCTTAAACATATAATTTAAGTTTTGAGGAACATATACAACTGTGATTTCAAGACCCCAATCAAAATATAGAACATTTTCATTACTTTAGAAAGTTTCCCTACATCTCCTTCTGTCAGTCTGTTCACCTATTGGGTAACTACTGTTATTTAGATTGCTATCACTGTAGATTGGGTGTACAGGCTTACCTCACTTTTACTGCACTTCTTCATTGTGCTTCACAGATAATCGCATTTTTAAAAGACCCTCCACCAGCAAAATTACTACAACTCTCTTAAGGCTCAGATGATGCTGAGCATTTTTTAGCAATCAAATATTTTTTATTTAAGCTACATACATTGTTTTTTTAGACATCATGCTATTGCACACTTAACAGATTACAGTGTAATGTAAGTAAAACTTTTATATGCAGTGGGAAACCAAAAAATTCATGTGACTCAACTTATCGTAATTTATGCTTTATTGCGGTGGTCTGAAACCAAACCCCAATATCTCTGAGGTATGCTTGCACATGTGCTGTTTTGTTTCTGGCTTCTTTCGCTTGAATGATATGTACTTTTAAATTTATCAATGTGTCACACATATAAATAGTTCATCACTTTTCATTGATGATTAGTAGTATTCTATTGCATGAATATTCCGCAATTTGTTTATCCATCTACTTGTTGAGGGACGTTTGGGTTGTTTAGATTTTGGATATTGTAAAGAAAACTATTAATTTTCATATGCAAGTATTTATACGGACATGTGTTTCATTTCTTGTGAATAAATCTGCAAATGGCTCAGTCAGAGGGTGGGTGTCTGGTTAACTTTAAAAGAAATCATTTTGTTTTAGGTATTTCAAAGCTGTTATTAGATACATACACGTTTAAATTTATTATGTTGTCCTGATTGATCCTTGATTGTTATGAAATGATTCTTTTCTTTCTCTAATAATACTCTACCTTGAACTGTACTTTTTCTGATATTAATAACCACATCAGCTTTCGTTTGCTGATTCAATGTTAAAATCTTTTATTTTTCTGACTTTCAACTTATCTGTGCCTTTGTTTCTTGTTTCCTCTTGTAAATAGTAGTTAAGTCTTTCTTTTCTATCTACTTCTTCAATTTCTCCCCTTAATTTGAAATGTTTAGTCTATTTATATTAATATATTTATGGACATTACTGGATTTAAGACTACCATATTCATACTTGTTTCTTCTGTTTTATTTTCTTCTTGTTTTTCTCTTTCCCTACCTTTTTTAGTTTGTTTGATATTTTCCCTTTTCATTTAATTCCTCTGTTGGATTTTCAGTTTTTCTTCTTTGTTTTATTTTTTTAGCAGTTGTGGTAGCTTAGGAAATGCAATATGCATCCTTAATATATCACAGTTTATTTGGAGTTAATACTCTACTACAGCATTTAAAATACAAGAATTTACAATAGCAAATAATGTTTACCCCTTCCATTCTTTATGCTGTTGTTGTCATATATTTTTATCTCTATATACAATAACTCTCACAGTAAAATACTGTCTTTTTGCTTTAAACAAAAGCTGTATTTCAGAAAATTAAGATAAAAATAGTTTTTTATATTTACCAACATATTTACCATTTGTACCACTCTTCTTTGTTTCCAGATTCTTTCTGCTGTCATTTTCCTTGCATCCAAAGTACTTACCTTGGTAGTTTTTGCGTGCATATTTGCTGATAAATTTCTCTCAACATTTGTTTATATGCTAATATCTTTATTTCAAGTTTTGAAGCATATACTAAAAGGATATAGAAGTATGGGTTCTTTTTTTTATAGAACTTTAAAAATGTCATTCTATTGTCATCTGGCTTCTATTGTTTTGGAGGAGAAATTTGCTTTAATTCAGACGATTGTTTTGCTGAATAAAATCTCTTTTCTCTCTCTGCTGCCTTTTTTGATATTTTCTTTATCTTTGGCTTTCAGATGTTTGACTATAATATGTCTACAAGTGATTGTCTTTGTATTTATTCTCTTTGAGATTTTGTTGAATTTCTTAGATCTGTAATTTGATATTTTCTACCAAATTTGAGAAATTTTCAGATCATTTCTTCAAATTAATTTCTTCTCTCCTGTAAGCATTCCAAAATTGTCCATATATTAGGCTCCTTGTCTCATAAGTTTCTGAGCCCCTCCTTATTTTTATATGATCTTTTTACTCTCTCTTCTTCAGTTTAGATAATTTCTGTTGTTTTTCTTTCAAGTTTACTATTTCCTCCTGTCATCTATCTGTTTTTAAGCATCCAATAACTTTTTCATTGCACATATTGTAGTTTTAATACCAAAATTTCCATTAGTCTTTGTTTTTTCATAGTTTGCAAATTTCCTCCTGAGATTCCTCATCTGTCTGTTCATTATGTTCATCTTTTACTTTATTTACTTGATCATCCTCTTATTAAGCACCTTAAAGTACCTATCTGTTAATTCCAACATCCAGACTATCGCAGAACTCTTTCTATTGACTGGGTTGTTTTCTCTTTTTTTCTTTTCTTTTCCTTTTTTTTTTTTTTTGAGGAAGATTAGCCGTGAGCTGACATCTGTTCCAGTCCTCCTCTTTTTGCTGAGGAAGACTGGCCCTGAGCTAACATCCGTGCCCATCATCCTCCACTTTGCATGTGGGACACCTGCCAGAGCGTGACTTTGCCAAGCCAAACATAGGTCCGCACCTGGGATCCAAAGGGATGAACCCCAAGCTGCCGAAGTGGAATGTGCGAACTTAACCACTGCACCCCCAGGCGGCCCATGACTGGGTTATTTTCTTGATTGTGGGTCAAAATTCCCTCCTTCTTAACACATCTATGCATTTGTGATCATATGTTGGATACTGTAGATGACACATTACAAATTGTGTTGCCTTTTTCCAAAGTGTACAATTTTTCTCTGGCAAGCAGTTAAGCTTCTTTTGGTCTTACCAGCCTTGATTTTATTTTATTTTATTAGGCCATGTCTATTTTGGTAGGTGCAGCACTTACTTTAGAGCATTACTTTTACTCTTAAGAAACAGCTTTGTGTAATCTCAATCGAAGGCCCAAAGTGCTCTGCTCAGTGTCTTCTCTAGCTGGGTCAGAACTTCTGCACTGCATCACTCCTTCCTGGGTGTGGCCAACACAATCACCTGGCCAAAAATCTGCAGGAAATCTAATGTAGAGTTCTGACTCCCACCTACACAGAGCTCCTTCTCCAGCCCTCTGCCCTGCAAGCTACAGCTTCCTCTGCAGCCTGGAGTTACAGGCCCTGCCTCCTCAGCTTGGTGATACTGCTGCTGAAATTGGGCTCCCCTAGCCTGTGGAGCAGCAACAGAGTGCCCTCAGGCAGAAACCAGGATAATCATACTACGCTTTAGTCTTTCGCTTCTTTCAAGGATGGATGTCCTGTGCTGCCTGTTGTTCAATGCCTGAAATTGTTTGCTTCATACATCCTGTTTAACGTCACAGTCGTTTTCTGTGGTAAGGGAAAGTTTAGTACTCGTTACCATTGTCATGATCAGAAGTAGATGTTCGAAGACTCATTGGCTTTTAATTCAGATCAGTTGAGGTGCTACCGCCTCTGCAAGTGCCTCAGACAGAATTAGTTGTTTCTTCTCCAGTGAAATCATCCTGCTTTTTTACTATGTTGCCGTTATTTGTTTGCAAGTGAATTTGAGCAATATACTGTTTCTGAAATCAGGTATCATGTCTTTGCATTCGTTATGCTTAGTATTTCACATATATTTTAAGAATATGATAAATAGTTGTCGAATAAATGAAGAATCATTTTGCTTCACCTGTAAATTACAGCTGCAATAATGTTTCTTCTTTTTAACTATTACTTCTGATTTCACTTGTGTCTAGACTCAGTACAAGGACAGAAATGTTCAAATATTATCCAAGAAACTCTATGATTACTATAGTGATTGAAATACTACTAATGAAACTTTAGGATGAATTGCACAATGATTACTTAATTTCCTACTGTTGGAATGATCCCAACAGAAGATGCCTGCCAACAGTATAATTTAGGATCCTTGAGTAAAGGGACATTTTTCCTACCAATAATGGTATAAAGTTTTAATTCATGATGGAGTGACTCAATATAAATGTAATGAGATACATGTGTGTTTCTATGTGTACATAATGACACAATAAGAATAGAAAATGCTATCATCTCAACCTACAACTATGATATTTTTATCTAATAAAATGTAAATACTATAACTGTTTTATTTAGTTTGCATGAAAATGGAGCTTTAAAAATGATGTTATGAGGATTTTATTTCCCTTCAGAAAAAATCATTAATTCAGGAACACAGAATTTGTGAATAATAAATGATTTTTTCAAAAGTAATATCAATACATTTCTCTATTTAAAATTAGTTACCCTCACTAGCAAGTTAATCCAGCACGTTATTGAACGATTCTTTCAGATTCATATTTTTAGGTAGACATATATGACACATACCTCTATGTTCTCTGACCATGTACTTTCCCACGTGTTTGGAAGAAAAGAACCTTTAAAAAGCATCAGAGAAGGGTCCACAACGTTCATATTTCTACTGCTTTTAGTCTCTTCTTTTGGCGTGGAGTCAGTTGGGATGGATGGATATATAGGAGGAATGCTACTTTCAAAACCTACATGGTAGTTATGATTTTCATTTTCCAGTTCTCTCTGTGAATTGATTTTATCCAAACTAGTGGATGATGGAACTAAAATATTGAATCCGTAATCACCAGCACCATGGTATTCTGCTATGGGGTTTCCCCAAGGGCTTTCGTTATTCATGTTTTGAGGATTTGGTAGCACAGAATGCCTAAAACCAATTGCTGGTGTTTTCGTAACTTGGTGACAGGAGAGTTCTGAGCTTTTAGAAGTAAATTCATTCAAGGATATTTGATATGTTTGATCTGATGAATGCCTGTTGGAGTCCCAGTTTGGCATATTGGGCACAAAAGGGGTATCTTCTTCAAATTCACTCTGATGGAGTGGAATGTTATTACTGATCTCATGTACTAGCTGATCAAAACCCAGACTGACTTGGCCAGGAAAAAGGGGTCGAGTTACAGAGCGAAATTCTTGGTGCTCATGCTGCTCTTCCTGTGATTCGCTGGGATTTAGATCTGTTTTCCAACAATATGCCATTCTTTAGTTTACGTAATTGAGAGGGTTGACTCTGCTCCAAAGATCTCCTTGATGATCTTATAAAAGAGCGTAGGAATTTTCCTAGAAAAAGCATAAAAGGAAACAAAAAATATTTGATTAATTGGCAATAAAAGAGCTTGCAAGAAAAAAATATGATGAATAAATATTAACAATTGTTTTGAATTTTCTCCCTAGCAAATGAAATACTTCATGAGTAATAGAAAACTCTATCAGGGTTCACAACATTAAGTCTGTGGGGCGGTATTGAGTTCAGATAGATTCATGAAATTCCTGACAGAAAAGTTAGTCCACCTCAATTATGACAGGAGTTTCATGAATCAATCCAAAGTCAATATTCCCCTTTGGACTCCTCTTCCTACTGAAGACTCACTTGCCTATTATCTCCCTGTGTCCAATCATCTGTGAGCATGCTAAACTCTCTTTCTTATTAAACAGTCTCTTATTGATCAGCAATTACTCTGTCCCTAGGGATCGTCTTAACTTTTTTCTCCCCTCAATAACCAATCATCTCGTAGGTTGGCTAGACCCTCTCTTCTCCTCCCCCAAACTCTTTAAACAATTGCAAACTTCTTTTATCACTTCTCCGAAATGGCTTTCATTAACTTCTTCAATGAGCTTCATGTCAGTAAATTTAACTGACATTTATCAGTCCCTGTTTTTATATATCTCTGCAACATTTGGTTTCATTCATCATACGTCTTATTTTACAGTTTCTTGCATTCCTACATTGGCTCTCTCTGACTGTACTCGCTGAGTTCTTTGTTTTCTCTTTCGCAAAGACTCTTTTGCCTATTACCCATTGTCCACCTCACCCTTGTCAAAGCTTCTTTTCTTCTCAATTGTTCTCTCCTTGTAAGTTATTTCATACTTCCTATGGCTTAAGTTACAATCTATATGTCAATGACTCCAACCTAGACAATTCTTATTATTACCTACTCAATATCTCCACTTGGAATTTTTTTTAACCTCCAAGAGAAAGCCAAAAACTTAAATCATAATTCATCCGAGAACCTGCTGCTATGCCAGTGTTCTCTGTGATAGAAAAAGACCCAACCATCCACTCAGTTGCTCAGACCAAAACCCAGGGTTCTGTCTTTGAATCTTCCCTCATCTTTATTCTTCTGTATCTATTAAGCCACTGGTTCCTATAGAAAATCTTTCTTTCTTCTATCTACCACTGCCACAATCCTAGTCTATAGCTTTCGTCTTCTCACCTGGAATGTTGCATTGTCTCTGGAACTGCTTCTACATTTTCTGCAATCCATTTTTGTGTCCTATAATCCATTTTTTACATTCTAATGATATATTTAAGAGACTAACCAAGTATCTTTCCTAGACATAGCTTTTCAGTGGTTTCCTATTGCTTCAGGATAACAGTTATAGATGTAACATACGTAAGATTTCTCTTTCCCATTAGATCTTTAGTCCATGTTAGTCTTTTCTCACTTACAACTCAGTACCTAGTACTTTACTTCACTCAGAGTAGTTGCTCATTTGTATTTGTTGAACAAATGGTTTAATAAATTTTTAAAAATTATAATTGAGTTCTAAGAAAATGAAATTGAAAAATATTTGTGTCACTTTTATGGATTCATTAATTCCCTTAACAATTATATGTGTCTGTTAAATACAAAAAAAATGTTTAAAGGATAATTATGATACTGATTAACTATCGAATACGATTCTCTATCAATATGTTTTGCAATGGCAATTGATTTTTATTATATTGGCACTAAAGACTTACTTAAAGTTTATAATCACCTAAGGAATAAATGAATTAGATTTGTTATTCTTCACTCAAGAAACTGAACTGATAAATTTGGGAAAGATTTTCAAGAGATATTAGTAAAAAGTGTATAGAATGATCAAGAGATATTAGTAAAAAGTGTATAGAATGAAGTGTTACCCAGAAAATTAATCTATGAAATGTTATTCCAAACTATTCTAATTTATGGGTCACATAGATACATTATCTAGCCAGAATCCCTTTTTTAGGAATTACCATTTTTTCATCTGCACATTGGTAGTGAAAGCTACGTTTCATTAACGTAAATTATATTCCTTCATCTGTCTCTGTCATGGAACTCAGAATTTGTCACCAGGAATGACTTTAACTCTGACAGCCAATTAATATCCTGTTCCAGTCTTCCTTAGCCTAACCTGGTCTGTCTTAGCTTAAATATGGTAAACATGGCTATATAAAAGTGATTTTCACAATTTTTGGTGGTTTCAAAAGAACTGATTTGAGTTTTTAAAAATGATTTTTAATTTTGTAGAGCCATTAAAGAGGTCTTTAAATAAGGCATCAGTGATCTGATGTTGAAATTAAAGATTCTTTTAGGCTGTCCCACCTTGTTGTTGTTAATAATGATGATAATGATACCTAACATTTTTTGAGCACCTGCCATGTGCTATGCTCTATATACATGTACATGTTTACATGTGTTAACATATTTTTTCCTCATCTCAACCTGTTGCATTACTATTACCATTTAACAAATGAGGAAACTGAGGCACTGAAAGGTGAAGCAACTTAGGCAGATCTCAGAGTTTGTGTTCACAAATTTGTTTTAAATAGAGATTAAAGAGAGGTGCATTGGTCTCGTGCTATGCTAATATGCTTGAATTTAAGCATTGCAACATAGCGTTAACTCAAATCAAACTATCTCTACTGAAAAGAGTTGAAAACATTTAAATTTTTATTAATAACAACATTTTTTAAAGCATTTCTCACAGCACTAAAACTTGAAATGGTTTAGAGGCCTGCCTGAAAATCTCATTATCATGAGATAAAGGAGAATGAGAAATACTTATTCATATTGAAAATGTAATAAAAACAAAACCTTTTCCAGATCCATTTTTTCAATATTAAATTTGGTGATTTTAAGGAATATCTAATAATTTTGAATCTCCTGTTTAGCATCACAATCTAGAAGCTAGACTATTTCTTAGTTTATAAGCAAACAGAAATGTTGTTTAGTGCCAGCTGGTAACCATCTACACTCTGTATTGTGAAGTAATGCATAAAATAATTAAAAGTAATATACCTTGACTTTGAGACAGAGCTGTACATACAGATTAGCAGCAATTATGACATAATTGAGAGGGCATGGTTATTGGGTCCTGATTTAAACATCAGTGCAGGACTATAGGAAATATGTGTGGTAGGCAGAATAATAGCCCTCCAAATACTCCCATGTCTTAATCCCTAGAACCTGTGAATTTGTTAGGTTACATGCCAAAAGACAATTACGATTGCAGAAAGAAATAAGTTTCCTAGTCAGCTTACCTTGATATAAAGAGATTATCTGAATGAGCTCACTGTACTCACAAGGATCCTTGGAAGTGTATGAGGGGCCAGAATAGAAAGTCAGAGTGATGTGATTTGAGAAGCATTCAACCCACTTTTGCGGGCTTTGAATATGGAAGAATAGGCCATGAGGTAAAGAATTTGAGCAGCTTTTAGAGGCTGCAAAGTGCAAGGAAACAGATTTTCCCCTAGGGCTTCCAGAAAGGAATACAGCCCTTACAATACCTTGATTTTAACACAATGAAACCCACATTTTATTTTTGACCTACAGAATCGCATGATAAATTTGTGTTGTTTTGTCACTAAATTTGTGATCATTTGTTACAGTAGCAATATAAAATCAATACAATATGCAAACTGGAAGCTGCTTCCTAAATTGACTAGAAAATCAGGGACTAGAAGTATAGCAGACCACACGAAAGCATTCTTCTCTTCTTTGTTGGTAAGTTCAGCCAAATTCAGACAGGGGTATTTAACATGTACTAGTAATGACAACTTAGTGTACACTACAATTGTTTATAACTTTCTATCCAGTTCAACTTTCAAGAGATCAGTTTTTATTGAGGGTTATTTCTTCTGGCTTCAAAGAGAAAGTACAGGCAAAATTTCGGCAACTATCAGAGAAAAGGCAGCTGCTGCCATCTGCTACAATTTTCTGAATCTAGAAGGATGCAGATATCATCCAAATAGCCCCAGTATTCAGAATGGGAACAAAAATGTTTATTTTACAAAAGAACAAAGAGTAAAAAGAACCTTTTGAAAATATCTGTTCTTGATCCAAAAACTTCCTGGCTACATTACTGAATATCTGCCAAGGAGAGATGAGAAAAGGGTGAAAGGAATAAATGATGAGGTTGAAGAAAAATGACCTTTATTTCAGATAATGAATTGTAGGCATTGCAAATTTACCAGTTTTTAAAATATATATAAATGTCATGGAAGACAAAGATTGTGCCAACATAAGACATGTCAGAAGTCTAATCAAGACTAAGCCATCTGTATTTTCAGTAAGGTGGAGGGAAAGTCTATATAGCTACGGCAGCTAACCTGGTCCCTGAGAAGACTCTGAGCTGGAAGGATAATCTGAAATTCTCATCTCTCTCCATTTGCTAAGCCAAGCGTACATATCATGCAGACACACACACACACACACACACACAGATGCTTGCATTTTATCTAGACATAAACCTGACCTTTCTCAGCTCAACGTATATATGCCTATATATATTACACACACACACACACACATACAGGATACATATACACATACAAGTATACCTTGGAGATACTGCAGGTTCAGTTCCAGACCACTGCTATAAAGCAGGTATCACAATAAAGCAAGTCACATGAATTTTTTGGTTTCCCTGTGCATATGAAAGTTATGTTTACACTACACTATAGTCTATTAAGTGTGCAGTAGCATTATGTCTAGAAAAACAATGTATGTACCTTAATAAAAGTATTTTATTGCTAAAAAATGCTAACCATCATCTGAGCCTTCAGTGAGTTGTAATCTTTTTACTGGTGGAGGGTCTTGCCTCAGTGTTGACGGCTGCTGTCTGATCAGGGTGGTGGTTGCTGAAGGTTAGGGTGGCTGCGGCAATTTCTTGAATAAGACAACAATGAAGTTTGCTGCATCAACTGGGTCTTCCTATCACAAACAATTTCTGTGTAGCATACAATGCTGTTTGATAGAACACATTAACCACAGTAGAACTTCTTTCAAAATTGGAGTCAATCCTCTCAAATCCTGTCACTGCTTTTGCAACTAAGTTTATGTAATAAATCCTTTGTTGTCATTTCAACAGTTTTCACAGCATGTTCACTAGGTGTAAATTTCTGTCTCAAGAAACCACTTTCTTTGCTCATCCATAAGAAGCAGCTCCTCATCTGTTAAAGTTTTATCAAGAGATTGCGGCAGTTCAGTCACATCTTCAGGCTCCACTTCTAATTCTAGTTCCCTTGCTATTTCTACCCCATCCACAGCTACTTCTCCACTGAAGTCTTGAACCCCTCAGAGTCATCCATGAGAGCTGGAATCAACTTCTTCCAAACTCCTGTTAATGTTGATATTTTCCTCTTCCCTTGAATAACAACATCTAGAATGGTAAACGGTGTCTTATTGGCATCTAGAATGGTAAATCCTTTCCAGAAGGTTTTCAATTGACTTTGCTCAGATCCAACAGTGGAATTACTATCTATGGCAGCTATAGCCTTACAATATGTATGTCTTAAATAATAAGACTTGAAAGTCGAAATTACTCTTTGATCCATGGGCTGCAGAATGGATATTGTGTTAGCAGGCATGAAAACAGCATTAATCTTACAGTACGTCTCCATCAGAGCTCTTGAGTGACCAGGCACATAGTCAATGAGCAGTATTATTTTGAAAAGAATCTTTTTTTCTGAGCAGTAGTTCTCAACAGTGGGCTTAAAATACTCAGTAAACCATGTTTTAAACAGATGTGCTGTCATCCAGACCTTATTATTCCATTTATAGAGCACAGGCAGAGTAGATTTAACATAATTCTTAATGACTCTAGGGGTTTTGGAATGGTAAATGAGCATTCGCTTCAACGTGAAGTCACCAGCTGCATAAGCCCCTAACAAGAGAGTCAGCCCGTCCTTTGACACTTTGAAGCCAGACATTGATTTCTCTCTAGCTGTGAAAGTTCTAGATAGCATCTTTTTCCATTATAAGGCTACTTTGTCTACACTGAAAGTCTGTTGTTGAGTGTAACCACCTTCTTAATTATCTTAGCATGATCTTCTGGATAACTTGCAGTTTTGGCATCATCACTTGCTGCTTCACTTGGTAATTTTATGTTATGAAAGTGGTTTCTTTCCTTAAATCTCAGGAACCAACCTCTGCTAGCCTCAAAATTCTCTTCTGCCGCTTCCTCACCTCTCTCAGCCCTCATAGAATTGATGAGAGTTAGGGCCTTGCTCTGGATTAGGTTTTGGCTTAAGGGAATGTTGTGGCTGGCTTCATCTTCCATCCAGACCACTTAAACTTTCTCCTTATCAGCAATAAAGCTGTTTCACTTTCTTATTATTCAGGTGTTCACTGGAGTGGCACTTTTGATTTCCTTCAAGAACTTTTCCCTTGCATTCACAACCTGGCTAACTGGTGCAAGAGGCCTAGCTTTTGGCCTATCTCAACTTTCAACATTTTTTCTCACTAAGCTTAATCATTTGTAGTTTTTGATTTAAAATAAAGGTGTGACCCTGCATGTGGAGATCCAGAAGCTGCCAAGAGAAATCAGAGTTGTGAACACTCCCTGTTCAGATTCATCAGTAATGTCTATGAATACCATCTACTTGAGCCCCTGGATGAGAGCTATAAAAAAAAACAGTCCCAAAGAAACATAGGGGAGTGAGCAGTTTTCTTTGTCTCTCTCCCTTCGAACTACAACTAAATGGACATTCATTGATCAACAGAGGATACTCACACAGCACCTCAGGACACCTGAGAATGCCGTGCTGCTATACATTGGAAGGTGGATGGACTAGCCCCAGGGAGGAGGTGGAGATAGCTGACCAAGCACAAAGGCTGGGTGACCTAAGAGCAGAATTGACACAGGTAGGCAAGCAAACTGCTGGCTGCATAAGATGCCCATAGCTCTGCTGTGGCCCAGAGTGGGCAAGTGAGATCCAGCAGGAAGAGACTGAGGCAGAGCTACGAGTCTGGGTGAAGCAGCTCCCAGCTGCTGTGACTGCTGCAATCCCTAAGGAGGGAGCATGTCTAGGTGGGTCTGTGGGAGCAGGCACCAGCAACCTGAAGCCCCAGTGTAATTGTTCCCACAGTTGACAGGAGACCCCACAGGGCCACTGTAATCCCAAGGAGGGGCCTGGGCTTGGTCAGGAACAGCTGACAGGGATCCTTGTCAGTGCAGATTACACAGATGCTGCCCCTTCCTCCCCAGTGTCAGCAAGTGGAAGCAGTAACGAAACGCTATCTCTTTGTGGAGATACAAATCCACACTAACAAGCAGTATGAAAAAAAATATATTAAATCTTCAGAACAGAACGAAAATGACAAATACCCAGAAAACAATCCCGAAGACACAGAAATTTATAAACTAAATGACAAAGAATTCAAAATAGCTATCATTAAAAACCTCAGTGATTTAAAAGAGAAAGTAGATAGACAATTCACCAACTTCAGGAGCTACATCACAAAAGAGCTTGATACTATAAAGAAGAACCAATTGGAAAAGTTGGAAATGAAAAACACAATTGAGGAGATTAAGGAAAATCTGGACTCTCTGAACAGTAGAGCTGATAATATGGAGGAAAGGACTAGCACTCTGGAGGATAGGAAAATAGAAATGATTCAGATAGAGGAGGAGAGAGAACTAAGACTGAAAAAAAATGAGGAAACTCCCCAAGAACTATTTGACTCAATTAGGAAATGCAACATAAGGATTATAGGTATCTCAGAGGGCGAAGAGAAGGAGAATGGAGGAAAAAGCTTGTTCAAAGAAATAATAGCTGAGAACTTGCCAAACCTGGGGAGAGAGCTGGAAATCCATGTGACAGAAGCTAATAAAGCTCCAAATTTTATCAATGTAAAAAGACCAACCCCAAGGCATATAGTAGTGAAGCTTGAAAAAGTCAATGACAAAGAGAAAATATTAAGAGCAGCAAAGCAGAAGAAAATAACCTACAAAGGAACCACTATCAGGCTGTCAGCAGATTTCTCAGCACATACCTTACAGGCTAGGAGAGAGTGGAATGATATATTCAAAACTCTGAAAGACAAAAACTTGCAGCCAAGAATACTCTATCCAGCGAAAATATCCTTCAACTATGACAGAGAAATAAAAACTTTCCCAGATATACAAAAGTTAAGGGAGTTCATCACCACAAGACCCCTGCCCCCAAAGAAATGCTCAGGAAGGTCCTCATACCTTAACAAAAAAAAGGAAAAGGGTTACAAAACCCTGATCAAAGGAGATAAGCAGAAAGACAAAATCAGAAAATTGCAGTGCTCCATCAGAACAGGTTAGCAAATGCTTAAGTATAACACTTCCAAGATAAAGAGAAGGCAAATAAGAATAAATATAATCTTGTCATTTTAGCTACCAACTCACAACACAAGAAGAAGAAAAGATGTGACAATAACAACCAAGAAGAGAGAGAGGAAAGGGATGGAACCAGCTTAGTCTAAGGAAACGTGAGGCTATCAGAAAATGGACTATCTGATTTATGAGATGTTTTATATAAACCACATGGTAACCACTAAACAAATAATTAGAACAGAGACACAAATTGCAAATAAGAAGAAAACCAACATAGAAAACAACTTAACTGAATTGGTGGTCCGAAAGTCACAGGATGAGAAACAAAGGAAATGCAGGAGAACCAGAAAAGGAGCAATAAAATGGCAGCATTAGGCCTCCACATTTCAGTAATCACTCTAAATGCAAATGGATTGAATTCTGCAATCAAAACACATAGAGTGGCAGGATGGATTAAAGAACAAGAACCAACAATATGCTGCCTCCAGGAAACACACCTCAGCCCCAAAGGCAAACATAGACTCAGAGTGAAGGAATGGAAGATGATACTCCAAGCTAATAGTGAACATAAGAAAGCAAGTGTCACCATACTTATATCGGACAAAGTAGATTTAAAGTCACAACAGCAAAAGAGAGACAAAGAGGGGCAGTTTATAATGATAAAAGGGGCATCCCATCAAGAAGACATATATGCATCCAACACAGGAACATCAAAGTACATAAAGCAACTATTAACAAAACTAAAAGGAGATATCAACAACAATATGATAATAGTAGGGGACCTCAACACTCCTCTAACACAAATGGATGGATAATCCAGACAGAAAGTCAACAAGGAAATTGTAGAATTAAATGAAAACCTAGATAGATGGACTTAATGCTCCATCCAAAAACAGCAGGTTACACATTCTTCTCAAGTATGCATGGAACATTCTCAAGCATAAGCCATATGTTGGGAAACAAAGCAAGCCTCAACAAATTTAAGAGGACTAAAATAATATCAAGCATCTTTTCCAACCATAATGCTATGAAACTAGAAATCAACTACAAGAATAAAGCTGGGAAAGGGGAAAAGATGTGGAGATTAAACAACAAGCTACTGAACTATCAATGGACCATTGAAGAAATCAAAGAAGAAATCAAATATTGTCTAGAGACAAATGAAAATGGAAACACACCATATCAACTCATTTGGGATGCAGCCAAAGCGGTCCTAAGAGGGAAATTCATCACAATAAGGCTCACCTCAATAAACAAGAAAAGTCTCAAATAAGCAAGCTCAAAGTACACCTAACAAAATTAGGAAAAGAAGAACAAACAAAGCCCAAAGTCAGTAGAAGGAGAGAAATCGTAAAAATCAGAGCAGAAATTAATGAAATCAAAACAAAAAAAGACAGTAGGAAGGATCAATGAAACAAAGTGCTGGTTCTTTGAGAAAATAAACAAAATTGACAAACCTTTAGCCATGCTCACTAAGAAAGGTGGGGTGGGGAATGGTCACAAAGGGTGAAGTGGTGCACCTATAATATGACTGATAAATAATAATGTACAACTGAAATTTCAGAAGGTTGTTAACTATCATAACCTTAATAAAAAATAAAAAATAAGTAAAATGAGAGGTGTGTGACTCTGCCTTTCATTTGAACACTCAGAGGCTATTACAGGGTTATTAATCGGCTTAATTCCAATATTGCTGTGTCTCCTGGAATAGTGAGGCCTGAGGAGAGAAAGAGAGACAGGGAAACAGCTGGTCAGTGGAGCAGTAAGAATACAAACATTATTGATTAAGTTTGCCTTCTTACATGGGCGCACAGTTTGTGGCACCCAAAAACAATGACAATAGTAACATTGAAGATCACCAATCACAGATCTCCATAACAAATATAATAATAATGAAAAAGTTTTAAGTATTGTGAGAACTGCCAAAACATGACACAGAGACACGAAGTGAGTAAATACTGGTTGTAAAAATGGTGCCAATAGATTTGGTCGATATTGGGTTGTCACAAACCTTCAATTTGTAAAAAACGCAATATCCATGAAGTGCAATAAAGTGAATGGCAATAAAACAAGGTATGCCTGTATTTCAAAGTTTTTCATTAGAGACATTAAGTGACTACTAGTGACTAGTAATTAGACAGTCTGTTCTCATTTACCATTCCTCCATCTAAATATCTGACAAACGAGTTCTAACAGCAACCAGGTAAACAATGAGAGGAACAAAAAGAAGCTATAGACATTATTTATGAGTAATCACTGTATAGAAACTTCATTCCTAAAGGATAATTAGAAAAAAATCAACAGAGGTGATGTGAAAATATTCTGCAAGAAATAAAATGATTGTAACAAGTGAGACACAAAAGGAGAGATTACTTCTGAAAAATATGCGCTATGGTATACGTAAGCAAATATTATAAAGTCATAAGCTATATGTATTTTATAAAATTAAGAAACCATATATTTGATTAAATGAGATATAAAAAATAGAAAACAATATAACAATAAAATGAAGAAAAAAGATATAGAGGAAATTGGATGAGAGGGAGATGTTAATAAAAATGGAGCTAATGAGCTATTGTATGTAAAGAAACTAAAAATTCAGTCACACATTGAAAATATTCATTAAAAGCAGAGTTGACACAGCAGAAAACAAAATTTTGCAATAGACATTGAGAAACACTCTGAATACAAAGGAAAAGGAACTACTGATGGAAATCAATGAAGGGTACTATTGCAATTGCAACAGTGAGAGAAAGGACATCTAACACCATATTACTGAAATTCTGAAAATAAAATGGAACAAATAGAAAGAGGTAACATGGAAGATTGCAAAAGAAAATCTAATTAGGCTGAATAAAGCTCTGAATGTGCATATCAGTCCTGCATACACATATGGTACATACACGCAAAACCAGGAAAAAATACTCAAACTTTTAAATTTTAAAAATAAAGCATTTACCCACCTAAAAGAAGAAGGAGATGGAGAAAGAGGAGGGAGATGGGGGAAAGAAAAAGAAAAGTTAGCCTGGACATAGACTTCAACTTTAAACATCCACGTCTTAAGACAAGGGAAAAAGAGCTACATAGTTTTGAGGGTAAATATGTTTTATACCAAGCATTCAGTTTGCCCTTTATATGTGAGAGCAGCTGAAACATATTTGCATGTATGTCGGTGCTCAGGAATCTTTGTACCTTCTAATGGAAAAGGTATGTCAGCTGCAAAATTTTAATCAAAATAAGATTTCAAGAATAGGAACTGAGAACAAGTATTAAAAATCAGTTAACATTGACTTAGTCTAAATAATTATTGCAAACACAATTTTAAATATAATAATTTTAAAAACTACTCAGTTTTGAGAAAGTAGGCGAAAAAATCATAGACTATTTCAACCAAAACTGAAAGGCATGCTAAATTTTCTGTCTTACAAGAGGAAAGGGGATTAAAATACACTGTTTTCTTTTCACAGATGATTAAGAAAAAATGAGTTAATATATATTTATTTGTATGTAATTGTTAAATTATATTATATTATGTATTACAGAGACTTATTAGTTGAAAAACAGCATGTATAATTTTCAAAACACTAGCAGAATCAAAATTTGATGACATTTACATTATAATCAGCCAGAAAACAGGAAATTAAAATTATGTAATAAAAACAGAAAACAGAATGAGGCAAGTAGGATCAATGGCATCTCTAATGACAGTAAATATAAGTAGCTAACTGGATTAAAAAATTATGCAAATATATAATTTTCGATTGTGTATTTTTTTGAAACAGAAACATAAAAAGTATCAAAGTTAAGAGAAAGGTATTGCCAAGTATGTTACTCAAACATACATGCACACGCACACACACACACACAAACACTCACACCAACAAAATGAAGCAGGATAGGCAATACTAGTCTAGTATCAGAAAAAAGAATATAGGGCTAAAAGCATCAAGAGCCTTTTTTTGACCCTTTTATGTATCAAATAAAGGCCTGTGTGTGTGTACATTTTTTAAGGGGAATTAAATGACACGGCTGGGATTTTGTAACCAGCTCAATTTATTAATATTAAATTCTATATTTATGTTTTATATGTTTTTCCTTTTTCGTCTGCCCAAGATTGAATCTTCTAATAAATAATTCATCAATAAATCATAGCAGAAGAAAACTTTTTTGGATTTTTTATCCATTCATGATTTTTTAAATAGTGAACTACAAATGAAAAGAACGTGCTTAAACAGATAAAAAATGATTTGCATACACTAACAACCAAATTTTATTTAATGAAGAAACACTATGAGCTTTCTCCTTCAAATCAAAAATAGGATAATGATTCTATCACATTATTTTAGAAATTCTAGCTGATGCAATAAGATAAATGAGGATGTAACCATTAGAAAGGAGGGGAGGACTGTTATTTATAGATGATATGTTTATGTCTGCAGAATTTTAAATCCTTAGAAAATGTGGAGACATCATATTTCAACATGAGAAGATGTAAATTTGTAAAAATATAAATAAACTTTGGGAGAATTTATAAATTTAATTCAATACCTTTAATTGGGAAATTGACAGGCTGATTCTAAGGCACTTTTGGGAAAGTAAAGAACAGAAAAAATATTAGTAGGGGTTTATATTTGAAAAGAGATACATATTTTAAAGACATAATTATTAAAACAATGCCAGTTGAGCAGTTATAGACACATGTGTTGAAAAAGCAGAAGAGAAAACAAATTAATAAACCCTAGCATATATCAATTTTTAGTTTAAGTTAGACGTGAAAGAAATGTTGGGTTACTTAATAGTTGGGGCAGGCATACCTGGTTAATCATTTGGTTAAATAAAATCTTAACACCACTAAATATGGATTACAACTGTAAAGTAAATTCTATAGGGAATAAAGATCTAAAATGTGAAATCGTGAGAATCCTATATCAGGGATTCCTAAACCACTGTGAAACAGAAGTTTGTCTTTTGTTATAAGAAGTTGTCAGGAAAAAATGCCCAAATAGGATTGAGAATTGCTGACCTACAGTAAGGTGTGTCAGCCTCTAGTGCGTAGAGGCTTTCCCATGCTTTGTGAAAACATAGTGTGCCTTGTAAAATTTCAAGGAAGGGCTATAGTTTGCAGTACTTTACAAACTGATTTACTCAGGATACTTTTTGAGATCCCTTTTGTTTTGTCCAGGACTCTTGGTCACAAGTGGCTGAAGTCAATGCAAAAGGGAATATGATGTGAACTGGGGACATCACCTCCGTCACAACTAAGCCTCTCTTTCTCTCTTGGATCTTTTCTTCTCTAAATATATTGGCTTGTGTGTTTTCTACAGCAAAATGGATTTTACCTCCAATATGGAAAATAAGGGTAGAGGCTTCTGGGAAACATGTCCTTCCTGCATAACAAATGATGTCAGTTCAAAAACTTAAAGCAGGAATCTGATTGACCTGGCTTGGATCGTATGCATATCTCTTGGGTAAATCACAGGGGTCAGGGGTAGGCAGAGGGTGAATTATTAGGATTAGCCCAGACTGGACCATAAGCAGAACTCTATGTCCTGTTGATAGGAGAATGAAAGTCCAGACATGGCCACCCTCTTCCAGGCACACTCATTGATAGTTTCTGGAAGATTGTCCATCAGATTACATTCTGAAAAATGCTGAATAGGAAAAAAATACAATTTAATAACTACAACAATTACGAACACTTATTGAGTGCTAACTTAGAATGTGCAGTGCATTATTCTAAGTGTTTTCTATTTTTAACTTATTTAATCCTCACATAGAACTTAAGCCTCACGACAGTCCTTTGAGTAAGCATTGTTATTATCTTCATTTTTAAAGGAAACTGAGGAACAAAGAATGTAAGCATCTTACAGAGTTCATATAGCTAGGAAGGGGAAGAGTTGGGATCAACTCTTATAATCAGAAAAAAGGGTTATATATTTTAAAAGATCAACTCAACAACCTACTCCTGATGCCAATGATTTTGACATAATATTTTGGAAAACTAGTATTATAAGAAATTCTTGATTGGTAGTAACAAACTTAAAGCATGAAGCTAAAAATTAATTGTATGGTATTGTACTGTATGAAGATTAACGAACCAAGTACAGTCCTTTCAAAATATATATTGCGAAGGTTTTCAGCCTTACTTTTTATTTTGGACACTATTTATGGTTTTATGATTTTAAGAAATAGTATATGTATATTTTAATTGTTACATTTAGCAATAGAAAATTATTTGGTAACTCTCAAGTAGAGATTTAAAAATAATTTGAAATAGCAAAGATATTTAGTTGGCAAAGTCTTGGAAATTGAAACAAATTAATGAAAATTAATACAAATAGTGAAATGACAATTTACTAACGTGGAGTGTTTTACCACCAAAAAGGCCAGATACGTGAAGATTTAGTGAAGAGAAAATTAAGATAAGTCCTATGAAAGGCATAGAGAAGGCCTCTACCCTATTCTCTGTCTCAAGGATCAGAAAACAAATTGTATCAGTGTTGTGTGAATTTTCTTCTTTGAGGCAATCAAAGTTTGTGTCCTCTTATTCATAAAATAAATGTTTATTGGACACCAATTCTATGCTAGTCATCATGCTAGATACTAGAGATATGACTGTGAATGTCACAGTCATAGTCTTCCTTATATGGTGCTGAAAGTCTCGAAAATGAATCAGGCAAGTGATTCTGAATGTTATACACATATTAGAAAAGGAGACTTCTTTTTCCTTCTTCAATTCTGAGACTCCAAGCAAGTGAAAATAATGAGGTATAAAGTAGTAGTAAGGAATGGCTAATAATGGTGAATTGCAATGAAGAAGGTACAATATTCTTATATAAGATCACTATAAGTTTGAGACAAAGATTAAAAACCTCCTGACAGCAGGTTTTGCTAAGGATGTATGTGTATGTATGCATGTATACATGTGCATGTGTGTGGAATGATGTACTCAGATAATCGGAAACTGAGTGTGGATGTATATAATTATTTCATTTCAGTTCCTTAGACTAGGATAAATTAAAAGCTCATTAGAAACAGGAAAATAGGGTACATCTGAGGAAATTCAACTAAAGTCCAAGGGGTCAGAGTACAGATCAAAGGAAAATACACATATCGCTAATTTCACTAGATAACCCTTTCTTCTTGAAAGTTGAGTACACAGTTATGCACTGTATATGCAAATATATAAACACACACACATGCATGCACACACGCAATGAATAAATAACCAGTCTGAGCTTACAGAATTATCTCAATACTGTGGGAGAAGAACACCAGCATGAAGACCCTAAGAAAAAGAACTCTCAAAATAATTGAGGGAAAGGGCTGCTGAGTGAGCAAGTGTGTAGACGCTCCATATATACTTTTAGAGAACAGGCTTGTAGTCTCAAAAGATAGAGGAGAAAAAAGTTGTGACACATTTTAATCAGTTAAAGACAAGCAAACGCCTTGTCATAGCCAAGCTGACCCTGACGTTCCAACTTTCACTATAAGCCCGGTAGGATGGATTTCTATCTCAGAGGATGTTTACCTAAAAGGTAGAGAGTTGATGAGAAAGTTCTGAAACAGCAAGTCTAAATTCAGGCTGTCTGCTCACACAGCTAATTTTCTTGGTTTCCCTCATAGACAGTTCTCCCAGGCATAGCTGTCTCAGAAAGCATCATTCTTATTCAAAGATGCACAATTATAAGAGAGGAATCAGAATGGGAATGGGACCTAAGCAAAAATATCACAATAAAAGAGAAAACCAACATGATCAGGAAAAATCAGATGAAGAACATAAGCCAATATCCAGCAAAACTCTGAAGAAGTAAAACAAAATAAAAACGTTCTCATAAAGTAATGGTGGGTAAAGATTGCAGTAAATATATGAATAATTCTAAATGGACACTGGCTGCATAAACAATAATAATTTCTACTTTGGAGATCAAAATAAATTAGATATAATTAAATATTAGACCACAAGGCTATGTAAATTTGGTTTGAGTGATCCAAATTTTAAAAGTTATTTGTATTGTCCAGGAGGAAGTAGAGACGTAGATAACTTTAGATTTTTCAAGAATGCATGTTAAATTTTTAGATGTAGCCACTAAGATAATAAAAGGCTTATCTTTCTATTGGCAAAAAGAGAAAAAAATGACAACAACAACAACAACACTTGATCAGTTTGGAAGAAGGTACAACAGTGGAGGGAAAAACATAGAAAATGATAAATATAAACATTCTCTAAAATGGTAGAAATGAAAACATGTATATCAGAAGCACATAAATGCAAATAGTCTGAATATTTCATATGAAACCTCTAGATTGTTACATTGTGTTAAAAAAGGAAAAGTCAAGCTAATCAGGTTTACTAGAGACATACCAGATAAGCCAGGATAAGGATTGCTTAAAATTGAAAGGACAAAAATGGATATCCCAGGCAAATAGTAACAACAACAACAACAAAAAACTGGTGAAGTTATATTAAAAACAGACAAAATAGGCCTACCAGCAAAAAAAAAAAAAGTCTGGATTTGAAGAGGAGCACTTTATAGAAATAAAAGATTCAATTGACCTGGTGGGTATCTCAGATATGTACTAAAACTATTCCTTCCCAATTGATACCACTACACATTGTAGTGCTACAAGAGGAACTGACAAATCCACCTGCTTAAAGGAAGGATTTAATAGAACTCTCATGATTTATAGATCAATTAGACAGAAATATCATTAAGCATGTAGAGGATTTGAAAAAAGTTAACTAGCTTGATGTAATGAATACATATAACATTAAATTTAATAAATGGAAATTACACATTCTTTTCAAGGACATGTATTGCTTATGGAAATTGAACACATATTTGGCAATTTTTAACATATTCAAAGTCAGTATCACATAGAGTATTTTCTCTGATCCCAATGTAGTTAAATATCAGTAAAAAGAGAGTAATTTAGAAAAGAACTCATACGTTTTCAACTTCAAAAATATTTCTAAATAACTCGAGAAGAAAAAAATTACAAAAAATGGAAAATATTTAGAAATACAAAATGAAGTTGTCAGGAAAAGAAACATTTTTGTGTAAATTAAAAGTTCAAAGATGCACATCACCCTTATTCAATAGCTGAAAATAATTCTTGAAAATATTCCATCTAACAGAAAAGTAAATCATAGTTAATAACTTAAAAATAGACAAGTTGTGTTATAAAAGGACTATTGCTAAGAGCTGATAACAGTTCAAGTAGTTTTATGCCTAAATAGTTATAATGATTCATTTTTTGCTATGATTATCTGTATATCATCCCGTCAGATTATAAACTTGGAAAAAAGTAATAATTCAGTTAGAAATTACAATCCCTTTCTAGTTAGGAAATGACTATTATATCACTTTTTCTTTCTAAGCCCCAAGAGAATTATACCTTGCTTTTACTTATTTGAAGAGGTCTTCCTCACGACGAAAATGATCTCAGCTCTGAGAGAGAGAAAGTGAAAGCATAGCCTGAAGGATCACACTGGCAACAGATGAGCTTGTTCATTCAATGAATCGATAACTTACCTACTTTATATGGCCCTTTTCTATAGGAGCTGGATGAAGCTATCTCATTTTTTTGCCAGCTCAATTACTGTACTATTGCCTTATGCTCAATATACAAACTTGCTTTCTACATGGCCCAGAGGGCAGGTAGATATGTGTAGCATGTCATGAAAAGAGACTTTGAGCTGGAATGAGAAGACCTTGACTTAAATCCGAGCTCTTAATGACATTGTTAATGACGTAGGTGATGTGTTCTTTAACCTCTCTCTCTGAGTCTGTTACCTGAAATACAATACTGCTTTACATAATGCATTTAAAAATTTAACACTATACACAAGCTACATAGTATGATTATTTTTTAAAAAGTGGGGTATATCATTTCTGTCTTCAATCCCAAGTATCAAAAATCTAACTGTTGGCCAAGCAAGAAAGTAAGGGGGCACACATACTGTGTTCACATTGGCCTTCAGAGCCGCCAATGAAAAGGTTGACAGGACAGGCCAGGAGCCCAGCATGGAGTGACAGAACAGAAAGAAAACAGCTGCTTTTCTCCAGCAGAAATTCTAGACAGTTTGAAGCCCATAGGTTAAAAATCTCCACTCTTCATTTAGTAAGAATTTCCTTTTGGAGTCATCACTGGCATGCAGTCTATAAACTACTGGCACTAGCTTCAAGACACTGAAGAAAAGGCACACAAAGAAAAAAGATCTACCAGCAGACATGACTGAAATTGGCTCAAGATTCTGACAGACACGAAAGTGAGCAGTTAGGAGATGATATAAAGGATACATCAATGCAATCTGTGGGGTCAGCAGAAAGAGAGAGAGAGAGAAGGAGAGAAGGACGGGGGGGAGAGCGAGAGAGGAAGAGAAGAAATAATCAAGGCATAATCAGTTCTTCAGGAAGGATCTATTTTCTGGGGAATATTTACAAACTTACTCAGATTTTAAACACATCTACCATTTAAGTTTCACAGTATAATTAAATAACTACTTTGCCTCAACAATACATTTGAATTCAAATATTCTCTAACGTATTTGGTTAAGTATAAGAAGTTTCTTTTTTTCAATCTCTTACCTGAAGCATACATCTTCCTGAAATGAAACATGATCTTATTTCTTTTCAAGAGTGAAATATGCTCATACAGGCTAAAACACTTCTATTTCAAGACAACATTATGCTTCCACTAGAAGCTTTTATTCCTGCTTGGCAAGTTTGGCATGTTTTAGGAATCTATTTTTCATCAAACCCTGGAGGGTTATGTGGAAAAAAGGAGTTTACATAATGAATACGGGATTTCATCCAAAAACTTAACAATGAATTAGCTTCTCTGTACTAAACAGAAGTTGTGCCAGAAGATACTGAGCAGCACTGTGCAAACAAAAATATACTTTTGAAAAAAATGGATAAGGTGAACATATTGCTCCTAAAAATACTTTTGCTCGTGTTATTGTACGTTTGAATGTGGGAGTGGATGGGGGTGGTGGATCCAGCGGTTCAATTCTTGGAAGCTGAGGCGAGCCCTTGAAAAGGCTGCTCTAGCCATTCTGTGAGTTTGACTATCAGGTTATTTTCTTTACTTAATTAGGGTTTAATATATTCACAATGTTTTTTCTAGCTTGGGAAAATATCAATTTTGTTTGCTAAACCTCAGAACCCAGAGTAAATTTCAATTTAAAAACAAATTTTATCATCTAATCATATTTGAAAGAAACAGAAGTCAAAAGGAATATTTACAGTCAGCAAGAAAGTAGATGTGGGTAGTTTGTCATTGTTTTGGTATACTGCTGTTGAAAATGAGTAATATGTGGAGATTTTGTGGCAACATAGGAAATTTTATCACAGGACCCAGGACCTAGGATCAACCAGAAGCACCCTTGCTTTATTGGGGAAAGTTTTAGGAAACAACAATATATTGGGCCACTTTTCTGTTACCAAAATATATCAGAGGATTCTCATTCATTTTCTCTTTCTTCCTTCTTTTTAATTTTATATATTTTTTTTAAGATTGATTTTTTGGATGGAAGGATACAGAAGAGAAAATTGAGAACTATGTTCACTGTCAGTGCTGCTTATAAAAAGGTATTTATAATACGAAATTTTCAAAATTGTACATCTCCCCTCGTACTCCTTTCCTTATGGTGCAACACAGACATGAGAGGTTAAGACAGAGTGGAAACTTAACGTAGAAATGGAGGGTGGTGCCACAGAAAATGATTGCGCCTTTGTATTTTAATAATAACCTAGATTGAAGTTCTTAACTTTGGGACTCTGGAAAGGGAAAGAGGTTTAAAAATAGGTTTACATGTAGTGATTATTTTTCCAACACATTCATGCTAAACACTTACTATCTCTTTAATTCCTAACGTGTCACTCATTTTTAAGAAAATAATCCCTTGAAAAATTGGAAATTTTCGAACCTATAAATCTCTTATTATATAAGGGTAGACTCACGTAAATTTTGGAGGAGAAGCTAAGAGAGCTGGACTGGCTTGAAAAGGAACAATCTAATCTTGGTAAAACTGAAAGATTAGAGTGAGCACAGTCAGATAGTCATTATTCATTAACAAGAAAGAGTATCAAAATGTACCTTGTACCTTGTTTTCTTTGAAAACATGCCCTTCAGTATCATCCATTTCCTTAATTCGTATGTTTACCTATTTTAGTAGAAACTTTAATTAAAAATAAAATCAGATGGACAAATAGGCTATTTCTGTAATTTACTTTTTCATAGCTTTGCTCTATGCCTACTACTAACAGGTAAAGCCTTCTCTCCTACATAGCAGTCTCCTCATTTTTCAGGCAAAGCATTCAGGATAAAATGATCAACCTTCAACAGTGAAATTGCAAGTCTTTTAGGAATAAAATACGATCTTTACAGCGTCAGTTTATTCAGTTTCCTTTGTCTTGTGTAGTCTTACTTTAGTTTATTTTGTCTATGCCTTAACTTGTAAGATGTGAAGTTAAAAAGTGTCAGAAACAATAGTTTAAGTGTCTTGGTGGATAGCCTCCCAAAACTTTCCTGCTCATTGCATTAAGAAATCAATGTCCAAGTATGTATAACCTACTAATTGTTTTCTAAATATGTTTATTTCCCACACTCTGAAGTAAATATAATTTCATTGTTTGAAATGCCTTAATTTTTAGAACACACGTTCCAAGATAGGTACTATAAGTGTCCTTGCAAGTCAGCCTGCAGTCTTGCCTAAACCTGGGAAAGATTCTTCAACCCTGACCTTGCCAGTGGCATAGCATTTAACAGTTACCTTTAAAATGTAATATAAAAAGTTATGACCCAGAACCTTGAGACTGGCTACATGCATGTTTCATCTTTGCTCAGCATTTTCCCTGCTCCTCATCTCTTCCTAATATTATTTGCATAAACTCTTTTGAAAGTAGGACCTCACTTTTAAGTCAAGAAATCTTATAGAGTATCTACTGGGTGCTTAGCTGCTGCTTGGTGTTGGGTATAATGTGACAAACAAGACTGGCAAGATCTCCGCTGTGAAAATAAATGAAGGAAAACCCCTTTAAAATGGAGTCAGGAAGCCCTGAAGGAGGAGCTCTCACTTACATACCACTAGTAGTAGCCTGTGTAACCAGCAGGAAGGAAGATAAGAATTGTTTTAATAAGGTCTGTTGGTATAGAATTGTTTGTATAAAATTCTTTTGGTCTCAACATTTTATCTGTGATGTTAAGAATGTCACTTTTCTTCTGGTACAAGGGAGGACATTTCTCACCTGGGAATTTCATCTCCTGCTTTTAAGAAAAGGACAGAAGATCCCTCCCTGCCCCAGCAACAACACGCCCACCACCTCCTACAGCTATTAAGAAACTGCCACAACCTCGAACTCTTGTGCTTCTCCAATGAACTTTTTAATTCCAAACAACCTTCCCAATTTCCTCCTACAGCCTAATAAACGCTGACTGTCAGGGCAGCCCCATGGCCCAGGGGTTAAGTTTGGTGCACTTTGTTTTGGTGGCTCGGTTCGGTTCCTGGGCACATATGTATACCACTCCTCCCGGCCGTGCTGTGGCTGCGACACACATACAAAATAGAGGACGATTGACACAGATGTTAGCTCAGGGGGAAATCCTCCTCAGCAAAAACCAAAAGCCAAAACAAAACCTGACTACCTTTGTCTCTTCAGACTTACCTATGATTCACCATTGTTTGCTTGTCCTGATTTGCAATTCCTCTGCTATTCCCAAATAAACTCACTATTTTTTTGAGCTTGCCTCAGTGTTATCTACATTGGTGTTGCTACCATGGAGTTTACAAGTACAGCTTCCCACTCCTAGTCCTGTTGCCTAGTAGAGTGATATGAACCTAGTTAGTACCACATTGAAAAACAAATGAAGGCAGTTGCAGACATAATAAAGTTATTTGTATATTCCTACTTCAAATAGCAGGAAACTGACAAAGAAAGGGAAATGTCTTGATCAAATTATTTTGAAATTAAGTGCTAGTTACATTGCTGCTGTATTAAAAGCAAATTGCTTGTTCTTTCATTCACTTTAGCTTGGGAGGAGGGAAAAAATGAATCACTAGACTATGAAGTCTTTATAAAGATAGAGCTTTCAGACCTTCAAAAATATTGAAGGACCAAGAAATTGATATTCCCAAACCTTATACAAACTGATTTTCTTGACAATTTTGTGAAATTAATCCGATCATTTCATTTTTTTTTTCTTTTAAAGATTGGCACCTGGGCTAACAACTGTTGCCAATCTTTTTTTTTTTTTTCTGCTTTATCTCCCCAACCACCCCCCTCACCCTTGCACATAGTTGTATATCTTAGTTGTAGGTCCTTCCAGTTGTGGGATGTGGGACACCGCCTCAACGTGGCCTGACAGCAGTGCCATGTCCGCGCCCAGGATCCAAACCACGGGCTGCCGCAGCAGAGCACACGAACTTAACCACTAGGCCAAGGAGCCAGCCCCCAATCATTTGATTTTAAAGCATTATTCAATTACTAGAGAATAACCACAAATAAAAATTCATTAAAGAGTATTCAGTTGGAATAAAATAATGCTTTAACAATATATACTCTGCTGGGGTGTCCATTGTTCATTAGCAGCACTGGTGAATGCCATGGATTGGCTCATTAAATGCCATTCCAACCTTCTTCCTCCTGTACATGTCTGACTGCAGATTCTGAAAAGTTTAAAGTGACACTTTACGTATACCTTTGCAGCCAAGAGTCAGGATGAGAATTAGGTTCTACCAATAAGATGTATTTGCACAAATTTGAGAGGGTGGAAACAAGGAATATTTGTGTTTGCTTTTGCTTTTTTTGCCCCCTACTCGCAAGCAAGATCTTGGTTTCTAAAGCAATACTCCAATGTCCATTCTTCACTTCCCTCAGTGTTGAGAGGCAGCTGTGGCAAAAGTAGTGGTGACAGCTAATTCCCACCTTTCTCCTTTGGAGATTGGTTTTTAAAGTGGAATGTTTGCACTCAGTTCCAGTGATGACCTCAATTCCTGGGTGCGTCAGTTCTGCAGTGTTCTGTTCCAGAGTAGAGGCCACAACTTTGGCTCATTATTTTTGAAAGTGCTTTATCCTCTGTATTAAATCTTTCTTTCCTGCTTTAAATATTTAGATTTGTTTCTGCATAACACAGCAGCATGTCAGACTGTGAGTTGTTGCCCAATATCTGTTATTAACCTCTTTCCATAATAGAGTTTCATCTGGTCAAACATCTATCCAATTAAAGACTGCCTTTCTCAGCCTACTAGTTGAGAGTTATGACCACGTGTCCGAGTTCTAGATAATGGAATTTAAACAGATGTTATATTTGGTACTTCTGGGTTTTTCATAAAAGCGTAGAGCATAACAATACTCTGGCATCTTTCCCTCTTTCTGATCACTATGTGACGGCAAAGGTTGAACAACGTCCCTGAATCCAGAGACAGAAGTCATGTGTTGAGAATGGTAGAGTTCTCTGTCAATAGTGAACGAGCTACCCTTGAATTCTTTTATGAGATGCATATTTCTATCTTGTTTAAAATACTGGATTTTAGACTCTTTTGTTAATAGCATCTTGATCTTAAATAAAATATGATTTGGTTACTAGAAGTGGGACTCTACCATAATGAAAAAAAAAAATGAGGCATTGGTCTAGTAGTTGGCTAGTGTCTGGCCAGAGCACAGATATTGCAGGCTGGAAAGCCAGTGATCCTTTTACCATGACAAAACACTTGTTAAAACTTGTCACTTATACTTCTTCAAAACGTAGACTACTTGCCAACAGAATATATAATGTTTGTGAACTGTTTGGAAAAACTCAGAACATTGAAAAAACAGAATGTTTATATATGTTGATTGTTTCTTATTGTGCAGAGTTCTGTGACAAGGTGTACTTGGGCTGGTTATAAGAGACAATATTAAAGAAACAGCTTTAACAGCAAATAGGCCTCTGCTGTCCTCAAGTGCCCATATTAAAACTTTTCAGTTAATTGGGGTCCATTCTAGTTTCAAAGGTTAGATTAAGTGTGATGCTTTCCCACCTAAACTAATATTTTCAGATAGCTTCAAAGTAGACACCATCAAATTGAGGGAAAGCAAAAATGTGCGGAGCACAGAGACCGGTAAATATAAGAAGATAGTCTGCAAGCATAGAAACATTGACTAGATTAGATCTTTGGTCATGGTTATTTGCCTGTGGATCTGACTGTCAGCAGCTAGACCAAAAGCATACTAAGTTTTTTAGGGATTGTATTGATCTGCAAAAGCCAATGTGCTTTGACCTTTAAGGAACTCCAGAAGCTTCCCAACTGGTCTTGCAAAATATAGCCCAAAAAATATGTGCAGTCGCCAAAGAGGGAGTTTTGTCCAATTCTCTCTTGGGAGATAATTATAGGGTAATCAAATACTTTTGAGAGTGAAAGGGACACATATTTAGGACAAAGAACTCGTTCATTTAATATTGATTATACACCAGAACAATGCATATGAATCAAGACTGTCACAAACAAATCAGTCCTTATGGTAATAGAAATAATGGACAAAGAAAAATATTGTAAAGAAAGAAACAGGAACCACAAATGACAAGAGACAAAGGAATTCCTCCCAGACAATATTATCAGGATTTATTTAAGGAAATTATTTCACTGCCAGGCCAGGGACTGTTTGAAATTCTTATCCAATAGGATTTGATCGTTGCTTTGAGAAATGACAGCTGTGCTTTTCCTATTCTTCCATTTTCTTGGAAAGCAGCTGTGCTCACCACTGTACCTCCAACACTGCACTCTTCTATTGTTTTGAATGGGAATTTATAATATTAGGTGTATGTGTGTGTAGAGGGGGCAGGTAAGTGGGAAGAAGTGTACCCCTGATATTTGGCAGCAGGCTACAGGTTGTGTCCCAGTATCCTTTTCCCCTACATATAGTAATGGCCACATTTTCCACCTCCATTTCAATGAGATGTGGGCAAGGTACTAGTTCTACTCAATGAAATGTGAAAACAAGTGATGTGTGATTCTTCAGCTGTGCCCTTAAAAGGATTGCATGTGCATCCTCCTGCATGCTCCTCCCTCCTCAAACACACAACACACACATACACACACAAACACTCCTTGCAGATGGTGATGAATAGAGTAGCCACCTTAAAAATGGACACCTTGTACTGAGGATGGTAAAGTTGAATTGCTGGTTCTTATCATTACTTTAGATACAAAGAAGAGAGAGAAAACACGAGAGAGAAAATTCTATCTTGTTTACACTGCTATATTTTGGGTATCTTTGTTACAAAGTTTAAATTAAAGCTACTATAAGTACCACAGTATACATAGATTCAAACGATTATCTTTCTTAAATTTTACTTATGTTACTTACTAAAATGGAATCAGAAATTCAAACTGACTATTTCTAGGTGCATGTTCAAAATAAGAGTAGCACAAAGTATTTATATTCTACGAACTTAGAATAAAAATTTAATTGTTCTCAAATACTTATTTCCAGAGAATATTTACAATAAAGAATCTATCCATTGACTATTCATGCCAGTAGTCACTAAATTAATTCTAATAAACATTCTACCCAGATTCTCCTATTAGACTATTACAACTTTTCACATAGTTTGGTATAAAGCTGAGAAATATTGTTACACATGGACTACTTGCAACATGATTTTACAAGGTCTAATTTCCATTCTGGAAAAAACAAAATAAAAACTATCACAACTGAAAAACTATCACAACTGAAAAGCTATCTTACCATTAAGTGTATGCAAAATTAACGTTCAGAGTACAGAGTACACAAAAAGAAACAGGATTGATTTTAAAAGGAATTCACACTATTTTTTTCTCAGTATAATAAGACATGGTGGGAAAATCCCTCTACATTTAAGAAAAAATAAAAACAAAACCAAAACATGTATTCCCCCTGTATCCCTAATTTCTTGATTAAAGTAAATTGCTTGTGTTTCTCAAATGCAAAACCAAAGAGCTTAATGTGTATACCCCTTTTCTCTTGCTCAGGTTTGTCTCTTTGGAGCAGACTGAGAAAGTGTTCACTGCCTTATGGCTAATAAGATCGCTGTGGTGAGAGCAAAGCTGAAATACGAAGCCTGAGGAGTGGAGACAGAAGATGAAATTTGGCTAACTGTTCTCTTGAAAGTGAAAGGAAATTAGTTGAAGTTGCCAGATTGGTTTTGGCTAATTTTATTTACTAATAGTTATATTTTACGGCACCATAGATAATTAGATGTGAACATAAGGGATAGTGATAATCAAATAGGAATTATATTGTGGGCATTTTGGAAATATGTGAATATTTTTAGGCCTTCGAGGATATCATCGAGCTACAACTAGAGTACAGTGGCCACGGACATCAGGATGGTTAGTTTCCTTTGTGAGTTTATTTTCACCTTCTGGGTTTAATTTATCCAGATAAAACCCTCCTTAATTTCTTCCCTTGTTCTTCTGAAATTGCATTGCTCTTTATGGCAACAACTTTTGAGGCATTTATTACTTTCTTCCTGGTGTTACGATGGGTATATATGTATTTTCACTCTCCTGCTATACTGTAGAGTCTGTATTTTATTCACATCCTGTTGCTTTTTGAACATCATAAGCACCAATACATTTATTTTAAGAATTTATTGTCAATAACTTGATCCTACTTCTGGGCCTCTCTGTATTTTCATACACTGATTACATTATTTCTACTAACTACAAGCATTCATAAAAAAGTTTTTTTCAATTATTGACATTTATTCCTCTATTCATTTTGTTGCCTTCTGGAGCCAAAATTAATGCAGCAAAGCAGGAAATTCCTCTTCCATCCTACAAAAATTTTTAGCACAACTTTTAAAAATGTCCCCTTCTGTTTTTTCTAGTCTCTTATTTGAATATAAGCTCTTTTTTGAGACAATTTACACACAATGAAATGTGTAGATCTTACGTGCACAGTTTGATGCGTTATGAAAAATGGATAGACCTGTGTAATCACAGCCCTGACAAAATATAGGGCGCATGTATCATCCCAGGAAAGGTTGCATCATGCCGCCTCCGAAACAATTCCCACCTTCCTCCAGACACAATTACAGTCCTAAATTCTGTCACCATAGCTTAGTTCCACCTGAACACAGTGCCTTTGCCCACTCAGCCATCCTGACTTCCTAGTTCCACCTTTACGGGTCTGGATTATGCCAGAAGACTGTGAAAAGTCTTTAACTTTGCTCTGGCAGGCAAGTGACTTTACTTATGTCTCAGCTTCATCGTTCTGGGCTTGGTTGCAGTAGGGGGATAGACCAGCCCTACTTCTATACCCTGGCAATTCTGGAGTTTCAACTGAGTTTTTAGAGTGTTCCACACAGCCTCTCCTTTCTGGCTGGGGAGGTCTATAGTGTATCCTAGCACTGCCATGCCCATGGTGTCTGGGGTTTACAGTTCTTCAGAAGCAGTATGCCAAGCCTGCATAGGCTCTCTCGACGCACGCACAGCTTAGAATTTATGCAAAAACTTGCAAGAACGCTTAGTCACATTTGTGGAGTTTTCTGTCCTGCTCCTTCTCTCTGATACACCTCCCTGCGAATACCAAATACCTTGGTAGCCCAGAACTCCAATCTTTGTTTCTTCTACTCAGGGAGATTGCTGTTCTGTGTTTGGGCTCCATTCTTAAATTGGAAAGTGACCCCTAGCAGAAAGCCAGGCTGAATGTAGATCTCATTTTGTGTATTTCCTTTCTTTCAGTGATCACAACCCTGAGTTCTCTGTTTTCCAATTTTGTCCAGTTTTGTGGTTATTGCCTGAGAATTGCAAATCTGATGAAAATTATTCTATCATGGTCAGAACTTAAAGTCCCATATCAGGTTAATTTTTATATCTTTTTTGACAACTCATCTTGGTTGACTAGTTCTCTTTAAAGGTAGAATAAGAATAATGCATTCTAGGGGGCCAGCCCCGTGGCCAAGTGATTAAGTTCGCGTGCTTGCTTTGGCAGCCCAGGGTTTCATGGGTTGGGATCCTGGGCGCGGACACGGCACCACTCATCAGGTCATGTTGAGGCGGTGTCCTACGTGCCACAACTAGAAGGACCCACAACCAAAATATACAACTATGTGCTGGGGGGATTTGGGGAGAAAAAGCAATTAAAAAAAAAAGTTTGGCAACAGTTGTTAGCTCAGGTGCCAATCTTTAAAAACAAAAAAAGAAGAATGCATTCCATATTAATCTTCTATGGTTGTTTTAGAATCAAATAAAATAAACTTTGAAAGACATAGCCCTCTCCACAAGTGATATAACTTCCGAGTAATTAAAATCTTGTCTTCAATATAATTAATCTTGTAACTTTTCATAAACGTACACATTGTAAGTAACATTGACTTAAGTAAAGAAAGAGACTGCAATTCTGAGAAAGAAGATAACTTGGAGGATAATGTACATTCATCAATTTTTCTCAAGCTTTTTCAGCAAAGTTACCCTATTGGCAAAGGAGTCTGTGCAGTCCATAGCAGGTATAAAATTTATTTAAGATGTTATATTTTGTCTTAAAATTGTATGCATACGGTATATAATTATGTCGAATTTAATTAAAATATAAAGTTCCCTCCTCACTTCAATTTTTGATCAAAATTGAGAGTCACGATTTTGCACTGTATTAATTTTACAGATTCAGTTGTAGCTGGTACATAAGCAGCTGTACTTGCTTAGAGAATTGTAGTAATGTGTATTTGCCTGAGAACTGGAAAGACTGATTTGAGTCTGAATATTTGGTCGACTTAATTCCAAATGTTAATATTTGAAAGAGTTGTATTTCATAGTTTTTTAACTCAATGTTCCTTATATTCAATTTTCTGGGAACAGGTCTAATTTAAAACAAATTTAAAGAAAAATAAGTGTAATTTACATATTTTCGTATAATTGAGTAAAGTTTGTTACGTTCGGAGATGGACTATTAGTAGTGATATTAATACAGGCAAAGTGTCACATGTAATTTTGGTACCCCCAGTCTTCTTCCTTTAAGATAAATTACTGGTTTAATTTGCAAATATACTTTCAAATCCTTACAAATGGGTGTGGTGTGTATATTTCTATAATGCATTGAAATTGAAACTACAGAGAAGTTGTAGTTTAACCAAGACCAAAAGATTATTAATTTTGAATAATCCAAACATTTTTGTTACATATCTCAAGAAAAACAGATTTAATATAACAACATGAATATTCAAATATGTTAGAAGGGGATTTTACTCTTGATCTCAACAGCTGTTTTAAACTATGGAGCACCTTAGAGTTAATTCCGCAAAAGTAAGATGAGACACCATGATACAAGTGCTCCACTGAATATATTTTACATGATGCATCTCAAATATGCTTTCTAGTCAGCTTGTAAAACTGTCACATACTTACAGTAATATTAGAGATGCATTTGTGGTTTGTGTAATGTAACAACTGCTAAACAACAATACTCAAATGACAGATAACTCTCAGAATAGCAATGCTTATAAGTAAAACTTTTGATTCTTTCAGAAAACTATTAGTTGACAGTTTAAATGACCTTTGAGTTTCTAAATATAGTTTTCCTTTGTCCATTGAATAAATTCTTATTGCTGATAGAAAAAAATTAATGTACTGGAAATAGTCACAGTCTCCGGCAAGATCATAAATGTTCCCAAACTGTCTCTCCATAGGAAATGGATCCATTTACTGTAGTCAGACTTTATTATCTCTATAATGCCACATACATTTTCACTAGGCAAAGATTTCTTAGAACTCTATTTAGAAAATTCAAGAATTAACGGAATTCTCCTTTCTTCCCTGAAGAAATTCTTTTTATGTCTCTTCTAATTTTCTACTCTTTTTGCAGCTTCTCCACATGCAGGTCAAGGTTTTTATAATCTCTGATATATTTTTAACAAAACTTCCATAATTAATTATCTGATTTTGCTTATATTTTGCATACAGTACAGTTGCGTAGCATCAAATATTATTCAAATATATTTATAAATGACCTTTATTGAAAGTCATAAAAGAAGTCGGTATACTCTTGTATAAAACTGGCCTACTTTTCTAAAATGTCTTGTTATATTTCTGTCTATTTTGTTTTAAGGCTGCAAATCTAAACTGTTGTGTTGCTAGTTTTCCCAGGTAATGTTAGGGTATGGACATAGAAAAATATTTAGTTTTAAATGCTATCAAAGAAAGGGCAGCAGGACATTTATTTGGTTTGAATACTCACTCTGTGTTTCCAGAATTTCAGTTAACTTGAACGTTAATGAAAGCACCTCTGCTTTGTTTCAGATGGAAGCAACCTGGATTTCCAACTATTCTAGAGCGCCACCTTCTGGAAATGAAATGCTTCTCTAAACGTCAAGAAGCAGCTCGTTGGGATTGTGATAGAATTGTGACTTGATACTGAGAAAAATCATACCTCGTGAGAAATATATATTCCTTTCAAGCAAATATCACATTCCTATCCCCATTCCCTTGGGGATTAGAGTTAAAGAAGACACTGATTTGTGCAAATGCGGAATAAGTGAAAGATTTCTTGACTGCTATATTAGGAATAAAATTCTGTCAATTTTACTTTTTCCCGCTTGTTAAAACTAAATTAAAAAGTTGTATGCTTCCCTGATATGTGGCATTTTTACATCTAGCAAAAGTATATAGAAATATTTAACACTGTTGTTAACACGATTAAAGACAAGTGAAGCCTTAGCAGTTCCAGTTAATAATACATTCTAAAGCTAATTAATGAATATACATTTTGTTTGCCATAAGACATAAGACAATCAGTCTTTTTTTATGACTGATTCTAACTTCATCAAGTTAGTCAAACTTGTAATTAACTAGAATTCAGATTTAAGTCCAGGGCATGCCATAGCCAAGAAAACAATATTTTCACTCTGATAGTATTAAAAGGTTTTTAAAAGAACTATTGGTGTTTCTGAGGTTTCAATTTTTTAGCAAAAATCAGCTGAAGATTTTACAATTTCTAATTCCTGTTTTATCTTCTAATCCTGGTCACTTGAAGACTATAGATATATAGTCTAGCCAGATAATCTTAATGGTATCATGCAAACATTTGGCTAAATTTGGAAGGAGAAAATTTATTGTACATGGGCAACTATTCCTGCCCATGGCAGATATCACTACCTGATCTTGGTTCCATCTCTCACTAATCCAGGAAATATTATATTCAATACTTTTTTCCAAACAGTTATTATTACTAGAACAGAGCTCCTTTATGAGAGGAAGCTTACTAGAACTAAAACAAGGATGAAAAGGAAAATGCTTGCAGTGCAAGTGGGAGACAAAGATGAGCGAGAGTAATATTAATTTTAAGGGAAAAGTGGGAAGATAGTTGCTTTATTGATATAATTTTATTTGGCAAATAGGGCTGAGAGTCTCAAACTATCTTAGTTAAACTCCACCATTATATTCATTCTTTGAAAGGAATTCTTCTTATTTAACAGGAAATGCCAGCAAAAGCTCAAAAAACATAATACTCCACCTGTCATTAACAATTTTGTCATGTTTAGTTTTTTAAAAAATCAGTCCCTTTAGGAAGATCTTTTCCTGGGGGGGAGTGGGAGAGAGAGAGGCAGACCAAATTGTTGAGCCCATGTGTAGTTCAAAGAAAGCAAAACCATAACAAGAGAAAATAGCAGATTGATTACGTTATCTAGGAAGAAATCCAACAAGCTTCAAGCCTATTAGGTGCCAGAGACTGTTTTGTGTGCTTAGGTTACAGAGAATCGGTGCTGGAGTCCTAATAACAAAAGCACCTCATCAGATCAGAGAGATTTACATAAAAGGAAGTGGTTGGAACCATTTCATTGAATTGATTATTGTCTGTAAGTAGTCCAGAAGAAAACAATTAAGGGGAACTTGCAAATAAAACAAAATTCCCTTGAGAAATAAATTTAAAACCAATACATAATGGGTCAGAGCCGAGATAAAATAAATCACCTCAAAGAGACATGACAAGAGCAAGACATGCCCCACAGTATTGTATTTATATGTAGTATATGACCTTAATATGTAACGAAGATGTTGATCTTAAGGATGATCGGTCAGAAATAGAAACAGAAAAAGCAGCCATGGAATCAGAGTTGAGGGAACCTATCCAAATATTGCCCATGGTGATCAGTACAGCTTATTTTAATTGCAAGTTGGTTTAGGAGCAGAGGGAGGAAAGAGAGAGAGAATTTACATGTTTATATACTTCAAAACTTAAGGGGTACAGTTGATTTCAGACACTGCCTGATCTAAGAATTCAATACTATCATCAGGACTTGATCTTTCTTTCTTCCTGTCTCACTCATCCTTTCCTCTGTGTCTGCTCCATTCTTAGGTGCGCTTGGTAGCTCTCAGGTACCACTTCCATAGTTTACAACCTAGGAAGTTAATTTCTGCTTCCCACCAATTCTCACTAATTTGGATCTCCTTGATTCTGATTCTCTTGGCTCCCTCTCTCAAATAGGGGTTGAGCATGCCACAAAAGAGATGTGCACACATCTTGGGAGAAGAAACTGGAGACTTTTGAGTATTATAATTCCATAGTCTGCATCTGGGTTTCCTGGATCTCTAGTTCTGGGAGATATCAGATGTTCAGCCTTCCTTCTCTGCCAAAAAAAATTCTATTTGTGAAACAGGGCTTATGAGATTTCCCTCCAAGACATCAAGAATGAACATTGGCACGTTAAAAGCTGTGAGAAGTCCTTCAGCGAGGAAGCAAATTTCTAGAATTTATTGAGTACACATTATGTTTTATACAGAATGTCATTTTTCTTCATCAGCTCATTGTGATATGACTTGGGAAATTCTGGGATAGATGATCTCTAACATAAAAATAAATGATTCTCACCATCTTAGTAGATTGCCATTAAATATTCAAATTATAATATTCCTCTTTTTCTGCTTCAGAGTCTGCCAAGCAAACAATTTTGATTACAATTTGAGTTTCTATAAAAGTCAGCCTGTGGGGAGAGAATGTCCTAGTTTTGACCATTAGAGAATTTCAATCTGCGTGACAGTCATATTGTTAATGGTAAATTGCTAAATTGGACTCTGTTTTATATATCAGTCATGTAGCAGAATGCTGGAAAAGTATTCAGACGAAGCCTAACAATTTTATGATATAATATTGAAATGTAAGTAAATCTTTCACCAGAAGTAGTTTTCTTTTCAGTGTTTAATTATATTACACTGACTTCAAAAAAATGTAAAATGCAGATGTTAACTTTGAGTTAAGATGGGAATTCATTGGAAGTAAGAGGTAATAAAACTTAAAGAATAAAGCACTGTGTTTGTTGAGTAAGAAGTACTGCCACTGAACTATATATTATAGATATGCTTTTTACTTTTTCTGTAAGCGTTTTCCTAAATTTTTGGATCACAGTACCTTTCCAATCAAATATTTTAAAATGCAGATGCTCATTTAATCTCTTATAATACTGTTCAGTTCACCTTTTATCATTTGATCCTCACAAACATTCTGTTAATAAGGCTGAGCAAATGAAGTACATCCCCTTTATAGTTGAAGAACTGAGAGCCAGAAGGAGTATAGGATTTGCCTGAGGACACACGGAAAAACTATAAATCTGGAAATCCTATCCAGATCTTTGACTTCCAAAGGAATATTTTATAATAATCTACCTTGTTAAATTAAAATAAAAAGATACTGTGCTTTCTTCCTGCCCAGACACCATCAATATTATGTATTATCTGTGCTACATATTTTGTATTTAATTCCATATTGTCATACATTGTTTCTGAATTGTGTTTTAAATTAATGTTTATTGTTACAGAGGTAAATGTCCTAGGACAGGACTGTCTTTTCCTTAGTTATTCTCCACAGCTGCAAGCAACTGATAGCATTATAGCAGTGTTAAAGACGTACCTCATCAAATAATGACTGGGAATCCCAGGACTTTCCTGATTTGAAGTGTTAACCAGACGACTTTAAAATCACTTGTAGAAAGATAATGTAAGATATCAGAGAAGATGATCTGATACACGAGTCTCCTAGATTAAGGTAGTTCTCAGTGATCCAGAAATCAGGTATAACGTAAGCTCAGAATTCCGCTAAAGTAATGTAAAGTTCATGCCTACCAAATCTTCTATTTTATGATACCCTTTTAGCAATCCACCAAGAACCTCCAGAATTCCAGTTTGTTATACTACCTAATATATTAGAATCTGTAATGTCTCTTTCTAATACGCGTTTGACCAGAGCTGATTAAACTGGAATTATCTTAGGCTTCTTTTGTTTTCTTTTTGGGTTCTGTTACTAACTTCTGATTATCTTCTTATTTCTATTGATTGGCAGTTTTCTATTTTGTTATATACTATGGAATTTGGGAAAAAATATTTTTCTTGCAAATATTTTCTTTAGCAAATAAAGTTATTTTGCTTGATTCTATATGTTTAATTTACCAAGATCACTTTGACAGCTAATATTCTTCTATCACTATTTTTAGCCTGAACGCTTGTAATAGAGCCTCTGTGTCTCACAGTGATTATCACACTGGACCTTGAACTATAGTTGCCACTTTGTTCTCTCCTACTGAACATAAGCTCTTGAAGGCAGGGATTCACTTATAATTTTCTTGATATTTCTTTTATTTATAGTAAGATCTAGCACTAACATACTCAGAATGTTCAACACATTAATGAGTTTATGAGCGTACTTTAAATATTATCAAAATGACAGATTCAGCATAAGGGCCAGTGTTATGTTAGAGTTTCTGAATTTGAAATTCTATGTGAAAATGCAAGAACCATAGGAAATGGCTATACGCGTTTAAAATGAAAGTTTCATAAACTAGAAGATGAAAAAATCTGAAGTGTTGGCTCTGTAGGAGGGACTTCATTATCTTCCGCTGGTTTCTTGAGGGCTCAGCACTCATTCTTACTAATTATTTTTCAACTGAACACGCTACTTGTGACTAAAATGTCTACAGTTATCTGGGTTTTTACTTTCTATTTTACCTCTTTCTTTCTTTAAATTCAAATTCTTTTTTGGACTAGATGGAAGTCAAACCCTGACCTTGACCCTATCATTTAACCTTTCTAAGTTTTACAGTCCCGTATCTAAAAGAACAGTTTCAGACCAAGATCCTCAACAGTTAAATGATTATATAAAGTATTCTTGCTTTACTCTATTCTCTCAGTAATTATTATCCATAAAAACTATCCCAGAAATTTAAAAAAACGTACATTGAAGAAAACTTTGCTTATGGGGATTCTAACTCTGCTTGTGAATTAATAATTCTTACAATTATTCAGGCATTTCTATAATTATACAAAGACAGAGAGTATTTTGCAACATACTGTACATTTGTATTACTTACCCTATATTTTCTTCTTCATTTCTCTCACCGTGAGAAATGCAAACAGGGTGAGCTCAGAAGCTCATTTCATGTGTAATGATTCACTGCAACACTGTGAAAGGAGTTTTGTTCCCCCTTGGTTTTATCTTATCAGTTACTACAAACAAAATCACATGTTCCCATGCTTTATTTGAGCACCTTGAGTGACTGGCATGACAACTATCAAAATCATTTTCTCCAATCTCTTCTGTTAACTCTTACTATTGACACATTTAATTTATACAACTAAATGGCGACCATTAATAATCTAGTTGTTTAATCCTCGCTCTTTCACTAACTCCCATGGCATGGACAAGGGCATCAAGGCTATAAAAGGACGTTCATAAACTTCTCTTAGAACTTTATTATTATTTGAGATTCTTACTCTCTTTTCCTGTCACTCATATAAAAACTGAAAGTTCCATTGATAGTTTAGTGGAGTTGGAATTAAAGGCATATCTTGTAGCTTTGTAATATACTTCTCTATAAGGAGATCACTAGATTGATTTGTCTCTTAGAGAATGGAGTGAAGGATAATGGAGTAATTCTCAAAACTTTTTGGTCTCAAGAATCTTTTATCCTCTTACAGATAAAAACCACTGAACAGCTTTTGTTCACATCGGTTATCTCTATTGGGATTTACCATATTGGAAACTAAAATAGAGAAACATTTAAAATATGTGTATAAATAAATTTTTTCTCTATATTTATTTTTTCCGGCTTATTTAGATATAATTGACATGCAGCATTGCGCAAGTTTAAGGTGTACAACATGTTGATTAAGTACACGTATATTGCCAAATGATCACCACCATAGCATTAGTTAACACCTGCATCATGTCATCTAGTTACTACTTATTTTTTATAATGAGAATATTTAAGATCTACTCTCTTAGCAACTTTCAAGTATATAATACAGAATTATTAACCATAATCACTATGCTGTACTTTGGATCCCTAGAACTTATTAATATTATAACTGGAAGTTTATGCTCTTTGACCAACATCTCTTTCTTTCCCCCACATCTCAGCCCCAGGAGCTACCACTCTACTCTTTCTATGAGATCAGCTTTTTCAGATTCTACATATAAGTGAGATCATATTGCTTTTGTCTTTCTCTTTCTGACTTATTTCATTTAGCATAATGCCCTCAAGTTCCATTCATGTTGTTGAAAAAGGCAGGATGCCATTTTTTTCTCATGGCTGAATAATATTTCATTGTGTACACCACGTCTTCTTTATCCTTTCATTCATTGATGGACTCTTAGATTGTTTCCATTTCTTGGCTATGAAATGGGAGTGCAGATTTCTCTTTGAGGTCCTGTTTTCATTTTCTTTGGATTCACCCAGAAGTGGATGATATGGTAGTTCTGTTTTTAGTTTTCTGAGGAAACTCCACACTGTTTTCCATAGTGGCTGCATCAAGGTACATTCCCACCAACAGTGCACAAGGGCCCTCTTTTCTCCACATCCTCACAAACACTTGCTATTTCTTGGCTTTTTTATAAGAGCCATTCTAACAGATGTGAGGTGACATCTCATTCTGGTTTTGATTTGCATTACCTTAGGATGATTAGTGATGTTGAGAACCTTTCATGTACCTTTTGGTTCTTTGTCTCTGTTTAGAAAAATCTTTATTCAGATCCTCTGCCCATTTTTTAATTGGGTTGTTATTTTGCTATTATATTGTATGAGTTGTTTACATGTTTTAGATATTAACCCCTTATCAGGTATATAATTTGCAAATATTTTTTCCCATTGTGTACATTGCCTTTTCATTTTGTCAATGGTTTCCTTTGCTAGGAAGAAGCTTTTTAATTTGACATAGTCCTACTTGTTTATTTTTGCTTTAGTTGCCTTTGGCTGGGTGTTAAATGCAAACAATCATTGGCAAGACTGATGTTAGGAAGTTTTTTCCTTACTTTTCCTCCTAGGAATTTTATGGTTTCAGGTCTTATGTTCAAGTCTTTTATCCATTTTGAGTTGATTTTTGTGTATGGTGTAAGATAGAGGTCTAGTTTAGACTTTTGTGTGGGGCTATCCAGTTTTCCCAACTCCATTTATTGAAAAGACTGTCTTTTCTCCACTGTATATTCTTGTCTCCTTTGTTGTAAATTAATTGACCATATGTGCATGGGTTTATTTCTGGGCTCTCCATTCTGTTCCATTGATCTATGTGTCTGTTTTCATGCCAGTACCATACTGTTTTTGTTACTATGAATTTGTAATATAGTTTGAAATCAGAAAATGTGATGCCTCTAGCTTTGTTCTTCTTTCCTAAGATTGCTTAAGGCTATTCAGAGTCTTTTTTGTTTCCATACAAATTTTAGGATTGATTTTTTTATTTCTGTGAAAAATGCCATTGGAATTGTGATAGGATATTTTGATCTGCATTGAATCTGTAGATCATTTTGGGTAGTATGGAATTATTAACAAAGTTAATTCATTTTATAGTTTTCGGTGTATAGATCATTCAACTCTTGGTTAAATTTTTCCCAAGTATTTTATTCTTTTTGACGTTATTATAAACAGGATTTTTTTCTTAATTTCTCTTTCTGATAGCTTGTCATTAGCGTATAGAAATGCAACTTTTTGTGTGTGTATTGGCTTTGCATCCTGCAAATTTACCAAATTTGTTACTTAGTTCTAACGGTATTTTGGTGGAGTCTTTGGGTTTTCTGAATATAATATCATGCCTTCTGCAAATAGAAACAATTTTACTTCTTCCTTTCCAATTTGGATGCCTTTTATTTATTTTTCTCACCTAATTTCTCTGGCTAAGACTTCTAGGACTGTGTTGAATAAAAGTGATGAAAGTGGGCATCCTTGTCTTGTTCCTGATCTTAGAGGGAAGATTTAAACCTTTCACTTTTGAATGTGATGTCAACTGTGGGCTTGTTGTATATGGCCTTTATTATGTTGAGGTATGTTCCCTCTGAACCCAGTTTGTTGAGAGTTTTTTATCGTGAGTGGATTTTTAATTTTTTCAAATGCTTTTTCTGCATCTATTGGGATAATCATATGATTTTTATCCTTCATCTTGTTAATGTGATTTATCACGTTGGTTGATTTGTGGATGTTGAATCATCCTTGCATCTTTGGACAGACTCCTACTTGATCATGGTATATGATCCTTTTAATATATTTTATTTTTCCAATATTTTCCTAAGGATTTTTGCATCTATGTTCATCATGGATATTGGTCTGTAATTTGCTTTTCTTGTGGTGTTCTTGTCTGGCTTTAGTATCAGGATAAAGCTGGCCTCGTAAAATGAGTTTGGAAATATTCCCTCTTCTATTTTTGGGGGATAGTTTGAGAAGGATTCATATTAATTCTTCTTGAAATGTTTGGTAGAATTTACCAGTGAAGCATCTGGTGCTGGGCTTTTCTTTTGTTGGGAGGTTTTTGATTACTGATTTAATCTCCTTAAATAGTAACAATTGGTAACAAATTATTCTATTTATTAGTATTTGTGGGAGTATAATTGATTGTAGTAGTCTCTTATGATCCTTTATATTTTTATGGTATCAGTTGCAAACATATTAATTTGTTTTAAAACAACAGTATTAAATTACTATGTAAAAAAAATTAATACCATATTTTATCAAAAAATAAATATATTATCCAAAAACAAAAAAAATGAGAAAAGTGGCATTTTTTCATATTTTTTCAAAACCTATTAGTGTCTAGTTTAATAGAAAACAGATAGATTTTGATAAACTCTTCTGCACTCAATCTTTTATGATATACTGTTTTGAATCAGGCCTCCTTCAAATATGTAGTTGGAAAACGAGAAATATTTTACTATTCTTTTCAAATCAATGTGGATATGGTTCTTTGGTACTACACCAAAACACATTCAGTGCAGTTTCCTAAATGTTAGTGCAGTATGGAATCGAGACCCTGTTAATGAACCTTTCACATACTGTTACATTAAAGTTCACGGTTTTATCTTGTAATGGATCTTTTACTCATGCATGACTTTTTAACATCAAGCATTGTTTATCTGATTTACTGAGTTAAGCATCTGTTCCAAATGTTAACACATTTCGTTATGTAATATCCAAAACAAATTCTATTTGTTAATATCCCCACTGAAATAAGTTTAAGAATTGGTAACATAGAAAGCTCAGATTGGTGGGTACACAATGTTTTCAAAATTTTAATTTTTACTTCAAAGATTGAAGTTTATTACTGGCAACAATTAGTTGTCTCCTTTGAAATGACAAGTATACTTCGTTCATTTTTGAGAATACCAAATACTCAATACCTAAGTTTGAATAGCCATAGTTTCTCTGTCAATCATTCTTACAAGTAAAAGTGACATTCTTTAGAAAGAGGGATAGTTCAGCTTTCAATTTAGACAATTGCATATTTGCTTTTCCTTGAGATAATCATTATATTTTGATATATAAAAACATACTTTATGTGTAATTCTCATTTAATTATACAGAGTATTAAAATAACAGTTTTTTTAAAGATTGTATTTTTCCTTTTTCTCTGCAAAGCCCCCCCGGTACATAGTTGTATATTTTTAGTTGTGGGTCCCTCTAGTTGTGGCATGTGGGATGCTGTCTCATCATGGCTTGATGAGCAGTGCCATGTCCACGTCCGGGATTGGAACTAGCAAAACCCTAGTCCACCGCAGCAGAGCGCACGGACTTAACAACTCCGCCACGGGGCTGGCCCCTAAAATAACGTGTTTAAAGCTTGAGATTTTATGAAAATAGTGATTATACACTTTCATCAGATTTTATAAAAAAATAACTTTTACTGCTCTCGTTCTTAATGAATCTGATTTTTTTTACTGTCTCTATGTGCCAGTGAAGAACGTAATAACTACTAGAACAATTTAGTGCCACTTTCTTGATTTGTTATAGCAGTTTTACTCACACTTGCTTTTCTGCCATGAATACAAATGTCAGCAAAGTGAAAAAAGAAAATAATGTTTTGCATTTTTGTGAAATTATTTTGACCTCGTGGACCTCCTCAAAGAGTGTTTGGGGCCCCCTAGTTTGTGTATGGCACTTTGAGAACCACTGATCTAGTGAAAAGAGCTTCCATCCTGAGTTAGGAGACCAAATGGATAGCTCAGCTTTGCAAAAATTATTTCGTAATTTGAGCAATTTATTAAACTCTTAACATCCTAATCTTAGTTTCTTCATCTATAAAATCTATACAAATTAAAAGGTTAATGGTTATTCACATACTTTAGAATACTAACACATTGTGATGTTATTAGAAAACGCATATGAGTACTTGAGTGTATATATATATATGTGTGTGTGTGTATGATATACATATATCATAATATATAGATGTAAGCTGGGCCTCATCAGAACTAACAAAATAAATGGTTTATCCTAGAGCCCACAAAAGGATTAAATGTGATAAAAATTTCATCTACTTAATTAGTGGAGCTTGCCTTTTTTTTGTTAAAACATAATAGTAGATACTACTGATAATTCCAAAAAATTACGTGAAAGTCGGGTAGTGTGAGTTTGTTATATATACATGGTAACTTTAAATTATTTCAATAATAATGGTTAGAAATGGGATTACATTAGGGCAGAATGTTATTTTTCCATTTTTTATTTAATTAAAAACTCAATTAGAGAAATCTATTCTTAAAATACATTAAAATCTCGCATTAAAAAATGTAATAGCATCCTCAAATTAACTGAATTCTGTTGCTAAGTAAGGATAATTATTAAAAGAAATTCCTAAAACTTCTGTCTTTGTTAATAATGCACCTGTTCCCTTCTCTTTATAGATCCAGGTAATAATTATCATTTTTCCTTTTGTGGATTATTATAAAACACACATTGATTCAGTAGCATCATTTGGAGAACTTCTTATCACTTTATAGAGCTATAATTGGTGTTGATAAGTAAAATTAGCTTGAACTCCCAATATATACCATGTGAATATACAAAACTCTGCAATATTTCTGTAAATATTGGTGATGTTCTGTGTACTTCTACTTTAGTAATCCTTCTGGTACCGGGCTCTCTCTATTCTGCAGCAGGATAACTCGGCTGTGTTTGAGCAGCTTCCTCACTGTCCATTAAAATTCATTTGCACCACTGTAGTAAATTACAGCAACAAAACTATTTCCAAGGGCCAACTTTGTGGCTGAGTGGTTAAGTTTGCATGCTCTACTTCTGCGGCCCAGGGTTTCACTGGATTGGATCCTGGGCGTGGATCTAGCACCGTTCATCAAGCCATGCTGAGGTGGCATCCCACATGGCACAACCAGAAGGACCTACAACTAGAATATATAACTATTTATCGGGGAGCTTTGGGGAGAAGAAGAAGAAGAAAAAAAATTGGCAACAGGTGTTAGAGCAGGGCCAATCTTTAAAAAAAAAAAAAATTTCCATAAACTTGTCATTTAAGCTAATGCAAAAATCTATCCCTTATCCCCAAAACAATTGAAAGTGCTGAATAACATGGATTTCTCATCTGAGATCTTATGAAAGACAAGAAATTCCCAGTGGCATACAGAGAGAGGGGACAAAAACTAGGTCTGAAAGCACACACTGACTCTGTGATTACTTTGGGGTTGTGAGTTTAAACAGACTTTTGCAATAAATCTTGAAACTATGAAGGGCTGCCCAATAGATAAAAAGGATACTGGACATAGTCCGACCACCAATTTTGGGAGAAAAGAAAATCAAAACTTTTCCTTGTTAGGTAAGGAAAAATAACTCCTTGTGAGAAGTGAAGACCTGAGGTCTGTACCCCAGGTGATACAGAGAATGAGCGCGACATACTGTGTGCTGCAGAAGTCCCCCAGCCCAAGAGATTAGCAAAAAGTTATCCTGCTCTAGAGATGCTCTTGGAAACCTGTAGCACCCCTCTAGAGCCACTCTCTTATAATGTAGGCTGGATGAAATTCGATAGGGAAAAAATACCACCCTCACCGAAGAGGAGGTTGCAATTAAAAATAAATCATGGCATAAATAAATGAACAAAGTGTCATGAATGGGTCATCAGTTCTAAAGAAAAAGAAGCCAGAATTTTGAGATAATAGGAGTAAATCAAAATAACAAAACAAATCTAATATGTTTAAAATGATTAAAGCAATAATGGAAAGTGTAAAAACTATAAAGATAGGACAAAATACTATAAGGATAGAGTGAAAAAAATAATAAAAGTAGAAAATTTTAGAAAATGCGTATATCTGGAAAGACCAGATTTAAAAAAGAATAAAAATATGTATATTTTAAATTTAAAGAATGAAAAAATCAAAACACTCATTAAGTGGGTTAAATAGCAGATTAAATTCAGCTAAAGCAATTATTAGTAATCTACAAGGTAGTTGTAAGGGAATTGCCTAGAATGGCAGCAAAGATGTATAAAAAAATGAAAAATTTGACAGGTAAGACATGAAATTATAATATATCCCACAGGAGTTTATAGGACTCCTTTAGAATCCTTAAGAAAGAATAGAGAACTTTTCAGACAGAAAACTTTTGAAAAGATAACACCAAATCTTTTCCAGAATTGATGAAAAGTAAGAAAACTTGCTTTGAAGAAGCAAATCAAGTGTCAAGCGATATAAATAAAAACACATACATCCAGATATATAGAATATCAAAATGGGAGAAAAATAACTTAAATAAATAAGAATTCAACTGACACAAGACTTCTGGAAAACAACAAAATAAGCCACATAATTAATGTAATAGTATTTTCAAGTTCCTAAGGGGAAATAATAGAAAGTTTAAAATTTTATATCAAATTAGCTTTCAAGAATTAGGGAAGAAATTAGGGCATTTTCAAGAAAGTGTGAGGGAACATACTACCCAAATACTGTCACCAAAAGGAATATTAAGTAAATGCAATTCTTTAAAATCTCAACATGCTCTTTCATGAAACTTGATAAGCTCTTCTACAATTTTCTATGATTCATTTGGAAGGGAAAAAGAATAAGACTAAGATAATTTTGAAACTAAGAGCAATGTAAGAAAAACTTAACTCTCCAGGTCTCTAAAATTATTACAAATTATAGTAACTTAAATGATTTCAGCAGGATTTGGCAAATAGGCCAATGGACATATATACATACGTGTGTGTGTGTGTGTGTGTGTGTGTGTGTGCACGTATAATGTAGTGGCATTACAATTCCGTTTACTTTTAATCTATATGTACCTTTATATTTCAAGTCGGTGTTTTGTAGACAACATATAGTTGGGTCTTGTTTCTTCATGCACCCTGACAATCTGTGTCTTTTAATTGGTGTGTTTAGACCATTGACATTTCAACACAATTATTGTTTTGGATGGATTAATGCCTACCATATTTGTTACTATTTTCTATTTGTTGCCCTTGTTCTTTGTTTTTATTTTTGTTTTCCACTCTTTTCCTTCCTTTTCTGGTTTCTGGTATTAAATTTTAAGAGAAAAATTTCAACTCTTTACAGCTATTTTAGTAAATTACTGAGAGGAATTTGCTTTCTGATGATTTGTTTCTTCCTCCAAGATTCCAGATACAGAAAATCATTGTGGTGGTGGCTGACAATGGGAAGTGAAGTAAAAAGCAGTGAAGTCATTAAATATGAATTCCCTTTTCCCAGAATTTGCCTCGGTGACTAACATGATAAAATAGCAAAAGCAATTTTGATGATAATGACAATAAATCATTATGTGAAATAATCATTATGCAGTCTCTAAAATTAAGAAGGTATAAATATTTCAACGACAAACATAAGGAGGCCTCTTATTTTTCATTTCATGTACTTATTACCTCTTTTTAACTTGTTAACATTTTGTGGTGTTAATTGGGGCTTACTGTCTATAGTCTGGTGCTTTGGGCTCTCCCATTTCAGTTTAGTTCCAATAATTGATGACGATTGTTTATAATTTTGCCTCATTTCAGTGATATTAATATAAGAATATAGCTCTAATTACACTAAGTTCTAAAGACGTCCTGAAAGAAATACCGTGAAGGAAAAGTAATATTGGAGTCACAAATTTGAATTCCTTAACCTCAGTCCTTAATTGTTTCCTTGAGCGAAATTTACTTTAAAATAACATATGACATATTTTAGAATCTATTAAGAATACAGTATATAAATAAAGATTCATAGATGGCCTAACATATGAAAAAGTATGTGCTTGTTAATATTTGTAGTGATGGCTATAGTGTAGCTTTCAGTACTAAATTTAAACTAAAGGATATATTAATTATCTAGGTAAGAATAGTATGTTAATTTACTTTATAAGTGTGTATTTCAATTCATCATTTTCACAGCCTTTAATTTCCCTGTGCCTTTCAAATTCCTACAAAATTCCTCTGGAGGGCACTATTACCATAACTAATACAATTAGCTCCAGCTGGCTGTGATCCAGAAGGGCCCTGCGTCTTTGTTAGTGCTGCTTACCTATTTCAGATCTTAGTGTTCAGCATGACTTTAACTTTCCCATCTCCTTGAGGGAAAAAATAAATGCTTCTTTCTATCCCTTTTGAGGATTATAGAATTTATCCCCAGTCACATTATACCCTATTTAAAAACAAACACCATTTCTGTCCTCGTTATTACTTCTTGATAAGACACCCTGGAAAGCTAATGAGGTGCTAGTGTGAAATGTGACTTCTGCATGAGATGGTTTTTTTCTAATTGCTTTAATAAAAGGCGAATAGAGGTTTGAGTAGTAGCATAGAAATCAGCTAAACATAAAATCACATCCAAATTTAATTTTCTTCAACATAGTCTTTTGCTCACTAAATGAGAATTCAAGGGGAGAAAAAAAGACATCAGAGGTCAAAATTGTTTTTATGTTTTTATATGTCAATAGAAAATACATGTTATTGTAGGAAAAGGAAAATACATGTTTTCAGAAAGCTGTGTGATGTCTATAACCTTGAAAATCAGTTTATTAAATAATTTATGTGATCACACTCAGAACTCTAATTGAAAAGGAATGCATTTCATTGAAAGGCAATTGAGATAATTGCTTATACAAATAACACCTGGGTCACCGTGCTATTTATTTGTAGTAGGCTCTTTTTTGTACCTTTGAATACTTTGTATCTTTAAATCTTTTTCATTTACTGCTTAAATAGAAAATCAAAAGGTATTTGGAGGTTTCATAAGATCTAAAATACAACCAGAAATTAAATATTACTCTCTAGATAATAAACGTTTCCATAAATACTTTTATTGTCATATGTCAAATGATGACATTTATAAGAGGTCGATTTTTTTTCCTTCAAAGAAAATAACCCTTTTTCTTGTCGTCTGTAGACTATACAATTGTATTGGTCAATGGCTGCTCTCAGTGGGGACATTTATTCTAAGGTGGTGGTAGGGAAGGGGCTCTGGGAGGGAGCGCTCTGCTCCCTCCCATGTTGGAGCAGACTACTCCTAATAGCAAAGTGATCCCACCGTGTGAAATGTCCCCATATTTGAGAAGGAAGAGAAAGAAAATGGCATTTGTAATTAAATATGGGTTCACATCTTAAGTTTATTGCATACTGGTATTGGGCTTTGTGCAGTTTATTTACTTTCTCTAAACTTCAGTTACTCCTGTAAAATAGAGTTAATATTAGACTGAAACACATGACATTGCTAGATATGCAGGTTAAAAATAGTGGAGTACTGAAAATCTCTTATGGTTTAAGCTAATAATAACCTTACCTGCCCACACATATATGAACCAATGTATGCAAAGCTCCCAATAAAATGCTTGACTCATAGTAATTTTAATTATGTTAGGAGAATTGTTCAGAGCTCTACGCTAACAGTGTAAATAAAAATACTCTCTATATTACAAATAGAAATATTCTATATTGTGATAAGTGCAATTAGAAGTCATAGTTACGTTTTCCCCACTCATTAGCTATGAGTGTAAGCATCAACATTGTTACTTCTTAAATAACTAGTTCACATGGTTGTTAAAATGCTTATATAAGATAATATAGATGAGCGTGTCTATCATATGTATTTGTTCATTAAGCAAATAGTAAAATAGTACAAATAGGGTACTATGTATGTAATAACATTACAAACAAATTCCAGGTATCACAAATATAGCAGTTAATAAGACAAAATCCATTCCCTCTGGAAGCATATACACTAGTAATAGGAGACAGATAATAAGCAAGTAGATATATTCAAAAGCGTAATAATTGCACGTAGAGATACAAAAGAAAAATAAATATCTTAGCGGGTAGTAGGTACTTAACATCGATTTTTAAAATTAACTTTTGTTTCATCATTAGATATCCATACCATTAAATTATGGTCCATCATTCCTTTTCCTTTGTAGCTTAATTTATATGGATATGTGATAAGAGGGTCCACATAGCTGGAGAATTTAAAGAATTCCAAATTGTTAGCCTCTCTGGATAACAAACATCCTATGAAAAAACCTCGCTCCTCTTTTCCTTCATTGGTGCATTAGCAATAATTTGGCTCTGGTTAAAAGATATAAAATTTCAAGGCACCATAAAATTTTAAGGCTGAATCTAGTCTAGGTTAAGAAGTATGGTAATTGTTACCCAGCTATCTGAATTGTCTTTCCCTAAATAATCAGCCTTCCTAAGTGAAACTTTTTTATCTCCCCTTTTCTTTTTATGGCTGCATCCCTTTGGAATCTTTTATCATTTATTGCATTTGAAGTGCTTTCTTTTTTGGGGAAAAAAAGAACTATTTGAACTTTACAAACAGATATAAATGGAAAGAAAGAAGAGGAAGGTCAGATTTGGGGCTGGCTAACCTTGGCCATGTCCTTTGAAAGTAGTCCCCAGGTAGCTCTAACTTCTGCAAGCACACGTGAGCCTGAAATCACCTCCGGGCCCAGCCTGCTTGGCAAGCTGACAGAGGTCAAATTTTCACACAAATGAACAATTTCCCTGATAAAGTGAAACTGGTACTTAAGCACAAGCTCTAATGAGCAGCCCCCTGTCCTTAGCTCCCACTTTAAAGTATCCCCAAGGTTTCCAGTACAATTTCATTTGACCTTTAGCTAAAAACCATATTTTACTAGATCACCAATTTCCCCTCATCCCTGGAGTGTTTGCCTCTGTCAGCACTTATGAGGAACCTGTACTGCACACAAGGCAGGTGTTCATTATCCCTCTTTAAGAACAACCTGTCACTCCTCTCATCCGTTTCCCCGGACTTCCTCTCTCTTCTTTGACCAGATGATAGAAATTTTCTGAAAATTTCAGATAGAAATTTGTTTCTTCAAATTCCCCAAACAGCATCCTTTGGATTGATATATTTTGGCCTGGGAGCAAAACATGATTATGGACTACCTACACGGCTATTAGTTTTTGGGCAAACTTGAAGATGTGTGGACTTTCTTAAGGTTATAGCAAGAACACAGTGTTTGTGTTATAGGAGTCCCCAATCATTTACGTAAACTTCCCCTTTTCCTATTTTTTTCATAATTAGGATTGTATAACAATTAGTGTAAGTAACTGATCATACTGTTATTTTGTTGGGTTAGTAACTGCCTTTAGTCATTAACATTACTATTACTAAAAAAGACGAGTCCTTCTTGAAGCAAATGATGTACCAATAATATCATGAAGATTATTAGGGACAAACACTTATTCCCCACTAATTATAGCAGCATAAGGGGAGAAAATTTCCCTTCTGCTTCCAAAAAGGAAAAGCTTGGATGGGATATCTTCATCTTTTCTACACTTTCTCACTCCTTCCTTCCAAGGGAATAGCAGTGAGTTATTAACTCAGTGCCCTGTGGGTACAGAGAAGACAACGTGATCTGCTTTTCCTATCATATGATAACCATGCTGGGATGGGCTTTGTCCCTATGAGGGCGAGGGCTATAGTTTGGTAGAGTAAGTGAATTCTGGAATGAAGTTGTAAGAAGCACAGTGTAGCTGTACACGGAAGCTACGTGCACCAATTCAACTTTTATCAAGAAAGCTGTACTTGATCTTCATCTATTTCACACAAGTGTATGTTTCTTTTTCAGTTGTTTTGGTCATCTTATTTAATTTAATTTATTTTTCATTGAGGTAACATTGGTTTACAACATTATATAAGTTTCAGGTATACAGCATTATAATCTGACATGAGTATACATTACAGTGTGTTCATCATCAAAAGTCTAGCTTCCATCTGTCACCATACAATTGATCCCCTTTACCCACTTTGCTCACCACCTAGCCCCCTTCCCTTCTGGTAACCACCAATCTGTTGTCAGTATCTATGAGTTTGTTTTTGTTTCATTTTGTTTATTTATTTCATTTTTTATATTCCACATATGAGTGAAATGGTATGATATTTGACTTTCTCTGTCTGCATAATATATATGCAATAATATAATGAACATAATACCTTCAAGTTCCATCCTAGTTCTTGCAAATGGCAAGATTTCATCTTTTTTATGGCTGAGTAGTATTCCATTGTGTGTGTGTGCAGTGTGTATGCCTCTTCTTTATCCATTCATCTAGCAATGGATACTTAGTTTGTTTCCATATCTTGGTTACTGTAAATAAACCTGCAACGAATGTAAGGAAACATATATCTTTTTGAATTAGTGTTTTCATATTCTTCAGATAAATACCTAGAAGTGGAATATCTGGATCATAAAGTAGTTCTATGCTTAATTTTTTGAAGAATCTCCATACTGTTTTCCATAGCTGCTTCACCAATTTACATTTCTATCAACAGTGTATGAGGGGGTCCCTTTTCTTTACATCCTCTCCAACACTTGTTATTTCCTGTCTTTCAATCAGTTGCAAATGTGTCAGGGAAAGTAAAAGTGGTATTTTCTGGAGCCCTAAATCCACAACATACATAAATGTACCTTTTCATCTGTAGCGTGATACGTGTTATCACAATCATCATTATTATTTTTATTTATTTCAATTAATAAACATTTGAAACACCTAACTTGTTTTTGGATGAAACAAGATCAAAAGCAAAATCAAAACTAAATTTGAATGCCCTTGGACATCCTTTTATTCTCTAGCATTCTCAATCCCCTGCTATTCTCAAGTATCAATTCATTCTAATGAATAAAATTTGAAACAACTAACAGCTTATTTGGAATTTAAATTGGCTACTTATTTTAGATCTGACAATATATAAGTAAAACCTCTAATGACTCAGGTATTCGAAAAGGTATAGGGAAATGAACATAGTGCATATTTTGTGATCTTTTAGTTGCATACACCTCACCAGCATTTGGAAGTGCACATTCAAATAAAATTATAAGAGTAATATCTACCGGAATTTGTCAAGGCTATGCCACATGTTATTTATGGTATTAAGTGCTTTATCTGTGACATCTCATTTAATTCACAGAAATCCAGGTAGCTAGATGTTATTCCCATTTCAGAGCTGAGTAAACTGAACTAGAGAGAGGACAGATGAACTTTTGAAGGTTACATGGCTTGTATGTTTTCAAATTCACATTCAAGTCAGGACTGTCTTCAGAACCCGCTGTGCTAACTATTATGCTTTCCTGCACTCAGAAAATGGTATGGAAAATTTGCTCCACTCTGACTAAGTTTGGCAGGAAAAGATGATTGTTGTGCCTCACTCTTAGCTTCAGTATAACTGTATTTCATTAATATTATAAATCTTGGCAGCTTGAGTTTTATAGATTAGTCTGTTACAATATTTTCTAAAAGAATTCCTGACATATATGAGTTATAAATGTATCATTTTTTTCTCTGACTGATCTTTCTAGCCACAAAACTGATGAACTTACTTTGTCAGTGATGGAAAAGCATCTGACAAATTAGGTAGATTATATGAACAGTTAAGATGGACAGTTTCTTCACAGCAAAAAGGAAAGTTAAATTAATATGTAATACAGAGGAAAGAAAGAAGAATTTCTGCATGGCTCATATGTCTAGGATGAGATTAATGCTTTAGGGGCCTAGAGTCTTAAATTTGGGGCACCGACTATGCTGGGCTTAGGTCTATCCAGAATAACTCATCTATATCAACAGCAGGAAAATCTACTTAAGTAATTTTTCACTTCCTCCAAAGCATCAATAAAACATTTGCCAAAGTCCTTCCATTAAAAGTAAATATTAATTCAATAAATATGTATTTTTCCAGGCCGACAGCTCATAATTCGACATTTGGATTCTTCTGTGGAGTTCATTTAGTTATATTTTCCCTAAAATTGGGGTACTGCTTTGGGAATTGAGGGCACAAAAAAGTCCATAAATAATTGGAATGTGGGGAAACAAACAAATGTTATACAACATACAACAATGTATAAAGTTCTACAAAAAGAAGCATGAATACTGTACAAAAGGAGCCCAGAGATGGAAGTGACTAACCCTATTTGGGGATATTGGTAGGGTGAAGAACTGCTCTGGTTTGCCTCCGGCTGAGAAATTTCCCTGGATGCAGGCCTTCTAGTGCTAAACTCAGGACAGCCCGGGAAAACCGGGACAGTTGGTCAATCAAAATTGGAAAATTGTTTAGTAAGGAGATACATTGGAGGACAAATGTTTAATACTAATAACATACTATGTTGTTACTGTTTCTGAGAATCGTTACTCTTATCGTATGGTAGACGTTGTTTCATGGTAATTTAATGTGGCCATCCTATGTTATAAAGACTATTATTATCCTCTTTATTACAAAGAAACAGAGGCATATAGAAAATTGTCATCAGGTAATATAAATGTGTGAATCAGGAGAGAGTAATATACTCAGGAGTACTGGGGATTGAGGGTACTGGAGAGTAAAAGCATATTTAAAGACATCCACATTTAGTTTTGGTTTTGAACTTGTTCCTTCCAAACAAGTAATATCTGAAGACTGTGTCTGCTCAACAGCTACTGGTTTGAAACTTCCGAGGGATTAACAGAAAATGTTCCACAGTGAACACAGGAAGAAAGACGTTGCGAGATCAGAGAATACTCCATGCCAAGAAACAACAGGGTGAAAGAGACAGATGCTGAAACATTCAGTATGGCAGGAACATTGACTTTTGTGAAAGGACAGAAAAGAGGTAGGGGTATTGTCAGTAAAATAGATTAGGGTCAGATTTATGCAGGTGTGTGTTGTTTATATTGTGAGCAGTGATCATTTGTCAGAGGTTCTTAAATAAGAGTGTGACACTATTATACATATGTCTTTGAAAGATGGTGCAGCATTGACAACTTGAAGAGAGGAAAGGGAGAGAAAGAGCAGTTGAGATGTTACAGCTATTGTCTCCTAAAATTCTAATGACCTGGATGAAGTCAATGACAGTGGAGTTGAAAAGAACAGAGTCAAAGGCACATATGAGGTAAAATTGAGTACTCTTAGCATGTGACTGAATATGGTAGTCAAGGAGAAGAAAAATATGACGATGATTAGAAGCCTTTTGCTTGAATGAATGAATAAAGTGCGAATCATTATGAGTGATTTGAAAATGCAGAAAGTGGAGCAGATTTGAGTTGAGGAGAATCAGGGAATAGAACCATATTTAGTTTAAACATGCATGTGGTTTTAAGCTCTCCAATAAAACAGTGAGTTGGAGGGTTGTTTTTATCATTCTTAATATTATATCATAAGTTCTAAGGTGAACATTCTGGTAGAAATGCTGTGAACTTGGTAGAATGAGCATGGCTTTACAACAAATTCAGATATAGAAGCTGCCAAACAACAAAGTGGAACTCTGCCAAATAGGTTAATGGTCCTGAAAACCATTTTACCCCAAGATGAAAAAAAAATGTGGGGGGATTAATGAACTAGCAGCCTTTACTTTTAACTTTAGAACAAGTCATATTTCATAGTCTTATGGGATGCTAAATAGGGAATATTCCATCAAGCTAATACATCAACATTAATTGTTATTTATTTCAAGTCTATAGTGCAGGACATTTTATGACATAATTTGCTACATAGGAAGAGACACAATTTCTTTCCCCTAAGGAAGTTATACTGCAAAAGAGAAATGCCAAAAACCATTATCAATTATGCGTGACTTTTCAAAATGATAATTTATTGATTTTGGCCTGGTAAAATTATAGCCCCCTCTGCTACATACACACAGACACACAGACACACACACACACACACACACACACACATTCACCCTCCAGGTGAAAATAATTAGGAAAGGATTTCACTGAGCAAGTGACACAACTCAATTTAAAAAACATTTATTGTACCTCTATTGTATGCAAGGCTTTGTTCTAGTTACTGCCTAGTGAAAAGCAGATATAACATATAAAAATAAAAATAACATATTTTTTCGCCTTAAAAAGCATATAATAATTTACCAAGATGGAAATGTGCATGACATTTTTATACAAATTATCTCATTAGATTTTCACAAATCTCCTATGGAGTAGGTAAGTGAGGAATTGTCCCACGTTTTACACATGATGCACTTGTCTTGTAAAGAAGGTAATATCATGTCTTTATACTTGTGACAAGAAAAGTTGTTGGTTAGATAAATGAGTCAGCATCACAAATGGAGGATAAAAAAAGGGAAAGGTTAAATTGGGAAGAGTTCATGGTCTGGAGTTAAAGCTGTAGATCAGAATCAGCAAATGCCAGGCATTTGCACCAGAGTCCCCATTCCCTTGACTACTGCAAGCATCATTAATCAACTCCAGAACTCCTTTCTATTATGATGGAATTGGCCCGAAAACGCCTCTCTACACAGCCCTTCTAACAGCCATTATAGCACATTGCAAGTGGCATTTGTCATGAAATCTATTTGTCACCAGACTTAGACAAGAAGACAATTGAACACCTAAGAGATATCAATGAAGGCAAAAAGATGTTTGAGAGAAGGATTCAGAGCAATTTTTCCTGGAATTGTTTTGAGAAGAAGCATGTGGTACAAGCAGGAAGGGGATAATTAAAATTGCAGATTTTTATTTATGGGATAGTAGAAGGTTTACAGGGAATTAGAATTCCAAGAAGATTATAGTAAAACTGATGCATGGTCATCAGATATAGGCCAGGAGGTCTTTGTCTTCCACCCTTTTCCTTTCCTCTTCCCCCTTAATTCATAGAGAAACAAAAATTCTTTCTTTGGAGAAATTAAATGGTAAATATTTGTGGACTCTTAGAAGTCAAGCACTCAGATATGGTGAAAGTTAGCAAATAAATGATTAATACCTTTACCCCTTATTTATATATCTGTTCCCAGTGAAGAGGCAGCTGGATGCATGTCCACCCTCTTTCTATTCCCACTGCCACGGATAGCAAGTGGAAGGATCCTTCTCTCATGAAACTGACTAATCCTGAAGAAAAAATTCTCCACCATCTACCTATGAGACGTGGCCTCATGAAAATGCTATCTTGATCTGTTAATTCTAAATTAAACCAATGACGGGACATGTCTTTCTTTATGCATTTCTTCAATCAACTTTTTAGACCTTTATTTTAAGACCTAGTTTTTTTAGAACAGTTTTAGGTTTACAACAAAATTAAGAGGAACGTACAGAGATTTCCCATATGCCTCCTGCCCCTACACATGCATACCCTTCTCTATCATCAACATCCTCCACCAGAATGGTACATTTGTCACCAAAGGTGAATCTACTTTGACACATTATAATCACTGAAAGGCCATAGTTTACCTAGGGTTTACTCTTGGTGTTGTACATTCTATGAGTTTGGATAAATACATATTAATATATATCCATAATTATCATATCATTTAGAGTGTTTTCACTACCCTGCCTATTCATACCTCCTATACCCACTCCATCCATGCCAACCACTGATCTTTTTGTTGTCTCTATAATTTTGTCTTCTCCAGAATGGCATATAGTGGAAATCATACTTTATGTACTCTTTTCATACTGGTTTCTTTCACTTAGTAATATGCATTTAACGTTCCTTCATGTCTTTTCATGCTTTGATAATTCATTTCCTTTTAGTAGAGAATAATATTGCATTGTCTGTATGTACAACACTTTATTTATCATTCACATGCTGAAGAGCTTTTTGGCTGCTTCCAAGTTTTGGCAATTATGACGAAAGCTGCTATATTTGTATGCAGGTTTTTGTATGGACATAAGTTTGCAATTCCTTTGGATAAATGCCAGAAAGTGCAGTTGCTGGATTGTATGGTAAGATTATGTTTAGTTTTATAAGAAACTGCCCAACTCTCATCCAAAGTGGCTGTACCATTTTGTATTCCTACCAGCAATGTAGGAGAGTTCCTGTTGCTCTACATCCTCACCAGCGTTTGGTCAGTGTTCTGAAATTTGGCCATCTTAATAGGTGTGTACTGGTATATCACTGCTAATGTGCAGTTTCCTGATGACATATGATGTTGAACATCTTTTTATATGCTTTTTGTCATCTGTGTATCTCCTTTGTGAGGTGTTTATTAAGGTCTTTGGGCCATTTTTAAATTGAGCTGTTTTCTTATTGTTGAATTTTAAGAGTTCTTTTTTATTTTGGATAATAGTCCTTTATCAGATGTGTCTTTTGCCAATATTTTCTCCCAGTCTGTGGCTTGTCTTCTCATTCTCTTAGCATGGTCTTTCACAAAGCAGAAGTTTTTAATTTTTATGAAGTCCAGCTAATCAATTATATCTTTCACGGATTGTACCTTTGGTGTTCTATCTAAAAGAGCATCACTATAACCAAGGTCATCTAGGTTTTCTCCTATGTTATCTTCTATGAGTATTACAGTTTTGCATTTTACATTTAGGTTTCTGATTCATTTTGAGTTAATTTTTGTGAAGACGTAAGGTTTGTGTCTAGATTCATGTGGATGTCCACTTGATCCTGCATCATTTGTTGAAAAGACTATCTTTGCTCCATTGCACAGCCTTTGCTCATTTGTCAAAGATCAGTAGAATATGTTTATGTGGATCTACTTCTGGGCTCTCTATACCATTCTAGTGACCTATTTCTTTGATTTTTCACCAATGCCACATTATCTTGATTACTGTAGCTTTTTAGTAAGTCTTGAAGTCAGGTAGCATCAGTTCTCCAACTTTGTTCTTCTCCTTCAATAATGTGTTGGCTATTCTGGATCTTTTGCCTCTCCATATAAATACTTTAGAATCACTTTGTCCATATCCACAAAATAGCTTATTGGGATTTTGATTGGAAATCCCTCACTCTTAGATGTAAACACACATTCAAAGTTCATAAGGCAATTCATGAATGTTACAACAACAACAACAAAAGATATTGCAAAACAAATTGAAACAAAAGATTCTGAAAAGATATAGATAAAATAGAAAAACTCCAAAGAAAAAATCCTTTAATTGATACCATATGAAAAATAAGACAAAATATTGCATTTCCCAAACAAAAATCATGGTAATATTGGCAAGAAGCAATCAAAGAAAAAGATAAAAAAGGTCCTTCAAAATAAAAATGTGATATTAGAAATAAAACATTCAGTAGTAAAATATTGTCTGATATTTGGTGCTAAGTTGTATTGGCAGGGGACTCTTTCTACACCACAGTCTTGGTTACTATTCCTAGCTGTTTAGTTTCAATCCGGGTTCTCTGGCCCTTTCAAAAAATGTTATTGGACATTTAAATGATCTAGAGTCAAGTTCTGTTACTTGTAACTAATAATTCTTGCTCAAACTGATAATTTGAATTCGGTGACTATAGGATATACAATTAGAAATGTCAAATAAGTATGGACTTACGAGTCTTAGTTCTTGAAAAATATTCTGAGCTAGAGAATAGATTTGGTAGTGGTCAGTATTTGGCTGGCAGTTTTAAACTACTATAATTAAGGTCCCTGAGCTGGCATATGGTTATGGAATTCCAAACACAGGTGAAGATTATCCTCAGATGAGTTATGGATACTTCATTCTCTAAGACATATACCAAAAAAATACTAGTCTTAATGGTGGAAGTTGAGCACCTGCATTCCCATAGAATCATTAATAACCATGATTGATTTTCTTTCTTTAAATGCTTAAAATTTTGTAATGACAACAGAGCAGTCTCCTACAACCCAGGATTTCAGCCTAAGGAATTTCCTTGTAAGGTAAGCTTTTAAATGTACTCTTCTTAGTGTCTACTTGATGTCAAAGTTACATTCACACTTTTTTATTCTACTAGATATAGGTCTTTATGATGAGGATAATACTTGATGTTTTCACAGGTCCTAAACAGCTTTTATGATCAGAGATCTCTGCTTTACACCTGATCTCACTGTTATAGTAATATTGGCAGGATTAAATAAACTAGAAAAAGTATCTAGTTTTCAAGCAAATACAGGAATTAAAGGAACTTAGAAGTTTCAAACTCAATTTTCAACAGAAATTCCTTTTAATATAGACTGTTTGACAAAAATAGGAAAAAATTAACAAAGATTAATCAAGATAAGTGTAGATTATTAAATGATAGATTGAATGATCTTTTTTCTAGATTCTTATTTTTTCATCAACTGGTCTCAATCTCTATTACTTATTTTTGATAGCAAACATTAATTTATCTCTATAAATTTGAAGCTGTGCATTTTAAGAGGTCTATCTGTCCTTGCCTTGATAACTATTTCTCTTCTTAGACGAAAGAAGGAGAATCAACTATTTAGGATGAGAACAAACATATTATCACCAATTATTTTGGTCTTTTGACTCTGTAGATAATTCCTTTATTGCTATCATTACGTTTTCACATCTTTGCCCCACAGATTTACGATTTCCTAAAGGTCAGAGAACACAGCTTAATGATTTTTGCAAATCTCAAAGCTAACATAGGATCTGATCTGGAGTTGGCTTTCAATATATATTTGTTGAAGGACAGATTGAAGGAATCATGAGCCAATCAGGAGAAATTCTTCCTTAAGGATGTTAAAAGAAGGAGGTGCAGTCTATTAAGAAGAGCATTTCATATACCAAATTCATCTTTAATAACTCATATTTGTTAAGCACCTAATAAAATGGTAGACATTATGCATACAAAGAAGTGATGAACTACTTTGCAAAATGCATATTAGGGAAAGGAATATTTGAGAGGTTGTCAAGAAAATTCCATCTCTACCCTCACAATACACTTAGAAAACTACACACCATTATTAGTATAAGAAAAACATTTTATTTAATGCTTGTGAGAATGGAATGAGTAGAAAGAAAAAAGAATGTTATTCTAACAAGATTTCACTAAATGAGTGCTACATAGAGCAATTTGAGATAACTTAGTCTTTGGAAGCATTTCCAGTTGTAAGAACTAAGGCAAATAACATCTTTGCACAGTATTCACCTTCTTTGAGAATATGCATTCAAAGTAAATAAACCATAGTTCTCCTAATTTCTTTTTGAGAAGTAAGGATTATCTCTTTCAGAACTTTGACTGATTCCAAGTGTTGATACTAAGCTCAATATGAATTAAGAGTTTGTGTAAGGATGCTTTGAAAAATAACGTCTGTGTATAGGGTCTATTTGAAATTAGCAGATGACACTAGAATGATTAGATAAAAATGCTAATTATATGATACTTATGTCCTGCTGTTTAATGGTTGATTCTGATAATATTGTAATTAGTTTTTTGCTTCTATTTTGTTAGAGTTTCTAAAGCCAAGGGCATAATTTATACAATTAAATAAAACCTTGATATTTTCAATCAAAAAAGAAAAACACTTGAAATAATGTGGATCAGACCCCATGAAGAAAGCAAGTTGCTCAAAATATAGCCACTTCACTCTGAATAGTTAGTATCCCAGCTCTGAATTTCAATTAATGGTACCCTGCAAAAGGCTCTTGCTTTGATAATTACTTTGGACCTGTGTCAAATTCAAGTGAGAAGTCACCTTTCAAAGATAAAAACACGCTTCAATTTAGAGATCTGCTTTCAAGTTTCTGAAAATTTGTCTTTTATTTTGAAAATTTTAAAATGCTCAAAAAAGTTGAATGAACGGTAAAATTAACATCTGTGTACCCATCACCGACATTGACCAATTACTAACATATCTGCTGCATTTTCCTCTTTCTCTCTCCAGACGAATGCTGCAAGCATCAAGACATTTCACTCCTAACTCCTAACTCCTAACAACACAAATTGCCCAAGACAAGGACATTTTCCTACCCAACCACAGTATATTATTTTTAAGAAAATTATCATTAATTCAAAATCGTGATGCAGCATGTACAATTTCCTCAGTTGTAGCAAAATTGTCTGTTATTTTTTTTTTTTTTTACCCCATTGAGGATTCAGTCAAGATTGATGAATTATCATTGGTTATGTCTCTTCAATTTCTCTCAATGTGTAAAAGTCCTAGAGTTTCCTGCTGTTCTTCATATTAGATTCTTTGAAGAGGCCAGGACTTTTGTCTTGCAGATCAACTCATATTTTGTATTAATAAGTATGTTTATGACTTGATTTAGGTCAAATATTCTTGACAAGACCACCACATAGGTGTTGTTGGGTACCTCTTACTATATCGTAGCTGGAGGCATGTAGTGTTGGATCTTTCTACAGTTGGCAATGTCAAGAATAACATCTAGACCTCTTCATTGTAAAGACACATTTTCTCCTTTGGAGTTAACAAGTAATCTGTAAAGTGATACTCAGAGATCTTGTAAACATACTTTTATCCAACATGTCGCTTGTGGTTTTAGGTTCCATTGATTATCCTTGTATGAATCATTAAAACTACACTAGCAGATATGAAATTATGATTTTCTGATTCTATAATTCTTGAGTACAGTCCTCCTAAACCAATATGTGTTTTTCCTCTTTCTCTTTACTATTACTGTACATCCATGTGTGTTTGTTTTAATTCAGTGTGTTATTATCCGTTAAGTTCATAATTCATTTTGATACTGAAATTGACTCAAATTTTGTTAGTAGAAGTTCCTTCCAATCAGTTCCTACTTCCAAGTTTCAGGACCCAGTTAGTCCTTTATTCTCCACAAAAAAGATATTCTAGGCTCAGGTTTCCTGTCCATATCTCTAGAATCAGTCATTTTTTCTTTTTCTCGGGAAGATTTGCCCTAAGCTGACATTCATTGCCAAACATCCTCTTTTTTTTTCTCTTGAGGAAGATTAGCTCTGAGCTAACATCTGTACCAGTATTCCTCTACTTTGTATGTGGGTCGCCACCACAACATGGCTGAGTGGTGTAGATCCATGCCTGGGATTTGAAGCAGTGAATCTGGGCTGAAGAATTGGAACACACTGAACTTAACCACTAAGCCATGAGGCCAGCCCCTAGAATCAGTTATTTCTTCAGAGAGCCCTGGTCTTTTAAACAGAGAATTGGTTTTTAAAAGCAAGATTTTGGCATCGTTTGTAATTTTTTTTTCAATTTTTACATATAAATACTTTTCCTCTCCTTATTTTCTTTGCCAGGACCTCTAGTACAAAGCTGAATAGAAGTAGTAATAATGAACATCCTTGTCCTTTTCTAACCTAAGAGGAGAAGTGAACATTTCCACTTTTGTGTATGATGTAAGCTATAGGGATTTAGTAAATACCATTAATCAAATCAAGCAAGTTCCCTTCTATTCCTAGTATATTGACAGTTTTATCCTGAATGGGTACTGAATTTTATCTAGTGCCTTTTCTGCACCTAACGGAAGAACACCATATGATTTTTCTTAATGTTTTGGGCACATCAGATTATTTAAGCTTTTTCAAACTTTCTGGAGGTGATTTCAAATTTGCAGGAAAGTTTTAAAAGTCAAAATGGTTAAAAGAACACCTATATACTCTGTATTCAGAATAACTTATTGTTAATATTTTATTTCCTTTATTATCTGACGCATGTGCACTTTCTCCATAATAATCCGTAATTTTTTGATGAACCATTTAAAGCAGTTTAGGTACATCATAGCCCTTTGCCCCTAAATACTCCAGTGTCTCTTTCCTAAGATTAGAGATATTATATTACCTAATCAAAGTATAGTTACCAAACGCAGTAAATTTAACATCATTTTAAATACTTTTATTTAATCGATCATTCCTACTCCAATTTTTTCAATTCACCTATAATGTCATTATAGCCTTTTCCCTCTCCAGTAAGGTATCAGTCTAGGGTCAGAAATTTCATTTAATCATCATGCCATTTCAACCTTTTAAAATATGGAACATTTCTACAGTCTTATGTTGCCTTTTGTAACATTGATATTGTTGAAGAATACAGCTCCCTCATGCTCAATTAAGAGAAAGTTCCTTATTTTTTTTCCTGATATTTTCTTATGATTTGATTCAGGTTATACATTCTTGGCTGAAAAAATACATAGATGATGCCATGTCTTTCTCAGGATATAGCCTGCGTGGGGCACCTATTTTCCATCAGTTCCTCGTTGGCAACATTAATTTTCATAATCCTATCAAGGTCTGATTTTTCCACTGTACAATTACTGCTTTTTCTTTCTTGTAAACAACAAGCTATCTGTGGTAAACCTTTTAAGATCATACAACTATTAGAGGAAGATAATTTTATTATTGTCAAGAGTAGGTTTTAGGCTATGTTATGACTGGCATACTTCAGCTTTCTCTTACTCTTAGAACATCAACCTTCAAGAATCTCAGCTGAAAGCCTGAAGTTTTACTAGGGTGTCTTGAACCCCAACTTACGTCTTCCTTGAACTATTAATCTGTTAAACACTACTGCTCACCTCTTTGGCAGCTGCTGCTTTCTGGTGTTTTTTGTTTGTATGTTTTTTGAGACACGTCCCTCCTACGCAAAGCTTTGACATCCCAACTTTTCAAAAGAAAATTTCACTCAAATTTTTGGATTCATTTTGAGCATTTTCCTCCTCTCCATTTCCAGATTCTTGGAAATCCTAGATTTTATATCTCTGCTTCCTTAACTCAGTGGGATTGGGCTTTCTTGTTCATACTCTATTGTCCTTAACCAACAATTGGCAAATGCCCTCAAGTTAGAAACAAAGGTGACTATGGAGCTCATGTCTATGCATTTCTCTTCTCTCAAGGATCACAGAACCTCGAGTTCTGACTGTATTGGCTGATCTACAAAGCATTCAAACTGGTGTTTCATGTATTTTGCATTATTTTTATAGTTATTTTGGCTAGATGGGCTATTTTTACACAAGCTGTTCTCTAATAGATTGGAAGTCTACTCATTATACTTTTAATAATAGTCTACTTATGCATATTCAGCTTCTGTTCCTTGTAACCTAAAATGTCACCTAATAAAAATGATAATGCCAATAGATGTGATAACTTTTTTTTAATTTATTTTTTCTGAGGAAGATTAGCCCTGAGCTAACTACTGCCAATCCTCCTCTTTTTTGCTGAGGAAGCCTGGCCCTGAGCTAACATCTGTGCCCGTCTTCCTGTACGTTATATGTGGGATGCTTACCACAGCATGGAATGCCAAGCGGTGCCATGTCCGAACCTGGGATCCAAACTGGCGAACACTGGGTCGCCGAGAAGCAGAACGTGCGAACTTAAAGGCTGGGCAACTGGGCCAGCCCCTAGATGTGATAACTTCTTTACTGGACTTGGTCAAAGAGAGAAATTAGTGGTTTAAAAAGTGGTCTGGCTAATCTTCATTTTCCTCTTCCCCCAAACCTAGATCTATTCTCTGCCGTTTTGTGTCACATCTTATGCCTTTAGAGACTAAATTCTGTGGAAGGCATCATCTGGGCTTCCTCCATTTTAACTTCTAGTTGGACCTAGACATAGGGAGGCTCGTAGTAGACTGGAAGTTATTAGAATAGACAGAGTGAGAACATTTTTCCTGTACTCTTGTTAAGCTTCATGACAGTTCTGGCAATGCTTGCATTCCTCTGTGATTATGCTTATAATTCCATAGATATTCCCTTCTTTCACAGTCTCAGCACTTACTGGTTTCCATAACCATTCTCCTCCTTTGTTTCTTCAGGACTAGGATGGTAACAACTCCCTAATATTACTTCTCACTGTTAGTTTTCTTCTTCACTATTAGTTTTCTTAGGCATTACCTCACTTCCGTAAATAATTGATCTATTAAATACTCTTTAGTAAATACTTTGGAATAAGCCATCACTTTCTCCTGGAAACTTTCACTAATACATTGTGTTAGTAATTACTGAGAAACACTCTCAGAGAAAAACAGATAAAAATATAAATAGAAGATTTAAAAGAGGATAGACTGAGAAATTTTAATTTTGTTTCATAGGTTTTTATGTTAGACTCTGCTAATACAAACCTAAGTAAAAATGACTGAAATATATTGTTAATAAAAATGACCAATATTGAGTTCTCACTCATAGAATGTGTCCCTGGGAAAAAGCATGATGCAACCATATCATCACTGGTAATGCATCTGCTTAGAATGTGGCACCCACCATCCCCACTTAAATTTCATTAGCCAAAGCAAGTCACATGAGCAAGCCTGATTATAATGCGGTAGAGATAAACAATCTTTCCATAAGAATATTGTGAATACTTTGAGAAATATTACACTAAACGCAAGGAGTTGAGAGGAAGAAAATAGAGCAAAAGAAGAAAAAGAAATATATGAAGAGACAATGATTTAGAATCTTCCAGAGTTGAAGGAAATTATGAGTTCTCAAATCAAATGTGCACTCTGTGTACTAAGCCAATTAAATCAACTTAAAACCATACTCATAAAATTATAATGAAATCATAAAATACTAAAGGTGAAATGAAAATGTTAAATTATGTGGAAGAGAAATGAGATTATGTACAAAAGTACGATAACTAGATTTAAAAATTTCTTCTCAACAACAATAAATAGAAGAATATTCTACCAAGATCTTGTCTAAGTTCTGAGAAAATTAGACAATCTAGAATTTTACAATAGTTAATCTATCATTCGTGAGTGGAAACAACGTAAAGGTATTTTTGAGTCCTAAAACAACAGGTAAATTTCCTACTCATAGACTCTCAGAGAAAGAACTATTAAAGAAGGTAATTGAGAGTGAGGAAAGTGAATCTAAGTTGGGAGCAGAAAGTAAAGTGAAATATATTGGCCCCCAAAAGTTTGATGTTGCAATATAAACATCAGACAAAAAAGATAATAAAGAGGAATACAGTTTAGTAATAAAATGAAGAATCTATGAAGAGGATATAACATTATTGAACTTGCCTATGCCTAATAATGTGGCTTTGACATTTATAAAACAAATCTAAAACATTAATAGATAAATTCTTAAACCCAGGGTCACTGGAGAGATTTTAATACATTTCTAATGACAGTAAAAAGATAAAGGAGATTAAAATTACGAATAAAGATTTGACAGCCTTATCTAATAGAAATATACTAATCCATGAAGCCTAATATGGAAAAAATACATGTTTTTATGTACAAATATCTTATTTACAAAAAATCCCATACACCTTTTCACAGATATGTCTTTAGAAATTTAAAACAATAAATATTATAGAGACCTCATTGTTGGACACAAGACACTAAAATGAGACATGCAGAAATAGCTAATCTAGTAAAAAGGTTATTATATGCTGTAAAATTTAAAATGCACTAAAAAATATTTCATGCCTTTGAAGGAAGAAAAATAAATGGACATTACAAAATAGAACTGAATGGTGACAAATGTGTTAATTTTAAAAGACATGACAAAATTTTGGAACATTTCTAACCTTAATTTCAATTGTGTTTTAAATCAAGAAAAACTGAAATTTTGTGAACAAAGAATCTAGCAAAGGAAACTTAAAAGAACAAGAATATAGCATAAAGAAAATAGGAGAATGAATGTAATACAGATAAGAACAGAAATTAATAAAATATAAAATCATGAAACACAACATACATGTAAGGATCATCAAAACCAAAGCTGATTCCTTAGAAAGGATAATATAATATAAAAACTTTTAGTAAGATTTATTAGGAAAATAAATAAGAAATTAATAAGAAAAGACAAGACTAATATTTGGAATCAAAAAGGGAGAAATAACTAGAGATATAATAGAGATTAAATATATATATATATCTCATGAAAAAGTTCATGTCAATAAATTTGAAAAATTCTATGCAATGGATTATTTACTAAAATAATATAAATAATCAAAATTATTTCAAAAAATCCTAGAGAGTTTTAAAATTCTCTGAGCTCTAAGAATTTTAATTATTAGTCAAGATAAACTATGCATTCTCCAAAGACACCAGACCCAGACAATTTTATATGTGAAATTTACTAAATCTTTAAAGAACTGATAATGTCCTTTCTATGCAAACTGTTAAAAAAATGTATATTGAAAATATGGGAATGCAAAGTGCAAAAAACAATGAAACTAGACAGCAGATCTTACACCTTTCACAAAAATTAATGAAAAATGGATCATAGACCTAAATGTAAAATGCAAAACAAGAAAACTTTTAGAAGATAACATAGAAAAAATCTAGATGACCTAGAGGTTGTTGATGATTTCTTAGGTACAACATCAGAAGCACTAGCCACAGAGTAAAAAACTAAGCTAAAAATTTAAATTAAAAACTTCTGCTCTGTGAAAAACACTGCTACAAGAATGAAAAACAAGCCACAGACTGGGAGAAAATATTTGCAAAACACATAGCTGTTAAGGTATTGGTATCCAAAATATACAAAGAACTGTTAAAAGTCTGCAATAAGAAAACAAATGACCCAATTAAAAAATGGTCAAGAATCTGAAAAGACACCTCTTCAAGGATATATAGATGGGTTAAAAGCATATGAAAATATGCTTGAAATTATATAACATTAAAGAATTGCAAGTTAAAACAACAAGAAGATACCATAATACTACACATTTATTAGAACGGCTAAAATCCAAACAAACAAACAAGAGTCAACCCTGATGGCTTAAGGGGTTAAATTTGGTGCTCTCACTGCTTCAGTGGCTCAGCTTTGGTTCCCTGTCCCAGAACCACACCACTTGTCTGTCAGTAGCCATGCTGTGGCAGCAGCTCACATTGAAGAACCAGAAGAACCTACAACTGGAATGTACGACTGTGCACCAGGGCTTTGGGGAGGGGGAAAAAAGGGGGAAGATTGGCGACAGATGTTAGCTCAGGATGAATCTTCCCCCAGTAAAATACAAAACAAACAAACAAAAACCCCACAAAACAAAAAAAACCACCCACAAAACCTGAAAATATCTGATGCTGGCAAGAATGTAGAGCCATAGGGATTCTCATTCATTGCTGGTGGGAATGCAAAGTTTAGCTACTTTGGAAGATGGTTTGGCAGTTTCTTACAAAACTAAACACAGTCTTACTGTATGATCCAGCACTCACTCTGCTAGATATTTACTCAATTGAGTTGACAACTACGTCAATATAAAAACCTGCACAACAACCTGTATAGCAGTTTTATTCATAATTGCCCAAAACTAAAAGCAACCAAAATATTCTCCAATAGATGATGAAATAAATATACTGTGGTAAATCCATACAATGGAATATTACTCAATGATAAAAAAAATGAGCTGTAAAGACACAAAAATATAGATGAACCTTAAATGCATATTGCTAAATGATGAAAGCTAGTCTGTAACACCTACTGTATGATTCCAACTATATGACATTCTGAAAAAGAGAAAACTATAGGGACAGTAAAAACAAATCAATGGTTGCCAGGGGCTCAGAGATATGCAGAGGGATGACTAGTTGATGAACAGGGAATTTTTAGAGCAATTAAACTATTCTAGATGATACTGTAATGGTGGATACACTATATTATAGATTTGGTGAAACCCGTAGAACTTTATAACACAAATAATGAACCTTAATGCAAACTATGGAATTTAGTTAACAATAATGTATTAATGTTGAGTTCATTAATTATAAAAAAGGTACCACACTAACGTAAGATGTTAATAATAAGTAAAACTCTGTGTAGGGGAGGGGGACATACGGGAACTCTCTGTACTATTTGCTAAATTTTTCTGTAGATTTAAAACTCTCCTAACAAATAAATGTTTTAAGTAAGAAAAAATATCCAGGGCCAGCCAGGTGGTTTAGAGGTTAAGTTTGCATGCCCCACTTCAGCTGCCCGGGGCTCCCATGTTCGGATCCTTGGCATGAATATACACAGTGCTCATCAAGCCATGCTGTGGCAGGCTACCACATACAAAATAGAGGAAGATTAGTAACAGATGTTAGCTCAGGGCCCATCTTCCTCAATAACAACAAAAAATATCCAATATGCATTTGTATGAAAAGCATAGAAGATGAAGAAGGACAGAGAGTGGTAGTGGAGCAGTGAATGAAATATATCCAGCACTTGAGGCATGATTTGACTTCTATACCAGTTTAGGTAGGCTGGTATTGGCACAGGGAAAATTTTGCTAGAACAATTTAATTAACGAAACCTCAGAAACAAACACATGGACAAATGGAACTTTAATCCCATGAACTAGAAGTCATTGCGGATCAGCAGAATGGATGGACTTTTCAATGGTGCAATAAGGAGCAAAAGGATAAAAACAAAGTTCTAAAATTTTTAAGGAAATATATGATTTTGTGTTGGTGAGGCATTTCTTAAATAAGACTTAAAGTCATAAATCCTAAAATAAAATTTGAGATAATTTGACTATATTAACAAATGTTTTTATAAAAGACACAATAAAAATTAATAGAAAAAAAACACAGACTCGGAGAAAATAATCATAATACTTATATTTGATGGAGGACTAGTAAGCAATATTTCTAATTATTAAGAAAAAATCAACAACAGTATAGAAAAATGAGCAAAATATGTAACAGAAGATCTTAATGAACAAGAGTCATATAAATAAATACTCAATCTTGTTATTTATAATGTTTGGGAAAATGCAAAACAAAATAATAATAAGATACTATTTTACATTTACTAGGATGGCAAAATGAAAATATCTGCTAACACCAAGCTTTGGTGGAACAGTGGAGAAACAAACATTTTTAAACCATGATAATGGGAGTATAGCCATCACAACTTGGTAAGTAATTTGATATTATCTAGTAAATTTGAAAATTCCACATACTTTTGTACTCAAAAATTCTACTCTTAGCTCAGAAAAATCACTACCTATTTTGTCACTTCTATATTCTTGTTAATATGTATGATTTTGTGTACCTAAGGTAAAACTCCCAAAATTCTATTGGTTATAAAATTTATATTTTATTTTGACTCTGTATCAGGACACCTCTACCAGGCAGAGGAAGCATTGGTCATTGGAAAATATATATATATTTAAAAAATTGCCTACTGTCTAGTCAGAAATCTAATTATTCAATAACATTATTATAGTTCTTCAATATAGTTGAAAATAGAAATTGCCCATTTTAATTCACTAATGAAGATCAAACTCACCTAACTCTTTATTTACGTGATTTGTTTTTCTCCTAAAAGAGAAAACAGTTCCGAAGGGCAAATGATATTTGATTCTTCTTGAGAATTCTGGGTCACAGATAAAAATATCACCGGCATTTCCATCGTTCACAAGCTCACTTCTTTCTACTTTTTTTTGTATGGGCACTGACAATATAGTGGTGTTTCTTAGCCTTTTATTCTTGATCTTGAACAAGAATCCTGGGGTGTCGGTAAGAATTGTAAGGGAAAATATGAAGAAATTATGCACCATGGTGCAAGAAAATGAGAGGTAAATGAACAATTTGAAATGGTATATTTTAGAAAAACTGAGCAGAATTTGCCATTCTTAAGAAAGTTTACTAAGGCATTTAGGAGAAAAAGATCTCAATATATTTCTCTAACAACTGGACAATAAATACAACTTATTGATTTCCTATATTTATCCAGTGATAACCAATGCTTTTTACTTCACCTTCAGTCACTGTGCACATTTCACTAAAAACAGACTATTTGATTCCTATACTTTTTAATCAAAATATACCTATTTTATCAGTATAAATTACATTGTGGAAGTATACTATTTAGGTAGTACTAAAGTAAGGATTAAATTCTTTCTGACAGCTTCATAAATTGAATGAGTTTTGTGGATACATTTATGAAAAACTCTAATCCAAAATGAATATCCCAATGTGATATTTTATCTCTTATTATATTAATGTTCCTATTATATATCCAGCTTTCAAGCAGAGAATCAAAAAACTTTCAGTTTAAATATTTCTGGTATCCTAAAATAAAACAATTAAAATTTTACTGAATGAAGCTTACAATTGCTTGAATAATGCATATTGTGTTTTAATTGTTATTTTGTTCAGGTGTATGTTTATTTGTTTGACATGTATCTTATTTTACATTTTCATATCTTAAGTGAATTTGTCATGGTATATATCTAGGCTAAGAAGACTCATATCATTTTCCTTTGTCTCCACTTAACATTTCACCTGAGAGGTAAATTAAGCTCAAATTTGTGGGGTTAATAGGTTTTTCAGAAATAAGTCGGTTGAATTTGAGACTTGAGTGACAAATCCCACAGAAATTCCTCTTTAAAGTATTGTGAAAATATTTACTTTAAATTTTAAGTAATATGTATCTACTATCCTGAAAAGACACAAAAATATACACTTTAGAGTTATATTTAGTAACTTTGTCACAAAACAACCAACTTCAAAATTAATTTTTCCCTTCATGTTCTTAAAGGCACCTAATTGGTGCTAAAACTCTACTTAAGGTATCGGCTAATTCTAGTTTTGTCTCATTTTTTTTTCTCAAATGTAATAATTCTCCTGGGAAAGAAAGAATATGGTAGGGCAACTTCAAACAGCCTAAAGTCATAAAGCTGAAAGAGTGGGAAAATCTTATGCTTGCTTTGAGGTGAGCAATTATTGACAGTGTTCGTTTGTATTATACGTTGATGTTAATAAAATACTTGTATGTAAATAATAATGTCATATTTCATTGTGAATTTACTGTATGTCAAGAACTCTAATAAGTAGTTTACCTACAATAGCTATTTACCCCTCAAACAGCCCTATGAATCATTAGGTCCTACTCTTACTCCTATTATATGAATGCAGTACTGAATTTTAGATCACATACGATCACATTGATTGGAAAGCTAGTAAGTGGTCTGACTACTATCACATTTATCCTATGTATCTATCTGTCTGTCTGTCTATCTAATCTATCATCTATCATCTATTGAGTACTGATTTTCTGCCTGCTTGATCTGTCCACTACCGACAGAAGGATTTTGAAGACTCCAACTATAATAGTATATTTGTCTATTTCTCCTTTCAGTTCCATTGGTTTTTGTTTGAAATACTCTGTGATGCTCTGTTGTTAGGTGCATACACATTTAAGGTTAATATATCTTATTTTAGAATTGACCTCTTTATCATTATGTAATGTTCCTTTTTATCCATGATAATTTATATCTGAAGTCTGATTTGTCTAAAATTAATATAGCTACTCCAGCTTTCTTTTGATTAGTGTTAGCATAGTATGTCTTTCTCCATCCCTTTACTTTCAGTCTGAGTCTTTTATTTAAAGTAGGTTTCTTGTAGACAACGTAGAGTTTGGCTTATAAATCTATTCCAATATTCTTTGTGTTTTATTCGGTGTATTTAGACCATTCAGATTTAAAGTGATTATCTCTAAATTGGATTAATATTCACCATTTTTATAGCTATTTTCTATATGCTGCATTTGTTCTTTATTTCTTTTATACCTCTTCATATTCTGCCTTCTCTGGTTTTAATTGAGCAATTTATATGAACTTATTTTATCTCCTCTTTTAGTGTATAAATTATACTTAAAAATATTTAATGGAGGGCTGGCCCAGTGGTGTACCAATTAAGTTCATGTGCTCCATTTTGGTGGCCTGAGGTTCACCAGTTCAGATCCCAGGCACAGACCTATGCACCGCTTATCAAGCCATGCTGTGGCAGCGTCCCTCATATAAAATAGAGGAAGATTGCCACAGATGTTAGCTCTGGGATAATCTTCCAGAAACAAATTTTAGTGGTTGCCCTAGAGTTTACAATATATATTTTAAACTAATCTAGTTTCACCTTCAATAACACGATATTGCCTTAGATGTAGTGCTGGTAACTTATACGAGGGTATTCCCAATTCTGTCATCCCATTTCTCCTCATGCACTTTATTTTCCCAAATGCTATAATCACACAATACATTGTTACTGTTGTTATTTTATACAAGTAGTTATCTTTTAGGTCAATTAAGAATTAGAAAAATAAGAGATCTTATCTTCATTTATTCCTTCCCCAACACTCTTCTCTTTTTCATGAGGATCTTATATCACTTTTTTCTTCCTGGAGAACTTCTGTTAACATTTCTTGCAAGGCACATCTGCTGGCAATGAATAAGTCAATTTTTTTTGTCTAAGACAAATACATTTTTTGCTTATCTCTCATTCCATTTTGAAGGATAATTTCACTGGATATAGAATTCTAGATTGGTCGAACTTTGTCACTCCTTTTCAACATTTTAAATATTTTATGTTACTCTCTTCTTGCCTGCACAGTTTCAGGTAGAAGTATATTGAAATTCTTATCCTTGTTTCTCTGTAGGTTAGATCTTTCCCCCTATTATTACTTTCTGCTGCTCACTTTTCTCTTTCTCTCTTTCTTTTCCTCAGATATTCTAATTACATGTATAACTTTTAATATTATTCCACATTTCTTGTATTTTCTGTTGTGTTTTGTTCATTCTTCTCCCTTTTTGCATTCTAAAATCTTCAGATTAAATCTTGGTGTTTTAGTGGGTCTGTGTATCTGAACTAGTGACCTTCTAACTATTCCTCCTGTTTATAACTTTCTTTCCTCTGTCTCTACCTCATTCCCTGGCTGTAATCTTTTCAATCTGTGTCCTTGAAGTCCTGTCTTCTGTTGAATTTCTTTCCCGACAGGTGAGATGGCAGAGCTGGAAAGTGATAAGTTTAGAGGAATACCCTTCCCCATTCTGGAATAAGGCCCTAGTAAAAGTCTTTTCCCTGTAAACTAAGCCTTTGTATGGAGAAGGTTCTCCATATTTCACATATTTCACAATGGCTGCTCTTCCCCTCCCCTACCAGACCCACAGAAAATCTTTCTCAGATCTTCACAGTGAGAAACTGATGTTTGTAGTCCATCTGAGATTGTGGCTTCTGGGAGTTTCTCACTCTCAAGGTAGTCTCCACTCAGTCTCCAGCAATTTGTAAAACTTACCATGAAAGTGTTCCTACCAGTTATGATGCCAACAGTTTCTGCTCAATATGTAGATCTTGACTGTGACTCTCTAGGTTCACCTGTTCCTCCAGATTTCAATGTGGCAGTTGGCCTTGCCACCTCAGTTTTCTGATGGATCCAAGAGAAGTTATTGATTTTCAATTTGTCAAGCTTTTTCTTGTTGTAAGAATAATAGTGGCAACTTCCATGCTCTTTACATGTAGGAGCTGATACAAAGAATCCAAGTCCAATTCTTTCTCTCTCTCTGTCTTTCTCTCTACATACACACACACACATTTTTCAGATGAGTTGTTGAATCTTAGAGACTCCTATAAAGAGACATTAATTCAGGGCCTTGCATCAGACTCAAGTAGCTATGAAATAGCAGTGCCAGGCCTCAAAATTCGAGCTTCTTACTAAAATTCAAGATCCTTTCTGCTATAGCACAATTCATTGCCTCTAATTTCTCTATCTTACTTTACTATAAGTTGGATCATCTGGCATAAAATCAGCAGCATTTAGTCTTTGTGCGTCCTCATCTTGTGGAGATATTATATATATTGTAAGCCTAATTTTCTACCCACAAAAATTAATGTATTCAAGATTGCCTCAAGTTACTTGTACAGTTCCTTAGAAATAGCTCCTAATTTTCCCATGTTATTCCACCAAAGTCATTTAGGAGAATCATTTGAATATTCACAAACACTCAGAATGAATCATTCTTCCAGTGGATCTGCTCGGCACCTCATATTCTCAATAGATTTGTCACTAGCAGATTTGCATGGGGCAGAAGTGAATGGAAGTGCTCAGAAAGAAAGGAATTTTTTTAAATTTCATTCCAACATGTAACTCAGTCTTTCTATAAAGGGAGTGAAGCTCATGAATATATTCTGGTTCTGAACAAAAGGACAATACTAAAGTAGATGATTTAATATTGCTTCAAATAATTTGGAGATGAAATTGCCATATGTTGCCTGTGCTTTCATATACAAAGATACTGAAATCTTTTTGTGACTCACTATGATTTCTGTAGCAGTAAACCACATCTTTTCTGTTCTCCAGTAGTTATTACTTCAGTTGTGTGGACTGCAGTACACAGAATTTTTAGAGTTGAACTAAATATTAATGCATGATATGGTCGTGACAATTATAGGAGTAACTAATCTTAAAACATTAGCCTTTTACCTTAACTCAATGTTACAAAAACCTCAATGAAAAATAAGTGGTCAAATTTTATTTTAGAGAAATAACAAGAAAAATATCTATAATTTATTTTAATGTTCTTTTGTCAAAAGTAAAATGTTCACTTCATCTTAGTATGATAGTCTTACTAGACAGAAAGCTCCTCCAGGGCAAAGAAAGAGATTTTCTTCACGAACTTTGAACCAAGAACTGTTCCAAACACTCCTATACCTCTGTCTCTTATCATTAGACAAATGTTATTATTCCTGTTAACTCTAGTTTATAGTAAAGTCAACTGAAGTTTAGAGAATTTAAGAAAGTCTAAGTATGAAACTCTGATGTTATCCCTGGCTGTTTCCTGCCATATGGGATAAGTCACGTTGTAGAAGAAGAAAATGAAGAGAGATAAAGCAAGAGATAGAGAAATAGAGAATATATACAGGTATCTGATTTGATGAGTTTCATGCTTGCCTTTTCCATGGTTTGTTTTGAACCTATATATTTACCATCCACATTTTGGCCTAAGCTAGTATGAATTGGATTTTGTAACTTGTACCTATAGATCTGTAATATAGTCACATAAATCATAACTGAAAAATTACAATTCAATTTTTATAGTGTCATAAAATGGTAAAAATTTACTAATTTTGAATTGCAAAACAAGTAACATCTTTTGAGAGATCTACCATTACTTTGCCTGATTTTTCCACTGCAACCATGTTACTAAAGCTTTCTCTGTGAACGGGGCTTAAAACAACCATCAGTTCAATTAGAGAAACATCTATTGAGCACTAACCATGTGAAAAACACTATGTTTACTTATCTCTGCTCCTCTGATCCACTTCTAAATAGTAGAATATTCCAGAGCTTAGCCCTTGACTTTCTTTTCTTCTTTATAAACAGGGTTTTTAAAAAATTGTATTTATAGACTGATGATTGTCAAAATTAAATCTCTCGATTTGAATGCTCATCTTTGCTTCTCACAACTAATTGTAACTCCCTCTTTGACCTCTTCATTTGTATGTCTGTTCAGCATCTCAAACAACTTTTGTGTTGTTGTTGTAGAGGAAGATTAGACCTGAGCTAACATCTGTGCCAATCTTCCTCCACTTTATATGTGGGTTGCCACCTCAGCATGGCTGACAAGAGGGATAGATATGCATCCAGATCCTGACCTGTGAATCTGGGCCTCCAAAGCCAAGCACATGGAACTTAACCAGAATACTATGGGGCCAGCCCCTCAAACTTAATTTTTTTAAAACAGAGCTCTTAAAATCATACTCTAGAAACTATTCAGAATCTATTTTATTTTCTCTATTCTCCTCTACTATGACCACTTTTACTCAAGCCTCTACCATCCCTTGAAAGGATTACTGATAGTTCCTTAACAAATTCCTTTCTTCTGTTTTTACTTCCCTAGAATTCCTTGTCTATACTGCAGTGAGAGTGATCTTTTGAAACACAAGTCAGATTCTTCACTTCTCAAACATATCAAGCTCATTCTCACCTTAGAGTTTTGTACTTACTGCTTTGTGTACCTAGAATGATCTTTCCAGTGATTTTCCTGCCATTCAATTCAGTTTAAATATCACCTCCTCAGACAAACCTCTTCTGACTGTCCAATTGAGAAGAGTCATATTTTATCTTATTTCGAGAAAATTTATGACATTTATCACTCTCTAACATTGTATTGGTTTTGTTTGTTTTCTTTCTCCTTCCTCCTAGAATGTATTTTGCCTCATAATTAGACTTCCAGTATTTAAAGCAATAGTTCATAGTAAGTGTCCAAAATATCTATGAATGAATAAATGAATGAATGATTTTTTCTCTCTCAGTCTTTTCCTTTCTAAATAAATTGCACCTCGTTGCTTCAGACAAAAATCTAGGAGCCATTCTTGATTAATTCTCTAACTCCACAATCCAAAGTATTTTGGTCCCATTTCTATAATTAATTCCAAATATTCTATACCTCTACATCTCCACCAATAGCTTCTAAGGCCAGACCACAACAATCTCTTGTTTCGACTACCAATTTCTGCTGTTTTTTCTCAGTTCTATACTTGACAACCAAAATAAAATTTTCAACATTTCAGCCAATGCTTTTTAAAAAATATAAATTAGATCATGTTACCCCATTGCATGAAATCTTCAGTAGATTATGGACAGACTTGGCATACAATCTAAACTCTTCACGATGGCCTGTAATACTGTACATGATCCAGTACAAATCTCTCTCTTTTGCTTACTCTGCTTCAAGCACACTGACCTTCTTTTGGTTCTTGAACGTGCTGCTGTGGACATGTTCCTGGTTTCTACCTTGGTGCCTTTATTTGCTGTTCCTACTATCTGGAACCTATTTTCCTCAGAATTTCTCATGATGGACTCCTTCGTATTATTCAAATCTTAGCTCAGATATCAGAGTCTCAGAGTGAAGCACCAGGAACATCTTAGCTAATATTTCCCACTGGCACTGCCTGATTCTCTCTATACTATGTTAACCTTTATAATTTCCTACATGGCATTTCATGCTATCTGAAGGGATTTTTTACTTGTTTAGTGTCAAACTTTCCTAGTAAAATTTGTCTTGGGACCTGAAATCCTGTCTGCTATTTTGAGGAGAACCAAGAGTTCATGTTGGAGGGTAATAAAAGATAGTGCTGAAAAGCAGTTTAAAGACAGAATGAAATGAGCTTTAAATATCAAGGTAAAAAGAACAGACTTCATCCTATGGATAATAAGACATCGTTGAAAGTTTTGAAGCAAGTAAGTAATATAATGAGACAAGTGTTCTATGGAAATTAGTTTGGACTCCTAGTTAGTGTGGAATGAAAGACATATATAGACAAATTAGAGGGACATTTCAATACCCTGTTGCATATGTGTGGTAAATATGGGGGTGAAAAAAGAAAGGAACATGGCTGACAGACAATGATAATATGGACCCGCCTGAAGGGTTGGTTTACAGAGAAGAGGAGGATATGAAACTTTAATTACTTTTAGCCATAGAACTCTAGAATTTACAGCATACTTGTACCCCATGTGAGTCAGTCCATTATTGAAAATATAAACAACCAATCTTCTGAAATCTTACATTTGTGTGAAGCTAAATTAGTTTACTATATAAATAGAAATAAATAATTTTCTACTGAAACCAAATAGGATGTACGATTATTAATTATTGCTATTTCAATGACGCCAATTACGATTAGCTTTATTTGCAGTGAAATCCCAATAAATGGATAGAAGCCCTCTATTAAGTAAGAGCAAAAGTAAGTAGATTACAAAAGCTAAATTATATATTTTCATAAATGTTTTGGGTTTTCATAAGGTAATTACATTATCATCAAAACAAGCTCAGTAAAATTCTTTATGAGAAATGTGTAAGAAGAAATTTTGATATATTTCAATATAAGAAATATATTATTGACTACTTTTTAAGTTATGTATTATTTTTAAATAAAAATAATAACTCTAGTCTTCCATTTTTTGGTCATAAAGTATGATTTGTAAACCATTCTATGTACCCAAATTTTTCTTCTCTGCAAAATGCTCAACTAGAATATGTACTTGGAGACTGACAATGTTTTTATTAGATTTCCAGAAAATTCAACCAAACATTCCTTGAAATTCTTCTAATTCCCACTTGTAAAGAATGTGAGTGATATTGTCTGAGTGTAATCCTTCTCTCTATCACAAAAAATGATGAGAACGGATGGATCCTCTATGAAACCTGCTCGCTCAAGATTTAAATAGATTTTTAATATAAATTTGAAAGAACTCTGCTTAAGAAGTATTGAGTTTCTTAAGAAAACATAAACATCAGATGTAATTCTAAATTAAATTTCATGTATAAAATGTCAAATTATCATGAGAAGTATGGCACATTAAGTAATCCCTAACCTATAATAAGTGCTTATTGTATTGATGTTTGTCTTTTTTAAATTAAAAATATATTTTAAGCTTATAATATATTCCCAATTCATTATCTTGATATTATGCATTACAATCATATAACTGGCAGAGAAATACGGTTTTATTTTCTCCCTTCAATCTTTTATACCTTGAATATATTGCTCTGACATAATGACAATGGAGATTATTACCACAGCAATGATAGAAACATTCACAAAGAAAACATTCTTGTTTTGTTTGTGACTTTAATGAGAATGTTGCAGCGTTTTCCCATTAGGCATAAGACAAGCTTTCAGTTTGTATGTATCTACATAATGTATACAGGACCTTTAAGCATACTAGTTAGAATTTAATTTCAGTTGCTGTAAAAGACAGACCCTAAATATTAATGGATTAAGCAAAATAAGTTTGTTTGTCGAGTGACTGTGCCCTAAAAAGTTGTAAGGGAATCGACACCCGTCTTGCTTCACTGTCTTTCCTAGCTTTGCCCTCATCTCTCTGCTGCAGGATGCTTCACCACCACATCTCCATTTCAGGGATGGAGGGAATGGAGAGGTTGCATTCGACCTACTGCAGGCATATAGAAAGGAGGTAATCAAAACTCAGGATTCTCTAACCTTAAAAAACCCCAGTGCTTTCCATATTCCCATGTTGAGCTGAGCTCTCAAGCAATTAGTTCAATTCCTATAGAAAAGAGGAGGGAAGAGAGTATTACGGGCAGGGTTAACAACGGAAGCAGTGGTTGTAACAGTGATGTTTTCCCAACCCCACTGCCTGCTTATACATACAGCTTGGAGAATCCTGTACTATTCCAGTGCCAACGAGCAAAAAGCATAGTGGGAACATTTGAGGTAGAGAAAAAAATTGTTTAAATTAGGTAACTTCATTAAAAAAGCATAGTTTGCCCTGAAGCTGTGCTGAATTGTAGTGCTTCATGGTAGTTCATGAATCCATCTATTCACATATTCTAGGTCAGGTGCGTATTTCAGCACCTGCTACATATTTTATTCTGCCTGTTTATAGAAATAAGAAAATGCAAAACAAACCATTTGAAAGACTTTCAGTGTCTTGCAAGAGTAAACGTAACATTTTTTCTGAGGGAAGATACAATATAGAACAGTATTTCTGAAATTCTTTAGAGTGGTTTGAGGATCAGGAATAGCTTGGAACCCTGGCATGGTTCTGATTTACAACTTAATAACTTCGGTTTGTAGGAATAAAGTGGAGTTCTTATTTAAAGGCTGAAACACTACCATTTTCTCTGAGTACCAGTAATAATTTAAATTCATGACTTTTTTATTATTCATGCAGTCCAATTTAATATGAACAGTGCTTTTCGTGTTCAATGTTTATGAAGGGTGTGTCTTGAGGGTATGCTGAGCTTTATAACAAACAGATGCTGAAAGTAACTACCTAGTGTGCTACCCCTATGAATCAGAGCCTGCAATAAATTACATGTTTTTGGCAACCTGAGTACAAAAGAAAATGAGAATTTTTTCCTTAAATTAAAAAAAACCCCTTACTTTATAAAGATGCATATTTTAAAAGCAAATATATCAAAAAGCTATTTTTTATGAAAGCAGATTTCTCTTTACAGTGGGAGTCGTGATTGGAAGGTGAGGTATATCGATAGCGATTTCTTCAATTTAGGCACTGACATGTTTGTTTATCACAGGGAAAAAATGTTTTAGAAAATATTACTAACTGAAGAACCAGAAAAATAGGAAAGCCTTTATAGACATGTCATATAATTCAGTAAGAAAATATGACATGTTGGAAATGCAACATAAATGCTAACTATTATTTTAGATATAATACTAAAATAGTTGTATAAAGAACAGTGGGCATGAGTGGAGGTATTAAACATCTATTGCATAAAATAGAAAACTCCACTATAAATTTATATTTTCAGTGTATTTAAGTGATGATAGCTAGTGATTTTTATTTGTATAAATTTGGTATTTATCAGCCTTCCAGATGGATAAAATATCTCTGTATTAATGAATATCTCATTAAATTTATACAATTCTCACTTTTGCCATACTGTTCCCCTCAATTTAAGAAGTTAATGAGAGATCTTTAAAGGATCATGACCCTAAAATTGTTATGAATGGGTTAGATTTTATTTGGAATGTGCTAGTAATTATTTTCAAGAGAAAACATTAGTTACTAAACTGTGTAAGAAGTTCAATATTGTTCTCAAATATTATCTTGAAAACTCTTTAGATGTTCTCAAATATGTCAATTCAAGAGTATCTGCTGGTGTCAGGTTATATTCTGATGAATATGAAAGGGCTAAAGAGTAATTTATATGAAGCATTTGCATATTTCTCCAACTGCTGTGAATGCTGGTAAGAATATAGAGAGACCTTGCTGGATAGCAAGTTGTGCTCAGATCCTAATTCTTTTTATTTTTGACTAAAGGAGTTTGGTCAAGTTATTTAATTTTCTTGAACCTACATTATCATCTGCAAAATGGAAATAATAAATACAGGCATTTCTTGGAGATATTGCAGGTTCAGTTCCAGAACACTGCAATAATGGGAATATCGCAACAAAGTGAGTCACAAGAATTTTTGGATTTCCTAGCACGTATAAAAGTTATGTTTGGGGGCCGTCCTGGTGGTGCAGCAGTTAAGTTTGCACGTTCCACTTCTCGGTGGCCCGGGGTTTGTCGGTTCGGATCCCGGGTGCGGACATGACACTGCTTAGCACACCATGCTGTGGTAGGCGTCCCACATACAAAGTAGAGGAAGATGGGCACGGATGTTAGCTTAGGGCCAGGCTTCCTCAGCAAAAAAGAGGAGGACTGGCAGTAGTTAGCTCAGGGTTAGTCTTCCTTAAAAAAAAAAAAAAAGTTATGTTTGCACTATATTATTGTCTATTAAGTGTGCAGTAGCATTATGTCTAAAAAACAATGAACGTATCTTAATTAAAAAAATTTTATTGCTAAAAACACTAACCATCATCTGAGCCTTCAGTGAGTCATAATCTTTTTGCTGGTGGAGGGTCTTGCCTCGATGTTGATGGTTGCTGACTTAGCAGGGTGGTCGTTGCTGAAGGCTGGGTGGCTGTTGTAATTTCTTAAAATAAGACAACAATGAAATTTACTACATCAACTGATTCTTCCTTTCACAACCAATATCTCTGTAGTATGAGATGCTGTTTCATAGCATTTTATCCACAGTAGAACGTCTTTCAAAATTGGTCAATCTTCTCAAATCCTGCTGATGTTTTATCAACTAAGTTTATGTAATATTCTAAGTCATTTGTCATATTTTGACAATCTTCACAGCGTCTTCACTAGGAGTAGATTCCATTTCAATAAACCACTTTCTTTGCTCATCCTTAAGAAGCAATTTCTCATCCGTTAAAGCTGTATCATTGGGTTGCAGCAATTCAGTCGTATCTTCAGACTCAACTTCTAATTTTAATTTTCTTGCTATTTCCACCTCATCTGCAGTTACTTCCTCCACTGAAGTGCTGAACCTCTCAAACTCATGCCTGAGGGTTGCCATCAACTTCTTCCAAACTCCTGTTAGCGTTGATATTTTGACCTCTTCCCATGAATCACAAATGTTCTTAATGGCATCTAGAATGGTGAATCCTTTCCAGAAGGTATTCAATGAACTTTGCCCAGATCCATCAGAGCAATCACTATCTGTGGTAGTTATAGCCTTACAAAATGTATTTCTTAAATAATAAGATTGAAAATTAAAATTACTCCTTGACCTATTGGGTGCAAAGTGGATGTTGTGTTAGCAGGCATGAAAACAACATTAATCTCATTGTATATCTCTGTCAGAGCTCTTGGATGACCTGGTGCATTGTCAGTGAGCAGTAATATTTTGAAAGGAATCTTTTATTCTGAATAATAGGTCTCAACAGTGAACTTAAAATATTCAGTAAACCATGTTGTAAACAGATGTGTTGTCATCCAGACTTTGTTGTTCCATTTACAGAGCACAAGCAGAGTAGATTTAGCATAATTCTTCAGGGCCCTAGGATTTTTGGAAGGGTAAATGAGCATTCACTTCAACTTAAAGTCACCAGCTGCATTAGGCCCTAACAAGAGAGTCAGTCTGTCTTTTGAAACTTTGAAGCCGGGCATTGACTTCTCCTCTCTAGCTATGAAAGTGCTTGATGGCATCTTTTTTCAATACTAGCCTGTTCTGTCTAGATTGAAAATCTGTTGTTTAGCCTAGCCACCTTCATTAATTATCTTAGCCAGATCTTCTGGATACCTTGCTCTAGCTTCTACATTACCACTTGCTGCTTCACCTTGCAATGTTATGTTACAGAGATGGCTTCTTTTCTTAAACCTCATGAACCAACCTCTGCTAGCTTCAAGCTTCTCTTCTGCAGCTTCCTCACCTCTCTCAGCCTTCAGAGAATTGAAGAGATTTAGGGCCTTGTTATGGATTGGATTTTTGCTTAAAGAAATGTTGTGATTGGTTTGATCTTCTATCCAGACCACTAAAACTTCCTCCATATCAGCAATAAGGCTGTTTTGCTTTCTAATCATTCATATGTCCACTGAAGTAGCACTTTTAATTTCCTTCAAGAGCTTTTGCTTTGCAATCACAGTGTGACTAACTGTTTGTTACAGAAAGCCTAGCTTTTGGCCTATCTCAGCTTTTGACATGACTTCCTCACTAAACTTAATCATTTCTAGCTTTTAATTTAAAGTAAAAGACACATGACTCTTCCTTTTACTTGAACACTTGGAGGCTGCTGTAGGGTTATTAATTGGCTTAATTTTAACATTATCACGTCTCAAGGAATATGGAGGCCCAAGGAGAGGGAGAGAGATGGGGAAAGGCCATTTGTTGGAGCAGTCAGGGCACACACCACATTTATTGATTAAATTTGCTGTCTTACATGGGCATGGTTTGTGGCGTCCCAAAACAATGACAATAGAAATATCAGAGATCACTGATCAAGATCACCATAACAAAGATAATAATAATGAAAAAGTTTGATATATTTTGAGAATTACCAAAATGTGACACAGAGGCATGAAGTGAGCAAATGCTGTTGGAAAAATGGCAGCGATAGACTTGTTTGATAGAGGGTTGCTACAAACCTTCAATCTGTAAAATATGTAATATCTGCAAAGTGAAATAAAGTGAAGCACAACAAAAGGTATGCCTGTATTAAATAAATAAATAAACAAACATTTTTCATGTGGAGTAAATGAGATAATCTGAATAAGAGGTTGATTCATGAAACGAATTCAGAAAATAATATTTAACTTCTGTTTCTAGCCTTCTTTCATTTAAATGTTGTTCCACTTAAAAAGTGTGTTGTAGTAACAGCAAAAACTCTGTGTTGCAGCACCAGCAAAAAAAGTAACTGCCTGAAGACTCTGAATGTAGAAGAAAAGAAAAGAATAGACTGGCTGTGGAAGAGAGTCAAAGTCTGGAAAAGTGGAGAAGTGACCCAAATGGGGGTCACTGATTAAAAAATTGAATTTGTAGTTTAAACTTTGAGCAAAGAAAACTCTACACATCAATGGCTTCACTGATGGATTCTTTAAAACACTTGTGTAAACTGAAGAGGATAGAACTCTTCCTAACTCATTTTATGAGTCCAGCATTACCTTGATATTCAAACCACATAAAAATATTACAAGAAAACTACAGACTAATATTCCTCACAAACATAGAGGTAAGTCTTCAGTGACATATTAGCATATCAAATCCAGAATTATTTAAAAAGGGTAATATCTTCAGATTTGGATTTGGGGTGAGTTTTCTTACCAGAATGAAGGGTAGAAATCTATGGTTAGCCAGGTTAGCCTATATTTCCCTTGTCTTGCAGGAGAGTACATTAGTAACTCTCAAACATTTGCAGATGCTTAATTTACATGTTATTCAGAAATTGTTAACATCTAATAGATCACTTGATGAGGTCTCTATATAATCAATGAGGGGAAGGTCAAAACAGACTTTTATATAACCTCTAATGAAATATCCCTACTTATTTGGGGATGTAGGTTGTAATGGAGAAAGGAGCTGGGGACTGACCCGGAAGGGGACTTCAAGTGTCAGATGAGTGTAACTTGCGATATCCTATGTCAAAGTTTATTCACTTGGCTGGACTTAACCGTTCCATCCAATGTTTCCATGCTATTGGTGAGCTCCAGAAGTTCCAGAAATATCCTTAAATTTCTTCAAGACAGAATGGCTCTGTTTTCTCCAGATCACACTGTAATTCAGGAAATTCACAGCTATTAACTGTGGGTCCCCCAACAGTAGTGTAGTGAACTGAGTTTTATAAACATGTAACAAGAGGTCTTTTAAATGCTAATTGAAATTTCTGAGCATGAGTATTTTAATTTTAACTTTCATATATATTTAAAATATGTAATATATGCCTTAGACTTCCCAACTTATTCAACATAAAATAATATAATTTAATATCTGCCTCAAAAATTCAGGTCTGAAGTAAAAAACAAAAAATATACACATGCACACAGCCATATACATTTTCTGGATGGTTCAGACATACCATTATAAACATTTTTATGTTTATAACTTTAGGTACAGAGAGAGAAATGAATAAAGAAGAGGCCTTTTAGCGTAGTTTATTGAAAAAGACCCTAATATATGCTTATTTTTCCAGTAATATATCATAACCCCCAAAAAGGTAGAGTAGCTCTTTTCTACCACCTCTTCATCTTCCTTCTCCCCACTCCACGAATCAAATATCACAGAAGTCTTCTATTATTGGTTTGTGTTTATCATGGATGATTGATTTTCTTAGAGGCTTCTTTTCTTACTTTTGAATGCAAATATTTCTTTTGGTTGTTCATTGCTGGATCATCTTTTCCCTTATCCTTATTTCTGAAAGCCTTGACTGCTGCTGGATCACACTGTTTTTAACCACCACTTTTGCTGCCACCAGATTTAATCTAAGGCACGCTTCTATTGCTTGATCTCTTTTTATTTCTCTTCACTTTTCTCCTTCTTTTGTCTATTTTTGCCAGTAAAACTTCATCTTTCTATAAAATATTTTAGAAAGTATTTTAAATTTTCAGTTAGCAAACATTAAACATACAATAATAATGACTTCCAAGAATTAGTATTTACTTACTTTTGTTGTTTACGATTTAAGAGTGTGGCTTTTAGAATTAGATATGCCTGGGTCTTTCCAAAGCATTTATTCATTCATTTAACAAACATTTGTTGAACTTCTACTATGAACAAAGGACTGTGCTAGATGCTGCAGATTTGGTGACCAGTAAGCTGGAAATGGTGGTGGTGATGATGAAATTTAATGTTATATAATATTTTAGAAATTGACTAATTTTTCTAAGCCTCATTTTAGACTTCTATAATGAGGATAACACTCTGTATCACAAGGTTGTACTTGAAATTAAATATGATCATGTATGAAAAATGTTCATTTTAGTTTTTAATATATTATGCCCTCAATGAATTACAGTAATTACTATTAATTTACTGTTATTCTTGTTATTTGATTGTGTGCTTTTATGTACATATTTCTAAACCTTATGGCTGTTCTAGAAGTAAATAAGTATTGTAATCCTCTTTATACAAATGAGGTGACCAAAGTTGAGATAAGTTGTTATTTTACCCAAGATAGTGGTCAAAATGTTAGTACAAAATTGTGACCAATCATGACCCATCAGGTGGGACACAGCTCTCTCCACAATCACTAACCCAGTCAGTCTCTGTCCCCTGAAAACATACAGCTCTTCTCTCCATCTTCAGAACCCATATCAGGTGTTATCTCATCCAGGAAGGCCTACCAACTCATAGGTAAAGCGGTCTTTTTATATCGTATAGTAGTTCTATGCTCATATTTCAATTGTGCTATTCTTTTAAATCCTCAGGTTTTAGTAATTGACTTAGCTAGGAGATTTTTGCAATCCTCACTCTAACTCTGTATCTATGTGTGCCCAGTACCTTTCACAATGCCTGGCAGATAACAGTTTCTTGTTAAATGTTTGTTGAATTGAATTGAATTGAAAAAAAAGACATATCCATAACACTTAATATTTTAATTAAAAGGCATTATGCATCTTTATCTTCATGGTAAACAACAATCCCTTTTCCACATTTAGATAGCTATCCTATTTCTCTATGTTGAGGATATCTTGGTTTATTCATAAGTATCTGTATCCGATAACTTGAAATCCTGACATTTCTTCTTTCCAATATCCTTTCACTCTATCTTTCTGTCTGGTTGAAATGAATAAATCAACTTGTTATCAGTCTTGTTAAGAACAGATAACTAAAGTGAGGAACTTGTAATTTCAACATGTAGTGCCTTAAACATCTAGCCTATCAATCAAAATAACTTAAATACTGTGTTGTGAATTTGCTTCATAGCATATCATGGTGATTGCACAATACTCATTCACTGTGTTAATGCTAATTTCTTGAGTTTATTGTATACTAGAATGTTTGTAGAACATTAGCGAGCAGAAACTATGTGTAGCATTTCCAAAGACTAGCCTACTTTCCCATATGTCAATAGAAACATGTACATTATATTTTAAACTATTTTGAACTTAGGGCCAGTTTAGCTTCTGAAAGTACAGGTTTCAAATTTTAGATTCCACTTTTCCTACCACTCTCTTACTAACAAATTAATATTAAAATAATGATTTTTTTTTACAGGAGGGATTTTCCACATCCCTCCTCAATTTTCAATTAGTATAATTACGATAGCTCTTAGAAGTAAAAGAAATAATGTTTCACTTATTAACACACCTATTTTGCACCTGGTCTGTCTTTAAATATTGTGAGAGAGAGGAGGTGCTATAACAGTATGTTGTACAAAAATTCTTTGTATAATACCACTTGAGTTTATTTTATGCTACAAAATTAAAACATCACTCAAATACATAGACGTATAATTAATAGGGAAATCATCACACATAAGCATATAAGCACAGGAGAGTTTTACACACTCGTGTATATGGGAATATACTTATACACATTAAACAAGAAGGAATATATCAGTTGTGATAATAATTACACTGAATACTCTAAGATATACTTCACACAGAGCAATGGATATAATTTTCCTTTTTCTTTCTTTCATTTGTTTCTGCTATTTAGTGCTAAGCAAGTTCACCAGGCAAGAAGAGAGCTCTTAACATTCTCCTATTAAAACTTTCTTAAATGCTTTCCTTACTATTAAAAAAAATACTCCATGTACTTATTTTTTCCTTCTCCATTTGCAATATAATTTATTTGTAGCGTCATTTCTTTTTTCCTTATCTATTTTACTAGATGTTTCAAATAATTGTCTTAAATTTTTTTACCTTTCCTGTTATTTTCTTAAACTAATTTATACTATTTGTTTTTAATATTCTTTTTACCACTTTCTTAAGATGAGGTCTCCTTTATTCTTTTCTAACCTTCTTGAATTGACTGCTTAACAACTTTCTTTCAAGGTTTCTTGTTACATTAATGAATGCATTTAAGATTGCAAAATATCCACTACAAACTGATTAGTTGCATTCTAGGTTTATTACTGTGCACTATTTCTATTGTCTACAATTCCAAAGATTTTGCAAAACCATTATCACTTTTCTTAAGTATGAGACATTCGGGAATTTATATATATGTATATATATATTTTGAATTTCCAAACCTACAAGACTTTTATCTCTTTATAGTTTTGCACCATAATATAATCACATTATAGTTGGAATAAATAATCTGTATGGTATTGAATTTTAGCTTTATTGATAATTCCTTTAAGAGTAGTACATGAAAATTATAAAGAAAATGCTGCACGTATGCTTAAAAAGTGATTAGTATCTATTTATGAGATATAAGTTCCATATATATTTTTTCCTTAGAATAACTTTAATTCAAAGCTTATGTAGATGGTGATGTCAGCAACATGGCGGAGTGAGCTATTCCCTTTGTCTCTCCCCATTTTGAACTACAACTAAATGGACATTCACTGACCTCCAGAGGAAGCCTACACAGCACAAGAGGACACCTGAGAGACGTACACAGCTATACAACTGAAGGTAGATAGACTGGCCCACCAGGAAGTGGCAGAGATATATGAGCATGACCTGCTCTCCCTTGGTAGCTCTGTGCATGCACATGAATGCTTTCCAGCCCGGTGCAAAAGTGGGAACATGCACCAGAGTGACTGTAGGAGGAGGCAACCCTTAGCCCCTGCTCATGATCGCTCTCCTAGTAAGGAGGGGTGACCGCCATGCCCCTGTGCCACCAAGGAGTGGCCCTAGCTCAATCCAGTGAGGAAGCCTCATCCACCAAGCACAGCAGCCCCCATGGACCATAAACAGAGACCACAGCAGAGCTATACATAGGGCAAGCACACCCCAGGCCTACGCAAGTGCTCATAGTGCTGCTGAACCCTGAAAGAGGGAACATGTCCTGGGCAGCTGTGGGAAGAGGTGACAGCAGCTTTGAGGAGGCTTGACTTCACTTTCCTGGCAGGGAGAGGGAGCCCTTAGTGCCCCTGTGGCACCAAGGAGTGGTCCTAGCTCTGGTCCCAGTGAGGAAGTCCCGCTCACCCAGCATAGTGGTCCTGGGGAGCTGTCATGTCTTTAGGTGATTTTCTGCCATTCACCCACACTTCTTAGATTTCTCTTAGAGGGGAAGCCTCTCAGTTTGTTATGTCTCTTCATGCTCTTTTATACTCTTTAAATTTAATTGTTTCTCAATACTGCATTCTGGGTAAATTCCCCATTATCTTCCAGTTCACCAATTCTCTATTTGACTGTATTCAGATCTCTCCTATTGGAAGTTTTTCTCCAAGAGATAATATTTTGACTTCTCAGATTTTCAATGTATTCACTTTTGCATACATCTTTTTGTATCATTTATGCATTTTCAATTTTGGAGAAGATACTCTAGTGATGCAATTACTTTATTTAATGTTCTAAAGACTCTGAATGTTTGTTTTGCTTGTTTTTATCTTTTCAAAATCTTCAATTATTTTTCTTTTATCTGGAGTGAATCCAACTTTCAATTGTTGATATTTTGGGTTGTTATTCTCACTGGTGGCTTCGTATACCTTGATTCTTCTTTTTTTCCCCCTGAGGAAGATTAGTTCTAAGCTAATATCTGTGCCAATCTTCCTCCACTTTATATGTGGGTTGCTGCCACAGCATGGCTACACCACAGTGGTGTAGATCCTCACATGGAATCCAAACCTGTGAACCCAGGCTGTCAAAGTGGAGTGAGCCAAACCTCACTGCTACGCCATGGGGCCAACTCCTTGATTCTTTAACCTGCTATTTCATTTAACAGATCGTCATGAAATTTTTAATGTCATTAAATATTCTTCTAGATTTTCATTGTTAATATGAATATTATTGTACTCTAAGCTCTAAAATGTTTTGAAATGTTTATTAATATAGAGTCACAATACACATTTTTACACATAAATGTTGCAGATAATTCTGATTATTTTGTTAATTCATAGAATTGAAAGTTTTGACTTAAAGGGTCTGAATATATTGAGAAATGTTTTATTAGACATATTCCCAATTTGCCTAGAAAATTGTATCAATTTTATCCTCTATATTATAAATTCTATGCCAAACAAGTTAGTGCAAATGAAGTAGAAATATGTTGCTAGAAAGCATTAACATAACAAGAGATTTTCCTAGAATGATATCATTAACACCCTTAGAGAATTTTCCATTTAGTGGCCAAAGCTAAATTGCTAGAAACGGAGTGAGTTTAAGAATAAAAGAAAGATGCAATGGTAGATTTATCAATTACCTCATTAAAATGTATCTGAATGTGCAATTTGATTTTCAGTATCAAATCCAATAGACATTCTTATATCTTATGCAATCTCTTCAGCATTATTGCATAGTCCATTACTCTTTATCTTTGACAGCTCTTATTTTCTCTGACTTCTTTCCTCCAGAAATATATAGCTAAAATATATATATTCAAGAAAAAGAAAGACTGAAGATCAATAATCTAAGAATCTAACTCTAGAAGAAGAGAAATAAACAGCAACATATAATCAAAGAAAACTGAGGGAGGGAAATGATAAAGTTGAGAGGACAAATTAGTGAAATAAAGTGAGTAAATTAACGAAATTATTAACAAATTAAGTTAATGAAATAATTAACAAATACTAGTAAGTATCAAATAGACAAAGATTGATTCAATGAAAAGACTTTGGAAGAATAACCCTCTAGTTAAAGTGATCAACAAAAAGAGAGAGAGAAAAATTTGAATTAATATGAAGAGTGTTAAAGGAGACATCAACATAGATAGTTCAGAGATAAAAAGGTATTAAGAAAATTTTATGAGCACATTCAGACTAACGTATTTGAAAATTTAGATGAAATGGACAAATTCCTTTAATTACAGAACTTACCAAAACAAATAAGAAGAGATAAGAAAAATCTCAGTTATTAAAAAACTGTTAAGAAAATGAAACCACAACTTAAGGTCTTCAAATACAATAACCACCCGTCTTTCCCAGTAAATTCCACTGAACATTTAAGGGGGAGAGACTCTCCATAGAATAGAAAACCTTTTTAGCTCATAAACAAAGGCAGCATTTTGTATCATGCAAGACGTGATACAAAAACCTGACAAGGACTTTTCAAGAAAGGATTATTACATGTCAATTTTACTTAAGAACATAAATGCAAATGTCCTAGAAAAAATATTAAAAAGCCCACTCGAGCAATGTATAAAAAGCATAATATGTCATGAGTAAGTTCAGCTTTTGAGAAGTCAAGGATTATTTTTTGACATTTTTTGATCAATGTAATTTATAACATTAGTAGAATAAAGGAGAAACTCATTTGATGATCTCAGTAGATACAGAAAAAGTATTTAAAAAATTCAATATCTATTTGTGATAAAACTTCTTAGCAAAGTAGGAGCAGAGAGAAACTTCCTTAATGTAAAGTGTATGTGTGAAAAATATTGCCAACCTCATAGCCAATGATGATGCATTGATACTTTTCTCTCTAACATTGAATGAAAATAAAGGATACATCACTTCCATTCAACATTGTACTGAATGACCTAACCGGTGAAATAAGGCAGGAAAAAGAAATTTGAAAAACCGAGTTATATATAGGGATTGGAAAAAAGTAATATTGTCCAATAATATCTGGAAACAATATGACTTTGTATATAGACTCTAAAGATGATTATTATAATTTATAAGAGAGTATAAAAAAGTTTCTGGATACCGGGCAATAAAAAACTTCAACTATTTTCATATTTCAGCATCAGATACTTAGAAAAAGAAATTTATTAGAGATATCCTCACAGTGCTGAAAGATGATACAACACCATCAGATATCCAAACAGCAAAAGATGCATTTAAAAATGCTCCAGAAAAAAAATAAATAAAAATTGAAAAACATAAAAATGCTCTGAGTAACAAAGTTTGATTAAGACGCAATCTAAAAGCAAAATTCAATTGAAAGTATGTTTATACAGCCCCGTAGAGTAAAAACTATAAATGGATCAAGGTGGTCCCAGCAAATGTGTTCATTGCAGAAAATGGCTCAGAACAACAAGACTAAAAGTTTGGTTCCCCCAAGAAAGCCTGATAACTTTAAACAGCCTTGTCTTGAAAATAATTGTGGGCCTTGTTGTTGGCACATTAGCAACATTTAGTGAATTAGAATGAAATGGACAAAAGGCCAATAAAGTGTTTGAGAGGATCATACTGCAAAGTGCAACCAGCCTGAATTCAGAAAATGAGGCTCTTCAGAATATGTAATGAGCTTAGGTTTCCTAAATTTTTTCTGGCAAGAAGCATTGCTCTTCAGAGGTGGCTGAGGAGAAAAAAAGAAAAGGAAAGGAATACCCAGAGGGTGAAATCAAAAGAACAAGGATTAGGGAGCTACTCCTAGGGAGCAAGCATTCTAACTAATTCTAACTAACTAACCAGTAGGAATTCACAATTTCTATGGATCAGTGACTGCTATGTGCCTCCCTTTCTTCTTTCTGAATGGGAAGTTTTGTTGTGATTATTATAACTAAATTTCTGAGGTTGTTATGTCACCTTATGCACTTAAGTTTGGTAATTCAAACTTAGATAACGCTGTTTCACGTGATCTGTTCTCATTTTATTTCTTTGGAATTTATGGGAGTATATCAATCCAAGTTCAGACCCGAAAGCAGATGCCACTCTGTATTCCAAGAGATATTAGTTTAAAACAGGAAATTGGAGGTTTACCCATCCATTGAAATAGACTGGGAAGTAAGGACCAGAAAAAATGCTGCTAGACATTCATTACTGAAACAACATTGTAGTCAATGATCTCAGTTGCCTCCAACCCTCAAATGGGTAATTTGCAGAAACTCACTTAGATGTTAAGAGCTTGAATGATATCAGGAAAACCTGCTCATCCCAGGTGCCTGTGGCCCTGAGATGGACGATTTACAGGAATTCATCGTGGAACTCACTGCAAACCTCATATCTGCTGCTTGCCTGTAGCCCTGCTTGCAACTGCCATCCAGCTTCTTTTTTTCTTCTGTCTTTCAAATCTCAACTGAGAACCTTTCATTTTCAGATCTTGACTTAGGACCACACCGGAAAGAGATTCTCCTATGATTCAGAGGCTATAGATTTGACAACAGAAAATCTAATAGGCAGAAGATAAAATCTGATGTACAGGGAAGCCATATATGATTACTTTAAACTGCTTTGCTAGTTCAAATTCTTAGCTTTTGACACTTATAAATACTAGCCTGAAACACATCATCTACTTAATATAATTAGAAACCATCAATGCCATTTCTTTTGATATCAAGATTTCTTTTTGCAGGGGAAGATTTGCCCTAAGCTAACATCTGTTGCCCTCTTCCTCTTTTTCTCTCTTCCCTTCCCGCCCCTCCAAAGGCCCCAGGGCATAGTTGTGTATAGTTGTGAGTTCTTCTGGGTCTTCTGTGTGAGCTGCCACCACAGCATGGCTACTGACAGACGAGTGATGTGGTTCTGTGCCAGGGAACCAAACCCGGACTGCCAAAGCGCAGCTCGCAGAACTTAACTGCTGGGCCATCAGGTCTGGCTTGATATCAAGATGTTTTAAGTTATCTTGACATATAACCATTCCACAATCTGTTATCAAGGACACCCAAAGGCAGTAAAACTCCACAAGAGAACAATGTTGTATGTAAACATAACAGATGAGCCACAGTAAGTTTAGGTCAAGAATTTTAAGAGTGAAACTTCGATGGTTGTCAAGACTCTGGTTGATTCATTTATTCATACTGATGTTTTAAAATATCTCATAGATTTTTAAAATACTTATTTGGAAAATCATTCTCCAAAATGATTTCAACAGTTGTATATTCTTGAAATCACCTCTTTGCCTTCAAACAGTAAAAAAAGAAACAAAACTTTCAGTTTTTGCTTTAGAAAACTGAAGAATGTTTATACAAGTTGAACCAAAGATTTGTTTTTATAGAGTAATGTCACCATCTTGTGGTGTTTTAAGATATTGCTGCTAAAGATATTAAAGAGTATTTTCTATCTACCAATAATTTAAATGTACTACTTTTTTAGTACTTGTCTCTCAGTCTTGATGAAATTAGCTGATGAGTGAGCACTTTTGTTTCAATCTTTATATTAATAATTGCTTCAAAGCACACTTAAAAGTGATTTTCTATTTTAGAAAATGCTTATTACATGGAAGGCTTTTAGTAAATTTAGCTAAGGGTTTGTCAATTTTATCTTTTCAAAGAACCAGCTCTTGGTTTCATTAATTTCTTTCTATTGTTGTTTTAGTCTCTATTTCGTTTATTTCTGCTAATGCCACCTAAACCTTATTTGTTTTTTTTGTGATTTTTGTCTGCTTCTTTCATGTAAATGTAAGTTACATAAGCATAGCGATGTTTCCTTGTTCACAGATTCATCTCTAGGGCCTAGGGCAGTGCTGGGCAGAGTCAGCCAAACAAACGCCTGATGAATCAGTCAACACAGATGTGAATGAAGAGATGCATTCTATCTTTTGTAAATATTTCAAGACAAATCAGTTCCACAATTTCCCAGCTTTTGTAACAAACCATACAAGTCAGAGCTTGTTTTTGTTTGTTTCAAAGAAGCAAATTGGTATACTCCGGGAGATTTTAGTGTTGTTTAGTTTTGTTTTTTATTAAGGATTTTGTAAGGTGACCTAGTTGGGTAGTATACTGAAAACTTGATTTTGCTTTAGTTAATTACTCTTAGAAAATATGTAGGTTTGTTATTGAATTAATTTGGCTCCCTATAGATGATACAATGTAGTGGAAAGAGTGTAGCCTTTGGAGTCAATGAAACCAATTTCTACTTCTCGTTTTGCTGGAAGTATGATTTAGGGAAACTAAACTTTCTGAGTCTCATTTTTTCTCTTCTGTCATTGGAGAGGTAAGCAAGAAATGTAACCTTTTATTAATTTGAATATGTGATTACTCAAAACCAACAGGTTGCCTCTCCCCAGTGAATCAATCACCAGGCATCTAAGAGTGATATATTTTGTGAGGGATCATGTGAGGCTTAATCAGGGGAAGTACAAACATATCAGACACAGTCTTCCTTCTCAAATGCTTATAATAAATGCTGTTGAATCAAAACATTTAGGAACAGCAAGTTAATATTATTTATTCTGGTTTGAAACTCCAGTTGTCTAAGCCCTGATATTTATTAAGATAAGCTTTAACTAATATAATTTTTGGAACCTTATAATGTAAGTACTTAATATTTTAGTATCTTATTTTAGAAACAAAATATTATTTTTAGTAAAATGTAATATAGTTTCAATAAAAGTATTCTTTAATCCTTAACATGCTGAATAAGCAGATCTCATGACATAATAACATCCCTATTTTTTTCCCTGCCATTATCCATTTATTTATTTTTTATTTCGTTATTTTTTTAAAAAGGGTCCCCCTTTTATTTTATTTTTATTTATTTTTTCGGTGAGGAAGATTGTCGCTGAGCCAACATCTGTGCCAGTCTCCCTCTATTTTGTATGTGGGATGCTGCCACGGCATGGCTTGATGAGTGGTGTGTAGGTCCCAGCCAGGGATCCAGGTCTGCAAACCTCGGGCCAACAAAGCAGAGTGCACAAACTTAACCAGCTACACCACCGGACTGGCCCCAGCCATCATCCCTTTAAAATGTATTCAGTTGGAATAAAAATTCCCTGGCCCTGTATGAAAGCTCTAGTGTGTTCCCTGCTTTTTGTGCTTGCTTCTAGGTAGGTCTTTAAGACATTTTCACATGCAAATGCTGTCATAATTTAGTAGTCGGAAATTCAAGTTCTTTACAAAAATAAAAATATCAGGTTTGACTTGAGTTTGCCCTTCTTGCCTCAGAGTTGTTCCAGGCTCTCCACAGCTAGCTTCAATGGTGCCTTTGATCATATTCAGGGTAGAGGGAGGGAGGATAGGTGAGGTGAGTCATAATCTCTATTTGTGGATCCTTTCCAGTTTACCAACCTTGGCAGCGGGTTCAAGCTAATTCTCTCTAGGCCTCCATGTGAGATTTTCATGGAGTCCTTCTCCCCTGAAGTTCCCTCACGTGGATGACTGTTTGTGACTCCCAGGATGTCAGGAATTACACCTCCAGCCAGATTTTTTCTGGTCCCCAGTTTTGTGAGGCTCTCATCCCTGGGAAACATTTGTGCAGCTCATGTCTGGAAACTCATTGCAGCAGTACCCCTGAGATCTGCCCCCAAAACAGTCTATCAGCCTTTTTCTTGGTCTCTAGATTTTCCAGGTAGGAGTCATACCCCAGTTCAAAGGTGGCGTTGGCTATCTAAGACATTAGGCAGGACTCAGTCCCCCATGCCTGCAAATCTCAGGGAACACATTTCTAACTGAGGTGTACCATAGAGGTCTTTCTCTATGGGCCTGAAATGGAGGGAGGGACCCACACCTTCCGTTTGACAAGTGGAAGTTTCACAATGAGGCAAAAGCCCTCATCAAAGAAAATTTCTTTGTGAAGCTTCCACTTGATTATTTTATATTCTTAGAGTAGGTGAGGGAGTTAAGGATTGTAGAACCAGTTCTCATAGCCATCTTTGGAAGATTGTATTTTGGTCTGGCAACTTACATTGGAATGTCATATCTATTACCATTTGTGCTTCAGTGTAAAACTATATTTTAACACTCAATTGTATATTTTCTGATCTGAATATCAAATTGCTGTGGGAAAGTTTAGCTAATAACTGAGTAAACAAACAGCTGCTTCAATTTTGCTTCTTCAAGATCTGGGCAACACTAAATCCAAGGGACATAGTTATTTTTAGCGTTATCCTTTAGTAGTACTTATTTCTCCAAGCCAGTGTATGTACAACTGAAGTTTGATTTTAAGATAAATGATTTCATGCATCATATTATACATAGATACCTTACTTGTGAAAAATCGCTCTTATTCATTTGAAGGAAGAGGTCTATTGTAGAAGATTCTCAAAGGCCAAATAGAAAAAAACATACTTGATGTTTACAAGAGACTATTAACTGCCCAAGAGGACATTTAATGATGCGTGAATCAGGTTGCAGAAATGAGAAAATTCTGTGTGAAAAGTAATGGTATAAATTAAATTACAGAATAAAAATAAAAAAGCCTAATCAGGAACATTTATAAGTACAATGAGTCATTAAACTGCCAAGTGTCTTCAAGAGCCAAGGCTGCAAAGACATCTTTTGCCCTTTTATAGAATTCTCCAGGGACAGATCTTACTGAGGAGATTTTAGAAGAAAAAAAAAATCAATAGACTTTTAAAATTCTGAAGTGATTATTTGGCTGGATTAATATGATTGTCTTTTTAAGAATTTAAGGCAAAAGATAAGGCAACTTAATTAAGTGATTACAAGTTTTCACAATAATAAATATTAACACACACTAAAACCATCTTTACTGTCATAAAGCCATCTGTCTCTTTCTTTTTCTTACCTGTGACTTTTCCATATTCATCCAAATATAATTTAAGGCAGCTTAATTTAAGACCAAATTTGCACTAAATTTCTTCCATATATATTTTTCTGACAATTAAAGCCAAAAGCTAGGTTCAAATGGAGTTGGATAAGAGGAAATTTTGGACTAGAATAAGTCATGTTAGCCAAGGTCTATTTGTTTCAACAAAATCAAACATATCTTGTATTCTGTTTTAGTGTAAAAGGCCCTAAAGTTTAAACAAATTATTTTTTTAGTGTTGCTATGAAAGTTTAAACGCAAAATCAAAGTAAAATAGTCAACATATGAGTTATAGTACAAGTAAGTTTTGATTAGTCAGAGAGCAGCTCTCTGTGAGTTCTTGCAAATGAAAGCATTTTGTAGCTGAACACTAACATTTATAAATGGGTCATCCAGATCATCATTCATATTTAAGAGAAAGTTTGATATTTCTTAGCATAGGAAAATTCTGAGACCTGTTTAAGAAGGAAAGAATTAGAATTGTTCTCTCAGAACTATTCTTAAGGCCAAATCACCCTTTCAAAGCGCAAAATTACAATGTGTTAGTGATAGTGAAGAGTTTCCTTAATAAAATTATGATTATTTGATGATAAATTTTAAAACTGCAGTGCTGAATAATTATAACACAAGCATGTCCAGTTACTTGTTGCTGCAGACAGCTAGACAGTGTTCATCTTGACTTTGCAAAAGTGAATGAGAACTAGAGGATGTTTCTTGTCTTCTTGGTGGTTTATTAAGATAAGAAGGGAGGTTGGAGAGTCTAAATGAGATTGTGCTCTGTGTCTGTGAACACAACCACAGTACTTTTTTTGGACAGAGCTAGAAATTCCTTATGACATGTACATGAGGTCACTAGCGATAGTCCTCAGTTTATTTTACATCCCATAAATTTTAAAATCTGTACTTGATAAGTTTAAAATGTGTGACAACACTTTCCTGTGATCATGTGCACTCTACAGTCTTTACCCTAGAAATCCAGCCCTCTTTCACAGCTGTCTCACTTTCTGGAACCATTGCTTTTTTTCCTCTGTTTCAAAAAAAGAAATTACAATTTTTCTGGAAGTAGCTACAACTATTACAGGTACTTTCCCAAATCCCACGCTCTTAATCACCACTGTTGTGCTATTCTAAGTTCAGTTATTCATTATCTTAATTGAGCCATAGTTTCCCCACTGCTGGTTTTCACTCCCCCCCCCAAAAAGTACACATGTTGTTCCCAGAGTGAGCTTCTGTTAGTCAATATTGCTGTGAAATGGCTGCATGACAGTTACAAAATCTCAGTGGCATCATACTACAATAGGATTTATGCTTACTTTCTGCAGCTTGGTCGAGTTAATTTTGCTGCTCTTGGCTCAAATGGGTAGCTGTGTTTTAGGCTGTATGTCTTCCTGGGCTTGGCTCCTTGCTGCTAACTGGGATTAGTTCTGCTCTTCATGTTTCATTCTGTGCCCTAGTCTAAAGGGACACAAGTTTCTTCTCATCACAATATCAGAAGTGCAAGAGGGCAGGGTCCATTGTACAAGGCTATTTCAAGGATTTTCTGGCCAAAGCAAATCAAAATTCTAAGTCCACCATCAATGGGAAGTGAATCTTTGTGGAATAATCCAAATGATTACAGCTTTCCTGTTCTAATTACTACTGACATATAAAAAATTACCCCAAAATAAGTGATCAAAAACAACTTTATTTTGCTCATGATTTTGTAGGTCAGGAATTTGGGAATGGCTTGTCTGCACTGTTCTTGTTTGGATTATCTCAGTGGTCACAGACACATGTTGGCTGAGGCTGCAGTCATTTGAGGATTCTATTGAGCTGGATGTCCAAAACAACTCACTTGCATGGTTGGCCACTGATGCTGGCTGCTGGCTAAAAACTCAGCTGAGTCATTGCTTGGAAAGCTATATGTGACCTGTCCAGCATGGAGGTCACAGGACAGTTGGACTTTTGCATGACAGAATCCAAGCAAAGTCCGAAACATTTGGGGGGAAAGAAAAAAAGTAAGGGACAGAAAAAGACTCACTCAATTGCTTTGTGATTGGATATTGGAACTCTCCAGTCTTAGTAGTGGGTCAAAGCTGCTGCTTTTTTTTTTTTTTTGGTGCAGACATTTTTAGCTCTTTGGAGAAGTTTTAGTGCTAGAAACATTCTTGCTGTTTTCTTTTAAAGAGTGATGCATGTCCTCTGCAAGACATTTACAATACCCAACTTCCATCACTTGATGTCTACAATGTTACTCTTCTTTAGGTTGAAGATTCTACAGGTTCCCCCTGTAGAAATCTCTTTAATAAATGACCTCTTGGGGCCAGCCCCGGGGCCAGTGGTTAAGTTCAAGCCCTTCGCTTTGGTGGCCCAGGGTTTCACTGGTTTCGATTCTGGGCGCAGACATGGCACAGCTCATTAGGCCATGTTGAGGTGGCATCCCATATGCCACAACTAGAAGGACCCACCACTAAAATATACAACTATGTACCGGGGGGATTTAGGGAGAAAAAGCAGAAAAAAAAGACCTCTTGACAACCTTTCTCATGGTCCGAATAAGGTCTACAGGAAACAAGAACCTCTGACATGATGCTGGTGGGCAGCACAACTGGCTTCCATTATGGCTGCCTCTCATCACTTTGTGGAAGCTAGTACAGCCTTTCCTCCTTAATTTTCAGGCATGAATTAAATACAAGTACTTAGTGTTTTCCCCAATTGTCAAGCTTTTGGTCCTTTTGCCTCAGGATTTTGGTTTCCAATTTTGAGGTCTCCTGGCAACTGTGATTTCCAACCTGTTGGCTTCTCAGACCCATAACAACACTTCTTTCTGTTTGGACCCTATGCCACTGTAACGCAGCCAACTGGAAAAGTGGCCTCAGGGATGAAGTTAAGTAAATATGGAGCCCATCTGGTGGACTTCACTTGTTTCAAGATCTTGGTCCCTCAATTTCCTGACTGTGTTGTTGCTTTCCAGTGCCATCAAATCGTTTCCAATCTCCCTCTTTTTTTAATTGTTGCTAAATTGAGAGTTAGCTAGATTGAAGCTACTCCATCATACACAGAAGTGGAAGTCAAATTTTTATACTTCATTCCATGTCCATTGGTATTGTTTAGATAGCAACTCAGGGCCCCACTTGTTTGGCAACTGCATTCAGGGCTTAAGCTGGCACTAGTACTTGCTTATCTCTGGGATTTCTTCCTTTTTCGTTTCAAAATGATTGCTTTCATTCTGTTAGAAACATATTAAAATACTTATTTTTAGTATATTTTATTCAATATTGTATTTGTATCACTGGAGAAAGTTGTCTGAGTAATTCTAATCTGCCAGATAACTGGAAACAGAAGTGCTAAATCTGTTTTTCACACTCATCCCAGAATTGTGGATCTAAAAAGTAAATATAAGCATATTACTCCTATATTTAAAGTTGACTAATACCTCTCTAAATCCTAAATTCTAAGCTCCTCAGATGGCATACACTGCCACGCTTAATGAGTTGGGTCTTGCCAGCCTTACTAGCCTCATTTTGAAGAACTCGTTTTCTTTTCTTCCTTTTCAACAACATAAAATTGCTTCTGCTCAGACATCCCTAGCTGCTTCATGGCCCACTGCATTTACTTTTGCTGTGTCATTTTCCAGGAGAACTTTGCAATTTTCACTCTCTCCTTCAGATAAATAAAGCCACTCATTTCAAGTGCCAACTCCAGGAAGCCTTTCATGACAACTCTCCAACACACACAGACATACACATACATTTACATATACCTCTATCATTGTATTCACTATAATTATAGATCCTGTGCCATGGAGTTTCTGGTCTTTTTTGTATGCATATGTTCTTTTTCCAACTACATTTTATACATCTTAAAATTTTAGGAAGGTCTTTTTACTTCTAGTCTGCTACATATTACAATTACATTACACATAAACCAACATATTATTTGGCTTTAATAATCACAACCAGAGAAATATTGCCTGATAATAATTCAATGATTAGTTCTTATCTTTTTAACTTTCTTGCTCATATTGACATAATAAACCACTTATATCATTGTATATTAAACTCTTGGAATCACTTATTTTTGTTGAACAGAAATTGAAAAAATATAGTACATTGTGGTCACCATAAATTCTTGATAAGATCAATGTTGGACGGCTCTAGAAGGCAATTAAACATCCAGTTACATGATTTAAAATATTTTGCAAAATATTGACCAAACATGAATATAACTTCAAAAGAAATGTAACCCATACAAAATAGTATAGATGATGACACTCACTAATTCCTTTGTTGTCCTAAAGGAGACTTCAGAAGAGATGAGGTTATTTATATAGATTAACAGTTTTCTTTATGGTCATGCTAAAGGTACCTTTACTTTGGTTAGCCCATATTTTTTGTTTTCATAAATTAAACTAGATATGTACTAGGAAATTTATGCCATTCTTAGCAGATTTTATACTATGTTAGTAACCTGACTTTGTATTTGACACAAAAAGGGCTGTTTTCAGGATGTGGTTTAATCTTCATATCTATCGATATGAATTCTTTTCTAAATTGTTATTCTCATGTATGTTCTCTACACTTTTTGTTTCTCATGCATCCCTCATAAGCAATTCTTAAAATAGAGTGAATGTTTTAGAATGCGGGTTGATTGAATTCTTTCAATCATGACTACATTTTGCATATGTGTTCAATGTTTCTAAACTTTGCCCCAATATCTTTAAATTCAGAATGCTCAAATGTAACATATATTCTATGCTTTTTCATGATGATTACACCCTAATTGAACTTTTTTCATCTGATACTTCTACTTGATTAGTCCTATGGCAGTTTCCTTTTCTTATCTAATTTCTAATTGTGCTCCTCTCTCATCAATATTCTTGATCCATCTTTGTCATTATAGTTCCATTTTATCCCCCTAGACTATTTGATTGCTTCCAATACTCATTAGTATCTAATTTCTTCTATTGTTACACATAGTTCAGGCATTTTTATACATCTTAGAACTTTAAAAACTTATGTTAAGTGATTTTATACTGAACGAAAAAAAATACAGTTCCTATAAGTAGTAACCACTTTTTGTAAATTATAAGCATACATTTCACATGCTTGCATTGATAGGCTTGATAATCACATAAAATACATGCCTATGTAAACTTAGGTGAAAGATAATTAGTGTTTATATACCATGACTTTTAAATTTCTATAAATGTTGTTTTCTCTTTTTTCTTAGCAATGTCAGGTTCTCAATTCTTAAATATTAGGAATAAGTGCTTTTTCAATGGTTTTGTTTCATTTTACCTGCAAAATGTCTTTCTCCCACAGGTTCCCATCCAACTCATTCTTCTGCTTGATATTTCATTACACTAAGATAATACAAAGATATGGATGTAGTAAACATGATTATTTTTCACCAAATCTCAATTTCTAAAATGAAAGATGAAGATAATTATTTTACAGTTTTAGTAGAACCGTTACTTGATTTTATTGCTACTCTTTGCCTACGTATTTTTTCCCCAAAATACCTCATAAGATTAAACTGAAAAGTGCTTCATTCATACATGACTACACAAACATTTACTAAATATACGGCACTGAACTTGAAATTTTTAAATTTAAAAGTTACAATAGAGATGATCTAAAGCAAGATGACAGAATTTGATCTTCTGAAAATGGTACCTTTACTTTGGTTAGCCCATATTTTTTGTTTTCATAAATTAAACTAGATATGTACTAGGAAATTTATGCCTAAAAATGGTGTAAGGATGTGAAATTAAAACCAATTAGCTAATTTTCAGAAATGTAGGTGTACAAACTTAAGTTTTTTAGCATTTATTAATAACAATAAAATAACCATGCAAACCGAACAGAAAATACAGCTCAGTTCAACTTCTTTAATAACACATTTTGATTAGCACATTGGAATTGAAAATAAAAAGCATCTACTAAAATAAAGGCATAAAATTTGGTATGAACATTTATAATTTTGGTATTCATAAACAAAATTATAGTTTGGAAATATGTGATAAGAAACCAAAATAAACCAGGAATATGAGATGCACACTGGGAAACATCTAGTGATTGCAGGCACATTTTCGATCAAATTTGATGTTAGACATCTCACTAAATGAACTGTATCTCTTTCCAGATACATGCTATACAACAAGTTCATCTGAAGTATTTAAATTACGTATGTGGAAAAACTTGGCAATGCTCTGTGTGGCTTTAGGTGTCTGAGACATATCACAAAAGCAATTAGAGCATTCTGGAAACCAGCTGTGCATCAAGTAGATTGCTTGTATCTAAGTGATAAAAACTTTGTAGAGTGTGAACAATACACGGTATAAAATGTAACATTTTAATGAGCAACATAAAGGATGAATGGAATGAACATGAGAAATGGTAAATTTACATGGGACATGTGCAAATGGAGGAGGAGCAAAAGAAAGTGAGAAAGATTTGCACTCGATTGTGATAAATTGTTCGTCTATTCTGACTTTTAACCAGAAAATTTTCTACATCATTTAATTAATTTATCAAATGTAAATCCTACTTTATAGTTCAGCCACTCTGGGCAATTTCAGAATTTATAGATTATATTCTGAAAGAAGGCATATAAGATGTTACAAAAATCTATTCTTTACCAGAGAAGGTTTGGAGGAAAAAAGATGAGAAAGCAATAAGGAAGGAATGAAGAGGAGGCATAGATAAAATATAAGAAAGAATCAAATTATTTTGATGGACACTCATAATTAAGAAAAGGCAAGTTCAGACAGACCATCTCACATCATTCAGACTGAACACTGTCATGCAGGAGTCACTGAATAAATAGTGGATGAGTAAACAGATGGATAATCTCAACTGAGGTGGAGAAATGAGTTTAAAGCCAATGAAGAGAAAAGAATAATCAATAATACCACAAAGATTTTCAATATTTTTGAGACATTTTACTTACTAACTTTCTAATGTGGCTTTTAACATCTATTGAGTCTATGTCTTACAAATAAGAGATTTTAGATTTTAAATAGTTCCAAACTTTGTTACAATTCAAGAACACAACTGCAAACTACCTCTGATTATAAATAATCATCTCTCCAGGGACAACACAGTATTATTTCCCATTCTAAATTATTTATAATTACTACCATTTATTGAGCATTTACTAGGTGCCAAGATATCTGAAACTATATTATGTTTATTAAGTGATTTTATTAATTCAAGTAACTTTTTTAAGATTTAATTTTAATGGCAAGATTTTAAACGTTACATTTTCATGTAGCTATATGACCCTATGAATTTTATAGTATAATTACTATTTTCTAAGTTCTTTCAAAATATATGTAAATATGAGAAGATATTAATAAGAATGATTATTAGCTTAATACATAGGAAGCTAAGGATGATTAAACAGACCAGATGACAAAAATCTATGTTTTCCTTATAACTAAATTCATATTAATTTAGCCTTGTCTGTAGTTGAAAGACGATTCTTACTAGAATACGTAGTTACTATTATAGAACTTCCTAAAAGGAGCCAAAGTTTCATGGAACTGGCCCAGAATAGCCTGTAGATCAAGAAAAAAGGAAGTATACAGGAAACAAATATGTATAATAGTGTTTATTCTCCTTAAAATATAATTGCTCTTAGGAAGCACACAGCCACACAGCATTCATTCTTTTAGATTTTCACTGAACAGTTTCATTCTACTGTGCATGTGAAACACTTGAAGAGGTGACATCAAATTTAAAAAATATCTGAAAGAACATTCTATATACCTCATATAATGATTATAAAAATATTTTAGTTTCTGGAGTAAAATGTAACGTAAAACTTACTGACAAAACAGTGTGGACATGTCCATGATTGTGACTTTGAGGGAGTGAAGGAAGACAAATGAGAGAAATTTTCTAAATTTTAGTTTTCTTAATTTCTAGCCATTTTGCTTTTGTCAGTACATGATTGTGATAATTATATTGATTATTTCTTATAATTTTATTTTCTTCCCATATCTGATGATGTAACTATCTTATGGAAGAAAATATTGAAATTCAGATTCTGGTTGAAAAATTTATTTGAGTAAAAATATAGAATTTTCTTACTTCTATTTCTCCATTCTGATGATCAATAGAATACACAAAGAATGTATCCTGAATCCAGTTTATAAATTGGGGAAGTATATCAACTATATGTTAAAACATTTCTGGTAGATATGGGACAAGTCCTATCAAATAGAAGGACACATCTTCTCTACTAAGTGGGGAGGCAGTATCCTCAGAAAGTAATATTAAGAAATCTATAAACATAATTATATCACATCAATGAGTGAAAGGACAAAAGTATCTCCATTTGATAGTTTATCTAATTTTGTAGTATTATTTTAGAATTAATAATATAATAAATTTTTCTTATCATGGTAAGAGACAAATACCCAACAACTTAACCAATTATAAAATATTAGATTTTACCTTTAATTTAGAACCATAAAAAAATAGCTCTGGAGATACTAGTCAACGCAGTAAGATAGGAAAAATCATACAGTTATATATTTTGAATAACTTGTCAATTTATGAGTTACAATTATGTGAAAGTAAAAGAAACATAAATTATTTTCAGATGTTATGATTGTATTTTAGGAAACCCAAGAAACAAAATGAAAGAAATTCTCTGAAGTGTTCAGTATATTACCAAAAATATTACCCTTCACATATATCAGAAATTACCAGTTAGAAAAACTGAAAGTAAAATATGTAATTCAGAAAATAACAGTGCATTATAAATTACCTAAGAACAAACATAGAAGATCGATTCAATTTTATTGTGAGATGCTTTTTAAAAATCTCAAGTGGAGTAATTCATATGTTTACTGTAAGGAGTGACTCAATATTGAAATATAAATATCTCCAAATACACACACACAGGCAGGCATTTCTTGCTTTGTATGGTTCTGATGTGCAATAATTTCAGTTAGTACAGTTTAGTTAAATAACACCAATCCCCCAACAATACAATTCAAATTTCATTTACCATTTTATATTAGTTGTTCAGTACACACATCACTATATGAAAAATAGATGCACATCACAATCAAATCAAAGAAGGGTTTAAAAATATGACAAATTATTTTGTTAATATAGAAAATAAGCAAGAAAATGTTTCAAATGAAGTCAAATAGTTGGAGACATTGTCAATAAATTATAATGCTGCTTAAATGGAGTTCAGCATTGATATAGGAAGAGGTATAAGATAAATAAAATGGAATGCAAAGTATTGATAAGTTAAGTTACATGCCAACTGATGTCATCCCTCTTTTGACTACTATCTATTTGTCAGTCCATCCATTGCTGTTCTCTCAAGTCCAGGGGATTATGTCTCATAATCACATCACCCTCAGAGTTCCTGTCCCTGCTTGTTTTGTAGGCTCCATATGGGGCTATCAGGGGAAGTCATCCCTGTTGCTTGAAGTATTAGAATTTGTAGCATAATATACAAGTTTGAGGATGACAGAGGGTTTTTACATGACAGCAATAGAAATATTTTAGAATGTCTTTCTTAACTATCCACCCCACTCTGCTTTCCATATCAAACACATTCTGTTATTATCTTGTTTAGTGTTTTATTTTCTAAATATTGGTCTTAGAAATTTTTATTTATTCCCTTGAATTTGTATTTATTGCCTTTCCTTTCCACTAAAATGTAAGCTTTATGGGGGCTTTATCATCCAATATCTACAGTAGTCAGAATAATATCTTTACTATAAGCATTCAATAAGTATTTGTTGAATGAAAAAGGGGAGAAATCTTAAAAGTCCTGAGCCACCGGGCAAACTATCCTAATATTTCACCTGGGACTTGTTCTGTTACTTGACATTCTCCCCTCCCCTTCTTTCTATGACCCTCTTCTTTATGAATTCTCTCCTCTCCGGTTTTTTAATCTTATTTCTGCAGAGCATGCACATCTTGCCCCACGCATTCAAAGAATCATTTTCTGCCCTTAAACAATTGTCAAGGTATGTTCCTCCTCAAAGAGAGTTCTATACTAAAAGAAACTCTGTCACAATTGAAATAATATGTCTTTGTTTTGCCTCATACAAAATAAGTTGGTAAATAATAAAGATTATATTACAAACCATTTGAGAAATCATTTGTTTCACATAATTAAAATAAATATATTTAAAATCACTCAATAACAGTTGGTAAGATTGTTAATTAACTATTATAATAAGGCAGAAACATAAATAACTCAAACTATGTATGAAATTTCAAATGGATTAAAGAGTCAAATGTAAAAACATAAATAATTAGATGGCTATATAAGTAATGATATAGCTAAGCTTTTGATGGCAAAATACTTCATCACCACTAAAATACATGAAAAAAACTATGAATTAAAATGATTGACAATAAATTATCTCATTTTTTGCCAATCAAGGTTATAATGAGTAAAAACAAAATAAATATGATTTAGTGCTTGAGATCGAGAATTACCTTCTATCAGTATGTCAGCGAGAAAGATTGCTTTTCTGAGGAGGCGACTGAAACCTGCATGTCTACATACATTGAATCCTTGGTGGTTGTATCTCTATCAAGTTTGCGTTTTAAAATTTCCAATGTACTAGCATTCTCACAGTAGGAATACTAAGAGCTGCATCTGTGATAACTCCTGATTTACAAATATATTCTCCTTTTCCTCACTGAGTAAGAGTAGCTCAATTTTCCATGAGAAGTTAAAATTAGTCACATCAGCCATGTGACTTCACCTCTGCACTTCACCTCTGTGAATCTGCTTGGGGAGCCCAAAATGGCCTGGGCAGTTTCAGCTTCCAATTTAATAGGACCAAGATGGCGCCCAATGGAAACATTTCTCTCTTAAGAACTAAAACCTCCCAACCAACTGGTCTTCCCAGATATGGGCAAATGGTTTATTTGCCGTCAGGAGAGGGGCCATTTTCTTCTCTGTTCCTTTGTTACTGGGGTAGATGGCTCTAGAGTAGATAGCACCATATGTGGCCTCTGCTTTGAGGAATACAGCATATCTAACAGGATAGCATTCCAAATGCGTAATTTGTGTATCCTAGATGATGCTATAATTGAGCCTCCAATAGGTTATTCCACCATTCCTTTGCCATGAAATGAATTTCCTCATGATGTGTGGAATTTTAAAATGATAGATACAGCATAGATGGTGGTGCTGACAGAAACATTCAGACAGGAAAAACAAATTTGTATATGGATCTATTCTTCTGAGGATGGATCTTCTATGATGCAAAGGGAGAATGGAGACAACCTGCTGCCATGGCTGGTATTGCCAGGAAGTTGTGCCAGATCAAAGACACGGAATTTGTTCTTGCTGTTGTCAGTGGGATCCTTAACAGTGGTGGTTGGAAAATCAGCCTTGGTGAGGGATATTCTGTATTTAGAGAGCATACATAGCCTTTCTCCCTGCTGCCATGGACTCATTGCAAGTACATAGGATGGCACCTGAGAGATTTTCACAGGATGGGTTATCTTACTCACTTAATTATTGAGAATCCTCTTCATATTTTCTGGTCAGCATACTATGGGACAGAAATATCCTCAAACACGTGCTTAGTCCCAGAGATCTATTCATATACGTCTCCCTAAGATCACTTTCTCGTCTATCTTTTGTTCTTGTAGACATTGTAATTTCATTTTCATATATATAGTTCTCTGAATCATATTAATCCAAGACCAAACTTTTGTAGTAAAAGCTTCAGTAGACTTAAATAAATTCAAAGCAGTAATCAAAGCAGAACGTGATTAAATTCAATAATTGAAGGATAAACACTGATAAAGTTTTGAGGTATAATTGATATATAACATTATACTAGTTTCTAGTATACAGTGTAATGATTTGATACTTGTATATATTACAAAATGGTGACCACAATAAGTGTAGCTTACATCCGTCCCCACATGTAGGAGCAAATATTTTTCTTGTGCTATGGACTTTAAGATTACTCTCTTAGTGACTTTCCAAAATGCAACACAATATTATTAACTATAGTCACCATGCTGTACATTATATTTATGTGAATTATTTATTTTATAACTAGAAGTTTGTACCTTTTGACCCCCTTAACCTATTTTCCGTAACCCCTACCTCTTGCCTCTGGCAACCACCAATATGTTCTCTGTTTCTATGAGCTTGGTGTTTTGTTGTTGTTTTTGTAACCTTTAAATAGAGGAGAGATTAAATATATCTGGATGGAGCAGAGTAAACATGAAGCACAAAGTAATTTTTCAACTGGGCTTGATGAATACTAAAATTTTAACAGCAGAAATAGTCTTGCTCTTTTTTAAAAGAAGAAATGAATATTGCAGCTTCACAATATTCTTTCAACCTATGCCAGTTGATATATGTTACTGTTCTTTCAGATACATTTTTAAGTCTCAACAGTCTTAGAGAGGATACGCACACACAAAATGAACATATAATAGAAATGATAATTTCTAGTTAACTAAGATTTGATTAACCAGTCTCATATTTTCATAATAGACATTTTGTGCTATTTTTAGAAAAGACTATTCGTTAGAACTTTTACTATCAAATTGTCAAAATGGCATCGATTTTCCTCATAGCCATTCAGCATGGCTATAAAGAAATATATGGACATCAAACATATCAAACTCAAGGGTAAAAGTTCCTAATTTTTTAAAGTCCTCAAAAGTCATGTGAATGTTCTCTTCAAAACCTGTGCCTGAGAAAGTTCAATTCTGTTCTAAAAGTAGAAACTGTAAAGTCATGAGTAGGCTCCGAATTTTTCAACCTCTGATCTCTCATTATGTGGAAATGCTGAGGTTTTAGGGTAAGCTTCTGCTAATGCAGTAAAGGCTTCTTCAGGTCAGAAGATAAGAGTCAATATTAGAAAGTCAAGTTACATAATATTTTTAAATTATAATAAAACCTCATGAAGTTTAGAATACAATTTTTTTGTGGATTTGTAATCATTTTGCTTCTGTACAAATGTCAAATTTGCAAATAATAAGGTTAGTTAAAAGGATAGAGGTTTTAAAAAGATGGAAAATATTTAAAGTAATTTAAAATAATCAAATAAATATTAAATTGTTTAAACCAATATAAAATATTTGCACATTCTTTCGAATGTTTCAACCTCCTGACTGTGAGAAACATCTTGAACTATGAGAAATAGATTGCAACATATAAAAGAGAATGGTGGACAAGTTGGATTAACAAAGAAATTAATATACCTGCCTCTATATTGAAAATTTCTTGAAACTCTTAGTAGCCACTGATTGCAATTAGCTTGATTTTTGGGAAATTCATGATGTTTATTTTTTAAGATTTCTTAAAATTATTCCTTCCTTCAGTTTTACCAATGCACCTAACTACTTAAGGTAAAAATGCGTACTTATTATTATAATAAGACTCTGACTTTATTTTGGATATTTGACTGCTGATAGCGCTCATGTCACACCACTTCCACTTCCCTTCTACCCCGCATCTGGGCAAGCTGATAGGAAAGCCCAAGAGCTTCCTTATTTAGTATCTGGAGGAAATTTGAACACCACAAGCCCTGGAACCATGTGCACTGGAACCCTCACCTTAGACTCCACCCTGTAATCACAACAAAAGCTGAAGTAGTCTCCTTTCCCTGCTCTCCTAAGCTATTTTGAGCCTGTGCTGCTCTTCCCAGAAAGCCTCTTTATGTGAGTAACAAACCTTTTCAGACTCTCTTGGTGTGTTCTCTCAGCTTCAACATCCAAACCAAATTTTTGTTTGGGCAGACATCCTGTGCCTGTAGGGGTGACTATAGCACTTATTTATGAATAAAAGCTTTTTATGAAATCTATCAGTATTCTTAAATTAATTTAATTAGTCTGTAACTCATTTAAATGTATTTATAACAACTATTTATTCACACACATATATATACAGTGGTCATTTAATCTTAAAAATAAATAGAAATTTTAGTTAGAAAGAAGAGTTTTTAATTAAAGTGATACAAAAATTGTAAGGTTCAATTACATCATAACGTTGAGGATCAATAATAAAATTAATTTAGAAAGAATGATACAACAGCCATGAAATATATTAACTTCGTGAAACATGATATTTAAAACAGTAATTGAGGAAAAAAAAGGATGGTCTGGAATTAAAGTGACATAAACGTATAAAATCAAACAAGAAAGTGACAAAATTCTTCAAGGAAGCTTCCTTTAAAATACCTATTAGCTAAAAGGGCCGAATTGTATGATCTCTGAGAACCCCTTAGTGACATATTCTATAGTTCTAGATGAAAAGTTGCAATGAATTTGGTCATTTGTCTTGACTTACTTCACTTTTCTCTAGAGATATTATATATCAACATTCATATATAAATCCTAGATGGGGACTGAGAATACACAGATGAATAAAATATTAAAATATTATTCTTGACCTCAATGAAAACTATACACCTTATTTATTGTACAGGTTGATGAATTCCTTTGCATAATCGTCAAGCAGGAGCAGCACACAAATGCGAATTGAAGGTTGAGGAGACATGTTTTAAAACACTGGAGGCCAGGTCAGCAACCCCAGTTTCCCATAAGTAACAGTAGTACTGTCTTTCCTTAACTCTTTTCCCTCTTCCCTACTATTCCATAAACTAAAGTGGTGCTATCTTCTACTTCCATGTACAGATGAATCACCCAGGAACTTTGTTAAAATGGAGAAACTGATTTAGTGAGTCAGCAGTGGGGCCTGCAATTCTCTATTTCCAACAGGCTTCCAGGCTATGTGGATGGTGCTGGTTCAATGGCCAAAGCATTTTTAGATAGAAAACTCTCCTTTCAAATGAAATTTTGCAAGAAACCATAATATATAAACTAGATAAAATAATAATTGTTTCTTGGGCAATTCAAATCTTTATAGATTGGCAGAAATGTTTTTTTCCATTTTTATGCTGGTGACATACATCTTTATCTGGATATCTCCTCTGAGAAGCTAACTCAGATATCTAATATCCCCAATTTCAAGAGGTTCAAAATGAAGTTCTTGATTCTCTATATCTTCCAAGTTTTTTCCAGATCCCCAATTTTTTTTTTTATCTCAGTAAATGATACCATAAATCCTATTTACTCCAATCCAAAAATCCTTGAAGAATCTTGTTTTCTTCCTTTACCTTTTCCACTACTTTCCACTTATTTCCAATTTTTATTTGTTCTATCTCCATACATCTTAAATCCAAACTCTTCTCTCCATTTCTATTGTTTCATTTTGATCAAGCCATTGTTCTTTCCCGCCTAGACTCCTGCAACGACCTTCTATCTTGTCTCTCTGCTTCTACTCTTGCCTCCTGTCACACATTCTCTGCACAGTGGCAACTGGGGTCCTCTACCAAGGCTCCCTCTAGCTCTCAAAATACGATTTAAAATCATTGCTTTACTCTATGAGTTATTCTATGATCTGCCCCATGTCCATGTTTGCAACATCCTCTACTATAAATTATCTTCCTTGATCTACTACATTATATAGTATGAGTTTTTAGTTCCTCAAACACGTCAAATACACAAAGTGGCCCACCATTCTGTAGTGCATGGTTTAAACTTCCATCTCTCTCATGCTCACTGTGTGAAATACATTTGAGGAACATCCCACTCCACCAACCAGATGCATCGTCTTCTAGGGCAATGGCTTCTTGTTTACTCAGGCCTTTAGCTATAGCACCTTAAGAAGTATTTTCCAATTATGTTGTAGCTAACCACCATCTGCTTCAGGATTAACTGGGTACACACTGCAACGCATTTTATTGAGGCAGACCTTCACAGAAATTCTTATTTAGTAGATTTGGTTGTGGAAGCTGCATTCTAACAAGTCTTCCGGGAGTTTAGATACACTAAAGTATCAGGACTCTCAATTAAGAGGAAATCATCCTTCCAAGTATAATCTTGGCTCAAGATTATAATTCTTTTGCACAGAAGTTAACAGAATCTTCATCCCAACAAAGCCAGCAAAAGTTATACTTTTCCTCTGTGCTATCTGGGATTTTTAATATATGAGTAGGCTCTTCAGAAACGCTCTTAGAATCTAGAACCCATGGTGTATATTTGTTTGTTTGCAATTGCATTTTTTAATATAATATGTTTTCCCCTTTTTCTTGAATAATAGAAAGACAGGGATAATCTCTCAGCCTGTCTTAGGAAATTGGATGTCTGGGGAATCATAAAGTTTCTAATTTCAAAATAATAAGGAGGTGGCACTTATTGGGTATTTACTCTGTGCATACACTTTATAGATGAAAAAATTGACGCACAAAACGATTAAGAAAATTTTCCAAATTACATCGTTATAATTGGTGGATGCTGAGAATTCAGTGGTCAATCTGTCAAATACTACAATTTTTTGTTGGATATTCTGTTATCACAGAGGTCATTGTATCAAATACAGGGCACCAGAAAAAAGTCAACATTATCAGCATATTCTCTAAAAGCTCCCTAAAAGGACATTTTCCACCCATAGAGCAAATACTTTCTCTAGAATAGCGAAGTTGATGATTTGGAATGACATTAACATCTTTTTTATTTGTTTTCCAAGTCTTATTGATTTATGAAAAAGAGATCTTAAAAAAGTGTTAAAAATCTGAATCTGTTTGGCTTAAAACTGAGAAAGGTTTTGGTTATAAACATGGGGTCTGTATTCACAAAAGCCACACTGAGAGAACTTAGGAGACTTGCCAAAGGCCAAACCTGATAGGTCAATGAATTGAGAATTTAGTCCAAATATGAAAAAAATTTGAATAACTTTAAATAAAAACTTTGAAAAACTTTGAATAAAGACAAACTATCAGCCAGAAGGTGAAAATTGGGTCAGAAATTATATATACCAATTATAAATAGGCCAGAAACGGATGTGTTTTAAAAAAGTAAGCAGGATGCTGGAAAGAGGAAGTGGGAAACCTGATATGAAATAGGCAGAGAAAGGGTAAGATGTGAATAAAAATAAGATATATTTATAAAGAATCTTTATGACAATGTACTCTAGAAGTTACTCATGCTCTTTGGCCCACCCACCAAGCTGGGGGGAGAATTAAAGAGATAGCCTCCTATTAAAAGCTGTAGCCTTTTAGTTCACTATTCCTACAAAAATAAAGTTAAAACACGCAAGGTTACTATTAAAACCCTAAAATGTATAAAACACATATAAGATACACATCTAACGCTGAACCCATAATGTTCTTTCATTATCCACAAGGATCTTTCAAATTAAACCGAATTATTCTGAAAGTCACTTTATGTGAAAAATTTACTGTAGTTGTGAATTACAAAGATTTGAATTGCAACATATAAAGACTAATTTTATGGACTCTAATTTTTTAAGAACATGATCAACTGAATCTAATTGGCATAATTATTCCTTCACAGATAGATGTAAATTGTATATTTGGATCAGAATTGGAAACGATCAAGGGAAGAAGAAAACAGCAATTAATTTCATGAGTCTAGATTTTAGGCTTTATGAAGCTGCACTGAGACTATTTAAAGATTATATCTCTAAACTGATGTATTGACACAAACTAGAATTTAAGCCAGAGAGTAAAATTAATTATTCTAAATTTTTATCTGACATTGATCTAGATTATCTTATATGAAAAAGTGTTGAAGTAAGAGATACTTCAAAAAGTAACTTTAAATTCAGTCACACACAGAGGGCTTGAGAGCAGTGTTTTTGATGATGATAACAGTGATGATAATGGTAACTGAAGGGATGAATAAAAATAAAGATGAAATAGGTGAGTATTGGACTTTTATCTTTTTGCAAAAGGAAATTTTGCCACATTCACTCCAAAATGGAGTGCTTCAATAAATAAATCTAATATCTACTTTACTCCTAGTCCTTTAAAGAACCTCTTGACTTCAATGGTGAATGAAAACACTTAGGACTACATCAGATCTCTGTGTTGAATGTTTAAAAATATTTCTGAAGAACTTCACCCTGACATATAATACAATGGCAACACTTATTTCTTCTTGGTTTTTTGTTCCTTTGAAAGGAGCAATTTAAAAAATAACCATGTGTAGAGCTTCAATCCAAAATATTGTATAGACTAAGATGATTATAACATATCCCATTGCACTGGGTGTTTTCTCTTTGTCCCTCCAGCTTCTCCTGCTTTTCTCTGTGCCCTGAGATGTTAACTAGGATGAACTGTATCGATTTGCTTCCTTTCCCTCTGGCTTCTGGTTGGATTACTCCAAAGGGACCCATTATAGGAAATTGAAGGGTATCAGAAGAATGAGGCTAAAGTATTGTTCTGCAGTATCCCTTTCTTCTGGGTCACTTTAGATTCACTATATCTCTCTACAAAGATCAGAAATATTGTTAGGTGGTGCTGTCTAAACAGCTTTCTCTCCAGCTTCTTATGACTCCTCCCTCCTTTTATGCCTTCAAGCTTACGTATGGTAACTGTTCCCAGCTGTTGTTTTCCCTAAGGTACTGCACCATTCCTTGTGCTTTCTATAAACTCTGTAAGTAGTATCTTTACTAATATCTTGTAAATCATCCAATTTTAATATTGCATTTATTTTAATGGATTGGATAAATAGCAGCTGAAGAGAAAATTAGTGAACTGGAATATAGATCTGAAGGAACTACATAGAACGCTGCATGTTTTGCAAAGACTAAGAGAGAAACTATATGAAACAAAGTTTAAATGCCATCATATATCTAAAGAGAATGTTAACATATATCCCGTTGAGTTCCGGAAGACTGAAACAGAAAGTTGAGAAGCTGTAATTAAATAGATAATAGTTGAAGACTTTATATAATTGAATAAAAACACAGAAATCCCAAACAAAAGAAGTTAAAAAAAAACCACACATAAACACATCTTTGAGAAACTAAAGAACAGAAATACAAGGTAAAGATCCTAGAGGAAACAAAGCCAGAGAGAAAATGGAGATTACCTACAAAGACTAACAGTGGACTTCTGAGTACTAATAGCAACAATGGAAGGCAGATAAAAATTGTGTAATCATTTCAGAGGGGGAGAGATTAAATACATACTAATCGATATACATCCAAAGAAATTATCCCTCAAGAGCAAGAGAGAAGTAATGAATTTTAGACAATATATGCATGGAGTTTACTTCTAACAGAATGTCATTAAGGACTTTAAAGATGTAATTTCAGGAGAAGGAAATTATTCTATAGGGAAGTTCTGAAAGGCAAGAAGCAACCGTGAACATTTGTATTATGAGGGTAAATCTAAAAAGGTTGCTTGGGCTCTGTAAAAACTGATAATAATAACATGCAATTTTGAAGGTCAAGAAAAAGAACTATATTACAGATACCATAATTATGAGGTTTAAATGATGTGGGATTTGCAAAGGTTCATATTACATTTTTGCCTAACAAAATGTTTAAAAAGGATTATGTCTTTACAATCAGATTCCTTTCAGGATAAGTATATTTATTTTGTTCCCATATGTTTTATTTTTAGTTTGTCTTTAATTTGTTTTCAACTTTATTTTTAGTAGTGTGTTCATTTTTTTTGGTTTTCTCTGTGAGATATTTTAGTCCTGGATTTGAACCAATAGGCTACTTTGAGGAGATAAGTCTTAATTTCTCATGTTTGGGTGCATTCGAAATGATTGAAAATCATGATTAAATTATGTCATATCATGTTAAAATTGAAAAATTCACACAAAAATATAAAATTTAATCACTTCCAAGAGGGTTTTAAAAACTGGTGATTTGGGGCACAAGTCCAATCAGAGAATTTTAGCTTGTTTTTTGTTCTAACTTTGTATTCGAACACCTATAAGTGGGGTCGGCATTCACTCCTCAGTTAACCACCAAATGCAGAACCCCCTTTTGTTTTATCTCTGTTTATTTCATGCCATTTCACACATTTATGTTACCTGCCTTAAATGCATTTGAGTTCTGGATTAGACTTATAAGATGGCAGCTATCTGAAGTATGTGTATTCTAGCTTAAAAAATGCTTGAAATTCCATAAATATGCTTTCACTTTTCTAAGAAAGTCTAAAGTGTAATATTAACACCAAGGCTTGCTTAAAGCATAGATTTGCCAATTGTTAATGTATAATAATAGGCTGTTTTTAATCCCTCTGAGTCTGCTTCCTATCTGTAAAATAAGTATAATAATAGTTGTCCTGTTGATTTCAACCAGTGTGTTGTACAGATTTCTGTTACCATTTTTTTCCCCTAAAAATGAAACATAGGAGTCTGGTATGTAAGGAGCTTAGAAGTTGCCACTCACTCCTGATAACAAGCTGGACAAACTAAAAAATCACCAACTCTTCTTAGATCTAGGAAAGTGAGGTCACAGGGCAAACTGCTGCACCAAAATTGGAGAGACAGACAGGTGAAGACAGAGAATGACAACTTACCAGAGAGGAAACCCAAGAGAAGACACCTCTGTGGGAACCAGTGCTGGATAGGAGAACCTGAACTGTAATTGACAAAATGCTGGAGCTTCACTGTAGACAAGTTGGAGAGTTAAAATCTCCAGGGGGACCCAGTCATAAAGAAGCTCCTACACTTTTGTGAGTTTTGCCTCCAGGAGCTCTACCAGATAATGTATTTCTTACCTAATAGATTTAACATTTATTTTAATAGTCAGCTTAGTCTTAAATATAGTGTATCTTGAAACTAAAATTATCTTTCCTTCTCAGTATCCTCACTCCTGTAAATAAGGCAGTTAGTATCCCTGTATTACAGATCTGAAACCATTTCATCATTCTTAACTCATTCTGTTTCTGAAAACATGTTTTCACAAATATTTCACAGAATTGCTCATTCATTTTCATTACCACTGGTCATCCCCAGAGTTATTACCATCTATGGTTGTCCTGAATATCTTTTGTTTCTATATCTTAATTCTGTTCAGATCCAGCAAGACTTGATTGACCTACTAAAGCTTATTTAGTATCAATGATCACTAAGGAATAGAGCGCCCCAGACTGAGGGACAAGCTTGGTAGGGATGGAGGTGTGTATGTGGAACCCAGCCATGGAGATGAGCCCCTGAGGAGCAGCTGGACTATAGTCCAATGGAGGACTACTGCTCAACTCTACCCAAATGGTCACTATAACAATTGTAAATCTGGTAGACAGGAAATAGTGGGAACAAATCCAAGGTCTTAGGGACCAACATAGTGGTGGAAATGAATTTTGAAAATGTGTCCTTATAGGGCAGAAAACCAACCAAAGCATCGAGAATATGGAAGAACCATGTGTTCTTGGGGAAGAGAGTTGTGAAAATTGTTCCTTATCAAATATACTTTTTGTGAATATATTTTCAAAGATTCCTGCAACAAAATCCAGTTCCCTCTGCAACTTGTATGGAAGAATGTAGCAAAATACTGTCATCATTGAATAAAGAAAACAAATCTAAGAATAAGGACCATGAGATTACACAGATTTGCAAAAGGAAATTCTGCTTCAGATTCTCATGGGAAGGTTTCTGTTCTCAGCTGGAATTCCTTTGGGAAGAATGTAATTATTAGAGTGACAGAGAACACATCTTTGCTTAGATAAATAACAAGTCTATCAGAGACAAAGGATTTGTCCATAATAGAAGTTATAATAATAACTTGACTATATGTAGCTCATCATCTATTAAAATGAAAATTCAGTAATTAACCTTGGTGTGATTGTGTGTCAGCCTGCAATCAATAAATGAGAATTGGAACACCTACTGTATGTTAAGTACTCTACTATATATTATAGGCTTATAATTTGTTTTAAAATTGATTTCTATAACATTTTCTGTCTTGTTACATAGCACTACAAGCTGATAAAAAAATGTAGGCTTCAACAAATGCTGAGAAGAAAAATTATTTAGCTTTGAGAAGAGATATCTTAAAGCCAAGAGACAGCATGGGGGAGTAGAAAGAACATTGAGATTATCTATCAAAGCAACTGTAGCTTAAATTCTGGCTTTTACTTATTAAGAGTATTTCTCTAGGCTGCATACTTAAAATCCCCTCTGAGCCTCAGTATGCATGCCTACAAGCTGGGAAAAATATGATCTATAATGTCTATTTATGGGGTTGTCAAAATAAGCAGAAATGTTTTATTTAATATGTTTTTTAGAATTTCCAAAATATCTAAAGCTCTTCGGCTTAAGAAACCATCTAAAAGAACCAAATGTGGAAAAGTCTATGTAAACAGCTTGCTTTCTTCTCCAGAGATCAAAATGGATTTTCTTTTCAGAAAATTTTTCACATACCAATTTGCAATCCCTACCATAAAAACAAACTTAGCTCTGCACTGGAAGTTTATTGATAAGACCAACTGCACGTTCCATCAGCTCTGCCCCTTCTCTCTCTAGTGTTAGACTTGTACAGCCAACTCACTACTGGACAGCCCCATGGGTATCTTAATCTTAATATGTCTAAAAATGGAAGCATCTGCTCCTTCAAACCGCTTTTCGTGGTGAAATTAAACAACTCAGTCAACGACGCCACTATCAACCTATCCATTTAGGCTGGGACTTGACACTCATTTTAGGTTTATCCTCTCTCTCTCTCTCTCTCATACCACCTCCCCAGACAAACAATCACTAAATCTTGCTGATTTTCTGATTTTTATTGGCAATATTTCTCAAAACAATTTTCTCTTGATCTCATTGCAACTCTAATTCACAGTTTCTGAGAGTATAGGATAGCCTTCTAACAGATGTTCCTGCTTCTAATTCTTCAGCTTCTCCTACCTTCTTTATTCCTCTACCTCCAAACCATATTTTATACTACTTTCCACAATGGAGCATTTAATAATAAAGCGTTACCTCACCCACTTAAAAATTCTTGATAACTCCTCATATCCTACAGGATAATGTCCACATCATGCCATATAAGGCCACTCTGATTTCTCTAGTTCTTGTAAATGAGCCCCAATTCCCATTCATTCTTTGCTCTCGAGTAATGCAGAGGTATTTCAGTGTCCAGTTACCTACCATCTGCTTCCTACCTTCATGACTGTGCTCAAGCTATTCTCTCTGTCTGTAATACCTTCTGTATTAGTTTCCTATGGCTTCTGTAAAAAATTACCACAAATGTTACGGCAGAAAACCACATACATGTATTCTCTTATAGTCCCAGAGGTCAGAAGTCCAAAATCAGTTTTACTGAATTTAAATCAAGGTGTCAGCAGGGTCCTGCTTCCTCAGAGTCACTAAGAGAGCATCCATTCCTTGCTTTTTCCTGCTTCTGCTGGCTGCCAGCGTTCTTTGGCTTGTGGATGCATCACTCCAATTTCTGCCTCTGTGGTTTCATTGTCTTCTCCTCTTCTTCGGTGTCAAATATTTGTCTGCCTCCTTCTTACAAGGATACTTGTGAATTCATTTACTGCTTACCCCTAAAATCTAGGATAATCTCCCTATCTCAAGATTCTAATTTAGTCACATCTGCAAATACCCTTTTTCTATATAATTTAACATTTACAGATTCCAGAGATTAACTAGGACCTGATATCTTTGAGGGCTATTATTCAGCCCATTACACATTCCTTTGGAGTTTAGCTAGGTTTCTCTTATCTGTGCACTCATGGCACCCTGTACTTACTTCAGCTTATATTTGATATATAAATATTAAATCTTCCTTACTAAAATGAAAACTTCTCAAGGGCAGAAGAGGAGTGATTTTATTCATTTTCCTTCTTTACTCTCAATGCCCTAGCATGGTGTCTGGCACACATTAGACACTCAATGTGCATTTCTTAGACTTTTGAAATGAAGTCAGCTGTGCTCTTCTATTTTCAAAATAGACGACTTACCAAGTAGGAAAGAACAGGAAAGATAGCACATACTTATCTCACTGTCTGGATCACCTCATAGCCAGTATGGCTTGCTTTCTAGCATTATCTAATGAAATAATGCAAATAAATGTACTTTGCTTTTCAAATTCTAGCTTATTAATTCGCTTTCTTAGGATTCAAATTCCAAAACATAACTGGCCACTGGGATTATATGGGGCATGCTGACTCAGAATACTACGTTAAACAACAGTTATGTCCATACGTGCTTATCTATTAATGTGAAATGTGAACTTATCACTACCAGTAACACTTGCATTTGTAAATGAAACAAAATAAAGATATACTTTGTTCAGAAGAAGTATCATACAAAGTGAGGGCATGTGAAAGATGCACCCAAAGGAGATCCTCAGTGAGTCACACTCTTTTATAATCCTTTCCCCTTAAGTGCAGGCAGGACCTGTGACTTGCTTCTAACCACTAGAATATGGCAAAAGCGATGGAATACCAGTCCTAAAATTATGTTACAAGGTAAATATAGTTGATACACACACAAGATCAATCAATCTATCTATCCATCTATCTACCTATCTATCTATCTATCTATCTATCTATCTATCTATCTATCTATCTATCTGTCATCTTTGTATTGCCCACATTCACTAGAGAAACAGTTCTCCATAGCTGGCTTGGCTTTGCAGAAGTAAACTGCCATGTTGTGCAAGGACATATGGACAAGGTCATGCAGTAAAGAACTGCAGGGGGTCTATAAGAACTGAGAGAGGCCCTGGGCTGACAACCAGCAAAAAAAAAAAAAAGAACAGCGACCAGAGTCCTACAGCCACAGTGAGAGCAGCAATGACTTTCACAGGTATGGCCTCAGAGAAAGATTACCACCCTAGCTGACACCTGGGGCGCAGCCTGGTGAGACCCTGAATCAGAAAATCCAGTTGAATGGTGCTTCCTGGACTTCTGACCTATAAAAACTTTGAGATAATAAATATGTGTTTTTTAAGTCATTAAGTTTGTACTAACTTGTTATGCAGCAATAGCAACCTAATGCAGGACGTAGCTCTCATTGTGATATAGAATTGCAGAAATATAAGAAAGTCATGGCAGAATCTTAGAGTGGTAAAAACCATAGAAGAAAATGCTTGGTATAAAGCAAAACTGAAAAGAAAATTCAATTAAACTTACTCCAATGGAGAAAGAAAATAGAGGGATACCATGGTATTATATTTATGAATACAAAGAGAGAGTGCCCTAATGGGCTCAACTTGTGAAAAAATAGCCAAGGAGATGGGATAAGAAAAAAAAGCCAAATATAGACAAGTATCGTAAACCTGTTAGAATAACATCATTGAAGCTAAAGCACAGGTGATCAGAATTTTCAAAAACTATCAAAGTGGGAAAAATCTGTTTGTTGTAAGAAAAGTGACCAGGGAAAAGAGAGATCTGTAGTGGGTGGCAGTGTGCTATCGTGGAAAGACTGTAGGTTTTTGCCAACTTGGCTTCAATATCTCCTCTTTGTGTAAACAAGAGCAAATTACATTTTGAAATATTCTATTAGAGAAAATAAAATTTATTCTCAGAAATTGTATTAATCAGAGTTCTCCAGAGAAGCAGAGCCAATATAAATGGAATTGACTCATGTGATTATGGAGGCTGAGAAATCCTAAGATCTGCAGTCAGCAAGTTGGAGATTCTGGAGAGCCAAGAGTTGAGTTCCGGTCCAAGCCTGAAGGCCTGCGAACCAGGAGAACTGATGGTGTAATTTCTAGCCCAAAGTCTAGCACATTTGAGACCCAGGAAGAGCCAAAGAGCTGATGTTTCCATTTATGATTCAGGTTTATGTGAACAGAAGTGAAGTGCGCCTCTTCTAGATTAGACCACCAAAAGGAGGGAAGACCGTTTTTGAAGACCATAGTCACTTTTGTTCTACTGACCAACTTCAAGTGATTAAGAAAGACCTAACTAAAACTTTAGCCTACTTACTAACTTTTGAGAAAAACTAAAATTGCTTCAAAGAAAATCACTGGTGTCTACAGAAAGACTGACATAAATTTTTAGAGAAGAAAAAAAGTGAACAGCTGAGTAGTAATTACTATTAGCTATTATGAATGTAGTGGGAAACTAAAACCTTTGAAACAATAAACATCTCAAGAATAATTTAAAAGAGTAAAATAAATACTGAATCACGACCTTGAAAAGATAATTGCAATTATAGGCATACACTCTGAGAAAAATTAGCAAAGCCATTCAATTATTTAGTCTCACACAAACTATGAAATCCTTTGAAAATTGGTGAGGTATTCATCATTTTTCTTTTGCCAAAAAAAAAGTTGGCCCATGTAATTTAGTTAATTACTAACATTACATATTGAATAAAACATTTCTTTGGAATAGGACACTCAAATGAAAGATTGTCTTTCAAAGCTTGTTCTAAAATTCATTTAGAATTATGAAGGCATAACTGTTGTAGGTCAACTCTATTAATGATGTCAACTGAGTTTTTGAATTGCTTGGGAAGGATATAAACATCTTTACCTTGTTCAGTTGCAACTTATACATACACATAAATCATATGTATTATATTGTAACATAGAACAATACTGGTTCACAGAGGTGAAGTTAATTATGATGAGGATTATCTGCAGTTGCCAATTCTACTGCAGAAGGGATCAAACTATTTTCCTCCAAATTGAAATTAATGTATACATTATTTCAATACAAAACAGAAAATAAAAAAGCAATAAAAAATTATGTCATGCTTATTTGTTATATATATATATACACACACAGGATTATATATATATGTATATACAGGATATATACAGGAAATAACCCATAAAGGGGAAGTTAAAGACATAGAACAGGTCAATAGGAGAGAAAATGTCAGAGCTGTTGAGAATCAATCTTGTAGGTTCAAAGTCCAACTAATGTGAGTTTCAGACAGGAAGAGTACACAAAATAGAGTTGAATAAATTGTTAAAGGAATAATATAAAATTTCCTAGAATTGAGAAAAAAGAATTTTGAGATTTAGGGGGCCAAGTAAGCACCAGCATAGGGATTGAAAACCACGATGCACACTAAGAAACAACATTGTGAAATTTTAGAACGCTGCTGATAAAGAAAATCACCTAAAAGCTCCCAACAACATCCAGGAAGAAGGAATGAAAACAGGAGAGACATATATATACAAGCAGGGCAGGGAGTGGGGGAGGGGTGGGTGGAGAGGAAGGAAGGAGAGGAAAAAAGAAAAGAAGAGAGGAGAGAAAAGAAAAAAATAAGGAAAGGAAAGGAAAGAAAAACTCATATTAGTTGCAGTTGGTAGAGTATGTTACTGTTCAGTATTCAGATACGATTTATTAAATTTTAAGACTTCCAAGAAGCTATAAGCCCCAAACTGTAATCACAGATAGATGTAGACTCTAAAAATAGTCTTCCTAGACCAAATAATGTGGGAAGTACTTGTGTTATGTAGCAAATCTGTTCCATGTACATGTTTATACAAATAATCAATCCATCAAAAGTAATCACATATCTAAAAAATAAGTCTATTTAGGGAACCTGATGTATGTAATGAGTGAACTGTTAGAATATAAATTGATGAACTAAGCAGTTATTAGTTCTATGATACATATATTGTAGCCAAAAAAAATGTTGGATTGTGGACTAATAGAAGTTTTCTTGTAGTAGCCACTATTGTAATATCTTCATCATGGGGTTAGGTAAATGTCCAGGTTTGAATAATTTCTTTGGAAGACATTTTGTAGGATTGGTAATTGCAGAGAAATTGCTTTTACTATCTGACTGAGAATGCAATCTGTGCTATTAATGCCATGATACATTGCATAAAGTGCTTTGAGAACAGAAAAGAGAGTTCAGAAATCAAATGTTCTTTTTTTCTCTTAAATGTTCTTTTTAGATCTCTTACCTAATGCCAACACAACATGCAAGTACCCGAACACTCTCAAGGTAGTTTAAACTTGTTAGCTGCTTGAAAACATGTGTTTTGTGAGATTAGGAGAATACCATCTTCTTCTTCAAACAAAAAAACCCCACACACTACTCTTCCATGATAAATTTCTATATTATCACATAGAAATATACAGAAATAATTCCAGGTTAAAGATATTTGTTTTCTGTTAGAGCTCTGATTCCTTTAGTAAGTTAGATTATAATTGTAGGCGGAACAAATACCTCAATTCTGATTAAAAATGATCCATTTGTACATAGATATTTATTTTGTTATGAATAAATCCACAAACATACACACCTTGGTAAATAATCCCATGGGACTAACATAACCAACACTTAAAGTTCGATCGTGGAAAGTCATTGGATTGCTCTTTTCTGTAAATATTTTTCTATATGCCTTTGCATTTGCTTTTTGCTTAGGAAGACTTTCCCCTCCCCAAGATTGTTTGGAAAATTCTCATATATATGTCAACTTGACCCTTTTCTAGTTTAATTTTCATGTTAAGATTTTTAGTATTCATAATTTATTCTTCTGCATGATATGAGGTACAAGCATAACATTTTTTTATGTACTTTTTCTAATAGTACCAACGCAATTTAAGGATAGCACATATTTAAAACTTTATATTCATAATAAAATACATTTCTACATACTCAATTTCTAAACTTAATCTATTTTATTAATGAGCCTACCAATCCAGTTCTAATAAAATAGTATTTGATTATTTTTAGCATAATCCATGAGATATTTTATCTTCTCACTATTTTACCTAAAACTTTCTCAATTCTTCTTGCATATTTTGTTTTCCAAAACAGGCTGTCCACATTCAATAACCCTTTTTTGTCGGGATTTTAATTGTCATTACATTTTACCTTTAGATTAATTTGGTCATAATTGTAACATTGAGAATAATTAAAACATTCATGTTTGCCCATATGTCCAAATATTCTTTTATAATCCATCTTTAAAGAATTAGAGAATTAGTCATATAAATATTTTGCATTCCTTTTTAGTTTTATTTTTCCTTGCATTCCTTTTTTCCTTTCTTTGTGAAAAGGACTGTATTTCTATTATGTTGGAAGTTAATAATGGTGCCTATGTAGTGGAGTTTCTCAGAAGATTAAATGTGATATATATGAAAAATATTTTTTAAATTGTCTTTTAATATGACTTAAACTTGTATTAGCTGTTACTATTATCATTTGGAATTTTTGCTTTTGGTATGTTTACTTTGATCTGGCCACCTTACTAAATGGCCTTATCTATACTAATAATGCAGATAATATACCTTAGGAAAAGTATCATTTGTAGATAGTAACCATTTTGTCTCTTCCTTCCCATATATGTTCTTTCTTATCTATACTAATAATGTAGATAATATACCTTAGGAAAAGTATCATTTGTAGATAGTAACCATTTTGTCTCTTCCTTCCCATATATGTTCTTTCTTCCCCTCGTTGTATTGGGCAGGACCACCAATTCTATGCTTAAAAGTAAAAGTCAACCTCCTTTTTTAAGAAGATTAAGAGTAATAATTCTACAGGTATTTGCTGGGTTTTTTTTTATATTTGAATTTTTAAAAAATAACCCTTTTTATTAAATAAATTTTTGATTATATAAATATAATACAATTAAGAAATCTCTTATTTTTAGATTAGAACATTTTTTTAAAAAATAATTGTTAAATTTCAGGAAAATTTTGGGAGTATGTTGTTCACATAGTTTTTCTCCTTGATCTTGGTAATGTATTAAATCATCCACAGAGTCTCCTCTTGTTCAGCCTATTTGACATTCTTAGAATAAATTCTACTGGCTTGTAATGCTTGCTCTTTAAATACATTTCTGGATTTGATTTGCTTATGTATTTAGCAACTGGGATCTGTTTTCATAAACGACATTGGCCCATGCGTTTCTTTGTTGTGTGTGTGTGTGTGTCAATGTACGCTGTTTATGTCTGGTTTGGATGATGATGGACACAGAGAATGACTTGGGAAGTAATCCATCTTTTCAAGGCTCTGGAACAGTATTATGGAATAAAGATATTCTTTTTCCTTGCTGATTTGGTTGAATCTCTCCACCTGTCTGAATCTGAAGTTTTTGGTGGATAAATTATGCAGCTTTTCTAACAGAAACTACAGGGAAATGAGATTAGCTGAGAAGAGCTGGTTAACCTGAACGTAGAGAAACAAAACTAAATAGAAAAAATCATAGCATTCATGATTACCTAATATATAATTTGGTGCTTCTTTTTTAATGTTTAATCTCTGTCTCTCATGACCAGAATGTAAGCTCCTTGAGTACTTCGTTCACTGATATGTTTCTAGCACCGAGAATAGTGCCAATAATGCCAATAGTGTCATAGTAGACACTCAATAATTTTTTGTTCATTCAATAAAGAAATGAAGTAATAAAAATGATACTGTTTTGATTGTCAATAGATGATTTTTTAGGGAGAAGTGAGAAATTTCTACGTAGTATAATAATGTGTTTCTATCAGAATATTAATATTTTAGCACCCTTTGTCTGTGGCTGAAAAATACATGTTGGCACTTTTATTTCTTAGAAGAGTGTAGGTAATTGCATTCTCTCCGTTTAGGTTTATAACCTCACTCTGTTCCAATACCAGGCTGTTTCCTTGCTAGATTAACTTTTGGAATCCAAACGGCGTTAGGGAGGAAGGAGATATGGTGAAAGAATGTAGGTGTCTTCATAGCAACATTCATATGTTGTTTACAGTACTGTGCATGTTATAGAAGTTGTTTTCTCTCCTTGTCAGTAGATATATGAAACTTCCAGAAGCCATCAGTCAGAAGTTTCTGGTGAAGATAAGAATAGAATTTCTCCAAATAGGGAAAAAACATTCATCTCCATAGAGTAATAAATCAGTTGGTAAACTTTCTTGATAAAAACAAACCTTTCTTATTATTTTTAATAGAGTTGCATGAATTTGAGAGAGAACATAGCTTATTTTTTTCCCAATAATTTGTAATAAAAGGAAAATTTGAAGTTGTTTCAGCTGCTACCTTGTTGATCCCACAAACTGTCCTACTCTCTCTGGGCTTTTTTCTTCACAGGGTCTGTTTCTTCTTTTGGAATAGAAACATCTCCATAATCCTCAATCACTTTTTCTTCCCTCTAGCTAGAGGTCCTGCTCATGTTTCAAGCTTTACTAACTCTTGAAGATCTTTCTATACTCTGATCTGCTTTCCCCAGCCCTTGGTCAGAGTCCTATTTTAGCAATGATCATATTTGCTGTAATTCTAATTGTTTCCACTTTTCTCTTACTAGACTGTGGACTCCATCAGGGCTGAAAATTCACTGTTAAATCATTAACCTCATAAATACAACATAGCTTTAATATATAGTGGCAATTAAGAAATGTTTGTTAAACGAATGCATTTTTAAAAAGCATGTTATTATTCCGGTGATCAATCCAGCCTGGAAATTAAACTCAAAATTTAGTACTCAAAGATTAAATTCTTCTATTTTTGTTGTGCTCTTTTCTCAACTCTCAAATTTATACATATCCAAATGGGGAGAGAGAAGGGAAGAAAGCAATATGGGGACTTGGAGTAGTAGGGAATATTGTGGAAAAGAAGTATGAAAGAGTTGTCATTTTACACATTAAATTTACCTCTTCATTTCACAGCAGGAGTGAATTATGTTGGAATATCTTTTCCAAATTTTCTTTCTTTTTTTCATTTCTGTTTCCTAATTACAAAGTACCGCAGAAGGAAACATGACAGTTTTCTGTTTATGGCTCTTTAAACAAAGTGAAGTTGATTGCTTTTACTTTTTCCACAAATTTTATTGGCATAATTTTTTTAAAATTCGCATAAAATTTAAAAAAAGGAGAGAGAGGGAGAACTTACTTATTAAGGAAGATATTTGAAAGGTCAAACTCTGTAGTGCACACATTTCTCCTTAAGAGTCACATATGACAAAAAATCACGGGCTGTATATTCACGTGCATTGCTGTCAACCCTAAACTAACCATACGAGGCAGCCATCCTCTTCCTCCTCTCATTTCTTTTCATGGCTGAGTTAACTTACGTCCCCTCGTCCTTTACAGAAGAAGCCTAAGAAGACAATAGGTTTGGGTATTAACAGAAAAAGCAAGACTGATCCAATCAAAGTAGATTTGCAGGAATGTTTACTTATCCTCTAAAAACTTTCTTAATGAAGACAGAACATTTTTCTAGATCCTAGGAGAAGATAGATTCCAAGCACACAAAATTAGAGGGTTGGGAGCTAAGCTTCTGGTACAAATTCATAACTGTTGGCTTAATAGGCATTAGCATCTAAATATTAACTCCAATGTTTTTCTTTTTTAATGGACTATGTTCAAAACTCCTCTAGGAAAACATTTTTAAAGTTGTTATTGGATAGAAGGAGTATGGGGCGGAGTTGGCCTTAGAGAAATGAGAGCAGCATTAATAAAAAGGATTTAAGAAAACATACGCCTCACTCAAGTCAGCACAGTTCCAGAAGACAGGACTGAACAAGGAGGATAAGTAAAGCAAGATGAACGATGTGAAACTTGCTGTCTTGGGTGGTGAAGGAACAGGCAAATCTGGTGAGTGGTGATGTTTTCTACGGCATGGAGCAGAGTACAAGTAGAGTGAGATATATTGACATATATATGTCATATATAAAACATAACTATATACATTAACTATATACTATTTTTCATTTTCATAGCAAGTAATGCAATTAACTATATTTATAGAATTTATAGACAGATAAATCAAGACAACTATTTAAAATATTAATTTGTATCTTGTTCTACTGATGTTTAGAATTCATAGAAATAACAGGAAATCCTTCCATCACTGTCCCACCTACTTCTCACTCCAACACAACTGCCCCCACATCCACCAGTGGCCAAACAATGACCATGGAAGGATTCTTCTGCCTGGAGACTAAGGGTGAAGAGACATGTATGGAGATCTGTGGATTGTTTTTTAAATGCAGCATTATTGAGGTGAAATGACTTTGGAGGGGAGTGGCTTTGGAGATGCCTGGGAACTGAGCAACAGGTGTCCTGACTGTGGAAGCCATTTTTGTTTTATTTTGTTTTGTTTTTGGTCACATTATGATGGTGGTAAGGGTACCATCACTGGAGCCACTGAAGCCTAATGAACCCTAACAACTGGCCAGACCCAGAAGCTGCAATAAGATAAACTGACGCTAGAGGTCCCTTCTCTATTTCCTAGATTTTGAAGTCCCCGTATCCTTAAACGTCTGCAAATGCTCGATATTGTCGTTCTTACTGTTAGCATGTAGAACTTTGGAGTCAGATCTAATTTGATAAAAAAAATAAAGAGAGGTTATAGTTCTTGTATCTCAGATTTAAGGAGAAATCTGTTTCTGTTACAAAAAGTGAGTTGTCCCATGTGTTTGCATTAATGAATTAATTACATAGTGATTTGAGTGGGCAGTGGTCTAAGATCATTTTACATCTAATTTCCTGGTCTTCATGCTTGTACAGTGGAAATCTTCAGACCAGAATTTAGTAAAGCTTTAAAGTCTTCATTAACGTTTTGTAATTTTTGTGCTGAAAGATAAAAATCTTATACATAAATAAATAATCTGTATCCTCAACAGAAAATACTCTAAATCCAGCTTGTTTGTTTTGCAGCCCTCATAGTAAGGTTTCTTACCAAGCGATTCATTGGAGAATATGCTTCTAATTTCGGTAAGTCACTACTTTAGATTTTTTTCACCTTAAAATTTTAGCATAGTAATTAAACCGCGATTAAGATCAGAGAAGCATTTTGATAGTGCCTTTCATTTTTTGTACTTTTAAGCAACTTATTTATTCACAGATTCTGGTTAAAAATACAAGAATAGAAACTTGAATTAAATGTTCTTTAATAATAAAATTCACCCAATTTGATGCTAAGTGAGATAGCTTAGAAAGTCAGTTGATTTCAGTTTAGAATTAGAAAAACATTACAACTAGAATTCCTCCTCCATCAAATATTGTCGAGTATGTGAGTATGAATAGTTTTTTAAACTATGAAACAATTTTGAAATTAAATAAACATCTGTACAAAGATAAGACTGATTATAAAAGAGCAAGTAGGTACAAAATAAAGCTTATTTTAATTGTAAAACCATGTGAAAATAACAGGAAAATTATGCCTTGATTAAAGATCATATCATAATTATTTAGATTTCTTATGTAAGTTTCAGAGAAATTCTAAAACAGATGCCAGGGCAGCTTGGTATAATCTTAGGATAATTTCACTAACTCTATTAAAAAATTTCTGTTATTTTGATCAGAATTAGCATGACATATGGGAAATACCACAGTGGGGAATTAATAAAAAGTGGGGAATTTTGCCAGAGTTTTGAGTATATTTTTTGGCTTAGCAGTTAATCAATTTAATGGTACTAATATCTTACCTGATTGCATGGGGGGGAATGGTTTCTGTTTTTTATTTTTATTTTATTTTATTTTATTTTTGAGGAAGATTAGCCCTGAGCTAATATCTGCCACCAATCCTCCTCTTTTTGGTGAGGAAGACTGGCCTGAGCTATCATCCATGCCCATCTTCCTGCACTTTATATGTGGGACTCCTGCCACAGCATGGCTTGCCAAGCGGTGCCATGTCTGCACCCAGGATCTGAACCAGTAAACCCCAGGCCGCCGAAGTGGAACGTGCGCACTTAACTGCTGCACTATCAGGCAGGCCCCCTGTTTTTCATTTTTAAATAAGAGCAACTGATTTATAAGACATCTGAGAATTGGGAGAAAGGACAATGATTTAGGGGTTCAATAATACTTAGAGTAAGAGAAAGTTATGATTGCAAGCATTTTTCCATGAGAAATAAACAACAAAAATCATTCATAAGGTAGCATTATTAGAGTGTTTTAGAAAATAGCTTCAAAGTGTTGCATTGTGTTGTTTACTACTTGTGTCCAATAGCATCTCAGTCCATATGACACTGAGAACATTGTAGGGCAAGTGCTTGAAAACTGATTATAGAAAGAAAAATATATAGAAAGAAAAATTCTTGTTTCATTTCTCAGGTCAACAACCTCAGTCAAAAAGGTCAACACAAGCTAGGAGTCAGGCATGAGAAAATGTTCCAGAACTACAAAACAAAACGTAAATGAAACAACACCCAAAAACAACAACAGTAACAGCAACAACAAATCACCTTGATCTTTGATAAGATATAGTTATATAAACAAATGAAGTATACACATTTCTTGCTGTTACATCTCTGTTAAAAATATAAGACGTAGAGATATTTTCCAAAGACAACCAAATTAGCAAATGTCACCACCATATGAGGACAAACTAGCGAAAAAATGACTCCTCTTATAAATGAAGGCTAGAAGGGAAAATAATAAAATTCTAAAATGTTAAGAGTCCGTGACCCTTGCTGACAGTTTTTGAGTTTTGAGAGTGGATATTTTTAAATGTCTAGAAGGGAATTTTATGGTTCACGGTCAGTAGTAAACCTACGAAGTTTAGAATGAACTGTCTGAAAACATATTTTAAAGTTTAATGAAACTACAACAATTTTTCTAAATGTAACCTAAATGAATTTTAAAATTCATCCCTAACCCCCTGAAGTTAGCTCCCCAAATGTCTGCTGCATCTTCCTACTGTGGGTTACAGAGAATTTGCCAGAATTGCTCATGATTTTGTGTCAGTATGCTGTTTTGGAGAGAAGCAGGCCTTTTATTAAAACACTGGAGGGACGGTTACAGAAATGAAGTCCTCCACTCAACAAATACTACTGAGCACCTACCACATCCCAGGTACTCTTCTAGGTAGAGAGGCTATAGCAGGGAACATAAAAGATAAAGATCCAGTCTTGATAAGATTTACAATCTGGAAAGAAGGGTCAGCCAATTAAAAAAATTAAGCATAAGTTATGTCATATGATGATAAATATTATGACAAAAAGGAAAACATGAGGGAGTGGCACTAACATGGTGTGTGGTAATTTAAAGTAAGCCCGTCAGGTTAGACCTTGCTGAGATGCTGACATTTGAACAGAGGCATGAAGGTGGTGAAAACTGAACCATGAAGATGTCTAAAGGATTACATTCCAGGCAGAAAAATCAAATTTATGAGGCAAGAACTTTCTGAAAAATTTGTGGAATGGTATGGAGGATGGGGTAGCTCTGGTGGAGAGAATTTGAGAGACAGTAGCCAGAGAGATCTATTGAGGTCATAGAAGTAATGGGAGACTAGATAATGAAGGCTACTCTCAGACATTTTAAAGGTTTTGGTTTATCTAAGAGAGCTGTTGGAGTCATTGGAACAATTTTATCGGACAAGTGCTGTGATCTGGCTACGAGGTTTACTTTTGCTCCTGTGTTGAGAATAGACTAGGCACAAGAAGGGAGTTAGGGGAAGAATGAAGGCAGAGAGATGAGTTAGGGGACTTTGCAATAATCTAATCAAAAAATAATGATGGCTTGGACCAGAGTTAGCAATGGAGGTAATGAGAAGCAGACAAATCCAAAATATACTTTGAAGGTAGAACAAAAAGAAGTTTTTAAAAGAATAAATATGGGATATAAGAGAAAAAACAATCAACAGTGACCTTAAGGCTCTTAACTTGATAAAATGGAGTTATGGATATGTCATTTAAAGAAATGGAAAACTGTGGAAGATGGAATTTGTACAGGGAGACCAGGGGTTCAGTTTTAAGTGTCTTAAGATTGAGATGTCTATTGGGTATCTAAACAGAGATGTCCAATAGCAGTAGTTGTTTATGCCTGGAGTTCAGAGAAGAGATCTGGGCTATAGATTTAAATTAGGTTCATCGGCAATAACTTCTATACAAAGACTCTGACTGGATGAGATTAGCATGAGAGTGAGTATAGACAGAGACGAGATTCATAAACAGGATCCATATTTGAAGTGTGGGAGGATATGGTGGGACAAATAAAAAAGATTAATACAGAGGAAGAAGGAATAAAGAAGAAACCAGGAGAGTGTCTTGCTTTGAAAGCCATGTGAACAAAACATTTTTAAGGAGGCAAGCGTGATCAACTACATAAATGCCATGCTAGGGCGAGTAAGATCAAGATAAGAACCAACCATAAAGTCCAAAACCATCACCTTGATCTGAACAGTTTTAGTTAGGTAATTGGAGTAAAAGCCTGACTGGAATAATTGGAAGAGCATGCGAGGACAGAAGTTGGACACAGAGGGTGTAGATACTTACTGAAAGGCCAGCAGAGAAATAAGGCAATAGTTGAAAGACACTGTGGGATCCAAAGGATTGAGTTAGGAGAAATTCAGCTGTTAGTAATGATATAGTAAAAAGGAAAAATTTATGATGCAGAAGAAAGAGGCAGAATTGGTGGAGCCATGTCTTCCAGTAGACCAGAGGGAATGGTAACTATTTCATAGTGAACGAATGGGCCTTAAATAGAAACACAGATAATTCATCCATAGTAATAGGATGGAAAATAAATATAATAGCACAAAAGCATACAATTGAATAAATATGGTGGTTAAGTTAATTTGTAAGAGATACATACGAGCAAATATAACAAATCCATAATTTTTAACCACTAACAATAAGGAAAAGCCACTCTACTACTCCGCTAAAGTATGACCAGTCAAATTTGCAAGACTGTGATCCAAGTATGAGTCCCCTTTTTATTCTGGAGTATTTTCATACTGACAATAATATACTCATGTTTTGCAGAATCTATCTATAATAAGCATTTGTGTTTGGACGGGAAGCAACTTACTCTAGAAATATATGACCCTTGTTCTCAAGTAAGTGAAACAAAATACATTTTTATTTTTTCATCATGTTTTGAAGAAGATTGGAAAGGGGAAGTATAAATTTGCCAGTCTTAAAACCGAAGTTTCTTCTAAATTTTAATTATTAAAATTTCGAGAGAGAGATTACTTTTAGCCATAAATTCCATTATCTAGCTTCTCTGTAAAGTTACGGCAATAATCATCATATTGCAGATATCTTTAAAATGGCAATATTAGGCTACATTCATAGTATATTTCTGTCAGGTCACAGTTTAGCTGCCAGAAGTTAATAGTTTAATGGCTTATCAATTCAGTTTTTATATTTTCAGTGCGTTGTAGTTTTGCTAACCACTGTCAATAAAGCATAAGTAAGAAAAGAGTACAAACCCCTTTGTCCATTTCAATCCAAAAATTTAAAATATGATTATATAAATAAGAGAAGAAATGGCCTGCTGTTCAAGATTTCAAAACAACCCCCTGGGACATATTCTTTTAGGTACATAAAATATCCCTTAAATCTTTTTAACTAAACCTTATCAATATTGTTTTTTTTTTACTGATTTAAATCTAGTACCAAAAATCAGTAGATATTCTATTTACTAACACAGATAGAAAATATTTGTTTACAAACCACCTATGTGGATATTGATTCAAGAGACAATTAATATAGCTTATCAAATTTTCAGAAAAGGTGGAGATATTTTCTTAGAGAAAAGTTGTAAAATGAGGTAGATATAACTTTATTATACTTTATTTTTAAAATTTAGTCACTTTTAATTAAAGAAACGAGGTGATAAGAAAGAGAGAAATAGGGAAACTACATTTTAGAAAATATCGTTATTTTTAAAGTCTCTTTCAGGTAAAATGGGTCTTCATTATTTAACTGTGTCAAGTGTAAAATACAGGTGTCAAATTTCACCACTTTTGGTGTATTTGGTTTATTTTCAGCCACAGAGAGGAAAATTTTCCCTCACAAGTGAGCTGCATTGGGCAGACGGGTTTGTTATTGTGTATGACATCAGTGACAGATCTTCCTTTGCTTTTGCAAAAGCACTGATCTACAGAATTCGGGAGCCACAAACTAGTCATTGTAAACGGTAAGATATTTTTCATTCTCCTTTCTTTTAAGTAAATCATCCTACAGCTGTAAGCATCATTAAGAAGAGTTTAATACAGCCTTCCAATTACAAAATTTAACAGCCCTGAACAATTCACCTTCCAATCCACAGGAGTTACACATGTAGTAAAAGGAATAAGATGAGAATACTTTATGTCCTAGCTGACATAAACAGTTACTTGCCCTGAGTAAATGGCTATGTTACAAAACAGCTTCTATTGTTAACAGGACACTCACTTGCAAAATAATGGTCCTCTGCGCACAAGATAGTCTGCTTTCCAACCTTTCTTTTCATCCCCACAAAAGTGTTAAGGATACTAAATAAATCCAGATTTATTACATTTGGCATCCAATTCCTAGTAACTGGGTGTTAATGTATCAAAGTGAAATAGGCTGCATAATCAAACCGCTAAAATTCGAAGTATGAGAATACATTTTTCTCCATTTACCTCCTAAAATAAAGAGCTGATCAACAATTTCCCATTGTTAATTGTCTTGACACAAGTGACTATGAGGAAAGACATAACTCTGCCTTAAACCATTCTTGCATTAGTAGATATAAATTTAAACATATGAGTTTCCCCTTTTTTCCTTATTTTTTATTATTTTAGCTTTTCTCATTTAAAATATTTATTTTTGTTCAACATACTGATGTAAGGGTTTCTTTGTGCTCCTAACCAGATTTGCCCTTAGAGTCTAAAATGACATTCTAATCTGAGAAGCATAGAAGCACAATGATATCATTGTAAATTGGTATTTGTGCTTTTTATATCTATTTTTTTAAAACATGCCCACTATCAAGAAACCATCACATAATAATTGATAAAGGGCTGTTTCCCTGGAGTCAGTTGATGTTCATGCTTGTTTATATCTGATTGACCTTAGATAAAACCCGTAATCTCTATACCTCATTTTTCTGATTGTAAAACATAGAAGTATGGTAGGAGAAAGGATGTGATTTTACTAAGTCCTTCATACTCTGACTTCCTATAATATTACTGATTCTTTGAGCTCCATTGTTTCAAGCATTAAATGCCTTATATCTAAGCACCATGACTTAGGTAAGGAACAAAAATAAAATTCCTTTGATATTCCTCCAAATCAAAAGAATCATTCAAGAATACTCAAAAACATATAAAAGTAAAAAACAAAACCACCATATTTGACATTTTTGGCAATCTTCTTTATGTACGATAATAATTTTTACAGTCTTTCCAGTTCTCAATCTGCAGATAAACTAGAAAGCAAAGTATGGCGTTGTTTTATAAAATTACATCTGATAGTTGTGATTCATCCTTCAAAATATTTTACTTACCTCTCCCTATTACTCCATTATAATAATTTTCTGAACTATATAGAAGATACTATTAATACTCTCAGAAGATATTATTAATACCCTCAAAAATCCAACACATACAATGCTTTTTCCTTCAAAGTTCACGCTGTCACATGAATGAAACCAACTTTTAGTGGAATCTGGGGGCAATATCCATTTAGACAGAGCTGAAGACTGCATTTACCCATTTGTTCCCAATATAGATAACTTGGCAGAGTTCCATGCCATTTAAGGACTAATAGTCTCACTATATTCTTCAAATGAAACTCTCTTTTAGGTATGATTCACTGTAACCAAGGAGAATATATTGATATTTACAGAAGACATTGTTTAACAAAGAAACATATTTCTTAAATAAATATAAAAATTGTACAAGTTCATGAGACTGTAAAATTTTCTCTGGAGTGTGTTATAATGGATGTTAACAAAAACAAATAGCAGTTAGTATTGAGTATTTTCCCCTAGGTAAGCTATATCTAAATTGTTCAATTACAGTAACTATTTAGTAAAGACACATTAGTTAGTCCTCTTTCAATTGATATGGAAATTAAAATAATACGTAGTAAGCACCTTTCGTTGCCTGCCTTTGTTCTAGGCATTTTTATATCCATTATTTCATTTAATTTCTATGATAATTCTGTGTGACGAGGACTATTTTTGTCATTTTTTATGTACAAGGAAATTGAAAGTTGGAAAAGTAGCAATCATTCCTCATTAGTAAACACAGTCATAATTCAAGAAAAGGTTTGTATCACTTCAAAGGCTAATCTTTAAGACCCTTGTTGCTTCTGTATCGTATACTACATTCTATCTGAAATAATTTTTGTAAGTAAATTGGGATACGTGTCATACACACACACACAACCACAAATCACGCACAGACACGCACAATATTTTTTTCTTTTCTGGTCCATAGTTATTTTTTATATAAAAGTACTTAATAAGAAAAAGAGTTGTTAAAACAATGTTGCTAAAGAATTGTCTGTCTGTGTTTCAGAACGGTGGAATCAGCAGTGCTTTTGGTTGGTAACAAACAAGATCTCTGTCATGTGCGAGAGGTTGGCTGGGAAGAAGGGCAGAAACTGGCACTGGATAACCGATGCCAATTCTGTGAACTGTCTGCAGCAGAGCAGTCTCTGGAGGTAGAAATGATGTTTATCAGAATTATCAAAGATATCCTGACAAACTGCAAACTCAAAGAAAAGAGAAGACCCAGTGGATCTAAATCAGTGGCCAAATTGATCAATAATGTATTTGGAAAGAGACGGAAGTCTGTTTAGTAGACATGTGACCATATATCAGAGAGTTTCAAACATTCGTATGATAATTAAATTTTCCCTTTCTATGCAATTAAAAAAATAATTCTCTGAGATATAAAATAATTGAACATGAACCACGTCTATATTTTCTATATATATAGTTTGCTTTTATTTTCTTCTTCGAGGAAGATTAGCCCTGAGCTAACTACTGCCAGTCCTCCCCTTTTTGCTGAGGAAGCCTGGCCCTGAGCTAACATCTGTGCCCATCTTCCTCTATTTTATATGTGGGACGCCTACCACAGCATGGCATGCTAAGCGGTGACATGTCCAGACCCGGGATCCGAACTGGTGAACCCGGGGTGGCCGAGAAGCAGAATGTGCTCACTTAACCGCTGTACCACTGGGCTGGCCCCTATAGTTTGCTCTTTTGATTATGTGTATCATGTACACTCTGCTTCACACTTCACCTTTTATTACACAAAATAACACTCAGTGTAACTTTTGGTGGATTACTGTATGGTTTGCCTGGTCAAATAAGCTCTGATGCTATAATTTCATTAAACTACCATTCCATAGGTCTCAGCTTACCTTTATTTTATTTATTTATTTTGAATGAAACATATAGTTATATTCATATAATTAATATATTATAAAACTGAATTTATCAATTTATCAAAATACATGATCTATTTAATAGAAATGCGTGGATTTAATTTTTAAAATGTCTTTACAATAATCCAGTGACTTACTTGATGTTACACAAATTTTGCATACAATTTAGGCCTTAAGAAGTTAAATTCCTTGTCCATGAGTACATAGCTTGTAGTTGGTCTGATGATGAAAAAAATCTGCCTTTCCTTTTATGCTATGCTAACAAGGGCCATTATCATGCAGAAGTTAACTTATATAGCTATGATCCTTTTTATATCAAAAGATTAGCCTTTTTAAGTTCATATATAAGTTCATACATCATAGGGAAAGAAAAATATAAAAACCAATTGGTAAATATATATCTTTGAAGGTCTTATTGCCCTGAAAGAAATATTGTATTAGATACAGACATTTGGGGCCTTCTCAGATTACTTTGAGTACAGTTTCCTTCAGAAATAAACTGTTTACCTCCTGGACTTCAGTACCACTGCTGTTGTCCTTTGCTGAACTTGCCACCATTGTATTTCAAATTACAGTCTTAGGCCTAACTTGAGCCAAATTGCTGATAATTCAGGTTAGGTCTCAGAGAAGTTAAACCGGGAGTACAAGCGATGCTACACACACTTGGTTAACCTGTATCAGCCAGAGCCTGGGGCCCAAGGTGGAAGATCTTGAGTAGAGGGTGGTAGAGTGGAATTGGGGACGGGTGACACAGACTATTAGACTGCATAGGGGAGAATTCCTTGGCGTGGCATTACTCACGATGAGTCATGATTCCATATTTTAGAAGAGATACCTAGAGCCCATCCATATAGTCTTGCTGTTCATTAGATGTCTGAACAGATTATACTAGGGTGGAGGTAATGGAAATAACAGAACATTGTGTGGTAGTATATAAAATAGTTCAGAAGACTCATAAAGATAGAGGAGTTAGAATTGATATGGTAGGTTGGACCCAGGAATCCACCATCTGACTGTGTTCCATGGGACAATTCAGATGAACTTCCTTTACTAAGGAAGCGAGGAGTGCACTGGTCAGGGGGCACAAGCAACTTTGAGAAGCTTAATAGTGACTGTGCTCTAAGGGTCAGAGTTGGCAGTGAGGATATTGCCATTGAACCACACTCCTCAATATCAGTGCAGGTAATAGAATCCTGGAACAGCAGAATCTAGATGCCAGCATTTATTCTGTTCCTTGTTATCCACCCACTCAGCCTCCAAATAAATGATGCTATATCCGGGGTAGAGGTTCCACTTCTGATATTGGCTGATTGGAAACTTAAAGTGACATGCTCAATCAACGATATTGAGGCAAAGTCCGTATTGTGGGCCCATGCATTGCTTCCATCCCTGCCACCATGGCCACTGTCATCATGGATCCATTTCATAAGCAAAAATGCGGCCAAGAAAAGAGGCAGGTTGTTATCTGCAGGACAGGTCATCCTGTCCATCTGATTGTAAAGTGAGTTCTCATTGGCGGATGCTCTCTGATGGGCATTAACATGGTACACAAAGATCTGTATATCTTATGCCTTCTCTAAGAGATCCATTCACACACTCTTTCTCCAGTCCTTCTTGTCACTGATCTTCCAGTCTTACCTCTTACAGACCTCTGACCAATTGGCAAAAGCATTGATCACTGCCTAGAAATGTGGACCATGTGCCACGTTACCTAACATATAGACAGCAAAGTGTACTTCTTGAAGCTTTGGAAAATGGGATAATTATCTTCCACTAACGAACTTCATGGTAACCACTGTGTAATGAGGCATAGTCCTCCTTTGGCTGGCAGTAATACATCAAGCTTAAGTGAGGAAAGCTTCCTATCAGCTAGGAACATTAAGATTAGATTGCTATGTAAATGAGAAATAAACTTTTATTGTGTAATGTTACCTAGCAAATTCAGTGATACACTTTTTTTGGCCAACTATTTATAGGGATTTTATTAATCTTTCATAGTCTCAATATGGACTATATATATATCTATATGCATAAATGTATATCAGTTTAACCATTATACTTTAATTTTTTTGTTGTTTTATTTTGTTCTTATTATTCTCTTGGATGATCTCACTTTTAGGGATTTGGTCTTCATTCTTTAAAATTACTTTCCCAGTTAAAGAAAAATTCTTTTGGGATGATTTTGATTTAAAAACAACATATCGAGCTGTTCAAAATTTCTGTTAAGAATAATACTTATATTTCTATATATTTTAAAATTTTATTTATTATACTTTTTTTTTTAGCAATGTGACCTGAGATGACATATATTGTTATAAGCAGTCTATGGAATAGTAATAAGAACACGTGTTCTCACCAAAAAAATAAAAAAGATAATTGTGTGAGGTGATAGATGTGTTAATTAACTTGGTTGTGGTAATCATTTTACAATGTACATGTATATCAAATCATCATGTTGTACACTAAATATATTGCAATTTTATTTGTCAATTATACCTCATTAAAGCTGGAAAAAAAACACTACTTCACATAAAAAAGAACTTACATTTTAAAAGTAGTTTCTGTGAAGCAACTTTAGAAATAAGAGTTGATTATTTTTCAGAGTGATATTTGATAGTCACAGATAATTTCCCCTTTTATGATGTGATGGTTTTAAAACATGTTCACACATTTTTGACACTTCTCCCATCAAAAACTTGAGTCTAATTCCCTGCCCCTTGATTCTGGATCATCCTTGTTGACTCTCATTTAGCAAACAGAATGAGGTGGAAGTAAAGGGTAGGACTTATGAGACCAGGTTGGAAAAGGAGCTGGAGCTCCCATCTATTCTTCCCTGGGACTCTGTTTTGGGAGCCGTGAGTCAACAAGTATGAATCTGGCTGCCTGAAGGCACCAGGCTGGGGATACCACATGGGGTTAGTGACCACACAGCCACCAAATACATGAGCAAAATCTTCAGGTAATTCCAGCCTCTAAACTTGGATGACCCCAGCTAATGCCAGGTGGAGCAGAGATGAGTTATTCCCACAAAATCTTGCCATGATTGCATATTTGTGAGCGTAATAAATATTGGTTTTGTTTCACAGTTGTTAAACCATTATGTTTTAGAGTTGTTACATGGCAGTAGATAACCAGAACAGATAACGTATTAAAATTCTCAGCAATTCAGCCAACATGAAATGTTTGGCTTTCTTAGTGAGGAAAAACAGTGAAAAAAGGATTCTTCCAACCAGCTTCAAAATAGTGCAGAACATGAAGTTGTCCCAACATCAATTTTCTTGTGAATATAATTCACATGTAACGCAAATTTCAAAAATCTAAAAAACAATAAACTGCAGTTTTCCAAAGTGAGAAAACTGCATCTACTTAGAGAGAGACAAATACATCAACATTAGGCCATAGAATGTTGTAGGTTGAAGATAGCAAGTGTGTCTATAAATCTCAGAGATAGTTAAGCTGTATCACTAGGCTGGGAATTGCCTATGCTGCTTCTAGTAAAAAAGATGCTGTCATTCACTTCAGATGAGCTTCAATGAGATAACACATAATGAGGGGCGATACTGAGGAAGGGGATGCCAAAGGGGAGGGGCCTTTAAAATGGTTTTGATTTAATACAAGGCATGCACTATTAATAAAAAGGTTGAATGATACCTGTATGTTTTATAGGTTTATAAATTGGCTGTAGTAAAATATTTTACATCTTAGATCACTAGGTATTGTTTCAGCTTATTATGGGAGATATCTATCTAGAGTTGACTGAATTGTATTAATCTGAACCTAGTTTAATGATGCCTTAACATTTTTATGGGGGAATTTAATGTTTGCAATATCCATGTTCCTTATTTGAAAGCGTGACTTATAGGTTTCTCATCTTCCTTAAATTATGAAATCCTTCAGCTAATAAAGGAAAATGATTATAGTTTGCAAAAAAGGCAAAGTCATTTAACAATCCATATAACTGTCTATTGTAGGACTTTGCATAATAATTGTAATTTAGCTATTAGGGATTCTAAAGGCAGTTATCAGTCATACTGTAGAATTCTAGGAGAATCAGGCAAAGCCCGGATTATTTGAAGTATTTTAAATTCCTGAAGAAAAGACACATTATAAATTGGAAATAGACTCTATAGTGACAATATATTATTTCAAAGCAAAGAAGAAGTTCACGATGATTTTCAAACATATAAGCCACCGGGTTATTTTTCTGTCTTTTGGATAGAGATAAAACAAGCTTATTTTTAATAATGGGACTAGAATCTCCTCTAAGGAGGAAATGAGCAGATTATAAAGTATCAGTTGCAATGTGGAATTTGACCAAAATTTTAGTAATCTTGGAACAATTAAGGCATAAAGAATTAAGAAAAAACAGAAAATTGAAGGAGAGTTAGAGATGGAGTTACTTGCCATTACATGAAAGTATGACCATGAGTTACTGCTGTAGGTTTTAGACTATTTCATAGGACTAAAGATGAATGAGAAGATTTTGAGGCCTTAAGTAAAAGAAGTCTATATTTTACTTACATTGTTATTCTCCACAATAGGAGAGGTTTTAAGCAAAACTTGTTCAAAAATAGTTTAAATGTTATGAAATTTGAATATTTTTACCATTTGCTGGTTTTTAATAACAACATTTTGAAGCTAAATGTATTTGTAGACTACGACTAACACACATCTATACGTGTTTATGTGTTTTTATATATAGATATACTACTAGTAATTTGTTGTTAACGGCCTCAAGTTAATTCCAACTCCTAATGACCATGTGTACAGCAGAGTGGAACCCTGCCCGGTCTTTTTGCGCCATTCTCTCATCTTCTGGCGCTATATCAGACAATGCTCCACTGCTATTTATAGGGTTTTGATGGCAAATTTTCTTGGAAATGGGTGACCGGGTCATTCTTCCTAGTCTGTGTTAGTCTGGAAGATCCACTGAAACCTGTTCACCGTGGGTAACCCTGCTGGTATTTGAAATACCTGTGGCAGAGCTTTCAGCATCATAGAAACATGCAGCCATCACAGTATGACAATCAACAGACAGTAATGTGGTTCCTGATGCAGAAGGGAATTCACACTATGGTAGTGAGAGCGCGGAATCTTAACCACTAGAGCACCAGGGCTGGCTTGCTATTAGTAATATATAAATATATATTATATACCTTTATATATATACCTAAAATATATATATATACATATCTCTTTAACCTGAGAATAACCCATCCTGTCAGAAGGAATACAAAATATCAAGTGAATTAAAAACAGAGAAAGAATGGGAATAGCAAAATAATAGAAGAAAGGTGAATTAACATGACAAAAGTCACATTCAAAATCATAAAATTGGAGAAAGACAGATTCCAGGATGGATCCTTTTGGAAGAGAAAGAAAATGGAGCAATTATAAAATGAGGAATGACTGGATATGTACAAGTGTTATAACAATTGATTTGGAGTTACAAAAAGTGAGTAGTCGCTCAGTAATTTAGCATTATAGTTAAAATAAGTGGGCATGAGACAAAAATGAGATTGGGTGAACAGTTCAGAGGAAAGAGGAATATAACTGAGATACTATGAGATAATGTGCCTATTCTTAGCAAAAATCAGAATTTGGAGAAGAATTAGTGGATATATATAAAATAATAGAAAATTAAACCTAAAAGAAAGATTGACAAATGAAGAATTTTGTACCAAAAAGAAAAAGTATCCTAAATAGAAAATAGAAATTTCAAGACAGAAGTCACATCCACTACAGACTATGTAAAATGAATTTCAATTGTAACTTGTGAAATTTGGATTAGTTGGAAAAAAACCAGTCCTGAAAGTGAGGATTATTGGGTAGTGAAATGGAGCAAGATGACCATTGATCCCCTTCTCTGGCAAATGTGTATGTGGAGAACAGGACAGGCATTACCAAATACTTCAAGGTCCTTTTCAACACTTTGGGGGCTCTTATTCTGTAACAGTCAATAATATGTCACTAAGAAACTATACAAAATGAGAAAATGATATTTTGGAAAACATATTTTCTCCTACTACATTTTTCACTTTTTAAAATAAATATACTACTTTGTGATATTCAATATTCTCAAAATTCAGGAATAGAGCAGCAAATGCTTATACTACTTTTTTTCTTTAAGTAACACCTACTGCTGTGGCAATCATCTGTTAGAGGACACTCACAAAACATTGTTGATGAAAAATAGTGAAAAATAAGCAGAAAACTTTGATTAATGATGCTCTTTTATTAAATAGCTTCAAGTGAAATGAATTCCTTCTATAAGGAAAATATAAGACAATATAGCTTCAATGATTTTATTTTACCTTTGCACAGCCACCAGTAAATATTATCTATTAAAGAACTTAAATATAACAGACATATTGGCATACATTTTTTAGTCATGAGGGTAGGAGGACTGAACCTGCTATTTCATAATTTTCTATTAAAATTCTATTTTTTAATTTGAATAACGACAGTCTAGAATAGCACTGAAATTTCATACAACAGAAATTCAGCATTTCACTAACTGAATTGAGAATTGAAATGAGAGGTAAAATCATGGCTTATGTTTGTGCTACCTTTTGGACTAAAAATGCAGTTTGCCTGGTGACAGGTAGCTATAATATATTACCCTTTGCTTAAGTCTTAGCTTGCCCACAAGCTTTACACAACCAGAAAACTGGCCATCTGTCCTTCTTCTCCATGGGAATGATTTTCTGAAATAGCCACATCTATCTCTTATCACTCAGAACCCATTACCAACATCTCCTATCTTTCTTTAAACCTTCACAGCTACAGGAATAAGAAAAATGGTAGTGGCAAACTGTTTCTCAGCCTGTCTGGTATTCATGGGTAAAGGCAAACACAGATGAAGTGGAGATTTAGTTGTCAGAAATATTGGGGCAGGAGCTCAAAGAGCTGTGGTTTAGAATTAGTCATGTATAGCATTTGTTAAAACAAAAACCAAAAAATAATTTGTGTTGTGTTATTCATGACATATCTTTTCTTCCCTGTAATGAAAGGATGGTGAGTTTGGGAACCACTTCCCACCTCAATAAAGCACAGTCAAGCTAAATCAATTCTGATTATGGATATGAAAGTATGCTGAAATGGGCACAACAACCAGACTGCTACTATGAGATTTGAGAGAGCTACACTATCCCTTCCAACAATAGTGATTGAGAAGGTGATGAAGATAAGGATACAATAAGTGCACCATGTGTCGACAAACCAGACTATAGAACATCTTTCCTTTTATAGGGGTCAAGCAACATAAGAACAAACAGATAATCTCCTCCATCACACATACGCATTAATAATAATGGATTTTTGAAAATATTCTTCAAGACAAGAACGTAGCAATATTAATCTGAAAGGAGAAAGTATACATCTGAAAATAATTTCAAAATGAAAAATAAAATAGGAAGTCTAGAACAGACTTTAAAATCTATATTTTAGGCAATAAAGAGTTGAATTGGCATTACAGAAAATCAGCTAAATGGTACTGATGTAAAATGACAAGATTTTTAACAACATGAAGGAAGACAAAGAAATGAATATACAAAATAGCGTATCATAATACAAATAAAATTATAGGTATGAAGATTAAAACCTAACCTAAAATAATAATAGCACATATTCCTGGCATATGAACTCAGAAATTCACAGTAGAAGCAACAGTCGCTATCTTGGGAGTGCAAGAAGATAGAATTCTACATCTCAAATATGATTCAGTGTGTTTCAGGAAAAAAACCCCACAACATGTATTTTGGTATCCCAGAAAGATAAAACAGGTAAAATGGAAAAAAATCAGCATGGCTTAAATTTCTTTGCAACTATATGGCAGAAAAGTTGGTTAAGAAAACTGAAAAGTCTGAAGAGTTTTGAGGGAAACTTTTGCAAAACTCGAGTAATAAAGACATAAATTCTAGTTGAGATATAAAGATGAAAGGTATTTTCAGATGTGCAAGTGCTCTGAAAAATATACTCAATTAGAGTTACTAAAAGATTATCAAAGTTCCAATCCCAATAAATAAAAAATAATCAAAATTAAGAATTTAGGAATTAGAAGGCTATCATATAAAAGAAATTGTTGCAAATCTAATTATATGCATAGAATTATATATGTGATACTATTTATCATCAGTGACCCTAAACCAACATTTCTGGAAATATCGGCAATGGCGAATCAGAAAAACAGACTATTTCAAGTACATTTCATTATAGCAAAGAAAAATTTAAACAATATTATTGTCTAACAATATGGTTAAAATAATTACGGTATGTGGACCATACCATCACTTATTGAGTAATACTAGGTATGTAGTGCAGAGCTAGATGGTTTAAATATATTTTATGTAAATATAGAAGAGTACTGTGCAAGAAGATATTATCTATTTTACAGAGCTTAGTTACATCATTTACACACCTCAACATAGATAAAAAGATTAATCTGGGTCAAAGTTCAGTTATTGCCTGAGCTGGGATTCACAGATAAACATAGCTGGCTCTAAACTGCTCTTTCCACCACACATTTGCTACTGAAAAATATACACACATTTAAAATCATCTCTACAACTGGTTTTTAATTTTATGGGGAGATGTCTATGCTTTGATAATAAATATAAAAGCAAGATACAAAAGTATAGTTAAGTATGATTTCATTTATGTACAAATGTATCTAGACAAATGGTTGCAAAGGAAGACGCCAAATGATTATTAGTCCTGGGATGATTTTCTCTCTGTGCTTTCCAAATTTTCTGTAAATGAACATTAATTACTTTTGTAATTAAAGGACAGTTAAAGATTATTTCATATTTACAAATATTGGGAAAGAGTTTATTGAGCTGATTTGCATAGTCAAAATTTTTATATGGATTATAAAAATCTCTGCACAGCTTAGCATTATTATTAAGATCTTATAGATCTTTATTTGTCAACCTAAATCAAATCCCAGATCTTAATCACATTTATTTCCTATTTTAAAGATGAATTTCCTCTCTCCAATCAATATTTTACAAGAGCATGTGTTATATTTATAATTTGGAGCAAAAAGGATATATATTTTTGAATTTTTTATTAAGATAATTTACATACAATCAAATGCACATATTTTAAGTGCACAGTTGAATGAATTTTAACAAATGTATTCACCTGTGTAGCTGCCGTCAAATCATGATATAGAACATTTCCATGATCCTGGACACCTCCCTTGTGTCCCCTTCCAAGCGATCTAGAAATCAGTTTGCCTTTTTTTCATAAATATAAATGTAATTTCATAAACAACAGAAAGAACACGCACTTATTACAATCAGTAGAAAGAATGTGCAAAATTTATGTGATGAATACAACCAAATAACATTAAGCTCCACAAAAGTGGAGTACTTGTGCTTGTCGCTCATGACCATCTTCCCAGGGCCTTCCACAGTGTCTGGCACGTTTTTGGAGCCCATAACATACTTATTGAATAGAATATTTGAATGCCTATTATACAGCATATTAACTGTGCTATTATCTTTAATAGTTTTATTATAATATTCTTTTATCATAGAAATACATGTTAATAAATAGAAAGTTTAAAAATAATATAAATCTCAAAAATGCTGATAGTTTTCTTACACCATTCTCAAATTATCACTTCCAGAGTATTCAGTATTATTAGTTTGGGGCATTTCTTCCATTCTTGTCTTCGCTCTTACAAACATAAAACATGTATACTCTTTTTAAAAACAAAACAATTAATGTTTATTGACTATCTGTTATGGGCCGGGCTTTGTTCTAAGCTTTGGGGATAGAGCAGCAAAAGAAACATATAAAACTCCATACCCTCATAAAGCCTCTCTTTTGCTGGGAAGAGATAATGATAAACAAAATATGTAAATTATACAGGATCTTTAAATATAGACGAGTCCATAAGGACTAAAGAGAAAAATAAATCAGCTCAGAAGGATAGGCATGCCACAGGAGTCGGAGAAAGCCACATTCCTTCCCATGCTTGGCTTTGATGGGCATCCGCAGGCCATTTCGACTGGAGGCCTGGTGCCGCACAGCTTGCACACAAACAGCTTCTCTCTGCAGTGCTTGAAAGTCTCGTGTAACTTCAGCTTTGTTGGGGACAAGATGCACTTGTCACAGGTGGGACAGGCATGGCGCTTGGGGGCTCCATGCAGCCTGAGCCTGTGGCTCCGCAAGTCCTTCTTCATGAACTGCTGGGAGCAGGAAGAACAGTTGTGGGGCATCTCCCCGTGTGAAACGCCTTGTGCACTCGCAGCTCCATCCTCCAGCAGAAGGTCTCTTGGCACTCCCGGGATGTGAAGACCTATTCCCAGCAGTTCGTACAATTCCAGGTGTCGTCCTCTAGGAGGTTCGCCTTCTGAAAGTAACAGTTTCCAAATTTGGGACATTCGAAGGGCTTCTTTCCAGTGTGTTTTGTGTTGTGGACTTTTAGACATTTGCTGAGGAACTTTTTGGAAGAAAAAGGATGGTCAGAATCTCCTTCTTTCACCTGCTGTTTCTTAACTCCCTTGAATTCAAATAATCAATATGCCAAAGTGGCATATTTAGGGGTGACATATTCCGATTTCCTTCAAATGGATATAGATATCTTCCAGGATTATAAGGGTTGGATGCATGTTTTTGTGGGACAGAATGGCATGAGGGAACAGTACCTAGAAAGAAGTATTTCCAGGCTGTGGAAAAAGTCCTCTAGGGACCTAGAACTGAGCTGGAAGTCAGGATAGGATAGCAGTCAGGGAGAAGATGATAGTGGATAGCATAACGTGTGGCATAGAATGCTTGGCCTCAGTAGTTGTGAAAAATATAAAGAAATTCACAAAGTGCACAGGGAACCTGGTTAGAATTAACAAATAAATTTGTGTAATATATTACTTCTAGCTTTGAATCTTGTATGTTTACGGTTGTTTGATAAATAGCTCAATATGCAAATTCCTAATCCTTTACCTAATTTTAGGATAAGAGATGTGTGCGCATGCATCTGAAATTATGAAGACAGATTGAGTGAATGTACTTTGCAAAGGCAGGCTCAATTGAACTCACACATGGATGAGAAAACATCTTAGCAGTATGCACCAGGGGGTATGTCTCTGGACTTTTTAATCCTCCTGTTTTATTACTGTTTTTGTTTTTGTCTTAAGCATATTAAAATTGCTTGTGTTTTTATTTCTAAACACCTAATATAAAAGTCATTATGTCACACTGCTCCTTTAAAACACAATTATAAAAGCATTTCTTGTATTATCATTTGATTTATTACATTTCAGTGATATTTTGTAACTTGTACCATAGGAAGCTAATAGGCCTCATGAAGTATATCGAGAATGCTAGTCGTACTGGTAGCATATTCCAACCTCTAAATGCCTTTCATGTCAGCATGAGAGATACCATCAGGCATTTGAAAGCTCCGGCCTATTTATAAAGATACCATCAAAACCTGCCTGATGTAGCTGACTTATGAATCAATTATCTGAACTACACCAAGTGATGTATCTATTCTGAATTTTAGAGTCATATATTTGAAGCTAAACTACAAACAGATAAACTATTCAGCAGCCTATCATGATTCTTATCTTCATGTTTATATCTGTCAAATGTGGGGAGAAGGAAAAGCAAAATCTTAGTGATTTTATTGGAAGAGTTTTTTAAAAAGTCACACATACAAATTCTCTCTCTCTCTTTTTCTCTCTCTCTCGCTCACTCACACACACACCCACACACCTGGCTACCCAATTACTTATGATCTGAGGGAAAATGAACATACAGACCAAAAGGTAAAATTTAAAAAAAAAATCAAGAGCACTGAAGGGATTACTGTTGCTGTAAAAGGGGAACAATAACAATAAAAAATATTAATTTTCTTAAGTTTTCTGTCTTAAATGGCTGAGTATTTCAGTAAACAGAAATTTCATTGTTATTATAAAAGTTACAAAGCCACTGGATTGGAGAGGAAACTGTCCTGTTTCATCTCAGATGTTGTTAAAATAAGCCAAACTTAAGAGAGATGTGTGTCCTTTTTGTTTTGTTTTGTATTTAGGGAATATTTTCCAAGGTATATTCTATTTCCGGACCTACTCTCCATTTGTAAATATGAATTATCTCAGTTTTATTGCTTTGCCTGGTAGCCTTCAGATTTCAGTAGTTTTATTCACGCTATTCAAACTCACTAGAAACTGATACGCTGGGATGACAATGTATTAATATAGACTGAGAATTGTAGTGACTTTTACCTACTCAATGAAAAAGAAAAGAATGCCTAGTACAGAACCCTTAAAAGCAATAAAGACAGAGGAGGAAATAACTAAGAGTGTGAAGGAAAGAAAGGAATCAAGGAGACCATAGTCAGGAGGTGGTTGCAGTGATCTAGTCATGAGATGGTGGTGACCCACACTAATAATAATTACTAACAATATTAAAAGTCATAGCTAACATTTACTGAACAATTATGTGCCAGGTAAAGTGCTTTTCAAGCATTTTCTCACTTAAAGTGTTGAAACTACCCTATTAGTTAGGTGGGAACTATTATCTCTATACAGAGCAAACAGAAAACTTGAGCTCACAGGAATTACGTGCTTTATATAATTAGTAAGTGGTAAGACAGTGATTCAGATCCACATCTATCTGATCAGTTGCCCATATTCTTAACAGCTATGTTATTCCGTCTAAAATGAAGCAGATTAGGGAGCTACAATAGAAGGTAGAATTGATAGGATTGATGGTTGCTTATACAATAAAAGGGAGTGGGTTAGTGAGGAAAGAGAATATATTCAGTTTGGATATTGAGTTTATGATGCCCCTGGAACATCCAGATACGAACGTCCAGTAGGCAGACGAATATAACATTTTGGAGTTCAGGATACAAGTTTGCGTAAGACTATAGTCTGAGGGCTCAGATGCTCATGGAAGAAACTCAGAGTCTTACGAATGGATGCTAATGCCCAGACTTGAATATAGTGAGAAGAAAAGAAGGCCTAGTACTGAAAACATAGGAGGAAATAACTGAGTTTTATCACAGAATTTATTTTCAAATTGGATAACTCTACTAATAAGTACAGTGAGATAATGGGCACAAATAGGTTCTGGTCCAGGCTGGTCAGGACATAAAGACACCCTTCTCTAACAAGACTACAAAATGGGAATTTAGACAAGGCAGGAAGAACCAGCTGGGGGTGTTGACATCGAATCCAACAGCATCTGTAAGATCATTGTAATGCTTGTGTGTGCATAAGCATAATTGCTTTCATGAAGCCCATAATTGTAGTCATAATTTCAGTCCTTACAATGAGGAAAACAGGTAGGAAAATTCTCTTAAAGAGTGTTGTCTAGTCCACCTTCCCGAAGTGCCCTCTGCATCTAAATTCACCTTCCATATAAGGATAAAGTTTCTAAAAGGATTCAAATGGTCATTTTAGAGGAAATTTCTTCTCTTTTTTCTTTGATATTCTTCATTTGTTATGAAAACTTACAATAGCACATGTTACTTCTTGAAAGACATTATACTATCCTCGTTTTCAGAGAAGCACCAAGGAATCACAATGAAGATTAGGCAGCTCCCTATATCATCTGATAGCCAGAAATTCTCTCTTAAGTATACATCTCAGGGAAGATTGGTACAAATGGCAGAGCTATCTAATCTATTGTTATTTATTTTGGTGAACATTTATTTCAGAGAGTGGCATTTTTATCATTCTGATTTCAAATTGTGTGTTAGGCCTTATTTCAGTTTGGTAACCTGGTGTGAACTTACCAATACAACCTTCTTAAAATTAATGGAGACAATATTCTCAGGATCAATAATGTCTTCCATTAGAAGACTAACCTCAGTACCTAATAACTCCACTCAATTTCCTATTTTTCCATAAACATTTCCAGCACAATGTAGCTAAATAGGCTCTTTTTTCCTTTCTCATTCCCTGTAATATTAGTGTTTAATTCGTTCTTGCATAGCACTTAGGCTATTTTATAACTGTCTCTTAACACATGACATATTTCTAGTTCATCATACTGTTTTGTATCCTATTGTGGATATAGTCAGACTTTTGCAAATATTTATGTGTAAAAAGTAATCTTTGATACATATATTTTTGTTCATAATAATACTGTGAATTCCATAATAGTGGAGGACATTAACATGCATAGTCTAAGAGGACATTAACATGCATAGTCTAAGAGGACATTAACATGCATAGTCTAAGAACATAATAAGTACCTAAAAAACACTTATTGATGGGAATGAAGTTCCAGAATTGTTCAAGTAGAGAATAGTACCTTGTGTAACGTAGGCACAGAAATTTTAAATTGGCCCTGATAACTTAGCCTTGTGGTAGAAAATGCCCATCTTGTAGAACAGTGCTTGATATTAAAATTCCCCACTCCTCTTTGCATTTGTTAATATTATTTTGTGGGATTTTCAAAATGAACTGTACCATCTTGGATAATTGAGTGAATCTTAGTAAAGGGATAGATAAATTGACATTGTGTTTACATAAGCATTGGAAATTACCATGGAACTATATTTTAATTACCAAAATATCTCACAATGTAACTGTAACAAATTCTTCTAATTTAAAGTTTATTTTGTCCTTAGAAATACTGAAAAGTATAACAAAAGACACAGAAGCACATCAGCTGCACTGAAGCTGATCAGAAAGCATTCTTTCTCACACAGCATATATATTAAAAACAAAATATAAAAGTCTAGAGCTGCAAAAGAAATACAGATAAAGATGAGTAGAAATGCAATAAAAATTTAAGTATTTGATTTTTGGTATGGAATACATGAAATTTGGGAATGTCCAGAGCATATTTCTTTTATTTTAAGATGACAAATCTGATGTCTTTAATACTTAATGTTGTCTCATAAGTCAAAGGTAAATAAAAACAGCAGCAACTCCATATACAACGAGTAAAGGCCACAAAGAAGAAAATGCAAATAACCAATGAACAGATAAACATTATTCAAGTTCCTAGTAACCGAAGAAATTAAAATAAAAATACTGAAAAGATTCAGTTTGGTCTATAGTATTGGCAAATGTTAAGATGAGGTTAACGTTCATTGCCGAAACCACTGTAGTGAGGTTGGCATTTCCATACCCTGCTAGCAGCATACACATTGATTCAACCTTACAGGAAATCAGTTTGTCAATATGTATCAAGAATCTATGCATGAAAAATCTGGTTTTCTCTATCTATGTGCATGACACTGCATAGACTTAGGATGCTTTATGAAAAAATAAAAATCAAATTAAAAACATAAAAACATTTTAGATAACTATATTATAAATTTTATGACATAATTTTTTTAATTGCTACTAAATTTAGAGAGGCATAGGACAGGAAAATATATGTGTATTTTGTTTTACATTTTTGGTCACTTCCGTGAAAGTCATACATCCTAAGATTTTCTGTAACATTTCAAATTTAAAACGGTCAAAACTACACCAAACTATACCAAATGTAGGTTAGTTTTAATTTCTACAATGATTTTTTCTTAAATGTTTTATTTTAGTTACGTTTTCATGTGAAAGGAGAGATAAATTCTGATTTTCTTGTACCATTATGTATAGTTATATTCCACTTGATTACAAAAAAGTAAATTTATGCAAATAAATTACTTTTGAAATTTAAATGATGTGTTTTTGAGTGGATTAAGACCATGAATAAAGTGTTTTCTTCTTTTTATTTCATGAAACTTATAGCTTTGACAGACCCATTATGCTGATCTGAGTTAGAATTATTGACAGCATTTTAGTCATTATGTTTCTAATCTTTAAAAATATAAAGATGATGTTTACTTCAATGACTCGTCCAAGTTGACTTGGTAAGAGCTCTTCCTCTCCCTAGTGTACTCCTTTATTATTAGATTGGATTATTTTAAGGATTAAGTGTATAACTTGGAAGTTTTAAATTTCCAATGCAGTTGGAGGGGAAGATTGAAATAATACGTAGGGAAATTATGCTTCTTTAGTATTACCCTTCAAGACACACAGAGACACACACACACAACTCAGTCTTGTGAAATAATATTTGTATCTTTTTACCGTGAAGTACTTACTATTTCAGGATTCATTTTACAAATTATGTTTATTTAATGGGAATATTAGGAAATTTTTAAGATTTTCAACCAATTACCTAATTAATATATATTACTTATTTTATAGATGTGTGTATTTAGCTTCAATAGTATTTCCTATTTTGGTTTTATCATTTTAAATTTTGTCATTTTATTTTATAGGTGTAACATTTAATCAATGTTCTGTGGTTACACACAATGTTTTTCGATTTTCTTCTAATAAATAATGCTGTTATAGGTGTTATCCATATATTTTTTCATAGAATTGTATAAATAAATTAAAATTCTACAATGTTAAAAATAAATGGTATGCATTGTTTTAAGACTTTTGATACATATTTGCCAAATTACTCGCTAGGAAAGTCTTCCGATTTATGCCATCTCTAGCACTGTAGGAGAGTGTGTTTGCTTAGCCATTGTTTCTTTGGGTTTTCAGCTTCTGTGTTTAGTCCCCAGGGAATTTTTCTTATTGTAAATCACATTTTCTATATTTGAGAATATTCAATTCTGCTGCGGAAGAAAAGAAAGTGAATGAGATAACTCATGTTAAGCAGAGGTAAATTAGTAAACTGTGACGCATGTGGGAAAGATAAAGTAGATCATAATTGTGTGAATATAGAAAGGGATGGAAGAATGCAAAGATATCCACCTAATATTCATAGGTATTAAATATACATGAAGCGCTTGGGCATTAAATATTCATGACACTAAATATACATGAAACAGTCCATATTCTTGTAGTCTTAATTCAGCCAACATTTGATGACTCCTATCATGGCCCCACAAGTCCTCTGCTCTAGAAACACTCAAACTTCAGTTTTTGTCCTTGTGTCCACATCATGTCGGGGGAAGGCTGATGGAGCAGAGAGAGGACATATGAACCCAAGAATCAGGTAGTGTCCTTTCAATATAATCACATCATATCCGAAGTTTGTTAACTCACCCATCTGTTTCATTTTTCTTTGTGCTGTGTGCCTTCAATTGATTGAAATCATTCCATTTGTTCTATGAGCCTTCTTTTCCCTGACCTGTGAATGCTTGTGTGGGAGCACGTTTGGAAGATACCTTTATGTGCAGGTAATTTCCCACATGACACTTCCCTACTTTTGCAGCTATACATTTAAAAACTTTTTGATAGATTTTAAGCACTTAGGTGTTTTGTGTGAAGACTTTTAATAACATACAGTGTTGACCAGAGGGCAGAGAAATGGGAATAAATGTACTAACAGATGTGTAAATTTGCACAATTAGTATTTCATCCAGTAATTCAACTACTAAAATAACTTTTAGTAGTTATTTTGCAATATGTTTGCAAATGTACACAAAAAGACTTGTGTAAAGTAATAGCAAAATTTTTTAAACAGTGTAAATGTCCATTAGGAAATAAAAGAATACATTGAAGCCTTTAAAAAGAAATCTCAAAAATATATGGAATTTAAAATGGAAGTTATAAAAGTGTGCATAGCATGCTCCTATTATATATAAAAAGAGGATATAGCTTTATTCAACACATGCTTTTTATCAAATCTTATATGCTTGTGCATTTGTGTTAGTGTGTATATATTTATACCCAAAAAATTTTTGGAAGAACACATAGGAAAGCTCATAGTATTTATCTGTGAAAATGAAATAGAACTCTGGAATGGGAATAAAGATCAGTATTTTATATCCCTTTGTTTATTGTTTTTTTTCTTATAGAGTGCATGTAACAATATGGTGATGATAAGAATAAATTTAATATAGTAGTTATAAGCTCAAACTCTGGAGTAAGCCTCCCCTAATTGTATGGTTTTATGACCTTGAGCTGATTACTCAAAATCTCTGTGCCTGAGTTCTCATCTAGAAAATGTGAAAGACAATAGTTCTTACTCTCATAGAATTCTTAGTTAAGGAAAAAAAATTTTTAAATGATTAACACCTGATAAAAATCTAATAAATGTTTTTTTATTAAATGCAATGTTGTATAATTACATCTTTGTTGTCTTCTTCAAAGCAGTGTGTCTTTGCAGTGATTCTACCATTGATAAACATTAATGTAGATTCTAGAAATAAAATGGGGGCCGGCCCAGTGGTGCAGTGGTTAGTTAAGTTCACATGTTCAGCTTCGGTGGCCCGGGGTTCGCTGGTTCAGATCCCGGGTGTGGACATATGCACTGCTTGTCAAGCCATGCTGAGACAGGCATCTCACATATAAAGTAGAGGAAGATGGGCATGGATGTTAGCTCAGGACCAGTATTCCTCAGTAAAAAAAAAAAAGAAGAGGATTGGCAGCAGATGTTAGCTCAGGGCTAATTTTCTCAGGAAAAAATAAAAATAAAAGTGGTGGGATAAAGACAAAATACAGTGGTAGCTTGAAATATGATAGGCACAATGATACAGTTGGAGGAGAGGAATGAAGGAAGGGAGGAAGGGAGAAAGGGAGAAAAGAAGGAAGGAAGGAGGGAGGGATGGAGGAAAGAAAGACAGAAAGAGGAAGAAGGAAGAAAGGAAGAAACAAAAATATATTTCCAGGAAGCAAGGTACTAGGTTCTAATTTTTCAATAATATATGATTTTGGACAAGTCACTCACTTTTTTTTGTTGTGATTAAAAAAATGCATAATATATGATCTATCACTTAACAAACTTTAAAGCTTTCGGTACAGTATTGTTAACTATAAGTGAAACGCTGTACAGTTGATCTCTAGAACTTTTGCATCTTGGGAAAGCCACTCATTTTTATGTTTTTCTCCCTATGTCTAATGATGGCTCTGGACTTTAAGGAGAGAAGTGATGAAAATATGTTTTGAATGGCATAACATGCTATACAAGAGTAAGGAATTTTGCTATTTTGGTTGTCGTTTTCTTGGCTTTCTGCTGGTGCACCAGCTGTTTAAGGGTGCATTTGTAAACACTGATAAAACGCTATCTTCTTCATCCTGCAGTACTATAACTGTGACAGTGGTGAACAGATGGTTGCATTATGTATAGATGCATAGTGTTTTCAGGGAAGCTTCTTAGAATAGTTTCATTTTGGATATCTACATACTTAAGGCAGAACGAACAATTCTAGATTCTTTTTTTTGCTACCACTGAGTTACCAGAAAGCACGCAGACTGGTTAGCTGTGCTACTAGAATCATCCCATGATATGTATCTCTTAATGGAGATTAGGAAGCACTGTCTCAGCTTGGGAAAAATAATTCTCTAGGTATTTAGAGTGAAAGTTTTTCCTCTTCCTGGGTATCAAATACATAGTGTTCTTTCACCCTTTCAAACTGAAAGAGGGACCTCATACTTATATAGTAAAATTAAAGTTATAAGACTCTTAGATCAAGTGGAATACTTTTATAAAACTACTCACTGGACACAGTCATAAAAGAGATAAACAGCTAGTGTGGATGCCGCAGAATAAACTATATCAGCCAATTATTCAACTGCAGTCTTGAAATAACAGTGGTTTTATTATTAATGGAATATAGATTTCTTTAAGAATTGAGAGTTTAAAATTAAAGAATAGAACAGATGCCCCAGAATTCATTTAATCTATACATTTACAAAGTTTTAATTAAAATCTTGTATACTGCTTGAAAAGTACTTTCGAGGTAGGTATTGTATGTATGTCTTCTAGTTTATGGTCATACATACTAGGGCCTTACAGTTTCACTAGTTCCTTTGCAGAATACCTTGACATAAAGGCCATTAGCTGCACGAGGAGGAAGACATAGTGAGTTACATGAACAATTGCAATGTCTAGATAAAAAAACAGATTACATGCTTGTGTGCAGTTCTCACACAGTAATAATAAACCTTTGGCAGTCTCTTAAATTCCTATTGACTGAGGTCATAATTGGGGCTACACATGGATATACCTGAGCCTACAAGAAGGAATTGTGTCACCTAGAGTATAGAAGAGGAAGGGCTGAGCAAATAGGCAGCCCAGCATACAACACCTATTCTCAAGGAATTCACTATCAGTGGAAACCCATACAACTCATTCTAATATGACAGCTATCCCGCTCCTACAGTTGATGAGCTGTCTTGAGGCCCATTTGAGGACCAAGTTACATTTGAAAGTTACCAATTTGAAGTGTACAAATCACTGAAAAGCAATTTATATCTTTACTAAAATTTCTCAAATCAATGGCAAAAGAAATTATGTCACGTCACAGAGCCAAACACCCTAAAAAATCAACCTACCTTGGCTAGTCTGTCCAAAGTCCTAAATATTACAGATGTCTTCCCACTACTGATCTTTCTGATTCCATCCAAAACAGAAGTCTTTTTTCTCTCTCAAAACACCAATTCCAACTTGATAATATTATTTCCTCTTTCTTTTGCATTATTTTACACACTGATTTAATCACTCTCTGACTCAGTAACCTGTTCATCCATTATCAAGAATAACAGATTCACCTAGAAATGCCTTATAAGCAGAGTGAAGGAAAACGTTTGCTGTTGTTCCATTTCATACTAATGATATAAAAGTAACCTGGGGACTGTAGAAAACTTTTTTCTTCTCTTTTGTTTCCTTCTTTCCTGTAATTTTCTATTTTCTTTCCCTTTATTTTATCTTTTTTCTTTGTTATGTTCTCTTTTATTTTCTTTCTTTTTTTCCCCTTGTGTAGACTAGAAAAGGTTTTACAGAAGTGAAATGTAAATTGCACATTTCTCCAGCAGTTTCCTTACACTTAAAAAAGTCAATAATCCTTACTATGGCCTGAAATGCTCGCTATATTATCTGTCTCTATCAACCTATTGCATCTTATCTAGTTACAGGATACAAAGTCATTGCAAAAGACTGAAAACTTCTGGTGTAAATTGGAGTTATGATAAATAATATAGTCATATGAATACCACCAATATACCCAAAGCACACACATACTCCCTCTTTCTCTCTCTCTCTCTCTCACCACCCCTTTCTCTTAGCTCACTCCTAATGGATGCCTCTAAGAAGTAAAATGGACCATATATAAAACTGAAGGAAAAGATGTGAAAAAATAAACAAATGGTCATTAGACTTCTGGAATCTATAGAGCTGCCTCATTAGAAGTTTATGAAGGTAATGCAGCTGTTTTAGGCACTCATTCTCTTCTTGTCCTTTAAAACTTTCTACCTTCTATTTGTCTCTGTTACTTTTACATTTAATGCCTACTGAGTGGGAAAGTTTAAACACACTTGCTTTTCAAATTAAAGCTTTGCACTTACTAGCTGCAAGATTTACAGCAGGTAACAAATCTTTCTTTGTTGCAGTTGTCACACCATGAAAATGAAAGTAACAATGTCTATTTCATAGAATTAGAGGCATTAAATCAGATAGCATATATAATGCAATTAGTATATGGTTTAGCAAACAAAAGTCAGTCAATAAATATTTCTTATCTCCTTGTTTACTTTTCTTTGTTAGAATATATTTTCCTGAAAGCATCTAATGTCAGGAAGTTCCAACAAAGGGACAAGTTTTGTTTGTGAATTGCTTGTCCCGAGGGCATTCAAATTTTAAGCTTTATATGTAATTGTAAGACATCTAATTTATTCTATATTAAAGGGCATTCCAAAATGTTCGAGCTGGTAGAATTGAGATACAATTTCCTTGAAAGGGTAACTCTTATCTGTTGGAGATGATAATATTTGAATATTCAGTTCTATTAGTCACAAAGCTTCTTTCACTATATTGTTGTCAATAGAATCATTTAAATATATAAAACATGGAAGAAAAATGAAACATTATTACTTCCAAATCTTTATCTGGTTACAGATTATCAACATCTGAATATCACAGTTTTATCACAAACACAATGATGTTTCACATCCTGCACTAGATACCATGGGAGCCATTAATCTCTATTGCTAATAAAACTTCTTCATAGCTAGTTAAGTGCAATTGTTAAATAATTTCTTTTTATAGTAAAAACTTTACAATTAACAAGCCAGACACTGATTCCAGTCATTATCAATTTCTCTGTGATTATTATAGCTTCCATAATAATCTGCACTCTATTAACATAGATTAGGCAGCACTTTAAAGAGCAGCATCATTAGATTTGGTTTCACAAAAAGATGAGAAGAAACCAGATTTTTAATTTCATGGAGTCTCAGAGTTGCAAACTAACACCTAAGTTTTCAAACAAAAGACATAAATAATACTGTATGCAATTTTGAAAATGATTTTTTCTTTGTCGTAAAACTATCTTTGGGAGCTTGCATTCATTAATTTTTTTTACAATTATCTATTTTTCATTTATATTTCAAAATTGAACAAAGTAGCACTTAGAAATTCATGCAGTTGCACAGCAGAAGACTTAATTAGCTATGGTTAATGTCTATCATCCAAAGGATATACATATAAGAAAAATAAAAATGATCCCATAAGTAAAGCCCAAGATGTAACAGTAAAGTATCAAATATATTGTGAAGGTGGTTGAGTCTAGACGAATAATGACAGTGGAAAATGATAACAATATTATATGAATTGAATAAAGTTCAAAACAGAAGTAAAATACTACAAAAGAGCATGCTGTTTTAAGGAGAAGATAAAAGAAAATAATTAACTTTATAAATTATGTTATATTTGCATTTATAATTTCTACAGTGGGGACTTTCAGTTCTCATTGGGATAGAGTAGTTATCAGTGGATCAGCATTCTCATCTAGTATAGATAAACATAAAGAAAATGCACACAATAAAATAAATGAAATACATAAAACATAGATAAAATACAGAGAAAACCTATTTGAAGTTACTGGAGAGTTGCTGGGGTAAAAAGAACTAGAGAGAATTCTGCAGGGAGAAAAAACTTGGAGATAAAACATGGCTTCTGCAAAACTTATAACCTGGAGGCATTTGCTAAACCCAGGCATTTGAAGACGCTAGACATCTGTTGCAAAGTCCAGAAGAGGGTTACTGAGAAACAGCAGGGAACACAGAAGAATTATGGATGTAAATTTAGAGACTGAAGTACATAGCTAATTTTCCTTCAGTATGTTTACCAAATGCTGGGGCTGGGTGGACTGCAAGGCTAAAAGTTTAGCAGAAAAACTTTGAAGAACCTAAGAGAGTTTTCACATTCTCATGAGGATGGAAATTAGAGTTTTTTACTAATAAGGGAAGTACCCACAGAATGCATCATATTCTTAGTTAAAAACACAAAAACAAAAACCTAGGAAGCAGTATAAATCAAAGGTAGGTTGAACTTTACTGGAACTTCAGCCCAATGTTGATTTATAGTAACCTCTGGTTGGATTAAGATGATCAACCACTGCTCTATCTGTACTGTGAAATGAAGGATAAGCTTTCTCTAGATACAGAAAATGACATATGAAAATGTTACATGAACCTCTACAATATTTTAGAGACATGACATGTGGAATTCAATCAGAAGTTAAAAAGCATGGCAAAAGATAGAATCATAAGGACAAAAACCAAGAGGAAAACAGAAAATATAAATAGACCTCTATGAACGTAGGTTATATCTATCTATCTATCTTTATCTATCTATATACATCTTTAAGTAAAGTGACTCAATGGCAGAGTCTAACAGCTAGGTACAGAAAATGATAGGATTATAAAACTAAATGATATGACAATGGAAAATATTTCAACATTTGCACAGAGAAAAAATTATGAACATTGCAAAAAATAATGTCAGAGAAAATGTCAGACTCAGAAGGAAAGTCTACCATTAATGTTGATGGAGTCCAGAAGTAGAGGGCATAAAATGTGGTACAAAATCAATATTGAAACCATTAGTATTGGAAAGGAAAATATTGGAAAATTTCATATTGGAAAATATTGGAAAAATTATTTAAAACATATTAAATAAGTATTGAAAAACTATCAATATGAATACAATGAAACTTACACCTAGGTACATCCTGGTAAGACAACCAAAAATCAAGGATAACAAAAAAAGAAAAGCAGACAAACAAAGTCACTTTTCCTTTAAAGCAGCAGCAATGAAACTGACAGCTGACTTTTCCACGGGTCTGATGGAAGCCAGAGGCAAGTTGAATTAAATCTTCAAGGTGCTGATAGGAACTAACTCCCAACATAGAAATCTATATGCAGTGAAACTGTTTTTCAAAAGTAAAAGTAAAATGGTATTTTCATACAATTAAAAACTGAGACATATTTCACAAGTTCAGAAAAACAAAAACTGAGACAAATTGTCACCAGAGAATCTGTAATCAAAGAAATACTAAATGAAGTTGTTCAGGCAGAAGAACTCAGTGGAAAACAGAGATTTGCAAGAAGGAACAAGAACCTCCAGATAGGGTAAATATAAATGAATATTGATTTGACAAACAACATAATATCCTATGGAATTTGGAAAAAAAAAGAGTAAATGGGGTTGAAGTTTTCTGAAGTCTGTTACTATTGCATAAGTGAAAAAATGCAATACACTAACAATTGTATTAGACTTTGAAGTGTCGACCATAAAATAGTTGTAAACTCTAAAGTAACCACTAAACATGCAAAAGATAAATAAATTAGAAAGCTAGCAAGGTAAATTTGAGTAATAAAAATACTTGATTTACACAAAGAAGGCGAGAAAAGAGAGAAAATTGTAAGATGAATTAAATAGTACAAAATTTTTCATGTAATTAAAAACCCAAATATATCAATATGTATAAGTAATTGAACTCAAAGTAAAAGACTTAGGTTTTCAAACTTCATAAACAAAAATCAACTATATGCTGCTTACAAGAGATATCTATTGAATGTAAGAACATAGAATGGTTAAAATAACAGAATGAGGGGCCAACCTGGTGGAGTAGCAGTTAAGTTCGAGCAACCTGCTTTGGCAGCTCCAGGTTTGCTGGTTTGGATCCTGGGTGTAGACCTATGCACTGCTTATCAAGCCATGATGTGGCAGGCGTCACACACAAAATAGAGGAAGATGGACACAGATGCTAGCTCAGGGCTAATATTCCTCAAAAAAAAAATAATAGAATGAAAAATTAAAAAATCATGAAAACACCAGTCAGAGGAAAGCCAAAGACCAGACAAAATGGACTTAAGGCAAGAATTAGTAGAGATAATAACATTGCATAACAATAAAAAGGTCAATCTGTGAGAAAGATTAACATTCTAAATCATACACATAACACAGTTTCAGAATATAAAGAATAAAAATTGACAGGAATAAAAAGAAACAGACAAATGTGCAATCACAATGGAAGACCAACAAACAAACATGAAAATGAGAAAATAATGTAGAAAACTTGAACAAAATTAAGAAATTTAACCTGTCAGGCATATATAGAACAGTGCCCTACACAGGGAGTGTGTAGATTCGTATCAAGAGCATATGTAGTACTTCCCCAAATTTACCATAATCTGTGTCATAAAAATTAAAATGATTTAGATCATTTAGGGCATAGTCTCTGAAATTGATCAAAGAGATAATCAGAAAATTCTCATTTGCTCAGAAATGAAGCAAAATACCAGTAAATAACCTAAGAGTCAAATAAGGAAATATAATGGAAATTAGAAAAAAGTTAAAGCAAATGGAATGATGGTATGACTTTTTTTGTGAGGTAACATTGGTTTATCACATTACATAAATTTCAGATGTATGTCATTATATTTTGACTTCTATATAGACTATGTTGTGTTCACCACCGAAATGTCTCTAGTGTCACACAAACATATATAGAATAAAATAAGGAACACTTTCCGAGCTTAGGACGTCAACTAAGTATGACAGAGGAATTTAGAAGAAAAAAATTACCAAGAAATGTTACTGAGGGAAGTAAATGCAAAATAAATCTAAGCAAAAGAACAGCCACAATATTTTAAAATACATATTTTTGAATTATATAAGTATATATATGTTTATACACACATATTCTCTCTACATAAATGTTTACTTAAAATTTATTACATATGTGTATATACATACATATGAAAAACTGATAAACTAAAGTTTATTTTAGAACTGCAAAGTTGGTTCAACATTAGAAAAATAATCCATATAATTCATCAAACTTGAAAAAGGACATGGGCCAGCCCTGGTGGCCTATGGACTGTACTCCACTTTCGGGGCCTGGGTTTGGTTCCCAGGCATGGACCTACACCACACGTCCGTCAGTGGCCATGCTGTGGTGGTGGCTCACATACAAAAAGAGGAAGATTGGCAGCAATGTTAGCTCAGGGTGAGTCTTTCTCAGGAACAAAAAAGAGAAAAAAATAAAATACAAAAAGGACAGAGCTTGCTCAATTAACTTGATAGTCACAGAAAAAGTAGTTGACAAAATGCAATATACTTTTTAAAGTGTACTGTCTGAAAAACTACCAAAAATAACTTTTAAAAAATCAGGAATAGAAAGGTACTTAGCCTGAAAGAGAATTTCTACAAATAACTTGTACAAAACAAAAATGTATATTTAATGAAGACATTGTGAGGAATGGTACCTGCACTTACCCTTACTGAATGTTGATTTGAACCATCTCTATACCCAAAAAGTCATGAACAAGAATGCTCAGATCAGCAGTATTCTCAGTAGCCACAAACCTGGAATCAATTTCAATGTTCAAATATACTAGGACGTATAAATAAATTGTGGTCTGTTCATTCAACGAAGTAATTATCACAGTAACAACAAATAAACCATATTTGCCTGCAATGATGTGAAGTAATCTTGCAAATATAATGCTTAGTGAATGAAACCTAACACGAAAGACTACAATTGTATTACATGCTTTCTGCGTTGTTGTGAAGAAAGTGCTTACACTTGGGTGATGTAGCTGGAGGACAATAGAAAGAGTTGCTGGGGTTTAGATGATAATCTTTTATTAATCTTTGTGCTGGTTACATTTTTTAATGGTTTCATTTCTGAAAATTCTTCAAGCTGCACACTCAAAAATTATACACTTTCTATATGAAGCTTTATTTAAATTAAATTTATAAAAACAACATAAAGATTCTGAGGGAATAGTCTTAAAATCCAAATTCATCAGATTTATAGGCCTATTTTGTATTGTAAAACCATAAGAGGAGAAATGATCAACACACTTATTTTGTGTAATTATTCTACATAAAAAGAATCTGCTTCTTTTTGTCTTATCTCTATATCTATATCTATGTATATATCTATATTTATATTTCTTTTCTGGCCCACAGACCATTTCCTCATTTCTTTGAAAAGATAACATCTTAAGATAAGGAGGGAAATCCAATTATTGTATTCAAATCATAATTCAAGTTTAGATCTGAAACCTATTCACTCCCGTAAGATGGCTGATGCTGTTTGTGAATTTCAAACTATTTAATATTACCCTCACTGCAGTTCTTAATTGTTGGGCTTGAACCATGAGGCAACAAATTTCTTCTGCCAGTGTTCACAACAGACCTTATGCAAAATTAAATTAATTTGAAAATTTTTAAAGAATTTTCATCCCAAACCATCATGTTCCTTATTCCTTCTCAATGGAATGTCCTAATATAACATATACTAGAAAATAATTTTAAAAATGTATATATATACATATACACACGAGTGTGTGTGTATGTTCAGCAGTGAAAAGCATTTTCATCTGTAGTCTAGTTGTAAATAATTTATATTTAAAAGCAAAAATGGCAGCCATTAACCATAATTCAAAAGGGAAGATTTCATGCTATTTATCTTTTTGGAATAATGTGAAAAATACTAGACTGTCAAAAAATATGATGAATAATGTTCTATGCTTTAATGAAAACATTTATTTTGACAGGTTTTTAACCTACTTAAACCAAATTTTAATCTAATTAAATATTCTAAGCATGTGTAAAAGAGTTTAGTGACAGTGAAATAATTTTTATTTAAAGGTTCTCCTTAAGAACATTAAGAGCTAACCATATAATAAACCCATTTTACCAATCCTTTTCAATTTCTTGCTTTTTTTCATGTTCCATTAAACTTCTCTATGTATTTCAAGAATATATACAATAGCTATTAATACATTTTCACACAAGCAAATTAAAAGTTATATTCAGAAATATGCCAAATTTATTTCTAAAATACTTTTCTTTTTATGTTTTATATAATAACTTTCAAAAGTGAGTTTGAAAGATGTAACTTTCCCATGTCTTCTATAATAAATTAAGATTAGTACTTCTATTTATGTTATGTGTGTAATTAAATTATATTGAGGATACATGATTTCTAAATATTAGTAGAGCATTCAGGATGAAGACAGGTAGAATAATATGATGACATATTATGAAAAGTATTCCTGTATAACTTTCCATTTTAACTCGCTCATAACAAATGTTTACTAAAGAAATAAAGTGGAAATTGCCCTGAGAGAAAATTCCAGTATTCAACACTATTTGTGTATGGCAGAACTATTTGTATATGACTCATAAAAACTATAACGCCTTTGAACTAAAAGATAAATGTATTCATTTATACAGGGAGGTACTCACAGATATTGAAGGACTTTTATCTCTTTCATGGAGACAAATTTGTTGCTGTTGTTAGCACTGTTAAGTGGATTCTGACTCCTAACTACCCTGTGTACAGCAGGGAGGAACCCTGCCCGGTCGTTTTTGCTCCACGCTCTTACCTTCTGGTTCCATATCAGACAATGCTCTGCTGCTATTCTTAGGGTTTTTAGGGCCAATTTCTTCAGAAATGGGTGTCCTGTTTCTTCATCCTAGCCTGTCTTAGGATGGAAGCTCCGCTGAAACCTGTCCACCATAGGTGACCCTGGTATTATTTGAAATATCTGTGGCATAGCTTTCAGCATCACAACAAAGCACAGCTACCACAGTGTGACAATTGACAGATGGGTGGGGTGGTTCCTTCACTGGAAAATGTATCTAGGCTGTGGTGGTGAGAGAGCCAAATCTTAACCACTAAAGCACCAGGGCTGGTTAAGAAGGCAAATAGAGATGCATTTATGGATGTTGAACAAAACCCTAAAATGGTAGGTTGGCATTTCAGGAGATTTTTCTCATGACAAGGTGACAAGTAGATTGAAGATATATATTACTGAACTAAATTCACTTCAATGATAATATTTGGGTTTTTATAGATTAAATTAAATTTATGCCTGTGGAAAAAAGTATTGAAAGTGGTAAATGATATATTTATGGGGTAGAAGAATGAACATAGTAAAGATGTCAATTCTCTTGTATTGGTCTATAGACAAAGTTTGTATCAACACCTTAAAATTATTTTTTGTAGACATAGACAAGGTTATTATAAATTTATATTGAAAGAGAGGCTCTAGAATAGTCAAAACAATTTGGAAAAATAAGAATCAAGTGGGAAGAATCACTCTCTTTGAAGTTAAGGCTTACTATATAGCTACAGTAAGCAAAACAATGTGGCATTGGCAGACAGAGACACATAGGTCAATGGAACCTAATAGAGAACACAGAGTAGAGTCATAAAAATATGCTCAATTGATTTTTGAGAAAGATGCAAAAGCAATTCAACAGAGGAAAGAGCCTTTTTAACAAATTATGCTGGAAGAAATGGGCATCTATAAATAATAATAAATAAAAGAACCTCAACATAAATCAACACAAACCTCACAACTTACACAAAAATTAACTTGAAATGGATCATGAACTAAAATGTAAAATAAAAAACTATAACTTTTCTAGAAGAAAATCTTTGAGACCTATAACTAGGCAAAGAATTTTTAGATTTCACATCAAAGTCACAATCTATAAAAGAGAAATCTGATAAATCAGACCTCATCAAAATTAAAAACATTTGTTCTACAAAAGATCCTATTAAAAGAATGAAAAAACAAATTACAGACTGGAATAACATATTTTCAAATCACATATCTGATATAAGAAAGCTTTTATCTCCAATATATGAAGAATTCTCAAAAGTCAACATTAAACAAATAGCAAATACTCTAATTAGAAAATGGGTAAAAGATATACACAGACATTTCATAGAGTAGGATATTCAAATAGAAAATCGGCATTTGAAAATATGTTTATCATTAGCCACTAGAAAAGGCAAAATAAAAATCACTTAGCACTCACAAGACAGAGAATAGTAGGGAAGAGAGCAGCGCAAGAAAAGTCCTAAGAGATCTTCAGTGGTATTCAACAGAACACTGATCAATGCATATATGTGGGGGCACTATTCATGGACAGGGCAGAAACACATAAAAGTATTAGAGAAAGAGTATATGGTGCTCACTCAGGGCCAGGAGCAGTGCTTGTTCCCGCCAGCTAGACTAGAAAATCTCATAATTCACAGGGCTTTAGGTAGGGTACTGAGACGGGTCTTGCCTTAGCAGTGGTGAATAATTCACCCTAAACTAAACATGGCTCTGGCCCTGTCAAACAAACCTTAAAAAGTAAGGCATAAAAAGATCAGACTGTTTCCAAGTAACTTAACTGCATCCTAGCATAAAGCTCAAGAATATTTATCAGAATAGAAAAGCATCCAGCACTCAACAGGTAAAATATACAATGTCTGGCATCCAATTAAAGATGACTAGATAGAGACATAGAAGAGATAATAAAAAGATCCAAGTAGAACTTCTGAGATGACAAATAAAATGTGTGCTTAACAGCAAATTTGACATTGAAGAGGAAAAAATTAGTGGACTTTTAAGACATAGCAATAGAAACTTTCCAAAGGAAACACTCAGAAAAAATCAATTTAAAAAAAATCAAAAAAGCATAAGAGCACTGTGGGCAACCTCAAGCAGCCTAACATACGTATAACTGGGATCCCAAAAAGAGTGGAAAGAACAAGGGGGCAGGAAAAAAAATATTTGAGAAATAATGGCTGCAAAATTTCCAAATTTGATAAAATATATAAATTATGTTTTCTAAGAAGCTCAATAAACCCTAAGCAGAGAAGCGTTAAATAAATTACACCCAACCATATAATCAAATTGCTCAAAATGAGTGATAGAGAATCTTAAAAGCAACCAGAGGAAAAAATCGTGTTACTTACAGTAAAGATAAGGATGACAGAAGATTTCTCATTGAAAACAGTACAAGAAGAGAACAATATCTTTACAGTAATAAAAGAAGAAAAGGAAATTGCCAATTTAGAATTCTACATCCAACAAAAATAAATTTTACAAAGGAAGGAAAAATAAAGACTGTTTCAGATATAAAAGAGCTAAAGGAATTCATCACCAACAGACCTGTATTGCAAGAAATGTTAAAGGAAACCTTTCAACTAGAAGGAAAATGATACCAGGTGGAAATCTGGACCTATACAAAGGAGTAAAGAGCATTGGAAATAACTACATGGCTAAATATGTGAATTTTTTATTATTTAAATCATTTTAAAAGGTAATTGCTTAGATGAAAATGATAGCAACGTATTGTTGGGTTTATAGCATATGCAACACTAAAACATATAACAACCGTATCACAAAGGCTAGGAGAAAAGATACAGAAATATACTCATGTAAGAGCCTTATTCTACACTGTTAGTGATATAATATCACATGAAGGTCAGTCATAATGAGTTAAAGGCGTACACTATAAACTCTCGACGAATTAGTGAAATAACAAGAGAAACAAAGGAGATAAAATAGAATCATAAACAATTCTAGTTAATCCAAAAACAAAAAGAACAAAGATAGATGAGACAAATAGAAAATAAATAGATATAAACTTACTCATATGTATAATTACTTTAAATTTAAATTATCTAAATACCTTTGTTAAGAGGCAAAGATTGTCATTTACACAAAAAAGCAAGACCCAGCTTTATACTGTCAAAAAAATTTTAAAAAAAGATACACATAGTTTAATGTAAAAGGTTGAACAAGACCTAGTATACTAGACTAATTAAAGGATGCTGAGATTATTATATTGATATCAGACAAACATCACTTAGAGCACGTTCATATACACACATCATACATACATACCACATACACACAGATTTTAGAACTTTATAGCAGAGGCAAGAGTTGTGAAAACTATGTTTGTATGCTTTTGCTTTTTCTTCTTGAGCCAGAAAAGTTCTTTTGGGATTCCAAAATCTTGCCTTTGGTTATGATGGACCAAAGTTTGGAAAACTGAAAGCCCAGAGTCTATAATGTAAACCACTAAGTAAGGAAAAGAGTAAGAACTAAGAACGTGTGATGACTTAAGAGCAGTTTTCCCACCATGAAATAGAGAGATAAAAAGACATTTAGCTGGTGGCAAGGAAACACATCAGAGGGGAAACAGCGAGGGTGTTGTTGAAGGAGAGAGGGAAGTGTGCTACCACAGCAATTAGGGGAGAGCTAAAAGCTAATTGCAGAGTTATAAGAAGACGGAGATGGCCCCCTGAGTGCTATAATTAAAAGTGACAGAAGTGACAAAAGAAAGGAACAGAAAATGCATAATAAGTAAGTAAAAGGAAACTCTGTCTGAAGTAAAAGTATAATCAGTAGGATTCTGTTTTTGGATATTAGTAAGGAGGTGAGTTAGGTCTCAATAAACCTTGAATATTTAAATTAAATTTAAGATTATCCAGAAGTACTTTAATGCTAAAATTCAGAGATCCTGAAAAACCAATCACTGTGAAGGTTTTCCATGAGGAAGTTTATTTAAATTAAGTATATGTGGGTAAAAATTGGAACTTGCTTTCACTGAGTGATTGTTATTTTAGGAATTTTTCTATGTGATTGGATATTTTACATATGCAATAATAATTATAGTTATTATAGTAACATAATAGTGAACAGCTTGGAATCACCAATGAGGCACTGGGGTAGTTAATTTACACGTTTTCCCTTTTATTCTTCTCCACGTGTGTCAAGGTAATATTTTTATCTCCATTCTACATATAAAGAAACTGTTACTCATGACATGTCCAAATGGTTTAACTAGTAAGAGGCAAATTGGACTCAAACTATTCTAACTCTAAGACCTCACACTTTTAAAAAGGTGGACAGATTGTGAGCCCATAATTAATAATACTGCACAAAAGACCATAGCTAAACAATATTATTCCTGCATGAGCAATATGATCACTTTTGCATGTGCAGCTGAAGGTAAAATTCATGTAATCCAGTTTCCAGGGACTATATAGGTGTTGGAAGTTCCATCTACAATTTTTGAGATTCCAATTCAACTATTAGGCTAACTTTGATTTCAACCCACTACAACTTTCTCCTCATCAGGCAGAAACAATTTGATTCTGACCAACTGGTCTTTCCCAGGTCCTGTTTCTTTCCAGCCTCTCACGCTTTTACTCACCATCAGCTTTTCTCTGCTGATAATCTGGCCCTGATTCCAGGCTCCTTTTCTGAGCAGAGGGACCAATCTTGTGCAATCCTGTCTCCATGTCAGCCTTTTGAGCTCTAGGCAGGGTCATTCAGTTGCAAGGAACACAGACTCATTCAAGCTGCCTTAATAAATATGTGATTTATAATTGAGAATCACATGGACTGAACCTGGAATAAGGATTTTTTCAGTAAATGAAACATCTCTGGAGACCAGCTTCACTCCATCTCTATCTCAAGAAGTGGTACAGCGTACTGGTGAAGCTAGCCTCACTTCAGTCCACAGCAGAGGGATCTGCAAGGTGTGTGGTCTTGGAAAATGGTTCCATTTTCCCTCTTCTGTAAAATACAGATAATAGCACCTACTCCATAGGCTTGTGATGATTAAATGATTCAATACATGTAGAACAGTCACATTTTGGCTGGATCACAATAAACTGTTAAGTGTGTAAACTTCACTACTGCTTTGCATAAACTTCAGAGTCACCTTTTTTCTTTCTTTCTTTTTTATTGATAAGAAATTCACATAATATAAAATTAACCATTTCAAAATTTACAGTTCCGGGGGCCGGCTCCGTGGCCAAGTGGTTAAGTTCGTGAGCTCCGCTGCAGCAGCCCAGGGTTCGGATCCTGGGTGCAGACATGGCACCGCTGGTCAGGCCACGTTGAGGCGGTGTCCCACATCCCACAACTAGAAGGACCTGCAACTAAGATATACAACTGCGTACAGGGGGATTTGGGAAATAAAGAAGAAAAAAAAATTTCCAGTTCCGTGATACTTAGTACATTTACCATGTTATGCAACCACTGCCTCTATCTAGTTCCAAAATGGTTTTATCACCCCAAAAGAAAACCCCATACTCATTAAACAGTCTATCTCCATTTTCCTCTCTCTTCAAGCCCATTTTTTAAAAATTGTAGAGAAAACACATAATATAAAATTTACCATCTTAACCATTTTTAAGTGTACATTTCAGTAGTGTTAGTTATATTCACATTGTTGTGCAACAGAGCTCTAGAACTTTTTCACTTTGTAAAACTGAAACTCTATACCCATTGAACAGCTCCCGATTTTCCCTTCCCCTTCACCCCTGGGAATCACCATTCTACTTTCTGTTTCTATAAGTTTGACTACTTTAGATACTTCATGTAAGTGGAGTCATGCAGTATTTGTCTCTTTGTGACTAATTTATTTCACTTAGCCTCATGCTCTCTAACTTCGTCCATGTTGGAATATGTAACAGGATTTTCTTCTCTCTCTTTTTCTTAAGGCTAAATAATATTCTATCGTATATATATACCACATTTTCTTATCCATTCATCTGTGGATGGACACTTAGGTTGCTTCCACCTCTTGGCTATTGTGAATAATGTTACAATGAAAATGAGTGTGCTCATAGTCACTCAACTTTTTACTTTCTCTGCAAGTTTTCATTGTTCTACTACACACTTGAATGTATTTATTTCTTAATATTGTTCTCCACTTTATAGGTTTTGGTTATAGTAATAATAACCATTTTAAAATAATCATCAGTAGGCTGATTTAATTAGATGACAATATGAAGCTTCAAATTTTTGCAGCAGATTTATTACCCTTTATATCAGTTATGATTGTTTCAGTAGCAAAATATAGAAAAGAACAACTCAGACTGGGACTTCTTCACATGACCAAAGATCATGGAGCATAGGTTCTCCTTTTCTGTGAATCTCAGCTCTGCCCTCCAATTCGAGCTGGCTTTGTCCTCGTGGTAACAAGATAATTCCTGGCAATCCAGGGGCTAAAGTCTTCCTCCTTCACAGAGAAAGAGATGACGTCTCTGTCTCTCTCTTTATCAATAGCAAATCTCGACTCCTCCTTTGATGTTTGAAGTAGGACAAGAGCTTATGGCTAAAGTGTCCACACCTGCACCCATCACTGCTGCTAAGGTGTTTTGGCATAAACCAAATCAGTTAGCTAAGTCAGGGGGCACTCTCTGGAAATTCAGAGCCTTCTTTGGAAGAGAGGAAGGGGAAATGAATGTTGGAGAAGCAACCAAGAACAACATATCTGCTTGGGATTTTTCTCTTCCAGCTATAGCTTCTAAAGTCATGTTGCTGTCATCTCATTATATCAGTACAACTATCCTTTCTGAGTCCTCTGGTAGCCCAAGAACATCATGCTTTTATTTCAGGTCACAGTTCTTCAGGAACTATATATTCAGAATGCTCTGATATTATACAAGAAAGAAACACTTTGCGTGTAACTACAAAATATCATACTCCCATCTGGATGGATATCAGTTAGTGTAACCAAGCATTGAGGCAATTCATAGACTCAATAACTTTGCTCTGACCTTGAGCATTTCTGCTGCTTCCCAAGAACATCTTCATAGGAAAGTGAGGATCTTCCTTCTCTCCTGGGATTCAAACCCAGGTACATAATTCACCGTCATTTATTTAGTTAGCGAGCACATGAGATTTTCATATACACTTCAGAAATGTGAAGGATACCAGGTGTGAAAATTAAACTCTAATATATCTCTGGATTGTATTCACATCTGTATTCATTCACACCACCTTATCCTAAATAACAAATACTAAACATATTTTAGTGTTATTATTCTCATTTTATAGGTCAAGATAGTTAGCCTCAGAGTTTGTACTCTTGCTATAAGAAAATAAAAAATGTCACTTAAATTGCAAGAAGTGAATCAGCAACTAGAACTTAAGTCTTTCTGATTTCCAAATCCTCTTGTGGCCTGTTTCGGAGGAATTTCACTCTTGGCTATCTCCTTTTATCATGTCCCATAGTGTAATTTTATTTATAGTCATCTGTTGTCTTACTTGAGCCTGTAGATTACCATTTGGGAAGGTATTTTTTTATTTTGGATGCTGAAAACTGCCAGATTTTGTTGGCTATGGACAAACTCTCATTATCAATTATTTTGTCAGGCTGTCTTTAGTATGCTAATAGAACAAATCAGAAACTAGTTTTTTAACATATTATTGTAGAGACTGTGTCTTAACTAGCTGTTGACATCCCTCAGTGGATTAAATTATATGGTAAGCATCACTCACCAGAAAGCAATTAATGGCAGGATTTTACTAATAAAAATTTGAAGTTAGTTGTCCTCACTAGCATTTGAAACTGGAAAAATGAATTCTTGGTTTCTAGTGACAGTTCTCAACTCAGACATTTTAATGCAATGCCTACATTCATGAGGGAGCAGAATATAAATATGGCATTCTCTGAACTTGAATAGCTCTCCTTAGGCATAGTTGCATTATAACAGCCTGTAAGAAAGACTCATTTTCTTTTTGGGAAGTTAGAAGACATTTTGGAAATATTTTCTATGGGCTATAAACAGATTTTATATGTTTTTTTGGTGCCAATTTCATATATGATGATTTTGTGCACAAATGTATGTGTGGCATATGTACGTGTGTGTGTGTGAGCCTCTCTTTTTGTGCCTATGACAGGATTTTATTGTTTCATAGATATCGTGTTTCTGATTGTCTCAAACCTTGATTTATCATTTATTATACCTAAGAATCCAAGCCTATGGAATATGTTCTGACCTTACTTGATACTGTTTTCTTTGTTTACTGATTGGTTCTTTATCACTCCTGTAGCTTCAGCGGCCTCATTCTATTAAATTACTTGTTTTCGAATTTAAGACAGCAACAGAGAATTAGATAATACTTAAAATAGAAATGTGCTAGTCTCCTCCACCCTGGATCTAGCCTGACATGACTGTACATCAGTAAATAAAGTGAAATACATAAGCCCACTGAGCAAGATTTACCTTTAATTAGAGAGTATATTAATGAGATGTTCTGAAATCATTGTGTATATGCACTTACGTCTAGATATCTATAGAATGGTTATTCTGAATATGCATGCAAATACATGATTCTTTGCTTCTTTGATCTGTGCTTTCTACATGGCATTTAAAAATTGTCTATTTAACAACTTCACTAATTCAAAATACAGTTGAGAATCAGAGGTTCAATGAAGAAATCTTTCAAGTATATCAAAAAAGTCACAAATTCATGAACAGAAGAGAGTGTCTTCCCATCTAAGCCTATTCTTTAGATGACTCAATGTTGCTGGGTAGCTGCCATTAATTTGAAGAACAGGTACATGGATGAGAGAGCAAAACAATAAGCAGAGTTGGAAACTGCCTGGGAAGATTTGTTTCTTGTGATTTGTGTACATGAAAGTTATTGGGCACAAACAGATTGAAAGTAGAATCAATATTAGAGAAAGCCACTAGTAAAACCAAGGAAACCAGTGTTGTGTTCTAAAACAGCTTTAGATTGCCCAAGCCTCACAACCAACTCAGGCTTCCAAATTTTTTTTTTCTTAAAGATTTTATTTTTTTCCCTTTTTCTCCCCAAGGCCCCCCAGTACATAGTTGTATAGTCTTAGTTGTGGGTCCTTCTAGTTGTGGCATGTGGGACGCTGCCTCAGCGTGGTTTGATGAGGAGTGCCATGTCCGCGCCCAGGATTCGAACCAATAAAACATTGGGCTGCCTACAGCAGAGTGCGTGAACTTAACCACTTGGCCACGGGGCTGGCTCCTCAGGCTTCCAAATTTTTATAATTTAGAAACAGGCTGTAAAATCTGGTCAACCACAGAAACAAACACACTCCTAAACACTCTCTTCAGATGTGGCTAAGAAGAAAAAAGACAACAAAGAGCCCATTAGCCAGAGAAGCTGGGGACTCCAGAAATTTCTACCAGAGCTCGGACTCAGGTCTAACCAAGCAACCTATTCCTAGGACAGGAAGCCCAATTACTGCATATTGGAGAAGGAGAAAGAACTTGTCTTTTTAAGATAGTGGTCACAGAACTTGCTTCTGAGCAAGATGGAGAAATGGGGCTTATGACTCTAGCATGGTATCATGGTCTGGAGAGTTAAAATCAATGTTAAATGTGATCTAGATTATTTGTTTACAAATAGAAATGTCAAATTTTTGCTGCTTCTCTGATTCAGTTACAACGTGAAAAATGATTCATTTTTTGAAACAGTAGTTGTAAAAGAATTTGAAGAACTTGGAAAACAAGCTATTTTTCAGTTTGAAGCTTAAGAGGGAGATAGCACATTTCAATATTTCTAATTAAACTGACAGAGTAGGTGATGATAACATCTGGTTTTTTTGTAATAAAACCTATTGATGTTGCTGACCTGCAGGTTTCTTATCTGTAAAAGACAACAAATGAAGATAAGCAAAGTTAAAAAGGAGGAAAATGGGAATATAGTCACTGCCAAACCGCTAATTCTCTAATTCCAATATTATCTCCTAGAAATTTTTTTAAAGAAATCTTTATTTAATAAACATTAGTTCAATTAATCAATATGAATTTTTCAGAGTGTTTAAGGGGTAGTTAAATACAGATATGAAATGTGCTGCAAAAATCTCTATCTCTCAAAAATATATTCAAATTTACTCTCCTTAACAGAATCTGACTTTTAAGTTACAAGTAAGTGGAAATTTTAATCCATTTGTACCTACTAGAAAATTTTAAAATTTTGTTTTTAGTGAGTTTCTAAAATAAAAATAAAAAGCATATGTGGGGGCCAGCCTGGCTGTGTAGTGGTTAAGTTCATGCACTCTGCTTGGGTAGCCCGGGGTTTGTAGGTTTGGATCCTGGGCGTGGACCTACACACAGCTCATAAATCACGATGTGGTGGCATGCCACATATAAAAATAAATTAGAGGAAAATTGGCACAAATGCCAGCTCAGCGACAATCTTATTTAGGCAAAAAGAGGAAGATTGGCAACATATGTTAGTTCAGGGCCAATCTTCCTCACCAAACAAAGAAAAAACAACCCAAAAGCATCCGTGAGTGGATAGATAACACTGTTAGCTTTATGTGCAATAAGAACAAGGAAGCCACTTTGTGTCTAATCCTTAAAACCTGACCCAAAAAAGTACACTAAAAGAAATAAACCTGGCTATAAAAACAACATGGTTTACAATGTTTGAAATTACAGAACAGAGTTTTGCAATACAGAAACAAATGTTTCTTAGAAAACAGGCTTATTTCTAAGCAGAGGATTGAATCTGTAATCATCAACTTCTGTGGTTTGACAATAAGATGGAGGCAGTGTGAACAGATGTGTCTACACAAAACAAACACACTAAGAGCTGATCCTTGTAAGCAGCTCAGAAATAAATTAAGCATGAACAACATGATGCTGCTTAACTTGTAATTGTGACAACCAGAACCAAAAATTATATCCAGGCTGGGCAACAGCACGTGTTCTTCCTTCTCTGTAATTATGCTGTTTATTTTCTCATTTTTATATTCCTTTCTGGCTAAAGGAAGTATTCCGTTTAGTATTTGTATTCTTTTCATTTCTACAAGGTCTGCATTTTGTTTGTTTTCCACCGTGTTTAATTTGGACATAATATTGTCTTATCTTTTGACCTTTTGGGTGGATTGTTGCAAGTAAAAACAGTGTTTGATATGAGTAATTTATGCGAATAATGAGTGCGGGATCCTGCCACTAGGGGGAGAGCAAACACAGTTTTGTGAGAGCTGAGACAGAGGGAAGGGAACTAATATGTATGGAGAGTCTACTTTCTGTGGACCATGAGGCTTACCATTTTTACAGATGTTGTGCAATTGTGTAATTCTTACAATAGCTTTGAAGGTAGGGTTTCTGTGCTGAAGGATAAATAGACTTTCTGACGCTCAGAAAAGCTGTGATTGGCCCCAGGTGATAAAGTTAGAAAGGATTGGAGCGTGAATTTCAACCCAGGCTTATATCCTTACTCCCCAGTAGGAGGTGCTGATACTTTCTGATAGTAGTAGGAGCAATTGAGAAAAATGATGACAACACTGGGAAGAAAGAGTTTCTGTTATCCCCACTGCTTTCTGACAATCTCTCTCCCACCACATTCACACACACACACACACACACACAGAGCTAGATGTGACACAGACCAGAAATCGCCATAGGTGGCATCAGGAGCACTAAACTGCCGGCCTGGCTGGCCAGACATCATCTACTGTGGGGATCTCTCTCCTGCTGGAAATGGAGTACTCATTGAAAGTCAGAGCTGGAGGGGAGCAGAGTTGGAGATGAAGACAGACTTTCTTTTCAGCAATTGTGAGAAATGCAGAGATATTTTTTATAATTGAGGACCTGGATACATTTAGCTTCCATTGCACCTTCACATTTATTTATTTATTTATTTGGTGAGGAAGATTGGCCCTGAACTAACATCTTGTTGCCAATCTTCCTCTTTTTTTGCTTGAGGAAGATTGCCACTGAGCTAACATCTGTGCCAATCTTCCTCTATTTTGTATGTGGGACGCTGCCATAGCATGGCTTGATGAGTGGTGTGTAGGTCTGTGCCTGGGATCTGAACCTGTGAACCTTGGGCCACCGAAGCAAAGCTTTCGAACTTAACCACTATGCCACCAGGCCAGCCCCACTTTCATGTTTTTTATGTTTGATACATTATTGTCTGTAATCTTGCTTTAACAATGCCTAAGCACATGTGGTTTGGGGCTGTCCAAAATGTCATCTTTTGCTAGTTTTTCTGGGTAAAATTCAATGTTAATGAGGTCGTATATCAAATAGCATTATCACTTACTAACAAGACTTAAATAGATAAAGGTCTATTTGACTGGGAAATTTCCTAAAAATTTCTTTGTTAGCATATCAGTTTTTCTTTTAGTCTTAATGAAGGTATAAGGATATATCCGACACCTTATATTTGACATATGGTGAGTGCCTCAATAGCCAACTTATTTTTCCCCATAGTGTACCATTCTAGACTAGAAGGACTTTTCTAGCTACTGATTATAACCAGAGTTATTTTTATTATACACAAATTACAAAAAACAAAATGAATACTAGTTCTGTATGTTTAAAGTTCGAAAGCGGGCTGACACTTACATGAGCTACTGGAAGTTCAAAGAAAGATTAAAAAATTCTGAGCCTTTGTTTTTATATATTACAAACAGAACATCTGCTTTCAGAGAATGCATCTGTGACATCACTATTATAAAGCATTACAGAGGCAAAGGTTGAAAAAGTATCTGTAGCACTTGTAATACAATATTCTTAACCCGTGTAAGGGAAAAGTTTAATTAAATATAGAAAAAAAAGAGACTGTTTTGCTATTCTCTTGCTGTCTTTTCTAGACATCTGGAATGTGCATATTGAATTCTATTACAAAAAATGCTAATGAAGTGAAAAATTTCTCTGTAAGCAGCACGCACGTAAACACACACACACAAACACAAATTTAAAAAAGGAAAAAAAGTAAGCCCTACTGAATTTCAAGCTCTCTTATGTCAACCAACATTTAATGTCAAAATAATCTCAGTACAGCAGGATAGTGTAAACAATCTCTGTTATTCACTGTACGGGATTCGATAGGCATAGCTTAAGTTCTATGTCCTTTCTTTATTTGCTATTTGGTAAAAGCCCTGATGCTTAAATACAGTGTAACTCTTTTTAAAAAAAAAAATTGAATAGCCTTTAAGTCAAGTTTATTTTGATATTTATTGCTGTTCTTTTGATAATCTCATCCTAACAGTTGCAAAGCCACAAGTGACACTTAGATGTCCGTGGCATGCCAGGTAAATTATTTTATTAGCACCCTTCCACTTGTGGTCTTCTTTATGCACTGCAGAGGCAAAGAACTAAAAACTACATTTCCAGGACCACTTAGTAGCAAGAGTTCTGGATGTAACTCAGGTTCTACTGATTATGTGTTCCCATGCAAGACTTGAATTCAGAATTGACCTAAGTGGAGAGACAGGCCTAGTGTCAGTCTGGCTGGGGTAGTGCAGCCCGGAGCCAGCCATTCTGGTAGAGCATCTTTATTCTTGGATCACAGCAGGTGATGCATCCCCCAAAGCAACAATTGCAGTGGTGGGTCTCTGATCTCCAGTTTCCAGATAAGATTTTGTAATCATGAAGTCAGAGTTTGGGAGAGCAGTGTCCTGCTTTAGTTTCCTGATTTTGTCACAGGCAGTTCAGTGGTCAAATCTATGATGTAATTTTGGATTTATTCAAGGAGGCCCAAATATTGATTTTGTTAGCACTCAATTCCTTTTGAGTACCTTTCTGCGTGGAATGGCTAGAGGAGTTTCTGTTAGCCTGCAACTGATATTGCAGCTGACTGATGCTGGTGTTTTCACAAAATGATTCAGTGGCAAAATGAGAAAAGCCTAAGAATTTCTGAAGCCTTGCAAAAATTACATGTTAGGATAGACTATCAAAGAGAGAGAGAAAGAGAGAGAATCCCAATATGCTTCATCTGAGGACTAGAGTAGAGCAAGAGAATTTGAAATGATTTAAGAGATAAATGGGAGATAACTCAGAAGCAAGAGTAATTTAGCCTCGATAGCTAATTTCAGTTACCCAGAAAAGCAAACTCTCTGCCTACATATCATTATGTTTTAAAAGATGAAAACGCCTCCGTGACATTCCTCTTTACAAATGAATGTATTTTTCTAAACAATCTTTGTTTTGTAAAGAAACGTTTGCAAAAGTAAGGCTCTCAAGTTAATGTTCTTCATCTCAGCATCATAGGTTTGTGAATTCCCTCAAGTGACCTCTCACACTCTGAAATTAAATGAAAAATGTTGTCTATGTAAATATGGAAAATTGTCAATTGAATTATCTTCTAATGTAAGTGATCTCCAGATTCTCAAAAAGATCCCATGTTCCAAAGGCCAAGAAACAAAAAGAATTCTATAGACCATACATGAAAATCACTCTTTCTACGTCATGGTTGTACTTCCTAAATGCATGAGAAAATCCCATGACCATGTGATATTATGTTTAATTTTTGTCATAATTTTGTGTAAAGCATTCAGGATAATTCTTCAGCCTTTGATAATAACTTGATGATGGAAATATTTAATCCCTGTTTTATGTCCAGTTTAATATAAGAGGCCAGAGGCCTTCGTTTAGCTCTTAATCATCAGCATCATATTTGAGATAAAGAAAAAAAGGTCACTGATTTACTCAACTGAAAAATTGCCTTAAAATTTAGGCAACTTATAGAATTATTTTCTATGATTTGCAATATTAGTTGTATTTATTTTTTAAAAGTTCAAATCGATACAATCATCGCATAGTGGCTTAACAGAGATAAATCTCATAACGTTGAGTGAAAGCAAGGCACATAGTATATGATTCCATATATGTAAGTTTCAAAAGGAGGTAAAAAAAGTCTGTGATGTTTCTTTTGGAATGGAGATGTCTGGTCATATTTGGCAGGAGTTCAAAGGGTTTCTCTGGCATCAGTAATGTTCTATGTCTTTATTTGGTTGTTGGTTATATGCCTATGTTCTCTTTATGATAATTAATTTCACTGCACACTAATGACTTACCCAATTTTATTTATTTGTGTTATACTTCAGTAAATATACTTTACAATTCCTAAATAAGAAATTCACTTCTCCTCGATCAAGCTCTGTGGATTCCCCTTTCTTTCACCATATTTTCCTTCCTGCCTTAAACCTCTCTAATATTCTGCCAAACATCATCATTTATCTTTAACCACATTTGAGGTCACACCCAGTGTTTTAAGGGAAGAGCTCCCTTAAGATATTTGCTCTGGGCTTTGGCTTAAGGAAACCTATGGGCTTGCTTGTGGGCCAAGTGGGAAGCGGGAGGTAACAGTGTTCTCATTTGATCTTTCTTTTATTTGATCTTTTATTTATTTGTCATTTGATCTTTCATTTATTTGGAATCATCCTCTTCATTCCCAAGATTAAAAAAATTCTATAAAATAAATTTCATACTCGTCTCTCCGGTATTTTATTTGTCACGTATCTTAGATACAGGAAGAGACCTACCTAGTGAATTTTAGTCTGACATGTTCTATTTTATAGACTAAGTATGCAAAATTAGAATTTCAGATGCTACATCTTCCTAGGTATCAGTACCTACATTTGAGAAAAACTGCTACTTATAAAATAGTGTCTATTCTTAGAGTGACCTCAGGTCTAAAAAGGTAAATTTGTCATTTAGGTGAAAAATAGAGCCTTTAAGAATACACATCCTTTTTGCAATCAATAATGATTTTTTACAAACCTTTTAAATTTAATGATAAACATAAATGATCATTAATTCTAAGCAGAATTAAAAGAAATACACATATCTAGATATAAGACCCTTTTAAAATACATTTTTAGAAATAATCTTAAAATCCTCAACTATAGTTTAATCTATCCTAAATTTTTTCTAAGATGATATCAATTGAATTTAACCTGTGTTTGAATATAAAGAATTTTACCCGCAGGAACTGTCAACATCTTATATCAAAATTCTGTCAAGTCAGTTCTCTCCATTTGTCTTCTGTCCATCATAACCACACTAGTTACATTTTTACACTATTAACTGGTGAAAGAGATAAGCTAATTTGCTTTTCTAATCATTGCTAATCAGAATGACCAGCAATACCAAATAAACTCCAAGGCATATCATTCTTTTTTAGGAAAATGTAATTTTGAGCTCAAGTTAACTCGGGAAGCACTGCAACCTACAACTGCCTCTTGAATACTTACAACTCACATTGGTTTACTAAAAGTTCCAAAACGATTTTCAGAAACACTTGATTAACTTTCTTTAAGCATGTTCTAAATGTTTCTTCCATAGAAATCTTGTTTTATAGAACACCTCTTAAGATCCTACTTATGTACACTGAATAACTCTGATATAAATCACTAAAGAATCGTTACTCACTTCTGCTATTTCTCCAACACTGTATACTGGGTTCAGGGTACAGAGCTACATACCATTGCATATATCCTCAAAAAGCTTACAAGATAATGACATGCTGTCTTTATCTTACATCTTCCCTCTCACCTCAGTGTAGAAAAGAAAGAGCCCAGCTTTTATAGTATGTGGAAAAGTCTTGTATAAGTCTTTCTCCCTCAATATCCAATTTCTTTGATAATTAGTATTTATGATGTCAAAATAAGGGTTTCTAATTATTAACTTTAGAACATAGACAAATATATACTTTAGGAATTTTCCTAGTTTTCTTAGCAACTATCACCAATGTTTGTGCTATGGTTTTTTTTTAAAGATTTTATTTTTCCTTTTTCTCCCAAAGCCCCCTAGTTGTGTATTTTTAGTCATGGATCCTTCTAGTTATGGCATGTGGGATGCCGCCACAGCATGGCCTGATGAGTGGTGCCATGTCCTCACCCAGGATTCGAACTGGTGAAACCATGGGCCACCTCAGTGGAGCGTGAGAACTTAACCACTTGGCCACGGGGCCGGCCCCTGTATTATGATTTTGATGAAACTACCTCTTTCCTCCAGGTATAAATCCAAGCTTTACAATGCATATATAGATGTAGACATTGCAGAATTAAGATAGTTTTTTTCCTATATTTATGCTTTTAATAGCATTTCTTCTAGTGATGAATAGAAAAATGATGAATAGAATATTTGGGCAAGTACTTAACTACTAGCCAGTCAAAAAGAGCAGAAGATAGTAGAATTAGGAGGAAAATTAAGTTATTCAAGGTATCCCAAAGAAAACAATGACCTTCATGCTCCCCACCTTAAGGGAGTTTATTCACTTTGTTTTCTATGGTGGTGTAACAATAATGCAACTGGAACTCCCTAGACTTGTGCAGTGTGTTGGGAATATTCACAATCTTTCAAATGAAATATTATAATTATAATAATTCAAAGGAAATATGCATACTCTTTGGGATAGTATCACGGAAGAATTTCATAGAGTGAAGTGGTTAAGTACCCAATCTTGGTGCTGAGAATCACTGACAGTTAGAGCCAGTCTCTCTGTGCCTCACTTTTCTCATCTGAAAAATGATAATAGTACTGCTATTTAAGTCATTTAATGCCAAGAAAAGAACCTGATGTAAGGAATATTAGTTTTATTACTTCTAAATGCTTTCTCTGGTTATCAATGCTTAGAACATATTTGGAGTTGTGAGATGACTTCATAGCTAATATTCATTCATTAGCATAGAAAATATGAGGTCCTTACAATGTGATTTGTAAAGTTCTGAGAGCTGAAAATACCCCTGTGATCATGATGCCAGGGTCTCTGCTCTTGGGTAGCCCATACTCTACTTAGATGTAGGTAGACAATAAATAATCTGAATGTGATAACAGAATTAAAACCCAAATGATAAGCTGTCTACTATCTGAGAATGTGAGAAAATAGAAACTATAAAGAAAGGGCTGATGTCAAAATGGAAAGATGGAAAAACGGAGTATGTGGACAAGTATTTAACTACTTACCAGTCAGAGAAAGCAAGAGAAAAGAATTAAGTAGCATATTTGAGAAACAGGAAGTTCAGTGTGGCTGGACACTAACAAGTTTAATGAAATGAAATCATTGGTGAATAAAATAGACATGATTCTATCTTTCTGGATGTCATTGACTAGTATAGTATTAACATTTTAATTTTAGGAAGGCTTATTGATTTCAAAGAATCCCAAATGAAACTAGTGTGTTGAACTGAGGAATATCAAGTTAAAGGGTTAAAATATGACCCAGTAGGGGAAAATTAATTCAGGTGTTGTTTATAACGCTCAACCTCTTCAAATGTGTTTCTTCATCTATAAGGTGGGGTTAGTTGCAATTGTCCTGCCTATCTCCTACAGTTATTGGGAGGATCAACACTGATGATACATCAAGAACATTTTGCAAAGTAGAAAATGGTAAGCCTGTTAAAAAGAAACAACAGACCCAAAATGGAGTCACTTATGCTAAGCCCCATCAAGACTTAACACCTCACCTACTTGTAGTTTAAGTCTCTCCCAGGAATGGAATTTTAAACTCATCAGTTTGGAATTTCCTGATCAACACCAGTGAGGTAATCTGCCTGATAAGACCCCCTGCTTTCCTCTAAGGGAAGGTGACATTGCCTGAAATAACCCACTCTCAATTTCTTTGTCCCGCTATCTTTCTGCCTATAAAAGCCTTTCATTTTATACAATTCCCCTGAGCTCCTTTCTGTTTCCTAGATGGGATGCTGCTGGATTCATGATTCACTTAACAGAGACAGTTAGATCTTTAAATTTACTCTTTTGAATCTTTGTTCTTTAACATTACAAATACCTGATTTTTTATATAAGATGATTTACTACCTCACTGCTGTCTAATCTATTACTATCTCATTGAGGCCTACCCCATTGTACTTTTTAAAATTAAAAACAATCTCTAGAAGTCTCCCTCCACCTTACACGATTTTATATGTTTTTCCATAGCCTTTGCACACTTATCACTCCCCATATAATAAAGGTAGAAATTCTTATCTATATGATCATTGCGTTATTCTTCATTTCTAGAACAGTATCTTACATGAAGGACATAGTTAATAAATACTTATTGTATGAATGAACTAATGGAAAAAAGAGTTTAGTTTACACACCACTCAACTTCATTATAAGAATTATTCATTACATTATTAGTTAACATATGTTAAAAGAGACAAGGAAGACAGAGTTATTCTCAAGGTCAAAAGGAGACTAGGCAAGGAGGAAAAAGAAATGGCCCAGAGGACACTCGTCTTGATTCTTTTTACATGACATCAAAGCACTTCTCTGAATTGTAGTTCCTCTCTCTGTCAACTATACACAATTATGCCTTCTTACTCTACTTTACGGATTGGTTAAGGGGATAAAATTGGCAAGCAATATGAAAGCTCTTTGAAATTACCCAGCTTATACAAATACAAAGAATTCTGTCCTAAATGAAGATAAATAAGCTGAAAGAAAATGTAGACACCTAGCTATCAAGTGTCCTGCGCTGGACTGGAGGATCATAGTTTTTAACAATTGTCTACTTAATGTGTTAGTCTCAGCACAATTTGACTTTATATGTTGCTTTAGAGAAAAACAAAACAAAACTATTTCCTAACTGAAATAATGATCTTCTTTTAAAGTTGTTTAGCTTTTACTGTATTTCAACCCTAATGATTGGATTTTACTTCTTTAATCAAGATAGTATATTAAAAGAATGAGTAGGGTTTTTTTTTATACTAAGCAAATTATACTAGTAACTAGTTTGTAATTTGTGATTGTGCATGATTCTGATAGTGGAGAAATTTCATTACAGGTAGGTTGAAGAAGCAGAATGCATGTGCATTTGCATGTCTGGATGCAAGTAAATAAATAGTAAAGCTCATTGATAACAGAGGCCATTATAATTTGAATAAGATTATATTCTCTCTAGGAGAGATAAAGGGTAATGAAAGACAATTCAGAGCTAGTTTGTTATTACTTCATCAAATACCTCAGCCTCAGGCTGATAAACCTCGCTTGTATGGTTCTCTTGAGACATTAACGACAAAGATGCTGCCAACCATTTGTGGTGATTTCTAAAATCATTAATATCACTATTTAAATGAGTTTGTGATGTAGTATAACACAGGGTAGAGGTAGGTAGTATAAACATAAGAAGTGAGTTATGGGAGACACTAAGATGAATTGTATTCAGCCTGGACAGATGAAATAAAAAGATAATTTCTCACTGAAACTAACAATGGGCCTTACTGACATATTAATTATGTTACTTATAAGAACTCAGAATTAAATAGCAACTATTTGCTTATGTCCTATTAACCAAATTTTAAAATAAGTGCTTATAATTAGCAAATGCTAATTATATTGACTCTTTACAGATTATATTTGTATTTATTGTCTTTATTGCTCCTTAATATCCCAATTCATTGTGTATAATCTTCCATGACCATAGATCTATAGATAGTTATTTCTGAAACATGATCTCCAGATTACTCTAAATGTGGAGCAAAGGGTGATTTTGCACTTTGTTTTGTTTGTTTTTACTTCGTGTCTGTTCAATAAGAGGGTTGGTTTCATTTTGCCAGCATTCATTTGGATATGACATAAAATATACAAAAAGGTTTTACAGTGCGTAAATAAATAGCATTGGAATATCCTTGTTTTAAGCAGATATGTAAGATTCAATATATTAGCTTGAATCTGACAGACACTACTTTGAAAATTGTCCTTATTTTAAATTCCAAACTGCTATCAGTAATTTCCCAAACCTTAGAGTCATGATAGCTTTTAGAAACTGAGCTGCTTCCTGTGGATTATTAATTATGACAGTAACTCAATAGAATATATCACTTTAAAGAAAGGATTTTTAGAGAAGGAGCAAAATATTAATTTTTGAAAAATATGAGGCTTATTGATGGGAAAAATCGGTAAGAATATCTACAAGATAGGATATTCTTTCAGAAGAGAAATTTTCACTGACATAAGTTATTTCACTAAAAATCTTAGTCACATGGAATAATAAATAGTGCTGTATAACTATTTACATATGCCTACATAAAATAAAAACTAATTACAAGAGTTACAATATTCCAGATATCTGTAAAGTCGATAGAACTTATCATATACCTACCAACATTTATTATATCATCTCATTTTTTTTGTTATTTTATTTTTCAATGGCTCTTATTGCATAATAAAAAACATTAATTACCATGACCCTAGCCAAACCCTCTGCCCTCGTACAGACTGCGCTTGGATGGAGTTGCTTGTGGATCCACAAACTGATCTGTTAAGTAGTAGCATTTGACAGTTTATTTTTTTGGGTAAAACTTAACCTCACTGTGTGAACATTCAGTTATTTTTCTTACCTTGGCCTGCTTCTTGCCTTGCCACTCTTCCGGCTTCTGTGTTCAGGAGCAGTTTTCAGCATGTATTTGTTAGTTCTATCCACAAACGAGCATCTCTTCTTTTCCACTTTCCCAGCCAAGGTTCCCTGCCGCAGTAGGCAGTCCTTAATTTTGTTCCTGCTTGTGCTTTAGTCTGACTATCCATTGTACCCTTAGCTCATTTATCTTGTTCTCAACCTTTGGCCTCCATAATGGATTGTTTACCAGATTCCAGCTCTGATTTGCTGGCGCTGACACCTGACTCACTGGATGGCTCATACCTGGACATTACTGCACAACTTGGCAGCCTGCCCCCGCCACCACACATGTGTCCGGTCCCGACAGGCTCCTGATTGCCCTATGCTTTTCTCCAGGCTCACACTTCACAGTGCTGACATTAAAGTTCTCCAGTATTGTGCCCAGTAAACTCTACCAGAGTTATCTTACAATAATTTCCACCCTCATTTCATGCTTTATCTATTTTATGCTATTCCATCATCAGAGAACACATCCTATAGTTTTCTCCATTTCTATGTCTTCACTTATGTGCATTTATTCTTCTGCATAATAGTTAGTGTCTAGCTGTTTTCTCCTTGTTTTTCTCCATCAACCTCAACTGATGGTTATTTTATTTCTTAATCACTTCTTGAAATTTTTCTTCTCTACTGCTCTATTTACAATTGACACCATTCAGGTTTTCATCGTTTCTCATTTGGATCATTTCAGGGTCTCCTTACTAGTTTTCCCGGCCTCAGCATTACGCCTTAAATGTCATCTTCCATCCAGGTGCCACATTAATCTTTGTAAATAGTTTATCTGGCCTTATCAATAGCTTCTTTAACATCTTTCAAAGGCTCCTTACTATTTGCAGGAAAACCAAAACAGAAGCAGGAGATAGTCTTAAATTACAGTGACTTTATAATTTATTGTCCAAATTAGGACAGATATAAGTGAAAAGGAATACTATTTCTAGCTGTGCCAGCATAAAAGGAAAAACCTGGCTGGTGCCGTGGCCAGGTGGTTAAAGTTACATGTGGTCCACTTTGACAGCCCAGATTCATGGGTTTGGATCCCAGGTGCAGGCCTACTCTACTCACCATCCATGGTGTGTCAGTGTCCCACATATAAAGTAGAAGAAGACTGGCACCAATGTTAGCTTAGGGTTAATCTTCCTCAAGCAAAAAAAGAGGAAAGATTGGCAATGGATGTTAGCTCAGGGCTAATTTTCCTCAGCCCTCCTGCCCCCCAAAAAAGGAAAAACATGGTCAAATGGAAATATATGGCTGCCCAGGTTAAGCTACTTTCTATTGTCTGGTATCTGACTTCTGCTTCAGGCTCAACTTTTCTGACCCTAATCTCCAAATCTGCATTCAGGTTCTATACTCCTGCTCTTCCATATCTCAACGTCTTTAATACCATCTCCTCTGCCGCGACCATCCCCCATGGCCCTCCTTCACCTGGTTAATGCCTAACTGTTCTTTAGCACTCAACTTAAGTGCCATATCCTCTGGGAAACTTTCCTTGACCCCCTCAGGGTATGGTTTCTAATAATGTCTTATACATATGTCTGCCAGAGTGCTTATTATATTGCTGTTTAATTATTTTTCCTGTCCATCTTTTCTGCTAACTTTTGAGCTCCCCAATTCCCTACAGAAAAAGACTTTATTTTTTATTTCCACAAACTTAGAATAACAACTTAGTAGTAGTAGTAGTATTTATAGATATATATGTAATAATTATGTAGACATGAAAATGAAACTGTACTTGAAGTCAGGAAATGTTAGTCTATTGGAGAGCTAGATAGATAATAATGCATTATGTATTAATAGGGAGCATATTCTAAAGAAATCAGGGAAGGTTTAAGAAAATAGTGGAAGCTGGACTTTACGTCAAGGTTGAGCAGGAGTTTGGTAGGTTGAGTAAGTAAAGGCAAGCATCAACCTATGTGTCCTTTACTCAAGGGATGAAGAAGACCTCCACATACTTGACTGAGTCATCAGAGTTAATCCTTGTTATCAATGAAGTTACAATATTCAGATTTTATCTTCAAGCTTCTGAAGATTATTAAATAATAATATCCTCTCCTCCCTCAAGAGCAATTTGTTTAAAAAAACAACTTGTCAGAAATTTCAATGAGGGGCAGGCCCCACGGCCTCGTGGTTAAGCTCAGTGCACTACACTTCAGCGGCCCAGGTTTGTGGGTTCAATCCCACGCACAGACCTGCACCATGTGTCAGCCATGCTGTGGTGGCAACCCACAAATAAAGTAGAGGAAGATTGGCGCAGATATTAGCTCAGGGTTAACCTTCCTCAAGCAAAAAAAGAGGAAGATTGGCAACAGATGTTAGCCCAGGGCTAATCTTTCTCATCCAAAAAAAAAAAAAGATTCAATGAGGGGCATCATTGCTTCACAAAGCTTGTTAGAACTTGTGAATTTCAGATGTACTACATTTCCTCTCTTAAGAGATAGCGAAAAGTGAGGAGTTGCAGGAAGTGGATACACATTTTTCCCATGTCTTTTTGTATCCATAATAAACATGTGCACACTGAGAAAAACATACGTACTCAGATTCTTGCATACTAAAACAAAACTTGGCTTGTCAATATACCAGTTGGAAGTTTGGTCTCCACGTAATTATTCATATGTCTGAGACAATTTAGACAGCAAGAAGTTTTATCTATTCAGTAGAAATTTGCAGAATCACACAATAGAAAAGACACAGACTGGATTTAAAATGTGTTAAAATAAAGAAATTCACCACCATTTATAAAACTCTTGACATTTGTGACATGCACAACTCTTGAAATAGAAAATACGCACAAAAATTCTTACTCAAAAGTAATGCACTGAACTTTTGACATGAATTGGCACAAACATGACATTTTATAAACATTAAGAAAAAGTTAGTAGAAATACTTTTGATATTTTGGTAATCTGGTTCTTGTGAATTGGGTCTGCATTCAGATAATATGTATTTGTTTCTACTTTTCCATCTTAGCAAAAAGCAATACTTTGTGCATAGTAGAGGATCACAAAAAATTTTTAAAAATTTAGTTAGTTACCTTTTTAATTATATGAAAATGAGTTATTTTGTTATTTAAAAATACTATGCCAGCTCTTCTATTAGTTGCTGAAAGAAAAAATATACAGGGCTACTGGTTCCTGCAGAGAAGAGGCAAACAATATTGTAGAAATTCTAGTATATTTTCTTATAAGGTCGAGTTAACCAGCTAATATAATGGCTTCAATGCAAATGTAGAGAGTCATCCATTTGTTTATACTATTACCAAACACCTGGCTGCTGTCATGATTGCAAAGTGATTAGATACCATACATATTGTGTAAGCATATCTTACTTCACAGATCTGGACTCACACCATTCAAGCAGATTTCAGTTGTATTCTCTTTTAGATTTGTTTAACATGGATGTTAATTTAAATTTTTTTTTTTAAACGGGCAAAAGATTTGGCCAGACATTTCACCCAAGAAGATGGCAATAAGCACATGAAAAATGCTGAGCATCATTAGTCATTAAGAGGGTGCAAATTAAAGCCATAATGAGATACCACTACACACCTATTATAACGTCTAAAATTAAAAATAACTTCCATACCAAGAGTTAGCAAATGTGTAGAGAAACTGGAACTCTTGTACAAGGCTGATGGAATATAAAATTTCACAACTACTTTGGAAAACAGTTTGATAGTTTCTTAAGATGTTAAACATTTATCTATCATAAGATGTGGCTTTTTCGCTGCTAGGTACTGACCTAGAGAAATGAAAATGTATGTACATACAAATACTTGGACACACATATTCATAGAAGCTTTATAATAGTCAGAAACTCAAAAAAACTCAAATGGTCATCAGCAGGTGATGGACTTTTAAAAATATGGTGTATGTACACAACGGACTACTATCTAGTAATAAAAAAATGAACTATTTGGGGCTGGCCCCGTGGCCGAGTGGTTGAGTTCGCGCGCTGCGCTGCAGGCGGCCCAGTGTTTCGGCGGTTCGAATCCTGGGCGCGGACATGGCACTGCTCGTCAAACCACGCTGAGGCAGCGTTCCACGTGCCACAACTAGAAGGACCCGCAACGAAGAATATACAACTATGTACCAGGGGGCTTTGGGGAGAAAAAGGAAAAAAATAAAATCTTAAAGAAAAAAGAACTATTTATATACACTACATAGACGAATAGCGAAATAATTATGTTGAGTAAAATAGGTCATGAACAAAAATGTTTGTTGCATGATTCTATTTATGCAAAATTCTAGAAAATGGGAAAGTAGACTGCAGTGACAAAAAGTAGGCTTGGGGATGTCAGGGTGGGGGTAGGAAGGAGTGGGAGGGGAGAATTATAATGGAGCAACTTGGGGGATAATCGACAGTTTCATTATCTTGATAGTGGTAGTGGTTTCAAGAGTGTATACACGTCAAAACTTTTCAAAATATACACCTCAAATATGTGCTGTTTATTACCTGTCACCTGCAGAGGGATATGGGTCAAAGGGATTGAAGGAAAACTGCCGCCTGTCATAGACTGGGTAATCTGTGAGCCATGGTGCAAATGACCTTTCTCCCTTTTATTGTCCGTTCACATTTGATTATGAATAGATGAGGGTATCAATATATTAGTGAGAAGAAAACAAATTTGGGGAAATAGAAGAACTCCTTCTGCAAATATCAAGGGACCTGCAGACATTCCCTGTTTGCAAAAGTGGAAGCTTGTCTCATAGTAAAGAAACTTCAGAGGGCTTCACTCTCATTTTCTGCCAAGACTGGGATTATCTTCAAAAGACTCAGAAGTACACTGTTTCAACAAAGAGAATGCCCAGAACCTTGCAGCTCTGCCTGGGATCAATTTTATTTCTTATAAACAATCATTAGATAAACAAATATATATTATGGGTGCAGATTTAACTATTTAGGCAAGCTGTACAAAGATAATTCTTTTGTTTGACTTAGAATAAAAGAATAGATTCAGTTCTGCTTTTACAACAGAATCCTTTCTTTACATAGAGCCCACTTAGAAGAATGATTTTAACCTTTATCTGACAGGACAGATTGTTAAAACAAAGAGCAGAGAAAATATGTTACCTAAATGTAGTTTTTAAGTCTGTAGATTGCCGTAGGCCATATTAACTTTCAAAGGACATAAACATGTAAACATAGTTTCCCTGATACATATTTTTATGTTTTTCTCTAAACACAGTTATATATTCTTATATACAAATTGATTGGCGTATAAGGTAGCTCAACCTCTTCCATCCTTATTTAATTACAAACTACGGACCACCTCTTTTTCAATAAAACTAGTTTTCCAGATTTATGTTCAATGCTTTTACCTATTTAACCAATATGATATTGAATATACAAATATTTGGTTTTTACCTATATAGTCTTTGTTTACTGTATTCTCAATTTCCCATCTTGATGTTTGCTTGGCAAATACACAGAGTCCAAGGATAGTTAAAGCATAAGACTAAGATTCATAAATCTAGCATCTATCCTTTTCTTTGTCACAACTGATGGTAACCTTGAAGAAATCACTTAATCTCTTTGTGCCTCCATCACTTAGCTATAAAACTCAGTTAATGATACTTATCTCACTGGATAAGAGGGAGATGATAATGTTTGTAAAACCTTGGAGATCTTTAGATAAAGTAAACTAGCACAGAATTGCTAACATAATGAAATCCCTTATTGTTATATTCCTTCCTCTAATCATTTCAAGATATATGTAAAAGTGGATCATTACAAGTACTTCATCCATGTTACTTTATTTAAATTAGTCACTGAAAAATGAAATATACTAGATGTAGAAGGATTTTGGTGTAATATATATTAATTGCTCCATTAAAATGAATAAACTTCCATTTTACCTGCCATTCTTTGGGGATGAGATTCTCATACATGCACAATAAATACACTTTTATAAAATATATCTTTGCATCTGCCTGACATTGCTCTAGAGAATCACAACTCTGAATTACTCTTATTGCTCAATTTCTAGTATTTACAAATTAACCAAATATTAATTATTACAATATAAAAATATCCATAACCTTTGCATCATACACCTCATATTTTCTCAAATCATGCATTGATTTTATTCAGATGACTTCAATTATTCCTAAAAAGGAGGAGGAGAAGAAGGAAAGAGCTTCAGGAGATACAATGATTGACTGGCCGAAGTTTCTGTACTCAGGGATCCTATACTATAGTGAAATACCTAACTGCCTCTAATACAGACCCTGAGAAGATGTGATGGTTTAGTACAAATTAAAGAGGAAAGCATAGGAGTGTCTAATTCTGGCTAGGAAATCAGAGAAAGCTTTATGACAAAGAAGTGAATTTAATGTGGGCCTGAAAAGATAGGTTCTTAGGATGGCTTTTGGGGGTAAAAAGGGCAGGAGTTCAAAAGAGGTCATTTTAGGGAGATACAGCAATTTCAACTATGGAGTCAAAGGGGATAATTGGATTAAAGAATAACAAAAGCCAGATAACAGCATATAATTTGTTAACTGCAAGGTACATGTAATTATTGTAATGAACAGCAAGACTAGAATGGCCAGCAGGGGGCACTGACACACAGGACTATATGATGAAGGCGAATAAACTATTATGTGAGAGAGAAAGAGATAGGCAGAGATGTCATTATTTGACTACACATCAGAAGCAATAAACAGCAGTTGAGCTGAAGGCTGACTTCAGTTACCATTGTGGAAAATCATAATCCAGTTTCCTGACTTGCAGTAGATCTTCCAAGGACTATTAGCTACAAATCAGAAACTTAAGCAATACTGAGGGACCTAAAACACCATGATGGTCCTCCATTGGAGAGTGGGAACACACAGGTCAGATGACAAATGCATTCTTGCCCTAAGATTGCCTCACAGTGGATCCACTGGGTAGCCACACCAACCAGTGGTCATTTTTCTAGTCATGGGCTCATAATGAGGATCAATACCCTCACACTGGCTTCCTTTGGAGTAAGAACCAAGACTTCAAGTCAGGGAAGGCTAAGTGGAAGGCTTTGAAACTATATACACATCCTTGGTCCAGAAAGAAAATCAGAATCAACACAATGTCTCAAGTTGAATGGCAGTGATTAGTGCTATTCTCAAAGACTTAAAGGAATTAGGTGTGGTAGTCTTGTCATACCACTGTTTAATTCACCAAAATATCCTCTGGGTCAGTAAATGGTAGAAGACTATGTTAAAGGGAACCAAGTGATAGTGCCACCACACCTGATAGATCAAACATGGATTTGGTTCTAGAACAAATCAACAAAGCCTCTGTCACTTATATGCAGCTATAGATCTGATGAATGTGTTCTTTTCTTCCCTATGGAGAAAACGGAACAGAACAATTTGCATTCCTTTGGAATAGACGGCAATAATTTTCACTGTTTTATGCTATAGCTATAATTATTTTCTTGCCTTTTGTCACAATATAGTCCAAAGAAAACTTGATCATCTGGATATTCTATTAAACCTCAAATTGTTCTCTTATATTGGTGATATTATTTTAATCATATTGGGAAAGAGGGAATGGAAAGAACTATGGCACTATAGGAGACATGAGCATCATAGGGTACAAAATGACCTGTACAGAGATACAGGAGACTACCTTATTAGAGAATATTGTAGAAGTACAGTGATCTAGCATATGCTATCCAAGATAAAGATCAAGTCATCGCTCCTTGTAACTTCTATCTCTAAGAAGGATGCACAGTGCTTGGTGGGCCTCTTAAGATACTGGGGACATATATAATTACTTAGTGACTCAGAAGACCACTGGCTTCAAGTAGGGGACAGAACAAGAGAGAGCTCTGCACAGATTCAGGCTTTGGAACAAATGCTATGTGATTAAATATGACAACACTAAGTGTCATTTCTGGCAAGTCCCACGGAAAAGTCTAAGAACTTATCAGCAGAGGCCTCTAAGTTGTTGATCCAAGACCATGTCCACTGTAATAGAAAACTATTTACCATTCAAAATTCAGTTTCTGGCATCCCATATAGAGACACATATGCATGCATCTATCAAGAAATATATAAAGTGTTTCACAGGTGACAAGGAAGCAAAGAAAGCAATACTCTCCTGATGTACTCTACTGCTAGGGAAAATTACTATTATTATCATAAGAGATAGAGTCGATGCTACATAATGGGGAAAACTAAGAGAATATTATCTGGAAATCAGGGAATTCATTATGGTTTCTATGTCCATGCCTAGTAATGGGTGAGTGCAGCAACAACAGCTTGAAAAGAGCATAATAACCGATAGTCATCCCTTTTGGAAATTAGGGTCTGAGTTACTCCACTAAGCAATAAACTTCTGACAACAGAAGTGCTGGCCAAAGATGAGGTACATGTTGAATGAGTGGTATGGGAGCTATAAGAATATGAGAGAAATTAGAAAACATTTTGAACTGAAGGAAAAAAAGGAAAATACAACATATCAAAGTTTGTAGACTGCAGCTAAAATAGTCCTTAGAGGAAAACACATGGCATTACATTCTTGCATTTAAGAAAATCTGAAATCTATGATCTACTCTTTAACCCTAAGAAACTAAAAGAAGAAACATGAATTAAACACCAAGTGAGCAGAAGAAAGAAATGATAAAAATACTAGAAATCAATGAAATAAAGAAACTGGAGAGAAAAATCCATATCAACATCATAATAGGAGCTATAGCTACTACGATAAAAAAATTTTGAAAAAGATTTATAAAAGATTTTCAGTCTTTCCAAAAGATTGGAAAGGAAAAAATTACAATGTCTATTCAGAGTTGACATGATTATCTATGTGGAAAGCCCCCCAAAAAATCTATAGAAAACTTCTGGAATAGGTAAATAAAAATAACAATGTGGCAAGATACAAGGTCACGTACACAAGTCAAATGCCCTCCTATATCAGACACAAACAATTAGAATTTGAAATTCTTTTAAATGTCTTTTATAATAACTACCCTGGAAAATTTAGGATTAAGTAGAGCAAATATGTACAAGATTTGTAGGTAGATACTATACAATACTACTGAGAGAAATCAAAGAATTAAATAAATGGAGAGATATTCCATGTTGTTAGATTAGAAGGCACATATTGTTAAGACATCAGTTCTTCCCAACTTGATCTATAGTCAACAGAATTCCAACAAAAATTCCAGGAAATGTTTGGTAGATATTGAAAAACTGACTTTAAAATTTATATGGAAAGGCAAAAAGCCCTAGTATAGTGAATAAAATACTGATGATGAACAAACTTGGAGGACTCAGATTAACTGATTTCCATATTTATTATAAAGCTATAATCAAGACAGCATAGTATTAGTGAAGGAATAGATTCACACATCAATGAAAGAGAAGATCCCAAAATAGACCTACACAAATATTTAAACTTATTCTTGACAAAAATTTAGAGGTAATTCCATAGACAAAGGATTTTTTTTTAAAAAAATGGTGCTGGAAAAATTGACATCCATATACCAAAATTTGAACCTAGATGCAATTCATAAACTTTAGAAAATAAGAAACTCAAGATACACCATTGACCTAAGTGTAAAATGAAAAACAACAAAACTGCTAGAAAATCTAGGTGACCTTAGATTTGGTGATGGATCTTTAGATACAACACCAAAAGCATGATCCACACACAAAAAAATAGATACATTTGATTTTATTAAAGTCAAGTTTTTCTGTTGTCCAAAGACACTGTTAAGAGACTGAAAATACAAGTCACAGACTACGAGAAAATATTGGGAAAAAGCATATCTGTAAAGGACTTCTATCCAGAATATGAAGAACATCTAATATTCAACAATAAGAAAACAAAGAACCCAATTAAAAATGTGCAAAAAATTTGAAAAGGTACCTCATCAAGGAAATATATGTATATATACAAAAATAATCATGCGAAAAGATATTAAACAACATTGTTAATTATGGAAATGCTTATTAAAAAAACAATGAGAGGGGTCGGCTGGTGGCACAGCGGTTAAGTTTGCACATTCTGCTTTGGTGGCCCAGGGTTCACCAGTTTGGATCCTGGGTGCAGACATGGCACCGCTTGGCAAGCCATGCTGTGATAGGTGTCTCACATATAAACTAGAGGAAGATGGGCATGGATGTTAGCTCAGGGCCATTCTTCCTCAGAAAAACGAGGAGGATTGACAGCAGATGCTAGTTCAGGGCTAATCTTCCTCAAAACAACAACAACAACAACAACAAAAACCAAAAGAACAATGAGGTACCACTGCACGTATGAGAATGGCAAAAAAAAAAAAAAAAAAAAATTCAGAAAGTAAACAATGCCAGTTCCTGGTGAGGATGCAGAGCAAGAGGAATTCTCATTCATTGCTGGTGGAAACACAAAATTGTATGGCAACTTTAGAAGAAATTTTGGCATATGATCCAGCACTTGCATTCCTAGATATTTGCCCAACTTATTTGAGAACTTACATCTACACAAACCTGCATGCCAACTGGGATATTGTGATTTATAATAAGTAGTATATATTTGGTCTTTGTCCCTATTTCTGGCAGAGTTCCTAAAATTCTTGGAAATTCCTAAGTGAATTTTGTTATGTTAAGGAGGTCACTTTTGGAAAGCCCCTAGGTAACAAAAGGATGGGGGCTGATTGCCAGGAGAATCAATCAGGTGATTAGAGGGTTGGAACTTTCAGTCTCACCCTCTGTCCTCTGTGGAGAAGGGAGCGGCTGAAGATTGACTTCAATCACCAATGGTCAATGATTTAGTCAACCACACCTAAGCAATAAAACTTCCATAGAAACTCAAAAGGATGAAGTTCACAGAGCTCCTGGGTTGGTGAACACGTGGAGATTTGGGGAGAGTGAAGTGCTGGGAGAGGACGTGGTAGCTGATTGCCCTTTCTGCGTATCTTGCCCTATGCATCTCTTCCGTCTGGCTATATGTGTAGAAAAAAGCCATATACTGAAACTCAGGAACTTTCGTCATAGTAAAATCTTTTGGTTCCTCATTCAGACTATGCTCAGATTTCTGTTAAGTTTGGTTATCAGGTTTGGGAATTCGCAGCAAATTAAAGTCATGAGTAAAATGGAGTTTTATTCCTTGTTGGTTAAATTTAGTACTAGAGGCTAGAACACTGAAAGCAGTAAGAACAGGAATAGAAGCAAATCTAAACATCATAAACAGCAGAATAAAACGGTATCATAACCTTTGTCCTTTAAGGGGAGAGATAACTACTTTACATATCTTAGAATCCATATTGCTCCATGTTTTAAATCCAAAACAATTTAGAAAGAATGGCAAAAAGACAACTTAAGTATTACAGTTGTTCAATATTTCAAATATGTAGAAGAAGAAAAGTTTAGGCCATTAAAATCAAGACCAAACTCCAATTATTTATATGGTGCATATATGTACAATATAATTATGTTTTATTCATTTGAAATGATGCTGTATTCCAACCCTTCTGTGGCTTCATCAATAAAGCTACATCCTGTTCTGCTTCATGGCTAGAGCAGTTTGTCAGTCATAAAGTCTATACTCTAATTTAGGAAACCGAACTAAGAAAGATTTAAGTCATCACTTCCCATCTCTCAGATTTAACCACACTGACCAAGGATATACATAAGGGAATGCACAAAAGAGGGCAGTACTAAAAGTTAATCAATATTCCATGAATCTTCAGCAGCAGAAAACACAGTTTTTTCCAAAATATAATCAGAAGATGTCAGTCCAGTTGAGAATCTTGTACTGAGATAACTTGAAAGCGATATTTCTCTTCCACTGGATGCTCAAGTCACCAGTCTTGATTTCATTTGCAAAAGATCAAATGTCTCTAGTATTAAAAATAGAGATGCCAATAATAAAAATTTGTTTTTCGACTCCAAAAGATTTGTATTACATAAATTGCATTTTTGAGAGTTAGACTATGATAAATAGTTTCAGTGTAAGCAAAACAAAGGAATATGTGGCTGAAGTAAATATACTTCCTACCTAAATAGGAGTTAATTCACTTACCCAAGAAACAGCAATACAACTGAATTCTCACTGAAATCCTATACCTGAACATTAAATATTACTTATTGCTAAGAAACATGAAAATCAATAGTGTTTAAATCTGTGTGGTAGAATAGAACTACAAAGATATTGAAACTTTAGAAATTAGAAGCAATGTTTATTTCATTTAATATAGTGACAAATAGCCAAATCTATACAAATAACATGAGATATTTCATCTTAGAGTGGTAGAAAATCTCATATTTCATAATAATCTGTATTGAAGCTAAAGGAAAGGGTGACAGTATTTGTGAATTAAGAATAACATCTTTTAGAGTACCTTCCCTCGAGAAGAGGTTTTAAGAAATTTTTTTCCCTAGTTGTATGCTAACCCTCTTAAAATCATAGCAGATACAATCAGTTTTTGTGAAATGCCCTTTATAACTGTCAAACTAGATAAGATTACAGATTTATTGTCTCTTCAAAGTGTGATGTCATAAAGTCCCCTTTGCTTCAGCAAGAATCATTATTTGTCTTTTTTGACAAATAATCTTTGGTGTTTCACATGATCAGTAAGAGAATCAAGGGGATAGTTAAAGGAGCATTTAGAAATAGTATCCCTGAACTGTAGTAGAAAATCTAGATAATCCAAGAACCAGGCTAAAAATGCTTTTTTTAGGTAATATGATTAGAGTTTATTTAAACCATAAAGGTTTTTAAAATAAGATCAGAAACACTAACTTTTTATATTCATACATGACGTTATAGCAATTTTTTGTCACATCTTTTCTACATAGTTCCATTTAGTTGTAAGTTTACCTAAAAGTTTTATTTTTTTATTGTTTTTTTGATAGACTTGTTTCTATTTTATTATATTCTGTTTCATTTTTTTCGGATGTACATCATATTTCTAATTCTGTGTATATTACCTCATGTTCACCACCTGAAAACTAGTTGTATTATATTTTGTTTAAAGCATTGCACATGTGTATCTCATATGTATCCTATTGTAAGAATATATCACAATATATTAATTATTCAGTTGACAATATCAAGCCAATTTTGGCCTTTTACAAGCAATGCTTTTTTTTTTTTTAAAGATTGACACCTGAGCTAACATCTGTTGCAAATCTTCTTTTCTACTTCTTCTCCCCAAAGTCCCCCCAAAGTCCCCCCAGTACATAGTTGAATATTCTAGTTGTGAGTGCCTCTGGTTGTGGCATGTGGGACGCTACCTCAGCATGGCCTGATGAGTGGTGCCATGTCCACACCCAGGATCCGAACTGGTGAAACCCTGGACCCCTGAAGCACAGTGTATGACCTTAGCCACTCAGCCATGGGGCTGGCCCTACAAGCAATGCTTTTATAGACATTCTTGTACATTTGTTCTGATGTACGCTTCAGAAATTTGATCCAGTATACATACCACCAGTAGTGGAAATATTGGGTCATAAGGTATGTGCCTCTTAATATCAACTGATAACGCTATTTTACAAAGTCACAACAGTACTATGTTTAAATTAAGCATGGTGAGAATATGAAAAACTTTGGGGGCTGGCCTGGTGGTGCAGCAGTTAAGTATGCACATTTCATTTTAGCAGCCTGGGGCTCCCCAGTTCAGATCCCAGGTCCGGACATGGCACAGCTTGGCAAACCACGCTGTAGTAGGCATTCCACATATAAAGTAGAGAAAGGTGGGCGCAGATGTTAGCTCAGGGCCAGTTTTGCTCAGCCAAAAGAGGAGGATTGGCAGCAGATGTTAGCTCAGGGCTAATCTTCCTCAAAAAAACAAAAATTTCCAATTTCTCCACATTCTCACTAACACTTGATATTGTTAAACTTTATAAACTTTGCCAATTTTGTCAATTTACAATAGCAGCATGTATTCATCATATTAATTTGTATAATCCTGATTACTAGTGAGAGTTAATGTTAAGCAACTTTTCATATATCATTTGCCTATTTGGTTAGCCTCATTTGTGAAGTTTCTGTGAAATTATCTCACCAATATTTCTATTCAACTTTTATGAACTGATTTGTAGATGTTTTGTATATATTCTAGAAAAAAAATCTTCATTATGCCAATTATTTGTGTTGGGAATTTCTTTTATTCTGTGAGTTGCTTTTCACTGTCTTAATTCAGTCTTTTAATGAATAGATTTATTTTAGTTGAATTTGTAGATCTATTCCTCTATTATTTAGTTGGTTCCATGTTTAAGAAGTTCTTCCCTCCATACTGTCTTCGCCTGTGACAAGACCCTACAGTCACAGGAGTGCACACTGACAGCCGGGACCCCCACAGCTACCTATCGGACTAAATCCAGCCTTGACTCCTATCACTGACCTGCATCACTGGGTTCACCTTTACTTAGCTTCTCCAGCTGTGCACATACAAGTCCCTGGTTCAATTCTAGTCACTGGTATCTACTGCTGTGCACCTATCACAAGACTGTGCAGTCACAGGAATGCATGCTGACAGCCATTGCCACCATAGCTGCTTGTTGGCCCAGATTTGGCCCTGACTCTTGTCACTGGCCTACACTGCTGGGCTCACTTGCAGCTAGCCCCTCCAGCTAAGCACCTGCATCCTGCCAGCCCAACTCTCATCAACAGCCTCTGCTATTGTGAACACACCTGTGACAAGACTCTGAAGCCACAGAAGAGTATGCCCCACAGGGCCCTACAGCAGGTAGTTCACCCACAGTTGCCTCTGGCCTTTGCTTCTGGCCTTGGTTCCCATTTACACATATGTGTCTGCAACTGGCCCCTGACACTACACAGGCACCTGTAGCTGGTCACTGCAGTTAAGTGTATGTATACCAGCAGCTCTGGTCACCACCAGTGCCTGCCCTGGTCCCTAGCTGATGGAAATAGAGGTGCCACCTAAGACCCCAAAAGCACTTTCAGCCTCTGGGGACTACTGTAGCACTTGGCAAGGACCACATAGTTATCAATATTGTAGACCCAATGGCCTGAGCCATCAAGAAATCATGCTCCACTGGAGCCAGGGCTGCCACATACCCCTACACTTGGTGCCCTACATCATTAGACCTGTGGCCAGATGGAAGATGGAAGTCTTTCCCCACTGAAGTCAGTCCACAAATTCCGAAAGAGGCAACTCCTTCTTCAAATGTGCAGACACCTATGCAAGGCTACAGAGATCATGAAAAATCAGGAAAACATAACACCACCAAAGGAACACAGTGAAATTTCAGTAATTGACCCCAAAGAAATGAAGATACATGAATCACCTGACAAAGAACTCAAAATAATTATTCTAAAGGTGCTCAGATTGCTAAAAGAGAACACATATAAGCAATTTAGTGAAATCAGAAAAACAATACAAGAAAAAATTAAAAGTTCAACAAAGAGACAGAAAACACTAAAAAGAATCAAATAGAAATTTTAGAACTGAAGAATACATTGACTTATCTGAAGAATTCATTAGAGAGCTTGAACAACAGACTTGAACAAGAAGAAGGAATGAGTGAACTCAAAGACAGAGCATTTGAAATCATCAAATCAGAGGAGCAAAAAGAAAAGAGAATGAAAAGGAATACTAAAGCCTGCATCACATGGAGTCCCAGAAAGAGAATAGAGGGAAAAAGGGATAGAAAGCTTATTTAAGGGAATAATGGCTGAGAACTTCCCAAACATGGGGAGTGATTTGGACATACAAATTTATAAAGCTAATAGATCACCCAAAATTTCAATGCAAAATGATCTTTTATAGGACACTTTATAATAAAATTGTCTAAAATCAAAGACAAAGAGAGAATTTTAAATGAACAAAAGAAAAAAAATCATACTTGGGAACCCCCTCATAAGCATCTCAGTGGATTTTTCGGCAGAAACCTTGCAGGTCAGGAGAGAGTGGGATGATATATTCAAAGTACTTGAGGAAAAAATCTGCCAACCAAGAATACTTTACCTAGCAAAGTTGTCCTTCAGATATGAAGGTGAGATAGACTATCACAAACAACAAAAGTTGAAGCAGTTTATCACCACTAGACCTGCCTTATAAGAAATGTTGAAAGGAGTATTTCAAGCTGAAACAAAAGGATGTTGATTAAGAGCATGAAAACGTATGAAAATTTATAGCATACTGGTAAAACCAAATATGCAGTCGTATTTGGAATACCCTAAAACTGTAATATGGTGTGTTAACCACTTAACTCTAATATAAAGCTTAAAGAACAAAAATATTCAAAATAGCTATAGCTGCAATAATTTGTTAATGGATACATAATATAAAAAGATGTAAAGTGTGACATCAAAACACAAAATGTGTGAGAAGGGAGTAAACAGTAGAATTTTCATATGCAGTCAAAGTTTAGTTATTATTAGTGTCAAATAGACCATTATATTTATAAGATGCTTTAAGTGATCCTCAGGATAACCACAAAACAAAGAACTATAATAGATACAAGCAGGATAAAGAGAAGAGAATCAAGGTATACCACTACAGGAAATCATCCATTCATAAGAAAGAAGGCAAGAGAGGAAGGAAGGAGAAAAGGAACTACAACACAGCCAGAAAACAATTAGCAAGATGGCAATCATAGTTCGTACCCATCAATAATTACTGTAAATGTAAATGGAAGAAGTCTATAATCAAATGTCTATAATCAAATGTCTATAATCAAAGAATTCTATAATCAAAAGACAGAGTGGCTGAAAGGATAATAAAAGACCCAACTACATGCTGCCAACAAGAGACTCACTTCAGCTTTAAGAGCATGCATAGGTTAAAAGTGAAGAGGTGTAAAAAGATATTCCAAGCAAATGGAAACCAAAAAAGAACAGGAGCAGCTATACCTATATCACACAAAATAGACTTTAAGTCAAAAGTGTTAACAAGTCAATGATAAGAAAGTCGTTATATAATGATAAAATGCTTAATTCATCAAAAGATATAACAATTGAAAATATATATGAACACAACATCAGAGCATCTAAATATATTAAGCAAATGCTAACCAATCTGAAGGGGGTGATAGGAATGATACAATAATAGCCACATTTCCATATCCTACTTTCAACAAAGAATAGATCATTGAGACAGAAAACAGTAAGGGAACATTGAACTTGGACTATACTTTGGACTAAATGGTCCTACTAGAAATATATAGAACACTCCATCTGACAAGAGTAGAATACACATTCCTCTAAAGTACACATGGAACATTCTCCAGGATAGGTCATATGTTAGGTCACAAAACAATTCTTAGCAAATTTAGAAAGATTGAAATAATACCAAGTATCTTTTCTGATCACAATGGTATGAAACTAGAAATCAATAACCTTAGGAAAACTAGGTAACTCACAAATATGTGGAAATTAAACAACATACTCCGGAACCAATGTCAAAGATGAAATCAAAACAGAAATTAAAAAAACACTTTGAAACAAAGGAAAATGGAAAAAGAATATACCAAAACTTATGGAATGCAGCAAAATGAGTGCTAAGAGAGAAGTTTATAGTGATAAATGCCTGCATTAAAAAAAAAAAAAAAGATCTTAAACAACCTAACTTTACACCTCAAGGGACTAGAAAAATAAGAACAAACTAAGCCCAAAGTTAGCAGAAGGAAAAAGATAACATATACCAGGCAGAAATAAATGAAATAGAGACTGGAAAGATATAAAAGAACAGTGAAATAAAGAACAGGTGTTTTTGAAAAGATAAACAAAATTGGCAAACCTTTACCTAATCTTACCAAGGAAAAAAAGAGAGAGGACTCAAATAAATAAAATTACAACCAAAGAGGAGATACTACAACTAATATCACAAAAAATGCAAAGAGCCGTAAGAGACTATTATGAACAATTATACACCAACAAATTAGACAACCTGGAAGAAATGGATAAATTCCTAGACGTGTGCAACCTACCAAGACTAAATTGTGAGGAAATAGAAAATCTGAGCAGACCAATTATTAGTAAAGAGCTTGAATCAGTAATCAAAAGCCACCTAACAAAGAAAAGTCCAGGATGGGATGGGAATTAATACCAATCCTTCTCAAACTCTTCCAGAAAACTGAAGAAGAGGGAACACTCACAAACTCATAAGTTCAGCATTACCCTGATATCATAGTCAGATAAGGACACAACAAGGAAAGGAAACTATAGACCAACATCCCTGACTAATATAGGTGCAAAAACTCTCAACAAAATACTAGCAAACTGAATTCAGCAAGACATTAAAAAGATCATTCACCATGATCAAGAGGAACTTATCTGTGAGATACAGGGCTGGTTCAACGTATGCAAATCAAAAAAATGTGATATGCCACATTAATAGAATGAAAGACAAAAATCATGCTGTCATCTCAATAAATGCAGAAAAGCATTCGACAAATTTCAATATCCTTTCATGCTAAAAACTATCAACATATCGGATATTGAAAGAATATATGTCAATATAATAAAGGCAGTATATGACAAATCTACAGCTCACATCATACGGAATGGTGAAATGTTGAAACCTTTTTATTTAAAGTCAGGAACAAGACAAGGGTGCTCACTCTCACCACTCCTACTTAACCTTATGCTGGAAGTTCTAGCCAGAGCAAACAGTTAAGAAGAACATATAAAAGGCACATCCAAACTGAAAAGGAAGAAATAAAATTGTCTCTGTTTTCTGAAGACATCATCTTGTATGTAGAAAATCCTAAAGACTCCACCAAAAAACTCTCAGAACTAATAAACAAGTTCAGTAAAATTTCAGACTACAAAATCCACATATAAAAATCGGTTGCTTCTTTACAGACTAACAGTGGACCATATGAAGATGAAATAAAGAAAGCAATCCCATTCACAATAGCATCAAAAACCATAAAATACTTATGAATAAATTTAACCAAAGAAGTGAAAGATCTCTATACTGAAAACTATAGGACATTGATGAAAGAAATTGAAGACACAAACAAATGGAAAGATATTTTGTGTTCATGGATTGGAAGAGTTAATATTGTTAAAATGTCCACATTACCCAAAGTCATCTATAGATAAAATACAATCCTTATCAAAATTCCAATGGTATTTTCCATAGAAATAAAAAAAAAATCCTGAAATTTGTATGGAACCACAAAAGACCTTGAATAGCCAAAGCAATCTTGAGAAAGAACCAAACTGGAGGCATACAATTCCTGATTTCAAACTATATTACAAAGCTACAGAAGTGAAAAGAGTATGGTACTCCATAAAAATAGACACATAGACTTATGGAACAGAATTAAAGGCCTAGAAATAAACCCTCGTGTATGGTCAACTAACATTTGAAAAGGGAGACAAGAATACTCAATGGGGAAAGTATAGTCTCTTCAATAAGTGGTGTTGGAAAAACTAGATATTCACATTAAAAAGAATGAAATTGGATGCATTTTACATCACTAACAAAAATTAACTTAAAATGGATTAAATGCTTAAACGTAAGATCAGAAATCACAAACTTGTAGAAGAAAACAGCGAAAATCCTCCTTGACATTCTTGGAAATGTTTTTTGGATATGACGCCAAAAGCACAAGCAACAAAAGCAAAAATCAGTATCAAACTGAAAAGCTTCTGCAAGCAAAAGAAACAACAAACAAAATGAAAAGGTAACCTACAGAATGGGAGAAAATATTGCAAACTGTATGTCAGATAAGGGATTAATATATAAAACATATAAGGAATGCATACAACTCAATAGCCAAAAAGCAAATAATCAGATTAAACAATGAGCAAAGGACCTGAATAGACATTTTCCCAAAGAAGACATACAAATGGCTAAGTGCATGAAAAGGTACTCAACATCACTTATCATCAGGGAAACGCAAATTAAAGCCACAATAAGATATCACTGCACATCTGTTAGGATAGATATTATAAAAAAAAGACAAGAGATAACAAGTGCCAGCAAGGATGTGGAGAAAAGGGAACCCTGGTACACTGTTGGTGGTAATGTAAATTGGTACAGCTACTATGGAGAACAGTGTAAAGGTTCCTCAAAATATTAAAAATAAAACTACTATATGATTTAGAATATCACTTCTTGGTATATATCCAAAGGAAATGAAATCAGGATCTTGAAGAAATACCTGCACTCCCATGTTTATGTGAGCATTATTCACAATAGCCAATATATGGAAACAATCTGTGTCCATTAACAGATGAATGAGTAAAAAAAATGTGTGGGGTGTGTGTGTATGCAAATATATATGCAAATGTCATCATGGCAGATATTATCTGACAACAGCATTCTGGCCCATTCCCATTCATTAGATGGGAGAATACAGGTATATTATAGAACATCTTAAATGCAAAAGTTGATGTTGATAGAAACAAAAGGAGAAATTTTAAAGGTAAGTTTGGTTGTGAGGAAAAATATTGACGTTTAAACTGAATTTAACTTCCTATTTTGCCACCAACTAGCTATATGACCTTGGACAGATCCCTAAATCCCTCCAGTTCACTCACCTTTAGAGTGTGTGTTCAAATGAGATAATTTCCAAAACACAATATGACGCTGAAATTTTTTATTATATTTTAAAATAAAGAGAATGACATAACTTTTCTCCTATAATGAAACACAGGTTTGTGACTATATTTTACACAAATTAACTGCTTATTTAATTTATGGAGATAAGCATACCTTAAATGTTTATGGAGATAAGTATATGGTCTGAATGACAATTTCATAAGATGTTGAAAATCCAAATGAATATTCTCAAACCAGAATAATAAGAAATCTTTCAACTTAAATAACAATAGAAATTCAAAGTTTCTTAATTTTTTTAAAAAAATCAAACATTCATGGAGCACTCACACTCTCCTTTTATCCATTCTTTTGATCCTTGTTGACAATTACAAGGGTAAATTTTCTCCCCCCCTTTCCTTCAAGTAAGTGACAGTGACAACAACAAATGTGGGTATTTTTAGATCCGATTTAGAGGATAGCAGTCTATTGGATATTTGCTTCTGACCCTATCTCCAATAAAATTAAATTGATGTCATTGACAAGTAGTAGTATTTGACGGATGTGTTTATCAAGATGGTGAGGAATTATTGTGGGTGGCTCATGGGAATGCAAATAGAAGTGATGAGACAAAACTGAGCCACTGAAATCACAGCCTGGATATCAGGACAAATGCCCTAACGGTGCTTTAACCTCTTTGGGGAAATCGCAAAAGATCTACTTTTTTCCAGTACATTTGAAACTTACATCTGGCAACTGAAGTTGGGAAGGCAAAAACAGACTTATGAATTTCCCCTCATATTTGCTGCTTCTCAATTGAAAGAGAGTTATAATTCTGAAATTAATTTTCTACAAAAAGTTGGTCTTGCTTTGATGACTTTTATGTTTATATTTAGTCTGCCAAAATTTTTGTTTGTTTGCTTCTTTATGTAACTTTCCTTGTCTCTATTTTCTCAACTATTTATTTACTTATTCAATTTTTAGACAACTATAAAGAAAATATCTTCACTAGATACATTTCTATAATATCTTAACTTGACTGTTACAACTTGCTCTATCACTGGTCATTTTTATTTTTACATATTACTAGCAGTGAGTACAACACATGTACCGAGCTATTGGTTTGCTCTTATTTGTGTTAGGTAGAATAATGCATCTCACCCTCAAAGAAAGATGTCTACATCCCAGTCCTAGGAACCTGTGACTATTTTACCTTACATGGAAAAGAGATTTTGCAGATATGATTAAGGCTAAACACCTTGAGAGAGGGAGATTATTCTGGATTATCTCAATGCGCCCAATCCAGTAACACAAATCCTTAAAGGCAGAGAAACATTCCTGACTGTGGTTAGAAAAATGAGGGTCAGAGAGATGAGACATTGCTGGCTTTGAAGACAGAGAAAGGGGACCACAAGCCGAGGAATGCAGGTAGCCTGTAGAAGGTGGAAAAGGTAACAAGGCTTCTCCCCTAAAGTTTATAGAAAGGAAAACAGTCTTGCTTTGATTTTAGCCCAGTGATATTCATGTCAGACTTCTAACCCATAGAGCTGTAAAATATTAAATTTGCAATGTTTTAAGCCTGTTAGTTCGGGGTAATTTGTTATGGCAGCAATAAGAAACCAATAAAATATTAGTTCCTCATTGAACCATTTTATCCTTTGACATGCTGTCTTTGAAGACATCCCAAAATTGTTCCATTAATTTATTCACTCATTCATTTTTTTCATATAACCTTTTTTTGTTGTTTTTGTTTTTTTAGTGGCTACGTATATCCAGCATTGTGTTAGGAATAGGAATTATGAAAACAAAGTGTGGCCCCTGTTAAAAATCTCACATTCAAGCATGTGATTAATAACAAAGCAATATGGTGAATATATATATAAGAGCAGTTGCTATTATCAGAACTCAGAAGAAGAAGTAATTGATTTTATGCAGGGATGAAATGATGGAAGTGGAGTAGAAGAAAGCTTTAAAAAAGTAAAATTTGAACTGGAATTTAAAGGTTGAGAAGTTTCCACTATAAGGAAAAATGAGAAAAAAATGTGTTAAATCTAAGTAGAACAGGCTGAGCAGAAGCAAGAGATGTGTACAGCTGGGCATAATGTTCTAAAGTCAAGTTTATTGCTTGGCTCTTTCATTTATATGAGAATGCAATTTGCTTATTAGAATGCATATCAGTATGAGGAATGTTTTGTTCACTACAGCATCCCCAGCATCTAGAACAGTGCTAGCCCATTGTTGGCATTCAATAACACCATGCTGTGTAAGTGAATGCCTTTCTTCTTAATGTGATTTAAAGAAATGTATTTAAATATAGACATATTTTGCATGTCGCTTAACAGGCTTAAGAAATACACTTAGATCTGTGGTCCCCAGTACTTTGGAGGAATCTGTAGAGTCCAATGTGCCTAACTCTGCTGAGATCTGATAGCTAAGAAGTAAAACTTGAAAAATTTGAAAACTTATACACAAGCAGATATATTGCAAAAACGTTTCATGGAACCAGATGTCACATTTCTTAGTATACGCCAACTTTTCAATTTTTCTAAATGCTGATTTCATCTTTAAATAATATCTCTTTTTGACAGTACAAATGACACAAAATGCAATTTTTTCCGAGACTGTGGTGTCTATCATCAAGTTTAATATGCTTGAAATTTTCCAAAGCACCTGATTTTAAACGATCTAAAAGTGAAAATACACTCTACAACCACTCCAACTTTATTATAACTAGGAACAGATGTTCAGCAATATAAATTAATGAACTCCACTTTTTATGATGCTGATTAGAGTATTTTAAACCTTTTAATAGATAATTAATTTTTTATATTCTTTAATTTTAGTTTATTGTAAAAATGGGTATTTGTCTAAATTTTATCCTTTCGGATGGCATATTTTAAAAGATTTTTCTGAGCTCACATCTTCATTTAAATAAAAGAAAATTCAAGCATCATTTCAAGTTTGAAAGAGTTTGTTTCTCATAGCTCATAAGACATTTCAGCTTTTATTCACATCTGAACACCCATATTGGCAACAGAAGCCAAATCATCCAAAGGACAATTTTTCTGAAATTTCCATTTCCTTTGGAAAGCAAAAAGGCCAAGGGATATGATTTGAGGAAATCAGCAATATTCTACTTTCAAATGTTAGTTAGATCCTGTGTCAGGGGATATAGACCTTCTCACTTAAGGTGATTTTCATTGAAGTTGCTAGCTCAAGGTGTAGTTGGAGTTATTAAGGTGTTTTGGATACACTGAGTTAATGTGGCAATATATTTTGGTGTGCAGAACAATAAACTTTATGAATAAAGAGAAAAAGCTCAGTTAGTCTTCTAATCAGTGGGCAGATAATTACTTTCTTCTGAATGAGTTATACAAAAAGGAAAGAAAGGAACAGAGAAATGTGAAGATGTTTGTGCTCTCAGCAAATTGAAAAGGTCTCTCCTTTCTCTAGAATCAAAAGGCCTGAATGCAACATGGTTATAAGGTATATTGAGTCTTGTTTTCTTTTTGGTAGTGTCAATAATGCCTATAGCTGTGGCTGAGGAATAAGGTTGGTCTGAATGGTAAATAACTGAGTCCTCGATGCCAAAACCTGATATCTGAGGACCAACCGCTCAATTATTTTAAAAAAGCTATTAGCTACAAAATAACATAAAGAACAAACTTATAAAGGACATTTTGAATGCTGCCTAATTTTATCACAATAAATCAGTTCCTTTAAAAGTTACTTAAATATATTCAGAATTGCATTTAAGTCTATATGGCAGGAATCTGACTAGAGTAACTTAAACAAGTAACCGATTTAGTGGTGATAAGAAATTCCTGAAATCAGCTGATACATGCTTCTAGTGTTGAAAGATCTAGGTGTATTCCACCTTTCTGGTCTGCTGACTTTTTTTTTTTTTTTACTTTTTAAAGCTATTTTTTTCCAGTTTTACTGAGAAATAATTGACACACATCACTGTATAAGCTTAAGCTGTACAGCACGATGATTTTATTTACATATATTGTGAAGTGGTTACCACAATAGGTTTAGTTAACATCCATCCTCTCATATAGATACAATAAAAAGAAAAGAAAAGAGGAGAGGAAAACAAAAATTTCTCCTTGTGAGAGAACTCTTTAGGATGTACTCTAACTTTCTTATATATCGCGCAGCAGTGTTAACTATGCTTATTATGTTGTACACTCCATCTCTAGTATTTATTTATCTTGTAACTGGAAGTCTGCGTTTTTTTGACTATCTTCCTCCAATTCCCCCTCCCCCCACTTGGTGTGCTAACTTTAATATATACCTATTCATTTCATACTTAGAGCAAGATGTCTACTGAAGCTCTGGGCTCTGCATCTGTGTTTTGTTATAGAAAAAAATGGGGATATGAATAAAGGTAAAATACACGTCAGTTGAATCTCTAACTTTTTATCAGGATATAAAGCAGTGGATTTTCATAGTTGTAAGGGTGTCTGGGGAGGCAAGTGTCTATAACCTTGTGTATTGCTATCCCCCAAAACTTGGGATTCTGCCAGCCATAAAAAAAGAAGATAGATATTAGACAATCAATTAGCAGAATCTCCTATTTTGTCTTGAAAATTTTTGATTGTCTAGTGTTCCTCACCAAGTTATTGTAATGAATAATATGTTTAGAAAAAATAATCAGTGGGGCCTGAATAAATAGCACAATTAAATCTCTGGGGAAAAAGACTATACCTTATGGTTTGGACTATAGTAATATCCCATAAATATTATAAATATGTGGCGTCTGTAAATCAATCTTACAGTTTTATTTTTTAAGGCAATTAAAACATGGTTTAAAGAAGAACTCTTTTAATAATTAAAATGGTTGTTTTACTATTTTTCCAGCCAATCAAACGCATGAGAGACAAATACTAGCTATGGCTACTGGGAGGAGAGGGGCAAAATTTTCACTAGCATAAATGTGATTGTCTGGAACACTTACAAGAATCAATGAAAATATGCTAATGGAATAATATGGCTAGATTAAAATATAAATTCAATAGTTTCTCTATATGCCAAAATAATCAGAGAGAAAGGTATAATGGGGAAAGCCCTTTGCATTAAAAATGTAAACCAAGTAGCAAAACAAGAAATAACCTTAACAGTAATTAATGGGAACTGCATGAAGGCATACACTTAATTTTATTTAGAGATATGTAACAAGTCTTGGAAAATAGAGCAAGATACCTTGTTGTTCCTATGCAGGAGGACTAGGTGTTTATAAAACATGTTGATGCTTTCAGGGGCAGCCCTGTGGCATAGTGGGTAAGTTCTGCATGCTCTGCTTTGGTGGCCCAGGTTGGCGAGTTCAGATCTCAAGCGTGGACCTAAACCACTCATCAACCATGCTGTGGTGGTAACCCAGACACAAAATAGAGAAAATTTGGCACAGGTGTTAGCTCAGCTCGAATTTTCCTCAGCAAAAAAAAAGTTGATGCTTCCAGAATTATATCATAAAGCTAGTATAATTTCAACATACACCAAATGTATTGAAAATTTATCTAAGTATGATGTTAAGAACAGCTAAGATAATTTTGAAAACAAAGACTCAGATTAATGAGTGTAGCCACCCAGGTTATAATACTCTTTTATAATGTACTGTATAAAAAACATAGATTGGTAGAATCTACATCTATGATGAATTTCCATTAAGCTGGACCTAATATATAAAGTAATTTAATGTGTGATAAGTAAAGCATCAGGAATCAGAGGGCAAATATCTCTGTAAGTATGAAAAATTATGTTAAAAACTTGGGAAGTTATTATAATAAAAATATTAAGTTTGACTTTACAATTTTAAACATATCCAGAAATTCATAACCAAAGTTTAAAATTAGCATCATAACATTATAATGTAAAAGCAAAAGTCACAGGGAAAATTTTCAATATGCTTATTGTTTTATGCTATAAATATAAATCATTCACAAAACTTTATTAAATATACTCTTATTATAAACTATTTCTGAATGTATTTGTTTATTCTTAAAATACCATAGTATTTAACACATACATATGTGCATTATATTTTTAATTTTTTATATTTTTATTCAATTATTACACAGATATATTTTTGAATGCTTATGTTGTACAATCATTTTGGTTAAAATGACAGAAGTTAAATAGACATATGAAATTTGATACTAACGCAGTTGAAAATTGAGTGAGGAAGGCATGTATGGAAATAACTGTAGAGATTAATGCAGAATTATGTAAGTGATGTAATAAAAATATTTGTGGTGGAGAATAGGCAATCAATAACTACATTTATTCTCAGATTTTTCTCTATTTCCCAAGAATAGCCACCTTTATTTTTAGAGCAGGTGCTAATTTCATTTATTTAATAAAAAACCCCTTTTATATATAATAGATTTGACGTTCTATGTTATATGCTATAACATCAATGAATCCAGGTAAAAGTAAATCCACACTTAATTCTACAATTTCCAAATTAAGAAATTTAAAAATCAAAATAAAAAGTTAGAGAAACGTATATACAGCAGAGTTGAAACTCCAAGTGAAGAATCAAGTTGTGACTTCTTTTATAGGTTAAACATACATGTAAATTTAATTAATTTAATTAGGATCAATAGTAAAATGGGATAATTAAACAAAAATCTCCCCAACTATCTAGTTTTTTCTTTTAAAAAATGTAGTTGCTGCTGAATTTTGTTGTTTTTGTTTTGTTTAAGATCACCTAATTTTCCTGGACAATTGCTTCAATGTTCGGTTTTATAGCCTCAGATTAAAATTTATTATTTGGGTAACTTAATCCTGTCATTTCAAATGTATCCTTTGTAGTTCTTCATTACTATCATTATTCTATTAAAAGGGTTAATAAAAATTGATTTTCCAAAATTTGTATACGTTTGTTTTGGTTTTGATGGTTTTGACAGCAAATGCAAAGATATGCTATTAAGATAGGAAATTTCATAATTCAGTAAAATAAAAGCCAGTTATATCAATTTGAATCACATATTGTTCAATTTAGCCTTTATATGACTGTATCTTCTTCCACACACAAACACCCACATATACACACATGTAGGAAATTAGTCATTTGGGGCTTTTAATAGTTTTTATTTCATAATTTTAGAAGATGCAAGCATCAGAGCAGAAAATCAGACGGCATAAAACTAGTCAAATCAAGGAATAGTAAAGCTCAGATTTTAGTAAAACTTTTAAGTAAAAAAAGGGAATTTTGGCAGCAGAACATAATCCAGAAAAACATATTATTTTGATGGTAGGAAGGTTCTTATTTAAAATTATTGATACCTATATAACATAATTACTTTTAAGAGCAAGGACTCTTTTATTCACTATTGTATTCCTAGGGCCTAGTCATTAAGTGCCTAGAAAATGACTAGCGCTCAATAAAAGTATGAATGAATGAAAGGTACAAATAAATACATAACTAAATTTAGTCTCTGGATTGGAGAAAAGAATGGAAGAAATTGATACATTAATATATTAAATAAAATGATAACTTGTGTAATGTATCTGGAAGTTCTAAGCAGTATCAACTTGCTTTAAAATGCCAGCCATTCAATATTATTTCTTAAAGGACAGAGCCTTAAATGTTAAAAGAGATGATCACTGAGATACAATTTTCTTTAGTTAATAAAGAAGTATATAGTTAATACAGAGCATAAAACTGTGTGCAGCAGGCCAAAGAAAAATATGTTTATATATCTGCGATTTGGGCTCCCATTTGTTATGTACATGACTCAGTGTCCTTCTGTTGGAGCTTTTTTCCCCCACAAAACATAAACTATTTAATTCTGATTTTTAAAGAGCAAAATAATTTACTATATTGAAACAGCCCATTCATCATATAAAGCATTTGATTCTGTCACCTCAAGTGCTCGTTAAATCACTTCCAGCTGCTACAATCAAGGGCCAGGTACTTCTAAGGTCTGACACTTTCTGAGCTCTATTACACCTTTAAGTATGATTCTTCAATCCAATTCTAGCCTTCATAATAATCAAGTGCCCACTCCAGTTAACTTCAAGGCAACTGGGAACTTAGAATTCTCCATATGTGTCTGTATCTGATTTTCAATCAGACCTCTTCATCCAAAACCTGAAAGGTTCTGAATATCTATGAAGTATATAGTAACATTTTCACTTAAAGCAGTGTCAAGAGCAGCATCATTGAAATAAAACTTTGGCAAGGAAACTAAGCTATAAAAGGGACACTTCTCCAAACCAACAAGGAAGTAAGTTGGCGATAGAAATGAGAAGTAATATATTCTGTGATTGCACCTACAGGAATCCATTGATTAAATAATTTAGCATCAAGGTGGAATTCAATGTCATTTAAATGACAAGAAAAAAGGAGAAATTCCATGCTTAAGAATCTATATTGAAGAAAGTTTACACACAGGCTTTATCCATATATAACGTTTGATTTGTTCAACAAATGTTTATTAAATATCTGTCAGGTGATGTATACATATATAAAATAAAATTTAATACAAATGTATTATAAAAGTAACAAAATGGAATTCAGTGACATTTAAATGCCTAGTTTACACATTCACTTCTTTCTTTTTTTATTACAAAAATTTATAATATCTTATTGAGATATAATTCACATACCCTAAAATTCACCCTATTCAAGTGTTTTTTTTAGTATATTCACAGAGCTGTGTAAGCACCACCATTATTTAATTTCAGAACATTTTCATCATCCCAAAAAGAAACCTCTTATTGATTATCAGTTGCTTCTCATGTCTTCTCAAACCTCCCGGCCATAGGCAGCCACTGATTTTCTTTCTATCTCTGGATTTACCTGTTCTGGACATGTCATATAAGTGGAATCACATAACATTAGCCTTTCATGAGCTTCTTTTACTTGGCATAATATTTTCAAGTTTCATCCTTTATTCTTTTTTCTAGCTGAATAGTATTCCATTGTATAGAATACTGTACGCCATATTTTGTTTAACCATTCATTACTTGATGGACATTTGGATTGTTTCCACTTTTTGGCTATTATGAATAATCTGCTGTGAACATTCATGTATAAGTTTTTGTGTTGGACATATGTTGTCAGTTCTCTTGGATTTGCTAGCTAATTTAACATGCCTACTAACGTGACATTATAGTTGTAGCCAGCATTCTATCATACCTGGGAACTAGTTATCCTTTACTAAGAACAGCTAGCTGAGCGTTTTTAGTGCCACTGCTAGTTTGGGAACTTCCCTTGTTGTCCAGTTCTGATAGCTGCTTTCCAGGTAAACTGATATTTGCTGTATCTCTTCCCCCACCCTAGTTTTAGTGAGATATAATTGATATATAACATTGTGTAAGTTTAAGGTGTACAATGTGTTGATTTGATACACATATATTGCAAAATGATTACCAACTTAGTGTTAGTTAATGCCTCCATCCATTATACAATTAACATTACTTTTTGTGGTAGAACATGTAAGATTTACTCTTAACAACTTTCAAGTATATAGTATTTTATTGTTGACTATAATCATAATGTTGTACGTTAGATCCCCAGAACTTATTCTTAACTGGAAGTTTGTACCCTTTGACCAACATTTCCCCATTTCTCCCACCATCCCTTAACCCTTGGTAACTACTATTCTACTCTCTGTTTCTACAAGTTTGGCTTCCTTTAGATTCCAGATATAAGCGATGTCATACAGTATTTGTCTTTCTTTGTCTGACTTATCTCACTTACCTTTATGCTCTGAAGATTCATCCATGTTGTTGCAAGTGACAAGATTCTTTTTTTCTCATGGCTGAATAATATTCCATTTTGTGTATATATATAACATTTCTTCTTTATCCATTCATCTGCTGAAAGTCACTTAGGTTGTTTCCTTATCATGGTGGTTTAATTGGTATAATTTGGAAGTAGGGTCACCAGGATTGCTTATGAATTAATGTGGAGTATGAGAACTGAGGAAAATTAAAGATGCTTCAGGCATTATGGCTTGAGCAACTAGAAAGAATTTGTTATCAATTAAACAAAGAAAGTCTACAGAAGAAGTTATAAGGGAAGGGGGAATAAGGAGACCCTCTTGTGACATGTTAAATTTGAAATGTGTTGTGAAACCTGACAAGATCATCAAGGAGATGAGTATAGATAGGCATGAGGTCCAAAGAGGTCTGAGTCATTCCAAATTTAACAAGCTAGAGTGATGAGAGGAATCAGGAAGGAGACCAAGAAGGAAGAATTAGTAGAGTAGATGAAAATTACATGAGTGGGCTGTCCCAGAAACCAGGTAAAATCTTTTAAGAAGCACAGAGTTATAACTGGTATCAAATGCTGATGATTGGCCAGTCATGAATTATGAGACTTGACCACTGGATTTTGCGATAAGACTCATCGATGTCTATAAGGGATATTTGTATCAAAGGGAGAGTACGAAAAACTTGATTAGAGTGGATGTAAGAAAGAAAAGAATAAGAATATTTGGAGACAGCAAGCATAGACTACTCTTGTCAAATTTTGTTGACAAAATGGTATGTGTAAGAGGAGGATATGGATCTAAAGAGTGCTTTTTAAAACTATGCTTTTTTATTTAAGATGGTGTTAATATTTATAGTATAGAGAGTTCCTATCTACCCCACACCCAATTTGCATATTATTAATATTTCACATTACTATGGTACATTTGCCACAATCAATGAAGCAATATTCATACCTTATTGCTAACTAACATCTATATGCTAGAGTCCTTAATTTTTTTTTTCCTGAAGAAGATTAGCCCTGAGCTAACATCTGTGCCAATCTTCCTCCACTTTATATGTGGGTTGCCACCACAGCATGGCTGACCAGTGGTGCAGGTCTGTGCCTGGGATCCAAACGCATGAACTCCGGCACTGAAGCAGAGCACACGGAACTTAACCACTACGCCATGATGTTGTCCCCTAGGTTCCTTAATTTTCGCCTAATTTCCTTTTTCAGTTCCAGGATCCCATCCCAAATACAACATTATATTTAATTATCATGTCTCGTTAGACTCCTCTTGGCTGTGACAGTTTGTCAGAATTTTCTGGTTTGGATAAATTTGAATCTAGTTTTCTTATTTTGTAATATCTTTATCTGGTTTTGATATTAGGGTAAGATCAGCTTTATAGCATGACTTAAGAAAGTATTCCTTTTGCTCCTATTTTCTAAAAGATGTCATGGAAAATTTGTCTTATATCTTTATTAGAATTCACCAGTGAAACCAACTAGGCTGAATGCTATCATTTTTGGAAGATTGTTAATTGTTGGTTCAATTTGTTTAATATTTATAGGGCTATTCAGGTTATCTATTTCTTTGTGAGTTTTGGAAGCCTGTGTCTTTTAAGAACTTGGTTGTCAAATTTGTGAGCATATAGTTATTTATATTTTTCTTTGTTGTCTGTATACTTGGGATAAATTGTGATGATCCATCCTTCATTTCTGATATTGGTACTTTGTGTCTTTTCATTTTTTCCCTGATTAGCCTGGCTAGAGGTGTATTAATTTTATCAATATTTTCAACAGTCACTTTTTAGTTTGGTTGATCTTCCCTATTTTTTTTTTTTGCCTGTGTTTCAATTTCATTTATTTCTGTATTAATTTTTATTATTTCTTTCATTCTTTCTTTAAACCTAAGTTGCTCTTCTTTTTCCTGTTTCCTAAGGTAGAAACTTAGGTTATTGATTGTAGAGATTTTCTGAATAAAATTTCCTCTAAGCACTGCTTTTGCTTCAACTAACAATTTTTGGTAAATTATATTCTAATTTTTACTTAGTTCAAAATATTTTTAAAAAATTTTTGAGCACTTTTTTGAACCATGAATTATCAGAAGAGGTACAGACTAATTTCCAAATATATGAGGATTTTTCAGCTTTCAGACATTGTTTTCTAGTTTAATTCCATTGTGAACTGAGAACACACTTTGTATGAATTTTAATTGGTGGGCTTTACGGCCAGCATATTGTCTATCTTGATGAACATTCTGTGTAGTTTGGGAAGAATGTGTATTCTGCTCTTGTTGGTTAGAGCATTCTTTAAATGTCAATTTTATGAAGTTGACTGACAAGATAGTTTGGGTCATCTATTATACTAATTTTGTATCTCTTTGATCTATCAACTGCTGTCAGATGTATCCAACTATAATAGTGGATTTGTCTCTTTCTTCTTTCACTTCTGTCAGTTTTTGTCTCATATATTTTGATGCTGCCTTACTAGTGGCATGCACGTTTAGGATTGTTATGTGTTAGAGAATTGATCCCTTTATTGGTATGTAATACCCTTCTTTATCCCTGTTAATTTTCCTTGTTCTGAATTCTGCTTTGTCTGAAATTATTATGGCTACGTTGGCTTTCTTGTGATTAGTGTTATTATTGGCTGTTTCTCTCTATCCCTTTACGTTTATTTTATACAAGCTTTTATATTTAAATGGGTTTCTTGTAGACAACAGTTTTTTCTGTAAATTTACTCTGACAATGTATCTTTTAATAAATAATAAAGGTAAATTTAGACCATCCAAATTTAAAGAGATTGTTGATATACTTTTCTTAATATCTACCATGTTTGTAACTGGTTTCTACTTGTTGCATTTGTTCTTTATTTTCTCCTCCTTTTTTTTACCTTCTCTTGTTTTAACTGACAATTTTATATGATTCTATTTTATCTCTTCTTTAAGGATACCACTTATACTTATTTTTGTAATTTTTTGTAGTGCTTTCTCTAGAGTTTAGGATATTTACATATTTACATATTTAAATAATTTAAGTCCGCCTTAAATTATACTTCAAATAACACTATATTGTTTCACATGGAGTACATTTACCTTATAATCAATTCCTTCCTCCTGTCCCTTGTAACATTGCTGTCATTTATATGTAAATGATTATAATCATCCTTTACATTATTGCTATTCTTACTTTAAACAAACAGATATCTTTTAGATCAATTAAGAGTAAGAAACATAAAGAATTTTATTTTATCTCTATCTATTCTTTCTCTGCAGTCCTTCCTTTCTTTATGTAGATGAAAATTTCTTCTTATATAATTTTCCTTCTGTATGAAGTGCTGCTTTTAACATTTTATGCAGGGCAGATCTGCTGGCAATGAGCTCTCTCAGTTTATGTTTATCTGAGAAAGTGTTTATTTCTCCTTCACTTTTGAAGGATACTTTTGCTAGATACAGAATTCTAAGTTGGCTTCTTTTTTCTTTCAACACTGAAATGTTTTTTTCCACTCTCTTTTTATGGTTTCTGACAAAAATTCCACTATAATTGTGTCTTTGTTCCTCTGTAAGTAAGGGTTTTTTATGGCTCTTTTTATTTAACTCTTTTTTATTTAACTATATTCAAGTTCACTGACACTTTCTTCAGCTATGCTGGATTTATTGATATGTCTCAAAAGCATTCTTCATTTCGGTTATGGTGTTTTTAATTTCCAACACTTCTTATTCTTTCCTAGAGCTTCCATCTCTCTGTTTACATTATTCATCTATCTTGCATGTAATCTTCTTTTTTCCATTAGAGCCTTTAACATAGTATTCATAGTTATGCTAAACTACCTGTCCAATAATTTTCTTATTACATCATATCTGAGTCTTGTTCTGATGTGACTTCATCTTTCAGACTGCTTCTTATTCTTTTTTCTTTTTGGTGTGTTTATTTTTTTTAAACTAGAAATGTTGTATTAAGTAATGAGAACTGAGGTAAATAAGTCTTTAGTGTGCAGATTTATACTATTCTGGCTAAGAGTTGGGCTATGTTTAATGTTTACTGTAGCTATAGATGCAGGAGGCTTTAAATTTCTCTAGTGTCCCTGTTTTTTTCTTCTCCTTTTTACTTGGGGTTTCTCTTTATATTCACCTTGAGAGAAAGAGATTGTGTCTTGCAGCTTTTTCAGCTGTAATCTGCTGTTAATATAACACAGTCCTGTTGGTGTGGTGGTAATGTGTGGGGAAGTTATTATTCTACAATTCTCCTATTAAATCTCTGTTTTAGTGGATCTGTGTCACAGGGCTGTGAGTTTCACAACTGTTTCTGCAGAGGTATGGCTTTTTTCACCCCTTGTCCATTACACCTTTATCTGACTGCAGTGTTCCCAATTTATTTCCATGAAGCCCTAATCCATTTTGACTGTGTTTTTAATTTTGTTTTTCCCTCTCTCCACTGAGACAGGAAGGCTAAAGGTGCCTGGATTGGGAGAAATGGATTTCTTGCAATAAGGGATAATGTTCTAGCAAACTGTTTTTCCTCAGAGAGTAAGCTTTTGTTATGGAGAAACTTCCAGGCACAGTTCACAATGATTATTCTTCTTCTCTCCTTGAAAAATCCATAAGGGAAAGTTCTCACAGCTCCACCACAACAGATAGCTGGGTTTCCTTGATGTAAAGCTCACGAAATTCTGGGACCCCTCTTTGATTGAAATCCTGAGGAATCTCTCACTCTTATGTTTGTCCATCCTTAGTCTCAAGCAATTCACCAAAATTATCAGCTACGTGTTCCATTAGGTGTTAAGTCATTGATTTTCAGTTTTCCCACCATTTTTCTTGTTGTAAGCACAGGAAGGACAACTTCCAAGCTCTGTACATGTAGGATTAAAATTATAAGTCTAAAGAGCATATTTTTGGTAAGAATTTGGCTTTTATTAAAAGTGAAATGTGGACATAGTGGTGGGTTTTTTGTGTTTTGTTTTAAAATTGAGTTCATAATAGTTTACATCAATGTGAGATTTCAGCTGTACATTATTTGTTGAGCACATAAGTGGTTCCCTTCAGCCCCTTCACCCCCTGTGCCCACCTCCCACCCCCTTCCCATGGTAATCACTGAAGTATTTTCTTTGTCCCTGTGTTTCTTTATATTCCACATATGAGTGAAATCATCTGGTGTTTGTCTTTCTCAGTCTGGCTTATTTTGCTTAGCATAATTCTCTCCAGATCATTCCATGTTGTTGCAAATGGGAGGGACTTGTCTGTTTTATGGGTGAGTAGTATTCCATTTTATATGTATACCATATCTTCTTTATCTGATCATAAGTGGATGGGCACTTGGATTGTTTTCATGTCTTGGCTATTGTGAATAATCCTGCAACGAACATAGGGGTGCATATGCTACTTTGGAATGTTGATTTCAAATTGTTTGGGTAGATACCCAGTAGTGGGATAGCTGGGTGATATGGTAGTTCTACTTGTAGTTTTTTGAGGAACCTCCATATTGTTTTCCATAGTGGTTGCACCAGTTTGCATTCCCATCAGTAGTGTATGAAGGCTCCCTTTTCTCCACACTCTCTCCAACATTTGTTATTTTTAGTCTTAGTAATTATAGCCATTTTAACAGGTGTAAGGTGGTATCTTGGTGTAGTTTTGATTTGCATTTCCCTGGTGATTAGTGATGTTGAACATCTTTTTGTGTGTTTCTTGGCCATTTGTGTATCTTTTTTGGAAAAATGTCTGTTCATATCCTCTGCCCATTTTTTCATTGGTTTGTTTGTTTTTCTTATTGTTCAGTTGGGTGAGTGCCTTACATATTATGGAGATTAACCCCTTGTCAGATATATGATTTGCCAATATCTTCTCCCGATTGGCGGGTTGTCTCTGTTTTGATTCTAGTTTCTCTTGCCTTGCAGAAGCTCTTTAGTCTGATGAACTGTCACTTGTTTATTTTTTCTTTTGTTTCCCTTGTCTGAGAAGACATGGTATTCGAAAAGACCCTTTTCAGTTCGATGTCAAAAAGTGTACTGCCTATATTATCTTCCCGGAGTTTTATACCTTCAGGACTTATCTTCAAGTCTTTGATCCATTTTGAGTTTATTTTTGTTTATGGTGTGAGATAATGATCTACCTCCATTCTTTTGCATGTGACTGTGCAGTTTTCCCAACACCGTTTATTGAAGAGACTATCTTTTCTACATTATATGTTCTTGGCACCTTTGTCAAAGATTAACTGTCCGTAGATGTGTCGTTTTATTTCTGGGCTTTCAGTTCTGTTCCATGGATCTGTGTGCCTGTTTTTGTACCAGTAATATGCCGTTTTGATCACTATGACTTTGTAGTACATTTTGACATCAGGGATTGTGATACCTCCAGCTTCGTTCTTTTTCTCAGGATTGCCTTAGCAATTTGAGGGCTTTGGTTGCCCCAAATGAATTCTAGGATTCTTTGTTCTATTTCTACGAAGAATGTTATTGGGATTCCGATTGGAATTGCACTGAATCTGTGGATTGCTTTGGGTAGTATGGACATTTTAACTATGTGTATTCTTCCAATCCATGTGCACAGAATCTCTTTCCATCTCTTTATGCCGGTATCAATTTCTTTCAGCAATGTCTTACAGTTTTCATAGTATAAGTCCTTCACCTCCTTAGTTAAATTTATTCCTAGGTACTTTATTTTTTTAGTTGCAATTGCAAATGGAATTGAATTCTTGAGTTCTCTTTCTGTAAGTTCATTATTGGAGTATAGAAAAGCAACTGATTTTTCTAAGTTGATTCTGTACCCTGAAACTTTACTGTAGTTTTTAATTATTTCTATTAGTTTTCCAATGGATTCTTTGGGGTTGTCTATATATGGAAATCATGTCACCTGCAAACAGCAAGAGTTTCACTTCTTTACTCCCTTTGGATTCCTCTCATTCCTTTCTCTTGCCGAATTCCTCTCGCCCAAACCTCCAGTACTATGTTGAATAAGAGTGATGATAGAGAACATCCTTGTCTTGTTCCTGCTCTCAGGAGGATGGAATTCAGTTTTTGCCCATTGAGTATGATGTTGGCTGTGGGTTTGTCATATATGGCCTTTATTATGTTGAGGTAATTTCCTTGTATCCCCATTTTGTTCAGAGATTTTATCATAAATCACTGTTGGATCTTGTCAAATGCTTTCTCTGCATCTATTGAGATGATCATGTGGTTTTTATTCCTCAACTTGTTGATATGGTGTATCACATTGGTTGATTTGTGGATGTTGAACATCCCTGTGTCCCTGGTATGAATCCCACTTGATCTTGATGTATGATCCTTTTGATGTATTGCTGAATTCACGTTGCCAAATTTCATTGAGGATTTCTGCATCTAAGTTCATCAGTGATATTAGCCAGTAGTTTTCCTTTTTTTTGCTGTCCTTGTCAGGCTTTGGTATCAGAGTGATATTGACCTCATAGAATGTGTTAGGAAGTGTTCCATCTTCTCTAATTTTTTGGAATAGCTTGAGAAGGATAAGTATTAAATCCTTCTGAAAGTTTGGTAGAATTCTCCAGGGAAGCTGTCTGGTCCTGGAGTTTTATTCTTTGGGATGCTTTTGATTACTGTTTCAATTTCTTTCCTTGTGATTGGTCTATTCAGATTGTCTGTTTCTTCTTGAATCAGCTTTGGGAGGTTGTAAGAGACTAAGAATTTATCCATTTCCTCTTGGTTATACATTTTGTTGGCATATAGTTTTTCATAGTATTCTCTTATAATCTGTTCTATTTCTATGATGTCTGTTATTTCTTCTCTTTCATTTCTGATTTTATTTATCTGAGCTTTCTCTCTGTTTTTCTTTCTAAGTCAGGCTAGGGGTTTTTCAATTTTACTTATCTTCTCAAAGAAACAGCTCTTTGTTTCATCGATCCTTTCTACTGTCTTTTTCACTTCAACAGCATTTATTTCTGCTCTATTTTTTATTATTTCTCTCCTTCTGTTGAGTTTGGGCTTTGTTTGTTCTTATTTTTCTAATTTAGTTAGGTGTAATTTGAGATTGCTTATCTGGGATTTTTCTTGTTTGTTAGGGTGTGCCTGTAATCCAATGAAATTCCCCTCTTAATACAGCTTTTGCTGCTGCATCCCTTATGAGTTGGTATGGTATGTTATCATTTTCATTTGTCTCTAGATATTTTTAAATTTTTCCTTTAATTTCTTGAATGATCTACTGCTTGTTCAATAGCATGTTGTTTAGTCTCCACATCTTTGTCCCTTTCTCAGCTTTTTTCTTGTAATTAATTTCTAGCTTTATAGCATTATGATCAGAAAAGATTCTTGTTATTATTTCAATTTTCTTAAACTTATTGAAGCTTGCCTTGTCTCCCAATATATGGTCTATCCTTGAGAATGTACAACGCACACTTGAGAAGAATGTGCATTCTGCTATTTTTGGATGGAGTTTTCTATATATGTTTATTGAGTCCAATTGGCTTAGCTTCTCATTTAATTCCACTGTTTCCTTGTTGATTTTCTGTCTGGATGATCTATCAGTTGATGTGAGTGGAATGTTGAGGTCCCCTACTATTATTGTGTTATTATTAATATCTTCTTTTAGGTTTGTTAATAGTTGCTTTATGAATTTCCTGCATTTCCCTTTTTTCTCATCCTGTGTGTTTTGATCTTCCCATTGAATTACATGTTTTTTTTATGATGTGTTTCTTTGTTTTCTTCTTATTTATTCTTTGTGTCTCTGTTCTGCTTTTTTGTTTAGTGGTTACCCTGAGGTTTGTATTCAGAATCTCTTGTATAAGATAGTATATTTTCTGATGGACTCTTATTTCCTTAGTCTGAAGCAAATCAGTCCCTTTCCTACTCCCCTCCTAAGTTGTCTTTTTCATATCTTCCTCCAGCTTGTGTTGTGATTTTGTAGTTTAAAATGACAGGATTATCTTTGTTTTTGGTATTTCCTTCCCTTTAGCTTAATGTTATATTTGAGTATTTGCTATCCTATTCTGATTCTGTCTACCTATTTACCTCCTTACTCTGTGTTTTGTGACCCCTTCCTCCCTTTTTTTTTCAGGTATGAGGGTCTTCTTGAGGATTTCTTGTAGGGTGCGTCTTGTGGCTATGAAGTCCCTTAGCTTTTGTTTTTCTGGGATAGTTTTTATTTCTCCGCATATCTGAAGGGTATTTTTGCTGGATAGAGTATTCTTGGCTGAAGATTTTTGTCTTTTAAAGATTTGAATATGTCATTCCACTCTCTGCTAGCTTGAAAGGTTTCTGCAGAGAAATCCACTGAAAGCCTGATAGGGGTTCCTTTGTAGGTTATTTTCTTCTGCCTTGCTGCCCTTAGTATTCTTTCTTTGTCATTCATTTTTGCCAGTTTTACTACTATATGCCTTGCAGTAGGTCTTTTTACATTCACAAACCTAGGAGATCTGGAAGCCTCTTCCACACAGATTTCCCTCTCTTTCCCTAGGTTTAGGAAGTTCTCTGCTATCACTTTTTTTTTTTTTTTAACACACTTTCTATTCCTTTCTCCTTCTCTTCTCCTTATTGATTACCTATAATTCTTATGTTGCATTTCCTCATTGAGTCGGATATTTCTCAGAGACTTTCTTCAATTTTTTTTTTTGTCTTAGTTGTCTCTCCTCCTCTGTCTGGAACATTATGACATGTCTATCTTTGATTATTCTGATATGCTCCTCTATGGTGTCCACTTGAGCATTCAGTGAGTCCATATTTTGTTTTATCTCTTCCATTGTGTCTTTTGTCCATAATATTTCTGATTTACTCTTCTTTATATTTCCAATCTCCCTTGTGAAGGAGGTCTTGAACTCATCGAATTGTTTGTCTACATTCTCTTTTACCTCATTGAGTCTTTGATGATAGCTATTTTGAGTTCATTTTCATTTTGATTATATATTTCTGTGTCCTTAGGGCTGAAATCTGGGTCCTTGAGTTTTCTCTTTGGTGTGGAGATTTGATGTAATGTCTGACGTTGTTAGAGGAGGTGGGTCAGGTCTTTCACATTCTGATATTATTTGGTTGCAGTTACCCCCTTTGCCGCTGGTGGGGGTTGAAAGCCATATATTCTGAGCCCTCTACCTTTAGCCAAGATCCCAGGCAGTGGAGCAGTGGGGATGGGTGCATTCTCCTGCATGTTCTCCAGGCTTTCTCATTCTTGCTATCAGGCCTCCTGGGGTATTGGCTTGATGAGTTCACCCGCCCCACTGTGAAAGCTTTTGCCTTGTTAGAGGGCTTCCCTCTAGGCTGCAAGGGTCCCAGGGAGTCCTTGTTCCCACAAATGAGCATCCCCTCCCCCACTCCTTCCCTCACAGATCTTCCTGCAGTCATGGATATCAGACTTTAGAGGAGGTAAAAAAGTTCTCTCTTACCCCATTCCAGCTCCTCTGAGGAGGCCTCCAGCCTCTCCACCCTCCACCATGTGGCTGTGTATCTCTTTGACATTTTTGTGTTGTGTTATGACGTCCTCTGTTGGAGTGTGGATGCCCCTTTTTGTTGTATCTTGAAGGGGAGAGAGTCCCAGGCAAGTTCACTCCTAGTCTAAAGAGAAATTTTTAAAAGTAGCAAACGTTATAGTGTGTTTGTGTAATTATGGCAGTCTATTAGAGAAGGAAAAATTGAACGTGAAGGACAGGGAAATTTACAGAAGAAAATGAAGTCCTTGAATACGTGAGAGGGGTTAGGACCAAGTCCATAAGGAGAGGGTGTGGCTTTAGATAGTAGTATAGATAATGTATGCACAGTGCTTTTGGTTGAATTATGTGTCCCAAAAAGATGTTGTAGCCCTACCCCTGAGTACCTGTGACTATAATCTTATTTGGAAATAGGGTTTTTGCAGGTGATCAAGTTAAGACGAGGTCATTATGTTGAGTTCTAATCCAATATAACTGTGTCCTTACAAAAATGAGAAATTTAGACTGAGACAAATACACAGGAAGTATTCCACATAAAGATGAAGGGAGAGATCTGCTGATACATCTATAAGCCAAGGAACACCAAAGATGGTCAGTGAACCAGAAATCAGGAGAGAGACATGGAAGAAATTCTCCCTCACAGCCCTCTGAAGAAATCATCCCAAAGAACAAGCTATCTTGATTTCAAGTTTTCAGCCTCCAAAACTATAAAAGAATAAATTTCTGTTGTTTAAGACACAATTTGTGTTGTTTTGTTATAGAAAACCTGGGAAACTAATATACACCATAATAGGAAAGTAGAATACATTGGCCAGAGTCTGTAGATGGGATGATGAGATGGAGGAAGCATGTGGAAATTGTTTTCTAATTATTTTTATTTCTCAAAGAAAAAGAGAGCAAGGTCATAAGTTAGGAGTGAAGGTGAAGATGAAAACATTGTTGGAGAGAGGAGAGGGTATGAAATAGACATCTGTGAGAGTGAGAGTAAGAATAGACATCGGGAATGTAATTGACTGTTAACTTGGCAATAGTGATTTGAATTTATGGTAAGTTTCAATAATCAAGTAGGAAAATGTGGCTCAATTTAGGGAAATTACAGTGATGATGAAGGTGAAAGGGTAGATTTTAAAGATATATAAAAGGTATAATTAATATTATCTGGTGATTGGAAATGGTGAATAAATGAGAATGAAGAATTAAGAAACCTAGCTGTATTTCTAACATAATGAAGCTATTAACTGATAATAGCAAACACAGAAAGAAGAAAAACAAAAATGTTCTATTTTGACCATTTTTAAAATTTTTAACTTTACTGACATTATACCATATCAGTTGCCCTAAATATCAAAATCAGTTGTTTGACCAGAACTTGTCTATGACCAAATTACCAGGCAAGTGTCAATAGTACTTTATTAGCAGGCTAATAGAATTCATATCTACTACTTTGTTAATTGCATAAACATAGTAGCAAACACTACTTATTTACCTGGTTTTTATTTTTAAGCACTACCTACCTGTACGTATGAAAGACAGGTCCATTCACATTTTTTGGTAGAGGTCTCCTCATAAGGTGTTGATTTGATTCAGAAAATTTTTTGTAACTCCTGGTTCATAGGAATTGAAAATGTCATCAGCCAAAACATTTGATTCAGGAACTTTGTGAAAATTCAAAAAATCACAGGCACAAGTTGTATGTGTGTGGGAGTAGGTGTAATTGAAGGCCCAGCTGCCATTTATAACAATAATATTATTCTTTTCCTCTCTATATTAATCAGATAGATTTCTAGGTAGCATGGCATTGCTTAGGGCAAGCTACTTTTTCTTCTCTTAAAGATTGGCACCTGAGCTAACAACTGTTGCCAATCTTTCTTTTCCTGCTTTTTTTCTCCCCAAATCCGCCTAGTATATAGTTGTATATTTTAGTTGTGAGTCCTTCTAGTTGCGTCATGTGGGATGCTGCCTCACCACGGCCTGATGAGTGGTGCCATGTCCATGCCCAGGATCTGAACTGATGAAACCCTGGGCCGCCAAAGGGGAACACGTGAAGTTGACCACTCGGGCATGGGGCCAGCCCCAGGGCAAGTTATTTTATCTCACTGAATACAAAGGAGAAACATTTTTTTTGATTACTTGATAAATCTATATATTATTTTGCTTGAGAATTATCTATGTACATAGAATTTCCTGTGTACTTAGAAATAGATCCTCTTTCCATCCTCAGTTTTATATTCCTGAATGTTCTATATTATATTTTAAAGATAACAAAAGTAGTTTATAGTAAAGTGATTATTTAATCATTAATCCAATGTATTTTATCAAGCCTTTACTATGTGTTATGCTTTTTAAAGTAATTTGAACTTTCTCTTAAAAATAATGAAAAGCTATTGAAGGACTCTAAGCAGGAGAATGAGTTAGTTAGCTAATGCTACCTAAGAAATAACCTAAAACTTAGTAGTTAAAACAATGACTTTATCTCAAAATTATACATGTCTGTGATTTAGTCTAGCCTAAGAGAATATTTTTTGTTGTTGTGTTTGCTCTTAGCTGGGATTCTTCATGCATCTGCTGTCAGCTGAGAGTCAGCTTTGCTAATCTTGTCTGGACTGCCTTACCAGTTAGGACTCAGCTGGGGTAACTGAGCTGATTCAGCTATGCGCCACACTGTTTTACCCTCTAGTAAGCTGGTGCATGACAGAGTCAGAGGTCCTAAGAGAAGCAGCAGAAACACTCAAGGGCTATTGAGACATGGATTCAGAACTGGCACATTATCTTCTTCCAAAGTCTATTGGCCAGAGCAAGTCACAAGGCCAGCTATGATTGAAGAGGTTCAGAAATGACTCCCTCTTTGATAGGAGGAAATGTAATGTCACATCCCAAGGGATAAAGATCCAGGAATGGTGAATAAATGGTGCCATTTTTATAAGCAATATAACACAGATTTATGATAAGATTCACATTTTAGGTAAAATGTCCTGGTTGCTGTGAGGAGAGCAGATTTGAAGAGAGCAAGATGTTATCTACTAAACAGCAGATATACCAGTATATTTAAGGACTTCCTGTTACCTTTTAAAAATATTTGCTATATGAAAAGTCACATATTTTTATATGTTTTTTTGTGGTGGTTGTTGAATTAAAAATAAATATAACCTTGAGGCCAGCATGGTGGCATTGTGGTTAAGTTTGCGTGCTCCACTTTGGCGGCCTGTGATTTGTTGGCTCAGATCTTGGGTACATACCTACACACCACTCATCAAGCTATGCTGTGGCAGCATCTTACATACAAAATAGAAGAAGATTGGCACAGATGTTAGCTCAGTGACAATCTTCCTCAAGCAAAAGGAGGAAAATTGACAACAGATGTTAGCTCAGGAGCAATCTTCCTCACCATAAATAAATAAATAAACAAACCAAACCTCAAAAAATATTAGTTAACTGTATTTTTAAAAATTATTTTTGAGGAACCTTAGTTCTCAGCCAACATCTGCTGCCAATCTTCTTCTTCTTGCTGAGGAAGACTGACCCTGAGCTAACATCCCTGCCCGTCTGCCTCTGCTTTATATGTGGGATGCCTGCCACAGCATGGCTTGGTAAGCAGTGAGTAGGTCCACAACTGGGATCCAAACCAGCAAGTCCAAGGCTGCTGAAGCAGAATGTGAGAACTTAACTGCTGCACCACCAGGCCAGTCCCTTAGCTAACTTTATTCAACAGCATTTTAAAATATATATATATATACTATGACCAAGTGTGATATATTCTTGTAAAGTAAGTATGGTTCAATATATAAAAATCAATCAATGAAATATACCACATTGACAGAATGAAGGGCAAAACCATGGTTATTTCAACTGATAGAGAAGAAGCACTTGACAAAATTCAATATCCTTTCCAATAAAGACACTCAACAAACTGGAAATAGGCGGAAACTATTTCAACATAATAAGGGTATGTATGATAATCCCACAGCTAACATCATACTCAATTAGGAAAACCTGAAAATTTTTCCTCTAAAATAAGAAACAACAAGGCAGAAATGTCTGATTTTTCCTCTTCCATTCAATATAGTACTGAAACTCCTAGCCAGAGAAATTAGGCAAGAAAAAGAAATAGAAGACTTTCCATTTGGAAAGGAAGACTTAAATGATGTCTGCTCACAGACATAATTTGATCTTATATGTGGAAAACCCTAAAGTTACACATATCTCACTCACACATGCACACATCAGAAACAAACAAAAACACTGTTAGAACGAATAAACTCAGCAAAGTTGAAGGACACAAAATCAAAATCCAAAAATCACTTGCTTGTTTGAACACTAACAATGAATAATTAAAAAAGAAGCTAAGAATATGATTCAATTTACAATAGCATTGGAAATAACAAAATACTTAAAATAACCCTAATCAAGGAAGTAAAAGAATTGTACACTCAAAAGTACAAAGCTTTGTTGAAAAAAATTAAAGAAGACACAAGCAAATAGAATGACATCCAATCTTCATGGATTGAAAGACTTAATATTGTTAAGACAGCAATACTAGGCAAATAAATCTATAGATTCAATGCAATTTCTATCAAAATCCCAGCTTTTATGCAGAAATAGAAAAGTTTATCCTACAGTTCATATAGCATCTCAAGGAATTTCAAATAACCAAAACAGCTTTGAAAAAGAACAAAATTTGAGGTCTCACTTTCCTGATTTAAAGTCTCACTACAAAGCCAGGCTAATTGAAACTGTGTGATATTGGTATGAAGAAAGACATATAGAACAATAGAATGTAATAGAGTGCCACAAGTGAACCTTTCATATGTGGTTGGATAATTTTCAACAAGTTTTCCAAGACCATTCAATGGGAAAAGGACAATGTTTTCAGCAAATCGTTCGGGAAAATTCAATATCTACATGCAAAAAAGTTAAGTTGGACTCTACACTGAGACTATATACAAAAATTAATTCAAAGTGGATCAAAGACCCAAATGTCAGAGTTAAAGGTATAAAACCCTTAGAAGAAAACATAGGGAAAAATTTTCATGATATTGGATTTAGCAATGACTTTTTGGACATGACAACAAAAGCACATGCAGCAAAAGAAAAAATACATAAAGAAACTATTGCAAAATTTAAAACTTTGTGCACTAAAGGATACTTCAACAGAGAGAAAAGGAAATTCATGGAATGGGGAAACATATTTTTAAATCATATGCAGGGTAAAGGATTAATATTCAGAATAAAGAACTCTTACAACTTAATAACAACAAAAAATATACAATCTGATTTAAAAATGGGCAAAGGACTTGAATAGATATTTCTCCAAAATAGATATGCAAATAACCAATAAGCACATGAAAAGATGCTCGATATCATTAATCTCTAGGGAAATGCAAGTCAAAATCACAATGAGATACCATTTCACACCCATTAATGTGACTATGAAAAAAGCAACAACCAGACAGTAACAAGTGTTGGCAAGAATGTGGAGAAATTAGAACACTTGTGAATTACTGGTAAGAATGTCAAATAGTGCAACTTCTGTGGAAAATGTTGTTAATATAGAATTCAAATAGCTAAAATTAGAATTACCAAATGGTCTAGTGACTCCACATGCATGTATATACCCAAAAGAATGGAAAGCAGGGATTCACAGAACTATTGTATGTCTATGTTCATAGCAATATCATTCACAATAGCCAAAAAGTGGAAGTAATCCATGTCCATTGACAAATGAGTGAATAAACAAAATGTGGCATATACATGCAATAGAATATTATCCAGCTACAAAAAAGGAAGATAATTCTGACACACACTACAACATGGATGAAGCTTGAAGACATTATGCTAAGTGAAACTAGTCAGTTAAAAAATGACAAATAATGCATGATTCCACTAATCTGTAGTCCCTAAAATAGTCAGGTTCATAGAGATAGGAAGTAGAATGCTGCTTCCAGGGGATGGAGGAAGGAGAAAGGGGAGTTAGTGTTTAATAGGTACAGCATTTCAGTTGGGGAAAATGAAAAATTCCTAGAGACGGATAGCGAATGTACATAATACCACTGAACTAGACACTTAAAAAGGGTTCAAATGGTAAATTTTATATTATGTATATTTAACTACGATAAAGAAAAAGCAAATAGAAATGGATATTTTTTAAAAATTTAAATCTCTGCTGATATCTATTTTAGGAAAGTCTTCAAGGATCAAATGCTAAGTGTATATTAGGAATTAGAAAGAGACGAGATAGATTCTAAATATATCTCCATTCCTGCCTTCTGATCTGCCTATCTGGAAGGTGAATCATTTCTTTACTCCATTGTCATCAGTCTTGGTAATATGATCTGGTTTACCCCCTGAAATATGAGTGGGACCTACAAGCGTCTCTTCTGTGCAGAAGAAATATGGGGAATCATGTAATTATGATAACATTTTTCCTGCTACAATGAGACATCCCACCTAGCTACTAAAGTCTAGGTCTTACTATACATAGAGTGTGAAGTACAACTGTGGCTGACCTACAATGGATGTAATCTTGAGTATGAAATATCGCTGAAAGCCACTATGATTGCAGGGCCATTTGCTACAGCAGCATAGCTGAGATTACACTGACTAATGCAGTCTACAGTAATAAATTAGTTTCAAGAACTTAGTATATTGTCTTTGTTAATCCTTATTTGACTATTTTATTATTTGTATCAGAAACAAGGCTTTTTGTTTTTTAGATCTCAGTGTACTAAAATTCATGTTCAAGATTCCTAGACAGACACAGGGAATGACTAGCCATTTCTGAATTTGTTTCCAATTCTGAGAGAGATCATTTGATCAATGTAATTTGTGTTCAGTGTATATACCTGGCAAAATCCCAGTACAACTGATTGACTGTGATGGTGCCATTTAACATGAACATGGCTTCCAGGTATAGATCTCTGTGTGTAGGAAGTGGTGATATTTGTAGACTGGATGGGCACCCAAATAGGGCCCACTGTACCTCACATATACCATTTGTACAAAGAAGAGGCATAACATAGGAAAACACAGAATCTAAACATGCCTGTAGGAATTGATCATATAAATGTAACTAAACAAGCGGAACCAAAGACCTCAAAGATACTATATTTATACTCCAATAATTTAGAATTTCTATGTGGTTTGGGAATTATCAACCCTAAATCTCTCACTAATTTTGTGTAGCAAATAAAAACACGCTGAATCAACATGACGTCTAGAGTTCCTCCCCATCAATTAACACAACCAACAGTGTTTCATTGGTTTTATCCCCCCCTACCAAGGTTTGATGAGATATTTTGTGATGTTAATATGAAGAGATATTTTTACACAGTTTTTTCAGGCCCTAGCAAATTTGTTTGAGAGACTACCTATTTGACTTGAAATTCTTATAACTAACATTCACCATAAGGTTTTAAACCAAGCATTTGTCATTTAATAAAGAAAAATTTACTTTTTAATCAGAAACATCTATGTCCCTTGAAGTTTTAAAGATCTTTGGAAATTATAATAAAGAAAAGAATCCAATGCCTGAAACAATTGTGTGTTACCCTACCTGAGGCTGGCCCCACCCAGCTGCAGTACTGAGAGAGCTGACAATGGCCTTGAAGGTCACAGGTCTACAGCAATTGTGAGCCCCTCACATTAGAAACCAGGCATGCTGGGGGCCTACTCACATAACAGGAAAACTACAGCAAGAATGTGCTATTAGACCCTGCAGCCAACTGTGCTGGGGCTCCCCAACCCAATAAAGTGAGTGAAGTGATGGTATCAGTTGTACCAAGTTGAGCCTTACAACCAGCCAGTCAGGGGGACAGCCTGGCTTTCCCATGCATCTGCAGTAAGAGCAACCCCACCACAATACAAGGACAGATGTAACCCACACAGGGCACACTCCTCAAACATTTGGAACTGATGACAAAAGGGAAATACATTACTGGGCCTCCTAAGGCATCTCTTACATAAGGCCACTTCTCCAAAATTGGGAGACATAGCCAATCTACCTAAAATGTAGATATAAGCACAGAGAAACAGGAAAAATGAGGGGATAAAGGAATATGGTCTGAATCAGGGAACACAACAAATCCTCAGAAAAAGAACTAAACAAGATAGATATAAACAATCTATCTGAAAAGAGTAAAATTTTAGTTATAAGGATGCTCACTGATCTCCAGAGAAGAACAGATTAATACAGTGAGAACTTCAACAAAGAACTGGAAAGTATAAAGAACTGAAGAATACAAAAATGAAAATGAAAAATTCACTAAAGGGAATCAATAACAGAGGAGATGATAGAGAAGAATGGATCAGTGAGCTGGACAAAAGACTAGAGGAAATCACCCAAGCTGAACAGATAAAATAAAAAAGAACTGAAAAGAACAAGGAAAGTCTAAGGGACCTGTGGTACATCAAACGTACTAACATCTGTATTATATGTGTCCCAGAAGAGAAGAGAGAAAAAAAGGGCAGAGAAACTATTTGAAGAAATAATAGCTGAACACTTTCCAAACTTAAGGAAAGAAACAGACACCCAGGTACAGGAAGCACAAAGAGCATCAAACAAGGTGAACCCAAAGAGTCTCACATCAAGATACATAATTAAAATGCCAATAACTAAGGACAAAGAGAGAACCCTAAAAGCTAAAAGAGAAAGTCAACAAGTTACATATAAAAGAAACCTCATAAGGCTATCACCTGACTTCTTGGTAGAAACCTTACTAGAAGGCTAGAAAGAAGTGGCAGTGGCATGATGTATTTAAAGTGCTGAAAGGAAAAAGCTACAGCCAAGAATACTCTACCTGGCAAGGTTATCATTCAGAATGGAAGGAGAGATAAAGAGTTTTCCAGACAAGCAAAAGTCAAAGGAGTTTATCACCAATAAACCAGCCTTAGAAGAAATACTGAAGGGTCTTACCTAAGTGGAAAAGGAAAAGGCCACAAATAGGAGTAATAAAATTATCAAAAAATATCAAATAACTGGTAAAGGCAAATATACAGTAAAGGTAGCAGATCAACCACCTATGAAGGTCAAAAGACAAAAGTACTAAAATCATCTATTTCCAAGATAAGAGGTTAATGGATACACACACACACAAAAGAGGTTAAATATGATATCAAAAACATAAAATGTGGGAGAAGAGGAGTAAAACAATAGAGCTTTTAGCAAGAGGTCAAACTGGAGAGACCATCAACTTAATATAGATTGCTATTTATATAGGTTACTATATGGGAACCTCATGGTAACCTATAATAAAGACACAGAAAACTATAATAAATACACAAAAATTTGAAAAAGTAATCCAAACATAATGCTAAAGAAAGCCATCAAATCACAAGAGAAGAGAACAAGACAAGAAGAAAGGAACAGAGAACTATTAAAACACCCAGAAAAAAAAGTAACAAAATGGTAGTAAGTACACACTTATCAACAGCTACTTTAAATGTCCATGGACTAACTGCTTCAATAGAAAGACACAGAGTGGCTGACTGGATAAACAAAAAGACCCATATATATTCTGCATACAAAAGACACACTTCAGACCCAAAGACATTCACAAATCCAAAGTGAAAATATGGAAAAAAGATACTCCGTGCAAATGGCAGTGAAAAGAAAGCTGAGGTAGCAATACTTATATCAGGAAAAATAGACCTTAAAACTAAAACTGTAACGAGACAAAGAAGAGTGCTACATAATAATAAAGGGAACAATCCAATAGGAGAATATAACACTTGTAAATATTTATGCACCCAACACAGGAACATCTAAATATATAAAGCAATATTAACAGACATAAAAGGAGAAATAGACAGTAACACAATAATAGTGGGGACTTTAACACTCCACTTATGTCAATGGATAGATCATCCCAACAGAAGTTCAATAAATAATCATTGACCTTAAATGACACAATAGATCAGATGGACTTAGTAGTGTCATTAGTACCTTAGTAGAACATTCTATCCAAAAGCTGCAGAATACCAAGCATCTTTATGGACCACAATGGTATAAATCTGGAAATCAATTAGAGGAAGAAAACTGGAAAAGCCATAAATATGTGGAGATTAAACAAACTACTACTGAACAACTATTGAGTCAATGAAGAAATCAAAGGAGAAATAAAAGATACCTGGAGATAAGAGAAAATGAAAATATGACTTAGCAAAATTTGCAGGAGACAGGAAAAGTAGTTCTAAAAGGGAAGTTTTTCAATAAAGTTCTACCTCAGCAAACCAGAAAAAAATCTCAAATAAACAGCAATCTAACAGTGCACTAACAGAACTAGAAGAAGAACAAAGCCCAAAATCTATAGAAGGAAGGAAACAATAAAAATCAGACTGGAAATAAATGAAATAGAGACTTAAAAATCAACAACAACAAAATCAATGATAAAGAATTGGTTCTTTGAAAAGATAAACAAAATTGACAAGCCTTTAGCTAGACTCACCAAGAAAAAAAGAGAGAAGGCCCATATCAATAAAATCAGAAATGAAAGAGGAGAAATTACAATGGATGCCTCAGAAATACAAAAGATTATAAGAGGATATTATGAAAAGCTGTATACCAACAGATTGGACAATCTAGAAGAAATGGATAAATTCTTAGAATCATACAACCTTCCAAAACTGAATCAAGAAGAAATAGAGAATTTGAATAGACTAATTACCAGTAAGAAGATTGAAACAGTAATCATAAACTTACCAAAAAATAAAAATCCAGGACCAGATGGCTGCCTTGGTGAATTCTACTAAACATTCAAAGAAACCTTAATCCCTAGCCTTCTCAAACTCTTCCAAAATATTGAAGAGAAGAGTAAGCTCCCTAATCCATTCTATGAGGCCAACATTACCCGGATATCAAAATCAGAAAAGGACAAGAAAATAAAAGAAAGTTACAGACCAATATCACTGACAAATATCAAGATAAAAGTCCTCAACAAATTAGTAGCAAATCGAATACAAAAACACATTAAAAAGATCATATACCAAGGTCAAGTGGGATTTATCCCAGGGCTGCAAAGATGATTCAACATCCCAAATCAATCAATGTGATACATCACATTAACAAATGAGGACTAAAAACCATGTGATCATCTCAATAGTTTCAGAGAAAGAATTTGACAGGATGTAGCACCCATTTATGAATAAAAACCTTGAATAAAATGGGTATATAAGGAAACTACCTCAACATAATAAAGGCCATCTATGACAAATCCACAGCTAATATACTCAATGGAGAAAAATTGAAAGCTATCCCTTTAGGAACAGGATCCAGACAAGGATGCCCACTTTCACCACTCTTATTCAACGTAGTGTTGGGAGTCCTAGCCACAGCAATAAGGCAAGTAAAAGAAATAAAAGGGATCCAAATAGGAAAGGATGAAGTGAAACTATCACTATTTGCAGATGACATGGTTTTATACACAGAAAACCTAAAGAGTCCACCAAAATCTTTTAGAGATAATAAATGAATACAGTCAAGTTGCAGGATACAAAATCAACATACAAAAATCAGTTGTGTTTCTATTATACACTAACAATGAAGTAGCAGAAAGAGAAATTAAGAATACAATGCATTTATAGTTACTACAGAAAGAATAAAATACCTAGGAATAAATTTAACCGAAGAGGTGGAAGATCTGTGCAGTGAAAACTGCAAAACATCGATGAAAGAAATTGAAGACAAAGAAATGGAAAGATATTCCATGCTCTTGGATTGGAAGAATTAATATAGGTAAAATGTCCATGCTTCCTAAAGCAATCTTTACAGATTCGAGGCAATCCCTATCATAGTTCCAATGACATTTTTCACAGAAATATAGCAAAGAATCCTAAAATTTGTATGGAACAACAAAGCACCCTGAATAGCCAAAGGAATCCTGAGAAAGAAGAACAAAGCTGGAGGTACCACATTCCCTGATTTCAAAATACACCACAAGTCTATACTAATCGAAACAGCATGGTACAGGGACAAAAACAGACACACAGATCAATGGAACAGAATCGAGAGCCTAGAAATAAACCCACACATCTATGAGCAGCTAATTTTTGACAAGGGAGTCAAGAACATACAATGGAGAAAGGAAAGTCTCTTCAGTAAATAGTGTTGGGGGTGTTGGACTGGTGGCATAGTGGTTAAGTTTGTACACTCTACTTCGGTGGCCCAGGGTTTGTGGGTTTGGATTCCATTCAAAAACTATGCTTTGGTGGTGTCCCACATACAGACAAGAGGAAGGTTGGCACAGATGTTAGTTCAGTAACTGTCTTCCTCAAGCAAAAATAGGAAGATTGGCAATAGGCGTTAGCTCAGGGCCAATCTTCCTCACCAAAAAAAAAAAAAAATAATAATGAATAAATAAATAAATAGTGTTGGGACAACTGGATAGCCACATGCAAAAGAATGAAAGCAGACCATTATCTTACATAATACAAAAAAATTAACTAAAATGAATTAGACTTGAATGTAACAGCTGAAGCCAAAAGCTTCTAGAAGAAAACATAGTCAGTATCCTCTTTGACTTCGGTCTTAGCAGCGTGTTCCCAAATACCACGTCTGACCACACAAGAGGCACAATAGAAAAAATAAACAAGGGGATTACATTAAACTTAAAAGCTTCTGCACAGAAAAGGAAACCATAAACAAGACAAAAAGACAATCTTACAATTGGAAGAAGTTGTTTGCAAACCATATATCTGAGAAAGGATTAATATTCAAAATATATAAAGAACTCACATATCTCAACAACAAAAAAACAAACAACCCAATTAAAATATGGGCTAACCATCTGAACAGACATTTTTCCAAAAAAGATACACAAATGGCCAACAGGCACATGAAAAGATGTTCAATCACTAATTATTAGGGAAATGCAAATCAAAACTACAATGAGATATCACCTCGTACCCATCAGAATGGCTATTATTAACAAGACAAGAAATAACAAGTGTTGGAGAGGATGTGGAGAAAAGAGAACTCTCATACACTGCTGAGGGGAATGCAAACTTGTGCAGCCACCATAGAAAACACTATGGAAATTCCTCAAAAAATGAAGAATAGAACTAACATATTATCCAGCTTTTGACTTCTGGATATTTATCCAAAGAACATGAAAACAAGAATGCTTAAAGATATATGTATCCCTTTGTTCATTGCGGCATTACTTATTATAGCCAAGACTTGGAAACAACCTAGTTGTCCATCAAGGGGAGAATGGATAAAGATGTGGTATATATACACAATGGAATACTACTCAGCTATAAAAAAAAGATGAAATCTTCCCACTTTTGGCAACATGGATGGACCTTGAGAGTGTTATGCTGAGTGGAATAAGTCAGAGGGAGAAAGTCAAATATTGTATGATCTCACTCATGTAAAGAAGATATAAATAACAACAACAGCAACAAACAAACATAGATACAGAGATTAGATTGGTCATTTGCAGAGGGGAAGGGAGGAGGGAAGAGGGTGCAAGGGATGACTGGGCACATGTGTGTGGTGATGGATGGAAATTAGTCTTTAGATGATCAACATGATGCAATCTACACAGAAATCAAAATATAATGATGCACAACTGAAATTTGAATAATGTTATAAACTCTAATGCCCAATTGTTCATTGAATGCTTACCATTATTTTAGAAGTAGCTATTCAAAAGTTTACAGGTCTTATTTACTTCAACTTGCCGTTGAAAATTTGGTATATCATTAGATTTCTGCCAACTTTTTAGAAAATAATATCATTTCATGTATAAATAATCTTCAGTGCTGTCCAATACTACTTCTGTGATAATGGAACTATTCTTTATCTTTAAGGTCCAAGCCATTAGCTACTTGTAGCTACTGAACACATGAAATTTGGTTAATGTGACTGACAAATCAAATTTTAAAATTTATTTAATTTTAATTTCAACAGTCACATATGGTTAGTAGCTGTTATACTAACCAGTACAGATCTACATCTAAATCTAGATAACTAGGAAAATACACTTAATTGTTTCATGTTTTTATTTCTGAATATTATCCAATTCTGTCATCTAAATGACTCATTAGGCTTGGAGGGGGAAAGGGAGAATTATGAACAAATATTTTAAGCTTATACTATAAGATTGATTTTAACAAAAAAGATTTTTTTCTGTAGAAAATATTTTTTCTTAGGAATGTGGAAACATTCCTAAAGCTTTATACATGTAGGAATGTAAACATTCCTAAAACACTTTTAAAGCTTTATACATGTAGATAGAATTATGAAAAACTAAAAGATTACAGCAGGAAAACGTAACTATAAAAAATTTTAAAAGCCACAATGTTTTATTTGGTGAAATTAAATAAATCAGAGTGCAGAAATCAACAACAAAAAAAATACACCAGAAACATCTATATGAGTTAGAAGGGCAACTTTTAGATAAATATTAGAAAATATTTCTCTCTACATAAAATAGATCAAATCACCTCTCTCTTATAACCAGCTAGTCATTTTTAGGATTGGAATAAAAGTTACATTTTATGATTCTGCACTCTATGTATTTCATACATTCAATTTCTGTAACTAAATTAGTAATAACAAAATAAAATGATATTCTAAGATATGGCATCTTCTTTATTCTTTACACTGACTTAAAATTTGGTTTTTATAGGGTTTGCACTTCCTGCAAATTTTCTTCAGGAAACACTTGATAATAGGGTGTGAAAAGATAGGAATATTTGGTAAATATATATTAAATTCTTGAGTATTTGGAAAGAAATGTATTGCTACTACTCTAAAGATAAGTGGAAGAAAGAGTATCTTGGGGCCTGTATTCCAACAAATAAGTAAATTGCAGTTAGTCCTTTTCTAAATAAGAAATATCAAATAAATTTAAATTTTAAACATTAAAGACTCATACAAAGTTGATTCACACTCAATTCATAAGTTAAAAATGAAGAAATTAACAATTCCAGAGGAAACACTTTCTAATGTAATACTTTAACTTTTGTTGAATGAATAAAATATAGATTTTTTCTTTCACATGATCTGTTTTTGTGGATATCCTATCTCATGTAAAATGTTGATTTCACCCCTTCTGAAGCCATATTCTTACTTTAATTACACTGTAAATGTGATTCACATAGTAAACACACCAGAAATACAGACTTCATAATTGACAAGTTTGCATCATTTTCCTTAGAAGGCCAAAAGATGGTGCTGCTGTGTAGCTGAGTTATTGTTCCTCAATAATCAATTCCCTTCCACAGTTCAATTCAACTGCTAAAATGGCGGAAATACATCTGTTGTAAGAGCAAGCAAAACAGGTCTGAAAATGTAGTGAAACAAATCAGGTAACAAATTAACTTATAGTGGTACCTGATGATAACTGGACTTAGTGAAAACTGACAAGTGCCTAGTGGCAAAGAGATTGGTAGTCTCTTTTCGTGTTACATGTAGACATTTCTGAGAATTCAGGTTAAACATTCTTCATAAAGAAGTCATAGGTTAAGGGAGATGAGGGGAGAGAGAGAGAGCCTTTAAAGAAATTGGTCATCTTATGAGGACGACCTAATAAGTCAAGTATTAATATTTCTGTCAATAATTGAGTAACTGTATAATCTCAGAATAAACTTCAAAATGATTTTTACTTCAAAACTATTAAACTTTTGTTACCATTAACTTTAAACTATAATGCTATTTATTGTGGTCACTGTATTATGCAGAGCTGGACTTTTCAATTTTAAGTTTCTAATTTTATACTTCATCACATCTATATATGCACATTCTTTTAAAAGTCAAATAGTTCTGTAAGTTTTATAATGGGAAAATTTTTTTGGAAAACTTCCCTATAACAATGGCCTCAAATCTCCACTCCTCAGAGATTACCCTTTATATAAATTTTATTCCTGAGTTTTGTTAATTTCTTGTATCTCTAAATACATAATTATCCTATTATTTCTTGATTTTCCAGGATTATATCTATTGACTTCCTATGGCAGAAGGTTTCCTATTTACCCTCCTTCATACACATGTCCTTCTTTATTTTTCCAAAATAGTTATATTCATGGCTTTTTGTTGAAAGATAGTGTTTATCTTATGACTATATGAACATTATTCACAGTTGAGTTGTGCAGTATACTATGATTACATTTAATTTCCATACAATTTTGTATTTTCTAGAAGGTTATAGTCTATTATAGTTTTCTTAATATTGAGTACCTATCATTGGGAATAAACCTATAATTTATTCCCCAAATCTACTGGAATGTTAATTTCCTCTCCACACATTTAAACACATTATCTGTATATAATGCAATATTAACTATAGTCACCATGCTGTACATTAGATCTCCAGAACTTACTCATCCTACATAAGTGAAACTTTGTACCCTTTTGTTGGAGAAAGTCATCGAGAGGATGGATTTCCAGTTGACCCTCAAGCTGGACCTGGGCAATTGGCGGCTCCTTACCTGCTTTCCTGTCCTTGGAGTGTGTGACCCACTTGCCTTCCCCGCACTAGAAGCTGCCCCAAGGATACAGCCTTGAGATAGTAATGTGCTCTTGAGACCGTCTGGATGGTATATGTTACTGAACCTCGTTAAGGTCTCTACGTAAAATTTTAAGATTCAGACAGGCGGGTGAGGAGATGTACTCATCTTGCAGCCACTTAAGACAAGCCTCATTTGTAAGTTCCTTTGCCTAGTCAACCTGTCACCTACCAATCTGGAGTAGTCTGCCTCCTTTTTTGGTCTCCCCTTCCCTTCTGTGTATGGGGCCAGTTTGCAAATCAACAATTGGTGATCCAGTCAGGAGACTAAAGAAACGGGCCTTGGGACAGAGGCATCCACAGGGGAAATCCTGAATTGACCATCCACCTCTGTATGGAGAGGGGTGGTCCATAAGTTAAGTGCTTGTGGACTGCTGTGTGATAATAGGGATGTCTCAAAAATGCTGGCTGGTTTGACGAACTTGTTTAAGGAACTGCACATAACACACTGTGGCAAAGAAGGGAAAGGGATAGCTGCCACAGTGGGCTGGCCTCTACTGTGGGCAGTTCGGCTGGCCACTGATGCCCAACTAGAGGCTGAAGCTCCAGTTGCAAAGTTGGAAGAAGAGCTGAGGTTAGAGAAGGATGTGTAGTATCCACCACTCCACTAGCTTCGAGGCTGACAGACAAGGTGGGAGGGCAGGATAATGTGTTAAGGACTTTAGTGTGCCATTGTGCAAAGCTAGGAAGGCACAAGCTACCATGAATTTAGGTTCAAGTGCTTGTGACAAGGCCAGGGAAAGTATCCAAACATGGCTACTGTGCCTATAGGACACCAGGATGATGACATTTCTCTGACCAAGCATGAGGCAGAGAAAATAAGCAACGTCATCACACAGCCTGCCCTCTGGCAGAGATTACATGGCACTGGGGAGGCAGGGGTGGTTCAAGGCACTGACTCCCATATAGATTGGATTATTCTAGCCTGCAGGGAAGCTTGACCCAATGAGAGGGATCTCCCTGAGTATGTGGGACCCTGGAAATCTATAAAGGAGGTACAACAAATTCTTAGGAAGTTTGGAATGAGACAGGTGATCTACACCCCTGTTTTTGAATCCCTGATTGGATCACATTCACTGCAGGAATGAAAGCTGAGATTCTTCAGTCTAGCCCCCAGAACCTGGTGAGAGATGTTGATTTCCATGCTGAGCCAAGCCATGGGACAGGACATTTATGATGTTGGGCAATCCATTGCTGATCTGGGGGAGACTGTGGGATGGGCTATGGGAAAGACAAAAGACAGGGAGCTGGGAAAGCCAAAAGGCTATACCAGTTGGCTATAGAGGGTCCAGTGAAAGTAACCCAGAAGCAAATGTGGTTTGATCTCCTTGCTGCTGGGAGATCCCACCTGAATAGATAGACTAGCAACCCAACGCTGTGTTGGTTGGCCTGTGGAAAGCCTTAAAATCTAAACAACAGTTCAGTCTTGCCCCATCTGCCCCTACCATCCCTGATGCCCCACTTGCTCCAGTAGACGGCTCAGGGATAGAGTCCTATTTGTGGTGGGTGCCTCCCATGCCCTGGGTGTAGGATATAGGCCAAGATTGCCTCCATCTGAGGGCCGTTGAGGTGATCAGAGGCCTCATACTGAGCTCACTATTATCTGGTTCCTCTGAAATAAACAGAGTGATGGCTCTGGTTGACAATGGAGCTGAATGTACTCTAATATATGTAACTCTCAGAAGTTTTCTGGCCCCCTCAGTGCCATTGATGGTTATGAAGGACAAAGAGTTATGGTCAGGAAGGTCTCTTTGACACTGCAAATTGGATGTTCTCCTCCATGAGAATACAAAGTTTTTAATCTCTCCAATACCAGAGAACATGTTGGGCACTGATATCCTACCAAGTCAAACTCAGCAAATCTCTATCAGTGAACTCCCTCTGGGTTAGAGTAATCAAACTAGTGCTGAGGGGAAATGCCACCTGGGAACCAGTAAATCTACTACCTCTGTGAAGAGTGGTAACTGTCAAACGAAATAAATTGCCTGGGGACCATAAGGAAATAGGAGAAAGTGTCCAAGAACTGCACCAATTGGGTATTGTATGCCCTGCTCATAGTGCTGTCAATAGCCCCATATGGCGGGGGAAAAAAGCCTCATGGCGGATGACCATGAACTACCATGAATTGAACAAAGTAGTGTCCCTATCCATGTGGTTGTGCCCAGTGTTACCACCATCTTACACACCTTGGTTAGGGTCTTAGGAGTATATCATGCTATACTGGGTTTAGCAAATGGTTTTTTTGGCATACCACTGGCCACTAAGCCACAAGACCAATTTGCCTTCATGTGGTGGGGGGCAACATTGGAGCTTTCAAGTGCTTCCCCAAGGCTACCTGCACAGGCCCGTAATATGTGATGGGATGGTAGCCCAAGATCTGGCCCTGTTCTCTTTCCCCACATCAGTGAAATGGGCGCATTGCATTGATGATATAACGTTAAGACTGTGAAGACTTGCCTTTGCTGCAGGACAGTGCAGGATTTACTGGAATGTCTTTTGGGGAGAGCATGAGAAGTGAACCCACAGAAAATTCAAAGCTTAGGCACAGCTCTAAAGTTTTGGGGAGTCATTTGGTTAGGTAGGATGTGTGTTGTCACAGAAGCTGTGAATGGCAGGCCTATCCAACTCCTAAGGATATGAAAGAGGTTGGAGACTGTAGGGATTTTGGGATTTTGGAGGACTTTTATTCCCCACCTGGCACAGTGCCTCTGTTTCTTATACTGCCTGGCTTTACCAGAAGGCATATGTGGGACTGGGGATCAGAGCAGCAAGCTGCCTTTGAGAGGGTGAAAATACTAGTGAAGAGATTAAAGCTCTGGGCGTCTCCCAAGCAGAGCTTCCATTTGAGTTAGAGGTATTTGTGACACGGGAAGGTATGGGTCAGGCACTGCAGCTGAGACAACAGAAGGGGAGTGTGCCCCAACTCTGGAAGGAGGCGGAAACTTGATATACACCCATAGAGCAAGAGCTCATAGAAGTGTACACAGTGCTCCTCCAGGTGGAGACTTTCACAAAGGAACAGCATATCATAGTAAAAATTTCCCTTCCTATCAAGGGGTGAGTTGAGAATACATTTAATTGGCCCTCCTCTGCCATGGTTCAAACTCTCAGGTTGACTGAGTTGAATGCCTGTTTTCAGCAGAGGAGCTCCCTGTCTGCCATCCCACTGTCTCTAGAAAGTTTGTGATCTTAGGCTCTGTAGAGTGTGTAGATCCTCCAAGAGCCCCCATCTCTATGCCCTGGTGGCCCTTGCGGCCTGTCAAGAGGGAGTGGGGGAAATTCCCACTGATGCCTGGTACACAGATGGATCTACTCAGGGCAATCGTTCCAAATGGACTGCAGTCTCTTTTCAGCCCAACACTGACACCATCTGGGTGGAAACAAGAACAAACTGGAGCAAGAAGTGGGCTGAACTCAGAGCCTTCTGACTGATGATCACTCATGAGCCCTGGCCACTAACCCTTTGCACTGACAGTTGGGCTGTTGTAAAGGGATTAACTCTATGGCTTGAACAATGGGAAGCAGAGGGGTGAATGATCATGAATAAGCCCTCATGGGGTCAGGATTAGTGGAAAGACATTTGGGTTCACTTGCAAAAGCCTGAGGCAGTCCTCACTGTCTTCCAAGTCCAGGCTCATAAGGCACTGATGATCCCTGGCAATCAGGAAGCTGATGTCCTAGCTTGGGCATGAGCCCTAGCAACTGACTCTTCAGTGCATAAAGTAGATCAGGCGCATAGAAAGAGCAGCCATGGTAGCACTCGAATGGATGGCATATTGCCAAGGATTGTGAATTGCCCTTGAAGTACAGTGACTCGGTTAATGTAGTAACAGCATATCCTGTGTATTCTAAACAGGGCCCAAGATAACTGCCAAAGGAGTCTGGGGCCGTCCATCAGAGTTCCCAACTGGTGTGGAAAGCTAATATCATTGATTTGACAACTTTCTTCTTCTAATGCGTATTGCTATAAATTTCCTCTAAATACTGCTGTAGTTTCCTCCCACAAATTTTCTGACATGTTTTCAAAAGTTTCTTATATCACTTTTGGTTATTTCTTTGATCTGTGGCTTAGTTAGAAAAGTGTTATTTAGATTATAATTATTTGGGGATGTTTTCAGATATCTTTTAGCTTTTAACTTTAACTCCATGATGTTTAGAGAATATACAGTGCATGATTTGAAACTATTTCAATTTATTGATACTTATTTTATGGCCCAGAATATGGTCTCTCTTGGCAAATAGTCTTTGTGTAATTGAAAATAACATGTTTCCTGCTTCTCTTGATTAGGGTGTTTTATAAATGTATAGTACATCAAATTGATTAGCAGTGATGCCCAAATCTATATCTTACTGACTTTCTGTCTACTTATTCTATCAATTATTGGTAGACAGGTGTCAAAATCTTTGGTTATAAGTGTGAATTTGTCTATTTCTCCTTCTGGTTCTCAGAAATTTTATTTCATATATTCTGAACTCTGTTATTAGGTATATAAATGCCCAGGATTTTTATGCTGTCTTAAATTGACTTCAATCATTATGAAATGACACTATTTAATGCCAGTAATAATTTGTGCTCTAAAATATACTGATCTGATATTAATACGCCCTCTCCATCCTCCTTTTGATTAGTGCTAGCATAGTATATCTTTTCCTCTCCTTTATTTTTATTTTATTCATATTTTTACATTTAAAACATATTTCTTATAAGAAAAATGTAGTCCAGTCTTGCTTTTTTACCTAATCTGATAATCTTTGCCTTTTAATTTCTGTATTTATTCTATTTACATTTAATATTGCCATACATATAGTTGAATTTTTTGTCTAACATCTTGCCATTAGTTTTTAATTTATCCCGTCTCTTCTTTGTTTCTTTTTTCTCTTTTTTCTATCTTTTGTATTACCCTAACATTTTTTAGTGTTCTATTTTATTTCCTTTGTTGACTTATTTGCTATAATTGTTGTTTTACTGTTGATTTCTTTGGTGATCATAGTATACATCTTTAACATATAATCTTTATTCAATAATACTGTAGCATTTCAGGTAGTGTTCCAGAATCTTACATAAGTGTTCTTCCAATTCTTCTCTGACTACTTTTTTCGATTGAACTATTCCTGACCCTACGTGATCACATTTCTGGAGTTCAACACAGGGATCAAATTGGTTCTTGGCTTTCTTTGACTGCTAAGTCAATTATTTGGACTGCTTTGGATTTTATTTGTCTAAGGTTTTGTCACTCGTACCTCCTGTCCCATACACTTTGTTCTTTAGTTATGTTGTCCTTTTTAATATTTCCTGCCAGGATTTTAATAGGACTTTGGGAGGAGAAAGGGTACATCCTTCTGTTTAATCAACAGAAGCACCTTTTTCATTTTAATCATATATTAGGTTTATATTCAGACATACTGCCTCATAGGAAGACAATTTTACCCCCTATATATTTGATGACTATGATGCTTACAATTCTTCAATTCTTCCTTCCTCCCAATGTCTTTCCATTGCCAGTCTCTCTATCAGCTTTACTGTTTTTTAGACTGAGAACTAAATTTCACTGCAAAATCCTTAGCATTTACCTTCCATTTTCTTTGTTTCACAGAAACTCATCTTTCCTTCAATCTTGTTCACTTCCTGAGCAAGCATTCCTGGTGAATGTGGCTCTTTTTCATATATTCCTGTTACTGGTTGAAATAAAAATCAGTTTTTTATCTTCTCTACTGAAGTCCATATCCTCTGGTTATATCACCCTTTTATAATATTCAATGTTGTAGTTCACCAACATCGAGATTACTCTCATATTATAAGTAATTCAGATCCTGGCTCACAATTTTCCTCTTTATTCACTTATCATTGTTAGTGAGGGAGAATGTACATTGGTATTAGAGTCAGACCCATTAGAGGTGATTTCTAGCTCTGATATTTACCTAAAAGGTGTTGTGATAGATTATTTGCATTGATAACTCCAATTAAAGGCCTTTAATCAAATATCCTTTGCAATGTGACTTTGCAGCTCCTTCTATCAAGGCTGAAGTTTACTTTTCCACCTCTTGTATCTGTAGTGAATTTGTGACTTGCTGTGGCCAATAAAATTGGGAGATAGGAGAGTTTATCAATTTCTAATTAAGGCTCAGGAGACCTCTTTCTCGGAATTCTACTTCTGCCATTATAACACACCCACTAAAGGGGATAGACCACAAGGACCAGAGATGAGTAATCTAAACTGAGGTCTTCTTTGACCGGCCAGTCCCCAGTCTCTAAGCCAGCTGGCTACAAATACCTAGTGAACCCAGACAAGATCTACCAAGCTTGGATCAGATCAGCAGGACTCCCTACAAGACCTACAGCATTATTGTGCATTGATTTTAGGGCAATGATTCCTATTTATAGTGCTCTCCAAGTATTACATGAGCTACTCAAGCTGCATAGTCTAATCCTGGCACTTAGTAGGTAAGTATTTATTTATTTATTTATTTTTAAAGACTGGCATCTGAGCTAACAACTGTTACCAATCTTTATTTCTTCTTCTTCTTCTTCTTCTTCTTCTTCTTCTTCTTCTTCTCCCCAAATCTCCCCAATTCATAGTTGAATATTCTAGTTTTGAGTGCCTCTGGTTGTGCTATATGGGATGCCACCTCAGCATGGCTTGATGAGCTGTGCCATGTCCACACCCAGGAGCCGAACTGGCAAAACCCTGGCCTCTGAAGTGGAGTGCACGAACTTGGCCACTTTGCCATGGTGCCAGCCCCAGTAGGTATTTAGTAAATGCACTTACCATTCCAAATATTATTATTCACAAAAGCTCCAATACCAAAGTTGATAATTCTTCAATACCTTGGCCTAATTGTTTATGCTTTCAACACTTTACAACTTCAATTATTAATCCTCATTCTACTTCAACCACTTATCAAAACAACTCTATATCACATCATATTACCAGTTGAAAAATTCCATCTATAGCATTCAAGATACAGAAATCAAGCTTATGATTAAAATCTTCTTTTGTTAATTGCAGAATGCTATGAAGTCAATAGTTATGATAGACTTTGATAATTTTAATTTTAATATTGAGTTGAATTCAGTGACATAGACAAAAATGTTACAAATAAAAAATATGAGACTGGAGGAAAATTATCAGCTTTGTTGGGTCTGCTTTGAATGACCAAATAAATTTTTCATCAGAACTGATTTTTATTTGATATTTCTCCAGAGAGGTTCTGATGCTGAATTTATTATAACTAGATAAGCTTAAAACAGCAAGACTTCAACTACTAATGTTAGCCACCAAACCAAGTATATATAGACCAAAAAAACAACATGGAATACTAAAGTGACCCTTATACTTAAGTGGATTTAGGAAACACGAGTTTGGTACAAAAAAATAGAAACTCCCTGGAGAACTCTTCAAATCAAATCCATGTCTCTAAAAATTTAGTAGCCTTGATTTTTCCGAGTCTACAAACCAACTTTAGGTCAATAAAAATTACCTCAGAAGAATGCTGTGTGTCAATTCCTAACATAGGCTCAATAAATCTTACTTAGTTTTATGCTCTCTTTCTCTCATAAATATTAATTTCAGTGTTCTTTTTAATGAATAAAAGCTTGAGGTGAATCATTGGTGATTTGTCCTGTATCTTTCATAATATCTAATAGAATAAAAGATATCGTTTGTTTTATTTCATGTTATCCTTTCCTCTCATATTCACAATGAACATTTCTTCATTCTCATTACAATTTTCACATGTTCAACAATTTCCATTTGTTCAGCCCTCAACCCTTTTGTTGGTATCAGTTGCCATACTAGGCAGATATTTGACATCACTTGACCTCTTATCCCCTACTACTTTTGTTCAGTTACTTGAAATCCCCAAAATTGTTATCTCCCTGCCAACCAACCTTTTCTTTTGTTCCCCTAAACATACCTTCTTCTGACTCTGATAAATCCTGAATTGATCTCATCACTTTCCTGTATTTCCCCACCAAAATTACTATAAAATTTTTTATTCCCTGATTCCATTTTCTCAAGTCCAACTTACTTTGTGCCTGATTGCAATCTGCCTCTCACCACCATCTCATTACTGAAAAAGGTATAGTCTGTCTCTTTACTTCTCTCGCTTTTGTCTTTACTCTTTTTATCTCTCTTTAAGTGAGATATCTACATAATAATGTCATTGTTTTCTTCTCCTTTTGAGTTTTTTTTTTCCCCATTTACCACATTTTCTTTGAAACAGTTTTCTTTCTTCCATTCCTCGGGAGATCAAAATTTTAATTCGCCTCTTAATGCTTTAAGGACATCTTGAGATTCTGTGAATCTTCATTCACTAATTCATTCATTTAATAAAAATCTTTTGAATATGCCACATACTATCCCAGCCTGGAAATATATAACTGTGAAAAGGCCAGAAAGAGTCCCAGATTTCTTTCAGCTGTGTCTTATATAAGATACAAACAATAAATCTGATGATAACAAATGGTGTACTAAGGGTTACAATAGGGATTTTAAAGAGGGCCAGCGTATGAGAATATATGGTGCAAATACCACATACTGGAGGAATGGAAGTGATCAGAGGAAAGTATGTCATCTAAGGCAATGGCATGACATAGAAACCAGTTAGGTGGCCAAAATTAAAGAGAAGTAGTAATGTGACTGCTCACAAAGATAAATAAAGATTTTAGAGCCAACCAGAGACCAACAACAGAAAGAGCTCATTAGCACCCACAGGGATGAAGGAGAAAAGGGGGAAATAGTGTTATCAGAGTCCAGTGAGAGCCAGGCACTGAAGAAGGGGCAGCCCTTTTGGGAGCTATGGTCATAAAGGTTACAGCTGCAGTACCAAGGGAGAAAATACCCTGACCTCTCTGTTGCCTTAGTCTTCAGTCTCCCACTAGTGCCTGCCATTTACCAAACTTGACTCAAAGCAAATTGGTAGGGAGCCCATGGTATCAGTCACCTGGAGTACTGAACAGGGCTGAGAATGCATGTGTTAGGGTTGGGAGGATGACATATAACCAGCATAGACTACTTCTCTTGCTAATAACATTCATTCTTGCCTTTCATTCAAATGAAGAAATTCTTACTCACAGTGCAGAGGAGGTGCAAACTGCCATCAGAGTCGATATCAGGGGGTGATGTCAGATCACTTTGTTCTTATCCAGAACCCAAATGATAGTAATACTTATCATTGTTATTCTTCATACTAGCTGCCATGGAAAAGGAGGCAAATAGATAAACCAAAAAGATAAGCACGATTTCTACAGTCCCTGAGTCTTTCTGGTCATGATGCCCATATTAAAAATCCTTACTTTTTTTTACCATCATCTATTTCATATTCTCCTACGCTTTACCTGCTGGTGGGATTGCCCTATCTGATGGGTTACCTAATTGACTACAACAGAATCTGAGTCCTAAGTTATTCTGTCTCTTCTGAGTTTTCCTGCTTTTCTATTTACTATTATTAATGAACTCGAGAGCTCTAAGAGGCAGCCCAGTGAATCCCCTAGGTTCCAGAAATAGCATTCTTGCTTCTCACTGTATAGCCAGGATGCTATTTTCCCCTGGTAATAAGGGAACATTACTCCCACCAGTACAATAACCTTCTGATGCCTGTTGATTCCAGGACACTTAAAATCCAAAATGCCTGTGAGTAGTCTCACTTTCCATGAATGCGCTCCCTGGTAAAAGCATTTCTCCCTTGTACCTAGGGCTGCAAAACCTGTTGTATTATTATGCTGTTGCTCTAATAACCATGTGTAACAGAGGACCCTCAAATCTCTTTAGATTAAAACAAACATGCCTTTTTCTCACTGATGATTCTTCATCTTGCATTTTACATTCAAGTCTGCTTCATATGTCTCTCCTTCTATAAACAGCTAAGGATAGCATGCACCTCTCGCAGCGGTTGACATAAGACCCATAACTGAAACAGAGCCACATTTTGCACTGGGCTCAGTTAAAACAAATAGACTTATTGATTACTAAATAAGTGGATCAGAATAGCAGACGTCAAACCTAAATAGGCTCACTATCTGTTGTACCTCTTTCTTCATGGTGAGCAGTACAAGATGTAGCAAATTGTCACTCAGTTTAGAGAAACATCTTGACATTCCAAGACCATTGGACCCCTAAAACTTCACTAATGTGACAGACCTCAAATTTGTGTTGATAGGTTTTTTTTCTCAACCTCTAACTAAGATGTACCACGTTCCTATGGCATCTAGGGTACTTACTACTTCTAGCTCATAAAGTACAATAATGTCATCAATGTAAAGTTCAAGAATAATGTTTTATTGGGCACCAAGAAGTCTTATAGGTAGTATTATGACAGAATGCAGTATATTTGACCTAACCCTTATTTAAGACAGTAAGGGCATGCAGCTGCCCCTGCTAGGTAAAGACAAAATACTTTTGATTGTTGTAACTGCTTGGAATTGAAAAAAAAGAATTTGCTGAGGCAGTATGTGTATATTAAATAGGCATATACACAGTCCACGGCTATGTCAACTTGATGTGTTTTTGGACTATTATTGTAGTGATGGAAGAGAGTTGACTTTTAGGAGATTACTCTTCATTCATCTTGATTCTTCCTACAAATATAGCTATCCCACAGAGGTCAGAGAACAAATGTAAGGATTCCACAAGTTGCCAAATATTTCTACTTTAGTTATACTTTTAGATACTAAACAAATAGCCATTGGCTCCACTGTGAATTGGACTTGGGGTATGATTGCATCTGTCTCCTAACTTTCATAAGCAAACATACTGATGATTGAATTGTGGTGATGTTTTGGTTCCACGAGAATTAATGTTGCTTCAGAGTGAATATTTAATAACCACCACGAGGTTCTAGGTATTTCCGTTTCAGCAGTGTACAAACACACTCATATGTAGCCACAAGTTCCTCTAGTAATGGTTTGGAGGAAGATTCAGAGTGTACACTTGAGCCTTTGCTGCAGGTAGTTTACGCAAAGTGAACTAGCTTTTCCCTACAAATAAGGGACTTTAGATGTATGCACTGGCTTTGGTCTGGTACTCAGTGAGACTACAGTTTCCAGATTTATATATTGAATACACAGTTAATCAACATAATGATCACAAATCTCTTTTGTTCATAGGGATTTCATAATCAATTAAGTTTTACTACAGATCTCTTGTGGGTAAAATACTTTGAATGCCACTTTAGCTGTCTAGCCAATTGTGGTAACTATGTCCATCTTGTGTCTGATCATTGGTAAATACCACCACCAATCTTCTATAACTTTGGGATCCCATTATTTTCGTTCAAATTGGGGGGCCCAATTAAATGGCACAATCTGCCATGGCCTTCTTCAGCTTATGTGGGTAGCTACCATAGAACTTTATAAAAAATGCTGGTGCTCCACCATAAATGTTTTTCCTTAATGCCTTTGTGAAAGGAATATATTCTGGGTCCCACAGGTGTGAACGTTTAGGAGATGGCAGAGAAAGTCGCATACAATAGATCTACTCTAATATTCTCATATCCTTCATAGCTTGAAAGGCAAGCTCTGAAATTTTAACTGCATTGATAGAAAGCTACTATTGAATCCAAGCTTCAAGTAATCAACCAAGCAAACTCTTACAGCATTCCAAGTATCTAAGCTGGTAAATCAAGTTCCAAAGTCTAGGTAAGTGTACCAACATTGAGAAATGTATTACTATGTAACATCAGATTTTGTTTTATTTGACCTAGTAACTATAGAGTCAGTTCTAACTCATAATTCTTTTGGTAAGATCTTGCAGGTATATTGGTATGTACTCTATTTCCCTGTAGAAAAGGCCTAGCAATTCTCCCTCTGTGGCATACTGATATCTAACACTGGAAGCAGTGAGGGGTGGTGACATTTTTTCTCTCGGAAAAGAGGCGTTATCTTGGGAAACACTTGCTCCAGCAGAAGTCGTTGAAAGGTAGTTAAGCAAAGAAAGATTTTATTCATGGATTCAAATTGTCAGTATATGCTCAAATGTCCCCCTGCATCAATTCTCAGAGATCTGTTTCGTCCTAATTACTTCCCTAACCATAGCATAAGGAGAGACTTGATGAGTTTATGCATGTAATTGGCATAACAACTGTGTAACCCAGATAATCAATGTAGGGGACTGATACTTAGCCCTATAAGACTTGTGACTACAAGGAGAAAAGATTTTTTAAAAAAGCACTCATGGAAACATTCAGGTTCTTTTTTCTAGTCTTAAATTGAACGTACAAGTTCCTAAGATTATCTATTATGTTTTCCAGCCCTTTCTGATGTTATTAGCCTATCTTGTATTTTTTATGTTCATCACTATTGCCATAGCAATGAATTAAAAGAGCCACATGATCACTCAAGGACTTGCACTATATTGGTAATCTATTCTAAATGACTACCAGTGGGAACCTGGATAATTGTGATGCAATGCATGACACAAATTATCAGTGTCTCATTTCCTCCAGGCTAAAAGGTCATATTTTCATCAAATAAGTGAGCAATCCAGAACCATAATCCCATGTTAATGGTCAGGTGTCTGAGACCACTCTTGGTATCAATTAGAATATCAGCTAAGTATTGGCATTATATAGAATCCATTTAGATAAAGAGAACTCAATGAATCTATACCATATAGAGTGTGTACATGTTTAACTAAACAAATACAAGAAGCTGAGATGCTCAGACACTAGCAACATAAGGAAATGGTTACCTTTCCAGGACTGAAAGGCAAAGAGGAGGGTATAGTCTTATTGGAGCCACAGAATTGGGTCCACCTGATGAAAATTGTTGTTACAGCAAGATATAACTACTGTCAGAGAGTGATGTCAAAGAAAGGGGATGAAGAAAAGAACTACATTGATGTCTCTTTGCCTCTGCCCACTGATCTGTATGTGCCTCCCATTGGATGAGTACAATTAGAAGCAAGATTACCCAAAATTCTAGTGATCCAATCTTAAGGTCAAACTCCTGGCATAGTGAAGAGGATAAATTGTTAGAAAGTGGATTGGAGATTCAGAAACAAAAAGAAATAATCCATTTAAGAGGTAACAGTTACACCAATCCCTAACATGCAGGAACAAGAATGTGTTACCCAGAAAAAAGTTGAAAAGAAGAATGCTCACAAAAAAACCATCATGTCCATAAGCTGGGCATTGAGACGTTGCACATTTGTGAAATCAAACGAAGACTGGTATGACTGAGGTGTAAAGTGGGAGGTGGTGAGAGATAGGGCAGGGACAGCAGACTCTGAGATGATCTTCTAAACCAAGTTGAGAAATTTAGACTTTTTGTTTAGGAGCAATATAAAGACGTTCAATTTTTTTTTTAAGTTGTTTCTTCTTCTTCTTCTCCTCAAAGCCCCCCAGCACATAGCTGTATGTTCTAGTTGTGGGTCCTCCTAGTTCAGCTATGTGGGGTGCTGCCTCAGCATGGCTTAATGAGCCATGCTATGTCCCCTCCCAGGATCTGAACTGGCGAAACCCTGGGCCACCAAAGCAGAGCATGTGAACTTAACCACTTGGCCATGAAGCGGCCCCCATTCAATGGTTTTAAGCAGGGGTGTGATAAGGTCATTTTCTTTTGAGAAAGGACATTTTAATTACATTAGAGAAATTAGACTGGGAGAATAAATGCAAGGAGATGAATTAGGAAACAATTGCAGTGTTTTAGGCGATAAATAATGGGATCTGGAGTAAAAGTAGCTATTGGAATGAAGATGAGATATAGAGAGATATTTAGAAAGTGTAAACAATGGGACTTGGAAATAGATATACACAACCAGAGAGAAAGAGAGCGAGAGAGTGAGGGAGAGAGAACATTAATAAGTAAAAAGAAGATGCCTATTTCCTAAATGTAGACATTTTACAAAGATCTATCCTTGGAATACTCTTTTCTTTTCTATAATATCTTCCTTGTCAAACTTATTTGTAATTACAAATGCCTCTATTATGTCAGTGTAACTGATTTCCAGACTATATCTCCAATTGAGATCTTTATTTTTTTGAAATCTAGCCTCAAGTTAGCAGTTGCAAGAAATTTCTACTTAGATATCACACTGATGTCTGAAACCCAACATGTTTGAACTGAGCTTGTTTATCTTTCATTCTATTTCTACCCATTTTTATGACTTCCTGTATTATTTAATGGTGCTATCATTCTCTAAATTTCTCATTCTTAATATCTTTGAATCATCTTTCATTTATTCCTCTTTCTTGATTCATCATTATATCCAATCAGACAAATCTTGTCAAATCTAACTTTTTGTAACTCTTGCATCTGGATTTTCTTTTCTCCACACTTTGACTCTGTCTCTACTATAATTTAGGCCACCATTTCCTTTCAAAAGGGCAATTATGATATCCTCCTAACTGACCTGATTAGATTTCTGTTCCAATACATTAGGCAAAATTAATATCTCCAACACACAATGTTGGTTATTTCATTCCTCTGATGCAAATTATCAAAATCAATATTTATGATCTGGTTTAAATCCATATTTACTATCTTTCCAATCATTGCATTTTTGTTCTGTTTCTTTTCATTCAAATTTAGTGAAAAATTCCTTTAAAAATCATGAAATTTGTCTTTTAACTGAAGTAAATTTTTTTAATCATGATTCAATTGCTGATCATGTCCAGTCCTTTGTGTTAAAACCGTCTAATCAGTTGTGAGTATGAAACCAATTATCTATAGCAAGAAATATAGATTTTCTAAATAATATGTTTTGATAGCAACATTAACTGTCATATGAGCTAAGGATATTAAACCATCTGGACCATATAGTTAGTTAACTTGGTAAAACTACTGTAAAAGATTGATTCTCTACTACATTTTTAGATAGAATTATCTCAGTGCTTCTTAACAGTAATAGTTTCTTTAAGATGGCATTTTTATAACCATGAAGGAATTAATCATAATTGCTTAGTGAGAAAACATTTGACTTCCTGGAAATGAGATTTTTATATCTGTAAATGGGGATAATAGCACTTGCCCTACAACTTGACAGAATTGTTTTGAGGGCCAAAAGAGATTTGAGTGTAGATGATTTTAAAATACAAATATATTATATAGAGTTCCCATATCTGTAACTTCAAGATCTCGAACACATATAAGCAGGAGGTAACTGCTTGCTTTAATGGAAGGACTAGAATTAAATACGAATCTTTTCTGAAATAACTAACTGGGATGTTGGGCATTTTTAAGTAGTACTTAAACTCACTGAGTCAGTTTTTATATTTGAAATATTAGATTAATATCTAGTACTCATTTGTGTAGTCACTGCACTGTTTGGTGGGTAAGATTCTCATTAAGTCTTAATTTATTCAAATCTCCTTGTAATAGACAAAATAGACTAAAATGTGAAATAAATTCCATGTAGTAAAGCTGAGTCAATATATTCAAAGTTGATATTCATTCATTAAATCTTACTGTTATTTTGGGAAAAAAATCAAACATATTGTGCTTCAGTTTCTAACAAGTTTTCTGGCCACATTAAGTTAAAATAAAGATCAGCTTGAAGCAGATGTTATTTGAATTACAAGAAAAAACAAAAACAACAGCAAGTGGTAGAAACAATTTCAAAACATGAGGGAAGGGGTTAGCATTCTTCAAACTGGATTTTTCATATCCCTGAGGTTCCACAGATGCCCCTAAAGGCCATTGCAGGGGTGGAGGAAAGCCCTACAACAGAATTCCAGAATCTGCACTCACCTTTCACCAAAGTGGTTTGTTCTCATTGGTTTGATATATAGAAGCTTTTCCAAAAATCTTTTGAGAAAAGGTTCCTATTGTATGTTTTCTCCTCCCTGCCACTTCCCTTAGTGATTCCCCCAAGAAAAAAGCTTGAAAAACTCTGTTGATGAGGAAGGCATTTCTTTTCTGTTATGGATATTACTCTGTTACATCACATTGAAGGAACTGATCCAAATAATGGTGATATTACATCAATAAGAAAAGGTTAAACTACATGCACATAATTTTCTATCAGAATGCAACTAAGTCTTAGTGATAGGCTGAATAATGGCCCCCAGATATGTCCATGTTCTAGTCCCTGGAACAGAGGAATATTACCTTATAATGTAAAAGGGACCTTGCCCATGTGATTAAGTTAAGGTTCTTTAGAAGGGAAATTACCCTGGGCCAATGAGGTAGGCCCAAAGTAATCACAAGGGTCCTTATAAGAGGAATACAGGAGGATCAGATTCAGAAGGGAAAAAGGTGTGGTGATAGAAGCAGAGGGCAGAGTGATGTACTTTGAACATGGAAAAAGGCACCACATACCAAGGAATACAGATGAATCTGGAATACACTAGAATCTGGAAAAGTCAAGGAACTCGATTCTCCCCTTATCCTCAAGAAGGAAGAGCCCTTCTGGCACTTTGACTTTAGTCCACTGAAACCGATTTCAGACTTAGGACTTTCATAACTGTAAGAGAACAAACGTGTGTTGTTTAGACCACTAAGTGTTTGGCAATTTGTTACAGTAGATTTAGGAAACTAATAGAGTATGTAAGACATTTGTGTATCCATGGTTGTGGTAGCAATACGATTGTCATTACTATATCTTCATGTGACAACATTCTCTATGCAAGTTACTATGATATTTTTCTGAGTCATTCACACAATTGTTATAAACTAAATGAATATCGTGTATTTAATGGCTGTTTTAGGTTTTGCAGATAAGCAAATTATTGTTCCACAGTCTCAAATCTTGAGGGTTTAGGAATACGGTTGAAGAGAAAGATATTTGGGAAGTAATTATGGTAACGTGTTGAATCTTTGTGGTATTGTGATTTACAACAAGAAATACATTTCTGTTTTTTGTCCCAAGTTCCAGACACAGGGCTCCTAAAACCCTTATAAATTCCTAATTGATAAGAGCACCAGGAGCGTCTTTTATTCTAACGAGGTGACTCTGGGTGGGCTCCTGGATGGGGACTGGTCACCAGTAAGACCAAACCATGATTTCAAGCTTGGAATTTTCAGGCCCCTGACTCCCCAGTTCTCTTGAGAAGAGAGAAGGGTTAAAAAGGAGTTAATGATCCATCATGCCTATGTGATGAAACCTCCATAAAAATCCCAATAGTATGGTGTTCAGAGAGCTTCCAAGTCAGTGAACACATCCACAATGGGACGATGACCCACCCCAACTCCACGGGAATGGAAGCTCCTGTGCTCAGGACCCTCTCAGACTTTGCCATGCTTATCTCTTCATCTGGCTGTTCATCTGCATCCTTTAATAAACTGGTAAACGTTAAGTAAATGTTTCTCTAAGTTCTGTGAACTGCTCTATAAAATTAATTGAATCTGATGAGGCGGTCATGGGAACTTCAGATTTATGGTTGATTAGTTAGAAGCACAGGTGACAACTTGGACTTGCAATTGGCACCTGAAGTGGGGTGGGACTGAGTCCTTAACCTGTAGGATCTGACACTATCTGTAGGTAGGTGGTGTGGGGGAAAAAAACCCATATATCTGATGTCAGAAGTATTGTGAGTGTGGTAACAGTGTGAGAGTAAAGGAGAACCAGGTAGGAGGAGAGAAAGACTTAGGGTTTTCTAACATAATCCTATGAAAGAGGCTGCATAAAGGAACACTATGAGAACCTACTCTTATCTGGGAAAGGGCCAGAAAAACTTCCGTGGAAGAGATGATGCCTGAGTTAAGTTATAAAAAGTCAGAAGAAACTTTCCAGGGATATTAAGTTTGAATAGGAAATTCTAGTCAGAAAAAGAGCAAATACAAAATACGACAAGAAAAATGTTAGCCTATCCTAGCAAGTACAAAAACATGGAGTTTGGGGAATAGAGAGTGATTCTATTCCCAAAGAGAGAAATCCCAAAGAGCATTGTTAAGTATGTTTATATCAGGCTGATGAATGCTTGCACTGGAATACAACCCACCTATCATATTTCATAAATAATTTGAAAACGAGGAAATCATACTTATTAAGTCATAAATGAAGGTGGGTGGAATGGTTAATTTGTTCCATGACAGAATGAAAACAGTATTTTAAAAATATGCATTGTGTTGGGGCCGGCTCTGTGGCTGAGTGGTCAAGTTTGCAGGCCCCACTTTGGCGGCCCAGGGCTTCACTGGTTCGGAGGATCCTGGGCGTGGACCCAGCACCACTCATCAAGCCATGCTGAGGCGGCGTCCCACATGGCACAACCAGAAGAACCTACAACTAGAGTACACAACTATGTACTGGGGGGCTTTGGGGAGAAGATAAAAATAAAACAGGAAGATTGGCAACACATGTTAGCTCAGGGCCAATCTCTAAAAAAAAAGTACATGGTGTTTACAAAATGAGCACCAATGTTTCTGCCAGCTATAGGCTTATACAATTCTGTTAAGTCTAAGTGAAATTTGTTCTAAATTCCTAAGATGATAGAAATAAAGCTTTTGAATACATCATACAAAAAAATCCGTGTTTAATAGGAAGGTCATGTTTTCTTTCATTTTTAAAGAACCTATTATTAATATATTTTTTTGCTTGGCATGAAAAAAAGTTTTTTCAAATATTTGTATGTTACCATGTATACAAATATCTGGACATTTAAAAGGATTATTTATTGCCATTGTTCGTCTGTTTGTTTTGTTTTGTTTGTTTTGCATAGCTTTTCATTAGGATGTTCAAGGATAGCGCAGCTGTAGTCAAGGTCTTTATTTATTTTGTTCTATTCAGGATAACCTCTTACTTTAGCAGTGGTAATTTCACAATCCTCACTCCTTTTCTCCACCACTCTTTTAGTGAAGTATGAATGTCTATTATTTGCCACTGCTGTTACTCCTCTGATCTGAAGGCCACCTGTCACTGAAAAGAGTTAGCATGCTCCAGTGCGGCAGATACGATGTTTTTAAATATATTCTAAGATTTATTTAATAGGTTTGACCTTTCCAGAAATTGTCCTTATCCATCATTATAGTACATGATCAATCATTTCATACTTCATCATCTATAAAACAAGCATTAACAATAGGGGAAAGAGTTTACATTCTATTTTTCTCTGGAGATTTATATCAAAACAGTTTGGACAGCTCTGTTAATTAAGGATGGGAAACTCAAAAATGTGGACCAATAGGACCACCTTTAAAAGGGTCAAGGTCTTAACTGAACCTTCTCTGAATCTATATTTTACTTTACATTTCAGAGACATAAAGAGTGGGTCCAGTAATTTTTCTTTGGCTTATTTCGGTGTGACTGGTCTGTTTGAATAAATATGCCTTGAATTCTAAGTTCTTTATTTATTTCCCCAACATCTTCATTAGTTTAAAGTTCAGGTAGTAGTTATTATTTTTCAAATGCATAAAATAAACAGTTCCCAGAATGGTTAATGAATCACCTGTTTTCTATGATCAGATGCTGCCAAAAATTTAACTGTTTCAAGGTTGGCTTATTATCTTGACTATCACTGCAGTCTCGCTCCGAACAATGGATAGATTTTGAAGTGGTTTACTTACTGGGTCTGTATTTAAGATCAATAATTTAGAATGGGTAGCTTTTAACTCAGTACTTTACCCAAATTAACATTTTGTAGAAGAACTTTAAATTTTTAAAGAAAATAAAGGTTCCTGAAGGGTCACTTCTGGAGCATGACTTGGTCTCAGCTTTCCAATATAATTTATAACAATGTCTATCAGGATAAAAAGTATTTTTTTTCCTAACAGCCAGTGTATAGGCTCACTAAACACTAGCTGGATTAATAAATGTCAGAAGAAAGTCTAAGGTATTTTATTACAGCCTCTTTTATTTTTATTTTAAACTACTAGAAGAGCAGTAGACGAAGAAACAGAGTGATAATTCTGTTTTTAAAATATAACAAAAAAACACATCAAGCAAACCATCTCTTTACTATTCCTTATCAGAAAGTCAAATCTAACAAGGGAAAAAAATTGGAGGAAGGACTGTTGCAGAGGGAGAGACAGCTCGTATCTATTCCATCTGTGCTATTAAAGACAAAATATGCAAAGGTGTTATTTCTAATATTATTTAAAAAATAATATGTGTGTTTAGCCATATAGGTCATCAAAATTCAAATATAAGGATAGAAGCAATATTCCATTTAATGATAAGCATAACCTACATATGATCATAAAGTATACAGCTCAAAAACGGAATAGATCCCACTCTGCTGAGCCTCTGAGAATAAACTTTTAGAGTTTTCTTTTAAACCTACCATGTTTTATATAATAAAATTTCATAAGGTAATAGAATATTTACAATGCTTTTATCAGTCTATTTATCTAAACTAAATATTCATTCTGTATCTTCATTTGTATAAATCAATAGGCTACAGAGTTTTAAATATCCAGTAAGGATAGTAATGATTCTCATGTACTGTGGCTACTTTGATTGATATCTAGATGATCTCTCTAATATGCCAAGATATTTGGAGGAAAAGTAAAAGCAACAACAGCAACAACCAGAACAAAAACTTACTCATCCAGATGTTTTCCCTTCATGATAACAAATATTTGAAAACATCTGGATGATTAGATCTTTCACTTTTCATATAGATGTGAAATCAAAGCTATAATTAGACATGTTAATCTGTCTATAATTGAATGAATTCTGGAATATATTCACTAGATAGTGGAACATCCTAAATGATCTTGAAAATCGTTATTTATTTTTGCAGAAAGTCATTGTCTTTCTTCCAAAGTGATTTGTTTGGTAAGCTTTTGACATTTTCTCCACCTTTAAAATAATCAATTAAAAAAATAATCTCCCTCTATCTCCATATTTATTTCCACACAAACTAAATGTGAGAATTCAGTTTTACTCATAAAACCTACACCAAATTCAGAGAAATAATAAAGAACAAAGACAAAGAGTGTGATTGATGCTAAACTAATGAAACAGCTGTGAAATGCAGGATATCCCATGGAGATACACCTGAATTCATATCAATCATAAGCTTTTCCTTCTTTATTTTGGTTATATGAAAACAAAATTCTTCACTTCAGTAGTTTTTCCATTAGCATCCCATTAAACTTGTATACTGTTAATTAAGGATGTTCTTGATGTGCTGCGTGTTGTAATTCGAGAAGATTTTGTGTATTTGAAATTTAGACGAGGAATACTATTCTATTTTTAGACAAGTAACCTAGAGCTCAAAGAAAGTCAAATAACTCACTTGATATCTAGTACTCAGTGGGTCACTTTGCTAAATTTGAACCCAGCTTTCTTTTACCTAGGCCTTTACTCTTTGCACTACATTAAGTTGCCATACAAAATAGCTGAATATTAGACCATTTAAAAGAGAATATTAATATTACAAGGGAATATCAGATTTTATTTAACTAAAATGATAAGACAATTCAGAATTGAAAACCTGTGTCCAACGAACAAAGATAATATGTTTTATTATTATTGGATGTGTGTCACCCCAATGGCCTCACTTAGTGTAGACAATTGTCCTCTTGCAAAACCAGTTACTAAAGTGTAAACACTGCATAAGTATGAGGAACAACTGTAAATTACTGATCTTTAGGCAAGGTTTATATCATAAAGAGAAAGTGGAAATAATCTCCTTAGTTTGCTGAACTTAAAAGCTCTTTGAACATTATTTTTACTTGATCGGTTTTAAAAGCTCCAAGTGAAGATTTCAAAGGGGAACCAAATCTATATATTTTGAAACTGTTAATCCTGATCTTAAAGAAATCAAAATATTTTTCACTTATTTTGTGGATTCAGATTAGTGCTTTCTAGTCCTAATGATGTCACTTCAGATATAAATGATGGCTTTTATGTCAGGCAACCAGAAATATGTTTCAATTTAGTACAACTAGTTGGTAATGAAATAAAACCTAGAGAAGCCTCTGGAAGGTAAGCATGCTTAGTAATATCACAGCTCCCTCAAACTAGCACAAACCGGAAGTTCCAGAGGGCTGAAATCTGGTGGACAAGAACTTTTGCAGGTAGGAAAGAGTAAACAGATTGTAGATTCAATTATGGGTCAGAGAGTCAGGTAATAAGAGATAAGGCATCAGCAACACAAAGTATGCAAGGGAACCAGAGACAAGAGCAAGATCTAGTGAAGATCAATTTTAAAGTATATGAAATAAATTTTAATTGGCTCATAATAGGTGATAGAAAAATATAAATTATTGCTACTTCTTTAATGTCAACCTTAAAAACTGGATTTTCCTTCGTAACGTGAGTGTTGGTTACAGATGGTATTTAAAGGTCAAATAATCCTATGCATCAGTGATTCCAGTATGACATGTTGATGATTTTGGTTGTTTCTAACTGGGGCAACCAGAATGACCATTTTGAACCCTGATCACAAGGGCTAATGATATCTTGACCAGTTGAATCTTTTATCCTTCTATTACTGGGTAAGAACAGTCTTTGTCAATAAGATTCCTTGTCTCCCCAGAATTTTAGTAGACGACTAACAGATCTTCTGTAATTTAAACTCACTTCTTAATTTTTTACAAGTTTGACTTCTGTCATCGATATTTCTAATGCATTTTAATTTTAATTTAAAGTTGTTAAAGAATCAGAGAGATGGATTACTTGAGCCACAAGGAACACATCCAGCACAGGTAGGTCTCTTCTAATGTGGCACAACAGCTATTTGAGATAGTTCAAAATAACAAATGAAAGATAAATTCCAACTCTAAAAGAATCATTGATACCTTCTGGGAACATAATTGGAACATTCTCTTAAATTTGAGATAAGAAGAAGACTGATAATTTTAAAAATATAAGACAAATAAAAATCTTCCGTTTGAGACCCCTTGTAGGGTAGTGTGCAGAGTAGAAGTTTGGGAGTCAGAGAAACCTTGATTCAAATTCCAACCCCATTAACTGGGGCAAGTTATTGAATCTCTCTGATTCTCAGATAACTCATTTTGATAATTACTCCTTTGTAGATCTTGTGGAAGGATCAGCTTAGATGATTTACTTAAAACTTTTAGCACACTGCCTAGCATAAGATTTTTAGCACATAGTAGCTATTTTGCTAAGTAATAAAAAATGTAAGTGTGTTTGTGGCTAAATTTATAGAAATACTATTCCTGAGATAGTACTCAGATTAAAATCTCCAAAAAAATATGCATTTTCAGTTCAGATATCCATACCAACTCAATTTAAAATACAGAAAGGCATTTCTTAAGATAGAAATATTTTATTTTTGTACATGATACAAAATTTAAAATAAATGGCTTAGAGATAATATTCCAGTGCCAAATATAGCAAATTCTTTATTGTTCCAAAAATTCAAATATTTCATTAAAATACATTTGAAAATTGCATATAAGTGCACATAGTGTACTTATACATTTTATATTCTAAATCAGAATTTTCAAAACTGTTTTTTGCACAAATAATTCATTTACACCCACCAATCACTGAATCTATTTAGCATCTTTTGAAGAGGTGTAATTTTTTGAAAAATGTGACATTTGTTTTCGTGCCAGTGCATTTGTCAACATTAGTGTAATTAGCTGAAGTTTCATCAACTAGCTGGTGCAATCTGTTCAGAAAGCAACTTTGAATTTTGAATAGTCTTATAGATTACAGTTAGAGTTTAAGCCTATGGGATTTAATTTTAGTTCTTATATGTGAAAAACAGAAGAAAATACTTTTGAATAAAGTCAGCATGATTTTTAAAAATTCAGATTATACAGTATAGAAAGGATTTTTGCAGTATCAATAAAAATTTTAGGAAAGTATTAAAAACAATCTCCCTGAAATTCTCAATTACCCAGACAAAGTCATTTTGTTACATAGCGAATAACCACACAATGTGCTATCAACGCATTTATTTTAAATGAAAGAATAGTTCAACTTGGCTTAAGTCAGAAAAAGGAAACAAAGATGCTAACAATTATATTACTTATTGATTGGAATTTGTCTCCACCATGAGGCAGCAGAAGAAAAGGCTTAGAAAAACTTTAAATAATTATTTTATCAAGATACATTTTTGTTGAGGTGGATAAAACTTTGCTTTTACCTTGGTACAGAAGCTCTTATACATGTAAGAATAATTTTAGAAAGTGTGAGAGAAAGACTTAGATTGTTTTTTCCACACCAGTATAGAATATATTTAGAGCAAAAACCAAATTTGAGGAACAAGGAATAGAAAATAGTATCTCTGATAATGAATAACTTATGCTATGACAATATTCAGTCTACCAAGCAGGTGGTCTCATAGATTCAATGGCTAAACCTAAATAGAACGACAGGAAATAGAAGGTTGAAAATACTCATTTTTAATGCCAAATAACCTAGATTAAGGAGTTAGAATTTTAAAAAATTCATACAACTATCCCATACCTGTTTACTGTTAATTTCCCTGTAAAGATACACACAGAGGCGCGCACACAGACAATATATTGTGGTCCCTGTTTTCCAGGAGTTTATGCTTAAGTTGGGGAGAAAGATATGTGGAGGATAAAATCCTTATTTTATTAACCAATGAAATCTAAATACTATTACATGAAAAATTCGGCATCGTCATGGAAGAGATGGCTCTTGAAGGATAGGCCAATTATTTTAATTGGTTGAAATTCATCTTTGGATAAGAATTTCGTGTCAAAAACGACATGAAAAGTATATAGGTGGGAAATACAAGAGGTCAAATTCTGTAAGTGGACTATACTTGTGGGAGTGAGTGAGAGAAAGGTCTTAGATGTATTCATTTATTGATCATTAAATAAAATTTGAAGGCCTGCTAATTTTAGTCCCTACACTTGTTTTAGGCAGTAGGGATGATTAACACAGCATTAGCCCTTGAAATACTTAAAATATTAAGACAGAGGCAGAACGTAAATGTCCACAACAATATTTGTAAGAAAAATTGATTTATAAAAAGAAGAAAAATCCAAAAACAAGGGTAGTATGGTACTTAAGGTAGTAAAAATACTCTCAACATAGGAGATCATGATGGAGGTGGCACTGACCCAGACTTGAAGGATAGGTAGAATTTAGATATGGAGAGATCAGATGATGAAACACATACTAGTCCTCCAATTTGTCAATGTCCTCCTGATAATGTTTCGATCACCTTTGTTAATTCCTTAGCCCTCAATACAAGTGTGAGGAAAGAGGGGTTTAATTAATATTGGGGAAATAGAATTATAAAGAAGTCATTGAACACTACCATAAAAGTGATGAATGTTAAATGTTGAATAAAAGTGGTCAAAGTGGATATCCTTTCTTATTCCAGATCTTACAGGAGAAGCCTTCAGTCTTTCACGATTTAATGTATTGTTAGCTGTAGGTTTGTAGGCATGCCTTTAATCGGGTTGAGAGAATGCCCTTCCATTCCTAATTGCTGAGAATTTTTATCAAGAACTGAAGTTATATTTTGTCAAATGCTTTTCTGCATTCATTGACATAATCTTGTACTTCCTTCTTCTTTAGACTAAATATAGTGCATAATATTGACCTGGATGAATTCTACTTTGTCATTAATATTCTTTTTCTATATTGCTGATTTAATTTGATAATATTTTGTTGAGGATGTTTGTTTCTCTGTTTATCAGAGAAATCGGCCTGTAGTTTTTTTTGTTTCTTTGTCTTTGGACTGTCTTTGTATTGTTTAGGTATCAGAGTAATCCTACTCTTGGAAATTAGTTATGAAGTGTTTCCTCTTCTTCATCTTTTTGGAAAAGATGCCCAAGTATTGGTGTTATTTAGTCTTTAAACATTTGGTAGAATTCATCAGTAAAACCATGTGTGCATAGAGATTACTTTTCAGAAGATTTTACCTATAAATTCAATTTCTTTAATAGTTATAAGGTTATTAAGATAATCTATTTCATCTTGGGTGAGTTTTAGTAGTTTGTGATTTTTGAGAAATGAGTCTATTTTATCTAATTTGTCAAATTTATGTGCATAGAATTGTTAGTAGTATTCTCTTATTATCTTTTCAATAATATTTTTGTGGGGTCTGTAATATTCTTGTTATCTTTTTAATAACACCATCAGGATCTGTAGTGATATTCTTTCTTTCATTCTTCATATTAATAATTTGTTACTTCTTTTTTTTTCTTTTGTTAGTATCCCTAGAGGGTTATCCATTTCATTGCTCTTTTCAAAGAACTCTACTTTAAGTTTCATGATTTTCTTTTGTTCTCTTTCAATTTTATTGATTTATCCTCTTTATTATTTTCTTCTCAGTTGATTTTAAAATTTCCTTTGTTTTCTGTTTCTTCAGGTGTGTTCTTAGATTGTTGATTAGAAATTATTTTTGTAGTATAAGCATTGAATGCTATAACTTTTCTATAATGTACTGCTATAGTTGTATCACACAAATTTTGACACATTTTATTTTCATTTTCGTTCAGTTAAAAATATTTTCTGTCTCCGAGACTTCCTCTTTTACGCATGGATTTTTTAGGACTTAATTTATTGAATTTCCAAATGATTGAAGATTTTCCTGTTATTTTCCTCTTACTGATTTTTAGTTTAACTCCAATTTGCTCAAAGAACATATTTTTCATTATTTTAAGTCTTTTAATTGTGTCCAGGTTTGTTGGATGGCCGAGGATATAGTCTGCCAGGTTGAATTTTCCACGTGCACTCGAAAAGAATGGGTAACCTGGTGGTGTTGGGTGTCTATAAATGTCAACTAGATCTAGTCAGTTTACAGAGCTGTTTTGCTCTTCTAAAAACTTGTTGATTTTTATTTCTACTAATTCTGTCTATTACTGGGAGAAGAGTTTTGAAATATCCAACTAAAATTGTAGATTTGTCTATTTCTCCTTTTAATTTTGTCAGTTTTTGCTTTATGTAGTTTGAAACTCTGTTTTTAGTTGAATACATATTTAATATCTATTTAGTATTTAATATTATTTTTTTTAGTGAATTGACACTTTACTCATTATGCAATCTCCCTATTTCTCTCTCTCTGGTAGATTTATTTGCTCTGAAGTGTACTTTATTTAATAACGACATAACCATTCCAGAATTCCTTTGATTAGTGTTTGCATAGTATATCCTTTTCCATTATTTTACTTTTAACCTACTCATATCATTATATTTGAAGTGAGATTCTTGTGGTCAGCATATAATTGGGTCATTTTCTTTTTAATCCATTCTAGCAATCTCTGTCTTTTATTGGGTGTGATTAGATCATGTATATTTAATATTATTGATATATTTAGAGTTATACCTACCATTTTATTGTTTTCTGTTTGTTCCCTTTGCTTTTATTCCCCATTTTCCCCTTTCCTACTTTCTGCTTCTTTGGGTGATTTGAACATCCTAGTATTTAATTTTCAATATATTACTTTGATTTTAACAACATCTCTTGATAATTGTTTCAGTAGTTACTCAAGGGAATACAAAATATATAGTTCCCTTTTGAAAGGCTATTTTGAAACAATATTTTACCACTTTAATTTGAATGTACAAATCTTACTACCATATAGACTCCTTTGTTCTCTCTGATTAATGCTAGAGTTGGTTTATATAGTACATCTATGTACACTGAAAATGTGACAATGTATTTTTTGTTTTCAATCATCACATAAAATGTAAAGAAATCAACATGAGAAGAAAAACATGTTTTCCTAGATATTTACTGTTTTTCTTATTCTTTATTCCTGATGTTTCATGTTTTCTCTGCCGTCATTTCCAATCTTTCTGAAGAGCTTCCTTTAGCATTTAAAAAAAACTTCTTTTTGGAGCAAGTCTACTGGCTATAAATTCTTTTAATTTTCTTTCCTCTGAGAATGTTTTGATTTCCCTATTCCTGAAAGATATTTTCACTGGATACAAAATTCTGGATTTATAGTTCTTTTGCTTCAAAACTTTAAAAATATTGTGCTAGTTTTTCTAGGCTCTCTTCTTCTGATGAGAAACCTATAGTCTTTTGAATTGTTGTTTCATGGGTAATATGTCTTTTTTTTCTTGCTCCATTTAAGATCTTATTTTTTTGCTTTGTTTTTAGTTTTCAGAAGTTTGAATTCAATGTATCTGGTCATGGATTTCCTTAGGTTTATTCTATTTAGGTTTTGCTACCTTCTTGAACCTGTAAGTTTATGTCTTTTGCTGTAACAAAAGAAATTTTATGTCATTATTTCTTCAAATATTTTTTCTGAACTGCAGTCATTCTTTCTCTGGGACTATGATCACACTAATATTAGACCTTTTGGTTTTGGTCCAAAGTTCTTTGAGCCTCTGTTCACTTATATACTTTTATCTTTTTTTCATTTTATTGTTCATACTGGCTAATTTATACTGATCTATCTTGTCAGTTTGTTGATTTTTTCCCTCTGTCATTTCAGTTTTGCTATAGAGTCAATTTTTATTTCGGTTATTGTACATTTCAGTTCCAAAATTTCCATCTGGTTTTTTGTTATGCCTCCATTTGCTGATACTTTCTATTTTAATATTTGTTTCAAGAGTGTTTGCAATTATTCTTTCAAAGAATTTTATAATAGCTGCTTTTACGTCATTGTCAGATAATTACAACATCTGCACATCTATGTTATCTTGTCATTGTCTTCCATTGACTGCCTTTTCCCATGTGACTTAATAGTTTCACAGTTTTTTGTATAATGACTGACTTTGAGTTGTTATGCTGGACATATTGAACACTGCATTATCAAAAGTTGGGCCTTGTTTAGCTCCTATGGAGAATGTTGATATTTTTGCTGTAGTAGGCCACTGACTTTATTATGTTTAGGATAAGAATCGAACCCTACATTCTTTGAGCTAATACTCTAAGGTCATTCCAGTTTTCAAAGCAGTACAGTGTTATTCAGAACTGAACATTTGTAAGTCACCCAGTTGTCAGTCTGGGACCTAGGTAGAGATCTATCCATTAATTCAGTTCTCAAAGTTTTTTGTATGCTAATCTGAGTCAGATTCACAAGTGCATAGTTTGGTAGTGAGACCAGGAATTCATAATTAACTTTATGGAATTGCTTTCCCAAGCACCTCTCTCTCTCTGTTATGTACCAAGTACTTTTTCTTTCCCCAAGGTTCCCCTTTCGGTGTATCAGCAGACACTGCTCATTTCAGTGATTGTCCTGCACTTATAGCTGACAGACAGAGACAGAGAGTGAGAGCAAGAATAACAGAGAGAGAGAGAGGAAAAACAATAGGATTTTGCCCTGTATTCACTGGACATGACTTTTACTCAATGGAGAGGAAGGTTTCCGTTCCTCAGAACTGGATCCTATAGGCTCTTGCTGCCAGTGTGAAATTCCTTGGGAATTAGAGCACAAAAAAAATGGAAAGAAAGGATAAAACAAAAATAAAAGTTTTTTTCCCACTCTCTGAGTTGTAAGAGTTCCTTTTCCTACTCCTCAAGATAGGATACTACTGTATCTTTCTTTGTGTGCCCTGTATTTCTTACTTTTGGGTTCTTAGCTGAGCTGAGTTCAGGTTAGGAGATAACAGAGAAAGAAAAAATGTGGTAAAGTCAACACAGATTTGTTGGCACATTAGATTCTGATGTTCTTCCCCAAACTGCTTGTTGCTATTTTGTTTTTAGAGTCCTCAAATAGCTGGACTATGCATTCTGTACAGGTTTTATAGGTGTTTTCAGGGAGAGAGAAAGGAAAGTATGTATTTACTCCATTTTACCTGGAACTAGAACCACCTAATGAAAGTGAGAAAATTTTGGTATAAAAAAGTTTCTAAGACTCAAATTACAGACTTGATACTAAATATTTATTTACCTAATAAAATTCTTTCCTGTGACGTCTAATGATGATGTTGCTATATACTCATTCTTCTGTCACTCATATTTTGGCTGCTAGTAACTCTGTATTTGTTTTGTTTTTGGCTTATTAACCAGGAGCTTTCTTCACTACCATTGCATTATTTCACCCAAGATGAGATGTTTCCAAGATGACGCTGGAACGGGGCTTCTGTGAAAACTTTATAATCACAACTTTCACCCTCTTCATGTGCTAAGTGGAACCTTTTTACCTAAGCCTGTCTATAGACATCAAGAAGTCTGGAGCAGGTTTGAATATAACCTATTATTCTCCCATGTGTATAGGGTTTTTAGTGATGAAATATTGGACATAGTAGAGATCAGGATTTAATTGCATATGGCCTGGAGTTAGTATTTTCATGAGAATTTCCAGTCTAGTAATTTGAGAGGAAGGGCTGTATATTTGAGGAGGCAGGAATCACATAAATTAGTATATAAATGCAAAGAAGCAGGAAGTTGTTTACCTTGTTAGAAAACTAGAGGGGCCAGCCCTGTGGCCAAGTGGTTGAGTTCACATGCTCTGCTTTGGTGGCCCAGAGTTTCACCAGTCTGGATCTCAGATGTGGACACAGCACCACTCATCAGGCCATGCTGAATTGGCATCTGACATAGCAGAACTAAAAGGACCTGCAACTAGAATATACAACTATGTCTTGGGGGGCTTTGGTGAGATGAAGAAAGAAAGGAAAAAAAAAAGGAACATTGGCAACAGATCTTAGCTCAGGCCCAATCTTTAAAACAGAAAAAGAAAACTGAATGGAAAGATAAGTTGGAGTCAAAGTTATGGAACGTCTCGAATGTCAGAGTCTGGACTTCATCTGAGACCAATTATGGAGAGCCTTTGACGTTGCCATAAGAGTCAGTTAAATATTTAAATATTATATCTGAGTAGCTAAAAGCTATTTATGATAAAAACAAGCTGCAATAGTAATTCATATGACTGAAGGATATAATAGAACACTAAGCAACTCGATGATATGTTGGTAAAGTACCAAGGCATTAATCTAAAGTTCATTTACATATTAAAAGAACATAAAAAGGAAACCTTTAGAGTTATAACCAACTTCAGAAATCAGTCAGTTTAAAATTTTTTGTTGGAGGGTAATTTTTTCTTGTGTTTCTGATGAATAGTAAGACATTAGTCACCTGAGGAAAAATTTTAGGTAACTCAGCTTGCTTATCAGAGTTCAGGAGCGCTTGACATATACGAATGCACTGATTTTCACAGCAAACTTAAAAAGTGAATACAATTACTCTTGATCATACTTGGGGAAAACTGAGGCACAGGGATATGCAGGAGCTTACCTAGCAACTAAACACTCAACTAAAAGGAGAACATTTCTCCAAAGTTTTTGGCATAGTGTGTTTTTTACATACTCCTGGAGCAAAAGAGCAGTCTAAGAAACCCATGGGAAAGTAAAATATAAACAGCTTACCAACCGATTGTACTAAACACTCAGAAGGTGGTATATACATTTACATACATGAAGAAGTCCTTTTATATTTGGGATAAACACACACACAGATATGTTAGTCTTTAACTTAAGCAATGACAACTCTTGGTTGAAATTAGGAAATTGCTAGCAATTTCAAGAGAAAATTCGTAATCACTTGAAGAGAATTTGAAAGACAAATACCAAATTAAAATATAGGAAAATCTATATGCCTATTCAGATTCCCAGAGAAAATGGGAAACCTATCTTAAACTGTTATGCAAGTAATTTGTTATGATGTCTGATGAGAAGCTATTCAAAACAGTCTACAAACACTAACCAAATTACCTTATTGACAAAAATATTCTGCTACTTGTTGCCAAATGTGCACTTGCCTGTCACTTACTTCTGGAGATACACTCATAAATTTTAGATGGATGAAAATATTTATAACGTGTAGCCACAGAGATCATTGTAATCTTCAATTTTAAAAGACTATAAGAAAAAGGGCTTCTGGGGCCGGCCCTGTAGCTCAGCGGTTCAGTTTATACGTTCTGCTTCTTGGCCACCAGGGGTTCACGGGTTCTGATCCCGGGTACAGACACGGCACCTCTTGGCATGCCACGCTGTGGTAGGCATCCCACATATAAAGTAGAGGAAGATGGGCACGATGTTAGCTCAGGGCCAGGCTTCCTCAGCCAAAAAGAGGAGGACTGGCAGTAGTTAGCTCAGGGCTAATCTTCCTCAAAAACAAAAACAAAAAAGAAAAAGGGCTTCTGATCAAATGTTAATACCACATTCAAGTGTTCTTTCATTTCCACTACTATAATAACATTTAGTAAGTTTTTCATTCTAGAGTGCCATTTGTAGACATTTCTATTAGGAATAAGGTCTTTACATGGACAAAGAAACAGTTTCTGCACTGTCAGTATTAAATGTGCTTTGCATGAGTTTAATTATTTATCCTTCATCACTGACAATAGCTACAACATTGGCTTTTGTAATGTGCTTCAATATTTTTCAAATTAAAAATAATCTGGATGTTTAATGTAGATTTCAATATGAAGCTAGCTAAAAGTTTGCAAAGAATGTAAGTTGCTTACCTACATTTGTTTATTAAACTGTTTAGTTTTTTGTCATTTCTGAGTTACATAACCCATTGCTTTATAATATTTAAATTGGTTTTATTTACACTTTATAAATTATATTCTCATAATTGTTTTGATTTCCTCTCTTGCTAGTTTATTTCCAAGTTTGTCTTTTTGCATTTAACTTTTTTTCTTTATTAACTGGGTTAATTGTTTAATATTTGTAAAGGTGTTTCCCAATGAGAATCAGTTCTAGGATGTACTTACTCACATTTCACTCTTTGATAATTAACTCTTTTTTTGTGTGTTTGCCTTTATTAATTCTTACTTTTAGTTTTATTTCAGTTAATGTATTGATTTACTGTTATTTAATATATGAATATGTTCTCTTAAGGAATTTTAATAAGTAAATTTATTCCATTTATATTTAATATTTACTCTCTTAGTTTTGTCTCTTTCCTGCACTATTTATGTTGAAGTTTATCAAGTGGATCTCTGAAACATTCCTTGAATTCATGAATTTCTGTCCATACCAATTCAGGTCACTTTCATCTCTCATCTAGGTTATCACATAGCATCCTAACTTTTTTGTGCTTCCTTCTTTTGGCCCTCTATAATATCTTCTCTCTTTAAAAGTCAGAATAATCTTCTTTTAAAAACAAAAATTAGGCCATGTCATTCACTTGCTCTAAACTTCCCATGGCTTCTTGTACTGAGAATAAACTCCAAATTCTTTACCATGTCTTCATGGATCAACAGAAATAGACCATCTATCTTTTTCTTCTCATCATTTACAACTCTCTCCTTACATGCCAAATTCAGGGACGCTCATCTCCATTCATTTAACAAAATACTATTAAACACTTAGAGCATCCCAAGTACTTTTCTAAGGTCTTGTGATATATCTGTTAAAAATAAATAAATAAATAAAATATGTGTCCTTGTGGAATTTACTTTCTGCATACTTTAAGGTGGTTAGTGGTTAATTTTAGGTTATATGAATTTTACTTTAATAATAAAAAGGGCAGCAAATAGAAAACACTGACAAATATGGTAGATATTAATCCAAATTATTATGTATCAATAATAACATTAAATATGCATGGTTTAAATACAACAATTAAAGATAGAGATGGAAGAGTAACATCAGCATCATGGTGGAATGAACTCTCCCTGTAAACTCTCCCTTCTACAACAAGAAGGACATTCATAATCCACCAGAGGACATCAACACAATAAAAGACATTGGAGAGACCCACACAGCCACAAGTCAGAAGGTGGAGGTGCTGGAACCCCCTACCCTGAGGAAGTGGAGTGAGGTAAGAGAATGCTTCTGTTCCTCCCTGAAGGGCAGCAACCCAGGGACTGCGTGTGGCTTCTGAGAGGAAAGGGGGAAGGGAGTGGCAGCCTTCTGTGGTAACACCATAAATCTCTGAGGTCCCTCACAGCCTGAAAGCACCACACAGAGGTGACTAGTCATCATGGGAGTGTTTTCATCAAGCCCACATCCCAGTAGATTAGATAGCAAGGGCAGAGTGAGAAGCCCCCAAGATTGTGCAGAAGGAAGAAATCACCCCTCCCCCATCCCAGTGCCCCAGCTCAGCACCTGAAAGCTGTCCTACAGATCACAGTGGGCTGAGAATACACAGCTCTTGATGCCCGCCCAGTGACCACACGCGGAAGTAGCGATCAAATACTATCAATGTGTAAGGACAAATCCATGTCATCTAACAGTATGAAAAAATATATCAAATGTCCAGACCAGAAAGAAGATAAGTACCAAGAAATCAACAAGGAAGACACAGAAATCTATAACCTAAATGACAGAGAATTCAGAATAACTATCATTAAAAATCTCAGTGAGTTAAAACAGAATGCAGATAGACTGTTCAACGTATTCAGGAGCTACTTCACAAAAGAGACTGAAACTATAAAGAACAACCAATCAGAAATATTGGAGATGACAAACACAATGGATGAGATAAAGAAGAATATGCATTCCCTGAATGATAGAGCTGATATAATGGAGGAATGAATTAGCAATATTGAAGACAGAAATATAGAAATGCTTCAGATGGAGGAGGAGAAAGAACTAAGACTAAAAAGTAATGAAGAAAGTCTCTGAGAAATATGTGACTCAATTAGGACATGCAGCATAAAAATTATAGGTATTCCAGAAGGAGCAGTGAATGAAAATGGAGCAGAAAGCTTGTTCAAAGAAATAATAGAAGAGAACTTCCATAACCTGGTGAAGGAGCTGAAAATGCAAGTGAAAGAAGCCAACAGATCTCTTAACCATATCAATGTAAAAAGACTTACTGCAAGGCATGTAGTAGTGAAGCTGGCAAAAGTCAATGACAGAGAAAAAATACTAAGGGCAGCAGGGCAGAAGAAAATAACTTACAAACGAGCCCCTATCAGTGTTTCAGTGGATTTCTCAGTAGAAACCATACAGGCTAGGAGAGAGTGGAATGATATGTTCAAATCTTTGAAAGACAAAAACTTTCAGCCAAGAATATTCTATCCATCAAAAATATCCTTCAGATATAATGGAGAAATGAAAACTTTCCCAGACAAACAAAAGCAAATGTAGTTCATCACCACAGGACACCCCCCCCCACACACACACACAAGAAATGATCAAGAAGGCCCTCGTACATGAAAAAAAAGGAAAAATGGATTACAAATCCCTGCATAAGGAGATAAATATGTAGACAAAATCAGAAAGTTGTAGGTATCCATCAAAACAGTTTAGCAAATACTCAAATATAACATTAAAGATAAAGGGAAAGAAAATTCCCCAAACAAAGATAATCTTGTCATTTAACCACAAATTCACAAGCTAAGATGAAATAAGATGTGACGAAAACAACTTAGGAGGGGAAGAGGAAAGGGATTGAATTGGCTTAATCTAAGGAAATAAGAGTTTATCAGAAAATTGACTATCTCTTCTACAAGATTTTGCATATAAACCTCATTGTAATGACCAAATAAAAAAGTAGAACAAAGACACAAATAATAAATAGGGAGAAAACTAAGAAAATGAGCATAAAAAATACCTAACTGAATTGATAGTCTGAAATACATGGGATGAGAGACAAAGGAAATGCAGAAGAACCAGAAAATGAGTGATAAAATGGCAGCATTAAGCTCTCATATATGAATAATCACTTTAAATGTAAATGGATTGAATTCTCCAATAAATAGACACAGAGTGTTGATCTTGATTAAAGAACAAGACCCAACAATATGCTGCCTCCAGGAAACACACCTCAGCTCCAAGGACAAATATAGGCTCATAGTGAAGAGATGGAAAACGATATTCCAAGCTAATGAAAAACAAAAGAAAGCAACTCTTGTTATACTTATTTCAGACAAAATAGACTTCAAGATAAGACAGGTAAAGAGAGAGAAAGAAGAGAAGTACATAATGATAAAAGGGACACTCCACCAAGAAGGCATAATGTATAAATATCTATGCATCTAACACAGGAGTACCAAAGTACATAAAGCAACTATTAACAAACCTAGAAGGAGACATTAACAACAACACAATAATAGCCAGGGACCTGAACACTCTACTCACATTGATGGATAGATCATCCAGACAGAAAGTCAACAAGAAAACAGTGGAATTAAATGAAAAACGAGACCACATGGACTTAATGGATATATATAGAGAGAGAGAGAGAGAGAGAGAACACTCCATCCAAAAACAGCAGAATACACATTCTTCTCAAGTGTGCCTAGAACATTCTCAAGGATATGCCATATATTGGGAAATAAGCAAGCATCAATAAATTTAGGATTGAAATAATAATAAGTATCTTTTCCAAAAATGCTGCTATGAAATTAGAAATTAACCAGAAGAGAAAAGCTGAGAAAGGGACAACGATGTGGAGACTAAACAACATGCTATTCAATAACCAGATCATTGAAGAAATTAAAGGAGAAATAAAAAAATATCTGGAGAAAAATGAAAACATGCTACACCAACTCATATGAGATGCAGCAGAAGTGGTACTAAGAGGGAAATTCATTGCAATACAGGCTCATATTGACAAACAAGAAAAATCCCAAATGAGCAATTTTAAACTCCACCTAAAAGAATTAGAAAAAGAAGAATAAACAAAGTCCAAAGTCAGCAGAAGGAAGGAAATAATAAGAATTAGAAAGAAATAAATGCAATTGCAACAAAAAGGAGAGTAGAAAGGATCAATGAAACAAAGAGCTGGATCCCTGAGAAGATAAACAAAATTGACAAATTCTTAGCCAGACTTACAGAGAAACAAGAGAGAAAGCTCAAACAAAGAAAATTAAAAATGAAAGAGGAGAAATTACAACAGATATGACAGAAATACAAAAGATTATAAGAGGATACTATGAAAAGCTCTAGGCCAACAAACTGGACAATCTAAAAGAAATTGACAAATTCTTAGTCTCTTACAACTCCCAAAAGCTGAATCAAGAAGAAATAGATCATCTGAATAGACCAATCACAAGTAAAGAAATTGAAACAGTAATTAAAATCATCCCAAAAAATAAAAGTCCAGGACCAGATGGTTTCCCTGGAGAATTCTACCAAACATTCAAAGAAGATTTAGTACCTATCCTTGTCAAACTATTCCAAAAACTTAGAGAAGACAGAACACCTCCTAAAACAACTTATGAGGCCAACATCACCCTGATACCAAAGTATGATAAGGACAACACAACAGAGGAAAACTACAGGCCAATATTGCTGATGAACATAGATGCAAAAATCTTCAACAAAATATTGGGAACCTGAATACAGCAATACATCAAAAAGATCATACACAATGATCAAGTGGCATTTATATGAGCGACACAAGGATGATTCAAATCTGCAAATCAGGGGCCGGCCTGGTGGCCGAGTGGTTAAGTTCTCGCACTCTGCTTTGGCGGACCAGGGTTTCGCTGGTTCGGATACTGGGTGCAGACTTGGCATCACTTGTCGGGCCATGCTGGTACCCCACATCCCACATGCATCCCACATGCCACAATTAGAGGGACCCACAACTAAAAATATACAACTATGTACCCAGGGGCTTTGGGAAGAAAGAGGAAAAATAAAATCTTTAAAAAAAATCTGCAAATCAATCAATGTGATACAGCACATTAACAAAGAAAAGGATAAAAGCCACATGATCATCTCAACAGATGCAGGGAAGTCATTTGACAAGATCCAACAGCCATTTGTGATAAAAACTCTTAACAAAATGGGGCTAAAAGGAAAGTACCTCAACATAATGAAGGCCATATATGACAAACCCAGAGCCAACATCATACTGAATGGGGAAAAACTGAATATCATCCCTCTGAGAACAGGAACAAGACAAATGTGCCCACTCTCACCACTCTTATTCAACATTGTACTGGAGATTTTAGCCAGAGCAATTAGGCAAGAAAAAGGAATAAAAGGAATCCAAATAGGAAATGAAGTGAAACTCTTGCTGCGTGCATATGACATGATTTTATATATAGAAAATCCTAAAAAATCCATTGGAAAACTATTAGAAATAATCAACAGCTACAGTAAAGTTACAGGGTACAAATCAACTTAGAAAAATCAGTTGCATTTCTATACTCTAATAATGAACTAGCAGAAAGAGAACTCAAGAATAAAATCTCATTTACAATCACAAGAAAAGAATAAAATGTCTAGGAATAAATTTAACCAAGGAAGTGAAAGACCTATACAATGAAAATTATAAGACATTACTGAGAGAAATTGAAGATGACATAAAGAAATGGAAAGATATTCCATGCGCATGGATCGGGAGAATAAACATAGTTAAAATGTCCATACTACCTAAAGCAATCTGCAGATTCAATGAAATTCCAATGAGAATCCCAATTATATTCTTCATGGAAACAGAAAAAAGAATCCTAAAATTCGTATAGGGCAAAGAAAGACGCTGGATAGCTAAAGTGATCCTGAGAAATAAGAAAAAAGCTGGAGGCATCACAATCCCTGACTTGAAAATGTACTACAGAACACCACAGTACTGGTACAAAAACAAGCACAGAGATCAATGGTATAGAATTGAAAGCCCAGAATAAAACCACAAATCTATGGACCCAGCTAATCTTCGACAAAGGTGCTAAGAACATACAATGGATAAAATATAGTCTCTTCAATAAATGGTGTGGGGAAGACTGGACAGCCACGTGCAAAAGAATGAAAGTGGAACATTATCTTATGCCATTTACAAAATAAACTCAAAATGGATCAAAGACTTGAAGGTAAGACCTGAAACCATAAAACTGCTAGAAGAAAATATAAATAGTACATTCTTTGACATCAATCTTAAAAGAATCTTTTTGAATAACATGTCTTCTTGGACAAGGGAAATAGAAGAAAAAGTAAACAAGTGAGACTTCATCAGACTAAAGAACTTCTGCAAGGCAAAGGAAACCAGGATCAAAACAAAAAGACAACTTACCAATTGGGAGAAAATATTTGCAAATCATATATTTGACAAGGGGTTAATATCCAAAATATATAAAGAGCTCACATTACTCAACAAAAAAACCCCAAACAACGCAATCAGAAAATGGGCAGAGGATATGAACAGACATTTCTCCAAAGAAGATATACAGATGGCCAACAGGCACGTGAAAAGATGTTCAACATCACTAATCATCAGGGAAATGCAAATCAAAACTATACTGAGATATCACCTTACATCCATTAAAATGGCTATAATCACAAAGACAAAAAATAACCAGTTTTGGAGAGGTTGTGGAGAAAAGGGAACCCTCACACACTGCTGGTGGGAGTACAAACTGGTACAGCCACTATGGTAAACAGTATGGAGAGTTCTCAAAAAACTAAAAATAGAAATACCATACAATCGAGCTATCTCACTGTTAGGTATCTGTCCAAAGAACTTGAAATCAACGATTCAAAGTGACTTTACGCACCCCTATGTTCATTGCAGCATTATTCACAATAGCCAAGCTGTAGAAGCAACCAAAGTACCCATCGACTGATGGTTGGATAAAGAAGATGTGGTATATATACATACAATGGAATACTACATGGATGAACCTGGACTGTATTCTGTTAAGTGAAATAAGTCCGATAGAGAAAGAAAAACACCATATGATTTCACTTATATATGGAAGGTAAACAAACACATGGACAAGGAGAACAGTTCAGTGGTTATCAGGGGTAAGGGGGCCAGGGGGTAGGCACAAAGATGAAGGGGAGCATTTATATGGTGATGGACAAATAATAATGTACAACTGAAATTTCACAATGTTGTAAACTATTATGAACTCAATAAAAAATGGGAATTTAAAAAACAGACAGAGACTGTCAGAGTGGTTAAAAAAAAAAAAACCCAGATCTAACTGCATGTTGTCTACAAAAAACCCACTTTAACTATAAAGAAATGGAGAAAGATAGACCATACTAACACTGGTCAAAAGAGAGCTAGAGTAGCCAAATTAATTTCAGACAAAGCAGATTTCAGAGCAGCGAAAATGATGAAAGAGGGCATTTCATCCTGATAAATGAGTCAATTCTCTAGAGTACATAGCAATCCTTAATTTATTTGCTCCTAACAAAAGTGTCAAAATATATGAGGAAAAATTGGTGAACTGCAAGGAGAAATAGATAAATCCACTATAATAATTAGAGATATCAATACTTTTCTATCAGAAATGGGCAGATCCAGCAGGCAGAAATGAGTAAAGATATAGTTGAACTGAATAGCACCATCAATCAACTGTTTCTGATCAACATTTATAGAATACTTCATCAAACAAAGGGAAAATATTCATTCTTCTCAAGCTCATGTGAAACATTCACTAAGACCACATTCTGGGCCATAAAACACACCTTAACAAATTTGGGAAAAAAAGCAGTCATGCAATATGTGCTCTCAGAACACAATGGAATTGAACTAGAAATCAATAGCAGATGGCTAGCCAGCTGGTGAATCCCAAAATTCTTGGAGATCAAACAAGATACTGTTAAATAATATATAGATCAAAGAAGAAATCTTAAAGAAAATATAAAAATATTTTAGACTAATGAAAATCAAGATATAATTTATCAAATTTGTGGAATGCAACAAAAGCTGTGCCTGGAAGGATATTTATAGCATTGAGTGTATATATTAGAAAAATAAAAATATCTAAAATCTATAAACTAAGCTTCTACTCTGGAAACTAGAAAAAGAACAAATTAAAGCCAAAGTAATCAGAATGAAATAAATTACTATAATTAAAGCAGAAATTAATAAAATTGATAACAGGAAATCATTAGAGAATATCAGCAAAACTGAAACCTGGTTCTTTGACAAGATCAATAAAATTGATAAACTTCTAACCAAGTTCCATGAAAAAAGAGAGAAGACACAAATTACTTAATATCATAAATGAAAAAGAGGCTATCACTACTGATGCCATGGACAAAAAAGTATAATAAAGAAATTTTATGAACAACCTTATGCTCACAAATTTAATAATTTAGATGAAATGGATCAATTCCTTGAAAGACACAATCTACTAAAACTCAGATAAGGAGAAATGGTTATCTGAATAGAAGTATGTGTATTAAAGAAATTGGATTAATAACCAATCACCTTCCACAAAACTAATGCACCAGGCACAGATGATTTCAGTGGTAAATTCTCCCAAGCATTTAACGAAGAAATGAATAAATTCTCTAAAACCTCTTCCAGAAAATAGAAGCCGAGGGAACACTTCTTAATTCATTTTATGTGGTCACTATTATAAAAGCCAAGCAAAAACATTATATAAGAAGAAAACTATAGATTGATATCTCTTATGAATATAGATGAAAAAATACTCAAGAAAATATTACTAAATTGAATTCAAAAATTTATAAAAGCAATTATACACAGCAATCATCAGTCCAGCTGGATACATTTTAGGCATGCAAAGTTAGTTCAATATTTGAAAATGTTACACTAAGCCATTGAATCAAAGGATAAGATAAAAAAAGTTAGATGACTGGCACTTCCTGAAAGAGGATAGACAAATTGATCAATGAAACAGAATAGAGAGCTCAGAAACAGACCCATATAAACATTGTCAACTAATCTTTGACAAATGAACAAAGACAATCCAATGGGAAAAGAGTTATCTTTTCAACAAATGGGATTAGAACAGTTGGGCATCAATAAGCAAAAAACAAAACAAAAACAAAAAATTAGTTTACACCTTTCACAAAAAGTAACTCAAAATTGATCATAGATCTAAATGTACACCATAAACTATAAAACTTATAGAAGATAATATGAGACAATTTAGCTGACCTTGGGTTTAGTGATGAGTTTTTAGGATACAAGTTGAAAGTAGGATGCATGAAAGAAAAAAAAACGGTAAATTGAACTCATTAAAATTAAAAACCTTCCACTCTGGAGAAATCCTTGTTAAAAGACTGGAAAGACAAGCAATAGACTGGAAGGCAATATTAGCAAAATACATATTGACAAAGGTTTTTATTGAAAATATCCAAAAAACTCTTAAAACTCAACAATAATAAAGCAAAAAATCCAAGTAAAAAATGGGCAAAAGATCTGAGCAGAAATTTCATCAAAGAAGATAAACAGACGGTAAATAAGCATATGAAAAGATGCTTATTTCATTAAGGAATTTCGGATTAAAACAGGAAGATACCTCTACACACCTATTAGAATGCTTAAAACCCGAAACACTGAGGGCGCCAAATGCTGGCAAAGATCTGGAGCAACAAAAACTCTTACTGTTTGCTAGCAGGAATGCAAAATAGTACAGCCTCTTTGAAGGGCAGTTTGACAATTTCTCACAAAACTAAACTTTGGCTATCATGTAATGTAGCAATCACACTCCTTGGCATTAACTCAAGTGATGGAAAATGTATGTTAACACAAAAATCTACACATGAATGGTTGTAACAGTTTTATTCATAATTGCCTTGAACTGGAAGTAATCAAGGTGTCTTTCAACAGGTGAATGGATAAATAAACAGTGATATTCCCATACAATGGAATAGTATTCAAATATAAAAAGAAATGAACAACAGGCCGTTGAAAGACATGGCGAAATATAAGCATATATTGCTAAATCAAAGAAACCAGTCTGAAAAGTCTACATATTGTAGATCCCATCTGTATTACATTCTGGAACAGGCAAGCTATAGGTACAGTAAAAGTATCAGTGGTCTGCCCTTAGTTTGCTGAGAGGGAGAGAGGAGAGAATAGGTGGAACACAGGAGATGTTTAGGGTTGTGAAACTATTCTGAATAATTCTGCAGTGATACACACATGACGTGCAATTTTCAAAACCCATAGAACTGTCCAATACAAAGAGTGAATCCTAGCTATGGACTTTAGTTAATAATGTATTAATACTGGTTCATTAATTGTAACAAATACATGACATTAATGCAATATGTTGATTAAAGGAAAAAATATCTGAGGAGGGGTGTAGAGGAGTATACGGGAACTCTCTGTGTATTCTGCTCAATTTTTTTGTAAAACTAAAACTGCTCTAAAAATAGTCTATTAAAATACAAAAAGTTATGAAACATCAAATACATATTCAATATTATATAAATATGTAAACTTAAAAATATATGTACGTGCTTATATGGATATATATGTACATGTGTGTGTTAGTATTTATGTGTGTGTTTGACTATAAAATAAGCAATGAATAAATATTTGCCTAACACAGTTGCTGGTTCATATTCTTCATATATTTGGATTTTATTTGCTTATAAATCTGTAGCAATTAAACACACACACATACACACAAACACATTTTTATTTATACATATATGTATTCTGAAATGTTGTACTATATATGAAATAAAGCATATATACTTAATATAATGTATAGATATGAATATAATGTTTAGAATATGCATGTTTATGTACATATATGTATATGTGTATATATTCTGTATATGTTTCAATTTTTAAATTTTTCCCTAAGTAAAATGGAGCCTGAATTGATTATTGATTCTCACTATTTGTCTAGTCCATGTTAATACTGCGTTTTAGGTTATAGTGGATTCATCATTTCTGTTAATGATTAGTAAGGTAAGTCTATCACCACTTCCACTATTACTCATTTTCTGTTATTATTGTTGTCCTTGTTTTGCATCTTCTCTGTCATCTGTCCTGTGCAAACTGAATAACTTTTAAAAATGTGATTCTCAATTTTGGGGGGGGGGAATTCTAGCTTGAATAACTCTACACTTATATGTGAATTTTAGTAAAGTTTTCAATTTATGATAATAAGTATTCTTGTCCAAGAACATGATGTGCATTTCCATTTTTCAGCTCTTGTTTATGTCCTTAAATAAGAAGTTTTACTTTTTAAATAGGTTCTTGCACCGTTATTGTTCCATTTATTTCTGAGTAATTCAGTTTTATTTTAAAAACTTTGTGTATAGAATTTTTTACCCTTCCATTTTTTAATTAGTTAATATTGAAAAAAAATACTGGCTTTGAATATATTCTTGTATCCAATAAGATTAACAAATTCTGCTATTAATTACATTCTAATCTTGTATAAAACTAGAGATTCCCAAAACAAAAAAAACTAAAAACCTATTAAACAATGGGCAAAAGATCTGAACAGATATTTCTCCAAAGAAGATATACAGATGGCCAATAGGCATATGAAAAAATGTTCACATCATTAACTATCAGGGAAATGCAAACCACATCTACAAGGAAATATTACCTTACTCCTGTCAGAATGGCTATAATTAACAAGACAGGAAACAACAAGTGTTGGAGAGGGTATGGAGAGAAGGGAACTCTCATACACTGCTGGTGGGAGTGCAAACTGGTGCAGCCACTATAGAAAACACTATAGAGATTCCTCAAAAAGTTAAGAATAGAGCTACCATACAATCCAGTTATTCCACTGCTGGGTATTTATCCAAAGAACATGAAAACACAAATGCGTAAAGGTACATGCACCCCTATGTTCATCACAGCATTAGTCACAATAGCCAAGACTTGGAAGCAACCTAGGTGCCCATCAAGGGACAAATGGGTAAGAAGATATGGTATGTATGCACAACGGAATACTACTCAACTACAAGAAACGATGAAATCCAGCCCTTTGTGACAACATGGATGGACCTTGAGGGCATTATGCTAAATGAAATAAGTCAGAGGGAGAAAGTCAAATGCTGTATGATCTCACTCATAAGTAGTAGACAAAAATGACAAACAATCACATAGAAGCAGAGACGGATTGGTGGTTACCAGAGGGGAAGAAGGGAGGGAGCAGGGCAAAAGGGGTGACTCCATTCCATTCCATTCCATGTGTGTGGTGATGCATGGTAATTAGTCTTTGGGTGGTGAACATGATGTAATCCACACAGAAATCGAAATATAACAATGTGCACCTGAAATTTATATAATGTTATAAACCAATGTTACCACAATAAAAAAAAACCTAGAGCTTTGTTCTTCTGATGAATTATTACATAACTGGAGATCTTTCTATCCTAATATTTGTAATTTTAAAAAGTTTTGGTATGTAGTATTTTGCTGGAGTCTCCAAAACAATGTTACATAATAATAGTGTTAGTGAGTAATCAAATCTTGTCCTAGTAATTAACAGATATGGCTTTAAAATGTTTACCTTTCAAACAAAATTTACTTTTTTTTCATTTATATGGCTTTTGTCACGTTTGATTAATCCATCCTCTCTGCCTTTTGGAGGTTTTATCAGGATCAGATGCTTAATTTTATATGTTTCTTTTGATATTCATTATTTTATTTCTCAAGTAGTAAATTTTGTTCACAGATTTCTGGATTGCTATTTTCAAAATTAAATGGGGGAACTTCCTCTTTTTTTTTCCTGTGGTGTTACATCATTGTTAAGGATGAATTGTTATTTAAAAAGTGAAACATAACTAAAGTAAATACTTTAGACTGATAACTTTTAAAAGATAAGGCTTTGGTTATTTTTCCCATTCTCCTAAGATAATTGAGCAATTCCAGTTTTCCAGTTTTTTTAAAATTCAATTTTTCTTAATCATACGTTAATAATCTCCTCTAGATTTGCAATTCTTTTTTTTAATATTGCACTTAACATTCCTTTATAGTGCTTCAAGTTATTCTCATCTGTGGTCATGTTATTCATTCATTCTCTACTTTAAAAATTTTTACTCTTTCTCTTTTTGTTAATCAGATAAAATGTTAATTATTTTGGTCATCATTTTAATTTTCTATTTCATTAATTTCAGCTATTAAAAATTTAATCCCTCTTTCTATTTTTTTGGCTTATGTTTTTGTTATTTTAGTAATTTCTTAAAATTAATATATTTATCTTAAGCTTTCAGTCCTTTAATAATGGCACTTAAAACTTTTGTCCATGGTTTATGTAAAGGAATAAACTTTAACTCAATTCAACTTCAATAACTATAAAGACCCTGTAAATAAAAAAAAATTGTTACTTTGGAATTGAAATGGATAATTTTGTCTAAGAATAAAGTCCAATACTATAGCTTGGCCTATGTCAGAATTTTAAAGTGATATTCATTTAATCACTGTAAATGAATAGTTGCCTATGTATCAAGAAAAGAATTAAGGGCGCACACACTTCTTCATAAACAAAAGTAAATTTGTGTTTGAATAAAGGCTAAAATACCAAAACTCAGATTTTAGAAAATATCTTTTATGAAGGGTTTGGGGAGATCTTTTGACATAAGACTAAAATCCATATTTATCTTTTAAAAAGCTGCAAATATTTTGTTACATAAGTTGGAAATATTTCTTTTCATTTTTTATATTTATTTTATTTGTCAAAAGTATCATAAAGTATAACAGACGTAAAAAATAATAAACATAACAGAAAATCTTTGAGATATTAATAATAGATTAGGATTAGTATTTATGATTTAACAAATATAAGGACATAAAATAAATTAATGAGAAAGAAAACTAATAGAAACCAGAGAAAGGATGTGGATTCAGTGAGGAGAACATGCATATGGCTACCAAAACTCTTAAACATATTCAAACTTGAGTCTGTTTGAAGAAGGTGGAGGTATTCAAAGGCTAAGACCTATTATCTCAATTTGAGATATCTCTGAAGGGCCATCTCAGCTTCAAAATTCCCCACAGGATCAAATGGTACTTCATTTCGACTTCAACATTATTGCAGTTCGGCTTCTTTTTTTGACCTCTTTTTTCTGTTGTTCATCCCTTTAAAGATGTTGTTCCTGTGAGCACTCACCAATACATCAATTCATAAAAGACCCTCCCTTTGCATCTAAGAAACCCAGAGTACAATAAATGATAATAGAGATGTATGTCACAGCAGGTGCCATTGACCATAAGATGTTTTCAGATAACAGTTCTTGGAATATAGGGAAGATATTGAGAAAGATGAAAATACTGTTAGACTTCGGATGATAATGGAGGACTTAATGCTTGGAAGAACATGCACAAGGGAGTAACAGTGAGAAAAAGGAAGGATGAGAAGTGATCGAAGAGTATTTAAAATTACTGTATCAGAGATGGATGAAGTTTGAAAGTATAGTCAGGAGAATGGTTGGCCCAAGTGGAATGATAGGAGAGTGCTGGAGATAAATGAGTAAGGAGCTGAGAAACTAATTTATAGAATCTTCCAGCGCTCTAGAGATCAGAAGGTTCTGAGAGGAGAGTAAAACAATGAATCAAAGATTAAAACATTCAATGAATAATAAATTGTGAATTGGAGGTCAAAAGATAATAACAAGGAGAAGTGTTTGGCATAGACATGATATGCCACAATAAAGCTCCTAAAAGGAGCCAAATTATTGTCTGAAAATAATATTAGGAAGGAAAAGTTGTGTCAAACTTCCGTCATAGACCGTGTGTTGTAAGATATGTTGACTGAGAGACTGAACAACTTTCACTTCATGGGGCCTCAATGGGAGTGCTGTCCTAAGGGGAGAGCTACTTTCCTGTTGTGGTAACAAATGTACATAGAACATTTAAGGAAAAAGCCCATTTAATATGAAATTTCTGAGGACACAGTGGAAAAAGTTGTGATTTGGAGTTGTTCAAAGGCCATTGCTTGTGTTAGAGATATGTTTACAAATTTCACTCAAGTTCTTTGCCCTTTTTTTGGTCTAAGTACAAGGAACTCATACAAATCCATGCATTCACTAAACACAATCCTGTGATTTACAACTCCCATCATGCCTTTGCCAATAAGGTGAGGAAAGCTTCGTGTTTGGGTAGATAGCATCTTCACACTCTAAACTGTCCATTAGTGTTTACCATGCAATAAAGGAGTGAGAGGGGAGTAAAACCTCATCTCAGCATTCTTGGAGTCCACTAAGATGCCTGGTGGTTGGAGAGCGGTGCTTCAGCTAGGTGGTCTAGCAGCACCAGTATGAGCAGAGAGCATGTTTCTTCCTCATCTGATTAGCCCCAAGAGGAAGTGCTATGTTTCTGTGGTATAACGCTAACTGGATGTTGCTGTTATTTCAGCTATTCATCTCTGGGTATATCCCAACCCATCCAACACAGTTAAAATTCAAACCTGTACTTTACAAATTTAGTCTTATAAGCACGTACTAATCTAGGCATTATACTGGTGACCATTTTAAAGTAATTTTACTACTGAACCCTGGAGGGGAGATGCCCATTTAGATTCTTCTAGAGTTTTCTCAGTTTTGATTTGGATCATGGTAAGAAGTTAAAAATTTGGTGAGGGAAAGGAATCTCACACCATTATACAAACAACAGTATAGGAAAAGATGGATGAGTAGATGATCTTTTACATTGGACGGTAAAGAATGATAGTGGTAATGTGAGGCATGATGGGTTTAACTAGCTATAAGATTAGAAAAATAATTAATCCCAGCAGTTTTATATGTGCAGGAGTTCCTTAATCTGTAGATGCTGAGGATAATGTGAATAGAAGTCTGATTTGGTTTTTGGCCAAATTTTGAGAGGCAGCATGATTCTGACTCAGAAAGAAGGCTGAATCAGGATAGTGGAAAGAGAAAGCAGGGGACAAAGGCATGAAGCACTGAGGAAGTAAACTAAACACAGTCAGCTAAGTAAACGAAGTAAACTAAACACATGAGTAGTCACGGGTGCAATTTTTCTCAAACCAGTATTTAAAACATCCATTTACACTCTTAAAATATCCCGGTGCTTATAATTAATTATTGGTCCCCTAATTAAGTGCGTACATAATATTTGGTAAGAAAATTTCTTTTCCCCATAAATAAAGAAAATCTGAAGCATTTTAGACCAGTTTCGTAGAGGCAATTCTAATTGTATTAACTTCTCTGCATATCTTCACCTTTGTTGCTCTCTTCTAATAGAGCAATGCTACATTTTGTATTCCAAAACATTAACCTTTAAAGCTTGATGTGTGTGAACCGGTCTGTTGAAATATTTTGCAATTTAAGGGTTTTCTCCTTGACTAGCCCGTTCTAAATAGTGAAAACAGATGTTAGAAGTGTGATATCATGTTAAATCTGTGAACTTTGTAGTCAGAAAGAGTTAAGTTTTAATGAGAATTCTGCAACTTACCAGTTTTATGACATTTACTAAGTTACCCCTCTGATTACTGTCACTTTACCCCTTTATAAAACTCTTCCTCAAATTACCCACTTTGAGTATGTCATATATTTCCCTCTGGGAATCTGACTTTTTCCTTATGTGACTATAAGTTTTAAAACCTGAAAAATCTAATACTTGTCACTCTTACTCCTAGAAAAATACTAAATATTGTTTTTCCTTTGTCCGTTACCCCTGTGACTTAGATAAAGCATATTGCAGAAGCCATGAATTTACATATTTTTGCACATTAACATTGCATGTAATGATCCCTGAGTCCAAGGATGCGATGTAATTTGGAACATATATCCTTAGTGGCTTTCATCAGAGATTCAAAAGTGTGTTTGCTGCTTCCTGATTATGGTATGCATGTTGTATAGATTATTTACCCTGAGGTTGAACTGAGAGTACTAAAAAAACCCATCTTGAAATTTCACTGAATTATTAAATTATAGTTGAATTATTGTGATAGCTGAACATGACTAAATTATTAACTAATAGCTAGGAGATGAATGGCTACTTTTTGGCTTAGCTATCAACTGGGAGATCAAGTGATGTTTTTAGTGTAAAAATTATAATTCAAAAGAAAAGGACTATTTTATGGTAACTTTAAAACTCCAATGTTACTACAGTTCTTTTTTTTTTTTTTCTATGCTCCTTTGGCTATTTCGCTATTTTAATGCTTCAATTTTATCTCCAGTCTTACCACTCTTATGGACTCCAGATCAATGTGGTCAACTGCCTTCTCAATATTTCCACTTGATTGACAGGTGAACACCTCAGACTTTGGATATCACAGTAAACTCTCTATACTACCTCCAAAAAATGTTCTTTCTAATATTATTAAATGAAAACTCCATATTTCCACAAAAAATTCATTTCCCTCTGTTTTCAAAATACTTAAATAATAAAAATTTTTTCATTACCTTTCTTGAAACATACCCTTGGATCAATCTCTTCTTCCTAGATTTTCATTACAGTTTCCTGACTTGTGCCCCTACTCCTACCCAAGCCTTCTTCTATCTATTTTAAACATAGTAAAAACAACAATTGTGTTAACATTTGAATCAGATCACACCACTTTTTTGTTCAAAGCCCTTCACTGGCTTGCCACCTCACTCTGAGTAGATGATGAACTTGAAGACCTCGTATGATCTGTTCTCCTCTTAGCTTTCTGACCTTGGCTCCTATGATTCATCCCCTTGCTCACTTGCCTTCACCACACTTGTCTTCCTTGATGTTCCTGAGCTTGTGAGACATGCTTCTGTGGTAGAACCTTTGCACATCCTCTTCTCGTGGCCATGATGGCTCTTCCTCTGTATGTCCACATGGCTTCACAGATTGCTGTTTCACCCCTTCAGAACTTTATTCACATTACTTCAATGTACCCTTTGTTGACCACTATTTTTAAAAATTGAAAACATTCTCCATCCTCTCCATTTACTGTGCTATTTCATATTTTATGTTTATTTTTCATAGTCTTTATCACACCATCTTTTATATTATGTACTTTGCTAACACCGTATTTTTAAAAAACTGTCTGTTTCTCTGCATAAGACATGCTCAGACTCTAAGATCCATGGCAGCAGGAATTATTGTTTTATTACTGTCATATTCCCAGTGTCTAGAAGGTTACTTGGCACATATCAGAAACTCAATAAATATTTGTTGAATGGATAAATGAATATAGATCATTGGCTGCAAAAAATCTAATAATAAACAGTAACTTCAGCTTTTCATGTTTAATTCTAAACCATTTGCTTTCTGCTTCCCAGTACATTTTCTATAACCTAACTTTTAATGCCACCATCTGAAATACTGTCTCTTGAAGATATTGGTAACAATCTTCTGATTCTTAGACTGATAAGATTATCAGAGTTTCAAGGATATTGGCCTTGTAATTCTTGCCGCTAATTAATGGTAAAAGACTGGACTCATCTCTTGGGAAAAGTTAGATATGCCACTAATTCTGATAATAAATTATTCATATTGGATTCTTGTATTCATAACTAAGGGTATTTCATCTGTCTACAAGTAGAAGGATGTGCCTATCCTCGAAGATTTTTACCGCTTCAGAAATGCAATCAGATAACTTGGAATACCATGGTAAAACGCATCTACAAAAGAAGTTTTCCAGCTCTCCAATAAACAGCAAAATTACGAAATCACACTAAGTTGTTTTTAGTTTTCACAGAGAAAATTATCCTATTCAGCGTTTATACGGTGGTATGAACTATGCAACTTAAGTTATTTTTGTCCATCAACATCTTTTTAGAGAACATATAAAGAATAAAAACCCAATATGGTTATTACCAGTTATTGGCATCTTGACTTATTTACAGAATTAATTTACTCACCATGATTAGTTTGTTGGATTTCATTAGCTTTAACAATTTCTTTCTGGGATCTAAGCCTCTGTAATTCTAAAGATTTGTTTTAAAAGCACATACTAAGACATTTCATGTAGATATAAATTCAGGAGATACTTTGTGAGGAGAAAATAGCATCTGGGTACATACCATTAGCACACAGTGGACATCACAAGGTCAAGTTCAATGACTATGTATTTTCTCCACAGTAAAAATACCAAAATGATGCAGAAATAACTTTCTGCCTATCTGGATAAGGAAAAGAATAAACTAGAACTGAAATAGTTCTTATAAATCACCCAAGTCACTCTTCTTCTCTCATTTGGGAGGAAAATGAGGCTCAGATATAAAAAGAGATTTGATTTATTGAAAGCAAGACTCCATAATGTTAATATTACTAAACCAAGATAATTTACACATAAAATAACTCAGAAAATATTTGTATAGTTGACTAAATAAAGTCACAGGTTGGCAATCTGATAGAATTCTGAAACAGCCTTTTAGCAGCACAGTTAAGGCATCAGCTTGAGGATGACATCATGTTGTCCTTTAAGATACAGTATATTTATATATTTTTAAAAAATGCCTGTTATATGGTCTGTTTTCCTGATGGCTAGATTACGTAGGTCCAGAAACCAAGTGTTGAAGGTAGGAGTGACCACTCTCACAATTCTTCCCTGTGTTCCACTTACAGAATATGTGCTTCCCACCCCATATATCTTCAGGATCTGTGTGAATAAATGTGTTGGTTCTTGGGGATTAGGGAATACTTCTATAACAGTACAAGGTAAACTAAAGCTATGGCTGCTGTTTGGGATTCTCCTGCCAGAAACTATGTAGTGGGAAAAGAAGGGAGATAGATACACTGGCAGTGATAATTGATCTTTGTTATCATGAGAATATAAGATTGTTGCTACCAAATGGTGTAGGGAGCAATGTGTTCTGAACTCAATGAATTCGTTTGGATAACTTTTGGTGATCTTGCTTTGGCAATAGCCTTGAAAGGGCGAATGAAGCAGTCAGAACCAGACAAGGACACGGTAATGGGAGCTCAATCCCTTCAAGAGTGAAAGCCTGCCTTAACCTACTTCTCAAGAACCAAATTACTGCCATGGAACCAATTACAATAGTAGGGATCCATAACTTTTCCCAGTAATACTCGTGTTTTAACATTTTATTTATTTATTTAGAAATTATGACTAACCCTCACCTTAAAGAATCAGTGACAGATAAAAGTGAATGAGCTTAATTTGGGCAACGAGTAGATCTCAGTTGTGCAAAAGGTGTACTGTAGCAGACAATATCAATAGCAAGTGCTTTTTCTGTGTGTTCATATCTAATGGTTTCTTACTGCAAATACCTTCAACAAATTACTTGAGAGCTTTCTATATCTGCCTGAACGTATTCTGCATATGTCTGCAGAAAGAAAGAACTTCCATAAAGGAATTGATAGTTAAATACTCTAGTTTTCTCACAGCTTTTGTGAAACAACTCAGATATTTTCTCTACAATTGTCTGGATGTTACCATCGCAATTAAGCATCATTAACCATAGCAGTAACCTGCTGTTTAATACACCCTGTATTGATGTCCTTCCCTTCCCTGTTTCACTTCTCTATTCCTTTACAGGTGTTTTGTTGGACCACTTTCCTTATAAACTACTACTTACCATTAAATCCTTGTCTCAGTGTCTGCAATCAAAAAACCTAACCTAAGACCCATTGTATGTCAGATAAGTATTAAGCAAAAGACATCAGGATTGAGTAAGAAGAAGTGCTGGAGGAATTGTGATGCATTGCCATTTTAAATAATTATCTTAGGGAAAGCCTAACTGAGAAGCTGATATTCAAGCAAAGACCTGAATTGGTGAGGGAACTTGACAGTGTCTGAATGAAGAATATCTTAGCCAGTGGGTACAGCAAAAATCATGAGGTTGGAACACTTCTTTCATGGTTTTCTTTTTTTGATTTTGTTGAGGAAGATTGTCCCTGAGCTAACATCTGTTGCCAATCTTCCTCTTCTTGTTTGAGGAAGATTGTCCCTGAGCTAACATCTGTCACAATCTTCCTCTATTTTATATGTGCGATGCTGCCACGTATAAGTGATGTGTAGGTCCGTGCCCAGGATCCAAACCTGTGAACCCTGGGTCACTGAAGCAGAGAATGTAAACTTAACCACTACGCCACCAGGCCAGCTACTCTGGCATGTTTTTGAACTAATGAGGTGGCCATGGACTCTGGAGTAGAGTAAGAGAAAAGGAGAAGAGTAGGACATGAAATCAAAGAGAGGTGAGACAGTGATAGAGTTGGGGGAGACTGTATTGAATCTTATAGGTCACTGTAAGATCTTTGCTTTTTATTCTGAAAGGAAAGGGACACCATAGAAGGTTTTCAGATGACTTGATCTGTCTGAGGTTTTAAAAGGGTTCTTTTGGGTTTTGTGTGGCTCTACTGGGGCAAAGGCAAAACAGGGGGAAATTTATTGCACATGTTCAGGAAAGAAATCATGGTAGTTGCAACAAGGTGCTAACAGTGATAGTGGTGATAACTGTTTAAGTTATGGCCATATTTTAAAGGTAGAGTCAACTGAATTTGCTTGAGGATGGCAAATAATGTAGGAGAGAGAGGAGTCAAGGATAACTTCAGTGTTTTGGACCTGAAGAACTAAATGGAGACAGACATAGAGGATATAGGGAGGGTGGTATATTTTTAAAAGAGGAGATTTGGAGTTCCACTTTGGATTTATTAAATTTGAGATGGTCACTAGATATCTAAGAGGATATATCAAGTATATAGCTGTACAGGAGTCTGGAGTTCCAGAGAAATGTGTCCGCTAAAAATATGAATTTAAAGCTATCAGCAAATAGTCATCAGAACACACGTTACATGTATTCTTTCTAAGCATTAAATGTTAAATAATACAATGTTTGTAAAGGTTGGGATTAGCATTTAAACACTCCTTGATCCATTTTATACTCTCCTCTCATTCAACACTGGTTATTGATTGGGACCCCACTGAGTTAAATAGAGGATAAAATCAATCACTATTTACTTGATACAAACCAGTCATATCATCAGAATAATAAGAGATAAATTAATTAATTTACTGTTGAAGTTTATTGAAGAGTAATAATTTTTATTAGTTAAAAAGGAATAAACAACAAAAAAAATAAGGGACATGGCATGATGTGTAGTTCCAAAGTACATATTATCTGAATTAATTAGAGGATTTCCAAAGGAAAAGTTAAAACAATACCAGCAGGACTTTCTAAATTCCAATGGGAATTTACCGTGTTATCTTGTCAAATGGACAAAGACTCGCAATTGGACAAGTTCTTAGCCCTGTGATTTCAAGTGTTTATGAAGGATGCTCTCATAGTGATGTAAATATGAAGAAAGATTCACTACATCCATAAGGGAGTGGAGAGTCTTTATATAAGAACCTATTATGGATCTAAGTAATTCAATTATCTAAGTAATTTTTTCCAACCCTCATTGGACGTTATTAAGCAATGCTGATCTAAACACATTAAAGTGATTCAAACTGTGTATTATGTCAATATGTGAGGAGGAACTTTTCCAGTGGCATGGCCTCATTGGCTGCTATCCACTGCAGCACAGGACTCTGCTACCTGACCTAGATGATTGGGGCTACTTCTGACCCATTGGCATCTTTGAAGTCCAAGGACTGAATCATAGGAGGCCTCTAACTTTGAAAGAACTGCATGTTCAATTTATATCAACATTGTATAAGTAACATGATGAGAAGCTGACAGAATATTATCATGCCTCAATCAGAAGAGTTGCTTAAAGAGACTCCTTGAATTTGTCTGCTGTATGATTCTAAGATACTGATTTCTGGCTCCATGGTCTCTGGAAGTAGGAGATAGATCCTGCAAGGGGAGAGGAGTTATCTGGGCTGATGATTCAGATATTTTTTTATTGTTCCTCTGCTTGTATTTTATTCATGAAGAAAAGTGTGGAATAAGGCACAGAAGTTTTCTGTGATTTGTCATGTTAACTTTTAAGGCTCCTGGGCTTTTAGGCACATTCTCAAAGTTAGCTCCATTTCTTTTCTATTTGCCCATCACAATGACTCATGGGGGCTATGTTCTCTGCCTACTATCAATAAAATTAATAAAAGGGTAGAGACATGGGTAGATTTTCTACCAAATATTTCTGTATTTTACCATCTAGTAAGACAAGATGGTCTAAGATGTAGGTTTGAGGAATAATTGTTCATGTAAGATGATACATTTGGCCCCAAATTTCTCATTGAGAAGTGATTTTTCCCATTTTCGGTAAGAAGGGCACCATTAGACCTGCCACCAATCTTGGGGTATGCAAAGTAAATAAATTAATGAATATATCACCACAAACTGTCCCAGTATTCAAGTAAATAGCATAGATCTTGATGGGGAAGTGTTAAGAAAAGACATGCTTGCATTTCATGGAAATTTAATTCGTAAGGCCAGAGCTAAAAAAATTATTAAAAAATTACTTTTGTATTATCTCAAGAGCTTAACTCTGAGAAAAATGTGCCAACTTATCATTTTCATTGATTCTTCCTGACATTTAGGTAAAAGGTCTTAATATTTTAATATGAGAAGGTAAGTGATCTATAATACGGATTTATAGCCATAAACTTTAAGAAACCATCAGAAAAGCCAGCTTATAAAAGTCTTAACCTTTGAAACACTGGATGGCCATGTTTCAAGAGAATGGGCACACTCTTATAATATCCTACATCTGGAATAAAGTTGTCATAAACTTTACCATACGGAATAGACTGCTGAATCCTCTGCTCCTCGTAGTATAGTACCCTGAATTTGAAAAACCAAGTCCAAAGGCGAGTTCTTATAACCATCTTTGTAGAGAGAGGATAACCTTTAGGGAAGCTAGTTTAGGTCACATAAATTGGAAGAAGATGTCTGATTTATGTGTCACTCTATTTTAATTATTTTCCAAAAAAAGAGAAAGTTTACACTAGTATTACTTAGCAAACAATGAATTCTTCTTTGCATTTGTAAAAACGTGGCACAAGATTTTTGTGTTTCTGTTAAATTTATGTTGTGTATTTCTGCCTACCTCTACTTCCAGCTGCATCATTGATTCAATTGGTGAAAAGCCTTTATTGCTATAAAGTTGTTTAGGTATAGATATGCCACTGAACAACTCATATTTCAGTACTCAACTTTGTTTTGCCATTTCTATGATGCACTGACATTTTGATATTATATATTTATTTTAAGTGCCCCCCCCAGCAATACTCTGTGAAATATTAATGGAACAGTTAAAAAAGAATAATAAAAAATATGTGTGCATTGGAAAAAATATGGAAAACAGTCCATTAAGAGAGTTTTGTTTGTTTGATTGATTTGTGTTTATTTTTTAAGAGCCACAATCCCTCCACCATAAAAAATTTGGTATATTTCCTTTCCAGTTTTTTTCTGATTTATATGCTTTATATCATGTTATTTGCATTCCAGCAGGCACATAGGTAGTAGCATCGTGATACTATGATTCCCTCAATGGACATGTGTCTACTCCCTTTTACTTTGAGGAAGAAAGGAGTTAGCATTGCTCCACTCATAGATCCATAACAAAAATTGAGTTAATTAGAGACTTACCTAGAAGGAGGCCTTTCCTTTGTGGATAGAAATATATTCAAATACTAACACAAAGATGTTAGGAGCCATAATCCACTCTGTGTATAGAACTGTACCTGCAGAAGGAGATCGTGAAGCCAACATTCAGGGAAGACATGGTAAGACATGGAAAAATTCAAAGCTCCAGGGTCCTTGGTCATAATTTTTATGTTCCCTCATGCTGTCTTAGATTCTTCCCTTCTTAAGGGGTTTGACTTTTTTACTTTTAGCATTTTCTTTAGTTCTGCGAACAACTCTAAAGTTTGCCAATCACATTATCAGCTAGTTGATTTGAATCTCTCGCTTGCATCCAAACAACTTCTGACCAATAAACATACCACATACGCAAATAACATTTTGTTTTTATTATCCAAATACCAATTATGCCCAAACATTTTTAGTTTCTAAGTTAAACTGATATCAAGCACGTTCAGGATTGGACTGTTGCTAGTCTAAGCATTATAACAAAAGTATTTACCTTCTTATTAAGAAAAATTAATGACCGTGTAATATTACATAATATAGTTGTATCATAGTTTAATTAATCTTCATATTGTGAGACAATTTTTATCAATTGGAAATATTGCTAAAATAAACATTTATTTATACTTTTATTTTTGTATTATAGGTTAATAAGATCAATTACCAAAGGTGGGATTAATATGTCAAAGGGGATAAACATTTTAATGCTTTAGGTTTCTATTGATAAATTACTTTCTAAAGGGATGAACTGATTTATTCTCTGACTAGAATTATTTTCACCATTAGGTTGTATTACTTTTTCAATATTTCTAATTTAGAAAGTAAAAAATAATAACATTGATGTTTCAATTTGTATTTATTTAACAGTGAGGTTAAACATCTTTATGTATGTTATGCTGTTCAATACACTTGACCTATTTGTATAAAATCAAATACATTGTTAATTAGAAAAACTGCTCATATATTCACAAATCAGTAGTTACTTGGAGCATTAAGGCTTGGACCTTAAAAATACTAAATTTTTGTTGTTCTTAATTGCACTAAAATTTTTGACCTGTGTTTAGACATTGGTGACAAAAATCATGTAAGTTTTCTAAGTGTACCTACCCTTGAGTTTCTTGAGTGAAAGCACTGTTAAAAAAAAGTCTCGGACATGTGTAGATGACCTATAGTGGTTATTTATTCAACAGTGAACAAAACAGACATATTTAAGTTCTCTCTCCATCATCATGGGCATCTTAGTACTAAGAAAAGCATCACTCCCAGTAGCAGGTTTAAAAAAAAATCATTCTCTCTCTCCAAACAGCAGCGTGACTTTTGACACTTTCAGGCAGATTAAGAACTGAAGTCACAGTGGGCAGCCATAGGAGTCTAAACACACTGAGCAATGGGTCTCTCTATTGGTGGGAGGAAATTAGTGGCTAAAGCCCTTAAAACCATGGATCAATGGTGGTGATGTGCTACAGGGAATCTATGAACAAGCTTCTTTCTTTTTTATTTCACAGGAGGCATCAGTAGAGAGTGTGATTCGTTGAAGTCAATAGAGACCATTATGAAAGTAGTGTGTATGTGTGGATTTAAACTTGCCTGAGATATAGCTAAAAAGAAGATAAAACATGTGGCTAAGTCTGTCATTATTATTTCCTACGTTATTGGCCAAAATTTTTTTCTCAGACATCTAACAAAATGAAAATAACAAAAAACCCTCAAATGTGCAAAATCATATTTTTGTTTCTGAAATGATCTGGTTGTAAAATAATCTCATTTCAGGAATAATAGAGAAGACATATGCTCTCTCTTCTGACTTGATGGAAAATGACAGTCTCTGGTGAGTCGTTATTGACATAGTATGAACGATGGTATACTAGAATGCCAAGAGCAAGGAAGCAAAGATGCAGCTGAATTCAAGTCCAGATTGGCTATATTAAGATGTATTACAGGTTGGAAGCTTCCATTCTGCTGTTAAATAGGTTAACCTTGGAATTTTCCTATCTACTCTTCTCTTACCTTGAGTTCTCCCTCTTGTAGCCACTACTTGTTCTGGACCAAAATAAGGACAACACAGAATTACTATTCAGTTGAAGACAATATAGGAAGTAACGCTGAAAAACAATCAACATGAGAGACAGAAGCTTAACTGAAATTTTTCCTCACAATTCTGTTCCAATTTCTTTAGCAGATACATTTACGAGTCACCATCACTTGTTAAAAATATACGCTTAATCTGGATCTGTCAGTTTTGAACATCATCTTTTGAAGTCCAGCAATGAGAAACATTTATATTCCCTTACACCATTCCTTCTGCCCATTGTCATTTTTCATAAACACTGATATACATGTTTCAGTTAAATCACTAATCAGTGATGACTTGATTGTGATCACGTAAATGTTGTCCCCAAAAGAGCCAGAGTGTATAATATTACATTTCTTTATGGTGTAAATTTTATGTTTCTCCTTGAAGCCATGATTACCTTTCTGTCTTTCCTGAATTTATTGCTCAATTCTTCATCATCAACCCTTTTTAAATGTCCCATTATACAATCTACTCTATTTTTGTACCCTAAGATCTGTTCTCTAGAAATTCAATGTTCACTTGCTCCAAACTAGACTGATTTTTCTCTAGGTCTGTTCAATGCTGTCATCTTAGGCTTTGTTTTTGTAGCTATGTTTGGTCTGATCAATTATCCATATCTATATCTAATTATTGGTTTATTCTCTTATTTTCCAAGCGTGCATTCTTAAATGACTTGCTAAGAAAAGATTTAAATTTCCTGAGTTCTTACATGAGTGATAATATCTATAATCTACCAATATAGTTGATTGGTAGTTTGGGCATGGAATTCTACGTTGACAATCTATGTCAAGAAGTTCAAAGTCAGTATAATTCTCATGGCTCTTTATGTGACACATATAGAAATGTTTAAAATTTTCCATTTACTTGCATTCTGAAATTTCACAATGATGTTCTTTGTTTGAGTACTTTTTTCTCATTTATTTTCCTGAGCACTTGTGATCTTTCTCTCTAAAGATGTGTGTCTTTGGTTACCTTCTTGTTAGTAATTCCTTCTAGGCTGTATAGTTACTTTTACCCAGCTGTTTCAACATTCATTCCTTTCTATACTATACTCCAGAAGCATATTGAAATCTCTAATACTCTTGTGTACACTTTCACTCTTATAATCTTCACTGATTTGGATTTATGAGCTCTTTGTTTCTTTACTTTCATTATAGTAGTTTTTCTGGAAGGATACAAGAGGTACATTTGTATTCAGTCTACCATCTTTTATTAGAAGTTCTTTATTGTACTTCTTTTTCTAAAGTTACCTTTATAATCAAAAAGGGAAGTGAGGATGAATTAAACTTCTTTAATAAAGGTAAACATGGGGAAGAACAACTTAGTCTAGAACCTTGGAGAGTTTATTGTCTGAGCATTGTTTTTTATTTGGATTAGCTTAATGTCCTAGTACATTTCATAAACCTTTCACTTGTCCAAAGAATCATCACGTTATTTTATGTCTCTGTGCTTTTTGTTCCAATTACCTCCTACTCATTCTTCAAGAGGTAGCTTACATAGCACCTCCCAGGAAACCTTTTCTGATTCTCAGTATGTATTAAATAATCTTCCTCTGTGATCCAATTGCATACTGTTTGTATTTTATTGAACTTTATGTGAATTCATCTGTTTCATCAACTATATTGAAATTTCTATTTTATTTGTCTGTATCTTCCCAGCACCTAACACAGTTTTTAACCAGAAATAGAAGTAGGAGTAGTATGTACTTTTAAATATTTATCAAATGGATAAATGAATAAAATAACCCTGTCTTTTACAAGTATATGTTCAACATGAGTCAACAGTATCATATAGTTGGCAAAAATGTTATTGCAGTCTGAAGTTGAGTTAAAGAAAATATGATATTTGTAAAAGAAAAAAAGGTAAAAGTTTGTTATAGGTCAAGTCACATCTTGAAAATTGTACATACTTCTGGAAATTACATTTTAGTAGATATATTAAGAAACACGATTAGAGTATGATGGGAAATGGAAAGCATGATATATAAGGGTCTGAAAACCAGGTTGATGGAAGAGTAGTTGAAGGAAGTAGCAATTTTTCATCTGATATATTGAAGGCTCTAGGACGTGATGGATATTCCCAAATATGTGAAGAGTTTTGGTATGATTGTAGGATTAAATGTTTTTCTGAGTTTAGCTCCAAAAGAAAAATCTAGATGAATAAGCAGTAGAATTTTTGTTCGATATGAATAAGAACTCCCCAACCAGAACACATTGCTTATGAGGAAATGGCTTTCTTCTTGAGAGGTTACAAATTGATTGACCACATCTCTGGGATGTTTTAGGGAATTTTCCTGCATAAGGTCAGAAGTTGGACTACAGGACCTCTAAGGAACTCTCCCAAATCAGTGTTTGGATTTTACAGAGAAATCGAAGGATTTCGCTGAATTGAGATGTTATCCAAACAGCAGAATTAGTGAATCATAAATTGAAGGCTATCTACATGCAGAGTATGTATGATAAAACTAAAATTGTACTGTTTGGAAAAACTTGGTGTCCAAAACAATAACAAGAATGAACTATCAAAAATAAAATTATAAGAAACCTTTTTGAGCTAATAATTAATTTCGTGTAATTCATAATGTATTTTTTGCTCACAATTGTCATCTTTTAATTGATACGTTACTTCCAAATTTAAGTATTCTCAATTTTATCAGGTGATTTTTAAAGAACTTAAAGCCTGAAAGAATTAAATAAATGAATGGCCAAAATTAATAACTTTCATACAAGTGCCCAGATAGTGAATTAATTATAATGCTTAGACTTTATATGCTTGCTTTAAAATCTAGCATTCATATGACTCACATAAAGTATAATAGTTAAAATTATTACATTTTAATATGGAGATGAAACTGCATGATAAAAGGATAACGGTTTTGAGTGATTTCCATTTACAACCTTCTAAGTCTATAGAAAACAAGCATCAACTACGTATTTTCTTTTACATTCACAGAGGAAAACATATTGTCTATAGAAAACAAGCATCAACTACATATTTTCTTTTACAATCACAGAGGAAAACATATTGTCTATTTTGTATTCATTATTGGGTTTTAATATGATTAAGAACACGCTCCTTGTTTGTACTGGAAGGGTGAGCCAAGTTTACACCTCTCTCCAGTTAACACAATTGAACTCCTCTTTTTTCAATTGTCCCTGGAAACATTTATCAAAAATACAGATGGGACTTCATCCGACTAAAGAGCTTCTTCAAGGCAAGGGAAAACAGGATTGAAACAAAAAAAACAACCCACTAGTTGGGAAAAAATATTTACAAGTTATTTATCTGAAAAAGGGTTAATCTCCATAATATATAAAGAACTCACACAGCTCAACAACAAAAAATCAAACAACCTGATCAAAAAATGGGCAGAGGACATGAACAGACATTTCTCCAAAGAAGATATACGGATGGCCAATATACACATGAAAAGATGCTCACCATCACTAATCATCAGGGAAATGCAAATCAAAACTACACTGAGATATCTCCTTCACCTGTTAGAATGGCAAAAGCAACCAAAACAAAAAGTGACAAATGTTGGAGAGGTTGTAGAGGAAAAGGAACCCTCATACACTGTTGGTGGGAATGCAAACTGGTGCAGCCACTATGGAAAACAGTATGGAGATTTCTCAAAAAATTAAAAATAGAAATACTTTATGACCCAGCCATCCCACTACTGGTTATCTATCCTAAGAACTTGAAATCAGCAATTCCAAAAGTCCCATGCACCCCTGTGTTTGTGGCAGCATTATTTATAACAACCAAGATGTGGAAGCAACCTAAGTGCCCATCAACTGATGATTGGAGAAAGAAAGATATGGTATATATATATACAATGGAATACTACTCAGCCATACAAAAGGATAAAATTGTCCCATTCACAACAACATGGATGGACCTTGAGGGTATTATGTTAAATGAAATAACCCAGATAGAGAAAGATGAACTCTGTATGACTCCACTCATAATGGAAGTTAAACATATAGACAAAGAGAACTGATTGGTGGTTACCAGGGGAAACGGAGGATGGGGGGAGGGCACAAAGGGTGAAGTGGTGCACCTACAACATGACTAACAATAATGTACAACTGAAATTTCACGTTTGTAAACTATCACAATCTTAATAAAAAGTTAAAAAAATGCTGTGATCTATTAAATTGTTTCTGTTTCTTCAAAATATAAAGATAGAAGTTTTAAATTCAATTTAAATTATTCATTACACTTAAGACGTACTTGGTATTTGAGTTTTTCTTGTAATTATATATAATATGAGTAATCTATGTGCATTTGACACTTGAATTTTCTTTTGATGACCCACGTATTGAGTTCTGCATCGAAAGAACATTTGGCAGAAAAAGCTTCTCTCTGAATTTTGATTTTTGTAGATAAGAGTCTGCACTAATCCCACAAGGTTACTATGCAGAGGCAGATGTTTGCTGTAAACTACAGTGCAATTCTATGTCCTGCCACTGTCTTCTTTGTCTTCCATATATCATCACCAAAAAATAACAAGATAATAGAAAACAAGTTTTGATTCCAGAATGATTTTGGTTGATGATGATGAATGAAGCGGAATAGACAGCTTGATTTTCATAAGTTAAATTGAACTTGCAGTGCCAAATGCGGCAACAACAGCAAAAAAGATCAGCAGACATGACAAGGGAAAAGAGAAGAATTTATGTGCAAACACATAATGCCATTTGAAAAAAAAAGATGTTATGAAATGTACAAATGCATAGACGCTGAAATGCTGGCAGGAAAAAAAACACCCTAAAGAAACATTATCTAATATTGGAAGCAATTGTTAAGGAGAATCAGGGCCAAGTAAATAGAGCAATTTAGTTTCAGAAAATAACTTCATTGTATTTGGGCTATATAAGAAACCATACCCAGGTTCTTTTGTCATATAATACAAATAATTATAAGGGAATACAATACAATCTACTTAGTATCTAAAGAAGAAAATAGCCTAGGTGTCATGTGTGAATAGTTTAACATATATTTTAAAAATTCCCTATTATTAACTTACCACCCTTTATGAGGCAAAATGAGTCATAACTGTGACGCTGTCTTGAGGTTACATTATGAAGAGCAAAATAGTAAACTGTGTCTCCATTAGTAGATCCAAATAACAAATAATTGTGGTATTAATTCCTTCTTCCAGTCTGTGGCTTCTAAAGAGATAAACTGAAAAATTAATGAAAATGATTTCAAAATGCAGAATTTTTTTGAGGAAGAACAGCTCTGAGCTAACATCTGTGCCCATCTTCCTCTACTTTATATGTGAGATGCCTGCCACAGCATGGCTTGATAAGCAGTGGCTAGGTCTGTGCCTGGGATCTGAACTGGCTAACCCCAGGCTGCCGAAGTGGAGCGTGTGAACTTAGCCACTGTACCACCAGGCTGGCCCCTCAAACAGCAGATTTTAATGTAAAGATCCTTTACATTTTGTTCTGTTAGTAGAATGGGGTTTGGGTTTTTTAAATCAAGTACTTTGGATTAAAATAAATTCATGGCATTGCCCTTATCTCTATATAAAACTGAAATAGCTTTTGTCTTAATAATTTCAGGCTAAATTGATGACAGTTATTGTTTATGTTTTTCCCACACCAACCTCCAGGTTAATTAAATATTCCAAAAGTCTTTAATTATTGCATTAAAGTGACATTAAGAGTATTTCACTGTGTTCCCAGTGATACTAATTTCCATTGATAAGGCATCAAGTTTATTTGTTACTGCAGAAATTATGAATCAATCTCAAGAAAATGGCCTATTACATTAAAATCATTATGCTAGAGGATTCATTGTTCATAATGCACAAGAGCAAAAAACAAAACAAAACAGAAACAAGTAACCAAAGATACTTAAATCAGTCTCATATTATTGTATATAATGCATTTCTGAAACAGTTAACTAGAGAAAGAAGGTTAAAAAAATCAACAGATTTAAGTGTTATAAGTGGGGGAGGGACATTCTGTTGAGGTGAAAGTGCAAAAAAAAAAAAAAAAAAAGCCTAAATAAAGTTTAAGGAATTCATTTTTTTCAAAAATATTTTTTTAAAAACAATCTCTGTCTCAATAATAACGACACATAAAATTCAATGGGAGTGTGAGATATTTCTTTTGTCTCTCCCCTTCAAGTTGTGGTAGGTAAAACATCCATAACTCAACAGTCTATGTTGCCCAATAAACCAGCAAGCTGGAGAGATCCACACATGGGTACATATGAAGGCAGATGGATTGGATCATAAAGAAAAGGTGAATTGGGAAACAGCAGATGCAGTGCCCAGGATCCTGTCCCCTTACCTGTGGTAGCTGAGTAAACAGCCCTCAGCCCCAGAGAACATGCATGCATGCACAACTCTGGCCTCCTAGCTTTGGTGGCACCTGCAACTATGGGAAGCAGAGCAGCAGCAGAGATGCAACCCCACAATCCTGGCTGTGGCTCAGAGTCTGGTAGCAGCAGTGGAGGTGCACACAAAACTCTTGACTCCCAACCACAGTGGTACCTGTGGCCACAAGGAAACAAGCAAGAGTAAGGTGGAGTCCCATGAACCCTGCTCTTTCCCTACACTCCCCCTCTTTTTTGCCACAGCTGCAGTGCTTCTGACCCAGGTGATCCCTGATACTGCAGAGGCATCAGTCATCCCTGTACTCCTGGTGGAAAAGCCAGCCACTGCAGTGACACCAGCAACAGCAAGACATCAGTGACCCCAGAGACATAGGAGGTGACAATGGGAGTAATGGTGACATCTCTAATAGAGGCAGTGGGTGGTGGAAAGTGCTGAACCTTAAATATAGCTAGAGGCAGCTCAGGTAAGTAAAACGAAAAACTGGTGCTACAGTGACACCTACCGAAAAACAAAAGAAAAATCTTTATTAACCTATTGATTGAATAGTCAGAATCAAAACAAAGCTATACCTAAATAAGAAAAATGTTGCTATGACACATGTATCAGCAGAGGAATAACTCACCAAGTTGAAAGCCTTGGTAACACAATGTTGCAAAAAGAAAATAAAAATTCTCCAGAAACCAAACATAAATTCATGGAAAATTGTTATCTAATGAGAAAGTTCAAAATAACTATCATGAAGAAACTCAAGGAGCTAAAGGAAACTCAGAAAGGCAGTTCAATGAGCTCAGGAATAAAATTAATGAACAAAAGGAATACTTTGCCAAAGGTATTTAAACTCTGAAAAAACCAAACACAAATTCTGGAGAACTCAATAAATGAGACGAAGAATGTAATAGAAAGCATTGGAAATAGAGAAGACCGTATGAAAGAGAGAATTATTAGCAAGCTCAAAGATAGAAACCTAGAAATGATACAGGTAGAACAAGAGAAAGAATTATGATTTTTAAAAATTTAAAAATTCTATGAGAATTATCTGACTCCATTAGAAAAGAGGATAATGGGTATCTCAGAAGGAGAAAAGAGAAAGAAGGGAGCAGAAATCTTATTTAAAGAAATAATAGCTGAGAACTTCCCAAACCTGGGGAAGGAAGTGGATATACAAATCCATGAAGCTAATAGCACATCAAATTTTATGAACACAAGAAGACCTTCTCCAAGACACATGATAATAAAACTGTCAAAAGGCAATGGCAAAGAAAGGATATTAAAGGCAGCCAGGGAAGAAAAAAACAACCTGCAAGAGAATCTCAAATAGACTATTAGCAGATTTCTTAGCAGAAGCTCTACAAGCCAGGAGAGAATGGAATGATATACTCAAAGTATTGAAAGATAAAAACTTCTGGCCAAAAATACTCTATCCAGCAAAGATACTCTTCAGTTAGAAAGGAGAAATAAAGGCTTTCCCAGGCCAAAAAAGGGAGTTTATCACCTCTAGACTTCCCTTACAAGAAATGGTGAAAGGAGTTCTTCTAACCGAAATAAAATAGCAAAAGGATACAAAACTTTGAGCAAGATGATAAATGGACAGACAAAATCAGAAAATTGCAACTCTGTTTCAGAATAGATTGGTAAACACTTAATTATAAAATAAAAATCAAAGGGAAAGGAAGCATTAAAAATAACTATAAAGACTTCAATTTGGTAACAAGCTCATAACATAAAAAGGAATAATTTGCAACAAAAAAACATGGAAGGAGAAGAGGAAAAGGATGGAAGCTGTGTAGGCAAATAAAGGTAAGATGCTATCAGCAGAAAAAGGACTATCTTATCTATGATACATTTTAAACAAACCTCATAGTAACTTCAAAACACAAATTCAGAGCAAAGACATGAAACATAAAAGAAGAGGCAACTGAGAAACACACTACAGAAAACCATCAAACTGAAATGGCAGCCAGAAGCACAAGGATACAAAGTGGAAATATAGAGCAACCAGAAAACAACAGGTAAAACAGTAATATTAAGTCCTCATATATCAGTAATCATCCTACATAAAGGGATTGAATTCACCAATCAAAAGAGGCAGGGTGGCCGTATGGATTGAAAAACAACATCCAACAATATACTGCCTCCAGGAAACACATCTCATCTCTAAAGACAAACATAAGCTCAAAGTAAAGGGATGGAACGTGATACTCTAAGCAAATGGCAAGAAAAAGAAAACCTGTGTAGCCACACTTATATCAGACAAAATGGATTTCAAGCAAGAAAGAGAACAAGAGACAAAGATGGATATTATATAATGACAAAGGGGATAATCCATGAACAAGACATAACATTTATTAACATATATGCACTTAAGAGCACCAAAATATATAAAGCAATTATTAACAGAGCTAAAGGGAGAAATTGACAGCAACATAACAATAGTAGAAACTTTAACACCCCACTTACATCAATGGATAAATCAATCAGATGGAAAGTTAACAAGAAAACATCATCCTTAAATGAAACGTTAGACCAGGGCTTACTAGGTATATATAAAACATTCCATCCAAAAGCTGCAGAATAGTCATTTTTCTCAAGTGCACAGGGAATATTCTCAAGGATGCGGCATAAGTTGGGAAGCAAAACAAGTCTTAATAAATTTAAGAATATTGAAATCATATGAAGCATCTTTTCTGACCACAATGGTATAAAACTAAAAATAAACTAAGCTGCAAAAGTCACAAATATGTAGAGACTAGACAACACACTACTGAACAACTACTGTATCAACAAAGAAATGAAAGGAGAAATAAAAAAAATACCTGAAGAAAAATGAAAATGAAAACACAATGTAGCAAAATCAATGGAATGCAGAAGTGGTACTAAGAGGGAAGTTTATAGCAATTCTACTTTGAGAAACAACAAAAAATCTCAAACAATCTAACATTACACTTAAAGGAAGTAGATGAAGAAACAATGAAGTCTGAAGTCAGTAGAAGGAATAAAATAATAAAAATCAGAGCAGAAATAAATGAAATGGAGATTAAAAAGACGATAGAAAAGATCAATGAAACGAAGAGCTGGTTCTTTAAAATTAATCAAAATTGACAAATCTTTAGCTGGATTCACTAAGAAAAAAGAGAGGAGGCCAGAATTTAAAAAAATCAGAAAATTCATAAGATCAAATAAATAAAATCATAGAAAGAAGAGAAATTACAACTGATGCCACATAAATAAGAAGGATTATAAGAGAATACAATGGAAAGATTTACACTAACAAATTAGATAATCTAAAAGAAATGGATAATTTCTTTGAATCATACAACTTTCCAAAACTGAATCAAGAATTAGAGAATCTGAAAAGACAGATCACTAGTAAGGAGACTTAAAAACTAGTCAAAAACTTCCCAAAAAACTAAAGTCCAGGATCAGACGACTGCTCTGGTGAGTTCTACCAAACATTCAAAGAAGGTTTAATACCTACACTTCTCAAATTCTCCCAAAAAATTGAATAGGAGATGATACTTTCTAACATATTTTACAAGACCGACATTACCCTGATACAAAAATCAGACAAAGACAAGATAAAAAAAGAAAATCACAGGTCACTATCGCTGATGAACATAGGTGTAAAAAACCTCGACAAAGTATTAGCAAACCGAATACAATACATTAAAAGAATAATACACTACAATCAAGTGGGCTTTACCCTAGCGATGCAAAGATGGCTCAACATTTGCAGATCAATCAATGTGATACACCACTTTAACAAAATGGAGAATAAAAATCATATGACCATTTCAATAGATGCAGAAAAAACTTTGACAAGGTTCAACACCAATTTATGATAAAACTCTCAAGAAAGTGGGTATGGAAGAAAAGTACCTAAACATAATGAAGGCCATATCTCACAAACCCACAGCTAACATCATACTCAATGATGAAAAACCGAAAGCTATCCCTCTAAGAACAGGGACAAGACAAGGATTCTCACTCTTACCACTCTTATTAAACATGGTTTTGGAAGTTCTAGCTAGAGCAATTAGGGAGAAAAAGAAATAAAATGGATCCAAATTGGAAAGAAAGAAGGAAATCTGTCACAGTTCATGAATGACATGATTTTATATGTAGAAAATCCTACAGAATCCATCAAAATCTAATACTAATAATAAATAAATACAGTAAAGTTGTAGGGTACAAAAGTCAACTGCAGTTCTGTACACTAACCATGAACTAGCAGAAAGAGAAATCAAGAAAACAACCCCAATTGCAATCTCAACAAAAAGAATGGAATACTTGGGAATAAATTTAACCAAGGAGGTGGAAGATCTGTACACTGAAAACTAAGAACACTGTTGAAAGAAATTGAAGAAGGCACAAAGAAATGGAAAGACAGTCTGTCTGTGCTGATAGATTGGAAGAATTAACATACGTCAAATGTCCATACTATCTAAAGCAATCTGCAGATGTATTGCAATCTTTATCAAAATCCCAATAACAATTTTCATGGAAATAGAACGAAGAATCCTACAATCTATTTGGAACAACAAAAGACCCTGAATAGCCAAAGCAATCCTGAGAAAAAAGTTGGAAGTATCGTACTCCTTGATTTCGCAGTATACTACAAAGCTATAGCGATCAAAACAGCATAGTATTGGCATAGAAGGACACATAGATCAATGGAACAGAATTGAGAGACCAGAAAGAAACCAACACATATATAGACAGCTAACTTTTTACCAAGAAGCCAAGAACATACAACAGAGAAAGGAAAATCTCTTCAATAAATGATGTTGGAAAAACTAGACAGTACATGCAAAAGAATGAAAGTAGGCCACTATCTTACATCATACACAAAATTTAACTCAAAGTGGATTAAAGACTTGAATGTAATACTTAAAACCATAAAACTCCTAGAAGAAAACAGAAAGTATACTCTGTTATCCTTCTTGTCCTTGGCCTGAAGAATATGTTTCCTGAGGAAAGGGAAACAAAAGCAAAAGTAAACAAATAGGATCTCATTATACGAAGAAGCTTCTGCACAGCAAATAAAACCATCATCAACAACAACAAAAGACAACATACCAATTTGAAAAAGATATTTGGAAATCATATGTCTGATAAGGGGTTAATATCCAAAATATACAAAGAACTCATATAACTCAACAACAAAAAACAAACAACTCGATTAAAAAATGGGCAAAGAATCTGAACAGACATTTTTTCCAAGAAGATATACAGATGGAAAATGGGCACATGAAAAGATGTTTGACAGCACTAATTATTAGGGAAATGCAAATCAAAACAACACGATATTAGGGGTGGCCCGGTGGCATAGTGGTTAAGTTTGTGTGCCCCATTTCAGTGGCCTGAGGTTTGCAGCTTCAGATCTGGGGCACAGATCTACATACTGTTCATCAAGCCATGCTGTGGCAGTGTCCCTTATACAATATAGAGGAAGACTGGCACAGATGTTAGCTCAGGGACAATATTTCTCAAGCAAAAAGAGCAAGATTGGCAATGGATGTTAGCTCAGGGTCAATCGTCTTCATCATAAAAGCAAAACAATATCACAACCAGATATTACCTCTTGGCCATAAGAATGGCTGTTATTAAGTAGACAAGAAAAAACAATTGTCGAAGAGGATGTGGAGAAAAGGGAACTCTTGTACACTGCTGGTAGGAATAGAAATTGGTGCAGCCACTAGGGAAAATAGTACGGATGGTACTTAAAAAACTAAAAATAGAACTACCATATGACCCACCTATTCCACTTCTGGGCATTTATCCAAAGAATACAAAAACACTAATTTGGAAAGGTGTATACATTCCTATGTTCATTGCAGCATTATTTACAATAGCCAAGACATGAAAACAACTTGTATCCATCAACAGACGAATTGATAAAGAAGATGTGGTATATACATACAATGGAATACTACTCAGTCATTAAAAAAAGAAGAAATTTTGCCATTTACAAGAATGTGGATAGACCTGGAGGTTATTATGCTAAGCAAAATAAGTCAGACAGAAAGACAAATACTGTATGATTTCACTCATACATGCAAGATAAACAAACAAACACATAAATAAGGAAGACAGATTGGTGGCTGCCAGAGAGACAGGGAGTGGGGGGAGGGTGAAAGCAGTAAGGGGGCATATATGTAGTGATGGATGGAAATTAGACTTTAGGTGGTGAACACACTGCAGTCTATACAGAAGTTGAAATATAATGTTGTACATTTGAAATTTATACCATGTTGTAAACCAACATAATCTCAATAAAATAAAAAGAAAAAAGTGATTACAATGGAATACTATGAACAGCTATAGGCCAAAATAATGGATAATTTAGAAGATATGAACAAATTACAAGATAGAAAAGTAAAACTACCTAACTTGACCAAAGAAGAAATAAAAAATCTGCATAGGCCTATAACAAGTAAAAAGATTGAATCATTTTAAACATTTCCTGCATAAAAGTCCAAACCCAAATGGCTTCACTGATGTATTTGCCAAAAATCTAAATATGCATTAACATAAATAATTAACAAACTCTTTCAAGAAACAGAAGATAGTGGAACACTTTTCAACTCATTCTATGATGCAAGCATTTCCCTGATCCCAAAACCAACAAAAAATATCTCAAGAAAATTACAAACTTATATCTCCTATGAATATAAACACAAATATACACAATAAGATAATAGTAAACCAAATTTAGATCTTTATTCAAATAAAGTATTTATATAAATCATATAAAAAGAATTATACACCAGAACCAAGTACGATGTATGCCAAGAATGCAAAGTTGGTTTCAAATATGAACATCAAGGCAGTATACCACTCCCGTAGAATAAAGGAGAAAAAAAGACATGATTATTTTAAAAGGTGTGGAAAAAGCATTTGACAAAATCCAACAAAATTCCATGTTCCAAGCACTTAAAAGACTAGGAATATAAGGGAATTTGCTATTCCCTTATCATCCTGAAAATTTATTTCTTATATTCCTTTATCAATCTGGTCAAAGACATGTATGAAAATCCCACATCTCACATCACAATTAATGGTAAAAGATTGAATGCTTTCCCTCTAAGATCAGGAATAAGACAAGATTGTGTGATCTTGTCACTTTTATTCATTATTATACTGGAGGCTCTACCTAGGGCGTTTGTCAAGAAAATGAAATAAAAGGCAGCCAGATAAGAAAGGAAGAAGTAAAACTCTCTCTATTTGTAGATTACATGCTCTTGGATATAGAAAATCTTTAAAAATCCGCTAAAAACTATTATAACTGTTAAACTAGTTTAGTCAGACTGCAGGATATAGTATCAATATATAAGAACCAATTATATTTCTACAATCTAGCAATGAGCAATCCAACAGCAAGATTCAGAAAATAATTCCATGTACAATATCATCAAAATGAATAATTAGGAATATATTTAATAAAATGAATGTGTAGGGGGTTGAATAGTGGTCCTCAAAAAGGATATATTCATGTCCAAATCTCTGGAACCTGTAAATATTTTCTTATTCAGAAAGGGTCTTTGGTGTAATTAAGTTAAGGATCTCAGGATAAAATCATCCTGGATTACACACATCTCCTAAATACAATAATTATTCTTATAGGAGACATAAGAGGAGAAAACACAGGCAGAAGAGAAGAAAGTGGTGCAAAGATGGAAGCAGATATTGAAGTGATGTAGCTACAAGCCAAGGAATGCCAAGGAGTGTCAACAGTCACCAGAAATTAGAAGAGGCAAAGAATGAAATCTCTTTTAGAGCTTCTGGAGGGAGTGTGGTCCTGGTAAGCACCTCGCTATCAGACTTCTAGCCTTTGGAACTGTGGGATAATACATTTCTCTTTGTTTAAGCCATTAAATTCATGATAATTTTTATGGTAGTTACAGAAAACTAGTGAAAAATGCAAAACGTAGATACTGAAAACTAAAAAAATTGTCGAAGCCTATATTTATTTAGATTCAATACAATCCTTATCAAATCTCAGCTTGCAGAAAAGCAGAAGTTGATCCTAAAATACATGCGGAAATGCAAGAGACCCAGAAGAACCAGAACAATCTTTAAAAGAGGAAAAAAGTGGAGGACTTATACTTCCAGATTTAAAAATTTACAACAAACCTATAGTAATCAAAACAATGTTGTACTGCCATGAGGACAGATATACAGATCAATAAAATAGAATTGACAGTCCAGAAATAAGCCCTTAAATTTATGGTCAATTAGTCTTTTTTTAAAGATGCTAAGAAAATCTAATGGGGGAAGGAATAATTTTTTTTTTTTTTCGGGAGAAGATTAGCCCTGAGCTAACATCTGTTGCCAATCTTCCTCTTGCCTTGCTTGAGGATGATTTTCCCTAAGCTAACATCTGTGCCAGTCTTCCTCTACTTTATATGTGGATTGCTGCCACAGCATGGCTGATGAGTAGTGTAGGTCCATGGCTGGGATCCGAACCTGTGAACCTGGGCTGCAGAAGCAAAGCATGCCAAACTTAACCACTATGCCACAGGGCTGGCCAAGGAATAACCTTTTCAACAAACGGTGCTAGATATACATGGACTTCATCAAAATTAAAAACTTTTGTGCTTCAAAACACACTATCAAGAAAGTGGAAAAACAACCCACAATGTGGGAGGAAATACTTTTAAATCATATATCTGGTAAGGATCTAGTATCCAGAAGGCATAAAGAACTCTTACAAATCAACAATAAATGGAAAAAAATGACCTAATTAAAATGGACAATTGATATGAGTACACTTTTAAAAAAAATTCAAATAAACAAGAAAGACATTAAAAGATGTTCAACAGGAGCCGGCCTGGTGGCGCAGCAGTTAAGTTTGCACGTTCCGCTTGGGCGGCCCGGGGTTTGCCAGTTGGGATCCCGGGTGCAGACATGGCACCGCTTGGCACGCCATGCTGTGGTAGGCATCCCACACATAAAGTGGAGGAAGATGGGCATAGATGTTAGCTCAGAAAAAAGAGGAGGATTGGTAGCAGTTAGCTCGGAGCTAATCTTCCTGAAAAAAAAAAAAAAAAAGAATTGCTCTTCTCTATAGCGTGAAATAAATGCAATTTATTTTTTAAAAAAAAGATGCTCAACATCATTAGTCATCAGAGAAATACGAATCAAAATCGCAAGATTATACTACCTCACACCCACTGTAATGGCTATAAGTAAAAAAGACAGATAACTACACATGTTGATGAGGATGTGGAAAACCTGGACCCTCATATAATATGGGTTGGAAAGGAAAATGGTACAGCTGCTTTAGGAAACAATGTCAATTCCTCAGAAAATCTCCCAACAAAGAAAAGTCATGGACCTAATTGCTTCACTGGTGAATTCTACCAAACATATAAAGAACTAACGCTACTTCTTTTCAAACTTTTCCAATAAATTGAAGAGAAGGGACAACTAACTAATTTTATGAGGCTAGAATTGCCCTAATACCAAAGCCAGGAGCCGAGTGAAGACACTATAAGAAAATAAATCTACAAACTAATATTGCTTATGATCACGATGCAAAAATCCTCAACAAAACACTAGCAAATGGAATTCTCCAGCAGATTAAAAGGATTACACACCATTTCAGTCATGTGGTTCTGTTGTTTGGTAAGTATAGTCAGTTTTTCTAAGTGCTGGTCCTTGTGTGCAAAAAAATATGGCAACACTAGACTACATCGTCCTCTAGAGAGATTATTGATTCTTCTCCAGCTCATTACAATGTATTTACGGCTGAGCACCTACTTCCACTTAGCTTCCACACTGAATCAAGTCTTCTTTGTTAGTGAGCCTCTGGTTTACACTTTTGTGGGTCCCAAACTCAAACTTGGTCACAAGACTGTGAAACAATTCTTCAAGCCGTTGGAGAAGGTTTTTAAGACTCTGTCTTGTAAAAACTAGTATCTAACAAGTCTCACGTGGGAGAAATCAGATTTTTATTTTAATATGCCACCTGATTCATGTAAATCTCTGTTGGTATCTCAGTCTCTCAGCAGGGCTCTACATGATTACTTAGTGTATTTTCAAATTGATCATTTTTTTAAAGACAAACAATATAGATCCAGGAGAATTGCTTTAATCATTTACGTGACCAAATGAATTTGGTAGAGATCTTATTATGGGAAGAAATAAGCAGTGCACTGAATTGAAGGAAGTGCAAAAACATATGGTCATTGTTATTTCAGTGTTCTTCCTGCTTTATGTAGTGTGTGGTGACAGAATAGCATAGAAATTCCAAAAAAATCAAGAGAGTGTGCGTAATCCAATGCATCTTCAAAGTATCCTATGTGTAGTTGCTTAACTTTAATCAAATGACTTAATCTCTTTGGCTATAATTGTTTTTATGTGTAATATTTTGTAGTTAGTTTCAAAGATTTCTGATGTCCGTAACAGGTGGACACAATGGTATTGTGTCAGATTGCCAGAATAACCTCAAGCAGTGGGGTTTAAGGGTCAACAGAAGTTGTGTGACTATTTTTATTATTTAACAAAATTGTATGTAGGCAATATACTTGGCTGTGCAGGCAGATTGTATTAGGATATGTTATCATAGAAGTTACTGATATGCTTTTGTAAACCATTTAATATTACTTCTTGTGATAAATCATAGACAATCAGATATGGGAGAAATTATTTGGAAGAATGCTGGAATTTCCTTAAAGAAATGAGAAAGAGAGGCAATGATGTCTAGCTTAAATGCTTCCTTTTTTGAGATTAAAAACGTAACCTTAATGTATTTGCATTGCAATGTTCACAAATGAATACACACACATACCCCCCTACATGTATTCATATGCATGTGCTCACATGTGTGAATACGGAGAATGTATCATTTCATTTTAATAAAACATTGTTGTACGTAATATCTTTACTTTGCAAACAAATTTCATGTATTCATACATCTATAAGTACCAGGATGTATAAGTAAAGGGCAAAAAAACGTTGCTGCTGATTTTAGGTTTTGCAGGAAGCTTTAAGACTATTGCTAAACTCCTCGATGTCATTATTGTCATCAGAGAATACATTAGTGAAGAAAGGTCATGATATAAATTATTCCCTGCTCCATTGCCCCTTTATATCCTATTTGCAACAACTGAAAGATTCTTATATTAGGTAGAAAGTGACAACTGAAAATTAGGAGGAAAGTAATTGTAATTCTGTTTTCTTCTGGGGATATACTAAATCTCTATTTGTCAGTGTTTATGAGATACCTAGCTCTCTAACAATGCACAGACTCACCAAGAAGAGTTGATCTGATCACATACATCACTGAAACAACAGATCAGATACTTAAACAATTTTTGTGTGTTTAACAGAAAATTATTGGTATTTTACACATTGTCAATTATTAATACTTGATGTTATAGTATTCATTTCCATTTGTCATCACCTGCTGGCTGAAATGTTTCAAGATCTTAATAACTAACTTTTTTATGGAGAATTCCACATAAGCCACAACAAAGAATAGTTTAACGTGCCCCCATGTACTCGCTGTCCAGCTTTCACAATTGTTAGTCTGTGGCTAATCAAGTTTCATCTATACTGAAGCCCTCTTTCTCTTCTTCACATTAATTAGAACCCCAAACTTCAAATGCCTTCACTGTAAATTCTTTCAAAATCTGTTTCTAAATATTGAAGACTCTTTTCTTAAGTATAACAACAACATTATCATGGCAAAATTTTTATAATTTTAATTAGATTATCAGTTATCCAATCATTATCAGTAATCCAGTCTATGTTTGTATTCCTCAATTCTCTCATCCATTTTTTTCTTACATTTGTTTCCTTGAACTAGAATCCAGTCAAGATCCAAATTGTGTTTTGTTTATATATATCTTAAAGCTCTTCTAATATTGAGGATCCTTATCCCATCTTATTTATCCTTACATTTACTTTTTAAAAAAACACAAATCATTTGTCCTGTGGAGTTTACCATACTCTGGATTTTTCAAATTACATTTTTGTGGTGTGCGGGTTTATTTATCTATTTTTTTTGCTGGGGAAGATCACCCGAGCTAACATCTGCTGCCAGTCTTCCTCTATTTTACATGTGAGCTGCCACCACGGCATGGCCACCAACAGATGAGTGGTGTAGTTCTACACCAGGGAACTGGGCCCAGGCGGCTGAAGTGGAGTGTGCCAAACTTAACCACTAGGCCAACAGGACTGGCCTGTTCATGGTGTCTTTTAATGTGTTTCTTTGATTTATTGTTACTATAAACTGGAAGTGAGATCTAGAGATATGATTAAATTCAGATTCTATATTTTGATAAAAAATTTTGAAATATGATATCCTGTACTTCCAAGTTGTGACACATCAGGAAGCACACAATATCTAATTATTTCTCTTTTTGTAGTAATAAAATCAATCACCTGGTTAAATTGTTGTCCATTTGGTCCATTGATTAGATTTTCCTGTTAGCTTTTCATCTAATGATACTAGCAGCCATAGGTTAGTATTGGCTAGATCCATTGTTTGGAGGGTTGCAAAATAGTGATATTTTAACTGTCATTCCTTTTTAATTTGGTAGCTGAAATTTCTTTATAAACAATTTTCTCCATCAACTTTTTGTACCTGTGACAGAGTTTATACACAAAAGAGAAGATACATGTTAGATTAATTTCCTTTATTAATCAGTGTATCAGTGATTTTTCACATCCAAGTCTATGCAATGTAATGAAATAAATGCTTTTATACTATGTATAGTTAAGAAGTGTAAAATTGAAAATTAAAAATTTTTTTGTTTCCTATGAAACATAATGTTCTATGACTTTTATCAACTATTTAAGCATCAATTTTAGAAGTAAGCACATGGGACCAGCACAAGATACTATTTATATACTGAGCCAATTCTACTAGAGCTTCCAATTTCTCTATAATTGTAGACCATTTAGGGTTGTATACATTTTCCAAAATGTCTCTCTTTATTTCCCATTCAACAGGAACATTTTTTTTTCTGATCACAATTTTGAATAAACTCTTTAATATTTCAACACTACATAGTTGGTTTTCTTTTTAGTTATTTAGTTTTGTTTTGTTCCCCAATTTTAGCCTCTTTACCATCACTTCTTCAAGAGGAAAACAATCATAACCTACGGATATATACTCTTTCTGGGTTTTTGATATGTGATCACTTACTTAAGTTTAAATAAAATGAGAACACACTGTATTTTTTTAATTATATTTTCATGTTAGAAATATATTCTAAACATGTTTTCATTATCATCAATAAAAATATATTTAGTTTATTCTTTAAAGGTTGCCTACTATTCCATAATTTTCGTACCAATTCTATGGTTGTTAGGCATTTAGGATGCTTCCAGTCGTTAAATACTTTAACATTTTCACAAAAGCATTCCAGGTTCATACATGTTTGTTTATTTTGTTGATTATTTCCTGTTTCTAGAAGTGGAATATTTTAGAGGTCAAGAAAGGATGCAATTTTAAATGTTGATAAATATATTTCCAAGATTCTCTCCGTGGAGTTTTCACCAACATTGTATGAGTGTAACTATATACCTAGGTGTATTTTCAATCTTACAAATATTTGCCAAGTTGATGATCAAAAAGAAATTATATATTTCATTGTAAAGTTTCATAGGTTTTTGGTTGCATGTTTTTTACTTCATTTGACAGAGATCTGTGGTTTAACTGTCTCTAGAGTAAGGAAAAAATATTATGTCACATAAAGAGATGTCTGATTCAACAGATCAATAAAATCATCAAGGATTCCAAGTCTTCCCATCTTTGCTCTCTAACATCTTTAGACTATCTCTCCTCAAAAACTGAACCTGACTACTGCACATCCAGGTGTCACATCTGGTCTCCTTTTGTATGTCTCATCTATCAGTGAATAAATTGTTACCAGAAACTTCTTTGTCTTGTGGAGAAAGATCTAATCTCTGAAACATTATTATTATTCTGTATAATACTCTAATGTTTATGATTTTATTTATATTTCATTGTTTTATCCAATCAGAATTCTTTTTTAATACGTGTATATAACAAAACACAGTTTTCCACATTTTCTGCTCCCAGTTACCCCAGTAATGGTTTTTACATATCCAATTTCAAGATACGTTAAATCAGTACAGTATATATAACTCTTTGCATGTTCCCTATTCTGTTGTATTAAACTAATTATCTACTTGTGAATTGATATAGCAAACTTTTAATTATTCTGATTTGTAGCATAAAAATTTTAGAATCACTGCTTAAGTTCCAAAATAAATCCCATTGTAATTCTAACAGGGTTACTTCAACTTAAAGAAAAGATGGCATATGTCATTCATTAAAAGATTTGTTTATAACATATAAAAATATATATTTATATATGATATATTTACATACATGCATATATACTATAGGAAAGTCCAGTATATACAAATTATTGTATCATCTTTATTTTATGTTACTTTTGATTAATTCCTCGTTTTTCTACAGCTGCTCTTAATGCTAATGAGATTATTTTTCCCATTGTGATTTAAACTGATTGTTACTGGCATAATGGAAATCTATTTAATTTCTTATATAATGTGTTATCTTGATGCTTACTGTATTTCTATTAGATATAATATTCTCGAGAATTTTAATTTGTAAAATAAAACCTGCCAATAACGATAATCATTATTCTGCTCAATATTTATAATTTTTTTCTTAAATTGCTACAATCTTAGAATTAGCTACAACCTTGAGAATAGTGTTGAGAATTAATAGTTCTATTAAGCATCCTTTTTTGTTGTTTGTTTAGATTTAATTAAAATACTTCTATTACTTCATTTAATTATGATGCTTTCTCTTGGTGTCAGATATTTTTATCATGTTTAAAATATTTAGAATGTTCCTTATAGTTATTTATTTAGTACTTTAATAACATAAAATATAAAGCATATCTATATAGTTTTTTTGATATTTTTCTGCTTTAATTTGTTGTTCAATTTCCTAACTTGACACATCCTAGCATTCCATGAATAAATGTTACTTATTCATACTATATTATTCTAGGAATATATTGCCAGAATATTTTGTAAACTTTTAATATAGGGTCTTTGAAGCTATATTCATACAAGAATTTGGGTATTTTGTTGGTTTGTTATGTACAAGTTGTCCAGATTTTGATATCTTGGCTATGCTATCTTTGTAAAATGAATTTCTAAGCATGTATATTTTACTATGCACTGAAATATTTGAATGATATCTGTTCTACATATACTCCATTGATAAGATTTTTTTCTATAAATATATCTTGTATTTGGGTCATTAAATGTATTTTAGTTAAATATTGAATAGATGAACAAAATATTAGTACATATACAAAGGGTTAAGGGAGGAAAAAAATCCATCTTTCATGTAACTCCCTCTCAACTTCAGAGCAATAACAGTAGCAATAATCAAGAAGTCTTAGCATGCTTCTCCTTTACCTTGTCCTTTTCTTGGTTACAGGAGGTGAACAGAAATGGATCTGAGTCATTTACATTATTTTTTTTAATTATGCCAACTGGCCCTATGTTAAGCTTTGTCAGTAAAGGACACTGAAGAGTCATTGCAGGAGGAAGGGGTCTTTCCTAGTAACTTGCTCAGCAGGTTCCTGCAGTGCAGACAGCTTCTCCAGTACACAGCTCTTACAGTATGTGACAGCCAGCAGCACCTAGCACCCAGCACCCAGCAGCTTCCCCCAGCATAACCCTGTGGGGATTTTGTAGCAGAGTACCTCCGATAAGACTTGTCTCCATTGACAGATTTCCTAGGCATCCTTGAGGGTGGATTTCTGGTGGCACCACTTCTCTGCCATTCAGTGAGCATTGGTCATGCCCTCTCCAACAAGATCTGGCTCTCACTTCCAAGGTAGTGTGTGTGTTTGTGTGTGTACATGCGTGCGTGCGTGCACGTGTGTGTGTGCGTGCATGTAGGGCATTCAGTCTCAGCCTGAGGAGTACTGGCTGCTCCTTATATCTGCTATTCGTATATTTTTCAGTTTTCTTTATTTCTTCTAGCCAATCCTTTGTTTTTTCCAATTCTCTGCTACAGTTAATAATTTTTTTTATTTACAATCACTGTTCAAATACTGGGTAATTTCTCTTTTCTGATTGGACCTTACCTGATGCAACATGTATAACTATAATCCGTTCAACTTTACTTCTATGTAGTGTTCCATAATATGACTGCCCCATAATTTCTTTATCCATTCTCCTACTGATGAACATGTAGGCTTCTACTGTTTTTTCTATCACAAATAATGCTCCTATGGACATTTCTGGTACACAAATACAGTAAAAATTGTACTGGAAAGAGCAAATTGTTTACCAATATGATATAAATTTACACTTTGGCCAGCATGCGAAGGTTCTGTTGCTTCATATTTCACCAATAGTTGGTACTTTCAAACTTTTAAAAGAAGTTTGTCATACAATTGATGAAAAATGGTATTTGAGACTTTAATTTTTACTTTCATGATAAATAATGGCTATAAGTTATTTGCGTTTTATCTATTGTATAGAACCTATTCCTATGTTTTAGTCTTTTTTCTATTGAGTTGTTTACCTTTTATTATTAATTTGAGGAAGTTCTTTAAATATTCTAGATATTAATTCCTTTACGTTATGTGTCATATTTTTTTAGTGTGTGGTTTTTGTCTGTTTTCTTTAGAGTATATTTCAATTAATAGAAAGCATAATTTTAAAACAATGAAATTTATCGAATATTTATTTTAAAGCTTAATAAAGGTTAGGAGGAATATTACTTTATGTTGTCTTCTAAAGGGTATGCCTCTTTTTATTTAAGCTGCATGGATTGATTCTGTTTTAAATCTATGTGGATTGCTTTTAGTGTTTGGTTTAAAGTGGAAAAAAAATTTGATTTTCTTTACATATTGACAATAATCGTCTCAGCATCAGCTACTGGTGTTCCTCAGTTTCCCACATTGAAATCCTATGAAATTTCTATCATAAATAAAATTTCTATATATTTACAAGTCTATTCCTAATTTCTCTGTTCTCTGATTTGTTTACTATAATACCTATAAAATGCTCTCTTGATTAAGCTTCAATTTTGAAAGGCCAGTGTTCATCAATTTTGCTTCTTTTCAAGAATGACTTTTGATTCTTTGCTCTTCAATATAAAAATATGAGTCTCCTTGTCCATCTGCGTGAAAAACTTTGTTGTAATTCTTGACTCAAATTGTAATATATCTCGTTGAACTATATTTTTTCCTATAGACTACTAGATATTTTCATAGCCATGTAGGTGTTCTGTACTTAGAGATTAAGACTTATCAAATTTTATTCATGCCCTGATTTTCCTAGTTTCTTTTAAGGATTATTTGTCTTGAAGATTGTCTCCTCATAAGTCCACTTCACTGTTAACATAGGCATGATCTTTTGTCTTCTTGTTTTCTTAAAACATAGCTGACACACAAATTAATATAATGCCCAGTTTTTACGTGCTTGTCCTTGAGGACATTAGCATTTTCTCCATAGTTAAGCAAAAATAACCTACTGTATCCTATTTGCTTTGACTAACACTGCTACCAGCAGAAGTGTGGAGGAATAGTTCTTGGGGAAATTTGGAAAGTCAAAAAGCAGATATTGACAACTTCTGTGAGGATTTGTTCTAAAATTCCTTTTGCCAAAATCTGTCTGGGTTTTCCTCTTAGTTTTCATTGCAGTCCCAGTGGGATAATGATTCCTTGTATAATTCTTCACTGACTGAGCTAATCTGACCCTTTGTAAGCCTGGTAAGAGTTGCATCCTATATTTGGTGAAAACTCATAATTGGAGAATATTAAATAGGCAATAAAAATGTTAGATGCTGGAAATATTAGAAAAAAAGAGAATAGAACAACTGTTTTTTTAAACATTGAACCATTACACAAATTGGTTGTAGAAAATATAAAGCTAAAATAATATATAAATAATGTAAAATAGACAGCAGACCTATAAATATAAACAAATAGCAAAGGAAGTCTTTTTGCTCCAGAAGAATAAAATTAAGAATTACATACCCATACTGTATCTTTTCAGAAGATCATTGCAATTCACTATTCTTTATTTATTGCTATTCAAGTAAATTGAATAGAATTCATTAAAATAGGGCAGTGATTTTAGCAATATATTGCAATACCCTATGAACCACCCTATAATCTTTTTCCCTAAACATGTGAAGAATTTGAATCATCTATTGAAAGGTAAATGTAGTGTTGAATGGATTATTCTCTTTTTGTTTGATACTGAATAGCTGGAAGTGATGCAACATCAGCAATTGACATCTTCATTTATTTGAAGTATTCATGAAACATACTAATTTCTAGGCAAAACACCAAAGATTTAAATGACTCTATGAAACCTATTTTAATGATTAAGATTATTCTTTTGACCAAAATCTAAGCACTCTTTTTGTAATTTTAATAGAGATGCCTATGTGCTCTATTATATATCATATAATACTTATAGAAAAACAAGTTCCTAAAAAGTAATTTTCTATTACCTGAAATATTTCATTAATGAAAAATGGAGCATTTACTTGTTAGTGGAATCGAAGTTGTTGCATATTTTATCCCATTTTGGGTGAACATCCCATACACATTTTGTAGGATTTTATGTTCTATATTCCATTACTTTTTGTGATAGTGAAACCTTCATTTAAAACTTGGTCTGGAGATAGATGACCTTAGTATGTTTTATGTTTTATGTGAACTATTTTAAATCAAGTTGACTTATCTGTCTAGTGTAAATTATTTCAGGACCTGAATGTAGTATGTCACCTTATAGTAAATTGGAAAAAGTGAAGATAGTTGAGATGGAAAAGTAGAAAAAATGGCATTGTAAGTAAAAAGCTAATTTGATTAATCTAATTGTATAATAGATACAAAACATTAATAAGTATAATTCCAATCAGTTACAGAGGTAAATAGAATCACAGAAACAAAAACAGAGTTTTATGTCAGGCTGGGAATTTAAGAATTTATTCATTACATCGTGTTTCTTTTGTGAAGATGTATATTAAACTAGCTAGATAAAAATTGTGAGTAATTTTCCTGGAATGTTAGTTTAGCAATTTATAATTTTAAACTTAATCTATAATCTCCAAAATATAGTGGAAGAATATTCAATTAATTTAACTTATATGATACTTGAGACCAAAAATTCATTTTCTACATGAGCTATAGCTAACTCAACTCTTGTAATTATTAGTAGAAGGAAAAGAAGTAATTTTACTTAGTATTACAGACCACTTTCTTAATTTTCTTTAACATTATCAAGTTACTTGGGAAAAGGTAGATATCCCTTTCTCTCTGTGAACTTTGACACAAATAAAAATTAAAATTTCAGTAATACATATGTAATTTTCATGAGGGACATAATTTAAAGTTAGGTATAACTATAAAAACCTGAGACTTGGTCAATCAGTTCAGGTTCTAATGTGTATTTTTTTAAGACTTTATTTTTCAAGAGTAATTTTAGGTTTACAGCAAAATGGAGAAGAAAGTATGGTTTCCCATATACCATATGCCTTCACACATGCACAGCTTCCTCCATTCTCATCATCACTCACCAGAACTATACCTTTTTTTACCAAGAATAAGCCTATATTGACACATCAGAATCACCCAAAGTCCATAGTTTACCTTAAGGTTCAACTCAAGGTTATACACTGCATTGATTTAGAAAAATGTATAGTGTCATATGTCCATCATTATAATATCATGCAGAGTATTTTCACTGCCCTAAAAATCCTCTGTGCTCTGCCTGTTCATCTCCCTGTGCTATCCTTGGCAACCACTGATAGTTTTATTGTCTTCATGGTTTTTCCTTTTCCAAATGTCATAGAGGTGGAATTATACATATGAAGCCTTTTCAGATTGACTTCTTTCACTTATTAATATGTGTTTGTTTCCTCCATGTCTTTTCATGACTTGATAGCTCATTTCCTTTTGGTGCTGAATAATATCCCATTGTCTGAATGTACTAAAGTTTATTTATCCACTCATCTGCTGAAGGACATCTTGATTGCTTCCAAATTTTGGCAATTAGGAATAAAGCTGCTATAAACATTTGTGTATAGTTTTTGTGTGGACAATGTTTTTCAGCTCCTTTGGGTAAATACCAAGGAATACAATTGCTAGATCATATGTATATATGGATCAAGGTTATGTTTAGTTTTGTAAGAAACTTCCAAACTGTCTTCCCAAGCACCTGTTCCATTTTGCATTCCCACCAGCAATGAATGAGAATTCCGGGTGCTCCACATCCTCATCAGGACTTGGTGTTGTCTGTGTTCTGAGTTTTAGCCATTCTGGAAGTGTGTAGTAATATCTTATTGTTATTTTAATCTGCATTTCCTTGATGACAAATGTTGTGAAACGTCTTTTCACATGATTATTTGCCACGTGTATATCTTCTTTGGTGAGGTGTCTGTTAAGATCTTTGGCTCATTTTTAAATTAGGTTGTGTTATTGTTAAGTTTAAAGGTTATTTATGTATTTTGGGTAGTAGTCCTTTATCAGGAGTATCTTTTGCAACTATTTTCTCCCAGTCTGTGGCTTTTCTTCTCCTTCTCTTAACATTGTCTTTTACAGAGTAGAAATTTTTAATTTTAATGAGGTCCAGCTTATCAATTATTTCTTTCATGGATCACGACTTTGGTGTTTTTTCTAAAAAGTCAATGCCATATCCAAGGTCATGTAGATTTTATCCTATGTTATCTTCTAGGTGTATTACAGTTTTGAATTTTACAGTTACGTTTCTGATCTATTTTGAGTTAATATTTGTGAAGGATGTAAGGTCCATGTTTCCATTAATTTTCTTGCATGTGGATGTCCGTTTGTTTTAGCATCACTTGTTGAAAAAATTATCTTTACTGCATTGCATTTTCTTTGCTCTTTTGTCAGAGATCAGGTGATTATATTTATGTGGGTCTATTTCTGGGCTCTCTATTCCATTGATATGTTTGTCTATTTATTTGCCAATGCTGTCTTGATTATTGTAGCTTTACAGTAAGTCCTGAAGTTGGATAATGTCAGTACTACAAGTTTGATCTTCTCATTCATTATTAGGTTCGCTGTTCTGCATCTTTTGTCGCTCCATATACAATTTAGACTCAGTTTGTCAATATCCACAAAATAACATTGATATTCTGATTGGGATTGTATTAAATCTATAGATCTGGTTGGGAAGAACTGACATCTTGGCAATATTGAATCGTCCTATCCATGAACATAGAGTATTTCTCCATTTATTTAGTTGTTCTTTGATTTCATTCATGAGAGTTTTGCAGTTTTCTTGTATAGGTCTTGTATGTATTTTGTTAGACATATACCTAAATATTTCATTTTTGTGGATGCTAATGTAAATGGTATTGTGTTTTAATTCTAAATTCCACTTGTTCATTGTGGGTCTATAGGAAAAAAATGGATTTTTGTATATTAATCTTGTATTCTGCAATATCTTGGTATAATTATTTATTAGTTTCAGGAGTATAATTATTTTATACATATGTATATATTTTTGTTTGTGTGTGTATACCTTTTGTGTGTTTAAAATTTTGGCATTGAAAATACCTGATAACAATTGAATTTTTATTTTTTTAATTGCTGACAACTTAGCTATCTCAAATTTCTTCTGTAGAAGTGCTTGAAAACTCAATAAAGTTAATTGTATTCAGTAGAGAAAGTGGTCATAATTTCTATATATATTCTAGGTTGTTATGATACCTATATACATTTCAGGAATTGTTTTCTGTTCTATATAATTTACTATTGCCATAAGAACAATTATTTAGTGCTGTAGTTTGATAAGAATTTGTGTCATGGCAAATAAAACTAAACAAAAACATTCTCTATGAAATGAATATGTAAGAAATGTACTATACAAGAAAGTTTCTATATAAACAATAATAGCAGTTCTTGTTACTAACAGGAAACTGTGAAACTACCTCTTGAATTTATTTCCATAGATTAACTCTGTGCTTTCTTTTTAGATTTTAATTTATATAATCCTATAAAGCTCGTTGCACATTATTCCATTCAGTCTAGTCATAAGTCAGTTAAATAGAATACAGGGATTTGATTAAATTTCCTGAGAAAATTTGATGGGGTGAAATTCCATGATTTTGAGTAAAAAAAGTTGAAAATTTTTAGCACTATTTATATATTAAAGAAGCTATTTTCATTTCAAATGTTACAATGAACTTTAGTTGAATTTTATGAGTACTTACTTACTCATGGCTATATACTTTTTGTGGAAATATGGATATAAGCAAGCCATGATCCTTGATGATGTAGTGAAGCCCACAGGTAAATAAGGGCAACAGACTCATAAGCAGATAAAGTCAACATAATATGTTAAGTGTTTCCAGAGGTGGCGGGTGGAGGGTGTGAGAAATGCGTGAGCTGTTCATTTGTTTGCTTAAATAAAGAAAAAAGTTGTTAAATGTAAATATGAGTATTCGGGCACTGAGAGTAGACATACATGGCAAATTCTCTTGGATCCAATAAGGATTCCTAGAGAAGATGACATTGACCCAAAATTTCAAGAGTGAAGAATAGTTAATTGTTAAGTTTATTCATTCAACTGAATAAATAATGAATAAATGCCAAGGAAGAAACTTTTGCTTATTTCTTGCTGAAATATCTATTTTTAAAATACATTACACACTTGATAAACGTTTATTTTTAAAGGAAGTAATTTGAACAAGAGGAATGATGAAAGGAAATAGAGGAATATGAAATAGTATAGTGCACACAGTTTTACCAGAAGCTCCATATTAATAAATGGTAAAATGTAAGGTTGAAAGTGGTGACAGATATCTCCTATGTGGAGAATCCTGTCCTCTTTGTCCCTGAATGTCTTCTTTGGACAAATGTCTATTCAGATTTTCTATTCATTTTTAATTCAGTTATTTAGGGTTTTTTGCTATTATGTTCTATGAGTTCATTTTATTCTGGGCTATTAACCCCTTATCAGATACATGGCTTGCAAATATTTTCTCCCATTCCATAAGTTGCTCCTCTAATGTACTCCATAGCTGTTTACATCGGTATGTATTTTTTTATTCTTTGTTTTTGTTATTTTTGCAGGCACCCAGAAAGATTCATACTTTACTAAAAGAAACTAATCATATGACCAGAATAATAATTTAAAATATCATCAGCAGATAAAGATAAATGTCCTTGCCATGAAGAAATAACTTGTTAGATTTCTTAGAAACAAAAAATTTAATTTGTAATAATGCAAAAATAACCCTCAAAAGATAGGCTACGGGAGAGAATGGATGCAACTGAAGAATAAATTATTGACTAGAAATATTGGAACAGACAATTCTTCAAAAACACAAATAAAGAGAAAAATAAGAAATGTAAAATAAAAGTTAAATGCCACTGCAGACGTTAACATACTGCCTTAGAGTGAGGATTATTGTAAGTAATAGTACATTTTTGAAAATAATACATGAAACAAATACAAATGTTCAATAGATAATTTTGTGAATTTTTTGTAAATTACAAATAGTTGTGTAAATAATGAAGCAAAATCTTGGCTGAAGTCATTGCTGTGATGATTTAATTTTATGTGTCAACTTGAAGGGTGTTTTTGGATGAGATTAACATTGAATTTGTGTACTTTGAGTAAGCAGATTATGTTCCATAATATGAGTGGGTCTCATCCAATCAGTTGAAGGCCTGACTATAACAAAAAGATCATCCTCCTTGACAAGAAGGAATTCTCTAGCTGCCTGCCTTCAGATTTCATCCATACCATCAGCTCTCCTGAGTCTCGAACCTGTCAGCCCACATCACAGATTTGGGCTCTCAGTTTCCATAACCGGGTGAGCCAATTCCATACAATAATTGTCTTCTCTCTATATACACATCGTGATGCTCTGTTTTTCTGAAGAATCTTGACTGATTCAATTGCTTATTTCTAAATTGTATAAATCTGATATCAAGATAAAAATAATAATGTAGATGATGATGATTTCTTTGGTTTAGCTATACTAACGCATAAAATTCTATGTTAGTTCTAACATTATAATTTGAAATTGCTACTGTTTATTTGTAATACGACCTCAAAATATTATTAGTCATGAAATATAATGTAGAACTAGGTCTAAAATCTGAAATGATCTATTATAATTATATAATATCACCTAACCACATACTTAATGAAAAATAAGGTTAAAATATAGCATAGAAGTTGCCTACACATTTTATATATATATAATTTTATAGTATAAATTATTATATGTAATTTATGTATATTTATGCGTTTTACATATATATGATTTAGGAAAACGTAGGAAATATTTTTCAAATTTCATTTAAAGGAAAGAAGATAAAATATAAAAAGTTTTGGACAAATTATAATTACTATTTTAAGATATAAGCCAAGTTTACAGTGAGGTAAGTGTGGTTATTAGTACAAAATCTTTCAATTTCGGGAAAAAAGTTTAAAGTAAGAAAATTTTTATTTGGGGACAAAAAATGATTTCCTCAGAATCAAAATTACAATCAGAAAAATCCAAAGGAATACTCTAATTATCTTGATAATCTTGACTGTGCTAACAGATCAAATTAAGGTAAAGATTCTGCTTATTTCTCTATCAAATGCTTTAGTAAATCAGGATCTTAATCTGGTTTCTGGTATTTTAACTATGAGAAAGAAAGAGACAAAAGAAAAGGAGGTTGATTTTCTCTCACTTTTTAAATTAGCTCTAATTTTATATCATATGAGCATGTGTTTTTAGAAAACTCAAAATTTACAGGAAAAACTAATGGTCCTTTTAACATCAACCTCCATTGTTATTCACCTTTTATTCTCCCAAGAGTGGGGAATATTTTTATATTCTCTCGCTTTTCCCCACCCTCCTCCATTCTCTTTTTCCCTCTCATTTCTCTCTTCTTTCTCCTTACCATCTCCTCTCTTTCTCCTTCTCCCTCTCCTCCTTCTGTCCTTTGTCCCTCAAAATGCCCGTTTCTGTTAGGTACACAATAATAATTGACTGTAATTTTTTATGCACTTTTAAAGTGCTATTCCGCTGGCTTCTGGCATCCATTATTGCAGTTGAGAGATCTAGTTAGAGTCAAATTACATATCTCCTGGGATGAATTTTCTCTTCTTCCTGGCTTCTTTTAAGATCACCTTGTTGTCTTTCATATTAATAACTTCACCTCATCATGTAGGCATGGACTTCTTTTTATTTATTCTTCTTGGTATATTTTGCTCTTCAAGTGTCTGAGGATACATGTCTTAAATCAGCTTTAAAAAAGTTCAACCATTATCTTTCCTCTAGTCTCTGCTCACTATTCTTATTCTCTCTTTTTGGAACCAATGACAGAGAAAATTTTGCCAGAATAAAATCAGTAACTCTTCTTAGAGGTATCAGAGAATTGAAGCCACAGAGCAAACCACTGCCCCTCAAATTGGAGACTGACAGGTCAATACACAGAATCAGCTTATAGGAGCACATGTTCAGGAAGAGAAACCACCACTGGAACCAGTACAGGAGTAGGGAAACTTAAAGAGCAATTGAAGAATTGCTGTAGGCTCAGTTTGGACAAGTTTGAGAATTACAAACTCCAGAGGCACCTATTACTATGAGGGCAAACAAACTTTTGGGAATTTTCCTTCCAGGAGCCCTACCAGGTTCTCACAGCAAAGTAGCCATTTTGAAATGCTCCCAGAGCATTCTGTTCCCGTTAATATGGCCTACCCTCAAAGGAAACTATCCTACCCGAATCAAACCAATGGGAGTTTTACCATAGCCTACCCAGCCTGAGGGAAAAGGAGTCAATGGCAGCATGTTCTAGAATCCCACATGGGGGAAGGGAAATATTCAACTCTAGTCCTTTAAGCATTTATAAAGGTCACAGTAAAGGTAAACAGGCTCACTAAAAGACTGAGAACCAATCATAGGACTATGCAACCCTCCCCCCAACCCTCCCTACCTCTTATTCACATGTCAATAGGGTTCCTGTATAATAACAAGGAATTACTAACTAAAAGAACTGCTTATATGACCAATGTAAGCTGATATCTCATTGTAGTTTTGATTTGCATTTCCCTAATAATTAGTGATGTTGAACATCATTTCATGTGTCTGTTGGCCAACTGTATGTCTTCCTTGGAAAAATGTTCATATCCTCTGCCCAGTTTTTGATTGGGTTGTTTGTTTTCTTATTGTTGAATTGTATGAGTTCTTTATATATTTTGGAGATTGACCCTTTTGTCAGATAAATGATTTGCAAATATTTTCTCCCAGTTGGTGAGTTGCCTTTTCACTTTTGTTGATAGTTTCCTTTGCTTTGCAGAAGCTTTTTAGTCTGATGTAATCCCCTTTGTTAACTTTTTCTTTTGTTTCCCTTGCCTGAGTAGACATGGTATTTGAAAAGATGTTGCTAAGACTAATGTCAAAGACTGTACAGCCTATATTTTCTTCTAGGAGTTTTATGGCTTCAGGTCTTACATTCCAATCTTTAATCCATTTTGAGTTATTTTTTGTGTGTGGTGCAAGACAGTGGTCTACTTTCGTTCTTTTGCATGTGACTGTCCAGTTTTCCCAGCACTGTTTATTGAAGAGCTTTTCCTATCTCCATTGTATGTTCTTGGCTCCTTTGTCAAACATTAACTGTCCATTGTTGTATGTTTTATTTCTGGGCTTTCAATTCTGTTCCATTGATCTGTGTGTCTGTTTTTGTGCCAGTACCATGCTGTTTTGATTACTATGGCTTTGTAGTATATTTTGAGGCAGGGATTGTGCTGCCTTCAGCTTTGTTCTTTTTTCTCATAATTGCTTTGGATATTTGAGGTCTTTTGTTGTTCAATACAAATTTTAGAATTCTTGTGTTGTTTCTGTGAAGTATGTGTAATTACCAAGACAAATAACAACTACTGGAGAGGATGTGGACAAAAGGGAACCCTCATACACTGCTGGTGGGAGTGCAAACCAATGAAGCCACTGTGGAAACAGTATGTAGATTTCTCAGAAAATTAAAAATAGGGGGGCTGGCCCAGTAGTGTAGCAGTTAAGTTCATGCATTCTGTTTTGGCAGCCTGGGGTCCACTAGTCCAGATCCTGGCTGCAGACCTATGTACTGCTTATCAAGTCATACTGTGGCAGGCATCCTACATATAAGATAGAGGAAGTAGGGCACAGATGTTAGCCCAGGGCCAATCTTCCTCAGCAAAAAGAGGATTGACAGTGGATGTTAGCTCAGGGCTAATCTTCCTCAAAAAAAAAAATTAAAAATTGAAATGCCATATGATCCAGCTATCCCACTACCGGGTATTATCCTAAGAACTTGAAATCAATGATCCAAAGAGATTTATGCAACCCTATGTTCATTGCAGTATTTGCAATAGCCAAGATGTGGAAGTAAGCCAAATGCCTTTATACAGATGAACAGATAAAGAGGTGGTATATATATATACAATGGCATACTATTCAGTCATAAAAAGACAAAGTTGTCCAATCACAACAACATGGATGAAACTTGAGGGTATGATGTTAAGGAAAATGAGCCAGACAGAGAAAGACAAATACTGTATGATTTCATTCATATGTGGAAGATAAACAAATACAAAGATAAAGAGAACAGATTAGTGGTTACCAGAGGGGAAGGGGGCTGGGGAGTGGGCAAAAGGGATAAACAGGCACATATGTATGGTGATGGTAGCCCAGGGTTCACTGGTTCGGATCTTGGGTGCAGACTTATACACTGCCTGTGAAAACATGCTGTGGTAGGCATCCCCCATATAAAGTAGAAGAATATAGGCATGGATGTTAGCTCAGGGCCAGTCTTCCTCAGCAAAAATGAGGATTGGTGGCAGATGTTAGCTCAGGAGAAGAAGAAGGAGGAGGAGGAGGAGAAGAAGAAGAAGGAGAAGAAGAAGAAGAAAAAGAGAAGAAGAAAGAAAAAAGACTGTTCTCCATTGAATTTCTTTTGCTCCTTTGTTAAAGATCAGTTGAGTGTATTTGTGTGGATCTATTTGGGGCTCTATGTTCTGCTCCATTGATCTATTTGTCTATTTTTTGGCCAATGCCACACAGTCTTGGTTATTGCAGCTTTTTAGTAATTCTAGAAGTCAAGTAGTCTTCTGACGTTATTCTTCTCCTTAAATATTGTATTGGCTATTCTGGATCAATAGCCTTGCCATATAAACTCTAGAATAAATCTGTTGATATTCACAAAATCCATTGCTGGAATTTCAATTGGAATTGTGTTGAATCCATAGATTAAGTTGAGAAGAATTGACATCTTACCAATATTGAGTCTTCCTATCCATATTTACGAAATATCTTTCCATTATTTAGATATTCTTTTATTTCTTTCATCAAATCTGTAATTTTTCTCATACAGTTCTTATATATATTTTGCTATATTTAAACCTAAGTATAGTGATGTTTTATGTTTGACTAAGAGTTAGACTGTGTTACCATTAGGCTGTGTTACTGTTTATGTAGCTGCAGGTGTCCTGGATTAAACTTTTCTCTGGTAATTTAGTTTTTGTCTGCCCTGTTGTCTTTGATTGTCCCTAGAGACTTCTTAAACAAGATCTGAGATATACAGTTCTTTATTTTTATTTTTCAACTAATTTTATTGAGATCATAATGGTTTACAGCATTGCGTAATTTCAGGTGTACATTATTATTTATCAATTTCTGAATACACTTCATTGTGCTCATGCCCAGTAGACTAAGGCAGAAGAGGTAGACATTCCTGCAGGAGAGAACAAAAGCCACCTTCAGGAGCAGTGGAGTTTCTCAGCTGGCCAGGCAGGAGCTGAGGTACACAGTCCTCCCTGGAGGAGTGAGCTCTGGAGTCGGGGCCAATATGGCTATAATCATCCTTCAGACTCAGCACAACTGAGCGAAGGTCTTACTATCTGGCTTAGCTGGCTATTAACTGCAATGAGGATACACCCAGAAAAGCTATCAGATGAAAGCCGAAAACACCCGGGTCTTAAAGGACCCACACACAAGCTCACCCATCTCAGCAAACTAAAGCCACCAGAGAGAAGGCTGACAGTCCTTTAGTGAAAAGAGACTCACCTGGTGGGCTATGGGGGCATCTTAGTGAGAGGAGGGACCTCTCCAGAGACTGAGATATTGGTGGGGGCAATTGTTCAGACCTGGTCCAGGGGTGCTGACATAGACTTTGGTGGATGCCATTGAGGTTCTTCCCCTGGCATGTTAGCCCAGGGGTCTGCCACACCCACTAGAGGGCAGATTTAATCCAGTTCAGCCAGGACAGGCAGCCCACCCTAGGACTGGCCCCACCCAACAGCAAGCCCTCAGGCTACTTGTTGGCCTCCATTGACTGGGTGCCTTGATCCTCTACAGGCAGGCAAGTGTGTCTGCCTCTGTGGGGCAGGGCCAGTGTAAGGACCAGGTGAACTGTGGAGGGCATTGGGGGAGATAAGGGGGTCTCTGCAGTGGAGCATCGGGATATGCCCCAGGGGGTTTGGAAGTGTGCATGGACCAGGACTGTGTTGACAGTGTGTGTGGTCCTGTGGGGTGGGGGTGAGGCTTATCAGTGGCAGCCACAAAACAAGTCTCAATAAATTTAAGAAGATCAAAATAATACCATGCATCCTTCCTGATCACAAAAGTATGAAACTAGAAATCAGCTACAGGAAGAAAACAAGAAAAGCCACAAAAATGCAGAGATTAAACAAAATGCTACTGAATACCGAGTGGGTCAATGAAGAAATCAAAGGAGAAATAAAAAATTTCCTGGAGACAAATGAAAATGAAAATACAACCTGCCAAAATCTACGAGATGCAGCAAAAGTGGTTCTAAGAGGGACATTTATAGCAATTCAGGCCTACCTCAACAAAGAAGAAAAATCCAAAATAAACAATCTAACAGTGCATCTAAAGGTACTGGAAAAAGAAGACAAAACAAAGCCCCAAATCAGCACAAGGAAGGAAATAATAAAAATCAGAACAGAAATAAATGCAATAGAGACTTTAAAAGGTAGAAAAAAATCAGTGAAACCAAGAGCTGGTTCTTTGAAAAGATAAACAAAATTGACAAATCCTTAGCTAGACGCACCAAGAAAAAAAGAGAGAAGACTCAAATAAATAAAATCAGAAATGAAAGAGGAGAAATTACAATGGACACCTCAGAAATACAAAAGATAATAAGAGAATACTATGAAAAGCTATACGCCAATAAATTGGATAATCTAGAAGAAATGGATAAATTCTTAGAAACCTACAACCTTCCAAAACTGGACCAAGAAGATGTAGAGAATTTGAACAGACGAATCACCAGTAAGGAGATCGAAACAGCAATCAAAATCCTCCCAAAAAATAAAAGTCCAGGACCAGATGGCTTCCCTGGTGAATTCTACCAAACATTCAAAGAAGACTTAACACCAATCCTTCTCAAACTCTTCCAAAAAATTTGAAGAGGAGGAGATACTTCCTAACTCATTCTACAAAGCCAACATTATCCTGATACCAAAAACAAACAAGGACAAGACAAAAAGAAAATTACAGGTCAACATCACTGATGAACATTGATGCAAAAATGCTCAACAAAGTACTAGCAAATAGAATACAACAATACATTAAAAAGATCATACATCATGATCAAGTCGGTTTCATTCCATGATGCAGGGATGGTTCAACATCCTCAAATCTATCAACGCGATACACCGCATTAACAAAATGAAGAATAAAAATCACATTGTCATCTCAGTAGAAGCAGAGAAAGCATTTGACAAGATACAGCTTCCATTTATGATTAAAACTCTAAATTAAATGGGGATAGAAGGGAAATACCTCAACATAATAAAGGCCATATATGACTTACCCACAGCAAATATTCTCAATGGAGAAAAACTGAAAGCTATACCTCTAAGAGCAGGAATGAGACAAGGATGCTCACTGTCGCCACTCTTATTTAACACAGTATTGGAAGTCCTAGCCAGAGCAATCAGGCAAGAAAAAGAAATAAAAGGGATCCATATTGGAAAAGAAGAAGTGAAACTGTCACTCTTTGCAGATGACATTATTTTATATCTAGAAAACCCTAAAGAATACACTAAAACACTTTTAGAAATAATAAATGAATACAGTCAAGTCGCAGGATACAAAATCAACATACAATAAACAGTTGCGTTTCTATATGCTAACAATGAAGTAGCAGAAAGAGAAATTAAGAATACAATCCCATTTACAATTGCATCAAAAAGAATAAAATACCTAGGATTAAACTTAATGAAAGAGGTGAAAGATCTGTACACTGAAAACTATAAAACATTGTTGAAAGAAATTGAAGAAGACACAAAGAAATAGAAAGATATTCCGTGCTCTTGGATTGGAAGAATTAACATCATTAAAGTGCCAGCTTTCCTAAAGCAATCTATAGATTCAAAACAATCCCTATCAAAGTTCCAACAAGAATTTTTACAGAAATAGAACAAAGAATCCTAAAATTTATATGGAACAACGAAAGACTCTGAATAGCCAAAAGATTCCTGAGAAAAAAGAACAAAGCTGGAGGTATCACTCTTCCTGATTTTGAAATCTACTACAAAACCATAATAACCAAAACAGCATGGTACTGGTACAAAAACAAACACACAGATCAATGGAACAGAATTGAGAACCCAGAAATAAACCCATACATTTATGGACAGCTAATATTCAACAAGGGAGCAGAGAGCATGCAGTGGAGAAAGGAGAGTCTCTTCAATAAACAGTGTTGGGAAAACTGGACAGCCACATGTAAAAGAATGGAAGTAGACCATTATCTTACACTATGCACAAAAATCAACTCAAAATGGATTAAAGATTTGAATGTAAGACCCAAAATCATGAAAATTCTAGAAAAACATAGGCGGTACGCTCTTTGACATTGGTCTTAACAGCATATTTTCAAGTACCGTGTCTGACTGGGCAAGGGAAACAAAAGAAAAAAATGAACACATGGGACTCCATCAAACTAAAAATCTTCTGCACAGCAAAAGAAACTATGAACAAAGCAAAAAGACAACCTAACAATTGGGAGAAGATATTTGCAAACCTTATATCAGATACGGGGTTAATATCCAAATTATACAAAGAAGTCATTCATCTCAACAACAAAAAAACTAACAGCCCAATTAAAAAATGGGCAAAAGATCTGAACAGAGATTTCTCCAAAGAATATATATGGATGGCCAAAAGGCATATGAAAAGATGCTCAACATCATTAGCTATCAGGGAAATGAAAATCAAAACTACAATGAGGTATCACCTCACTCTGGTCAGAATGGCTATAATTAACAAGACAGGAAACAACAAGTGTTGGAGAGAATGTGGAAAGGAGGGGACCCCCATACACTGCTGGTGGGAGTGCAAACTGGTGCAGCCACTATGGAAAACAGTAAGGAGTATCCTCAGAAAATTAAGAATTGATCTACCACATGATCTAGCTATCTCACTGCTGGGTGTTTATCCAAAGAACATGAAAACACAAATGCATAAAGATACATGCACCCCTATGTTCATTGTGGCGTTACTCACCATAGCCAAGACTTGGAAGCAACCTAGGTGTCCATCAAGGGACAAACGGATAAAGAGGATGTGGTATATATACACAATGGAATACTACTCAGCTGTAAGAAATCATGAAATTCGGCCATTTGTGACAACATGGATTGACCTTGAGGGCACTATGTTAAGTGAAATACGTCAGAGGGAGAAAGTCAACTACCATATGATCTCACTGATAAGTAGAAGATAAAAACAACAACAAACAAACACATAGCAACAGTAATTGGATTGGTGGTTACCATAAGGGAAGTGGGGAGAGGAGAGTGCAAAAGGGGTGATTAGGCTTACATGTGAGGTCACGGACTATAATTAGTTTTTGGGTGGTGAACCTGATGTAATCTACGCAGAATTCAAAATATATTACGATGTACATCTGAAAGCTATATAATGTTATAATCCAATGTTACTGCAATAAACAAAAAGTTCTAACTTACTGGGTATAGAAAAGTTAAACAATTAATGGAATTATGAATTCTTAGCATACAAAACAGACTCATATTTCTATAGCTGTATAATGGGGGTAATAATATTCCATCCAACTGATACTTTTCAAAGATTAAATGAGGTAATATATGTAAAGCTCTTACTATAATATCTGACTTATGATAAATGTTATGTAAGTGTTTACTATTATAATTTCTAAACTGTCTATAATATGTTAATTTTTATATTAAAATTATTTTTAAACAAATACAACTGGCTCAGAAGACTGTAAGTTATGTTAGCTGTGATGTGGTACATTATTTATCTTGCTTTAACCTCTAATTAAAATATCCCTTAAAAATTCCTAAAACAACTGAAAGCAATAACACCATGAAGACAAGAGATAGAAATATGACACTTGTAGGTGAATGATTCCTCTCAAGCTCTTACAGGTCATTGAGTTTTTCACCCTTTGCCTCTGCCTACATTATTGATGAGACTTTAAGACTTGTCATCCCACAATACTTTGCATCAGACAGGCTGTGTTGAGGCATGTGGGAGATGTTGTCTCTGGACACATAGGATATAAAATGAGATGAGAGAGTGGAAAGATACTGTAGGACTTTGTTCGGGTGAGAAACTTGGTCCTTTCAGTTAAGTGTAAATTTTTTAATTAGAGCTGATCGTAGAGTTACTGTGAACACAGAATCAGCTGCTCTATTTTCAATATCATCACAATTATAAAGACACATGTAAAACATGTGTATTTACATGTATATATATTTAAGATATGTACATACAACTATACTTGTCCATATGTAAAAATTAAAAGGATATAGCAAGATGTAGGCACTTTTAAAATCAGTGTTGTGAGAATAGCGATGTTTTATATTCTTTTGCAGATATGTGCACATCTTAACTTTATGGTCCAAAAACAGAAATAAATAACGTTAGTCTGAATCTCTAGTTAAAACTCCAGCCTGAAACCTAAAGCTCCCCAGATTCCAAGTAGCATGGCTTTAGTTTAAGCCTAACAAGCTATCAATCATATTTAGTAACAGCCTTGTTTTAGAACTGTTAATCCTGATCTAGATTCAATTATCTGATGGAGAATAAAAATCAATTTAAAACGGAGAACTATTTTGACAATTAGGGACAAAGATTAAATTTATTGCAGCCCCTTATTTTTATTATTACCCTTTGTACCAGAAAGATTTACTTTTTTTTAAGCTAACCAATAATTATCAGGTGAGCTCAGTCCAATCAAAACAAATTTATTGAAGACGATGTTCACAAAAGACGTTTAGTACAACAAGGAAGATTAAGGTAAAAAATGAAAGAATAAAGAAATAAAACAGCATTTATTCTTCATAGGAGTTGTTGAATGAGATAGACATGTCAGTATCTCCTGCAAGAGATAGGAAGTGTTTTAGCAATAATTCAAACATTGCACCATGCAAGGATAAGGAAAGAAAGAAGCGACATTCAGGTGAAAATACCACAACCTGTAGTCTATTGTGTATAATCGCTTCTACTTTGCGACCTATTAAATATTTTCCTCGTTAGTGTGCAATTATTGTTTTCTATCTTTAAAAGATGAATCTCTCCTACAGAAAAGGTATAGATAATAGATTTTCTTATGTCATTGTTAAGGAGTTGGTAACATGGTGAGGACTGTGATTATTTGCCTTTTGAGAGTCTTTATTTTGCTTGGGAGATGGAGAACAAAAGATCAGGACTTGGGAGCTTCTTTTCTCTTCAGTGTTTCCTTGAGTAATCTCTGGAGCTGGACTGGGGCAGCCGCTTCTTTGCTTCAATCCCAACGTATGGAGGTCAGGAGTTCTGTTCTGCTCCAAGAAATAGACGAAGTTAAATTAAGAGTTAGCACTTTCTAGAGCATTTTCTCCCAGTTCTCAGAAAAATGTGAATGCAGAGTTGTTCTTCAGACCTTACATTGTTACTTCAATGACTACCTTTTGACCATATATTGCTTACTTTGTTTTTCCACATTTCATTTATACCCTTGTTAGAACTCTTGTTATTTTATCTTATCATATTACCACATGCCTAATAAATGCTCTTTCACCTAGAAGATCTTTGTTTAGTCATATACAAAGTTACATGCATACATGAATAAAAAAATCTAAAGGCTATAATAGGATTTTTAATGAAAATTGTAGCTCACTGTTTATTGTTCTCTATCTTCATTACAGCTTCTCAAAAGAAACACATCTGTTTTCGAGTCCTTTCGATATTTTCAATTTATCTATATCCATATTGAGAGTTTAAATAGTATGCTTATGTTATTTTTGTGCCAAGCTTTGCTATCTCATGAGATGTGAGGGTTAAGATCAGATCACTCTCCTTTCTCTTGTGTCCTAGCTTTAGAAATATATAACCATTTTAAATGCTGCTCTTTGATACACCTATAATTTTAAGTAGAACTTCCCAACCGGTGTGCCATGATGACTTGCAGATTTGCTGAGATAGAGATTCTATCAGCTCTTGGACTTCCAGGTCAGGCCTGGGGTAGCCAGGGTCCACAGAGAGATTGTCTCCAGCTGTGGCTAGCCTCATCCATTAAACCAGTGTTAATGGCTTAAGTATTTTTTGAGATATATGATGTAAAGATGTTTCAAAATACTGTTCTAAGTATTATTTTTCGTCACATACATTGCTTTTTGACTTCCTACTTCAGCTTCTCACCTCTTATCACCTCTAGTTTTTCTTTGATATTGTCAAAGTTGATAATACTTACCTTTGTTCTGAAAGCACAATTAAATATGCACTTTCTCTAGATCGATTCTGTAAGTCTAAAATCATTAAGCAGTGTTTACATCATTCAGAGAAGCATACAGGTTTCTTTTTTTTGTAGAGCTAAGGAGTATTTTATGACTTTATCAAGTGTCAGGTAAAGTCTACTCTTTCTCACCCTGGTTTTTCTTACTGCCTTCCTTTTCATATTGCTTTGACTGACTTTATTATATATTTAATTTCTTCCCACATACTGTATATATTTATAATCTCTGGACACAACTTTGTTTCTGGATACATCATACCTGGGGACTAACGTCTCTCTGGAATACTGAAATAATTACTACAAGCAAGGCAGAAAAGGAGAGAAATAAGAAACTAGAATAGGCTGGACCAATAGTAAACAACAGTAAGATGGTCTGTTTAAACCTAGATATATCAGTAATTATATTATATGGAAATTGATTATATTTCCTAGTTAGATAATGATTTCAAAACCACAAAGAATAAAATTGCACTATATGTTTTTTATAGTAGACACGCAAACATAAAGATTCAGAAGGTTAAAGTGAAAGAAGGAAGATGTGTCATGCAAACATTGACACATTAACTGTTAAAGTGAAAGAAAATATCCAAATTCATAGAATTTACAACACCAAGAGTAAATCCTAAGGTAAATTTTGGACTTTGAGTGACTATGATATGTCAGTGTAGGCTCATCAATTGTAATAAATGTACCACTCTGAGGGAGGATGTTGGTAATGGGGGAGGCTAGGCATGCGCGGGGCAGGGGATATATGGGAAATCTCAAAATTGACATAATTGTCATGTTTAGAATTCTATAAGCCCAAACTATAGAATATGTAATTATAGAGTACATATATCATTTACGAAAAAGGATAAGGTTCTTATCTTTTAAAGATAAGAATTTTAAAGAATTGATTTCATGCAGATTATATTTTCTTATCTCAGTAAAATGTAACTAGAAATCAGTTTAAAATAAACTTTATAAGTCCACATATCTTTGGCAGTTATGAAAAACTTTCCATATAAGCCTTTGATTTAAAAAAATACAATTACTAATAAAAAGTATTTTGAGTTGAATGGTAAGAAAGCTTGTGGAATGTGGCTAAAGCAGGGCTCAGAAGAAATTATACAACCTTAAATGCAGAACTTAGAAAGAATGGCTGAAAAATTAACAATATACCTCAATAGACTAGATAAAAAAGTGTCTTGTTACTCAAAAAATATAGAGAGGAAAAAATTAAGATAAAGACAAATATACAACAGTGAAGAGCAAGTATGCTTCATGGGGAAATAATTTGGCCAGCCCTGGGGTCTCATGCTTCAGATTCGGCACTCTCACCACCATGACCCTGGGATCACATCCGTTTCAGAGACCTATACCACCCGTCTGTTGGTTTTCACCCTGTGGGGGCTGCGAGTTGCTCTGATACCAAAAGCTATGCCATGGGTATTTCAAATACCAGCAGAGTTATACATGGTGGACAGTTTTCAGCGGAGCTTCCAGACTAGGCAGATGTGGAAGGCCCTAGCCACTCACTTCAGAAAAATTGTCTGTGAAAATGCTATGAATAGCAGTGGAAGATTGTCTGAAACAGGGCCAGAAGGTGAGAGGATGGTGCAAAAAGACAAGTCAGGGTTCTACTCTGCTGAACACAGGGTCACTAGGAGTCAGAATTGACTTGGCTACACTAACAACAAATTTCCCTTTAAGCTGTTACAGAAAGGTTCTACTCATAGGTGATTCCCAGTGAGTTCTTGCTCAATGCATAAGATTAGTTGCCTTGTTGATACCTGTTTTTCAATTATGTACAATGCTTAAGAGTTAAATATGCTGGATTCAATTCCTGCCATACTAGTTATTATCAACTCTTTTGGACATTGCACAAATTCCATTTCTATTTCTTAGTTTTCTCCTTGGTATAAAGAGATTAGTAGTATCTACTTCATAAAGTTTTCATAAGGCTAAGTGATATGCTTAGCACAGTACCTGGGGTACAATAAGCTCTTAAAATATGTTATTTTTATTTGTATTGTGATATAATTCCAAACTCGCTCTTTCATTACATTTGAGAATCTTATGATGTAACTGTGTGAATTTTTGGGACACAAAGAGAAACTGTATTGAGCTACATGCTATCTTCCAAATATAAATTTGTTTTAAATCTCCACGGTTTTATTCATGCTGTTCTTTTTTCCTGAATGCTTTTAGTACCATCGTCTGTTGACATCTGCTTCTAGCTATTCAAATAAGGCTCAAAAATTGCCTCTTCTGTGGAATATTCCTAACCATTTCCTCCAATTATCTAAGTAGGTTCTCCATATATATTTAATGAATATAGAATTGATGAAATATCTTGATGAAGGGGAAATATCTAACAATAAACAAAATTGCTGAAATCTTACCATTGACTGCTTTTTTATATAATTTTATTTTATTGTGTGCCATATACTTCCTACTTTTCATAATTCAAATAAACATCTTGTTTAGCTATTGTTGAATATTAAGTTGACGTCTTTATTGAGCTGTTCACAATGACACCTGCATCTCTTTCCTTAGAAATTAAAACAAATTTACAACCCATCAATGTCTGGCAGAAGTTTAATTTGTTTCTCTAGCATTCATTAGCTCAATCTTTTCTAGGTTGAATTATTTCTTCCGTGGAAATTCCCATTAGAAAACAACTAAATACACAATCAAATTCAGAACATATAACTGTTTTCTCACTTTAATTCCTTCTTATATCTCACAAATACATGTTGTGATATTGTGGACTATGCCTAATAACCACCTTATTATGAATACGTTGTTATAGGGGACCTTTACGATACAGTTTACAAAAGAGAATGCATATTATTTAAGGAATTAAGAAAAAGCCCTTAAAAAAGTTAAATGATGGTTTCACCTATCAAAATAAAATGCCATAGTAATAATATGTTGTGACTATCGATGACAATGAGAAAATATTAAAGGCACCTCATAGATGGACATGTTGAAATCTCATTGCTTCTGCAAAAGTAAAACTGTTTTAATTTTACAGTGAATTTTAAATTAGAACTTTCATTTAGTTGACTAGGTTTTTTACATGGACTTCTTTTTGCTTTCCAATGTTAAGCAAATTAAATGATTCCCAGTCTATCAACTACTTTGAAAGGAATTAGGGAGAAAATGGGGTAGTTTCTTAGAATATTGGCTACTTGACAGAATTTCTTTTTCCTGTCCTCTAATTGGGAAGATTTTCACAGATGGAATTTGCATCTTAAATATTTAAATTATATTGGCTTTTTAAAGGAAAATGATTAGATCAAACAGATTAAAGACACTTCATTGCTACAAGTGAGTCTCTATCATAGTACATAAATTAAAGTTCTGCCTCCATAGGTGTCTGCTAGTCTGGTCTCTGAGACATTTTCTCAACCAAATTGTAACCTTTTTAAGGAAGGGAAATACACTATAATACTGTTTCTAAAATAATATTAATAGACCATTTTTCAGAGCAATGTTAGGTTTATAGAAAAATTAAGCAGATAGTACGAGTTCCCATATATCCTATCTGCCTGTTCACGGTTTCCCGTATCATCTTGCATTAGTGTGGTACATTTGTTACAAGTGGTGAACTGACATGGATATGTTATTATTTATTGAAGTCCATGGTTTTGATTAGAGTTCATGCTTTGTCTTATACAGTTTAATGGACTTGAGCATTATGTTAATTAAAGTATCCAGCACTGTAAAAGTTTCCTGTGCTTTACCTGTTCATCCTTCTCTCCACCCTCCGTTTGTTTTAGGCCCTATTAACCTTGGAAAATTTTAGTATTTTTATAGTTTTACTTTTCAGATTGACTTATTTCACTGAGCAATCTGCATTTGACAATCCTCCATGTCTTTTTGTGCCTTGACAGCTCATTTTTGTTGTTGTTGTTGCTGAATAATATTCCACTGTGTGGATATGCCACTGTTTATCGATTCACTTACTAAGGGACATCTTGGTTGTTTCCAGTTTTGGGAAATTATGAATAAAGCTCTTACAAACATTCATGTGCAGGTTTTCATGTGGAAGTAAGTTTTTAACTCTTTGGGGTAACTACTCAGGAAAGAGATGGTAGGATGATAGGGTAAGACTATCTTTAGCTTTGTAGGAAACCTCAAAATTGTTCTCCAAGGAGATTTTATGTACCATTTTGCATTACCACCCACAATGAATAAGAGTTCCAATTGTTTACATGCTCGCCAGTATTTAGTATTGTCGGTGATTTGGGTTTTCACCGTTTTAATAGGTGTGTAGTGGTATCTCATTGATGAATTAATTTGCAATTCCTTAATGACATATGTTAAGCATCTTTTCCTATACTTATTTGTCAATTGTATATCTTCTTTTGTGAGGTGTCTGTTCAGATCTTTTGCCAGTTTTTTAATTGGCTTGCCTTTTTTCTGGTTGTTGAGTTTAAATTTTTTTGTATATTTTGGATACAATCCTTCATCACATAAGTGTTTTGCTAATATTGTCTCCTACTCTGGTTTGTCTTTTCATTCTCTTAACAGTGACTTTCAAAGAACCAAAGGATTTTTTTTTTTAATTTTAATGAATCCAATTAATCAATTTTGTCTTATATGGATCATACTTCTGGTGCTAAAAAGTCATCACTAAACTCAAGATCACTGAGCTTTTCCCCTATGTTATCTTCTAGAATTGTTAGAGCTGTTTTAGTTTTTGGACTAAGATCCATCTGAAAATTTTTGTGAAACGTGTTAGGTTTCTGTCTGGACTCATTCTTATACGCATGTGGGTGTCCAGTTGTTCCTGCACCATTTGTTGAAAAGACTAGCCTTTCTCTATTCAATTGTCTTTGCTCCTTTTTCAAAGATCAGTGCCTATATTTATGTGAGTCTATTTCTGGGCTCTCTATTCTATTCTGTTAATCTATTTTTCTCCTCTTTTGTCATACTAAACTGCTTTGGTTACCTTATCTTTATAGTAATTCTTGATGTCAAGAAATGTCATTAATCGGAAATTGTTTTTCTTCTTCAGGATTGTGTTGATTATTTCTGGGTCTTATCTTTCCATGCAAACTTTAAAATCTGTGGCAATGCACAAAATGATGTGTTGAGATTTTGATTATGATTGTGCTGAATATACAGATCATTTTGAGAAGAAGTGGCATTTTGACAATGCTGAGTCTCTCTATACATGAACACGGAATATATCTCTGTTTATTTAGATATTCTATGATTCCTTTTGAGTTTTGTAGTTTTCCTTATGTAGATTTGTAAATATTTTGTTATATTTAAACCTAAATATTTCATTTCTTTGGTGCTACTGTTTTCCATTTGTTGTTCCTGTTCTTTGCTTCTTTTTTGTCTTCCCCTGTTCTGCCTTTTCTGGTTGCTTGAGTATTATAAGATTCTATTTCCTCTTTTTTTTTTTTTTGAGGAAGATTAGCCTTGAGCTAACATCTGCCACCAATCTTCCTCTTGTTTTGCTGATGAACACTGGTCCTGAGCTAACATCCATGTCCACCTTCCTCTACTTTATATGTGGGATGCCTACCACAGCATGGCTTGACAAGCAGTGTGTAGGTCTGCACCCGGGATCTGAACCGGCGAAGCCCAGGCCGCTGAAACAGAATGTGTGAACTTAACCACTGCACTGCTGGGCCAGCCCCTAATTCCTCTTCTTCTTTAGCCTATCAACTTTATATCTATCAAAAAAATTACTTGTTCCCATAAGGTTTGAAATACATATTTATAACTAATATAATTCCATTCAAATAATACTATACTCCTTCACTCTCCTTCTATCCCTTATGACACTGCTGTAATCCATAAACTGTCATCACTGAATACATTGTTGCTATTATATTTGTTATCTATTAGATCTATTAAAAACAAGAAAAATGAAAGATTTTATTTTATCTTCACTCATTCTTCTTTCTTTATGTAGATTCAAATTTCTGAACTATGTAATTTTCTTCTCTGTGAAGAACTTCTTTCACAACTTCTTTACAGATCTGAGGAGATCTTTAAGAAGATCTCTTGGAAACAAATTCACTCAGTTTGGGGTTGACTGAGGAAGGATTTATTTCATTTTCACATTTGAAGGAATAATTTTATTAGATACAGAATTCTAGGTTGGAAGTTTTATCTATCATCACTTTAAATATTTCACTTCATTTTCTTGCTTGTGTGGTTTCTGCAAAGAAGTCCTATGTAATTCTTATCTTTATTCCTTTCTAGGTAGGCTTCTTTTCCCCCTCTGGATTCCTCTAAGATTTTCTTTTTTTCCTTTGTTTTCTGAAGTTTGAATATGATATGTCTATGTAGATTATTTTGATTTTTGTCCTTTAAAAAAAAAATTCTGTGAGCTTCCTGGACCTGCACTTTGGTGTCTGTCACTAAATTTGAAACATTCTCAGCCATTATTTCTTCAGTTTCTCTCCACTTTTTTCTTCTGTTATTTCTATTATGTATATGTTATATCTTTTGCAACTGGCACATGGTTCTTACTCTATTTTGTTCCATTTTTGCTTTGCAATACAATTTTGCAAGTTTTCATTGACATATCTTCAAGTTCACTGATTCTTTCCTTAGCTGTGTTCAGTCTACTTATGAGCCCGTCAAAGGTACTCTTCACTTTTGTTAAAGTTTTTTTGATCTCTAATGTTTAAATGTTCGATCTCTAGTCTTTTATTTATTTTTATTTATTTATTTTTTTAGGAAGACTGGCCCTGAGCTAACATCCATGCCCATCTTCCTCTACTTTATATGTGGGACACCTGCCACAGCATGGCTTTTGCCAAGTGGTGCCATGTCCACACCTGGGATCTGGGCTGGTGAACCTTGGGGCCGCTGAGAAGCGGAACGTTTGAACTTAACCGCTGCACCACCGGGCTGGCCCCATCTAATCTTTCAAATGTTTTTACCAGTTAATGGCTCCAGCAGCTTCTGCTCTTCATAGTTTGCAATTCTTTCTATTCACTTGTCTGTCTAGTTTTGGGGGTTTTGATTTGCCCTTTGACCTCAATTATCTGATAGATTTAAGAAGAGTTGTTGATTTTCAGTTTGTTCGGCTTTTTTTGTTGTTGTGAAAATGAAAGTGATGACTTTGAAGCTCCTTACCTGTTAGAAAAGAAACTCCAAGTCCCTATAATGCATTTTTTAAAATAAATAACTTCCCTTTCAACATTTTAATCGATAACGTCTATAAAATATGGAGGACATCTTATTTCAATTGTTAAAAATCAAAAACTTAAGAGAGAGTAAGGATATTCTAAAAAGCATATTCAAATTTCAAGAAGTTTATGACATGTTGGAATTACATTCAAAAGCTTAGGCAAATTTGTGTGGTGAATAATATGTGGGGCTTGAACTTAGAGTTTATCAACTCTTTGGGTGTATGGTAGAAGAGTGTCAAGATAAGTATAGTGGTTCCAACTGCTGATAAGCATGTTACCAAGTAATAGCATCCTTAGCTTCCTAGAAAGCAAAATACTTTTGAACTCTATATTGATCACGTGATATGGAAAATTTCTTTTTCTATTTCATCATTGCATTTTATAAGGACATTTAAAAAACAAAGTTGGTCCAATAAATAAGAGATTGTCACTCATTTCTTTTGGAGAAAGCTGTTATCATCCTATACATTTTATTTCCAGGAAAAAAAGAGATATTAGATATGATTTATAGTATAAACAAAAAGATTGTGGCATAATTAAGGAGGCCTAGTACAAATCCCAGTTCTGCCATTACCTAGCTGTCAGGTCTTATGCAAATCACTTAACTTCCTGGGTTTTGGCTGTTCCTCTGTAATATAATGCCTGTTGTAATAAAGAGGATATTAGATGTAATTAGATGATACCTAAGATTACTTTTAGTGCCAATAGCTTATAATACTTATGTAGTTTTCTTTTAAACTTCTATATCAAACAACCTGCAAAATTAAATTTTTCAAAATAATAATTAATTAACCAGTCATCAAGGGACTAAGTGAATAAGCAATGTAACAATGAAAGCCCACATTATTGCATTGAACGTTATTTTTGTTGTACATTCAAATTTTAAGATTAAACAAAAAAGATAGCATATTATTCATGATATGTCCCTTAAGATACTATCTACTTTAAATTACAAAAACATATATTATTTATCAAGAGATAGATAAATTCTGAGAGAGAAATTCATTCTTTAAGGAGTCCTTTACAGTTCAGGGAATGAAGTAATTTATAATTGAATTATTTTTCAGTTGGCTTGTGGTTAAATTATGAACACACTGACCCGAATGTACGGGTCAAAAACTTTTGTGAGGGTACTTGATGGAGCTGAAACATTGGTGTTCACAGGTGCAACAAAACAATTTTGAAACTAATAGGAAATTTAGAAATCTGTGAGTCCAAATATATCATTAAACAGGTGATGAAAGTGGGGTTTAGTAGATTGTCTTGCCCGGTTCAAAACTAGTTTTTCATGAGTATATTTGCTGGGCAGTTCTCAAAACTTCGAAGTAGGGAAATAGAGATATCTCATTGTGGTGATGAATGGATAAAGAAAATATGATATATACACATATATATATATTTCCATACATATACACACCCACAGGAATATTATTCAGCCTCATGAAAAAGAAAAGAAGGAAATCATACCATTTATAACAATATGGAAGAATTTGGAGGACATTATGCTAAGTGAAATAAAGCACATACAGAAAGACAAATACTGCATGATCTCATTTATATGTGAAATCTAAAGGAGTCAAACTCTTAGAAGCACAGAGTAGAATGCTGTTTGCTAGGGCTTGGGAAATGGGGGGAATAGAGAGATGTAGGTCAAAGCGTAGAAAGTTTCAGTTATGCAAGATGAGTTAGTTCTGGAGATCTAATATACAGCATGATGACAACAGTTAACAGTGATATATTGTATACTTGAAATTTTCTGAGAGGGTAAATCTTAAGTGTTCTTACACAAAAAAATTGGTAACTATGTGAGGTTATAGATTTGTTAATTAGCTTGATTGTGGTGATCATTTCACAATGTATATGTGTATCAAAACATCAAGTTGTACATCTCAAATTTACACAATTATTATTTGTCAATTATGACAAAGTTGAAAAAAAAGATACATGTATGAAGAGAGCAGTTTGAAAAAAACAACAAAAAAGGATAAAAATATCCATACAGTAATATTGGGCACTGTACATATTTCTGCCAGTAAGTGGACTTCCTGATACTGAAAATTTTCAGTCTATGTATGATCACCATAGATTTCTCAAGAGAGTAGAGCAGAACACATGCTCTCTGTAAGCAAAGTGGTTCCCAGAGAAAGGGCTGAACTACACATCCTCATTTCCAGATGCTAATCTCATTGATCAAGTAAGATGCTCCTTCTTTCCAAGAATTAGCTGAATGAGGCTGTAAGGAAAAGCAAGTAACAGACTCCCCCACCAAGTGGTGGGCAATGTGTTCAACCCCCAAACACCATATTATTCTTTACCTTGATTTTATCTCCTTATCCAATTCTTTGGAATGTACTGTTTTAAAGGTCTATCTCTATTTTCTATGCTATTTTATATTTTTGAGGATAGGATTAAATTTATTTTTTGTAACCTAAGCATCTAACAGACTATTTTTTCTAGTAGATAAATAGACAAATATAAACATGTCTGATTTTCAGGTAGGTACAACTGGATCAGTCATTTACTGTTTATTTTCTGGTATTTTGATGCCTTTGTCATATCATCGTTAAATACTTTTTATGCCAACAGTGAATGCAGATTCTTAGGAGCTAGCATACTCGTGTGTCCAATATTTTTACTTTTTCAAGACTATAAAAGAAAAATGAAATTAAACAAATAGAATTAATATTTAACATTATTTCACTTGCCTTAGCTCAATTTGCATAGAAAAAAACACTCCAAATATTCCATTGCCTTTAATGCAATATTAGGAAGAGAAAAGCACAAAAATCTCAGGATTAGGGAAGAATTACAGAATTGGGTCCAAATTCCTCCTGAGCCCATGAATCTCTTCATTGATTCTACTTTTGTGTTGTATGGCCAAATAGTCCAAACTGTATCCTGTTAGCAAATGATCTCTTAAAACGTTTGAAGATAACTTCATAGCTCTTCTTCTCCCTTAAGTCTTCTTGTCTGTAGGCGAAAGAATTCTGGTTTCTTTGCCAGAGTCACATATAACACACTCACTGAACTCCCTGTAACTTATTTTTTGAACGTGCTAAATCTAAGATCAGTTTAACAGGATGGAACATATGACCCCATAGATCATTTATAGTTTGCCCCCTTGAAATCCTAGAGGGTTCTATGTTACTCCCCATGGGTTCAGGAATTTTAAGTTCTCAAAAAACTAAAAAAGGGGACTACTTTTGCTGATTTTTGAGGCCGCAAGACTAAAATTTACATATTTTCTTATCAATCCCTCTCTTTCTCATAGAATTATACACTACAAGAAAATTCTGAAGGCAAAATCTGGTACGGTAAGTGAAGGTTGATTAAGCTTCAAAGCATTCTGGAAAGTGCAGAAACAACAAGTAAAATAAACAGGAGCAGACTGGGCAAGAAATTGTACCAATATGGTATGAAGATTGTGGTGTTTGTATGTTAAATATTTGAAAAGTGGCAAAGAACTAAACAATGGATTGTGAGAGTAAAGATCAGCAGAACTGCACTAGATCAAGCTTGTACATGGACCAGAAAGTGGTTTAAGAACTAATGGACATCAAACTTCATGGTTTATTATAAGCAGCAAGGAGAAACCAGGTGGCACCATTAACACTGCCTGATTTTCCTTAATTTGATCATTGAGCTAATTAGGTAAATTTTCTAGTTTACACATTACTGCAGATGACTGTGTTGCTAAACTTTCTGCCACTAAATAATCAGTTTCCCAATTCCTCTAGTTTCTAAAAACATTTTAATCACTTCCTTTAATTCCACCACTGGCAGCTTCTTCAAAGTCCCTCAGCCTTTTGGTCAAGGCACTTTAGTATTTCACTAACTCTCTCTCTGAAGAGTCCTTTCAGCTTTTGCTTATTGTCTGATTCTAAAATCCTCTCCATCATAATTGTTTGTTATAGCAGCTCTCCACATCCAGGTTTCCTAGATTTATATTAGTTATTTATTGCTGAGTAAGACATTACTCCCAAAGGTAGCAGCTTGAAACAATAAAAATTTATTATTTCACACGTGTTTTTGGTGAGTCAGGCATCAAACAATAGTCCTTCTGGGTGATTTTAGCTCAGTCTCTCCTGAGGTTGTAGTTACCGTGTTGACTTGGGCTACAGTTATCTGGAAGTTCCGCTGGCACTGGAGTACCTGAATCCAACTTGGATCCTTCATATGGCTGTTAGCAGGAGTTTTCAGATTCTCACCACATGGACCCCTCCAGAGGCTCCTTGGATATCTTCATATCTTTTTATCTAGCTTCTCTCAGAAAAAGTTTTCCAAAAGAGAGCGAGGTATGAATCACAATTTCTTTTTGACCTATCCTTAGAAGTCATACACCATAATTTCTATGAAATCACCTTGGTGCCGAGGTCAGTCCTATTCGATGTGACAGCAAATGCATCAAAATGTGAATACAAGAAGGAAAGAATCATTGAGAGCAATTTTTGATGCTAGCTTCCACACACTGCTATACTATCTCCCTCTCTCTTTTCAGGTTTAGTGAGGTATAATTGACAAATAAAATTGTAAGATATTTAAAGTGTACAATGTGATGAATATATATATATATACACATTATGAAAGGATTCCCTCCATTGAGTTCATTAACGATCTCTTGTTCAATGTCTGAAAATAGTCGCTTCCTGTAATTTTTAAAGTTTTCTGGTTGTTTACAGTGGGAAGGTAAATCCCACAGGATTTATTCCTTCATGGGTGAAAGTGGAACTGTGGTGCTATTTATTGATATAAAAAACGTAGACGTAGATGGGGTTAGAGAAAGAAGAAATTTGGTATTCATACTTTTGAAATACTGAAGAGGCCTCCAAGTGAGCATTTTTAAATATTTAAAAAAATTCAAATCTGTAGTTCTTATGTTTGTACTAAATATATAAATTTTGGAGTCATCAGCATATAAAGGGCTTTTATGGTGATGGGGCTAAATCAGATCACCTAGGAAAACAAGAAGTCTGAAGACTGAGCCCTAGGACATTCCAAAATTTATAACTTATGAAGATGAGAAAGTTCCAGAAAGGATATTGAGAATTAGCAACTAGTGAGGTAGGGAGAAAAAAAAAACATTCATGTATAGTCTTATAAATGTGAAGAAAGTTTTTTAGAAGGAAGAGTAGTCAGCTATGCCAAGTGCTGGCAAGATGAGGTCTGAGAAATGACTATGGGATTTGAGAAGGAGACTCAAAGTAATCTTTTTTATCCCTAATCCAGTATCAGAAACACGCAATAAAAATACTTGCTGATTGATTCAAATTTGCTGCTTAGTTCTACAGTTTAATAGGTTACTTTCCTTTTTTCCTTCTTCATAATTTCTCGTTAAGGAATTGCACTTACTGCCACAGTCCTCTAAACACCTTTTGATTCCAAGTGCTAACTTGGGGAGTCCATCTGCTGTCGCAGCTCTATGGTGCTAAAGTGAAACTGGCAGGAGAACTAACAACTAGAGAGGCATATCCTGTATAATGTGCTTTTCTTCTACTTTGGAAAAAATAGAACCTAAACTTTGGCAGGAAATAAAAGAAATTTTGCATTTTGGTTAGCATTTGCGCTTCTTACCTCAAAATATAAAGTGGGGCACCCCTAGGTATATGCTGCAGAATCAAATAGTTTGCAACACAGCCAATATTTTTTGATGCTCTAATTAGAAATAAGGAAAGAATAAATCTGAGATTATTACCTTATAATGTCATTAACATTAAAGCAACATAATTTCCTTATGTGAAAAACATGTATAGATGACTATCAAAATAATTCAAAAATGTTTAAGCCTATATAAATGTGCAATTTGGGAGAATGTGAAATAACATTTAAATGGAAGTAAATTTCTTTTTATTACATCAATCAAGATATATATATATTGTTTCAAGTGAATTTTCCAAACAACAACAAGATAGTTCTAAGTGCCATTAAAAACAATTTTCAGGGGGCTGGCCCCGTGGTGCGGTGGTTAAGTGCGCATGTTCCACTTTGGCAGCCAGGGGTTCCCCGGTTCAGATCCCGGGTACGGATATGGCACCATTGGGCAAGTCATGCCGTGGTAGGCATCCCACATATAAAGTAGAGGAAGATGGGCACGGATGTTAGCTCAAGGCTGGTCTTCCTCAGAAAAAAGAGGAGGATTGGCAGCAGTTAGCTCAGGGATAATCTTCCTCAAAAAAATAATAATAATAATTTTCAGGGATTCTATCTCAAAATGTCATATATCTGAAAGCCCTTGATACAGTTTTCCAAACTTTTATTAAAACTACTTATGAATCAAAAAAGAAAAAGACGGAAACTCAAAATCATAGTTAATGCTAATATTTACAAACGATGTTGCATCAAAATGTAGTTAGGAATTCCTACTAACTAAGAAAAATGGAGCCAAATGGAGAAAAATCAACTTTGCCTTTGACAGGCCATCATTTCTTGGCTTCTTCATATGGAGCACAAAATGCTCTGTAAAAAGGTGCACATCACCCATTGTGTTTTTCTTTTTGTTTGGTCAAAGAATCAGGAAAAAAGTATACATCTCATTGTCTCCTCCATTGTTTGTTTGTTTGTTTTCAGAGAATCAGGGAAAAACAGATAGCTCTTCTCTATTATATAGTCCTTTACCAAAAGATGGGATCAAAATCACTGAGAACAGAAAAAAAAATATATGTATATATACACATATATTCTTGCTCTTCCCCCTTGGCAGTACTGATTTAGTATATCTGGAGTTGGCTTATATATATAATTTGAGGGGAAAATAAAAATAAACTTAAATTGAAATTCTTCTGTGTGTATCTAGTTTAAAACTCCTGTTCTGTCATTAACATATCAATCTGAGGGGTAGTCAGAATACTGGCCCATGCCACCATTTTTCTATATTTTGACAGAGACTGCGAATTATAAAAAATGTCTTTGAAAGAAGTGGTATTATAGCATGATATAGTCTGGAAGTTGTAGGTTCAGTGAAGCAGGGAGAAAAATAAGAGCTCTAGAGGAAGTTTTACCATTTCATATGTTCAATCAAATCAGTTTAAAACAGAATTAGACATAGAGAATTGAAAAAAAATAAAAAAGACCCTCCTTATAGTGGATATGTTCCAAGTGGAAGTCTTCTACAGACTAGAAGTTGTCTGAGATTCATGCACATTAACCTGCTCTCCAGAGGATGATCTGAGAAGAGGATTAGATCTGCACAAAAGGTCAACAGACAACAAGGCAAACCATGCATCGTATGTGCTGAACAACACTGGGCAAGAAAAGAACTTGTCTATCAACAAACAAAACTGCAGGCCTGACAAAGTTTTGCCACAATTATCAGCATCTAGAAGAATGGAAGGAAGAACATTCCTTTGAAAAACATATGCTGCATAATCTAGAAGAATATTTCACAGAAATGTTTGACATCCTTAAAGTGTGTAGGAAGATATAGATTCTGCTACAGCAACATAATTCATAAAGATAAATCAGGCAATTGTATATGATGAAAAGAGATTTGGATAAGATAAAGGAGGATTGCAAAGGGAATAAAGATACAATAGTAGAATTGAAATCTACGTTAGCCGTTGTAAAGAGAAAATTTAAAGCTTTATAGTATGAGTAGGATAGGTAACATGAAGGATAAACTTGAGATTCCATCACGGGTCGCAGATGAAAATGACCAGGGAAAAGAATAGTGAGAGTGAAGGAAGTGACTATAGAGGAAAGAGAATATAGTAACTGTATGTGGTGACTGATGTCTCTAAGAAGCCAGAACAAATGTAACAGCAGCAATAGTCAAATACATTTCTCATATTTCTGAACTAAGTTTTTAAAATTTTAAACTTTTGCTTTCTTTTCAACTCATTTTATTTTCCTGGATTACTAATTCTGTTATATAGAGGCCATACTATTTTGCTTTCCTCTAAGAACACTTGTAAACTTTCCAAATATTTTCTCTAAATTATTCAGTAGATGATTTTTCAAGAATTGCCTAAGCTCTAAATTTTCAGAGTTGATGAAATTTTACTTTGTTTGCAGATAGTTCCTCCATAGACATTATTTTTTTTGTTTCTCTATTTCTTTTGCAATGTATAAACATCTACGGAGAGTTACCAATTGTCCACAGATAAGGTAAGAAGCAATATCTTACCTCTGACACTGCCCACTGCATACATTGAGTACCTATGTGCATGTGTTTGTATGTATGTGTGTCTGTGTTTACTCAAATAAATTTTATGTCTACTAGCATTTTCTTAGGAAGAACGTGTTTATTGAAATAACTTTTGGTATCTATAAAGGTGATCATAAGGATTACTTACTTGACATATTCAAGTGATAAAGTATATATCCTAATTCTAATTTGTCTTCCCATTAAAATTTATTCAGTCATGGATTCTTATTCTTCATTCATGTTGTAGGACTGATTTATAAGTTTGTAATTTGGATGTTTTAATAGCTATCTTCATTCATTTGTTTATCTATAATTTCTTACTTTTTACCTTTCCTGCTTTCATTCTGACAAAGAAACTTTGACATGTATGAGCAAGTCCTGACACACCTCTTCACTGTTCACCAGCTCTTTAAACCCAGGGAATTAGTGGGGTTTAGGTATATTTGATTCCTTTCTGAAAAGAGGGATATCATTTGTGCTCCTGTAGTGGCCATCCCTCTTTAATCTAGCCCTATTTGTGGTGCCTTTGTCTGAAATTCCATTCAGTCATAAATTTTTAATAGTTCCTTTACTTAACATCAAGAGTGGATGCAGATTTCCTGTGCTTGTAGATGTCTTTATTTCTTTTATAGTTGTGTACGCATGCGATTGTCGTAGGAGGAGAAAATTGGCAAAGTAATGGAGATCAAATAGCTCCAATTGTCTTTTTATTTGAGGAATTCTTTTGTTCATTTTTGTGGCAAGGAAATTTGTGCTTTTTCCACCGAGTAAATTGAATCTACTAAATTTATTTCTCATATCTATTATTTAAAAATATGCTAGTTTTATTAAAATTCCAGTTTCATATTTCAAAGTCTTTCAAATGCCAGAGTTAATTACCAAAAACATTTCAAAAGTTCCCTCTTTTCAGTTGTTCAAGACCTAGGTAAGATTATTTCCCTAGAATATGGTATTATATCTAGGGTCCAATATTGTAGAAAATCATCTGATGAAAATATCCTTCTCAGGCTGACAAAATGCTTTTATATTTAGTTTTAATTCACACCTTTTACTACACTTTTGAAAATTCTGGTTTTGGAGTTATATGACATTGAACAAATTGGTTAACCACTCGGTATCTTAGTTTTCCCACCTTTAAAGTAAGACAGTGATAATTTTATTGTATAGGATTTCTGTTAAGATTAAATGAGATGCGACATTTGAAACATGGTACATATTAAACAATCAAATAATAGTTTGTTATTGTCTGTCCTTTGGTTAATATTACAAACTAGGTGTCATGAGTTAGCACACTAATTATAGTTTTCTTTCCTGTTAGACATCTACAGGACCATGTGTCTGCAACTGCGCTCTCCTCTCACGTTCTTCTTAGACTCAGTCCCTTCATCCATTTTTTTACGTTTATGTTAGTAATCAAATATTTGCCATAACATAAATAAAAGGGAATACCCCAATCTACATTTTTTGCACTAAAGATACAAAGAAAAGGCATCAAAACATTATTTCAAAAAATAATAAAAATAAAATTGAAAAATTTAAGTTCAAACTGTAACAAAAGGACAAGAAATGGAGAAGGAGGAAGCTCCAAACACATGCAGAAAATAGAGATGGGTCATAAATCTGGAAATCATATTAAAACGTCATTTTTTAGATTAGTTGGTGTACAAAACTCTCTAGGATGGGGAGCAAGGGCAAGCCGGAAAACCAAAAACAAAAAACAAGCACAAAAGTAAATAGAGATGGCTCAGAATTTTTCTGTTTTTTCTCTTTCTATGCTATTTTTCCATGTTTCTATGTTTTACTCATTTCAGAGTTATTCTATGCTCCTATGTGCCTGAGCCAGTTCCTTCCATTGGATATTAGGAAGGAGCCCAATTGATACCGACCCTGATATCAGTTTCACCACATTAAACCCAGCATGTATGGGGTTAAAACCAAAACACTCATTCCCTGCTTACTCTCTGGTTTCCTGGCTCCAGAATCCACTATCCTCCATGGAGACAGACACCGTCAAGGACAAGCACCTGGATTATCTCCTCCCTGCAAAGAGATACAGGCTGGTGGGAAAGCTGCTGTCCAGCAAGCTCACAGACTTCCTCCTCTCTGCAAGTGTCTCAAGGCCAAAGACAGGCTGGTGGGAAAGCTCTGACCAGCAAGGCCATATGCTCCCCCTCCCCTACCTAAAGCCCCAAATAAAAACCCTTCCTTTTAGCTTTTCGGGGAGTTTGGGATTTCAGTGTTAGCTGCCCTGTCTCCTTGCTCAGCACTGTGCAAAAATAAAATTCCTACTTTCTTCCACCACACCCAGTGTCAGAGATTGGCTTGCTGTGCAACGGGTGAGGGAACTCACTTCAGGTTCAGTATCACAATGAGCTGAGGCAGTCCTTCCCCCAGGTATCAAATTTGTAAGATATAAAGTTTGGGAGATATTAGTGGCTTATTTTTGTTTTTTACCATGTGTAGAGAGAAAAGGAAACCAGTGTGAAGAGAAAAGCGAAGTCTAGAGAACATGAGTCTTAACAGAGATTGTATCTATGTTCTAGTTCTTTGTGTTCCTGAGGTTTAGTGCATCCCTGTCCTTTTCCCAGATTGGTTGACCCTAAGCTAACATCTGTTGCCAATCTTCCTCTTTTTTTTTTTCCCTCCCCAAAGCCCCAGTACATAGTTGTATATCCTAGTTGTAAGTCCTTCTAGTTCCTCTTTATGGGATGCTGCCACAGCATGGCTTGATGAGTGGTGTATAGGTCTGCATCCAGGATCCGAACCAGTGAACCCTGGGCCCCTGAAGTGGCGCATGCGAACTTAACCACTACACCACCAGGCTGGCCCTCAGGGTTGATCTTCACTAACTAATAAAAGTTGTCAGCTTTCCTGCTATATTTCATTAATCATGGTATCCCTTTGTAATTCCATGCTGCTGTTGGATTTGCCTTCATCAGTGTTGGTGGCAAATTAGACAACCTCTTCTACAAATGTCTCTACTCAAATGAGACAACAATTACCAGATGCTTTATGGACAGAGTTGTAGTTCTAGATGATTTCAGCCTTGGAAGTTGATTGTCTACTTTCTCTTTTCTCCTGTGTAGCCTCTTTAATATTTGAGTAAACTAAACTCAATTTTATCTGCTTCTTGAAGAAATACAGTCCTTCAGCTTTGCCCCAGTTCGATTCTTGTTGGTTCTTTGGAACTGTGACAACATTGAACTGGATTTTATAACTCCTGTCTCAGAGACCTCTAACTATAAGAATAAACTTTCTGAATGAAGTTCTGATCATAATACTTACCACTTAACATACAACAATGGTTTCCCATTGAATACAGGATAAGCCCTAAACACCTTTGGCATATTATACTTTCCTTTTTGGTGTCTACCTTTATCTAATTGACCAGGCTCTTTTAGCACCACTCCCTTCCTCTCATCTCTTATAACTCAACTCAACTCAAGTTCAAACTAAACTTCTTTGGGGGCCCTAGATTCACCAGCTTACTGCATGCTGTCTTTCTTTTGTAAGTGTTATGCCCTCAGTCTTGAATACCCTTACTTTCTCCCTTAAATACAACAGGTCTCCCCAGTCAGTATCTTTTTTTTACTCTAGAACTGGTTTAGGCAACTATCTCCTATGTGAGAAGTTTCCTGCCATCTTTGGTAGGTTCAATCACTTCTTCCTTACATTCTGCCCATTTATATAAATTGTGTTCAACCCAAATATCACTGTATTGCTCAACTGAAGAATCCAGCTTAAACATTTGATGTTAGAGACCATGCTATGTTCACTGATGTAGTTTTGTGCATTACCAGGTACCTATTACTTAATTGGCTATCAAATATATATGTTGACTTTAAGTATTAAATTCAGGGCATATTTAATTTGTAACTAGCCTCAAAGTAGAACTGGTTCTGATATATATAACCAATCTCAAGATATAACTGATACAATGTTTCTGGTTCTAGATAAGTAAAACTATATGATTTTCTTTTAAATTTCAAGAAAAAATAAATGTATAACATAGTGAAAAGGACACAATTTAAAGTTAGAAGAACTGGTATTAATTGTGACTTTGCCTCTTATTCACTTGAACTTCATGACATTTCTTTCCTTTCTAAAATGTTGTAATGCTGGTTTCATTGCTCCGTTGTGAGATCATTTGTGATAATATGTATGAATTTGTTTTATACTTTAAACTTTTAGTTTTTTTTTAAGACCGCACAATCCTTTCTTATTTGTTGAAAATGCTGTTGATATTTCTGTGATGAGTATATTTCAATTCTTCATATTCTTGATATTAGTGTCTGACAACGTTCCATATTTTGACTTATTACTTTACAAATCTCACCTACTACTTGCTCTGTATGATTTCACCTATTCTGCTTATTGAAGAGTAATACCAAAGCTCTTCTCACTGGGAAGTTTTCTGTTAGTATTTTATTTTCAATGATGACAAATTCTGAAGAAAGTTGAGACTGAATCTGCATATTCCCCTCTAATATGGTCAGTCATTTCTAGGTGGAATCTCATAGCTTGCTTTGGCTTTTGTAATTTTACCTTATAAGAAAAGAAGTGACCATTTTACTGTACTCCGTTACTGGCAAGTACACTTTCCATTTATGTTGAGTTTTTTTTTTTGTCTTTAATCTCCTTAGGCTCATTAGTAATCCATTAGGCTTCTTCTCACCATTTTCCTTTTAATAAATGGGGGTTGCATTGTACTACCTTTGTAGTTTATATCATAAATATACACTTTCTTTTAAAAAATTTTTTCCATGGTTACCCTAAATCTACTAAAATTTGGATATAAAATTTCCTGTAAACTTCCTTTTTCCCCCAGTAATTGTGGGCTGAATTGTTTGGATCAAACTGCCAATGAAAAAGAAAAGAAAAGAAAAATTCTAGATAAAATTTTAAAAACTTATTTCAATAGCTTTGAATAGGTGAACTGATAACAGAGAAAGGCTAGGCCAAAATCTGAAGGTATCCTTAACCTAGAGAGATGAGAATAATATCCCAGAAATACAATATCTTTTGTCTTAAGGGCATTTGTCTCTGGTTCAACTATGAGTATGTGTCATCAAGGTCAATAATGTAGCCCTTTAGGAAACTCTCTTCACAATAAGCTGGAAGTAAAATGATCATTCTCACTTAAGAATGAACAAGAATTAAACACTCCCATCTTCTCCAAATTTCAGAGCCACCAGCTAGTTTTGCCTAGAGTCTAAGCAGAGAAGTGAACTAAAAACAAGCTAACAGAATCTGTGGCTGTTACATAGATTTGCATCCAGGGTGTGCATATTTTGGGTAGGCCAGATAAACAATGTTGATCATAAACAAATAGACAGCCAGTTAGCAAAAACTGGTTTATTTGAGATCAAAAAAGAGTTGCAATTCACGGTCTGCAACCATTGCGAGCCACGTGCTCCCCCAGCAGCAAAGGGAGGAGAAACTCTTTACGGAGGGGAAGAGAAAGTTGGGTGGGCTATTGTAAATACTCTGGGTCCCTTGAAGCAATTGAGAGTTCCGTGTGTAGAGGCTTTTCATTGGCTGAGCTTCTTGCCTGTCAAGAAGAAGAAATCTTTCTTTTTCTTGTTGGGTTCCACAATCCAGGTAGGGTGTGAGAGCCCCCTCTTTTGGCCTCCAGACTTCATTTTAATGAGATTTCTGTTTATTAGTTTCCACACTCAAAGCGATGGATTTTGTTTGAGATAGTCCACAACTGATAATGTCCCATGTTCTTGATAGAAGTAAATGCAAATCCAAATACTCTGTAGTAAAAAACACATTCATCCTTAGATCTCTGGGAATTCCAATAATAATGTTTCACTGGAAAACTTCAGCGTGAGATCATCTAACACAAAGGAGAACACAGTTTATGTGTTCCAAATAGATAGTGGGTAAAAATAGGAAGTATTTTATTAAAATCAAAAGAAAAAAAGGTGATGAGGGGGAATGAATGAAGGAAGTTTGGGAATTAGCCCAAGAACAATTGATTAAATACAAAATTTTAGTAATGATTACATTCAATCAAATGGACTAAGTGTTTCAGTTTACTGACAAACACTATCATATTGGGAGAAGCCACAGCAATCATATGCTGCTTATGAGAGACAAATCTATAATACAAAATGGGTGAAGGTATGAGATTAAAAAAAAGATATATTAGGCAAACTTTATCTTCCAGGACACACGTAAAATCTATCAAAACTTTAATATATATACAAAGTTAGAGAACAACTGAAACTCACGTGCCATTCTGGTGACAGTGTCAGTTGATTCAACCACTATGGAAAATAAATTGGCATTATCCATGTATACTTGAAGTTATGCATACTCTATGACTCATTAATTATATCCATCAGTATATACATCGGTAAAACTCATTCACATGTGCACCTGGATCCTTATACTAGAATTTTCAGAGAAGTACTGTCATAGCCAAAAATTTGAAACAATTCAAACGTTCATCAGCAACAGAATGGAAACATGAATTATGGAATATTCATATAATAGAATATTAAATAACAAAGAAAATGAACAAACCACAGCTTCCATGTATGTATTTTATAAACACAATGTTCAGTGAGAAAAACAAAAAGCTAAAAACCTAACCTAGTAAAACAGATTTTGATCATATAAAGTTCAAAAACAGGAAAAAACAAACCAGAAGTCAGTAATGATGGCCTTTGGGTCAAATCTAGTCTATCGTCTGTTTTTGTAAATTGTTTTACTAGAATACAGGCATACTCATTCTTTTACACATTATTTATGGCTATTTTTGTGCTACAATGGCAGAGGTGAGTAGTTGCAACAGAGACCCCGATGGCCTGCAAAGACTAAAGCAGTTAGTATCTGGCCTTTGCGGAAGATGTTTGTGGATCCCTGAACTAAACTATCATTTGGTGATGGATGTATAAGTGCTAAAACGTTAAGAAAAAAACAAGGAACATGAGAGCAATGATAAGCAAGTTTAATCTTTCCTCCTGGGGTTGAGAGAAAGGGGTTGTGATTGCAAAGAGACGTACAATGGGCTTCTGCCCCGCTACCCATGTTCTACTTTTTTACATCTCTTGAATGATTGTTTCATGTGCATTCACTTTACAAAAGTCCATTAAATTGTGTGGATGTGTTTATGCATGTTTTGATAATACTTTACAATGAAACGTCTTTAATGTGTTTTAAAGGAAAACAAAAACGAAATAAAAAACAAAAACAAACATATAAACCAACAATATGCTAGAGCTTTTCATAAACATATAACCTGAATTTCATTTGGTTGTTATTGACTTTCCTTATTCCACTGTCCAAATTCTGTAGCTTCCTCATGGTTAAGAAAGGCATCACTCCCAATTAGTTCCTTTAACTTTTTATCAAATAAAGCACATACCAAACAGAACTTTGGACCCTTTGCAATCTGTTATATTTATATTTAATAAAGTCCTTTGAAATCAGAACTCATCTTCTGTTCATTTTCTTCTCTTCTACTCTGCCTAGAAAACAAAATGAATATAAATAGAATTTTCATTGAACTAACGAAGAAAGCATCAGTCACTTATTTCTCATCTAAAGAGCTAGGATTCAAACTGCAGATCAGACATATGCACACAACTCTCTGCACATCCCTTTTTTCATTTGCAAATAGTGGTGAATAAAGTGAACTAAATATATAAAGCTATCTATTAATAAACATTATCATTGTCTATTAGAACTGTACGCAAGGGGGCCAACTTGTAAAAATATTTCCAGAATTACGAATTTTCCCATTTTATACTCATTTTTAATTGAGCCACTAGTGTAACATTAGGAAGACATGCTGGGTTGACATAAAGTCTGTTCCAAGTTTGGAGTCAATTGAAGTTCTGAAGTTTTGTGGGAACGCTAACGTGCTGGTTTGGGGCTCCAAAACTTACATTTCTCCAGATGGAGCGTTGTTAATATTCTGGATTTGTGACATTGCACTATTTTGAAACAAATAAAATGAAGCAGTAAAAAGTAAGTTTGTTTGCCATATGGCTGTTTATTTCTGTGTGTAGAGCCTAACTGTGAAATATATGGCTCCTCAATATGGGACAGCACATATTCACACCGGCGCACCTGCTTGTAGTACAAAGAATCCTTCTTTTAGATGACATTAATTCATGGAATCATGATTTGAAGAATTTTTCTCATCATTTATGAGACTGTGGGGAGCGGTCTGGCATATAACACAGGCAAAATGAGATCATATACTGGTAGCTTTTACCCTTTAAAATATATGTATTATTTAAATATGAAAAAGAGCTGTTTTAGGTAAGTAAAAGAATATGATGGATAGGAGTGTGACTGCTAATACTGTGAGGGAGGCTTGTGTTCCAATTCTACCTGTGACATGGATTTCTAACGTAGCCTTGGGCAAGGAATGACATTTCCCTACCTAATCTATTCTACCTTTATAATTGGAATTTAAATAATAGAATCACAGAGTTATACATTTCTTGAAATTTGATCTAGGCTTGCTCCAGGAAAGATACAATGAGGATACCAAAAGAAGCAACTTCTTTCTTCCCTCAAAACAAACGACTTGTGTTCCTAATCAGTACAGCACTGTTCTCAGGGTCAGGGGTCAACCTGTTCTTTGGAACTTGCCTTCTCTTTTCCAACTGGAGAGTCAGAGAAAGAGTGACCCCGTACACACCTCCAGAGGATTTTAAAGTGCTGCTTTCAGGCTATAATAAGAGGCAAAGACACTCTGTTAGGATAAATACTTTCTGTTTAGCTCTGTGCCCAACACTCTTATCCCTCCACTGTCATAGCTACAAACTCTTCTCAGAGATAACAATTTTGTCTGAATAGATATAACTGTTTAGATTTGATGGTGACTTTTAGTATTTCCCTTAAGTCTTTCATCAGTTCTTTCATAGAAATACTATGCTTTATTACATAAATTTTGCAATCCTTTTACACAATTTAAACCTCAATATCCTTAAACCCTGGTAGTATGAAACAACTCATCAACAAGTATTAATTACTCATGTGCATACTATGAAACCCTGAGACATTCAAATACTTGTTGAGTCTGCAAAGGTAAACACCAATGTATATTAAATACTGTTTATTAACAAAGAAGAAGGTACTGTCCATATTTTAGAGATATACAAACTCTTTATCTAGCTGGAGAAATATAACTAATGTATGAAAACAACACTATTCTAAAAATATATATACTTATAAAAATAGGACAAATCAGTCTCTCTCTTTGTTTTTGCTGTTATTCATTTTTCTCCAATTCTTGGGTAAATTTTCTTTTCCTTTGCAACATTTTCAATGTCAGTCAACTTTCAAGGCCCATCTTATTCAAACTGCTTCACCAGAAACCTCATCAACATGAACATCTCTGAATCTTTTTGGACTTTATTGCCAAATTCAGTCACATAAGTGTCTTATTAAAGCATTTGAGTACTTGCTATTTCCTGCTCTCTAGGTCTGATCAGCATGATCTCATCAAAATAGTAAATCAGTGAGAAGTTCTGTGAGATGTATTAGTTTCCAAGGCTGCCATAAAAAAGTACCACAAACTGGGTAGCTTAAGCCAGCAAGAATTTACTCTTTCACACTTCTGGAGGCTAAAAGTCAAAGTGTCCACAGGGCTGCTCCCTTCTGTAGGCTCTAAGGAAGAATCTGTTCTATGCCACTCTCCTAGCTTCTGATGATGGCCAGCAATCCTTGACATTCTTTGGCTTGTAGATGTATCCGGTGTTGGCCTCCATCTTCCCACAGGGTTCTTCCTGTGTCATTGTGTTTTCACATGGCTGTCTGCTTGTGAGGACACCAGTCATGTTGAATCAGAGGCCTACCCAACTCCAGTATGACCTCATCTTAACTAATTACATCTGTCATGAGCTTATTTCCAAATCAGATCATATTCAGAGGTACTGGGGGTTAGAACTTCAACATATCTTTTTTGGAATGTGCAACTCATAACATATATATATTCGGATACATCCGAATAGTATTATGTCAGAGACCAGGAATTCCTGTAAAGCACTGAGTAAGCCACTGAAGGTACAGAGTTGACCCTACCAGTTAAACAGAAACTTCTTTTGATCCTACTTAAAAATTGGCTTTTAAAATTATTTTTTAAATTAACGGAGAAATGAATTTGCTCCAGTAAATCAATCACCTCCTGATTTAAGTTTATGTTAATCTTCATTGTCAAAGATCTATTTAGCTTTTGTACCTCTGAATAGCAGCTTAAATGGTGATGTGATGGAATCACCACTCCTGTGTATTTCTTTTTTAGTGGTACTAACTTCTGAAATTCTCTTAAGAATTTGGTACACTTGGTTGGCTGTTTGATAATGAGATTTTATGCTAGGAGCTTATCCGTAGTTATTCTTGACATCCATAACCTACCTGCCAGCTCAGGTGACCAATGTGGACATTCTGCAAGTTCCCAAATGCCTATCCCAATGAAATATTCATGGACTGGAAAAATAAACATAGGGTAGTTTGAGAATACAAGGTGCCTACTGGGAGACCCACCTAGGCCAAAACTCCATTTATCACCTTACCACCATAGCCTTTGGTGGTGGTTTCTAATTAATTGGAGGAAGACTTGCAGTATATAACATATCTACTCCTCTCATTAAGGGAACTGAGTCTCCATTTCAATCACAGAGCTTCAGGTTGTCAAGAACTATGAGGACTCTGAAGTTTTATCCTGTTCGAAGGCTAACAAGTTAACCTTTCACAGTTTCGTGGATGCTGGCAAAAATCAAGAGTCTCCTGGGTCAGAGACAAAAGATTTTATTACTCAAAGCCCAGCAGATAATGAGCTTCACGTCTACATTGGTTCCTCTTGCCCACAATTCCCACAGGGTCATGTGAATTGACCCAGGTAGATCTGTGCATGCAGTGGATTTGCATCTCACCTAAGGAACACCAAGCTTAAAAGACTCCAATCTAGGGGTCGGCCCGGTGGCACAGCAGTTAAGTTCGCATGCTCTGCTTAGGTGGCCCAGGGTTCACTGGTTTGGATCCGGGTGCGGACCTACACACTGCTTGTCAAGCCATGCTGTGGCAGGCGTCCCACATATAAAAGGTAGAGGAAGATGGGCATGGATGTTAGCTCAGGGCCATCTTCCTCAGCAAAAAAAAAAAGCGGAGGATTGGCTACAGATGTTAGCTCGGGGCTCATCTTCCTCAAAAAAAAACACAAAAAAACAACTCCAGTCTTCTGTAATGGGTTACAGAGTTTGCCATCCTAAGTCCTGGGGTTTCCCTCCTTTCCAATTAATACCCTCATCTTAATATGAGTGATTTGGTCAGGCTGTGAATTCAACTTGCAACTTGTTCACTCTACCCCTGTATAAGCACTCCGGTTCTCTACCCTTGCTTTGAATGTCAAGTTTAACTCTCAGAATTTATCATGTACTTTTACTAAACTTTCTATCCCAGTAGGATGACAAAGAATTCTGTTATCTTGTTGTCATCATTATCAATAAACTTGAAAGATACAACAGTTGTTTGATTCTCCAAAGCCTTTCCATCAATCACCACTTCATTCAAAGCAAACACATGTGATAATACATGTAGTTATTTTGCCACTACAGGCCATAGATAATTGTTATACTATTTTCTGTTTTCAAGAATGTTATCACTGGGGCCGGCCTGGTGGCACAGCGGTTAAGTTCATACGTTCCGCTTGTCGGTGGCCCGGGGTTCGCCAGTTCGGATGCCGGGAGCGGACATGGCACCACTTGGCATGCCATGCTGTGGTAGGTGTCCCACCTATAAAGTAGAGGAAGATGGGCATGGATGTTAACTAAGGGCCAGGCTTCCTCAGCAAAACAGAGGAGGACTGGCAGTAGTTAGCTCCGGGCTAAATCTTCCTAAAAAAAAAAAAGAATGTTATCACTAAATTCAGTCACTAACAGATAAGCAACTCATTTCTACTCTCCCATCTTTGAGGTATATTTCCTAGGGCCACCCGGTTACCAAGAACTCCATAAGTCAATGTTCAGTCAGGAAAACAGAAACAATGTGGAATTTTAAATAAGTGAAATGTAATGCAGGAAATTTCTTAAGAAAAATAATAGAATTTCTGAGAACACTAATCTGGAAAGGGAGGAGAAACAGTGGCTGCTGGATACATTGCCCAAGCAAAGGACTATCTGATTCCCTCTTCTTTCAATCCCCAGCATCCTTTCAGCATTATGCAGGAGCTGAAACTAGTATGAAATAGTTGGCAAGGGAAATTTAGAAACATGGTTGACTGCAATGCCAAGCAGTGTGGCGGACTGAATAGTACCCTCCTCCCTCCCCAAAGACGTTCACAACCAAATCCCCAGAACCTGGGAATATGCTAGGTTCCGTGGCAAGAGGGAGTTAAGATTACAGATGGAATTGAGACTGGTAATCAGCTGACTTTAAAATACAGAGATTATCCTGGATTGTCTGGCTGGGCCCAATATAATCACAAGTTTCCTTTAAACATAAAAGGGTTAGACAAAGGAGTTAGAGAAGACGTTAGGAAAGAAGCAAGTTTAGAGTGATGTGATATGAAGGCTCAACCCACCGTTCATTGCTGGCTTTGAAGTTGGAAGGGAGCCACAAGACATGGAACGCAGGCAGCGTCTAGAATCTGGAAAAGTGAAGGACAAAGATTGTCTTCTAGAGCCTTCAAAAGGGACACAGTCCTACAGACACCTTGATTTTAGCTACAGGAGACCCATTTTGGAATAATGACCTTTAGGATTGTAAGATAATAAATGTGTTTTGTTTCAAGCAGCTAAATTTATGGTACGTTGTTGCAGTGGCAAGAGGAGACTAATACACAGAGCACAGTAAGAGTGAGCTATAGATGTGAGAGCCAGCAGGAATTTGACCTCCACATCTAATTCCCTTAACTCCTAAAATAGTGGTTCACAACATTTGTGCATTATGGAGAGTGACAGATCTTTCAACAAATGAACCTTAGAAAATGTATAAACCTTAGTGGGCACAACCCTTTTTTGCCCATTTGATTAACTATGTCATCTTGCAAGTGAAACTATAGTAATAAATTTGAATTCAAAAAGTCAGTATATTTAAACAATTTATATGGAGTGATTTATATATATGCACATATTATATCATTCCATTCTAGAATTACTTGTCTTCAAGAACTTAAGGCAGACTCTCAAAATTATCTGAATCAAATACAGCAAAAGTAGCATATCAAGATCTAGGAGCCATTGGTACAGGAAGCTCAGCTGAGGTAGCTGGAGAATTCTGGGATAGCATCAAAGCCAGAGGTCCTATACATTAGGGAACATGTGGTTACTATCTCTCCAGGTAGATGGATTAGCTCAGAACTTAGGCCATCAAGCAAACCTGGACAATATGGAGAGGATCGAGGCCCAAGTTGACTGGACACTGTCATCATTCAATTCAAAGGTATAATTTGTGGAGAAGAATGGCTCAGGCCAACTTAGATTCTTAATTTATAAATTAGGAGTTATTTGCTCAGAGTATATTAACCCATGTCAGGTTATAGAAGTCTAAACTAGAGGACAAAAGGAGAGCTGATGCATAATTACACATGCCTAGACTTCCTTACTCAGAGGAAGCCAAACATATTAAAAAAAAAAAAAGGGAAAAAACCCAAAACAAACAGGCACTAGCAGCAAACAAAAAACAGAGTAGGAAACCAGACCCAGCATTTCATATTTCAGGATCCCGAGAAATCAAGTGGTTCCTGTAATCAGCCCAGCCAGAATGATTGCTTTCTTGTCCTGCTTTAAAGTAGTCTTGTTGTTGATAAAATGAATTCACAGTACAGGTTGCTTCCCAGAGTAAGGTAAGGGCAGACATTTGTTACAGAGAGAGGAATCTCTTCATCTGCGAAGCAATCAGAGTACTGATAATAATCTGTTTCAATTTTTTCTTTCATTCCTCTAGTCAATAGATATTACTTAAACAGCTATGATGCTACAATCGTTGTGCTACACACAGAAAATATAAAGATAGCTACTATACTTATGAAATGTACTGTTGGTTAACTTTAGTATCTGAGTTAGTCTTAACCATCCTACAAATTGTTTGTGTCTTTCACTGCCCTAAACTCTAATTTATTCCTCATAGTTTAGTTTCATTAATCCTTATACTCTGTGAAAATCAAACAGTTGATTATTTGCATTCAGATCATTTTTTTAAATACAGGAGAATGTTTAAATTTCTCCCAGTAGTATTTATCATCAGACATATTTTCTATTCTTAATTTTTATTCATTTTTTTTTCCTTTTTCTCTGCATCATCTCAATGTCTCCATGTCCTACTAGGGTATTGGAGCTTAAAATTAGATGTAGGGAAAACTTGCTTATACATGATTTGATAACGACAATCAAAATTTCTAAATACAGAATATTGGCTCACGGCTTACAGAAAAGGTTAAGTAATGTCTCTAGATTTCTGCCAATAAAACTTTGCAACATCTCTTGGAGACAACATTGAAAACACACTCTTGCAAGAATCTTTAAAGTACAAATCTGTAGCATTTCTCAGACATAACAGGTTAATTCTGGAGTTACTATTCCCTTGTGGTGTCTTAGCATTTTAGCATCTTAAAGATAAAACACATTTAATGATCACAGGAGAAAATGCAATTACGAAAGCAAGCTCATTTGCACTCGCTTCCTATTCTCTGGTTTAGCTGGAAAACCGGAGTAAACATCGGTGTATGAAGTGCAGTTGGAAGGGTAAGGGAAAATGATACTTCTAGGTTAAATGATTCCAGCACCAACTAGCTAGTCCAGAGTAGCAGGGATGCAGAATTTATAGGATTGAGCGCTTCTGTTGTTGTTGTCATCTGAACAAAATCTGAAATGACCATCCTGATAGAATAATTCAATCTAAACTTATACCTCATCTAAAAGATAATATTTTTTCCTCTGAATTTTCTTATTGTTTACTAAACCAGGATTTTGTTGCTGTGTAAATATTTTCTGACTGACATATTTACATATGCTAATATAATTGGATGGCTATACTAAAGCCTTTATTTATTAGGCCATTAAATCTCTATCAGTCTTAACTCATATGTGACATAAAAAAGCCATGTCCAGAAACAAAGGCATAGAACTGGTATTTTGGCAAATTGCTATATCCTGTCTTTTCATTTGTGATTATGCTAAGAAAAGAAATTAAAACAAATGTCTTCTACCTATAACAAAGTCACAGGAGACTGTATCTGGAAATACGTACTATATTTGCCCCCAAAAAATTAAGGATCAAAACCTGAATTTGGAACACTTGAGCCAAAAAACAGCTCACCTATGCAGCTTATAGCTAGGTTTCGATGACGGACGCAAACTATTTTAGAAGTGAAAAAACAATGGAGGCTGTGATGAGGAGGGAGCAGGGTGGTGAGGTTGAGTAGGGAAGATGTCCATAATATTGAAGATTGTTTCCAGTAGTTCCATTCTCATGAATAATAGAAACATTTACTGTGTTAAAACAGACAAAATACTTTGGAAGTTTTCTATTTTCATGGTGTGAATTAAAGCTAGAAAAATAATTTTGAATGAGAACGCAAATTGGTCATGTCATAGACATAACCTCAGTGAATTTAAGGATCTATGTCTTAAGCAATTTGAAAAGAACTATTTCATCAAACAGGGCAATTTAAAATTCTTAGCTAGTTTATGCAAACTCCATGATTTCTTTAATGCTATTTATTATTTGGAATACGTTTACTTAACAAACACCATGAAAAGACTAGAACTGCTAATTTACAAATAATAATATAATGTTCTTTAAATATAAAATTCCCTGACACTGTATTCTTCATGTAATGCAAGGAACTGCTTTGAGTTATAGAGTTATTATGCATTTAATATGTATGATTACAAGGGGAAAAAACTTTCAAACGTCGTGCAGGAGAAAAAACTAAACAAAGCTGAGAAGTAGCAATTAAAGATTTGGTCATTACACCTCAGATTACAAAAGATAATATAAATTGATCGATAGCAAATAATTACTCCTAGCGCACATACATATTTTTCACAACTTCTCAATGGTATGTATAACCAAGGACTAAGGTGTTCATAAATGTTATATTAGGAAGCTTTCACTTTATAATGCAAACCATGGCTGTGACCCAAAGCAAGAATATACAATACATTTCTGGTGGATATTCAGTCACTTTCATTCCCTTTGATGCTCTTTCTTCACTTTCAGGAAAGGAGCAGAGGGAGTTCAGGTTTGCGGCCTGCTCCCCTGTTGTCATTCACTCTACAGTCACTGAAAACAAGATGAAACCTCAACTGCTCACTAGTGCACACACACACAATCCACTGGCTTTCATCAGTAACTTTTCTTCTTTACGAAAGTTTCTATCAGAGAGCAAGGGCACCTTATTATACAGTCCATCCAGCTCTACTTACCAGGGTCTGGCGTGAAATGAGGAATTGCAGAAAATTCCACAAAAGATTTCTTGGTCTGCAAGATCCTCAAATGAGTTCTTTCCTTATAGAGTGTCGAGGAGCAGCTGAACTGAATGAGTCTCCACGGACACACAAGAATTGGTAGATCATAAAGGTTTCTATGGCCCTGATAACCTCTTAGTTATTTCATCCTACCAGCAGAACTAGCATGGAGTTGAGTCAGCAACTCAATGATCAAAGTAGGTGGGCCTAAGTGTTTGCCATGGCATGAGACTTCCCCAGAAAAATGAGAAAAGAATAACTCTTATAGATTGTATTTATTTTTGTTTGTTTTTTTCTATATTGTATATTGAATTTTTCCTAAAAGTCTTAAAGATACAAACTCAGAATATCACTATTTGATAGTTATAGAAACATGTTCTTGACTTCATAAATTCAAGCCCTTTTTTTAATAAAAAAAAGTAAATTAATGAAACAAAATAAAACAACAAACACAGTGATGATAATGCATAGATCCAAATAATCTGGAGAGGTCATCTAATCAGTTTTCCTACTCTAATAGGATTGGCTATTAATATATGATGAAAGTTATCAAATCTTCCTAGGAAACATTTACTGTTAGAATTGAAAAGGAAAATATAAGCCTTTCACTTTTATATTAAAAACGCAAAGTTCAGAAAGATTGGGTGAAGAAGCAGAAGTGACGTTCTAATCTAGGCTTTCTCTTATCAATCACAATGCTCTTCCTTCTAGACTTTTTGTAACAAAAAAACTTCATAGATATTATAAAAATTCATTAATTTAACAAGTCTACAAAGATTTATTAAATAAATTCTATATTCTAGGTACTCTTCTATGCAATGAGGATACAAATATAACAACCACCACCACCAGCACCAGACAAAATCTTATACTTCAGACCTCAGGGGCTGGCCCCATGGCTGAGTGGTTAAGCTTGCGTGCTGTGCTTTGGTGGACCAGGGTTTTGCTGGTTAGGATCCTGGGCAGGGACATAGCACCACTTGTCAAGCCATGCTGAGGTGGCATCCCACACAGCAGAGCCAGAAGGACCTACAGCTAGAATATACAACTAGGTACTGGGGGGCTTTGGGGAGAAGAAGAAAAAAAAGGAAGATTGGCAACAGATGTTAGCTCATGTGCCAATCTTTAAAAAAAAATACCTCAAAATTTAAAGGAGGTTGAAAGAAAGGATAAGCAAATATATCATATAGTAATAGATAAGTACTATGACAAAAGCAAAAATGGAGTAAAAAATAGACAGTGATGAGGGATGCTAATTAACACCTGTTTCTGAGGGATGACAACTGAATAGATACCTCAATAAGGTGAAAGTGCATGTAGATATCAGTGGGAAGAGGCTACCAGGAAGAGAGAACATCAAGACAAAGGGCCTGAGCAGGAGTCGACTTGGTATGTTCAAGGAATCACAAGGAGATCAGTGTACCTGAAGCAGGATGGTCAAGGGAGAAAGTGAGATAAACAAGTAGCAGACGATACTTGGTCTTAAAGGTCATGTCTAGGACTTTGATTTTTACTTTATGTGTATTGAAAAGCTATTTGTGATGGAATGCTGGTGGAATGTCATAAAGAGATTTATATTTTAAAAGGATAATTCATAGCTCTGTGAATACATTGGAGTTAAGCAAGAGTGAAAGTAGAAAGAGCAGTTGGGGTATTGTGGTAGTCTGGGTAAGACAGCACAGTGGCTAGATGTGGGTTGATAACTTGAAGTAGATAAGAAGTCGATAATTAAGATTTATTTATTATTTAAAATTTTTTAAATTTTATTAAGGTGAAATTGACAAAACATAAAATTAACTATTTTAAAGTGAACAATTCAGGGGCCAGCCTCGTGACATAGTGGTTAAGTTTGCACGCTTTGCTTCAGCTGCCTGGGGTTCATGGGTTCGGATCCCAGGCATGGACCTACACACCACTTGTCAAGCCACCTTGTGGCGGCATCTCACATACAAAAATAGAAGATGGGCATGGATGTTGGTTCAGGGACAATCTTCCTCAAGCAAAAAGAGGAAGATTGGCAACAGATGCTAGCTCAGGGCCAATCTTCCTCACAAAAAGATTTTTTTAAAAAAGTAAACAATTAAGTCACACTTGGTACATTCACAAAGTTATGAAAACACCACCCCTATCTACTCCCAAGACATTTTCATCACCTCAAAAGGAAACCCTGTATCCATTAAGCAGAAGCTCCTAATTATCCCCTTAACACCGTCCCTGGTAGCCACTAATGTACATTCTGTCTCCATGGATTTACCTATCCATACCTAATATGGATATTTTATATAAATGGAACAATACAATAGGCAACTTTTGTTTCTGGCTACTTTCGCTTAGCGTTTTCAAAGTTCATCCATGTTGTAGCATATATCAGTACTTTGTTCCTTTTAATGGCTGAATGATATTTGACTGTATGGGTATACTACAATGTGTTTATCTAGTCATCTGCTGATAGACAGTTGAGCTGTTTCTACCTTTTGGTTATTGTGAATAGTGCTGCTATGAACATGCATGAACATAAATGTACATGTCTGAGTACCTGTTTTTGATGATTTTGGATGTATTCGTAGGAGTAGAATATCTGGGTTATATGGTAATTCTATATTTAACTCTCTGAGGAACTGCCAAACTGTTTTCCTCAGTGGCCCAATCATTTCACATTGCCATCAGCAATGTATGAGACCTCTAATTTGTCCATGTCTTTCCCAGAATCAATTTTTGGAGTTTTTTTGGTTTTGGTTTTGGTTTTTAGTTTTGCTTTTAGTTATAGCCATCTTATTGGGTGTGCAGTGGCATTCATTGTGGCTTTTGATTTGCATTTCTATAATGAGAAATGATGTTGGGCATCTTTTCATGAGCTTGACCATTTGCATATCTTCAAGGATAAAAGTCTCTTCAAGACCTTGCTCCATTTTTTAATTGGTTGTTTGTTTTTCGGTTGTTGAGTTCTAAGAGTTCTTTATATATTCTGGATACCAGATTCTTATCAGATATATGATTCAACAAATATTTTCTCTCATTATGTAGGTTGCCTTTTCACTCTTTTTTATTTTTTAAAAAAATTTAATTTTTATTATTTTTATTTTTTATTGAAGTAACATTTGTTTATAAAATTATATGAATTTTAGGTGTACATCGTAACATATTTCAAATTCTGTGTAGATTACGTCATGTTCACAAATCAAGGACTGATTACAATCCATAATCACCTACATGTACCTAATCACCTCTTTCACCTTCCTCCCTCTCTCCTTCCCCTCTGGTAACCAGTAATCCAACCTCTGTCTCTATGTGATTGTTGTTGTTGTTTTTATCTTCTATTTATGAGTGAGATCATACAGTACTTGACTTTCTCCCTCTGTCTTATTTCACTTAGCATCATACCCTCAAGGTCCATCCATGTTGTCACAAATGGATAGATTTCATCATTTCTTATGCCTGAGTAGTATTCCATTGTGTATCTATACAACATCTTCTTTATCCATTCACCCCTTCATGGGCACCTAGGTTGCTTCCAAGTCTTAGCTATTGTGAATAATGCTGCAATGAACATAGGGGTGCATGTATCTTTAAGCATTTGTGTTTTCAAGTTCTTTGGATAAATACCCAGCAGCTGGAATAGCTGAATCATATGGCAAATCTATTCTTAAATTTAGGAAACTCCATACTGTTTTCCATAGTGGCTGAACCAATTTGCATTCCTGTCAGCAGTGTATGAGGATTCCATTCTCTCCACATTCTTTCTGACATTTATCGTTTCCTGTCTTGTTAATTATAGCCATTCTGACTGGAGTGAGGTGGTATCTCATTGTAGTTTTGATTTGCATTTTCCTGATAGTTAATGATGTTGAACATCTTTTCATGTTTCTGTTGGCCATCTGTATGTCTTCTTTGGAAAAATCTCTGTTCAGATCTTTTGCCCATTTTTTGATTGGGTTGTTAATTTTTTTGTTGTTCAGATGTATGAGTTCTTTGTATATTTTGGATATTAATTCCTTACCTGATATATGGTTTGCAAATATCTTCTCCCAATTGTTAGGTTGCCTTTTTGTTTTGTTGATGGTTTCCTTTGCTGTGCAGAAGCTTTTTAGTTTGATGTAGTCCCAGTTGTTCATTTTTTCTATTCTTTCTCTTGCCTGGTCAGACACGGTATTTTAAAAAATGCTGCTAAGACCCGTCTCAAAGAGTATACTGCCTATGTTTTCTTCTAGAAGTTTCATGGTTTCAGACCTTACATTCAAGTCTTTAATCCATTTTGAGTTGATTTTTGTTCATGGTGTAAGATAATGGTCTGCTTTCATTCTTTCGCATGTGGCTGTCCAGTTCTCCCAACACCAATTATTGAAGAGACTTTTCTTTCTCTACAGTGTTTTTGGCACCCTGGTCTCAAATTAGTTGTTCATATACGTGTAGGTTTATTTCCAGGCCCTCAATTCTGTTCCACTGATCTGTGTGTCTGTTTTTGTGCCAGTATCATGTTGTTTTGGTTACTATGGCTTTGTAGTATATTTTGAAATCAGGGAGTGTGACACCTCCAGCTTTGTTCTTTTCCTCAGGATTCCTTTGGCTATTCAGGGTCTTTTGTGGTTCCATACAAATTTTAGGATTCTTTGTTCTATTTCTGTGAAAAAAGTTGTTGGAACTTTGAAAGGGATTGCATTGAATCTATAGATTGCTTTAGGAAATATGGACATTGTAAGTATGATCATTTTTCCTATCTGAGAGCATGGAATATCTTTCCATTTGTATCTTCTTCAATTTCTTTCAACAGTGTTTTATTGTTTTTGGTGTACAGATGTGTCACCTCTTTGGTTAAGTTTATTCCTAGGTATTTTATTATTTTATTGCAATTGTAAATGGGACTGTATTCTTAATTTCTCTTTCTGCTACTTTGCTGTTAACGTATAGATGCAACTGGTTTTTGTATGTTGATTTTGTATTCTGCCACTTGACTGTATTCATTTATTATTTATAAAAGTTTTTAGTGGATTCTTTAGGGTTTTCTACACATAAAATCATGTCCTCTGCAAATAGTGACAGTTTCACTTCTTCCTTTCCAATTTGGATCACTTTTATTTCTTTTTCTTGCCTGATTGATCTGGCTAGGACTTCCAATACTATGCTAAGTAAGAGTGATGAAAGTGGGCATCCTAGTCTGGATCCTGTTCTTAGAGGGATAGCTTTCAGTTTTTCTCCATTGCGAATGATATTAGCTGAGTTTGTCATATATGGCCTTTATTATGTTGAGGTATTTTTCTTCTATATCGAATTTCTTTAGAGTTTTTATCATAAATGGATGCTGTGTCTTGTCACATGCTTTCTCTCCATCTATTGAGATGTTCATGTGATTTCCATTTGTCATTTTGCTAATGTGGTGTATCACATTGCTTGATTTGTGGATGTTGAACCATCCCCACATCCCTTGAATGAATCCCACTTAATCGTGGTATATGATCTTTTAATGTATGGTTGTATTCGATTTGCTAGTACTTTGTTGAGGATTTTCACACCAATGTTTATCAGTGATATTGGCTTGTGATTTTCTTTTTTTGTTTTGCCCTTGTCTGGTTTTGGTATCAGGATAATGTTGGCTTCGTAGAATGAGTTAGGAAGCATCTCCTCCTCTTCAATTTTTTGGAAGAGTTTGAGAAGGATAGGTACTAAGTCTCCTTTGAATTTTTGGTAGAATTCACCAGGGAAGCTGTCTGGTCCTGGACTTTTATTTTTTGGGAAGTTTTGGATTGTTGTTTCAATCTCTTTACTGGTGATTGGTATATTCAAATCCTCTATTTCTTCTTGATTCAGTTTGGAAGATTGTTTGATTCTAAGAATTTTATCCATTCTTCTAGATATCCAATTTGTTGGCATATAGCTTTTCATAGTATTCTCTTATAATGTTTTGTATTTCCGAGGTGTTTGTTGTAATTTCTCCTCTTTCATTTCTGATTTTATTTATTTGAGCGTTCTCCGTGTTTTTCTTGGTGAGTCTAGCTAAAAGTTTGTCAATTTTTCTTATCTTTCCAAAGAACCAGCTCTTGGTTTCACTGATTTTTTTCTACCTTTTTAAAGTATCTATTTCATTTATTTCTGCTCTGATTTTTACTATTTCCTTCCTTCTGCTGATTTTGGACTTTATTTGTTCCTCTTTGTCCAGTTTCTTTAGGTGCACTATTAGATTGTTTATTTGGGATTCTTCTTGTTTGTTGAGGTAGGCCTGAATTGCTCTAAATTTGCAACTTAGAAACATTTTTGCTGTATCCCATAGATTTTGGCATGTTGCATTTTCATTTTCATTTGTCCCCAGTTAGTTTTTTGACCCAATCATTGTTTAGTAGCATTTTGTTTAATCTCCACGTATTTGTGGCTTTTCTGATTTTCTTCCTGTAATTTCTAGTTTTATACCTTTGTGTTCAAACAAGATCCTTGGTATTATTTTGATCTTCTTAAATTTATTGAGACTTGTTTTTTGGCCTACTATGTGATCAATCCTGGAGAATGTTCCATGTGCATTTGAAAAGAATGTGTATTCTGTGGTTTTTGGATAGAATGTTCTATATATTTAAGTCCATCTGGCCAATGTTTGCTTATTGATCTTCTGGTTGAATGATCTATACATTGGTGTAAGTGGAGTGTTAGAGGCCCCTACTATTATTGTGTTACTCTCTATTTCTCCTTTTATGTCTGTTAATAATTGCTTTGTATATTTAGGTGTTCCTATGTTGGGTGCGTAGATACTTACAAGTGTCATGGCCTCTGATGGATTGTTCCCTTTGTCATTATGTAGTGCCCTTCTTTGTCTCTTGTTACAGTTTTTATTTTAAAGTCTATTTTTTCTGATATTATTATTTCTACCAGAGCTTTACTTTCATTGCCATATGTATGGAGTATATTTTTCCATTCCTTCACTTTCAGTTTGTGAGTATCTTTAGGTCTGAAGTGTGTCTCTTGTATGCAGCATATATATGGGTCTTATTTTTTTTCCAGTCAGCCACAGTATGCCTTTTGATTGGAGCATTTATTCCATTGACATGTAGCTATTGATAAATATGTATTTATTGCCATTTTGTTACTTTTTTTCTGGGTGTTTTAGTACTTCTTCTCTCTTTCTTTCTTCTTCTCTTGCTCTCTTCCCTTGTGGTTTGATATCTCTCTTTAGTAATATGTTTGATTTCCCTTCTATGACTTATTTGTGTATTCATTATAGGTTTCTGGTTTGTGATTACCATGAAGTTAATATATAATATTCTACAAATATAGCAGGCTATGAGTTGATAGTCTCTTTAGTTTGACCTATTTCTAAAAGCTGTATTCTTTTACTCCCCTCTTCCCACATTTTATGTTTCTGAAATCATATCTAACCTCTTATTTTCTGTGTGTCTATCCATTCACCTCTTATCATTGAAATAGGTAATTTTAGTATTTTGTCTTTTAACCTTCATATTATCTTCAAAGGTGGTTGATCTATTACCTTTACTGTATGTTTGCCTTTACCAGTGATTTCATTGCCTGTTTTTTTTTTTTTTTTTTTTGATAATTTCCTTAATCCTATTTGTGGTCTTCTCTTTCCCACCCAAATAGGTCACTTTAGTATTCCTTGTAGAACTATTTTCCTGGTGATAAATTCCTTTAATTTTTGCTTGACTGGGAAACTGTTTATGCTTCCTTCCATTCTGAATTATAACCTTGTTGGGTAGAGTATTCATGGCTGTGATTTTTTTCCTTTCAGCACTTTAAACATATTGTGTCACTCTCTTCTAGCTTGTAGGGTTTGGGCTGAGAAGTCAGCTAATAGCCCTATGGGGTTGTATGTCACTTGTTGCCTTTTTCTTGCAGCTTTTAGGGTTCTCTCTTTATCTTTAATTTTGGACATTTTAATTATAACGTGTCTTGGTGTGGGTCTCTTTGGGTGTATCTTGTTTGGTGCTCTCTGTGCTTCCTGTACTTGGATGTCTGTTTCCTTATTTAGGTTAGGAAATATTTTGGCTATTATTTCTTCAAATAGATTCTCTGCCCCTTGTCTCTCTCTTCCCCTTCTAAGAGACTTATAATACAAATGTTAGTGTGCTTGATATTGTCCCTCAGTTCCCTTAGACTGTTCTCATTCTGCCTAATTCTTTTTTCTTTTATCTGTTCAACTTGGGTAATTTCCTCTAGTCTGTCATCCAGTTCACTGATCCATTCTTCTGCATCATCTACTCTGCTATTGAGTCCCTCTAAAGACTTTTTAATTTCTAGTATCGTATTCTTCATTTCTGATTGGTTCTTTTTTATATTGTCCAATTCTTTGTTGATGTTCTCACTGTGTTCATCCTGTCTTCTCCCAATATCAGTGAGCATCCTTATGAGTTTCTGTTTGAACTCTTTGTCAGGTAGAGTGCTTATTTCTGTTTCATTTTAGTTCTTTTCCTGGGGTTTTGTCTTGTTCCCTTGCTTGGAACATATTCCTTTGCCTCTCCCTCTGTGTTTATATCTATGTATTAGATGAGTCAGCTATGTCTGCTGATCTTGGAGAATGGCCTTATATAAGAGATGTCATTGAGGCCCAACAGTGTGCTTCCATCTCATCACCAGTCAAAATGTTCCAGGAGTGACCCTTGTGTGGGCTACATGTGTCGTTCTACTGTGGCAGGGTTTCTCTTACTGCAGGTACCCAGGGAGTCTAGGCTTATCTCCCCTGGTTGGCTGTTTGCAAATCGGGTTTGGGGAGCCCCAGCACAGTTGGCTGCAAAGTCTAATAGCACACTCCTGTTGCAGTTTTTCTGTTAAGAGAATAGTCAACCAGGCTGGCTGGTTGCTATCCTCAGGGAATTAAAATTGCTGTAGGCCTCAGGCTTGCAAGGCTGTTGTCAGCTCTCTGAGGATTGCAGCTGAGTAGGGCTGACCCAAAGCATGGGAGCCTACTCAGTTATTTCAGGCTTTGGATGATGGGGCTGATCCCCTTTGTGGCTGTTTGTAAAGCGCAGGTCTTCCAGTGATAAGCCCACCCCCCACAGGTCCACATACACTATCAACATAATCCTAGCCAGTGCACATGTCCCAATCCCCTGGAGCATACCCAGTTGCCCCACTGCAGAGGCCCCCACACTCTCCACCAATGCCCCCCACACTTCACCTGTTACTTACACAGGCCCTACCACACAGAGGCAGACACATTTGTTTTCCTGAAGAGAATCAATTCACCCCATCTATGCAGGCCAACAAGTAGCCTGAGGGCTTGCTGTTGGGTAGGGTCAGTCCCTATGTCAGGCTACCTGCCCTGGCTGAGCTGGATTAAAATTGTCACTCTAGTGGGTGTGGTAGACCCCTGGGCTATCAGGCCAGGAGAATAACTCCAATGGTATTTGCCAGAATCTGTGTCAGCATGCCTGTATTAGGTCAAAATAATGGCTGCTAACAATGTTTCAGTCTTCAGAAAGGTCTAATCTCTCATCAAGATGCTCTCAAAGCTTATCAAGTGAGTCTCTTTTCCCCAAAGGGCTGTGCACCTTTCTTTCTGGTGATTTTAGGTTCCTTTCTGAGATGGGTGAAGTTGTACATGGGCCCTTTAAGAGCTGGATTTTTCCACTTTTATGTCCCATAACTTTTCTTGGGATATTCCTCCTTGTAGTTAATAGCCAGTGAAGGCAGATATTATGACACTCATCCCAGTTGTGCTGAGTTGAAGGATGCTTATAGTGGTAAAATGCCCCATTCAGGTCCCTGCTTCTCCAGGGAAGGCTGTGTACCTTAGGGTTTCTCCCACCTGGCTTGAAGCTCCACTGCTTATGAAGGTGGCTTTTTTCTCTCCAGAGAGGAATGTCTGCCTCTTCTGCCTCAGTCAGGACTGTCCCTTGTTGTGGAGATTCTTTTGATCCAGTTTTCAGTTCTCTTTCCAGCGTGATTTTTCCAAGAATAGTTGTAACCTGGTTGTATCCATTGGAGGAGGTGAGTTAAGAGTCCACCTATGCTGCCATCTTGTTGATATCTCTTCACTTTCTTGATAATGTCCTTTGATGTGCAAAATTTTTAATTTGATGACTTCAATTCATCTATTTTTTTCTTTTGCTACCTGTTGTTTCAGTGTCATATCTAAGGATCCACTGCCAAATCCAAGATCATGACTTACCCTCTATGTTTTCTTCTAAAAGTCTTATGGTTTTAGTTATCATATTTAGATTGTTGATCAATTTTAAGTTAGTTTTTACATAGAGCGTAAGGTAGGGGCCCAACTTCATTTTTTGCATGTGACTGTCTACCTATCCCAGCAACAGTTTTTTTTTTTCAGAGAAAGATTCACCCTGAGATAAAATCTGATGCCAATCTTCCTCTAATTTTTTTCCTCCCCCAAACCCCAGTGCATGACTATGTATCCTAGTCGTAAATCCTTCTAGTTCTTCTATGTTAGCTGCCACCACAGTATGGCAACTGACAGACGGGTGGTGTGGTTCCATTAACAGTAAATGAACCCAAGCTGCCAAAGTGGTGAAAACACTGAATTTTAACCACTAGGCCATCAGGGTTGGCTTCTAGCACCATTTGTTGAAGAGACTGTTCTGTCTTCATTGAATGGTCTTAGTACCCTTGTTGAAATAATTTAATTATGTACATGAGGATTTATTTCTAAGCTGTCTATTCTAGTCCATTGGTTTATATATTTATCTTCATGCTAATGCTATACCATTTTGATTACGTTAGACGTGAAATAAGTTTTGCAGTCAGGAAGATGGGTCCTCCAATTTTGTTCGTCTTTTTCAATATTGTTTTGGCAACATAGAACCCCTTGAAATCCCATATGAATTTTAATATGGGTTTTTCTATTTCTGCAAAAAACGTCTTTGGGATTTCAACAGAGATTGCAGTGAATCTTCAGACCATTTTGGGTAGTATTTACATCCTAACAATAAAGTCTTCCAATCTATGAAAACAGGATGTCTTTCCAAGTTCTTTTATGATGTTCTCTAGTATCTTTTAGCAGTGTGTTGTCATTGTTGGTCTACAAGTCTTTCACTCCTTTGGTTAGATTAATTTGTAAGTATTTTATTCATTTAGATGTTATATTTTAAATACAGTTTCTTTCTTAATTTCCTCTGTGGATTATTCATTGCAGGTATATGAAAACAAAACTGATTTTGCATGTTAATCTTATGTCCTGAAATTTCACTGAATTTGTTGATTGGCTCTAGCATCTTTCTTGTGGATTTTTTGGGATTTTCTAAATAGGATTATGTTATCTAATAGAGATCATTTTATCTCTTCCTTTCCAATTTGAATGCCTATATTTCTTTTTCTTGTCTAATAGGTCTAGCTTCCAGTACAACATTGAATAGCAATGGTGAAACTAGACATTCTTTTCTTGTTCCTGGTCTTAGATGGAAAGTTTTCAGTTTTTTACCATTGACAGTGGTGTTAGCTATGGGCTTTTTGCAAATATCTTTTATTATGTTAAGAAATTTTCCCTTTTTTTCCTACTTTTCTGAGTTATTTTCATGAAAGGACTTTGGGTTTTGCCAAATGCCTTTTCTGCATCAGTTGAGATTATCATGTATTTTTGTCTTCCCTTCCATTAATGTAATGTATTACATTGATTAATTATCTTATATTGAACCACCCTTGCATTCCTGGGATAAATCCCACTTGGTTATGGTGTATAATCCTTTTAATATGCTGTTGAATTCAATTTGCTAGTATTTTTTGAGGATTTTGACATCTATATTCATTAAAGATATTGATCTGTAGTTTTCTTTCTTTGAGTTGTCTTTGTCTGGTTTTGATATTTGGGTAATCTTGGCCTTATAGGATAAGCTAGAAAGTGTTCCGTCTCCTTCTGTTTTTCTCTAAAACCTTGAGATGGATGGATGTTAATTCCTTCCTTAAATATTTGGGCGATTTCACATATAAAGGCATTTGGTCATGGGTTTCCTTTGTTGGAAGATTGTCACTGATTCTTTATTATGCTTTCTGATACCTGCTATTAGAACCCTGGAATGAGTTTTTCATGTCAGTCTTTGTACTTTTCAGCTTCAGAATTTCTATTTGGTTACTTAACATAAATTTATTTCTATATTGATAACCTCTATTTGTTCACATATTGTTCTACTAATTTTCTTTAGCTTTTTGTCCATGGTTTCTTTCGCTATTAGAGCAATTTAAAACAGTAGATTTAAGTCATTGTCTAGTAAGTCCAAACTTTGTGTTTGCTCTGGGATAATTTCTGTTAATTTCTTCTGTGAATGGGCCATACCTTCTTGTTTCTTTGCATTATTTGTAATATTTTATTGAAGACTGGACCTTTTAAATATTATAAAGTGGTAAGACTGGAAATTAGTTTCTTCCTCCTCCATAGGATTTGCTTTTGTTGCTTTTGGTTGTTTCTTTGAATGCTGAAGTCCAAAGAGAGAGAGAGGGGGAGATAGAGGGAGAGGAAGAAAAAAGAAAAAAAGAGAGAAATGGAAAGAAAAAAAGAAAATTTAAACACAAACTCTCTCAGTCTTGGCAGATGGCTATGTGCTTGATTTTTTGATATTTCTTTGGAAGGATGAGCTCTTGAAGATGCTTCCTCTTCCAATTTGGCTGACATCACCCCTAAAGATATATTTTTAAGATACTACTAAGTATTTATTTCTTAGACAAGGTCTGAGATATAAGATAAAAAATTAGGTATTTAAGGGGGGGGGTTCAGAGGCATATTGGTTAAGTTTGCACACTCTGTTTCAGTGGCCTGTGGTTCCTGGATTTGGATCCCAATTGGGGACCTACACACCACTCATCAAATCATGTTTTGGTGGCATCCCATGTACAAAATAGAGAAATTTTGGCGTGGATGTTAGCTTAGTGGCAATCTTCCTCAACAACAACCACAAAAAATTAATTACTTAATTGTAGCTCACTTTTTTTGGCTTGAGTAATTGGGTAAATGATGGTGCCATTTAAAATGCTGGATGTTAATGGAGTAAATTTGGGGTGAAATCATAAATTCAATTTTAGATACACTAAGTTTCAGTTGGTTATCAGATATTTAAATAGAGAAGTTGAATATTGTGATGATTTAGGCCATTACCAGTGGGGTGACCTTGCGAGAGATCTGGCAGTCACTACCTTAAACAGGTGAACAAATGGCACTACTTAGAGTGGAATGATCTGACATCATGTGCCTCCTGAGGTGACACAGCTTGAAGGAGACATCACCTGTGAGATAAAAGGTTGGAGGAGTGATGTCAGCATCATGGCAGAGTGAGGTCTCTCAGAAATCTTTCCCCTTCAATATACAGCAAAAAAACCCACATCCATACTCCAACAGACAACATCCAAACACAACATAAAAGACATCAGAGAGATCCACGCAGCCATATGAAGGAGGGCAGAGAGGCTGGAGCTCCCCTTGGAGGAGGTGGAATGGGGTAAGAGAAATCTTTGCTGCCTCCCCAAAGACTGCGATTGGGACCACAGGAATCCTCCTAGAGGGAAGGACTGGAGGAGAGGACATTTGTTTGTGGTAACTTCAAGGATTCCCAAGGGTCCTTGCAGCCTAGAGGGAAGCCTTCAATCAGGGTGAAAGCTTTCACAGAGGATGACCTTATCAAGCCAACACCCCAGGAGAGCAGAAGGAGAAAGCCTCAAGGGCACACAGGAGAAAACACCCCCCCCCCCCCCCACCGCTCAGTGTAACTCCAGCCCCTGGGATTTAGGCTGAAAGCTGAGGGCTCAGAAAACATGGCTTTTGAACCCCAACCAGTGATGGTAGGTGGTAACTGCAACCAAATAATATCAGAATGAGTAAGAACTGAGTCACCCCCTCTAGCAATATCAAACACTATATTAGATCTCCAGATAAGAGAGAAAATGACAAGTATCCAGAAATCAGTCCTGAAGATGCAGACATTTGTAATCTAAATGAAAAAGAATTCAAAACAGATATCATCAAACAACTCGAAGAGATAAAAGAGAATCTAGAGAAATAATTCAACAAGTTCAAGAGCTACTTCACAAAAGGGATTAAAACTATAAAGAAGAATCAATCAGAATTATTAGAGATGAAAGACACAATAGAAGAAACAAAACAAAATATAGATTCCCTGAATGTTCAAGACAACAAAGAGGAACATATCAGCATATTCAAAGATAGATATATTGAAATGCTCCAGATAGAGGAGGAGTGAGAACTAAGACTAAAAAGAAATGAAGAAATTCTCTGAGAAATATCTGACTCAATTAGGAAACACAACACAAGAATTATAGGTATTCAAGAAGGAAAAGAGAAGGAGAGTGGAGCAGAAAGCTTGTTCAAAGAAATAATAACAGAAAACTTCCCAAATCGAGGGAAGGAAATCCATGTGGAAGAGGCTGCCAGATTTCCTAAATATGTCAATGTAAAAAGACCTACTGCAAGGCATATAGTAGTGAAACTGGAAAAACTGAATGATAAAGAAAGAATACTAAGGGCAGCAAGGCAGAAGAAAATAACCTACAAAGAACGCCTGTCAGGCTTTCAGCAAATTTCTCTGCAGAAACCTTACAGGGTAGGAGAAACTGGAATGACATATTCAAATCATTGATGGACAAAACTTTCAGCCAAGAATACTCTATCCAGCGAAAATATCCTTCAGCGAAAATATGATAGAGAATAAAAACTTTCCCAGAAAAACATAAGTAAGGGAGTTCTTAGCCATGAGACCCTGCCTACAAGAAATCCTCAAGAAGGCCCTCACACCTAAAAAAAAAGATAAAAAAGGAGGGAGAAAAGGGTTACAAAGCACAGAGTAAGGAGTTAAATAGGCAGGCAGAATCAGAGCAGCATAGCAAATACTCAAGTATAGCATTAAAGACAAAGGGAAGGAAAACACCAAAAACAGAGATAACCTTGTCATTTTAACCACAAACTGATAACACAAGATGGAAGATGTGAGAAAAACAACTTAGGAGGGGAAGAGGAAAAGGACTGAATCAGTTTAGTCTAAGGAAATTAGAGGCCATTGGAACAGGAGCTATCTTATCCACCTGATCTTGAATACAAACCTCAGGGTAACCACTAAACAAAAAAGCAGAAAAGAGACACAAATAATAAATAAGGAGAAAACAAAGAAACACAACATAAAAAACTACACAACTCGATTGGTAGATCAAAATACACAGGACGAGAAACAAAGGAATTGCAGGAGAACCAGAAAATGAGTGATAAAATGACAGCATTAAACCCTCATGTATCAATAATCATCCTAAACATAAGTGGATTGAATTCTCCAATAAAAAGACACAGAGTGCCAAGATGGATTAAACAACAAGACCCAAAAATATGCTGACTCCAGGAAACACATCTCAGCTCCAAAGACAAACACAGGCTCAGGGTGAAGGGATGGAAGACAATACTCCAAGCTAATGGCAAACAAAAGAAAGCAGGTGTTGCAAAACTTATATCAGACAAAGTAGACTTCAAAATAAGACAGGTAAAGAAAGACAAAGAAGGGCAATATATAATGATCAAAGGGACATTCCATCAAGAAGAAATAACACATAAATATCTATGCACCCAACACAGGAGCACCAAAGTACATAAATCAATCATTAACAAACCTAAAAGAAGGCAATAATAACACAATAATAGTAGGGGACCTCAATATTCCACTCACATCAATGGATACATCATCCAGACAGAAAATAAACAAGGAAACAGTGGAATTAGATGAAACGCTAGACCAGATGGACTTGGTAGACACATATAGAACACTCCATCCAAAAACAGCAGAATACACATTCTTCTCAAGTGCGCACAGAACATTCTCAAGAATAGACCATATGCTGGGAAACAAGGCAAGCCTCAATAAATCTAAGAAGATTGAAATAATAAGTATCTTTTTTGATCACAATGCTATAAAGCTAGAAATTAATTGCAAGAAAAAACCTGTGATGATTTATAAGTTTTGGTTCAGTAATGGTTTAGAGTTAGAGATATCTTAGAAGTCATTATTGTATGGATGGTAATTGAAAAGCACTATGTTAGGTCACTTAGAAACTAGTGTAGTAAGAGAAGATAATGGGTCTCAGGAGAGAATTTAGGGTGTTACAACATCTGGAAGTTGAAAATTGAGGAAATATTTGGCCAAAGAGAATAAAAAAGAGCAAAAAGTGGGATATGAAGAAAAACAAGAATGAATGGTGAAGATAAAGCATGATAATTGATCATTATGTAAAGTAACATGGCGATCACTCATGTCCTTAAATTTTAGAGAAATAATCTCAAAAATATTATGATTCAACAAAGAGTAAATTACCTTATCTTAAAATATTTGAACATCGCCAATCACACAATCATCTCTTTCGTAATCTCTTTTACATACGTATATAATTTTTACTTTATATGAATGGGATCTATTTATACATGTTTTGAATTATATATATATTATATAGTATACATAATATATATTATATAGTAGATATTTCTTTATAAGTTCATAAAAATTCTCACAATTACATTAATGACTTCATAATAATCTAATGCTGCACCAATATTTATTTAATGATCTTCTTTTTTAATATTTAAGTTGTTTATATTTTGACATTACAATTACACTTCTAATGAATCTTCTAGTATACACTTGTTTGTGAACCTGTGTGAGTAATATTCTAGAATACATAGGTATGTAAGTTTGCTGGGTCAAAGGATAGAAACAATTAAAATTATAATTCTCCATAATTGATATTTAATGGCATCTTAGTAAAATGCCATTAGCTTCATTTTTAGAGCTAGATATATTGATTATAAAATTCATTTGGAATTTTACAGAAAGAATCAAAAATAGGTAGAAAAGTTCCAATTAGAAGAGCAATGAGAGGCCTATGCCAACCTATTATAACAGTGTGGTATCAGTTCATGAATAGGAAGATGAATGGAACAGAATAGAAAATGCAGAAATAGAAGAAAGTTCATACAGAAATTTAGTATAAGATACCATGCTCAGGGCATGGCTGTATTTCTAAGCCAGATGGAAGAATGACCACCTACTGAGTCATCCAGACCATTCCCTGCGATAGTTGGTTTTGCCTCTAAATATTCTCATATAGATACCAACAGGGTCAACTTAAACTAGATTGTTCAATGTTAAAACAACACAGTTCAGTAAGATGTTTGCAGGACCTCTCCCTCCTTGTCTCCATAAAACCAGAGGGCATAGAAAAAGTAACAAGTGCTTAAAATAAAAGGATTTATAAATTCAGCAGAGGTGATTTTTCTTTTATTCCAGATAAAGAAAAATTTTTTATTAAAAAACACACATTTTAACATGAACTCATTATGATGTGTAATCACATTTATTCCTGACTAATAACAGAGGCTTTCAAATGTTAATTGATCTGTAACTTTAATGGAATATACTCCCTACATAAAAACTTGCTATAAATGAAAAGTGAGTAGTTGAGAATCAAATGTGATTTTATCTGAAACATTCAGCACTATGTTTCCTCATATATACAGTTTTAAACTATTGTTTATCTATATGTTAAAATGCTTCTGAGAAAAGACTTAGGAAACTCATGGTTTTTAGAAAATTATATAATTCATACTATTTGTATCCTTTCCTCACTTAAAATTATATGCAAACAACATTTATGTTACTATATATTTCTCTACTCCTCTTTTTTAGTGGCCACAAAGTACTCCGTATTAGAAGGGTATCAAACAGTACTTAAATAATACATATCTTTGGACATTTTAGTTAACGTTACCTAAATATTAAGATAGTTCCAATTTTTAGTATGGTAAACAACATTATGAATATCTTTTACATATATATTTGTTCATTTGTCCAATTGATTTCTTAGTATAAATTCATTAAATGAGGAATTAATAAGTCAACAGTCCACTCACATTTAATGCTTCTAATGCATATTGACAAAATGCCTCCCAGAAGCAAATTTTTGTTTTATACTCTCACTAGTAATCAATTTCAATGTCTTTATGAATATTAGATTTTGTAAAATTTTTAAAATGGGCAAAATCCTAGTCCATTTTAATTTCCATTTTTCTGATCACTTGTGAAGTGAAACATCACTTCCTTTGTTTATTGGTCATTTTTGTTTCTTTGTGCAATGACTTTGTGCATGAATTGCATTTTGATTCCCTTGAAGAACTTTTTTTAATCCTATTTTTGTAATAGTTCTTATCATGAGCGGTAACTCTGTCTTTCCTAGGTATGGCAGGTTATTTTTCCCTTTGCTGTTTGTGCTGCTTTTCCTCTACCTGGAAAAAATGTGCGTGTGGGTGTGTTAATTTTTCTTAAATCCAATACTTTTCTTTAGAATATTGGTCATGGTTGATGAATGATTTTCCAACAAGATAATATAAAGCCTTGCCTATATTTTTCTGGTAGTCGTAAGGTTTACTTTTTTAGCAATTAGATAGGTTAACATATCTGAGGTTAATTTGTGGATTGTGAGGTAAGAAGTCATCTAATATTCTTTTTTCACCAAATTTAAAATTATACTCTGAAATAATTTTTTCCAGGGGGAATCCCATTATTTCCCAACCAAGGTAAAAACACTATTTTTTCCCTATTTTAAGGTCTCATACAAGATATGTTCCATTTCTTGTGTCTATTCAGCCTCACCGATTTATTTGTCTCTCAATTGAACAGCATCATAGCATTTAGTTATATAGCATTATAGTAACATCACATGGATATAGTCTTCTGAACTGATCTTTATATCATATTTGAAAGAAGTCACTTCAGGATTTTGATAAAAATGCATGTAAGTTACAGATCAATTAAAGGAATATTTGTAGATTTACAATATCTATGGTCCTATAGGACATAGAAATATGTTTCATTTGTTTAGTTTTTGCTTTTTTGTTCAGATTATTACTGGCATTATATTGTTTCAATACATTTTCCAATTAGTTATATTTTGGATGTTGAAAACTACAGAATTTTGCTTTATTTTCAGCATCCTTCTGCTCTGTTACTGTCAATAGGGTAGATGACTTTCTTAGAATTTGAAGAGAAGATAATGCTTAAAGCAAATATTTTGTCTAATATTTTCGATTCAGAGAATTTTTCAATACTTATCTCTGCACATGTGTTATGTCTCTCCCATTTATTCTTGCCTAATGTTTTTAGTTTTATTATTCTCTATTCCTATCTTAGATTGTACTTTCCAACATAATATACTACATCTAAATCTTTTTCAAATTTCCTAGAAGCCTGTTACTGTTTCTTGTCACAGACTTCTCTCATTGGCTTCCACCCCATTTCTACTCTCCTGAGAGATTCTTTATTATCTAAGTCATGAAAATATTTATGCCACACAATGAAAAGACTTATTTTGAATAAATTAGAGTAAATTGATGAATGCCAACCTCAACACTAATAACACATGGAAAAAATAAAGTCCCCTGTTACTGTCAACTGAATGAAATAAATTATCTGTCTTGAAAAAAAAGGCAATTTAAAAAAGGCAGCTGGAAACCCAGAAATTTTTTTCTGACTATCAGTTTTCAAAAAATAATTATTGAGACAATATCGATATTAAAGCTAATTCTCATAGTTATTAAAATGTGCTGCATTTTTCATTAGTCGAAAATGATCTGCTCAAATCACGAAAAATATTCAAAATTAAAAGCTTTTACATAGCACTTCAATAAGAACTGATTCACTTCTGAGTTAAAAGGAAACATTTATCTTTGCTAATATTTAGTGTAATATTCAATTTTCAAGGTTTTCCCCTTAAAGAATACAGGATCATTTAAGCTGTTTATTATATAAAACTATTAATGCACTAATAATAGTTGGTTAGACTGAAAAAAATTAATGCATACAATGACATATACTTCTGATGCTTAAAACGAATGATGCAAAGGGAAAAATAAAGATACAATATATTAAATCTATATCGGAAGTGATGGTGAAGTCTCAAAAATATTAAAATATATAGAGATTACTACACCGGCAAATTACATTCAATTGATTATAAAATTACAAAAGATTTACTACGCAGATATAAAAGAAATGAGATATACCATAAATGATATACTATAAAGATTCATAAGCATAAAATAAATATAAAATAAACTTCAATTTTATATGTAAATATATGATTCAAATACAATTTATGAAAATAAAATATGTAATAAAATATATTGCATATATGCTTAAAATAATATTTGTAAATATTTGTAAGCATAGACATATATAACTAAAGCGTTCTGCATTCCCAATTTCAATGTGTATGGGGGAGGGCTCCCTATACCAAGCAATCCTCTGAGAACATTGGGTGTCCTACGATTCAACTGAATTCTGACACTATCTACCCAGAGATAGCATTAAATGCCCAGGTTAAAGGCTCAGTCCTACAAGACTGAATTCTCTTTCACCTTCAGAAACGAATCCAGTTTGTCACTTATGCTCCTGACTGACCAGTTATAGATTGGAAGTTCCAATGCCCCCTTCCTTGGGTTCAATTAATTTGCAGGAATGGCTCACAGAAATCAGAGAAATATTTTATTTACTAAATTACCAGTTTATTATAAAAGGATATAACTCAGGAAAAGCCAGATGGAAGAGGTGCTTAGGAAAAGGTACGGGAAAAGAATGAGGAGCTTCCATGCTCCGTAAGCATAGCACTCTCCTCAAATGTCCATGTGTCACTGTGAAAGATGACATGAGTGGAACTATATTAAAATAGAAGGGCAGCCTGGGTGGCTAGTGGTTAAGTTCGTGTGCTCCACTTCTGCAGCCAGGGTTGGCATACTTGGATCCCTGGCACAGACCTAGGACCGCTTATCAAGCCACGCTGTGGTGGCATCCCACATAAAGTAGAGGAAGACTAACACCGAAGTTAGCTCATCGACAATCTTCCTCAAGCAAAAAGAGTAAGATTGGCAACAGATGTTAGCTGAGGGCCAATCTTCCTCACACACACACAAAATAAAAATATAATAAAATAAAGGTGGAGCAAGCATTTCAGAGGAATTGCCTTGCACACCTTTTTTCTTTATTTTCCAAACTGGACTACACCAGCCACATCCCAAGAATCAATAAGGACAAGAATATCTTATTTGTAAGAACTGACGAAACTGGACTTTGCTGATGACCAGATGGCTAAACAATCAATGAAGTATAAATCTAGCCTTTTGCCTGATGACCGAATCTTAAGCCAATCTATGAAGTATAAATTTAGCCTAATGCCATCTAACACCAATGAACTCTTTAATACAATGTACCACATCTTCCTCCCTTTTTCCCATAAAAACGCTGAGCCCCTCTCCTGTAATTGGGACACTAGGTTTCTACCTGAATCTGTGCTTCCCAAATTGCAATTCACTTATCCCAAGTAGATGCTTTGCCTCTTAAACCGGTTTCTGTTTTTGTAGCTTGACGACACCAACCCAGAAGCTGTCTGAGCTCTGTCTTTTTGGGTTTTTATGAAGGTATCATTACGTAGACACGATTGATTAAATCATTGGGGATTGAACTCAATCTCTAGCTCCTCCTCCCTCCCCAGAGGTGTGTGATGGGGTGGAGGTAGGACTGAAGGTTCCAAAGCTCTAATCACATGGTTGGCTCCACTGACAAGCAGTCCCCAAGCTTAGGTGCTTTCCAAAGGTCACATCATTAACATAATGTAAGACACCTTTATCTTTCTCATCATTTAAGAAATTTCAAAGCTTTTAGGAGGTCTGTGACAGGAACAGGGTTGAAGACCAAATATATATTTCTTATTATAGATCACAATTATTACAATAACATGTTTTATAATACTTAACATGTATAATATATTTGGATATAAATATTAATTTAAATACATAATAAATCTAGGCTTATTTTGCTGCCTTTATAATAGTATATATAGAAAAATGTGGAAGAAGCTTGATGCCTACTTAAAATATACAAAAATAAGAATTGAGAAATTAGAATAAGATAGAAATGCAGGGGTTATGTGATATTGAGACTTTTATGATAAAAAATATATATTTTGTCTTCATCCCTGTTCCAGGCACAGAGCTCTGAAACTCTTACCATTTCTTTGATAATAAGAGCTATGGGAGGATCTTTTGCTATATTTGTGTTTTTTTGTCCTCCATTCCCAAAGTAGCTCCAGAACTATAAAAGTGAAAGGAATGTCTTCATTATTCTTAGCAAGCTTCTGTCAACTACATCTGAGTTTGTGTTAATAAGGTGATTTGTGGGAAGCCCCTGGATAGCCACAGGATGGGGGCTGTTTACCAGAGGAGCCAATCGTGTGATTAGAGGGTTGGAACTTTCAGGTCCACCCCCAGACCAATGTGGAGGTAAGAGGGGCTGGGGGTTGAATTATTATTAATGGGCAATGATTTAATTAATCATGCCTATATAATGAAGCCTCCATAAAAATCCCTAAAGAATGAGATTCTGAGAGCTTCCAGGTTGGTGAATACGTGGAGGTGCTGAGAGGGTGGCATGCCTGGAGAGGGCATGGAAGCTCTGCACCCTTTCCCTCATATCTTGCCCTGTGAATCTCTTTCATCTGACTGTTCTTGAGTTGTATCCTTTTGTAATAAACTGGTAACCTAGTAAGTGAACTATTTTTCTGAGTGTTGTGAGCCATTGTAGCAAATTATTGAATGTGAGAAGGAGGTCATGGGAACCTCTGATTTACAGCTTATTGCTCAGAAGCACAGGTGATGTAGAGGAGGAAGAACTATTCCTCTACCTTCTAGGTCCTTCCGGCTGATCTAAGAATTAAATTGACATGAGACAGAATAACAGGAGAAAATCAAAGTTTAATAACATGTATACATGGGAGAAACCCTGGAAAATTGAGTAATTCCCCAAAATGGCTGAAGCCACCACCTTAAACACCATCTTCAGTTAAAGACAAAGGAGAATGATGAGGGTAGTGGTTTGGGACTTCAAAGGGAAGGAAGGCAATTTACATGCAGACGAAAAAGCAAATATTTGATAAGTGTTCGCTGGGCTGTCTATAGACAATGTGACCAGAGAGAAAGAACTTTGACAAAAATTGGCTTAGCAAGGATCTTCCCAGTCAATCATATCCAGAATTATCTATCGTGATGGCCTGTCCTGGGGACAGGCTTTCTATCTTAAATTCTTTTAGGCAGTTAAGGGGAAGGTCAAAGTTTCCTTCAGAGTCTTTTATCCTGAAAAATAATCAAGCCAAAGAGATACATTTTGGGGTGACCAATTCTGATCCCCTACAGCGACAACCTGGATTTGCGATTGGCATCTGAAGTGGGGTGGTGTTGCAGGATTGAGCCCTTAATCTGTAACATTTGACACTATCTCCAGGTAGATAGTGTCAGAATTGAGTTAAATTATAGGATACTCAGCTAGTGCCTGAAAACTGTGTAAGGGGAAAACCCTTACACGTTTGGTGGCCAGAAGTATTAAGAGTAGTAATAGAGGAGTGGGTTGTGATGGGGTTCAGGCACACTATCCCAAAACATGGCACCTTGACATATTAAACGTCTAAAGCTGAAGGAATTTTAAAAAATGGCTGAAGTAGAAAGTTCACTCTGACCTCTCCCCTCTCACCTTCTTCTCTGAAACAGGTCATAAAACTCCTATATGAATGGGACCCTCCCTGTGTGAAGAGACTAGGAATTTGGGGTCAAGAATCTGTACAGAAAAATTTTGCTAAACTAACCCTTATCTTCCTAGTTCTTCACCATTTATGTCTTGCAGTCCAAACTCCTTTGTCTTGTCAATTCTTCACAAATTTGGTTCTTTATCTAAAAGGTATAAAAGCTTCCTGATCTTGTTACTTCCTCGGGTCTTCATTCTCTTGTTTTTCTTTTACAGGCTAATACATAAATTCCCTGACTTAATTCAGTGTTCCTCCTATGTCCATAACTGATAGTCGTACAGATATCTTTGAGAAAATTTTAAAATGTAAGGAGAATTTTACTCCCAAATTTTAGTAGACCAAGTGATCAATATTCATGATATTCCAAAATAAATTGACGAAATAATGTAGATTTGATTATTGACGTGTACTACATAATTTTGAACTCATGCAGGGTTGAAATTAAGAAACTTTGGTAAAAATATGCCAGCTATCCATTTCAAGGATTTGTTCTATTAGGCCATATATCACAATCAGGCTCTACTAAATAAGAAGGGTTCTAGAAGACACTCCTGGAGGATATAATCTACTTATCCTCAAACTTCACTGATTTATTTCTCATAGGCCTCCACTAACTTTGATTGTCAAACCTAGTGTGTTCCTACTGCTCTTTAGAATTAATTTCAAAAGACTTAATGTGCAGGTGTTATATACATTTCCCCAAACACTTCAAACTAAATACATAGGTGCAGATAACTGAACATAAATTATGCCTCAATAAAGTGCATACAAACCAAAATCTTTTATGTGCCCCCATGTGGACTTTGCTGTATACCCCTTGCCTATCTTCTTTGCATTGTCTTAAATCATATACACATTGTAGTTCAGTTTTCTCTCCTATTGAATTTTTGGGGGGAGTATTTTACACTCCTGAGCATTTCTTCTTTCTTGATAACCTCTTCTCTCTTTATTCCTGTTTTATAACTTTCTTTTAGATTTCCACTAAGATATTAGGATATGTTCTTTTCACTCACATTCAATTGTGATTTCAAATTATAGTTTCATCTTTCTAATCTTTCTTTAAATCCTTTTCCAGACAATTCATCCAAAACCAATGGACTCAAGTGTTTTAAGATATGTATAATTAGACTTGAAATTTAAATCAGGAAGGACAAGTATGTCATCACTAGATAGGCTCTTTTTGTGGTCAACATGTAATAGACTGATTTGATCCTATTCATTGGGAGCATGCCAATTTTTATATTAGGACACTTTATTGTAACAAATACCATGAGGTCAGATAAAAGAAAGAAAATTGCCAACAGGTTAAAGTAACAGGATGATAATCCAAGTTGATTTGCTAGACTTCAATTTTTGCATCTCAGATTGGTAATTATAATTTCTGCTTACCTTAGGTTGTTAGAAAAATTAGATGAGATGCTGGTGAAATCACTTTGTAAATTATGTAGAAAAGAATGTTTTATTTAAGCAACTGAATCTTTAGGTTCATAATATTCTAAATATCAATTAAAATAATGCCACATTGCAACTTTATGAGAAATAAAAATTCAGGGTAACATTTTCTTGAGTTTCATCTAATTTATCAAGCAAATTAAATTATTTATACCTAGAGCTGTAAAAATGCTACATGATTTTCCTTTCTGCCTCCTATTTTATTAAGGGCTCAAAATGGCAATTTTTCTCTATAGATATCTCTTTTCCTGTCTATGTGTTTTACATTGTTTCCTCCTTTTCCCATTCCTTTTTATTTTTCTGTTTCTATGACATTATCACATAAATTAAAGAATTTAAACTTTATTTACTATATTTTGAACCCCAGCTTTCACTTTGTTTAAGAGGAATGGATAGCTCTCAATACTTTCTCTTTTCTTTCTTGGGAATCATCTACCCAAAGATAAAAACCTTGAAAGGCTTTAAATGAGTGAAGGGCAGGTGATCTGAGTCATTGCTGTTTTAGCTTAGAGAAAGAACTTTTCTATAAAGTTACTAATGGCCATATTTACATCTAGTTGAGAAAGAAGAGAGAGGGAAAAAGAGATGAAAATCAAGATAGTGAAAGGCATGTCCTTACATTCTCCTCTCCAGGAAAAATTTAGGGACGTTTCAGAAAATTCAAAGGAATGGCTTACTGGTTTCATCTCCACTTGTGATTCTTGAGGGGACCACCGAGCACAGTGCCCAGTACTATCATGAAGCCACCTAGGCCAGTTAAGAAGGTGAATCATTTTGGTCACTAAGCACAGGCTAATAAATTTTTGGTCATGTTCATGAAATCCTTCTTACTCTAACATCACAAAGTTACCTTCTCTGTTTTCTGCCAAATGTTTTCCAGTTCTATCTTTTATATTTAGTTCTTACATTTAGTTCTTGAGAGTCTATGGGTGATTAAGAAGAGGAATGACTGAACTGATTTACGTTTTGAATGAATGTTAATTCATATGATAAAAGAAACTGCCAGAAGAGGTAGGGTGGGTGTTCAAGATTGGAAGAAAGAGACAAATTTGGAGACCAATGCATTGGTTTAGGTGAGATAACAACTCAGACTTTCATATTGAGAATTATTATTTTTAATCAAAAGTGAATGTTGCATTTTATTAAATGCCCTTTCAGCATCCACAAAATTTTTATTGTTTCTCCATTTTGATCTATACATATGATGAATTACATTAATCTATTTTTAATATTGAATTATCCTCACAAACCTGGATATAGCTCCTTTAGCCAAAGTAATATTATTTGTTAATATGTGTCAATTCTGTTTTTGACTTTTGCATTGATTCTACAAAATTTTACTTTTTCATTGATTTATAATATTAACGTGGACATATGGTTAATTCAGTAGATTATAATTCAATACAATCATTATTTATTGATGGTCAAATTGCCCTAGTTTGGCCAATGGAAAGATTGATCCTCAAGCTGGCTTCAGTGTCCTTTTGATATTTTCCAATCATTTTTTGAGCACTTCCTTATTTTTTGGCATAGTAAGGCATTCCTCCTTCACCTTTTGCTTTCTCTGCCCTAAGCCTAGGATCAGCAATTTATCCAAAAGATCTAATTTTTTTAGGTGGAGAATGGGGAATAATATTTAGAAAACAAGATCCGGTACTACCTACGCTCATTACTACTGGGATGTTCCTGCTCTCATCACTCTCTGGATAGAGCTAAAGAATACACACGCACATTTACACACTCAAAAACATTCATGTCTATATTATTTCTACATCTATCAATATATTCTAAAAACCATGATTTCACCCTAATATTCCTTTACCTATCAAATTCCATAGGGTTTATTTTAGTTCTCTCCCTTTCCATATTTGCAGTTTTCTTCCCCAAGAGTGGGAAACCTGAGTTTAATTATCTTTAATATACAGCCATGAGTCGCATAATAATGTTTTGGTCAATGACCTATTGTATATACGGCAGTGGTCCCATAAGATTAGTACCATATAGCTTAGGTGTGTAATCGGCTATACTATGTAGGCTTGTGTAAGTACTCTCTAAGATGTTTGTACAATGAGGAAATCGCCTCAGGACACATTCTCAGAATGTATCCCTGTCACTAAGTGATGCATGACTGTGGTTATTATTTGAGCAAGCTGCCTATATGAAATGAATATCCCATTGCCATCTCAGTTTCGATGTCCTCCTCTCCCTTTATGTATCCTGAAATCTGGGTCAGACCGGCATAGTTCCTCTTGTGAGAGCTCTCCTCACCCTAGTCTAGTCCAACAACCCCTACTGGGCTATCATCACATGTGGAGGCCCTACTAACCTTGCTAGTGATCTGATGTCCTCTGCTAGGCTGTGCCACCAGGTGTATACTCTCTGCTATTCAATAAGGTTGAACACTCCAATCCAGGCTGTCCACCCAGATCATCCTCCAGGCTATCATCACCCTGATTAAGCTCTAATACCTCTGTCAGTCTTGGCCTCGAAGGGGCATTCTCCTCATTTCACTTAACATCCGTCCACATCACCCTCACCACCTGCTTGTACTCCCTTTTCAACTTAATCAGGCTTTTACAACTCACATCAGACAGCACCTCTATGTGGGTGTTCCCCTCACTCTTCCTGGGCTTGGATTTCCCACACTGAGCACACTTCTATGTAAATGTTTTTCTCACTACACTTGGGCTTCAACATCCCATGTCAGACTGCTTTCTATGGGGTGGATGCCATCTCCATCCTATTCAGACTCGGATACCCTGTGCTGGAGCACATTGACACAAATGCACATCAATTGACAACCTTCTCACATTTGTCCAGGTTGTGATAACCCATGCTAGGTCACCTAACTGTATGTATGCCCTCCTAACCCCCTTGAGGCATCAACACCTCCACCAACAATTAGTCCTAATCAGGAGTTTTTATCTCTCTTCTTAAACTTCAATGTCTGACTCTGAAAGACAATTATTGTATTTTATATTTACTCAATAATAAGAATTATTGATATTTTTCATTTGTTTTTGTAGATCCAAATATTCATCTGATTTTTTTTTCTACTTGAAGAATTTCTTTCAACATTTATTGTAAAATACATTGGCAGGATCACATACAAAAACTTTATTCCTTTACAGCTCCATCCCTCTCAGTGAGGAGTGGAGCAACAGTGAGTAAAAACACCAGGAAATTTCCTACCAGTTGAATGTGGCTTTTTCTTGGTGAACATTCACTTGTTTGCTGTGAATCTTTGACTGTTTTGCAGATTCCTGTATGTTCATCAAGTTTCTAATTGATTTTGTGGTGTCTATGAGGGAACTAATATTTGGATCTTCCTAGTCTGCCGTTTTGCTTACGTTCCTTTTTAAATGATAAAAGTAGTTCATTTTTATTCAGAGTAGTGGCCAGCGTATGTGGATTTGTTTCAAGTGTCTTGTTGTGTGCTTTCTATTTTGCATTATGTTTTATTTCCTCTTTTCATGTTTTCTATTAGGATAATTAAGTTTTCTTTACCAACTCCCCCTTCTTTTCATCCTTCTACTGATTTGGAAATTATACATTCCAGATCTATTATTTTAATAATTACTCTTAAATGTGTGATGTGTTTATTTACTAAATAATGTCTAATGTGAGAATTTTTAAAATCTTCCTGAATAAGACAAGAAACTTAGAAGTTTTTCTTCCACTTATAATTACCTCCTGATGTAATATGAGTGCTACCATTTCAGTTCTACCTTGTTTTTACAAACCAATTGTTAATATTAGTTTATAACATTGATGATGTAGATTTACATAAATATTTTTCAAATTAACCAACTTGTTGCTCATATTGCTTCTATTGCACAACTTATTTCTTCCTAAAATAAATTCAATAGAAATTTTCTGAAAAATAATATGAGTAAAATTCAATCTCTATTTTCTGAAAATATTTTTACTTTGCTTTCATTAAAATGATTAGCTAGGCATACAATTCTAGATTGATTTCTATATTTCTTTTTTTCAATATTATTGTATGCCTTCTTTCATTCAATACTAAAGTATTAATTGCTTATTTTGTGTTATATTCTTTTAAGTAAACAATGGACAGAAGTGAATAAGGGACAAAAATTTCTACTCTTACACTGCTTGCATTCTATGTGGGAGATAAACATTAAAGCAAATAAAGAAGTAAGATTTACCATGTTAGGTCTGCTTGTGTTGGTCTGGAAACTCAAAATTTTTGCTCTGAAAAATGTGTTTCATTGTCATAAACACCAAAAAAAAAAAAAATGGAAAACTTCTGAATGGACAAAATATTTGGTCTCTTTTTTCTTTCTAGGAAATCTGTTTTTATCATCAGTTTTATAGTTGATCCTTTGCTATCCATTATGACTTAAAATAATGCATGATCTCATTTTCTCTTTTTGGAACAACAATTAAGCATCTGCTGGACCTCTTTTTTCTGCTGCTCATATTTCTTGATGTCATTAGTCTTTGAGTTGCATTTTATTTAATTTACTCATGCTTGTATTCCAGTTCACTAATTTCTTCTTTAGCTATGTCAATTCATTTGTTTAATTGCATTTTAATTTATACTGATATTTTTAAAATTTAAGTAACCATATTTTTGATATTTTTTATTTCCATAGTTTTAGCTATTCTCTTTCTCGCTTCACATCAGTTTTGTTGTGTCTTGTCTTTTATTTACAGTTTGCACATATTTTTAAATATCTTTATTTGTTTTAATCATAGTTCTATATTTTAAAAATTATCCTAATATTGTAACAGGATTAAGTTGTAATTTTAAACATTTTCTATCAGTGCATATACATTTCAATCATAGTGAAATATATATTCCTCCCCTTTTTTTTTGGTGAGGAAGATTGTCCCTGAGATAACATCCATGCTAATCTTCCTCTATTTTTCTTTTTTGTATGTAGGTCACTGCCATAGCATGGCTTGATGGGTAGTGTAGGTCTGTGCCCAGGATCTGAACCTGAAAACCCTGGGCAGCAGAAGCAGAGCATGCCACTGGGCTGGGCCTTATATTCCTTTTTGAACATTAATTTTTGACATACGGATTACCAGAATATACAGATAATGAAGACTTCAAACTGTCTTGAGAATCAGGGCAGTGATTAAGCTTCTCAGGGAAAACATTATCTTTTTTCACCCAGAATTACAGCTTAGACTTCTCTGTAACATCTACCTTAACTATTTGTTCATCCTTTCAAAGAAGGCATAATACTTTGAAGGTAATAGATTTATACAGCCATATCCATTCTAACTCCCTGCCTCATCTGGGCCAAGAATTTATCTCCTGTCCCTGAGTGGAAATAAAAACCAGCTGCCTGGGTTACTGAGATCAAAACTCCTTATCTCTGCCCAGGAAGCTTCAGCATCTATCTCCTCATAATCTTATTTTCAGTTTTCATTGTGGACATGTGCATTTTTCTTTACCTTTGGTTTTCTCTATTTTTTTCCCTTGTACTACCGATATACAAATTAAACAAAATCCTTATTTCCTTTCACATCCTCCTCATTGGCTATATACAGTCTACTTTTATTTGTGTATCTGTGTGTTTGTTTGTTTATTTATTTATAGTTTAATAAATAAGCACACATGGATGTGCCAGCCAGGATATAAACAATCCTGTGCATGTCTTCTGAAGCACACATGCCAAAAGTTCCTTGGGATAGGTTTGCTGGGTTGAGGGATATATGAATGTTCAATTGTATGTAACACCAAGCCATTTTCAAAAGTAAAAGTAATATATGAGATTGTACGTATCCACATTAAATTTTACCTTTTGTATTATCCAAATTTGAAATTTTTACCACTCAAAATGTATATAAAATGGTATGTCTCGCTATGTTGATTTGCATTTCCTTGATTACAAATAAATCTGAACATATTTTATATATGTTTTATATATGTGAATGTGTGAAATATATACAGTTATATGTACAGACATAAATATTTTGTCTCACATCTTTCTGCTTCTTTTAAATGTATTTTCATTGTCTTCTGTTCATTCTTTCAATTGTATTTTCCCTTACCCTAACTACTTATCAGCATTTCTTATGCATTATTGATATTGAGTCTGTAAGTTTTGCATATTGTCAATATCTTTTCGTGGTCTATAATTTGACTTTTCACTTTACTTAAATTGTCTGGTGATGTACAGAAGATTTTATCATTAATAGTTAAATTTGTTGAACTTTTATATAGGATAACGTCTTGGAAGTCTTTGAAACTAACGTGTGCTGTTGAGAAATTTTTGAAAAGACGAGGTTTCAGACTTCTTAATAAAAGTTTTTTCCAATTTCCTTCATGGCTTATGGGGGGAAACATACATAATAGCAGTACTCTTTTAATTTCACTGTTAAAAGAGTTTATTTTTTGTTCCAAAGTGAGTTACTGATGAAGCATTTGCCTGTGTGGGCTCGACAAAGTAATCTGTCTCCATGGGAAGCTTCCTCGGGACTACAAGGAGAGTGAACCCCTGAAGATGCCTCCTTTTTACAAGCCCTATAGTTAGTCTCAATGTTAGACCTGGATTCCTGGGTCAATTTCAATTTGGATAATGCACAATGCTTACTAAAATTCCTTCTGCAGTTCGAATGCAATACAGAATATTTCTTCATTTGTCTTCATTCAGCCTCCTTCAATGTCATCAAACATGTATTATATTTTATTCTCCAGGGTAGATGCTTTTCGATGTCGCATATTATTTTCCATGACACAGTCAAACTAAAAGTTTGTTGTATCAAACATAAATGTGTAGTTTGAACACATTTTTATCTTGTTTAACCCATGTAGATTTACTATCACAAAGCCTACAGATAATATTGCAGATATGATAACTGAGACTGAAAAAAATAAGATTATATGCTGGCAAAAGCTACAATTTCAAAGGATCAGGGCTGGTTCAGCACAATTTGCTTATTATATAAATTGGGTCTAAGATTCAGGTCCATGCAGATCTCTAGAGATTCGAATATCCTAGGACAAGACATAGAGGACACGCAGATACTTCTTTCTAAACTGGCTATCTGCATCTTAGTAGATCATTCATAGAGCTTAAGTTCATTATTAAAAGGCATAAACAGCTACTTTGTAAAGTACGGTACCACTAAGGTAATGAACAGTAAATCAAAATTATGTGTTGAAAAATGTTGTGGGGGGCTAACTTAACAATCGAATTTGATTGACTGCATGACCAATTCTACTGACAGCACAAAACAGAATCATTATGGCAGTCAAAAAATGGACATAAAGAGAATAATATTTTATACATTTATTTATACATTACCTATATTTTGAATTTATCAATAATTTTTAACTTGACATTGTCCTGTATTCCTCTATTGAATCTTTACCAAATGCATAAGGTGGATTCATCTATACTTCACTTACTGCATAATCTTGCTTAGACACATAAAGGAAAATTTCCTTAGATATTGTACACTTTAGAAACTAGCCCATTAAAAAAAATAAGAACCTCTGAAATAAATGAGACAAAGTTGGCAAATTGAAGAATTTTCTTATACAATCAGAATGTGCTCAAAATAATTTTCTGAGTAAAAATAGCAATACTAGTCTATAATACGACTTTTTCTTTCGTCTAACTAAGGCAAGTTTAAACAGTATAAAATATCTTGCTTACTTCCCTAGAACTACGTAAAAAGTTTAAATAAAATATGGGTAAATAATTTTTAAACAAATGCCCCTATATTTGGCCAAAATAACCTGTTACCAATCTTATTTCTGATAATCATATCAAAGTGATTGTTGTATGCCCCATCTTTTCAGAAAGCATATGTTAAACAGGGCAGGCAAAGATAAACTTTAAAAGGATTCACTTGTCCTAACAGCCCATCTGTTTCCTACTCCCCGCAGAGCACATCTCTTTTCTGGGGTCCCTTTCAGGTGCACTCTTACCTTATGTAACACTCTCTTTATTGTAAGTTCATGCTGTGACCCTGTCAGAATTGCTACAGCAGGGGTGACCTCAGTAATGACCATCCACAGCCTGCCAAGCTAACTTGGTCAGTGTTAGCTGATTAAACTTTTAACAACATCCCCAGTGCGATAAAGGGCAAAATGACAACTTTGCCCATCGTCAAGGTGTCTGTATAATAAACTAATTAGTAAACCACACAGTCTGTGGAGCTTTTAATGAGTGCTATCGGCTGGCCTCTGTAATAAAAACCCAGTCTGCCCCCTTTTGGGATTCAATTAAGGCACAGACTGTCATATGCTTGGTCTAGCTGATCAATGAATCCATTCCGACCTTTGTCGGAGCTGTTTGCAAGGTCAGTGGCAGAAGTGAAGAAAGCTAGCTTGGTAAAGAAGATATACCCAACAGTGGCCGACAGGCTCCAAGTCCAGTTGTTAATATCCTCGTGGTCATTTGACATCAGCAGAAGTTTCTCTCATTCAAAGGTTAGCTGAAAGAGAAGACAGCAATGAAAAAAATATATTGGTATTTTTTCCACAGAAACGTCCTTCTGTTATTAAAAAATGATCATTAGTCTGTTAACATCTACTTTTACCTTGCGGTAACTCCTTTTTCTTCACCCAGTGGAATATACACTCCAACTTTTGTTCTTCCAAATATGCCTATTGATTTAACTCTTTTCCAGATGTGAAAACAAATGTAACCTTTGTGAAATGTAGTCTTGGTTTTTATGATTCAAGATGTTGAGGTTTTAGAAAAGAAATTCAATTGGGAAAGATGATATTCCTTATTAAAGGTCCTTGATGTCAGAAAAATGTTTTTTTATAATTAAATATTTTTTGATATTCTATATTTTCAAATATTGCAAGATTATTCCAGTCTACATGTCAAACATGCCTTCTTTTCCTAGTAATTTGAGAATCCGTGCATTTACTTCTCTAGAAAAATAATTATTCAAAAATTCAAAATAGTCAATTTTTCTAATATTTCATTGATGGTTTAATGAAAACATGAACATATTTGTTTATTTTGATAATAAGTTAAGAGAAGCAAAATATTTGTAAATACTGTAGATTGTGGCATTTCCAGATTTGGTATTTATGGTTTTTAGAGTAATCCGGAAAACCTATGAGAGTTAGCAATCTATAATTTTACAGAGACTCAGGACTGAAATGCTGCCAAGCTGTGACATTGAAAACCACTGATCTAGAGAATAAGTGTAGTTGACAATCCAGCGGTCACAAGCCAAAGTAACAGTGTTATGGCATATGCAGTATTTGAGAGGCCCGAGAGGGTGTCGCTATTTATACTTTGAATAAGGCAAATATGTTTTATAAGTGCTATTTTGGATTTTGAAGATTTATATACCTTTAAAAAATCAGGGTTATACAGTTCATTATTTTCCACAAAATAGACACGTATATTCAAATTAGATTGAAATTATATTCAAATTGAAAATTTGTTTAATTCAGCAATTTTTTTAAATGTATATTTTCAAAACAGTGAAATGTAGTTAAAATTGAACAGTCTGCATTTTTGAATAGCATTGGTACAGTATATAAGTATTAAAAGTATAGATGAAAAATTCTAACTCTTACAGTTTACACTAAGGAAATAATTATATGGCTATAGAATATGCAATTGCTAAAATACTCACCACAGAGTTTATTTTAATAAGAAACAATTGTGTAAAAACTGAATGCTCACCTATGGGGAACTACATATAAAAAGTAGTATTTCCACTTCCACTTAACCAAATACTATGCAACTCTGAGAATGATGATGCAGAGCCTATAGTTAGAGCTATAGGAAAATCTTCATAATATCAAATGAAAAGACCAATGGAAAAATAATCTGATTCAGCTTTTATTGTATCTATTTAAATATTCTATTATATGTATAAATAAAATATATATACATGTATATGAATATATTCATGCATATATACATACATAAATGTATATGTGAATATACATCTATAGGTATTTATACACATATATATGCATAAGGTACATATATATAGATATATCAATATATATAATATGTTTACATAGTCAAGATTTATAATACTTTCAATTTTTATACTTTCAATATTTTCTGTTTTTTTCTAATGGTCTCTATATATTGTTTTCATCAAGAAAAATATATTTCATTCTTAAAAATGTACTCAATATATGATAAAAATTACAAGGCATGCACTGAAAAATCTGGGGTGTGTTTTAAGAAGTTTAAGAAATTACATTTCAAATAAATATATTTTCCACCTCATTTTTTCCCACACTTTTTATCTGGCAATATTCTCACATAAAAAGTATCTAGAAATATGCATATACATATAAGTCCAAAATTTAGCTTGAGTCAATATATATTTAGATGAAATGTTTTATATATTACAGACCTAAGTAAATCACTCAAGTAATCATAGAAAAGTAACTTTCATAACTGAAATGAACTGTTTAGATAGCTGCCTCATTCAATTTTATCTATTTGGAAACTGAGGCCAGAAAGACAATCTTATTTCAATTCCTGTTACCCCTATTGGGGTAATACTCTTAAGTACGTTTAGAATCCAAAGTAGATGTCCTGTGGGTTTGTGAGAATTGAGGTTGAGGGATGATTATGGAGAAGGCAAGTGTGATTGACGTGATCTTGATTTTTGAATTCTATACTTTCAGTTTCTTTCTCATCAGGACCAAACTTATCTCTTTACACACACCCCCACTCCCCAGCACATACACATATAGACACCTATACAAACATACATACAGATACAGAGTGAGCATTAACCAGGAGGATGTGTTTTATTGTGCATGTGTGTGCTAACTCAGAATATAGGCATAAATCTAAAAAGATATATTATTTAAATTTTCCTTAGAGCTCAAGTTCAAAAATGTATTGGGGCTGGCCCAGTGGTACAGTGGTTAAGTTTGCACTTTCCACTTCAGCTGCCCAGGGTTTACCAGTTGGGATCCCGGTTGTGGACCTATGCACTGCTTACCAAGCCATTCTGTGGTAGGCATCTCACATATAAAATAGGGGAAGATGGGCACAGATGTTAGCTCAGGGCCAACCTTCCTCAGCAAAAAGAGGAGACTTGGCAGGGGATGTTAGCTCAGAGCTAATCTTCCTCAAAAAATAAAAAAAGGAGCTGGCCAGGTGGGGCAGTGGTTAAGTTTGCACACACCACTCTGTGGCCAGGGGTTCTCCGGTTCAATCCCAGATGCGGACCTATGCATCGTTTGTCAAGCCATGCTATGGTAGGTGTCCCACATATAAAGTAGAGGAAGATTGGTGGCAGATGTTAGCTCAGGGCTAATCTTCCTCAAAAAAAATGTTATCAATGAAATTCTAAGACATAAGAAGATATGTCCTGTGTCCTTTTGTAATTCATTTTGTTTTATCAGTAAAGAAATTTGAGTTTTTAGAAAATAAAGTTGCTGCACATCTGGTTTGACCAGCTCAATTAAGTAACAAATACACATCAAATTTCCTCATAAAAATTACTTTGTAAATATTTCTTTTGAGAACTGTAGACATTCAGTTTAGGTCAAGAGAACTGATATTGAGGGATGGGAGAAGGCAAGGGCAGCTGGAGCAATGAGGATAAAACACTTCCTATGTTGCCCAAACTAAATTCGCCACATAACTTGGTATCAAACCATGAATTCATAGTCTATTGCTAGGTCCCCCAATTCCTAGTTTAATTTAGCCAATTTTGCAAAATTGTGTTTTTGGAATCTATGACCTTATATCAAGGTTAAATTTTAACATAAAGGAAACATTATTTTGTTTTTACTTTTTTGGTAAGGGAGGTTATCCCTGAGCTAACATCCATTGCCAATCTTCCTTATTCTGCTTGAGGAAGACTGTCCCTGAGCTAACATCTGTGTCAATCTTCCTCTATTTTGTATGTTGGACGCCGCAACAGCACGGCTTGATGAACGGTGTGTAAATCTGCACCCAGGATCAGAATTTGCCTACCCCGGGCTGCCAAAGCGAACTTGACCACTATGGCGCAGGGCCAGCCTCAGAAAACACATTTCTTTAATTAATGCAGGGATGTTCTAATGTTTTTGATCTATATGCTATTCAAGTATACACTAAAAATATTTTACAAAGAAGTAAAATGTACAAAGAAATACATTATATCTCTTCTGATAGAAGAGATGAAATTAAATAATATAAAATGTTCAATTAAAACCAAAGAAAGCAGAAAATCAGTGGGAAAAGAAAGCCAAAACAAACACAATGAACAGAAAATATTTGAAAGCATGTTAGATATATATCCAGATATATCCATAGCCCTTATTAGTGTAAGTGGTCTATGTACATCAATGAAAAGAAAGATATTATCAGATTGGATAAAATAGGACTCAATATGTTAGACCCCATATATTGTCTATAAAAACCTACTTTAAATATAAAGACCCAGATAGGTTAAGAGTAAAGGAATGGAGAAGGATATATCACGTTAACACTAATTAAAACAAAGTGAGTGTAGCTATATTAATTTCAGACTTCAGAAAAAGAAAGATTATTGGGGATAAAGAGAGTCATTACCTAATGATGAAGTGATCGATTTTCCAAGGACATAACAATCCTAAATGTTGCATGCACTTAAACAAAAGAGTGTCAAAATTATGAGGCAAAATTGATAAACCGCAGGGAGAAATCATCAAATCCACTATCATTGTTGAGAACTTCAACACTTCTCTGTCAGCAATTGCTAGATCGAATAGGCAAAGTCAGTGAGAACAAAGACGTCCTTAACAGCTCTATCAGTCAGCTTGATCTAATTAACATTTATAGAATACCACATTTAACAAGAGCAGAATACACAATCCTCTCTGGCTAACACGGAATATTAACCAAAATATGTTTCATGCAGGTACTTAAGATACACTTTTAAAAATAAAAAGAAAAAAAGAAATCGTATGAAATATGTTCTTGGACCACAATGGATTTGGACTACAAATCAATTAGGTAAAAAAAATCAGAATAATCGCCAAACATTTGAAAGTTAGCAACACATTCTGAAATAACCCATGAGATAAAAAAGGAAGGCTTAAGAGAAATTTTTAAGACATGATTTTGAACTAATTTAAAACAAAAATACTACGTATCAAAATATTTGGGATGCACCAAAAGCTGCTTAAAGCAGTGCTTAAATGGAATTTATAGCACCCAATTATATATTACAAAAGCAGAAAGAATCTACAAAAAATAATAAACTCCTGGAAAAGATAAGCAATTATTTAGCAAGATTAATATATAATACATTGGCAACATACTAAAGTCAATTGCTTTCATACATACCAGCAATAGATAATTGGGATTTGAAATTTAAAAAATAAAATAAAGCACTATTTACAATAGCAACGGCCCTCACACACACCCCATCCCTGGCCCCACAAAATAATTACTTGGATGTAAATATAACAAAATATGAACAGGAATTCTATGCCGAAACTGAAAAATGATGAAAGTCACTGATAAGATCTAAATAAATGGAGAGAGATTTCACTTTTACAGATTAATAGCATCAATATTATTAAGATGTCAGTTCCTCTGAACTTTGTCTATCAATTCAGTACATGAAATCTCAATGAAAATTGCAAGTTATTTTTTGGTATCAAAGCACTGATTTTAAAATTTATACGGAATGGCAAGGACTCTAGAGTAGCCAACACAATACTGAAGATGAAGAACCAAAGTTGAGGGCTCACATTATGTTTTTAAGATTTACTAGAAAGCTACAGAAAACAAGAGATTCTATATTGACAAAAGAATAAACATACAGATCAATGGAACAGAATAGAGAGCCTAGACGAATGAAAACAAACATAATGAAATGAATTTTGATAAACTTGCTAAGGCAATTTAGTGGAGGAAGTCTAGTGTTTTCAAAAATAGTGCTGGAACAATTGGATGTCAATATATAGCAACAACAATAAAACCACTTTAAACCTAGGCAGAGACCTTACACCTTATCCAAATTTGACACAAAATATATCGTAGAAACGTAAAATGCACAATTATAAAACTTTCAGAAGAAGACGAAGGACATTTAGGTGACTGTAGTTTTGATGTTGAGTTTTTGATACAACACCAAAAGAACAATTGATGAATTCAAAAACATGGATAAGTTGGATTTTAAAGTTAAAATTTTCTCTTCTGGGACAAAATCTTTGCTAAACACATGTTGATAAAGAAGTGGAATACAATTGTGCAAAGATGTCTCAAAACTCAACAGTAAGAAAACAATCCAATTAAAAATGGGCAAACGATCTGAACAGACACCTCACCAAAGAAGATAAACAGATGGCAAATAAGCTTGTGACAAAATGCTTAACATCATTTAGAATCAAGGGAAATGCGAACTAAAACAAAATCATATATTACAATTCACCTATTACAATGGCTAAAATCCAAAGCACTGACAAAACCAAATGTTGAGGAGATGTGGAGCAACAGGGACTTTCATTACTGGTGGGAATTGCACTGCTGGTGGTAATGAAAAACGGTACAGCTTACTTTAGAAGACAACTTGGCAATTTCTTACAATACTAAATCATCTTACCATATGATCCAGTATTAATGTTCTTAGGTATTTAACCAATTGAGTTGAAAATTTATGTCCAGCCAAAACCTGCATAAGAAGGTTTATAGCAACTTTACTTATAATGACCCCAAACTGGAAGTAACAAGATGTTTTTCAATAAGTAAAAGAATAAATAGGTGAATGGATAAACTGTGGCACATCCATACAATACTGTACTATTTAGCAATAAAAAGAAATGGGCTTAGAGCTAAGGATAAAATTTTGACAGAGGCAAAAATATAGAGACAGTAAACAGATGAGTGGTTGCCAGGAATTTGAAGGGAAGGAAGGGTTGAATATGTGAAGCCCAGATAATTTTTAGGGTGGTGAAACTATTCTGTATGTGACCATAATGTCATCAAAACCCACAGAATTTTACAGCACAAACAGTGAGCCTTAATGCATGCAAATTTTAAAAAATCATTTAGAAGATCAGAGACGCCAGGATGGAGTGCAGACTGCGATAAAATAATCTAACAAACGTACAAAATAACTTCTGTGACAGTGTTGGGAGAAAAGGGTGCTGATCTACGTAACGTTGGAAATGAGTAATGTCTGTAAAACTAAAGACAAAACTGACTAGACGTTGCACTTTAGTTAAAGTTATTACCCGTGGGGGTATAGGTTAACAATTCTGGAACCACTGTACATGTCCACTGGAATTAAACAATTAAGTGAATTAAGTGGTGAATGGTTGAGTCCAGTTTTTCACTGTTGTAGTGGCAGGTTACAGACATGCAAAGGGAGATGAGTAGCATGATTCAAGTGGGCTAAAGTTGGAGACATCAATATGAACTTATATTTATCTTAACATTTATATATATACACAGAAACGTATATAGATAGAAATATGTACAAACATGGGTTAGTATATGTACATATATCACATTGTTCTGTTGGTGGAGGAGGCACAGAAACAATGACACCCTGGTAGCAATCAGCATATCTAGTATCTAGATCTCAATTTACAATACCATTCTCCAATAAAAGTAACAAGGATTCCTTACAGAATGGCTGATTCTAGGACTGGAGCAAGGAATACAAAAAATGAGCCTCAAGTTCTATTTTTAGTTTTTAGAGGAACCTCCATGCTTTTTCCATACTGGCTGTACCAATTTACATTCCCACTAACAGTGTACAAGGATTCCCTTTTCTCCACATTGTCCCCAACACTTGTTATTTTTTGTCTTTTTGATAATAGCCATTCTAACAGGTATGAGGTGATATCTCATTGTAGTTTTGATTTGCATTTCCCTGATGATTAATGATGTTGAATATCTTTTCATGTACCTTGAGGCCATCAGTTTGTCTTCTTTAGAAAATGTCTATTCAGATATTCTGCCCATTTTTAATTGAATTATTTGTTTTTTGCTATTGATTTGTATGAGTTCCTAATATATTTTCAATATTGGCTTCTTATCAGATACATGACTTGCAAATATTTTCTCCCATTCAGTAGGTTGCCATTTCATTTTGTTGGTGGTTTCCTTTGCTGTGCAGTAGCTTTTTATGTATGACCTAGTTCTACTTAATTGTTTTGGCTTTAGTTGCTTTTGCTTTTTCTTTTCATGTTGATTAAAAACTTCATCGCCAAGACCTATATGAAGAAACTTAACTGTCTATGTTTTATTCTAGGAGTTTTATGGTTTGAAGTCTTACAATCAAGTATTTAATCCATTTTGAGGTAATTTTTGTGTATGGTGTAAGAAAGTGGTTCAGTTTCATTCTGTTGCATGTGGCTGTCCAGTTTTCCTAACATCATTTATTGAAGAGACTGTCCTTTCCCTATTGTATATTCTTGCCTTGTTTGCCGTAAATTAATTGATCATATATGTGTGGGTTTATTTCTGGGTTCTCTGTTCTGTTCCATTAATCTATATGTCTGTTTTTATGCCAATATCATACTGTTTCAACTACTATTGCTTTGTAATATAGTTTGAAATCAGGCAATGTGATGCCTCCAGCTTTGCTCTTTTTTCTCAAGATTGCTTTGACTATTTATTTGGGTTTTTTGTGGCTCCATGCAAATTTTAGGATTATTTGTTCTATATTTTTTCAAAAAATACCATTGGAATTTTTATACAGATCGCACTGAATCTGTAGACTGCTTTGGGTAGTATGGACATTTTAACAATATTAATTCTTCCAATCCATAAGCACAGAATATCTTTCCATTTATTTGTGTCTTTTAAAATTCTTTCATTAATGTCTTGTAGTTTCCAGTGTACAGGTCTTTCACCTCCTTGGTTAACTTTATTTCTAGGTATTTTAGTCTGTTTGATTTAATTGTAAATTGCATTATTTTCTTCATTTCTCTTTCTGATAATTTGTTATTAGTGCATAGAAACACAAAAGATTTTTGTGTATTGATTTGGTATCCAGTAACTTTACTGAATTCGTGTACTATTTCTAACAGTTTTTTTGATGGAACTTTAGGATTGTCTGTGTATAATATTATGTCATCTGCAAATAGTCACAGTTTTACTTCTTCCAGCCCAATTTGGACATCTTTTCTTTCTTTCTTTCTTTCTTTCTTTCTTTCTTTCTTTCTTTCTTTCTTTCTTTCTTTCTTTCTTTCTTTCTTTTTTTTTTTTTGCCTAATTGCTCTGGCTAAGCCTTTGAATACTATATTGAATAGAAGTGGTGAGAGTGTCTCGTTCCTGATCTCAGATGAAAGGCTTTCATCTTTTCACCATTGAGTATGATGTTAGCTGTGGGTTTGTATATGGCCTTTATTATGTGGAGGTACATTCCCTACCACATGATCCAGCAAATCTACTTTTTGTTATTTATCTGAAGAAAACAAAAGTACTAATTCGAAAAGATGTTCATTGCAGCCTTATTTACAATAGTCAAGATATGGAAGCAGCCTTAGCGTCTATCAGTGGATGAATGGACAAAGAAAATGTGGTTTATATATATATATACATATATATATATAATATTTATATGTATAATAGAATATTACTCAGCCATAACAAAGAATGGAAGAATGTGGAATCTTGCCATTCACAATATCATGGATGGAGCTGGAGGGCATTATGCTAAGTGAAACAAGTGAGATAGAGAAAGACAAATACCATATGATATCACTTATATGTGAGATCTGAAAAAAAAAAAGAAATCCAAGCTCATAGATACAGAAAACAGATCGGTGGTTGCCAGAGGTAGGGGTTAGGTGGTGGAGGGTGGGAGAAATGGGTGAAACGGGTGTAAATTTATTATTGAGAAATTTATTGGATAAATAAAGGGCTATATTGTGTTCAAAAAAGTTATTGAGAGTCATTTTATTTTAATTGTCTTGATTTTTTTTAAAAAAAAACAACAAAAGTCTAGAGCATCTTATCGTGCTAGAAAGTAAAGAAGTGCTAACAGAAAAACAAAACAAAACAAAAAATGATGAGGGCATATCAAAGGGGCACAGGACTCAACTGAAGAGCCTCCAATAGCCAAAGATGTAATTATATGAGCAACAAGATAAAATAGTATTGAATTATAACCCAAACTATGTAATAAATATCCTTGAATCCACGCTATTATAAATGAATGAATGAATAAATGGAGATGAACAGACAAATATCCCATTGGAAAGAATTCCATGTAATTTACGTAGATACTCCACTCTCAAGGAAGTAGAGACTAGCTCTCTACTCCTTGAGTATGGGATGCATATTATAACTTCCTTCATAAAAATACAGTATGGGAAAGGAGAGGAAAGTGTAATACTGCAGTGGAGAAAACTGACAAACATGACCTTAGCAAGGTGATTAAGGTTAGCATCAACAGTGGTAAATTGTGTTTATATTATGCACCTTTGATGTGTCATGACATGATGAGAATGACAAAATACCCCTGTGGTCCTTCTTCCAAAAGCCATAACTCCAGTCTAGTCATGAGAAAAGTATCAGGAAATTTCCAATTGAGGGACATTCTACACTATACCTTATCAATAATCCTCAAAAACACTAAGGTTAAAGTCTGAGAAATTGTTACAACAGGAGATGCCTAAGGAGACATTAGCAACTAAATGTAATGTAATGTCTTAGGTGATATCCTGGAGTAGAAAAAGGACATTAAATAAAAACTTAGGACACCTTTGTAAATTACGGACTTTATTTGATAGTAATGTATCAATATTGGTTCATTAATTGTGACAAATACTTCATATTAATGTAAAATGTCAGTAATAGAGGGACTGGGTATGGAATATATGAAAACTACCTTCTATATTTTCACAACTTTTCTGTAAATCTAAAACTATTCTAAAATAAAATGTTGTTTTAAATAAATACCCATTGTAGCTAGAAAGGTAAGAAATGAAGTCAGAGTGATATAAAGGGGCCATATCATAGAATGTTTTGAAGGCCATAGTTTAATAGAAATTGTGTCCCCTCTTGGAAGCATTGGTTATGTTATGATTTGATTTATATTTTAAAAAGACAACTTTGGCTTCTATGTAGCATACAGATTATAGGATGAAAAGAGTCAACAAAGAAGAAATGATTTGAAGGTTAATAACATGGTCCAGAAGAGAGATATCGGTGGCCTAGACAAGTTGAGCTGATGAAGATGATGGTTCATTAAACATGGGATGTGAAAGATAGGTTTCATGGATAAGGACAAGGGGTTTTGTTCTGAGAAGCTTGGTAAATAGTGGTGACATTTTCTTCCATGCGGACATTGAAGAAAGAACCTGTATGAGTTTGGGGCTTGCGAGTGAAATATTATAACCATTATGTTATATATCATGATACCCTTTTTTTACATACTGAGGAAGGGTGGCATAGAGATGTTACGAAAATTGGCAAAACTTACAAACCTAAAAGCGCCACAGCTGTGACATCTCATATGAGTCCAAAGAATGTGATATTATTCCACATTGTCTCTAAGCATCATGCTGTCCACCACGGAGGGGATAAATTTCTCTGTCTTTACCATTTTCAAGGTAAAGCACCTGTGTCTATTGACCAAAGAGCCTTTCAAAAGTAGATATGAAAGCTTTCTGAATGAGAAGAAATATAAGCAACAGGACTTCAAAATATGTTTTCATCTTTTGTTTTCCTTAGGAACTCAAAGGCAAAGGGGCTTAACTTTATTTCTAGCAAAAGGGAGGGAGAAATTTCTCACCATCTGGTAACAGAATAAATACGGGACTTGATTTGTGTGATTTCATTCACAGTCCAGGGTCACATTTTGACTTTCATGAGCCCTAAGCACTTTTACCTTTGTGAGCCCCTTCTCCTATTATATACATAATCAAAATTATATTGCGCATTGGTAAAATAATATATTAATATTATATTATGACATTTTCTTTGACCTACTGTGCCTACAATGCCTAATGGGTAAGCCGACCCTGTTCATATCTGTACGGAAAAGAATGTTCTTACAGAGTTAAGATGTTGAAAAATGGAAGATACAGGTTACCCCAAACTGCAGGTTCTCGACTTTTTCAAATAAGAATTATTTCAATTCATAAGAAGAGTATGTAAAAATCAGTAGTTCATTATAGATTACTAAAGCATGGCTTTTTCCTTAAAACTTTTTGCTAATGTATTTTTTTTAAATGAGGGATGTAATTTTTTTGGTTTCCAGTAATACTTTTTAGATTAAGATTGAATTTTTCCTTTCTTCAGATGGTTTTGTGTCTTTTATATTCATTCTGAAACTTTGATTCTACTCAACTTATCATTATTATTATTATTATCATTATCACGACTTTTTTGTCTTTAGTTATCTCAGTGTTAAAAGGAATTAGACTTTTAAAAATTATTTTTTTGTGTGTGCATTTTTTCTTTCCTGCCCAGGTTTTGTGTCACTGCTTTCTCAATTTTTTTTCTTATATAGTGTATCTGGGACACATTTCCTGCTCTTTTTAGGCTTGTCATAATCTTAAATAAGTTTAAATATCGCAAGCATTTGGTTTTTGCCCTAAATATGCTGAAATAAGAGAAATATTCTTTATTAACAATTCTACCTTTTCAGCCAAGTCATCACATAAGAAGGCCAGCATATTAATTAATTAATACATGCACCCAGAGGAAAATTAAACAGTTGAAATAATAAATGTGGACGTGTGCTTGAATATTTGAATTGAATTTTATTATTTAAGTTACTAGCAAATTTTAATCTGCAGTTTGGGGCAAGATAATACTTGAAAGTATTTTATTCTGTAGAGTTGATATTCTAGATAGCTAAGTGTTTGCAATTTGCTCCTTCAAATGTATTTTAAACACTTAGGATGGGAATAATTTTAAACATGGTCGGTTACTACATTTGTTAGATAGAATTAATATATGCCATTTATACACATGTTCTTATTACATATTGTCATTCGTATATGTTTTGAGGTTTTACTAAAGTGGCTTGTTTTGTTTTATCCAACTTAAATGGTCCTCAGATAATTATGCTTTTTGAAAGGTTACAATATTTCTATTAATAGCATCAGATAAGTCAAGACAAGGTGATTTGTGACAGAAAACGTTGTGCTTAGTTTTGTACGTGTTGCATTTGGTTCTTATAAAAATTGAAAAATTCAGCTGAGTTAAAGGGAAATAACTAAGACAGAAGTTGCCAAAAATCTGTTGACACGTCATCCTAATTAAAAAAATATATATATTGTTTGCAAATAGGAATGCATCCAGCTACCTGATAAAATTCAGAAAAAATCTTTCTTGTTTGGAAAGATAGGACAGATTTTATCAAAGTTTCTACTAACAACAATGTTGTTAATAAGGTAGACTTTAAATTGTCAATTAAAAAAAAGCGTTTAAAAGTGTATATTTGCAGTCATGTGCCGCAGAACGATGTTTTGGTCAATGACAGACCATATAGCCTAAGTGTGTAGTAGGCCATACCATCTAGGTTTGTGTAAGCACACTCTATGATGTCTACACAATGACAAAATCACCTCATGACACATTGCTGAGAACATACCCCTGTCATTAAGTGATTCATAACTGTATATTTACTCTGTCAAATAAAAGTGATCTAATTGAATTGGAGAAAAAAAAGGAAAATATATAGGTTCCTCATTAAATGACATGGAAAGGGCAAAATTGAGCATGGCAAGTATATATATTTGAAAGATATAAATTTCTCTTTTCATTTTCTCTTAAATTTTGTAATCAGGTTATTGCTTCTCATTCTCCACTTTACTAAAACTACTTGCACAAAAGTCACTGATTCTTCTATGTCGATAAATCTAATAGCGAATTCTCAATCTATATCTTAACTTGACCTATAGATAACATTTAAAATAGTGGATGAGAATCCCCACTCCCTAGTTTGGATCCGGAACTCTTAAATGGAGTTCTCCAGAAACTTTCTTTAGGCTACTTTTCTTCTCTCTCAACTCAGCTTAATCTAATCTAAAGCTTTCAAATACCACCTATATGTTCCAGCCAGACCTTCTCCCTTGAACTGAAGACTGCTATATCTGCCTGGATACTTGATATTTCCACTTGAATGTCACATAGAATTCCCAGAGTTAGCATGATGAAAATCGATCTTTCGATCTCTCCAAACCTGCTCTACCTGTAGTGTTCCTTGATCAATGCATACTCTGCAGTTCTAATTATAGAGGTCAAAAATATCCTGGAGGAATCACAACTTTTCTTTCTCATACTCCATAGCTAAATGAATGGAACCTATCTAAATCTATCTTTAAATCTATCTTTAAAATATATCCAGAATCTGACTCCTAATCACAACTTTTACCCTGGTCCAAGCCATGATCCTTTCTCCCCAGCATTGCACTAATTTCCACCTGGTTTCCCTGCTTTCATTCTTCTTCCTTCTACAATCTGTTCTGCATGGAGAAAAGAGAGAAATTTTTTCAAACTTGGTGAAACCAGGTCATTAGTTTGCTTAAACTTCTCCAGTGGCTCTACATCTGACCCAAGGCCCTACCCAATCTGGACTCCCACTAACTTTCGAACAGTATCTCCTGTTTCTCTGTTGCTTATTTCCTTCCAATCTCAGTGATTTCTTTGGTATTTCTTAAGCACATCAGGCATAATTCTGACTGAGAACCCTCGCAAGTGCTCTTTTCTCTCTTGTGGGCACTCGTTTCCGGAGACATCCGCTTAGTTCGCTCCTTCTCCTGATTACATTTAAATTTTTACTCAAAAATTTGAAACAATTTGCTCGCTGACTGCCCTATTTAAAATTGCAACCCCCTTCTGGGACTCCCACTCTCCTTAGTACACATTACCTTCTTAAATATTTGAGTTATTTGTTTTATTTATTATCTGTATTCTTCCTTAGTATAAAGCAAGCTCTACAAGGGAATCAATTACATTTATTTGTTTTACTGCTGTGTCCCTAAAGTATAGAATAACAGAAAAAGTGTTCAATATGTATATGTTGGATTTGTTGAATGACTTTATAGATCCTTTGGGGGAACGACTATTTTGACCAATAGTCTATTTGACTATTTTGATCAATAAATACTCTGACCAATTATGATAAAATCTAAGACTATACTGGTATCATAAGAATATGATAATGTTTTTTAGGGAGGTGAATAAATTGGCGAGAATTTAAGGTAGAATTATAATTATGATCTTGAGATGTTTCAGTCAAATTCATGAGTAATCAGCACAAAATGGTTCTCCATATTAGTAACTATTATATCATGAACTATTTGTATGAAAATGAAACGAAATTAAAAAGATAGATTTTCTGTTATCAAGTCCAGATATTCTGATCTTCAGGTATCTGTGTTTTAACAAATATATTAGGTTATTCTCATGCAAATTGCTCCATGACCCTGTTTTGAGGTGGACCTTAGGAATAGAAGAGGGAAGCGGATAGGAAACTTCTGGAGTTTGAGAGGAGTGAGTTCACATTTTCACTGAAATCCAGCACAAAAGTATATGATTAAATAACATAATTAAAAATTAGATTTAGAATTAGGCAGCCTTTTTCTTCTTGAGGAGAACTGATAAACTGAGGAAGATAGATGGTTTTTTTTCTGGAAACATTTAAAAATAGATTCTCATCTTTCTGGAGTGATTTTTATGATGGTCTATTTTAAGATATCAGATTAGCCAAAATGAACTTGCATTGTTCTCTTCAAGTGCTGTGATCATGACTTTTAATCTTTTTAGCAGCTATGAAGGGGTAGAGTATATGTTTCAAAGAAAGTATCAAGTTGAGTTCACTGATAATAGGGCCGACTTTGAATATCAAGTGAATCAAATACAATTATACTTTTAAGTTATCTTTCTGCCTAAATTCTTAATGATTCTAATCCTCTCTCTACGTATGTTTTCTCTTATCAAGGTATAAATTTATAGACCTAAAGAAGGTCATATAGAAATATAGCATATTTTTTCTCCATTTTAAAACTTGTGGTTTGAGGCAGGGTTTTGTCAATAGGATGGGCTCTCAGAAAGGGCACAATTTTTACAATTTTAATTTAATACTATGACATTTTACATTTCTCAGTCAGGGATTAAATAGGACACCTATACCTAGTATAGTGTAAGATGAGAGAAAAGGAGGGATTGAGAAAAACAATAAATTTTTAAAAAAATTTTTCTTGATATTTGGAAATATTCCTGAACTGTGGTGGTGGATACCCAAATAAGACCTTAGCTTATTTCAAAATATCAATGAGCTAAATGTTTCCTTTGTTTTTTTAAGTGAGTTTAAAAATAAACAAATATGTAAACGGAGAAACAGGTTCAGGATCATGTTCTAAAATTATCATTTTCCTATTAAAGATCCCTATCAAGAGTGTGTACACAGTTCTACTTAGCGTTTCCAATCCCACATAAATACAAATATATACACCTTCCATTTCCAATTATATTCTGAGCTATTTTGGGGACCAGGAATGACAAACTTATTCTCGTGTAATTGGGACAGGGTTTGCCTGTATGACACTAAAGAAAACACTGTAAGAAAAGAAACAGCTGCAGAATATGAAGTGATGAAAATATTTTGATTTGAAACATCCAATCCTATCTTAAGACTTCCATTTAAAAACTTAGAATCTGAAAGAAAATAGACAATATTATGATGCAATGGATCTTTCTTTTATTTAAATCTCCAGAACACAGCCCAGTTTACAAGAGAATTTGGGGCAAGTTCAGAGTTTTATCATTGAAACTTGGGACTTTATTTCATTTTCTACTCACTTAGAAGTGTGTTAAGCATAAATTGAAGACTTGTCTATATGTGTTCAAGGTAAAACCCTAACTAAATAGGGACCCTATTTTACCCTTGGTGACCTGGGTGAGGATTCAAACTTTATTTGTACTTTTATTTGTAATTTGAGTATAAGAAAGTCAGAGCTCTGGACAAAGTCAAATACACATATATTTATTCTCAAAAAGTTCTGCAAAAGCCCATAAGTGACAAATAAAATCAAGAAATGGTTAACAGAAGCATCCTTTTAATATAATTTGAAAAAACAAACAAAACATTGATATCTTACATAAGATACCAGTAACCCCTTGGTAAGACACTGAAATGAGTGAGAAATATACTCTGATAAATTTAAAGCTTTTTTTTCCTATTGATGATCTTGAAGTAATTTAGCTGAGATTTTAAATAAAGTAGATATACTAGGGAGCAATTACTGATGGGCCCGAAAGTTTTAGCATCACTAAATGTTTGCTCTTAAAAAGAAGGCTATTAATAGTAAGAACGAAATAGAATACAATATACTGAATCAACTCAAATTATAAAACTCTGTTCCACTGCAAAAGAACAGAATTTTCAGCACCCTAAGTACAAGTCACAAAGTTTATACTTTGAAGCTCTTTGCAGATAACACCTATCATTTATATAAAAACTTTACTTCTTCAACAGTTTTATTTCACATATTTATTTTTCAGAATAAATATTTATTTGTATTGTTCTTATCTGCATTAAAAAAATTTAACACTCAAAGAGGCTGAACTTTCATTATCTAGTAAATCATGAACCTAATAAATGATGAAGGTAAAGACTGAATGCCACTTTGACAACAAGTCTCTGCTCTGTCTGGTGACATATTAATATGAGTGCCTCTAAGGCCTTTAGCTCAGACTTATTTATACTTAATTTACAAAAAAAATCAAATATTTTAATTTGTGTTCAAAACCTATGACAGCTAACAAGATATTGAATAGTTGCCTAATTCTGGTAGATATAGAGATGAACTTGCCTTGGGCATCCTTCAGGGAAGAATTTTCCCCCTAGCTCTGAGGAATGTGCAGTTCCACATCTGTAAATGAGACATGAGGAAGTAAAACCTTGGCCACTTTGCCCCACACAGGGGATATTGATGCATAACAGCTTTGTTGGGCTTCTGTGACAGCCCGATCTCTCCTTCTGCCCCATCTTGCTTTCTCCTTTCCCTTCACAGTAGTTAATCCCTCATAAACATCTTTGTTTCTGTATCTGCTTCTGTAAAACCAAGACTAGCTACATAATTTGTGGGACAGTGCAAGATGGAATCCCAGAGATCTCTGTTAATAAAGAAGCTGAGTGCATTTTTGATGTTTAATCGCTGACAGCTTTCAAGCCCTATTAAAAGTGTCAAGTCTGTGACATTAGAGCATTACACTAAGAGTAAGGTCATTCTAAGCATGGGGTCCTGTGCAACTGCACCGCCCTGTGTAAAAGCCAGCCTGTGACATCAACTATAGCTTGCTTTTGTGTTAATTTTGTAATCTTAGATAGAAAACATAATCCATAGTTTTTATCTCTCTGGGGAGTCTGTACTAATACTCTTATTCTTACAGTTGCTTCTGCATTTTTCTTTCTTCTTCTTTTTTACCACTGTGCTTCCACTCCTCAATTTGATAAATTTTCACAATTTCCCCAATCATAGTATTTGCCCCGTTCTAGGAAAACTATCCTGCTGAAGGGGATCATTGATTTATACATTCATCTGTTCCATTCCCCCATGTCTCATAGGTTTTTATGACACTATGTATATGCATCCTCCTACCATCACTACCCTTCTAATCCAGTCTAAATTCTACATTCCCACAAGTGTCTTTAGTGTGCAAATACTGTCAACTTTCTTGCCCCTCTTTCACTTTGTCATCCTCTCCTGATGAAATTCTAGCTATTGTTGTATTCTTCCCTCCACCTAAACTATATCGGGGCCTCTGAACTTAGACATGGCTTACTGTCTCAGTTTAAATTCCTAACCATTAATTTCAAGTGACCATTAATTTTCCCTCTCTACTAGATCATTCTGATAAGCACACTCTGTACACATATACTATAATTTCTACCATCTTCAAAAGAAAACCGCCTAAGCCTCTGTTTTCCTCTAGCTGCCCCTCCATTCTTCTGTTCACTTTTAACAGCAAAAGTGTTAGAACGAGTTGTTTATATTGTCTATCTCCAATTCATTTCCTCCCATTTTCCTTTAGATTTATTTCATTCAGGCATTTGACTCCACAATATAATAGAATTGCTTTTATAGAGGTTACAAAGGAATTCATGTTGCTGAAGGCCAAAATTGTAGAGTCATTATTGACTGTTTTCTTTGTCTCACAACCCACATCTCATCAGCTATCAAATTCTGTTGCTCTAATTTTAAAGTACATAGAATTTGACTTCCAATATCTAGAATGATCCACTGATCCAATCCATGATCATGTTTTGATTGAATGATTTCTAAAGCTCCTTAACAAGTTTTCCTTCCTTACCGCTGTATTTTCAGTAGCAGATTTTCAATCCAGAAGCCTGAGTTATCATTTTTTAACCCAAGTAGATTTATGTCACTTCTTATTAAAGTACTTAAATGACCTCTATCTCACGCAGTTAAAAAGTCAAAGCTTCTACAAGAATCTAAAGACTGTGTGTGACCTGGACCCTAATATGTTTTAAAAGAAATCTCGTGTTACTCTTACTTTTAATCAGTTCCTTCCAACCACACTCATTTCCATGCTATTCCACAAATAAGCCAGACGTGCTGCTGCCTCAGAGCCCCTGTACCTGCTGTTTGCTCCTCCTGGCATTCCTGATATACCTGAGTCACCTTTACCAGTCTTTGGTCAAGTAAATAACAAGGATCTTTCATGTCTTTCTCATGATAACAGGGATCTTTATGTGTCTGGAACATAAATGCTCAATAAACAATTATGAATTAATTAATCAAAGTATAGCTACGGATAGAGTTCTTACAAAATATTCTTAAGGTTTTTTACAAGTTATAACAACATAAGAAACACTCAATATTATATTAGTGACTTGTCTAAACACTTCTTACAAGGACAAATGCAAAGACTGACCACACATGAACAATACTGAAGATGAAGAAAATGCAAATTATTTCAACATGACCAAAAAATACATTTTAATGAAATAACTCAGAATGTGGGCATTGCATAAGTAGAACATATGTAATAATTTCACAACCAATGTACAAATAAGTGGAAAATGTCAAGGCAATCTGAGTTTTATAAAAAAGAATAGCCAAAAATCTGATGGTTTTAATTAGTCCATCACGGTTTTAGCTTACTAGGATTCTAGAATATTAGTCGAGAAGGCAGCTAGTGATTTTTATCAAGCAGCTCCTCTAGCTTATGTGGTGTATGTGTGCGCATGTCCAGGTGTATGTGTTTAAACAAAAAGTGAACAATTTATTGCCTCGTGAATTGGATAATTCTGCACTTTTATTATTACGTTAAAGGACAGACAAAATCTAGTTCACTTTTTGAAAAATGTCTTCCTCATGTTTAAGGTAGTTCAAGCTTTCTTCTAAATGTTTTGGAAGGAGTTCCAAAAGGCTGTTATCAAATTTGTCATAATTTGATATTAAAATATTGGTGCATTAATCTTATAGTGACCTTTTCCCTGAACCTAGTGCTAGAAAAAGGATGCTGCATCTTTTGTAAGAAACTTCAAGGCAAGGTAGCATACATCATTCAAATATAAGCTTTTATCCAGTTAATCATCATGCATTACCTACTTTCATCAATGTTCAGGAGCTTAATTCCAGGATTACTCATCCCCAAAAAAGCTAAACATGAAAATCAGAAGCACAGACCCAAACAATAGAACTTTTATACCATGATAATTAGAAAAAGAACCTATTACCCAGGATTGTAATTAGTGACTAACATATTAAATGACCTTTAACATTTACCTTAAGCCCTGGATTTCTGGAAAACCGGTAAGGTTATGAATGCCATATTAGTAATCTTTAATCTTTATTACTGCTGTGGACAGAATTTTAATGATTTTTAAATAGGCAGTGGTCACTAACATATCCCTATTAAAATAAAAAAAATCTCATAAAAAATTAAATGGATTAAGACTTCAAATGTACCATCATCAAAAGTATTATCTAATTACGGAGTTCAGTGAACAGGCCAAGTGAAATGGTTGGTAATATTAGTTACTTGCCACATGGGAATGCCCAGGATTTATGCACAAATAGATTCTGCTTCTGTTGCAACATAGTAATTAAGAATTTGTCAGGGAAATTTGACCCTCTAGGGTAGAAATTACTTTGTAAAATAAGAATGGCAGAGCACTAGTCTCCTTGCTGCACATAATTTAACTTGATTATTTATACATCAAAGAGAGTCTGCAGCGACTGCAGTATAATATTTAAGTAGAGGGAAATTAAAGAAAGAAGCATCTAGTGAAATCTTTTCCCCAAATCTCCGTGAGAAAATAGAAGAAATTTTCATAAAGCATTTCATTTTGCATATAAATTGGGGCCTAGATTGTGCCTGTGAATTTACTGCTGTCAAATTTAATTTTTCTTTAATTCTTCAGGCCCAGATGTGAAAGGCTCTGCGTGCAGGCTGCAATTTTCAATGCTTACAGGTAGCACCCGGATCGATAATGTGTCTTTATGAGAAATTACCGTTAATGTTATTGAGTATGCATTTTGTTTTATAGGATAATAAGGTAATATGAAATGCCAATTCATTCATTAGAAGAGAGCTAAGTGCTTAAACAAAATGGGTGACAGGTCTGAAAAAAGATGTAGTTATGAGCAGGAAGGCAAGAATGGATTTTTAATGACCTAATACTTAAAGCTTTAACCATGTTTTTGCATTTTCTTTTTGTAAACAGTTTAATTTATAAAGTAAAGGAGTTTATTTAGATTAGAGAATATGTTTTGGCTGAAAATTCGCTATGAAAATAATAACAGCTTGGTTTCAGAACATTTTTCTAATGTTTTACTTTTGCACCAAAATCAACTAAAAACTGACAGTAAAATTTATAAAAATCATTAGGACATAGAATGCCATGACCAAGACCAAATTTAACCTTGTGACAAAATGAAAATATTTAATACTCCTATTTTTTGAGTATGCTGCTACAGGAGCTAATTCTGAAATTAACTCAAAAATGCAAGAACACTTAGAAATTTGGGAGATTATGATCCAAGTAACTGGAGATCAGGCAAAAGAAATGACTTTTTTAAAAAGATCAGTTAAACTGAATGTGAATTCTAGCATTGATATTAAAAACTTTATATTTTGACATTAAGGAAACCTAGTTTCCACACCTTTGTGAGTAAAATAATCCTGATCCAGCCCTGCGTTATGAAGCTGAGAGGCATTCTAATTATTTAGAAAATTGGATAGACTCATTAATGGATGTCCGTTATTTTATGAAGAGTGAGTATGTACTCTATATGAAAAACATTTGGGTAAGTCAGTTAAACAAGATTTTTGGCAAAATATAAATAAAATATCTATACTATTTCATAATTAGAATTAAAATGACTTGCTTTTAACATCTAACTATCTTACCTCATCATATGTAACTCTGAAAACAAAAAGAACTTCATTAATGTGTTTAATACAGTGTCATGAACAAAATGCTTTTGGGCTGTATATCTCATGAATAAAAATGACACTAACATCTCTGAAGAAGTTCCCAAATCAAAGACTCAGACTCAAAGGAACCAAGCAGGAACACCAACAATTTATAAACCAAACCAAACAAAGAAATTAAAACTGACTATCAGAATTATATTGATCCTTCTACAGATTAAAACCATACAAACTTGTGTAAGCAAAGGTGTATACCTTTATTTCAGTATTTGTAAAGCCAAATTGTGCAGATTAATACGGTTAAAATATAAGAGCTTTGGAGTCAGAAAGACAGGGATCAAATCCAAGCTCTAATACATACTAGTTGTTTCAGTTTACATAAATCTTTTTTTTATTTTTTGAGGAAGATTAGCCCTGAGCTAACTACTGCCAATCCTCCTCTTTTTGCTGAGGAAGACTGGCCCTGAGCTAACATCCATGCCCATCTTCCTCTACTTTATATGTGGGATGCCTACCACAGCATGGCTTTTGCCAAGCAGTGCCATGCCCGCACCCAGGATCGGAACTGGTGAACCCAGGGCCACAGAAAAATGAAATGTGGGAACTTAACTGCTGCGCCACCGGGCCGGCCCCTGTGTAAATCATTTAACCTCCTCAAATCAGCTGCTTTGTTACAAAATGGGCAAAAATATCTAACTTATCACAGCCAATGCCATACACTGAAGTTAAACTTAGTCCACATTTGAACCTTAAGCAATAATACATCATACTTTAACTACAACCTCCTATCTTTCTAGCTCTCAGATTTCCTCCTACTACCCCTGCTTAACAGCTTTGCAGAAACAACTGATTCCTTGATCCCACTCCACCTCCTCTCCTCTGAGCTAGACTTTCTAAGATTTGCTATCTTCTCTCCTTAGCACGGATCCCATTATTGATCACTTCAACTGCATTTTACCAGTACCTTCAATGCCATGCACTTTTTTCCTTTCCAAACACCTAACTGATGAAATTTCAATCCCAAATTAATCTTACTATCCACTTTCTTTACTATAATGCAGGTGCTCAACATTGCTACAGAAATGCCACAATTTAAACATTCATGTAGCCACAAATTTATACTTAACCCTACTTAGATCCTCAGATATTTTGAAAATCTTTGTTCTCCTTGATCAATTCCCTTTTCTATTTCTTTCAACACCTGTTCCTCCTATATCCTCAATTCCCCTCAACTCCCGTATCCTATAGCTAAACATCTACATTATTATGAAATATGAATCCATAAAATGTGAATTAGTTGCTCCTCTGTCCCCCTCACCTTCAGATTTTCAATACCTACCCTTACCCTCTGGGAGGATTGTGTACTTCTCTTCACGGCCAATCATGACCCAAACATTTGTCCTTTATTTTGTAAATGTCCTCCAGGATTTTAGTCCATCAATGGCATCCTTTCTTTCTCTCTTTTTCTTGGCTTTCTCCTTGTCTTTCAAACGTGTATAATGTCTCTAAGCAGCTCCCCTTCCATCAGAGGAAAAAAAAATAATTAGAATGAAATTTACTTGAAACTTAAACCTTCTTATCATCATCTGATTCCTCTTTTCCCTTTACCAGTATGTTTCTTAAAATAAAATACTTTTTTTGTTACTTCCCATCCATTCTTCAATACCCTATAAACTTATATACTGCATCATTTCATGAAATTGTTTTGTCAGAGTAACAAAGGACTTCTTAATTATAAACCAGTGGAGTTTTTATACCCATCTTTCTTGATCTACTAGAGCAGTGGCAGTATTACCCCGCCTTTATTTGTAATTAGGAAACCATTTTCTCTCTGTCTGGCTTGTCTTTCTCAATCTTCTATGAGTCTCCTCTTTTCCTGTCCACACTTTAAATGTCTCAGCATTGATCAATCTCACTCCATATACACTCTCTGAATACTTTTTTCCACCTACATTAATTACCAACCGATGTTTATGACTCCCATTTGTTTATTTCTAATGCAAATATCTACCCTTAACTTCAGATTTATATGTCCAACTGCCTGCTGCATATCTTCAAATCTATCTCCAACATGGCAGGAGCTTGTCTTTCCCCATTAAATTGCTCCTGTATAATCTATCTCTGATAAAACAATTGTCCAAATACAACTTAAAAAAACACACTATTCAGTATACAACATCAAATTCCTTCTTTTCCTTACCTCGGTTTCCAGGAAATCTCCCACTAAATGTATCTACTAAATTGTTTACAACTTCTGTAATCTTTCCTCAAACTATGCAATTGCAGTCCTTTAGTTTAGACTCTCCTTGTTTATAGCCTTAATAATGAGTGCCTAACTGCTGTCTTTGCCTGCAGTATCTCTTCCTCCCAATCTATCCTCCACGGAATTACCATTAATATCACATCGCAGATAAGGTCTGATCATGCCACTTGCCTGCTTTAGAACCCTTCAGTGGAAGCCTGTTGCCTATAAAATCCTCACACTATAAAATTCTCACACTTTACTGTTATATAATGTATGGCTCTCCATGACCTATCTAACTCTCTCACCTTCTCTCCTGCCATGTCCTGCCTCTTACTTTGTGCACTTAGAATCAAATGACTTGCTGTTTTTCTCATACACCATGCTGTTTCACAGCTCTATGCTTTAACTCATGCTGCTTAACTGCCCTGAATGCACTTCCCCACATTCTTTGCCTGGCTGACTTTTACTCATCCTTAAAACTTTAGTTCTCACCATGCTGTCTTCTCAGGAAATCTTCCTGTATCTCCCCAGTCTAAGTGTAAATACTCTGAGCTCCCCTGCCGTTAGGGTATCCCCGTAGCCCTGCTCTCATATTATGCTGAAAGTTTTGTCTTTTTCACCCTGCTAGATGTAAGCACCTCATCAGGAAGGACTATCTTTTCTTTGAGACTAGTTTATTTAGAATTCTCAACTCACTGGAGTGAGACATAAAACCGTTTTGTTTTTCCAATAACTGACACCAACTAAGTCAACACCTCCCACTTTCTCACTTGGTTAGGAGCGCCCTCTAATGACAACTCTGTTCATTTCTGTTACTTGTCAATAAATTCTGCTGTTAGAAAAGCAAACTTCCATTTCCTAAGACCCAGATATATCTGCTTTAAAATTTACTTTAACATTTAAACACTGTTTTTAAAAGGAACTTCTTCTCTCTCTACCACGTCATTGCTTCTCTTTGTAACACTGACAATGCTCTGTGAGGTGAGTATACACATGGGGCACATTTAATGGTAAGAGAGACTTAAGTGAGATAGGATGCGTCCATCTAATTCCCTGTCAAGAGACATCAGATGGGTTTTAATATCTGCCCCTATGTGCACGCACATATGCACACATGCACACACACACACACAAATGAAAACATGCACGGCTACTGATATTAGTTTTTCCAAACTTAGTAAATTATGTTTTGGGGGTGGGTAGTAAGGAGTAGATAGCCACCTTTGAAGTATCTTCTTGTCATAGTAGCTCCAAAAGTGGGCTGCAACACTGGCTTACCCTCTCTCAAATCTACCCCCTCACACCTATGCCTTTCTCCAGCCCCAGCAGTATTAGGCTCTCATTTATCCAGCAGTTCAGAAGCTTCCATATGTGAGATGATGAATATCTCCAAATTACTAAGCCACCCCAGTTTTATGAGTGACTCTCTTGGGGCTTCTCTCACTCTCTCAAAAGGAGATGCATGGAAGAAAGAGTCTATTTATTAACCCTGCTCTATTCCAAAAGTACACACTCTCTTCTGCCATCCAGATGATGGTAGTAATACTGATTGTGCTGAAATGATCCTCTCAGTCCTAACAGCTCACAGTTCCCTCAACTTAGGTTGTTAAAATCTGTGTTCATTTATTCATTCAACAGATATTCATTGAAGCCTACCATATGTTGACAAGTGTAGTAGATGCTAAGTTGATTATGGTGAATAAAGCAGATAAAACCTCTCATCTAGTGGAGCTTAAAGCTTTGAGCCTTAGTAGGAAATGCTGAGAACAGATTCGGCACCTAAAAGCATCCAGTTGTATCATCTTTCAATTGCTGGTATCTAGCATTTTGTCAGTTGCATAGTTGGTGATCAATAACTATCAGTGAAATGAAAGCAGGCAAATTACTTGATACACAGTGGGGATTAAATAGGCATATTTTTTCTTATTCCTGTTAATGGAATTGTTAAAGTTTTAATTCAACTTTCCAAATTTATGGTTAATTTAACTGAATTGCATTTTCAACTCAAAATGACCCATTTTAAAATTTTACTAACTGTATTTGTCATAATAAACCTGTATTAGGCTGAAATAACATACAATTCAAATTCTCAGTGCCTTGAAATAAAGAACAGTTATCTCTTCTTCAAGTTGCATCCATTATGGGGATGGACACTGTGCCATTTAGAATGTCAGGTCATCCCGGTAAGAACAGAGCTGGGAAGTGACCAAGCAGCAATTAAACTCTATGCCTTGTCTCCCCATAGCCACTTGGGCAGATCTAGTACTATGACCCATCAATGTGTAAGGAAAACAAGAAAAGTAATATTCCCACTTTTCATAAAAAAAAGGAACAAATGCATTGCTAAAAAGTAAATTAAATTTCCAAGAGACAAATCACCGTCCCCAAGTTTTAAGCATGGCCTTCAATCTCCAGGCTTCTGATAATCTTATGATCTACTCTATGATGTAGTAAAATCAAACGTTAAAAACTCTACCACTTTCCTACAAAAAAACCCACAAAAACCTCGTTTGCCCAAGCCATTCTCTCTGCCTGAATTAACAGTTTGTTTGGTGGAATACAAGACACTTTGAAAGTGATAGGATTTTGAAATCCATATGAATAGCAGGTGATCTAGAACAGAGTTTCTCAACCTCAGAATTATTAACATTTTTGGCTGTGTAATTTGTTGCACAGGGCAGTCCTGTGCATTGTAGGATGTTTAGCAGCATCCTTTTCTCTTCCCGCTAGATGCCAATAGTACCTCCCTCAAGTTGTGCCAACCAAAAATGTATTCAAATATTGACAGATCTCCCCTGGTGGGACAAAGTCCCAGGGGAAAAAGTCACCCCTGGTTTAGAACAACTGACCTAAAAGAACTTGTTAAAGCCCTAGTGACCTTCACATTATTTTCTGTTGTAAATGGGTAATGCCATTGAATAAATCCCTCCAGCCTTTCCATCTCTGAAGAATCTCATCCCTGAATACTTGCTTCTGCTTCTGCATCTAGATCAGAGATACCCTACATTCCAGCAGTAGATATTAGTTGAGCATGCTATGTTCACAACTAGTTCAAATTTCTTGATCAAGTATAGCCAATGTCTTTTTTGTTCCCTTAAGTTGAATCACACAGTGCTCTCCATTCCTTGCAGGGTCCTACATGACTCTTCCACTGAAGGAAAAGAGGAAAGAAAAAGGTTGAAAAGAATAAATTCTTCATTAGTACTATTTAAACTAAAAAGAGAAGAAATCATGACTTAAATTGTCTTAAATCTTATGGAAATTTCTAATCTCAGAAAGCAGAGATTCCAGCCGTAGGGCAAGCTTAAGACTTGGTACACTGGTCTAGCAACGTCAATAGTCATAGGTTCTTGTCGTTTGTCCAGTCTGACATCCATGAAGTTGGATGCCTCTTCACACTGGGAATAGGAGGCTACATTAGTTTTAGGTATTATAACATGACCTTACAAAATCCAAAGCAAGAATAGAGATTGTCTCTCTATGGCTCTGTTAAGAATAAGAAAATTTCTTTAAGAAGAGAGGTTGCTAGACTGAGAATTAGAAAACCAAGTTTACTCCAAATTACCCAAAGCATTGGGGAAAGTGGATTATTAACTCTCAGCTTCAGTTCTCATATCTATTAAGGAAAGAGATTAGATCAAATGATCTTAAAAATCCTACCCACTTTGCAATTTTATGACTCTATATGAAATGTTTGCTTTCTTTAGTGTAAATATGTAATGGAAATCTGAAAGCTGAATAAGTATTAAAGTGAGTTCATTTTTCTGTTGGAGGATAAATTTTATTTCTCTTCAGATGACTTCATTGTTAAGTTCTGTTTTACTCTCCTCTGTAAAGTGAATGACTATAAGAGCCTGAAGGTGTTGCTGCATGGAGGGAGGGAATTTCTTCTTAGTCGTTCAAAGGTCCCAGAGGCACTACCCATCTCCAGCTCATCCAATCAATAGCCAGTTAGGGCTGAGGAGAAACAGTGAGTAAAAATTACGGAATCGATCTGTCCTGCCCCACTTGGGCCATCATTCACTCTCTGCACTTCCGAGGTTGTGAAGGGACCACTCAGGTTAATGGAAACACAGTGGCAGACCTGATCTTGTGTTTTTTCATTTCTCCTCTCTTGCCCTGAAGTGAATGTACAGGTCTAAGAGAGTCAGAGAGGCCAGGAGAATCATGATGGAAATTCCCATGTAGACACCTTTCAAAATTCACCAACAGTAATAACGACATCTATTCACTTTACTAGGAGAAAAGAAACATAATTTGGAGAAGTGAGAAGGAATTTTATCCTGTCAAGACAAATAGTGTGGTACCTATCCAAAAATATGAAGGGCATTAATAAATGAAAGGGAAGTCTACCCCATGAAACGTCTGTAAATTGAGATTGCAATTGTTTTGGGGTTGAGTATAATTACTGATATTTTTGAAGCACTCAAATACTATTTACTTTTAAATAGTCTTCTTATGAAAGCTGTCATTAAATTAAAATATTTAATACTTTTTAATGATTATGAGTATCTTTGCAGTTTTGTACAAATACTCAACACCAAGATATGATGGAAAAAGTTTTGTAGATAAGCTCAGATTCTGATATTAATCAATTTTATAACGTTGAGTAAGTAATTTAAAGATTGTAGGTCTTTTTCCTTAAAGTCAAAGATAAAGTGAAGTGGTTAGTGTAAACTCTCTTTATGATCTTTTCTGGCTATAAAATTCTTAATCTGTGATTATGTGATTTGCATTTAAAAGGAAAGCTGATTATGCCATTTAGCTGCAAGATTAGGGCATAATAAAACCCCAGTTAATTCCGTATTATTTTGAGGCCTGCAAGCCAAAAGAATAAGGTGAAACAAAATTGTTTTTAATCTATCTTGTTATGAAGCACAAATTAATTTTTAAAGACAATTTTTTTTAAATGCAAAGATCATGAAATTTTTTAGGGTTTCAAACAGTCTGATCAAAGTCGTCATCTTTTCAGCTGAATGAAAAACATGGATAACAAAAAATAGAGAAGAATGAAATATGTGTTACCATGTATTAAAATAAATTTATTTTAGCCCAATTTTTTGCTGGGGCCACCAAATGACTGATGTCAACATTCCAAAGTGAGGTGAGAGACAATTGTACAAAAGGAAGTTTAGAGAAGTGGATATTTCTTAGCTTTCTCACTCACAGTGAGGCAACGAAATGGGCAGCATTTTGATTAGATAGAGATTTCTTTGGAGAAGGCTTACTGTGCAAGAGGTAGGGTGGTACTTCTCACTACAGTCGAACTGAAACTTTAAGGAGACTACTTATCTTCATGTGTCCCCTGCAGTTTGGTAGATACAGTGGATAGTGTTTGACTTATACTTAAGAAATCTGAAGGATGAGAAAGTGGCTCTTTAGCTACTCTGATAGCAGAGGGATAAATTTGTGCTTTCCCAAAGTAGTAAGGCAGAAGCTGTCTGGTTTCCCCAGGACCATGTGTGGTCAGGCAAGAGAAACGTATTTGGCCTGAAATTGTCTTTGATGCTGTCTAAGAGGATTACCTACAGGAGTGAGGTGTCCTCATGGTGGGTGGCGGTGGGAGTAACAAGTGTGTGGAGTAAAATACCAGATTTCTTAGGGTCTAAGAAAGAGATTGTAAACCATAAACCAGAGTATTTAACCTTATGAAGGAAACTGGCAGTGAATTATCCTAGGCTTAGTGGAGATCTCAGTGAATAGTGCTGCAATGAACATAGGAGTACTAATATCTCTTTAAGATCCTGAGTTCAATTCTCTAAGATAAATATCCAGAAGTGAGATTACTGGATCATTCTATTTAATTTTTTGAGGAACCTCCCTACTATTTTCTATAGTAGCTGTACCATTTTGCATTTCTACCAACAGGGTTCAAGAGTTCCAATTTCACCACGTCTTCACCAACATGTGTGTTTTATTTTCTTGCTAATAACTATCATGACATGTGTAAGGTGATATTTCATTGTTTTGATTTGAATTTCCCTGATGATTAGTGGCACTGAGCATTTTTTCATATATCTGTTGGCCTTTTGTATGTATTCATTTGAGATATGTTTATTTAGATGCTTAGCCTATTTTTTTAATCAATTGATCAGTTTTGTTGCAGATTGAGTTGTAGGAGTTGCTTATATATTTTGGAGATTAGCCTCTTATCAGATATATGGTTTGCAAATATTTTGTCCCATTCTGTAGGTTGCCTCTTCACTCTGTTGATAGTTTGCTTTGCTGTGTGGAAGCTTTTTAGTCTGATGTAGTCCCACTTGTTTATTTATTTTGTTGTTTGTGCTTTTGGTGTCAAATCTGCAAATCATTGCCAAGACCAATGTCATGAAGCTTTTCTCCTATGTTTCCCTTTAGGAGTTTTATAATTGCAGGTCTTATGTTTAAGTCTTTTTAATCTATTTTGAGTTGATGTTTATGTAAGGTGTAAAATAAGGGTCCAATTTCATTCTTTTGCATGTGGATATTCAGTTTACTGAACACCGTTTGTTGAAGAGACTAGACTTTCCCTATTGCGTATTCTTGACACCTGTGGTGAAGATGAGTTCACTGTATATGGATGGGTTTATTTCTGGGCTACCTATTCTGTTCCACTGGTATATGAACATCTTTTTGCTATATCATACGATTCTGATTGCTGTAGCTTTGTAACATATTTTGAAATCAGGAATTGGGATGCCTCCAGCTTTGTTCTTCTCTCTCAGGATTGATTTAGCTATTTTCAGTCTCCTATGATTCCATATGAATCATAGAATTCTTTTTTCATATTTATAGAAAAATGTCATTAGGTTTTGGATAGGAGTTTCATTGGATTTGTTGATTGCTTTGAGCAGTATGAACATTTTAACAATATTGTCTTCTAATCCATGAGCACAGGATGTCTTTCCAATTGTTTGTGTCTTCTTTAATTTCTTTCATCAGTGTTTTGCAGTTTTCAGTACACAAGTCCTTCACCTCTAAAGTTAAATTTATTCCTAAGTCTTTAATTTTTTTGGTGCTATTGTAAATGGAATTGTTTTCCTAATTTCCCTTACAGTTAGTTTGTCATTGGTGTGTAGAACTCAACTAATTTTTGTATGTTGATTTTATATGCTGTAATTTTACTGAATTCATCTATCAGTTCTAACAGTTTTTCAATGATCTTTTGGGTTTTAGATGTATAAGATAATGTTATCTGCAAAGAGGGACAATTTTACTTCTTTCTTTCTGATTTAGATGCCTTTTATTTCTTTTTTCTTGCCTAATTTCTTTGGCTAGAACTTCTCTTACATTGAATAGAAGTGCTGAGAGTAGGCATCCCAGCCTTGATACTGATCTTAGAGGAAAAACTTTCAGTTTTTCACTATTGAGTATTATGTTCATGCTTTTTCAGTGTAGCAGAGGACGGCTATTTGACAAATCATACTGTGCTGCTTAAGGATTCTGCTTGAAGTGACATAAGTAACACTCAGATTTCATTGGTCAAAGCAAGTAACCTGGCAGTCCTAATGTCAGAGGTGGAGAATAAATTCCATATTGATAAACAATAAAGTACAGCCAAAATTACACAATATTATAAACCATTATAATCCCAATAAAATTACTTAAAAAAAAATGAAAAGAGAAAACCCTAAAATATTTGTGAGCAGTGCTAAGACTATTACAAAGTGAAGATGGAAGATAAGAAATTTCCCTTTAGAGATCACATATATCATATGAAATAAGGTATAATTTAAACTACTCAGTGTATATGTATATATGTACTATATATAATATATGCATATTTTAATATTATTATGAAAGCACCTTTTTGTGGCTGTAACAGTTATTACTGTTTATTATTATATTTTTACTTTATAATTATTATTATGTTATTACTGTTTATTATTATATTACAACATAATATGTGATAGTGATATTTCAAAGAGATTCTCCACTGCATGTTTGCCATACATGGTCCTAGAAGGAAAGATTGCTTAAATCCTCAATAATGAAATTATGCCTTCTGCCAAAGAATTTCCTGATGGCTGATGAAGCTTAAATGTGATTTTTAGAGGAGATTTTAATGGTTGTGTTTTGGAAATTCTGTCACATAATCATTATTTTCCTTTGAGAGAAAGAGAAACTGCTTTAGAAAATTACATAAAGCAGCAAATAATAACTTTAAAAGTGAGTTCACCTAATAATGAATTGTACTCTGTCACAGTGGATCATGGGAATGAACTTTTCACTGTTTATACCATGGCTGACTGACTTAATATCATGTGTGATTGACTGGCGACCTAAGAACAGAGACAGCAAAAGACTAAAAGGTTCTAAGTATCATCATAAAGCTGATTAATTGCCCAATAATTATCATATAATTTTTGGTAATATTTCTGCTCAAAAAGTTTTGGACAAAATTAAATAATCTTAGAGATACTAATTCTCCTTCTACCTGCATTGAAACCTTTGATGTAGTCTACTTTGTAGGATCCTCTTCCTCTAGTTGTCTTCTAAATGTGGGAAGCCCCAAAGTTTTGTCTGAATTGGACCCTGAATCTTCCCTATCTGTGCATACTCCCAGAGAACCTCATTAAGTCACATGGCTTTAATGACATTTGCATGCCAATAACTTCTAAATCATTACCTTTGGACCTGATTGTTCCTCATAGCCCAGACTCAAACACCAAGGCCTGCTCTGATACTATCAGATATCTAAAATACATCTCAAATTTAATTGGCTCACACTAACTTTTAATCTGTGACTTAAAAACTTGTTACTCTTGACTTTCTCAGTTTTATAATGACCATACCAAAAACTTTAAAAAGAACAGAGATTTTGTCAGCTTTATTTGATACTATATTCATAGAATAATGTCTGTTCCTTAGTAAATGTTTAATAAATACTAGTTGAATAAAACACTGCAAATATGTCTTTGGGCATGTTATACTTTATCTTTTAGTAAAGATTGGTTTTTTAAGTGAGGAGTTTGAGCTATATGATTTATAACATTATTTCCATCTTTCAAGTTTCTTCTGAAAATTAGAGTAAAATTACTATTTTCTTCCCAAAGTGCTTGGAACTAACCATCTTTACTAGAATAGGCAATGATTATAACAAATTATATAACTGGTTTGCAACAACACTGCATATGTAAATTGCAAGTATACTTTTAATTCTCACCGTCTCTGCTCATCTCAAAGCCACTTGCAAAAATCTCCAACTTTCTGAGCAGATATTCCTATCTGATAGTTGGTGTGGAGATTTTTATGATCCAGTTTCTCTCCTATTTTACCTCTTTGTTTGACTCTCAATGGATTGACTTTGTCAAGCTTCTAAATTTTTACTACTTATAGTTAAATTAAACCCAATTGAGGCATGCTTTTATTCATATACTGAATGAATAACACATACATAAACATCTTTCTTTACTATGTTTTGCTTTGAAATTTAATTAAAATCATTTTTATTAAGCACCTGAGAGAGACATTGTGGAGAAGACAAAGATGAATTTTTTTAAAATATTGCTTGCATTTAAAAATTTCCAGTTAAATACACTAGGTGTTGTCAAAGAAATTATTCATTATTCATTATTGTCTATTTTGTCATCTCTAATAACAGCCTTCTACTTGGAGTTGGACATATAGACCACTTCTTCCACGTTTCTTTAATGGAAATGATGTGTGTGATTTTCACATCTTGTATTACGAGATTGACATGCAACTCTCTGGCTCGTTCCTTGCTTTTTCCTTTTGGCCAGTAAATGAATAAACTGGAGCTTTGGTCTTAAACTCAGAGATGAAAACCATGTGTTGAAGATAGCAGACCTGCTCTAGAAGCCGGGACTACTGATCTCTAACACTAGAGAGAAAAAAAATTTCTATTTTGTTTTCTTTTGAGGAAGATTAGCCCTGAGCTAACATGTACTGCAAATCCTTCTCTTTTTGCTGAGGAAGATTGGCCCTGAGCTAACATCTGTGGCCATCTTCCTCTATTTTATATGTTGGGTGCCTGCCACAGCATGGCTTGCTAAGCGGTGCATAGGTCCATGTCTGGGATCTGAACCAGTGAACCCCAGGCTGCCGAAGTGGAGCATGAGAACTTCACCACTACGCCAAGCAGCCAGGCTCAAAACTTCTATTCTTAATTAAAATTTTACTTCAGATTGTTTTATTACTGCTGCTTAGACTATATTCTAAATAATACAGTTCCCAATAAATACATGAGTATTTTTATTTCAAGTTTCAAATATGTGAATATAAATTGAATTTTAGAACAAAGCCTATAAGTCAGAGATCACCTATAGTATCTTATACTCTTTTTAGGAGAAAAAATAATGTAAAGTAAAAACAGAATGTGGCTGAAAATTGCTATAAGAGATCTTTTTGGGGTGACTATAATGATCTAAAATTGAATTATGGTGTTAGTTGCACAATTCCATAAGTTTACAAAAAAATCTTCAATTGTACAGTTAAAATGAGTGATTTTTTTGCTATGTAAAGTATATCTAAATAAAGTTGCTTAAAAAGAGTAATACTGTACTTATATACTAATAAAGAGAGGCAAACTGAGGTATTTTAATGGTTTATTTTGCTTTAAGTATATTAACAATATGCCAAGAACTTTTTCCTGCAGTTAATGCACTTAAAAATTAGAAAAGAAACTCTAAAGTAAAAATTGGGGATACTCTTTTCCCCAAATGATAAAGCTTATTTATCATCTTTATTTGGATGATTTTTCCATTGTGAAAAGCCACTTTTCCTAAAATGAATGCAACTCAACCATATGTCTATATTTACTTACTCAAAGACTGTCTGCAATGATTTGGATAAATGAAGTTGCATTCATTCATGTACAAATCAATTAGACTGGACATATTTGGACAAGGAATAACAGTAGGATAGCTGAGTAACATGTAAGAGGAATAGGAACCTCAGAATGGTGTGGGAAGAATAAATGTTTTAAAGGTACAGTTAGGTCTACCTTCAGACAATGTTGTTTTATATGTATTTCCAGGGAATTATGAGCCACTAGGAGATTTTACAATCAGCTATAGGTTGACTTTCTTGAAGTACCACCTTGAGGTAGGCTATAAAGCAAAGAGACAGTTTCAAATACATATTCTTTTTGGTCTCATCCATATATGCACAAGTAGTGTCACCACTGATACTGGCATCTTCAATCACAGTGAACCCAGTCGTATTCTACCAGAAATTTCCCATGACTCTCAACCCCATCCAAATGTTTCCACTGAAATTTGTGATCTTTTGGTAATTCCACTTTTCACATTACATGGTAATAATCTGACTACTCATCCATTTTCCTAATTATGTTATAAGCGCCTACATGGGAAGAAATGAAGTATGTTTTAGTTTTGAAGCCCGATGTCTAACACAGTCTATGACAAATAATACATACTTGGTAAATTCTTATTGATGTTGCAGGAATTTTCAAGACCTTGAAACAGAAATTAGCATCTCCACAAAGTGGACAGTCCAACTGAAACTGATAACAAATTGCCCTACCGAAATACACAAAAAAGCCCCAAATGATATTAAGATTTCTTTTAAATTACAAAGGAAAAATGAACACTTTTGAAAGTTACACATGTGAAGCCATTTTCGTCTTAAAGAAATAATCAATGAAGCTTATTCCTTATGAGACATTCAGTATCTAAATTTCCTTTTGAAGAATAAAGAAGACAGAGAAAAGACAGATTTTGATTTGTTAAGTATCATTTAACAACAAACCTAATATTTCTGAATGGCTCTAAGTAAACTTCTGAATCTCATTAAACTACAAATAGAAGAATTTTTACCTATCTACTGTAATATTTTTACATTTCTATTCTCATTTCATTGAGAATCAATACTTTTTATTGATTTTTAAGACTTGAACTGTATTAATTGCACTAGATTTTTGGAGTGTGCATACACGTACGTGTGTGTCCGGCACATGCTGCCAAATTTCCTTATTTGCAGATGCAAGTGCTTTGGTTATAAGGGAAAGTGACAGAAAGAGTGTGCATAATTCAGTGAGTAAGATGACAGAAAGCACATATTGGCGATGGGTCAGCAGCATCATCCATTGTAATGAAGAATAGAATTTTTATCAATGTTCCTTGTCCCAGAGTGGCACTTCAAGAGTAAATCATATCACTGATTATAGTCTATAAAAAGATTTTGGAGTGTTCTAATGGAAGCAATTATTTTTTCCTGGTTCTTCTGTGTAACAGAATTCAGACATACTGATTTTCAGTCATATTAACTTAGAAATAATATATGTTCAGTTAAGTTATAGCTCTTGATCATGTCACATGAAGTCTACACCATAAATTATAGGATATTGGAAAGATTTGCTTGCTGTTATAAAATTCAATACTAAATTACAGGAAAAATATATTTTGTTTTTATTGAAAATGTTATAATATTGAAACAAATAATGCATTTTAATTTCCGCATTATATGATCTGGGACCACAGTACATTAGAAATGTCTTACAACCTTGGATTATTCAGAGCAGTAACTGAATATAGTCTTTTTTCTGTTTCTTTAACTCTTTGGGGATACTTGTTAGTTTGGGTGTTGGTAAAGTCTAAAACTCACCTAACAAACAATCAATCTCCAAACTATCCATAATTGACAGCAAGCTACTCAGACCCCAGAGATACTTGTATGTAAAGAAGCTTAACTGCAGTTTCTAAGTACACGATATGAAAAAACAAGTCATCAAGCGAGAATTGGATATGATAAATCAAAGAGCATATTCTTACTTTGAAATTAGTAACAACCATTTGAAAGAATTTTTCTCTTTCCTATCAGCTTCTTGGCATTGTAAGGACACTGTCTTGGTCTATGAAGCTATGAGAATCTTGATCTATGAAGAGATGAGAACCCTTATGAACAGTTTCTGAACATCAAATATCATTGAAACACTTGCAGTGCAGAGTCATAAGAGTCAATATTTAATATTATGAAATGTGGAATAGCTAATCATGATGAATTAAACTGTGCCTAGCTATTGCTCACTCAAGAGTGAATTGGAGGTTAGACAATTGAAATACGTATTGATTCTAAATTTCTATTTTCAGAGGACATTCATATGAGAGCCCCAGACTTTACGAGTTCGGTCACTTCACGTAAGCTTTTTCGAATTTTAAGCATACATTATAATCAAGCCATTTGATACTGCAAATAGTGACTCAGTTGAAGTGTGGAGAATACAGATATAAAACCTAAACCTGAAAGTAGTACTTAGGAAAGTTTTCCTACCGTGGATTTCTTATTTTACCTTAAGTTCAATCTCAGTATGAAATAAGACTTTGAAACTGAAGATAGGAAAGCAAATGACAACCCAAGGTGAAATATATGTAAATAAACGCTCTTTAACAGAATGTACTCCCTACCAAAGAGAGACAATTTTCACTCCAGTTTTACAACTGATGTGCAAGATACACAATGGAGAAGGGACATTAAGGGCACAGGGAAAGAAGTGTTTATCTGGCTCACAAGAGTTGAATTGTACTTACTAGCTAGCTACTTGTGAATGATTAATGAAGTAAAGGGAAGAAATATAGAAAGGAAAAAAAAAGAAGAAAAGTGATAATGCTTTCCATTTCTCAGACAACAGAGAGAAAAAGCAGTACCTATTGCCTAAAACAACGTTACTTAAAAATCTCTCAGCATTCAAAAGACAAGCTCAAGAGACAAATGCTTATTTATTCACAATATTTCAGTATTTATTTAAATCATCTTTTCTTCCTTTTTGAGTTTGAGAGGGAGAAATGCTTTCAGATTACGAAAAAACATTTTCTCAGTCTGGCTGAAGGACTAATCTACTCTTGATATTGTTTTCCCCTACAGAAATTAAAGGAATTTTACAAAGTTTTGCTACAACACTGAAAATTTAGATTTGAAAATTCAACACCACAGATGTAATCACAGCCAGACGCTAATTAAGCATCGGGCCAAATTTTATCCTAGAAATGTGTAGGCATAATTTGTGACTTTAGTGGGAGTTGTCTGTGTGTTTTCAAGGGCACTTTGGCCAAACATTTATTGCAGGATACAGGAAGAAAATGCTTCTAAAGAAACATGGCACCTATATTTAATAATATTTCTTTGTTTTTAAACCTTTTCTTTTTGACTTAAATATATTTGTTGATACAGTTTTAGCCACTTTCTGATATTCCCCATATTCATTGAAAGACATAAACTGCTTATCATCTTTAAGTTTTTGCTGTTACATTAAAAAGGGGAGGCACAGAAGGGATATACAATCTTCTCCATGAGAGATTCTACTTTTCAAATTCTTAATATTTCTAGGATTGTCTCAGGATAGGTTTTGAGTATGGAGGAATATGTGTGGGAAGGAAGTAAGGAGGGCGTTCAGATTCAGCAGGTTTTGCTGGGAAACCTCCTCTTAACAAAGTTGCTCCAAATACTTAGAGAATTTTTAAAATTTTGTTCTTTATGGCTTTTCATTTTTTCTTTGTGAGGAAGATTTGCCCTGAGCTAACATCCATTGCCAATCATCATTTATTTTTTCTTGAGGGAGATTAGCCCTGAGCTAACATCTGTGCGAATCTTCCTCTACTTTTTATGTGGGATGCCTCCACAGCATGGCTGATGAGTGGAGTAGGTCCACATTTGGGATCTGAACCTGCAAACCCAGACTGCCAAAGCATAGTGCACAGAACTTTAGCCACTCGGCCATGGGGTCAGCCCCCTCTGTATCTTTTAATTTGCTTTAGTATTTGGTAGGATAAAGAAAAAAATTACTTTAAACTGTGTCTGAATGTGATTTGAGAAGCATCTATGCCTGAATCCTATTTCCTTTCTCAGAGAAATTCTTTAGCTCCATGTGGGATTCTTTTCTCTGAACTTGAGTCAGTTGCTGCTCCTATGAGAGTTGCTCTATAGTCTATGCGAAGGATATGAGCAACGGGACTAACGTTGAAACCCAAATACACATTATTATTAATGGACTTCAGCAAGTTCCCTCACTTCTCTAGGCCTCACTTTCCTCATCTATAAAATGGAGATGATAACTCATTGATGTGAACACTCATTCACAGCATTACTGTAAAAACTAAAAAAAAAAAAACAAGAAAAATGTATGAAAGTGCCTAGACTAGTGTTAAGCACATAACAGGCTTTTAATTTTTATTCTTTTTGTTTCTTCTTCTTCTCTTCCTTCTCCTTCTTTATCCTTTTCTTCCTCTGATGATGATGATGATATAATGATGATAATTTAGGATCTATAGACTATATGACTTATATATAATTCTTGATGCATTTGAAGCAAGATAATATCAGAAAAAAACGAAAAACCATGTTCATTGCCTGAAACTTTTAGTATAGTACAATGATTATAAAGTCAAATAATGTTTTAGCAATTCTAATAAACCACATCATTTAAGATTTTTTTAAATGTCAGGATTTTTATAACTTGTAATTAGTCACCCCACAATTAATGATTTCCTACACATTTTTCCCTTCTCACTGAGAAATTAACAGTCATATGAGCTTCCCTGAGTCTCAGAGGGTTAGGTAATATGCTTTTTGTGGAGCTCCTATGAAAAGTTTCATTTATGAAGGATCACTCTTTTCAGGGCAGCTAAGAATCTATCGGAGGTGTTACAGTAAAAAAAAGATGGTGGAGCAGCAAGATGTGTCCAAAATAAAGGACTTTGCCAGCCATATTTGGATTGTGATTACCCAGTAGTGGGAGAATTTCAACTGGTGAAGGACTGGGCTCCCACCTTTTCTAAGGAACACAATTCTCACTAGTTAGCTTCAGTATTCTGCTCATTTTGCCTTTTTCTAATATTTTTCAGTACCCACACTATCACGACCATCCTCATGCCTAATGCTCTCTGACTGGGAAAAGGACCATGATTTTCCCTTTCTCTCTCTAATCAAGTACTTACAGAGTATACTACAAGGTGAAAACTGGAAGCTGGAGCCAACACTTAAAGGCAGTAATCATTGTGTACTTGGCCATAATCCTGTATCACCAGCACTTACCAAAAAATGACTGACTTTGATCTATACTATAACAATTTAATAAGGTAAAACTTGTACTTGGCCTGGATCAGTGAAGTAATTTCTCAAGAGGATGTATTTATAAGTTTATGTTCCAAGAGGGCAAAAAATCAGAGAAACAGTGAAAAGAAAATTTGGTAAATTAGATATTCTACATTCTAAGTCAACCATGCTCATTACAACTAAAAAGTACAGTTCAAAATTAATTTTGATCATAGTCAATGTGGCTGTGCTTTTGAGCTATTATTCTTTAAAGGAATTCTTTATTTCGCAAAACAAGAAAAAGAAAAGGCAGCTATGATGTGCAAAGTAAAATGGTTCTATTTTGCTAAGATGAAATTGAAAATTATGTTAATCACCAGTAGGTGTTAATTAAACTATTGATCATTGGGCTTTAACACTAACTTTTATACCATGTCTATAACATCACTTATTTTCTGTTAATGTTATAACACTGGTGATTCAGAAGGATGAAAGCGAATGCCTGGCTTCATCCCTAAATGTCAACCGTTTAAGTGGTTTGACTTTTATTTTCTATTTACTTTGGTCAGTGTAAATTTCTATGGGTTTTGCTGGTTTGGGGAAAGGGGATTTGAGGATCTGTAGTTCTTGGTTATTAATATTTGACTTTGTTAGTGCTATCTATTTACTATATGACTTGTGAGAAAAAAAAGAAGAAGAAATCAGATATTTGTTCACAGCCCTTAAAATGCATGGGGAGCGAGATCACACATTGGGTCTGCAATCTATATATTGCTATTCTCTTCAGTCTCTAAGTGACAATGGCCTCTGATCTTTTATATATTTTACTTTTCTTACCACTCTGTGTGTTTATAGAATCAGGAATTGGTAACTTTTTCTTAACATATTATACCCAGAGTATTTAACTTTTCGCTTAAAGAACTGTCGCAGTGTGTCAAAGCATGGCCAGCCCATCCCAGGTTTTTGTTTTTGACCACACCACCTGTTAATACTGTAGGATTGTGCATGTGAACCTCTACGCCACCATCCTCCAGCTAATGGCATGGTCTAAATACCCCCTACACTGAACCCAGTTCTACCAGTGAACACTGCAGAAAACAACTCTGGGCAGGTAAGTGTTCTAACAGATCTTGTTCAGTTAACAGTTGAGGAGCTCTCCTACCACAGGGGTCTAATTTAACTACCTGGAATTGGTTATGGGAGGTAGCTTGATGGAGCCCAGGTCAGTGGAGCCAGAGGGGCACATCGGGGTCTCTTCTGCTATTCAGTAGGTCAGTTTTACCCAATTACCCTAAACTTCCCCTCTACTTGCTTGGTGATAGGGCCAATTCAAGTACTATAGTGGATTAAAAGCAGTTACTCTTTCCTCTCTGCTCTGATGGTACATATTTATTCTTTTTGAGTTTTTCCCTGTTCACAAAACAAAGAATCTATTTTCTCTCTCAGTGAAAATATCTCTTATAAGCATACCCAAGCAATTAGTCTGAGTTTTCTAAGTGCAATCCAGGACTTTTGAGAGCTTTGGGCTTCTTAGTCAATAGGGTTCAGCAGTATTCCTAGATGGGTAATGTGATTTCTATAAATAGTACTACCAGGGCTTATTCTTTAGTGGCAGGGTAAGAAATGATAATTTATTTCTCAAAATTTGAGTGATGTCTTTGGTTGCTCTGTCCCATGTAATTCTAAAATTTCACAGAATGGACCAGGTTTTGAATTTTATCTAGGATTATCAGTCAGTCTATATACATCACATAGGGCAGCAGCCCTTAACTCCTCTTGTACTGCTTCCTGTGAGGGGCTGTTATCATAATATTATGAATGTAGTTAAATTATTCTTAATGGTCATCAAGTTCAAAGCTTATCACATTAACTTATGACAACATGATTATAAATTAAAATATCCAAGTGAAAAAATTTATCCATGCATATTGAATGTCATTCTTTAAATATACAGATTGTGTTGGGCTAGACCCCAAAATGAGTACAGCAAAGAAGCCAAGCCTATCATGGTGTTCCAGTCACTTGCTGCCTGTTGCAATTTTGGTATTTCTTGTATAGTCTTTCCCATATTGATCATGGCTAAAAAAATAAAGGGAAACCACCTTATTTAATCAGTCCTAACACCCTGTTGGTCTCCGTGAATAGTCTGCCTCATGTGCAGGCCAGACAGGGGTATTATGAGGGAGATAAGAGTACTCATTCTACCACCATTTACTACCATTTCCTTAATCAAAGTTGTGATTTCTTTTTATGACATCCTAGAATTGTTTTGCTCAACATTAATTCCAACATGGGTTTGGGTAATTCCAAAGGTTCCCTTTTATCATGTCCAATTAAAACTGAGGGAAGGACTCACTCACTTAATATCTCATGTGAGTGTGATAAAGGCAGAATCCCTCAATTGTACACAGTACCCATTCCAATTAGGCATTCTGATAGCAATATAGCCACAGAATATTTAACATTTTCTCTAATCACATTTTCTAATTTTTAGCATAACTATCATGGTTATCATCTACAACCACAGCATCTCTATACCCTCCAGGTTTACCTTTGACCTTTTAGAATGCTTTCTTTCTTTCTTCCATGGGAATCTCTATATAACAAGGGAGAGTTTCCAGTAGTTTAAAAAGTTTTGCATATCACTCCAGACCATTTCAAAGCTAATGGCCTTTGATCCTTCACCAGGGATAGAGTGAGTAGACCCCAAACTATCAGTTAATATTTTTCAAATCTATGGCTTTAACTGATGAGATAAATTCAGCCCTTTGTTTAAGTATTTCTATTCTAAGTCGTGATCTTCATGGTTGGATTTGAATTCTTCCAGGCTAGGACACATTGACAAATTTGAAGAGGCTTTTAAAGAGGTCCAGGAGGACCTAAAATAGCTCTCTTATCCCCCAAGAATTTATAATGGCCTATCAGTTCAATGTAAATGTCAGCTCCATCAGTTTCCTCATTTTTATCTTATTTTTCAATAGCCATATGAACAACTTCACTCAGCTAAGTCAGATATCAGTCCTTCTCCCTGCTTTTCTTTTTGTGTTTTCCTTTTTTCCTAGAGTACCACCTTATTTTTGGGTAGTAAGTATCTCTTTTCCCATCATTTAGCCTCACGCATGGTCACTGAACTAGCAGATCTGTTACTATCTTCTGAATATATTCTTACCCTCTCCTCTCTGTCTCCCACTCCAAGAGCAGTGTTAATTACATACTTTGGCATCTATCATAGACTGCATAAATAGCATTAAATTAGGTGCATCTTTCTGATCATGATACAGCCAATCTTGGATTGCTTGCCCCTGTTTACTGTTTTGAAAGTGGTATTCCATCTGTTGGTCAAAGAGAGTGTAGGAACATTACCTCTCTCTGTATAAGCCTGTCTGCAGAAACCTTACCTTTACCCATGGCATAAAATTAGTTGTTAAATCACCTGAAAGTGTCTTTTCACAAAAGTTTTCAGCTACTTAGGGATCAGTTATAACCCAAATAACTCTGTTTATTGAGCTGTATCTAAAATTAGTCACTCGCTGCCCGATCATTTATTCTGAGAATCCATGCTAGAGGAATTCATCAGGGCTGTGCTTATATTTCTTCATACAGTTTCCCAACTCTTAACAGAATAACCTTTGGAATTTGAAGTCACCTGGGCTGTGATTGACTACAATGTCTTTACTAAACCAAGGGAAAACAGTCTTACTTCTCCCTTCTCTGTTCCAGTGTCTTCCTATAGCTATCTGGATTTTAGTAGGACTGCTGTTAGCAGCCAGGAAATAGTATGTCTTTGTTAACTTTCCTTCTACTTGCATTCTTTGTCTATTCACTTAGCCAATTTCCCCAGCTCTAAGTCTATTTCCCCCAAATTCCATTGTTACGACTTTTCCTCCATAGTTTAAGTAAAGGTTTTTGCCACTTCACACTAAGAATACACAAGTAACTGTCTCAGCAACAAGTCCTCATTATGTTTTTCAACATCTCCATTTTCTTTTTCAAAAGTGCCTAAGTCATTATAATTTACAGGCCTAAAAGTTCATCATGTCAACTCTGTCAATGGGTTACCACAGAGGGCTGAATTCAAATCAGACTGGGCAAAGACCGTAACTTTTAGCTAGCAGCAAGATCTACTAATGGTTCAAAGGTTTTAGGCCAACATCAGTACGTTCATTCTTTCCCTATGGAGCTTAAAATTTCAAATGCACCTCCAAAAAGTATTCATTTTTTCCTGTATTGGCTTAGATTTTGCTTTGAGATTACAATAGGAAGTTTATGAGTAGTATATGCACAAGTATTGATCATAAAACTTAGCCATTTGAGTTTTAGAATATCCCTCTTTGTAGGCTACTAATTACATAGCTTATGTGACTACTCCTCATTCTCTAGCCAGCTATGCTCCATAAACCATAAATTCCAGATTTATCTACAACAAGCTATCCGGACTGTATCAGGTATATCCTCCTAAAACATTTTATAGATAAAGATTCCCAGGAGTTTTCCACTGGTGCACTCTGTAAATAATATTTACAAAGAAGTCTGGCCAAAGTCACACGCCTGCCGTCTTGTCAGTGCCCAAAAGAGAAGGAATGGGTTATAAGCTTGATATTAACTACTTTGCACCTGGACTTCCTATTTCCTTTCTTAAGATTTTCTTCCTATTACTGGATGCCTGTACACAATGAAATTTGTTTCAGTAGTTTTAAAAGTTTTTATCAAGAGTCACTTTGACCTGCTAAACAGAAGTCCCCATCATTAGCAAAATTTCTGAATTATTAGTTAATAATTTCAATTAGAATAATCTTAAAGTTCTTTACAAATATTTTAGCAGCTAAAGCTCCTGATTTAATAAGAGGCCCTGCCATTTGTGCCTCAGTGAGTAGATGAGATTTAGTTGTAATGATCAGCTTTCCTTCTTCAGATTAAATCTATTATGTTAAAATCCATTAAAACATTTAATTATTTTAAACAAACACTTTCAATTAATAGCACAGTTCCAGCTAATAGATCATAAACTCTGAATTAGTTGAAATCTGAATCAATTATAGTTATTATAATAGTGTTTTTACTCACTTCCATCTTTGGGGATTAGTTGCTTTATGAACATTTCATTCGTCATTCAGTGTACTGCTAAGTGCCAGGATTTCCAAATTCTTTAGTAGTCTTTCCAGAGCGTCTTGTGGCAAAACTTTGGGCCCATGAGATACATCATAAACAAATAAATAAAACAAATAAATTGGGATTTTAAGTTTGTGAAACTTATGATATACACCTCATGGACTGAAAGAATACATTTGCTATAAAAGATTCTGAATGCCCTAATATTTCCCAAACTCTTCTGATGACACTGTTTTAACAAGCAAAATCTTTCATTAACTTCCAGAACTAGCACCCTATGTAACAGCTTTTGGGAAGTGCTGGTCTAGAGAATTGATTTGAATTTTCTGATTCTAACATTCAAGGCTTCCTGACTCTCCCAACTTGTCTAGATGACCCATGCTCTTTTTTGATTGTCTAGTTTCCTGATTGCAACATTCACAGTCTTTCCTCCTCATGCTGCCTCATTGTGTTTCCTATTGTGATGGGCTCTTCCCCTTCCTTTGTCCTCTTCACATTCTATTCTTTCTTCATGGTTCAAATAACGCTCCTCTTGTCAAACATCTTGATTTGTTTGTTTCCTATTGTCCTTACTATGCCAGTCCTTGACTTCTTTTGATCTTAAATTTATCCCCTTCTCTTTATTGGCTGTGTTTTTATATTGGGCAATGATCATTTCTGCAGGCTACTTTTCTAGGCTCCCACGTGACCTAGCTTTTGACTTTTTTTCAGCCAGTTGAAAGCCTGTTGTAAGACTAGAAGGAGAGGCGCTGTCAGGGCTTTTTCTCTGCTTCTCTCTCAATAGTTGCATCTTTTCCATAGCTCCCCTTTCAACTGATAGGCCCAGCATGTATCAGCTTCTTTGGGGCAGCTTGGGCCTCTTCCTTTGGGTAATGTAGACCCTTTCCTTTGATATCAAATACAGGAGTGGTAGCAGCTTTTTGCAATTGTTAATTTGGGAGTTGGGGCTTCTCATGTGTTCTGTCACCTGTATCATAATCCCTTCCATGAAATTCCTCTATTTAGGGACTTAGAGTGATTTCTATCTTCACTACTGTATCCTAATTGATATACCACCAACCATTGATTGAATTGCCATTCAATTATTATCATGTTTTACTTTTCCATTATTTTTTTAAATGTATATTGTCTGTTTCTTCCTATCAGTACCATATTGCCCATGACAAAGAACTATCTGTAATACAAATTCAGCATGTAGAGTGATGTGTTGGGATATTCGCAACATGAATAGCTGACAATTAAAACCAAAATTTGCAATGTAAAGCTGAAAGTAGTCAAAATACTTTTAACAATTTCAATAAATTTTTCAATCATTTTACCTTAGTATATAGCATGCACTAGATTCTTTTCTTTTATATTGCTTCCAGCTTATGCACTTCTAATCATGCCTTCTGTGTCTAAACACTTATCTTATTTCAAGGTAGTAGTCACTTATTCCTTCAGAAAATTAGTTAATAAATTAATTCTCACATCAAATTACTGTAGAAGACCAGAAGGGATGCTCTCATTTTATCTAATCATTTCCAAGGATGTTGGCTCATTTACCCTACTTGATGAACTACTAAAATTAATCTCTGGAAGATTAATTCTTTTCTGTACAACACAGAGAGTATAAACAGAAGAGCAAGGGGGAAAGTGGGCAACAAAAACAATAACCATAATCATCGCTATTAGGACAAAGTAATTACTAGACAAAATACAGCTTATCTCAGATTTCTCATTTCTCTTTTCACCCATCTTTTCCCCCTTTTTTCACTCTGTAGAGGCCAGTACATCTACTACCAGAAATAGCGATAGAAAGTCATAAATCACACAAAAACGGAGGCTTTAGTGGATTTGTGTATGCAATTTAGATAAGTCGTATTTACCCAACGCATTCATTAAACTTTATCAGCTTCTCTTTTCTTTGTTAATGAAGGACTTAGAATTGTCTTTAATGGACATATTTTTCTACTGTTGCCAGGGCATGTTTCTGGTGACATGAGGACTAACACAATAGGAGAATCAACTGGTCAGCGCTGTGTCCTTTGAGAAGTCCCTGAAGTTTACGCTCCAAAATTAGTTGATAGATTTCCATCGCGTAGCCACTAGGTGGCAGCAGCAATGTAAAAGCACGGCTCTTCCTAACTTTGGCAAGTCGCGAAGTTGTAGAGGTTTCTTTGGGGTTTTTGCTTGATTATTTTGTTTTGCTTCTTTAGAAAAAAGGACAAAGCAGGAAACTTGGAGTACTTATAAAAGTAATGATAAAAAAAGGAACGCTTTCTGTTGGATGTGTTCTGCTTTTGAGAGCAATGATGCACACAAGCAGAGCTTAAATCAGGGGATGTCACTGTATTGATGCTCCCAGACAGTAAAGGAGTAAAGAAAAAAGAAAATATGATCTCATTGTTTCTAATTTAGACTAACTTTAGCTTAGGATTTAACACTCTAGCTCTCACACAATGAAGAAGTTGGCAAGCAAATCACTCCACTTTTCTTCCTGCAGAAAGTTCATGTTAGAGCCATCACGTAAATTACAGCGTATCCCACAATATTCAAAATAGTCCTAAAGTGTTTTAAACACCATTAAAAAGCTAGATGGAATACTAATAGTAAAGAAGTTTATTTTAATGAAATAAGACATATGAAAATAGATGCAAAATGAAATCTGAAAAGACGAGATTTTCACGAGAACAATAATTTATTTTTTCTATGTGAATGCATATCCTTTCTACATAAATCTATACAATATATATATAAACATAAAAAGATTCTAAAAGGCAAGAATTACGATCACCAAATTTTGTTAAAACAAGTTGCACTATAATACCCGATGACTTTTTTAAGATAAAAATATAATTAGCAAATAATGAAGCATATAGTTTATTTTATGTGATATACATTTTGTTTTATATTTCCAAAGCAGAGTGGTTTGGAATTTGTGGAAATCGTCTTGCTGTAAATCTGATAGAATATTGGGAATATATGCACACAAATGCTACTTGGTGCACTGTTTCAACAGGACTAAACTTGAAATTTTTTCTTCAAATTTCTATGTGGAGATGGACAGGGAATGCACAATGGAAGTACTGATTATGCTACAATTTATCAAAGGCTATGTTATAAGGAGTTGTGGTTTGATGAGATGCTTTCTTACCATTGTGTTTCGTGGAATATATTCATCGGCACAATGTGACTGTGAGAACAATGGATAGGGACATTGAAAATGTGAGTTCTTGTCCAAACCATTAAATAACCTCTGTTCACAGTTTCTTCTTCTGACAATACTTTTCTGAAAGTACTCTATGATAAGTATAGTTTTGTGGGATCTGAATGAAAATATTAAGATTCAGTGTGCTTGAGGTGAAGCTCCATATTCTTATTTTTAAGGAGATCTCCCTGTGATTCTAGAATAAGCCAGGTTTGGGGAACACAGCTAAGACATCTTTCGGCACAGAAAATTCTGATACATCTCTGCTGGGCCTGTGTAGGTGGGTCAGGTTGAGCTACATCTCTTCACTCTTTAGGACAGTAAAGGTGAAATATTGGCTACTGGTCCATTGTCCATGTGATGTTTCACTGAACTATGGGGGCCCCCAGTGTGTCCTTTAGCAGTATAAATAACCCTTGTCTATTGGTGGAATGCATCCATTCTGTCCTCCTCCTAAGAAGTATAGTAGATATGAGGGATATAAAAAACAATAGATGAATATTGTTTAGAGATGGATTTATAAGAAAAATATCAGACTTTCATTTCATTTAGGTTTATATTATATCATTTAAAAAGCAAACAGTGAAAACTGTCATTTCACTTATTTTTGTAAATTACAAAATATGTTGCTACATGAGGGTATTGAGATAACTCTGAAGTTCCTGTGTACTTGTAGTAATTCATGGAAACAAAACTGCTTAGATTAGAATAGGGGTGGCTGCTTTTATTCTGCAGTTTTCATTAGCAAATAGTTTGCAAATTGAGTAGCAAACATTTTTCCAAACTAAATTTATTAGAGTTACATTTACTTAATATAAAGATACTCTTTGAGGTACTTAACATTTAAAGACATTGATATCACATTAAGAGCAAAGTTCTTATTAAAATAATTGAGACAGAGAAAGGGAGAGAGAAGCACACTGGCAGGAGCTTTGAAATTGGCATACAAGGAACAGACATGTAAAAACAAGTGATTTTCATCACGGTTGTGAAACTCACATGGGTACTCATTACCTTGCACATATATATCCCTCAATCCTTAATGAAGACTGCAATATACTTAAGCAGCAGGAGATACTTTTGATATCTATGCTACTTAAGGCAAAGTTGAATTAGCATAGGTGGGCAGACCTATTGAGATGGAAACCTTACCCAAATTAGGCCAAACTCTTTGAAGAGATATGGAAATGAAAACGCTAAAATATTGGGAGAAAGGTGGATTTTATTTCTTTCCTTCCTTCACATCTACTTTTCCCATGTAGATTTTTTTTTAAAATAGCAAAGATTGAAAAATAAGGGCATCTTAATGACAAAAACAAAATAGTGTATGATTTAGTCTAATGGACACAGAAGAACCTGCTATATGTATGCATTTAGTTTACAACCTGAAAAGGAAGAGATAAATGGGAGCATGCACTACACATACATTATTGTAAAGATTCCTTTGAAGCAATGGATGTGAGTTTTTAAGGTGTTTGGGAGAATTTAATGGCATAAATCACCATATTGAGAGAAAGTCACACATTTTAAACCTTGTAAAACTCTAGAAATATTGTCCAATAGATTTTCAATCAAAAAAAAGACTATCAATGAACCAAAGAACTGAAAGGCATAGGAGGTTACTTCAGGGATAAAAGATTTTTACTTCTGAGTCACAAATGTATACCTCATTTACGCTTAACGATTCTGACCAGTCTAGGGTTCTCAGTTGTACTTGTTTAGGAAGGAAAGATGTAAGATGGCTGAACCAATCCAAAGTTTTAGGCTGGAAAAACTGTAATCAACATTCCTATAATGGAGCAAAATACAAAGCACACATGAAGACTATGAATAAAAATATTTCTTCAATGATATATGTTATATATATAAATGTTTGGTATAAATAAGAAAATCCTTATACCTTCTCAATGTATAGCCTTATTAAATTAACAAAATAGGGAGAAAACCACTTTAAATAGAAATTTATAAACAATGATGTTCATTCTAGGTGCCACAATCTTGATGATACATCTTCCCTATACTGGTCTTTCTGTAAGAATATCCTAGAGATCTTGAACTTGCAACTTTATCAATATAACAAGAGAATTTGTTGAGAGAGATTAAATCCACATTGCATAACAAGAATTTTTTGCATTGCATCTCAATTGTATCTATTAAACAAACTATAAATGATATTCCCTGAGGTTAGATACCAGTCTCTATTTCCTTTTTCACTAATCATAGCAAGTGTGGGTAAATGCAGTTTTCTCTAATATTCCCTTATGATAAGATTTACTTGGGATACTTTTAAAATAATTCCACTATAGATCCTGTGAATTAGATTCTTTAGGGTAGGCATCTGGAAAATTATATATTTAGCGAGTGCGTTAGGGAGTATTTATCTTCAAAAAGTTTGGAAAATACTAGCCAAAGGAACAGTTCAGAAGGAGTCAGTTCTTCTCCTGTAATCTGTGTTGTTTTTAATCTTACCTAGCCACTAGTAGCTAAATGCCTTATCCATTCTTTCTTCCTGATTTGGGAGTATCAATACTATATGCAAAACTGGTGAAATCTTATGCTTTGCTTCTGCTTTGGAGGAACATAAGAAGCCCAATGACGCTTACCCAAGGTTGCCTCTCCAAAGAATATTGAGAAAACTGGCAGTCATATATCTGGAGACCCTGTCAGTTTCAGCCTGCACAAATGGATGCCTCTGATGTTTACCCAAGCTCATTGCACAATGCGTATTGCTCATCTTAGACTTTTCCTAAGAATGGATGATTTGGCTTACATAGAAGGCTGAACTTTCCTTAACGTTTGTGAGAAATGCTGCATGTGTTGCAGTTCTGGGTCTTTTATTTAAGTGCTGAGTGGCTGTGACTGCATTCGCCTGGTATGCTGATCATTTCTTCATGCAGGGAGGGAGTGTTTCAATGTTCTCCTGCTAGCTGTAGTTCACATATCTCTCTCATTGAACAGAAAAAGGAAAATTTTCTGTATTTGTAGATGCTGTTTTTTGCATAATAACGACTATCCTAAGGTCTTCTTATACTAAACACACTTCTGTTAAATGTTCTTTGCCCATTCTCTTCCCTTTGTCATTAAGAAAACCAAACAAAAACAAACATAAAAACAACTCTATTCCTTCTTACTATGACAAATTTCTCTACTATAGTTTTCGTAGAAGCTGGTACCTCTTTATATCACTTGGCACAATCACAATTTTATGTTATGTATGTTTATTTAGCTATTGTCTGTCTTAACCACTAGCTTTTAATCTACATGATCGTAGAAACTATGACTTTATCACTTACTTTTATAGCTTCAATGTCTCTTACAGTTTCAGGCACAGGAACATATAATTTTAAAAATGTTAATAATAACTATTAAATGTTTTCCAAGTGTCAGGAGCTCTACAAGTGCTTTCCATAAATAAGCTGATTTAATCCTAAGAACAATCCTATGAAATCATTGTTATTATTACACCCATTTTTTTAGGGATAAGAAAATGGAGGATCAGAGATGCTAAATGACTTGTTCAAAGTCATATAATTGCCATGGGGGTAAAGTCAGGTTTGAAAACTACGCCATCTGACGGTAGAAATATTTACTGAAAACATGGATGAATGAATGGAATTTTCTTCCAACTGCCAAAGATTAAATTGGTTTAGATCTCATAGGAAATTAGATCTGATGTTTTTCTTCAGTTGCAATGGATGTTATTAAATTTAATGCTTTCCCTACAAGTGTACTATTGGTTTGTGTATTACTATTATCTAATTACTGTCTAATTTTAGACATGCGTAGTGATCCGTCTTATAAAATGAAATGATAGAAAAACTTCTAATCCAGGAATGCCAACACTATAGAACCTCTGAGATCTATTAATTATATCTTGCTGAGTGTACAGTCCGTGAATCACTCAGTAATCCCTCTGGTTCCCATAAAGTTACATCAGTTAGGAGAGGAAACATTGAGGGCACGTTTTTAGGTGTCTTAAACTCAATTGACTACTGTTTATTTATTCTCGTAGTTATAAGAAACATATATGTTATTTGTTTTAATATTTTTTTCTATTTTCCGAGGGGTGGACATGAATAACCAAAAATGAAATGATTGCTAGAGTGTTTTATCATTGGTTATTTTGGATTATATAAGCAACAAATATAGATATTTTCAATGTTTTAAAAGTTAATTTTTTTAATGGAAGATAGAACCAACTGGCTAATCTAATTATCTTCTCGAAATTCTCTGGAAAATGTCAAAATTTTCAATTATTAATCTGCATAACCTTAGATGTTTAAGGCAATGAGTTTTAATATAAAATCATCTTGAGGATTAATTTAGAGTACACATAAATACTTTTTATTCTAGTTTTCTGAAACCAAATTGTTTAAATAATTTTTGAACGAAAGTTTAACTATGAGCTATTAATAATTGGGTAAATTGGAAACAAATTGAGATGGTTAACCAAATTAATTTCCTATGTTACCTACAATAATGAAACTATTTGATGAACTGAAGTTCATCAAATAATTTCCAAGTCTCCATTTGATTTTGTGTTATCTTGACCTAAAATAGAATGCATTACTTTTCACTAATTTTTCATTGATAAATAGTTTCCACTTTTCTTGGTTTAGCTTAGGACATTCCACGCTATTCAAGGAAACAAGGTGGATTGAGATATACATAAGGTTGCTATATTGTAAAATTTTCATATCCAAGGAATATCATTCTCAGATTTGAATATTTTCAAGAGATCAGAGATCCACGCCCTAAAAAACATAGTAAATTTGCTAAGGCGAGTGAAGTGTGAGCATTCAGGCTGATTTTCGAAAGTGAGTATAGTAAACCACACAGCATCTTTAGCCAATTGCAGTTTTTCAACTCTTTCTCTTATATTGCATGGAAAGTACTTTCCTAGAGATGTGTCTTGATAACATCGAGTCTAATGAAGTTCGAAAAATGAAATTTTGTTGTTAAGATGATCACTTTCTAAATAGCAAAAAAAAAAGTGATTTCACAGTTTTTCCTAGTTTTCAAGTGGTAAATTCATAAATATGTCAAAACATTGAGCATATTTGATACAATACATGTTACAAACAACCCACAAAACAACTGTCTGGCCAATCCGTTTAAGTTGCACTCTAGCAATGGCTGTGCACTTAAGCTTTGCTGACTTGCCATGAAAAATTTTATAAGCAGCTGGTTCAGGGAAACTCTTGCACTGATGAGCTCTCCAGGACTTTTGGTATGACGAAGCACTTTATCATCAGAGCACTCTGAAAGGGAATAGATGGCCTGACACGTAAACTTGTCAGAACAAACAGAATGAAGGGGGACAGCATGGTTTAGTTATAAGGAGAATGCCTGACAACAGGAGGAACATTGTGTGCTTTATTTTTTTCAGCTTTATAAGGCATAGCTGTAGGCCATCTTTCCATGACACATCAACTTCTGGCACCAGGGAAATAATATGTATGAGTTTAAAGAGATGTCATGATTTGACTTACAGAGCTGAAAAACTATCATTGTTAAGAATCTGGGAGGAGAAAAGGAGCCAGAGTCATTTAACATTGCTAGCACTCCTGTTCTCACTTGTTTCAGGAAGAGTGTCTGGGTGAGGCAGGCAACCCAGAAGAAAATCACTTTAAGGAAAAAATCTTAACTAGCAACATGCAGTCCAGGCTGACTACCTATTCTGTTTTTCCCATTGATACAACGCAACCCACTCGTTATTAAGTACAACCACCTACTTCCTTCACAAATTTCTCTCTTATTTAACTCATTGTCCCCACATCCACTACTTCTTTTTCTTCTGAGTGCTAATCTAATGATTCACCTTATTTTCATTTGTTTTCTTTCCTTTCATATTTTCCTTGGGTTTCTCTTCTCTCACTCATTTATATCTCTCCATTTTATCATTACCCTGCTACATTGCTTTTTCCTCCCAATTAAACTGCCACTTATCTAGTTAAACATCTAACAAATTAGGAACACCTGTATGTATGTGGATGCACTCAAATTGATTGAACTGAGTTTAGCAAGCAATATATTCATTCTTTAAATATATTTTCCATAAATATAAGTAAATATAATATCCATTAATTTATCTGATATTTACAACGTACCTACCATGTGACATTATTATTCTTAGTATTAAAGACATTATAGTGGATTAAGTTCCTGTGCTCATGGATATTACATTATGGCGAGGGCCTCAGACAAGAAACAAATCAATATAAAATATAATGTTGTTAGTAATAAATGGTATCACTGTGACTGGAGTTTCTCCTTTAGATAGGGATAATCATGCAAGATTTCTATGAGGATGGGACATTTGATCATAATGAAATATGCAGCCTTGTGAATATCTGATCATAATGAAATATGCAGCCTTGTGAATATCTAGGAGAAGAGCACTATAAGCGAGCATTCTAGGCATGTTTGCAGAATAGCAGGGAGAGCAACATGGCTCGGTCAAAATAAGGGAAGAAATGTGTGATAGGAAATAAAGTTGAAAATGTAATCAGAGTCCAGATCATGTAGGGCCTTAAAAAATGCAGTCTTTGGATTTTGCTATAAATGAAATGGGAAGCCAAGGGTAGGTTTAGATCAGGGGATTAACATGATCTGTCTTTTATTATAAGGGGATAATTCTGGATGCTAAAAGAAGACAAATGAGAAGAGGGCAAGCAGGCGAGACCAGTTAGGAGGCTATTGCAGTGGTCCAGGTGATGGATGATGATGCAGTGGTCCAGGTGACTGATTGGGCTGGTGACCTCTCCAGCTCAGGTGAGGTCAGAGTCCAGAGTAACTTTGAAAAAGGAGCTGCAAGAACTTGCTAATAAATTTTATGTAGAGTGTGAGAGAATGAGAAGATGAGGGTTAATCCAGGTTTTTAGGTGTGAGCAACTGAAAATATGGAATTGCTATTTAACAAAATTATGAGAGCTGAGTAAAGGAGGTTTGGGATGAAATATCAGGAGTTTGGGTTATACTAAGTTTGAAATATTAATAATATATTCTATGTGAGGTGTTATTTGAGCAAGAGGATGCACAAGTTTGCTTTTTGTAGAGTGATCAGGTAAACCCTGGCGGCTAACTAGCTGGCTTCTCCTCTCAAGCATTAAAAACACAGACCCCTATTGTCTGTAGAGAAAAAAGTAGGTTTCTCTCAATAGTCTTGCAAATTCTTACTATTTATTTGTACATTTTTATATGCAAGGAGAGAATTTTTCAACTGTTTTCTTAAAGTATTTTCTCATTCTACATTATAAAACTAAATTGTTTTAATATTACACAACCAGGTCAACCATAGTAGTAATACTGGTGCCCTCTCACATCTTTCTCTCCAAAATGTGTGTCTAAATGTCCAAGCAAAATTTTCACTAATAAAATACTAAGCACACTTTTGAAAATTTGATGAAAGAAATTAAGATCTGCCATGGAGCTCCATTTACTTACCTCAGTGAGACACTTTAGTTCTGGGCATTAAATAAATTTCTGAGGCTGTAGCCTGGTATAAAGGAAGATCACGGAAATTGGGAGGTTTAGGTTCTTGGGTTCTTGGATTTACCTCCAACAATTAGACAGGATGACTGACATCCTCCCTAGTGCTCAGTTTTTCTTTTTGTAAATTGGGAACAACAATCTATGTTCTTTTGTTTTTTTGGAGGAAGAGTAGCCCTGAGCTAACATCTGCTGCCAGTCCTCCTCTTTTTGCTGAGGAAGACTGGCCCTGAGCTAACATCCATGCCCAACTTCCTCTACTTTATATGTAGGACGCCTGCCACAGCATGCCTTGCCAAGCAGTACCATGTCTGCACCCAGGATCCGAACTGGTGAACCCCAGGTCACTGAAGCAGAACTTGCGAACCTAACTGATGCGCCACCGGGCAGGCCCCAACAATCTATGTTCTATATCTCAGAAAAAAATGATAAAGTAATACTATCTCTGAAAAATTAGAACTACATAGTATATCCTATTAATCATGTTACTTATAACTAAATATAGATGGAGGAAATATTTTTTTCTAAGAAACACTGCAGAAGAATGCTAAAGTTATTCTAATTTTTTTTTTTCAATAGCTCACTGTCTCCATAAGAGAGAAAAACATTTGGTATATACTTCTTGATCTCCTATCATATGTAATTCACTTCAGTAGCTGTTTGGAAAACATAAATTGAATAAACTTAGTATTTCCCATTAAGGACTTAACAATTTAAAGATGAAAAAGAGTTGGACGTGTGCATAAATAATTGCAATACAAAGCCATATGAGAAGTGCCACAAAGTGGGTCAGGCAAGAAATACCAAAGAATAAAAAACAATTTAATTTCTTCCCTACACCAGCTTATAATTCAGAAGAAACCAAATAAAAACATTATCCAAAATAATGTCTAATAGGCAATCACTTTCCTTCCAGAAGCATGAGATTTGATTACCATCTTTTTAACTTATATGAAGACGGATGTGGTCTATGGTCATAAAATTGCCTGAATGTTTGAAGAGTCCCTCCACATTATTCAATGATATTACATTCTGTGGTAGTATATTCCATAGGTTGATTGTGCACTCTGTTATACCATTTTAGTTTATTTGCTCCATATTTACTACCCTTCAACTCTAAGTATCCTTTTCCTCTCATTACTATAACATGGTAATAGGCAGAATTGATTCATCAGCTATCATCATTCATTTTAAAATGCTGGTCTTTTTGGCTGTATTGACTTATGTTTTCTCCTCTGTTATAGAAATGAACCACTTTTATACCCTTGGCTAAATTCATGGCCTGGCTAGAGTCCTCTGAATGGGAATCTCATATATAGGGAAGTATGACTGAAATAAAAATATGTCCTTCCCTCACGACCCACTGCAGTAATTCTGCTTGCCTTCAATCCTTCTGAACATGTGGAAAACATCTAGAAAATTATCCTGTTGTTTGGTCACTGAAAACAATGTAATACAGTGTTATTTCCTTGATAAACAGTCGTCAGTCCTCAGAAACCCTCTAGGTAGTTTAATGAGGTTCAATAATACAATAAATCTGTTAAGTTTAGTCAGAGAATGGTGTTGAAAATCGATTAGGAAATATTTATATAAATTCTTTTTTATTCTGCATTAATTTACCCTCTTCACAAAAGTATACTAGATGCTCAGGGGCAGCATTACTCTATTTAAAATCCAAGAGTTTAGAGCAGACTGTTCTGTTACTTATTACTCATGTTCACTTGGTCAAACTATTTAACCTTTCTGCGTCTTGGATTATTTTTAAAATGAAGACAATAATAACACCTATGTGCTGGAGTTGTGATGAGTATTGCATGAGTTATTACAAGTTAAGGGGTTAGGTGTATTTAATATTGCTAAAGTAAAAGTTCTCTACTGGGCATTCTGAGAATGTATACGATGACAAAGTAAAAGAAGATTCATTAAGCCACTTAATTTCCACTAAACTTGTCTTTGTGAAAAAGTAGCAAAAATGTTTACATTTCAGATATTGAGATATACTCTGTATGGTAAGAGTTGAATCTAAGAATCTGAACTAAATGTTAAAATTATACATTAAAGGTCCTTAAAGGATACTCCATTTTGAAATGTAGAACAATACAGGAAAGAATATAAAAGGAAAGGTCTTTAATTATTAAACTATGTGCTACTTTCAAAGAACCGACTAAACAATATTTTTCACTTCTATGTAAGCAATCTAACTTGACATTATGATCTGAAAGCTGTAATACAACCTTAAGAATAACTAAAAATTATCTTCAGCTTTGTTTCTTCAGTGAGATTTAATTCCATTTGGCTAAGTCCTGCTTGCATACAGACGCACTTTTTATTTACTGGGCTTTTATTAGTTAGAATAAAACTGCCTCTTGCTTTAGAGTTGAATTGCCTATGAACTTGCAAGTTGTCTTCTCATATGACACGCTGTATCCTGCCTCTGTGTCAACCATTCCACTTGCCTTTCTTTACTTGAATTTTACTCTTGCAAACTCAACTTAGGGGTCACTTCCTCCAGGCTTTTTCGTAAATACATGGATCAGTTTAAGTGTTCTTTATCTGTTTTACTTTTACATTTTAATTAATATTCCATTTACCAGATTATATTGAAATTATATTATGTGTCTGTTCTCCTAATGTAATACAAGTACCTTCAGTACAAAGATTGTTTCTTGTTCATCTTTTCCACACAATATCTAGCAAGATGTTCACACAAGATAGGGAATCAATGAAATGAATGTTTTTGTTTTTGAACCAAACTAACATATTCCTGTTTTAAAATTGTATTTGTGAAGTAAATCCTAAATAAAGTTTGAGTCTTAAAAATGAGCCCAGTTTGAATGGGTTTTGCGTGCTCAGAATAAAAGTTTTAAGAAGCTGATGATGGATAAATAAAATATATTTAAAGCTATTTTCTTTTTCTTTCTTTCTTTCTTTCTTTTTTTTTTTTTTTGAGGAAGATTAGCCCTGAGCTAACTACTGCCACTCCGCCTCTTTTTTTGCTGAGGAAGCCTGGCCCCAAGTTAACATCGTGCCCATCTTCCTCTACTTTATATGTGGGACGCCTACCACAGCATGGTGTGCCAAGCGGTGCCATGTCCGCACCCGGGATCCGAACCGGTGAACCCCGGGCCGCCAAGAAGCAGAACGTGCGAACTTAACCACTGCGCCACCAGGCCGGCCCCTAAAGCTATTTTCATCCAACACTTGAGTATTTCTTTAAAGTGAAAATTTAGTTGTTTAGTTGAGGCATTCTCTTGTTCCCTAGATAATACAAATCTTACCATGTAATGATGAATATTTCAAGCATCAATTTGTACTGAAATTGTTTTAAATATGTCTTCTACAGAGATCATCTAAAAACAAGCTGTGCTGATATTTTTGTGGCCTGTGAAAACTCTACCTGTATTTGACAATTGGATAATTGATATTATTATTCTCTGTGGTGCTTACAATCAACAGAGGGAGAGTCTGCTGCAGAGTTCTTCCCAGGAGGCTTAAGATGTTGCTGTGGTTCCCTTATGTCTCTTATAGTCTTATCTCGGTGCTGAACTTGTCCATTGTTCTAGGAAAACATATTAAATATTAAAACTTTCATTATTTAACCTATAGTGATTAATGCATTCCTTCTAGAACATGTTGTTCATTATAGCATTTATGTTTCTCTGACCTGGCTGCATGGTGATAAATTTCTCAGAAGTAGAGGAGGTTGGAGTCCTTGGATGTTCTTAATGTAGAACAAGAAGGTGGAAGCAGAAATTCAAATTCAATTCTTAAAGATTCTTAGCAGCACATCTCCTTGTTTCTTATTTAAAATCAATTCAAATTTTGGTTAAGAGTATCCAATTGACATGTTTTGCCTATTAATGATATTTCTATCATAGTGCAAATATACATAATACTTATTCAGGAAGCATCTGTTGAAAGATAATAAAGAATAATAATAATCTTTGAGAAGCTTATGTGAAGCCTTTAGAAATAATCCTGTGCCTAGGAAAGATATTGATTTGCATAATGAACAACAATAATTGAATAAAAAATAATATTTTAGAGACACTATGATACAATGTATAGAGCAGTATCTGGGGGAACAGAGTCAACTACTGGACGTATGACTTCTTGTCATATGTAACTTTTGTAGGTCTCAGTTTCCTAACATGTAAAAATGAGAAGGTGCCATCAAAAAGCCATATTATCAGAGAGATTCCATTTATTTAAACGATCTGTGATTTTATGATGACCTATTGCTTTTCTTGATTAGAATTTATGTCTGGAGAAAGGAAAATTTTGTATATTTGCTGTAGGCAGATATTTAAATCCTCTAAATCCAAAAGATCGAATTAGATGAAGGACATATGAATGAAAAATATATATGCCATAAAGATAGAGCCAACACAGCTTTTCCAATAAAACAAGGCTCTTTTTCAGTGCATTTCTAAAATTTTTTAATGACCAAGACTGTCTCTCTAACCAAGTGCAGTGAGAATAGGAGCAAGTGCTGATTTGGTATTCTCTTTCTTTTCATATGTTCCATAAAATTTTATCTCTAATTTAAAAAAAATATATGACTTTAAAATTTTTATTTCCTTGCTGATCTATTTATACATTTAAATTCCTTTTTGTCTGCTAATGATTTCTATAGCATTTTATTTATACAGAAGCCAAATTGTAGAGTCACTCGATCAAGTATTTGTGAGCGATTGTTTATAATGACATATACCATTTATCTATATTTATGTATCTATCTATCTATATATTTTCTATCCATCTATAACATCTATCACTTATCTGTGTATCTAATTATCTATATCACTTCCAAATAGAAAAAAACTCACTGAGTAGAAATCCACAAAGGGAATATAGCTTTCTTAGTTTTTGTTCCTTTTAATTTTTCTATTTGAGGCACCACTATTTTGATTGTTTTAACTAATGCTGATGATTGGAGTACCAAATACCTCAAAGGGCAGAAGATTTTGAAAGGATGCTAAAGACAGGTGAATTAGATGAAAGTCTATATAGTTAGAAGATAGAAATTCATATCCCTGACACCACCCTTTCATTTTAAGTGACTACTAATATTCTACTATCCTACCCAAGCTGGAGATGTACATTTATTCATTGAAGAAATTGAAACAAAGTGGCCCTGGACTTTGGGGACAGTAGGCACTTCAGCAGATAAATGAGGCACATTACTGCAAACAATGGATCTGTGAAAGTAAGACCTTGGTGTCCTTTCCCATCTTGGCTTCTAGAAGGAATTTTCTCTTGATAAATTTGTCAAAGAGGCAAAAACACACAGGTACAAAAACTTTGGGATTCTCCAACAATACACAACAACAAAAAAATTCAAAGATAATAGTACACACTGACTTTTGCCCAGAGCATATAAAATACCCTGTTCTCAGTGGAAATATAGTTCAAAGAGACTTTTTTCATCTTGCTATTTGTAGAACATCTCACTGGTCCCCAATAGTAATAATAGCAGTCTAATTTTATCCAGCGAGCAAGATATGGCAGGTTCTTGGATGTCATGGAAAGACATTTATGTTCGAAATAGTGGGTGATAAATCTTACAAGATTCAGGGATTTGCCTAACCGGTGCATGCTGGGACATACCTTCTACAGAAAATACACGTATTTGAATCTTATACTTCCTTTAATAATTAAAAGCCTGTTGCTTGTTGGGCCTCTTGGATGACAGATCAGTATATGCCATATTTGCAAATTTTGCTGTGTCCTTTGATTAAGTGACTCATAGGTAGCTCATTCTTCAGTGGAAGTTGATCTACTACTTGGAAACTGTGATCTGCTGGATCCAATGGTGCTGCAGATACTGTGGAATAGACTGTGTTGAGTTTTTCTAAGTAAATTTTATGTATTCATATTCAGCACACAGCAGCTGACATTGGGATTGTGATTTAGTTATATTTATAGCTATTTGTCATGATTTGTCTGTATTTTGTATTTTTTCTGGTGGGGACCCTCCCAGTGAGCTGAGTGGGAATTTGATGGAGACTCTCTACCACCCTATTTAAATCTTTATGTCTGGTGCTAATCTCTGCTAATCATGCAGGATGCATATGAATTGTTATTGATTTGCTATCTGGCCAGAACAGAGAAAACTTAAGTAGCTTCTATTTGATCCCTCCTAAAATAATGGCAGTCACTCAAAAGATTAAGGTACAAATAAGTACGCAATGACAAAAAGAGAAACCAAAGAATCTTTCTGCAGAGCAACTGGAACCACTGTGAAACAGATTTGGGCCAGGATTCTATTTACATATCTCCAACATAATAACTACAATGACTTTTGGAATTCCTTTATAATATTGTATCTCAGATTCTACTAACAGATCTCAAAAGATATATTTCCCTTTCCTCGGTGTCAATTAACTCTGGTAAATAGCTGAAGATTCATTTGGGGAAGGATTGGGAGAATATTTTATACATTATACATATACATATACGTGTACACATATAATATATAAAATATAATACTTGGGCAAAGGTTTTGTTGAATTCTTCCTCAAATAGATCTGCTCTCACCTTCAGTCAATGGGATCTGAATTTGAGAATTACTTCAGATCTGCAAACTGAAGAAAGCATCACAATTTTCCATTGTGGCAGCTGACATCAGCCTTCATCTCACAGCTCCTGATCTTTTTGGTTATATAATGTAAGCAATACCACCACTGGTTTCCCACCTTTCTTGCCCCTACAGATACCTTTGTCTGTTAGTGCCATCACCATAAATATTTTCAGGTAGATCTTCTCTGGTTATTATTAAATTTTGAAACTCATTACAGTAACTATCTTCACCTTTCCTCTAATTGTTAATTGCTATCACATGACCTTTGCCACCCTGGATCCTATTATTTGCATTGCACTAGAGAGCCCAATCACATTCCAGCATCTCCTACCATAAATCCTTGCTTGCAAAGGATAGCCACCATTGAGGTGATTATTTGTTTGTTTGTTTGTTTAATGATGCCGTTGCTCATCTCACAAGCCAAATATTTCACTTTCATGGATAGACTGTCTTTTAAGCCCTCTCAGGTAATGTAGTCAGGTAGTGAGATCTCACATAATAAATCCATTCTAACATGCCCAATTGTGAATGTCCTTGTGACCTCTTCCTCAATACTTTGTCAAGGCAATACAGCACCCCCACTTCATTTAGCAAAGATCATTCTCATGCCCATGCTTCTAGAGCTAGCCTAGGAGCATATTAAGATTGGCTCAAGATGTTCTTAGCAGAATGTCAAATCCTGCGTGCCCCCATTTCAATGAAATCTTACCCATCCACCCTTAAATTTTGCCCTCCTACTAACATCCTTGAGGCCCATCTCCATTTTGCTACCAATACATATTTAAAAGTTTTGCAGTTCTTTTGATGAATGAGCTACTGTTTTCCATAGCTGCAACTGTAATTTCACACTAGTGTTATGCTAAGAACTGACCTTGTTTGTCAACAGCAGTGTTTCTCAAACTTTAGCATGAATCAGAACCACCTGGGTGACTTGAAACAGATTGCTAGGCCCTGCTCCAGAGTTTCCAATTCAGTAGGTCTAGGTCTTCAATTTTAACCAGTTTCCAGATAATGATGATGTTGCCGATCCAGGTCTACGTTCCTAAGAACCACTTTTCTAGAGTCAATGAGGACAGGTGGGGTAGATCTTGAGGATGAAAATTATCAGGTTTTTTTAGGCATCCAGCTCAATTGAATGGTCTCCAGGCAACGGAAGGATGCTCTCCTCTAAAAAGAAGATGATGGCCATTTCTGCCTGACGGGAGGGCTAAGCTTCAAGATTCTTAAGCACATCCACCCAAATGCCGAGAATTGCCAGGAATATAGATCAAATAGATCAAAATACTTTAGAAAATTGCTAAATTTGAGTTAATGTTAATTTAAAAAATCATAAAGAGTTTTCTAAGTAAAGGTGGAAAATTGAACATACATATGTATTTTTCTATTAAAAGCCTATTAAACTCCACTAAAATAACAGTAAAGAAAATTTTCAAAGACATTAAATAACAAGGACAATGTGAGGAAAACAACATTTTTTATAATGAAAGGCAAATGTTTGCATGGGTTAACAGACCCATGAAAGATGAATTCTAAGCTGCTAGAGCAGGAGACTGAGCACTGAACCGTCTTATGCCACAGAATACATACAGGCTTAAATATTGGTAGCACTGGCTACCACTGGAAATAGAGGTGAAAACTGAGCTAAAAAGAAGAGGATTTCTTGGAATCTGTTAAAGAAATTCGATTTCTAGTCTCCTCCCTTTCTTAGAATATTAGAGGCTTAAACACTAAACAGGGTGAAACAGAAGGATCATCAGTGGAGAGCCAATGAGACACAATGGCAAAAGTCCCACAGAAAATAAGATGATTAAATTAATATTTACATACTAAATGTTGAGACCTAACTCTTACTGTACTTGGCTCTTCCAATGCTGGAGACCAGATTTTGATTATCCAGGCATGAGATCTGAGGATTTTCCCCTGTAGAATACATCCAGCTACAAGAAGAGGCCTAAAGGTATTAACACCAATGGTTTCCTGCAAAGAAATGGTGCAACTAATTATCAAACAAAAAGTCCACTATCAAAAACATTATCCCAGATTCTCAGTTTACAGCCATCTTTATAGAGACCCGTGGTTCACAAAACTCCTGAGGAAGTCTTGAAGAAACAGAAAGAACTAACAAGTAGAAAGCAGTAACTATACAAGAATAATTTAAAAAAAAACCAGTATTATCAGATAGCTCAAAGTTAGTATTATATATATTTAAAATGAACCTTAGGAGATAAAGGGCTTTTGAAAATTAAAAACATGATAACAGACCTGAAAAATACAATAGGGAATTTGGCAGAAGATGTTGAGTAAATGTTCCAGAATTTAGAATTAAATCAGAGAAAGAAAAATTAGTAGAAAAATTAGAGAAGTATTAAAAGCATCCAACATTTCAATAAATACAGCTCCAGAAAAAGAAAGAAAAATGTTAGAGGGGAGGAAATTAATGAGAAATTTTTTTTTTTAAAGATTTTATTTTTTCCTTTTTCTCCCCAAAGCCCCCCTGGTACATAGTTGTATATTCTTCGTTGTGGATCCTTCTAGTTGTGGTATGTGGTACGCTGCCTCAGCGTGGTTTGATGAGCGGTGCCATGTCCACGCCCAGGATTCGAACCAACGAAACACTAGGCCGCCTGCAGCGGAGTGCACAGACTTAACCACTCGGCCACGGGGCCAGCCCCTTAATGAGAAATTTTAAAATTTTAGTAGAATCAAAAAACTTGTCTCTAAATTAAAAGGGGCTATTAAAGGCATAGAACAATGGTTGAAAATTGGCTGACTGAAAGGAAAATATTATTACAGAATTTCATAACACTGGGAACAAAGATGAGATGCTATGAACTTCTAGAGAGAGATGGCAAAAAAATCTCACAACTAAACTGTAATGACTATTCAGCAGCAGCAATGGAAGCAGGATAAAAAAGGACAGTGACTTCACGATTGTGAGGGAAATGGCTTCTACTCTTGAACTTTATAAGGTAAAAATCTCAATTATATATGAGGTAGAATTAAGAGATTTCAAATAGTCTAGTTCTCAAAACATTTATTTCCCAGGTTTCCTTTCTCTGAGAACAAGTAAAGAATGTTCTTCATCTAAGTGAGATAAAAAAGAATAAAAACACTGAATACCTAATCCGATGCTCAACTCAAGAGAGAAGTTAAAAGAATAATATGGAAGATGAAGAAGGAGGGAGATTCCGTAATGAGAAACTATGCATTAGATATAAAGCTGGATCACTACAAATCAGAGCAATTCAGACATCTCCAGGATTTAACAAATGATATGAAGTTTTAAGAATAACAGCTGAATATGAATATATTGAGATTCAGACAATTAAAAGGTGTTAAGAATTGAATTAATGAAAATACCTAGAAAAATAAGGGGAAAAAAGGACAATTTTTGCTTCCAAAGGGAAAAAAAAAGACTATTTAGAACAGAAAATATAATTATATCATAATGCTTTTCTCTGGTAAGAGTAGTATTGATATAGTTTAAATAATTTGAACATTGGGGCTGGCCCCGTGGCCGAGTGGTTAAGTTCGCGCACTCCATTGCAGGCATCCCAGTGTTTCCTTGGTTCGAATCCTGGGCGAGGACATGGCACTGCTCATCAAACCATGCTGAGGCAGCGTCCCACATGCCACAACTAGAACAACCCACAACGAAGAATATACAACTATATACTGGGGGTCTTTGGGGAGAACAAGGAAAAAATAAAATCTTTAAAAAGAAAAAAAATAAATAATGTGAACATTGACTACTGAACTAAGTAGTAGACTTCTATTACTCAATCTTCATCAGTTCTCTTCTTCTGGATATAAAGGAGAATTATACTTCCCTGGGTACTTGTACTTAAGAAAGGCCTTATGATGAGTTTTTCCCATCGGGTTGTGGACATAAGTTACCAATGTCCTTTCTGGTTTGAGGACTTTAACTGCCCATGTGAGCACACCCAGCACTCTTTCCTTGCTGAATTGACCAAAGAAGACACACTTTCCAAAAGATGTAACTCTTGAATTATGAAGCCTCCATCAGCCTAAACTGTTGAGATGCTGCCGTCATGACAGTGGCCCTGGAGAGTTTCCTGGATCAGCCTTGGGCTTTGTTAAAGCAAAAAATTAAACTTTTTTGTTGCAATCCATGTAGATTTGGGGATTGTTTGTTACTGCAGCATAATCTAGATTAACCTGACAAACCCCAAATTATGATACATTTTAACTGGAAAATGTGGGTACAAAAATGTGTGTGTTTGTGTGAATGTGTACACGTGTATGCATGGACATGTATGGGGTCAATGGTGAAATGGCGGTAACAGAAACTTAAATTATCCTCTTCCATAGTGGGGTGTCAAAATAAAATCACTAAAGCTGAAATATAAAAATGTACAAATATAACTGTGCTATTTAGATGCATAGAAGTAAGTTCTAAAAGATATAGTCAAAATGTAGGCAGTGTTCCCTTTGCAGGTTTCCATTAAGGACAAATTTCAGTAACCACGGTTTAGTTAAATGACACCAGTTCCCTGAGACGTGGTTCAAATTTCAGTTACCATGGTATACTAACTGTGAGGAATGGCATAATGTAAAGACTTCACTGCCATCTCTTTGCTCCACAAATGACTATGTAAATAATAGATGTACTTCATGATGAATGACCAATCACATCACTACTTTCAAAATCTGTTGGTGACTGTTATTCACCCTATGCAAAGATGGAAAAGTGTGCAGTTGTGTTGCCTCCTTGTCTTGCAGTGATAAAGTCATGTGACATTTTTGCAAGAATGAATAATGAAAACAGGTAATTGGTTAGATGAAAGTGCACAAGTAAACAAAAAATGATAAAGCTTGAGGTGAAATTTTAATCAAACATAAATGGGTTATAGAAAAAATAGCTTACCATGAGAGTGTTGACAACGCTGTTGTTTGAGAGACTCTAAATATGCAGCCACAGGAACTAAGCAAAAGAAAATTGACTGACATAAACGCAGAAAGTGGTGATGATGAAAAGGATGAATCAGAGGGAGTGATGCTGGTAAGAATTTTATGTTATAGGAATCCTTGGAGATATTTTACAATATTCAAAGCACAAATGGTGAAATGTTCAAAACTGACCAAGTTTAGAAAGGAGGATGACAATTCAGCAAGGCATAGAAAAGATGCTCACTCTGTATCACATGTTTAACAACAAGAAGGCAAGTACTGTTTAAACTACTCTTGATGAGTTTTTTAAAAAAATAAATAAATTCTAGTTTCAAAGTTTCCAATTTTTAAAATTACAATGTTGTAAGTAAATACTAGTTTTACTTTTTTTCATTTTCCTATATACTTATAACTGACACTAAGTGTCTTTAATATTTTGACAAAAAGTTTTAAAGGTCACAGAACAATTAGCATTTTCCCGTTGTTTATTAAGATGGCTTTGAATAATTTTGCTTTGCACAGTCATTTTTATTGTTGAGCTCTGCACGCTATATGAGGACTACCTGTAGTTGAAAATTATTTCCTTTAGGAATTGTGAAATTAGCTGGTAAAAGTGTAGAGGACTGCTGTCCTTTGTAACAAGTAATTCTTTAAATGATAATTTTGATAAAAAGTCTAAATGTGAAAAAAACATAAAACTATTTTTAGCAATTATGATGAAAGTTTAATGTAAAATACTCTTGGGACAACAGAGAAGATAGGATCTTCTGTAGGCAGTGCTTTCTAAATGAAAAAAATGAACGTATGAGTTATTCAACAGTGTCATAGAATTGTATTTCAGTTTTGTTCTGAAGTTTCTTTAATGTAACTCATTTCATAATAATGATAATAGCAATCATAATGGCTAGCATTTACTGAAGTTTTTCATATGCCAAACAATAAGACACAAGCATCATGTGTGCTATTCCATATGACCCTCACTAGCACTCTATGAGGTAGATGATACTATTATACTCATTTTTTTCAAACTGGAAACCAGTGGTTAAACTTGCCCAAAGTCACAGAGCAATTTTAAGATACAGCCAGGATTTGGAACTAAGAAATCTACCTTCGGGAATCTTGCTTGTTAATCTTTTGGGTTATGATCCCATGCAGTTGCTGCCGAGCGTGGTGATGATAGGTGTTGTGAAGTGCTAATCTACATGACAGCAACAATAGTAACAAAAATTAAAAGAAAAACATATTGGTGGTTAAATCTGTCAATATTCTTAAAATATTTATTCAGTAGTTCATCGAAATAGATGTGGAGTGAAATCTTCATTCAGGAAATCTGAGAGTTCTTGCGGGGGGTCTTTCAACTTTGTCTAATAAGGTTATTTATTTCAGTTTACACTAAAAATGAATTCTTTGGAGAAAGAGTCACCCAATTTGGTGTGCCATCACTCTCAGTTTATTTTCAGGGCTAATAATCAGCAAGAAAAGCAGGAAGATAGAAAGGTGGTGATTTTCAATGAAAACTCAATTAAATTCTCTATAGTTTGTTGCTTAAAAATAATTTGCCATATAGACACAACATTAACGTTTTAGAAGAAGTTTTTAGACTTTTGTTCCTTATACCTAGGAACACATTGAAATCTTAAGGAGATGGTTAGCTATACAGAGTCTTTATATCCAAGATCTAAAGGCATAAATTAGGGAATTTTAATTTTTATCAAAGTCTATGGGTAACCCTTGGTAATTTTTAAGACTTGATCTAAAGGATAACTTTGTGAAAAGGAATTGTGTTGAACAATCCATGGCTTCTTTGTTTCATAAATCTCAAAGTTACTTTCTAAACATGATTTTAGGAAACCTTATCTTACCTACAGAAAAATTGAGACCCAGTGAAAGTCAAACTCAGACTCATTCACCAGCTCCCTCTGAAAAGGTTAAGTCTGGCAGATGGAGTTCAATCAATCCATTAGCTATGTAAATGTTTTTTATTATGTGGTCATATATACAATTAAATATGGGGGAAGGAAAATTCCATATGGTGTGAATTTTTTTGTGTGTTATTTTCTAAATAACATTTGATCCTTTTGGTTTATAAGAAGTACACCTCTTGGTATTTGTTATAAAGATGGCTGATTGGTTTGCAAAGAATATTGTTCACTTAAAAACTACAATGTTAAGATAAAACATCAGGAAGAAGCGCTTTTATCAATTGAGTAGTTCACAAGGTCAATCAGGAAAAAAATATGCCAGAATCAAAAGTGCTTGTGCAGCAACTTTGCGTGTCAGTATCTATATTAATATTTGCACTTATATATATTTCTATATGTGCAAAATGTATCAGGTTATATAATTAGTTTTCTTTAATTTAAGGAAAGAAATTCTTCAGTAATAGGAAAATAGTAGAAGAAGATGATAAGGGAAGAAGATTTTTGCGTTTCCTAATTAAATAAGAAATTATAAAGCTTCCAACCTCTTTCAGAATTGGGTATCTTCTAAAACAAGTGATTTAAAGTTGTATAAAAGTGACAAGATCTTAAGAATCAGTTTTGATTCAGTGGTGACTGTTTAAAGCATTTTGTATCTAGAATCTAGACTAGGAAATGATGTGTACAGAATTGACATTGTCAACACATATCATTTCAGATTGTTGAGATTTAATAGCAAATAAAGAAATTAATGCATTATCACTAGTTTTCTAGAATTTTGAATAAAATAAAATAACTTTATTATAAGGAGAACCATGCTCATTTTTAGCTAATTTTCAAAAATATTTTCCTAGAAGATATTTGACACAATCTTTCACCCACATCAAATTCTTATTGCAATTTTCATTATTCTGTTTTCCAACCCTATTCCTCTGCTTTAACACTTCATTATGAAAATTTAATCATTTGGAAAGAAAAGAAGAACTTGAATTTTCTTTTGTTCACAGGCTTCAATATTGCCAATCTAAAGTTGGTTATGTTTGAATAAAGTCATATACACATACTCATACACACACACACATCTAAAGTTTTGTTGCAAAGCAGAATCTGAATCGAGAGGTTTCTTGGGATGCTACCTACTGGTCTCAGAATTGGTCAAATTATTATTTCCTTGTTTTTCTTTTCATGAGTATTGTAGTATAATAATATTCAATGAGAAAATATGTGTTCTAATAGCATTAAATTTGTATAATTGCCCTTGGGCTATTTAAACTTTTTGTGTTAGTTACTTAGTTTATAAGTAGTAATGAAAATAACAATAATAGATTAAAAATAGCATAATTACAATTATTCGGTGTTTCCAAGACAAAAAAAATTGAAATGTAAAACATTAATGTTATTTATAGCCACATTCAAACTTTTGGTATCTATGGTTACTATGTCACTAGAACACTTAATCAAGACATGATATCTTTAATAACAATAGTTGCTAACTTTTATTGGCACTATTTTTGTTTTCTCATTTATCCTTTTAACTTCCCTGTGAATTTCTCATATTAATTATCACCGTTTTGCAGTCAAGTAAAAGTACAGAGAGCTTAAGTAACTTGCCCGAAGTTGCATAGTTAAGAAATGTCTGAGGCAGGATCCAGGGCCCAGGCAGCCTGTCTCCAGGACTCCCCCTAATTTAATATACTGGCACATGTATGTATATATAGGTATTGTGCAATGTATTTATGTATATGTTTGTAAATATTTGTGCTTAAGCTAAATAATAAAAGTATTTTTACTGTAACAAAATATTTTCATTTCAAATAGGTCAGAAAATAGAAAACACTAAAGCACAAATTAGTTTTCCAAGAAGCCTGTGGAGGGAATGAAACATTCTACTGCGAGAAGGGATTTCACGAGGATCTATGCTTATTAGAGTAACTGTCATTATTTTTAACCCAGTATTATGTAGTCACCGTATAGTGAACATTAGTTATGCAAACAAAACACCACTTTGTGAGAGGAAATAAATGTGTGTTTTTGAATTTCAAAGCTCAAGGAAAAAAAGTACTCTTTATCCAATCAATAAGCTGTAGCAGCCCAGAGAGTTCTGATATTTCAGTCCAACTTTTTTTTCCTCCTCAGGAAATGGCCACAAAAATGGGACAAATTACTTTGGTATTGGCGCATCACAAAATATCATGCTTTAATGAAAATTTGCTTTTAGATTCATAATAATTTGAGAGAGAATTTATAGTTAAAAGTTATTATATAAGGAATTTAGGTAGCTGTTTCCAGATCCTGTGCATTTTAATCATTCTCAACAATTGAATTATGTGTTTTTGGTGATTAATCAGAATATTTGGAAAGGGTTCCCACTTATGAATTGGGATATACCATTAATCCTCCAAAACCTTAAAACTATACTAAAATGCCTTTTAATTCCTCCTTAAGAAAGCAATTCACTGATATCATCATGATATTAATTGTCATTGTTATAGGAAATGATCTAAGTATGTTCTGATCATTTACCTTACTCTAAATATATTTTTCTTATAAATAAACTTCTGATGCTTACTTGCCATTCAGTTAAAAAATCATCCATTTTGAAATCAGAATGATTGAATATAAATTTTAATTTCACTACTTTTGTGCCTTGTGATCACGTTTTAGCTACTTAACCTCTAGAATCCTCAAGATCATCTGTAAAATAAGAATAACCAACCATGTCCATCTCTTAGTTATAGAGATGATTAACGGGAAAACATCTGTAAAGCAGATTGTAACGTACCATGTCTGTTATATAATAGGTGCTTAATAAATATTCTGGCTACTTTTATCATCATCAAATTTAACAGTGATATACAATGTTAAAAAAAAGATGGTAGAGCCAGTTTGGAGGCTTAGTGTTCAAGTTCATACTCTGCTTCTGCTGCCTAGACTTGGCAGGTTCGGATCTGGGAGGAGGACACAGCACTGCTGATCAAGCCATGCTGTGGTGGCATCCCACATAAAATAGAGGAAGACTGGCACAGATGTTAGCTCAGGGCCAATCTTCCTCATACACACACAAAAAAGATGACAATGATCACTCATTTAAATCTTTGCAAGATATGACTGCTAATTCTTTTAGCCACCAAACCAAAAGTATTGCAAATTATTATTTTTAAGGCATCAAATTCAATGTCACCCACTTCTTTGCTTTGTGATATGTTTTCTTTCTGCATTCCATCCCCATAAACTGGACTTTGTTCAGAAGGAATGTGCCCTGGTTAAAAGATGGACTTCATGACAGATTAGATGCATCAGTACTGGAAAACATTTTAAAAACTGCTGTGCTGGTAGTGAGTTGGAAGATTCTTTATACTCAAAGAATGGTTAATAAAATATAAAATACGTGTGAAGTTATATTCCTTGCAACTTTACCCTTTCATTCTGTTGACATACAGCTAAATTTCCCAAAAGTTAAGGTATAATCTTACCTCATCATACTTATCAATGATCTGAATGTGGTTTTAAAACAAATGGTGGATTTAGAACTTAGTCGGCTACTTGGTCAAACAGAGGAAGTGCCACAGTAATGACCAATCCCTTTCCAAGTAATGTGAAGCAACACAATTTCCTTTCAGTAGATTAGCTTCAGAAATCACCACTGCCCACTCAGTGGAAAGTTTTGGAACATCATGCCACGTTCTTCCAACTTCTTTGGGCAAGAGAGAATTCTGATGTCCACTTTCTAATTTTCACAGGCTGGCTGAATTTTTCTCATAATATCGTTAGGTAATGAATCAATTAACACATTAAAAAATCCAAGTACTGTCACCAAAAGGTGACTGTGTTATCTTAAGGCAGCTTTAATTCCCTCGCACAGAGGAAGCAGAGTAGGATGGAGCTAGGTAAACACTTAAATCCTCATTACCGCATCGCCCCTCTTCACCCAGAGAGCCCCCAGCCTGCCCATTATTGTCCTGCCTGTACTTTCTGTGGGACTTTGAAAAGAAAAGGTTCAAAGAGCAAGACTTTCAAGCTCCCCTTTCCATGTCAAACACTTTCAACTCCTGATTTCAAAGTGCCACTCCGTTGCTGTTCAAAGGCCTGTGGACTCGTAGGGGGTGAGATTGGAGTTAAAGGTTGAACTACAAAGCTCCTTGCATTCACAGTAATATCCAGCTTGGAGATACAAATGGTAATAGAAACTCAAGCACCTATCAATAAAACTGCCAATATATGAAAGGAGGAACAGAAACATTCTAAATGGCCCTTTTTTTTTTTTCAACCAGGCTCGTGCTGTCATCAGTTCAGATGAAAGACTAATTGATATTTTGAAGTACTACTTTTCTCTCTGTTCACATTACAACTAGAAGGACTATAGAAGCCGTTGAGAGAGAAAAAATAAGAAAGAAAAAACACCCACAAACCCCAAAGAAGTTAGATAAGAATAGCTAAAGAAGTCCCTTTCCAACATCTGAAAAAAAATTCCTGCTCTACTCTAGTTGAGTATTCATTCTCTTCCCCTTCACTCTCTCTATCCTTTTTATCTGCCTGCCCACAAGATTTGGAGCACCATTAATTGGTCCTCAGGGAGGCTAACAGGCCTCTGCTTTTATGACTCGGTTCTTTGTATAGTACACATGTGGGCATCTCTCAGGAGATAAACAAAAGAAAAATGTGTGGAAAGGGGCCAGAAATCGCACAGGTCTAAACACTGAATAGGCCATTGTCATGATTTATTTTTAGTGCTTTAAATTACGTGAATAATTCTAGTGCCCCACCCCTGCTGCCCTCCCCAGTCTGCTTAAGCTAATGTGCTTTTTCTCATTGCTACAGGGCTATCATCTGAGGAATTCTATTGCTATTTGAAATCAAACATTCTAACGCCTTCTTGGCCCCCTCCTCTTATCCCTCCCATCCTCTGCAACAAACGAGAGAGGTGGTCTTATGGGAAGATAAAAAGAATAGTTGATCATAAGAACTAACCTGGAGCCAACACATTGGCCTTTCGTCCCTTCAGCATGTTCTAAACCCTAAGCACCTGCAGCTAATTCTCCTGACTTCCAGCCCTTGTCTTGGATATGCTGAGGTACAGATTTTGTAGCAGGACTTTTCCTGCCTCATAAAATGTTTACATTTACAGAAGGAAGTGACATCTCTTATGCAATATCTCATTCTCTTTAATATAAGTAGTAAGGGTTCATTACAGTTTACAGCAAGTTGTTTTCATATGAAAACTTGCATTGTTTTAATACAGCTAATGTTTAAATCTGAATTCCTCTTAAAAGTAAAATCAGGGTCTAAATTTAGCATACCTACACAAAAAGCATTTTGTCTTCTGTGCCTTATGTCAAACCCAGAGTAGATACCATTGTATTCAGGTATCAGAACAGGGGGCTGGTGGCTACTATGTAACCAAGGGAAAACATTTAAACTCAGTAAACCTCAGACTTCCAAAATATTTTGGAAAATATGCAATTTCCAAAATAGATAGATAGATAGATAGATAGGTAGATAGATAGATGAGGAAGATTCACGCTGAGCTAACATCTGTTGCCAGTCTTCCTGTTTTTCGCTTGAGGAAGATTAGTCCTGAGCTAACATCTATGCCAATCTTCTTCTGTTTTATATGTGGAACACTGCCACAGCATGGTTTGACAAGAGGTGTAGGTCTACACCCGGGATCTGAACCCACAAACTTGGGCTGCTGAAGCAGAACGTGCCAGACTTGACCACTAGGCCGTGGGGTCAGCCCCCCAAAATACTTTTCGAGTCACCTAATGCCTGAGATTTCAGTCTGTTCCACTTTAATTTGTCCTTCCATATGGCAAAGTAAATATTTTATAGTGTTCCTTTCCTGGTTGTCATACTTGGATTCTCTAGAAAATAGAGCCCATGGCAAAAGCTTGCATACTAGCGTTTTATTGGAGAGGATGAGTCAGAGAAATAACAGTGAGTAAAAAAAGAGAAGAAAATGGTAGTAGCTGGAAGAAGTAACACAAGGTTTATCACTGAGTCAGCCATAGATTCTCCAAAAGACTAGCTAGTTTCTGAATCTCCTGGGATGGCTTCACTGAGGCACAGCTAATTTCTGAGTCTCTTGGGATATCTTCATGGAGGCAGTATGAAATTGTTGCATCTTGGAACATCCCATCAATAGAAAGGAGAGCAGCAGTTTATCCGCAGGTTTCCTACTGTATCATATTTCCCATTGGTCAACAAGACTCCTGGGGTCCTAACTTTGCTGCCCATAGGAAATGAGTATCAGAACCTTCTAGGCAACTGCTGGAAAAGCCAGAACTTTCAACGAACCAAATCCAGTCACGGTGCAGGCATAGAACTCTCTCCTTGACAATCAGTAACACAACCGAGATTCCTTATCTGTCTCAAGATAGTTAGACCCCGTATATGTTTGTCCGGCCACTTATAGAGCAGGGTTTTCTTGAGACCCAGATGGAAGCTATAAGGCTTTTTTTGTGACCTATCCTTGGAAGCCTCATGGAATCACTTAATTGCATTCATTGTTAAAAATGAATCATAGGGCTAGAACATTCCGGGAGGTGGGGCCCACATCGGGTGTGAACACGAGGAAGTGCAGTTTACTGAGAGACTCAATACACATAGTTCTTTGAATACTTTGAATACCTTCACAAACCATAAGATTTCTCCAACTTGACACATAGATGATGACCTAGATTGAATAGATGCTAAAGGATATTACCATTTTCCTTGGGACAGAGAACTACACACTTCTTTCAGATTCTTTTGAATAAACTTTTATGTTTGTTATATAAAATCAAATATAAACACAAACATATATTATATATGTATATAAATATAGTATATATGTGTAGATATTAGAATGTACAAAGATTTAATTGTACAATATTGGTTCAATCACTCTCCAGAAATGCTTTTTTTCTTCATAAATTGCTAAATGGAGGACATTGCTAAATATCATATATAAATAGACAATATTAAGTCTATGGTTATTGTTATAATAACAGATTCTAGTGCCCAGAAGGCAAAAACCTCTATCCACAGTGCTACTTATTGCATTCTGCCATCATAATAGCCTATTTTTTCCTGGATGTGCTACAAGTTGGGCTTTCATGAACAAAACCTGAATGAATCTTTATAAGAATCAAGAAATAGATATTTATCCTTATTTTAACTGGGAGTACCCTCAGAAAGGTTAAACAATTTGCCTCAAATAGGTTAAATAATTTCTCTAGTTACAAAGTACTAGTACTGTATATTGAACTCCATTGTTATTAACTCCAAATTCCATGGATTCTCACTGCGTCATATGGTCTTTGGAACTTCAACAACATGAACATACACAGGGAAGATCCACCATCGCATTTGTTTTATGGGCCAGTTTATGTGAAGAAATTTTTAACTTTTTCATTTTTGTGAAAGAAATGAGCCTTTTACTTAGGAAAACAGGAACATGGTAAATCTATATTTTGTACTTTCTCAATGTGATCCATTACAAATGTTTTTATGTATGGTTATTTTTTAATCCTCTAGCAAGATTTTTAATTCTTCTAAGGTAGAGACTGTGATTTCTGTTTTTCCTGCATCCTAACTTGCATCACCTTGTTCAATTTTCTACACATAGTAGGTATTTATCAAATTTTTTCTCTTAGACCAAATTTATCTTTTCTTTTGATTATGGCGGAAAAAAGTTTCTCACTAATCATTTAATCCCATTGCATCTAGTTATAGAAAAATTATTATCCCGATTAACCATTTGCAAAGGAGCAATTCTTGGCTGGTTATAAGTAGGGAAAGGTCCTGGGGAAAACTGCAATCATAAGCAGCTGCAGCATGAATTATATGTAATTATAGTTGATTCCTGTAAATAATTCTTTCTGTAAATTTCCATTCCAAAAGGATTTATTGCTTTGTAACAAAGAATATTTTGAAATAAAAATATAGTTTCCTAAAGTTTTATAAATAAAATTATGTCTATCAAAAAGAAGTTGTGAAAGGAAGAACAAGGGATCAAAGAAGAGGATATTTCTATGTCTAGGTGTACATCTAACAAGTCGCAGAATGTGATTTCTTAGTGCAATCTCAATATGACTCATGTTTTTTTCTTTAGTCTATCCATAGACAAAGTGGAAATGAAATACAACTCCCCCCAAAAAGAAGAATAATGTGTAATGTGACATACTATGTTCTGTAGCAATTGTCAGCAAAACCTCATAATTCTATTTCAGCATCATAATAAGCATGTAATGACAGATGGCATCTGATATGTCTACAAGGTACTGTTGAATACATTAATATGACTCAATTTTTTTGTTGTTGTTCAGAGGCAATGGCTGTTGGGCATTGAGCATTTTCTGTTCTATTAATAATTTTGCTGTTATTTTTTCATTACAGTATATATATTATCCTGTCAAATATGGGCCAATATCTGCATTATTTATTGTATATATCCTAACAAAAATGACAAGAGAAGAGTTGATATGTTATTTAAATCAATCTAACATATTCATATGGGTTCTCTGATTTTAAAATGGCAAAATAAGATGCAAAAAATAGGAGATGCTGAATGGCTGCTTAAAAATGGAAAGAGTGTCTGCATTTCTGAATTATAACACAAAATTATGATAGTTTATGATTTTCAACTCTTTTCTTGCAAGGAGAGTTCATCTTCTTCTGAATTATAGCTTTGTTTTTCCAGATGGCATCTACTCCCTATGCTTTGCATGACTATCACATTAATCTAATGTGGAATAATTTGTATTGTTTAGGAGAAAAGCTGATATGCATTTCTTTGTTTGACATTCAACATTTCTAAACCCCACAACTCTCTAGTGTAAGACAAATTCCATATTTTCTTCAAAAAAATTGAGCTAAATAATATAGGCTGTTTTGATTGCTAAATAATTTTTTACCAAAACGTATATCTTTAAAAGTCTTTGAGTCCTTGAAGGCAATAAGTCTTTCTGTATATAATCAATATTAATCTGATTGAACATCTGAGAGCACAACAGCACATAGTTCCCAAATAATATCTTTTTTGTTTTACGCATAAAGTCGTGCAAATAAACAAGGTATATGAGCAAAGTAAGGGGAGAAATATATTGAAACACATAAAGGTTCCTATTGACCTCTATATAGGGTTCTTTATTTTGCATCATATATCCAGCAAAAATAATCCACCTCTCAGAATATTAAGCAAAAACAACATGGCTCTGGTGTACTTTGGTACAATATTGTCTAATTTACATAAAATGTCTGCAAGGTTTTGCACATCAAGATATCTCTTACTAAAAACGTTTACGGAAATAGGTCATGATGTATATTCCTAAGAGAGAGCAATTTATTATGTTTAGAAACAGCTTTTGTATTTATAGTTGTGGAAAAACACTGAGTGATCAAGCACTTTAAATATAAGCAATACACATGTTTATACTATATTAGTGACACCCTTCTCATACAAATGCACAGAGTGTTTATATAACCTAATTAGAACAGATATTTAGGAAAAAAGTGGAACATTTAATTTAGATTTCAAGTTGTAATAGGAGGTGATACAGGATGTATCAGAATCTGCAAAATGCCATATTGAATATTGGGCTAGAAAATGCAAAGAAAATTAATAAAACAATATCTGTTAAATATTCATCACATCTTTAATTCCTATGTAACATATAATGAAATATTTTTCTTTTTAAAGCACATGATTCTAGCTAGTCTGGCTTTGATGTCAGTAAAAGTAAAAGAAATGTAAAACATCTATTCAATTATTTCAGTTAATATACAAGCATTAGGCATTCAAATTCCTAATTAAGAGACAACATGCCCTGTCAGGCATCTACATGGGCTATTGAACATTGCCTAGATTGTTCCATAATTATCCTAGCTTAATAGTTCTAAAACGTAAGCAATGTGCATCCATTGAAGGGGAGTATGGCTTATCGTATAAAAGGTGCAGCACACAGAACATGATCTGGTTCCATGTTTTCATGCTGAAGGTTTTTATTGGAACATGTTTTAATTAATCCTTGAACAGAGAGCAACAGCACTCCACCAGTGAAAGTTGTTCAAACATTCTTTATTGAAAAAGAATCACAGCCTGTAGGCAGAAATAGATGTACATTTGTTGTTGGATTTGTATTTTGACATACCCTCCTCACTCCAACTCATATATCCTAGAATAACAGTTAGCTGTGCTTAATTTTACATGTAAACTTTGTCATGATATTATAAATACAAGTGAATGATACATCATTCATTATAAAATTTAATCTGACATAGGGTATTTCATGCCTCATTTGAAAAAGAATTGATTTGAACATCATGTTACAAAAACAATGTTTTTAACCTTTGGTTGTTAGTTCAACTTTTTGAGCATAAAAACATAATCGACTCATTTTCAGGTTAAAGATAGTTGGGTTAAATAGATGAGGTGAAATTTAAGGCATTATTTATGTTTTATTATCTAGTTTAAATATCTAGCGGTATATTGAAAAAATGTAGGAAGTGAGTAGATTTATAAATTAAGAAGTATGTCTGCTTTAGAGGTAAAAGAGTTTGACAAAGTCAAAAGAAAATAGTCTCATATATTTAAAGAAAAAAAAGAAACAGTTAATATTCTTTATGATAATAAATGGAGTTAAAAAGTACATACGTATGAATCAGAGTACACAAATATGAATGGCCTTAAAGGTATAAGTGTAAGTGTTTATCAGTATCAAACACATATTCTTCAAGTGTCTGTAACAGGCAAGGACATGTAAGAGCCAAAAAAAAAAAAAGAACAAATGTGATCTCTGAAGCAAGGAAGTTTAAAAATCAGCAGACATGTTCAATTAAAACAATTAACATAAAAATAAGTGGGAAAAAATGTTAAGGGACAGAGTGAGTGCACACCTTTCTAACAGAAGTTGAAAGATGATTCTGTGGTATCACATGGGTCATAACAAGTGTGTCATCTGCAAAAACCTTTATTCTATAGGACTCTACTATAAAATTTCATAGCTTGGAACACTGGAAAGTTAGGTTATAATTTATATAACATGAATGTAAAAGTACTACTTAATACTAAAATTTATCCAATAATAACATTTATTGATATAAAGTGCTTCTTTCATCTCTAAATTCCATGCCCATATTTTTCCAAGTCTAGGCTAAAGTAGTCTCTGAAATAAATTTGATTATTTTGCACATCATTTTCATAATTATTCAATGTTATTAAATAAGAACAGGCACACTAATATGTCTAAAATAACAGACAGTTATTTTCTCTCTGCTAGTTTCCACTGGTCCTACACTTTGGAATAAATGTTCTGTGATGGAAAACTTGGAACTTCAGTTTTAATAGCAATTTTGGAAGTAGTTCTTCTACTTAGATTCTTTCCCAAAATTGTGCAAATTCATGATAAAAAACATTAAGAGACTTCTAGAAGGGCAGTATGAGGAGCCTCATGAAGATGCACCTCAGAAAACAACCATAACTCTTGAAAATTATTTTTTAAAACTCAACTATTTAACATCTCTGGAAGTTGTCCTAAGGATACACAACAAACGAAGAAACATATTTCCAGAAAATCTACCAAATTGTTATAAAAATAAAAAGAGTTTGTGGCATTTGAGCTATGACCTGCTCCCTCCTTTTCCCCTCTCCATCTAAGTGGCTAGATGCTCAAATCTCGTTGAAAACGGCCTAGAAAACAGGGCTCCTTCTCCTCTCATTTCCAAGTCCTGGGAGATATTTCTTACTGGGAGGGACAAGCCAGAAACATTTCCTATTCCCACCAGCTCCAAGTTCCAAAGGCTAAATTCCTAGCAAATGTGGGAAATTGAGGGCGGCTCATTTTATACACCCAGCCTTCACTCAGAACAGATGCTCAACTCTAGCCATAGCAGGCTAAGATAACGGGGCCCAGATCTCTCTTGCACTATCTCACTCATAGTGCAGAGATTCCACTCTGGGAGAAGTAAGTTTTGAAAAGTAGAAGCTATTGCCCCATTGAGCAGTCTACTCATTATCAGAGGTATCCATCCAAGAGAAGCAGGTCATTGCCATGCCCTCACCTCTAGAGCAATGGCTGAGAGATTTTGCCCAGAAGGAGAAGCAGTCCGTAAGAACAGAGAACTTAAAAGATATTCCCAAAGGAACTTACTTTGTTTGAAGCATGATAAGGAAGATCGAACCACTGGGTGCTTCAAGTATACAATTCAGTATCATTAACTATAGTCACCATGCTATATATTAGAACCCAGAACTTACTCATCTTATAACTGAAGGCTTTGACTAAAATCTCCCCCTTTGCCCCATCCCCCAGCTCCTAGTAATGACCATTCTACCCTCTGTTTCTATGAGTTTGAACTTTTTTTTAAAGTTCTACATAAAAGTTGGATCATATAGTATTTGTCTTTCTCTGTTCGGTTTATTTCGCTTAGCTTAATGTCCCCTAGATTCATCCATGTTGTCACAAATGACAGGATTTCCTTCTTTCTCATGGCTGAATACTATCCTATTGAATATATATATCTCAGATCCTCTTTATCTACTCATTCATCATTGGATACTTAGGTTGTCTTCATACCTTGCCTATTGTGAATAATGCCGCAATGAATATGGGAGTATGGATATCTCTTCGAGACACCGATATTGTTTTCTCCAGCTATATACAGAGAAGTGAGATTTTTGGATCATATGGTAGTTTTAGTTTTAATTTTTTGAGAAGATTCTTATTGTTTTCCATAATGGTTGTAGAAATTTACATTCCCACCAACAGTGTACAAGGGTTATTTTTGCTCCATGTCCTTGCTAACACTTTTTATCTTTTGTATTTTTGATTAAAGCCAATGTAACAGGTGTGAGGTGATAATTCATTGTGATTTTGACTTGCATTTCCCAGATTATTAGTGATGTTGAATATCTTTTGATATATCTGTTGGTCATTTGTATATCTTCTTTGGAAATATGTCTATTCAGGTCCTTTGCCCATTTTTTAATTGGATTTTTTTTCTAATGAGCTTTATACATTTCATATATATATTTGACATTAAACTTTTATCAGATAAATGGTTTGGAGATATTTTCTCCCATTCTGATGATTGCTTTTTCACTTTGCTGATTGTTTCCTTTGCTGTGCCAAAGCTTTTTAGTTTGATGTAGTCCCATTTATAAAATTTGCTTTTCTTGCCTGTGCTTTTGATGTCATATCAAATTATTACCAAGATCAATGTCAAGGAGCTTATACCTTATATTTTCATTTCAGAATTTCACAGTTTCAGGTCTCAAATTTAAGTCTTTAATCCATTTTTAATTAATTTTTATGAGTGATGTAAGATAGAGGCCCATTTTCATTCTTTGGCATGTGGACCCAAGTTTTTCCCAGTATCATTTATTAATGACAATACTTTTCCAATTGTGTGTTCTTGATGACCTTGCCAAAGATTAGTTGACTATATATGCATGTGGTTATTTTTGGACTCTTTATTATGTTCTATTGGTCAATGTGTTTATTTGTATGCCAGTAGCATACTTTTGAAAAATATAGCTTGGTAATATAGTTTGAAATCAGGAAAGGTGATGCCTACAGCTTTGTTCTTGCTTAAGATTGCTTCCTCTCTTTGGGGTCTTTTTAGTCTCATACAAATTTTAGGTGTGTTTTTTCCATCTGTGAAAAATACTAATGGAATTTTGATTAGGGATTGCATTGAATCTGTATATCACTTTGTGTAGTATGGACATTTTAATGATGTTAATTCTTCCAATCCATGAACATGGGATATCTTTACATTTATTTGGGTTTTCCTCAATTTTTTTCATTGATGTCTAGCAATTTTCAGTCTATAGGGCTTTTCCACAGTGGTTAAGTTTATTTCTAGGTATTTTACTATTTTTGATGCTATTGTAAATGGGATTGTTTCCTTAACTTCTCTTTTTGATAGCTTGTTGTTAGTGTATAGAAACATCACTGATTTTTGTATGTTGAGTTTTGCATCCTGCAATGTAAACTTGTTGATTAAGTCTAACAATTTTTTAGTGGAGTCTTCAGTGTCTTCTCTATAAAAGACCTTGTCATCTTCAAATAGAGACAATTTTACTTCTTCCTTTGTGATTTGGATATCTTTTATTTATTTTTCTTGGCTAATTTGTCTGGCTAGGACTTCAGGGCTATGTTGAATAGGAGTGCTGAGAATGGGCACCCCTGTCTTATTCTTGATCTTAAAGAAAAAGCTTTCAGTCTTTCACCATTGAGTTTAGTGTCAGCTGTGTGCTTCTCATACATGGTCTTTAATAAGTGGAGGTACATCTCTTCTATGCCCACTTTCTTGAGAGTTTTTATCATGAAAAGATGTTTTACTTTGTTAAGTGCTTTTTCTGTATTTATTGAGATGATCATATGATTTTTATCTTTCATTCTGTTAATATGATATATTACATTTATTCATTTGTGTGTGTTGAACCATCCTTGTGACCCAGGGATAACTCCCACTTGATCATGGCATATGACCCTTTTAACGCCCTGCTGAATTTGGTTTGATAGCATTTTGTTGAGGATTTTTGCATCTATGTGTATCAGAATTATTGGACCATAATTTTCTTTTCTTGCAGTATCCTTGTCTGGCTTTGGTATAGGGATAATGCTGGCCTTGTAAAATGAATTTGGAAGTGTTGCTAATTCTTCAATTTTTTGGAAGAATTTAAGAAAGATTGGTGACTGGAAAAGCCTCTGTGTCTGGGCTTTTCTTTTAGGAGGTTTTTGATTACTGATTCAATCTCTGTACTCACTATTGGCCTATTTAATTCATGATTCAGTTTTGATATTGTGTATGTTACTAGGTTAGGTTGTTTATATGAGATCTTTCTTTTTTCTTAATGTATGCATTTATCACTATAAACTTTCCTCTTAGAACTGTTTTAGTTGTATTCTATAGGTTTGGGTACATTGTGTTTCCATTTTTTATAATGTCTCAAGATACTTTGTGATTTTTCATTTGATTTCTTTAACCAATAGGTTGATCAGGCATGTGTTGTTTAATTTCCACATATTTGTGGATTTTACAGTTTTCCTCTTGTTATTGAATTTTAGTTTATACTATTGTGTTTGGAAGATATGCTTGCTATTATTACACTCTTATTAAATTTGTTAATATTTGTTTTGTGACCTAACATATGATCTGTCATGGAGAATGTTCCATGTTTGCTTGTGAAGAATGTATATTCAGCTGGTGTTGGGTGGAATATTCTGTGTATGTCTGTTAGGTTCATTTGCTCTAAGGTATACTTAAGTCCAATGTTTCCTTATTGTTTTTCAGTCCTGATGATCTATCCATTGTTGAAAGTGGGCTATTGAAGTTCCCCACTATAATCGCATTGTTGTCCATTTTTTCCTTCACATCTGTTAGTACTTGCTTAATATATTTAGGTGGTCTGATGTTGGATGCATATATATTTAGAATTGTTGGTTCCTTTCTCTTTACCTTTTGTGTATCTACTATAGGTTTTTGCTTTGTGGTTACTATGAGGCTTTCATAAAATATCTTATAATAGTATTTTAAGCTGATAATAACTTAACTTTGATCACATAAAAAATGATGAAATAGAAGATAGAAGAACAATAAAGAAAAGTCAGTGAAATGAAAACTGGTTCTTTGAAAAGATCAGTCAACTTTCCATATTTTTAGTTAGATTAAGCAAGAATAAAAAAGAGAGGAGCCTCAAATTTATAAAATCAGAAATGAAAAAAAGGACATTGATAACAGCCTTACATAAATACAAAGGATTATAATGGAATACAATGAACTTGTGTATGCTGACAAATCAGATAAATTAGATGATTATGACAGATTACTAGAAAAACACAAATTACATAAACTGACTCAGGAAGAAATAGAAAATCAAAGATATCTATAATAATTAGAGAGATTTAAACAGTAATCAAAAAAACACTCAAAGACAATCTCAGGCCCAGATGGCTTTAATGATGAATTCTATCAAACATTTAAAGAAAAATCAATAGCAATTCTTCACAAACCCTTTCAAGAAATGGATGACTGGGGAACACTTCTCAACTCAATATATAAGGCTGGTAATTACCCTGATACCAAAACAAGAAGAAGATATCATAAGAAAATTACAGATCAATATACCTTATAAATTTAGACATAAAATTTACACTCAAAAGTCTCAACAAAATATTACCAAACTTAATCCTTCAACTTATATAAAAGATTATATATCATTTCCCAGTGCAATTTATCTCAGAAATTCAAGGCTGATTTAACTTCCCTAAATCACTTAATATAAAACACCATAGCAAAAGAATGAAAGACAAAATCCACATGATTATCTCAATAGAACAGAAAAAGCCCTTAACAAAATTCAATACCTCTTCGTGATAAAAACACTGAACAAATAGGAATAGAAAGGACCTTTTGCAATGTCATAAAGAACCCACAGCTAACATCATGCTTAATAGTGAAAAGCTAAATGCTTTATCTCTAAGATCGGGAACAAGATAAGGATGCTCACTCTCACCACTTCATGAGTGCATTGGTAGCCAGAGTAATAGGACTAATATAATAAGAAATACAGATTGAAAAGGAAGAAGTAAAACTCTGTTTGCAGATGACATGAAAATATATATGGAAAATGCTAAGGAGTCTACTAAGAAACTTTTAGAATTAATGAACAAGTTCAGCAATATTGTGAAATAAAAGATTGATATAGAAAAATCAATTGTAATTCCATACATTTTCAATGAATGACCTGAAAATTAAATTAAAAAATAATTCTACATATAACATCTTCAAAAGAACAAAATGCTTAGAGATAAACTTAACAAAAACAGGACAAAATTTATACTCTGAAAACTACAAAACATTGTTGAAAGAAATTAAAGAATACCTAAATAAAGGCAAAGATATGTTATATTCATTGATTGAAAGACAATATTGTTATGACACCAGTACTTTCAAATCGAGCCACAGATTCAAAGCAATTACTATCAAAATTTCAGGTGTTTTTTGATAGAGAAGTTCATTCTAAAATTTATAGAGGAATCAAAGTGCCAGTGTCGCAATCCAATGTACGCATCAGGATAGATGCAGAGAGGGCTGATGGCCACTCTGAGTTTATTATGACCAGTGTTTCAATATATACATAGCTTACAGCTGTTAAACATACACAGGTGTTCTGGATGAAGTAATTAGCGAATGCCAAGAGTTCTTACTGATTTCTCAAGGAGCCCTCCCTCGGCCTCTGTTTTGATATTATCATGTTATTGTTGTACTCGTATATTTTTATCTCGGAGCAGGCAATGTCCCTTCGGCAACGGAACCTCCTGCTCCCTATATTGATATTATGTCTCCCTCTGTGCCCCCAGGCGGCTGCGTGTGTCTTAGGTTGCCCTACTCTGGAGGTCTTACCTGTCATTGGTTGACCAGCCTTCTCATCTCTGGGTCACAGTTTGTTGGCAAGCCTTTTCCAGTGATTATTAACCCTTCCTGCATCAGGGGCGGCTACACAAAGGGACTTAGAATAGCTCAAACAATATTAAAAGAAGAAAACAAAATTAGAGACTCCACACTCCCTGATTTCCAAAGATACCACAAAGACATAGTAATAAAGATAGTGTGGTACTGCCATACTTATTGACATATACGTCATTATATTTTTGAGAGGCCAGATATAAGCCCTCATATTTATAGCTTATTAATTTTAACAAGGGTGTCATGACAATTCAATGGGGGAACAATACTCTTTTCTGCCAATGGTGCTAAGAGAACTGGATATCCACATGTAAAAAAAATGAAGATGGATCTACCTCATAACTTATACAAAAGGTCAATAAAATAGGGCAAAGACCTAAACAAAAGCTCTAACTATAAAACTTTCAGAAAAAAATGTAGGTAAAAATTGTTGTACATTTGAATTGGGCAGTGGTCTCTTAGATATGACACCAAAAGGCCAAGCAACAAAAGAAAACTAAATAAATTGGACTTCGTCAAAATTAAGAACATTTGTGTTGCAAAAGACATTATCAAGAAGGCAAAAATACAATGCACAGAATAGGAGAACATATTTGTATATCGTTTATTTAACAAGGGACTTGCATCCAGAATATATAAAGAAAATTTATAATTCCATAGCAAAAAAGACAAACAACTCTATTAAAACGCCGGCAAATAACTGAACAGGAATTTTTCCAACGAATACATACAAATATCTGATAAGTACATGGAAAGATGCTGAACATCATTAACTATGAGAGAAACTAACAAATGAAAAATGATGTACCACTTTACAAGCCCTAGAATGACAACAAGCAAAAAGGCAGTTAATAACAAATGTTAGCATTGATGTGGAACAATTAGGACCCTCATACAGTGCCGGTGATCATATAAAATGGTACAGACACTTTGGAAAACAGTGCCTCAAAAGTTTAAACCCAGCAATTCCACTCTTAGGCTTATGCTCAAGAAATGAAAATATATGTCTACACAAAAACTTGTAGAAGAATATTTAGAGAACATTATTAATAATAACCCAAGGTGAAAGCCATCCAAATGTTCATCAATCAATGAGAGGATGAACAGAATTCAGTATTTTCATACAATGAAATATAATTCTGTAGTAAAAAGAAATACAGCAAATTCAGGTATCTGGTCCCATATGTAAGGAATTTGAAAGTTACTGCTCCATCCTAACAAGAAGTAAAAAGCTGAACAGATTGAAAAATCAACAACTCTTCTTGGAGCCTTAAGAGAAAGGACGCTATGTGGCAAATATCTGCCCTGAAGATTGCAGAGATAGGTGAGTAAAGAGAGTTGTGGAGCAAAGACTCATCAGCAGAACTGTCATGGGAATCAGTGCTGGGGCAGGAAAATCTGAACGGTAGTTGACAAATTGCCGGAGGCTCAGTGTAGACAACTCTAAGAATTAAAAATTCCAGGGAACCCAGTCTTAATGGTCCCCCACAATATTGTGAGATTTTCCGCCAGGAACTTGACCAGATTTCTACAGTAAATATCAGAGAAAAATTAACTCATGCTCCAACTAGGGAGGGGTAAAAGGAAACATTTTGAAATACACCAGACCATTCTGTTCTTGTAAGGCCTGTCCTCAGGCGAACCCAGCTAAGCAGAACCTACAGGGCTAGGGTATTATCAGAGCCTAATTGACCTGGGGGAAGGGAAATACTCAACTTCAGCCCACTTTAGCCATCATCTACTATCTAAGGAAGGAGAAAAAAAACCTGAGAAACACTTGTGAAGGTCACAGTCCAGAGGCACAGGCTCACTAAAGGGCTGAGACCCAATCGTAGGAAAACAGAATGCTTCCCCTCCCTCCACACCTCATCATCACGTTACTAAAGGCATATTTATACCAGTTCCTTTTATGAAGTACGTCATGTTTAACTATCAAGAAAAAATTAGAAGGTATATCAAAAGGGCAAAAAACAAAATTTGAAAAGACAGAATAAGCCTCAAAACTAGACATGGCAGGGATGTTGAAATTGTTAGAGCAGGAATGTAAAAACAACGGTGATTAATATGGTAAGGGCTGTCTGGATAAAGTAGACAGCATGCAAGAACAAATGAATAAGCAGAGAGATCGAAATCCTAAGAAAGAACCAAAAAGAAATGCTAGATATAAAAAACACTGTAACAGAAATGAAGACTGCCTTTGATGGGCTTATTAGTGGACTGGGCACAGCTTAGGAAAGAATCTCTGAGCTAGAGGATATATCAGTAGAAACTTCAAAAACTGAAAAGGAAAGAGAATCAAGACTGAAAAAGCCAAACAGAGCATCCAAGAAATATGGGACAACTACAAAAGACGTAACATACACATAATGGGAATACCAAGTGAAAAAAGAGAGAAAGGAACAGAAGCAATATTTGAAACAATAAATACCGAGAATTTTACCAGATTAATGTCAGACACCAAATCACAGATCCAGAAGCTCAAAGAACACCAAGCAGGGAAAATATAAAAACAAACAAACACAAATCTAGGCAAATCATTTTCAAACTACAGAAAATCAAAGATAATCCTGAAAGAAGCCAGAGGACGAAAACACTTAACATATAAAGAAACAAAGATTAAAATTGCATCTGACAATCCCTCAAAAACCATGCAAGCAAGAAGAGAGTGTAATGAAATACAGTCATGAGTCCCTTAATGATGGGGATACCTTCTGAGAAATGTGTCATTAGGCAATTTTGTCATTGTGTGAACATCATAGAAGGTACTTACACAAACCTACATGGTATACCCTACTACACAACCTAGAATATATGGTACTAATCTTATGGGACCACTGTCTGTATGTGGTCCGTCAGTGACTGAAACATTGTTACGCTGTGCGTAACTATATTTAAAGTGTGGAGAGAAAAAAAACCACCAACCTAGAATTCTGTATTTTACAAAATTATGCTTTAAAAGTGAGGAAGAAATAAAGACTTCCTCATACAAACAAAAATTGAGGGAATTTGTTGCTAGTAGTCCTGCCATGTAAGAAATATTAAACGAAGTTCTTTAGAGAGAAGAAAAATAATATATCTGAAACTCAGATATACCTAAAGAAAAAAAGAGCATCAAAGAAGGAATGAGTGAAGGTAAAATTAAAACTGTTATATTTCTTATTCTTAATTGATCTAACAGATAACACTTTGTTCACAATAATAATAGCAATGTATTCAATTATGTATGCTTATGTATATATCATATATATACACTTATGTGTGTTTATATATGAGTGAAATGAATGAGAACAATGATACAAGGGATGGGAGGAAGAAATTAGGATTATTTTGTTATCATAAGGTACTCATTCTACCTGTGAAGTGGTATAGTTATTTGAAAGTGAACTTGGGTTAGTTGTAAATGTATATTACAAGCTTTAGGGCAATCACCAAAAAGAAGTAAAAAAACAAGCATAGCTGGTATGCTAAGAAAGGAAAGAAAAACGACTCATAAAAAAAAAGTGCTCCGGGCCAGCTTGGTAGTGTAGTGGTTAAGTTCTCGTGCTCTGCTTCAGTGGCCTGGAGTTTGCAGGTTCGAATCTCAGCACAGACCTAGTACTGCTTGTCAAGCCATGCTGTGGTGGCATCCCACATAAAATACAGGGAGACTGGCACAGGTGTTAGCTCAGTGACAATCTTCTTCAAGCAAAAAGAGGAAAACTGACAACAGATGTTAGCTCAGGGACAAACTTCCTCACAGATACAAAAAAGTTCAATTAAAACCACAAAAACGCAGAAAAAGAGTAGAAGACAAAAGTAAGAAGAACAAAAGCATCAAATAGAAAACAGTAATGAATATGGTACATATTAATCCAACTATATCAATAGTCACTTGAATGTCAATGGTCTAATGTACCAATCGATGACATTGTCACAGTAGATTAAAAAAATACCGCCTAGCTATATATTATCTCTAAGAAACCATTTTAAATATGAAGATACATATAGATTAAAAGTAAATAAATGGAGAAAAATATACCATGCTAACAATAATCAAAAGAAAGCAGGAGTAGCTACATTAATTTCAGCAAGAGTAGTTTTCAAAATATTATGGAATGGTATTTTGCAATCAGGTTATTAAAAAATAAAAGATCAAATAAACAAGAAGAACTACTAGACCATTTCAGGCTTTCATTGAATTAAGCAGTTTTATTCTACTTCTAAAATGATGTTGATGATGCATTCTTATTAAATCTCTTGTTTTGATGATTGATAGAGAAATATCTGTTTAGAGTACATAATTTTTCTATATCACTTCCTTTTTTGTTCATACTGCATACATTTATTACTTCTGATTCAAAGTCACTGAACATTGGTACGAATGTTTCTGTGCAAGATTTTCTTCCTCATGAAATTTTGAGATTGAGAGTTCATTCTTTGCTTTTCATCCTCACAAGATGTAGGAAAAAAACGCTGTCAACCATATTTTCTTAAAAGGCTCACGTTCTAAGTTTAATTAACTAATTAAAGTGTACATAGAGTTCATATTTTGTTCAAAGTTAAGAAGTTTATTACACCAACTAGTTATATAATAATAACACATATGAGCTAATCTAATCTGTATTATTTTTTCTTGAATTATTATTTAAATTCTATAAACACTTTTTGGCTCAAATAGATAAAATTTTTCTAAAGATTTTTGTATAATTCATCTTCCTAGTATTCATATTAACTCTCAGTCCATTTCACTATTTCTTATCTATTCAAAAGTTCTTAATTGTTTTTTAACATACAATTAACAACTTTCACAACCTTGACTTGTTGTAACATTCCCCCTTAAAATGAAAAGCAAACATTTACAATCACTAACACCTAGAATTTCAACATATAAAGCACCTCAGGGCTAGTTTTACTCAATATTGCACCCAGAATGCTTGCCTATATTTGGATATGCAATATTCAGGTATTAACTATATATTCAGGTGCAAACTTGTCTATATTACTGACCCCATTACAAGGCTGGGGTATGAAGAAGCCCATGAGAAATCAAAGTCCATGCTGAAACGTAGTTCACAGGGGCTAGAACTGACATTAAGTAGACATTCTTGATTTAGCCTTCCAAAGCCAGACCTGACTCCAAAGCCAAAGCCAGAAAGTACATTTGTGCTGAACACCGAAACTAAATTACATTTCAATGCACAATCATCATTTTCTCAACTTTCTATTTCAATCTAGTAATTAGAGCAAGTTCCTTAGCATGAAAAGAGATCAAGTGATTATCTCCTGGGGCTTTGTAAGCAAGGAAAGGAGAGCATGCAGAACTAGGAACTGTTAGGTAATGTGTAGCCAGTACTGGAATGTGACCCCAAAGATCCAGTGAAAAAAGGTAGTCAGTGAAATGAAATGTGCTGAACTCTAAAGCCAAGACTATGTGGGAAGCCATTATGAAGCAGTAGGCACTCTGACTGTCCTGGACCCTGCATGTTTAGGAGGAGAATGAAAAGGACAAAGAGGAGACTAATATATACTGATACATAGGCACAATATATATATATACACTAATATATATATATATACTAATATATATACCTAAAGTATGACGACAAGCTGCATAATTTGCAGGATCCAGTGTAAAATGAAGATAGAGGCTCTTATTCAAAAATTATTGAGAATTTCAAGACAGCAACAGCAGAGCATTAAACCAACAGTGGGCCCTTCTGAGCACAGGGCCCTGTGTAACTGCATGTATCATATGTCCATGAAGGTGACCTTGCTAATTTGACATTGGTACCTTCAGAAATCCTATGCAGTACATACTATTATCCCTATTTCACAACCAGAAAACTATGACATAGAAAGGTTTACTGGTTTGCCCAAGTTTAAACACCTTGTAAAAGACAAAGTTGGAGATATTTATATCTATCTATCTATTTATCTACATATATGCGACTTTAATCTCTAGTTCTTTTCATTTTACTATTTGATTTGTTTGTTTAAAGGTTATAGAGCATGACAGAGGTGTTATGCATCCTATTTAAATATAATATATTTAAATGTTTATATGCTCTTTATTTTTCATTGTCTTATATGACCCCTTCCTATTACAGTATAGTACACTTCTCTCTGCAACTGTGCTGAAAAATAGTTTTCCAGATTACAGTGGAATTACACAACCAACGAAAAGAAGACTGCAGTATAACCATAATAACCACAGCCATCTCAGAGCATTTCAGCATGACATAGAATTAGGACTTCATTACTGGCAAAGCCACAGGACTAGAATTGTGGAAGCCGCAGGTTCAGTGCACTGCTTCATGGATGCTCCTCTAACTGCTCATTAATATTGAAGGCCAGGGTAATTACTCTTACAAAATCCCATGGTGCTTGTAAACCTTACTTTTGCCAATTTTTCTTTTCTGGTTTGTAATGGAGAGGTGGCCTTTCGCCCACAGGAGTGCACTCCATGAATCACTAGAGCATGTACACTGCTGTGGGAGGAGGGGCTGAGTCCATACATATATATTTTTTGAAGGAGGTGGGTGAGAAGAGGGCATGCTGTAAATAGCATGTAACAAATTAGGCCCTCTGAATTGTATAAGTGAGCAAATCTAATTTTAGTGAACAAAAGAGTCCAGGAGATGCTGAGTGTAATTTTTATGTAAAAATAGGAAGTCTCCAAAGACGTCTCTCTTTAGACAGATGAATGCAAATTACCAAAGTCATCCAAATCTAGAAGGTTGATTTATGCATTTTCCATTGTACTCATGAACAAAAAAAGCTTTTTCTGTTTCCAAATAGTATGCATTTGGGGTAAAGTTTCACTTTATTCACCAAGAAAGGCTGAGAGAAGATAGATCCAAAGCAATCATGTAAAGAAATTGTTTCTCTCTTTTTATTCTTGAACATAGCTTCTGCCAAATAGGCTGTCCAACTGTCTACCATATCCACTTTTAGCTACTTGAATTTCAATTAAAAAATAAAGTTTCAATGTTATGTATCAGCATACATGATTAGTTCTCTATTGGCAGCCTATGTCTTCAGTAGAGTGCAGACACAATAAGAAAAAAATTAAATCCTGCTTGAACATAGGCAGCAGCTCAATTCACAAATCAGCACCAGCCATTTTAGAACATGAGTTTTATTCAGTGGCTCTGTCTGCACTGTCATTGCTTATAGTTTAATTATAGTTTTCCTTATGCAAATATCTTAAAATCAATAGTGAATTATCTGCTACTAACAATGTATTTAAACAATAGTCCTATTTAAAATAATACACTACTTATGTTTTTTATATACTCTCACTCATAGGACTTCTTCTTTCCCCTGCTGTCTTTCCTATATGGACTCTTCTAACACTTACAGATGTTTTTAGGTAATCTACAGCAAAAGTGAAGGAGTTTAACTTTTATCTCTGTTTGTATATTTGTGTGTTGTGTGTGCGCATCTTCATCCACTATTCCTTGCATTTATGCATTGATTCAAGAAGCATTTACTGGAGATCTTGTCAAGATGGCAGCGTAAGCAGACTCTGAACTCATCTCCTCCCACGAACACAACCAGGTTACCACTATTTTTGGAAAATTACCCTGGAGAGAAAACTGAAAACTGGATTAAAAGAACCCCCACAACAAGGGACAGTCCTGACTAAGGAGGGAGAGGCAGAAATCCCTGCTAGAGAGGAAAAAAGCCACCTTTGGGAGCAGAGGAGCTACTCAGCTGGCCAGGCTGGAGCTGCCCTAAGGTACACAGCCCTTCCTGAAGGAGTCAGGACTGGAGTGGGGGCCAATACTACGATAAGGGTACTTCAGACTCAGCCAAACTGAGATGGGGGTCTTACTGTCTGGTTTTGCTGGCTGTTAACTTCAGCAAGGATATCCCCAGAAAAGCTATCTGCCAAAAGCCAAAAAGACCCAGGTCTTAAAGGGCCCACACACAAACTCACTCATTGCAGCAACCTAAAATCACCAGAGAGGAGGCTGACAGTCCTTTGGTGAAATAAGATTCACCTGGTGGGTTCTGGGGGCATCTTGGTGAGAGGAGGGACCTCTCTGGAGACTGAGACATTGGTGGGGGCCATTGCTCTGAGCTGGTCCAGGTGTGCTGACACAGACCCTGGTGGGTGCCATTGAGGTTCATCCCTTTGTCTGTTAGCCCAGGGGTCTTCCAAGCCCACTAGAGCACAGATTTAATACATTTCAGCCAGGGTAGGCAACCCGCCCAAGTGACCAGCCCCACCTAACAGCAAGCCCTCAGGCTTCTTTTCAGCCTGCATTGACTGGGTGCCTTGATCCTCTACAGGCAGGCAAGGGTGTCTGCCTCTGTGGGGCAGGGCCTGTGTGAGGAGGACCAGGTGAACTGTGGGGGGCATTGGTAGAGAGGTGGGGGCCTCTGCAGTGTGGCGTTAGGATATGCTCCAGGGGGTTGAGAAGTGTGCACGGACCAGGACTGTGTTGATGGCGTGTGTGGTCCTGGGGGGCCTAAGGCTTATCAGCAGCAGAAGACCTGTGCTTCACAAATACTCATAAAAAGGATCAGCCCCACCTTCCAAAGCCAGAAACAATTGAGTGCTCCCATGCTTAGGGCCAGCCCCACTCAGCTGCACTACTAAAAGAATTGACAACAGCCTTGTAGGCCTGAGGTCTATCACAACTGTATGGCCCTGAGCTTAGCAATCAGCTACACTGGGTACCAACCCAATTAAGAGGAAAACTGCAATAGGAGCATGCTGATAGACTTTGTAGCCAACAGTGCTAACGCTCCCCAAACCGGATTTACAAACAGCTGGCCAGGGAATGAAAGATTAGTCTCCCTGGATACCTGCAGTGGGAGCAACTCTGCCACAGCAGAAGGACACAAGTAGCCCACAAAGGGGTCACTCCTGGTTCTTATGGACTGGTGATGAGAAGGAAACACACTGCTGGGCCTCATAAGGCATCTCATACATAAGGCCACTTCTCCAAGATCAGGAGACATAGCCGACTCACCTAACACAAAGAAATAAACACAGAGTAAGAGGCATAATGAGGAGACAAAGGAATACTTTCCAAGCAAGGGAACAGGACAAAACCACAGGAAAAAAGACTAAATGAAACAGAAACAAGTGACCTACTTGACAAAGAATTTAAGCAAAATATCATGAGGATGCTCACAGATATGGGGCGAAGACTGGATGAACACAGTGCGCACATCAGCAAAGAACTGGAAGATATAAAAAAATCAGAAGTAAAGAATACAACACTGGAAATGAGAAATTCACTAGAGGGACTCAATAGCAGAGTCAAGGATGCAGAAGAACAGATCAGCAAGCTAGATGAAAGACCAGAGGAAATCACCCAAACAGAACAGAAAAGAGAAAAAAGAATTAGACAGAATGAGAACAGTCTAAGGAAACTCTGGGACAATATCAAGCATGCTAATATTTGGATTATAGGTGTCCCAGAAGGAGAAGAGAAAGACAAAGGAGTAGAAAGTTTATTTGTAGAAATAATAGAGGAAAATTTTCCTAACCTGAGGAAGGAAACAGACATCCAAGTTCAGGAAGCACAGAGAGCTCCAAACAAGATAAGCACAAAGAGGCCCACACCAAGACATATTATAATTAAAATGTCCAAAATTAAAGAAAAAGAGAGAATCCTAAAAGCAGCAAGAGAAAAAGCCACAAGTGACATATAATGGCAAGCCCATCAGGCTATCAGCAGACTTCTCAGCCAAGACCCCACAGGCAAGAAGAGAATGGCACAATGTATTTAAAGTGCTAAAAGGAAAAAAACCTACAGCCAAGAATACTCCATCCATCAAGTTTGTCATTCAGAATGGAAGGAGAGATGAAGAGCTCCCCAGACAAGCAAAAATTAAAGGAGTTTATCACCAAGGAACCAGTTCTACAAGAAATGCTGAAGGGACTTATTTAAGTGGGAAAGCAATGACCACAAATAGAGATAAAAAAATAATTATCAACAAAACAAAACAACAACAAACCAGGCCGTGAAATCAATTGTAAGGTAAAAATATAGTAAAGACTGCAGATCAGCTACCTGTGAAGATAATATGAAGGTTAAAAGATAAATGTACTAAAATCACCTATTTCAATGATAAGAGGGTAATGGATAGACACACACTAAATAAGAGACTATATATGACTTGAAAAATATATAATGTGGGAGAAGGGGAGTGAAAAAGTAGAGCTTTTAGAAAGAAGTCAAGCTAAATAGTCTATCAACTCAATATAGACTGTTATATGCCTAGTATATTAAATAGGATCCTCTTGGTAATCACAAATCAGAAACCTTTAACAAGCAAGAAAAAAAGTAAGACAAAACAAATCAAATGCATTACTAAAGATAGCCATCAAACCACAAGGGAAGAGAGCAAGAGAAAAAGAAAGGAACAGAGAAGAACTATTAAAACATCCAGAAAGAAAAAAAGAGACAAAATGGCAATAAATACACTTTCATCAATAGCCACTTTAAATGTCAATGGACTAAATGCTCCAATCAAATGCCATAGGGTGGCAAATTGGATAAAAAACCAAGACCCATGTATATGCTGCATACAAGAGACACACTTCAGACCTAAAGACACTCACAAACTGAAAGTGAAAGGATGGAAAAATATATTCCATGCAAATGACAAAGAAAAGAAAGTGGGGGTAGCAATATTTAGACAAAATAGACTTTAAAACAAAAACTGTACCAAGAGATAAAGATGGGCACTACATAATGACAAAGGGAACAATCCAAAAAGAACATATAACACTTGTAAATATCTATGCACCCAACATAGGAGCATCTAAATATATAAAGCAATTAACAGACATAAAAGGAGAAATAGACAGTAACACAATAATTGTAAGGTACTTTAACACTCCACTTACATCAATGGATACATCATCCAAACAAAAGATCAATAAGGACACACTGGCCTTAAAGGACACATTAGACCAGATGGACATATATGCAGATCATTCCATCCCAAAAGAACAGAACACACATTCTTTTCAAATGCACATGGAACATTCTCCAGGATTGATCACATATTAGGCCATAAAACAAGTCTCAATAAATTTAAGAAGATTGAAATAAAACTATGCATCTTTTCTGACCACAAAGGTATGAAACTAGAAATCAACAACAGGTATAAAACCAGAAAAGCCACAAAAATGTGGAGATTAAACAAAATGCTACTGAACAATGATTGGGTCAATGAAGAAATCAAAGAAGTAATCAAAAAATTCCTGGAGACAAATGAAAATGAAAACACGACATGCCAAAATCTGTGGGATACAACAAAAGCGGTTCTAAGAGGGAAGTTTATAACAATTCAGGCCTACCTCAACAAAGAAGAAAAATCCCAAATAGACAATCTAAAAGTGCATCTAAAGGAACTGGAAAAAGAACAACAAACAGAGCCCAAAATCCGCAGAAGGAAGGAAATAACAAAAATGAGAGCAGAAATAAATAAAATAGAGACTAAGAAAGCAATAGAAAAAAATTAATGAAACCAAGAGCTTGTTCTTTGAAAACATAAACAAAATTGACAGACCCTTAGCTAGACTCACCAAGAAAAAAGAGAGAAGGTTCAAATAAATAAAATCAGAAATCAAAGAGGAGAGATTGCAACAGACACCTCAGAAATACAATACATAAGAGAATATTATGAAAAGCTATATGCCAACAAATTAGATAATCTAGAAGAAATGGATAAATTCTTAGAAACACACAACCTTCCAAAACTGGACCAAGAAGAAGTAGAAAATTTGAATAGACCCATCACCATAAGGAGATCGAAACAGCAACCAAAAACCTCCCAAGAAATAAAAGCCCAGGACCAGATGGCTTCCCTGCTGAATTCTACCACACATTGAAAGAAGACTTAATACCTATCCTTCTCAAACTCTTCCAAAAAATTGAAGAGGAGGGGAGGCTTCCTAACTCATTCTACACAGCCAACATTATACTGATACCAAAACTAGACAAGGACAACACAAGCAAAGAAAATTACAGGCCAATATCACTGATGAACATCGATGTAAAAATCTTTAACAAAATACTAGCAAATAAAATACAACAATACATTAAAAAAACATACATTATGATCAAGTGGGTTTCATTCCAGGGATGCAGGGATGACTCAATATCCACAAATCTATCAACGTGGTACACCACATTAACATAATGAAGAATAAAAATCACATGATCATCTCAATAGATGCAGAGAAAACATTTGACAAGATATAGCATCCATTTATGATAAAAACTCTAAGTAAATTGGGTATACAAGGAAAACACCTCAACACAAAAAGGCCATATATGACAAACCCACAGCAAATGTCATTCTCAATGGTGAAAAACTGAAAGCTATCCCTTTAAGAACAGGAACCAGACAAGGATGCCCACTGTCACCACTCTTATTTAACATAGTATTGGAAGTCCTAGCCAGAGCAATCAGGCAAGAAAAAGAAATAGAAAGGATCCATATTGGAATAGTAGAAGTGCAACTGTAACTCTTTGCAGACAACATGATTTTATATCTAGAAAACTCTAAAGAATCCACTAAAAGACTTTTAGAATCAATAAAGGAATACAGTCAAATAGTGGGATACAAAATCAGCATACAAAAATAGGTTGCGTTTCTATACACTAACAACAAAGTAGCAGAAAGAGAAATTAAGAATAAAATCCAATTTACAATTGCAACAAAAAGAATAAAATATCTAGGAATAAACTTGACCAAAACCGTGAAAGATCTATACACCGAAAACTATAAAACATTGTTGAAAGAAATCGAAGACACAAAAGACACAAAGAAATGGAAAGATCTTCCATGCTCTTGGATTGAAAGAACTAACATCATTAAAATGTCCATACTTCCTAAAGCAATCTATAGATTCAACACAATCCCTATCAAAGTTCCAACAACATTTTTCACAGAAATAGAACAAAGAATCCTCAAATTTATATGGAACAACAAAAGACCCTGAATGGCCAAAGGATTCCTGAGAAAAAAGAACAAAGCTGGAGGTATCACACTCCCTGATTTCAAAATATACTACAAAGTCATAGTAACCAAAACAGCATGGTACTGGCACAAAAACAGACACACAGATCAGTGGAACAGAATCGAGAGCCCAGAAATAAATTCATGCATTTATGGACAGCAAATATTCGACAAGGGAGCCAAGAGCATACAATGGAGAAAGGAGAGTCTGTCTCTTCAATAAATGGTATTGGGAAAATTGGACAGCCACATGCAAAAGAAGGAAAGTAGACCATTCCCTTACACCATGCATAAAAATCAACTCAAAATGGAGTAAAGACCTGAATGTAAGACCTGAAACCATGAAACTTCTAGAAGAAAACATAGACAGTGCACTCTTCGACATTGGTCTTAGCAGCATATTTTCGAATCCCATGTCTGACTGGGTAAGGGAAAGAAAAGAAAAAATGAACAAATGGACTACATTAAACTAAAAAGCTTGTGCACAGCAAAGGAAGCCATGAACAAAATGAAAAGACAACCTAACAATTGGGAGAAGATATTTGCAAACCATATATCAGACAAGGGGTTAATATCCAAATTATACAAAGAACTCATACAGCTCAACAACAAAAAGAACAACAATCCAATTAAAAAATGGGCAAAAGATCTGAACAGAGACTTCTCCAAACAGGATATTTGGATGGCCATCAGGCATATGAAAAGATGTTCAATATCGTTAGCTATCAGAGAGGTGCAAATCAAAACTACAATGAGGTTTCACCTAACTCTGGTGAGAATGGCTATAATTAACAAGACAGGAAACAACAAATTTTGGAGAGGATGTGGAGAGATGGGAACCCCAGTACACTGCTAGTCGGAGTGCAAACTGGTGCAACCACTATGGAAAGCAGTATGGAGTATCCTCAGAAAATTAAGAATAGATCTACCATACGACCCAGCTATCCCACTGCTGGGTATTTATCCAAAGAACTTGAAAACGCAAAGGCATAAAGATACCTGCACCCCTATGTTCATTGCAGCATTATACACAATAGCCAAGACTTGGAAGCAAACTAGGTGCCCATCAAGGGATGAATGGATGAAGAAGATGTGGTATTTATACACAATGGAATACTCTCAGCCATGAGAAATGATGAAATCCAGCCATTTGTGACAACATGGATGGACCTTGAGGGTATTATTCTGAGTGAACTAAGTCAGAGGGAGAAAGTCAAATACTGTATGATCTCACCCATAAGTAGAAGATTAAAACAACGACAAACAAACACATTGCAATGGAGAATGGATTGGTGGTTACCATGGGGGAAGGGGGGTAGGGCAAAAGGGGTGATTAGGCTCACATGTGAGTGGATGGACTATAACTGGTTTTTGGGGGGTGGACATGATGTAACCTACACAGAATTCGAAATATATTATGATGCACATCCAAAAGCTATATAATGTTATAACCCAATGTTACTTCAATTAAAAAAATAAATAAATAAAATTTGGAAAAAAGAAGCATTTACTGAATAACAACTACTAACTGGTCAGTATTCTAAGCACTGAGAATCTTTCAAACAAAATCTCTCTCCAGAGCTTAAAGACTACATTACATTTGATGTTAACGAACCAATATTTTAATTGCTTGTTTGACAGCTTATGTGGTCTTTCTTTGCCACCCTAGTCCTGTACTTGCACTTTACAACCCAGCTTTCACCATAAGCAACTATTTCTTTCAGCATTCACATGCACACACTTTCACTTCTTTGTGCCTTTCTCTGTATCTCCCTTCTATTTAGATTGCCTTTTCCTCTTTTTTAAAAAATTTAGTTTTACATTTTTATTGTGATGAGAACACATAACATGAAATCTACCCTCTTAACAAAATTTTAGGTACACATTATACAATATTGTAAACTATTGGCGCATTGCATTTCCCCCTCACCTAGCCCCTGGCAACCACCATTCCACTGTCTGTTTCTATGAGTTTGATTACACTAGAGACCTTATATAAGTGGAATTGTGCAGTATTGGTCCTTCTGTGGCTGGCTTATTTCACTTGGCATAATGTCTTTCAGGTTGATCCATGTTGTTGTATATGGCAAGATTTTCTTTTATTAAAGTTGAATAATACTCCATTGTGTACGTATATATGCACTGCATTTTGTTTAACCATTTGTGTTGATAAACATTTAGATTTTTTCCCTATTTTGTCTATTGTGAATAATGCTGCAATGAATATGACAGTTCGTATATCTCTTTGAGATCTTGATTTCAGTTCTTTTGGATATAGACCAAGAAATAGATTACCAGATGATAACCTTTATTTTTAATTTTTTGATGAGCCACCATACTGTTTTCCATAGTAGCTAGACCATTTTGGATTCCCACCAACAGAGCACAAGTCTTCTAATTTCTCCACATCCTCGCCAACATTTGTTGTCTTTTGTTTTTTTGATACTAGCCATCCTAACAGGTGTGAGGTGATATCTCATTGTGGTTTTGATTTACATTTCCCTGTAGAGCATCTTTTCATATATCTGTTGGCCATTTGTATGTTTTTCTGGAGAAATGTCTATTCAAGTCTTTTGTTCATTTTCAATGGGGTTATTAGATTTTTTTTTTTTTTTTGCTATTGAGTTGTAGGATTTCATTATATATTTTGGATATTAATGCTTTATCAGATATATGTTTTGCAACCATTTTATCCCATTCCATAGGTTGCTTTTTCACCCTGTTGGTGGTTTCCTTTGCTGTGCAGAAGCTTTTAAGTTTGATGTAATTCTACTTTAAAGTTCTTCTTTGGTTGCTTGAGTTTTTGGTGTCATATCCAAGAAACCATTTCCAAGCCCTATGTCATGGAGCTTGTTTTCTTCTAGGAGTTTTACAGTTTCGGGTCTTACATTTAAATTTTTAATCCATTTTGAGTTGATAGTTGTGTATGGTGTAAGATACGGGTCCAATTTCATTCTATTGCATGAGAATATCGTGTTTTCCTAGCAACATTTGTTGAAAAGACTGTCCTTCCCCTTTGTATATTCTTGGTACCCTTACTGAAGATCAGTTGACCCTATGAGCATGAGTTTATTTTTGAGCTCTCTATTCTGTTTCATTGATCTATCTCTATTTTTATGCTAGAACTATAATGTTTTAGTTGCTATAGCTTTGCACTGTGTTTTGAAATCAGAAAATATGATGCCTCCTGCTTTATTCTTCTTTCTCATGATTGTTTTGGTTATTCAAGGTCTTTTGTGGTTCCATATGGATTTTACGATTGTATCTTATATTCTGTTAAAAAAGGCCATAGGATGTAGATAGAGGTTACATTGAGTCTGTGTATCATTTTGGGTAGTATGGACATTTTAATAATATTAGTTCTTCCGATCCACGAACACAGGATGTTCTATCTTCTGTCTTCTCTAATTTCCTTCATCAATGATTTGATGTTTTCAGTATATAAGTCTTTCACTTCTTTGGTTAAGTTTATTCCTAAATGCGTCATTCTTTTTTATGTTATTGTAGATGTATTGTTTTAATTTTTTCAGTAGTTCATTACTTGTGTATAGATAGACAACTGATTTTTGTATGTTGATTTTGTATCATGCAGCTTTACTGAATTCCATCGGTAGTTCTAACAGTTTTTTTCTGGCATCTTTCAGTTGTTCTATGTATAACATCATAACATCTGCAAATAAAGATCATTTTACTTCCTCACTTGGATGCCCTTTATTTCTTTTTCTCACTTAATTACTCTGACAAGGACTTCCAGAACTATGTTGAATAAAGTGGCAAGAACGGAGATCCTAACTGTGCACTGAATCTTAGAAACAAAGCTTTCAGTTTTTCACCATTGAGTATGATGTTTGCTGTAGGTTTTTCATAGATGACCTTTATTACATTGAGGTAAATTTCTTTCATAAATAGTTTGTGAGAGTTTTTGTCATGAAAGCATGTCGAATTTTGTCTAATGCTTTTTCTGCATCTCTTGAGATGATCATGAGGTTTTTGTCCTTCATTCTGTTAATGTGGTACATCATATTAATTTATTTCTGTATGTTGAACCATCTTTGCATCCCTAAGATAAATCACACTTGATCATGGCGTATGATCCTTTTAATGTGCTGTGGAATTCAGTTTCCTATTATTTTGCTGTGGATTTTTGCTTCTGTGTTCATCGGAATTATTGGCCTGTAGTTTTTTTTCTTTTCTTGTGTGGCTTTGGTACCAGAGTAGTTCTGGTCTAGTAAAATTAGTTTAGAAGTGTACACTTGTCTATTTTTTGGAAGAGTTTAAGAAGGACTGGAGTTAATTCTTCCTGAAATGTTCAGTAAATTTCACCAGTGAAGTCATCTGGTCCTGGAACTTTCTTTGCTGGGAGGTTTTTGGTTACTGGTTCAATCTTACTCATTACTAGTCTATTCATTTTCTATTTTTTCATGATTCACTCCTGGTAGATTGCGTGTTTCAGGAATTATCCATTTATTTTGAATTATATTATTTTTTGGCTTATGGTTATTTATAATAGTCTCATTATCGTTTTTGTTTCTGAGACATCCGTTATCATGCCTTCTCTTTCATTTCTGCTTTTATTTACTAAAACTTCTGTCTCTTTTTCTTAGTCTAACTAAGGGTTTGTCAACTTTATTTATCTTTTCAAAAGCCAAAACTTAGTTTCATTGATTTTTCTATTGTTTTTGTATTTCCTATTTCATTTATTTTCATCTAATCTTTGTTTTTTCCTTGCTCTACTAACTTTAGGCTTAGTTTATTCTTCTTGTTCTAGTTCCAGGAGGTGTAAACTGAGTTTGTTTATTTGAGATTGCACTTTTTTTCATTTAAAAAAATTTTTTTTTGAGGTTGATTAGCCCTGAGCTAACATCTGCCACCAATCCTCCTCTTTTTACTGAGGAAGATTGACCCTGAGCTAACATTTTGCCCACCTTTCTCCGCTTAATAAGTGAGATGCCTGTCACAGCATTGCTTGATAAGCAGAGTGTAGGTCCACGCCCAATCTGAAGGGGCAAACCCTGGGCCACCGAAGTGGAGCATGTGAACTTAACAGCTATGCCACTGGGCCGGCCTTATGTACTTCTTCTTTAATGCAGGTGTTTATTACTGCTATAAAGTTTCCTCTTAGTACCACTTTTGCTGCATCCCATCAGGTTGCGCATGTTGTGTTTTCATTTTAATTTGTCTCAATATATTTTCCGATTTCCCTTTTGATTTCTTTACTGTCTCATTGGCTGATCAGGAATGTATTTCTACATATTTGTGGATTTTCTAATAATCCTTTTGTTTTCAATTTCTCATTTCTTTCTATTGTGATCAGAAAAGATATATGGTACCAATCTTCTCAAATATGTTAAGACTTGTTTTGGGGACTACCATGTGATTTATTCTGTAGAATGCTCTGTGTCCACTTGGGAAGAATGTATATTGTGCTTCTGTTGGGTAGAATGTTCTGTATACGTCTGTTAGGAGCAGTCAGTCTGTAGTGTTGTTTAGGTCTGCTGTTTCCTAATTGATTTTCTGTCTAGACGTTCTATCCATTGTTGAAAGTGGGGTATGGAAGTTTCCTACTGCTATTGTATTGCTGGCCATTTTTTCCTTCTGTTTGGTCAATGTTTGCTTTATATATTTAAGTTCTCTGATGTTGGGTGCATATATATTTATAATTGTTATATCTTCTTGATGAATTGAATTTTATCATTATATATGAACTTTGTTGCTTGTGATAGTTTTTGACTTAAAGTCTATTTTGTCTGTCGTGAGCATAGCAACTCCTGCTCTATTTTGGTTACCTTTTGATTGAAATATCTGTTTCTATCCCCTCACTTTCAGCCCATGTTTGTCTTTAATTCTAAGGCAAATCTCCTGTCAACAGCATATGGTTGGATCTCGTTTTGTTTTTAATACAGCCACTCTATGTCTTTTGATTGAAGAGACAAATTCAATTATGTTTAAAGCAACTATTGATAGGTAAGGACTTACTATTTCTTTCATTGTTTTTGTCTGTTTTGTGGTTCTTTTGTTCCTTTTTCCCTCTATTCCTGTATTCCTTGTGATTTGTTGGTTTTTGTAGTGATATATTTTGATTCCTTTCTCTTTTTCATTTGTGTATTTACTTTATTATTTTCTTTGTGGTTGCTATGATGTTTACACAAAACATTTTATAGTTAACTGTCTCTTTAAGCTGATAACAAGTTAACTGTCACGTTTTCCTGATTCTTTGTGTTCCTTGTAGCTTTGTGTTGGTGTCTGCACATCTGAAGAAACAATTCCTTCTCCTAGTCTTTAATGACTGTCTTCATCTGAGAAAGACCTTCAGTAGTCAGTCTGGTTAAAGTTTCTGGGCCTTCATTTGTAGCTGTCCCAGGCATCTAGCCTTTTATTTATTTATTTTTTTTTCAGAAGTCATAATCTTTTGCTTCCCTGGTATATGACTATGTCACTTCCTACAGACTTCCTTGTGAGAGAGGCAGAAACAAGTCCCTTGGGGAGCACATTAAAAGGTGGACACATTGGAATTTCATTCCAGTCCTACTTTCCTTTTTGAGAAGATGCTTCTTCAGTTCTGTGCTTTCTCCAAGACTTGTGGAGCTATGACAGCTGCAAGAAGGTGCCCATCTCCCTTGCTTCCCAAGGTGTCCGGACTATGACAGTTTGAACTTTCAGCACCTTGTGAAGCAAGGCAGAATCTGACCCCTTAGGGAGTGCATTGAAAGGCCAGGGACTGGCCAGCCTGTGGCTGAGTGGTTAAGTTCGTGCACTCCACTTTGGTGGCCCAGGGGTTTTGCCAGTTTGGATCCTGGGCATGGACATGGCACCGCTTATCAAGCCATGCTGAAATGGCATCCCACATAGCACAACCAGAAGGACCCCCAACTAGAATATACAACTATATACTGGGGGGAGGAGGGGCTTTGGGGAGAAGAAGAAGAAGAGGGAAAAAGGAGACTGACAACCGATGTTAGCTCAGGTACCAATCTTTAAAAAAATGTTTAAAAATAAAAAAAAGAAAGACCAGGGACATTGGACATTCATCTCATTCCCTCCTCCCTTCCTCTCCCCCATCAGGGAGAAGTTGGGATCTCTCTCAGTGCTGGGCTGGGCTGGCTTAGGGGAGGGGCTGACATTGCTCTCCTTACCCATTTCAGTGTGGTCGATCTTGGCTTTGTACTTAACTAGAATCGGACCTCCCTGAAGGTATTTTATTCCTTACAAGGTAGTTAAGTTGGTATATCTGTTGAGGAACCAGGACTGGGACTTCCTATTCTGTCGTCTTGCTGGTGTCACTCTTCCTCCTTTTACATATCTAAATAAAATGCCACCAATTCTCTGTCTATATTGAGTTACAATTTTCCTTAATATTAAAATAAAAAAGCTTCAGTATTCACTCCTATAGATTATGGGCAGTCCAATGTGTACCCTTTCTCCAAGGATTTTTGAGGATAATTGGAACTTTAACTTTCCATGGTTGCTGCTTGCTTCAAATTCATTTTTCCACAAATCTCAGTGTATATTTTTGCATCAAATTTCAAGGCTCCTATCCCTTATCATTTTTTACTTTGCTCATAGAATATCACTTCTTCATCGTTTTCTAAATGTTGTTTCATATAGTAGGCTTTAACTGAAGTTTGGGTATTATGATTAAGGATGACTGCAGCACAAGCACAGTCCAGGAACCAATTAAATATTGTTTATGCTGTATTGATATATAACTTGATAGTTTGTGAAAGCTATGCATTTTTGCCATGGAGTGGAGATTGGGGGAGATCTTCTCTTGATCTCAAGTCTTGTTAAGAACCTTATTTGGATACCCCTCTCTCCAGACCCACCTTCTGAGCTTCAGGGAAATAAATTCAGCCTACATTAAATTTCCTCTTATATTTCAAAAGTATCTCAAATTCAAATATCTAGATTAAATTCATCATCTTTCTTTCCAAAATAGGATCTCTTTCAGTATTTCCTATCTAAGTGGGTAATTGTGATAATTTTACTATTTGTTTATTGCTTAAAAATCAATGATCCATTTAGTCAAGTCTTAACTAAAATAGATTTTTAACCACCTATTATCACACAGCCTCTTGACTTAAGAAACTCCTGGAAGGTTCTTATTTCTCCTACAAATAAATTCTCTTTGAATTCAGGCATTCTATTCTTATTCTCTTAACTCTTTTTACCTCTTCTTCCCTGCTCTATATGCCTTATCCCACAGGAGACTTCCAAGTAGTCACATATTCAACACTCTCTTGCTCAGCCTCTTAGGGGATATTTTGCTTCTTCTAATGTCCATTTTTGATTGTTTTACTTCAATGCCAAACTTTGCCCTTCTTGCCTTAGACAGAGGATGTGTGGAGTGGGGAGAGTAGAAGGTGGATAAAGGGGAGAAAGGGTTGATATTAAACACACATGGCAAGAATTCCTCTTCTGGACCTCCACACGTCGATAATTTTGCCCCATTATATGTCTGCATGTTTCTCTCATTGTGTTTATGTTCTGTTAAGAATTGCATCTCTAAAACCTCAGTGACTGAAAAGTTTGCTGTGTAAACTAACAAATGTTTGTTTATTAAGTTTCTGCTAGTAGGTACCTTACAACATTAGTTTGCTGTGACCGTTAATTTGTAGCTCCATTATGTGTTTTTGAGACTGAGAAGAGTGCTTTATTTGACTTTTGTCTCAAAGAAAATTAAAAAAAATTGGCTCTCTGTCTATTTTGACTTGACGGTACTAGAAAGCAACTCCCTGCCTCAACATATCTTCCCCAATAACTGCCAAATACTCAAAAAACTAAGAGGCCCATTCTATGAATCCTCAAGGGTTTTAGATTACCTTGAGATGATATGAGTATATATGATATATAATTAAAATTTTAAATGGTACTTAAAAAGTTTTATATTCTACTTTTTAAATTTCAAAATAAGATTAGGTTTCTGTTCTTGAATCACACATAAAAGGTGTTAAGTAGAGATGCTTTACATATTAAGTACTATTTTTAGCTTATGTCCTTGACTAAAACTATACAGATATTTACTCATATCTACACAATTGCATTATATATGGATATGCATAATAAATTTTCTAATATTTTATATATTAAAATATATTATTATTATTTTGGGGGGGGGAGGGAGACTAGCCCTGAGCTAACATCTGCTGCCAATCCTCCTCTTTTTGCTGAAGAAGACTGGCCCTGAGCTAACATCCATGCCCATCTTCCTCTGCTTTATATGTGGGACGCCTACCACAGCATGGCTTGCCAAGCGGTGCCATGTCCGCACCCAGGATCCGAACCAGCAAACCCCGGGCTGCCGAAGCGGAACATGTGCACTTAATTGCTGTGCCACTGGGCCAGCCCCTAAAATATATTATTACTTATGTTATTCTTTTCTCAAAAATACCAGAAAGTAATAACTTGGGGATTAAGATTGAGAGAAAACTGTACTCTTCCTCTACCCTAATGTTGCAAAAGTTTGTGAATAGGATAAAAGTTTTTATACTTTATATATTATATTGAGGGAGCAACATGGAAACATATTAACACACATATTAGAAATTGGTGTATATTTCCTTAATGTAATAAGTTCAAACAAAAAATTTAACGTTTGTACTTTTTTAATATTATTTTAATAAAATATCACAATTTATGTTTCATTATGTTAAAATAATATACTTAATTTTATTATGTGATTAATACCTTCTGCTTCCTTCTGTCCTCTCTCAAATGTATCAAAATGCTTTATGTCTAAAAAAATCTTTACGTCCCATAGCTTTATGGTGAATAATTTTTTCAAAGATACATGGTTTGTATGAAAATAGAGGTGCAAACCTTTCAGTTCTCATTGTTCCCAGACATCTTGAATATCTCTCAGGTTCAAATGAAAAACCATTTTTCAATAATGTAAGTAGCATTAGAGTTGAACAAAGGCTTGTTGAAGCTCTAGTACTGCCACCCATTTCCTTAAGGACCTCAGAGGCCTCAGGTCCCCATTTTAAAAAATGAAATCGGACGATAATTCAGATAATTTTCGACCATAAACCTAGAAAAGAAGTGAAACAGGAGCAGCTCAATCAGTTTACGTTGGCTATTGATGTGTCACTTCTACTCCCTTGCCCAAGAGAACAAGTGGTGAGATAAAAGGGCCCACAGGAGATGCCTCTAGGCCGACACCAGACAGAACTGGATGCAGTAGCTGGAAGTCACCTTTATAATTTTGATATGAGTTAAGTTTCAGGTCAACAGTTCAGTAAGGATGTAAATGTCAATGACTGTACATAATGGTTTGCACCAATGTCAGCCATTCTAAAAATCATTAGTAGTGCCAATATTCTAACATTAATCACTGAACTACCAAATCTTTTAAGTTGATTTTTACCATATTCTCTATTAATTACTTCATTTATTAAACAAATATTTATTAAGAACTTACTGTGAGGTTGGCACTGTGGTAAGCTTTGGGACACGTCTCCTTACCTCATGTATCTACCAATATAATGGGAAAATAACAGATACTAAGTATTTTTTTATCACAATAATTATAAAATAAATAAACATAGTATAGAAGTGGAAAATAGCTGGCAAAGCTAATTAAAGCTAATAGTAGTAGCTTTCACATAGAAATCATGAAAGATATTAAATATTGGGTTCCGCTAAATCCTCTACAAAGAAAAGAAGGAACAGAAAATCTCCTGAAAATAATAAAAAGTGAGTGAGAAAGGAAAAAAAATGACTTTAGTAGTATATTTATCTATTCCAAAGAACAAGACAGTACAAATAGGACAGGTTATTCTTCACCAAATAAACTTTAGAAAATCTTTCAGAGATGTGGGTTAATCTTTAATTGGCTGAATTGGTCACTGGTAAGTTGTATAGTTTCACTTGAGTAATAAAAAGAACAAAAGAAATTATTTCATTCATATGTAGTTGTAAACAAAATCTTTTAGACAACTCCTCATTCTTTACGATGGCTGAGAAAAGGCATGGAAGAAAATGACGTCTTTGAAGCTGACAAAGCTAAAAGCTGGTTTTAGGGAGAGAGGAAAAAATACCCCAATATGGATCATGTTATGAATCTCTCTACTTCTTTTTTAAAAGTTAGCTCTTTGCTCAGCATAATATTATCTATATTTCTATTTTTATTCTCTACTTTACCATGACCACATCCACTTATAGTCAATAAAATGAATTGGTGAATTATTTTGCTTTTACAACATTGTCTTTATGGTCTTTCCTTCTGTACAGGCATTAAGCAAATTGCTTCTTCACAGAAACCATTACTTTATTGCCTTATTTCTATTTACATTGATCATGAAATAACCAAGTTATGCTATCCAAGTTATGCTATCAAATGGGCCAAATTTAATTTGTAAAAAGGCCTCAGTCGTGTTCAAAATGAGAAACTGTAATTAGTAAATCTACAAATCAATGGCATATTTATGTAACATTGATTCAGTTAGGCTGTTCTATGTTAGACCATTGATTGTGTAAGTCTTATACCTAGTCTTGGCTTGTTCTTTATAGAACATCAGGACAGAGACAGGTTACTAGAGGTCACTGAGGTTTAAGGATCTCTTTTTAAAAATACTCAACAACATTTGATAACATGAGAATTTAGAAACATAACAAAAATGATTTTTTGAGAGCCAAGCAACATTAGAGAGAAAATTTTTTGTGATTTAAACCATTAATAAAAATATATGTGATATTAGGTATTCTGGTATTAAGTCCCAATTATTTTTCATTAGGTTACCAATAAAGGCTTTTTAAAAATTTTTTATAATAATGTCCAGATTCTGGGTCTAATTATGGTCTTGGTTCACATCTTTATTCTTTATCTTGTTTCTAGCCAAACCAAGCAAAATTCTTTAGTGTTTTTTCCTTTGATCCACAATTAATTGTTCATTTCTAGAATCAATTCTGATAAATTGAGATACTGCAATAAATTTTCTATCCAAAAATATTGATAATACAGAAGCATTCTGCATATGACTAATTCTTACAACATCTCTCAATAAAGGCTAAGAAAATATTCTAAAGCTATAATTAACAAAGAGGTGTTATTGGTAAGTGAAATTAACTCGATCCAGTTTTCTGAGGATCTAATGGTGCAGGAAAACAGTTGACAGCCAGGCAGAATTAACTCAAGCCTTAGCTTGAGGCAAAAGCCTGGGATTCAATTTTCCACATTCAAGTATCACATTAGGCAGAACTAAAATGATCATAGAAAAATTTTCTCTTTTTGGGGGTGGGGAGAGGGTTCTTTCTGTCAATGTTCCTGGAAACTTGAGATCCAAAACTGTTGCATCATAGAATACAGGAAAAACACATGAACATGGAAAAGTTGAAGTATAGGTATTAGAAATTAAGTTTTTTGGCCATCTAAAGATTTTAGATGATTCTTAGGAAATATCTGATTTTGAGTAAACTTTTCTATGGCTAGGTTTTCTGGGATAAGTTAATTAACTTTTACTCAAAGTGACTGGAGGAATTACCCTGCTGCAGCAAATTATTTAATATTATATTTGCCTAAAATAATATTTTGGTTTTTGGCCAAGTCGATGTTCAGCTCTTCTTTCTTACACTTGAATAATAGATGTTCATGCATTTTAAGCTCCCTCTGAACCTATGACATCAGCAGGAGGATCACATTTAAAATTGTTCATTTAAATTTGGTCAAGATTAATTGAGTTTCCCTTTGTGACAAGCATTGTGCTAAGTATCTGCAATATGGATGGGGAAAAAAAGTCACAGTCCATATATCCAAGAAACTTACTATAAGAAATTGCATTAGTTATCTAGACTGTTTAACAACTCACTCCAAAAATATAATGATTTAAAATATCAATAATCATTTGTTATATTTCATGGTCTCTGTGAGTCAGAAAGTCAGGAGTGTCTACACTAGGTGGATCTGATGTGGGGTGTCTCATGAGGTCACAGTCAGATGTTGGCTAGGGTGACTGACAGGGCCTATTAACATGGATAGAAAGTTGGTGATGGCTGTTGGCTAGGAATTTTGTTTTTTCTTCTCCTAGACCTCTCTATTCAGCTGCTTGAGTTTCCTCAGAGCATGGCAGTTGGTTTATCCCAAAGGCAAGTAATTCAGGGAAACAATGCAGCTGTATTAGCTTTTATGAACTAGCCTAGGAAATAAAACACCACCACTTACCTTATATTTATTGTCACACAGGAATTACCATGATTCAATTTGAGCATGGGCTACACAGGAGATGAAGACCATTGGGGCCATATTGGAGGCTGGCCACCACAAAAATCAAAAACAAATAATTACAAAATAGTATATCAATACAACAGCGATATTATATACAAGATAGATAAATAGTTCAGAAAAGAATAATAAAGTCATAATTGTATTTGAAGAATAATACAAATTCTACTTTGAAATTATGTTGAGAAAACTAATGAATTTCCTCAGTAAGATGAAACAGAGTATGTGAGTGATCAGTTTTTACAAGTAAATATTAATTGTTTCCTATTCAATATATTACAAATATCTAAGTGTATTTTTGGTGGAAGGGTAGATTATTCCTCATTAGAAAACTAAGTCGAACTATACAATATTGTCAGATTTAGAGGTAAAACTTGAATGTAATATCTTTGATATGTTTAATTTGTTTGTTCTTCAGATTTTGTATTCTGGATAATAAAAACTTCAGTGACAAATTTTTGTTTAGGAACGTGGTGTTGAATAATCTTTAAGAGAAAAAATCACAAATTCTAAGTTGACAAGGAACAAAGTGGTGATGGAAGGGAATAACTTTCTTACTACCTTGATAAATGCTAATAAAAATTAACTAAATCAGGATCTCATCAAGATGGCAGTGTAAGCAGACTCCGAACTCATCTCCTCCCACAAACACAACTAGGTTCCAACTATTTTTGGGAAAATTACCCTGGATAGAAAACTGAAAACTGAATATGAAGAACCTCCACAACAAAGGAGAGTCCTGACTAACGTGGAAGAGGAAGAAATTCCTGCTGGAGAGAAAAAAGCCACCGTCAGAAGCGGCTGAATTTCTCAGCTGGCTAGGTGGGAACCACCCTGTGATACACAGCTCTCCCTGGAGAAGTAAGGTCCAGAGCAGGGGCCGATACTGCTATAAGCATCCTTCAGGCTCAGCACAACTGAGACTAGGGTCTTAGTGTCTGGCTTCGCTGGCTATTAACTACAGTGGGGATACCCACAGAAAAGCTATTGGTCGAAAGCCAAAAAGACCCAGGTCTTAAAGGGCCCATGCACAAATTCACCCATCTCAGTAACCTAAAATCACCAGAGAAAACGCTAACAGTCCTTTGGTGCAAAGAGACAGACCTCATGGGCTCTGGGGGCATCTTGATGAGAGGAGGGACCTCTCCAGAGACTGAGGCATTGGTGGGGGCCATTGTTCTGACCTGGCCCAGATGTGCTGACACAGACACTGGGTTGATGCCATTGAGGTTCTTCCCATGGCCTGTTAACCCAGCTGTCTGACACACCCAATAGAGGGGAGATTTAATCCAGTTCAGCCAGGGCAGGCAGCCCACCCGAGGGAGAGGCCCCACCCAAAAGCAAGCTTTCAGGCTGTTTGTCAGCCTGCATTGCCTGAGTGCCTTGATCCTCTACAGGAAGGCAAGAGTGTCCACCTCTGTGGTGTAGGGCATGTGTGAGGACCAGGTGAACTGTGGGGACATGGGTGGAGATGTGGGGGCCTCTGCAATGGGGCATTGGGGTACACTCCAGTGGGTTGGGAAGTGTGCCCAGACCAGGACTGTGCTGATGGTGTGTGGTCCTGTGGGGGGTGAGGCTTATCAGTGGCAGAAGACCTGTGCTTCACAAATAGCCATAAAAAGAATCAGCCTCATCTTCCTAAATCTGAAACAATTGAGTGCTCCTGTGCTGAGGGCCAGCCCCACACATATGCACTCCTAAGAGAACTGACAACAGCCTTGTAGGCCTAAGGCCTATAGCAACTGTTAAGTGTCTGAGCCTAGCAACCATCTACACTGGGTACCTACCCAATTAACAGGAAAACTGAAACAGTAGTGTGTTGTTAGACTTTGTAGCCAATGGTTCTGAGGCTCCCCAAATCAGATTTACAAACAGCTGGCCATGGAAGGAAAGTCTAGACTCCCTGGGTACCTGCATTAAGAGCAACCCTGCCACAGCAGAAGGACACAAATAGCCCACAAAGGGGTCACTCCTGGATCATTTGGACTGGTGATGAGAAGGAAGCACATTGCTGAGACTCATAAGGAATCTCTTACATAAGGCCACTTCTCCAAGATCAGGAGACATAGCCAACTCCCCTAGTACATAGCAATAAGCACAGAGAAAGAGGCATAATTAGGAGACAAAGAAATATGTTCCAAGCAAGGGAACAGGACAAAACCCCAGAAAAAGGGCTAATTGAAACAGAAACAAGTGACCTACCCAACAAAGAGTTGCAACAAAATATCATGAGGATGCTCACGGATGGATATTGGGAGAAGACTGGATGAACAGAGTGAGTTCATCAACAAAGAACTGGAACATATAGAAAGAACCAATCAGAAATGAAGAATACAACACTGGAAATGAAAAATTCACTAGAGGGACTCAATAGCAGAGTAGAGGATACAAAGGAAGGATCAGCGAGCTAGATGAAAGACCAGAGGAAATCACCCAAGCAGAAAAGAAGAAAGAAAACAGAATTAGACAGAATGAGAACAGTCTAAGGGAACTCTGGGACAATATCAAGTGCACTAACATTGGTATTATAGATGCCCTGGAAGGAAAAGAGAGAGCTAAAGGGGAAGGAAATTTATTTAAAGAAATAATAGATGAAAATTTTCCTGACATAAGGAAGGAAATGGACATCCAAGTGCAGGAAGCACAGGGAGCTCCAAACAAGATGAGCCCAAAAAGGGCCACACCAATACACATTATAAATAAAATGTCTAAAATTGAAGATAAGGAGAGAATTCTAAAAGCAGCAAGAGAAAGGCAACAAGTGACATACCAAGGATAGCCCATATGGCTATCAGCAGACTTCTCAGTTGAAACCCTATAGGTGAGAAGAGAATGGCATGATATATTTAAACTGCTGAAAGGAAAAAACGTACAGCCAAGAATCCTCTATCCATCAATGTTGTCATTCAGAATGGAAGGAGAGATAAAAGGCTTCCCAGACAAGCAAAAATTAAAGGAGTTTATCACCAAGAAACCAGTTCTACAGGAAATGCTGAAGGGACTTATTTACGTGCAAAAGTGATGACGGCAAATACAGATAAAAAATTATCAAAAATAATCCCCCCAAAACAGGCAATAAAATCACTTGTAAATGTAAAAATATGATAAAGGTGGCAGATCAACTACCTGTCAAGATAATATGAAGGTTAAAAGACAAAAGTACTAAAATTACCTATTTCAATGATAAGAGGGTAATGGTTAGACACACACACAACAAGAAATTAGATATGATTTCAAAAACATAAAATGTGGGAGGAGGGAAGTGAAAAAGTAGAGCTTTTAGACAGAGGTCAAGCTAAAGGGTCTATCAACTCAATATAGACTGTTATATACATAGAATCTTATATAGGATCCTCATGCTAATCACAAATCAGAAACCTATAATAAGTGGGCAAATAAGTAAGACAAAAGAAATCAAACATATTACTAAAGAAAGCCATCAAACCACAAGGGAATATAGCAGGAGAAAAAGAAAGGAACAGAGAAGAACTACTGAAACACCCAGAAATAAAGTAAAAAAAGTCAATGAATACATATTTATCAATAGCTACTTTAAATGTCAATGGACTACATGCTCCAATCAAAAGGCATGGGGGGGGGGGGCGATTGGATAAAAAATCCAAGATCCATATATATGCTGCATACAAGAGACACACTTCAGACCTAAGGACACTCGTAAACTGAAAGTGAAAGGATGGAAAAAGATATTTCATGCAAATGGCAAAGAAAAGAAAGTGGGGGTAGCTATACTTATATCAGGCAAAATAGACTTTAAAACAAAAACTTGACAAGAGACAAAGAAGGCAGTACATAATGATAAAGGGAAAAATCCAACAAGAAGATATAACACTTGTAAATATCTACGCACCCAACATAGGAGCACCTAAATGTATGAAGCAATTATTAACAGACATAAAAGGAGAAATAGACAGTAACACAATAATAGTACCGGACTTCAACATTTCACTTACACCAATGGATAGATCATCCAACCAGAAGATCAATAAGGAAACACAGACCTTAAAGGACACATTAGACCAGACAGACTTAGTAGATATATATAGAACATTCCATCCAAAAACCACAGAATACACATTCTTTTCAAATGCCCATGGAACATTCTCCAGGATTGATCACCTATTAGGCCACAAAACAAGTCTCAATAAATTTAAGAAGGTCAAGATAATACCATGCATCTTTTCTGACAACAAAGGTATGAAACTAGAAATCAACTACAGGAAGAAAACCAGAAAAGCCACAAAAATGTGGAGATTGAACAAAACTCTACTGAACAACGATTGGGTCAATGAAGAAATCAAAAGATTCCTGGAAGCAAATCAAAATGAAAATACGACATACCAAAATGTATGGGATACAGCAAAAGAGGCACTAAGAGGGAAGTTTATAGCAATTCAGGCCTACCTCAACACAGAAGAAAAATCCCAAATAAATAATCTGAAAGTGCATCTAAAGGTACTGGAAAAAGAACAACAAACAAAGGCCCAAATCAGCAGAAGGAAGGAAATAATAGAAATTAGAGCATAAATAAATTCAATAGAGACTAAAAAAAGAATAGAGAAAATTAATGAAACCAAGAGCTGGCTCTTTGAAAAGATAAAGAAAATTGACAAACCCTTAGATAGACTCACCAAGAAAAAAAAAGAGAAGTCTCAAATCAATAAATTCAGAAGTGAAAGAGGAGAAATTACAATAGACATCTCAGAAATACAAAAGATAATAAGAGAATACTATGAAAAGCTATATGCCAACAAATTGGATAATCTAGAAGAAATGGATAAATTCTTAGAAACATAGAACCTTCCAAAACTGAACCAAGAAGACATAGAGAATTTGAATAGACCAATCACCAGTGAGGAGATCTAAACTACAATGAAAAACCTCCCAAAAAATAAAAGTCCAGGACCAGATGGCTTCCCTGGTGAATTCTACCAAACATTCAAAGAAGACTTAATACCTATCCTTCTCAAACTCTTCCAAAAAATTGAAGAGGAGGGGAGGCTCTAACTCATTCTACGAAGCCAACATTATCCTGATACCAAAATCAGACAAGGACAATGCAAACAAAGAAAATTACAGGCCAATATCACTGATGAACATCGATGAAATAATCCTCAATAAAATACTAGCAAATTGAATACAACAATATATTAAAAAGACCATACATCATGATCAAGTGGGTTTCATTCCAGGGATGCAGGGATGGTTCAACATCCACAAATATATCAGTGTGATGCACCACATTAATATAATGAAGAATAAAAATTAAATGATCATCTTGATAGATGCAGAGAAAGCATTTGACAAGATACAACATCCATTTATGATAAAAACTCTAAGTAAAATGGATATAGAAGGAAAACACCTCAACATAAAAAAGGCCATATATGACAAACCCACAGCAAATATCATTCTCAATGGAGAAAAACTGAAAACTATCCCTTTAAGAACAGGAAACTGACAAGGATGTCCACTGTCACTACACTTATTTAACATAGTATTGGAAATCCTAGCCAGATGAATCAGGCAAGAAAAGGAAATAAAAAGGATCATATTGGAAAAGAAGAAGTGAAACTGTCACTCTTTGCAGACGACATGATTTTATATTTAGAAAACCCTAAAGAATCCACTAAAAAACTTTTAGAAACAATAAAGGAATACAGTCAAGTCATGGGATACAAAATCAACGTACAAAAATCGGTTGTGTTTCTGTACACTAACAATGAAGTCTCAGAAAGAGACATTAAGAATACAATCCCATTCACAATTGCAACAAAAAGAATAAAATATCTAGGAATAAACTTAACCGAAGAGGTGAAAGACCTGTACATCGAAACTATAAAACATTGTTGAAAGAAATCGAAGAAGACACAAAGAAATGGAAAGATATTCCGTGATCTTGGATTGAAAGAATTAACATCGTTAAAATGTCCATACTTCCTAAAGCAATCTATGGATTCAACGCAATCCCTATCAAAGTTCCAACAACATTTTTCACAGAAATAGAACAAAGAATCCTGAAATTTATATGGAACAACAGAAGACCCTGAATAGACAAAGCCTTCCTGAGAAAAAAGAACAAAGCTGGAGGTATCACACTCCCTGATTTCAAAATATAATACAAAGCCATAGTAACCAAAACAGCATGATACTGGCACAAAAACAGACACACAGATCAGTAGAACAGAATTGAGAGCCCAGAAATAAATGCACACATTTATGGACAGCAAATATTCGACAAGGGAGCCAAGAGCATACAATGGAGAAAGGAGAGTCTCTTCAATAAATGGTGTTGGGAAAACTGGACAACCACATGCAAAAGAAGGAAAGTAGACCATTCCCTTACACCATGCACAAAAATCAACTCAAAATGGATTAATGACTTGAATGTAAGACCCAAAACCATGAAACTTCTAGAAGAAAACATAGGCAGTATGCTCTTTGACATCGGTCTTAGCAGTATATTTTCGAGTACCACGTCTGACTGGGCAAGGGAAACAAAAGAAAAAATGAACAAATGGGACTACATCAAACTAAAAAGCTTGTGCACAGCAAAGGAAACCATGAACAAAACGAAAAGACAACCTAACATTGGGAGAAGATATTTGCAAACCATGTATCAGATAAGGGGTTAATATCCCAAATATGCAAAGATCTCATACAGGTCAATAAGAAAAAAACTAACAAGACAATTGAGAAATGGGCAAAAGATATGAACAGAGATTTCTCCAACAAAGATAAACTTACGGCCAACAGGCATATGAAAAGATGCTCAACATTATTAGCTGTCAGTGAGATTCAAATCCAAACTACAATGAGGTATCACCTCACTCTGGTCAGAATGGCTATAATTAACAAGACAGGAAATAAGTGTTGGAGAGGATGTGGAAAGCAGGGAACCTTTATACACCGCTGGTTGGAGTGGATCTACCATATGATCCATCTATCCCACTGCTGGGTATTTATCCAAAGAACTTGAAAACACAAAGGCATAAAGATACTTGCACCCCTATGTTCATAGCAGTATTATACACAATAGCCAAGACTTGGAAGCAACCTAGGTGCCCTGAAGGCACAATGGATAAAGAAGATTTGGTATACATACAGACTGGAATACTACTCAGCCATAAGAAATCATGAAATCCGGCCATTTGTGACAACACGGATGGTCCTTGAGGGTATTACGCTGAGTAAAATAAGTCAGAAGTAGAAATTCAAATACTGTATGATCTCTCTCATAAGTAAAAGATAAAAACAACAACAAACAAACACATAGCAATGGAGATTGGGTTGGTGGTTACCATACGGGAAGTGGGGGAAGGGCAAGAGGGGAGGACAAAAGCAGTGATTCGGCTCACATGTGAGAGGATGGACTATAATTAGTTTTTGGGTGGTGAACATGATGTAATATACACAGAATTTGAAATATATTATGATGTACATCTGAAAGCTATATAATGTTATAATCCAATGTTACTGCAATAAAAAAATTAAATCAACTTACGATTAACCAATTGTTTGAAGGATCAGGATTTTTGTGAGCATCCATATTAAGTCCAGATGACCTCTACTGATATATGGTCATCAACACTGAGCATCTTAGTGTACTGTATCTTTGAGATGACTTCTACTCTCCCAGGCCTGATATTTCTCTGCTGATCATTGACAGTATTAAGGGATTTGGATAAAAAAAGTAGTTTAAAATAATTAATTAGTACATTTAGTTTTAATAGAACATATATATGTTTATATACTTATAAATGTATTTCCTGGATTGGTAAAAATAATAAATCACAATAAAACAATCATACAATGTTGGAGCTCTATGGCATTTTTAATTAAACTTTGTAGCCAAATTGGTAAAATATTTAGCTCAAGGTTGTAGTCTCAGTTTGTACAATTCATATGAGACCAGGTTTCCCTATTCTCTTACTACTCTTTCAACAGTCACTTCTAATGAAGATGGCAGCCATCATTTAAATACACATCATTAGGTAAAGAACATAAATGTCAATAAAACATTTCCCATTAAGTAGCAGGCTGATGGCACCATAAAAATGAAAATTTTTCAAGTTGTAAAATACAGTCAAAGTCATAATGGAGTACATTAATATAGTTTGGCATTCTCTCAGTATTCCTTAGTGAACTGAGAAAGAGTTTTAATTAAAAGTGATTTTGATTGCTTCACATTTATAATGAGAAAGACATACAATGTTTTCCAAGAAACTGTTTTTCACATGAAATTAAGTTAGATAGATGTACAGTTACCACTCAAGTAGCTTCATTTCAATCCATTTGAATTTTTAAAAATTTTTATTGGTATTTATTTAGATTTGTGTCACACAAAAGGCTTGAATTTGTGTGCCCGTTAGTAGTATAAGCCCACTTTAGGCCATATGTGACAGTCAATGTTTGTAAAAAGTACATTTTCTATAATTGTTTCAAGAGTTTACCAAAGGAGCTGACACAGAAACAAGATGCCAACTTTGTGTTTTTTCCCTCCCATGTTGCCTCATTTGTAACACTAAATGATCCTCTAAATTTGTCCAATTTTGTTCAGACTGAATTTTCTAAAAGTAGGATCTTCTAAGGGTTTTCTTTTTTGTTTTCTTGTTTTTTAACTATATAGTCATGAATACTTTTAACTGTGAGTTACAAATAAATAAAAATAATTTTAAGAAAAGAATTGTTGCTACTGACAACTCTAACTGCAAGGAAATTTTGTTTAGAATGATAAAATTCTTAAATCAGATAATTTCACTACTCTTAATCTTGACAGAAGCATTAATTTCTCATAAAAACAATAGATTAGTACTTACCATTAATTTAGAAGACGTGTTTTTCAATATACTCTGTCTAAAAAATATTCATAATTTCAAGGTTTTAGGACCAAAAAGTTAACCTAAAGTTAGATGTATAAGAATGAAATATAAATCTGTATCAATTTGAGAAAAATGTAAAGGCAATATACACTAGGAAATCTAAGGCTTTAGAAATATTGTTTTATCCTTTTTGTTTTTTGGTGTTGGGCACTAATGTCGAATTTTGGAGGAAAATCACAAGGAAACTGGAGACACTTGCCCACTGAGAAAGGCATAGAAACTACGTACTAAAAACAGACATCAGTAACTACCAAACTAACTGCAGTCTTCAAATAAGCAGCTGTTATTTTAAAAAGCAGAAGTAGGAGGCACAGGGCGCTAGTATCTCAAACAGAGTGGAGATCTAAAATTCTGCACAAGGAATTAACATATTTGAATCCTTAAGCAAAAGGAAAAATATTAATATATTAAAGGTCATCATGACTAGAACCTTTAATTGGCAAAAAGCTTGTGCGTACACATCTTATCAGATAATTTCCATTTGTGACCCATCCTTAAATTGAATTCTCGTTGCATTCCCTCTTAAATTGCATCTCTTAAATTGAATTCTCATTGCACAGAAAGGAAAACTACCAAATTTCAACAACTCAAAAGATAACCTCAAATATACACTTCACCTAAATCCTGCAGTTCTTGCTTGAAGGAAATTATGCACCCAAATGCAAGTGTAATGCACCAAATGCAACAACATACACTAATAAAAAATACTGCTAAAGCTAAGCAATGTCATTCATGGGGGAAACACTGCTGCTCACGTCATAGAGTTGTAAAATATATTAATTTATATCATTGCAGTCTATTAGCATTTCTGGTACAGTATCAAGTAAATAAAGAAACAAACAACAATTTCTAGAAACAAAAAGCAGTAAACCTAGAAACATTTTATAATTTAACATATTAAAAATCTTTCCTTTTTTTTGCAAATAAAAAGTCCTTATCCCTGATTTATGCATCTACTCTTACCTTAGAAGAGCAAAGCTTGACCTCTATATGACAAAAGCTAAAATAGTTGGCAGGAAAATCACATAAACTGAAGTCCGAGAAATTCGTCATGTTCAAATATTTCAACTCTATACTCAAACATTCTATCCACTACCTTGGGGACTGTTATTTATTCTGATATGTAGGTAGCTTCATTTATGCAATGGGGATAAAAATAATAATACCTAAAGACAGAAGTCCTCAATCAGACACATTTTTGTAGCCTTTCCTAGTTTAAAATGTATATTTCTACGTGGTTTTTTTTTTTAGCATTATCCAAAGTTACAACGAAAATCCTAATTAGAAAGCTTTCTCCAGGTATAAATTTGGCAGTCAACTCTGATGGATTGTGTTCAAAACAAAATCCACGAATGTCAGTTAAATGTGCGTGTTATACAAATAAAGACAATATATAAAATTTACCTAATGCAAGCAGAATAAACTTGATTTTTATTTTAGAACAAATACAATAAAAACAAATAAAATAAAATCCTTATTGCAAACGAGATTATCCTCTATACTCAATAAGGAAGAACATTTGACATTTTTTAACTTGGGTATATTTTAAAATTGAATAGATCAATAAAACACCTGGTGTAATGATAAGTATATAGTAGGTGGTCAATATCACTTGCAAACTTGAATTTAAAACTCTTGATAGGATCGTGTGATCTACCATCCCATTCATTCAAGGGATTCTGACTACATCTTCACTACATTTCTATCAAACGGGAGTCCCCATATGTGATGGCAAGTTCATTGCCTCATGATAGAGGCTGTGGCATTATTAGAAAGTTCTAATTATTAGTACATTCTACTTTAATTTCACATGTATCCTTTAATAACTTGCATTCATGAGAAACAGGCAACAGATTTACTTCCTTTTCTACACAATACCCCTTTATATACTTGAAGGCAACATCCATGTCACCCTCTAGTTATTCCTTAATTAAAAAAATAAATAAATATACTAGATTTGTTTTATTTGGTTTTCTAGTGAGTAGTCAACTTTAAATTTCCTTTTTTTTTGAGAACAAATCTATATTGCTTAAGTAATTTGTTGTTGTCAAGGAAAAAGGAACTAAGAAAAATAAATGTTAAAGTGCGAAAAATGCTGGTGTACTCATTAAAATGTGATTAAATGTTTAAACTTCCAGTACATTAACACTGACATTTTATCTTTTAAACAGTGTCAGGGAATGAAGGTCAGCACAAGCAAGCGTTCTGTTTTTGGCCCTTAGTTCGAAGCACACTGTACTTGGACTTCACAGCAGGGAACTGTCAGGCACTGTTCTCCTCTGTGCTGCTTCTCTCTAAGTCCTAGCTTGCAGCTGGCTCCAGCATATGGTAGTGTATGGGATATTTTCTGGGGTCCACTGCCTCAATCACTATTTAATGATTAATTACTGCAGTCTGATGTCAGGGTGAGACATTCAATGCTTCAGGTAAAAATCTTAACTATAGAAAATGACAGCAGGCAGGGTTTTGAAAGCTGAGTTAACTTTGTATTTCTTCCGATGAATTACTCGATTTTTCTATCCACTTGTAAAGAGTAAGGTGAAAAAAGACAAAATTGTCAAGTAGCAAACGCCAACAATGACAGGGGTGGTATTCAGCAGAATAGTCTATGATTGTCACTCACAATGAGAATAGTGCAGACAGATACACAATAACTAACTCTCTACTGGAAACCAAGCAAACAACTTTCAATTGACGTTCCAGGACATAATGGATCTGAGCTGTGAAAAGAATCTTCTAACAATGTTCCTAGTAAGCAAATAAGGATGAAATATATTTTCTACCAATATGTGGTTTTGAATTTCATATACACTGAAGAAAGAGGTGGTGATACTCCTTAGTTATACTTAACTATAAAAGAAATAATCTGGTAAAAAGTCCAACCTGATATTAAATTACAGTAGTATAATTGTCTATTTTTACTTCTCAATAATTGCATATAACTTTGAATCATTTTTTGAAATAAATTTTAGTTTAAAAAAATGGAGTGGCAATTAGATAGTTAGTCCTAATCTGAATCATACAAGCTGAAAATAAACTTTGGATTCTGAGAAATTTAGATTGCAACTTAAAATAATCCAGGAATCATTAAAATTTTTGAGTGAGTTAAACTAATCTATATTTTTATTTATAACTTTTAATTACTGTTCCTTTTCTACAAAAACAATCGTTTGGCATTTTTTTCTCATTTGGTGTCTATTTTATATTTATAATTATAGCTACTTTGAAGCAAACCCAACATATTTGCAGGGAATTAGAAATACAGAACGAGATCTACTAAAGAGCTATTATTCAGTGGTATTGGTCAATATCCTTTGCATGCAGCTTGCCAGTGGGTTAATAGATGATTGGAAATATTTTAAGAGTGTACAAACAATTTAGTTAGATCAATCAGGATTGCAATGCCCATTTGTTAAATGGGTTCCAGCAGATCACCAATCTATAACTGAATTATCTTTCAAATGGGCATTTATAAACTTATTATTTAGAACTCAGAATATACTTTTTCATAGAATAATTTTACAAATATTGGTTAGATTTCTAAACTAGATTACCAAAATATGTTTTCTAATTTAAAATTGAACAAGTACGTATTTGCAATAAAGATATAGTAATGAATGTTACCATGAGACATTATATAATATCACAATTATAAGCTTAGTAGCATTTATGTTAGCTATTTTTTTTAATGGTGTGCAGGTTCCAATTTTGGGTTCAGGATCTATTCCAGATTCTCAGCAATGAATAAGGATTTGCCTTTCATGTTCAGCTCTATCCTTCAAATTATTCCACAGATGCCTATGACAAGCAGGAAGAGTCCTAATGCCATTAGTTTTAAATATGTAGGGGTCATGTGTAAGTTATGTGGTTGCCTCTGAGAGACTTCTTTATTAGGACAAAATAAGACAAAAAACTCAATTTACGATATAGAGAGAAGTTTTTAAAAAATAAGGAAAAATTTAATTTCAAAATGACTTTTGTTTTCCCTGGTCATGGATAGACAGATAAAAGTCAAATGAAAATTATGTATTGATCCCAGAATACAGTAGAAATATTACCCATTCTCCCCAATATTTAAAGTATTTTTTAAACCCATCGAAATGATAAAAGACAATTCGCTTTGTTTCTGTTCTCTATGTCTAAATGATTTAGGTATATTTAACTTCGTTGTACATCGCTATTCCACATTTTGAGGACCAATTAGAAAATTCCAAGAGAGGTGGCAGAGTCAGAACTTCCAAACTCCAAATATTCACTTGGCAAAATATAGAAGACAAGAGTTGGTCTATTTCACCTATTATTATTCCCAGGTTGTTTCAAAATTTCCTGACAGTGCTGTCATAGTTTAGCTTTGAAAAGCTGTTACTTAGAATAGCCACAAAACACATTTTGGACTTGTGTTAGGTACACATGAGAAAAAATATGAGTAAATTGGTGAAGGAAATGATTTGGGGCATGCCTATTTTACAGGATCCTCAAGAGAGTCAGGGTATAAAGTTGAGAACTACTGATATATGTTGATCTTGATTCTTGTTGAAATGGCCATGTAATCACGAGGTAGGCAAGTGCAGTACCTAACCACAAATATAAAAAAGGTACCAAGCTCATTCAGCCTACTCTAAACTCAGAAATAGAAGCATTCTAATTTCATTTGGTTGATCTGGCATATTTATATCCTCAATTTAATGAAGCCTGAAGAGTCAAACTAGTAGTGTTATGATGAGTTAACACCACAGCTTTGATTGCTCACCATTCAAATAGCAAAATTTCCTAATATCACTTTATGGGACTTTAAAAGACATTAAACTAAATATGATTGCTGCACCATAAAATGGTAGAATAGTTTTCCATATACTGTATATATGCAAATACAATATCCCATCTCAACCTCCAGTGCCCATAGTAAGTTACCCTTACAGCTTAGAGTGAATAACTCTTATTGGTTTACATGCTTCTAAATCTTGCATTTTGTGTAACTAAGACAGAGCTAAGCTTTTAAAAAATAGAATAATGCCTTATATACAAAACCATCCTGTTTAAAAGCTTTGCTTCATTATGCAAAGTATCCTTACCCATTTGAAATAAATTCATAATACACATTGAAGACAATGCATAAGACCTAAAAATTGCAAGGAAATCTTAATTCAAATGTTTCATATGCTTCTCATTCCTTCAGAGAAACGGTGGGTTGGGAGTAGGATATTCAGAAGAAAATAGAATCATATTCTAAAAGTACAGACTTCATTGAATATGTACTGTAGTGTCATTCAATTTCTAGGTATAAAGAGCAGCAGTAAATGTATAAATAATTATTTTATCAGCCACTCAGGAATCCCAAGATTACAGAGCTCCCTTATAGTTATGAATGTCAGTAAATACATTTCAGACTTGCAAGGACTTTTTGTGAGGTTGATTTGTTTCCTTCAAAATTAGTTGATGTAAACAGAATTGTGCAAGGCATGTTCATGAAATGACCACAAGGTAAGGCCTGAATATGTAGCTCTAGGATACGCCTTCAGTTGTATGAAAGGTTTTCCCCTTCCCCTACCTCTTGTGATATGCTCAGTAAACTTTCCTTTATGGTTTTCTCCACTTTTTTTCACTAATATGATGACAACCATGACAATCATATTTTATAGAGGTATGCTCTTTAACGCACTGATGTGTAAAATAGGTTTACCGTACTCAAAGCTGCTCTTTACTGGAGAGATTATGTCACAATTACTTGACTATAGTGATAGACAATGTTCAAAATAGCCTTACTTTTGGTAAGCCTCACAGGTTAAGATATACATCTGGACTATCCAACTTTGCCAAACTCCTTTTCCTTTGTCTCTCAAGTATATATTCTCTGACAAAGTTTCCATGATCACTGATAACCTGGAATTCTATTTTTCTTTCTAGCTTTTTTCATTACTTCTTGACTCTTATTCAGAAATGGGAATAGTATTTATTTTGTATGTAAGTGAAATTAAAAGTCATAACTCTCCCCTTTTGAGCCTTAAAATGAGCGTCTTCCAGACTTAAATTTAGTTACATTGATTACATTGCATGGTGTCAGAATTTAAATATACTAAATTATCTATATTTAATCTAGAAAGCAAGTGTTTAGAAATCCTTGCATAAAATTAATATAATTATTCATCCAACCACTCAAAAAATGTATAGAAAGAACCAATTAAAATGGGATATCAAAATCGATAGGCACAAAAACATCATAGTTAAGTTCCAAACCTAGTAGGAAAGAAATACACATATACCAATTTTCAGAGGAAATTTCAGAACTCCTAAAGCCTTCAGCCATACTAAGGACTAGAAAGGGGGTCAGAGAAAAGAGAAAATAGAATAGTTTTGTGAGGAGCATATCTTTTAAGAAAGGCGGTCTGTGATAAAACCTTCACCCAGGCTGATGGGATGTGACGCTTCCAGGAACTATCCTACCCCACATTTGGAACACATAGTAGACTAAGGTCTGACTCCTGTCTGAGAAATATAGAACAAGAAATTAACTCTTATGATGGTAGAGTCAGGAGACTGCCACTATGGTAGCATAGGACTGCAGTCTCTGAATTAGTTGGAATGAGGATGCAAGTGTTCCCACGCACCAGATGTGGGCCACATGAGAGGGAGCACTGACTTAGAATAACCTTGGACTACCTAGAGGGTAGAAAGACCTAGAAGAAACTGGAAGAGAAATTGTAGGGGATGAGAAAGGAATTCTTAGCTGTCTTGCAGAAGGGATCTGTAGGGGAAAGTACCACAGAATCTCAGAGAATCTATGGAAGAACCCTTGGAAAGGGCGAGCTAGATTTAAACTTCTACCAGCTTCGCAGAAATAGATGCAGCTCACAGGACACCATCCAAGTAAAAGAGCTTTTCCTTTGTCCTTACCACTTCTCCATTTTTTTTTTCTCTGACCCTTCAAATATTCCAAACTAGATAGCAAAGCAGTGTATGGTGGGGTTATCAAAAGATGTTCAATGTGGAGAACTGAAAAAGAAACCAACAAGTGCCTCTTTACTAATGGGGTTCTAATCTCAAACAGTCAGGCCCTAACCGGGTAGTGAGGGAAAATATTTAATGCTGAATCAAACAAAGGCTTAAACAAGGGAGACTCAACCATGGCATTTGTCCCCTTGCACCATTCTGTGATGATGCATCAACGATGAAAGCTAGAGCATTTGTTATTTCAATTATCCAGGGAATATCTATTTTTATATTCTTTGGCACAAACATGTGTACTGGTTTTGATCTTTAGTTACTAATATCCAGCCAATTTTAGACAGGATAGGGAAAAAAGGCCCCAAATAATACATTTATTTCTCTGGAAATACATTTATTTCTGCCTTCATTTTGAAGAATATTTTTACTGGGTACAAAATTTTATATCGACGATTTTTTCCCAGCATTTTTCAGATAAAATTGTGGTGTTCTTTGGTTTTCATTGTTTCTTTTGAGAACTCAGCTATCATTATTGTTGCTAATATACAGCCAATATGCTCCCTTTTCCTTGCCTGCTTTCAAAGTCAACTCTATGTCATTTTTAAAATGTCAGTTTGTGTGATACGTCTTCATGTAGTCTTCTTCAGCTTCTTAGAGTTTCTTGAATCTGTGCTTGATATATTTTATCGTTTTGAAAAATTGTGCCCTTTATCTCTTTAACTATTTCTTCTATTTTCTCTCTTTCTTACTAAGACATATGCTACATACAATTTTAGATCTCTTCATAACATGTGATATATCTTTTGTGCTCTTTTTTGTATTGTACACTCTCTTCTCCCTTCATGCTTCAATCTGAACATTTCATTCTCATCAGCAATTTTCTCCTGAGTTGCCTCTAATGGCTACTAAACCCATTCATTGAGTTCTGAATTTCAATTATTGTATTTTTCATAGAATTTCTATATTTTTACTGTTTTGAATTGTCTACAAAACTTCTTTATCTTGAACACAATAATAATTGTTATTTAACTAGATCTTTAATAATTTTAGTCTTTTGAGCTATTGTTTGTCTTACTCTTATCTTTTGTATACTCGGCTATATTTTTTTATTGAATAGTGGCTGTTGAGAACGAAAATGCAAAGGAACCATGTAAAGCTCTGGATTATACTATCTTCCTTCACAGGAAATCAGCTTTTGATTTTGGCAGGAGGTCAAGTTGGGAGCATATCACCTTCATCTAGCCAGATATTGAACTGATTTAAAAATTGGCTTCAGTCCTTGTGAAGTCAAATCCATATGCTGTTAACCTTCAACTTATAAAGTTGCCCTCAGGGTCCCATTCTAAAGACCATGGAATTTACCAAGCCTCACTCCTTGGTGAATCTTGGACTCCAATTTCTGTACCTCTAGCCCCATGAAACTGTCAAAAGCTTCTCAATCTCTCAACTACAATTTTGAAATCAGCAAAAGTCATTATAGAAAAGGTGGTTCCAATGTCTGGCTTTCCTTACTGGGCTTCCCTTATTTCTAGAATTTTATATCTGCCTTTTGCCTTTTCTGTGCCTGTAAGTTGTTGGCACCCAGTTAGCTCTCTGATGCCTTCAGATATATATGTGTAAGTTTTGGACATATATACACATACACATATACGTATATGCACATACACTTGTGATCTCTCTGTCTATATATGAATATATATAAATTTGTAAATTTTATTATTTTCAGTGGGAGGGTTGGTGTGGAACAGGTTGACCACCATTACCAGAAGTAGAACCTATGACCCATTAAAAAAGAGAGAGAGAATATAAATACGTTTTGAATTTCTGGTCAATTCTGATACGAATGTTTGACTCATTTGAGTCTTAGACCTGAGGTTAGATAACAGTGGTCAATTAAGTACATTTATTAGAAATTTTGTTAAAAATTTTTAAGTAATTTTAACAGATATGAAAATCTCTGCTTAGAAACTCCTGTTATATGTAGCTACCAAGTTCTGATGAGTAAAAGACCTCTTTCAGGTAATGACAGCTCTGACATAAGTGTTGCAGACTGTCATTCATGTTGATGTTAGGGAATGTTTCTGTGGCAATCCTACATAATTATACATATGGTCACAGCCTCTTGCATGTAGCAAAAACAGCAGAGGTTGTGGGGTTTTATGTCTGGTCCACATGATGTTGTGGACACAAATTAGTGCAATTTGTTCTTTGACATATCCTACTTCTTTACAAATTTCATACCTGTTAAATCTGGAATAGTAGTCTTATCAGACTAATGTCCAGTTTACAGATAAAGGATAAAATATTAAAGAAAATATGAGTTCCAATGATAAGGCATTGGTTATAATTATAATTGCAATATTTGGAAAATTAGTATTTCTCTATCCGGGATAATTTCAAGTTACAATTTTTCTTAATCTCATAATTTGACTCTGATTAATATAAAACTTTAGTTTGTGTAATGATTAGACAAATAGCTTATGATTTAAAAATAATTGAAAGTTTTCTATATATATGCTTTAAGATTAAAAATTCTACATGGTTAAAAGTTCTAACAGGAAGGTAGGAATTAGATGAATGCAGAATTTTTAGATGTGAGTGAGGTAAAACTAAAACTGAGAAAGTTTTAGTCTTCCATTGATGATATTCTCTCCCATTCAGTATACAATGATAAAAAATAATAATAAGCATAGTATTTGCACATTTGTAGGTACATGTCCATATATTCTCCACAATTTTAACAATGCTTATTATTAGTTTTCTGTGCCTATACTGTATTGGGTGGCATTAGAACCTCTCTTCAGTCCTCCGAAGATAATGTTATTGCCTCACCTATTTTCTAGATGGGAAAATTAGCACAGAGATGTTGAGTGGTTTCCCCAGTTTGAACATTTGATAAGGAACCATCAATTCAATAGACCAAACTGCAACAGGCTAAAGTTTGTGACCTATACCTCCAAGTCTAGACTCCAGAGCCAGAGACTTATTAAGAAAACAAAAGATATAGTATCTTAATAACTCAGTTAATAATTTGCTTATACGAAACAGTAATGCTAATAAAAATTCAGTTTATGTTGTACTGTAAAATGCAAACAGACTCTCTATGGTAAATTTTCAAATAAGTAGTACACAATAAGTGTGTACAAATGAAGAGAGGAGACTAATTATAAGAAAAATTAAAGTGTACTGTCTACACTGGTCTATATATTATCACTTTAATTATTTTAAAACACAGTTTTAAATTGTGTGCATTAACTATTTCTACTTAATACAAATGAAATTTGCATTAAGACACTGTGGTTTCTATAAACTAATTGACTTCAAAGAAAAAAAATAGCACATGGAGATAGACTCTCATAAATGTTTCTCCACTTGCACCAGAAGTCTTCTAAGTAGATATCAAAAGTATTTAATTAAGAAATATAATTTTCTTTGGTAAATTACATAGAAACTGACATATTAAAGAAATTCATTCATGTGTTACCTGGCTAGGTAAAACAGGCAAATGTTTGGATCAAATGTGTATCAAAACAATAATTTTAAAGTTCATAATTTTCAGGGCAATCCATAGTTAATTAGATAAATGGCGTTGAGACAATCTACTAAATAATGACATAAGTCAGACGGAGAAAGCCAAATACGGTGTGAGTTCACTCATATGTGGAAGATAAACAACAACAAACAAACACATAGACACAAAGAATAGTTTGGTGGTTAACAGAGGGAACTGGGGAGGTGAGAGGATGAAAGGGGTAAAAGGGCATATGTGTACGATGACCCATGGCAAATAGACTTTGGGTAGTGAACACGATGTAGTCTTCACAGAAATAGAAATATAATGAAGTACACCTGAAATTTATATAAAGTTATAAATCAATGTTACCTCAATAAAAAAATAAAAATAAATCCTTAAAAACCTGACTTGACTTCTAGAATTTTTAAGGTAGAACTGACTTTAAACTGAGATATGAGGAGAATCTGACTTTGTGCAAAGACCTTAACCATGTTTCAATGTTTTGAGAAAAAAGGAAATACTACTAAACATTTAGATGCAGCAGTTAATTTCAAAATTCAGTATTGAGTGAAAAAAACAAAGCACCATGAGATCTACAACAAATATAATTTTTGTAAGTTAAACAAGCATATACACATACAAGACACAAAGCTATTTATTTCATATGACTATATACATATTCAGGAATATATTTAAAATATATTAGAGTAAGTGTTACTTGGGGAGTGGTAGTGATTCTGTGAAAACTGAAGATAGAGGGAAAATATTTAAAAATGCAAAAGTCTTGACAAACTGATGAAGATATTATGCTATCAACTGAAGAATGTGACTAACTCAATTATCTGCACTTGAGGTCTAAAGAGAGAAAACAAAGAAATGGTTTTATATGTTTGGATATGGAAAAATATCCAAGTTATATTGTTAATTAAACATCCATATGCTTCCATTTAGTAGTGTGAGTATCTGTGTGTGTGTGTTAGCTTATATCTTTCTCCTATTCTTGAACCTACACTAGTTTTAAGACTCAGATCAATTTATTTTTATCCTGTGTTTCTCTCAACATTATTTAATGTTATCTATTTTTTATTAATTTTTAAGCCCACTCTCAACTTTCATTTTTTCTTATACAAAGACATTGCTTCCCAAACTTAGGTCATTTGGTGTATCATCTTTGAAAATTTTGCCATATCTGTCACCACCTCTATTACAACATGTACCTTTTTTCACTCATTTTTTCTTTACATATATTCAGAGTTATGCCACTATATTTATTTAGAAGTGAAAATATGTGTCACTATCCATACATAGAAATCCAGTATTACTTGTTATAAAACCATAACCATACAGATGAATACAACGAAAATGAAATAATATGGTTATATTTCACAGGTTTTTAAACATAATCTGAATTTTTTTAAATCATCATGCTGTAAATATGTGCCTCAATGAGGTGAGGGGACAATTTAGAATCAGTGACTAACGAAATAAGGATGATTCTGATCATTGCTGGAATAATTGGAGATGAAAATGACATTATTTATTAATAAATGACTGCCTTTTAGTTTCAATGTTAAGTAACCCCAGAAGTCTGGATACAAATATAAATGTAATATGAACGATAAAAAAATTTTTCCACCTTCTCTGATAGGGCTGGAAACTTAGAATTATGGCTAAACAAATCATGCAAATGAATAGCTTTGATTTCGAGAAGTTATCTGCATTGCCAGGATTTTCTCTTTCTTTTCTGAATATACCGATAACTTTTAAAACTACTTTATATTTTATAGTTGAAAAAAATCTCTGAGACTTAACAAAGGATCCTTTAACTCATTTGAAGTCACATATTCATTTAAGTATATAACACTAGTACTCAGTTCTGTCCAGTTCTACAGCCGGTATCATAGCTAACAGTATCTGCTGCCTCAGTGGTTGCTGAATTGAAAGCAGAGAGTTCAGCTTCGCTAAGTCTTTCCACAGCATCTTATCCCTGGCAGGAAGCACATAATCTAGCCAGAGACCAGGCAGTTTTCATGATGTATCTCTGCCTGGAAACGTTTGAGCCTCTAGTGCCCCTTCCCTGGACTCTCCATGCCTGCTCCCTGAGGCCCAAAGTGTAAAGATACCCCATAAATGCCTGGAGCCAGGATAAATAAAACACAGTCCAAGGCACACATCTTGGCTCATTCCTCTCCTTGCATATTCCGTTTTTACCTTGTCTTCCAAGTCATCTGGGAACGATGGCTTTTAGATGTAAAGTAATAACTATTTCTGCTTATACTTTTTCTTTGTTTCCACTTTGTGTATGCAATATTTTCACTTTTTATTTTCAATATTTCTGTTCAAATGATTCACATATTTTCAGGACTTTTATATTCTAATTTGCCTTTAGTTCTTTGACTTTATATTGTACTTAGAGATGTGTATGTGTGTGCGGGCATTCATAATGTTTAGAAAGATATTTCTGTGCCATCTTCCAAGAGGATCAAGGCCTCTTGCCTCTTGGCCATGTTTTATGTTTGAATTTTCTTCCTTTTTATAACAATGAGTATTTTCTATCTCCTTATATGTGTATACATATATATATATATATATATATCTGTCATATTGTCTGTTCTTGATAAGTTAGAGTATTACCATCCTATGACCAATAAATGTGATGTTCTCACTACTTTATAATATTCAAACACAAATTTGGGCTATTTTCCTGCTCTTTTCAAACTATTATTTTAGACTAATATCAAATGGGCATAGATACATATACAGTAATTCAATGTTATTAATTTTATTTCTAATTATTAATCTGGAATAGTCATTTTCAAAGGCATTTCATACATTTTTCAAGTTCTCTACCAGTTAAATATCTCTTGTATACTGAACCGTTTCTACATTCATAATAACTTTTCTCTATTATATGAGATCCAGAAAAAGCATTTGACAAAATCCTACACTCATTCATGATAAAAACTATCAATAAACTAGGAAAGAAAAGAATTTCTTCAACTTTATAAAGGTCATCTGTGAAAAACCTACAACTAATATCATACTCAATAGTGATGTTTCTCTCTAAGATTAGGACCAAGGCAAAAATCTCCACTTTCACCATTTCTATTTACCTTTGTACTGGAGATTCAAGTCGGTGAAATCTGTGAGGGAAAATTTAAAAAAGGCATTCAGAACAGAATGGGATAATAAGGTCTGCCTTTATTAACAAATGATATGATTCTATAGGTAGAAAGTTATACAGAACTACTATGACTAATAAGGTAGTTCACCAATGTAGTGGGATACAAGATCAATATACAAAAACCAATTGTGCTTTTCTATACTAGCAATGGACTCTACGAAAATGAAATTAGGAAAGTAACACCATTCAAATTAGAATGAAAAAGAATGAAATACTTAGGAATAAATTTAACAAAGTTCAATATTAACACACTGAAGACTACAAAATATTGTTGAGCGAATATTAAAGATTTAAATAAAAAGAGAGACAACATATTTTATGGATTAGAAGACTCAGCATTTATAAAATAATTCCCTTCAAATTGATTTATAGATTCAATGCAATTCCCAGCAAAATCCAAGCAGGCCCTTTGATGGAAATTGACAAGCTAATCCTAAAATTTATTTGGAAATGAAAAGTACCTAAAATAGCCAAAACACATTCTAAAAGGTAAAAAAAGATTGGAGAACTACAATTCCCGGTTTCGAAATATTGTATAGAGCTATGGTAATCCAGACAATGTGGCACTAACATAACGATAGACATATAGACCAATGGAACAGAATTGAAAGCCCCAAAACAAACCTTTACATTTATAATTGTTGGTATTTTGCAAAGATGCCAAGGTGACTCCCCTGGAAAAACAGTTTTTTAAATAAATAGTGCTGGTACAATTGGATGTGTACATGAAAAATGTAAATTTAGACTCTTAACTTACAACTTGTACAAAGATTAACTCCACGGATCATAGACCTGGATACAAAAGCTAAAATTATTCAACTTTTAGGATAAAAATTAGGACACCTTTATGACCTTGGATCAAGCAGAGTTCTTAGAAACAACACCAAAATCATGATGCATAAACGAGAAAAAATGATCATCTCTACTTAATCAAAATTAAAAACTTGTATGCATCAAAAAACAGTGTATGAAAACAAAAGACAAGCTGCAATCTTGGAAAATATATTTGCAAATCATTATATCTGATAAAAAACTTCTATATAGAAGATACAAGGAATGCTTAAAACTCCACAATAAGAAGGCAAACAAATCAATTTTTCTAAATGAAGAAATCATTTGAATCAACATTTAACCAAAGAAGATATACAAATGGCTAACAAACAAATAAAAAAATGCTTAACTAGTCATTAGAGAAATTAAAATTAACGTCACTATTCAAGATACCTCTTTATATCCACTAGATTGGCTATAATGAAAATTACAGATAATAACAAGTGTTGGTAAGGATATGAAGAAATTCAAACCCTCATACATTGCTGGGAGGGGTAATATTAAGACTTTAGTGTACTCTTTGATTTTTTCTTTGAGATAAAATAGACGTAATATAAAATTTATCATTTAAATTATTTTAAAGTGTATGATTCAGTGCTGTGATGTTGCATAACCATGATGAATAAATAGTTCTAGAACATTTTTTTACCTCAAAAAGAATTCCCACACCCATTAGTGAATTACTCACCATCCTCCCCTCCCCACAGCTACAGCAAACCACTAATTTGCTTTCTTTCTATTTATTCCTGTTCCTAATTTGTCAGCTTATTCCTGTTCCTAGTTTATTCCTATTCCTAATTTGCTTCTGATTTTCCTATTCTGGATATTTAATATAAATGGAATCATACTATATGTGAATATTTTGTCTGGCTTCCTTCAACTAGCATGATGATTTTAAGATTTAGCAATGCCATAGTATGTATCAAGACTTAATTTCTTTTTATGACTGAATAACATTCCACTGTATAAATATCCCACATCATGCTTCACCATTCGTTGGTTGATGGGCATTGGGTTGTTTCCACCTTTGTTGCTATTGAAAATAGTGCTGCTCTATTCGTGTACAAGTATTTGCTTTCAATTATCAACTCTTCACTAGGACTTTTCTGACACGACCCAAACAGGTAGTGTCAGGGAGGGGATGCTTCATTATTATTGAGTGGGAGTGGCAGTCCAGGCTTCTCACAAGATCTTCACTGATACCCTGGAGAGGAAAGGGGACTTCATAACCACCCAGTGGAGATAAAAATGTCTTGTCTCCCAGCTAGGACTTCTCTGACATCACCTGGCTTGGGGACTGGGAAGCTCTGTTACGTCCTTGCAAGGGTGGAAGTCTCAGGTTCCCATTTGCCCTTTGCTGTTATGGGTGGGGATGGGACCACAGAGCTTTTTCCTATGGCAAGAGCAGAGCAATTATTGTTTAAAGTTTTCTATCTTGCCAGGCTGCCTATTTTCCATTTCTTAGTTAGAGAAAGAAGGCTTTTATTGGAGCTTTTCGTTTTTCTACCCCTCTAACATTTCTAGGTTGGCAGTTTCATCAGACTCAAATCTAAAATATATGGGGGAAAAGGAAACTCAGGGAACTCACCAGCGTGTTGTTCTTTGTATTCTAAAGTCCCTAGCCAGTCTTCTTTCTTCCTTCCACCTTTCAGAGTCTTCTTATTTTCGTTTTATATATATATATTGTCCAGATTGTCTAGTGGTTAACATTCATCACTCTCACCTCTGTGGCCCAGGTTCATTTCCCGGTCAAGGAACCAAAGCATCTGTCTGTTGGTTGTCATACTGTAGCAGTTGGATGTTGCTGTGATGCCGAAAGCTATGCCATCAGTATTTCAAATACCATCAGGGTCAGCCATGGTAGACAGGTTTCAGTGGAGTTTCCAGATTAAGACAGACGAGGAAAAAAATCTGGCCACATACTTCCAAAACAATTGGCCATGAAAACTCTGTGAATAGCAGTGAAGCTTTGTCTCATATAGCGCCAGAAGATGAGATGGCGGCAGAAAAAGACTTGGCAACTTTCCACTCTGCTGTACACAGGGTCACTAGGAATGAGAACTGATTCCACAGCACCACCAAACAATAGCAATTAGTTGTTGGAAGTCTGAGCAGCCCTCAGAAATTGTCCTTCAACTTGAAACTCTTTGTCTCTTCCAGATAGGCAATGCACTTACTTATTTAACAGATCACCTCTGAACACATTAAATATGAGATTACATGGCAAATCATGTAAAAGTATATGAGTATCATAAACAACGTTATATCAGTGTATGGTCCAGGCATCCTGTCTACAAGAACCATCACTTAAACTTCACAAAAGCATATTTTCAAGATAGAAACTTAGCAACAATAAAATTATCCAGGTACCATAACTTAGTTAAATGTGAGCACTTCACTTCAGGAAGTGCTCACATAGCAATATCTCATACATAGGAACTAGAACACAGTGTCAGAGCACAAAGGAGAGCAAGCCTCTCTTTGAGGGTTGAACTAGAGCTCTCTGAATCCCTAATACTAAAGACAAGATTTTTCCTGGGGTAAGGCTGAGCCTCCTGGTAGGTGTCAAGTTGCCCCATCATGGGGAAAAGAAAAAGAAAGGTTCTGACTGAACTTTCTAAATCTTTGCCAAAGTTTCCCACCTTCCACCAGTGCTGTCAAAATATGCCTAATAAGTCCACAGAAACTTTTGTAGTTCAGATATTGAATTTGAATGTAAAGTTTCTTTGGTTCTTCTGCAGTTGCCAAAAATAGACCCCTTATGAGGTTACTCTTTCTCGTTACAAGAGAACTTCTATTGTTAAAAGAGGGGATATCCTTCTGCATGAATTGGTGGATTTGGACAATCTTATTATGAAAATTTTTTCTTTTTTATTAATCAAAATAGTAACTGTGTTTGCCTTACAATATTAAATGAGTGACAATACATTGCTAATATAAATCTGTAATTATCTACAATTCTTAAATAAGCATCATCGTATGCTTGCATTATTAATAATTTTATCAGGTATTAAAAGTCTGTATTAAATGCATTGTAAATGAATATTAATTATATGCAGCAATTAACTGTTAATTTGAATAATACATGAACATGCTTTCATGCTTTTTAATTTTGAATGATCTGATTTTTAAGTATGCATCAAACCATGATATGATTTGAGAATTTTAGCAATTAATCACCCATGTTGATAGCTTCAAAAATTAGAGGAAATGTTTTTGTTCTATAATCTTACTTTTTAACTAAATAAAAGTTGCTGCATCAAGTTTTAGTATCATTTTAAAATATATCCTTATAGAAGTTGCTGTAAATGTCGACATTTTCAGCAGCATAAATTTATAGTGACACTGAATTTTTATGACACTGTAAAAGTCCCTACTCATGATGACATCTACAGCTGCATTTTCACAGAAATATAAGAATTTGTATCTTAGACATGTGGTTTATCCTATCTGGCTTTTCAAAACAAAAGGAAACTGGGGTAACAGATATTTCTGGTATCCCTAAACAAGTCAAATATATGTCATAGGAATTTAAAGATCTGTTTTTATTCTTTTAACATCTGGCAGCCAAAGAATCTGTATGTTACCTTTCTTTTGGAGGGGAAGATTGGTCCTGAGCTAAGGTCTGCTACCAATCTTCCTCTTTTTGCTTGAGGAAGATCATCGCTGAGCTAACATCTAGGCCAGTCTTCCTCTGTTTTCTAAATTGGAGGCTGCCACAGCATCATCTGATGAGGTCCGTGCTGGGATCGGAACCCCGGAACTCAGAGCTCCGGAGGCAGAGCGCATGAACTTAACCACTTTGCCACTGGGTCAGGCCCAAGTATGTTACTTTTTAGTCATACTAATTGAAGAAGAAGAAGAAAGAGGAGTTTAGCTGGAAATTGGATAAGCCCATAAAGGGAAGAAAAAGCAGATTTTTACAAGGATAAATGGGTGACAGAAACAAAACTGTTATCATTTAAGCATCCTGCGACTTCCTGGGCTGTTGTCTTAATTTGCCTTATTGTTAAGACTGTTGAGCTATAATGTTTAGAGAAAATGATACATGTTATATTTGAACCAATTCTTTAAAAGTTTATTTGAAGTTGACAAAAGACAATATTTGTGTCAGGGTAAATAAAACTAAGATATTTATCAGTTTCTGTTCAGGACACGTTTAAATTTAATAATCTAAATTTTCTTGCAAATAAATCTGATCAAATGCTGACTGATGGCTCTTGAAGAAATGGCTGGAAATGTCTCAAACAGAAATTTCCAAAAGCTGTGCATTTTATAACCACTATTCTCTGATCTCAAGCAATCTAGAGGAACAGAAAATTTGTGAGTTCCAGGAAAAAAAAAATTTTGGCAGTTTATTCACCCTAAACTAAAGGTAACTTTATACATGAAATCCTAGAGTAAAGGGTTAAGAAATCTTATTTAATACAACAGCAGTCCCATCTCACTGTTTGTCATGAGGAATTTTCTTAAAATATCCATAAGTTTGAGGAAAATATCTACCTTCCAAGACCAATTACAAATACCAATACCAATTACATAGTAATTGGTAATACTGATATGTATATCATACATACAGATAGAGTATATAATATATTATACTATATACTGTATGTGTAGTATACAATAATACTATATACTACATAATATAACACTATATAGCCTATAATACTATATACTATATATGTAGTATATAATAATACTATATATTGTGTATATAGTATAATAATATTGGTATGTATATTAGTACTATGAAGCAAATGTACAGTGTGGTACTAAAGGTGCTATGTGAATGCAAGTTATGAATAATACTTTAATTTCATATAAAAACAAATTGTCTAATGCCACTAGATTGATGGTAGTGTTGGTTTACACTATAATTTCAACTACAATAGATTATATCTTATTAATCCTTAGAAAACATGAAACAACTTAACTATAAGATCTTTCTATTATGCTACTTATTTTTTGCGGCATAATTTGATCTTTCCTATTTTGTGTTTCTCAATTTAACATTGTCTACTTAGTAGTCCTTCTGTGAACATGCTGTGTTTATACTTTCTATCACAAGGCTATTTATATTTTCTTCTTAGAACTTTGCAGTTACTTATTTGCTAACTTTTTTATCATTTATTTTACACTGTAGGCCACAGGCTCCATGTGGGCAGGTACTTAATCTCTTTTTCATCTATACACAATATCCAGCATAGTGCTTAGTGTGTAATAGATATACAGCAAATATGGTAGATTGATGAACATATGAATCTTACTCTTCTGTAATTGAAATATTAAGACATATTCAAATATTATTTACTTTCTTAAAGCTACTAGTTATATGATCAATTTTCTTATTCTATTATGTAATAATAATTAAAATAAATTTTGTTGAATTATAAACTCTAGGGTCTTTAAAATAAGTAACATATGCATATATGTATCATTAATGATAAAATTTATGTAACTTTTAGTAAATAATAGGTAGAGTGCTAGGTGTTTTATAATTGTTGTTTTCTATAATCCTTAAAATAGTATTATAAGGTAGAGCTTATTTTTAACATTTTATATGAGACAGAATGGTATTCCCTCAGGAGAGAGTGAAAAGAAGGGCTGAGTGAGAGAATAAAACACTGTGAAACAGAGTTATGAAATGGAGAATAAGAGACAGAAAGTGAGAGTGAGAAAGAGAGAGGAGTAAGAGATAGAAATTTTGAGCAAAAGTTTTACCCTGAAACTTTACATGAGTAATATCTTTTGAGTAAAGAATATAATTTGAGTCAAGATACTAGGGTGGATTTGAGTTGTTTTTTTTTTTTTTCTTGAAGGGAATTCTATATGTATTTCAATTTCTTTCTATTTCTACTTGGGAATGGCTGGATGGATATACAGGTGTCCAGTATATCTTTTGAGCTTAATGTAATGCTGAGATGAATTTATGTGTGCATTACATTGAGAGAGCAACTTTTATTTTAAATCATTGCACTGGTCAAAAACACATGATTAGTTAAGAATGCAACTTCATCTTAAACAGTTCTTGGAATTATGTTTTTAGAAAGTGAGAATTGACAAGATATAAGTTCTTGTCTTTAGAATATCATTCGGGTCAGATAGAAGTTGCCTACACTGCTCTGTTACAGAATTATCATCTTAAAGACAATTCGATGTAATAGATATAAAACATCATGAATTCACAAACTGAGGAAGGGAGATAAAATCATTAAATTGCAAACCTATTTTTTTTTTCTATTCTATTCTCTAAGAATTTGTGATAATCTCTGGAAAGGGAAAAGACCTCGATGGAAGAAAAGAATACACTTAGGGATTTTGCCTTGTTTACTAGGAGAAATCATTTTTACTGGATTCTGCAATGCCTCAATGAGACAAAAAGCAAGCAACTTTGAAAATTGTTGCCTTGGAATTGCTAGAAGCTACATGATCTGTTACAAAATTGGAGAGGTTCTTAGAAAGGGCTGTATCAGAGATGAGGAAAAACTCTTTGAGACGTGAATAGAACGTTCTACTGAAGTGCAAGGGGTAGCAAACTTTAGAGACACAAAAATGCTGGAGATTAAGTGAGAGTGTTTAAAGTTTAACATTAAAAATAAATTATGCATACTTAAAGTTACTACACATCTTTTGTGTGTGTGTGATAAAATGCCTGGCAGCCATAGATTGGATACGCAATTTTGATAGATAACTAGCTATTGGCATAAATGTACTTTGAGTGCATAACAAGATGCCATCAGGAAAATATTCCATGTGTGTTTAGATCTCGGGGACTCCTGCAGATGGCTATTTGGCAATGGTAGTGAGTAATGTGGAGGTTCAGTTAACCCTGAATCCAATCAATATGGTAGCAGTTACAGCCAAAAGCTGAGGGAAAAATTTAACTATCATTTCAAATTCTAGAGACTTCTGAATTCTCAATATTAGGAAAAACACTTAGGGACGGGAAAGTGATAAAAGAAACTGAGACCAAACAGTACATAGTCCAGATCTCAAGGTGGGTTTGGGAAGCTGGAGGTAATACAGATTAAGGCTTCATGTCTTGAAATCAATTCTCTAACAAGCAAAGTCCTTGTACATGAAAATAAAGGAATTCCTCACATTCAATTATGAGATCCTCAGAGTTTTGATCGAAGACTTTGCTCTTATTTTGCTTTCATTGATAAGTGTGGAATGAATTTTCCTATTGCCTAGTAGACTTCAAAATGTATACGAAAGATTTAGTTATAAACTGGGGATAGGCCAGGATTTTGATGTTTATAAGGGAGAACTGAAATGAAACCACCTGTAACCACACAGTTAATAGGATTGTGAACTAAGTCTCTTTCCTCTAACATGGCTTAATTATTTGATGGTCTGCAATCTGTGTTAACACAAGTTTACTAGTCTATATAGTTTTTTCTCCATGGTATTAGTTTCGGTTGCTGCTGTAACAAACTACCACAAGGTTAGTGGCCTATCACAAAACAAATTTTCAATCTCACAGTTCTATATGTCACAAATCCAGGTATACTGGGCTCAACTGGTTTCTCTTTAGAGTCTGCAAAGCTGAATCAAGATGTCCAGAGGGCTGCATTTCTTTCTGGAGCCTCCAGGGGAGAATACATTTCCAGGCTCATTCAGGTTGTTGTCATAATTCAGTACCATGCAGCTATGAGACTGAGGTCCCCATTGTTTCCATGCTGCATCTTTCTCAGCTTCTAGAGGATGCTCATATTACATGTTTATAGGCCTCTTCCTTTATTTATTTTTAAAGCCAGCAATGGTGGGTCAAGTCCTTCTCATGCTTTAAATTTCTCTGGCTTCCCCTTCAGCTTCATCTCTCCCCTCTCGCTTATTCCACTAGATATCTCTGATTCTAGCTGGAGAAATTTCTCTGTTTTTGAAAGCTTATATAATCACACTGTTCCCAGCCAGATTATCCCCCCTCCAGCTCATTTTAATGTTCATAACCTTGTTTATATCTGCAAATTCCTTTCACAGAAGCAGTTACATTAGTGTTACAATATCAGGGGACAAGATTCTTGGGGAGCATCTTTAGAATCTGGACTACCAAATCCAGGAAGATTAAGCTGCAATAAACTTCAAAATTTTATTCTCCCCAGGAACTTACTGAATATCTATTTATGTGAAAAACAGACTACTCAACTAATCCTCAGAACAATACTGCCCTTCTCATAATAGATTTCTCAACTGGGTTTATTAATTAGGCTGTCTACTTCAAACTCTCCTCTTGTTGCTGGCATCAAACCTATTATATCATAAACTTTGTCTCATTCTACCAGGCTCCCTCATTGAAGAAGAGACTCACAGAATCTTTTAAAGATCCAACCTACACTTGACCTCTGAATTCAGAGATTCTAATAAGATTGTGTTAAGATGTGGTCTTCTTTGGTGCAGTAAGCAATAAATTTGGCTTTTCTTGATCACCAGGTTATTTTAATGGCCTTCTTGGGAAGTCTGCAGTCAACAGAGGTGTCTTAAGTGTCTTTCAGTTTCATTGAAGTTTGACACCATGAGGAAAAGGATTTGAGAAAATATCAGCTTTCTTATCTTACAGACTCTCAAGGAAGTGGAACTTGAATTCTATCATTTCTGGTTTTGATTCCAGAATAGTTCCAAATTCCAAAACACTTGAAATATTTCTAAATTCTGTGTCTGGATGCACACAAGCTGAAGAAAAGTACTGTCCAGGATATCACAGAGGAATCAAGTTAATTGGAGAAGAGGGAAGAGAGGCTTTGGTTAAGAATGGAATATGTCCAACAGGAGGAATGAGCTGATTTTACGAGGACAAATGGGTGACAAAAAAAAAAAGTTTTTATATAAGTATGCAGAATTTTCCTCCCATCTGAGTTGTTTTGATTTGCTTAATTAATAAAGCTGTGGAACGAGAATAAATCAGAGAAAATGATTGATTTATTATTAGAACATATAAATACTGCCCTGCTCATTGTAGCAAGAATAGAATAGGAATCCCTGAAGAAAAGGATGAACAGGAATTGGCTCAGTGAAACACAAGGAAAGTCACCATTGGAAGTTACTTTGAAGGTAGTATGGGAGGAGAGATAATTAAGGCTTTTGAGGAGATAAAGTTTGCGTTCTAGTGTGTGATTGAAAGAATGGAAAGAAGTTGTTGCTTTGTGGCATATAGTAAAATGCTCCATTAGTACTTCTTTGAAAAAGTTCAGTAGAGGTTTAAATTTCCTTTCAATTTTGTTTTTTTAAGATAGTATATTTGAGTAATTTTGCATGGATTTGTGCTAAGATGAGCCAGAAAACATGGTCTAGATTTATTTTTTTTCAAGTTACATAAAGGTAAGCAACGTAAAACTCGGAAAAATTAAGCAACATGCCCATGATGACTAGCTGGTAAGTGATAGTGATATAATATGAATCAAGGTGAAAAAAAGGTGCACTAGTGGGAGCAATGTGTCCAGTAGGAGTTGGCAAACATTTTGTAAGAAAGAAATAGTAAATATTTTCAGCTCTGCAGATCACATGGCCTGTCTCAATTGCTCAATCCTGCTGTTATAATGCAAAAGCAGCCACAGCCAACACATACGTAAATGAGTGTGGCTGTTTTCCAATAAAATTACATTTATGAAAACTAGTGACAGTTACAATTTGATCCATAGACCAAAGCTTGCCAAACTCTACCCGGTCTAAAGAGACTCTTATCTCCTCAACTCAGGGGAATAGACTCAGCTGATGATTAAGCCCATGCTTTAATTATAAGAGTAGCACACCTTCATAGAAGACTAGATTCTCATCCTGGGCATGCCTCATATACCAAAGTCAGGGATACAATAGGGAAGAAATGGGACCTTGAGACTTATCTGGGTTGAGATGCACATCTGGGTTGTATACTGGAGAACTTTGGGGTTTCTGATTCCACTGGATGCTTTAGGCATGCTGAAATACTCTTGCTTTTAGAGGAGAGAGCCCAACATCTTTAATAGGAGACCATTAAGTCACTTCAAATGAAGTGGAAATCCTTTAAGTAAAGGATCTGCTACCACTTTTCCTTTTGGTCACTAGACAGTAACTTCCGATAGTGTCAAAAATCAGCACATCCAGACTGCGTAAGTGCTAGGCTCTTAAGAAATGGAAAGAAATATCAACTGATAGAGCTGTAAGATTTAGCTAATATATACCAGTAGGAACCAGAAAGCTATACTTTATCAAGGGGCAGTGAAGAATACAAGGCTGGATAAGTGGGCACTCTCAAATGACACAGGACTTAACACATTGTAATGGGCACTTGGAGGTTGTTCTAATTTGCTGTTTGGAAGCTTAGAAAAAGCATCACCAGTAGTACTGTGGTCAGCTGTGGAGGAGGGATCAAAGGGCCCAGAAAAGTTGGTATGTTAGAATGGGCAAGATAATGATGATGATGATCCAAGAAGACCCGAGGGACATTCTGGTTATAAAGATGTTAAGTAAGATTCTGGCGAGAAGGTCCCCAGAATTGCTAAGAGCTGAGTAGCGACGGTCCTCTGGAGGTTAGGAGAATGCTATTACAGAACTGGGCAATCTGGTAGCAATGGGGAAGGCTAAATTTCCTTGAGAGAGAGAGAGAGATCAAGAATAAATGAGTGGAAGACTGGGAGCTGAAGTCAGCTACCCCAATGAAAACTCACTATCTTGACTTCCTGATTCAAATCTATTTTCAGACCCAGATCCCATCAAACTGACAGCCATGTTCCACAGGGAAGAACCTTGAAACACTACAAAAAATATAGCAATAGTTTCCCCAGTTTTTCCCTAAAAAGACATATTGCTTATTTACTTTGTTGGCCATATACTGGTGAAACTAGATCTATTGAAGTTTACTTGATACAGGGTCAGAGTTTATGCTGAAATCCAGAGATCCAAACTTCCCTCTTTCACCCCCTGTTATAGTAAGGACACACACAGGTGAGGTAATAAGTGAAATGATAGTCTAGGACTTTGTCACAGCGAGTCTGTTGAAAGTATGAACCCATTTAGTTCATTTCCCAACTTTCTATTAGGAAAGGCATGCTTAGAAGTTTTTAAAATCCATCACATTCGTTCCTTGACCTAGAGAATAGCAGCTATTAATAGGAAAGGCCAAAGAAAAGCCCTTAAAGAGTTTCTAAACCTAATGGCAGAAATTCATTCACCTCCTCTCTAAAACCTTCCCATTTACAGCATAGACCACCCAATGTTTTTTTAGTGACCATGAACTGCCCTTACTCATTCTCTGATTATTTTCTTCGTCATGCCATATATACATGTAGATTATTTCATTATTTTCCTGTCATAAATCATCCCGTTCTTTATTTTCTATCTCTGTTAATTGCAACACCATTCAGCCTGAACCAGAAATATCAGTCAGTTTCACTCATCTCCCACGTTTAATTTATCACAAAGTCCTAACAGTTTTATTACTGAAAAATTGCTCACGCTCCTTTTTATTCATTCCTATTGACAGTGCTCTAATTTAGGTCTTTACTATATTTCACCTAGCTAGTGTAACTGCTCCATTCTTTCTCCTCTTATTCACTCTAATCCATCCTCTATATTGCAGCCAAAATTCTCTTTCTAAAACATAGGTGATTGTATCATTCCTCCATTCGCAAACTTTCAAGAATTTCCCAAGGCCTATAGGATCAAATGTAAACACTAAAGTATGAATTCAAAGCTCTTTAGAACCTGGTCTCAGTATAAGTTTCCAACTTTATCTGCCACTACTTCTCTCCCATCCACTCTAATTGTTTCTGCTCTAGTTTCATTCATCCAAAATACATTGTTCTTTTTCTACTCCCCTTGTTATCCTAGTAAATCTTATTCAGACTTTAACCTCCAAAGCTCTCATATTGTCTCCGTTTGAGGACATCTCTATTTCTCTCTCCCCTCCCTCACTGTTACTCTCCCTTTACTCTCCCAACTCCATCTGTTCCTGCCTTTTCCACACCACACCTACACATGAAAAGAGAAAATCAAACTTGATTGATTCCGTGAAGTGCTTATGGGTACAGTATTTAGGGTTAGAGAGATCTTGCTGATTTTCTGCTTATATTCAAGTAACCATTTACATCAGAGTGAACTTTAGAGAGTTTCTAAGTCTCAATGTGTGTTTGTTTTTTCATTATCAAAATATAAACTAGAAGACATCTCCCTCATAGGAGTATTATAAGTATGGCATGAGATAATGAACATCAAATAGTTTGCATTGATACATAGTAATTGTACAATTTAGCCGTTATTATTATGTTCCTATAACTTATATACACGCACATATGTAATATTATTATACACATTTATGAGTGAAAGAGAGTGAAAGAATATTTATCTGCTAAACTATGGACTCTGAAAGAAGGCTTCATATTTCACTCTTGTTATCCCAATTTTTAAATGCTTGGAACAAAGTAGGAACTTGGATATTTGGCAAAGCAATGTCATTTTTTATGTTTCACGTTATTTTTAAGAGATGGTAGGTATTTAGCAGGAGCTAGTTTGCTTGTTGACATATGCTTCAGCAATGTAAACGATTGAGGACTAACTTGTGGAAGTTACATGCAATAAAATCAGGAAAGGGCAGCCATATGGCCAGACACTCACACTGAAAAAAGTAGAAAGAACATGAAAATAGAGGCTTTGCTCACACGGAAATGATGGATACAGTACATCACTTCAGATGTACAGAAAACAAATCATGGCATTGATACATCTGCTATTAAGAAATACAGGAAGCATAGGGACATAATATTAATTAAATCATAATGCAAAGGAGTGTGAAACTTCTGAAATTTTTCTATAATTTTGAGTGCTTGCTCATTATTAGCGTGTAAAATATCTTCCAAAATTGATAAAAAATTAGAAAAGTTTAATTTTTGATTTATAAATCTGTTCTCAAATACTCAGTGATAGGAGTAAAAAGTTTTAGAAATTATTTCTAAGTTTAATTAAGTGAGAACAAGAATGCTTTCTAATCACAATGACAAAGAAATATATGACCTAAACATCTTAACACGAAATCTCTGATGGAAAGATATCAGGGGCTTGGTCTGTGAGGGCATCAAAGTGAGCCTTCTTCTTTGAGCGGCTTTCATGCTTAGTATTTATTTTGTCAGAGTCTCCTGAGTGTTACTGGGTCATCTCTCTCACCTCAAACACATTTATAAATTGTCAGATTGGTCCCCTGATGTCACATTTCTCTCTACCTTTAGTAAATTTTGCTTAAATAGGAGCATTACTTGGTTCAATGTGGTTCAATGTGGTAGGCAGTGTTTAAGGCAGTATTGTATGCATGATCACAACAGACTTTCACATTTTGTAGAAGACTGCACAAAATTTCAAGTGGGATGATACACATATTTATTAAATTTTTTGCGGCAAGTTGCAAACACCTTGCTACTACAAAAAGCAGGTAAAATGTATCTGTAAAGGTGATATTGATAGATATTAACGTAAAAAGATCCATTTGCATGATTTATTGAGGAAAAATTCCAAATTGGACATAATTTTCATTATTTCCAAAATTGTTCCAGTTTAAGTTTTTTGGTTATGGTTGGCACAGCCCCCAATGGTGATGAATCATTGAATTGTTACAATGCTGACCAGCTTCACTATACACACACACATGCAGGACACAACACACATTTGTATATGTATATATTACTGTTTTAATGAAATTTTAAGTAGTGTCCATTTTTCTCAGATGATCTTCAAAAATCTTCATTTTTAATCAAAATATGAAAAGCTTATAAAAAAATCAAGACTGGTAGTAATGCAACCATCATGATATTCCATTTAAGAATAAAATTCTTATAAATTATAGTAATGAAAGAAAAAGCCTGTTGGCCTGATCTGACAGGATATTACTGTCCAAGTGATTACTAGTCAGCCAGGTTCTGGTAGGAAAAGTTCACACTAATCAAAATGGTGGGCAAAGTTTGGTGGGAATAGAGAACCAGGAAAAACAAAATTATTTACTTGTTCAAATTACTTCCAAAATTTGAAGAACTGAGTGTAAACCTCATAATTATTTATGAAAGGAGGTTATGAATCTTTTATCAGCAGGACCATGTAAATTTAGGACTACATTGTATACCCATCCCATCCTCCAACCAACACTTTGATAATAACATTACTATATGTAGGCACTATTCTGAATACCTCTCTCTCTTCTCTCTCTTCTCTTCTTTCTGTTTTTCTCTATGTGTATGTATATATGTATATACATATATATACACACATCCATATCTGTACATACATATATACATATAGATTATGTAATATATATTGTATACTTATATATAAATACATGCTCATTAAATCTTTCAAAATTTTTATATAGGTTAGGTAATATTTTTAACAGAAGAAGAAACTGAGCTTGCAGAGTTTAGCTAGATTGTCCAAAGCAATAGAGCAAGTGGGTTCAAATTCAGCCAGTTTGACTCAGAGCCTAGACTCCTACCACCACTCAACTGCTAATGGTAGAAATGGTTTAAAAAAAACCCTAGCATTCTGCTTTCGAAGGTAGATCTTTAAAAAATCAAAATAATCTAATCAGAGCAGGTAACTTTGTCACCTGTTATCACAGTGACAAACGTTACTAGTAAAAGCAGCTAGTAAAGCAGCGTGTCCTAGGAGGGGCAAAACAGCCAAATACTTCTCTCCCTAATAATAAGGATGAGGTTTACAGCTCACAAAACGGAAAAGGAGACAATTATTCAGTTCTGAGAGGATTGTAATGTTTTGTCTTCAAGGAAAACGTGTGCTATTGACAGGAAAAATAGGTTTATTTTCCCAGGTAACACACACTTACTAGTGAGGTATTGAACAAGAATTGGTGCCCCCACATCGTTCTTTGCGCTGGGCTAGAGTCCCTGAGGAGGACGGGAAAGATGCTCACTATATCCTGAAGAACTGCTGGAGTTTTCAAATCCTAGGATGGAATCAAGGGGGAAAAACTCAACTGTGAAGAGATTAAGATGTTTTTTAAGGCAGGTTGGGGTGATTCCCAGACTGATACTCTTGAGAGAGACTGCAATGATTTCAGAGAAATCAGAAGAGAAAAAGAGAAGTCAGGTTCTAAACAAGTATACACAGGAGACCCCTCCTTGTAAAAGTTTACATCTTCCTTTATGCAGCCTAAGGGAAAGTTTAAATTTGCATGTAAATTTTTAGTTCTCCTATATTGTGATACTGGGATGCTCTTTTGAGATTTATGGAGGCTTCATTTAGAGCATCCTGTATCTACAAGACAACCTAGAGGATTCATTCAGGCAGTGGCTGGTGCGCAAGCAAGCCACTGCATCTCCTTATGAACTTCTTCAAAAACAGCTGGGAGGGCGGCGACTCTTTTCAGTGGACTAAAACATGGTATCAGTCACCCTCAGATAAAAAGCCCATTTCTTGGAGAAGTGTTATAGAAGTCACAGACTTACAAAAGTGAATAAAGCAATGCTTTCTGATGGCTACCATTAAAATATAATGTGCTTATATACCCTAGGTTTTCATTAGTTTGAAGTGGCTTACATGAAATGTTTGTACAATCCAGCAATCTCTCAAAGTCTCACCTAGCTCTGTGTTCCCAATACTATTCAGTAATTTGCCCAGTAATGTCGGACCAGCAAAAATCAGAAGTTATCATTCTGTGCTCTCAATAACCCCTTATCATAGGATTGCAGGTTAATTTAGTAGACTGAAATGACTATCCTTTTCCAAAGAATAATTCTGAATCATTTGTCATTTTCACACTAATTTAATAATTTCTCTTTAATTGCTGATCAGAAGAGGTGATCAAGTGGAGCATTATAACCTGAGAAAAATCACAATGAAAGGAAAGGAGGCACAACTCCCAGGTGCTTCCCAGCAAAGGATTCCACCTTTCTTTATCTAAACAAAGAAATTATTTTCTTCCTATCTATAAAATGTAATCTGGTGGCTAACGGTAAACTAGCAGCACACATCATGGTTAGTAATTTTATGTATGCATGTATTTAGTGGGGAGATGAGAGATGAGAACACAAGAAAGAAGGAAGAATGAAATATGGCACTGATCTGTCAACACAACAAGACTAAATGAATTGCGCTTACCTTATTTGTGTTGCAAGAATTTTAACCAGAAAAATCATTTAAAAAAATGGAGATAATCAGCTAGGCAGTCTTCCCCCTTTAACTCTAGTTTGTGTTTCTGCTGAAAGTCTCCAGCAGAAGATTTCCTAGCAGGCAATTACAATTCATGTTACAGAGTTCATGTCCAGACTTATCCCTTTTAGACCTGATTCAAAAATCAGCCCTCTGTCTAAGGCATAATTAAAAATTAAATGTCTCTTAATCACAGCCCTAACTAGCAAGATATGGACAGACATAATTATATATTGAAATTGTCTAGGCTCTGTTAATTCCAATATTAAGATATTTCAAAGAAATGTGGCAGAAAACAATGTCACTTTATACCTCCAATTCATTAATAAGCGTGTTTTTTACCCACCATTCTCCATGCTGCATTAACATGTGACAGGGGTCAAGATTACATTAAATTATGGAATAAATTACTATAGTTAGCAGTGCCATTTGACAGCTTTATAGGTAACCGCTGTTCTTAAATTTGTTCTGAATAAGTTCTACTTTTCTTTCTATTTAAGTGTTTTGCACTCTTAAAATTTTTTGACCTAGAATAGCTGATTTTACCCAAAATATAAATAAATAATAATAATGAAAACCGTAAAATGCTTGCATTTAGTTTTTTCAGACTGCACCATCTTGTTAAACTAAGGAATCATTCTGAAAAATGGCTGCAAGAAATTCCTTGATTATAAACAAAAAGAATTATTTAAAATAATCTCTTTTTCTTTCAAGGATGGCTTTCCAGTCATGGACATAGAAGGGCCACTTTCACAGAGAATATTTATGTTGTATGGATGTATGGTCCAGTGTGAACTTTAGATGCTTTATGATATTAAAACAGATGCGTGCCTAATGCTTGAAGGAAAATATTGAATGTACAACACTAATAATATTTAGAAGGGTCTTACTAACTTTGCTAGTACATATTAGGCTCAAATTGAAATTTAAAATAATAGCATGATGGCATGCTACTCTGTAAAAACTAGGGTATTTGTGTGTGTATATCTGTATAGCTATGTTTATAAGTATACATAAACATATGAATATATTAAAATAGCTATAATGCTTTAAAATATATTAGAGAGTTATCACAAAGCTCTGAATTCTCATTGTTGTTTGTAATGAACACCTGACCATTTTTCGTTTGCCATCGTTAACTGAGTACAGCTTTTGACCTTAAAATGGTAGCATTTACATAGGAAAGCTCATCTTACCAGGATGCATGATGATATTCCCCTAAAGCAATAATACATATTGCAAATTACTAGAAAAAGGTCATTATTGTATTAAGTTAAATGCTGTTTTTTAAAAAAAATTCAGATAGGTATTAGCTTCTGAGTGAGAAAACTTCAAAATTATATTTTTGAAGCCTTTCCTAATCTACATAAGACTGCTTTCGAGCCCATTAAAAATCGAAAGTTTTATTTGCTAAAGTTTAACAATTTTGCATGGTTTTAGGTCGACATGTGTAGTGTAAGGCACTCAACATGAACCTAGTGAGTTATGAGCAGAGAATCACAGAATCTTTTTGGAAAAAATCTAACATTATTCATTTTTTAAAAGGTTTTGAAATCTTTTCTAAGGTATTACTATAATCATATCTCATTGCTATATTTTTTTAACGTAATGAGAGATAAGAATCAGTAATCACAGTGTTATGTTGCAGTGAAATAATGAAATATGGGCAATTGTGATTTTATTTAATATTATTTTCTAATTTCTAATAAGTATTCTGTAATCATTGCATGGAACCTTACATTTAAATTCAGATTTTCAGATTTTTTATTATGTTGGAGATTTTGCACATTACCAGCATAAGAATAAAGAAAATTCAGCTTTCTTATTTATATATGCACTAAATATTTGATAGCCTTTTCAATAATAATGTGCTCAAAAGATATCATAGTTGAATAACAAATTTTCAAATTGTGTATAAGTGTAGAATACTACGCTTAAGAAAAATAAGAACTTTTTTAAAAAAGCTGATATTAATGGGATAGCTGGAAAAAGGCATTGTAAAATTTATTTTTGATTTCTTGTTCTTAAATTAAAAGAAAAACACAGACTAATGGACATTATTTTTTTTTAATAAATCTATAGTAACCTTAAATGTGAACTTCATTGATAAGTTTCACTCATTTCTGAGCACCTTCTGTGTATGAGATGCTGAGCTGGAATTTGGTAATGGGTGATAAAGTCCACAGGAAACTCACGATCTAGTGGAGGAGTCAAAAAAAAAATGAAAATACTAAAAGTATATCATTATGAAACGTGTTGTAAGTGTCTTAATATATAGATGCACTGAGTCTAATGTTATTTACTAACGGAGAGCATTACAATAATCTTTAGTGACTCTTGTACTATGGTGAGTCAACTGTCAATATTGACAAGGGTCTGTTTTGTTTTGTTTTTTAACATATACAAAAATAATAAGTTGATAATAGGACAAAGTCACCAAGATATTGTATTCTTTTAGTTGCCACCTTCAAGGAACCGTCTAAGATTTAGACAACAGTATGTTTTATGATTCTAAACATTTGGTAACTTCTTGAGTGAAATGGTGAGAAGGATATTAGAGGAATATGAGGTAATTATTATTTTACATAGGGTGGTTTTGAGAAACGAATCATTCCTCTAGCATCTTTGAGAAAAGCAATGAATTATTTGGGAAGATCTAACTCCGTTTCATCTCTTAACTACACAAATTGAGAAGCTGAGAATTTCTCTTTGTCCCCACACACCTAATCGCTCTTAACTTCTGTCTCTTTGTTTTCTTCCGCCTTGTGCAATGGTTTGTTTCGTTTTGTTTTTTACTGTTTTTATGGTTTTTTGAATAGCCCCCAAATACCCAATACAAATAACTGTGTTGGATTTTAAATGCAAGTTTTAGGATCACATTAATTTTAACAAAATAAAATAATATTTCCACAGTAGAAGAAACTTATTCAATTTATGATTAAGCTTATGCCTAAGTAAGCAGATGAGATCCTACCTACTCAATCCTCATAGCCATTACTGATTATGTTCATCACATTTGATTTGCAGCCAGTGATCTTTAATCAATAGGCATTTAACTAGACACAAACACTCTAGATATTACCTGTTGACTTTTTGCATAAATATCTAAAGTGTGCAATTCTGAAATTGACTTTCGTTGTCTCATCACTTAGCAGCATCTATATTTTACAGCTTTCTAAAAATTATTTTCTGTGATAAAAGTAATTTTTCTCATGTCTTTGACTTACATACCTCACTGAGTTGATTTTTGTGATTTTCCAGAACTGTGACTCTTAAGCCATTATTTTCCTCACTTTAAGTATGTTTACGGACTATGTGTATATCTACGTCTCGGCTATGCTCTTCGTGAGCAAAATTGAAAACTTTGGTGTATGCGCATGTGGTACTATGTACAATGTAGGCATATAAACATAGCTACTCACAAACATGAAAAAGTCAATATAAATGTAGTGCTTTGACTTGCAGAGTCAGCTTCTCATTTAGACATTAGCAGATAGATGGCTTTTCTTTAACATCAGATGAGGCAGGTCGATTCAAGTGTGCGAAAAGTCACCTTGCTAGATCTGCTCTGCCAGCGAAGATATGTAGTTTCAGATGCCACTAGTTGTCTTCAAATTGTTATTCGCCTCATTAACATTTAGTCAGCATAAGCGGTCAGCTAAACACTGTACGTAGCACTTACCTCTAACAGGTTTAAGTCTATAAGATAAAAGAATTCTAGCAGATACTGGCATAAAGAAATTTCTTTTTATCATCATTTTAAATGGCAAGGAATATGGAATGAAAAGTGTGCGTGTGTATATATATTCCTTGCTACACACACACACGCACACAGAGAAAGAGAGAGAGAGAGGAAGCAAATGTAAGAAGGCACAACATTCCAGGAAGTTCCAAGAGCAACAAACAAATGCAAAACAATTTCACCTGTTTTCTTAACTCCATTTTTTCTCTGATCCCTCACTCTCACTCCAAGAAGGTGAAATAAAACATTGACTTAAGTGTATAGAAGACTGCCGGTATTAGAAGTCCTGGTAAAATCAATTCCTTTCCACAGCCACTAAGATCCAGAGAAATTGTATAGGTCAGGAAGAGGTAGTGCAAATAAAATAAAGACTAAAAGTGAAAAAGTACACATTATTGCACCTTGGCTTGGGTGCTTAAAGTGTTCCTACTTCCCTCTGTGCAAACTCACGACAAACTGTATAAGGTCTGTAGTTGTATTATCAGCACAATAGGAACATAAGCACAATGTAAAACATCTAATGATTCAAATTTTATTACTGGTCATGTATTTATGATCTGATGCTCTTGCCCTCTAACTCCAAGGAAGTGATATTAACCTCTGTTATAATGCCTTTCTTTCTTCTTTCAAGTTTTATATGCACGTCCTCACTCAAATACTCCCTAATAAACAATACCGTTATTGTTTTCTGAAATAAAAATTTGATGTATTTTACAGTTTTGATGCAAACTTGCATTTCTTAAGAGGAAAGCTATATGTTAACCTGCCCCCAGTTTTTTTTGTTCATTTATCTCCATCATTGGTGCAGAAATCTCTGTTAAAAATGGACATTAAAAAAAAATGTTGAACTGGCATGTTTTTAATTACATGAGGAAATTTTGTAGTTGTCTCATCTTAAAAATGACTATGCTACTATGAGTCAGAAAATGTGGTATAGAGAAATGGAATTAAATTAAGTGAATTAGCATTTAAATTACACAATATATGTATTACATATATCACATATATATATAATAAAATGTACATGACATACAAACTATTTATATGCATATAAAATGACAAAGTTTTGGTCATGTTTTAGTTGGTGTCTGCATGACTTCAGTTTGGGAAGAAGGCAGGTTTTCTGCATTATCTCCGCTCTGACTCCCAGAGTTGTTTGTGGATGTGTCTTTGCTGCAGCCGTCCTTAATACATCCAAGTCACTGACACAGATTTCAACATTAGCAGCAACAAGTGTATGTGGAAGTATGTCAACTTTTAACAACTATTTGTTTGGAACCAATAGAAAGGTACCATAAAAACTTTTTAAAGAAATATTTAAGATATACTTAAGAGATTATTGTGTACTCTATGAATATGTGGTAATATAATACCTTTATTAATATATTTGGTTTTCTAATAACACTATTTTTATTTGATTCTGTATCATGACAGGTAGATATTCAATACAGATAGTCATATATTTCAGAAAGTAGATTTGTTTTCAGAATGGATTATGGATTATTCCTGATAAAGAAGAAAGTTTTTAAATTTTCTCAGCCTACATGATGATTTCAAGTTTTTAGGAGGAAACACAAAAGAAATCACCTCTAGATCAACTTGAAGCAACACATACAGGGTATTCTCATTTTTCCCTGATTCCATATTTGTGAATTCACCTACTTTCTAAAATGTATTTGTAAAACCAAGATCAATACTAGCATTGCAGTCATCCAGGGACATGCGCAGAGCAGCGAGAAATTTGAGTTGCCTGACATGCATGTTCCCAGCTAAGATTGAACAAAACAAGACTCTGCCTTCTTGTTTCAGCTCAGCTCAGTTATACTATAAACAAGAGCCAATTTTGCAGTTTATTTAGTGCCATGTTCTTCACATTTTTGTGGGTTTTGGTGGTGATTTAGCTAAATGGTCCCCAAACATAGTGTTAAAGTGCTGTCTATTGTTCCTAAATGTAAGAAAGCTGTAATCTGCCATACAGAGAAAATATGTGTGTTATATAAGGTTTGTTCAGCCAAGAGTTATAGTGCTATTGGCCATGAGTTCAATGTTAATGAGCAAATGATATATATTAAAGTTTCTTTAAACAGAAACACACATAAAGCAAGGTTATATATTGATCAGTTGATGAAAATGCTGTAACCAGAGACTTTCAGGAACATAATCTTCTATTTCTCCTAGGAGCAATGGCTCAATATTTGCTAATTCATTGTTTGTGGCAGCTTCACAGAACATATCAACCAAGAATAATGAGAATTTACTGTAATTTATTTTCTATCCTTTTTTCTAAACTGACCAGGACACAGGAAACTTCTTCCAACAATCTCAGAGTTTCCATTCTAACCTTGAGTTATCCTTAAACTCTAACATGGTTGCATAGATGAAAGATACTGTTTAGGTAGTGATGTGGTGACATTATACACATTTACATAGTATTCCACACACAGCAAATGTTTTTAACTAATAATTAATTCAACAAATATTTTTCATCCACTGACATGTGCCAAGTACTTTATTAAACACTGATTAAGCAAAAATAGAAATGATCATATTCTCAGAAAGCTTAGGTGTATACTTCGACTGGAATAAGGTATAGGCATTAATCAAATAAACATGTAAATATATCTACAGTTTCTACTGAGTTGCATGTTAAAGTATAGATGCACATAGCAGTACAAATATTTATACTGTGATGAAAAAGAAGCTGAGGGGTCTTTGTTGAGGAAGTGACCTCGACTGAGGTACGGAAGAAGGAGTCAAAATGGGAGGTAAGGGGAGGAAAACAGAGCTCTCCAAGCAGAGGGAGCAGTGTTGAGAAGCACTGATGTGGGAAAAGAGTAAGTGAAGCATGTGAAAGGTTGAAGGAAGAATCATGGAAGAGAACGACACATGATGAGCCTAGAGAAGTGCAGAGAAGTTTGAGCTTGTAGAGTGTTCAGGCCATTTAAGAAATTTTGTATTTATCTCACAAGCCATGGAAGCCTTTGAAGGTTTAAATTAGAATGATGGGGTGATTAGATTTGTATTTTGGACAGATTGCTTAAATGACAGGATGAGGAATGGATTGGATAATGACAGGTGTGGATATATGTCAATCAATTTAGAGGCTATAGCAGTGGTTCAGAGAAGAAATGACCAATGTGTGGATAGGGTGAATACTGGTGGAGATGAAAAGTGGGGGACTTGAGATGTTCAAATAGATGATGATAGCAACTGCTCTGTGAGGCAATTGTTACAATTTTGTAGTTAAAGGAATCAAGTCTACAGAGGTTAAATGATTATTCTGAGATTACAGAGTCAATAAGAAAAAGAATAAGGATTACAGCCCAGATATTGTGACTCTATCATTATAAAGGTTCCAAATCCCTTGAAGGAAGATCCTAAATTAGAAAGTGAACAAGGGAGCATAATTCTAATCTCATCCCCAGCCTACCTCCACTCTCAACATAGAAAGACCTTCGTTATCAGTACTTAGGGACAAATTAACCAAGACTCAATTCAGGACTCAAAGTTGGAATAGCCCCAGTGACCTGTGCATGGCAGGGAAAGTCAATTGTTAAGCCTGTGTTTTTGTTTTATTTGGTTTTGGTTCTGTTATTTTGACAGGTTCTTGAAAAAATGACACCAGAGAAAGGAGGTTGAAGGCATAGTGTCACAGGATGAGGAAAAGTGCATGAAGAGAAGAAAAGAGAGATTTTTACATCTCATGCGAATATGAAAGTTTATACATAAAAAGAATCTGAGTTTTTTAAAGAAAATTGTGGGGGGGCCGGCTCTGTGGCCAAGTGGTTGGGTTCGCTCGCTCCGCTGCAGCGGCCCAGGGTTCGGATCCTGGGCACATGGCACCGCTCGTCAGGCCACATTGAAGTGGCGCCCACATCCCACAACTAGAAGGACTTGCAACTAAGATATACAACTGTGTACGGGGGGGCGGGGGGCGTGGTTTGGGGAGATAAAGCAGAAAAAAAAAAAAGATTGACAACAGTTGTTAGCCCAGGTGCCAGTCTTAAGAAAAAAAATTGTGGGAGGACAGGTAATTTCACATATATTTTTATTTTAATTTTGCTTTTTTAATCTTAAAATACTTTTAGACTCTCAGAAAAGTTGCAAGGATTGTACAGAAAATCCTCATATATCTACCACCCAGCCTCATCTAATGTTAATATTTTGCATTATCATGATAATGGTAATATCTTGAATTATCAAAACTAAGAAATTAACATTGGTACAATATCACAACTAAAATGCAAACATTGTTCAGAATGGCCAAGTTTTACTAATGTCCAGGATACAATCCAAGTTACCATACTGTATTTAATTGCCATGTCTCCTTCGTCTTCTCCAATCTGTGACAGATAGTCATGGAGGAAATTGTTTTTCTATCCTTTATGCTTTTGAAAAGTACTGGTTAGGTATTTGTAGAATGTCCCTTAATATGGGATTGTTTGGTGTTTTCTCATGATTTGAATGAGGTTATGGATTTGGGGGAAAATACAATATAGAAATGTTGTTTCCTTCTTATCACATCAAATCAGGGGTGCATGATAGCATTATGTCTCATTACTGTTGATGTTAATAGTGGTCTCTTGGTTAAGGTGATGTCTGCCAGATTTCTCCACTGTAAAGTTACTCTTTTTTCCCTTTCCATGCTATATGCATTGAGTGACTTCTAAGTCCAGCCCACATGAAAGGAAAGAACAATTGCTTTGCCTCTTAGAAAAAAATATGTGGACTTATGTTAAAATCACCAGTGTAATTAACAAATATTGGGAGGAAATACTTTGAGACTTTACAAATATCATCTCTCTCTTTAAACCTTCACCCACTAATGGTATTCATTAGTGGATCTTGCCTGCAGCAATTATTACTGTGGCATTCTAAAGGTGATTTTCTATTTCCCTTAGTCCTTCCACATTTATTAATTATAATTCTGTAAGGAAAATCTTGTGTAGGAAGAATTTTTTGCTGTGTGATTTACTTTGTACAAATCATATCAGTATGTGTTACTCTTTCAAATAAACATTTAAAAAATATAGAACCTATTATTTTCAGGACTTTACTAACTGGAATTGATACAACCATGCCTTCCTCTATTGAAGTTGATGTTAAAAAAGTAAGGTCTTAGTATGTAAAGATAAACATGATTTCCAAACTAAAATAGTCCAGGGCTTTGAGTGGAGACTCCGTCTTCTAATTTGCTCCCATCAGCAAGTCTGGGCAAAAATAGTGTCTCTCAGATAGGAAGGTGCTCAACTGCTATTATTCCAGCATGGGAGACAAACATACTAACAAAGCTAAATCACCCAAGATGTCGCCTTCCTCACAAATGTTGCCATTGCCTTGTGAAGGGGCATCGTGTGGCCAACTGTACATGTGGGAAAGGGAGCTGCAGTGGCATTAATTCCCAAAACAATTACAGTGTCTTCTAGAACAAATTTTAGTAGACTCTATCTGGTTAACACAGGCAATAGAATTCTCAAGGGCAAAAGGAAAGATAAATGCCCAACCAAGGAAGAAAAGAAAGTAGAGAAGAAAATGGGTTGCTCATAAAACAAACATACAAAAATAATAGCAATAAGAAAATGTCACCAAAATACTTCTAAAACACATGAAATTTCCTATTCTAATTAAAAAAATTTTCTCTCTACCTATCTGAGTGAATTTTGAAGTAGTTACGTTGGAATAGCAAATATTTTTCTTGGAAGATGATACAGTGAAATGAACACTTTTATTCACCAGAATTCTCGAAGGGCTGCTCATTCTAGGGATGGGGTGAAGGAAGTTCAAGAAAAGATTAAGAAGGCCCTTGTGTAGGGTATATAGGCTTTTTTCAGGGGGTCGGACATTAACATGTCTACACTAGAGTGAATGATCAGAGTGCAGTGTGGGATGACAGGGGCTGGGGGTCTATGAAGAGAGAGGGGCATAGAGAAGCAGAAGAGATATCTAAAGAGAAGTTACAAGAAGATTTTCTATCTCATAAACCATAAAGCTTCTGTCTGTTCCTTCAAGGGACACTAAAATAAAGCTTTACATTCCTCTTTGACGCTTTTGAAGTTGCACTGATGTTCCTTTGACTGTAACTTGGTTCAAAGGCTTGTTTCAAAGAAAGAACAAGCAAGTCCATTTTATGTGGGCTATACAAAGAAGAGTTTTCCCAAGAAGCTGATATGCTCCCCAAAAGCTCACAATAAAATGGCCCCATTTTATTTATCTTTAATCATCTTCCACTACTTCCCAGTGTGATTTTTCACTCCGAATATGTTGGTTTCCTGAGGATTCTTTTACAGATAACATTTCTTTTTTTTGAGATACTCTCTTCTGGTTTTCTGACAATTCAAGTTTTAAACATTCCTCGAAGAGGCTCTAAGCATCATAAAAGCAGATACTGTTTTCCTTGACTTTGTGTCCCTTGCAGTGACTAGGAAAAGGTCTGGTATAGAATAGTCACAATAACTGCAAATTCAACCCAAATTTTGCTTTCCTCCTAAGACCTGTCTTTTTAAACAATAACTTATGTTGTTTCATTTTACTCTTTGAATTCGCAGAGAATTTGAGTTTGCATGTTTTTCTTTCTCCTCCAATATAAATTTATTGATGATTGGTGACATATTTTCTAAATTTCATTTTAAGTAACTATATAAGTAGAGTGTTTGGTACATCACTTGTACCAAACTAGTACTTACTTTTTTTAGTGACAGAATAAACATAATAGACTCTGAAGCAATACTTGTTTCCTTGAATTGAAAAGAACTTAGGTATTGGCTGAGTTTGAATAGGTCATAAAAGAGAAATATTAGATACGTTAGTCTTCAAATATTACACCTAAGTCATAAAGCTTCTTTTCCAATAGCTTCTTTTTCTTTTTATCTCACTTTGTAGTTCCTCAATATGACAATATTTCCTCTCCTTATATGTAGATTTCAAATTTGTTGCAACAAATTCTATGAGTCATGAAAATTATGAGGCATAACCCCATAAATATCACTAAAAGAAAGCAATCATGAATCTTAGATACCTTTGCATAATATTGTGCAAAACACAAGCTCATTTCTCTTCCCAATCCACAACACCACATTACTCACTGACTTTTGTTAATTCTCCTTCCCTGATGCGTATAAAATTAGCTTTTTCTCTATTCTTTCTGCTGTTTTGTTTTTCTTTTTGAGGCTCTCATTGGACTACTGAAACAGCCCTTTCACTAAATTTGCCGCCTCTACTCTTACCCTTCTCATATGCCTTTATCAGTTTAGCAACCAAACTTTGCCACCTATAAAGCAAATCTACCCATGTTAGTTCCTGATTATGTTGCCCAATGTCTGCTCTTTGTTCTAAGAGAAGGTCATTCAAGGTTTAAGGTTATAAATTTGACGTTTACTTATAGATGGACAAAATCTGTTTGCTTATTAATTCAACAGATATTTATTGACCACCTGCTATATTGCAGGCACTTCAGGCAAATTAATCCACCTGTACCAGAGGCCTTAGAGTCTAATTGTTTGGAACTGAATTGTGCTTACCAACATTTATGAGTAACGTGACCCAAGAGCAGCTCTATGAGTCTTACTTTACTGTGTGGTGGTGAAGATTAAATAAGAAAATCCATGTGTAGTATTTAGTGTCATTCCTGATACACAGTAAGTTATTAATAAACGCTGCCTATTATTATTGTTGTTAAAGAATCAGAATAGTCCAAAATCAATTTCAAAGAATAAGGCATGCATTTGCATAGTAGAGTTTTATTTAGGATAAACTATGAAGAAAATGATTAAACTCATCTAAATATTTCTGTTTAATAATCCATGAGACAATAAAATTAGTAAGTATAAAATATTATAAAATATATATGCTTAAATATAATGTTTATGTATTATATATGCCCTTAGGTTATACACTTTGAAACTTTTATTTTTCATCTGTACAAGTAAGAAGATAAAACAAAACGTCCTGACTATGGGTCTACACACATTTGATCTCATGAAGCAATTAAAGATTTTATTTGACCCTATTAGCTATGATCCATTGCTCAAACGAAAGCAGGACTATAAAAAATTCTTAGAATCACAGTCTCAGGAGAGCCCAAGTGTAATCAAGGGAGTAACAGGGAAATCAGGGCCTGCAAACTGTTCCTATAGTTGTTCCTGTGGTAATAACTCCCCTTGTCCCTGTGGAGTTTGGTAGAAAAAGCACATCGAGTTCCCACCTGATGATGAGAATTTCTCCTCTCTCTCAAATATATCCACCTCTTCCTTCACCTGCCACTGCATTACTTCACATTGACGTTGTTTCTCTCTGAGATATTTTGTGGAAGTCTCTGCCTGTAGTTTTTGCTTCTTAGTCTCTTCTTTCTCTATTAAACTTTACACTGATGGCAGAGGAAATTTTTATGCGGTTTTGATTATGTCCTACTCCTGCTTAAAAACCTTCAGTGGTTTTCCACTGACTTTGGGATGAAATCTGAAGTCCTTCTAATAAAGCATGAGTCACTCACAATTTGGCTCCCACGACTCACCAGCTGCATACCTCACCACTGTGACTTTGCATTGATGCTCCAATCTTTCCAAATGATTTGCAGGTTTCCAACCTTCCTTTGATAATTCAGGTCTTACTCCTCTCTCCTACGTGTGCCTTTTCTGCCTGACAAGCAAAAATCTACTCATACTTCTATAATAAACTTTTGCAGTGATATACTTTTCTACCCCCAGCCCTAGAAAAAGTAACTGTATGTCTCTAGAGTGTGAAAGTAAAATGTTTTTGAACAGGTTTTATGCATTTCTCCCTGTAAGTATAATTGAATTGTCTCTTCACTGGGAAAAGGATAGGGGAGTGTGTGTGTGTGCATGCTCATTAAAGAAGTAAACATTAGGTAGAGTTACATTCCCATATCCCCAACAAATGTTGGGATGTATTTCCTCATTATTAACATTGGAGTACGATATGTAAATTCGGGCATGGACAAGATTGAATGAGGCCAAGCTTCTGAAGTGCTCAGCACAGAATTTAGAACACAGTAGGCTCTTTGAAAATAGCATCTTCCTCCCCATTCAACCCCTCACCCGATGGGAAGGTCTCCTGATTGATTTGAATTTAAAATAAAGGTAATTATAAAAATAAAACCATGATCAAGTGGAAATGACATGCCTAACAGTAAAACAAAATAAAATTTGTAGGCACAATTTGAACACACTTCTCACTTTAAAGGAAATAAAGTGACTTTATTTTTGTATAAGTGACATGCTTTAACTCAGTAGACCCATTTGTGGTTAACTGTTGGTGGGGTTTGAGGCAAAGGTGTACCTTTAACTTCTCTGTTTCTCTCTTTCTTCAGGTTTAATTAGCCTCTTTTAGATAAAGACTTCCAAGAAAATGTCCAAATACTTGGATTTTATGCGGCTTCATCGTGAAGGGGAAGGGAGTCTCAAATCTCCATATTGTCTCTACGCTTTTCTCTGGACCTTTGCTTCCCTGTGGCAAAGAGTCATCTCTGGTTTGATCTCTGGGACCACTGCATTCTATCTCTGAGCTGGTAGATATACAGCTTGTTCTGTTGAATCAGAGCGGGTTTCCTCGCTTTGTTAGCCTCCCTTTGGCTTTTATAAGAGCATCAATTCTCTCTGAGTTTCAACAACCTTCTTTCCTGGCTGTGTCTGGGCTGACCACATGTGGCCTCTGTGGCAGGGTTGTTCTGGCCCTTGCTGCAGTAGCCTCATGTTAGATATGCTAGCTTTTAATTCATTTATATTTTATTTCCCTCTATGGCACTTCCACACCATATGGGATTATTTTTCATCCTTCCTGGGAGTCACCTAAAGGTGAGAGTAGTGGTTGACTCTAATATGTTATGGTGTTACTGTTTACTCAAGTGCAGCTACCCTGGGCTAACATGGAACCACCTGTGTATCAGTCTTCCCTCAGCATTACAAATGAGCATCTCAACAAAACCTGCTTCTGTTTTTGGCTTTCACCACCACCTATCAAATTATACACTGTACACATACACACACATACACACACACTTGGGGATTCTGGACCAGTGGAAGGAAGTAAGAACATTCATGTTAGAGTGCTTGTTTTAAAAACCTCCACCTCCCATATCCTTCCAAAATTCCACGAGGCTATAAATCTTCTACTTCCCATAGCTTTAGGTAGGATTTATTAGGTGGGATTGGGTAGAATTATCTCTTTTTCTTTCTGAATTGGAAGGTAGAAGAGGAAAGCACTAGGCTTAGCTTCAATGAAGGACTAGATGCAGGGAGAGAAATTGTTTTAATGATAAGGGAATATGCAGTGGACGGCATTTCAAAAATATTGTCGCCATTACATATGTTTTCAAGTTAGTGGAACGTAGTTCAATTTATAGAAAGGTGATCATGTGATTGCATACATAGGCTTTGGATGCTAATGGCTATGGGAATAATAGTACTGCTATCATTTTAGTCATTAACCTTCCAACCTGGTTCAAGCTGCAAACACTGACCATTTAAAAACCAACCAACCCACAAATAAGCAAGCACATATAAACACAGTCAATCTGGAGACAATATTTTTCCCAATAGCTTATAAAATTCTTCTTTTAGTTGGCCTACCAGTGGATAAAAGAGATAGGCCCATATTAAGAATAAGCCCTTGCATTATTTTATGAGCTACTTTTTATTATGTGTGGTACGTAGCTACTAAAGGTCACAGAACTAATTAATGGCAGGTTTATGACAAAAATCCAATGCTCCTGACTCACTAACCAAGATTTTTTTTTAATCTAGGTGAATTTGTGACTCCTTTCTCTTTACTATTTTTTTTCAATTTCACTATATACAAGGTTAGAATTTTTCTTTTTCTTCAGTTCATTAAGCATCAAAGTACTTGCCTGCCTATAGACTAATATCTACTTGGAAATCTAGTTCCTATTAGTTAAGTCCCCTACTTTGATATCCTGGAAAGTTTTATTTTTGTTTTCTCATTTAAATATAGTAATAGTAAATAAAGAAATATAATAATTGTCTATATAAGAATTTATATGTGTTTTCTGATTTATATATATTTGCTCTATTAAAGAACCATTTTACATAATTTAATAATCATCTATCTTCTACAAACTCAATGACCTTTACATATTCTCTTCACAAATATATAAGAAGATAGTAGGTGCTTTTTTTTGGATTTAAGCTTTGGTAGGGAAAACTTATTTTAAAAACTTATTGAATAGTAAATGTTATTGAGTTTCAGAACATATTATAGTATATTTCTTTTGAAATAAAAATAGGTTATTTGTAAAAATTGGTATGGACTGATGTTGGTTTTGGAAAGTAAAAAGCCATATTCATGTTACTACATACACGATCTTATGTGTACAAAGAGAAGAAAGATGAAAAGGAAGGAAAAGAAAACCTGTCTGATGTTGTTGAATTAAATTAGAATATAATTATTACTTCATGTCTTCACAAAAGACATTTTGTAACATTTAAAATTTCTGCTAATTGCACAAGGTACATTATCATGCAAAAGAATGTTAGTGAAGGTTGAAAAGGACAAACCAACTATTCTCGTACATCACCATAATTATGCAGCCCCATGTTCGAACAATTACATTTATGTAGACCCACTGTTAAAATCAATGTTACTTGTACAGCTAGTCCTTAATCAATGAAATCAGTCAATTTACCATGGTCACATCCTTCTTCTTAATTAAGACAGTGATATCTCTGGAGCGCAGGGTCTCAGAGAGATAAATAAGTACAGAGGTTGAGAAATGTCAAAGAGGTGACTCCCCGATTTTACTCCTGACGAACTTGGGAGGAAATAAGACAGTTCCTTCAGTTCAGGGAAGCAGCACAATCTTCTAAAGAGATGGCTTAGCATTCATTAAGAAAAGAGCAGGTAGTAGTGTCTGACAGAAATAGCACTAATGAGCAAAGAAGGTTTTCAACATGCATATCCTTCACAGTCATACTCTGAATTATGAAGGTTGTGCCACCTAAGCCAATTTTAATTAGAATGAGCAAGGACCTCTTTGGACAGTTAGCCTTTCTTTCCAAAATCCATTTCAATATGGTGTCATTTTGTTGTCATAATCAAAATGGCAAAGTGATGGAATAACCTACTTAAAATGTCTGTGGTGTTAAAGCAGATATGGCAAACATCCTCTAATGACACATGTAATAAGGGTATTACCTGGAGGACGCTGACAGTATGCTTGCTGTTGTCATCAGAGCAGGAATAATGATAGAGGTGACAACAGAGGTCTTCAAAGATCCAGTTTCTCCTTTCTGTCCCACCAATGGACTGTAAAAGTATCATTTATTGGAAAGGAAAGAAATAGAAGGAAAAAACAGCTCTATTAAAAATAGCAAATGTAGATATATCACCTTGATTTTTTTATCGCACAAGGCATTCTATGCTTGCACTTTCAGGCTGGTATTAGCCATCTCCCTCCATCCTGAGAGAAGCCCTTGTCATGCCATATTAAAATAAATGAAAGATAAACAATAAATATATAGCATTGATATATTTCCTTTAGAAATAGATATGATCGTTTTTTTACCTAACAAATCCAGCCTAGGTTTATCTCTATAAATGAGGCAATTATTCAAGTCAAGGTGTGAAAACAGAATTTAAAATAAAAGCTTAACTTCTTAATCCAGGCATGATTATATATATATGAGCACAAAGAAGTGATAATCTGTTTTACGTGTCTCTGGTAGGAAACAACACTTTGCAGAAATGTGTAAGACAATTAACGTAGAATGATGCTACAAGTTTGGAACAGATATCTTCTATTATATGTTTCAGCCTAAATTAAATGAATATATGCTGAAAAAATAGTGGGCATGATTTCTATCAATAAATACTATTACCATAGGTGTTCTCTTTCTCTTTGTCTCTTACATTTCATACTTGAATAAATGTGTACATTTTTAATATGCGTGAAATTGGTTGCTCTTAGAAAAGGGAAAATGTGCTTATATCAATCATTTTTCTATAAAGCTTTTGTCCTTTTAATTTAATTTTATAACAAAGAAAGTGACTGTAAAAATTAGAAAACTTACACCAGATTTTTTATACTTATGTTGTCAGTTTTAAATCAAACTAACTTTGATCAAAAGTTATTTCTTAGACCATGTAAGTTTAATTGCAATTTAATTGTGTGGCATGAAAGATCTGGGAACAGATTTACTTAAGGGTGTCATTCTTTCTGCTAGCATCAAAAGCCATTCATGGGGGCCGGACCCATGTCCTAGTGGTTAAGTTCAGCGTGCTCCACTTTGGCAGCCTGGGTTTGGTTCCCAGGGGCAGACCTCCACCACTAGTCAGTTGTCATGCTGTGGTGACAACCCACACACAAAAATAGAGGAAAATTGGCACAGATGTTAGCTTATGGCGAATCTTCCTCAAATGAAAAGAGGAAGATTGACAACAGACCTTAGCTAAGGGCAAATTTTCCTCACCAAAAAAAAAAAAAAAATCATAGGAAAGGAGTCCAACCAATTAGAAAGTTAGGAATTCATCAATAAAAATGTCAATAGTCATAAAAGCTCAACACGCCTTATGTATAAATATCTAAGTAGTGAAAGGCTGCTCACTGGCTAGGATATTTACCCAGCAAGAGACTCAAAGTCCTGAGACTACCTGATAGAAGCTACTAAGGGGCAAGGAAGGTAGGAAGTATTAGAATGCACTCAATAGAGTGCACTTAAATGGCAAGAAGAAAAAAAGCAAGAGAGGATAAGAAATTGAGCAGTTTAAGAGTCAGTGATTAAATAACTTATAAGTTGTTAACATAGATAAAAGTAATGCTTCTTGTTATTCTAGTCTGGTTATACTTTTCCTTCCTTTATGACCTTCATAGTAAAGATAGGAATCAATGATAAAGAAATCTATCCTACATTTACACCTCTTAAACAATCTCAGGCTGAGTTAAGAAACTTCACTGTTCATTGTTAATTATGTACATCAACTTGGGACCAACTAAATGGATAGAGCTGGTTCTGAAGAATTTTCTGAATAGACATCAACATTGTGTAAAGAAAAAAGAAATGAGTCTAATCTTAGAATATGCTGAGAGCTGAAAATTTAATTCTGAAAAAAGAGAAAAGCAAAATAGAACTTGCGTTCATACATATATATATAACTTCTCTGTTAACCAGAACTGTAAAGTTAGGCACTGATGAATAACCCATCTCTGTCCACTTCACCACCTAGCAATAGAGGTAGATCTATATTACCTGTTAATTGAAGAAGATGCTAAGTGTCTGTGAGAGGAAGTATATGAATGCGTTGCTCTACGACACAAGGAAAGGCCTATTTAATCGTCAATCAAGCATATTTGTGTAAGAAATAAATTCATATTTAAATAATTAGCTAAAATGCATAGTCAAATAGAAAGCAAATTAGAAGATTTAGAAACATAGCCTTAAATTTAATATCTAGATCTATTATTTTCGTGTGAAGGGATTGGATAAACCAGTTAATGTACTTTGGACCCTATTATGCTTAAGTATTGTAATTTCTGAACCCAGTTCGAAATGCTGGCTCTGGATTGATTTTTTAGACAATCTTTCTATAACGGATTTTATGCCTAATACAAATGGAACCACCATAAAACAAATAACCATATGTCTGTGATTATTCTATATATATATATTTGTGATGTAATTGAAAACTATTTATTTGACTCTATGGCTTACTAATCAATCCCATTTATATGGCGAAAGAAGTTGTTTTAAGGCCACTCAAGAAATGCTTGTGGAAAGACACCATCACCTTAGGCAAAAGAGACTTTTACTCCTCCTCTCCACACTGCTGAATCATTTTTGGCATAGGGATGCAGCAATCATGGGCAAAGCTTGTGGCTATGCAGGAAGAGAATGCTATTGAGCCACTGCTATGAAAACATGATACTTATATTATATAGTGCTCCAGACTGCTGGATAAGTCCCCTAAATCTTTTCTACCACAAAGTGACAGTTCTTAGGAAAGCCATAGATTTCTGGTCTGCAGCAGCTTTAGTCCTGGACAGGCAGGAAAGTGATAGTCTCTCTCCCAAAGGAGTCCGCTTAGCAGGACTCCTGCCTGCTAGGAGGAGAATAGAGCTGATTATTTCCATCCGTCTTCTTTCTCTTTTTCATCCTGTTTTCTCTTCAGTAAATGCACTTGAGGAGTCATTGATTTTTTTTGTGAGTAGGGGAATACAGTACAATAGCATTATATGACCTGGTGCTATAATACCAAATTCACTTGCATTGTATTTCTCTCTGAATAGACTCCTCCTGCCTCTGTTATTCCAATGCTGGGTGCCTACATTTTGATTGAGGATCTTTATCTAAAGACAATAGGTGAGATTAGAATGATGTGAAGGTGATATTGAAGCAGAGGCCTACAATATAAGCTGGTTGATTACTGATAATACCATGAACACTTGTTGAGTAATTCTCAGATCACTTGTTGACTATAACTCTGGTCACAATGAACCAATTAGATGTACAAGTAAAATGAAGCTAATGGTTATACTTTTATTGGGTAAAAACTAAAATACAGCAAGAAATGGCTGATTATCAGTAGAAGGGAAATAGAAACCATTCACAAGTTCAAAAGCTAATTCAACATAAAGATGTTAGAAATATATTTTATAAGTTTATTATCCCTTGTGTGAGACCATAATATAAAAGAAGGCAAAACTATGGAAATATTTCTGGACAACATTGAAGTAGACTAAACATATCATTTTTGCTCTGTTTTAGAGACAAGATAACGTAAACAACTTCTTTCCAAACGTCATCTATATTTAGAATACTAAAGAGATGATTTTATAATTGTAAAACCAAGGACTTAAAAAGTTAGTGCATCTTCAAAATACATCTTAATCATTAGAAGAAAAATCCATCACAATAAATCTTCCAAAATCAATTCTATCATTGGCCTGTATTATGGTTTTCTGAGTTTTCTATAGGCAAAATTTTCCCAGTGCTGTTACTGAGGGGATGGTCATTACATTGACTCGAAAAATGAATTCAATATTCCTCACTCCATATAGAATTTAGAATTTTTATATTAATCTTTATGTAATTCAAAGAGGAGAAATGGTATTAAAACTCATATGTTATTATATAGATATATTAATATAGACTCAGAGGTACACGAGTTGTGGAATCAGAAGAGTCAGCTCCGCTTTACCAACTCTGAGACATCAGACTCACTATTTCACCAGATCCAAGCCTTACTTGCTAGTCTGTGTAGTGGGGAAGATGCTGTGAGGCTCAACAAGACAGATGTCAGGAAAACTGGGAGTATGACAAGTGCTCAGTAAAAGGTAGAAGAGCTATGCAGGAATGTAGTAAAATTACTGTGAAAGGCCTTCTGTTGACATTGGAGTACCACAGGACAAGTAAATATTGTTGAATAATTATTTTTAAGTAATTAGATATTAAATATTTATGCAATTGGAAAATCCCTTCTACGTTCTTGCTTATAGAACTTGCTTTATTTATTTAATCAACAGGAAAATGCTTTTTATAAATCAACCTGAACTTCTGAATTATCAGAGATTCTGCATTATCAGGAATCAAAATAATGCATTTTAAAATTAATTTTTCTTATTCAGCTTTTAAGAAGATAGCAAATTAAAGGCATTGTGGAAAGAAAAGATTAGCGTATTTCCAGAGCACTACAGTGCTCAGAATGGCACCTGGGTGCATTCAGCTCTCTGGTGAAGAGGAAGAATAATACAAGTGAAATATATAATACAATTGTTTGTGTAATATTCCTACAATGTATTGACAGGCTTTTACAAAATCAAAAATACTTTCTATCATAAAAGATAAAGAATGAAACAGACTGAATCCACTTAAAGAAGAGAAAGATTCTCTTTGAGATTCAGATTCAGTGTTATGTTTAACTATTCTAAATCTATTTGCTTCGGTATTCAGAAGCTTTTGTGATAGGATCAGAAACTGTGAAATGGAAATTGTAGTGATTTAATATTTGGAAAAATTATAATAAATGTAAAAAATAGCCAGGATATGTTTTCACAGTGCTTTCTGCAAAGAAAGAGAATTAAGAAGAAAAGCCAAGAAAACTTCAGGGATTAGGGAAGATATTTTCTAAGTTTGAAAGCAGATGTTGTACCATATGTGCTTACCAGTTCTCTTTTTATTCACTTTGGCTAGATCATTACCAACCTGTCTTGTTTTTAATCCAGCAGAATCACTGACTGAATAACCAATTATTTCACCTCTTTATAATTCAGCTAACTATGACACAATGCTCCTGGAATATATTATGGACAAGAGAAGGAAAGGAATGGATTAAAAACTAAGATGAACACAATGAGTTCTCAATTTCATCATATTGTAAAATAATTTTAAAAAGCAAAAATACTTTGATTTTTTTACACTTTTCTATTTTATTTTACCTTGCATATATTGAGAGACACTGAATCCTTTACATAAAAGAGCTCATATAAATTGTCTTTTCATGTGCACATTTGTGATGGGTTTATAAGGTTCATGTAGATAGAAATGTTAAACATCCGCTAAAAAGTTCTTGTTGAAAGTGTTGGAAAACAATAGACTTTTTCACTTTTGAAAAATTACTTGTGCCAGAGAATAATCTCAGAAAATAATTACATCACAATATCCATTTCACATCACTTTTTTCAGATCATTTCAAGGAAATACACATCTAAAAGATCCAGTCACAAGCCAAACAACAGTAGAAAACACATGTGAAACAATTCTTGCAGGGTTTTTTCTCTTTTTTTGTGAGGAAGATTGGCCGTGAGCTAATATCTGTTGCCAATCTTCCTCTTTTTTGTATGTGTGATGCCACCACAACATGGCTTGATGAGTGGTGTGTAGATCCATACCCAGAATGCAAACCCATGAACCTTCAGCCACTGAAGTGGAGTGTGAAAATTTAACCACTACACCACAGGGCCAGCCCCTCTTTCAGGGTTTGTTTGAATAAGAATTTTCATTAAAATGTAAAATACATGCATAAAAATATACAGGTAATAAGTGTACAGCTTGATGCAACCAAAAGCACATGCGGCCAAATCAATCAATAGAACATTATCATTAGCCCCACCCTTGGGGCTAATGTCACACTTGGGCCCCTTTCCAGCTACCACCTGCCCCTCACCCAAAAGGAAACCATTATTCTGTGTTCTGTCACAAGCAATTAATTTTGTCTGCCTTTTGAACGTGACAGAAATGGAATCACAGATTATATGCTTTTGATGTCTGACTTTTTTCCTTCAACATTATTTTTATTTGAGTAAAAGTTTTTCTGTAATTCCTCCAAATTTATCCATTCATCTATATTTAAGAAATTGGATTGAAGACTTTTGGATCTTTAGCAGAGTTCCATATATTCAGAAAGGCTCACTTTTTAAAAATTACTATTTCATAAAATATAAGGCAATTTCAAATAATTTTTCAACTTAAGTATAAACTTTTTACATACAATATGAAAGAAAGCTAATATATTTAAAAGTGCAAATATTTTGAGACATTTGAAAAATGAGTAGAATGTAAAGCTACATAGGAGATGTTTGACAACATGAAATAAACAAGCTATTAAAATTAGTTGATGATGAAAGCAAGGAGAATCAAAAATAACAGATATTTCTCTATCCAAATGGTTCCCAAAGTGTGGCCCATACACCAGCAGCAGCACCTTTATTTGGAACTTGTTAAAAATGCAAAGTTTTGGGTCCCATCCCAGAACTGCTGAATCAGAAATCAGGTTGGGGGGGACGTGGGAGGGATAAGGGTCCTGCTTTTCAGAAACACTGCTTCTATTCCACACCTTTCAATATAATCAAATATTTCTGTTCCCATCTGCATTTTTTCCTTCCCTTTTTTGTGTGTATTTGAAGAACATTCACCCTGAGCTAACATCTGTGCCAATATTCCTCCACTTTGTATGTGAGATGCCTCCACAGCATGGCTGATGAGTGGAGTACATCTGCACCCGGGCTGCCAAAGCAGAGCCCGCAGAACTCTCCACCATAGGCTGACCTCTGCATTTTTTCTTAAAAGTATTTATAATCAACATTTCCAAAAAATGAGAAATAATCTGTGACAATGGACTCTACACTGACTCTGTCGTTTCACTATTTCTTCAGTTATGCCTTCAGGCATAATTGCCCTTAGGGCTTTCTTTCATTCATCTGATAAATACATATTTCTTTCCTACTATGTGACAGTCACTATGTGTATTAGTTTTCTATGGCTGCCATAACAAAATTACATCAAGTATTGTGGCTTAAAATGAGAGAAATTCATTCTCTTAAAGTTCTGGATGTCTGAAGCCCACAATCAGTCTCAGTGGACTGAAGTCAAGGTGTCACTAGAGCTGCTTTCTTCTGGAGACTCTGAGGGGAGAAGCTACCTTCTTACTTTTTTCAGTTTCTCGGGGTAGCTTCCATTCCATGGCTCATGGATCCTTCCTTGTATCATCTCAACTGCTTGCTTCCATTGTGTCACGCATCCTATTATTACTTTTGACATTGTTGCCTCCCTTTTATAAGAACCTTTGTGATGACGGTGGGCCATCAGATAATCCAGGATAATCTATCCATCTCAAGATCCTTAATTTAATCATATCTGTAAAGTCCCTTTTGCCATGTAAGGTAAGTATTCACAGGTCCTGGAGATTAGGACATGGACATCTTTGTGGGGGTCACTGTTCTATCTACCACACTATGCAAGTAAGCTGATATTCTAGAGAATAAGATGGACATTGAGGAATAATGACAAACTCTTTCCTTCAATCCATTATAAAATTTTACTAAGCAATATTGACAGATCAACTTTCACATAGCTCAATTTTAACTAATTAAATGACAGTCTTGAGGATAGGTAGAAAAATTAATACATTTGTTAATTCATTTTACAAATAGGTATTTTGCAGTAAGTGTATGTCAGATATTGTTCTTGTGATGCTTAAACTCTAGTGAGGTATACGGAGAATGATTACAAAGAGTATGTGAAGTGTCGTTAGAGAAGAAATAGTGAAGGTACATAAAAAAACGTGTGATTTCCTCTAAAGCTCAGTGAGTATGAGTATGTGAATGCTCAACTGAAATCTGAAACATAAGTGTGTGTTGTGGGAGCCTTCCAAGCAATGGGAACAGTTTCTTTTAGGAGTCTTAATATCAGGAATCAGAGTGTTCTAAGCATTTCAAGTGCATGTATGAATGGTGCTTAGCAGATAAGGTGGGAGGTGGAGAAATGACACTAGTGAATTAAGCAGTTGCCATCAAAAATGGCCCAGTAAAATAAAGTGATTTGAACTTTAAATTGAGGACTAAGATGAAAAATTAAGCTTGGGAATGACATAGTGATATTTGCATTACAAAAGATAACTTTGGTTACTGTGTGAATATTGAAATGTGATAAATCCAGAGGTGGGTAGACTTTGGGGGTAATCTAGGTGAAAGATAAAGGAAGTCTGGACTATCCTGGGATGGAGAAGAGAGGGTGAACCTGGTGGAAAAGAAATACATTTGATGTTGGATGGACTATGTGATGAAGAAGAAAACTCAAATGGAAAGTATAGAATCCCTGTTTAAGTGTTTGGCTGAATGTATGATGATGTTATTAATCAATATATTAAGCAGAGTAGAGGACAACATTTGGAAGAGAAGATTGCATAAAGCATGTTTTTGTTCAATTATACTTGGAAACTTGTCTAACTATTCTACCTTCTAATTATTAATTTTCCCTCATCTCCCTGCTGGAAGTCTTTCATCTTTTGCACTTTCAGTACTTTTTCCTTTGTTCTTTCATTTTATTGATTAATTTCTGCATTTTGAAATTAATGTACAAATAGACTAGAAGGTACATTTCTTGAGAACAGTGTCTATATTTAGTTCATATTTGTAATTTCACATTCCGTAGCTTAGAATTTTATATCTAGTGGCAATGAATAAATATTTAAGCATATAATTTTATTTTCATGACCAAATGCTATATGAAGTCAGATAAACTCTATGTGAGAGAACAATTAGACTTTGCCCCTGGCCTCACGTTGATTAACATCCTGTTGGAGAGATTTGCTTCTACCACAAGTAGTCACAGAGAGATTAGTTTTCAAACTGGAAGTGTCTAAAATTATTTTTGAAGCTTCAAGTTAGTTTCATTTGTTACTGTAACATCATCTTCATTAGTGTTTTATATTTGAGTTATAATCTTAGCCTAGACACATTTGCATTACTTTCCAATTTCAATTTTGAATGACACATAGTCCACACATTCCTTGTCTTTACACTTCATAGACTGCTTCATGCAGGGGAAGGATCATACAGTTTGAAGCGAGACAGAGCTGGGTTTAAATACAACTTTCCTGCTTATTAACAGTATGATCTTGAATGAGTTCTCTAATCTCTCTGCACCTTTTTCTTTACCTACAAGATGAAGGTAATAATACATATCTCATCAGATTGCCACAAGGATTGAAAAGAAAATACATGAAATTCCTAGAACTGCATATCACAAGTATCAATAAAATAAATTCGTATAATACATATATATATTTCCAGTACTTGATACCCTCCCCAACCAAAAAACTTCTTCCAGCTTTATCCAAAATTTTAGCACAGCAAAGTTTTGTACAAAAATACATTTAAATCCATAAAACTTGAATTGGATTCTAATTTCAATTTATCAGGTTATTTTTCCTTGAATATATAATCTAATAAAAATTGTTGCATTTATAAAAACCTGTGCCATCTTATGGTTAAAATCTTGGAAGAAATAATTTGTTGTTTAAATAAAACATTAGACTTAAGAGGAAAAATAACAATAAAGAATTCATTTAGAAATCTATCAGGATATAATTCTTAAAATTTTAGCGAACTTTGCTTCTCTCACTCAAACGAGTTATAATGTTCAAGGCTATAGTGTGATCTATTGCTGAGTTAGTAATGACAGTCAAGTTTGCCAACACAATCACTGCACTACATTATCTAAGTCATTGCTCTGTAAAGTGCTTTGGGATACCTTGAGTATGAAGGGCCATATATCAAGTATATTATATTTTATTCTATATGGTACCTGAGTTTTGGCAATGCATATTCAACAAGCTGAATAAAAAGACTTCTAGATGTACTTTATTAGTGTTTGTATGCATTCACCATAAGAAAGTATAGGCTTACCTCTTAACTTGAGCTGAGGGAAAGGAATTATGTTTGAGAGGGACAAAGAGAAAAGGGTATCTACCCTGAAGGTAAAAACGCCAACTAAATATGAATGCCTCTAGCATCCCTGACCTCAGAATTTACCTACCTCTCACATGTCACTCAGAAACCTAAATGGTTTCCTTTCCATGAAAGAGTGATATGTGAGAGCAGGAAGTGCATCAGAATCATTTATCATTGTTTAACCCTCAAATCTTAACACCGTGCTTGAATGAATGAATGAATGAATGACTTCTGCTGGATTATATTCTTACTAAATTCCTCACTGATATAAAGCAGCACTTTAAATTTTGGTAAACAGCTTTGCTGTAAATTAGGAATGTTCTCAGATGTTATCGTGGTAACAGTTTTCCAAGGAGGAAACATCCAAGAGGATGGTCATATAGCATTTAGAGTTGTCAACACTTGCTATAGGATAGTCTTTCAGAAAAAGTGACATTTTATTGTGCTACTTAGACACATTAAAATATATCCTTAACCTGAAGAGATGCTAACTTTTTTTGTGTAAGTTATCCTTATCAATCAATAAATATGAAGAGATTGTATAGCAGGATATATACAAACACACATAGTTGCATACACAGAAACATATAAACTTGTAATAAAATTAATTAGCACATGTATCTTAGAAATTAAGAAATATTGCTTATCCCATCTTTTGGTTTTGACACATTATCTTCCTCTCTTTTTTATGAATGCAGTATCTGAAAAATGGGACTTTCCATTTATTCGTACATTCCAACAGCATGTCTTTAGTATCTACCATGTGCTAGGCTCTGTGAATATACAAGTATTATCAACGTTTAACTAATTTAATAGACACCCACAAACAAAGAAAACAAAACCTAATAAACTCAGTTAAAGAATGAAATGCGCTTTATTTGTTGTTATAGAGCCATGTGAATTTTTCTAAGTATCGGCTTAGTCAGGTGGAATAATAAAATGTGGTTTCAGAGTAGAAAAGTATTTGTTTATTCTGAAAAGAATAAATGATTAAAAAGATGCTAGAGTACTAATCAATATGTACTAAACCACCATTCCTCCTCTGACAACTTTCAGCCATTAATCAGTGTTGATGATGTACTTGGAAAAACAGAAGTTATAAAACATTGCAATGGCCTTCAGAAACTCACTACCTAATTGTGGAAATGAGCTGCCTTGATTTTTTCTAAAATGGCATTACACTGAAAGTTGAAAAGACTGATCTTTTCAATAACAGGTGCATGTCTATCTGTTAAAACAATGAATCTTGACTCTCACCTCAAATCATGTAGAAAAAGTATTCCAGATAATTTTTATAGCTAAATGTGAATTGTAAAACATTAAATTTTCTAGAGTAAAACATAAGAGAAACATCTTTAAGGCCGTAGGACATGTAAAAATTTCTTAAACAATGCTCAGAGTGCTTATTCCAAAGGAAAAAAAAAGATAAATTAGACTACATTAAAATTAACAACTTCTGTTCATCAAAAGACACCAGTAAGAGAGTGAAAAAGCAAAGTCTAGTCTGGGAGAGGATATCTGCAATGCTCATATCTGAAAAAGGACTTATGCGGAATATACAAAGAATTCCTATGAAGCAATAAAAGAAAAACTTCGCACAGAGAAATGGAAAAGAGGGCAAAAGGCAAACATGGAAGTCACAAAAGAAGATATGGACATCATTATTCATCAAGGAAATGAAGATTTAAATTTAAATTTAATATGCCTTGGGATGACTAAAATGAAAGGTAGGTGATACCAAGTGTTGGAGAGCATGGAGAGCAATTGCAGCTTCATAGACAACTGTTGAAGTATAAATTTGTACAACTGCATGACATAATATGCTGACACCTTGTGACACTGAAGTTCTAGATCCACGTCGCACAGAATTGCTTAGAAGTGTTCAACAAAATGTATGCATGTCAAGGAATGTTTATAGCAACACTATAACATGTAGCCAAAACAGGGAACAATGCAAGTGTCCAACAAAAAATTTAGTATATTTATATAATTGTTGCATATCATATACTTCAGTGAGAATAAAGAACATGAATGAATCTCATAAACATAACCTTGAGCAAAAAGAAGACAGAAAATAGACATACTGTATGGTTCCATTCATGTAAAGTTTGAAAACAGGCAAAATTAATCTACAGTATAAGTCAGAAGAGCTGTTTCTTTTGGTGAGAAGTAGTAAGTAGTAAAAGGCTGGATACATGATTGTGTTTCCATTGATAAAATTAATCTAGTTACATACTTATGATTTGAGTATTTTTATGTGTGTATGTTATACTTTAACTTTATTAAAATACAAGATAAGTAAGAGATGAAATGTGTATTAGAAATTCACCAGTAGGGCAGTGAAGACATGGTAGTTAATTTCAATTTTGTGGAACACATTTGCTTATTTATCCATCTGTTTCTATTTATTTAACAAAGATATAGTTTAGTCTTACTATATGTCAACTAAAAATAGTAACTTATATAATTTTCCTAAAAGTCTAATGTGCAGTTAGTACTTGTTATTCTCATTTTATGACAATGAAAGTAAGGTACAAGTAGGGAAGTAAGTTGCCCAAGGCCAAACATCTGGTAAGTGGTACAGTTGGAAATCAAGTCTAGGCAGTATGGCTCCAGTTTCCGGGTATTACCTTCAAAAGTATAAAATGATTCTTCAAGAATAGTGTATTATTTTCCTGGGGCTGCTGTTACAAATTACCACAAACTTGATGGCTTAGAACAACAGAAGCTTATTCTCTCATAGATCTGGATACCAGAAGTTTGAAATCAAGATGTTGGCAGGGTTGGTTACTTCTAGAAGCTCTGGCAAGGAATCTGTTCATGCCCTTCTTCTAGCTACTGGTGGCTGCAGGAAATCCTTGGCACTGTGGCTCCTTAGCTTGTAGACACATCACCTCAATCTCTGCCTTCATCTTCACATCACCTTCTCCTCTGTTTGCAGCTCTCTCCAACCTCCCTCTGCTCTTCCATTCTAAGGACATCCATTATTGGATATAGTGCCCTTCCTAAAACTAAGAAGAGCTCATCTCAAGATCCTTAATTACATCTGCAAAACCATTTCTCCAATATTCACCCCATTAAAAAATTATAAAGCTTAGAACTTGGAAATATCTGTTTTTGGACCACTATTCAACCCACTACAGATAGGAAAGAGTTACTTAGACATACAGAAAAGTAGAGTGCAGATAAAGGTAATATAAGAATTAAGGAACAGATGTAGACCTATCTGGGCAGTAAAGATGTGTTAATAAATACAGAATAAAAGATAAAATGGGCAATAAGATTTTTTAATCTTATTCTGTAAGATTAGTCTCTAATTTTAAAATGTGATTGTGCTATAAGGGAAGCAATGCTTAAAGATGATTAATCTGATTCCTTTTATTTATATTCTTTTTCAAAAGAAAAGAGATTATGTAGCTGAACAAAAGGAAGAAGAAAAAAGAAACATCTCCAACTGAGTAATAATTTGTAATTAAAAGCAGAATACACCAAATGCAAGTTGTTACTTCATCAGAGAGGTACAGAGAAATGAAAAAGTAAACATGAGGAGAATCAGCTAGGAGATGACTCTTTGCATAAGAAGAATATTTTGTACCTATTTTGTACCACAGGCAACCCCACCCTAACTACAAAGTCTAGGATGTTTTGCAAATCATTTCTCTTCTTTATATTCCCACTACCACCATTCTCCAAGAATAAGGATAAGAACAAGTAACCTGTGTTCTCTCCCTTGTCATTGCTATGAGTGATCTCAGGCTAGTCTGTCTTCCAATCTGAGTAAAACTGGTGACTATCATGTGGTCCACAAAATTATTTTGCAGTTAATGTGCTGAAGAATGAGGACAGAGTGCTCAGTAATTAATAGAGAGCGAATTGTGTTTTCTAAAGCCAGAATAATTCTTTTATTCTTCTTATTCATTCCCTAAGTCTATGATTCAAAAGCAAATTACATGGGAATGCATAAGCCTCCATTCATTTATTCAACGATATTTATTAAGTACTGTTAAAAGCATAAGAAATTATGTTATATGTTTGGAAAAATCAAAGAAAAATTGGAAATAATAACATATTGATTAGCAATTACTGAGCACTATATGGAAAGCTTATTTAATCCAGACAACAAGTCTCTGAAATGGGTAGAATTATTGTCCTCAAATTATAGATGAGAAAACACAGATGAAGATAGTTTAGATTACTATCCCACAATCACATAACTAGAATATGGGAGAGCTAGGATTTGTATGTTCATACTTTGGCTCCAGATTGGAGCTTTTAATCACTACACTAATAGTGCTATGTTGGGTAGTATAGAATTGTATTTCAATAACAAACATCTAATATTATCCCACTTTATAGAAAACATTGTGCTATATGTTAAAGATGAGGGGAAGTAAGAAAAACTCCATAGTCTATGTGGGTAGGAAAAAGGAATAAGAGACGGACAATCATGAACAACCTAAAAGAAATGTGCGAATTGTAAACTTATTTTCTCTTAGGTTCAAATCCTTGCTTCACTGACTGTTTTGCAAAAATGGAACTGGACCCTTTAAATATTTTCCTTTTGCAGTTGAAGCTATGTTTCCTTTTGTTAGTCCGGTGCAGAGAATGAACACTGTTGAAAGAAAAGATTTTTTCTGGTTCTGTTGAGATCTGGTTTGCTTCTTCTTGCTCCTGCTGTGTGGCTGTCAGCAATGCATATGAGGAGTATCTCGTGGCACCCAGCCCTGTGGATGCCTTCCCATCATGTCAGTAGTCCATCCGCTGCAGGCATATTCCCAGGAAGGACGGCAGGCCCCAGTTATTGGCATCTTAGCCTCAGCCCGACAGCACTCAGGAGGGTGTTTCCTAGTTGCCAATCCCAACCATGGTTTTCTGTCCACCTGCACTCCAGAGAAGTGTTTCCTGTCCTGGTTTGTTTCTCTGGCTGACAGTTGTGGTTTACCCATACCACAGAGCGGTGTTTTCAGCTTGCCCAGTGGTTCTGAACCAGTTCCTGCCCAGGAAACACAGCAAAATTCTCCATCATGCAGTGGGCTGCGACCGTACTTTCTCCAATAAGGTCTGAATCTCAGGTTTTTGGAGGATTCCCTTCCAAGCTGGTTCTTCCTTTGGTATTTGCCCTTGGCCCAAGGTAGTCTTTGGGGTTCTCTTTTCTCCTTTACAGATAATGCCCTCTTATAGTTAATAATTCTTTATATTAAATTCTCCATGTTCAAATTTCTATGTTGTTCCTATATTCTGATTGGATGCTGACTGATAAAAGAGGATAAATGAAGAGGAAAGAATAGTGGTGATTATTGACTCAGTAGGAAAGGAGGGAAACAGTTTTGCACACTACTTTTATTTTTTTTTAATTTTTTTTGGAAATTACAGTAATTGGTTTAATTGCAGTAACATTGGATTATAACATTGTATAGCTTTCAGATGTACATCGTAATATATTTCAAATTCTGTGTGGATTACACCATGTTCCCCACCCAACAACTAAGTATAGTCCATCACCTCACATGTGAGCCTAATCATCCCTTTTGCCCTCCCTCCTCCCGCCTTCCCCTCTGGTAACCACCAATTCAGTCTCCATTGCTATGTGTTTGTTTGTCGTTGTTTTTATCGTCTACTTGTGAGTGAGATCATACAGTATTTGACTTTCTCCCTCTGACTTATTTCACTTAACATAATACCCTCAAGGACCATCCATGTTGTCACAAATGGCTGGATTTCATCATTTCTTACGGCTGAGTAGTATTCCATTCTGTGTGTATACCACATCTTCTTTAGCCATTCATCCCTTGATGGGCACCTAGGTTGCTTCCAAGTCTTGGCTATTGTGTATAATCCTGTAGTGAACATAGGGGTGCATGTATCTTTATGCCTTCGCGTTTTCAAGTTCTTTGGATAAATACCCAGCAGTGGGATAGCTGGATCGTATGATAGTTCTGTTCTCAATTTTCTGAGGATACTCCATACTGCTTTCCATAGTGGCTGCACCAGTTTGCATTCTCACCAGCAGTGTACAAGGGTTCCCTTCTCTCCACATCCTCTCCAACACTTGTTTCCTGTCTTGTTAATTATAGCCATTATGACCAGACTGAGGTGATACCTCATTGTAGTTTTGATTTTCATTTCCCTGATAGCTAATGATGTTGAGCATCTTTTCATATGCCTGTTGGCCATCCGTATATCTTCTTTGGAGAAATCTCTGCTCAGATCTTTTGCCCATTTTTTAATTGGGTTGTTGGTTTTATTGTTGTTGAGATGTATGAGTTCTTTGTATATTTTGGACATTAACCCCTTATCAGATATATCATTTGCAAATATGTTTTCCTTTTCAGTCGGTTGGCTTTTTTGTTTTGTTTTGTTGATGGTTCCTGTGTAAAAGCTTTTTAGCTTTATGTAGTCCCATTTGTTTATTTTTGCTGTAGTTGCCTTTGCCTGAGGAGATAGATCTCCCAAAATATTGCTAAGACTGATGCCAAAGAGCTTACTGTTTATGTTTTCTTCTAGGAATTTTATGGTTTCAGAGCTTACATTTAAGTCTTTAATTAATTTTGAGTTTACTTTTGTATATGGTATAAGAAAATGGTCCAGTTTTATACTTTGTATATAGTTGTCCAGTTTTCTCAACACCGTTTATTGAAGAGACTATTTTTTCCCCACTGTATATCTTGCCTCCTTTGTTGTAGATTAATTGACCTTGTAGGCAGGGTTTATTTCTGGGCTGTCTATTCTCTTCCATCGACCTATGTGTCTATTTTTGTGCCAATACCATACTGTTTTGATTTACTATAGCCTTCAAATAATATTTGAAATCAGGGAAGCTGATACCTCCAGCTTTGTTTTTCTTTCTCACAAGTGCTTTGGCTATTCAGGGTCTTTTGTTGTTCCACATAAATTTTAGGGTTATTTGTTTTAGTTCTGTCAAAAATGCCCTTGGTATTTTGAGTAAGGTTACACTGAATCTGTATATCATTTTGAATAGCATGGACATTTGAACAATATGAATTTTCTCAATCCTTGAACATGGTGCATCTTTCCATTTATTTGTGTCAGCTTCAGTTTCTTTCATCAATATCTTATAGTTTTCAGAGTACAGATCTTCCACCTCCTTCGTTAAATTTATTCTTAGGTATTTTATTATTTTTATATAATTGTAAATGGGATTATTTTCTAAATTTGTCTTTCTGATTGTTCATAATTAGTGTATAAAAATGCATCAGTTCTGCATATTGATTGTATATCTTGCAAGTTCACTGAATTTTCTTATTAAAACTAAAATTGTTTTTTGATGGAATCTTTAGGTTTTCTATATATAATATCATGTCATCTACAAATAGTGACAGTTTTACTTGTTTTACAATTTAGATGCCTTTTATTTCATTTTCTTGTATGATTGCTGTGACTAGGACTTCTAATACTATGATGAATAAAAGTGGCTAGAGTGGGCATCGTTGTATTGTTCATAATCTTAAAGAAAATGCTTTCTGTTCTTTACTGTTGAGTACGATGTTAGCTGTAGGTTTGCCATTTATGGTCTTTATTACACTGAAGTATGTCCCCTCTGTATCCACTTTGTTGAGAATTCCTATCATAGATGAAAGTTGAATTTTGTTAAATGCTTTCTCTGTATCTGTTGAGATGATCATATGATTTTTATCCTTCATTTTGTTGGTGTGGTGTATCACGTTGATTGGTTTGTGGATATTGAATCGTACTTGCATCCCTGGGATATCCAACTTGATCCTGGTGTATGATACTTTAATGTATGGTTGAATTAGGTTTGCTACTATTTTGTTGATGATTTTCCGATCTATGTTCATCAGGGATATTGGCCTATAAGTTTCTTTTTTTCTAGGGTCTTTGTCTAGTTTTGCTATCAGGGTAATTCTGGCCACAGAGAGTGGGTTTGGAAGTGTTCTATCCTCTTCAATTTTTTGAATAGTTTGAGAAGAATAGGTATTAACTCTTCTTAAAATGTTTAGTAGAATTCTCCTATAAAGCCATCTGGTCTTGGACTTTTGTTTGTTGGGATTATTTTGACTACTGATTCAATTTCATTACTAGTAATTGGCCTGTTCAGATTTTCTATTTCTTTCTGAACTAGTCTTGAAAGATTGCATGTTTCTAGGAATTTCTCCATTTCTCCTAGGTTGTCCAATGTGTCGACATATAATTGTTCTTAGTAATCTTTTATGAGCCTTTGTATTTCTGTTGTTTCAGTTGTAACATCTCCTCTTTCATTTCTAATTTTGTTTATTTGCATCCTTTCTCTTTTTCTCTTGAGTCTCGCTAAGGGTTTATCAATTTTGTTTACCTTTTCAATGAAGCAACTTTTAGTTTCATTGATTTTTTTCTATTGTTTGTTTTTAGTCTTCATTTCATTTATTTCTGCTCTAATCTTTATTTCCTCCCTTCAACTAACCTTGCGCTTTGTTTGTTCTTCTTTTCCTAATTCCTTTAGATGTAAGGTTATATTATTTATTTGAGATTTTTTTTGTTTCCTGAAGTAGGCCTTTATTGCTATAAACTTCTCTCTTAGTACTACTTTTGTTTTATTCCACAGATTTTTGGAATGTTGTGTTTCCATTTTCATTTGTCTCAAGGTATTTTTTGATTTCGTCTTTGATTTCTTCATTGACCCATTCGTTATTTAGTAGCATTTTGCTTAGCCTCCAAGTGTTTTTTTTTTTCCTCCAGTTTTCTTCTTGTAATAGATTTCTAGTTTCATATAGTTGTGGTCAGAAAAGATACTTGATATGATTTCAATCTGCTTCACTTTATTGAGACTTGTTTTTTGGCCTAATATGTGGTATATATTGAAGAATGTTCCTTGTGCACTTAAAAGGAATGTGTATTCTGTTGTTTTGGGATGGAATATTTTGTATATATCTATTAAGTGCATCTGGTCTAATGTGTTGTTTAAGGTCAATTTTTCCTTGCTGATTTTTATGTCCTGATGATCTATCCATTGGTGTAAGTGGGGTGGTACAGTCCTCTGCTATTAATGTATTACTATCACTTTCTCCCCTTATGCTTGTTAATATTTGCTTTATGTATTTAGATGCTACTATGTTGGGTGCATAGATATTTACAAGTGTTATATTCTTTCATTGGATTGATCCCTTTATCATTACTTAATGCCCTTTGTTATCTCTTGTTACAATTTTGTTTTAAAATATGTTTTGTCTGATATAGGTATAGCTCCCCAACTTTCTTTTCATTTCCATTTTCATAGAATATCTTTTTTCGTAGTCTTCACTTTCAGTCTGTGTGTTTCTTCAGAACTGAAGTGAGTCTCTTGTAGGCAGCATATGGATGAGTCTTGCATTTTTCATTCATTCAGCCACCCTATGTCTTTTGATTGAAGCAATTAGTCCATTTACATTTAAAGTAATTATTGATAGCTATGTACTTATTGCCATTTTGTTGTTTTCTGATTATTTTTATTCTTTTCTTCTTCATTTCTTTCTTCCTTCTTTTCTTATTCTCTTGGTCTCTTCCCCTGTTATTTGAGGACCATTTTTAGCTTTATTTTTGTGTTCCTTTCTCTTTATTTTTTATGCATCTATTATAAATTTTTGGTTTGTAGTTACCATGAGGTTCATATATAACAACCTATGTATAGCAATCTATTTTAAGTTGACTATTCCTAAGTTAGAATGTGTTGCAAAAGCACTACTTTTTTTACCCTCTCTCTCAACATTTTATGTTTTTGTTCTTGTATTTTACATCTTTTTATTTTGTGTATCCCTTAAGAAATTAATGTGGATAGAGGTGATTTTACTACTTTTGTCTTTTAACATTCAAACTACCTGTATAGCTGATCCATTACCTTTAGTACATGTTTGCCATTACCAGTAAGAATTTTTTCTTTCATGATTTTCTTATTTCTAGTTATGAAATTTTCTTTTCCTTTTAATGAAGTCTCTTTAACATTTATTATAAGGCCAGTTTAGTGGTGATGAACTCCTTTAGCTTTTGATTGTCTGAGAAACTCTCTCTCTCCCTCAATTCTGAATTATAACTTTGCTATGCAGACTATTCTTCATTGTAAGTTTGTTCCTTTCAGCATTCTTAATATAACATACCACTCCCTTCTGGCCTATAAAGTTTCTTGTGAGATATCAGCTGATAGTCATATCAAGACTCACTTTTACCTAATTAGTTGTTTTTTTTCTTGCCGTTTTGGGGCTCTCTTTATCTTTAACTGTTTACATTTTACTTATAATATGTCTTGGTTAGGGTCTCTTTGGGTTCATCTTATATCAAACTCTCTGTGCTTTCTGGACTTCGATGTCTGTTTCCTTTACCAGGTTGGGGAAGTTAGCACACTTGATGTTGTCGCAGAGATCCCTAAAGCTGTCCTCTTTATTTTAAATTCTTTTTTTATTTTTGCTGTTCCAATTGAGTCATTTCCACTACCTTGTCTTCCAGATCACTGATCCATTCTTCTATGTCATCTAATGTGCTGTTGATTCCCTGTAGTGTATTTTTTGTTTGTTATAGTATTCTTCAACTTCAATTGGTTCTTTTTTACATTTTATATCTCTTTGTTAAAGTTCTCACTGTGTTCAACCATTCTTCTCTTGAGTTCAGTATCTTTGTGACCATTATTTTGAACTTTTTATCTGATAGATTGCTTATCTCCAGTTCATTTAGTTCTTTTTCTGAGCTTTTGTCTTTTTTGTTTGTTTGTTTGGAAAATATTCCTCTATCTCCTAATTTTACTTTCCATGTTTGTTTCTATGTATTAGGTATAACATCTGTATTTCTCAGTCTTTATGGGATGGCTTTATGTAGAAGGTGCCTTGTGGGGCCTAGTAGCACAATCTCCCCTGGTTAGGAGAGCCAGGAGATCCAGGTGTGTCTCCTCTCTAGGCTGTGTGCACCCTCCTGTAGTACCTGAGCCACAGTTGCTGTGTGTGCACTGCCATGTGGTGCTGGCCTCCCAGGGCAGGAGCCACTTTGGAGGGGCCCCAGTGCCAGCCAGGGATCCCCATCAGGTGGTGAGGGAGCTGCTTTGGGGGAGCATTGGCTAGGGAGGGTCTTCATAGAAATACTGGGGCAGGGCAATGTTGTGATAGCAATGTAGATGGAAAGTTTAGAAATGGGGCCTCCCAGGGCTGGGCCAGCTAGGTAGAAGGAGAGCAAAAATAAAAATGGCACCCATCAACAGTTCCGTCTCAGAGAAAGTTACAAAATATTTTTGCCTCTCTGGTACATGCCCTAAAATTACTCAATGAATCTCCTTCGAGTATTACCCAGGCACTTTTCAAACTGCTACCTCTGTGCTGGGACTCAGAGGAAATGAGTTTGCGTGTATGCCTTTTAAGAGCAGAGTCTTGGTTTCCTATAGCCCTCTAACTCTCCTAAAGGTTAAGCCCTGCTGGTTTTCAAAGCCAGATGTTATAGGGGCTTATCTTTCTAGTGCAGGGTGCCTAGGCTGGAGAGCCTAATGTGGGGTTTGGGCCCATCGCTCATGTGGGAGAACTTCTGAGGTTGTGATATCCCTCCCACTAGTGGGTCACTGCACTGTGGGTGTGGGTCCTGACTAGACCACATTTCTTCCCTCTACCTGTCCCAATGTGGCTTTTTCTATGTGTTTGAAGTTGTGGAAAATTTGTTCTGCTGGTCTTCAGTTCATTCTCAGTGATAGCTCTTCTACATGTAGTTATAGTTTTGGTGTGTCCATGGGAGGAAGTGAGTTAAAGATCTTCCTGCTCTGCCATCTTGATATAGAATGCAGTATTTTTTTATTTTTCAGGTAAAAGTAGAACCCTTGAAAAATTGCACTTTTTTAAGTTAACTTTTTTTAGTAAGATGTCTCCTAAATGTATCTTATATAAATGCTAACTTTTGTACAAATTTTTTACAAATTATAACTTATATGTATAGTTCCGAATAAGCTATAGGTGTTTATTTCTTAGCTATATGCTTTATGAACACAAATTCACAGTCACAGGAATCAGATATCACATTCTAGGATTTTTCTTTTCTTCACTACTTTATAATGATTTCTTAAGAATAAGCAGACAAAAAATTTTTCAGTACCCTCACCATTACCATAATTGCATAATTTTAATTTCTTAGGTTACAATTCAGACCTGTCCTGCAAACTTAGAAACTAGACCTTCAAAAATCAGTGACAAGGAATCAAATACGATTCACTATATCCTTATCAGTGATAAGCACCTGTCCATTGAGTTGTGAGTCCATATCCATTGTTCTAATACAACTTGTTAACTATGAATATTTTTCTTGGAATGAAATCTGTGCTGTTCTGCAACTTACCTACTGTGAATAGTGTCAGATACAGGCCAATTTGTAAAGTCTGGCAATGATCCCCAAACTAAAACATAATTGGATATACCCTGTCAATATATGGATTAGTATTAATTAAAAAAATTATATTTTCTACAGTGTTAATATAGTTTGTAAGAAAATGTCACTTGAAAAAGTATAAGGTAAAATATGAATAGAAATCCCAAAATTTTTCTTTTCATGCTCTCTGGGCCACGTTTCTTCCCATTTTGAAGACGACTGACATATAGGAGTACTAGAGGTTAGCCTAGTTTATAGAGTATAACTAGGACATTGTAATGATTCAGGTTTGTCTTTAATGATACACCTCCTTCTTCACTCTGTTTCAGCCTGCCTCAATTCTCCTCTGAGCATATACGTGAACAAATACATAATCTGAAGTTTTTAGTTTCAATAGCTACTTCAGGACAACTCTACCTAGTTGAAACCCCCCAGATGAGGAAAGATTATAGCCAAGAATAAGCACCTTGAGAGAATTGCATTGTATTAGTTCACATCTAAATCACAGATTCATCTCAGCAGTGGTTCACATTAGCAAATATTATATATATATAATAAATATATATATATATAATATTTGCATTGTATTTAAGATTGAGCCACAGGGAAATACATATCTATGTGTATATAGCTGAAATATAAGTATATATCAGGTATAAATAATAATAAAACCTATTTTAGTGTGCACTTGTTCATGTCTTTGATGCATTCCCATTGGGTCCTGTTTTACGTTCAGTCAGATATTGCACCAGGAAAAGTCAGACATCGATCTTGTGCTGCATTAATTGTAAGTTGAGTGGATGGCTGCACATCTTCAGTATCCTTTTTTTAATGTTGTCATGGGTGTCATCTCTGTTTCCAGCCTTTTGGTTTTATTGCAGTTTTATTTTCTGTAATTTTCTTGAAATGTGAAAGATATAGTTCTGCTGTGATAAATGAGATGGGGAACCCATAGCTCAGTCACTAGTTTGTTCATAGATTGACCATTGAATATAAAGTATGTGATGCTAAGAACAATTTTGATGAGATCCATTGTTGAATGTGCAATGATTCATTCCTCTTTGTGAAGTTGCTACCTTTATGTCTTAGTTCTGCATCATTTTTCATGTTTCTTTTTTAATAAGTATCTGAAAGAACAAAAATCTTCCCAAAATATAGTCTAGACTAAACTGAATACAAGTGAATGATATCTACTAAACATAGCAACAATACATATATGATTATATAGTTTAATTTCTCATTTTAATAAAAATTTATGGTGTGATTTTTGTGCAGAAACAACCCTGTGTTTAACTTCTTTCATCCTTTGCTAAGTCTCTTATGCTTGTAGTTAGAGAATTTATCTTTGATAAACAATATGAAATACAAAACTCAGATATTATATCACCTGACATTGAGATTCAGTACAAACAGCACTATTTTCTGGAATGAAATATACATATATTAGGTCATTTGAATAATTAACCTTTCCTTCCAAAGACCACAGTTACTGTTTTTATTCTCAATTAACCTTCTCCAACAAACCTAACCTATTGATAAGAAGCCATCAATACCAAGTTCCACTGTCAGAGAGAAAAAAACTTGGCCTCCCTCAACAAATTTACAAAACAGAAAAGTCAACATATAAATATTCATTTTATACACACATTTCTTTGTTGTTGATATGGCCTTCCCTGAGGCAACCAGTAATGCCAGGATAGTTCAGAGGAAAATGAGGAAAATGAATCCAAAAAACAGGGAAAATGTGGCCAGCCTCAGGGCCAAGAGGTTAAGTTCATGTGGTCCACTTTGGTGTCCCAGTGTTTCACTGGTTCAGATCCTGGACACAGACCTAGCACCACTCTTCAAGCCATGCTGAGGCAGCGGCATCCCACATAGCAGAGCCAGAAGGACCTACAACTAGAATATACAACTATGTTCTGGGTGGCTTTGGCAAGAAGAAGAAGGAAAAAGAAAGATTGGTCACAGATATTAGCTCAGGTGCCAATTTTTAAAATAAACAAAAGCAAACAAATAAATAAATAAAAACAGTGAAAACACAGGAGGTATGAGGAGGTGCATTTTAAAAAGTTGCACTAAAAAAAAGTTGTGAAAGTTGTTGTGAATTCAGGGACTCTTATCCAGCAGAATGGCAAAGGAGACACTGACCATAGCTATGTGGATGAAAGGCACAACAATTGGGAAAAGATATGCAAATTGGTATGTGAGTTGGTAATTGGAGTGTTGACTGTTAATGAGCATTGTTAGATTTAACCAAGAAGTAAACAAAAAAATTATCATATTCAAACATGCAGATTGTTTTATTTGAAAACATGAAGACTTGCATTATTAAAATCTCAATGGATTTTTATGAAAATATGAATCGTGAAAAATTTTATGAATTAATTTGGTAGAGAAGCTTTTAGTCTCTAACAAGTAATAATCTCTATGATGAATAGAAAAGCAGGAAGACTTAAGATATTTCCTTTCATATTCCTGTTCAGTGTTCTTATAAACTCCTTACCTTCTTATCAATACCCAATGTGTTCCAGGAGCTCTGTGAATTTTTCTAGGTTCTACTTCCTATCTTTTCTTTCTATGATCCTGTACTTCAATTTCTTTCTTCTTCTTTCTTGTATTTCAAGGCTTTTTTACTCCTTGAGGTATTCTTATGGATAGATGGAGACTTCATTACCTATTTAAATTATAAGTTTCTAAGAAATATCTGCCTGGAGATATATTAGCTTAAAAAGTATATAGACATATTTTCTGTGGTCTGCAAGTTTTCCATGAGAAATTAATATACAATGGATCATCAATATGCTTAAATTATAATCTATTGTTGTAACTCAATTTCTTAACCATAGTTTGTGTTGTGTTTAGACTCAAAATAAAAACTATTGAATTTTATTAGAGTGTTTCTTACCATAAAGGTCTACAAATATATTCTCTGGTATTCTGTGCGTTCTCACCGTTTTGAGAAACACTGATATAATGGTAATTATAAGAACATGAATACTTGTAAACACAGACATATTCTCAAAAAAGGCATACCATTACATTTCAATCATGATGTAATCCAACTTTCTCTTTTTTAGGTGTTTTACATATATAATCTCACTTTTTCTTCTTTTTAAATATATAATTGAGAGTGACGTCAGCATCATGGCAGAATGAGCTCTTCCCTTGGACTCTCCCCTCTAAGATACAACCATCTTAACAGTTCTAATTTTTCTGATTCATGAACACAGAGCATCTTTCCATTTGCTTGTGTCTTCTTCCAATTCTTTCACTAAAGATTTAATTTTCATTGCAACAGATCTTTCACTTCTTTCCTAAGTATTTTTTGTCTTTGATGCTATTATAAATGACATTTTCTTTATTTCTTCTTCAAATATTTCATTGTTACTGTAAAGAAATGCAACTTATTTCTGTATGTTGATTTTGTATCCTGAAGCTTTACTAAATTTGTTAATTAGTTCCAACAGTTTTTTAGTTGAATCTTTAGGATTTTCTATATATAAGACCATATCATCTGCAAATAATGACAATTTTCTTCCTTTGCTTCCAATTTGGATGTCTTTTTTATTTTGCCTGATTGCTCCAGCTACGATTTTTAGTACTATGTTGGATACAAGTGGTGAGAGTGGGAGGCTTGTCTTGTTTCTGATCTTAAAAGAAAAGCTTTCAACATTTCACTTTGTGTATGATACTAGTTGTGGGTTTGTTTTGCATGGTCTTTACTATATTGAAGTGTCTTATCTTTCATGCCTAATGTGTTGAGGGTTTTTATCATGAAAAGATGCTATATTTTGTCAAAGGCTTTTCCTGCATCTGTTGAGATGATCATATGATTTTTATCTCTTATATTATTAATATGGTATGTCACAAAATTGATTCTTATGTGTTGAACCATTCTTGAATCCTAGGCATAAATTCCACTTGATCATGAGGTAACATCATTTTAATATGTTGTTGAATTAAATTTGTTTATATTTTATTGAGAATTTTTGCATTTGTATTCATCAGGGATATTGGCCTATAGTTTTCTTTTTTTGTGGTGTCCTTAGGTGGCTTTGGTATCAGGGTAATGCAGGCATCATGAAATGAATTTGGGAGTGTCCTCTCCTCTTCCATTTTTTGGAAGTTTGAAAAGTATTGACGTTAATTCTTAATTAAGTGATTAGTAGAATCACCAGTGAAATCATCAGGTCCTGTGCTTTTCTGTGTGGGGAAGTTTTGATTACTGATTTAATCTCCTTACTCATTATTGATGTGTTCTGATTTTCTATTTCTCTATGATTCACTCTTGGTAAGTGTACTTTTGTGGGAATTTATTCATTTATTCTGAGTTATCAATTTTTTTTGCATATAGTTGTTAATAGTAATTTCTTTTGATTCTTTGTGTTTTTGTGATATCAGTTATAATGATTTTTCTTTCATTTCTGATTTTGTTTATTTAAATGTCCTCTTTTCCTTAGTTAGTCTAGCTAAAGATTTGTCAATTTTATCATTTCAAAAAACCTCTCTTAGTTTCATACATTTTTTTCTATTGTTTTTCTGATCTCTACTTCATTTATCTCCACCCTGATCTTAATTATTTCCTCCCTTCTGCTAATTTCGGGTTTAGTTTGTTCTTCTTTTTCAGGTTCTTTGAGGTGCAAAGTTGTTGTTTATTTGAGACCTTTCTTTTTTCTTAACATATACAATTATCTTTTTAAACATCCCTCTAAGAATTGTTTTTACAGCAGCATATAGGTTTTGGTATGTTGTGGGTTTTGGGTGTTTTTTTGTGTGTGAGAAATATTGGCCCTGAGCTAATGTCTGTGCCAACCTTCCTCTATTTTTTTATACGTGGGATGCCACCATAGCATAGCTTGATCAGCAGTGGGTAGGTTTACACCCAGGATCCAAACCCACATACCCTGGGCCACCAAAGTGGAGTAGGCAAACTTAACCACTACACCACTGGGACTGCCCATAGGATGTTGTGCTTTGATTTTCATTTGTTTTGAGATATTTTTAATTTCCTTTTTTATTCCTTCTTTGACACATTATTTGTTCAGAGTGTGTTGTTAATTTCCCTATGTTTATAAATTTTCCAGCTTTCCTATTGTTGTTGACTTCTAGTTTCATAATATTGTGGTAGGAAATGATAGTATGATTCAATCTTAAATCTGCTAAGATGTGTTTTGTGGCCTATCATATGATTTATACTGGAGACTGTTTCATGTGCACTTGAGAAGAATGTATATTCTGCTGCTGTTGGATGGTGTGTTCTGTATATGCCTGTTATGTTCTTTTAGTCTAAAATATGGTTCTATTCCAATGTTTCCATGTTGATTTTCTGTATGGATGTTTCATCCATTGCTGAATGTGGAGTTTGAAGTCTCCTACTATTATTGTGTAGTTGTCTATTTTTCCTTTCAGGTCTGTTAGTATTTGCTAAATATAGTAGGTGCTCCAATGTTGGGTGCATATATATTTACAATTATTATATTGTTTTGGGGTGGTGACTCCTTTATCATTACATAATGGCCTTCTTCATGTTTTATTTCTTTTAGCTTAACATCTATTTTGTCTGATATAGGTATAGCTACTACTGCTTCCTTTTGGTTTTCACTTGCAGGAAATGTCTTTTTCCATCTCTTCACTTTGAGCCTTTTTTGTCCTTAAAACTGAAGTGAGTCTCTTCTAGGCAGTATATAGTTGAGTCTTATTGTTTCATTCAAACTGCTACTCTGGGACTGGCCTGGTGGTACAGTGGTTAAGTGCACACCTTCTGCTTTGGTGGCCCAGGGTTCACCGGTTGAGGTCCTGGATGCAGACATAGCACAGCTTGGCAAACCATGCTGTGGCAAGCATCCCACATATAAACTAGAGGAAGATGGGCACAGATGTTATCTCAGGGCCAGTCTTCCTCAAGCAACAAGCAGAGGATTGGCAGCAGATTTTAGCTCAGGGCTAATCTTCCTCAAAAAAATTAATTAAAATTAAAATTAAAAAATAAAAGAAAGAAACACTCAAACTGCTACTCTTTGCCTTTTATTGGAGAACTCAATTCATTTACAGTTAGAGTCATTATTGGTATGTAGTGACTTACTAATGCCATCTTATTAATTGCTTTCTGGTTGCTTTATAGATTCATTTTTCTTTTTGTATCTCTTGCTGTGTACCTTTGTAAAGGTGATTTTCTGTAGTGCTTTGCTCTGATTCCTTTCTCTTTATATTTTATGAATATACTAAGGTTTTTACTTTGTGGTTGCCACAAGACAAGAATAAAACAGCTTGTAAATTAACAGTTCATTTTTTACTTAATTTTGATCATACAAAAAACTATGTTTAACTTGTCCCTTTACATGTTTGATGTCACAATTTGCCTTTTTCTATTCTGTATTAATGAACACCTTATAGAGCAATATTAATTTTTAATACTTTTTTCCTTTAAACTTTATACTTCAGTTAAGTGGTTAACATATTATCATACTACAGAGTTATATTTTTCTAAATCTGACAATATATTTACCTTTACCAGTGCATTGTGTATTTTCATATGTTTTTATATTACTAATTAGTATCTTCATTTCAGCTTTAAGAACTCCTTTTAGCATTTCTTTTTTTTTTTTTAAAGATTTTATTATTTTTCTCCTTTTTCTCCCCAAAGCCCCCCGGTACATAGTTGTATATTTCGTTGTGGGTCCTTCTAGTTGTGGCATGTGGGATGCCGGCCCAGCGTAGTCCGATGAGCAGTGCCATGTCCGCGCCCAGGATTCGAACCAACGAAACACTGGGCCGCCTGCAGCGGAGCACGCGAACACAACCACTCGGCCACAGGGCCAGCCCCTCCTTTCAGCATTTCTTATAAAACAGGTTTAGTGGTGCTGAACTCCCTCAGCTTTTGTTTGTCTGGGAAAGTCTTTATTTCTCCTTCATATCTGAAGGATAACTTTGCTCAATGAAATATTCTTGACTGGCAGCGTTTTTCTTTCAGCACTTCTCATTTCACTTTCCCTGGCCTGTAATATTTCTGCTGAGAAATCCACTGATAGTTTAATGAGGATTCCCTCATAGGTTACAATCTTTCTTTCCCTTGCTGCTTTTAGCATTCTGTCTTCATCTTTGATTTTTGACAGTTTCATAATGATGTGTCATGGAGAAGATTTTTTTGAATTGGAATAATGGGGTCATCTATTAACATCACAAATTTGGATGTCCAAAGTTCTCTCCAGGCTTGGGAATTTCTCAGCTATTATTTCTTTACATAAACTTTCTGCCACCTTCTCCCTCTCTTCTCCTTCTGGCACTGCAATGATTCTGATATTGGTTCTTTTCATGGTATCACATAGATTACATGGGCTTTTTTTGCTTTTAATTTTTTTTATCTTTTGTTCTCCTCTAGTTAGATTATTTCCAAGTTCTTTCCCTCTAACTCACTGATTCTATCTTTTGTTTGGTCTATTCTACTATGATGCTCTCTATTGCATTTTTTCATTTCATTCATTGAATTCTTTACTCTAGAACATCTGTGTTTTTGTGGGTTTTTAAAAATTATTTCTCTTTGTTAAATTTCTCTTCTTGTCTGTGTATTGTTTTCTGATTTTGCAGAATTATTTTCCTATATTTTCTTGTAGCTCATTGAGTTTCCTCAAAATGGCTATTTTGAATTCTTTATTGGATAAATTGAAGATTACTATGTCATTGGGTATGGCTGCTGGATTATGTTGATCTTTTGGTGGTGTTGCATGTCCTTGATTCTTCATTTCCCTGGAGTTTCGAGTTTTGAGTTGTTTGCATTTTAAGTAGCAATCCCCTCCTCCAATCTTTACTAGTGTCTTCAGATGGGAGATACTGTTTGTCAGTCTTGTTTATATCTGAGACTTTCCATAAAGTTATTTGAATATACCTGGTCCACGCTTCTTGCCTCTTCTCATGGCAGAATTTCTTAAGCTTGTATGTCTTCTCAGTCTTACAACTCACCTGGCCAGCTGCTGAAATCTCTCTTGTTTTCCTGAAGGTGGCACTAGTGCTCAAGTTTGTGGTCTCTTTCTTGCCCATAGATCCTGGCCTGTTTTCTGCACACACTCCCTGTCTACCAGAGCTTGCTACTGCTGCTGCTTTCAGGAAGGTGAACAAGGAGCGAGCTGCAGAATGGGAGGAAGTGTGGGTTTGTCACTTAGGGCATTGAGGGTGCCCACAGGCCAGTTGAGTGGATCCTCAGGTGAGGTTTTCCCAGTGGCATATGAGTAGGCTTCCTGCTGGATTCTGAATACAGGCATAAGGATCTGTGCCCTTTTAATCTCCCCTGATGTTCTTATCTGCTGCTTTCCTCATCTCATTCCTCCCCTAGTCATAGAGATCCTGCCTCAATATTCTGGGTACTGCAAGAGAGAAACAGGTTTCTCCAGCAATGTACTGCACAACTGGTGAAACTGGGCGCTCACTCATTACTCTCCCTTATTCTCTTATGGTAGATATTGCCATGGGCTAGTTCAGCCACATGCTGTGCCTCTGTGGGGTAGGTATTGGCATTGGCAATGTTCCTCCTAGCCTCTCCAATGTGTCCAAATTTGTTTTTTATTTTCTCCAACAGAGTAGTGGAAACTCTTCTCAGGAAACCTGGACTTCTACAAAGCCTGTCTAATCTGTATATATCTGCCCAAATTAGCATTCTCCAGTGCTTCCTGACCACAGCCAAGAGGGGTTAATATCAGTTCATAGTCGCATTCTGTTTCCACAGCCCTTACTGAGGTCTGTTTGCCTATTGTCTGCCATACAGGCAGATAAGACTTCTCCCAAGTCCCTTGACATGTGGTTCTGGACCCCACAACTCCCACAGAGGCACTTTTGTTCTTTGATGGCTGCCAAATTTTAGTTGTTAAGTTTGGAGACAAAAAGGAAGGATGTCATGCCACCATGATGCTAACATTACTCCCATGATCCAAGTTTCTTAATAAGAATGACTGGTAGGTTGGAATTGTGGACTAACAATTCTCAACTTGGGTGTTTTGACACATTAGAGTGTTAATGGTGGAAGCTCATAAAGGGCTAAGATAGTAGAAAATTTACAGGCTGCTGTATTTGTTTTTGACTCTCCTTCAAAGCTTAGAGATCTATATGTTACTGATATGAACAAATCTTTACCTATTGTTTACATATTGTTTTATATATAGGTATATAGATAAAGAGATGATAGATAGATAGATAGATAGATACATAGATACATAGGTGCATAGATAAAGTACATCGTCCAAGGTTCCAAACACTCTAAGCAAAACTATCCCTCCCAGGCCCCAACCCTCCTTGTTATAGACTGAATTGTATTCCTCAAATATCTATATGTTGAAGCTCTAAGCCCCATTCTGACTGTACATGTAGATAGGTCCTTAAGGAGGTAATTAAGGTTAATTGGAGTCATAAGGTTGAAGTCCTAATACAATAGGACCGATGTACTTATAGGAAAATGAAGTGTCACTAGGAGTGTGTGAAAAGGCTGTGTGAGGGCACAGCAAGAAGGCAATCATCTGAAAATCAAGGAGAGATTCTCACTAGAAAGCAACCCTGTCAGCACCTTGATCTTGGCCTTCCAGCCTCCAGAACTGAGGGGAAACTAAATTTCTGTTGTTTAGCCACCCAGTCTATTGTATTTTGTTATGGCAGCCTAAGAAAATGAATACACACCCCAAAGCAGGATTTACGGGAGACCTACACTCCTCCTTCGTTTCTGGTGAGATGACCATGCACTCATTTCATATACTTTACCCAATATTCTCTTTAGTCACTACCAACTTCTCAAAAGAGGCTGCTCATGGAACTGATGAGCCACCTCCCCCATAGAAGCTCTCAGGACATTTCATCCTGTGCTACTTCTCAGTTTTCCTCAGTCTCCCTCAGATGTCAAAATCTATCATTCCAACTCTCAATACCTGGATCTTATTCCCTTGAGATTTCTTAATATTGCGAACTTCCTCAACTCTGATTCAAGTTCCCATTTCTTCTGAATCTGCTCTGAGCTTCATAACTCACAGTCTATCAGATTAATCCTCTCTATATCAAATGATCACTGACATATTTCCTTCCTCTTATTGCTATAACAGAAGCCTAGTAGTCTCCCAAACCTACAGGTTCTCTCATAATCCTTTCAAATGTAGGCTTTATTCTCATGTTTTCAAATACTATTCAGTCAAAAGGCAAAGTTGGTATCCTCTTAATATCTCCTTTTCACTTACAGACCAGAGACTGCTTCTCCTCTCTAAAAAACAGCAGCTTTTTAAATATGAATGCCATAAGCATATATCACCTCCTTTCTTCCTTGTTCATATAATTTACTTTCCTTCTAAACACTCCTCTTTATTCATTGCAGATTGTAGCATCTGACTGACTCTATCCACAGCTTCTTTTGGTAAAGTCATTAATAACTTTGATATTCACTCAGTGGATGTTTCTAACACCCGGGTCTTTCAGGTTCTTGACTACCTTGCTTCTAATAATCAGTTATTCCCTCTAACTCAAACATCCACTCTCATGGTTAGACCCTAGATCTTATAATTACCTCATTTATATGTTATACTGAATGTTTAGGGAATACCATAACATGAACCATAACTGTATGCCTCCATAATCTTTATTTCTAGTATCCTGTCACCACTCATCATTTCTTTGTCTCATTACCTAAAATATGACTACTCCAGGCTTGTTACTCTTTTTTGTTACTCTTTGTGTGATACATTTTTTTCATACTTTTGTTGTCAACTGATTTATTTTTTGGTGAGGAAGATTCACCCTGAGCTAGCATCCATCACCAATCTTCCTCTTGTTTTTTCTGCTTGAGGAAGTTTAGCTCTCAAGCTACCATCTGTGCCAATCCTCCTCTACTTTGTATGTGGGATACTTCCACAGCATAGCTGATGAGTGGAGTAGGTCTACACCTGGGATCTGAACCCATGAATCTGGGCCACTGAAGTGGAGTGTGCGGAACTTTAACCGCTCAGCCATTGAGCCAGCCCAACTGATATTGTTTGAGTCTAACGTGTCTTTCTTGTAGACAGCATATAGTTGGCTCATGAATTTTTAACCTGTTTTGCCAATCTTGCCTTTTAACTGGGATCTTTAATCCATTTACATTTTGTAGTAGATGGACATTATCTACTTACCTTCTAATTACTTTTTTGTTTCCTTTGCTATATTTTCTTGAGTTATATTTTTAGTGGTTGCCCTAGAGATAACAACATCTTAATGTAAAACAATTCAGTTAGGATTAACACCAATTTAATTTCAATTGTTTACAAAAACTGTCCATTTCTGCCCATATCCTTTGTACTATTGTCATAAAAATTACTTCTTTATACAATATAATCCCAGAAACACAGTTTTCTAGTTATTACTCAATGCAATTGTCTTTTAAAATAATATAGGAGAAGAAAAGTTTACAAACATAAATGCTTTATACGGTCCTCTATATTTCCTAAAGTTACGTTTACTGGTACTCTTATTTTTTCATGGATTCAAGTCACTCTATGATCACTCATAATTTCAGCTCAAAGGAATCAGTTTAGTATTTCTTGTAGGGCAAGTCTGCTAGCCACAAATTCTCCAAGCTTTTTGTTGTTTGGTATTGTTTTAATTTCTCCATAATTTTTGAAGGAGAGCCTTACTGGATAAAGAATTCTTTGTGAAAACTATTTTTCTTTTAGCACTTTGATTATTTTATCCCATTGTCTTTTGGCTTCCATTGTTTATGATGAGAAATCAGATCTTAATCTTATTGGGGTATCTTTGTAAATGATCAGTAATTTTTCTCTTAGTGCTTTAAAGATTCTTTCTTTGTATTTTATTTTCAACAGTTTGTTATGTGTCTAGATCTTGGATATGTACATCAATGTTTATGTTCAATTTTGAGATGTTTTCTGCTATTTCTTCAAATATACTTTCTGTCCCTTTCTTTGTATCTTTTTCTTCACTGATTTTCATTGTACGTATGTTGGGATATTTGATGATATCCCACAGATCTCTGATATGTTACTTTTTCTAAATTCTTCTTTTTGTTCCTTGGACTAATTCCAATTGATGTATCTTATAGTTTACTGCTTCTTTTTATATGAGCTCAAATCTACTGTTGAGCTCCCTAGTCAATTTGTTTGTTTTCAGTCATTGCACTTCTCTACTCCAGAATTTCTACAAGATATATATATTTATTGATATTCTCTTTATGATGAGACTAAGTCTCACTTTCTTTTCATTCTTTGGACATAATTTCTTTAGTTTTTTGAACATATTTATAATAGCTGACTTAAAATCTCTGTTTTATAACTACAGCATCTGTGCTTCCTCAGGGAAGTTATCTTTTCCTTTCTTTCTTTGTGTAAGTCTTAATTTTCCATTTCTTTGTGTATCTCATAATTGTGCTTGAGAAGTGGACTTTTTAAATAACATAATGTGGCAACTGTGGAAATCAGATACCCCCACTCCCATCCAGGGTTATTATTGCTGGTTTTTATTGTTGTCATTATTGCTGTTTGTTTAGTAACTTTCCTGAGCTAATTAACAAGAGTCTGTATTCTGTGTTGTGCGTGCTGTGTTGTGTGCAGTCACTGAAGTCTCTTCTGTGTTAGCTTAGTGGTCAGCTAAGGATTGGACAGAGATATCCTAACATGTCTTGAATCAATATATTTCCCATTCTTTACTAGGGGCCTTTATGTGTGCATTGAGGCATGTTCCAGCAGTTTATGACTCTGCCTTAGCCTTCACTTCCTCTTTGTACAGAGCCTCATAGTCAGCCAGGGGAGATTTCTTGGGATATTTTCTGGACTTTTCTGGGCATATGCACAGCTCTGCACATAAGTATAGAATTCACAGGATTCCCAGAAATGTGTTGGAGCTGTTCAAAGCCCTCTATGGACATCTCATTCCCCATATTTTCCTCCTAAGTTTTTGATTAGCATTTTGGTTGTCCCAACTTGTATCAGTACTTCAGGTAGTTGGAAAGTTAAACAATCCCCACTGATTGTTTTACACAAAGCCCTAGTGATAATGTTATCACTGCTTGAGCACTGAATCAGGTCAAATAAATATAAATCTTGTGAATGAAGCTTTTCCAGGGAGCTGCTAGACAAGTCTGGTAGTGACAATCTTTAGTATATGGGGCTTTGGGGGAACTACAACCCCTTCTACCCTCTCCAGTGGCTATTAGCCTGCTAATTTTCACAATGACCATGTTTATGATGCTGCTGGTTTTGCAGGCCACCATGATGCTGAGGAGAGAAGTGTAGGAATGGAGTAAGTTAAAAATGCCACAAAGCTTTCTGTTCTTAGCAATATTTGAGTACTTTTTAATAATAATAGCTTCTCAGTTGTTGAAGCTGTTTGGTTAATTTTAGAGTACTGAAAAAGTTGTTTTTGACAATTTTTACAAATGTTCTCATTGCTTTTATGGTAGTACGAATGTTTCAAGGTCTTCACTCCATCATTCTGGAAGTGTTCCTCCTTATTTGTAACTTTCTTAGTCCTAAACTCATAAAATTAATAGTTATACTGAAATTCATAAATAACTTTAAAATTTTGATAATATTTTTTGCTTTGATTAATTATATGCATTTCCTCTAGGTTACTGAAGCCCAAGTCATCGAAACTCAGTACATTTGCTTCAATTTACCCATCAATTAAATACCTCATAAAATATATCAAAGTAATTTTTAAATTGACCCTTCTATGTGGAGTTCAAATATTATTTCCCTAGATCTCAAACTTTTATTTTAATTCATCACTTAAATTTTTTCCTTTGTAGTATATAAATGTGCTTCATATAAATACATCTTTTATAAAAACATATATCACTTTCAATTTTCTTAAAAGGTACTAAGGAAACACATGACTATATTTCCTTAATTTTCCACATATTTACTGATTATTTATACATATGACAATTATGATAGACAGTAAACCGTATGTGTTGAAACTGTATATTTAGCTTGATATCTTTGATTCTGAATGGATAGGTTAATTGTAATATACTAGTTACATGAATATTAAGAGATTTGAGACCTTTGGCAGTATTACATATACAGGTATACCTTGGAGATGTTGCAGGTTCAGCTCCAGACCACCACAGTAAAGCAAATATGGCAATAAAGTGATTCACACAAACTTTTTGGTTTCCAAGTGCATATAAAAGTTATATTTACACTATACTGTAGTCTATTAAGTGTGCAATAGTGTTATGTTTAATAAAACAATGTAGATAACTTAATTAAAGAATTTTTATTGCTAAATATGCTAGAAATCATCTGAGCCTTCAGTGAGTCATAATCTTTTGCTAGTGAAGGGTCTTGCCTTGATGTTGATGACTGCTGACTGATCAGGGTGGTGGGTGCTGAAGGTTGGAGTTACTGTGGCAATCTCTTAAAATAAGGCAACAATAAAGTTTGCCCCAATGATTGACTCTTCTTTTCACAGTTGATTTTTGTTTAGCATGTGATGCTGTTTGATAGCATTTTACCTACAGTAGAAACTTCTTCCAAAATTGAAGTCAATCCTCTCAAATCCTGACAGTGTTTTATCAACTAAATTCATGTAATAATCTAAATCCTTTGTTGTCATTTCAGCGATCTTCACAGCATCTTCATCAGGGGTAGTTTCCTTCTCAAGAAACCACTTTCTTTGTTCATCTATGAATAAGCAAACTCCTCCTCTGTTAAAGTATTATCATGAGATTGCAGCAATTCAGCCACATCTTCAGACTCCATTTCTAATTCTAGTTTTCTTGCTATTTCTACCACATCTGCAGTTACTTGCTCCACTCAAGTCTTGAACTCCTCTAAGTCATCTATAAGGGCTAGAGTCAACATCTTCCTAACTCTTGTTAGCGTTGATATATTGACTTCTTCCTGTGGATCATGAATGTTCTTGACTGGAACTGTGAATCCTTTCCAGGAGATTTTCAAAGTGCTTTGCCCATATCCATCAGAGGAATCACTATCTACGGCAGTTTTAGCCTTATGAAGTGTATTTCTTAAAAAATAAGACTTGAAAGTCAAAATTACTCTATTATCCATGGGCTGAAGAATGGATGTTGTGTTAGCAGACTTGAAAACAACGTTAATCTCATGTACATCTCCATTAGAGCTTTTGGGTGGCCAGGTATATTGTCAATGAGCCATAGTATTTTGGAAGTGATCTTTTTCCCAAGCAGTAGTTCTCAACAGTGGGCTTAAAACATTTAGTAAACCATGTTTCAAACAACTGTGGGGTCATTTAGTCATTACATTTTGTTATTCCATTTATAGAGCACAGGCACAGTAGATTTAGTATAATTCTTTTTTTCTTTTAAGGAGTGTTTTTTTAAATTACTGTTTTCTTTTTTAAAGATGGTCCCTGAGCTAACATCTGTTGCCAATAATTCTTTTTCCTTCTTCTCTCCCAAACCCCCAAGTATATAGTTGTATATTCTAGTTGTAGGTCGTTCTAGTTGTGCTCTATGGTATGCCACCTCTGCATGGCTTGACAAGCAGTGCTAGGACACACCCAGGATCCAAACTGTTGAAACCTTGGATTTCTGAAGCATAGCATATGAATTTAACTACTTGGCTGTGGAGCAGGCCCCTGCATAATTCTTAAAGGTCCTAGGACTTTCAGAATGGTAAATGAGCACTGGCTTCGACTTAAAGTCACCAGCTGCATTAGTCCCTACCAAGAGTGTCAGCCTGTCCTTTGAAGCTTTGAAGCTGGGCATTGACTTCTCTCTAGCTATGAAAATCCTAGACGGCATCTTCTTCCAATAGAAGACTATTTTGTCTACATTGAATATCTATTGTTTAGTATGGCCACCTTCATTAATTATCTTAGCCAAATCTTATGGATAATTTACTGCAGCTTCTACATCAGTACTTGCTGCTTCACCTTGTACTTTGTGTTACAGAGACAGCTTCTTTCCTTAAACCTCATAAGTTAACCTCTGCTAACTTCAGACTTTTCTTTTGCAGCTTCCTCACCTCTCTCAGCCTTCACAGAATTGAAGAGAGTTAGGGACTTGTTCTGTATTAGGCTTTGGCTTAAGGAAATGTTGTGGCTAGTTTGATCTTCTTTCCAGACCACTGAACATTCTCCTTATCAGCGATAAGGCTGTTTTGCTTTCTTATCATTCACGTCTTCAGTGGACTAGCATTTTTAATTTCCTTGGAGAACTTTTCTTTTGCATTCACAATGTGGCTAAGTGTTTGGTACAAGATGCCTAACTTTCAGGCTATCTCAGCTTTCGACATGCCTTACTCACTAAGCTTAATCATTTCTAGCTTTCAATCTGAAGTATGAAACATGTGCCTTTTCCTTTCACTTAAACACTGGAGGCCATTGTAGGGTTATTAACTGGCTTGATTTCAGTATTGTTGTGTCTCAGGAAATAGGGAGACTTAAGGAGAGGGAGAGAGATGGGGGAATGGATAGACAGTGGAGCAGTCAGAACACAGATATTTATTGATTACATTTACCATCTTGCATGGGTGTGGTTTGTGGCTCCCCAAAACAATTACAATAGTAACATCGAAGATCACTAACCACAGGTCACCATAACAAATATAATAATAATGGAAAACTTTGAAACGTTTTGAGAATTAACAAAATGTGACTCAGAGACATGAAATGAACAAATGCTGTGAGAAAATGGCATCGATAGACTTGCTTGATGCAGGGTTGCCACAAACCTTCAATTTGTAAAAATTGCACTATCTGCAAAGTGCAATATAGTGAAAAGCACTAAAACAAGGTATGCCTGTATATTGAAATTTTATCTCCATGTTATCTTCTGTATTAAGTATCCAAAATTGTAGTAAAAATAGTAAGTTTGGGGTGGTAGGAAGGAAAAAGAAAATTCATACATATGTTGACTATAAGGCAAATGTGGTGGTCTGAACTTTTATACAGATTACCATATATAGCGGATCCATTCTTTTATGTACCTTCAGTCTGGAATAGAGATGAGAGGATTAAATAGTTTTAAAAATGGCCTGAGTGGTTAAGTTCCTGCGCTCCGCTGCAGGCGGCGCAGGGTTTTGTCGGTTCGAATCCTGGACATGGCACCGCTCATTGAGCCACGCTGAAGTGGTATCCCACATACCACAACTAGAAGGACTCACAACTAAGAATACACAACTATGTACCTGGGGGCTTTGGGGAGAAAAAAGAAAAAAATAAAATCTTTTTAAAAAAATGGCCTATCCTATACCTTCTTTATTGAAATTTCTCTCTCATCAACCTTAGAGAAAATGTATAGTTATTTTCTCTTCCTTTGAAAATCTTCCATCTATTATCTGTAGGCTTATTTCCATTACCTCCTCCTTCTTAATGCGAACAGACTAGCATAGTCTTCCCACTTCAAATCTATTTTTTCAGACATTTCCTAGATTGATAATGATTTCATGGCTCTTTAGTTTCAAATAATTAACTACTTATCAATCAACATAATTTTTGGAACTGGTACTATAAAAAACTGTGTTTATCATCAACATAATTAATCCATATCAGCAAACTTCTTACTGTTTATTATATTCCTTTGTGTTCAATATTTCTTATTATTTACTTGTCTTTTTGACCAGACTAGATTATTGTTTGGAATATGATTAATGTGGTGCTATATTTTATACTCTAAAATGCAGTATATGTATTCAATACACTATGCACTATTTGTCGCTGAGTTGAAGACATTGGATTATTTCCAACTTATTACTCCTCAGTGTCAATAGAATATATGAGGCCATTGATACATGCGATTAGAATAATATCAATATTATTGAAAGCTTGACCAGACTGAAGTATAAGTTTAACTGAGTAATAGAAAAATGGCATTATGTATTAGGTGCAAAGGACTGCTGCTCGGATTCACTCAGTGGTAAGTGTTGATAAAACAGGTGGTAATTTGAGATCTGCATGCATCCAAAGTTTCTGAATGAAAATATCCAAAGAGAATATTCTTGTCTGCCAACTTAAACAGAAATAATGGGGGAAATGGCATGCGTGAAGTTGTTCTCTAAATTGGATACTGCAGTCATATTCTGGCAAAAAGCCTTAGATAATGAAAGTCCAAGGTTACAAACGGCGAACACATTGTTTGGGCAGCATACATTCTTGAGATGTCCATTTCATGTACTCTCTTCAAAAGAATAGGTACACAAGATCCTCTGACATATAGAAAATTAAATTTCTAGAGTATAAATGAATAATGGAAAACATATATAACGTTAAAATAAATTACAGTTTCAAATATACTTGTTGAAATCAATCAATCTGAGAGAGAGAAATGTTCCCCACAAAAACCAATGAAGTCATTTTCAAACGACAATTACAAAACAATAGGAGTAATGGAATTGAAATTTTAAAAAACTAAAAATTGAATTAAAATAAATAAGAAAACTAACAATGCCTGAAATTTGAAAACCACATGTGTGCACACACACATAACTCTCACAAAGAAAATCAAATATATATACGTATTTTCTATGTATGCATACTGTGAAAGACTTTTAATATCCAAAGAGAGTATGTTAATTTCAGAGTACAACATTTAGATATACAAATGTTAACACAAATTAGAAAATAAAATAGTTATATTTAAGGTTTATTGAACACTATAGTAAATTAATTTGTACTTAATGTAGAATACTGAAGTTTCATTCCTTTAAATACCTCTATTTGAATAGAAATATAGCCCAGGCTCAAAGCTCATAAAAATATTCAGAGTCATATAAAACCCTTGGACTAACTAGGTTTGACTTTATTCCACCAGATTAACTAATCTATTGCTTTGGTAGAAATAAGGTCAGATGCTTTACTTTATATCTCAAATCATTGAAACCAAAATATCAGAGTACTTTTAAAATATAGTAGGACCTCATAACAACTATTCAGGGGGCACAGTTTGGATTTAATAGTATCACATACTAACTTTGTGATAATGAATATGTTATTTAAAATATGTAAGTTTTTACATCTGTAAAATGATATTAAAGTATTCATCTTACCAATTTCCCTGTATTAAGTTAAATGATTACTTTAAAAATATAAATTAGGGGGCTGGCCCCGTGGCCGAGTGGTTAAGTTCGCGCACTCCGCTGCAGGCGACCCAGTGTTTCGTTGGTTCGAATCCTGGGCGCGGACATGGCACTGCTCATCAAACCACGCTGAGGCAGCGTCCCACATACCACAACTAGAAGGACCCACAAAAAAGAATATACAACTATGTACTGGGGGCTTTGGGGAGAAAAAAGGAAATAAAATAAAATCTTTAAAAAAATATATATATAAATTAGGAAGTTGTATTCAAGTGTACATTAGGATTAATATAATCCTGTAAAAGAAAAGGGTAAAAATATTTGCATGGAATTTCTTCAACAAGTATAATTCATGAAAAAGAACATTAATCAGATTCGTTCTAATAGATTTTAGCAGACATTGTAATTGAACGACTTATAACCAATAAAGAAATAACTACGTTAATAGTGAGTGTAGCTCAAAATGTTCAGAAACCTCTTTCTGTTGCTGAAATCCTTATTAATTGCAAATCTATTAGCATAACATGTAGAGACCCTTCACCAGGTGGCACTTGCCTTCTGCTGTAGCTTCATCCTCCATCCATATTGCAAGCACTCAAAGAATCTAGCTACAATGAATAATTTTTGTAGTTCTTCAAAAGTGCCATATTCTATTTCACATTCCTAGCCTTATGTATATGATCCTTTTTTCTCCTAAAATATGTCTAGACATATAACTTCTCAAGGTAATGCAAAAGCTTGACAGTGTCCTGTCCAAACACTTCAATATGCTACTTATTTCTGCATTTGCATCTCTACTCTTCTCTTTCTTATATTCTATGCCTCAGTTTATTTGCTATTTATTGGAGATGCAAGACATTGTCTTTTCCACCTTCTAGATATTTACAGTTGCTATTTCTTTTTCCCAGAATAAGTCTGCTTCCCATTCAATGGTTAACACTTATTCATTGTCCAAGTCTGTATAGACTAATTTGTTGACCAGAGAAGGGTAGTATATTTCCCATATCAAATTATTACTTGGGGTAACCAAGAGATTGATGTGTAGATAGACAAAAAAAGACAGAGAAAGACAGCATATCTGTTCAAGGTCCAAATAGCATACATTATAAGGATGTGATGCAGTACTCTTTGAAGTCTCTCTGATTTTACTCTTACCCTTCTACCTAGGATGCCATTTCCATTTTCTTTTCCCGTTAGCATCTTCACTTGTCCAAATCAAGATGCAATGCCTGTTTCTGAGAGGCTTTTCTTTCTCCAATACTTTTGGTTAGGAGTCCCTCTTCAATATTTGAGGCAGATAGAACAGTATTGCACTATTTAATAACTGTCTGGTTATTTGACTTTCTCCAGCACCTTATTTTAAATTCCTGACATTCAAAGTCTTCTTTCTATATCATTAACAATTAGCATAGTATCTTACATCCAGAGTGCAGTAGATGATGCTTGTTGAATAAATGATTTTTGTACAGATCTTTTAGGCTTAAATACATGTATACATTCTGATTGTTAAGTTGGCTTTACCTTTGTAAGAGATCATTTCCAATCCAATTATTTGCTTGCATGTTAATGATCAAGACACTACATTTATATTACTTTAGATAGCAGTAAGATAGCCTGGAAGAAAAAAACTTATGTAGATTCCCTAGTATTAATTGCATCAATAAAAACATATCAGCCACCAACATCTCATCACAAATATCTGAGGTGTCGAAGGTACCCTCAGTAGATCTAAACATCCTATACATCCCTTTCTGATTCTGCATTTCAACTTTAACTAAATTCATCTGTAATTTAAATATCTTTTCTTGACTTCCCTTATAGGTAATAGGCCAGGCATCTCTTCCAGATAATTCCACTACATCCCATTACTCATTTGAACATTGGATTTCTATATTTCCCTAAATGAATTTCAGTGTATATTCCAATTAATACTATATAACTATCACAGGGATTTATTGTGAATATTAAAAGAAATCTGATGTTTGTACAAGTTGCTCTCATCATAAATCCTGCAGTTTTTTTTTGTTTTAATCAAGTCTTGAACCAAAGAGTACCAGTGGTTTAGAAATAAAAGAAGATAAATTATGCAGACACTTCATATGTTGAATCAACCATACTCATCAATTCATAGAATATAGTGAAGAAGAAAGATGAGTAGAGATTGGCTGAGGTTTTAAGACTTTGAAAATGGTGATACAGCAGAGAAAGTTAACATGGAGAAGGCACTAATTTGGATGAACGGGAAGTTTTAATGTAGAAAAGGTGAAGTGAGGAGCTTCTAAAACATTCAGATAGAGATTACAGCCAGAAATGTGAAACTAGTATTTAGGAGTTGGTATTACATCACAGAGCTAAATTTGACAGTCATTGCCACAGATGTGAGACTTGATCAGAGCATAAGGTGAAAACTTTCAGGCACACATTTTGGAGACTAAGTTGATGTAGTCAAGAGGATATTGGGAAGGAAAATAAAGACTAAAATTGTTTTCAGAAGCAGACTCTATCTTATTCATCACATAGCATATAAAGACACTTAAAAATGTGTGTGAATAAATGAATAAATAATAAAATATTGTCAATACTGACAGACTAGAGATCCCAGAATTAAGCCCTTGCATATACACTCAACTAATATTTGACAAGGGAGCTAGAAATATCCAGTATGGAAAAGATAGTCTCTTCAGCAAATGGTATTGGGAAAACTGGATAGCCACATGCAAAAAAATGACCATATCTTATATCACTCACAAAAATTAACTCAAAGTGGATGAAATACTTGAACATAAGCCTGGAAGCTGTAAAACTCCTGGAAGAAAACATAGGGAAGAAGCTCCTCAACATTGGTCTTGGCAAGCTAGTTAGGATATGACATCAAAAACACAAACAACAAAATAAGAATATCAACAAGTGAGACATCAAACTTAAAAGCTTCTGCAGTGCAAAAGAAACAATCAACTAAATGAAGATGCAGTGTACCGGACGGTAGAAAATATTTGCAAACCATGTTTTGGATAAAGGGTTAATATCCAAAATTTATAAAGAACTCATATGACTCAATAAGAAAAAAACCAAGCAATTCAATTAAAAAACGGGCAGAGGAACCAAATAGATATTTTCCAAAGAAAACATCCAAATGGCCAACAGGTACCTGAAAAGATGCTCAACATCAGTAATCATCAGGGAAATGCACATCAAAACCACATTGAGATATCACCTCACACGTGTAAGAATGGCTATCATCTTGAAGACAAGTCATAACAAGTGTTAGTGAGGATATGGAGAAAAGGGAACCATTGTGCACTGTTGGTGGGATTATAAACCGGTTCAGCCACTATGGAGAACAGTATGGAAGTTCTTAGAAAATTAAAAATACAACTAATTTGCAATATAACAATCCAACTTCCGGGTATATATCCAAAGGAAATAAAAACAGATTATTGAAGAGATATATGTACTCCAATGTTTATTGAAGGATTATTCACAATTCCCAATATAGGGAAACAATCTAAGAGAAACAATCTGAAGAAGACATATATATATATATACAATGGAATACTATTCAGCCATAAGAAAAAAGGAAATTCTGCCATTTGCAACAACATGGATAGACCTTGAGAACATTATGCTAATTGAGATGTCAGACAAAGAAAGACAAATACTGTATATCTCTTATACGTAGAATCTAAAAGAAAACTGAACTTGTAAAAGCAGATAGTAAATTACTGGTTACCAGGAGATAGGGGTGGGAGAATGAGAGAAATATTGTTTAAGGGTACATACTTGCAACGAGTACATAAATAAGTCCTGGAGACCTAATACACAGTACAGTGATTATACACAAAATAAACCTGTGTTAAACATTAAACTTGTTAAGAGACTAGATCTTAATTGTTCTCAAAACTAGAAGAAATGATAATACGTGATGTTAGCTAATTAGATGTTAGCTAATGCTGCAATGGCAATCATTTGCAATGTAAATGTATCAAATCAAGGTTGGACACCTTAAACTTACACAATGTTATGTATCAAATATACTCGACAATTTTTTTAATTTAAAAATTAAAATAAAATAAAATGGTACTTGGGCAAAGCAGAGATTGAGAAGCCACGGAAGAAGCACAAGGAGTATCAGAATCGTGAAGGGAAAGTCTGGAAAACGTCTTGACCTTCAGCTATGACTCACTCCTCATATGCATTTTTGCCATATGATGAATCCATTAAAAGGTATTAGAGAGGGATAGATAGGTTTGGATTGGCAGAGCTCAGAGTCTCAGAATTAGCCATGTGTGATCCAAAATTAATACTTTCTTTTTTATCATTGAGGTATAAAATCCTCTTTTATTAAAAAAAGAATAAATTAGAAGTAAATAAAATGAAAGAAATACAGTCAATACTGCATAAGATTTTAATCTAATGAGAAGTGAGAAAATGTGCACCTACATCTATAAATTGAGTTGTCGGTACCTATACATCCCTAGAGATAAAGAATTGTACTAATGCCCAAAGTTAAATCCTAATAGTATTTTCTAAAAAGTGTTCAAATGTAGAGTAAACTTAACAGAAATTAGAGGACCTCATTTAAAAAAACATTTTGAGCTCTATTATAGAGAGAATTTTGAATTTGTGTTCTTTCATAGTGAGAATATACGATTTTTTTGGATTTAAACTCAACCCAACAGATAAAAGAATTTTCTTTAATATATAAAGTGGAGAAAAACACAAAGTAGAAACATGTTCAGTAAATAAATCTATAATTTATAGAACATTAACATTCAAAGGATGCAAAGGAGCTAAAGTAATTAATAGCATTATGAAAAAAAAGTTGGAAGAAAAAAACGTTACCCAATTTTTAAACTTAGGATAAAACTACAGTATGAAGACAGTGTGGCTCTGGTGAGGAATAGACATATAGATCAATAAAACAAAGCAGAGAGTCCAGAAATAGATCAACACAATTTGACCAATTAATATTTGAGAAAGATACAAATGCAAGGGAGAAAGGAGAATCTTTTCAACAGATTATTTTGAAGCAATGGTATCCAAATGGAAATAAAGTAAAATAAGATTTAAAAAGTACTTCAACTTAAGCCTCAAATCAAATTTAAAAACAAACTCAAAATAGGTCCTAGATCTAAATATAAGACTATGAAATTTCCAGAAGAAAACATACGAGAAAATCTTCCTGACCTGGGCTTAGGCAAAGAGCTTTCACCTGTGACACCAAAATCATGATTCATAAAAGGAATTTTATTAAAAAACCTTCATCAAAATTAAAGAAATGTTATTCTGCAAAAGGAATTGTTCAAAGAAAAAACAAGCTAATTCAAAATCAATTAATTTGTCAATGTAATCCATCACATCAATTGGCCAAAAGAGAAAAATCGTGTGATCATATCAATAGATACAGGAAAAGCAATTGAAAAAATTAATTGTTTTAATTAATGATTAATGATAATTAATGATAAATCCATTAATGATAAAAACTTTCAAGAAACTATGAATACAGGGGAACTTTCTCAACTTAATAGACAAAGTCTAGAAAAAACCCACAGATAACATCTTACTTAATGGCAAGAAGCTTGAAACTTTCCCACTAAGATCAGGTGCAAGGCAAAGATGTCCCCTACTCACAATCAACATCATACTAGAAGTTTTGGCTAATGCAATCAAACTAGAAAAGGAAATAAAAGGTACACAGAAGGAAGGAAGGAATAAAACTGTCTTTGTTTGCAAATGACAAGATTGTCCATGTAGAAATCCAAAAGAATTAAAAACAAAACAAAACAAAAACACTCCTGGAACTAATAAGAGATTATAGCAAGGTTGCAGGATACAAAGTTAATATTCAAAAGTCAATTGTTTCCCTATATAACAGCAATGAACATGTAGAAAATGAAATTAAAATCACAATACCATTTACATTACACCCAAATAAATGAAATACTTAGGCATAAATCTAACAAAGTATGTATAAAATCTGTATGAGGAAAACAAAAGAAACTTTGATGAATGAAATCAAAGAAGAATTAAATAAATGGAGAAATATTCCACATTCACAGATAGGAAGACGATACTGTCAAGACGTTGGTTCTTTGCAAACTGATCTATAGATTTAGCACAATCTCAACTAAAACACCAACAAGTTATTTTGTGGATATCAACAAGCTGATTCTAATGTTTATATGGAGAGACAAAAGATCCAGGATAGCCAACATAATATTGAAGAACAAAGTTTAAGTACTGATGCTACCCGACTTCAAGACTTACTCTAAAGCTACAATAATCAAGACAGATGGCAAAAGAATAGATGAAGAGATCAATGGAACAGAAGAGAGAGCCCAGAAATAGATCCACACAAATAAAGTCACCTGATCTTTGACAAAATAGCAAAAGCAACACAATCAAATAAAGATAGTCCTTTCAACAAATGGTGCTTGAACAACTGGACATCTACATGTAAAAAAATTATTCCACACTCATGGGGCTGGCCCTGTGGCTGAGAGGTTAAGTTCGCCTGCTCCACTGCAGGCGGCCCAGCGTTTTGTTGGTTCGAATCCTGGGCGCGGACATGGCACTGCTCATCAAACCACGCTGAGGCAGCGTCCCACATGCCACAACAAGAAGGACCCACAACTATGTACCTGGGGGCTTTGGGGAGAAAAAGGAAATAAATAAATAAAATCTTAAACAAAAATTATTCTACACTCAGACCTCACACCCTTCATAAAAATTAACTCAAAATGGATGATAGACTTAAATGTGAAATGCAAAACTATAAAATCCCTAGAAGATAACATGAGGGAAAACCTAGATAACCTTGTATATGGTGACAACTTTTTAGATACAACACTGAAGCCATGATCCATGAAATAAATGATTGATAAGTCCTACTTCATTAAAATTAAAAACTTCTGCTCTGTGAAAGCCAATGCCAAGAGAATTAGAAGACAAGTCATAGACTGGGAGAAAATATTTGCCAAAGACACATCTGGCAAAGGACTGTCTTCCAAAATATGCGAAGAACTCTTGCAACTTAATGTAAGAAAACAGCAATCTGATGAAAAAAGGGGCCAATGATTTTAACAGATATCTGGCCAAAGAAAATATACAGATGGCAAATAAGCATATGAAAAGATGTTCTACATCTTACATCATCAGGTAATTTCAAATGAAAACAATGAGATACTACTACATACCTATTAGCATGGCCAAAACTTGGAACACTAAAAATACCAAATGTTGGCAAGGATGTGGAGCAACAGGACCTCTCATTCACTGCTGATGGAAATGCAAAATGGTATAGTCACTGTGAAAGACAGTTTGGTGGTTTCTTACAAAATTAAGCATACTCTTACCACACAATCCAACAAATATGCTCCTTGAAATTTGCCGAAAAAAGTAAAAACTTATGTTCAGACAAAAATCTGCACACAGATGATTACACCAGCTTTGTTCATAATTATCAAAACTCAGAGCCAACCAAGATGTCCTTCAATAGGTGAATGGATTAATAAACTGTGGTACATCCAGACAATGAAATATTACTCAGCACTAAAATGAAATGAGCTATCAAGCCATAAAAATACATGGAGGAACCTTAAATACATATTACTAAGTGAAAGAAGTCGATCCTAAAAGGCTATATACTGTATGATTCCAACCATATGATATTCTGGAAAAGAGAAAAACAATGAAACAGTAAAAAGTTTAGCAAAGTTCACTGGTTGCTAGGAGTTGGGTGGACAGAAAGATGAATAGGTAGAACACAAAGGATTTGGGGGGCAATGAAAATACCCTGTATGATATCAAAATGATGGATACATGTTATGCATTTGTCCAAATGTGCAGAACGTAGAACACCAAGAGTGAATCCTAATGTAAATTATGGACTTGGGATGATTATGATGTGTCAACGTAGGTTCATCAACTGTGATGAATGTACCAATCTGGTGTGGAATGTGGAATAATGAGCGAGGTTACACATGTGTAAAGGCAGGGAGTATATGGGAAATCTCTGTACTTCTCTCTTCATTTTGCTGTGCACCTAAAACTGCTCTAAAAAACTAGTCAATTAAAAAAATAACAAGCTATCAACTGGAATAAAATATTTGCAAGTCACGTGTTTAACAAAAGACATATCTCTAACGTATAGAGAACTGTAAAATATATCAACAGTTAAAAAGCAAACAACTCAGTAAATGGGCAAAAGACATAAACCCATATTTCACTAAAGAAGATACAGAGACCATAAACAAATGAAAAGATGCTCAACATCGTTAGTCGTTAGGAAAATATAATTAAAACCGTGATAAGATGCCACTATACATCTATTAGAATAGGTAATTTCAGAAATTCTGACAGTACCAAATGCTGGTGAGGATTCAAAGCAGCTAGATTACTCTCACATTGCTGATTTAAATTCAAAATGGTACAGCCACTCTGTGACCCAACGTCTCTTGCCTGGTGATCTATCCTAAAGGAATGAAAATTTATTCTTTTAAAAATCTTGCACATGAATGTTTATTAAAAGTTCCATTCATAATTGCCCAAAACTGAAACAACCCAAAGATCCTTTAGCAAGTTAATGAAGAAATAAACTGTGGTACATCCAGACCACGGAATACTATTCAGAAAATAAACGTACTATTGTTATACACAACAACTTGGGGGAATCTCAAGGTCATTATGCTGAGTGAGAGAAACCAATCTTAAAAGGTTACATGCTGTATGACAATTTCTATGAGATTCTCAAAAAGATAAATCTGTAGGGATGGAGAGCAGATCAGCAATTGCCAGGGATTGGAGGTTGCAGAGGGTATATTTGTAAAAGGGTAGCATGAGGAATTTTGGGAGGTGATAAAACTGTTCTACGTCCTGATTCAATGGTGGGTATACAAACTTAGAGATGTAATAAAGTTCACAGAACTGCACATGCAAAGAAAGAGACAGTAAATGTTACTATATGTAAAATATACATGCTAAGACACTCTAAGGGATCATAGAAGACATCTAGCTGAAATACTTCCTTCCACATATTGTCAAACTAAGGTCTTGATAGTATAAATCAGTTGCCTAAAATCATACCTTCATGTAAAAGTAAAACTGAGACTTCCTTTAAAGTGCTGATTGATCATAAATGTTGGAAGTAGCATGAGGCTTCCTGATGCTGGATCAAATTCTATTTTCCCTGTACTATATTACTCTAGGTAATAAAAAACAGTAGTCAACTCTCTACTAAATAATTCTTTTAAAAAATATTTTTTGTAAATGGTATGCCCTCTGATAATCTTTAAGTTAGAAGATAGATTAAAATTATCTTGAGTGATATGCTTTTTTCTATCTTGGCATCTCAACTATCACCCAAAACATACTATCAGATTTTTCAACTTGTTTTACACCAATGAGCTGCAAAAAGAGATGGGCCTTTCTGTGAAATTTTGATTGATTGTAAATGCTGGAACAATCTAGGGAAAGTAAAAGAATGAGACAATTGGAAATACCTCAACGTCTCGAGAATTTGCCAAATGCTGAGTCAAAGATTCATGAGGAAAGAAATCATTTGCTTCCTGCTCATGATTTGAGTCATCTCCTGCTCACTCAGCCATTTCGAAGAAGGAATTGCAACAACCACAGCCACAGAGCAGCTGGAAGTCACGGTTTATCTTTGGGTGGTTAAAAATCAATTGTAGCGAAAAAGAAACAAGGACAAATAGAAAGCACTGGCCTGGCCAAATAGCAACAACAAATAACGTTTTAAAATGATTTTGGCAAGGGAAAAAAATACAAACAAGACAGAGAGAAAGAACTATTAAAAAGCAGAAATAGACGTGGAGAAAATAATAAATGAACAATTAAGAGATTTAATCATAACTCAATAGCAAATACCCTGGCAGGCATCCAGGAAAGAGACAGGACAAAAAGATATTGTATATCTTCAGAAGAACTTGGATTTGGGAAAATATCAAATTTTAAAAGGAAGCAAATCAAAGCTATTTAATCAAATTATTTTAATAGCCTAAAAGTAAAAAGTATGTTTCAAGTTAAATTAACCAATTTAATTAAACAATGAACGAGAGCAGCTTGGAACCCTCATGTGATTGTCTGCTAATATTCAAACAAAACTGAAAATAAAAAATAACGATAGATATAAAAGCTACTTTGCATTTGGAATTTTCAAAGTAGGACTTAGTATAGTTACTGTGTTTTGCTGAAGATTGGTCTACCTACCCAGGCGTATTCTCTTAGAGAGTTTGGTTTTTAAAAAGTTGAAAATAAGCTAGAAAGTAAACTCCATGAGAATAGGGATATTTCTTCTGTAAAGTGATATATCCCATATATCCAAAAAAGTGCCTGACACATAACAGGTATTTAAAAAATCGTTGATGGAAAGTATATTTAGTGCACAAAAAACTTTTCTAAGGGTGCATTACACAGTAATTAAGAATGTTAGTTTAAATGTCACTTCTTTTTCTGATAATATGTAACACTAAATTCTCTTAATAAAAATAAAAATAGTAGATAATATCTTTTTAAACATTCGAAAAAGTGTTTCAGAGCATCTGTAATAGTAAGAAAGTACTAAACCAACATCTAGTTGAAGACAGAAATTTGGAAGGATAAACATAATATCGTAGCCTCTTTTGCCTTGAAAGCATTTGCAACCCATACTAATAAGATCTTTAATGCTGACCAGAGGTATAAAAGTCTGAAAACAAACTTGAGAAAAAATAATAGGAAACTCTTCCTCCATTAAGCATTAAGTTGGGACTCCAAAAGACTCTCATGTTAGGGTGAATTAGAAGTAAACTCATATTCACACCTCTGATATGCCTGAAATCTATGAAAGACACCAATTGGCACACTGAAGAATTCCACTAAATCCCAAGGAACGAAAGAGAGAAAGGAAGAGAGGGAGAGAGGAAGGCAGAGAGAGAGAGGGAGGAGGGTGGGAAGGAGGATGGGAGAGAAGAAGAGAGAAGGAGAGAGGAGGAAGGAAGAAATTCTCACCTAGATACATCACAAAGAAATTGCGGGATAACAAAGGACAAACAGATGATGTAGATATCAGCCGGAGAATAAAGAAAACTTAAGTTTCATGCAATAATAGATAGACACCAACAAGTGAGTATAGTAATATGAAAAAATACTACAAAATTTTTGCTAATTTTAAACTGAATCTCAGGATCTCAGAAATTCAAGATTTGCTTAACATTAGAAACCAATCAAGGAAAATCATCTCATTAACAAATTAAAGAAGAAAAACTATAAGATCATTTTAATAAGTACAGAAAAAGCATGTAGCAAATTATTTCTTGATTTATCTGGTGGAACATGGATGTTTGTTTTATTATCAGCCTTTATTACTTCAATAAGAATTCCTTTTCTCACAAAATAACTGAAATAACCAGGTGCACCTGGGTCGATGTTCTGGTTTTGCAATTAACTATCTGTGCTGTTGTAGTAAGAGCAAACTCTTACCCACTGCTTGTCATGTGCCAGCTTTCTTTTAGGTACTTTCAATATGTTAACTTAATTAACCGCCCCCCCACCAATATGAGATACGTAAATATATTATACCCCATTTACAGATGAAAGATCTAATTTACAGACAGTTTAAGTACTTGCCAGATTTTACAGAGGTAAGTGGTAAAGCTTAAATGTGATACATAGTCATCCTGACATAAGTCGTCATACTTATCCTATATAAGATTGGATATACTTGCCAGTACAGATTAGTAAATGTGAGATACTTACCTGGAGTTATTTTAGAGGATTAAATGAAATAATATTAGTAAAGCATGTAGCACACTGTCTAGCCAACATAATAACCACTAAATAAGTAAGCACTGGAGATATACAGAATTACTGGCCCAATCCATGACACCGATTCCCAGCATTTGCCTTCTAGTTGAAACTGAAGGTTAATATACATGATATAATTAGCAAGCAAAACAGATACAATTTTCTCTTCAAATGGATGACAGTCATAGGATCCTAACAGTTATGCTAAAGTTTTAAAATAAATGTATATTTATTTTCCTATTCAGCTCACAAAATACTTTATATTGCTTCTTTGGCACTCACTGCTTTCTACTTCAAATTTGTTAACTATATATCAAGACACCCTGATTTATTTTGTGAAATTTTAAGCCCTTTAACATCCTAAGAGTGAGCTGAGGTTGATATCTGACCAATCTCAAAACTTCCAGTGATTCCTAGAGTGATTACCTGTAAATAATGAATACAAAGTGTATAGTGATTGACTAAAAAAATGGATCAATCAAGACTAGCACAGTAAGAACACCAAGACTGGGGCTTTAACCGATATTTTAAAACTTCAGCTAGGCAGAAACAAAACAAAAGTCTTTCTTGCTTTTTTTTCAGAGCTGTTATGCTAATATTTTTATGAAGACAATGTAGGGGATTTGAATTCCAGCCATAACAGATAAGCTGTAGCAGGCTTCCAGAAATCTAAGTATCTCAGTCTTATGTTCTTCAAAATGATATAAATTGATGTTGTCTTTATATAGACTATGATATTAATGGTCTATTTTTGCATCATTAATGGAAGGGAAAAAAGACAGTTACAAAGTGTTTTGAATATGGAAGAATAAACTAAGTGGAAACTATCCCTTAGCTTAAATCAAATGGATTGAAGTTCCCTAAGCATTTTCACATTCGTTTTAAAAATGCCTAACTGCAGGCTTTAAAACAATGTTGCACCTGCTACTATCACACTAAATACCATATGCATAAGCAAGCTCTCTCTTTAGGGTTCTCTTCTAAAATTGGTGATATTCCACCCCAGAGATAGAAATGCTAGGGAAAAAAAATACCAAGAATAAGACATTTTCCTTCTTTAAAAGCAGACGTGCTTTTCAAAGACAGTTTCTTTCTCATCATGCCTATGGCTCTGCAATTAAATAAAATCTAAGGTATGTTAAGGGAGAGAGCTTACACATTACAGAGACCAAAAATGTTTTAGATAATTAGTTAATCTCAAAGAAGTATAACTAAAGGCCCCAGTAGTCTTTCTATAGAAAGCTAAAGAATGATCTCCCAGGACTTGGCAATATAGCCAAACTCTGAGGATGCAACCAACATACATTGAAGTGGAATGAAAAACTTTAATGATATACAAAACTAATACACCCCACAAAAGGTTACATTGTCTGTGTGAGAATTAGGATACCTAAAAAATAACCAAGTCCAACTAACATAGTTTTACAAATCTTTATAATCAATAAACCAAGACAGTTCTTGCTTTGAAGCATCAGAGAACTTGACACAATAAAACTGTTAAAATCAATAACTGATTTTGCAAATAATAACTTGAAGGATATTATTGTGCATCCTTTGTGGATTGAACCCATTTCTAAGACCTTAGGGCACAAGAGAAGCTGGACTATGCCACAAGTTGATTGCAGTCTCAAATGAGAGAAAAATCTCTTTAAAAATTACTCAGTCTTTTAAGTTCCAAACCTGGCCATAGAGATAAGTAAACAATGTTGGGATATAATTAAATTAATCAAATATAACAGCTAGTAAAGGAAGAAGAAAATAGAGAAGAGAAGAAAAATTAGGGCAGAGCTTATGAAAAACATAAGTAAAATTTTCTGGGATATGTTATCTCAGAACCAAAGATATTTTCTTTCCTTTCATAGATAAACCTTCATCTTTACTGTTTGATGTCATCCCTTTATATTGCCTCCATTACAACCTTCATCAATTTGGTCTACATTGTTACCACTATCATTATTAGTTTTAATATTATTCCTATTTAATGTCCAAAACTTATTACAATGATGAATGCACTGGAGATATATGTAAACTTCAAGAGAACGTGAGGGGAAAATGTTGGATTTGGAAGAAACGGACTAGAATGGAGAAATAAAGACTATAAATTTTGGTGGAAAGCTAAATCTGTACCAGTCTTCAGTGAGCTGAGGCGTTGATGGATGCTCACAGGTGTGCCAAATAAGAAAGCTGATGTAAAGGTAAGATCGGTCTTGGGGTAGAAGGAGTTGAGAGTTACCTAGAAATAACTGGTTCAATAAGAATACGAAGACATATTCCTGTCCAAAATAAAAATATTGAGGTTCATATCTATCATGCATTTTGTGGTTTTACATTTTATCCTTGTAGGATGAATACCCATACTCCATTTAATGCTTTACATTAAATTATACTTGTTTAATCTTAATATCAACAAATAGACATTTCTTTGTTTTGATATGTGTTGACCAAATTGCTATATTTACTATTCTCAGGTGAATACGTACTATGTACTTTTATAAACAACTTGTTAATATCCTTGATTTTTATCATGATCCTAGAATTTACTCCTTTTACATTATTATACAAATATACTTATTCCTACTACTTTTGTATTTCCTTTCCTTTCTTTGCCTTTGTCTTTGTAGAGGTTTTTGTTTTTTCCTGTTCTTTAAGTAATCAGAAAAACAAAATTTAAAATATAATTTTATTTTTTTGTAGTAACCTAAACATTTCTTAAGAGACATTAAAATATACATTTTTCTAATTTTTGGAATCTAGAATCTCCTTTGGTGACCACTGAGAAAATTAGAGAATTTTTCATCCCTTATAAATAACAACAATGGACATATTAATTGTATAAATGGATATAGATATATAGCAACAACCGACGTGTCCTAACTGGCTATATGATGGAGATTATGTATTTTTTTATATTTTTCAATTCTCCCCCCTCCTCCACCATTGTATTTATGGATGTATTCTGTGATTCACTTTAATATTTATTTCATGAATTACAGAATATCTATAGAAAATCATGAAAGATAGAAACAATAGGAAAGTATATTAATTAAAGAGCTCAGAATCTGATGTGCAGAGATTGAAGAGACATGGGGTTCTTTGGGAAGAAGGGTTATGTTTTTAATATGTCTTAAATAAAGTCTTCTTTTCCTTTCTTGAATATATTTGGTATATTTTTTCTTGATATATTCTTGGTATATTTTTGCAATCTTTGCCATCTAGCAAATGAACCTCTCATCCTCTCTCCTACTTTTGGAGAGAGATCCCCCATCTTTTGAGGCAGAACTCTCATCCCAACATAGAAGCTAAAGTTGGAACATCCTTCGAATCTAAAGAATGGTTCTAAAATCTGTCAATAACATAAAGCTGCTCTAGATTTTTATGTGAAGCAATAGGGATCATAGAGAATTCATTCCAGTGAGGGTCACAGAAGTTGAAGAAGTAGCATCTATTTCCAGAGAAAGCAGTGGTTGCAGATCTAGCTGCAGTATTCAATGAACAGTTACATTCAACAGACAGCGTCAGTTACATTGCAGGAGACATGAGACTATAGGATCTGTCCTTTGTAACAATAGCACTATTTGTGTTTCTTAGACAATACGTTCAGTGCCTTTCAAAGCACAAGCTAAAAAAATAATCAACAAAGAAAAGTTAATCTAGCTAAACAGAAGAAAAGTTAAAAGATACCAAAAATTATAACAAATATAAAATACAAAAGAATGATGTCAAGAATAAAACAAATTATTTTGATTTCCCCATTAATATAAATGAGTTAATTTATAACATTAAGAGACAGAGACCAGGGGCTCGCTCCGTGGCCGAGTGGTTAAGTTCGCGTGCTCCACTGCGGCGGCCCAGGGTTCTGATCCTGGGCGAGGACAAGGCACTGCTCATCAGGCCACGTTGAGGTGGCATCCCACATACCACAACTAGAAGGACATGCAACTAAGATATACAACTGTGTACAGGGGAGGTTTGGGGAGATAAAGCAGGAAAAAAAAAAAAAAAGATTGGCAGCAGGTGGTAGCCCAGGTGCCAATCTTTAAAAAACAAAAAAATGGAAAAGAGACCATCTGATTGGTTAAACTAAACAAAACAAATGCAAGAAAATGCAGGTATATCTGTTTAAAAGAGATTTGAAAAAAGTATGGAAAATAAATCTTTTACTTTAAAATGAATTTTATTAAGGTGACGTATGCATTATCTTCATTTAATTTGTCTCTCACCCTTTAGCAGGTATTTGATTTTTACAAGAAATATAGGATATCTTCTATTCCACATTCACCCAGAACTATTATCATCTCAGTAGCAATATAATGGACTGATTTTTACCATTTTACCTGAACAGATATCAAGACACAACCAATATAAATTTTGGTATAGAAATCAGAAATGATCCAGCCCTAAGTTCAGATAATAAAAGTGTATTGCTGTGCCTGTCATGCAAAAGACAATGGCTCCTTTAGTTTTCCTGCTCTTTTGAAATGCAGAGGAAAAGCCCTTGACAAGAGCTGAATAAAAGGCTTCATTTTTCGTGTTTGTTTCGTCTAGTTAAGTGGCCATATTTGGCATGGAAACCAAAAAATTGAATTAAACAAATAATTTAACTTGCAATAAATCATTGTCATTTTTCAAGATCCATCTGGATTCTAGACGGGCCAAACATTTTCTTTCTTTTTAATTCAACTTACATGTTATTTCAAGATCTATTCTAAGACTTTGTAATAATTATCTCATTTAATCCTTATAATAGCTCTAGTAGGTAGATAGTATTTTTGTTTGCATTTCCTATCAAGGAAATGGAGGCACAGAAAACAAAAAGTACTCTGTCCTAAAAAATGTACATAGTACATGGTAGACTTAGGATTTGAACTACAGTGTGTCTCCAGAAACTGTGCTCTAAATCTAACCATAATGACTCTAAGTATCATAAGGATGTGCTAAACATTGGGCAAAAGTTGAATAATTGCGTTAACGTCTTTGACTTCCTCAGAAAGTAAGAAAATTTTGGTTTTCTGAAAAGAGAGGTCTTCTTGAACCTCAGTTTGACACTTCTTATTATAATACCTTACATTTCATTATTTATGGAAATCAATGTAATACTAGTAGTTTTTAACTTTATCTCTTCTCACTATATACACAGATGCTGGTTAATAAAACATCAGGTCTTTTGCACTCCCTCAATCCATCTAAATCATCCAGTAGTTTTCCTTCCAATACAATGCCTTAATGTTTTCAAACTTATACACTAATTGTCATATAAATGACTCTAAATTCTGAAAAAATATTGTTGTGATATTTAGAAAACCATAGATTCAAATTCAAAGTTCTATTTTACTTGATCCTGTAAAAAAAAATAACAGATGCATTTCCTCTCAAATCTTTGAACATATGTTGAGCCAAGGATTTTTAACTTTTATTTACTCTGCAGTGCAATTAGAAGCCACAGTCCCATCCCCTGGTTTTACAATTCTTAATGCCCATCATACTGGTTAGTGTCAGTAGCTACTGGGTGCCTTTAAGCTTTGCCTTCAATAGGTACTTTATTACTGTTGATCAAAGGCACTAATTTTACCAATGATTTTGCTTCTGAACACTGTGGGCTACTTGAGTCCCATCTTTTTGCTCTATTAGCTACAATCTTACAGATTCACATTTTCCGTTGCCTCAAACTGACATCAAATACTGTATTAGTTTTATAGTTACAACAACCGAATCCAGTCTAGTTAGTTTAAGAATAAAATTTTTTGAAGGATATTCCACAAATCTCTGATGTGCAGGCTAAAGAACTGATCCAGTGAACACACTACTGCTATTTATGGACAGTGAAACTCTTACCAACGAGGCAAAAAACTTTGCAATTCTTCCCAGAAAAAGCCTTACTGTCAGATCACCAAAAGATTGAGGCTTTTCAGTGCCTTCTTTCTCACATTACTCATTTATGAATTAAAATATCACTGGCTCAAGAGCCCAGAAATAGATAACGATAAATATAGTTACCAGATCTTTGACAAATGAGCAAAGGTAATACAATGGAGCACAGATAGACTTCCAAAAAATGGTGCTGGAACAACTGGACATACAAGTGCAAAAAATATTAATCTAGACACAGTTCTTATGCCTTTCACAAAAATTAACTTGAAATGAATCAAAAACCTAAATTTAAAATGCAAAACTATAAAAGTCCTGGAAGATGACAGATGAGAAAACCTAATTGACATTGGGTATGGTGATAACTTTTTAGATACAACATTAAAAGCTCAATCCATAAAAGAAATAATTGATAAACTGCCTATGTTAAAATTAAAACTTCTACTCTGCAAAAGACAATGTCAAGAGAGTGAGAAGTCAAGCCACAGACTGGGAGAAAATATTTGTTAAAGACATATCTAGCAAAGGACAGTTATCCAAAATATGCAAAGAACTCTTGAAGCTCAACAATAAGAAAACAACCAACCAGATGAAAACAATGAACTGAAGACTTTAACAGACACTTAGGCAAAGAAGACATACAGATGACAAATAAGCATATGAAAAGATGCTCCACATCCTATGTCATCAGACAATACAAATGAAAAGAACAATGAGATGTCACTATTAGCATGACCAAATTCTGGAATACTGACAACATCAAGTGCTGACAAGAATGTCATTGCTGGTGGGAATGCAAAATGGTATAGTCAAGTTGGGAGACAGTTTGGTGGTTTCTTGCAAAACTGAACTCTTACTCTTACCATACAATCCAGCAATCATACTCATTGGTATTTACCCAAAGTAGTTATAAACTTATTTCCACATAGAAAATTACATATGAATGCTTATAGCAGCTTTATTCATAACTGCAAAAACTCAAAGCAACCAAGATGTCCTCGAGTAGGTGAATGGATAAATAAACTGTGGGACATCTAGACAATGTAATGTTATTCAGTGCTAAAAAGAAACGAGTTACCAAGCCATGAAAACACATGGAGGAACCAGAAATACATATTACTAAGTGAAAGAAACCAACTTGAAAAGTCTACTGTATGATTCCAACTAAATGACATTCTTTGTATGAACCAGGGACATTAGCATTCTTATCAGCTTTGCCAAGTAGGGACTAGAAGAGGAAGGGGTGTGGTGGTACTTGAAAGCCTTCAATAGTCAGACATCCAAAAATGGTGACAGACTCTGCATTTTCAAATAAGAAACTAGTGTGAGCTAGATAAAACAATAAAAATACTGTATATAAAACATTAGTGGGACACAGTGGGAATCATTCTGGCAGTAGTTAGCTCAGGGCTAATCTTCTGCAAAAAAAAATGGTTAAAAATAATTATTAAATTTCATTGAATTCTTTTACTGTTTCTATTGAGATTGTCATCTATTTTTTTAATAAGTGGTAAACATGTAGATAGATCATTCAAATGTTATCATCCTTGTAATCCTGAAATACAACCAAATGGATTGTAATTTATTTTATTTTTTCTCAAAACCAAGTTTTAGTCAAAACTTTATTTATATAATTCAGTTAGTGCAAATAAACTATTTCATTAGTCATAAATTCTGATTTGGTAGAGTGAAATTTGTGAAGATCTTACTTTCTTAGACTTGATGCAGATTTCATTGATTAGGTATTTTGGTCAATGACACGTAATAAGACAGAAATTTTAATAACTGTTATTTTAAAATAATAGAAATAAATGAATTATTCTTTGAAATCTGTCAATAATGTAGATTTTTAAGAAAAATTATTCTCATTTGTTATGTTTATGAGAGAGTAAGGATTCTAATACCTGCCTTCCTGACTGAATCAATTCCTCTGTTAATTCTGGTTCATACTCCTTCTATTTCATTTAAAAATTTAAAAATTATATGTGATGACCATAGAAAAGTATTCCAGAGAGTATATTCATTGGATTTCAGACATTAAATAACATTTTCTAAAGAAACACTTTCTTGGGGTCTTATTTTTAAAAGAAATTAGGTACTTACATTGAATTTATGGTGGACTTTTATTAAGCAAGTGACACTCTCTAACAAGAACAATACTGTGAAGTCGAGATCTGATAGGTTCAGTACTAGAGTCTTATTTGCAAAGAATAAGTTTTGCCATAGCAAAGATTCTAGCCTTATGATATTTAAGCTATGTGAAGATCATGATTTATATTTAGTATTATTTTTGATGAATCCAAGGAATGTTTTTCAGTTTTTTGGAGTTGTTGGTTTTCAGAGATAAGATACATGTGTCCCCCAAAGTTTTATCTGTGCTAGAGTATCTGATTTGTTTCTCAGTCACAATAAAAGCAGACTGTTAAAACATCAGTGCCAAAGTAAAAGCACTGTTTTCATGACCCTGCTATTTACTATTATGTCAATTATTACATTATCATATTTACATAACCATTAGCACAAAATTCTGATAAGCTCATAAAAAAGATGAACATGAAAATTAAATGATGATAAAATAACTCATTTATTTTTATATATTTAGTAACTGAGCTTTCTTTGGTAAATATCATTTTTTGCTTTTAATTATATCTTAACAAGTAGTGATTATGATGTATAACTCCTTTTGGAAAATAAATGACTTAAATTGACCTACTTTAATTTTATTCATTATCTCTAACTGTTATTAAAACCTGTATTTGACATATGTGAATATTATTTGATCTTTTTAAACCACATTCATTCTCATTAAGAAAGCCCCAAGACATTTTCTTTCAGAATTATTTCTCAAATATTCTGAGATTTTACTAGTTATGTGAAATGTGACAGCACTTTCAAGTTCTTTATTATGGTTTCCTTCTACAGCAAGAACCAATTATTCCACACATATTACTGCCTGGTTTTGAACTCAATATTTAAGCAATTAGTATCTGTATCTATAAATTGATACTTTTATATTCCTAATGTAGTTTTAATCATACAAAATGAATAGAAACTGTCTTTTGGGTGCATTAGTGTTAAAGGTAAAGACTGTTTATTTGATGTTAAAGCTCAATTAAACTACAGCTTGAGAAAAGTGAAGATAAGTTTTTGACACTCTTCTGCCTGATTCTAATTTCCAGTTCTTCATGAAAGAGGATAACTAAAGAAGCATTCACATTACCTTTCAAAGGAAAAATGTCTGTTTTAGACAAATTGTACTTGTTTTCATATTTTTATATCCAGTAATTGCTGACAAAGATGTTCACATAATGACACCTAATCCACTAAAATTATTTGAACTTTAGTATAAGCCTTTTAACTTTGAATTAAATAATACACTCAGCTGTGAAAAATGTCTTTAAGTAATGACCAATGTATTTATATCTATCAGTATAGACAGATTTATACATTTCTGACTATGCTATGATTGATATAGAGATTATAACTTTAAAATTAATTTGTCTAATATCTTAGCAATATCAGGAAAGTAGTTGTGCTATTCCTTGAGATATTTATGCTAGTTGAAAATCAAGTGCCATTACAATATTAAGTCCATGAAATAGCTTTGATGAAAATTAAAATTTATTTATTCACAGTGTTTTCTATCTGGTTGGCTCATGTGAGTAACATACTGCATTCTATAAATCTAAATTCATTATTCCTATGTGCTGTTTATGACCAATTGGGTAGATCCACCTACAAGTTTCATGCTAAATAAAAGACACATGCTGATGATAGAAGCCTAATGGCCAGAAAAAATGAAGAGAGGATGCCACGCATTCCACACTTTCCCCAAAATAAGATACCACTACAGGACAGGCCATGATTGCTCAACTACAATGAGCCGATAATGCTGTTCAGGCCCATTGTAGAAGGTAACACTTCTTGGGAACTGGTAAGCTCTTCCAGCTATACAACCTTCCAAAGGAAATAGGTGAGTGTGAAAAAGTACAGATATCCTAGGAAGACTGAGCCCACTGTGAGACAGACTTGAGGCAAACTTCATTGACAAAAACAAACAAAAAGACTTCGCTGATCACAAAACTTCTACAAGCCTCTATTCTGACTGGTAGATCACAGCGATGCTTTGGGACTATAGGGCCACTGTCCAAAATCTCTGAGAATTCTGATTATTTTCCATTCCCTAATCCACAGTCAGTTTGCTGGTCCCTTTAGGAACGATTGGGAGGACGATTAACAGTATAAATTTTTGGAAGAGTTGTAAGAACCTTACTTAAAGTTACCTGGCCTCCTTATATTAAAGGGACTCAGTGTGTGAAGTGGAACCTCATCAAAAATTTATCTACTACAACAAAGGTAAATGATCTACGCCTCTCAAGATGGCTGAGCAAGTCTTGCTTGATAAATTCTCTTTAGCAATCCAATCTTGCTAAATCTATTGCTACCTTCTGCTATAATATACAAAGGAAGTTTGGGCATTTCAACTTCATATAGTGTAGACTATTATTAGGTCCATATTTCAGTTAACTGATCAAGAAACCTGTTAGAGACATTCTTAGCCTATCAAGCTAAAACATTGATTCCAAAAATCTCTGCTTTAGAGAGCTAATACCAATAAATCTGGCCTGATCCAACATTGTATATCCTTCTAGCTTGAGCCTAAAACCATAAAATCCATTTCCACATCTATTAGCAAGTAGTCTGCCTATATAAATTGGTGAAATCATGCAAATATGTTGGTGTCTATCACTCCTCTCACAGGTCTCACTTTGAACTTCATGCTTTGGTGTCAGTTGGGCTTCAGTCTGAATATAATTCTAAAATGGAGGCCAGTGAGTCATAGCACATGGAAGAAAACCTGTTTTTATAAATAGAATTCTATTGGAATACACTCACACCCATCTGTTCATATATTGCCTTTGCTTTGCACTACAACAGCAGAGTTGAGTAGTTATGACAGAAATCATATGACCTGCAGGCATAAAACATTTATTATCTGTCCTTTTAAGAATATGTAAAGAGCCTGGAAGTTACCACTTCAGTGTTTACAACAAGAAAAAGATGGAAAAACTGAAAATCAGTGACTTTCTTGTACACGTCAGAGAATAGAGGTTTCAGGGTAAAATGCAACCACAACTTCAGGGGAGACAGACACATTTTGAAAGACATAGCCAGGATTTTCTTATGCAGAGCAGAAGCTACTAAGCCATAAACTGGTAGGAATACTTAAATGGTAATTTTGAAGAATTTATGGAGTCTGAGTGTAGAGTGGTTTGAGAGTGAGAAAGTCTTAAAGGAAGAGTTGCAGTCTTTGCAGGGGGCCCACAGTTTCCAGGGCTTTGCTTTCAGGAACCCTACCAGGTTCTTGAAGATAACTCATAGTTCAGGCAGTGACAGGAGAAGAGTAGATATTGTGAAATATGCCTGGGGAATTGTTTATAACAAATATCTAATCTCCAGGAGAAAAGAGATTACCAGAACCTTATCCCAGCTGAAAGTAGGACATTACATCTACCCCAGCCCTCTTTAGCCTTCTTGCCTTACCCAAAGTGTATCTTGAGGAAAAGATGGCATAGTCAAAAGAAGTTAAGGTTTCAAGAAAATAAATTGGAAAAAGTGCAGCCAGTGATGGGAGTAGAAAGCAGGGGAGGGAAACAAATAGCTAAACCATGGGACAAACTTGAGGTCACAGCACCAAGACACAGACCCACTAAACAAAGAGATTTAGTTATAAGATTACGGATTGCTCACCCTTCACCAAATCATAACAAAACACAAACAGAATAATAATAGTGGATTATTGCTGAAAGAGCTATTAAACATAGACTCTTTCTCTAAGGAGAATTTATGAAAGCACAAGTCAACAGAGGTGACAAAAACAAGAAAATCAGAGGATTTTTAAGTCTCTAATACAAATAGGTACAGCAAATATTAAACATACATTAACTCTTATTTGAACATCAATACTCATGTAAAGATCCCATTTGCCTCAGTTTCTATTATCCAAAACAACATTTCTGCCTTTCAACAAAAAATTAAAATGTATATTAAAAGCAACAAAAAACAGTTCCAAGGGACAACACAAGTGTTATATGGGACTCAGATATGATGCAAATGTTGAAAGTATCATGAATGGTATTAAAAATATCAATGGTTAATATGTTAAGAGCTATAAAGCAAAAAGTAGAAGAAATACAAGAGCAGATAGGTAATGTAAGCAGAGAGATGGAAACTCTAAGAAAGAATCAAAAGGAAACACTAGAAATGAAAACACTGTAACAGAATTTTAGAATCTCTTTTATAGTCTTATTAGTGTGCTTGACAGGGACAAGAAAAGAATCATGGAGCTTGAAGATATGTCAATAGAAGCTCTCCAAACTGAAATGGAAAGGGAAGAAAGAATGATTGAAAAGGAAAAAGCTTAAAAATCCAAAACAGAACATGTAAGAACTGTGGGACAACTTCAAAAAGTGTAACATACACATAATTGGAATACAAGAAGGTGAAGAAAAAGAACAGAGTAAAAAGATTTTTCAAATAATAACAGCCAAGAACTTTGCAAAATTAATGACAGACCTCAATCCACACATCCAAAAGTTTGAAACACACTAAGGAGAATAAATATCAAGAAATTTACACATAAGCATATCATATTCAACTGCAGGAGACCAAAGTCATAGAGAAAATCTTAAAAGAAGCCATGGGAGAAACAAAACACATTACTCATATAGGCATAAAATGAGAATGACAATGAATTTGTTATCAGAAATCATGAAAGCAAGGAGAGGAGTGAAGTACTGACAGTGTCGAAAGAAAAAAGCCATGAATCTAGAACTCTATACACAGTGAAATTATCCTTCAACATTGAAGGAAAAAGAAAGACTTTCTCAGAAAAACAAAAATTAAGGAAGTTCATCACCACTAGACCTGTCTTGCAAAAAATGTTAAAAGAAATTATCCTCCTCAAAGGAAAATTATATACATCATAAATTTGGATCTACATAAATAATGCAAAGTATCAGAAAGAAATTAAAAAAATTAAAATAAAGTCATTGATTTTTCTTACTTCTAAGTGATTTAAAACAAAACTGTTTAAAGAAATAATAGTAATAATATATTAGGTGATTATAGCATAGGGATAAGTGAAATGAATGACAGCAATATCACAGGGATTGGATAAAGGTATTGAGAATACTTTATTATAAGCTACATGCACTCAACATGAAGCAGCATAATTTGATGGTGGACTTTGATTACTTTAAATATATATTATAAACAGTAGAGCAAACTCTAAAAAATTGAATTGATGTACTAAGAGAAGACAGAAAATGGAAATTACCACCAGAGAAGACAGAAAATGAGGAGGAAGAGTAAAATAATATTAAATGCAAAGAAGAGGAAAAAGTGACTAACGTTAGATATTAATCCAACAATATCAATAATCACTTTAAATGTGAATGGTCTAAAAATACCAATTAAAACACAGAGATTTTTTAAGAAGATTAAAAAATAACACCCAATTGTATGTTGCCAAGAAGAAATCCACTTTAAATTTAAAGACACACAGGGGCCAACTCAGTGGCACTGCAGTTAAGTTTGTGCATTCCACTTCAGTGGCCTGTGGTTCGTCAGTTCAGATCCCAGGTGTGGACTTATGCACCATTTATTGAGCCATGCTGTGGCAGGCATCCCACATATAAAGTAGAGGAAGATGGCATGGATGTCAGCTCAGGGCCAGCCTTCCTCAGCAAAAAGAGGAGAATTGGCAGCAGATGTTAGCTCAGGGCTAATCTTCCTCAAAAAAAATAATAATAATAAATTTAAAGATACAAATAGGTTAAAATGAAGGGATAGAGAAAAATAAAATATGCCAACATTAATCAAAAGAAAACTGGAATAGCTATATTAATTTCAAACAAAGCAGACTTTAAAACAAGAAGGATTATCAGAATATAAAGGAGCATTATGTGATAATTAATGTGGCAATTCCCCAAGAAGATATAACAATCCAAAATGTATGCACTTAATGACAGACTGTCAAAATATGAGATAAAAAATGATAAAACAAGGAGCATAAATGTGGAAATCCACTATTATATTTGGAGACTTTAAAATGATTTAGTCAGAATTACACAAAAGAAAAAGGAATCAAACTATATCAATACAAAAAAATCAACAGAGCAAAAAGAAAGACAGCAAGAGAGAAAAAAACATTAAAAGAACTACAGAATAACAGACAAAAACTAACAACATGGCAATAGTAAATCATTCTCTATCTAAATGTAAATAGATTAAAAAGACATAAAGTGGCTGAATGGATACAAAACAAAACCCAACTATATGCTCTATACAAGAAACTCACTCTAGAATTGAGGACACAAGTAGGCTGAAAGTGAATGGATGGAAGAAGATGTTCAAGGCAACTGGTAAACAATAGAAAGCATAATAGCTAAATTTATATCAGACAAAATAGATTTTAAGTCAAAAACTGTCACAAAAGACAAGAAGGACATTATATAATGAAAAAGGTTCAATCCACCAGAGAGATATAGAATTATAAATATATATGCACTCAACATCAGAGCACCTAAATATATAAAGCAAATATTGACAGAACTGAAGGGAGAAATATACAGCAATATGATAACAGTAGGAGACTTCAATATATAACTTTGAATAATGGACAGGATATCTGAAAACTAAATCAATAAGAAAACAAGAGCTTGAATAACACTATAGACCAACGTACTCACAGACGTATAAGAACATTCTATCCAATAGGAGGATACACATTCTTCTCAAGTCCATAGCGATTTTTCTCCAGGATAGATCACCTGTTAGGTCACAAAATAAGTCTTAACAAATTTAATAAGATTGAAATTATATGAAGTATTTTACCTGAACACAATTAAATAAAACTAGAAATTAATGGCAGAAGGAAAATCATAAAATTCACAAATATGTGGAGACAACACACTTTTGAATAATCATTAAGTCAAAGAAGACATTCAAAAAGAAACTAGAAAATACTTCAAAAAAGTTGCAAATACAAAAGTTATGAGATGCAGCAAAAGCAGTATTAAGAGGGAAGTTCATAGCAATAAACACATTAAAAAGGAAAAAAGATCTTAAACAAACAACCTCACTCTGCACCTCAGGGAACTAGAAAAAGAATAAAAACTAAGCCTAAAGTTAGCAGAAGAAAGGAAATAGCCAAGATTAAAGCAGAAATGAATAAAAGAGAAGATAGAAAAATAATAGAAAAAAATTAATGAAACTAAGAGATATTTTGAAAAGATAAAATGACAAATCTTTAACTTGACTAAGTAAAAAAAAAGAGAGGATACTCAAACAAAATTAAAAATGATGGAGGAGATAGTACAAGTGATACCACAGGAATAAAAAGGATCACAAGAGACTGTTGATCGCGTCATGAAGTCAATTCCAACTTCTAGTGACTCTGTGTACAGCAGAGCGAAATTGTGCTTACTTTTTTGTGCCATCCTCTCACCTTCAGTGCTATATCAGACAATGCTCTGCTGCTATTCATAGGTTTTCATGGGCAATTTTTTTGGAAGTGCGTGGCCAGGTCTTTCTTCCTAGTCTGTCCTTGTCTGGAAGCTCTGCTGAAACCTATTTACCATTAGTGACCTGCTGGTATTTGAAATACCAGTGGCACAGCATTCAGCATCACAGCAACATGCAGCTGCCACAGTATGATAACTGACAGATGGCTAGTATGGTTCCCTGACTGGGAAACAAACCCCAGACTGCAGTGGTGAGAGCATCGAATGTCAACCACTAGACCAGCAGGTCTGGCTCATAAGAGACTACTATGAACAATTTTACATCAACAAACTAAATAAACTAGAAGAAATGCATAAGTTCCCAGAAACATACAACATACCAAGACTGAATCATGAAGAAATCGAAAGTCCAAACAGACCTATAACTAATGTGGAGATTGAATAAATAATTTAAACCCTCCCAAAAAAGATAAGCCCAGAATTAGATGCTTCACTAGTGAATTCTACCAAATATTTAAAGAAGAATTAATGACAATCCTTCTTAAACTCTTCAAAAAAAGCGGACTCATTTATGACATGATACTCATTCTTGAATCCAAAATTACTTTAATGCTAGTACCAAAGATATTATTAAAAAAGAATACAACAGGGGCTGGCCCCATGGCCGAGTGGTTAAGTCCGTGCGCTCCGCTGCAGGCGGCCCAGTGTTTCGTTGGTTCGAATCCTGGGCACGGACATGGCACTGTTCATCAAGCCATGCTGAGGCGGCGTCCCACATGCTACAACTAGAAGGACCCACAACGAAGAATATACAACTATGTACTGGGGGGCTTTGGGGAGAAAAAGGAAAAAATAAAATCTTAAAAAAAAAAAAAGAATACAACAGGATCTGGCCTCATGGCTGAGTGTGTTAGTTCATGTGCTCCACTTTGGTAGCCCAAATTTGCCATTTCAGATCCTGGGCATGGATCTACACACTGTTCATCAGGTCACACTTTGGTAGCATCCTACGTAGAAGAACTAGAATGACCTACAAGTAGGATATACAACTATGTGCTGGGGCTTTAGGGAGAAAGAAAAAGAGGAAGATTGATAACAGATGTTAGCTCAGGGCCAATCTTCCCCCACCAAAAAAAAAAGAAATAAAATGAAAACAACGGACCAATATCTCTCATAAACATCAAAGCAAAAATTCTCAACAAAATACAAGCAAATCAAATCTTAAAACGTATAAAATATACTCCACAACTGAGTGGGATTTATTACAGACATACAAGGCAGGTTCAACATTTGAAAATCAAACAATGTAAATGACCATATTTATCTGTTGTTTTGTACTAAGTTTTAGAACTGGATAGTATGACTGCTTTCATTTTATTCTTATTTTTCATTATTGTTTTGGCTATTCTAGGTCCCTTGCAATTTCATATAAATTTTAGAATCAACTTGTCAATTTCTACAAATAAGTCAACTGGGATTATGCTAGGGATTATGTTGAATCTGCAGATCAGTTTGGAAAGTATTGCCACCTCAACAATGTTGAGTCTTTCTTCCAGTCAAAAAACATGGGCTGTCTTTCCAGTTATTTAGATCTTCTTTCATATCTTTCAACAATACTTTGTAGTTTTCAGAGTGCAAGTTTTGCACTTCTTTTGTTAAATTTATTCCTAAGAATTTTATTCTTTTTAATGTTATTGTGCATGGAATTGTTTCCTTAGTTTTATTTTTGGATGTCTTATTGCAAATATATAGAAATACAATTGATTTTTGTATACTGATTTTGCATCCTGTAACCTTGCTCATTTATTGTTTAATTTTTTTAATGGATTAAATTCACACTTTCTTTACACAGGACCATGTTAACTGCTAATAGAGTTTATGTCTTTGTTTCTAATCTGGATAACTTTTACTCCTTTTTCTTGTCTAATTGTCCCATCTAGAACCTCCAGTAGAATGTTGAATAGAAGTGGCAAAAGTATATATCCAAATCTTGTTCCAGATCTTAGGGGGAAATTATCTAGTTTTTCATCATTAAGTAAACTAAATTTTAGTTTAATGAAACTAAAATTTTACACTAGAAAGTATTCACTCAATGCAAAATAAAAAATATAAAGATGGAATAGGAGAACAAAAAAGACATGAAATGCAAAAAACAAAATGTAAAAGAGCAGACAAATTCAAGTATATCAATAATAACATTGTGTGAGTGGATTAAATAATCCTAATCCAATCCAATCAAAAGTCAGAGATTGTCAGTCTGGACAGAAAACAATCCAATAGTATGTTGTCTATAGGAGACATACTTTAAAGACACAATTTGTATAAAGATAGAAACAGAATGAAAGTAAAACCATGGAGAAAGATATATCATGCAAACAGCACTCACAGGAAAACTGATGTGGCTGTACTAATATCAGACAAAATAGACTTTAAAAAAATGTTTTTAGAGGTAAAGAGGGACATTTTAAAATGATAAAGGGGTTATAAAATCAGAAAGATATAAGAATTACAAATATATATGCACCCAATAACAATGCACCAAAATACATGAAGCAAAATTGACCAAAATGAGAGAAGAAATAGACAATTCAACAATAATAGCTGGAGATTTCAATATTCCATTTTCAACAATGGATAGAATAACTAGACAGAAGATCAACAAGAAATAGAACACTGAAATGGCACTATAAACCAACTAGATCTAACTGACACCTATGGAAAACTTTGCTCAACAACCACATGCTATCCATTCTTCTCAATTGCACATGGAACTTCCTCCAGAATAGACCATAAAACAAACCTCAATAAATTTAAAAAGATATAAATTATACAAACTACATTTTCTGAGCATACGGAACAAAAATAGAAAATAACAGAGAAAAACTTGGGAAGCACAAAGATCTAAAAATTAAACAGTACATTCCTAAATAATCATTGGATCAAAGAAGAAACCTAACAGAAAATCAGAAAATACCTAGTGATGAATTAAGATGAAGACACAACATACCAAAACTTATGGGATGCAGCTAAAGCATTGCTTAGATAGAAATTTATAGCTGTGAATGCCTATATTGTGAAAGAGGAAAGATCTCAAATGATTAACCTAACCTTTCATCTTAAGACACTGAAAAGATAAAAGTAAGAAATCAAACCTAAAATAAGCAGAAGCAAAGAAATAATAAAGATTAAAGTGTAAATTAATGAAATAGAGAACAGAAAACCAATGACATCAGAAGATGGTTCTTTGAAACTGTAAAGAGAAATAACAAACCTTTAGCTATTCTGATCAAGAAAAAAAGAGAGAAGACTCAAATCATTAGAATCAGAAATTAAAGAGGGGACAATACTATTGACCATACAGAAATAAAAAAGTATATAAAGGAATACTCTGAACAATTACATACCGATAAACTAGATAGATAGAATGGACAAATTCCCAGAAAGTCACAAACTTCTGAAATGAATTCAAGAAGAAATAGACCATCAGAACAGACCAATAACAGGTGAGGAGTTTAAATCAGTAATCAAAAAACAACCCACAAAGTAAAGCCCAGATCCAGGTGGCTTCAGTGCTGAATTCTACCAAGCATTCTAAGAAGACTTAATTCCAATTCTTCACATACTCTCCCCCAAAAAGAAAAGGAGAGACATCCCAATGGTTTTTATAAGGCCATTATTACTCTGATAACAAAATAGACATAGACATCCCAAGAAAACTGCAGAAAAATATCTCTTATGAATATAGATACAAAAATCCTCAATAAAAATCTAGGAAACCAAATTCAGCAATATATAAAAAGGATCATACACCATGAACAAGCAGGATTTATGCCAGGTTGTAATATTGGTTTAACATTCAAAAAAAATCAGTTAGTGGAATATACAGTATTGATAGAATAAAGGGCAAAACCCACATGATTAACTCAACAGATGTAATAAAAATATTTCACAAAATCCAACACCCTTTCATGAGCGAAACACTCAACTAACTAGGAATAGAGGGCGACTTTCTCAACCTGGTAAGGGATGTCTATGAGAAGCTCACATCTAACTAATAATTAATGGAGTCTGGAGCGTCTGGTAGTGTCAGAAAGTAAAGAAATGTTGAAAAAATAAAATCACAGTGATTTGGGTATGTGAGAGGGACACAGGAGACGAGTGAAAGAGCTCCCAATGGCCGAAGTCAGAATAACTTGAGCAAAATATAAGTAAAATGGCATTGAATTTTAACCAAGATTAATTAAATTTTAATAAATTTATTAAATAAATAAGGAAGATGTCATATTAATAAGATTTGCTGAGAATGGCCCTCCTAATTAAAACTCTTAACCTCAGTCTAACTATGAGATAAGGCAAATTCCAATTAAGGAACATTCTACCAAACACCTGACTAACACTCAAAATTGTCAAAGTTATAAAAAATAAAAAAAACTCTGAGACACTGTCACAGCCAAGTGTACAGAAATATGACAACTAAGTGTAATGTGGTATTATAAATGAGATCTGGTAAAATAAAAAAAAATCAGATGAAAACTAAGGAAATCTCAATAAAGTATGGAATTTATTTCTAATAATCACTCAATATAGGTTTATAAATTGTGACAACTGTGTTAACAATAGGGGAAATTGTATGAGGGGTATATGGGGACTTTCTGCAATATCTTTACATTTTTTCTGTAAATTTTAAACTATTCTAAAATAAAAGAATTATATATATAAAAAGTGACTGACCCCTGTTTGAGAAGCAAGGAGAGGAGGTAAGGGTTTATCCTGAAGAGGATCAGTAATGTTTTGTGAGGCAATTAACTGATGGAAGATCATTATAGTTTCTTTAGGTAAGGAGGAATTAAACTCCTCAGGCAGGGGTGGGATGACTACTTCTGCTAGCAAAGAAGACATGGTGAAACTTAGGTGTTCAAGGTCCCCAGCTTTATCAGAATCTGCCATTTGTCTTCATCCCAATTTTCAGCATCCCATGGGTTCTTCCATGTGCAATTTGCCTTAATCACCTTCATTTCAGGACACTTTTAACCAATCAAGCCATTCACTGCAACCCAGGTGTATATTCATACTTACGGTTACCTTCCTCTCCAAATGAAGTAAATGACTAAAGGTACTGCTCATAACTCCATCTACTGTGTGAATTTCTCTTCACAGTTGCCATCATAAGACTCTTGAGAGGAGCTATAATGTTGTAATAGTCCACTTTCAACTGTTAATCTTAGGGCATGTATATTTCACCTTCTGGCACATCTATCTTACTAGGGTATATAAGATATGTCCTGTTGACCAGACACATTTAGCATTATACCATAAATATGATGAATCAGCATGATATTCTGTGGAATTTAAGACAATCAAAGGTCCCTGTGGACCACATTTTGACAGAGAGCAGGGGAGTTAATACAGCTATTGGGGTGAGACAGTAAATGTGTACTGCTGTCTTTGGTATATAAAAGTGTAATGTATATTATCCTCCCAATTGTTGAAGATCTTAAATAGGAAGTTTGCTCCACCACTGGTTGCATATCAAGTGTCAATCCCAGAGTATCAGGAATGTGGGGGAAGAGGAATGATCTGGAAAGGAAAGTTGGCCACTACAAGGCAGTCAGTAATGATGTCAACCACAGTTTTGTGACAAGCTGATTTCTTGGTCTTTCAGGATATATTTACAGAGACCACAAAGGCACTGCATTTCTAAAATGAAATAAAATTGAAAGAGACAACAATTTATCTACTTACTTTTGTTTTTAAATGGTCAAAGTTTGTCTCTGAAGAATCCACAATTCTGCATTTCTGAGTTGTATATGTGTGTGTCAAATGGCTCCTACAGTGTCTTGTATGTCAGTGGCAACAAGAAAGACCCAGGAAAGGAGGAAAATTTATGTTGGTCAGGTGTGAGGCAAGGTGTGATCAGCTCAATCCATAAGGACCACAAGGGTGTAGGAGCAGCTGCTGCTGTGACTGTCTGCAGTGACAGTATTACGGCAATTACCTTCCTCCGTGACTGCAAGAGCAGAGGAAGCCATTGCTAGGGTTGTTCTGACCAGGGACCAAGGCAAGTATGCTTAGCTGCAGTGGTTCATGAATTGAACCTGGTTTACCAATATTTAACTGAAAAGTCTTGGCATTCAACTTGTAAGAAGATAAAAACCATTCCCCCATTTTTCCTCTATTTTTTTGTGTGTGATTTAATGGCAATAAAGGGCAACACTATTCCCACAATTCTCAAGTCAGAACACTCCAAGTCTTCTTGACTTGAAATGCTTGTCCAATTAAACGTTAAGTCCTGCTGTTTATTAACTATTTCTGAAATGAATCCACTGTTCTCCACTTTCATTGTCACTACCTTTACCTCCCATCTGTCATCACCAGAGTCTCCTGATTTATCTATGCTCTTCCATACTTTAATGCCTCTTATGTTTTTAGAATGATAGTACGTGGTATTTCTTTTTTTTTTGAGAAGGAAGAAAATCAGAGAACAATATTTACGATTTCAAAACTCCAGATCTCATAAGTGGTTTTCTGCTTACAGACGTAATATTGTTTTATTTGAGAGGACAGTTTATGAGATGGGTAAAGAAAGATAGGGAGTGCAGATTCATGAGCTTAATGTAGGTAAAACATTTCTAAAATGTTAAACAGTTGATTTTCATTAACAGACAAGACATAAGTCAACTAACAGTTTCTGCTTCTTTAAAGGAATATTTTTGATTTTGTCCCTTTAATATATTAAGAGTTTGGGGCCGGCCCGGTGGCACAGCGGTTAAGTTCGCACGTTCCGCCTCTCTGTAGCCCAGGGTTCGCTGGTTTGGATCCTGGATGCAGACATGGCACCACTTGGCACTCCATGCTGTGGCAGGCGTCCCACATATAAAGTAGAGGAAGATGGGCATGGATGTTAGCTCAGGGCCAGGCTTTCTCAGCAAAAAGAGGAGGACTGGCAGCAGTTAGCTCAGGGCTAATCTTCCTCAAAAAAAAAATATTAAGAGCTTGATTTTGGCAATTTTCTCTGAAATAGTATCTGATCCTAATTACCCAATCTTGTGGCACTCAGTTATGAGCGTAACGAGACATATATTATATAGCAATGGTAACAGATGACAGTAAAAAAAGAAAAAAGATGAAGGAGATGAGTGACAAAACAATGGTAATGACAATGAAACAACAACAAATTACCATTTTGAGATAAATTCTAACCCCAGATCCAAAGGACAGCCTTATAGACAGACAAAAGATCACAAAATTAATTTGGAGTATGTATATTTGGTATCTAAATACACTTTTTAATTAAAGTAGTAACTGTTCCCAAATGCATTATAAATATTTTTTCTTAAAAAATACATATTAACTATCAAAAAGAAGGAAATATATCTTAAATGAACAATGTGAAATAGAAAAGATTCTTTCAGCTAGAATTTAATGCAGCACTAACCTAGCAAGCATAAAGCACAATTCAAGCCAAATTCAAAAACCATAGGGCTGTAAATTCAGTCACTGGGGGATTCAGGTGGCATGCTTGTGAACCTCCAAATAGAAATCCTTTAGTAGTCCATTAAGGACTGCTATAAAACTCATATAGTGGTTCCTAAGATGGAGCAAAACTTTTTTCCTTTTGTCTTCAATTTGCTTTTTCTTTTTTATGTTCATTTAAGAATTTTTCTTTATTTTTGATCACAATTCTCTGAGAATTTGATATAGTGGATAGTTGATGGTTGATGGCTTTGTCTCTGATATATCATTTTTCTTCTAAATAATATCCTACTATTTAGTTAGCAACATGATATATTTATATTTTCTACATCTCAGGGTTTTTTTTTTTTTCTTTTGAGATTCCTTCTGTAGCACCCAAACTCCAAATAAATATCCTGCTATTTTGGTACATGGAAAAAAAAAAAAACTTTTACACTCTTTCACAGTGTTTTGAAAATTTTTATAAAAGACCCTATAGGTTTCCTCATTATCCTTTGCACAGTACTATTTCCTTTCGCCTAGCAAAAATAAGCTTTTGAATGTTATGTGGCATTGTACAATATTATTTAATATATAATTCTTTATAATTTATTTCTTATTTACTAAATTTTCAGTGTAGCAGTTAAAGATACCCTAAAAAATGTGCATATGTGTATGTTGGGGAAAGAACACAAGAATTGAGATGTCTTTTTCTTTTTTTTTTCCTCTCAATCTATGCCAAACAAAGCTACCTATTGTAGCAATCTCTGGGAAATAAAAATCTGAAAGAAGATCTTCAGATTTTCCTCATTCTTCTTCACCTTGCTGATACTATTCTCCAGGACAATTCTTATTAAACCATCTGCTATCTAGCAATCACAAAACTCTCAAATGTAAAAATAATGATGATAACAATAAAAGGTACTGATACTGACATCTGTCCAAGATAAGTAGCATACATTTTGAAAACCCTAGTAGATAGGCACTGGAATTAAGTTCTTTATGCACAATGAGTAGTTATTGTTATTTTTTGGCCCCTCTCTAGCTGTTAGCTTTAGCCTACTTTTATCTAAGATGCCTTGGCCTGGCCCACAAATAGAAAGTTGTGGGAAATCATAAAAGATAAATGATTTTCAACTTCTCAACTAACCAGTAAGCAGCCTACAATTGTCTAAAAATAAAGTACGATTTTACACCTACAGTGCATATGTCATCTACCTGAAAAGTTGTCAGTTGACAACTTAGAACATGAATTTTGTGTTTCATTATTTAAATTTGAAGTTTTTGACTTCTGCTTGTACTTTTTGACACAAATTGCACTAAATGCCAGGCCTTGTAACCATATGAGATTCTTTTAGATTTCCATTTTTTTATTACTTAAAAGTTACTGCTTGGCCAAAGCAAAACAAAAAATCTGATTGCTGTGGCATCCAGTAAAAGTGGTCATTTTAGCATAAATTTATTTTTTCATTCAAATGTTTGCAACACATTTAAAATTTTATTGTAGAAATTCCACAATCCAATATATCAGAACTAGTCACGAGTATTTATAAATATCTCACAGATCCATCCTCTTCATACCTATGATAGGAATAGGAGAACAGTGAGCCTCCCCATGCAACAGAGGATGGATCCATGGAGAGATTCAGTCACTCACTCAGGTTCACACAGCCACTTTATCCATGTTGATTTTGTTATGCATCAAGCCATAATGATATTTCTAACTAAATATTTTGTTATGTTAAGACAATTGTGGATCCATAAGCATTTGTAAGAAATAATACAGAGAAATCCCATGTACCCTTTTCCCAATTTCTTCCTAATATTAATACGTTGCAACACCATATTGTACAATACCACAACTGGTATAATGACATTGATACAGTTAGGGTACAGCACATTTCCATCAGCACAAGACCCTCCATGGTGGCCTTTTATGGCCACCCACACTCCTCTCACATCCTCAAATCCTCCTTAACCTCTGACAACTACCCTACCATTCTCAATGTCTGTAATTTTGTCATGTCAAGAATGTTATATAAGTGGCATCAAACAGTAGGTAACTTTGGGGATTTTTTTTCACTCATTATTCTCTGGGTCATCCAGATTGTTTCACTTATGTCGTCCTGTTTGGTGAATAGTATTCTATGACGTTGATGTACCACGTTTTCTTTTAACTATTCATCTGTTGAAAGACGTTTGAATTGTTTCCAGTTTTAGCTATTATGAATAAATATATTTATAAAAGTTATAAACAAAAAAACTTATCAGATTTCATGTACAGATTTCTATGTAAACATAAATCTTCATTTCTCCAGAATAAATCCGTGGAAGTGCAATTTCTGTATTGTATGGTAGTTACATGTTTAGCTTATTAAAAAAACCAAACTTCTTGCAGAGCGTCTGTACCAATTTACATTCCAATCAGCAAAATACGCATGATCCAGTTTCTCAACATCATTGCCAGCAGTTGGTATTGTTACTGTTTTTTATTTTAGACCTTCTAAAAGGTATGCAGTGACATCTCATTGTGATTTTAAATTGCATTTACCTGATAGCTAATACACTGAATGTCTTTTTGTGTGCTACCTTGACATTCTTATATCCTCTACAGTGATATCTTTCTTCATGTCTTTTGCTCATTTTCTAACTGGGTTTTTTACTGTTGAGTTTTGAGAGCTCTTTATATAGTCTAGATATTAGTTTTTCATCAAATATATGGTTTGCAACATTTTCTCCCAGTCTGTAGTTTGTATTTTCATATCCTTAAGAGGATCTTTTGTGGAATAAAAATTTTTAATGAAATCCAGTTTATCCATTTTCCTTTTTAGGAATTATGCTTTAGTCTCAAGTCTAAGAATTCTTTGCCTGAAGATTTTCTCCTGTGTTTATTTCTAAAAGTTCTATAGCTTTACAACTTACATTTAAGCCTTTGGTTCATTTTGAGTTAAATTTTATAAAAAGCTTAAGATTTACTATCTTCAAGATTGTGTACATGTTGTTTCCTCTGTCTGTATCACTCCCTTAATTTTTTTCCTAATTTTTACTTGTCTTTCAGGATTCGGTTTTGACAACCATTTCTCCAGAAAGCCTTCCATACATCTCTAAATCAGGGCTAGATGCTACTTATATGTGTTTTACATGCCCCATTTTCCCTCCCACCACAGCTTATATTATGCAATACTAAATTATCCAGTTTATGTCTTCTTTATCGTGTTGGAAGATCTTTGAGGAAAGGGAACATTTCTGCCTTGTTCACTTGTACCCAGTGCTACACATACTACTCAGTAAATATTTGTTGAGTGAATAGGTGAATAAAGGTTCCTGCTCCTTACACAAATCAAAGAGTAGAAATAGATATTGGTGGCTGCCTCCTAGTCCCACCTTCATCAGATAAACCCCAAATCTTCCTCAATCTTCACTACTACAATCATTTCAAAATGCTTCTAAGGTTGTACATAAGTGATCAAGAGCCATCAGTAATAGTACAATATATTTTCAACATCTACCAGTAAATTAAACTCTAAAGTATTTCTAGGTCACTGTATTGCTCTTTCTTAACTTTATTTAGGTAGCAGGAGAAGTGGATAAGGAATTTTACAGGCATTGTACTATTTCTCTTATCTTTACTCCTTCATTCAAATGTAAAAGATCTTTAGTATTAGAAGTTAAAGCCATTTTGTCAGTTTCACTGCAACTCCCCTGAATCTATCTCTTTCAAAGGAGTTCAGGAAAATTTAGTTCCACTGTTAACCAGCTTTAATAAAATATTTATATCCATGAGGAAGTCATGATTTTCCTACTTTATGGTCATTCAAGTAAATAGTAGAGTACATAGTTTGCAGTTATCCTTGAAGAATTAATCTTTATTTTCCACATTCCACCATTAAGTTACTGTCAGAGCTTTCTCTGGTTGCAAGTGGCAGAAATCTTATTCATCAAGTTTAAGCAAAAATGGAATTTGCTTGTTAACATCACTGGAAAGTTGAAGAGATGGACTGGCTTTATGAATTGGTGATCCAGAGATCCAAATGATAAAATGGAGCATCAGTTGTTGTCTCTCTCCCTTTCTCTCTCTCAATTGCTTGCCCAAGTTCACTTTCACCTCTTAAACTGCTTTTCTCTACTTGATTTTATCTTTAGACACATTCTGCCTGTGAGACACCAAGATGAATCTCAGAAATTATAGGCTACATGGTTCTCGTATTCCAGAGATAGAGTGGGAAGGGAAGAGAAGGGAAATTTCCCAACAGAAAAAGACGTGTTGAGACACAGGAAGGAAATGAATCTAATGCAGCATCTTCTCTCATCAAATTCATATCTCAGTAAATTTGATCAATATTTTTATGTTTAAATAAGGTATCTATTCCACTTCTTGAATATATGTCTAAACTCTGAATTTTTAAAAAAGTCATCAGCTGCAAAACATTTGAGCAGATGCATATAAAGACTGTCATTAAAGAAAATGTTGCGTTGCATGTATATCCACAAGCAATTCATTATCTTTAAGTAGTATATTGTTATTATCATGAGTTTATTAGTACTTTGGTAATAACAACTATTGGTAGAATATAAAGTAAAAGTAGGTTCTAGTTTTCAAGATGCTCAATTATGTCGTATTTTTAGAATAGAATTTAAATAAATAGACCTATCGATCTCATTTATTCTATTGTGTACTTAATTAAAAAGAAGATTGTCATCTCCGGCATTACACATGGAATTGGAAATACACATTGTCCCATCTATCTATGTTAGTATCATAGCCTATACAGAATTCCCATTTCTAATACCTCAGATATTGATTAATTTACATAATACATACTTCTCATCAGTTGCATATGGGCTAGCAAACTGCTAAAGATGTAAGTAAAATACATTCCAGATTACACTATTCCAATAACTCAGAAAGGCAAACTAAAGGCATTTAATATTTTGAAAATGTTTTTGTATCTAGTCAACACACTTTTTCTATTCTATACCACACAGAAAACTGATGGGCCTTGCTTTCAATTCACTTCATCCATTAAGTCAATCAATTGTACAACACAATATCATTAAAAGTGAGAGACCTCAAATCCAAGCCATAAACCTAGGAAAAGCCTCAGGTGCTGACAGAGTTCCCATCAATTCTTATAAAACCTGATTGTGGCAATTATCTCTAACATCAGAGAGTCTTTTCAGAATTTTTAAGACCAGAATTATGTCTCAAGACATGAAAACTCCCTTGATCCTATAATCCTTAAAAAGATGACAAGGTAAGGAACAATTGGGGGATTTTCATCCTCTTACTCTCCTGAATAGAGAGTACAAGATTGTTTCCAAGGTTTTAGCTACGCATCTCAATGATATCATTCCTGCCCCCATACACTAAGATTAGGAAGGATTCACCCTGGGTAGCTCTAAGAAGATAATACCTGAAAAATATTTTTATTTAATCCATCAGTCACATCTCCCAAAAAACATCAAACCGGTGAATCAGCAACTGTTTTTAAAGGAAATAAGTAAACTTAATAAAAAGCCATTGGATGATCTTGTCCACCCCATTAGGTTGATCTGCTCATAGAAAAGATTTAAATCTCTAATTTGCTCATTATGCTTCAATGCTCATCTTACTTCCAGCCAAATTACCACAGCTCTCCTGCCATCTGGTCATCATTCAACTGTTGTTTTTCTGATGTCAGGGAAATTTTAAACACACGAAAAAAAAAAGGGACCCTAGGGGATTCTGGAATGGTTAGTGCTCATGTTAAACTCAGATTTCTTAGGTTAAAAAAAAGTGAGGTGAGGGGATTTGGAATGCTGACCGCTACAATCCTTTTTATCATAACTGTCTATGATATTATCATTTTAACCTATAGTTTGGGTCAGGATTATTTACACACTAATACCTGTATCATGAATAGAATTTATTGATTAAAACGACTGATTAAATATCCAGTATTCACTCATTTAATTACCTCTTTATTTAATAATCAATTATATACTGCTTACCATGTCACAGACTAAGGCACTGGAGGTATAAAGATGAATGAAGCATATTTCTTCTTATGAACTAGTGAGTAAGAGAAGTGCAGATTTAAGCCATTACAACTAAGTTACAGTAGGTGACAATTAAGGCCTTAATTAACTGAGGAGGACACTTTTCATATCTGCTGTCTCAAAATTGAAGACCTGGACCCCATTCATTCAACTGCTTGGTTAATGTGGAATTAAAAAACTGCATATAGAAATATTGGCTGAAATAAATTGACTTAAGAATGCACTCATTTATAACCAACATGGCTGAAAGAGCTGACATTTTTGTGACCTGAAAGTAGAGTTAATTGTTTCAACATCTTTTTGGTTTTCATAGAGAACACATCTCACTCTGAGCTGATCCACTTAGGTATCTTTAATGCAGACTTATCCACAAGGATTACAAAACTTTATTTACTTGGAAAACATGGGTGTTAATTAGGTTTTATAACCATTCCCTTCCTACTCCATCTCTCCTCTACCACAGTGAACCTTAATCAAGACCCTTAGAAGGACCAGCCTGGTGGCACAGTGGTTAAGTTCACACGTTCCACTTCAGCGGCCAGGGGTTCACTGGTTTGGAACCCAGGTGTGGACCTATGTACGACTTGTCAAGCCATGCTGTGGCAGTCGTCCTACATATAAAATGGAGGAAGAGGGGCAGGGATGTTAGCTTAGGGCCAGTCTTCCTCAGCAAAAAGAGGAGGATTGGAGGCAGATGTTAGCTCAGGGCTAATATTCCTCAAAAAAAAAAAAAAAAAAAGACCCTTAGAGAAGATAAGATTTCCAAAAAAGGCAAAAAACTAGATGGAGTACTCAAAGAACTTTGAGTCTGAGCTGGAAGGATACAGAGATCATTATGAATATGCTACTACAGTAGAAGTTAGCTGACTGATGAATACAGGGAAGACAAACTTGGTTAGTACCAATGGCCAATATTAGGCCAGGTACTTGACCAAAGAGTTCAATAATGGATGAAAGCTTTGATTCACCCAGTTTTCTGTATGGTGGTTGACCAGCAAAAGTCTCAATGCTCAGGATTTGGAATACTGTAGGTGCCTATTTTAGAAGAAATCTTTTCCCCAAATTTGTAGCCTGTACCCAAATGGCCTAGCAAACAGTCTTGTATTTGCTGTCTGGTTATTTTTCTTCTAAAATATTCTTTTTCTAAAAGTCATTCTTTTTTTTATAAAGTATTCTTTTACCAAAATTTCTTTTTCTATTTCCCTCTCTCTGTCAACTTCTTAGCTCACAATTCAAAGCTCTGAGTGGTCTGTATTTTACTTTTTTGTCTAGTGATATCTCTTGCTTCTTTTTACCTTAAACACTCACTCTAACTTTACCAAACTATTATGATTCTCTGAATTCAATTATTATTTATCTTTGTATAAACATTATTTTTCTTCCAGAAATATCCTCTCATGATGTTTTTCTTCCTATGTTTCCTTCACACTGAAGACGACGTATTACATCACATAGGAAGCTTTAAATAAATTTTTCTCTCCCCAAACAAAATTTCCCACTCCTTTATAAACATACCAACATGTATTTTAGGGTAATACCAGCTACTGCGGCAAACAAACCCTAAGATTTGCATGGCATAATGTAGTGAACGTTCTCTCAGTCAAATGCAGATGTTCTTGAACAGCTGGCAGTTTCCCTTCTATTATGTAGCTCCTTCTTTGTGTAGCTTCATTATGTCACAGATTCCTGTGGTTCATTGCAACCAGGGGATGAGGAAAGAGAGAATACAGAATTTCACCCATTTCTTAAAACCCTGATCCATAAGAGAAACTATCACTTTCTATCTCCTCAGTCAGAGCTAGTCATACAACTACACCTGGGTGCAAAGCGGTCTGGGAGATGCTGCTTCTGTTTGGGCATCCATCTTCCTGTGAAAACTCCACATTATGGAAGAAGATGATGAATACTTAGTGAGCACCTAGCTAGTCTCTACCACACAACTGTAATTATACTTTATTCTCTCATAATGCATGTAAAACTTAACAACTAATCACTGCTTTGATAATAAGTATTAATATCTTATTATTTATAATGATTAGTATCATATAATTATTTATTATATGTTTTATTAATATTAACAAAAGTAATAGCTAACACTTTTTGAAAATTCATTACAAGGCAGAAACTATATTAAGTTCAATTATTCTTCACTAACATCTTATAGAGCAGATATTTTATTAGCTTTATTTTACACAAAAAGAAAATGATTCCTTAAGAGGCTCAGGTCACTTGCTAGAGGTCATACTTAGTAACATATATTTCTGGACTTTTAACAAAGGTACTATGGCTCAAGGATGCATACTTGTATGTTATTTGTTTATAAATCTCTCTCTGTTGCCTCTCTTCCTTACTAGACTAGAAGTTCTTTGATACTAGCTGTAATTAAATCTTTTTTTTTTTTGAGGAAGATTAGCCCTGAGCTAACTACTGCCAGTCCTCCTCTTTTTTGCTGAGGAAGCCTGGCCCTGAGTTAACATCTGTTCCCATCATCCTCTACTTTATATGTGGGACGCCTACCACAGCATGGAGTGCCAAGTGGTGCCATGTTCGCACCCGGGACCCGAACTGGTGAACCTGGGCCGCCAAGAAGTGGAACATGCGAACTTAACTGCTGCACCATTGGGCTGGCCCCAAATGATTTTTGTTTCATGGTTCCTTGCTCTAGACCTGGCCTATAATAATAAGTCTAAAAGTTTTGCATTAATGAAGATTAGTGATCAAAAATGCATATTTAAGTAAGGGTTAGGAATATGTAGAAAATTTTAAGAAGAGAGAAAAAGGCAGCCATGTACAAAGGCTTAGAGCAGAGACATGAGACAGTTAAAATGAAGAGAATGACATTGCAAAAGTTCAATCGACAGACAGCACAAGCCACAATTGAAATCTTTATATTACAGACCAGGCAAGAAATTTAATAGTTACTAAAAGAGATATATGTGAAATTTGGTGACCAATAAGACGTGGGAAGTGAGAAAAATGAGAAGAATCAAAGCTTGAACAACTGAGTTAAGAATACAATTAAATAAGATTAAAAAAATAAGAAGGTGGGAAAAATAAGAAGATGGAATTCGTCTTTGAGATGAATAATAGCTTCAGTTTGGGGTATATGGAGTTTTTCCCTGACACTACTATTGCCATATGTTATGCCGGGTACCTAAGGGTTACTGTAAATATTCAATAAGATTTCCCTTTGACCCTGTTATGGAAAGAAGTTAAGCTTGTCAATTTGCTCTTTTCTTGTTTAATCTGAGGGGTAACTCAAGGATCAAAAGGATTTATAGGCTTGTTTTACAGAATAAAGAGAACGTCTTCAAGGATTGCCAGATAACCAGCCCCCATCTACCCATGATGACCAAAAGTCCAAGTTCCCACGGCTTATTGGGAGTGAAAGAAACACACATTACCCCTTTGTTTCTCTGAAACTCCTCCTGCCACACCCCTTAGCTCTATAAAACTCCCCTGCTTTCTTCTCTTGTTAAGACAGATTTGAGAGAACCCATGCTTCCACCTTCCCACTTTCTGTCTAATCTTGGCCAATTCGAGTAAACCTTTCTCTATCTCCAGGTACCAAAGCCTCAATGTTTGGTTTACTGTGCATTGGGCACAGGCACTTGACATTAAGAGATTTGGTATCATATGTATAAACATGAAGATCAACAAATGAAGCCATTTTATCTGTGCATAAGCAAGTAGTTGAAGATTTAGAAGTAGATGAGATAGCCTAGGAATAATTTTAGGAGATGGCAACATTTATGAATAGATGATAAAAGACAAGTTAGTAAAAAAGCAAGACTAATAAAAGAAGTAGGAAGAAAGTCACAAGTGGATTTTTTAAAAACAGTTGCAATTGCAATGAGAAATTCATAAAACAAAAGTTGAAAATTATCTGATTAAATTTACATTTAAATTGTTTTTTGTCACAAGCAAAGCACTTTCAATGGAATGACAATGATAGAAATCAGAAGGCACTGGATTCAACAGACAAAAGATGGTGACAATTCTTTGTTTCTAAGGATTTGAATACCTAGAGAGAAACTTGTAGATAATATGTTAACTAAAGGCATATACATGAAGAAAAGAGCAATAGTTTAAAATAGGAAATCTTTAATATATTTGCAAAATGAAGAAAGAAAGATGGAGAAACTGAAGAGATTGATTGCAAAGAAAGAGTACCATTGATGCTAGAGGGTACCAAGGAAGTGGTAAGGTGCAAAATTAAGAAAGCAAGCAAACAGGGGCTGGCCCATGGCCAACTGGTTAAGTGCACACACTCTGCTTTGGCAGCCCAGGGTTTCGCTGGTTTGGATCCTGGGCACAGACATGGCACTGCTCATCAGGTCATGCTGAGGTGGTGTCCTACATGCCACAACTAAGACCCACAACTAAAATATACAACTACGTCCTGGGGGGATTTGGGGAGAAAAAAAAAGCATAAAAAAAAAAAGATTGGCAACTCTTGTTAGCTCAGGTGACAATCTTTAAAAAAAAGAAAACAAGCAAACAAACAAAAGAACACAGAGATGGATAGAGTAAGACTTAGGCACGAAAGTCTCTTTTTCATTCCATTCTCATCTGGAAGGAAAGTGGTAAACATGAGTCTGCATATATATACGTTTGGAAATAGATTGGGACTTTGTGGACGTTGATTTTAATCTTCTTCTCTTTTCTCTTTTAAGTAGTAACACTATTTGCTAAGTAAAATAGGTGGTGTGTCAGGAGTTTGGAAGAAAAATATAGGCGAGTAAGGAGACAGAAATAGTTTTGAAAAAAACAAAGAAATATAGTCCTTACTCAATTTTTAGTTATCAATTGTCAGCACAATTTCCACTGCATTGGAATCTGTATTACTTTACTAGTGTTGTTGTAACAAAGCATCATAAACTGAGTGATTTAAACAACAGATATTTATTGTCTCACAGGTCTTGAGGCTAGAAATTCGAGTTCAAGGTATTGGCTGGGGTGTTTCTTCTAAGGACTGTAAGGAAGAATTCGTTCTATGACTCTGCCCTAACTTCTGGTGATTTTCTAGCAATCTTTCATGTTCCTTGACTGATAGAAGCATCACCCTGATCTCCGGCTTCATCTTCTCACATCATTGTCCCTGTGACTATGTCTGTGTTCCAATTTCCCCTTTTTATGAAGGTAACAGTCAGATTAGGGGTCCATTCTAACTTAATAGAACCTCCTCTTAACTAATTACATCTACAATGACCCTATTTCCAAATAAGACCAAATTCTGAGGTAGTGGGGATTATGAATTTGAGGGGGACACAATCCTACAAGAGAATCCCTCCATGTTGTGTTGTATTGGCAACAACAGAGAAAAGCATTTTTCTTGGTCCAACATAACAAAAAAAAAATTCTTTATGTTAATTTTAACTGCTTTAAATATGAAAATAGTGTTATCAAAATACAATTTAACTGATCTAACACCAAAATTTCCCAACTGTCAAAAGAAAAAGCTATTTCAATCCTTGTGATCTTCAACTTCTCTGTACTAGCTGACATTCTACTTTTTGAAATCCTATTTTTCCCACTTATATGATAATAATATCCTTTCTCTCATTTCTCTGTCACTTCTTTTTCCTAGAACTCATTGAGGATTTTTTTTTCTTCTCCATCTTTCAAACATGCCCAAATAGTCTGTTGAAATCCATTGATTAATTTTTTTTCTTCATTCTATTGACTCCAACATGTTTATCTCTAGGCGAACTTCATTTCTAAGTTCCAAATTGTCATTCCTTATTTCTTATCATTGAAATTTAGTGTACAAAAACTAAACTCAGAATTATCTCCCTGACGCCTTCCTCCCTCACGCCCTCTAAAAAACCTACTTTACCATATCATTTTCCTGTTGGTTTTAACATCACTTCTATTTTCTAAGTCTTCCACATGTGAAATATCAGATATCTTTTTTCTTACTCTCCATATCTAATTAGTCATCAAGCAAAGCAAATTCTACTGCCATGATATATTTCATGTTCATACACTTTGTCCTAGTCACATTGTCAGCATTCTAATTGAGATTCTCATTATTTCTTACATATGTTTGTAAAATAACTTACTTTCTAATATCTATGTTTCCTTAAATTGGGGCTAAATTCAAGTTCTTAAAGGACAGATTAAATCATACTTTTGCTGAAAAGTAGCCAATGACTTCCTGGTAGATTTTTAATTTAGATTATTATTCTTATCAATAATTTTTATTAGCTACATTAAATAGCTTTTCATAATATGTCTGATAATTACTTAATTTTTTCCACAATCCTGTGAAGTAGAATGGATGTGTATTTACATTTCAAAGATAGTTAGAGAAGATGAGTCATTTCCCCAAGGTTCTACATTTATTTGTGCATTTACAAATGTTTACTGAGCCCCTACTTGGTCCTGGGTCCTGTGACTAACACTGATAACTCAATGACAAAAATTAATGTTCTTCTTGTTTTCATGGAGCTTACATTCTATTAGAGGATATAGAAAAATGAATATACCAAAATTTAAGTAAAGTAATTACATATTTGTGTAAGATTTATGAAGAAAAATAGTGATGAGATAAAGCATAACATTGATAATAATATGGAAAATGATAGATTACAGAGGGTGGGCAGGAAATCACTCTGAAGAGACAAATATAGTGTACAGCCTAAAGGGTGAGAAGTAGCATGCTACGTGAACTTTAGAGAGAAAGAATATTCCATGAAAAGGGAACATATGCAAACTCTAGCATGTACAAATGTCCTGACATAGGACAGTATTTGATACTAGAGGAAATGAGAGATTAATGTGGCTGAAGCATAGTTGAGATAGATAATATTGGAGATAGAGATGGAGCCAAATTCTTCAGGACTTTGTGGTCAATGGTAATTTGCTAGGATATGGTAGAAATTAAGAACCTATGCTAATTATGTGAAGTGATGGAGGTATTAGCTAATGCTATGGTGGTAATCATATTGCAATATATAAATGTATCAAATCAATGTGTTGTACACCTTAAACTTACACAATGTTATATGTCAGTTACATCTCAACAAATAGGAAAAAGAATCTATGCTAAATGCAAAGGGAAGTCATTGAATGGTTTGAAGTCAGGGCCTGAAATGATCCATTAAATGTATCAATAATATGACTCCTGTTGCTGTGTGGAGAATGGGTTTGGAGATGAGAAATAGTAAGAATAGAAGCTAGGCAGTGGTTTGCAGAGATTACAGGGGCCTGGACCAAAGTGGTGAGTCAACTATTAAAAGTTAGCACTCATTCTCATCTCTGACTCCTTTTATGCCCTTCATTATATAGAATAGCCTTCTCAGGAACTATATTTCCTTGGATCTTTTCCAGAAAGATTCTAATTTTGATTATTTAATGAGAAACATTTATGTAAAATTTGGAAGACAAAAGGGAAAGTTAATTCTTTTTATAAAATCAATGGAGGCAGGATAGCAGAGGATTCATCTATGGCAATAAAAACTAAGGCAGCCTCCATCGAGTGACAGTGGTTTTTTTGCATATCTGTCTCCAGTTGGGCTATGGGCATCTATGATTTTAGTAATAATTTTAGACAGTTTACCTCAGTACTTACCCAATCTTTATTTTTTGTTTCTCTCTTCACCAACAAGACATAGCACTTACAAATATATATGCACCCAACACAGGAGCACCAAAGTACATAAAGCAATTATTAACATACCTAAAAGGACATATCAACAACAACACTATAATAGTAGGGGACCATAACACCCCACTTAAGTCAATGGATAGATCATCCAGACAGAAAGTCAACAAGGAAATAGTGGAATTAAGCAAAATCTAGACCAGAAGGTCTTACGTGTATATAGAATATTCCATCCAAAAACTGCAGAATACACATTCTTCTCAAGTGCACATAGACCATATGTTGGGAAACAAGCCAGTCTCAATAAATTTAAGAAGATTTAAAACATATCAAGCATCTTTTCCAAGCATTATGCTAAGAAACTAGAAATCAACTACAAAAAATAGCTGGAAAAGTGACAAACGTGGAGACTAAACAACATGCTACTGAAAACCAATGAATCACTGAAGAAATTAAAGGAAAAATAAAAAAATCTCTGGAGAGAAATGAAAGTGAAAATACACCATACCAACTCAATGGGAATGCAGCAAAAGCTGTTCTAAGAAGAAAATGCATAGTAATACAGGTCCACCTTAACAAATAAGAAAAATCTCAAACAAGCAATCTTAAACTACACCTAACATAATTATAAAAAAATAACAAACAGGGCCCAAATTCAACAGAAGGAAGCAAATAATAAAAATTACAGCATAAATAAATGAAATTGAAACAAACAAAAAAAAGCAGTAGAAAGGATCAATGAGTCTAAGAGCTGGTTTTTTGAGAAGATAAACAAAATTGATAAACCCTCAGCTAGACTGACTAAGAAAATAAGAAAGAAGGGTCAAATAAATAAAATTAGAAATGAAAGGGGAAAAATTTCAATGGATACCACAGAAACACAAAGGATTATAAGAGAATACTGGGGAAAACAATATGACAACAAATTGGACAATCTAGAAGAAGTGGATAAATTCGTAGACTCATACAACCTCCAAAAACTGAATCAAGAAGAAATCAGAATCTGAACAGACCAATCACAAGTAAAGAGATTGAAACAGTAATCAAAAACCTCCCTAAAAATAAAAGACCAAATGGCTTCTCTGGAGAATTCTACCAAACATTCAGAGAAAATTTAATACCTATCCTTCTCAAACTATTCCAAAAATTGAGGAAGATGGAAATATTCCTAACACATTTTGTGAGCCAACATCACCCTGATACCAAAGCCAGACAAGGACAAGACAAAGAAGGAAATTACAAGCCAATATTACTAATAAACATAGATGCAAAAATCCTCAACAAAACATTGACAAACCAAATACAGCAATACACTAAATGGATCATACACCATGACCAAGTGGGATTTATACCAGGGATGCAGGGATGGTTCAATATCTGCAAATAATCAATGTGAGACACTGCATTAACAAAATGAGGAACAAAAACCACATGATCATCTCAATAGATGCAGAGAAAACATTTGTCAAGATCCAAAATCCATTTATGATAACAACTCTAAATAAAATGGGTATAGAGAGAAAATACCTCAACATAATAAAGGCCATATATGACAATCCCACAGCCAACATCATACTCAACAAGGAAAAACAAAGCCAACACTCTTATTCAACATATTACTAGAGGGTTTGGCCAGAGTAATTAAGCACGAAAAATAAACAAAAGGAATACAAATAGGTAATGAAGAAGTGAAATTCTCACTGTTTGCAGATGGCATGATTTTATATACAGAAAACCCTAAAGAACCCATCAGAAACCTATTAGAAATAATTAACAACTACAGCAAAGTTGCAGAGCACAAAGTCAACATACAAAAATCAGTGGCATTTCTATACTCTAATAATGAACTAACAGAACAAGAACTCAAGAATACAACCCCATTCAATCACAACAAAAAGAATAAACTATCTAGTAATAAATTTAACCAAGGAGGTGAAAGACCTATATAAGGAAAACTATAAGACATTAATGAAAGAAATCAATAATGCCATAAAGAAATGGAAAGATATTTTCTGTACATGGCTTGGAAGAATAAACATAGTTAAAATGTCCATATTACCTAAAGCAATCTGCAGATTCAATGCAGTCCAAATCAGAATCCCAGTGACCTTCTTCATGGAAATAGAACAAAGAATCTTAAAATTCATATGGGGTAACAAAAGACTCTAAATAGCCAAAGCAATCCTGAGAAACAAGAATAAAGCTGGTGTTATTGCAATCCCTGAATTCAAAATATATTACAACACTATAGTCATCAAGACAGCATGGTACTGGCACAAAAACAGGCACACAGATCAATGAAGCAGAATTGGAAGTCCAGAAATAAAACTATACATCTACAGAGAGCTAATCTTCAACAAAGGAGCCAAGAACATACAATGGAGAAAGGAAAACCTGGGAAAACTGGACAGCCACATGCAAAAGAATGAAAGTAGACCATTATCTTTTGCCATATGCAAAAATGAACTCAAAATGGATAAAAGACTTGAAGGGGCTATCTGAAATCACAAAACTCCTAGAAGAAAATATAGGCAGTACACTCTTTGATATTGGTCTTAGAAGGATCTTTTTGAATACCATGTCTACTTGGGCAAGGGGAACAAAAGAAAAAATAAACAAATGAGACTACATCATACTAAAGAGCTTCCCTCAGGCAAAGTAAACCAGCAACAAAACAAAAAGACAACCCACCAACTGGGAGAAAATCTTTGCAAATTATATATCTGACAAGGGGTTAATTTCCAAAATATATAAAGAACTCACACAATTCAACCACAAAAATACCAAACAACTTAATCACAAAAAGCGCAGAGGATCTGAACATTTTTCCAGATAAGATTTACAGATGGCCAATAGGCACATGAAAAGATGTTCAACATCACTAATCATGGGAGAAATGCAAATCAAAAGTACACTGAGATATCATCTTATGCCAGTTAGAATGGCTATAATCACCAAGACCAAAAATAACAAATTGTGGAGAGGACATGGAGAAAGGGATCCCTTATACACTGCTTGTTGGAATTCAAACTAGTAAAGCCACTATGTAAAACAGTATGGAGATTACTCAAAAAATTAAAAATAGAGATACCATATGACCCAGCTATCCCACTACTGGGTATTTATCCAAAGAATTTGAAATCAACAATTCAAAGAGATTTATGCACCCCTATGTTTACTGTAGCATTATTCACAATAGCCCAGACTTGGAAGCAACCCAAGTGCCCACTGAATGATGATTGGATAAAGAAGATGTGGTGTACATATATATATATATGTATATACAATGGAATACCACTCAGCCATAAAAAAAGACAAAATCGAACTGAGAGAGGGATCCAAGATGGCAGCGTGAGTAGTCTTCTTTGTCTCTCCCCCTTCGAATCTACAACTAATTGGACATTCATCGCTTAACAAAGGATATCCATATAGCATCTCAGGACGCCTGAGAGACCCACACTGCTATACATTGGAAGGCGATGGACTTCCCTCTGGGAGGAGGTGGAGATAGGTGAAAACTCTCCGACCCCGACCCCCGAACAGCCTAGTACCTGCAAGCAGCTTTCTTCCAGCGGACACCCCCAGAACATCGCCACACACCAAGGGCAGGAGGGAGTGCACACCAGAGGAGCGATGGTGGAAACAGGTGACCAAGCCCTGCCTAAGTCCCCTGCAATTACACCTAAGCCCAGAGGGAAGCTTCAGAGTTACACACCTGAGGCGGGGGGGAAAATCTCTACCCGCCATTAGCGGAGAGGCTCCACCTAGCATCCACAATGCCGGGAGACTCCCAGAGACAATCCCCAACGGGGCAGCAGCCCGCAAGCTGCCGCCGCCGGTCTCACGGACTGCAGCTGTCACCCAGTCAGGGCTCGGAGCTACCGGAGATCTTCTGGGAGAGCACTGGGGCTGGGTGGAGCTCCAGCGGCCTGCTCCACAGCCCGGGGGGGAAACTCCAGAGGTCCGTCCGAGCAGCAGGCAAAGTCTCTAGCTGCCATTAGTGGAGATGCCCTTCCCAGCATCCACAACGCCGGGAGGCTCCCAGAGAGAATCCCAAATGGGGCGGCAGCCCGCCAGCTGCCGCTGCCTGCTCCACTGACTGCAGCTATCACCCGGTTGGGCACGGGGCTACTGGAGTTCCAGCGGCTGGCTCTGCGGCCCAGGGGGAAACTCTGGGCTTCCGTCCTGGCAGCAGGCATTGCCTCTACCTGCCATTAGTGGAGGGGCCCTTCCCAGCATCCACAATGCCGGGAGGGTCCCGAAGAGGAGAACCCCAGGCAGTGCAGCATCCGGTCAGCTGCCACTGAACTCAAGGTCTCTGGCTATCCCCAAGACAGTGTAAGGGGCTCCCTGAGATCCTGGGGGAGAGGACTGGGGCTGGGTGGAGTTCCAGCAACCTGGCTCCGTGGCCCCGGGGGAAACTCTACAGTCTCACAGCAGCCTCAGTGAAAAGCCTCTGCAGAGCACTAGTAGAGAGCACCCACCCAGCAAACACAAGGCTGGAAGACCCTGGGACAAAAGTAGCATAGCTACGTGAGCTAACCACAGACTGCAGAAGATGCCCATAGCTCTGCTGTGACCCATAGTGGACAAGTGAGATTTTGTGGGCGCCAACAGTGACAGAGCTGCAAATATAAGTGATCCTGCCCCTGGCCGCTGGGAAAGCCCATAACACCGCTGCAGACCCTAAGGAGGGAGCACGTCTAGGTGGTCTACAACAGTAGGCACCAGCAGCCTGAAGCCCCCTTGTGATGGCCCCCACAGCTGAAGAGGGAACCCACAGGACCACTGTGACTATGAGGAGGGGCCCAGGCCCAGTTAGCAACAGCTGTTAGGGTTCCTGGTTGGTGCAGTATAAACAGCTGTCCCCCCACCACACCAGTAGAAACAAGTGGAAGCAGTAACTAAACTCTATCTCTATGCGGAGGCACAAATCTACACCATCAAGCAATATGAAAAAATATATTAAATCTCCAGAACAGAAGGAAAATGACAAATACACAGAAAACAATCCCAAAGACAATGAAATATATAACCTAAATGACTATGACTTCAAAACAGCCATCATTAAAAAACTCAACGAGTTAAAAGAGAATTCAGATAGACAACTCAACAAGTTCAGGAGCTATGTCACAAAAGAGTTTGATACTACAAAGAAGAAGCAAACAGAAATACTGGAAATGAAGAACACAATAGAGGAGATTAAGAAAAATCTAGGCGCACTGAACAGTAGGGCCGATAATATGGAGGAAAGAATTAACAATTTGGAAGATAGGAATATAGAAATGCTGCAGGCAGAGGAGGAGAGAGAAGTAAGACTAAAAAGAAATGAAGAAACTCTCTGAGAATTATCAGACACAATTAGAAGATGCAACATAAGGATTATAGGTATACCAGAGGGAGAAGAGAGGGAGAAGGGGGCAGAAAGCCTATTCAAAGAAATAATGGCTGAGAACTTCCAAAACCTGGTGAGAGAGATGGAATTTCAGGTGACAGAAGCCAATAGATCTCCAAACTATATCAATGCAAGAAGACCAACCCCAAGGCATATAGTAGTGAAGCTAGCAAAAGTCAACAACAAGATGAAAATACTAAGGGCAGCCAGGCAGAAGAAATTAACCTACAAAGGAACCACCATCAGGCTATCAGCAGATTTCTCAGCAGAAACTTTACAGGCTAGAAGAGAATGGAATGATATATTCAAAAATCTGAAGGACAAAAACCTACAGCCGAGAATTCTCTACCCAGTGAAAATATCCTTCAAATACGATGGAGAAATAAAAACTTTCCCAGATAAACAAAAATTAAGGGAGTTCATTGCCACAAAACCTCCTCTTCAGGAAATGCTCAGGAAAACCCTCATTCCTGAAAAACCAAAAAAAGGAAAGGGGCTACAAAACCAAGAGCAAAGGAGATAAGTAGAAGGGCAACAACAAAGAGTATAGCTCTCCATCAGAACAGATTAAACCATGGGACGAGAAACAAAGGAAATTGAAGAAATCTGGAAAACAAGACATAAAATTGCAGTGGTAGGTCCCCACATTTCAATAATCACTCTAAATGTAAATGGATTGAACTCTCCAATCAAAAGACACAGAGTGGCAGGATGGATCAAAGAACAAAACCCAACAATATGCCGCCTCCAGGAAACACACCTCAGCCCCCAATGGATTGTTGAAGAAATTAAAGAAGAAATCAAATAATATCTGGAGACAAATGAAAATGAGAACACGACATACCAAATCATTTGGGATGCAGCAAAAGCAGTTCTAAGAGGGAAGTTCATTGCAATACAGGCTCACCTCACTAAACAAGAAAAAGCTCACATAAGCAACCTCAAACGACATGTAACAGAGTTAGAAAAAGAAGAAAAAAGGCCAGAGTCAGTAGAAGGAGGGAAACAATAAAAATAAGAGCAGAAATAAACGATATTGAAACAAAAAAGACAGTAGAAAGGATCAATGAAACAAAGAGTTGGTTCTTCAAAAAAATTAACAAAATCGACAAACCCTTAGCCAGACTCACCAAGAAAAGCAGAGAGAAATCTCAAATAAATAAAATTAGAAATGAGAGAGGAGAAATCACAAGAGATACCAAAGATATACAATGGCTCATAAGAGAATACTATGAAAAACTATATGCCAACAAATTGAACAACCTAGAAGAAATGGACAAATTCCTAGACTCTTAGAACCTCCCCAAACTGAGTCAGGAAGAAATGGAGAATCTGAATAGGCCAATCAGAAGTAAAGAAATAGAAACAGTAATCAAAAACCTCCCCAAAAATAAGAGTCCAGGACCAGATGGCTTCTCTGGAGAATTATACCAAACATTCAAAGAAGACTTAATACCTATCCTTCTCAAACTATTCCAGAAAATTGAGGAAGATGGAGTACTGCCTAACACATTCTATGAAGCCAACATCAGTCTGATACCCAAACCTGACAAGGACAACACAAAGAAGGAGAACTACAGGCCAATATCACTGATGAACATAGATGCAAGAATCTTCAACAAAATTCTGGCAAACCGAATACAGCAATACATCAAAAAGATTATACACCATGATCAAGTGTGATTTATACCAGGGACACAGGGATGGTTCAACATCTGCAAGTCAATCAACGTGATAAACTACATTAACAAAATGAGAAACAAAAACCACATGATCATCTCAATAGATGCAGAGAAAGCATTCAACAAGATCCAACATCCATTTATGACAAAAACCCTCAATAAAATGGGTATAGAAGGAAAGTACCTCAACATAATAAAGGCCATATATGACAAACCCACAGCCAACATCATACTCAACGGACAAAAACTGAAAACCATCCCTCTGAGGACAGGAGCAAGACAAGGGTGCCCACTTTCACCACTCCTATTTAACATAGTACTGGAGGTGTTGGCCAGAGCAATTCGGCAGGAAAAAGAAATAAAAGGAATCCAAATAGGCAATGAAGAAGTAAAACTCTCACTGTTTGCAGATGACATGATCTTATATATAGAAAACCCCAAAGAATCCATAGGAAAACTATTAGAAACAATCAACAGCTACAGCCAAGTAGCAGGGTATAAAATCGACATACATAAATCAGTAGCATTTCTATACACTAACAATGAACTAACAGAAAAAGAACTGAAGAACTCAATCCCATTCACAATCGCAATGAAAAGAATAAAATACCTTGGGATAAATTTAACCAAGGAAGTGAAAGATTTATACAATGAAAACTACAAGACTTTCTTGAAAGAAATTGACAATGACATAAAGACATGGAAAGATATTCCATGCACATGGATTGGAAGAATAAACATAGTTAAAATGTCCATACTACCTAAAGGAATCTACAGGTTCAACGCTATCCCAATCAGAATCCCAATGACATTCTTTACAGAAATTGAACAAAGAATCCTAAAATTCATATGGGGCAAGAAAAGACCACAAATTGCTAAAGCAATCCTGAGTAAGAAAAACAAAGCTGGAGGCATCACAATCTCCGATTTCAAAACATACTACAAAGCTACAGTGATCAAAACAGCATGGTACTGGTACAAAAACAGTTCCACAGATCGATAGAACAGAATTGAAAGCCCAGAGATAAAACCACACATCTATGGACAGCTAATCTTCAACAAAGGAGTGGAAGGCCTACATTGGAGAAAAGAAAGTCTCTTTAACAAATGGTGCTGGGAAAACTGGGCAGCCACATGTGAAAGATTGAAAATTGACCATTCTTTTTCACCACTCACCAAAATAAACTCACAATGGATCAAAGACCTAAAGATTAGGCCTGAAACAATAAGTCTTCTAGAAGAGAATATAGGCAGTACACTCTTTGACATCAGTTTCAAAAGAATCTTTTCGGACAATATAACTCCTCAGATGAAGGAAACAATAGAAAGAATAAACAAATGGGACTTCATCAAACTAAAGAGCTTCTTCAAGGCAAGGGAAAACAGGATTGAAACAAAAAAACAGCCCACTAATTGGGAAAAAAATATTTACAAGCCACTTATCCGACAAAGGGTTAATTTCCATAATATACAAAGAACTCATACAGCTTAAGAACAAAAAAACAAACAACCCGATCAAAAAATGGGCAGAGGACATGAACAGACATTTCTCCAAACAAGATATAAGTATGACCAATAGACACATGAAAAGATGTTCATCATCACTAATCATCAGGGAAATGCAAATCAAAACTACACTAAGATATCACCTTACACCCGTTAGATTGGCAAAAATATCCAAAACCAACAGTGACAAATGTTGGAGAGGTTGTGGAGAAAAAGGAACCCTCAAACACTCTTGGTGGTAATGCAAACTAGTGCAGCCACTATGGAAAACAGTATGGAGATTTCTCAAAAAGTTAAAAATAGAAATACATTATGACCCAGCCATCCCACTACTGGGTATCTATCCTAAGAACCTGAAATCAGCAATCCCAAGAGTCCCATGCATCACTATGTTCATTGCAGCATTATTTACAATAGCCAAGACGTGGAACCAACCTAAATGCCCAGAAGCTGATGATTGGATAAAAGAAGATATGGTATATATACACAATGGAATACTATTCAGCCATAACAAAGGATAAAATTGTTCCATTCTCATCAACATGGATGGACCTTGAGGGTATTATGTCAAGCGAAATAAGCCAGACAGAGAAAGATGAACTCTATATGACTCCACTCATAGGTGGAAGTTAACATATAGACAAGGAGAGCTGATCGGTGGTTACCAGGGAAAAGGGGGGGTGGGGGAGGGCACAAAGGGTGAAGTGCTGTACCCACAACATGACTAACAATAATGTACAACTGAAATCTCACAAGGTTGTAATCTATCATAATCTTAATTAAAAAAAAAAAAGACAAAATCATCCCATTACAACAACATGGATGGATCTTCAGGGTGTTATGTTAAGTGAAATAAGCCAGACACAGAAAGACAAACACTGTTCTCAGCCATAATGGAATTAAACTAAAAATCAATAACAGAAAGATAACAGGAAAATCACAAAATATGTGGAAAATAAACAACGGACTTCTAAATAACACATGGGTCAGGTAAGAAATCTCAAGAGAAATTAAAAAAAATCGAACTAACCAAAATGAAAACACAACTTATTGAAATAAATGAGATGCAGTGAAAGCAGTACTTAGAGGGAAATTTATAGCATTGGATGCACATATTAGAAAAGAAGAAAGATTTCAAATCAATTATCTAATCATCTCCTACCTTAGGAAAGTAGTAAAAGAAGAGCAAATCAAATTCTGAAGAAAATCCTTAAGAATTGACAAAAAAAAAAACCTCTTGGAACTTAAGCAAATTTTCATGATATAAGGTTAATACACAAAAGTCAATCACTTTCTGATACACCACCAACAAACCAGCGGAATTTGAAATTAAATACATAATGTCATTTACATTAGCATACCCCCAAAAAGAAATACTTAGGTATGAAGCTAAGGAAATATGAACAATATCTATATTAGGAAATTTACAAAATGCTGATGAAGAAAATCAAAGAGCAATTAAATGAATGGAGAGATATTCAATATTCTTGGATAGGAACGCTCAATATTGTTAAGATGTCAGTTCTTCTCAACTTGATCTATAGATTCCATGCAATCCCAATCAAAATCTCAACATATTATTTTGTGGATATCAGCAATTGGATTCTAAAGTTTATATGGAGAGATGAAAGATCAGAATAGCCAACACAATATTGAAGAACAAGAACAAAGTTGGAGGACTGACATTACCCAACTTCAAGACCTGCTATAAGGATACATTAATGAAGACAGTGTGGTATTGATGAGATAACAGATAGAGCAATAGAACAAAACAGAGAGCCCAGGAACAGACTCACATAAATATAGTCACCTGATCTTTGACAAAGCAGCAAAGGCAATACAATGGAGCAAAGTCTTTCAACAATTGGTTCTGGAACAACTAGACATCCACATCCAAAAACATAAATCTAGACACAGTCCTCACACCCCTCACAAAACTTAACTCAAAGTGGATCACAGACCTAAATTAAAAACACAAAACTATAAAATTCCTAGAAGACGACAGAAGAGAAAACCTAAATGACCTTGGGTATGACAATAACTTTTTAGATACAACATTAAAGGCATGATCCATGAAATGAATAATTGATAATTTGGGCTTCATTAAAATTAAAAACTTCTGCCTGCAAAAGACAATGTCAAGAGAATGAAAAGACAAGCCACAGGGAGAAAATATATACAACAGCTGCATCTGATAAAGGATTGTTACCCAAAACATACAAAGAACTCTTGAAGCTCAACAATAAGAAAACAACTTGATGGAAAAAATAGACCACAGACCTTAACAGACACTTCACCAAAGAAGACATATAGATGGCAAATAAGTGTATGAAAAGATGCTTCACATCATATGTCATCAGGCAAATTCAAATGAAAACAACAGTAAGATACCACTACATACCTATTTGAATGGCCTCAATCCAGACCAATAACAACACAAAATGCCAGCAAGGGTGTGGAGCATCAGGAGTCAGCACTCATTCCTGGTGGGAAAGCAGAATGATACAGTGTTTTTGGAAGGTTTGGTGGTTTCTCACAAAACTAAACATGTGCTTTCCATACATTCCAGCAATCACGCTCTTTGGTATTTACCCAAATGAGTTAAAAAGTTGTCTGCACAAAAACCTGTACACGTGATATTTATAGTGGCTTTATTCATAATTATCCAAACTTAGAAGCAACTAAGATATCTTTCAGTATGTGAATGCATAAATAAACTGTGGTACATCCAGACAATGGAATGTTACTTAGCACTAAAGAGAAATGAACTATCAAGCCATGAAAAGACATGGGGGAACCTTACATGCATATTACTAAGTGAAAGAAGCCAATCTAAAAAGGCTACATACTGTATGCTTCCAACCATATGACATTCTGGAAATGCAAAACTATGGAGACAGTAAAAAGATCTGTGGTTGACAGGGGTTAGGGAAGGGGAGAGAGATGAGGTGGAGCAGAGGATTTTTAAGGCAGTGATAATACTCTGTATGATACCATAATGAAGGACACATGTTATTAATCATATGTTCAAACCCATAGAATGTATAACACGAAGAGTGAACCCCTATGTAAACTATGTACTTTTGAGTGATTATGCTGTTTATCACTGTATGTTCATTATTTTACAAACGTACTACTCTGATGGGGCATATGGATAATGGGGGGGGCTATGCATATATGGAGGCAGAGGATATACGTGAATTCTCTGTACCTTCCCTTCAATTTTACTGTGTACTAAAAAAATAAAACCTTAATAAAAAATAATATAGAAAAGCTATTATAACTGTTATGAAGAATATTTAATTAAATATTATTTTGAAAAGATTGTTTACATAAAGGGATGATGATATCTGCCTTATGTATAAGGATTAAAAGTGGAAAAAAACTAAATATCCAAAAGAAGTGTATATAAAATTTCCTTACAATACCTTGTGATATCCAATAGACATTTTTGAAAGTTACTAGATAAGTGGAGATGTTATAAACAAAATGTAGAAATACATATGTAAATATCATATATGTGTACTCAAGAAGCCATAAAATATTTACCAGCATGTTTTTAGTGATTATCACTGAATTTTGTTTTGTTTTTCTAAATCTCTTTTGCACATTTCTGTATTGTTTGTCTGTTCTTTAGTGAATTTGTATTTACCTTCTACATAATTAGGATGTAATCCGAGTAATGCTTTTAAGTATTTTTAAAATTCCACCATTTAGGGACTGGCCCTGTGGCCAAGTGGATAAGTTTGCGGGTTCCACTGCAGGCGGCCTAGGGTCTAGTTGGCTCGAATCCTGGGCGCGGACATAGCACTGCTCATCAAGCCACGCTGAGGCAGCGTCCCACATGCCCCAACTAGAAGGACCCACAATGAAGAATATACAACTATGTACCGGGGGGCTTTGGGGAGAAAAAGGAAAAAAAAGTAAAATCTAAAAGAAAATTCCACCATTTAAAAAGGCTGTATCAAAACACCACTCCCTCTACCACACTTCCGTACTCCCAGAATATAGTACTCTTTGACTTAGTCTTTACTATTTGCATTGCTTCATGTATGCCTAAACAATGTAGCTATCCTTTTTCTTATAAATTTTAATGCTGGATGTTTTTAAATAACATCCAAATGTGTACAGAATTGAATAATTTTATATCTACATGAGAATGTGTACAGTTCTTTCCCCTAAATCTTCTCAACATGAAAAAAATCACTGTTTTTGTTCAGTCAATACTCAGACTTTGTGTAATTGAGAATATTAAGTATTGTTGAGTCATAATGTTCTATCATATATATTCTTTACATATTTAGTTTTTCCTGAAATTAAAAATCTGGTCTTATTTTCCACATATTTCCCACATACCTTGGATAATTTATCCCAATATACTGACAGAGTAGCAGAACCAATCTTAATCTTCTCCATCACATCAGGTAATGTATCACTTTCTTTTTATTTCTTCTCTTCTCTGACTTCTTTTCCCTGTTTCTACCTCCCTCCTTTCTCCTCCTTCCCACCCTCCTCCCCTCTCTCCCTCTCTTTTCTTCTTTCTGATACACCAGGGGTATTCAATCCTGTTCCAATCTGGTCTCATTGCCCTCCAGGCTAGGTGAAACTCCTGGAAAGCTCTTCTCAGGGTACTTTTTAAGCATTCCTTTCATATGCTTCTTGTTTTCTGAATTCCACAACTTCTTGTTCCTTGGATTGCTCCTTTATTTTGTTGGAATTCATTCTCCAGTATTTTGCTGAGAAACAGCTATAGGAGGTACACCCTTTTTAAATTCTTCATGTCCAAAAATATGTTATCCTCACATTTAAGTGGTAATTTGTTTATAGAGTTTATACTGAAAATTGCTTTCTGTCAAGATACCATTCTCATCTAGCTTGCAGAGTTAAGTTGAGAAGTCTGATGTAAGTCAGATTCTTACCCTGTTAAGTCTTATGCATGATATGTTTTTCCTTTATTTTTGGTTTGTAAGAGAAGGGTGGGAGTCTCTTTATTCACTACACTGGATTCCTCTGTTTTCAGTATGGTGTCTAACAGTTGCTATTCACTGCAAATCTCTTTCAGTTTCTCTAAAAAAATAAATCTTTCTCTCCTGTTTGGGTATACAATGGGTAATCATCTGGCTGCATAGGGTGAGAAGGGAAAATTTGTGATTTTAATAACTCTCTAAAATCTACCATGTTTTCAATCTATTTTTAATTCTGTGCTTCATCTCTACTGAAGGAGACAATGTGAACTGACCACTTAATTTCATCATAGCCTCCTGCTGGAAATCTCTAGATGAATTAGGCTACACAAATTAGAGATGTGGTTTGCAAGGTAGAAGTGAGGCAGAAACCATTTTTCTGATACCTTTTGGCAGTTTCTTCTGACATACAAGGTTACGGAAAAGGAGAATCCTGTGCAGCAGCATCATTCCATTACCTGTTCTCTAGCTTCCTACATACAGAGAAGTAGTTGAGGCAGGATTATAGCAAGCAATATGGGTATGTTCTTAAACTCATAACTACAGCCACATCAGAGGCAATTCCCTTGGATGTTGTGTTCTTTATTGCTCTGGCAGTTTTTCCTGGAGGGTCAGTCTAGAATTCGATTCCCCAGCCCTTGCAATAATGTGTGAGAAACTAATTTCCTATACTAAGTCCTTTCCTGCTTAAAATGCCTCATTCTGTAGTGAGACCCTGCTTGATCCATCTACCCATCTACCTTCCACAGAACCTGGTGCCTTCAATTGTTAAACTTTTTGAGAGGTCCAAGGATTAAACCTGCATGGCTCCTGTTGGTATCGACTTCTTGTATATTCTTTGGTTTCAGTTGATTGACTTTTTTTTCCATCCTCTAAAAATTTGCTGGTATCTTTCAACTTCTGACTTATTCTGCGCATCTTTTTCTGTCCTTTTAGGTTTATGTCATTCCTATTACTTCAATATTTGCTGAGAGGAGTGGGGAGGTTTGAGGAAGAAATGGAAATGCACATTTTTGTTCAGTTTACCATTTTAAATATGATTTACCCATGAATTACTTTTATGATAAGCAATTAGATAATTAATGTGAGAAGACTGGAAGAAAAAAGAATGCTTGTTTGCCATATATAAACCGTATTCTGAATTCTTGCAATTTTTCTGATACGCCACTATAAAAAAAAAACAGAGACTTGTGTTTAGAGAAGAGGGGAACATGAAAAGGAGTTCTTAATAAAAATCGGAAGTGCACCCTCAAAAATGATGGTGAGTAAAGTCTAAGTAGAAACCTAGTATAAACCTGGTATAGAAACAGTTAAAATATACAGAATGTCTAATATTTAATTTTTAGTTTTCTTCTTTTTTCATTTTTCTAGCCACGCAATGATATCATTCCGTGGTATTTTAGGGGATGAAAAAAAAACCATAGGTCTATATAAGTGGAATAAACTGGAGCATTGCTGTAGGAGGTGAGTTGATATGTGAAGAATTAAATAGAAGGCAGAAATTCTGTGGCGGTAGGGACAGGAGCGGCATTTATGCACTCCTCTCTCTGACTCATCATATCTTCAGAAGACTGAGAAATATTCGTGATGGAAATGGATTTCCATGAGTACTTGGGATTTAAGCCATTTTACTGATACATTTTAAAAACTTCTAGTAAATCTTAACAGTGTCAAACTAGTGTCTTTCACTGAAAGAACAAATTTAATTCTTGCATAAATTTCCATATCTGGAAAGTAGACTGAAAGATCATTCTACCAAGCTATCCTTTTGAAGGAAGATGCATACATAAACCACTCAGATTTTGTAGATCTCTATTCATAACAAGTGGACACATAACAACGTTTCTAAAGAGATCAGTTCATTATCACTCCAACAGTCTATTTTAATTTAAGATAATTTTTCTTTTGGAAAACAGTGTTGTGCAGTAAAAAGGACTGTGGGCTTTAAAGTCAACACATCTAGGTTCAAATATCATCTATTTGGTGCATGGAGGTCATCTGAAAAATCTGCTGAATCTCTCTTAGTCTTACCACAAGTCAATAAATTGGCAATAATATCACATGTTTTGCATATATATTGTTACAAATAATTTATGGTAAGGATATATTTCAGAGTGCGGTATATAGCAAGATTCCACCAATAGTTCTTGTTACTATTATTAAAAAGTATAGTTAAAAGTGCCCAAACTAAGCAGATCACTTGGTAATAAAGGCTGTGATCTTACTATGTCCACACTCAAAAAGTGAGCCAAGGAGTGAAAGATGTTCAGAGGAGGGGATTCTGTGTAGCATAAAAGTACATTGACCTGGGAATGAGAATATGCTCAGTTCATTCTGTTTTATACATAAAAGTAACTTTGTGTTCCTCTGCAAACAAGTTACCTCCGGGGTAGCAGCTAGTCTGAGTAACAAAAAATCACAAGCAGAATAAAAGACAGGATGTGGGTTATAAGATCATTAAGGTCCCTCCTTGCTCTCAGACACTAATTTCATTTACTTATTATTTCAAAAGGCTGACATCATATTTAAGAAAGCAAGGCTTTAGAGACAGCAGCCTAAGGTTCTGAGACCACTTTCTTAACCATGAATAGCAGTCAGGAATATATTTTCTAAGAGTAAAGATGACTCTAGGAACATAAATGCCTGAGTAAGTGTATTGAATTTTCTTTCACTCTGCTTTCAAATAACAGTGGTCCCAGTTTAACAGCTGTACGTATAGGTGTTTTTAAACAATTCATCTCTATCTCATTTTAATTAAACATGCACTCTCTGCAGTCCACACACTTGTAAAAATGTAGTTTGCAATTTGACAGGATGATATTATAGTATTGAGCAATATGTGAATTGGTTTAAAAGTAACCAGAGTTGAAGCATACATCAATCACCACAAGTGCAAACGCAGGTCACTAAAGCTGTCAATTTCAATCAGCTCTGTAATTAAATACATCACCAATATGGATTTTGTGTAAGAATGTCACTTGTTCTTCAGATGTCTGCTATGAGGACAAATCACACTTCAGTGTCTCAGCATAGGCATGCTAAATATAGTGTTTTTAAAAGCAGAACATCTTCATCCATCTTTCTCTGATTTGTTAAGTAGAAATCCATTTAGTAATGTGTTGTCTAAAAGCTATATTTTTAAATATATATTTGAACTGCTTTCTATTTAATTAAAATGTTGCAATATCTCAGTTGGCGTTTTAAACTCATCTTTCACACCTTTAGTGGCATTTGTTATGAAATAAATAGATAATGAATAATAATCTTTTAAAAGGCTGAACAATTTGTAATTATGGATAATTTGTAATTAGAGATTCTTTATTATGTGTTCATAAAACAGAATATGCTTTGGGTTATGAAGAAATAAATTATTCATTTTGATTTCTGCATGAGAACAAAACTATGTCACATTTAGAAAAATCCTTTATTTTTTTTTAAACAGCTATAAAGTGTCATCTCGTTCTATTACACTTACCATTACATGAGAAAAGATGGCAACAGAGCTGTATCACCAAATATATATTGCCTGCCATTTGATTTAATCTTCAAATAAGCTCCAGGAAGCAGGTCCCTGGATAGTTAATCTTTAGTTTTGTAGCCCATGCACATTTTCAATAAGGTTACTGGGGAATTAGGCCCAGTAGGGAGAGGAAAAGCATATTGTCTTATTCCACAGGCAGCTGTTGTGAGCTCTGTTAGCAAATTATAACTTCCTTAATTATGAAATACTTTATTAGTAGAATCTCTATTGTCACGTTGGCACTCATCAAAGGAAGTCATTGTAAATGTTTAGTATAGAGTTCCAACCATTTCTTTAAATTCTCTTGGCTAATAATGTATCCCATATAATGTTTCTCATCACAAGTACCATCAAAAAACAAAGCCCAATTATGTAACTTGAAATAAAGAACAGAGATAATAATGAGGGCTTTAATAAAGATAACAATCAAAGAAAACACTTGAGGAAAGGGTGATATAAATAAAAAGTGATAGTAACTTCATTTTAGATTGTGTTCCTCTCCTCATTAATAATACACAGACACCCTTTCTCAAACATCTTTTAAATTGTTCCTATTTAAACAATAACATCAAAAAGCAACCAATTGTTTGATAAACAGAAAACATGAATCATCTGGAAAAAATCATAAAAGCTTAATATCACTGTGCGTACCATCCAGAAAAAAAATTAAACAGTTAGAGGAACATAAAGCAAGGGGACATTAACCACAAGTTGCTGACTTGAGGTTTTTGGATTTTTTGTTTTTCTTTGTGGTCAGCAGCAGCATGAAATAACTCAGGAGCAATTTTCAGTGAATTACTGTACCTACACAATTTATTTTGAAGAGGTCTTTATAAGTTAAGGCCCCACTTATATAAACCTACGTGGAGGCTTCAGAGAGACCTTAAAAAGCATAACGAATACTCTTATTTAATTTGTTTTAGTCCCTCTGATCTTCATGTTTAGACTCATCCATTGTTCTTGAAATGTATGAGTAGCAAGGAATCATCTTTTCCAGACCAAACACTAAACAAATAGGAGAAAATGTGAAATTGAGTTTAAAAAAATGAAAAAAGTGAAACCAATCAAATTTGCATTGACTTTCCTGGAGATATGTGGCCTGCCGGTTCGGAGAAAAAGCTTTCACCTCTGAAACTAAAATACAGCCACTCCCTTTATGCTCCTGTGAACTTTATCTAAGTCCCCAGTTAAGCACTTCTCATATAACCCCAGCAGCTATTTCAATGATTTTACCAGTTTCCTCAGTCCTCTGTTCTATATCTTTCAACACCCTACAAAGCAGTGTCCGTGTCCTACTTCACAGAAAAACAAACACATAAGTAAATAATACAGGTCAACAGGCAGGAAATCTCACTCCAAACCACCAACAAACATCCACCATTCCTTTTAGTTTTCACAGACAAATTAGCTTTCTCATGTATGAAAGTTAACCTTTCTACCATTGCTTGGGATCATCTTCTCTGTTATTCACCACCACTTTCCTCCATTAGTTATCTCACTTACTTCTGTCCTATATTTCTGTCCCTTCATCTTAACTATTTCTTTCCCTTCTACATATAAACAATTTTACATTTCCCTCTTATTTAAAGTTATGATGCCCTCTCAACCCTTTTTGCTCTCTAACTAGTGAAATTCTTCCTCTTTTCTTAATGGATAATATACAGTTCCCGATAGTGTAGACATGCTCTACGTACTTCTTCACCTCTCATTCTTTCCCCCACTTACTGTAAAGTAGCTCCTCCCACTATGCCTCTCTTGTCAGACACTAATAAACTTCTTGTGGTTAAAGTAAGTGATATTGTTAGGCAATATATTACATCCTTTCTTTATCATTTGACATTATTGACCTTTCTTTGATTCCTAGAAAGCAACTCTCCCTCCCTTATAGTGAGATTTTTCCAGGTACCCATCTGCTGAAAGGTGATATGCCTTAGGCTTTGGTCTTATTCTGTCATACTCATGGGTACCTAGATCACTCCAAACACTAATAATGACACCAGACAAACTTTACTTCTGGGTTCTAGATGTATAACGAGCTCATCTTGGATGCCTGATGTTATTTTCTTACTGTGTCCCCAATTGATCCCTCTCTATTCTTACCATTCCCTGTCTTTGGGAAATGTCTTTTCTTCCCTGAGTGGGAAAGGTGTGAGCAGATAACATGTAAGGCTCACATGAAAGAAACTAGGTGAGCTTTTTTTACTTTTAAGTTTTATGCTTGCATGACAGATACTGGCTGGTTACCTTTGTATTAAAATTATTGAAAAACCAAACAAAAACTAACCATATTTTCTTAATAGTGGTCTTTGTTACAAGTAATAGCATTTATTGCTATTAATAACAACAAAGGTAATAAAATTGATGATATAGGGGAAGAAAAATAATTTTTCCTCTATCCTTCTGAGTTCTTAGCTAAGACCTCTGTAGTAAAACACAGATAAACAAAAGAAAAACAGAAGTGTGTTAACATGCATACCTCATGTATGCATGGGAGATCCCCAGGGAAAAATGAGTATTATCCGAGGTGGCTTAGAATTCAGCCTTAAATACTGTATCAATGGGGAAAAGGGAGGGAAGATGCAGGCTTCTTATGGGAGAGTAAATGAGTTTTAGGAAAATGAAGAACAGTTAGGAAGTATGAAAGTTTGTGACAAAATTTGGGTGTGGAATCGACTTCTAGTCTCCTCTCCTGTGATGAGGCCCTCTTCACTGGTCAATGAAACTCTGGAGGAAGGGACTTATGACAGTTGAGTTCCTTTTGGAGAATCTGTCTTTAGGCAAACATGGGCAGTTCAGAGAAAGCCTATACCTCCATTCGCTATTTTCCAAGTACTTACAGTTCAAAATAATCACTATGCCAAAGTGGCGTGTTTTGGGTTGGCATATGCTGCTATCCTTCAATATCCAAATCTATTTCATCCTCTTGAGAATTTATACAAATATTAAATTAACATTGGAGCTCTAGTGTAAGAATAAATTTTATAGTCCATATATTTTAAAAGACAGATACAACACGATTATTTTATTTTTAAATCATCCATTTATTTTCTAGTTCTTACAACCAGTAGTGCTTTGTGGAAAAGAAACAACCACCTACCTTTGTAATTGGTCTCAATCATTGGTAAAATACCATCAAAGAACAATAACTACTGCTCACTAAAAGAAGATACCATATGGGAAAATTTAAACTATGTGTTACACAATGGATCTACATAAGGTGGATCCAATGTGCTAAAAGTATCCTGTTAATAAGCTGCTTCATAGATAACATGGGCCCAACAGAAAAATATACTGAGTTTCCAGAATCTTTAAAAAGGAAGATGAATTTATTTTTTTGAAATAAATTCATATTTGAGGCCCTAAATGCCAAGTGCAAGTGAAAATATTGTACTACTAGTCTCCTAACAACTCTAAACAAATTAGTAATAACGACAGTGGTATTACTGTAAAAGGAACTAAGAAAATTTAAAAATCATGGATACTAAGTAATGTATTATTGTTTATGAAGTTTTTAGGTAATTTTAAAAATTCGTAAGGAAAATGGGTTTGAAAGCTTTCCAAAAACTTAAAAAAATAAAAAATTACATGAAAATAGATTAGAAAATTTCAGGGACATTACTATGCCTACACTATACATTGTGAACTTAAGATACATATTGTGAACTAAGATAAACCATATTAAAATATTATGTAAAGATAATATATAATGGCCTGTTTTAAAAGAAGTAGTTGTTTGCTTCTAAAGGTGTGTGCTCTGTTCTGAGTTACCGGCTGGCTAGCTGTGGATTACAATGATCAAGTGGTCTACCGGGACAAAAAGGCCTTGGGCAACCACTAACCTAAAATGTAAAACCCTTTTTTACAAAATTAAACACAGAATGAGTTGCATTGAACTCTGCTCACTTTTGCTTTGTTTCTTTTATCTTATCTATTTGAAACTCAAGAAGCAATGCTGTATGAAAGCATTAAGGTTGATTTCATTTGTGATTTGAAGAATATCCATATTACAGATTATTAAATTAATGGCAATCTAACCTTGAAAGCACCTCTATCCGCTGAAAGAGCAACACTTCATCACCTGTTTTGATTCATTAATGTATCATTTAACTTGGTATGACACATGTTCTGCAGTTATAATTACATTATGGTTTTCCTATTACATCAGCTCTGCTCCAAGTTTCTGTCACCACAAGTCCAATTTTCAACATAGAGCAATCCACTGCACTCTTTCCTTATTAGTGTCATCTTTAATGTAGCAGAGAGGCTGAACCATTACTTGGCACTGAGAGTTTAACAGCAATTAACCCCTGCTCCATCCCCAGGGAGAAGTACATCAGCAACTTGCCAAAACACTGTAAACAAGCTGGCCAAGATCAATGTGCAACAACGCTGGCTGCAAAGCACCTAGTGTATTAATTTAGGATTGATATATGGGGGAAAAAAGGAGGAAATGGTCTGCATGAAATTAACCTGAGTCACTCCTCTATCCTAAATTGGAAATATTTCTTCCCAAGGATAGATATAGGACTAAAAAATAAAAGAAAATCATGATTACAGTTAGCAAATATACTGCATGTTTATTCAGCTTTATGGCCATAAGAAAATAATTATTGAATTGATTATTTCACAGGATGGGTTTTTGAAAATGAAATGCATAAACAATGTATTCACATAATTTAAAGGTCAAATTCAAAGAGCAAATGACAAAAAAAACTCAATTTTGAGATATTCTTTAGTAGTTCTAATATCCACTTGACTGGCAGGGGGAGTCATACATGGTTATCCGTAAATTTCAACCTTGAGAAATTCTTAGCATGACGAAGTCAGTGGTTCTGAGAGTTGATGGTACAAACTCTGAAAGAGTGCAGAAACAGTGCCCAGAGCAGAGGGTGTGGTCTGACATTTTCTAGTCATTCTGCCATAATTTGCAACTGCAGAAAGCCTCGGTACAAAGCTGGATACTTTAATACTGCAGTCTACTGAAAGTGGGAGGAGCATAGTGTTGAGAGGCTGAGTGTCTGCCATAGGTATAACAGATGTTAAAATATTTTCAGGGTCTATCTGGACCTAGACAAATATTTAGCTTGTTACTTTATTTCAGTCCACTAAAAAAAGTTCATAACTCTAACGGGCTCAATTATTTTCCTATTGTTATACAAGTCACATTCATTTGCTTATAAGAATATTTCAACATTACCATTCCAAGATTGTCACATACATCACCAATTTCAATATAATAGCAACTGCACCTCATGCTGAATGGTAGCCTGAGTTTCACTTTGGAGTGAAACAATAAGCTTTTATAGATACAAAATTTTCTATGTATGCAAAGTACTAATTTATTAGTTTGTCTTCATTGCTTTGCTCTCCATATTTCTTTGCAGAGATGGCAGTCTTTGTGTAATTATCTTATTGCTGTTCTTTGTTTATTAAAGCAGTCATGCTTCTCTAGAACTTGGGAAGCCCTGAATTCAGAAAACATCTGAGAAACAGATGACGGTATGGATGATTTTATTTGGGGGTAATTTTCACTATTAATTTTACACATTAAAATTCTACTTTCCTTCAGAACATGGACCTAAGAGAGAGGATGACTGGTGGGAATTAGTTCACAGTGTGGGAAGAACTGATATATATTGCCAGACAACATATATATTTTTATTCTAAATTTCTGTCTAATGATATATAGAGAAATGAAATATAGGAAGTCTCATTTCTGAACTGGTTAAATAATTGTTTTTATACGTGCTAGTTTTATGACCTACGTTCAACTCTGTCTTATTTAATTTCTCAATTACATTTGGTACAAATGACTACTCCTTCTTTGAGGTACTTTCTTTGTTTGATCTTGAAGCAACCACACTTCTAGATTTCCTTCTATATCATGGTGTTCTTCTTCTGGCTTCCTTTGCTGGAAATTCCTCCTTTTCCCCTCTCCCCTTCTCTCCATTTTTGATGCTACCAGGACTCAGTCCTGGAACTCATTTCACACTCTGCCCAATGATTTCATCTATATCTTCCTAAATGCCAAATACAAGACTGGTAACTCATACAAATTTCTCCAGTTCCAAACCCTCCTTGAGACCCACATTTGCAATATCAGCCCTCTACTCTACTCACCGGGGGATAAATATGTTTAACATGCATCTCAAGCTTAATGGGGCCAAAACAGAACTCATGAATCTTCCATAGACTAAAAACTTAAATATCTTTCTACTTTCCGTTTTTATCCTTAGATTGCACCCAAAATGTATCAGTAATTCCTATCAGCTGTAGTTGTAATATATATCCTGACTCTAATTAGCTCTCATTAAGACTACTATGCATATCCTTTTTTAAGCCACATCATTTCTTTTCTGGAATTAGAAATATTAACTGGTCTTCCTACTTTCATTCTCATCCTGCTGACTTCTATCATTGCACGTCAATCAGTATTAATAGAATTATATCACTCCTTGCGTAAAACTTTTTAATGATTTCCTATTACATTTAGAATAAATAAGCAAATACATAAACAAGTAAATTAATAAATTCCAAATTCTTCTCCAAAATTATAAGATCCTACATGATTTGTCTTGACTACCTCTTTAATCTTTTCTTCTACTTTATCTCTTTCCAGGTGAGTCCTACTTCAAGTCCTGCTGTTACCTTTTTTTTTTCACAATCTTCAATAACAGTGAACTATTATTTCCTAAATATCCTATGTTCTTCTTCCTCCCCAACTAGCTTCACATTTTCTTTACTTTTCTCTTTCCTTCCTTTCTAGAATACCTTTCTCTAAGCAAGATCCCCTTGTATCTCATTCTTTCATGTGATCCATTCCTGTTTCTCACATGGGCCTGTGGTGACGTCACATATACACAAAGGCTCTTGCTGAGTGGTCTTCTGTAACCTCTCATTCTCTGTCTGTCCTCTGTTTCTCTCTCAATACATATTTAGATATTTAGATTTAGATATTAAATATTTACCTTCCTGGGAACACTAAGTTAACTCTGGGAACACATGTGATGTTTTATTTTCTTCATAACACCATATGCTCCTGTTATCTATTGTTACTTGTTTTAAAATTGCAACATCTGAAATTAAATTTGTTATTTGCTTGCTTCTCTATCATCCCTTTGGGCTCTGTATGTTCACCACTGGTGCCTATGAATTCACCCAGAAAATAATTAATACTCAATAATTATTTTTCAATAAATGGTTTAACTAAATCAATTTTGAATACAAATATTGAAAACAGTTCTTGCCACAGAAATAGAAGCACATTGTTCTTAATCCAGAGAGAACACGAATGGTCTTATTACTGAGTAAATGCAGAAGTCTCCGAATACAGTAGGTATCAAAAAAAAAATGTTTTCTCAAACTAGAATGACTATAATCATTTTGTTCAAAAGTGCAATTTGGAAGTTGTTGAAAACTAGTGAATGAAAGAGCTCCATAGTATACAAAAAAAATAAGTGAAATAAACCTTCACAGAGATATGCAAATATATACACTTAAAAAGATAAAGATCTATGAATGTATCTTAAATTCTAGTGTCACTCAATAGAGATTTTTAATATACCTTATAAACAAATTTAAGGATTTAAAAATTACACACCATTTGGAAATGTCTATTTTTAAAGTAATTACCGTTTGAGAAATTTTCTGCTGCCAAAGCAGGTTATCAGTGCAAAACAATATCAATAGCCCCTTTCTCAAGATGTAGCATTAAGAGTTTATCATAGGACAATTGCCTTGAAGCAAACTTGATATTCTGAGTTGATCTCAATTCGTCAGCTTAAGACACTGCAACACTAACCTGTACCTCATATAGTCACTTCTAATTGGTACAGACACTCTGAGATTGTCTTAGTTAATCTCCAGACATTTTAAGTTGATTCAGATCCTAGTGGGTCTCCCAGCATAATAGGTAAAAGGCCTTGAGGACTCATTTATTTTATGTTCCAGTACAATTAACAGTCCTTAAGTGGCTTTAAGAGTGAAGAATGAGCAACCAAAGTCAGGTTTCTCCAACCATTGGTGGGCAAAGATTGATGGATAATTTTGCCTCTGCACACTGTTTTTCTCTCCTGTCCCTTCCAGACAGTTCATTCACAAAGTTTCTGTTGAGCACTTACTATCCGCCAAGTACTGCTTTAGAAATTAAAGTGTGCAAAAACTAAAAATGTTGACCTCGTAAATCTTATGTTTAAGTGGGACGACACGGACAATAAAAATGTAAGTGTAGAAAATAAATAGTATGTCACATGAGCCTGAGTGCTATGCAGAAAAATAAAGCAGGGGACAAATATAGGAAATTTGGGGAGGAAATAATAATTTTGGACACATTGGTCAGTGAAAACTTTGTTAGAAAGAGAGATTTGAACAAGGATTTGAGCCATTCAGGTAGTGGGTGCAGAAGTTCACCTGAGCTGGAGAGACCTGTCAGGTGGAATAGCCCAATCAAAGCAACAAGCCGAAAGCAAAACATTCATGCCTTTAATCATTTACTGCAATAGCGTAAGTAAGAGGTTAAAACCAGCGAAAGCTCCAACTCCCCCTGTTCCATTCTCCCCCATGGGATGGCACACCTTGTAGAGGGTCAGGTGGACTAGTACAGACATGGCAGTCCTCTCATCTTTGAGACAGTCCCCCTAAAATGGCTCTTGCAGTTTTGTACACCTGAGGGCTGGAACAAGGAGGATAGAGGGCTAGGCGTAGAAAAGTACTGAGTCAGTGTTGGAAAAAGTGTCTTCAAGGTTTCCCTTTCTCCCAATAAGGACTTATAGGCAGTGGCACCTAAAGACCTTGACCTGAAAACTCCAGATAAAGAGACGTAGGAGTGAAGGTGCCTGGGCTAGGACTGCAAATATGTGTAAGACCATGGCCGGCCAGAGGGTCCTGAGTCCATGACTGCCACTCCCTTTACAGACTGTAATGCACTGACCGCGCACCAAGCCAGGTGTGGGGAGGGCAGAGTTCCCCTGTGAGGCCTGCCAGAAACGCCTTTGTAATTGCTATGGTCAGGCTTGAAAAATCACATATACATTCTCTGGCCAGGAGCTGGGTTCCTCAAGAGGAGGGAGGGGCCGTAAAGAGTGAGGAAACAGCAGGTGGGGAATTCCTGAGAGGGAAGCATGACTGGGCTATTAGAAAAACAGCCATGTGGTAAGAAGAGCCCTGTAAAAGTGAGATATGGAGGGAGGATGTTAGGTGATGAAGTCAGAAAGTGCCAAATTGGAAAGAGTCTTGGAAACCCTTGGAGGAGAGGAATAGGGGCTTAGACCACTCTAGTCAAGGAGCTTTGCTGTTCAGACAGACAAATGAAAATGTAGTTGAGTAGAAAGAAGCAAGCTTTTAATTTTTTTTTATTTCTTGAAATAGGAGAAATTATAGCCTATTTGTGTGCCAACAGGGATGATTAAGTAGATAATGAAAAATTGATGATTCAAGAAAATTAAGCAGAATTCCTGAAGCAATGTCCTTGGAAGGTGAAAGAGATGGATCTAGAACACAAGTGGAGGGGTTGTCCTTATACTGAAACATGAATAGTTCACCCAAATAGAGAGTAGAAAAGTGAAATATGGGGCCAGAGATACAAATGAGTGGGTACGTGTGATGGTGCGGACTTGTGGAAATCATCTTCTGACTGCTGATTGCTTTTATTTTCTGAATGATGTGGAAAGTAAAGTAATCAGTACAAGTGAATAAAGCAGAGAAGGTGTTGAAGGCTTCAGAAAAGAAAAGGAAATTTGCAAAAGTCATTTCTATCAGTTGGACAAATAAAATGTTATAGAACTCGCAGTTAAAACGAAGGGCCTGCCAAAATTTAATGGTACTGAATATTACATGAAATATGCCAGAATTGTGCTTTTTCTCTGGCTGTGATCAGCTGAGTGACTGCAGACAAGGAATAAGCCAAGAGTTGCATTTAAACAGGGTTAAAGTTTTGTTACATCAGTGTGACAAAATAAGAATGATATTTTGGGTGATCTGCTTCCCTCATCTACTTTCCTCTTTTTGCTCCCTCGCTCCTAAAATTCTTTACAGAATTAAGAGTTTAAGGTCTTTAAAAAACTTGGCTTACAAAATGCAGATCAATGTCTTAGTATATGACTCTAGATTATCCAGTCTATTTGAAGCAACACCAGGGAAGAAAACTCGCCATTTTGAAGACATCTTATTATATCTAACTTAAAAGATAATAGCAAGAAATGTTAAATAGCCTTCCCTTAAAACTTACACTCAGATACTAAGCCTCCTCCAACTCCCCACTGGCACAAGCAATTCAAATTTCCATTATTGTAATTATCACTAGTCAAATCAACTAATCTGGGGAGGGGAAAACACATTGTTAAATACTAGTTTCACACATACACACACAATTAAGTTGGCAGTGAATTAAAGCTGTGCCCAGTCTTTTAGCTAACTATCTCCAAGTTAAAAGCCATAGCTGCCAAGGGCTGCTGTGATGCCAAGTTATCACCTGACAACAAGAACCTGAGTTTGGACCAAGAAGAGTTTTATTAGCATTGAGCATCCGTGACCCAGAAGGAAGCCAAAACCAAGGGAGGAGAGATGACAGAAGGAAAGAAATGAAAACATTTTCTTTTTTTTTTCTTAATGGAAAATCATGTAAATATTAATTCTGCAGAGTTTGGCTGATCACCCTGAAAAAAAAAAACTGTCTTATAGAAAGAAAGAGAAAGCAACCATTGTATTCAGTACTTCCTTGGGCATGGTATTCACGTACTGGAACATATTTCTAGCATGTATCTGAGCCAAAGTCAAGGCCAAATTCTCAGCAGGCTAAGTCACTCCTGGGCTTCTTCCAATGCCATCTTCTGGTAACTAAGAGAAGTGGCTTAGGTTAGGTAAACACATCTTTATTCTTAGAAGGAAATATAGGAGCAGAGAAAAGGTTAAACTACTATCATGTTGACTTGAATCAACCCCAGTTTCTGTTTCCTTAGCTTCAATTTTAAAACACGCAGTGTATATAGGCATATGTATGTGTTTGTGTATTTAGAATAACTTTTTCTGAGATGAAGCAAAAATAGAAAAATATGTTTTGGCTGAAATTCCCTCAAAGTATTTAGGAGAAATTGGGGAAAGGATTTATTTCAGCCTAACAAATGATGCACAAACAAAAGCTGAACAAACACAGAATACTAACCATTGTCAAAGGACTTGACCTTTAATAACTGATGGTTTGGACCCCTGCTACTAGAAAAGAAATTTTGAAAAAAATGAAAGTTAAAAATAAATTACTGACATAATACAACACATTATACTTTTTAAATAAAAATCTTATTTCTAATTGAAAATTGGCACCTTGCCACTAACCAAATGACTTCAAAAGCAACAGCTGGGAAAGCATCCCTTTAGTTCTTAATTACTATAGTAGGTAAATCAACTGTTTTTGCTCTTCACAAGGCATTTTTCTAGCTGGGGAAGAGATCAAAGTACAAGACATGGGGAAAGAAATGACCTAGACCATAAATATGAAATCTAATAAAGTGCCACAAGGAGCCTCAAGAATAAACTTACACCAGACTTTTGTCATTATATAAAGTCAGATTGTTGAGAATCATGCTGAGCAATTAAAATGATGTTGGGGACACCTTTAGCTGAAACATATCTTTTCTTCTAAAAGGCTTTTACAGAATTGGAAAAGGAAAATGATGTAATATGAGCTCAGTTCTCCTCTGACTACCAGGATCCATAAAGCATGGGGGAGAGGAGAGCAAAGGGGAAAAGACTCCTTTTGACTTCTCTCGTGTTGGCATTGGGACTGCCTCATACTCTTCTTAACTTGTTTTATTTCACTGTGCTCCTCAGCTCCAATATTTCCCTCTACAATCCTAAGGGACCTCATAAGGAATAACGCAGGGCAAAATGAGGAACTTGTTACTCTGTTCTGTCTAAGATGAAGTGCCTTTGAGAGTTATTTTTTTGCAATAATGGGAATGGGATTGCTAACCAAGAAAGAGAAAAGGAATATTGTTCATTCCATATGAAGTTAAGAGGGCTATCCTTTGAAGCTTTGCATGTTAACATGCTCACAAAGAAACTGGAAAATTAGGTATATATATATATATTTTTTCCTTTTCCACCTGACCCAACCTTAGGTACTTTTTCAAATGACTCCATTTTTATTAATTAATTAACATATAATAAATAATCCTCTTACTTCACGTTAAATAAAACCATATTTTTTCTTATTTATTTATTTTTTTTGAGGAAGATTAGCCCTGAACTAACATCTGCTGCCAATCCTCCTCTTTTTGCTGAGGAAGACTGGCCCTGAGCTAACATCCATGCCCATCTTCCTCTACTTTATATGTGAGATGCTTGCCACAGCATGGCTTGACAAGTGGAGCATATGTCGGCATCCGGGCTCTGAACCAGAGAACCCCCAGCTGCCGAAGTGGAATGTGTGGACTTAACTGCTGCACCACTGGGTCGACCCCAAATAAAACTATATTTTAAAACACTGTATTTAAAAATCAATAGAATAATTTCTTAAATGATAGCGCTTTCTCCTTTATCAATAATCCTGACACTAGATGTAACACAAAGAAAGAAAACTACTCTAGAATATTCTAATATGGAAACACATATTAGTGAAAGCATTTGCAATACAAATCCCTAGCATGCTGATAATGTTTTGAGAGGCACCATAGTGAAATGTTTGTGTAGGAGTCTGAAAGTGACACTGTATAGAGAAAAAATGGAACATTATATTGTGGCAAAGGGAAAAAAGGCTTCCATTTTTTCTTTAAAACAATGTACCAAGGCAGCCTGGCACAATCAGACTAGCACCCAATAACTTCTGATGCACCTACAAGTCCTAGCACAGTGAAAAGTGATTACCTGGGAGGAAGGTGCACTGTATTATTGAGGATTCCCTGGTAATTCAGCCATGTTGAGTTAGATCAGATATGAAGATAGCAAGGATTTGGAAATATGAGAGAAGGGAAGTGTTACAACGTTTCTATAATGACCATGGTTTATTGTAAGTACTAATATGGTTGTGTTAGATATTCACAGAAAGTGTGGAAAAGGAGGAAATAATTCTTATATAAATGTACTGGAACTGTTGTATGAGGAAACAAAAATAATTCAAGCCGACACATCCATTCATGTAAAAAAATGTAAAGGTATTCAATGTAGAATGTTCATCATAATTCCTGTATAACTTGGGCAAGTTGTATGATGTTTCAGTGACATCATTAGAATTGGAAATTTGAATTAAGTGACAGCTATAGACACTTTCAGTTCATTTCTTACATGTGTACATTTCTTCATTTAGATAATACAATCTTTCCAATCCAGTGTAAAATTGAGTGAACATCAAGCAGCAAATGTTTCTTGGGATGATATTGATAAAATGTGTAGAATGCATTAATTTTTTTATAGACTCCAACATTCCTTTGCATCATCTAGTTAGAAGTAATAAATGAGTGATATCTGATTTGTCGGGGTTTTTTCTTTTACCTGATATTTGGTGTCTATGGATCTGGTAATGAATTCATTTACAAGTAGTTTGGTGGCAAAATATGGGGATAAGAACAAAACTTTGACTCTGGATCCAGGGAGAATTCTATTTGAACTTGAAAATTCTTTTTGAATTTGAATTTCTCTGCTGCCTTTCTTAGTCAAATGGCTTCAGACAAATAACTTCCTCTATATATATCTCAGGTTCTTCATCTAAAAATTAGAATTAAAGATGACATCATAGTTACTGAGATGGTGAATTGAGTGTGTAAATTGGAAATAACTTAGTACATAATAGGTAAGGCTCATTATAAGCTATTTCTCTCCCTTGCCCTAGCCTTTATAAAGGTAAATAAAGTTATATTTGTTCTCAAAGAATATTAGGAGCAATCTGCGGTATTTATGGAAAATAAGAATACCTCAGGATCGAATGCACTGTGTGTTTTAAGTTCTTCCATCTCGTTCCTTTCTACTCCTCTACACAAGCCAGTTAACAAGTCATTCAGTTATAGGTACTAAGGGCTCATGATTTTAAATATTCCTTCAAGAAACTAATTAGTATGAGTGCAGAAAATCAGAAACAAACAAAAATAAATTAAAAAAACAAGAACTTGATTAGAGGTTCAAATATCAGATAATTTAACTGTGGGATTTTTTTTTCTTATCTGAGTGTCAGAACTACTCAATTCTAGAGAATTCGGCTTAATAATCATTCAAATGATGGTTAATCCAAACAGGGATGATCCAGGGGCTTGTATGTTAAGTCGGCATTATAAAGCAAGAAGATGTTCTGGCTAAGACCCTCCTAGAGGAATTGCTTTATACTACCTACAGGTACCTGTTAAGTGTTTCTGCAAAGCAGTGCTTAAATATTAAGCATTTTTTTACTTGAGGGAAAATGAACACACTGCGGGGAGAGAAACATTTCGAAGATTCTGGCGTTTGTTTTTCAAACTGTTTACACCCTGAAAAACTGGATAGAGATCCTTTCTGATTGTTGTGCAAATGTATAACTGATACCCTCCCCCAAGTAAGTCACATGAGCGGGGAAATATGTAAGACTGTGATGATGAGAGTTTGTATCCCTAACACATTCTTCCCCCAGGTTAACTTGCTAGGTTAATTCATCCCTGGGTACTCATTCTTAAACTTCCTTTAATTGGCAATTGAGAGGTATTTCAGCAGACAGGCATGCAGCAGATACCCTAAAGACAACAAAAGGGGAAAAGTTAACAAGGGGTTCTGAGGCACGGCGACAAGGGTGACAAGGTTTGTTAAGCACGAATAAAGGAGATGAGCATTGCAGGAGGTATTATGGATTGGCAGCCTTTTCAGAAAGGTCAGCAGCCTCCTTTTATAATTGCTTCCATTTATTTCAATACAGTTTGCTAGAACACTCTAAGGCCAGAAGCTGTCTAAAGGCACACTGGTAACTTCCCTTTCTCAGTAGAATCTCTTTCATTCAAAATAACTTTTCCTTCAGCATGCTTAAAAAAAACACGTGAGGAAATGATAATTTAAAAACTTGTGTTAGAATTCTCTTATCAATCTTCAGTAAATTTTGTGTGATTCATTGGAGAAAAACAGGAGATGACTTTGGCCTACGGTAAAAATTCACTTTTATTTTAAAAACATTACTAAAGCATTTAAAAACTTTCAATGCATAAGCACAAATATCTTGGTTTTTAGAACATAAAAGCGACCAAATGTTAGAGAATAAGATTTCAAAAATGCGTATAATTCCCTGATGATTTCTTTCCAAATTCTACTTGATCTTTCTGTCTTTTTCCTATTTAGCAAAGTTGATTCAACTTAAGTTAACCTCACCTTGAGCTACTGAGAACGATTTCAAATGTATACTTTCTTGAATTTTTAAATATACTTCGGATGCTTTTCAAAAATGTATATTTCTAGTGTCACCATCCCCAATTCAGACTCAGTGGTTCTAAAAGGGGCCCAAGAATTGGCATTTATACAAGCATCTCCTTTCCCAGGTGATTTTGATGCAGAAGTTTCCTATGCAATTAGAGAAACAACGTGTAAAACCACAAGATACCAGAAGAAAAATCAGTTTGAAAGGAATAACATTATTTATCAGTCTTTTGTAAATCGCAGAGGATAAAGATATTTAGGCATAAGTATTCTTTTATTTCATTTTTTCTAAGTTTCTTCTAAGTCATTGTGGTACCAATTGGATAATCCTACTAGGTCCTGGACAGTCTACTGTGGCAACTGAAATCTGTCATGGGTGCCTAAAGAATAAAAATAAAAAAGTATGCAGTTTTATATAAAATAAATTGAAAAACAAAAATAGACATCTTGAATATAAAACTATTCTATTTTCTTTAGTAGTTTTTGTAAAAAACAGAAAGCATAATATTAATAGATAACATTTTCATAAATTGTATGCTAAAAGTACTTCTGAATAGTGTACACTTTGGTTTTATAAATTTTTAAAAGTTTTTGGTCCTGTATCCCACTCTACTCCTTCCTTTCGCACCTGCTATGCCAAGATCTCTTTCACAGTAATTTCATAATTTGTGTTTTCTTATTTGAATGGAAATTGCTGAGGCTCCCCTCCCACAGCAAATTGCCATAAGCTTTTTGTTCTCTTGGAGGAAGAAGGGCATAGTCTTCCTTTTTCCACTCACAGATACAGACAGGAATTGGACACATGACTTAATCTCAGTCAATCAGAAACCCTGAAAAGTTGGACCTTGTGCTAGTGGTATAGGGGACACTTGGAGGTCAGATTTCCAGCAGCAGCCTAAGATGATGTGCAAACCACATGATTTCTGATGCCTGCCCTTTCTGTGGTTCCTGCTGTTCATCTTCCAGAACTCCTTTGACTTCTGCCAATTTTCCAACCTTGATTTGTTGGCTTTCTACTGATTTTCTGAGTCCAAATTCACTTGTAATAATTTCATTATTGTTCAAAAATATTCGATTTTTTCCCTTGTTGTTTTTAAAGAAGAACCCTAAATAAAACACTTTGTTTTACTAATTTTTTTCATTGACAAAAGGCATGTTTGGTAATGAACACATATAGATTTGTGTACAACTGGAAGATTATTCATGATCGCATCATCAATGATACACTGTGAAGGCATTAGGAGTTAAACTCAACATTGCACAGGAAACTTGAAAGGAAGTAGTCAGGAACATTTAAAAGTAATTCAGTATGAATTTCAGGAAATACAGCTATATCAGGGATATATCCTTCACTGATTTTGGTTGATATAGGATTGTGGTTTATCATATTTTTAAAAAGTGGTTGAAAATTAAGCAAAGTGAGAACTCATAAATTACTCAGAGATCAATTGTGCAGGTATGTTAGTGAACCAAACTTGAGATGACTTGCTAAAACCAAATTTTAAGATTGTATGAAGAACGCTCTCTTAGATATGCAAAACAAAAATTGAGAAAAGTGAAAGCATTTTTCACATGAAAAAATGAATAGACGTGTTCACGTGTATGTAATCATTTTTCTAAAATGTGACCTGTCAGGTATTGAGAACTTTAGAAAGAAAAACTAAAATCTAAATGCACACATGGGAAACAGAAGATTTCAACTCCAGCTAATGTGCTCCCATTTACTCAACACATTCATGAAGATGATACAGTACGTCTGGAATTGGCGGGATAGCTAGTTAAAATAACTAAGCTATTATTTACTTATTATGATTGATAAGTAAAGAGACTCACATTCTAAAATCTTCATTTAAATGGGGTTAATCTCATGTCATGGGAAACTTTTAGTTCTCAGCATACCATGTTTCTAATCAGTTCACCAGTGGCATTCATACTGTCTGTTTTATAATGATGGCTATTGGAAAAATGATAATAATGACAGTTAAATGAGGCTCCATCACAGTGAACTGCAGACCCACTGAGGTAAGGAGAGGTAATTAAATATAAAAGTACTGGATTTAATTTCTAGCTTGTTAGCTCCCATTTAAAAGATTTAAAAAATAAAAATCTCTGTTCCACACTCTTCTGTGTCTCTTGGCCTGTCTCTTAATTTTTTTCAAGAGAAAAAGAGCTTGTAAGTGAATGCACCTAATATAATATGTTGAGTACATGCATGAATAAATGAATGAATCTGTACAACAGGAAGAAAAATAATTATCTCCTTGGGTATAATAGTCATCAGTACATTCATGAAATATTTCTAAGTATTGCCGTTTCCAGACAACTGATAGGGTTTCATTTCCTCACCCACTTTGGAGTTAGATGTGACCATGTGACTTGCTTTGGCAATGAAATGTGAAATGTTAAATGATGCCTCACTTCTGGACAAAAACTTTCAAAGTCAGTGCATACTAAACTACTTTTAAATTATTATTATTGCTGTGGAGATTGTAGAATAACATATTGAGATGAAGTCAACCCAAATTCTTGAGTGCTACAATCCCGAGCATAACCTCTAGCTTATCCATGGGAAACATGCATTATGACAAAGAAATAAGACATGCGATTTTAGATACTGTTACTGTAGCATAACCTAACTATTCCCACTGGTACACAGGATAACTTTGAAGGTTAAATGAAATAATCAAGGGGCAAATGCATTGTCAATAGTAAAGTTTTATATATATGCTATTTAAATTTTATTTCCAAAATGACTTTCTTAGCATTTGTGAATATAAAGATATTTAATAAGAAAAATGACCCATATACTTTGGCAGAACTCGCTCTGAAAGAAATCAAGAAACAGGCCAAAAAATGAGTATTTAAAAATGTGGCAAAGCTAATACTTTAATAAAAAATTCTGGGAACCCCTCTATGAAAATGCTCCTGTTTTACCTTGTACACCTCAAGTTATTTTGACTAGAAATAAATAGGGCACTCCAGGTTTGGTCTGATCAGTGTCCTATAGTTCTCATACTCTTTAATGCTAGGTTTGCACAATTCAGTATTACCTAAAGTCCAACAGAAACTAGCTGTCCATAGCCAGTGCCAGCTATTCTTCATCTTCCCTCTACTGTCCTATTTCCTCAATGCCAATCTTATGCCTCTCTACTTTTTACAAAAAACAAAAGCAAAATAACAGAAACGCTGTGTGGTTGGAAAATAAAACACTATAAAAGTCTGGAGTTTTGTCAAAAAGAAGTAGTAATTACTAGATTTAGTGCGAGTGTCACTACCTGATTCAAAGGATTCCGTATGCAAATCACTGTGGTCAGGTCAACTGTTCACTCTAATCATGTTATTAAAAATATATTGATACAAACATCTATGAGCATCTCCTTCTCCTAAAAGTAATGAAAACAACCACTATCTTTAACTCTTCAGGCCAATGAAGTTAAAAAAGGAACGATCAGACCTATGAAATATTACTCGTTCTCATGAAACAACATAATGTACATTAAAATAAGATGTCAGTTTTCTGACTCTGTCCCAATTAGCCAAACATGTAATCCTCTGACAGTGATGGAGCCATCAGATGTCTCATTCTATAAAATTCATTTCTTCCTAAGATAAATTCTCCCAAGGAAAATGTGATGTATGTATTCGAATGGTGGTGAGAATTATTTTATCATTAGCTAATGGTCAATATTTTCTTCCTAGGAATCAAGCTGTACATTTTGGTGAGTTGTATCCAGGGTTATCCCAGGGAAAAACTGTGAAGTAGGCAAAATGATTTTTAAGACTTCTTTTCTTTTGGTGTTTTTCTCATTCCCTTCTTCAAGGGTAAATTTCTCTACTCCCCTCAAGCTTCCATAATGATTCTTCCTCTTCCCCTTATCAAAATATACTCTTAAGAGTATAACTAAGATTCTCCAAGAGTTTGGTAACAATTGGATAATACTGTTCTTCATCTTTATTAACATTCTATCAATTGTGAAAATTTAAAGTTAAAAATTTTTATCTTTGATCACGGCAAGCAACAAATGGGTGGGTTGAGGGAGCTGAGAGTAAATGAAACGTCCACAGAACATCTTGAAACAACAGAGTAGATTTACGTGTTCTCATGTTTCCAAGAGTTTCAACATAGTAGAAAGGAAAAAAAAAAACAGCAAAAAAAAAAAAAAAAAAAGTGAAACTTGCTACACTTTACTTAGAGTTTTCTAAAGCAGTTTATTCAAATAAAATATAACAAAGTGTCATAACTATTTAGCAATCTAACCTGAAGCATGTTCTAACAGATCTTTCCACTGTCTATTATCCATTCTCTCCCTCCAAGTCAAAAGAGGTTAGATATCACTTTTCCTGTTTATGTTTTCCTATCATGCCAGATTCATTTTATAGAGATGTAAGTAATAACTGAGCTGAAATGCAGACCACAACAAAAAAGAAAAAAATCCAGAAATCTTTGTAAAATAGTATTCTCTATGTGCATGAATCCTGTTAATATTATGAATTTTTGAGAAAGAAAATGTCTAAAATCTATTTTAATTATTTCAGTTGTGATTTCACTATTTTATACTGTCAACATACTTCTAAATTCAGTGTTATGCTAAAATCAACTCCTCTGCTGACTCTCTTTCTCTAAAATGCTACTTTAAGCTACTTTTTGTTCAGTCTAAATTTGAATGCGTACAAAAAATAGATTGCTTATGGCACTCACTGATTTAGATGTCAGAAGACGTTCTATATGTCCACTAAATTAAAACATCCTAATCATCGACTGTCAAGCCTTGGAGAATTTGGCACTGCCTCATATTTCTGTTTATGACAGCTCACAGAGGGCATGTGGTGAATTGCTTTTTTTCTGCTTAAGACCCAATTACGGATGACAAATGTAAGAGTTTTAATATCTCAAATACAAATGTGTGATACTAAGAGTATATCTAGAGGTGAGGTCATTAACTTATTTGCTAAGGCCCAACATTCTGAAACAGGAGAATTGAGGCTTGCTTTGGCATTGTTAAGACTCTAGATCTAGAAGTCAGAATAATGCTTTGCAAAGTATAAATGGGTCCTGGAAAGTGGACTTGCCTGAGAGTGGGGAGAGTAGGATTGACTCCTACGAAGAAAAAGATAAATACAGATACTTGATGTCTTTGAGAATACTGAAGAAATATAACAAATATTTAGTGGCACAGAAAGGTAACACTCCTAAAAGAGGGAGAATTTTATTTGATTGTTATTGGAGAGTTTGCTGGCAGATATTTATAAAATAATCATAGAAAACAAATAGATTGAAAGAGACCTAAGACAAAGACATAGCCAGTGTTTCTATTTCCTGCCATTAAGCAACCAACTTTTGATTACTTGGAATATATTATAGAATTTGGTGACAGATCAAGGAAAAATAACTAAAGACACAATCCTCAATTAGGAGTGATGTTAAAAATAACTGTAATAAACTGTGTACCCAAGCTAATTATTATAGATAGAAGTGCTTCTTTATCAGGTGATTGTGCCATCATTGAACCCAACTATCTATCTTCTCACATGGCCTCCCTGTGTCTCCAAGGAAATAATCTGTAACTTCAGGCAGTTAAGGAAAAAATAATTTGCAGAAGATCAAAACAATCCACATTTTCACAAATTGTGTATCTTGCCATTTTGTGATTGGTGGATTTTGTAAGGAGTGGTAACATCATGAGGATATATGCGTGTCCCTTAAGCTGTTTTGTAAACTTGGAGCCTTTATGTAACATAAGCAAAGACATTTTAGAGATGATATAAAGGCTCCAGTTCAAACAGCCTGGATTTTTTGCATTGAAGCCTTATATCCTCTTTGCAGTATAAATTCTGTAAAAATCATGGACTTCCCTGTAGTTGTAGAGATGATAGTTCTCTTTCTTGCTACTAAGCCACTGAGAATACTGATTACTGAGTTTATTACGGTACTTACTGAAGTGTTATCTTTTCAGTCAGCTCTATGTTATTCATGAGCTGATTATGTAGGTGGTGAATTGCCTCTGCTCCTCCTTCTTTTTCCCCTTTCCTCCACTACCTGCCCATTGGCTATTCCCATGCTTGTTAGCATTTCCACCAGTAGGTGAGCAATAGAAGGAAGGGGGAATTAAATGCCAATCAGTCAATTTTATTACTTGTTAGCAGCCCTTATAAAGGTTTGGTAGAAGAGGAAAATTTAAAACAGTTGTTAAAATTAGGTTTGGGGGATTATCTATGGTTTTTATTTATTCATGTTCTTTCTCTTGTCTATTAGCATAATCTATGACTGTGGCATTTTACAATTATCTTGAATAAAAATGTGCTTTTAGTGGAGATAACCACATTTTATTAATAAAGCTGCGTATAGTCTGTGAAACACATTGGGATCTTTCATTACAGTGGCATAAATATACACGTAAAATATTATGATTAAAAGTGACTATTTAAATAATGTTGGTAGTATTTAATAATTGATATTTGCAACATAGAGAAAGAAACATCCACAAAAATATGCAATATTTAAAGCTTCCAACTGTGGATTTTCATATTCTCTAGTTTCTAGAGCTTCATAAGCACTCAGATCACTATGATTTCCAGTTTATAACACACCAAGAAGGTTGAAGCTGAAGGCACTAGTGATATATGTTTGTTTTCCACAGAAAATTCAACATAGTGGTTACTTACAGATAGAATAGTTCTATAATGCCAATATCATTCTTTGCATCCTTATTTGCCCCTTGGCCCTAAATTGGTAGAGTATCCCTATCTAGATGCTTTAAAAAGTTCCAACACATAATGTAGTGAGATATTCAATTTCAGTGAAAAATAACCTTACCTAGAAGTTTCTAAAGTTTGAAAAGTACCTGTTTTTTTTTTTTCTCTAAGAATATAAACTTCTGGAGTTATTACTTGGGCAATCTCTTATCCCACATCTAGCGATGTAGGAAAATAATCATTAGTGTAATCTTGCTACAAGAGGAAAAAGATGACCCATGATTTACAGATAGTCTGAAATACTAATTCAAATTAAGACTTTAAGGAGTTTTATCTTAAGTATTTCTTAATGCAGTCGGTACACAGGCCACCTTCCTGGAAGAGAAGCTTCGACCTCTTGAGTGCATAGGTTCTGAGTACAAGTTATTTGCCTCATTTTGGAATCATTTTGATGACCTCTATACTTACTGCTATTTTTCTCAATAGTAATTATCACAGTAAAAGCACCAGTCAGTAATAATTTACCTGAACCTTTCTGAATTTCTTGTCACTTGTCTGGGAGTATAGATTAAAATGAGGAACTCTTATCTTCTTCCCTGAGTAATAAAAAAACAAAAATAAAAACAAGAGTAAACAGAAGTGCAAACTCCACAGAAGAATTAATAGCATATATAAATTGGTAAATAAATACTCAAATAAATATGATCATAGGTGTGTTTTTATAACCACAATGTCAGTAAAAATTCAAACTTCAGTCATCATGTAAATATGTTCCTATATAAAAATTATCTCTGGGAGGAAAATGGAATCTAGAGTATTTGTAGGGTAGGCACATCAGGGAGAGAGAGTAGATAAAGTCAATCTCATGGATGAAGGAAAACTTGTGAAGACATAAGGTTAGTGATTTTCATTCCACTGAAAGACTCCATGTAACATTTCTCCCAATTTTGGCAAAAGCAAATGGTGTATGTTTGGGGCAGAAAGCTATGCAATATTTCTCTCTGAAACATGCTTCAAAGCCAACAGCATCACTGAAACCCTACCAAAACTTTTTAGCATCAGTCACAGAAAATATTGTGCTGCTCCTTAGCCCAATATGGTGTATCTTGCAGATAGTTGTATAGCTTTTGCAGGCACTAATGTTCTGCTGGGGAAGTAGTGATTACAGCAGGCTATGGGTTTGAGGGTCATGAGTAAAACAGACTGTAGTAAATTATTGTAGGCAAATTCTGCAATGCCAAGATTGGAGAACTGTTTCAATTGTCTGATTGAAGTTCTTTTCTAGGACTCAGTTGATCTGTCTCTGGCCCTTTTGTTTCTTTAGATATATATTTGTTAGATTCATGTGTAGATGTTGAATACTTCATTCAGAAAGTAACATAACCTGAGGAAAAATAAAGATCTTTCAATTCCTTAACGTCTGCTAAAATGGAACATTCATAGGAAGTGAGCAATGGTAGCCGGAAAGGATGGCAAAAAGAATTGTGTGCCTTTTTGGCAAAAAGTGCTCGCTAACGTGGTACTGTTGCCAGATGAAGAGAAAGATTTAAGATAAAAATCACTATGATTATGGCCCAAGGAAGCTTCAGAATCTAACATAGATAGGATAATATTTTTAAACTGTCATGAATTGTTTGGTCTCAACATGTATCATTTGTGCTCAAATATTTGAGGACATCTTGCCAGATACTCCCACTGTAGGCCACAGTGAGTATTTTAAGTAAGCTAGTGATTCCAAGGGATGGCATCATGGTAGAAGAATTTGAATGTTATCCCTTCACCCCTGAAAATCAGGGTACATTGTTGGGATTCTGAAGGACTACTTATCTTCTATTTACTGTTTGTGCATCTACCTCTTGGAGACTCTGGATCTTAGGAGTTACTACATGGCTTTCCCTTGTTGGATTGCTTTGGGCAGTGAGGGGAAGGCTGAATGGCTACAAAATTCTCAGGCTAAGAATCTGCAGAACGGGCAACCTTTGCTGTTCTCTCCTATTCTAGTTTCAGTGACAAGTTTACTGTTCTGCAGTTTGGGCTACTCTAGCCTGTAAAGGATATAAAACACGACATGATTGAAGAAAAATGCCTACCTTACCTGGTAGATGCTAAACTTCCAAATTTTTCACTATAATGGGAAATTCCTCAAAACTAGGGCATACTTTGTCTAGTTTACTGCTATACTCCCAGAAACAACAGTGCTTGACAAGAGTTGTCTATTAAGAAAAGAAAAAATTTGCAGCCATATTCAGATTTGGCCATCAAGGAGTGTTGGGCTTCCTCAAAGTGTAACTCCATATCTCAAATGCACAGGTCCCACTCCCCTGAATATATTATAGGTTATTTTGGACAAAATATCTTTCTTTGAGAAATCAGCCATGGTGTGGATACTGCTTAGGAAGTTCCTTTTGTGTTGAACATCCTTTTGTGTTGGATGTTTTTGTTTTGATGGCATATGTTCAAGTTTTGTCAGAGTAAGACGAAATCATATGAGAAATTAATGAAATTATAATTCCTATACATCTGAAGTAACTCCCTTTCCCTGAAAAGATTATTTTTTTTATAATAAGAATGAAAAAGCAAAGAGTAAATAAGAGTTGTATCATATCCTTCACCCACCCAAAAAAGTGAACTCTAGGATATCCTTGATTATCATAGGATTTCATGGCTTTTCTAGGTAAATGTGTCTTAATAACTTTAGCTTTGTTTTCTCAAAGCTAGTGGCTTAAGACTGACTGAGCAGTGGATCCATGATAGTCAGTCAAGGTCTCTCTGGAACAATGCATGATTATCCTTTAGTAACAGAGAGGAACTGGAAAGGCTGCTAAATCTTCACAGGTGCAATGCTCTCTTTTGATTCTTCACATTTTAATGAGAATTGGCAAAAAAAAAAACCCTAAATATTACTTCAATTTATTATCAGTGATAATCATAAGCTGTGCTATATTTTAAAAACAATGCTAACATACTCTCAGTCTAGCTATGGAAATAGACATGCTGATAAATGTCTGCAATATAAATAATGTTGTTAAAAACACTTATTTTATACTTATCACAATGGGAACAGAGAAGAAGTAGCAATTAACTTTGGTCTAAGGACTCATGAGAGGTTCCAAGAGAAAAACCTTTCCCTTGGGAATGTTCATGAGAGACTCTTAAGATTTTGTAAAGGCAAAATAATTCAATTAGGCAAACACTTATGAATGGTCATTATGTCTAAGATACTAAGGCACTGTGTAAGGCACTTACTTGGAAAGTACAAAGAAGGAAAAAAAAACCACTCCTTCCATCAAATTGCTTGGGATATAATGGAGGAGACAGACGTACAAACCTCGTTGTAACACAGTAGTGCTTAGAGGCCATGTAACAATAAAGAAGGAGAAATTAATTCTAAAGTGGAGATTATGAAAGTTTTCTTATGGGATATTTATCTACTCATTTATTCAGTCATTCACTTAATCATTTATACAACAAAGTATAATTTAGGCACTGTTCTAGATACTGTCTACATTGAAGACCAAGATATACATAATGGAACTTACATTATAGTCTGGGAGATGATACAATAAGCAGCTAAATAAGCAAATAAATAAGAAACCATCCAAAAGTAAAGCATGCTATTCTGGTTAATAAATTTAGGCTTCAGTGATACATGAAATTGAATGGCCAGGGAAAGCTTCTCTGAGGACATTAACATTTTAGCTGTGTTCTGATTGTCAAGAAGGAGGTAACCTTTCAAATATCAGAGGAAGAGTCTTCTGGGCAGAAGCTGTAACTCGTCTGAAGGCTTAAGGAAGAAAAGGAAGAGGCGAGTTTGGTTAAAGCTGTATGAGAGAGAGAGGGAGTAATCCAAGAGTGACGTAAAGGGTAGGAAAAGGCCATATCACATAGGACTTCATAAACTAGAATTTGGAGCTTATTCCAAATCCTACAGGGAGGCATTGGAGATAGTTGTTTGGCTACTTCAGTAGTCCACAATAAATGTAGCTTTTGGAGGGTGGGGGGATTAGAATTGTCTTAGTGGGGAAGGAAAGAAGTGGATTAATTTAGAATATTTTGGAATTTCTGAGTTGATTGGAGTACTGTGGTTGAGTAATGGCAGAGTTGGATATTTAATCTGATCTTTTAGGACTTCGATAGACAAGAAAAATCTTAGTATGAGAGGAAAAAGAAGAAAGGTAGTTAGTTTGGTTGGAAGAGACTTGCCCTTAGAAGTATAAACAAAGCTGATATCAACAGGGTGAGAATATGTAAGGCTACATATTATGTGAGTATTGAAAGTTCCAGATTATGTAGACGGGGAAGACAAGACTGCTGGGAGAGATCAGATGTATAATGTTACTAATAAGTTTGTAATTGGGCCAGAAATTTCCTAACAATATGGGCCATTCTTTTTTAGAAAATTTTATAACATTTAATTTTTAATAGAGAAAAATTAGATGCCAAAAAGTAATATGAAGATTTAATGGTTATAATTCTACAACCCAGAAATAACCAATCAACATACTGACTTTGAATTTAAGATGCCTTATTTTGTACGCAATCATATGATGTTTCTCACACAGGATATAAGTTATTATCTAGTTTCTGACATTGATAATGAATTCAAAATGTCAAGAAAAAATATAACTTCTAACTGAAAAGTGCTTATTTATGTTACAAATCACTCTATCAGCTAAGGAATTAATGGTTTCATGCAATTGGGCAGCTGCAAAATAGCTTAATTCAGGAATAAAGTGCTAGGATCCACTTCTTGGCTTTTATTCTTCTGTATGTCAGCAAACAAATCACACAGAAAGATGCCAGCAAGATTACTGCATAGTCCCCAAATCCCACTCTCATCCCATCAAACCTAGAGGAAAGGGATCTTTTTCATGGTTTCTATAAGTTATTAATCATTGTCTGTCATTGTCTTACATTGGTCACTTGTCAGCTCTTGATCCAATGACTGTGGTAAAAGTAATAGAATACACTGATTGGTTTGGTCAAAGTCGTAAGTCTATATCCCAGGGAAAAGTATGCAATTCTCACCTGAACAACGTGTACTGAAGTGAGGAAAAAGTCATATTCCCAAAAATAACATTAGGATGCTCTTGCCATAAAAATGGTTCCAGATAATAAAACAGTAAATGGTCAATTCAACAGAACTTTCAAACTGGGAGAATGCACTGTGACACATTAGTTTGTTCTTAATAAGTTACAAGTGTGCTAATATATAGATCCCCTCTACCCTTAGAGTAAAGATAGGCATGGCTACTCTAGGTGGAAATGGCCTTCTGCATTCAGTACAGTATGACCATCACATCTTATTTCTATGAATCACTGATGTAAGAAAAAAATGTTAGGAAGCATTACCCTATAATGCCAGCAAAAATAAAATCCATATATTAAAAAGATTTTTAAATTAAAAGAATCTAGAAGCTTTATAAACAAAAAGCATATATAAATGTGAAATTAAATGCAAATAATTCAAACACCTCCACATAAAGGCAAAAATTATTAATTTGGTTTAAGATTATTACTTTATCTTGTTTATCAAAGATGCATCTTGAATAGTGACTCTTGAATGGTAAAACATAAAGGATGGGTTAAAATGTGATAGGCAAAGGCAAGCAATAGAAAGAAAGCAGCGAGACAATATTGATATACAAAGTAGAATTCAAGGGAAAAAACACATTACATAAGGCAGATAATTGAATTTAATATTTATAAAAAAGTTCAATTTACAATGAAAATATAATTATATAACAATCATTAACTTTTACTTGTCTGATAAAATTACTTCATGATATAGAAAGTATACTTTTAAAGAATTACATGACAAAAACCAGAAATCTGCTAATCATTTTGTATCTTCTCTCAGTCTTAAAATGAAAGCCAAAAAGAACAACAATAATTATAAATCTATTAAAAAATTTGATTCACATATGATATAGGGAAAATTGAATTTTGATAAATATACTGCTGTGATCTCTTTTCAAGAGTCTGTGGAAAATTTATAGAAGTATTTTCAATATGGTAGTCAAGAAAATATTTTGAATATTTCAATTATTTTTATTCAAAAATATGAAGTAAAAAATATTTAGAATTTCGAGAAGAAATTATCAGAAAAAAAGTGTTGGGCGAGTGATGTTACTGAAAGTGGCAGAGTAGGGAACTCCAAAACTGTCCTTCCACTAAAGCAATGATTAAGTTGCTGAAAACTGAGTCAACTTTTTCAAAACTATAGAATCTAATCACACCCCAGCATACCAGTGGCCATGAAGATAGCAGCTGCATTCTTTATGAAATTTCCTGGCTCTAGAGGCAGCAATATGGACCTTGTTCTCAAAGAATTGGGGTAGTGGTTTTGACTTATCTGGTAGCTCCCTAGAGGACTGGCTCAAGGGCATGTCTTTGTTTCACTCACTTTGGAGATTTCCAGGGATGAAGTGGCTTCCTAGGTGACATTTGTTGAAAGCACTTAAAGAAAAACATACTAGATGAAGCCACCTGTTACAAGGGATAAGAGTTGGGGCAAGTGATATACAGACTGAATAGACTGGGGAAGGAAATACATGGAGGAATAAGGGCTTTGCAAAGATCCCAGGTATACCAGGGAATCTAAAAGGCCATGTACATTCCCAGGGCTGGATATAAGGTCAGTAAAGGCACGATAAGAAAATAAGCTTTCACTTCTGTCTTACTTTTAGACTCTATGCAAGCAGGAAGTGAAGTTGTAAATGTCCTGGCTAAGCTTAGGAGGAGTGCCTCAACATGGAGACCATCTGAAAAGACTGGAAGGGTACTATATCTTTTGGTTTGTTATTTTGGCTTCAGGTATTTAAGGAAATTTCTGTCAAATCACTAACTACTGTGCTTAGGAATAGAGACTTCAATGGTCATACACAACCAAGAATTCAGTGTTGCAAAAGTGGTCTACAAAAGTTACTAAACAAACAAAGAACAACCCACCATAAGTAGCAACAACAAACCCTGGGGAAGGGGCGAATCTAACCACAAGACTTATCACATCATAATGTTCAATCTCTGATTTAAAAAAATGAAGCATGCAATAAAACAAGAAAGCATGGCCCATTCACAGGAAAAAATAAAAAGAAAGAAATACAGAATGTGTACAAGAAATTCCAGAAATTGGATGTACTAAACGTAGATGTTTTCTACATAACTTAAGAGACTAATGCAGTTAAAAAAATATTAGTCTAAAAGCTAATATTGCCGTAACTTTGGGCTGTAAGTCCACATTTTCTTTATGAAATAAATTTTGTATTAAATTTAATAACTTAAAAGACTGATGAACTTCAAAAATTATTCGTTTCTGTTTTGGAGTACACAATGTATGAAAATGTAATTTTGTGACATCAAAAACTGAAAGCAGTGGAGACAGAAATGCAAAGGAGCAGACTTTTTATCTGTTATTGAAGTTAAGATGGTATAAATCCAAATTACAGTGCTATAATATTAGGATGTTAAGTGCAACTCCCATGGTAACCACAAAGAAAATACCTATAAAATATACACAAAAGAAAATGAGAAAAGAATAGGAATGTTTCACCACAGAAAATCAAATAAACACAAAAAGAGGACAGAAATATAAGAAATGATGAATCAAAAAACTTACAAGTCATATAAAAAAAAGTAGCAAAATGACAAAAGTAAGTCCATGCTTATCAATTAGCTTTAAATAAGAAGGAAATTCTGACCTATGCTACGACATGGATAAACCTTGAATACATTATGCTATGTGAAATAAACCAGCCACAAAAGATAAATATTGTATTATTCCACTTGTCTGACTACTTAAAGCAGTCAAAATCACAGAGGCACAAACTGTAATGGTGGTTTCCAGGAGCTTAGGGGATGGAGGAATGAGGAGTCATTGTTTAATGCATATAGAGTTTCAGTTTTGCAAGATGAAAAGAGCTCTGGAGATGGAGAGGTGGTGATGGTTGCATAATAATGTGAGTGCACTTAATACCACTCAACTGTGCACTTAAAAATGTTTAAAATTGTAAATTTTATGGTATTTGTATTTTAACACAGTAAAAACATTTTTTTAAACCACTCAACAAACTAAGAATAGAAGGAAATGAACTCAACTTTCTAAAGTTCATATAAGAAAAGCCCACAGCTAACGACAGACTCAACAATAAAAAACTGAAAGTTTTTCCTCTAAGATTAAGAACAATGCAAGGACACTAACTCTCGCCACTTCCATTCAACACAGTCCTGGAATTTCTGGCCAGAGCAATTAGGCAAGAAAAAGAAATAAGGGGCATCCAAATCAGAAAGGAAGAAGTAAAATCACCTCCGTTCACAGAAATGATCTTATATATAGAAAACCCTAAAGAGCCTACGCACCAAAAAAACCCTATTTGAACTAAAAAAAATTCAGCAAAGTTGCAAGACAAAAATATGCATGGAAAAATCAGCTGTGTTTCTATACACTAACAATGAACAATACAAAAAAGAAATTAATAAAATCTAATTTACAATAGCATAAAAAAGAATAAAATAGAAATAAATTTAAATAGAAATAAATTTAAAGAGGCTTGTTCATCGAAAACTACTAAACATTGCTGAAAGAAACTAAAGACACAAACAAGTGGAAAAACATCTTATGTTCATGGATTGAAAGATAATATTGTTAAAATGCCCACACTACCCAAAGCAATCTATATATTTAATACAATCCCCATCAAAACTCCAATAGTGTTTTTTGCAGAAATAGATAAAACAACCATCCTAAAGTTCATATGGAATCTCAAAAGACTTCAAATAGCCAAAACAATCTTGAAAAAGAAAAATAAATCTGGATACCTCACACTTTTGATTTCAGAACATATTACAAAGAACAGCAATCAAAGCAAAAAGCAGACATATAGACTAAAGGGATAGAAAAGACAATCCAGAAATAAACTCTTGTGTATATGATGAAATAATCTTCAACCAGGGTGCCAAGGGTACACAATTGAGCATAGTCTCTTCAACAAATGATATAGGAAAAACTGGACATCCACATGCAAAAGAACAAAGCTTGGCTTTTACCTTAGGCCATATACAAAAGTTAACTCAAAATGGATTAAACATCTAAATGTAACATCTGAAGCTATTATACTGCTAAAAGAAAACATAAGGGGAAAGCTCCATGGTGTTGCGTTTGTCAGTGATTTATTGGCTATGACATCAAAAACACAGGCAACAGAGGGCTAGCTCGGTGGCACAGCAGTTAAGTTTGCACATTCCGTTTCAGTGGCCCAAGGTTCACTGGTTCGGATCCTGGGTGAGGACCTAAGCAGTGCTAATCAAGCCATGCTGTGGCAGGTGTCCCACATATAAAGTAGAGGAAGATGGGCATGGGTGTTAGCTCAGGGCCAATCTTCCTCAGCAAAAAGAGCAGGATTGATGGTAGATGTTAGCTCAGGGCTAATCTTCCTCAAAAAAAAAGAAAAGAAAAGAAGAAAACACAGGCCACAAAAGTAAACATGAGCAAATGAGACAGCATCAAAATAAAAAATTCTACACAGCAAAGGAAACAATCACAGAGTGAAAAGGTAACCTACAGAATATGAGATAATATTTACAAACCATATATCTTATAAGAGTTCAATATTCCAAATACATAAAGAACTCCTACAACTCAACGTCAAAAACCAAAATGATCTGATTAAAAAATTGTCAAAGGATTTGAATAGATATTTCTACAAAGAAGATATACAAATAGTCAACAGATATATGAAAAGATGCTCAAAATCACTAATCACGAGGGAAATACAAATTAAAACCATGAGGAGATATCATCTTATATTTATTTGGATGTCTATATCCAAAAATAAAAAATAACAAGCATTGGTGTGGATGTGGAGAAATTGGCTCCTTTGTGTACTGTTGGTGAGAAAGTAAAATGGTATAGTTACTATGGAAAACAGTATGGAGGTCCCTCAAAAAATTAAAAATTTAACTACCATATGATCCATCAATCTCACTTCTTTATATATGGCCAAAAAACTTGATAATAGGATCTTGAAGAGTGATTTTCACTCCCAGGATCATTGCAGCATTGTTCATAATAGCCCAGAAGTGGAAGCAACCTAAACGTCCATACATGGACAAATGGATAAAGAGAACATTGTATATGCATAAATGGAATATTATTCAGCCTTAAAAAAGAAAGGAATCCTGTCATATGCTACAACATGCACAAATCTTGAAGACATTAGGCAAAGTGAAGTGAGCCACAAAAAGATATGAAATGCATGATTCCACTTATACAAGGTATCCAAAGTAGTGAAATTCTCAGAATCCCAAAGTATAATGGTGGATTCCAGAGACAGAGAATTGGTGAGAATGGAGAGTTGTTGTTTACTGAGTATAGAATTTCAATTTTACAAGATGAAAAATTTCTAGAGAGCTATTGCCCAACAATGTGCATATAGTTAACACCACTATACTGTAAACTTGAAAACTTTCTCTTAAAAGACAATGACTGTAGGAGTTTTATTTATAGAGAAGTTATTTTTTAATCACCAAGCGATTTTACACTATATATATATATATTTTTTTTCTTCCTTTCTTTTGTTTTTTTTTGCCTCGGTGATTGAAAACATGCAGGCAGGGTGTCTGGTACTGTGGTCTGAGGAGGGTAGGCTCTCATAGCAAGGCCATATCAAAGAGCAGATTGAGGAAAATGAGACAGAACTCCTCATTTCCCTGTGACCCCAAAGACATTCCCTTCCTTCACGTGGGCCAATCCTTACTTCTAAAAACTATTTTCCCCCTCACAATCCCAAAGAAAAGTAAAAGTCAGCAAGGATATATGCCCATCTTCTGCCACTCCTAGACTCCCTTTTCTTCTGAACTTACAATTGGTTGAGATGGTAAATTTTATGTTTCTCATCACAATAAAAAATGCCATCCTCAATAAGATTAACTTTGATTTCTCATCAGAAACCATGGAAGCCAGAGGGGTGGATGACATTTTTAAGGTGCTGAAAGAAAAAACTGTGAATTAAGAATTCTGTATTTGGCAAAATTGTCCTTCAAAAATGAAGGAGAAATTAAGGCATTCCCAGGTAAACAAAAGCTGAGGGAGTTCATTGCTAGTAGACCCATCCTACAAGACATGCTAAAGTTTGGCCTTCAGGCTGAAATCAAAGGACATTATATACTAACCTGAAGGCACACAAAGAAATAAAGAACATTGCTAAAGGTAACTAGATAGAGAAATAGAAGTATTTACTTTATAATATAAATACAATCAGTAGTATTATGTTTTGGATTTGTCAATTTTCTTTTCACTTCATGATTTGAAAGAGAAATGCATAAAATGAGAATTATAAATCTAAGCTAATTAGCACATGATTTATAAAACTGTAACTTGTGACAATAAAAATTCAGAGGGGGGAAGGAGCTAGATAAAAGAATAGTGTTTTTGTAATATTGAAGTTAAAGTGGTGTTAATTCAAGATATTTATTTGGATCAGTAGAATAAGTAGTAAGAAAATAACAAAATATACACAGAAAATGAAATTAGAGGGCGATCAAAATGATATGCTAGCCAAAATCAATAAAACGTAAAGGAAGGCAGTAATGGAGAAATTGAGGAACAAAAAATCCATAAGAAATATATTTTTTTAAAAAGTAGCAAAATGGGAATAACAAGTTCTTCCTTATTAGTACTCATTTCAAATGTAAGTGGATTAAACTCTCCTATTAGAAGGCAGAGATTGGTAAAATTGATTTTTTTAAATGATCCAAATATATATTAATTTATAAGTAAATCTACAAGAGACTTTGGATCCAATGACAAAAGTAGTTTGAAAGTGAAAGGATGAAAAAAAATATTCCATCGAAATGGTAGTCAGAGAGCTAAGGTAGACATAATAATATCAAATAACAATAACAAAATGGACTTTAAGTCAAACACTTTTACAAAAGGCTAAGAAGGACGTTATACGTTGGTAGAAGCATCAATCTATCAAGAAGATATAAGAGTTGTAAACATATATGCATGTAACGACAGAACCCTAAAATGTGTAGCCAAAACTGAAAGAATAGACAATCCAACAATAATAGTTGGAGACCTCAATAACGCATCTTCAATAATGAACAGAAGCCTGGACAGGGATCAATATGGACATAGAAGACTTGAAGAATAACTATAAACCAACTAGACCTAAGATATATAAAACACTCAACATTCCACACAAGAACAGTGGAATAAATGTTGTTCTCAAGTGCACATGGAACATTCTCCAGGGTAGACCATATGTTCTTACAGCAAACAGATATTATTTAACAAATGGAATATAACAAGCATTGGTAAAGATGTGGAGAAAGTGGAACCCTTGCATATTGCTGGTGGGAATGTAAAATGGTGTGGTTGCTGTGGAAAACAGTTTTAGTGGTTCCTCAAAAGTTAAACATAGAATTGCCATATGATCCAGTAATTCCACTCCTAGGTATATACCCCAAAGAACTGAAAAAAGTTTTCAAGCAAAAATGTATATATTAAGTCTTATAGCAGCACTCTTCACAGTAGCCAAAAGGTAGAAACAACTCAAATGTCAATCAACTGAGAAATGGATAAATGGAATGTGGTATATCCATACAATGTAATATTATTCAAATATAAAAAAAGAATAAAGTACTGATACTTGCTACACCATGGATGAACCTTGAAAGCATTATGCTAAGTCGAAGAAGACAGGCACAAAAGGCCACATATATGTAATGTGAAATATCTGCAATAGGTCAATGCACAGAGACAGAAAGCAGACTGCTTAACTGACATGAGGTCTTTGGGGGTTCTGAAAATGTTCTGGAACTAGATAATGGTGATGGTTGCACAATACTGAATATGTACTAAATGTCTCTGAATTGTATATTTAAAGTGGTGAAAATGGTGAATATTAAGTTATATGAATTTTACGACAAAAAAAATGAGAAATTTTATCTTTAAAACCTAAATTTATAAAATATAAAAGAAGAACTTTGATTTCTATAAAATATGATTAACCAGCATCTATATCATACTTGGTACAATATATTGTTTTCATGGTCTATAAAACATTTTATGGGGGGCTGGCCCTGTGGCCAAGTGGTTAAGTTCGCACGCTCCACTTTGGCAGCCCAGGGTTTTGCTGGTTCGGATCCTGGGCACGGACATGGCACCACTTGTCAGGCCATGCTGAGGTGACGTCCCACATGCCACAACTAGAAGGACCTACAACTAAATATATATATATAACTATGTACTGGGGGGATTTTCGGAGAAAAAACAGAAAGGAAAAAAAAAGAAGATTGACAACAGTTGTTAGCTCAGATGCCAATCTTAAAAAAAAACTTTTCTGTATCAGTTATGTATTTGCATAAGCATTATAAAAATTTTCTGCAAAGTTAACTCTCTAATCAAATGTAGAAAGAAATTGAAAAAAATTTTAATAGAAGCTTAGTAAATAAGCAAATAAAAACCAATGATTTGACAGTTGAGAAAAACTAAGCTGAAGAAAAACCTTTTTAGGAAATAATGTCAGAAAAATGCTGTGCTAAAAGGTAAAAAGGAAAATAATTCAGAGAAGTAGATAACTCAAACCAAAAATTAATGAGAAAGATCTGCTAGTATTATTTAATATTATTTCATATGATTGTGTTGTTATCGTTAATTTTTGTTGTTCTGTGTGTGTGTGATTTTTCCATATTAATCTTTTCATATATAATGTCCAGAAGATAGTATTCTACATATACTGGGACGTTCCTACTGTAACAATTGAAGATATTTAAATTTAATAATTTGCCTTTGCCAAATTATATCCAAATTTACCCTCTTATAAGAATTCACCATTAGAGGCCAAGATTCAGCAAGTAAAAGCAGACTGAACTAAAAATTCATATAGTATGAAAATTATTTCAGCTAAACTGGAAAGTCAGATGGATGCATAGCCTTGGCCTGTGCTTAAGAATGGTGCTGAAATCACCAGATGCATCATCTCAAGGACTGCAAAGTGAGTAAGATGCTGGGGAAGTGTTTGGCTATAAATCTAGTCTGTCTATAATTTATATTTCAAACTCTTAAAAGAAATATTGGAAATTCCTTTATTTCTATTTTAGTATATCTCATGACCAAACTCATTGCACATGGTTTAATGAATTTATGATATTTCTTATATGATATATTTATGATAGCTTTAGATTTTAGAAGATAAAATCTTGGCATTTTATTTTAAAACTTAAGAGAGAGTGGAAAGTAAACTTTTTTTACTTAGGTAACACTATTTCCTTAATATACATAAATTCAAGTTCTCCTAGTTTAGGTCCCAATCTCCAGTCTTATAAGATATCTCACATTTTAAATGTTTTAAATGTCTCAATGCCCTTGTTCTGCACTGTGGAAATACTAGAAACCTTCTTATATGTTTAAGGAATTCCAGTTGTATGAGAAAAAGGGAGGTTACATTTCTGTTAAGTTAGTTTACTCTGCAGCCTGCTATTTTTTTTCAAGGTGTACATTGTAGTATATTTCAAATTCTGTGTAGATTGCATCATGCTCGCCACCCAAAGACTAACTACAATGCATCACCACATACATGTTCCTAATCCTCCCTTTCAGCGTCTTCCCTCCCTGCTTCCCCTCTATTAACTACTAATCCAATCTCTATTGCTATGTGTTTATTTGTCATTGTTTTTATCTTTAACTTATGAGTGAAATCAAACGGTATTTGACTTTCTCTCTCTGACTTCTTTCATTCAGAATAATACCCTCAAGGTCCATCCATGTTGTCACAATGGCCAGATTGCATCATTTGTTATGGCTGAGTAGTATTTCATTGTGTATACGTACTGCATCTTCTTTATCCATTAGTCCCTTGATGGACACCTAGGTGGCTTCCAAGTCTTGGTTATTGTGAATAATGCTGTAATGAACAAAGGAGTGCATGTATCTTTATGCATTTATGTTTTCAAGTTCTTTGGATAAACACTCAGCAACAGAATAGCTGGATCATATGGTAGATCTATTCTCAATTTTCTGAGGAAACTCCATACTGTTTTCCATAGTGGCTGCATCAATTTGCACTCCCACCAGCACTGTATGAGGGTTCCCTTCTCTTCACATCCTGTCCAACACTTGCTGTTTCCTGTCTTGTTATTTATAGCCATTCTGATGGGAGTGAGATGATGTCTCATTGTAGTTTTGATTTACATTTCCCTGATAGTTAATGATCTTGACATCTTTTCATGTGTCTGTTGGCCTTCTGTATGTTTTCTTTGGAGAAATGTCTGTTAAGATGTTTCGCTCATTTTGTAATTGGGTTGTTGTTTTTTTGTTTGTTGTTGAGACGTGAGTTCTTTGTATAATAACCCCTTATCTGATATGTGGCTTGCAAATATCTTCTCCCAATTGTTAGGTTGTCTGTTTGTTTTGTTGATGGTTTCCTTTGCTGTGCAGAAGCTTTTAAGTTTGATGTAATCCAATTCGTTTATTTTTTCTATTGTTTCCCTTGCCTGGTCAGACATGGTATTTGAAAAAATGCTGCTAAGACCCATGTCAAAGAGTGTACTGCCTATATTTTCTTCTAGAGGTTTTATGGTTCCAAGTCTTACATTCAAGTCTTTAATCCATTTTGAGTTGATTTTTGTGCATGGTATAAGATGATGGTCTAATTTCATTCTTTTGCATGTGGCTGTCCAGTTTTCCCAACACCATTTATTGAAGAGACTCTCCTTTCTCCATTGTATCCTCTTGGCTCCCGTGTCAAAAATTACCTGTCCATAGATGTGTGGGTTTATTTCTGGCTTTCTATTCAGTTCCGTTGATCTGTGTGTCTGTTTGGATTGCTATAGCTTTAGTATATTTTGAAATCTGGGAGTTTGATACCTCCAGCTTTGCTCTTTTTTCTCAGAATTCCTTTGGCTATTTGTGGTCTTTTGTTGTTTCATATAAATTTTAGGATTCTTTGCTCTATTTCCATGAAAAATGTCACTGGAACTTTGATAGGGATTGCATGGAATCTCTAGATTGCTTTAGGAAGTACAGAAATTTTAACTATGTTAATTCTTCCAATCTAAGAGCACAGAATATCTTTCAATTTCTTTGTGTCTTCTATTTCTTTTAACAATGTTTTATAGTTTTCAGTGTACAGGTCTTTCACCTCTTTGGTTAAGTTTATTCCTAGGTATTTTATTCTTTTTCTTGCAATTGTAAATGGGATTGTATTCTTAATTTCTCTTTCTGCTTTCATTGTTAGTGTATAGAAACACAGCTAATTTTTGCCTGTTGATTTTGTAGCCTGCAATTTTACTATATTTATTTATTATTTCCACGAGTTTTTTTAACGGATTCTTTAGGGCTTTCTATGTATGAAATCATGTCATCTGCAAAGAGTGACAGTTTGACTTCTTCCTTTCCAGTCTGAATCTCTTTTATTCCTTTTACTTGCCTGATCACTCTGGCTAGGACTTCCAATCCTATGTTCAATGAGAGTGGTGAAGGTGGGCATCTTTGTCTGGTTCCTCTTCTTGGAGGGATAGCTTTCAGTTTTTCTCCTTGAGAATGACATTAGCTGTGTATTTACCCTTATTATGTTAAAGTAATTTCCTTCTACACCCATTTTATTCAAAGTTTTTATCATAAATGGTTGCTGTATCTTATCAAATGCTTTCTCTGCATCTATTCAGATGATCATGTGATTTTTATTCTTCATTTTGTTAATGTGGTGTATCACATTGATTTATTTGTGGGTGTTGAACCATCCCTGCATCCCTGGAATAAATCCCACATGATCGTGATGTATCATCTTTTTAATATATTGTTTATTCAATTTGCTAGTATTGTATTGAAGATTTTTGCATAGATGTTCACAACTGATATTGGCCTCTAATTTTCTTTCTTTGTGTTGTCCTTGCCTGATTTAGGTATCATGGTAATGTTTGCTTTGGAGAATGAGTTACTAAGCTTCTCCTCCTCTTTGATTTTTTGGAAGAGTTTGAGAAGGATAGGTATTAAGTCTTCTTTGAATGTTTGGTAGAATTCACCAGAGAAGCCATCTGGTCCTGGACTTTTATTTTTGGGGAGGTTTTTGATTACTGTTTTGATCTCCTTACTGATGATTGGTCTATTCAAATTCTCTATTTCTTCTTGATTGAGTTTTGTAAAGTTGTATGATTCTAAGAATTTTCCATTTTTTCTAGGTTATCCAGTTTGTTGGTGTATAGGTTTTCTTAGTATTCTCTTGTAATCTTTTGTATTTCTGAGGTATCTTGTAATATCTCCTCTTTCATTTCTGATTTTATTTATTTGAGCCTTCTCTCTTTTTTTTCTTGGTGAGTCTAGCTAAAGTTTTGTCAATTTTTCTTATCTTTTCAAAGAATCAGCTCTTAGTTTCATTGATTTTATCTATTGTATTTTTAGTTTCCATTCCATTTATTTCTGCTCTGAGCTTTATTATTTCCTTCCTTCTACTGATTTTTGGCTTTGTTTGTTCTTCTTTTTCCAGTTTCTTTAGGTGTACTGTTAGATGGTTTATTGAGATTTCCTTGTTTGTTGAGGTAGGCCTGTATTGCTATAAATGTCCGTCTTAGAACTGCTTTTACTGTCTCCCATAAATTTTGGCATGTCATATTTTCATTTTCATTTTTCTCCAGATATTTTTTGATTTCTCCTTTCATTTATTCATTGACCTAAATTTTGTTCAATAGCATTTTGTTAAATCTCCACATATTTGTGTTTTTTCTTATTTTATTCCTGTAGTTAATTTCTATTTTCATACAACTGTGGTCAGAATAGATGCTTGACATTATTTCAATCTTCTTAAATTTATTGAGAGTTGTTTTGTGGCCTAATATGTGATCTATCCTGGAGAATGTTCTCTGAGCATTTGAAAAGAATGCGTATTCTGCGGGTTTTGCATGGAATGTTCTGCATGTATCTACCAAGTCTATCTGGTCTAATGTGTCACTTAAGGACAATGTTTCCCTATTGGCCTTCTGTTTGTATGACCTATCCATTGGTGTAAGTTGAGGGTTAAAGTCCCCTACTATTATTGTGGTACTGTCTGTTTCTCCTTTTATGTCTGTTAATAATTGCTTATATATTTAGGCCCTTCTACGTTTGGTGCATGGAACATTTACAAGTGTTATACCATCTTCTTGGAATTGTGCTTTTTATCATTATGTAGTGCCCTTCTTTGTCTCTTGCTAAAGTTTTCTTTTTAAAGTCTGTTTTGTTTGATATAAGTCTTACTATCTCAGCTTTCTTTCCATTGCCATTTGCATGAAGCATGTTTCTCCATCCCTTCGCTTTCAGTTTTTGAGTGTCTTCAGGTCTGAAGTGTGTCTCTTGTATGAAGCATATATATGGGCCATTTTTTTAAATCCACTTGGCTACCGTAGGTGTTTTGATTGGAGCATTTTGTCCATTGACCTTTAAATTGATAAGACTGTACTTATTACCATTTTGGGTTTTTTTCTGGGTGTTTTAGCAGTTCTTCTCTGTTCCTTTCTTCTTCGTTTGCTCTCTTCCCTTATAGTTTGATGGCTTTCTTTAGTATTATGTTTGGGTTCTTTTCTCTTAATTTTTTGTGTATTTATTGTAGGTTCCTGGTTTGTGATTACCATGAGGTTCATGTACAACCTACGTATATAGGAATCTATATTAAGTTGATAGTCTCCTTAGTTTGGCCTCTTGGTAAAAGCTCTACTCTGTTACACCCCTCCTCCCACATTTTAAGTTTTTGATATCATATTTAACCTTTGTGTGTGTGTGTGTGTGTGTATCCATTATCTTCTTATCATGGAAATAGATAATTTCTGTACTTTAGTCTTTTGACCTTCATATTAGATTCATAAGTGGTTTATCTGCTACCTTTACACATATTTGCCTTTATAAGGGATTTTAGTGTTTTTTTTGATAATTTTATTATTCATATTTGGGGTCTTCTCTTTTCTACTTAAATAAGTCCCTTTAGCATTTCTCATAAAACCAGTTTCTTGGTGATAAACTCCTTTAGTTTTTGCTTGTCTGGGAAACTCTTTCCATTCTGAATAATAACTTTGCCAGGTAGAGTATTCTTGGCTGAAGGTTCTTTTCCCTTCAACAATTTAAATATATCATGCCACTCCCTTCTAGCCTGTAAGTTTTCTGCTAAGAAGTCAGCTGATAGACTTATGAAGTTTCCTTTGTATGTAACTTGTTGCCTTTCTCTTGTGGCTTTTAGGATACTTTCCTTAACTTTAATTCTTGAAGTTTTATTTATAATGTGTCTTGGTGTGGGCCTCTTTGGGTTTACCTTGTTTTATGCTTTCTGTGCTTCCTGTACCTGGATGTGTGTTTCCTTCATTAGGATAGGAAAGTTTTCAGCTATTATTCCTCAAATAGATTCTCTGCCCCTTTGTCTCTCTCTTCTCCTTCTGGGATACTTATAATAGGGATGTTAGTGCACTTGATGTTTTCCCAGAGGTCACTTAGACTGTCTTCATTCTTTTTAATTCTTTTTTCTTTCTTCTGTTCAGCTTGGGTGATTTTCTCTAATCTTTTCTCTAATCAGGTCACAGATCCTTTCTTCTGTATCATCTACTCTGTTTTTGAGTCCCTCCAGTCATGTTTTTCATTTCCAGTATTACATTCTTCATTTCTTTTTTTTTAAAAGATTAGCACCTGAGCTAACAAGTGTTGCCAATCTTCTTTTTTTCTTTCTGCTTTTTCTCCCCAAATCCCCCCAGTACATAGTTGTATATTTTAGTTGTGGGTCCTTCTAGTTGTGGCACGTGGGATGCCACCTCAGCATGGCCTGATGGGTGGTGCCATGTCCGTGCCCAGGATCTGAACCAGCAAAACCCTGGGCCGCTGCAGCAGAGTGTGCGAACTTAACCACTTGGCCACGGGGCCAGCCCCCACATTTTTCATTTCTGATTGGTTCTTTTTTATATTTTCCAATTGTTTGTTGAAGTTCTCACTGAGTTCATCCACACTCTCCCAAGATCAGTGAGCATCCTTATGACTCTTAGTTTGTACTCTTTGTCAGGTAGATTGTTTATCTCTGATTTGTTTAGTTCTTTTTCTGGAGTTTTGTCCTGTTCCCTTGCTTGGAACCTATTCCTTTGTCTCCTCATTTTACCTCTTTCTCTGTACTTATATTTATGTATTAGATAGGTCAGCTACATCTGTCAATCTTGGAGAGGCAGTCTTATGTAAGAGATAGCTTATGAGGCCCAGCAGTGTGCTTCCCTCTCATCACCAGTTCCAAAATTTCCAGGAGCATCCTCTGTTTGGACTACCTGTGTCCTTCTGTCGTGGCAGGGTTTCTCTTGCTGCAGGTGCCCAGGGAGGCTAGGCTAACCCCCTTGCTGGTTGGTTGTAATGCTCAGCTGTGTGTGGCTGCTGTAGACACTTCAGTCACTTTATCTGCCATGAGGAGCCCCAGTACAGTTGGCTGAAAGGTGTAATAGCACAGTATTATCGCAGTTTTTCTGTTAAGCAGTAGGCTGCCAGTGAGGCTGGTTGCTAGGCACAGGGGCTTACAATTGCTGTAAGCCTCTGGCCTGCAAGGCTGTTGTCAGCTCTCTCAGAATTGCAGCTGAGTTGAGCTTGGCCTGGGCATAGGAGCACCCAATTTTTTCAGATTTTCTAAGGTGGGGCCAATCGTCTATGTGGTGGTTTGAGAAACACAAGTATGCTGCAGCTAAGAAACCCCACTGACTGCAGGGCCACACATCCTGTCAACACAATCCTGCCCCACCCATATGTCTTGACCCACTGAAGTAAAGCCAGTTGCCCCATTGCAGAGCTCCCACACACTCCACCAATGCAGGCCCACCCCTCTTGCATACCCTGCCCCACAGAGGTAGACTCATTTGCTTGGCTGCAGAGGTTCCAGGCACCCCACCTATGTGGGCCCACAAGTTGCTCAAGGGCTTGCTGTTGGGTGAGGCCAGTCCCTAGGGTGGGCTACCTGACTGAGGTGGATTAAATTGGTGTTCCAGTGGATCTAGCAGAGCTCTGTGCTAACAGGCCAGGGTAAGTACCCCAATGGCATCAGCCAGCACCTGTGTCAGCATGCCTATACTAGGTCACAATAATGGCTCCCACCAATATCTGTCCCTGGGGAGGTCTCACCTCTCACCCAGATGCACTCAGAGCCTACTAAGCGAGTCTCTTTTTGCCAAAGGACTGTTGCACCTTTCTTTCTGGTGATTTTAGCCTGCTTTCCAAAATAGGTGAATTTGTGCATGGGTCCTTTAAGAGAAAACCTTTTTTCCCTTATGTCTGGTAGCTTTTCTGGGGGTAGTCCCTATTGTTTTTAATCACTAGCAAAGCCAGATACAATGACACTTGTCTTGGTTGTGCTGAGTTCAAAAGCTGCTTATAGTGGTAGCACTCTCCTTCTCAGATCCCCAGCTCTTCCAGGGAAGCCTTCACACCTTAAGATTACTCCTGGCCAGCTGTGAAGCATTGCAGTTAGGAAGTGACTTTTTTCTCTCCAGAAACGAATTTCTGCCTCTTCCACCCCAGTCAGCACTGTTCCTTGTTGTGTGGGTTATTTTTATAAAGTTTCCAGTTCTCTCTCAGAGATAATTTTTCCAAGAGTAGCCATAACTTAATTATGTCCATGGGAGGAGAGGAGTTCAGAGTCCACCTATGCCACCATCTTGACACCATCTCCCTGATACACATGTTTTTAAAAAAAGATTTTGTAATAGCCCTACAACTTTTCTTTGAAATATTCTCATTGAACTATTATATTCCCCAACCCATGAGTTATTTTTTTAAATTAAAAAAACAATGCATGCAATTGGAAAAAGAAAACAATACAATGAAATGGGTATTGAGAAATAAGTCACTCTACTACTAATGTCTAGTGCTTCTACCCTCCTTCCCAACGGCAATCACTATTAACAATTACTTATATCTTTCTATATATTCTGGCTATATGCATGCATATATGTATAACATCACCTTAAAAACAGGTAATGAGGTTTTACATATGGTTTTTGCTCCTCATTTTTGTTGTTGTTGTTTTTGAACTTTATATATTGAGTGGATACATTTTATAACAGCAATATAGACATATTTTTTCATGGCCATAGAGTATTCATTCATATGAATATATTGTGATGTATTTATTCAGTCTTCTACTGATTGACTTTGTTATTGTCTCAGCTTATTGTTACTACATATAATAAAATGATGTATGCTCTTCTACCTATATTTTGAGCACATAGACCATTAAAGCTGGAAGTTAACCCTATAAAATGTACTTAATATTTTCTTTTACCTTAACTCTTTTAATTTGTAAAGAGATATTAGTAGAATTTACTCTTTAGGTTGCTACCAGAAGTTTCATTATTAATATAAAGCACTTTAAAACAATGTATACTGCCAGGGAATACTTAATAAAATTAGTTATTATTAATTCAATCTAGAGGAGAGACAGATTATAATCAAATAAACACAAATAAGTATAAAGTTGCAACTATTATGATTATTTTGAAGGAGAGGCACTTGCTGAATTCAGAGCCTACAGTATGGATCTTGCTTTGTCAGAGAAGGCTTTTTAAAACAAATGGTTGATGATTCAGTTGAGATCTGAAGGATGAGTCAGAGTTAAAAAGTAAAGAAGTTCAAGAAGAACATTTGAGAAGGAGAGAATTATGTGAAAGGCCTGTGTCAGGGGAACAACTGCCAGTATGAGGAACTGACTGAAGATAAATAACATAGGTGAGAGTCATTTCAGATGAGCTTGGAGAGGTAGGCAGAGTATGAGCAACATATTTGTCTTTATCTTAAGACAGTGAGAATCCATTCAAAGTTTTTATGAGTGAGGAGAATCAAGGAAGACTATATGGTGACATAATCAGATTTGTTCTTCAAAAAATAATTCTTTATGCATTTGGAGAACAAATTAGAGGATGACTAGTGTAAATGAAGGTAGGTTGGTTGGAAGGTAGTTATGGCAATAAAGTGAGAGTTTATGGTAGTTTGGACTAAATTTAGGTTATGGGAGAGATTGTGGAAATTAATAAACAGAAATCTTATTAAATTTGAGTTAGGAGGCCAAACAGGGATCTCTCACACCCTACTACATAGCAGAACCCAATAGGAAGAAGAAAGAGTTCTTCTTCTTGACAGGCAAAAACCTCAGCCAATGACAGACTGTCACTACTCAGCCAATGAAAGTCACTACCCTTCCAACTTTGTTTACAATAGCCTTCCCAACTTCTTCTTCTCCTTTATAAAAGAGTATCTCCTTCTTTTGCTGCTGGGGACTTGAATGTGGTTCACTTTGGTTGCAGGTCCAGAATTGCAATTCTTTGCTGATCCTGAGTAAACTCATTTTTGCTGGAGAAATAGCTGTGCATCTATTTGATTAAGGTTAGTAAGATGTAGAGAAATGAATGAAGTTCAGAGATGAATAGAGTGCACTTGGATATGGGTACTTTATGGGGTTAAGAAAAAGTGAAAGTGTCAAAGACGTATATTTAAAAAACCTGATACATGTAGGCTTTCAATAGCTTTGTATTTTTCTTTCTTTTTTTCCCCTTCCACCTCTTCTTATGTACAGTATACATAGAATCAATCCTATTTTTGGATACATGTACTTGTTTCATTTTTAAATTTTAATCTTTTATTTTTCAATATTATAACTGTTATTGTTATCTAGACTAAGCATGTAGTAATGTAGGCAGGAATACATTTCTAGTCAAAATATTTCCTAATTAAGTATTATTGAGGCAGGAATCTCCTAATTTTTTACATACTGGAAATCTTACCTTCTGAAATTATACTAACCTATGATATATCCCAAGTTATTTATTATATCGCTGTAGTATATAAGAGGAAACAACTGCAGTTAAAAATCATTGCCACAGGGAACTAAAGCAAAAAATATCAAATAAATAATGATAAAATAATAACAATAATAATAATAAAGCATTGAGTTATGTGTGCCATTAACAGTCTTCAAAGAGCATCATATGTATTCTTTCATCTGATTCTTATGGACACCTATAGGACAGATATTATTATTATTCCCATTTAATAGATAAGAAATCCATGGCATGATGAGGTTAAATAAGTTGCAGAAGTTTCACTGCTCATAAGCAGCAGCACTGGGGTTTGAACCCAGGTGTTCCACATTCCAGAACTTGCACTTCTGTGATGAATTTAAAAGCTTTATTTCAAAAATCACTCTTCTCAGTTCTAATTCCATCATTTGTGAGCTCCATGATCGTGTGCCATTATCCCACATAAAGTTTCACACAGAAACTGTAGATAGGAAAATTCATAAAGGCTAAGATAATGCCTACCATATCGTACATGCTAGCTCGAGGTAAAATAAATAGTTTCTAAAATTACATTATTATTATTGTTGTTGTCATTGTTCAAGTTTGTTTATTCACTTGAAGACAAAACTATTTTGGTTTTCTCACTCTCCAATATTAATTTATACTTCTCTGGTATTAAGGCATTTGGAATCAGGTGGTATTTAGAAATGAATAATTCCTAAAAATTACATCTGTGAAACCATGTTTTCAAATTTTACGTCTGCAAAATTCAGCACTGTAATAAGCCCCTGAATGGCAACTCCCAATTGCCTGAAGAAAATAAATGTTTGCAGATTTCTTTAATTTTTGGTGAATGTTTTGTTCATTTTCAACAGAAGAATTTGGATGCCTGAGAGAAAGGTGATTTTGATTACATTTGCATGCAGAATTGCTTCAATTATTGTGAGGGTCAAGTCATTCAAAACCCAGTTTTGACAGAACCTAGATTGCTAAAGTAGTCTCCTTTAAGATGAGTATGATTTGAGACCTTAAATATTCATCATTAATAAAAATTCCATGACATTTTTCAAAAGAACATTTGCCCAGGTCATTTGACCAGATGCCAAGTTAAATCATTAAGGCATGGCCAACTGCCATTTCATTTTTCTTTTTTCCCCTTAATATCATAGATTTTTTAATTTAAAGGTACCTGAGATACAATTTTTCTTGAGCATCGAATTTACAAGTGAATATCAAAAACTCAGAAAGTGCCCTTCTCAAACCTAGAACTTTTCTTGTCTTTGAAAAATCTCTCTTTAGGATGGAGATATAGTTGATAGGGAAGAATTTCTGAGTTATCAATAATTAAATTCTGGATAAAATTTTCCATTTAAAATGTTTTCTAATGAGTAGGACAGAAACTGTTTTTCTTGTTGTTTGTTTGCTGTTGTGTTAAGGGTGTATGCTTGTTTTCTACTGACTAAGGTTTAAACCAGAGTCCGTTTGATAGATTTACTCTGTTGATGATTATCTCTTGTATCACAATTTCACAGAAACAAGTGCAGTATAAGTTTTTTACTTATCCACACATTTTAATAACCTTTGTTATTCCTCCTTAAGTGGAGGTAGGATGAATCCTTTCCAATCTGCTTCCAGATATAATGACAGGCTTTGTTTCATGTCTCACATAGTACACATCCATACTTTGCTATCATAACAATTTCTTGTGTTACCTCATCAGATTTGATAATTTGTTTGCATGTTGAAGAAAATTAGTGATACTATCTTTGAATGGTGGTTTGATATGACTTTTAAAAGCCTACCAGAATTAAGCAATGGCTCAAGTGAGAGAATGAAAATGAAGATTGACCTTGAAAGTATGTTATTAACTTGATTCTCTCTCTATCTCATAGTGCATGTATGTTGAATTAATATATTATTCTTATGCTATTAGGAAGCATGTTTAACATCCAGTGGAAAAATGTCTTCAAGTTAGTTTTATGCTATCCATATTTTATTACTTCCAATGTCTTGAATATTCAGTTGTAGAGAGATATGCCTACTATGCGCCACCTGCAAATATTTATGTTTAAAAAATGTTATGTTTATATCCCACTAAATGCAATAGGACTGGCAAACTTGTACTTGCCCTTAAGGACTCAGATTATATTTGAACCTTTTTGTGATTTCTTACCTAGTCCACAAATGCAATCATCTCTACCAAAGTTTCCCTGAGTGTTTTATGAATATTTATCAGACATCATTTTATAATAATAATATAGCTAGGATTTATTGAGTACTTACTATGCAAGGCATGATTCTAATGCACTATTTCATTTAAAGATTTTTATTGCTCTGAGAGAAGGTTTAATTTCCATTGTTGCCAATCAATTGCTGTCACTCATTCATTCAACAAGAGCAACACATGTTCTTTGTGTGTGTGTGTGTGTGTGTGATACTAGGCATTTATGCTATGCCTAAACACTGGGGGTTCAAAGATTTTTAATAGAGCTTATTTGGTTATGAAATAACATTATAGCAAAGAATACAGTTACATAATTATATAATGATACAGTACAGTAAATAGCACGAAGGAAGTGAGTATAAAATGTTGTAGTATGATGAAAAGGTTCAAAACACTTATTCACTGTCTGTTATGGGCCACATACTTTGTAGAGTTTAATTCTTTTAAGTTTCATAACTGTTCTAGGAGGTCAGCATGATTAGTTTTCTTTATCGGTGAAGAAATCGAGATTAGAGAAGTGTAGTATCAGCACATGGTCAGAAGTCACATGGCTACTAATCGGAGAATAAAAATAGAATCCACCTCTTTCTGATTTTATTATGTCAATTGGATTTTTTGCTTGGGAGTAAGGAAGAAGACTTCAAAAGAGATCAGAGGACATGGAATTTTCAAGAAAGGAGGAGAAGGGAATTCTCAGAAGATTCGATATTCTCAGTCAAGTTTAGGCTTTGACTCTATTGTGAGCCTGCTTTAGAACTGAAATAACGCTTTTCTGTGGACTTAATGTAGCTAAAGATCACCTTCTATCAATAGCATTCCAGTTACTTAAAATCGTGAAGACGTAAGTGCTGTAGATCTGTTTCTCATGTGACATATATACACATAAAATGTGTTCTTTATATAATCAAAACCTTTCTCAATTTCTAGCAATTCCTTTAGTGCACTAACAGTTACTTAATAGGTCAAATGGTTAATGAACTTTCAAAAGCTTCTAACTTGCATTCTACCTGAAGCTAAGTCATTAAAAGAATATGATTCCTTGTATATTAAGGACTAAGATTTATTACAGTAAAAGGGATTTACTAAAACACCCTCTTTTGCTCAATCTATGTTTGTTGACTGCTTTATATAGCATGTGTTGTTTATTGATTTACTTTTAGATTTGTAAGTTTGCCTTTTAAGGCACAAGGATATGAAATGGCATTGATTATATTAGGAATATATATATGTATATACATTCACACACAATTCTACAATAAAAATGGATCTCAAACACATGATTATTTTGTGCTCCACTAGAATAATTGCATTTTAGTAGAACAACCAAACTACTCTTAATGTTAAAAAAGATGATGATAATGTGATTGTAATCTACTTGAAGAAGGTGAGAGCATTTCAAAATCTATGTGAATAACTACTTGAAGATTTGTCTTCTTTGACTGAAAATAGCAGTGGTTACAATCACAAACCTTTTTGAAAGCGAATCCTTAAAACTTGAGATGTAAAAACTAGAGAATACAAAATCTGGGACACTTGGGGATTTTATTTTGGTAATTATAAAAAAAATTGAATATACATGTATAAACAAGATAAAATCAATTTCCATTTACTCATTCTCTTAACAAATATTTATTGGGCTCTGGATATAATAATAATATTGTTACTAATAACATAACTAGCCTTAATTAAACAAGTAAAGTATGGTACAGACTGCTGTAGAAATCTGGATATGATGAGGAAAAAGATAGACAAAATCTTTACAATAAAAGTCAGAACTAAGCTTTTTTTACCCCTCATGTGTTACTTTTTCTTATTAGAGTTATTTAGGAATTAAACTATTATGATTAATTGAGTTTTCTGATTAAGAATATTTACATCGTTGAAAAATGTTGGGAAAATATGTTTGTCTTCTCCTCTCTTAATGTGTTTAGGATGAGAAATGCAAAAAAATTTCTTTGACAGTAGGTCCTATAGTGTCTCATGAAAACTTTCTAAATATTAATTTTAAGTAGATAAGTGCTACTATTTGTGATTAAAGTAATAGATTTCTTATTCATATTTTATAAATCTATGAAAATTTTATTTGCCAAAATAGAAAGATTTACTGAGTTGACTTTCTATTATGTTAAATTTTTTTCTTTAGTGTAGATTTCATGAAATAATCTTATTTATTAAATAATTCTATTCTTTCATAACTCTGTTTATTTGAATTCTAGGTAAGCAATGAGGTGATTTTTATGAAAAGCAATATTTTTTATTATTTTATTGAGTTCATAAAAATTTATAAGATTGTGAAATTTCAGGTGTACATTATTATTTGTCAGTCACTATATATATGTGCCCCTTTACCCCTTATGCCCCCCCACCCCCCTTCCCCTCTGGTAACCATTATGCTGTTCTCCTTGCCCATGTATTTGTTTATCTTCCACATATGAGTGAAATCATGTGGTGTTTGTCTTTCTCTGTCTGGCTTATTTCACAACATAATACCCTCAAGTTTCATCCACATTGTTGCAAATGCGGCAATTATGTCTTTTTATGGCTGAATAGTATTCCGTTGCACCTACATATACCACATCTTCTTTATCCATTCATCAGTAGATGGGCACTTGGGTTGCTTCTACTTCTATTGTTAATAATGCTGCAATGAACATAGGTGCATAAGTCTCATTGAATTATTGATTTCTAGTTCTTTGGATAAATACTCAATAGTGAGGTAGCTCTATTGTATGGTATTTCAATTTTAGTTTTTTGAGAAATCTCCATACTGTTTTCCACAGTGGCTGCACCAGTTTGCATTTCAACCAGGAGTGTATGAGTGTTCCCTTTTCTCCACATACTCTTTGACATTTCTTATTTTGTGTCTTGGTAATTATAGCCATTCTAACAGGTATAAAGTGATATCTCATTGTAGTTTTGATTTGTATTACCTTAATGATTAGTGATGTTGAACATATTTTCATGTGCCTATTGACCATCTGTATATCTTCTTTGGAAAAATGTCTGTTCATATCCTCTGCCTAATTTTTGATCCAGTTGTTTTTTTGTTTCTTTATTTGTTTTTGAGGAAGATTGGCCCTGAGCTAACATCTGTGTTCATCTTCCTCTATTTTATATGTGGATGCCTACCACAGCATGGCTTGATAAGCAGTGCATAGATCCACATCCTGGATCCCAACCTGCGAACCCAGGGGGCCAAAGCGGAGTGCAAGAACTTAACTCCTATGCCACAGGGCTGGCCTCAGGTTGTTTGCTTTTTAAAGTTGAGTTGCATGAGTTCTTTATATATTGTTGGATGTACGATTTGCAAATATTTTCTCCCAGTTGGTGGGTTGTCTTTTCATTTTCTTCCTGATTTCCTTTGCCTTGCAGAAGTTTTTTCGTATGATTTAGTCCCATTTGTTTATTTTTTTCTTTTGTTTCCCTTGCCTGAGTAGACAATGTATTCAAAAAGATGCTTCTAAGACTGTCAAAGAGTATACTGCCGATATTTTCTTCTAGGAGTTTTATGGCTTCAAGTCTTACCTTCAAGTCTTTAATCCATTTTGAGTTAATTTTTGTGCATGGTGTAAGGTAATGGTCTACTTTCATTCTTTTGCATGTGGCTGTCCACTTTTCCCAAGACCATTTATTGAAGAGACCTTCCTTTCTCCATTTTATGTTCCTGGCTCCTTTGTTGAAGATTAGCTGTCCTTAGATGTGTGGTTTTATTTCTGGGCGTTCAATTCTGTTCCATTGATCTGTGTGTCTGTTTTTGTGCCAGTACCATGCTGTTTTGATTACTATAGCTTTGTAGTATATTTTGAAGTCAGGGATTGTGATGACTCCAGCTTTCTTCTCTTAAAGAGAAATATTTTTAAAGAATATTATACAAATAGTAGTTTAACTTCATGTACAAATGTGGAGATCACACAAATAATTTTTTGTAGTCCAGTTCATTATATGATTCCTAGTCTACTCAAGTGAGACATAGGAAGCTACTTTAGGTACATTCCTTTTGAAATTTTCTTGCTCCCATTCAATTTGTACAAAATTATTGCTGTACTCTTAGTACTGTGTTACAAAATGTACTTTCCTATTAACCTAGTGATGTTTGGAGGGTCTAAGTCTAATTCCTTTCCTAACTTGGGGGTGAAGTATTAAATTTCTTCTGGGATTTTTGTGTTGTCATATGTTTTTATGCCCTTATTTGATGAATGCTTCTGAAATTTCTTAAATTGATAGAATACTTATACCTGATCTGTTCAGTCACTGTCTTCTAGAAGCTTGAGAATGCAAGAAAAGGAATATCACTGGATATAAAAGAAAAAGATACTACTGGTGCTCTATGGAAAGTACTGTGAAAGGAATTAACTGTCTATTCTCTACTATTCTGATTTCATTTTGATATATTTTGCTAAACAATCAAAGGATGTTCTAAACCTAGGCAGGACCCACCCTCTCATATTACAGATAAGGAAACTGAACCTGAGTTTATTAATTCAATAAAAATCACATATTTAGAGGACGGTAGAGCAGAGAGGAGACCTCAAAACCCTGTCTCTGAGTATTCAAGTGCTTTTCCTCTAGACTATATTCTCTCCTACAGTGCAAACTACAGCCTTAGCAACTTAAATTCCAAGTGTCTTTTTGTTGAGTCTTGACCTTCCTTTTCCTTCAAGCTTGATGGGAGTAAAGGAAGGACTCATTTTTTAAAAATACATTGAAAATACCTTTTGAGTTTTATACACAATGCAGTCTTCTAGAAATCACATTTTGCTGTTAATTTAAATTTCAGGTAGGAGTTTGGTGGAAGTAAAAATAAAAACAAAAGAAAAGAAATACAATCTTTTTTATAATAGCACAGTCTTCAATTTCCAGTGTTGGGTGCGAAATAGAAGAATTTATTATTTCTTTAGAAAGACTACCTTATTGAAATGAAGAATGATTCTTCCTCAATGAACACTTTAGGGAATTTAATTGAGATGGAAGAAATAATTCTCAACTATCAGAGGGAATTTTGTAACCTCAGCAACTCCCTATATTTTTGATTGAGCAGAGTCCATTGTCCAATTAAAAAAATCATAACCTATTAATTGCTTTGCTTATTGCACTACAATCAGCACAAAATAAATGTCAATTATAAGAATATGAATATAGTTTATTATCAAAGAGAATGACAAAATGCTATCCTTTAATGAAAAATGGCTAAGGCCAATTACTGCTTAATTTACAGATGACATAACATCCTTTTATTGATGCTGCCTGTGTATTCTTCCCTAGAGCTTATCACATATAGATTTACTATGCCCTTTGCAGAATGTAAAAGCAAGGGCAAACCTGAAGCATTTAACCAAACAACAACAACAAAAATGACTTGGAAAAAACACTTTGCTAAGCGTCAAGCATGCAGACTTAACCCTAGCAAACTTCTGTGCAATTGGAAATGAAACTCATATGGCACCACGAAGACAGGGAGGTATGAAAACAAATCAAAATTCTGCTAGCCTACAACTGTTACATATCTTTTTGTTCATGTTTTTCAAGGAATGTGCTAATGGAAATTCACACTTCCAAAGATGTAAACCAAGTTGTACTGTGGAATTGTTAAAGAGCATCACTATTATACATTGTACAAGGAAAAATAAAAAGCACAAAGAATGTTTTCTTTTACAAATTCATCCGTTCCAAAAGTATTTTTCTAACAGGGAAGTTAAAGTCTACATAATTAAGATGAGCTAAACTTCAGTTATTACTATCTGCTATTATAGCTCTTTTTAAGCGCCTGTCCTACTGTTAGATAAAAGGAGCTTACATTTGCCAATTAAAGGTGTCTTACTCATATCCAATTAAAATTTTTTTTAATTATTTCAATTCCTTTTCAGTAGTCAGTTCAAAGTTCGACTCCCTATCAGGGCTATTTGTCATTCTACCACGCTCCATCTACTTCCTAAAATGACAGCTGGGTTCAAAGGAAAGTTTGCTTAACCTCAGGACATTGAAAGATAGGCACATCTCTGAGTCTTCACCCATCTCACCTGTGTCCTAAGCACTTTTAGCTACATTAACTAATTTAATACTCACAAAAAAGTAGATATTAGTATTTCTAATTTGGTGGTAAGAAAATGAAGTCTCAGAAAGATTAACTATTTCTCATATAATAATAGCCTACCTATTTTTAGTGTGACACCTTACAGACACATCAAAGCTCTATATGTAATATACTAATATGTATTGATTAATTTAATCCACAATAACCTATGATGTAGATACTCATATTATCTCCATTTTACAGATGAAGGAATAAGGACTCAGAGAGATTAAGTAATTTATGTAAGACTACAGTGATACATTTTAGTGGAAGCAATATTAAAATTCAGGCAGTTTGGCTCCAAAAACTACACTATTAACCACCAGTGCCTCTACAAAATGCACTGCAACATCACAAATTCAGATGATCTAAAAGTTGAATTGAATCTGAATAATGGGTTTGTAATTTGAAGTACTAAAGAAGCAATGCATTATCTTGTAGACTGTTTCCCAATGTGTGTCGTGATATATTCCACTATAGCTAACACAATGAGTTAACATTAGTCATCTGTCACACTCACTTGCCAGTGGCTGACCAGCACCACAAAGCTCACTATCTGGTTATAAGAAAAGATCCTGTGTAGCCTGAAATAGTGGGACTATTTTCTATGTACTCACTTACCTTACACCTGGGTTCCTATAATCCTGGTGAACCAGTTTTGTTGGAGGAGTTGAAGAGGAAACAGAAATTTGTAATGTAAATGGAGTTACAGCCTGCCCCTAATTCAGTACCCACTTAGTGGTGTCTTGCAGAAGTGGTGAGTACCACAACAGTGAGAGGACTTTCAATCTATGAGTTTCAGACCAGATGAGCAGTAAATACATGAGAGGCCCATGGTTGGTGGGGTGGAAACAACTTGGAGTTGCAGAGACAACATGTGAAGATATTAGAAGGTGGCCATTAAAAGAGAGGAAAAGAAGCACTTGCATTATATGTGACTGATTCTCAAATTCATTCTCGAGCTTCCAGTCCCAGGGAAGTGCTCTCTGACCATCCTCAAGTCTGATTTTGGTGCATGTCTTATGGAGTCTAATAATCTTCTTTACAATCACTTAAATTCATTTCAATAAATGTTAAAAATTATAGGAAATACTGACAAACATTTTCACAAGAAATTTATCTTGAAATTTAAAATTATGCATATGTCTTTATCTGAAACTTAACAAAATTTAGGTTATAAGTGTAATTATATCTCTTTTTTTAAAATGAACAAAGAATGAAACAAATGACAGGAAGAAAATTAGCTTTGACTTCATATCTAACTTTTCTAACATAATAAAGAGAATCTAATTTTGGAGAATAATTATAATGATCACCCACCACAATTATAAAAAATCTAACTTTTGCAACATGATCATTAAAAAAAAATCAAGTGCTTGTCAGTTTTCCCTGAAGTCTGTCTTATCCTCAGAGTGTCAAATCAAGCTCTTTGAAGAGCTCGTCTCTAATCCTTGTTGATTTTCTTTTTCTTCATTTTTTCTACCACTGAAAAATGCAGTAGTATTTTTAACTACATTAATATGCAATATCTATATTAACTATATTTAACTGCATTAATTAGTAGTTACCAGTGATTAATGCAGTTAATCGTTGCCCGTGATTAATATAGTTCTCCAACATCACTTTCAGGAATTTCATGAAATCTTACACTTTTTAGAAGATTTTTGGTTTCACTTTACAATCACATGCCATCGTGCTTGCATTGTTTTTAGATGTTTACAACTGCCAACAACCAGGGAAAAACTGACCAAAAAGGAATGAAGACTTTGATGCAATGGAGAAGATGTTTGGCATTAAAAGTAGGGCTGATATTTAGCCAGTAAACACTGTTGTGGCCATATCAGCTGTTAAATTATTGAGATACATCCATACTTTGACATAAAACCACTAGTTTGAATCTCAAAATATGTCAGGTGCTATTGCCCTAACTAGCCTAATCCTATTCTGGGACCCCTAAACTACCTCTTAATGCGACTTATGCAACTGGAGGAGAAATCTCTGGCATAGCATGGGGTCCCCATGGCTATGCGCCAGTGCTTTATCAGGCACACTTTCTGCTGATTAGTGACTGTGTCATCCCTGGATAGAAGATAGGTGGAACAGGATATTTAAGATCTCTTGTTTTATTTTTTGAGGAAGATTAGCCCTGAGCTAACTACTGCCAATCTTCCTCTGTTTGCGGAGGAAGACTGGCCCTGAGCTAACATCCATGCCCATCTTTCTCTCCTTTATATGTGGCATTCCTGCCTCGGCATGGCTTGCCAAACAGTGCCTAGGTCCACACTCGGGATCCAAACCAGTGAACCCCGGGCCGATGGAGCAGAACATGTGAACTTAACCACTGTCCCACTGGGTTGGCCCCTGAATGAATGAATGAATAAATAAATGAATGAACTTGCTGATGAGAAAATATTTAAAAATATAATTTTAAACAAAAGATAAAATTGGAAATTGATACGTAAATTTTGGAATATAATATGATATTGGAAAACATTATGCATATAATATATAATATAACTGGATATATATACAACTGTTATACATAATTTCTATAGCACATAGCTTTTGCATTATTTTCATTTTTCCTGAATTTATATAATATGTATTCAGCACTTTATATGCTGTAGCTATAGCAGTGACTCTCATAGGGTTTATATAATAGCAGGGCAGCAGACAAATAATAGACAATATATAATATGTCAATTTGTGATAAATGCTATGATGACAGAGAAAATGTTGGATTTTGGAGAGAGGAGTCTCTAAATAAGTCTCTAAAGAAAGATATCTGGAAACATTTCATAGCATGGCAGTCTCAGTAAAGCTAGACTTCTAATATGGTGTCTGGCTTCCTCTAGAATGAGTTAACTGATAGTAAGTGCAAAATGACAGTCTCCGTAAAGCACGGACATGAAACCTGGCACAGCCTCGCTTCTACAGTATTCTGTTGATCAAAATGGTCATGGAGTCTACTCAGATTCAAGGGGAGAGAATAGACCCCTCTGTCAATAGGAGAGTATCAAAGAATGTGACCATTTTTAATATGACACAGTTTGCCCTGCAGTCACATATTATTTACATTTTACTTCATGAGCAATACACTGACATCCTCTCAAAATGCCAGAAGTCTCATTCCATTATGACCTCAGGCTTAGGTTCATGGTCAAGGATCTTGTCTTCTAAAGTCGTGGTGTTGATGAAGGACACTGGGTATAGGTTTTCTCAATCTGAAGACCAGTGAACTAAAGACACCAGTTATACACACACTCAACATACAATGGTGAGATGGGAATAGGGTAATTTTAATAGTCACATCCATTTAAAGAGAGGAAAAACGGGAAACTTGTTGCAGTCACTGGCCCATAGAAATAATGAAATTCACTCAGGCACGTGATGTCAGTTCCTCTGTTGGGATCCTTCATTAGGCCTCCTGGGAAAAATTTATCAGAACTCTTGTCTATGTTCTCCAGATTCTTGATTCCTGCCTCTAAAACTTCCTTTGTTTCATAAGAAATAGCCCATTTAATACTCAGTAATTTTCTCACGTTGCTTCCTATTCATAGTAGATTGAGGGTCTAACTACCTCTTCTCATTTTGTATTTCTGTGGCCACTTCAAAGATGATACATAATTTCTTTAAAAATTTGTGGACGTCCTATGTTTTAAATTATAGTCCCTTGTATTAGATAATAATCTTACCTGAAAAAAAAAAAACCTCCAAGATAGGGTATTTTCTACTTAAGCCCCCTGCAATGCTTTTTTGGGCAATGGACTTAAGATTCTTAGAAACTATTGCTTATCAGAGACATTCTACTAGACATTCCTTTAAGATACTAACAAGGTTTCTGTGTAGCTAAAAGGGTCTCTGAATCTACACTTACATCTTTCGTAGCTCCTAAGAAAAGTTTTTACAATTTGACTTTGAATTTATTTTAACTCACATTAAGACCACATTTTATCATTCTGGATTTGATTTTTGCCATTTCAGAATTCGAGAACCTTTTGGCTACCTGGAAAAACTATTGAATCTTCTTTATTTTGTCTAAATTCTGCTTAAAAACGGAATCATTCTTTCAGTTATTTCTGTCTTCTCTTCATTTATCACATAATACTGAAGAAGACAGATGGCAGTTTTTGTGTTTTGCATGGAAACTTTCCCAAACATATCCACAAGTTTATTAGATATTCTTTCTATAACGCCAAGTTATTACAAACAACAATACTGCTAAATTTCTGCCACTATATAATCTATCAGCTTTTATCCAGCTTTTAATGTCTTTTTGTAAATGAACTTTATATTTTAGAACAGTTTTAGACTTACAGAAAAGTTACAAAGACAGTACAGAGTTTCCCCAACTGTTAATATTTTATATTACCATGGTGCATTTGCCTCAACTGAAGAATCAATATTGGTATATTACCATTACCTAACTTCAATATTTTGTTTGAATTTCACTAGTTCCTAATGTCTGCTTTTCTATTCCAGGATACTATGCAGGGTATCACATGTACTCTCAAAGCAAATCCTCTGACATACTCCTTTTCCTGTTTTTTTTCTTTTTTTGATATGTTCAGCATATATCACAGTTTCTAGTACTTCTAAAAGAACTTAATATTTGCTGAAATTATCCTCACAGGTAAACAAATGATTTCAGCATGTTTTTGGAAACATTTCTGGCCCAGAATACCAAAATACATATTGCTCAAAATCAAATAGCCACAGAAAAACTACATTTTTTTGATGGCCATCTAGGTGTTTAAGCTCATTTGCTTCTATTTCTTTATCTGGATGATTGTGAATCATCACAGTAAACCAACCAGGAATGATTTCCCGGATTTTCTAGAATCATTAAAGGAATATGTGTATGTGTGTGGGTGTGGGTATGTGTGTGTACATGTGCACATCTTGTTTCCCTATTAGCTTGTCTTTGATTGGCTATAATTAAGAAACTAATTGACTAGAGGCATGCTCAGTTTCTTCTGGTTCCTCCAATATATCATTTTCATTTTAGTTCCTTTAATTATATTTCCTCTGCTAGATTTGTACAGCTACAAGCTAGAAAGGTGAAAGTTTAATAAACACATAACCACTCTGTTAAAATCTAATATATAATTTTAAGCTATGTTGGGCTCAATCTTTGCTGGTTAAAAAAAAAGGAGGAGGAAGAGTAAATCAATTTTCCTTTCCAACCCTGTGAAGATGATTTTCAGTAGGACTTAAGAACTAAAAGGGGGAAAGTGATTGATAAGGTAATTAAATGATAAAAAGTATCAGGCAAGGATGCGGAAAAAGTACAAATGAGAAAAATGATCAAGTATGCTTGATCTAAAATATTACAGTTTTGAATCATATAAATTATAATTCTTGGAGCAGAAATCTGTTCTTCACCTATAATTTTTTTAATGCTTTTTTTTAAAAAAAAGCAATCACTGTGGTTATGCTTTTCCTTTCTCTAGCTCTTTCCTTCCCTCCCATTAGTGTCATGATTTTTGAACAAGGCAATTACTTCATCATCTATGTCATTTTCCATATTAGTTTTATGCCTTTTGTTCAGGAGTCAAGAATTTTAAAAATATTAATAATTATCAACTTTCCTTGCTTTTCATAATCTTTCTGTGATTATTACAAGTATCATGCAAACCAACCACATTAACATGGGGCATGGGTGGTGTCATATCTACTGTACAAAAAATAATAATTGTTACAGATCATGGGTATTAGGGAAATATTTCAAATCTGGGAGAATTCAAAACTTTGCAGTTATAATAGGATACTCTATGCTATAGTCTTGGTATCCAAATCACTGATATCAGATTAACACTGGGCAATGTAAGACTTTTGGGTTCTTAGAGCATAATTTAGCAAGTTTCTTTTCTAGAAGCAACAATTTGGACATTGCATAATGGAATTCAAAGTATTAATGTGATCACAAAACACAAACCCAATCCTTAGTAATGTTACCAGTGGCATATGAATACCTTGAAACCTCTTCTACCTCTTTATTTTTCTCCTGCTCTTCTTCAGAGTCCACCTCTCTCTCTCGCTTTTTAGCTCATGGTCCTGGTTTTCTTAATAAATAAACGCTGACTGCGTATCCCTCTGCATTGTGACATTCTATGCTTTCCTGAGTAGGAAGACCCACTTAATCACCCACCTCAAGGAATCCAACACATACAACTGCTTACTACTAGCACTCTGAGTGGGCTATCTCTAGATGTTACTCAAAGGATGGATTCAAACAATGACTTTTTGGATACAAAAATAAGAAAATGTTTCAAAATTTATATATAACAATATCTGATTTGAGTTAGAATACAATGTACAGTGGCAAGCCTTAACAGCAACTTTATAAAAGTAACTAAATATATCCGGAGGTGTTTTAATTATATTCCTATTCACTATATCTTCCTTTCAAAACTGTCCTGAGATTTGGAAAAAATCTGAAAGACAGAAAACACTGTGTTTTGGTTATCATGGGAAGCCATTAAATACTGAAGTGTGTTTAATATACAGAGATATAAATAAATGTTACACATTTATTAAAGTTTAAGACAAATCTTATATTCCTTTGAGATTTTCCTCAACAGGCAAAGGAATTGATGATTATTACAAATATCAAATAAATAATGAATATTCACAGGACTTACAGTACTATCCTGGGTTCAAATACGTTAAACTCAATAAGATGTTTTTAATGAATACCTAGGGAAAAGCACTATTTTATGCATTTCCGGGGATACAAAATCAATTTAGCTTATTCTTTAATTAACCAACAATCGAGTTCCCTGGTATCAACTACTTACCCTCCCTCCACTTTGCTGCACGCTCATGAGTTAAAATTCAATCCTCTGCCTACTTCATTAAAGAACTCATGCAGCCTACCACAACTGAAGAAAAACACAAAATAATTCTGATTATGTTCACATTGCATTCATGGCCAGTCTTAAGTGGGTCCTTACTATCACTTAGCAAATATACAGTTATTCTCTTCTCTCCTTCTTCATTTGACTATTTCTAACCTTTTTCTTTTCAACATAGCTTTAATATGTCTTTCCTAGGATCAGTCTTAGTTGTTGACTTGGCTTTGATTTCCCTCAGAGGAAAAAGAATAAAACAAAAGAGTCAACGAGAAGATATGGCAGACCTACCATACAATGAGCCCCGATGACTCGTACTCTTGTATAGGCCCTTCTGTCTGAGTATTGGCACAACTTGTGATCTACTTTCAACCAAAAGAATATGGAAAGGGGATGGGATGCCCCTCACCTTATATAATAAAGATGAAAGGATTTTACAGATATAATTAATATCTCTATTCACTTGATTTCTGTTAATCGAAAGGGAGTTTATCCTGATAGGCCTGACTTAATTGAGATAACTCTTTCAAAGATGGCCCAGGCCTTCTCCTAAGGCAGAGATTCAAAGCAACAGAGAATCTCTCTGGCGCAAGCTTTAAATAAGCAATCTGTCTTGAGTTCTACAGTTGCAAAGAAATGAATTCTGCTAACAACAAGATGAGCTGGGAAGCAGGCTCCAAGCTTTGGATAATATCACAACCCTGATTGAAACCTTGACTATGGCCTGTTGACACTCTAAGCATTGGACACAGCTAGGCCATGTCTCGACTTCTGACCATGAAAGCTGAGATAGTAAGCATGTGTGTTTTAAGCAGCTGAGTTTGTGGTAATTTGTTATGTAGCAATAGAAAACTAATATACGCGATTACTTTTGATTATATATATATACCTACCTGATTCTGAACCCACATAGTTTGCCTTTCCTCTTATAATGGTAGATGGATTTTTTCCTGAACATATCTGAGGGTAATACATTACATAGCAACGTCTTCCAGCTTTCCAGGTTATTCTTTTATGTGTGTGTGTGTGTGTGTGTGTATGTGTATAATCCATATTCCCTTCCTACAAAAATCTTATTTCTTTGTTCCCCTTTACAAGAGTCCAAAACTTGAAAAAGTTTATATATGTACATATATAAAAATATACTAACTTTTCCATCTGTTTTGAACCATGTCCAATTAACACTTCATCCTCACCATCATTTCACCTCTCTCTCACCATTCCACAAAAGGTGCTCTTATCAAGGTCAACAATAACTTCCATACTCCTGTATCTGACGGTCAATTATCAGTCTTTATTTTACGTGACTATCAATAGCACATAGCAGTGTTGACTACCTCTTCCTTAAAACACTTTATTCAGTTTCAAATATACCACACACAGATGGGGTTCTATAACTTTTTTCTTTTCTCCTCAATATTCTTTGCTGTTTCTTCCTCATCAACTTGAATTCTTAATATTAGCATGCTCCCTTGATCAGTCCATGAGCTTTTTGTTCTCTATCAGCACTCATTTTTATAGTGATCTCATCAAGTTAAAACTACCATCCATTTTCTGACAACTTCCAAATTAATTGTTTTAGCCTTGGCCACTCAACTGAACTCAAAATTCATAAATTTGACATCCTCCTGGAATCTCCACTTAAATGACTAGTAGGGATCTCACACTTAATATCCACAGGATCTGCAGAGATCTACCTTCATAATATCTTTAGAATCTGACCAATTTTCACCACCTCTAGCATATGACCCAGTGCATCATCTCTCCCCTGGAATACTACAATTGTGTCCACTCCACTCTCTCTGCTGCTTCACAACAACCAGAGTGATTCTTTTGAAATATAAAATGGTTCCTCTCCCGCCTCTGCTCCAACCTGCCAATGGTCCCTCATTTTAGTCAGAGCAAAGACCAAAATCTCTTTATTGGCCTTCAAGCTCTTTACAATCAAGCTCCATTTTCTTTCTGACCTCCTCCCCTCATATACTCTCCTCTAAGTATACTGGTTCCTTGGTTTACTGTTCACATGCCAGGCACAATCCTGCCTTAGGGACATTTCATTGCTTGTTCCCCTCTGCCTGGAATACTCTTTCCTAGACATCTACGTTTCCTTTAAATCCTTGTTTGCAAATCACCTTGTCAATGAGACTGACCTGACCACCTTGTTTAAAATTGCAATCCACTACCCCCCAAGACTACTGTTAATATTTTCTCTGATATTTATTCTTCCAATGAGTTTATCACCTTATAACACGCTGTATAATTTTGACTTGATTTTTTATTAACATATTTAAGCACCTTATTAGAATGACTAGAAAACAATAGATTTGAAATATATTTGGTGAATGAAGGGATGACTAAAGAATAAGTTAATGAACAAATAAATATGAAGAAATTCAGTTTTGAAAGTTTCAGTAAGTTTTTCCAAGATAACAGAGCAGAGCCAATATTCAAACCTAATCTTTCTGGTTCCAAGGCCTGTGATTTTCAATACAAATACTGTATTAATTTTCAAAGCGTGTACTAGGATTTGGAAATTCAAAGATAATGTAACATAGTAATTGCACTCAGGAGTTCACAAGATAGTGATGATACATTAAAAAAAATAACTTTAATTGTTTTGTAGGTATTTTTAAATAAGGTCTCACCAGGAGCTCAGAAAAAAAAGGGATTTTTATATTGAGTATTTAAATGTTTTGGGGTTACTGGCTGCTTGCAGCATATATAAGAAATAAAACACTATTTTCAAAGACATGGTGAAATAGAGAGAGTGGAAAATTTAAATAGTCAGAAAGCAGGGTAAGTGGAGAGACTGGGAGATGACTTTAAGAATGGAAAAGATTAACAACAATGAACAAGACCCAAGACTTTTCCTTCCTATTGCAAATGTTCATCCAGTCAGTATAGTAAATAATGCGCTTTGGGCAAGGATCAAAAATTCTGAACCCCAGAATTCTGCTTTGCCAATGTCACCTCCCTAGAGGTCTCCGAGAAAAATTACCATATAGCACACACACCAAGCAAATTTACACATTTATTACCATAAGATCTTTATCTCTGGCACTAAGCTAACCCTCTCGGACTGGTTTACGTATTGGAAGAACTTCCTGGCTCTGTGTTAGATGTTGATCTGAGAACCATACAACAATAAGCATTGATTGAAAGCCCTTCTTGGCAGCTTCCAACTTGAGTTTTAACCTAAGACTTCAACACTGGTATCTTTCCACACTGGTGATAAGAAATAGTGAGTTAGAGAAAGGGAGAGAGATAGAGCATCAAAGTAAATGAAGAGATCAAGAATTGAAGGTTTCTTGAGAGTAAATCTCAGGGTGAATGTGGTCTAATTTATCCCCTTTAGAACTATCTCATGTGGCAGCCAATTTTGGCCCACTTCCTGCACTAGCCAAGTGGGCGGAGAGGGAAACTTCTCCAAGAGATGAGATTTTTCTAAGAGGAACAACACTGCAGCAAAGGGCCTGGAAAAGAATTTGTCTTCAGTTCATTGTCTCCCTATCTTTGAATAAGGAATGAAGCAAAGAGAATCCTGAATTTCTCTTTTCAGCGAGTAGATAATATAAAGCTATTGAAGCATGTTGAACAGGAGGATGCCACATGATGTTCACTTTATAAATATGGAAGAAAGGAGAAGGGGAAAAACAATGTTAGTCTGGACACTGGGAGACCAGTTTGGATGCTGTTTATTTTGATGAGCATCTAAATATAGGCAAAGTACTAGGGAGAGAGAGACAAACGTGAGCGATAAGACAGATCACAAATTTAAAACAAAATAAAGACAGCAAGAGGACAATTTGGATTATGCAAGAAACTAAGGAGTTTAGAATGATTCTCAGATTTTTGTCTTTGATAACTGGAATTATTAGGAAAACAAATAAGATGATCTATTTCCAGGCGAAAGAAAAGTCAGAGTGTGTGGATCCATCTACACTAGTAACAGTTAATGTCTTGCTGTGATTAGTACATTGTCAGGCTGAGAAAACAAACAAACACAAAAACGTATTTTAATGTACTAATAGCCTTGAATGAGGATATCAGCTCTCAGTTAAATAAGAAAATGATCAGGTTGTGGACATATTGACCAATCTACTTATTTGCTGATCATCATCAGGCATTAGCTTGCCAGACAACTACATATTCCAACTGAGAAGATTCTCTCATGCTAACCAAGGATTAGATCATTCGACATCTTTGGATAACTTCTCATTTTGCCTAAGGTCCTAGTAACAGACTACACTAATTTTACCTGAAGATATCTAAAACAGTAAATTAAGTTGATTAAGTTATTTTTTAATTGCCATAATTTTCTTGTATTTAAAGGACCAGTCCACTCCAATTTGTTGTATGGTTGGCTAGAAATATTTGCTAATTTTCCTACATACATAACATTACTATTTTTAAGCTTATTCTTATAATTTGAAAAGAAATTGTCAATATATGTGGCCCATTTTAATTTTTTAAAATTAATTTTGGATATAACTTAGTGTGCCCTTTCAAATTTCATGTTGTCCAAAGCTCAGGAAAATGTTAAATGTGAATATTGCATCCATGTAAGTGGTTTGGGATTTTTATTTTAGAATATCTTAAATTCTTAGGTTGGACCCTTTTCTGCTCTGTATTCTTGTCAATTATCAAGTCAAAGTTTATGGACAGTATAGCATAGGGTTAAAAGTGAGGCACAAGAATCAAGAAGACTTGGGCTTGGATCTGTATCTGCCACTTATAAGTTGTGTATAGTGCACAAATTGTATGTGTGGCACATTTTAGCTGCAAGTAACAAAGCTACTGACTCAAAAAGTTTCAATTTATAAAGAAATTTATTATCTCACATAATTAGGATTCCAGAAGTAAGTTATTCTGCAGAGGTGCCCCTATTTCCTGGTTCCAAAATTCCTTCCATTATCCTCTCATATCTTCCTAATAAATGCCTGCATTGTGTACAGCAGCTTGATGATTTCTTTAAGAAGTCATCATCAATAGTACACCTGTCCATTGGGAGCTCTCTTCTTCTGGACATGAACAAAAAAATACATAGCTACATTTACTACTGACAGCCATCTTGCAACCACAAAGGAAACAGCCTTAAAATGAAGCCAACATGAAATATCTGAGGGCCAGCAACAAAAAGACCTTGACTCCCAGAGGATGTTATTGAGCTACTGATCAGCTGCACCTAGAGAGTTTTCTACCCCTGGACTCGTAGTTACATAGAATAATTAAGTTCTTTATTGATCAAGTCACTGTGAGGGCAGGAGTTTTTGTATCTTGCAGCTGAATACTGCTATATACGAATTCTAAGTGGCAGATTCAGAAATCAAAAGCCAAGTGTATTTAACTCCTCTATTTCAGTTTTAACTATGTCATGCAGTACCTATAAACCATGATGAAAAAAAACAGATAAACAAAGAGTAACTTAGCCTAAACAGTAAAACATTTCTTCAGCCTGATTAAGTCGTCTTTGGACACAAACCCACACTTGGGCCAGTATGAGTCAGAAAGGGAATGCCATGAAGTGCTTATTTTAGACTTAATCAGAACCAGCTCCTAGAACTTTGGAATAAAGTGATCTTCTGAAATATATGGCCATGTGGAAGGTGGTAGATTTTTTTAACATTAAAAAAATGTTCTGGGAGCGAGCCTGGCGGTCTAGTGGTTAAGTTCGTGTGCGCCACTTCAGCAGCCCAAGATTCATGGGTTTGGATCCTGGGTGCGGACCTATACATTGCTCATCAAGCCATGATGTGGTAACATCCCACATACAAAATAGGGTAAGATTGGTACAGATGTTAGCTCAGGGCCAATCATCCTCACTGGAAAAAAAAAATTCTGTTGTAAATATACTAGGCAACTGGAGAAGGGATGTTGAGGAGATGAAAAATATTGTCCATTATGATATGTGATCTTGGACAAATTATTTAAATTATCTCAGTCATTATTATTATTATTATCATCATTGTAAAATGAGTATAATTTTTATGTTTTCCTATGATGATTGAATGAAATAACACATATAAAATGCTCAATGCAAGTAAATTCTGAAACTTCAATCCATCTTGGTAATTATTAGTTTTTGTGTTCATTTCCCTAAACATTCTGAGAGAAATTCCATAGTGTGTTGCTGCACTAGATTTCTCCAGATTCACTCTCCATCCTTGGTCAGCATTCTCTGCATCCCAGGATCTTGGCCCATATGACTTCATATCATTGAATTCCCTTGTCCTGCAGCTTCGAGCTAAGTTTGATGGATGTGAAGCATTAGCAAGAGACCAGATGAAGGGAGAAGAGAGAATTTGAGATATTTACGTCCCAAGTTTCATCTCTTTGTGTTACCTTGGATTGACTGCATTAATCTACCAAAACTCACAGTTCCTCTCTGATATTGCAATAGCCACCCTTTTTCCTTGCCTCTTTGGCCAAAGCGTGTTTACAGTTCCCTCTCTTGCTGATTCTCCGGTAGTACTTTATTACGCCATTTTGGTTTCCTTACACTCGACTACATCTTTGCTTTGCTAAATCTCTCCTCCAATTACTCATTTGACTGTACATTACATTTACTGCTGGGGCTCTGATTGATACTATCACTTACATTACATTTTTAGTTTTCTAAAAGTCAATTTTTATTTTATTGCTACTTGTAGTAATTATAATTTTGATATTGTGTGCTTATTTTTCTTTTACAAATTTTCTTTATCCCAGATCAATTGTCATCTCTGAATCCTCTCTTCCTACAGCTCCTTGCATCTTTTCCAAAAGAACCCAAGTTTCTTATGTCTTATTGAGATGTTTCTTTTAAAAGTTTAAAAATGTTTTTCTAGTTTTTATAATAAATAATTTTCAGAGCTTGACCCTTCCTCCGAATCCTCAGGGAATAGTGCTCTTTCAGTTTGTTGACATACATTTTGACAGATATAATGGGCATGTGTGTGTCATGATTGTGGTCATTGAGAATTTTCCTACAGTGAGATATACAGCACATAAAAGATATACCGTGGGTTATATCTTTTAAGGCGTTGGACAGAACCTTACATCTCCAACTTGCCAGGCAGGCATGACACAGGTGTGTAATATAAACTCCACAGGCTAAATGGAGTGATGGGCTCAACACAGAATCTATTTTCTGGTGGGAGTGCCAGTAGAAATGGCTGGCTTTTGGAGAGCAGCCATGGAGTTTGGAGTCCAGCATCAGTCATGCAAGACGTTTATGGCCAGCTGCAGAGTCAGTGGGATTTTCCCTGGAGCAGTCCCAGGATGTGACAGCAACTGGCTCCTGGGTGATAATCCATCAAACCTGATTTCTGCTTTTTTTTGGAAATTCTGAGAACTTTCTGTTTAAAAAATTTTTCTTCTTAAATTGGTTCTTTTCTCACTTATGAATCCTGACCATTACTGTAAGTCTACGTTTTTTAATTCATACCAGAACAAAAATTAATCTCTTCAGATACTACCTTCGCCAACAAAAAGATCGTGTGGATTTGCTTTGGCTTTACTCAGCACACACTTGGGTATTAGTAGAATTTCCCTTCTGAGAGTTTTGATCTGCTGTTAGAATGAGATACCTAGCTGCTAGCCTAATTTCTGATGCCTAACAGGCATTTTTCCCATTATGTTTCTCTGTTGATCAGAATTGAAATATTATCACACTCATCTTCCTGGTTCTCTGACATGCCACATTGATGAATACTTTAAAAATTACAATTCCTAGGATGTATTGATTTGAGGAAATCTTCCTGTTTCTTTCCTACCCTTGAGCACTTTACTTGTTCAGATGATATCATCCAACATTCACTTCCTCCTATATCATAAACTCCTCAACCTCCCCACATATCATTACTTCTGAAATCTTTCTTCTCAAACTTCCCATCCCTGTACATCTCTAATTTCTCCTCAAAATTATAATTTTGAATGAATACAGAAAGAATAGGACTGTTGGCAGGCAGATATAAAGGCAAATATCCTACCTTCTTCAAAAAATTGTAGGAAAGTACTACAAACTTTTTGTTAGGCAAGACTTGTTTCCCTAAGATAAGGTAAAGAAATTGGAGGAAAAACTAAATACAATTTGTTCTATCTTCACACTGGTGGCGTTGTTAGAAAGCAAAGATGGGTTTGTGCTTCTGAATGAATTTCTCCATTCAGCTTCATTTGCCTTGAATTTGTTGAAAATTCCCCATAAATCTTATAGACACATTATATAAAAAAATATATCGGACTGAGTGTCTTGTGCATTGATTTCCTAGTGTTGTTATAACAAATTACCACAGACTGGGAGGCTTAAAACAGAAATTTATTCTCTGACAGTTCTGGAGGCTAGAAGGTTGAAATCAAGGTATTGGCAGGGCCACATTCCCTTTGAAAGCTCTAGAAAAGAATCTCCTTCCTTGCTTCTTATTGCTTCTATTAGTTGCTGGCAATCTTTGGCTTTCTTTGACTTTTAACTTCTATCACGCAAATCTCTGTCTCTGTCTTCAGATAGCCTTCCTTCTCCCCTTTGACTGTCTCTCTATGTTCAAAATTCTCTCTTCCTGTAAGGCCGTCCTATAAAGGCAACGGCTATATAGGATTTAGTCCCCCATCAACCCCCATCCAGTATGATCTCATCTTAATTTTATTACATCTGCAAAGCCTGTTTCCAAATAAAGTCACATTCACAGGTTTCTGGTGGACATGAATTTTGGTGGAACACTGTTGAACTCAGTATAGCATGTAAATTTTAGTTTCTACCCTCACTTCTGGCTTCATCTTATTTTCTTACCTTTATTTCTCTTTGCCACAATTCATTCTCAGTTTTAAATCTCATAACTTTGAAACATGTAACTTTATAAGATTTACTAAACAATTTTTGTTTTAAATTTTTGAAGGTGTCAAGGTAGGGATAAAATGGTAAGGATTAGCTAATGTTCAATTAATCATTCAATCTTCTCTCAGATTCTTCTAAATTATTGATTATAAATCTTACTTTTGCTGGTAAAATGACTTTTTTATTTTGTTTTTATTTTTGTCTCTCCATAGATATCTATGAGGAAGTGGGGTTAGAATGTGCTAAGGACAATTAGTTATATAAAATAGAAGTTATTTTAAACTAGAAGTTGGCAGGTTTTTGAAGGAATGAAAAGTTTAATTGCCAATTACAGTAACCTTGCGATGAAAGAATAATATTTATACAAAAACGATACAAGCAGAAATGACAGAGATTACTCAAAAAGTCAAAGATGAAACTTTTTCCAGACATTCATCTTCAACATACCTGTCCCTAAATAAATGTCACAGTATCAGAGAACTACACCAAGATAAGGAGGCAGAGGTTTCAATTCTGACTTTACAACTTTACAATATAACCTTGGGCAGATAAATGAATCTCTCTTAGTTTTAGTGTCCCCAATTGTAAATTGAGAATAATATTTACTTCACAAGTGTGCTTTTACTTACATTATACGGTAAATGTTAAAATATATTGTCCAGATTCTGGTAGTAGACATTTTATAAATGCCTTTAAAATTGAACCACAAACCCTGGTTCCGATAGACCTGTAAGTTCTCACTCTTGTATGTAGAACCATCTGTTGTCCTTCCCAGAACAGTGAAGTGTGAAAAGGCTAAATCTGTTTCTAAACAGTGAATCTACACCATTTCTTGATTTATTCAGTTCCCATGTTGTCTCTTTTTTTGTCAGCATTCCCTTGGAATGCTCAAAACTTCTTTACTGCTCTATCAGCCACTAGTATGTGCCAAATTGGAATTTATAAAAAAGTATCACACAATATAATATACAGTGGAATGGCTTACCTGATTCAGACTAAATAGTTGTATTCGTAAATATTTTAATTTATTTCAACTGAAAGAGAATAAATAATGTATATAATATTTGGTAACATTTTCGGGAGGTTATAATACACATGAGAATTTTGTATATTGTTTACATATGTGAGTATATATGTATACACATATAATGTACAGCTTAAAATAGGATATTAACAACTTTCAAACCTGCTCTAAGCATCTCCTAGATTACATTCCCTACCCACAAAGTGAGTAATATTCTGAATTTTATGTTAATCATTCTTTGCTTTATTTATAGTTTTTCCATATACGTTTCAATTATTTTTCAATTTTTTTGAAATGTTGCTCTTTTAAAAATTTTATGAGACTGTAATAATACTGAATAGATTCATGAGTGGCATTTTATCACATTCAACGTATTATTTTAGAGAAAAAATGATGTTGATGCATATAGGGGTAGTTGATTCATTTTAACTATTATATAGAGTCCCATTGTATACATTTATCCTTATATCCACTATACTTTTATCCTTTTGCCTGCTAAGAGATTTTAGAGTTTCTTTTTTTCCAGTTTTTTGCTATTCCAAAACAATACTTCTTTTAATATCCTTCAATATGTCTCCTGATGCACATATGCAATTATTTCTCTAGGGAGAATGCCTGTGAGTAGAAATTCTGGATATTCTGGTATACACATATTCAAACTTACTAAGTAATGGAACCTATTTTGAAAACTGATTTTGCCAATTTAAAGTTATGCCAGCAGATGTGTTCCCATACGACTTCCTGTTATTTCACATCTTCACCAAAACTTGGCATTTCCCAGTTTTATTTTGGTCAATTCAATGAATGTCAAATGGAATCAATGAGAACCCTATTGTGTATTTCTCTGATTAAGAATACAGTTGATATGTTTTTTATTTTTTGTTTAGCTGTTCAAACTACCTCTTCTATGAAATGCCTTTTTTTATTGTTTTTTAGGAGTTTTTTGGCAATTTGTCTACCTTATTCATTTGAAACAGTTTTATAGATATTCTGGATGCTAATCCTTTGATATTATGTACTTTATTATTACTGTTTCTCATTTAATGATTTTTTTCTTTTCACTGTCTTTATGGTATCTTCTGATAAATTCATAATTTTAGAAATATTTTGTTTTTATTAATCTTTGTAATTTGCCTGTATTTTTTTGTACGCTAGTCTATAATTCTACCCTCCTCATCAAAATGTTATGCTTATACATTGTCATAATAATTTGAAAATTTATTTTTCATATTTAAAAGCTTCATCCACTTAGAATTGAATTTTATGTCTGGTAGAAGTAAGAGATCTATTTTCTATTTTTTTTTTTGAATTCCTAATATGGGAATTATCAAAACACCATTTATTGACTAGTCTATCTTTTTCATCCTGTTTATTTTCTCCTACTTTCACATACTATGCTTTCACATATGTGTGGCTCTATTCCTAGGGCCTCTATATTTTTAAGTGGTTAATATGTTAGCCCTCCATCAATTCCATTCTACTTTTATTGCAGGAGCTTTATAAAAATCTAGATATCAATTATGGTATATATATCCCTGCTTGATTTATTTTCTTGCGATGCATATTGATTCTTCTTGGATCTTTGCTCTTTGATTAAATTGTTGAAATTAGCTTGGAAAGATTCCTGAAAAACACATAGGATCTTTATCATAATACCATTGTATCTATAAGTCAATTTAGAAAATATTGAATTCTATAACCTATAGGACACTATATCTTTCTATCATGAATATATTTATCTGCATTATTTAGGTCTTCATTAAGATTTTCTAATTAAACAATCCTTGTTAAATTTATTTAAAAGTAACATTTTAATTTCATATGTTATTTTTAAATTTTGTTTGAAATTTACAGAAGATAATTAAATCTTGATAATCATTTATTAAAGTAAATACTAACTAAATACTTTTTGGCTTTTCTAACATAAAATCAAACCTCCAGGAAAAATTGACCTCCAGATTATACTTTTCTAATCATTATATCTTTCTTTTACTGTCTTATTGCATGAATTAGAACCACGAGTATTTTTCTGAATATAATCCAGAGTGTTTTTCTTGATTTTAAAGTGAATAATTTTGATATTGTAACATTTACATTATAGTTGATCTATGTTTTCTATTTTATGGGTAAAGCTAAATTATTATCAACTATAGCGAAGCTTATTGCTAAAAGTCTACTTTTTGTGTAATTTATCTGTTATCCATTTCTTGATTAGTAATTGCCTGATACTAATGTTTGACCTCAACCTTCCTTGAGATTGAGTTCTTATGATTTAGGCAAATCTTTTCTAAACAGCATAGAGCTAATTTATTTTAATGGGATAATGTACTTCTTTGACAGTAATTGCATTTATTAAAAATTATTAATGCTGAAATATATATCACCTTATTTTTTGCTTATTTTTCCCACTTTTCTACTCTTTTTCTTCTTATTTTGCTCCTTTGGGGTTATTGTTTTTCTTTTCGTTTCTCCACTTTTCCTTTCTACTTTTTGGAAATTAAACACACAATTGTCATTCTTTCATGATTATAGCAGCAATTTAAACATACATATTTAGCTTAGAAATGTATGCCTAAAGTAAGACTGTATGTTTGTTTATTACAACGTTTCCAAATCATTTGATATTATTTTTGTGGAAAGTACTTCTATTATCACTGATTTTTAATTTCATGTATTAACATTTTCTTCTTGTTGTTGTTTTTAGGAAGATTAGCCCTGAGCTAACATCTACTGCCAATCCTTCTCTTTTTGCTGAGGAAGACTGGCCCTGAGCTAACATCCGTGCCCATCTTCCTCTACTTTATATGTGGGACACCTACTACAGCATGGCTTGCCAAGTGGTGCCATGTCCGCACTCAGGATCCAAACCGGCAAACCCTGGAGCATCAAAGTAGAAGGAGTGCACTTAACCGCTGCTCCACCAGGCCAGCCCCTCTTGTTTTTTTAAAATAAATTTTAAAATATGCTCAAATGATTATTTTTGCCCACATTCCTTCTTGCATTTGGGATGCTTATTTTGGGATGTTTTCTTCTTCCTGAAGTTTATCTTTTTTTGCCATTTTGTTTGCTAAGGATGATTTGCCCTGAGCCAACATCCATCACCAATTCTCCTTTTTTGTTTTCCTGAGGAAGATTAGCCCTGAAGTAGCATCTGTGCCCATCTTCCTCTACTTTTTTGTATGTGGGACACCTCCACAGTGTGGCTAATGAGTGAAGTAGGTCTGTGCCTGGGATCTGAACCTGTGAACCTGGGCCACTGAAGTGGAGAGCACAGAATTTTAACCATTTGGCAATGGGGCTAGGTCCTGAAGTTTATCTTTTAATTGTCTCTTCTTTTGAGAATGTTGATATTCTTTACTTGTCTAAAACTATATTTACTTTGCTCTCTTTCTTCAAACATACTTTTGCTAGGTTTAATTTTCCAGATGACAGTTATTTTCCTTTCCACTTCAAAAATTTTTAGAAAAATTACAAATATAGTTCCTTACATTATCAAATTATAAGAAAAATTTAATTTCAACAGTAGCAGACCAATAATTTGACAAAATTCAAAAAATATCAGTTAAAGAAAAGTATCAAATGGTTAAAGTTATTTTTACTGAATAATTTAAAACTTCCTCAACAATGTGAGTTACTTGTAGATGTTTAAGCTCTAAACTGTACACACTCTTGTATATGTGTATATGCTAAGTCAAGAAAATATTCACATTTGTTGACCACAGTTGAAGAGTATATGGGTATGTTGGCATAATTGTACTATTTTCTAAATTTTTGCATAAATTTCAAAATAAAAACTTTCTTTAGGAAAATAATTGAAAGTTCTGGGAAATAACACCAATTTGAGTCATCTGAGACATGGGTAAGGATGCCAAATTGTTATTGAATAGTTATTGGAGAGATTAAAACTACTATCTTACTTAAACCAATTTATTATGTATTTTAAGGTATCATTGGTACAAAAGCTTAGCATTTGCTATTACAGATGGCAATTTTATTGGTCTGATACAGAGCATCTGGAAAAAACATACAACAAATATATTTACTAATAGGGAAATGTAAGAAATATTTCCTTTAAAATCAGGAATACTCAGGGAAGCTCACTATCACCTTTTCTGCTCAATACTGTATTAGAGGGTTCCTCTCTAGTCACCAAGAAAAGTAAATAACAGGAATTTGAAAAAATAAACAAACTGTCCTTATTTGCATATATTTGTCTACTTGAAAAAATTTTTTAAATACAAAAAAATTATTGGACTTAGAGACTTAAGCAAGGTAGCTTTATGTAACATCATTATTAAAAAAATCAACTGTGTTGCTATTCAAAAAGACAAAAGAGTTAAGAATTATAACTATTTCAGGTTAAAATATTCCATTATGAGATTGCCCCCAAGCGGGTGAAAACTGGCTCTTGGAAGTGAAGAATTCTTACATATTACAATTATTTTTGATCATCCAACTTAGTTCAACTCTACTTAAAAAAATCTCTAAAAAGGCACATTGGAGGGGAAAGCTGTAACAAAGAAAAGAAGGTTGAGAAACACCGAGTTAAAATATGAAGCAGTAACTAAAGACTCTGAAATCTCAGTAGCTTAGAACTCCAAGTATGATTTTTTTCATACTGCCCGTTTGTACAAGTCAGCTCTAGCACTGTCCTCATTGTGTTCATACTGGAACCCAAAATGATGAAGCGCCATCTATCTGAAACACTGCCATTAGAGAGAAAAAAAAAATAGATCTAACCATGCACTGGCTCTTAAAATTTTTGCCAGAAGTAACATATATATCATCATACATACATCATATGACCAAGCTTGATCTCAAAGATGTAGAAAAATATAGCTTTTCCCCAAGGGGAGTAATGTACATTTTCAAATATCAATACTGTCTACTAAAACAACAACAAATGATGCCATTTAAAATAGCAACTAAAAAATGAGGAACTCAGGAATAAACATTATGAAATATATTCAAAACTTTTACAGAGAAAATTTTAAAACATCATTAAAAGATATTAACAACTAAAGAAATGCTCGTAGGATGCAGTTATCCACAAATTGATGCAAAGATTGAATTCAGTTCCAATTAAAAAAAATCTAACACACATCTCTAATAATTTGACAAGCTGACTCTAAAATGGCCTATATTAGACAAAATATGAAAAATAGCCAATTTGCTCTTGAAGAATAATGACGTGGGGAGATTTTCTCTGTCAAATATCAAAACTATTTTTAATAAAACTCTGTTAATTAAGTCATACACTGTGGCCTTGGTACAGGGACAGAAATCATTAGATCAGAGCCTGATCATCCTACACATGGATCCCTGTAGTACAACAGAAGTGACAGGGAGAGAGGAACTACCCAATAATTGGTACTAGGATAACATCTATTTGAGAGAAAAAATAAAGTTGATTTGCTGCCTCACACCAAACAAATAAATCAATCCTACATAGATCAAGGAATGAAAGATGAGAAGAATAATTGATAATTTTTAGAAGGAAATAAAATAATAGCTTTAGGACTTTGAGTTAGGAAAATATTTTATATTAAAAATCTCAAAAACATATACCATATAGGAAAATAATAAATTTCTACATTAAAATTAAGCTTTGATATCCATGAAAAGATTCTATAGAGACAATTAACCTACTAGGCAGAACCTGGGAGAAACCACTTTCAATTAACATAACCATAAAATAATTAGTATGTAGAGCACAAAACATTCCTTCAAGTTGAGAAGATGGACAACCCTATTTAAAATGGGAAGAAGACATTTGGACAAATTGGCAGAAAGAATTTCATAGAAGTGGAAATAAGGATGGCCAATCATCACATGAAACCCACGTCAGTATTAGAGAAATGTCAGTTGAGACCACAGTAATATGTCTGCAAGACTGATAAAGATTTAGAGGTCTGCTGATTTTCCTATTTATTGGTAAGGATATGGAGCAATAATATCTTTTATACATTGCTGGTGGAAAAGAAGGATAGTATCGACAAAGCAAGTTGTGGAACTATTTCTATAATGCAGGTCAGATATGTTGAACCAGACAAATAATTGGTAGAGATTCAAGAACTATTTGAGTCAAAAGTATGAATCTAATTCTGCCTAGGTGTGGAATTCTACCCTATTTTCAATCAACCAATATTTAATCATTCAATCAATCTTCATTTTCCTCTTCTGTTATTTAAAATATATGGCATTTCGTTTGTTAATTTATTAGGTAGTTAAGTTGTCTATAAGAATAGCATATACAGTTCTTAAATGCAAAATGTATGGGTCTTGAAAACAAGGCTCAAAACTTGGAATTGGATTCTGCCCCAGTGCTTTAGACTACATATGGAATAGAGACTTTGGGTGGTCTCACCGCATACCTTGTAATTAAAATACAAGCCTTTGTGGTATTTAAAGCAGGTGTGAGCTCAAACTGTTAATTGCACTCTAAATTCATGCTCTTGCACCTGAAGAGGATTCATTTGTATGCACATTTTCAAACATATTACAGAAGAATTACCAACATATGCTGTATATTCTGTGCCCTTAAGTCACAGAACAGGCAACAGCAATTCGCCAATATAAGTGTGGTGCAGGTGTTAAGTGGCATCACAGATGTGGTATGACTGAGGAAACACTGTAATTGAGTACAGCAGGTAGAGTTATTTCCCAGAAACTTTCTTCCAAACTGTTCTAAAGTGTAAGATCATGCAATTGAAGATATAATAAAGATTGCATTAAAGGGAGACAAATTAAAAGATAGTTAAAGAGCAAGAAATCCACCTCCATATGGTTGGAAGTTACAATTTTCTTTTGAGGTCTTGAACTATACCTTGAACTTTGATAAAAGTTTGATAAACCTGTTTATCACCAGGAAAGCAATCATTTCTCCAGGAGATCTTGATATTAGATGTTTAGATGTTTACACCTATCTGTTACATCGAAGCACTGCTCTAGTAAAAGGTAATGAACCCAGAAAATCATTACACAGAAAATGTTAAATTCACTCTAGTTATTTTTAATGCAGTATTTATAGTAGATTGAAATGTGATGAAACTAGACTTATGAAAAAGTTAAAAATTCAAATAATTCTGAATCCTTTAAGATGTCTAGACTTTAAAAACTAAGATAAGATATCCGCTAGACACGAGACTTTGCCCTTTTAAAATTTCATCAGGTCTTAGCCAATGACCTCTTAAGACCACAAACTGTTTGTGGAAATTTTTAGGGCAGACTCCTGTGGATTGGTGTTAATCTCTGTGATGTTACTTCAGAAATTGCTGTGGACAAGAGAAACAAATGTTGACTACTAAACTCAGAATTGATTTGATAAAAGTGATAACATAATATGACCTTTGCAATTTACTATAGGAACACAGTTTTTTGACCAGGGTCAATACCAAACTTAATTATCAAATAATCAAAAATGTAAATAAATATTAAGGATATCAAAAGGGAGGGCAAAACCAATATGAAATAAGCCATGTTAAATGAATTTCATGCTAAAGTTTTCATGATCTTGTTATCAAGTCTGTGATGGTTAATTTTATACAACTTTGCTTGGCCACAGTGCCAGATATTTGGTCAAATATGATTCTGTCTGAGGGTGTTTTTTGGATGAGATTAACATTTAAATCAGTGGACTTTGAGTACAGCAAATTTCTCTTCATAATGTGGGAGATCCTCATTCAATCAATTGATGGCTTTGACAGAATAAAGGCTGACCTCTCCTGAGCAAGAAGGAACTCTGCCAACAGATCACCTTCAGATTTGAACTGCAACTTTGGCTCTTTCCTGAGTCTCCAGCCTGTCAGCCCACACTGCAAATTTTGACTTGCCAGCCTTCATAATTTCATGAGCCAATTCATTAAAATAAATCTCTCTTTATATACATACATATCCTATTGATACTGTTTCTCTGGAAAACCCTGGCTAATATATATAGCAGTATCCCCTTATCTGCAATTTCACTTTCTGTGGTTTCGGGTACCTAAGGTCAACTGTGGTCCAAAAATATTAAATGGAAAATTCCAGAAATAAGCAATTTGTAGGTTTTAAATTGAGTGCCATTCGGAGGACTGTGATGAACTCTCATGCTGTCTTGCTCTGTCCTGCCAGGGATGTAAATCATCACGTTGTCCAGTGTATCCATGCTGTATATACTGCCCGCCTGTTAGTCACATAGTAGCCATCTTGGTTATCAGATTGACTGTCTCGGTATTGCATTGCTTGTGTTCAGTTAACCCTTATTTTACTTACTAATGACCCAAAAGTGCAAGAGTAGTGATGCTGGCAATTTGAATATCCAAAGAGAAGACATAAAGTGCTTCCATAGAAAAAAATGTAGTATATACAATGTTCCATACTATCCGTGGTATCAGGCATCCACTGAGGATACTAGAACATATCCCCTACAGATAAAGGAAGACTACTATGATGTCTATCTGAATCAATCCAATCTATAAGACATGAGTGATTTGTATGGTTTATATAAATATAGAGTGAATTCACACGACCTGGTACTGAGTGTAATATAGATTTGAATACACTGCAGTGATCCAGGTTCATGGATCTCTTCACCAAAAAAACAAGTCACACTTCCCAATTGTGTACTGATCATAGGCAGTCCCTAGGCCTGTCCCAGATTAAAGTCACATCTCCATTCTTAGACTTCAGTCAAATTACTAAGAGATGGTTACATAGGAAGGAAATGTCTTTATATGCTTATTAAGCATTTGAAGCTGTCAATGGGTCTTTAAAAAGTGACCACAGACAAAGCATACCAGCAATAATTAATTATCAGATAGATTATGTTAGATAGAAAAGAACTGACAGGTACAGAGTTTGAACTATTTAGCTAATAGGCTTCTTAAAAGATTGGCAAAGCCACTAAAAACACTAAGGAAAAGGTACTTGTTAGGCCCACAAGCACCAAAACATAAAATTTCTAAAATTATTTAACCATTTATTGTTGCCATCTTGAGCAGTAAGGAAATTTGTATTGATTTCTATGTGAGACATAGACCAGGGGTTCAAATAATAAAAGAACCTGATTTATTTCTATGTCTTGACTCAACTCTCTATGTTGGTTTGTTTCTAAGACAGGCATTTCTCTTATTGCTGTAAAAATACTGGAATAAATTCAACTTGCCTTCTTCCCATTTCAAATCTCATAAGGGAAAATAGAAATGCTTTTTCTAGACAAATTTTTCTTATTGGTTTTGAAAGTATGATTGAGTGATGACCATCATTTAACTGATAACTATATGATAATCTCATTGGTTTGAGTTTGGAAACCATCCCCTACCAGCCAGGAGTGGAACCCTTTCTGAAGCATGAGGACTAAGAAATTAAGAGAGATGCTTCCTAATTGGAAGCCAGGATAGGCTTATCTGAAAAAGGATAAAGGGAAAGTTAATAAAATGCAATTACATAATACTACTGCTAAACTGAAAACAATTTAATATTTCCTTCATGATTCAGAAAGCATTTCCAGCTAGAAAAATATATTAATATCACTTTATAAAAAATTCCACGGTAGAGTAAGACTGATGATTGTAGAAATATCTTATTGCCAAAAAAAAAAAAAAAACAGGTTCATAAGGGATTAGTTGTGTAATAGCAGCAACAATTTAAGTAAATTCACTTATATGTACAAAGGAAATGTCATATAGAACCTTATAAAAACATCTGTATAGCACTAAGTTTAGAATAAAATCTAGAGTAAGGAAAAGATATTTCATTTCAATAAATATTTGTAGAAACCTGACATGTGCTAGGCACAGTGTTAGGTGTTAGGAATACAATTACCATCTCCAGGAGATGACATTCTAGCTGAGGAAATGAAATGTTACACACAAAAATACAAAGGGGAACAAAATATATAGTAAAAGATCTCTATATATGTGGTATAGACAACAAGTGAAGTAGGATTTGGAGGATGAAGTAATCATCGTCAGTTGGGATGGTCAGCTTACACGAAAGAGGAAAGATCTGGGTGTTCATAGGTGACAATTTACAACAAAGGGAAATTCAGATTCAAGGAGATCTAAGTTAGACAAAGCTTGTGAATCTCAATAATGTTAGGACTACATCAATTTATTTTTAATTTCATGGGAACCGATTGTTTCAATTCAGGAAACCTTTGAAATTGATTAGATGTCTTAAAGCAAAATCTACCACTTTCATCATTTATTTTTCTCATTCATTTTGCAAAATTATTTTTTTAAGTATTTTTTCATTGATATAAGGAAATATTAGAAAATCCTAGAAAGGATATTTAACTTCTGCAACTATCATGAGAAATGTACTTTTAATTCTCTAATACCTATTAAGATCATCTCTTCTGTCTTAATTAAATCTAGGCTCTAAAATTTCCACCTTATTCAATAAGAATGCATTTCACAGTGAAGATACACAATGAAATGTGAAGGAAATTAATTAGGCTCTTTATTCTTCCTTTAGTTTTCCAATTTGTTCCAATCTGCATTTAAAAAGTCAAAATATCAGAAAATTTAATTAACTAAGAAAATTAAAAATACGTAAAACTGAAAGGAAAATAGCTAAAATGATTTGACAAGTTTTTCTTCTTCTTGTTATTATTTTATAATTTTATGAAGCACACATAATGAAAATCACTGTGCCTTTGATTATGCCAAATGTTTAATAGGAAATATGTAGTGGAAAGCCTCCAAGATGGCACTCAATGATCCCCACCTCTTGATGTTGGCAACTTTGTGTAATTCCCTCTCACACCGAACTAGGTTAAGCATGTCGTTGTCCTATAGAATGCAGTAGAAGTAATGGTGTGTGCATTCTGAAACAAGATCATAAAAGACAAGGCAACCTCCACCTTAGTCTCTCTTACTCTGGTTAAAGTTAACTGCCATGCTGTGAGGACACTCATGCAGCTCTGTGGAGAGATCTACAAGTCAAGGCACTGGACCTCTAGGCAACAGTCAGCAAGAAACTCAGGCCTTCAGACAACACCATTTCAAAAGGTCATCTTGTAATCAGATACGTCAGCCCCAGTCAAGCCTTTAAATGACTGCAGCCCCAGCCAATGCTTCGGCTGAACTTAATGTGAGACTCTAAGCCAGAATCGCCTAGCTAAGTCACTCCCAGATTCCTGACCTTCAGAAACTGTGAGATAATAGACATTTGTGTGTTTAGTTTTGGAGTACTTTGCTACCCAGAAATAGATAACTAATAAAAAGATGACTGTAAGATAAATAAGTAACTATAATATTTAGAGGCAGAGGATGGACATGATTAGACTCCTAGGATTCTGTTAAGAGCAACAGCAAATATTTACCAAATACCAATTCTGTGTCAAATTGTACTTTAGGTGCTTTGGTGGATAAAAGAACAGTAAAATTTGGTTCCTGACTTCAAATTGAGAATGGAGGATACACATAGGAAAGTATTAGAAACAAGCGATTTTGTTTTGGAGAGACAGATTTATGAAGCAGGTTGCATGCTGCAGAGGGAAAAACAGCACGATGAGATGAATCAGGGAAGGCTTCATGAAACAGATTGAAATTGAACTGGTTTTTGACAAATGTGTAAGAGTTGCACAAAAGGAAGAATAAAGAGAAGGTATTATTCTCTAGGTCAAAGTTATAATCAGAGTTATAATGGTGGAAACAACACACAAACAGTCGTATAAATATTAATTTTTCTGCAGTAATCCTCTGACTTGGGAAATAGGCATAAATACAGATTGATAGAGCAGGGTCCTCCAGAAAGGGCCTAAATGCCAGGCAGAATATTCTGATTTTAATAGCATTCAGGGGACCTACAAATGATCTTAAACTGTGAATACGCCTTGACATTTCCTCTAGTAGGGAATAAGGCTTACTATTGAGAGAACACATTAGATCATTGTACAATCATAATTCTTAGGAAGTTCTTACTTATTTCGAGCTGAAATTTGTCTTCCCTTAATTTCCACACTTGCTTTTACTTATGCTGCAAAAAGGATTATCAGGGAATCATAGAACATTTGCATTTAAAAGAACCTTGAATCTGATCTATTCCAACCACCCAGTTGAATTCTTATAGATTCATGTAACACCTGGCCACAGGTCCCATGCTTGAATAATTCCTGCAATATGGTTTTCAACCAGTTCTTCAAGTCGCTGCACTTATCTTTAGACAGTTGTGAAATCTAAAATCTTTGCCTAAAATTATGTTTGAATCACACAGTCAATTTAAATAGGTCTAATTCCTCTTTCATATGAAAACTTTTTAAGTATTTGAAGATGGCATACTCCCCTTGGAAACAGAAAGATTTACTTCTTTCAGCCTCTGCATATTAAGCTTTGGAGTCCCTTCAATACTGTGCCCGTTCTCCTCTGAACATGTCGTAGTGTATCTACAATATTCTGAAAGTGTGATTCTCTCCACTGAGGCTAACACTCGGGCACAGTCTCTTTAATATCGAGGAAGGCAGTGTTATTGTTTTCTTGTCAGAATTTAGATTTCTTTTATTTCTCCTTACAACTCTTTAAGCTTTTTTTGGTAGCACTGTCACAGTTGAGTTTATTGTTTGCAAAATTCTCCAAATCTCTTTTAGGTGTGCTGCTCTGCATCGCTACCACACCTCACCACCTTTGTTTGTGTATTGGAAGGCCTAAAACATCACTCACTCATGTCACTCTACTATAATTCAGGTTGCAATGATACATCCTGGCAACTTAAATTTGGGGAACTGAGTCTATCTTCCTTAGGTGACCTGGTAGAAAATTTAGATATTCTTACTCTAACGTTTTTATTATTCTGATGAAGAAACAGAAGGCTCAGAAAAAATTTACTTGACTAAGCTAATACGGTTAACTTTTCACAGAGCTAGAATAACTCCAGCCTCATATGGTTTTTCTTAATCATTTTTCCTTTTTATATACCGATATGACGAATATGGAGCTCTTCCTTTATCAAAAATAGTATCCTCTTGCCTAGTTTTTCTTAACCATTTCGTATTTATCACTGCTTTGGTTTCAGTTGTGAATTTAACAATTAAATCTCTTCTATTTACAGTCACGGCACCATTTTATGGTGTGGCAGGTTCAATGAGATTGCATATATTCAAATTTTAGGAAAGCAAAATTGTTTTCTTTCACATGTGAAGTAAACAAAGATTCAGAAGGGGACTAAGATGCAAAAATGCAACAGAGGCCCCATTTTCTTTCATGCGTTATTTGAAAACTTCCCTTTGCCTGACTATGGTAATCTCCTTCTCTACACAGAACTTGCTAATCATTGCTTTATTCTCTGTGCCTATAGATGTGCCTTTTCCAGACAATCATATAAATGGAATCATGCAGTGTATAACTTTTTGTTTCTGACTTCTCTCATTTAACATAGTATAATTGAGATTTACCTATATATTTTCAGGTATCAGTAGTTTCTTCAATTACATTGCTAAGTAGTGTTCCACTGTGTAGAGGTATTATGATTAGTTTATATATTCACTAACTGGTGCATTAGTTATTTCCAGTTTAGGGTTGTTATAAATAAAGTTGCTATGAACAGTCTTGTACAGGTCATTGTGGGAATATATATTTTTGGTCATCTTGGGTAAACACCTATGAGTGGGATTTTTAGTTAGTATAGTAAGTATAGATTTTTATCAGAAACCACCAAACTATGTTCAAAAGTGATTGTATTTGTTTGCTAGGGTTGCTGTAACAAAGTATCGTAAATTGGGTCGCTTAAACCACAGAAAATTTATTGTCTTACAGTTCTGGCAGCTAGAAGCCTGAAATAAAGGTGTTGGCAGAGTTGGTTCCTTCTGAGGACTGTGAGGAAAAGATCTGCTCCAGGCCTCTCTCCTTGACTTGTAGCTGGTTATCTTCTCCCCAGGTCTCTTCACATCATTTTCCCTCCAACCCTGTCTTTTGTACTCATTTCCTCTTTTTAGGACACTGGTCATATTGGATTGAGTCTTACCCAAATGACCTAATCTTAACTTAACTTACATCTCCAATAATCTTATTTCCAATCAAGGTCACACAATTCAACCTGTAACTGTGATGTACTGTTTAGCATTCTCCCACCATGTATGAGACTTCTAGGTGTTCTACGTCTCCATCAACACTTGATATTGTCAATCTTTTAGAGTGTAGCTTTTCTGGTAGGTGTATAGTGGTATCGCATGGTTTTAATTTGCATTTTCCTAATACTAATAATTTTGAGCATATTTTCACGTGCACTTTTGCCATCCGTATATAACTTCTCTGGTAAAGGAGCTGTTCACATCATTTGCTTATTTTTTATTGGGAGCCTTATTCTACTAATATTGAATTGGAAGATTTCTTTGCATATTCTGGATATAAGTTCTTAATTATATGTGTATTTTCTAAATATTTTTTGCAAAAATAATTGTGACAATTGCTTTTTCATTTTCTTTAGAACATCTTTTGAGGAACAGCAGTTTTTAGTTTTGATAAACTCCAATTTATCTTTTATTCTTTGATTTGAAATTTTTTTGTCCAAAAACTCTGCTAAATCAAATTCATACAGATTTTCTTCTATTAATTTCATAGTTTGGGCTGATTATTGCAAAAATTAGTTGTAAAATATGCAGTTAGTTTTCTACCACCCGGATGCCCAATTCTTCCAGCATTATCTGGTGAAAAAACTTTCTATATCCATTCCTAATTGCATTTCCTTAGCGTCTATGTGAAAATACATTGTCGACTTTCGTGTGGGTCTATTTCTGGAATCTCCGTTCTGTTCCACTGTTCTATATGTGTATCTTTACACTGATACCTCACTATCTTAATACTGCAGCTTTAGAGGAAGTCTTGAAATTAAGTAATATGAATCCTCCAACTGTATTCTTTTCAAAAATGGTTTGGGCTATTTTTGATCCTTTATAATTTCAAATAGATTTCCTCATCATCTTGTCAATTGCTACAAAAATGTTTGCTGGAATTTTGATTTCGAAGTCAAATTGGAAATAATTGCCATTTATCACTATTTAGTTTTCTGATCTATGAATGTGCAACATTTCTCCATACATTTAATTAATGTATTTATTAATTGACAGTTTAGGCTTAGTAATATGTTAATTAGTGTAATTAGGCTTAGATAATGTATCCCCACAATATTTTGTAGTTTTCAGTTAAAAAATTCTGCATGAGTTCTGTTAAATTTATCTGTAAGTGTTGTATGATTTTGAAGCTTATTTTAAATGGTGTATTTTTTAAATGTCAAAATCCAATTGTTGCTTTATGTATATATATATATAAAATTGAATTTTATACGTTTTTAATTTTGTTTATGGACCTCAGCACACTTAATTTTAGTATCCTTTTGTAAAATAATTTTGGAATTTCTATGTAAATGGTCATGTGTCCTTTCTAAACTATATGGGTCTTATTTCACTTTCTTGCCTTGTAACATAGGCTAGGATATCAAATACAGTATTCTATAAAAATGGTGAGAGCAGATGGTTTATTCAAAGTTTCAGAGGGAGAGCATTCTCTTTTTCTTTATTATGGTATTAGACGTAAATTTTTAGTATATGTCCTTTATCAGGAAGGAGTTACCCTCTCTTCCTGGTGTGCTGAGTTTTTTGTTTTGGTTTGGTTTGGTTTTTGCATGAATGGATGTTTAATTTTGTCAAGTGCTTTTTCTGCATTTATTGATATGATTGCATAGCTTTTCATTTTGATTCTGTTTTCTGGTGGAATCTAGTGCTTAACTTTGGGATGTAGAAACAATATTGTATTCCAAATTCAATTTGGTCATAATATATTTATAATTCTTCTCTATTGAGTGATTTAGTCTGCTAATACTTCACTAAGAAGTTTTAAATCTGTGTTCATGAGAGATATTTGAAGTCTTGTTTTCTTGTAAGATTTCTGTTGGGTCTTAGTATCACGCAATGCTGCCTTGTAAAATGAGTACAGCAGTTTTATCACTTCAGTTTTCTGTAAGGGTATGCATAGAATTGATCTTATTTCTTCTTTAAATTTTTGGGAGAACTTACTGATGAAGCTGTCTGGGCCTGGAGGTTTCCATAGAAAAATTTTTAACTAAAGATTTAATTCCTTAGGAAAATACAAAGCAGTCTAATTATTTGAGTGAGCTTTGATGGTTAAAGTCTTCCAAGGCATTTGCCCATCTTATCTCATTTATCAAAAATATATAGGCATAAATTTGCTAATAACATCTCTTCAATATCCTTTTTAATATTTGTAAACTTTGTAGTGATGTCCCTATTTTATTCCCGATACAGAGAATTTGGAGTTTCTTTACTTTTGCTTGATTAGCCTGCTGCAGGTTTACGAATCACACATATTTTTATCAACTAGCATACCTTGTTCCATTAATTTTTTCTATTACATTTCTTATTTCATTGACTCCTATTTTTACCTTCGTTATTTCCTTTATGCTGATTGTTTTGGGTCTAATTTGGTCTTCTTTTCCAGTTTCTAGGTTCTTAACTTTTCTTCCTTTTTAATGAAATAATTTACTGATATTAAACTCCTTCTCAATACTACTTTAGTTGCATTTCGTAAATTTTGATATGTTTTTTGTCCATTTGCTTGCTTCATTTTCACTCTATTAAAAATATATCCTAATTTCCCTGGTGACTTCTTTTTGGCAATTTGTTATTTAGAAATGTGTTATTTAATTTCCAAATGTGTTGAGATTCTGCAGATATCGTTCTGCTCATTCTAGCTTATCTCTATTGTTTACAGAAAGCAGATTTACATAATTTCAATATTTCTGAATTTGTTGGAAAAATTTATGGCTTGAAATATGTATTAAATTGGTGAAAAGAATGAATCTTCCTGTGCTTTGGGGTGAATTGTTCTATAAATATTAGTTAGATCAAGTTATTTGATTGTGTTGTTCAAATATCTTTTCTTTATTTTTTATCAATTTATTATATCAAATACACAGAGGAATATTGATGTCTCCAGCTGCTATTTTGTTTTTGTTCCTTTCTCCGTTTTATTTTTTTTTAAAGATTTATTTTTTCTTTTTCTCCCCAAAGCCCCCCGGTACATAGTTGTATATTCTTCGTTGTGGGTCCTTCTAGTTGTGGCATGTGGGATGCCGCCCCAGCGTGGCCCGACGAGCAGCGCCATGTCCGGGCCCAGGACCCGAACCAATGAAACACTGGGCCCCCTGCAGCAGAGCGCGCGAACCCAACCACTCGGCCAGGAGGCCAGCCCCTTCCTCCTTTTGAGTCTCTTAATTTTTCCTTAAAATATTTTGAAACTCTATTGGGTACATACAGATATACTATTATCTCTTCTTACGATTTTGACTCCTTAATCATATATAATGTCTCTTTCCATGGGAATATTCCTTATTCTGATGTCCACCTTGTCTGATATTAACATAGCATCTAAAGCTTTCTAAATCAGCATTTACATGGTATATCTTCTTCCATGCTTTCATTTTAACCTGCCTCTGGTTTTATATTTAAAGTAGGTGTTTTGTAGTTAGAATATAATTGGGTAATCCTATTTTATCAAATCATAAAATATATGTCTTTTAATTAAAATATATTACATGTAATTGTCAACATGGTTAGATTTATGTTTGCCATCTTGCTATTTGTTTTATAATTCTCCTGTATTTTTCGTTCCCTTATTTTTCTGCCATTTTTGGATTGGTGGAAATAGTTGAATAGTATTACATTTTTCCTACTACAGATGGTCCCCTGAGTTACAGTGGTTTGACTTACAGGTTTTCAATTTTACGATGATGTAAAAATACTATGCATTCAGTAGAAACTGTACTTCGAATTTTGAATTTTGATCTCTTCCTGGGCTAGCAATATGCGGTAGGATACTCTCCGGTGATGCTGAGCCGCAGCAACAGCTGCAGCTCCTAGTCAGCCCCATGATCACAAGGGTAAGCAACTGATACACTTACAACCAGTTCTGTACCCATACAACCATTCTCTTTTTCACTTTCAGTACTCAATAAATTACATGAGATATTCAACACTTTATTATAAAATAGGCTTTGCGTTAGATGATTTTGTCCAACTGTAGGATAATCCAAGTGTTCTGAGCATGTTTAAGATAGGCTAGGCTCAGCTATGATGCTCAGTAAGTTAGGTGTATTAAATGTGCTTTTGACTTACGATATTTTCAATTTTTGATGGGTCTATTGAACGTAACCACATCGTAAGTCAAGAAAGATCTGTATTATCTTATTGTTGCATTATTGTTTTACTTTTTAGTGGTTGCTTTAGGGTTTATGAAATACATCTTTTATTTATCAGAATCAACATTCTAATATATTATATGAATTTAAAGCATATTTTTGCAACCCTACCACATGTAGTTTAAATTTTACCTCCCCATTTTTTGTGTTATTGTTACACATTTTATTTCTATATACTTTAAACCTCTCACAATATATTGTGACTTTTTTGTTTTAGCTAATCAACTATCTTCTAAAGAAATTAGAAAGCTTCTCCTTCCACCACCCTATTCCACCTTGTTTATGCCAGATAAAGATGGAGACTCAGTTTCCCATTGTTCCTACTTATATTGGCTGGTGAGAGGAAGGGAATTGGAGCACTGATTAACTCCACTTCACACTACCTTGTTCAAGTTCATTGATGCCACATGGAGGTGAAGGACCAGCTGCGCTCTCAACTTTGCTGACAGTAAGGTTGAGGGGAGACCAAAGTGCTGACAAGTCCTGTCTTGCATGACCTTGCTATGTGTCATTACTGTCTGGTGCGGGGATGGAAGATCAGCTCTCCACCTCGTCCTTCTGACAGTATCCCATTATTTAAGAACTTCCTGCAAGTGCCACTTATGACACCATCTGAGCACCTCCTGTTTTTGCATTTGAGGGATAGAATATCATTTCTCACCTGGCCTACCAACACAATCTAGAGAAGGAATTGAATCACAGGGCTTCCATCTGTTGTTGCAGAGTAAGTGGGGTAAGAGAAAAGGTCAGCTACACATTGCCCTCTGAAATTGTGTGAAGAAGGGTAGTTTTCCCTTTGGTAGTTGGCTAGAATAGGGTAAGTATTGACAACTCTTTGTTAGGCTGCCCTTTTTCTAGTCCTTTGGCTAGGAGAAACAGTTTTTTCTTGGAGTAGTGTGTGTGTGTGTGTGTATGTGTGTGTGTCTGTTGGTGGTTCTAGGTTGGAGGCTCCTGGAGTGATCTGTTCAGGATGCACAGGAAGCAATAAGAAAATCCAGGACCTCACCACCATGTTGTTTCTCAAGCCCTGAAGTGCCTAGGCACTCCATCTTCTTTCTTCCCACTTTCAGTCTTCCTATGCTGTCTTTGTTGTGTTATGTCCAGGGTTTTGTGTTTTTTGTTTTTTATCTATTTAATTATTTTTGAGGAAGATTAGCCCTGAGCTAACATCTGTGCCCATCTTCCTCTATTTTATATGAAGGATTCCTGACAGAGCATGGTTTGATAAGCGGTGTTACGTCTGCATCCAGGATAGAACCTGTGAACCCTGGGGTGCCAAAGTGGAGTGCAAGAACTTAACCACTACACCACCAGGTCAGCATCTGCGGTTTTGTATTTTTAAGAGGGAGAACCTGGAGGAAATGGAGCTACTTAATCTTGCCAAAACCAGAAATCTAGTCTCCACCTTTGACTACATTATTCTTGTATAGAATTTTTTAGCAACATATTTTTCTTTCAATCCTTTAAAGATACATTTTCTGGTTTGCATAACACTCTCTTTGTCTCTGTCTCTCTGTCTGTCTGACTGCCTCTCTCTCTATATATATATGTATGTATTTAGCTTTGATTCCTTTCATCATCTACTGTTTCTCCCTCACCTCCACTCAAACCCAGCTGCCTCAAATATTTCTTCATCTCCATTCTGTTTTTATCTATGTCTTCTCCTTTTTGGAGACCAAGAACAAGTATATTAGTATATGTGATATTGTTCCACAGCTCCTGACTACTCTGCTCTTCTTTGGACATTCGTCTGTGTTTTTTTTTCCATCTGTGTGTGTGTGTATGTGTGTTACTTTGGATAATTTATTTAATCTGTCTTTAAATTCATTGATTCTTCCTCTGCTGTAGTCTGTCTGTATAATAACTCTAGCAAAAGAGAATTATTTATTTCTGACTTTTTTTATTCTATCTTTTCCATTTGACTCTTATAGTTTATATATCTGATATTTCCCATTTTATAGATTATATTCACCTGTTCCACAAAATCCTTTAACATATTATTCATAGATATTTTAAAATCCTTATCTGATAGTTCTCTTGTTTTTTCCATCTCTGGATCTAGTTCTGTTGACTGCTATATCTCTTGAATATATGGATGACTATATGTCCAGAGTAAAAAGGGATAAATGAAAAAATAGTCCAGTAGCATATAAACAAATGTGCATAGTTCTGCATCATTATTTTAATATTACTTGAGAGTATTATCTATTCATTATTGCAAGAAAACATCACTCATTAAGCTATTTGTCAGATTGAATTTTGAAACTGATTATATTTAGTGCTTTATACATACATACAACTTAAATGAACCTCAGATTTTCATCAATTTTAGCCCACTTCCATGTCTGTTTCAAATAGAAAGTTTTAGTACATTTGAGGTTAATAGGGCATTTTTAGATGCTTTGAGAAATGTCTCTGGTTATATTCTGGTTACACGCAAATGATATGCATTGAAACTATGAGGATTACCATAGACTTAGTGAGTATGAATTATATGTATAGGGAAAATTCTTAGTTTCAAGTGTTAGCCTACCAAGACTCAAGTGATTTATTTACCTCTAAGAATAATCTTTATGTTTGTAGTCTACTGGGCACTAGATTGTATACATATCTCTTAGTAAGATTTCCCTTTGAAATTGATGTTTAAATGTTCCAGCAAATTTCTTTAACAATTCCTACCATGTGATTACTATAAGTATTTTCCACTAGGGATTCAGAGATGAAGTGTAGATTCCATTCTGAGTAGCTCACAATATAGGTGGAATGATGGATACGTGGTTTTAGAAAATTATGTCATAAATGACATGACAGCGGTTCTATGATTGATAGGTGCTAGGTAGCCAGAGAACAGTGTGAAGAGCATAAAAAGAATGGGCAAGGCACAGCAGTAAAGAGACAGAGTGCTCTAAATCCAAGAACTGTGCATTATTCTGCATAGGTGAAGAGTAGAGTGGATGTGGGAAGTCATAAGGGCTGAGACTAGAGATGTAGGCAGGGACAAGATGATGCAAAGTCTCATACAACATTCTGAGGAAGACGTTTACCCTGAAAGAGTGAGTATTCTAAGTCAGGGGGTGATATAACAATTTTATATTTTAGAAAGATTGCTGTAGTATTTAGGTAGAGGAAAATTTTAAAAGAGGCAAGACAATATACAGGAAGAGCCAGTTAGAAGGCTTTTGCCAAAATCTTGATTGAAGACGTTGAATAAATATTTAAAATAAGACAATGGCGATACAGATAGAAAGATAATTATATTTAAACAACAGGACTGATTATTGACTGAGACTGGAACACACAGAATTTGAAGTCTAAAATGACTACATGTCATTTTCCCTGATAGAAAAATACAAAACGCTAACTAAACAATAGCATAAAAATATTACAAATATTAGCAGGCTCTGAATGCTGACTCTGCAGTCAGACTGCATAGTTTGTCCAGAATTTTCATCACTCACCAGCTATGTATATAGTCTGTACCTCAGTTTTATCTTCTGTAAAATAGAGTCAGAATTTTAATTCCTGGGATTATTGTTAACATGAAGGAAAATACGGATGATGTATGTGGCTTAGAATATACCCTGGAACACAGTCAATTTTAAAAAAAAAAATCTAAAAATCGACAATTGTTAAGAACTAGTGGGGTATGGAACATTCTATTATCATCTTTTGATATACAAGTTAATGTATAAATGTATTATAATCTTGGTTTTACTAATTTAAACACACAGATTCTAAAGGAGATACAAGGAAGAAATGTTTCAGAACTATATATGAGAGTTAGCTCTTTCCAGCTAAGAATTTTAGAATAAAAGATTAAAAGTGATCATACTAACTTGAATTTCTTCTAATATAAAATAAATCAAATGTTTAGATTAAAAAATATTTCATGTAGAAAGCCTCTGTATGTACATTTCATAACCCAGAACCTTCAGGTTTAATTCTCAATCCATTTTCTTAGGCAAAAGAGAAATGTGGTTAAAAACTTTTCTCAGATGTCTGGATTATACTAGTGCTTGTAAATGATGACTTTACAAGCACTTTTTGTTTGATAGTGAATTGCATGATTTTCTCCTTACAGTACTATGTTGTATTTTATAAGAAATGACAATTGAAGAAGCCACAAAAGCAAAACTCTTATTCCGTAATTTTCATGACTTGCATTCAGCCTAAGGCTGACAAATTGCAAGAACAAAATATTTTTTTCTTGCACACTGATAGTATTAAATTTTTGATATCTTACAACATTGATTGTATATGAACACTAGTCTACAATGAGGATGGTGGGGCAGAGATGAAGTTGTTAAAGAAAACATTTAATATTTATATTCTGATACATGTAGGCCAGACTCTCCAAGCAGGATATAATTTTGGTCAGTTGAATAATATTGAAAATAATTGAGAAGACTAGTCTAACCAGGTGATTCTTTATTATAGATCAGAAAAACAGATTAACCAGCATTCAATACATGACACATCTACAAATAATTGGTAACTTTTCTGTTCTCAGTCTTCTCAATGACATTTTGAAGGAAAGTGAGATTCAAGAAGAGGCAGAAGCTGATAAAGTTATCAGTGTTTACTTGTTAGATTTTATCAATTTTTTCCTCCAAAGGAGTCCAACAGTTACACAGATATGCAATGGAGAAAACAGGCTACTTAAGCAAAGAGTAGATCTCTCTTGTTCAACAATTCATTATGGGAATATTTATTTTGCTTAGGAAATTTGTATTACTTGTTTTATCCCTAAGAGTGGATAGCTATTAAGCAGTGCGCCACAAATTGTGCATTTACATAATTCCAACTGGTGATGATTTGCATTCAAGACAGAAATTGAGTAGATGGCACTCAGTCTAATAAATGGATTTCTGACTGATGATCTTTCAAGATCTTTCGGAAAAACTATCATGGAAGAGTTAAGACTCCGAAAATTTTAAAAAAATAAAATTGTTCAATAGTGGTAGTGTTAACTCACTGACCTCTAAAATTTATTATAGAGGAAAGCTTATTCTATCTACTGCCTCGTTCTTACCTGTAAATCACGCCATAGTGTAAATTGTTTCACCCTTGTTATCTGCCTTTACAGTAATTAGTCAGGCAAATGGAATTTCATGTTTATGCAATTGGTAACATTATTCTGGTTTCGTACAATTCACAAGCAAGGAAGGATTTGGCCATTTTTGACGAACTTAAGTTATGCAATCAATCTAACAACATATTTTACTAATAGCAAATTGTTTCCATTGTTTTTAAAGTGCCTAGAGATATGTATACACATATTTAGATACACAAAAATTTTTGCAACCATTCTAATTTCTAGGTTAATAATATCCTTTAACTGAAAGTGGCCATGTGTTCATTTTATATATTGTCATGAATTCCTTCAGTTAATTAAAACATGCCTCAATTTATGTCTAGTTTTAAATGCTATCAATATTTAGTCCCCTCTCTCTGTCATATTTAATGGAATATTTTTTATATATTTGATAAAGAAGTTACAATCCTGGAAGTAAATACTGCTCATCAAGAGTTTTGTTATTATGTATCAATCTTTCACATAAGTGAAAACTGCATTCAGGGAAGTGCAGATGTGTTATTTCCAGCGGAAAATGTGCCCCCTTTGCATGTTGCTGCTGCTTGTGTTATGGCAACATCCCTCCTTCTACCTTAAACCCCTGATTCTTCAGTTGTTATTATATTTTATACTGTTTCTTCAGATTGTCTATTGACCAAGGACTCAATTCATATTTGATTCAATACTCATTTATTAAGCTAGCTCTACGAATTTAATTGCCCAGAGGTAAAGTGAATAGTTAAGAAGGAGGAAAGTAATGATGGTGTTTAGTTTGGATGCTTCTAAGAAGTTATTATGTGCTTATATTTTCCCAGATGATCTTCATGTTTTTATCCCTCTTTGACCACTGCTGTCCCTTTTGGGGTCACTTAGTATTAGATTATTGCCTCCTTTTCTCTCTCTGTCCACTGGCATGTGTATGTCGTCCTGACCAATACCTTTCTTGGAGGACCAAATCATCTTCTATCTCATTTTGTTCATCTACGGCAGACATAGAAAGACCTGACATTTGAATAGGCTAAGGAGTCCAACCATGTAGTAATTTTAAACAATGGAAAACTTTTATTCTGATCTCTCCAAAGCATTAAAAGGGATCTAATTCGTATCCCATAGTAATGCTACTCAAAATCCTGTCTTCACTGCCCAATTCTCTGGCAACACCAACCTGCTCTGAAGACCATCACAAGCCAAACCCAATCCTCTGCCTCCTGCCCCACCTCTGTGTGGTTATTATTTTTCTCTCCTCTCCTTTTGTCAGAAATCTTTGTTTCTTTAAACGTAGCCTTTCTAGTTAAATCTTCTTCCTTACAGATTGTGCAATACTCACCAAAAATAAGTGACTTTACAACTTCTTTCCCTTGGTGAGCAGTGAGATAGGGAAAGGGGTGATGTGGTACTTATGGAAAGGCTTTGGAGGTAGGAGAAAGGGAGAAATCATTGCATCCATATATCCTGTCTTTTTCTCATAATAAATTATATTCTTATATGGATATATGTAGATAGGTAGATAGATAGACAGATATATAACCTCTGCTACATTTAGCATGGTGTTACTCAAGGGCCAATATTCAACAAGGTAATTAAGTCTTGCTCCCAGTGTGATGTCAGTGGAAATAAATACTATTCTTAATGAAACATAGTGGACTAGTTACATGTGTGATCAGGTAGTCTGTCAGTGTACCACACTTTATGTCACAGAGTCAGGAGGCACTGATTAATTCATTTATATCCAGACTTCAACAGTAACTAGCTTAAGGTAATACTTTGGTGAATTTTGTCAACATGTTGTACATTGTACAAAGATTGCATACCACTTCCTAATTTTTTTAAAAATGTAAAAATAGTCATATAGCTTATTTATCCTCAATCATTTTTCTATCTCAGTTCTCAGTTTGAATACACTTTTCTTCTACTCAAGTCCTTAAAATTAGCAAGATCAAACTTATTCTATTCCTTTTCTGATAGTATGTTGTATACAAAGGGAGGGAAAATTGCTACATGAGGCCGTCCACACAAAATTAATGAGGTACATCCATAGTAACTAGTACCTACTCCCAAAAATGAAAGTTTTATGTCAAAAATTTATTTTTAAGCTTTCCTTGCACTATCAATGAATTAGATTAGGATTAAATACCGTATGATATTTTTAAACATAATCTTTTATTCTTATTGAAATTTACTTTTGTTTCATAATCAGAAAACCCCACTCTTCTGGTCTGTAGCACGTGTTCTATTATTTTAAGGTAAATATATGAGTTTTTGATACTAAACTGTAAAATGTTTTACTTTATTTATCCTTTATGATAAACAGGATTTTCTGTCAACTGTCTTCATTTTCACCGTAAGATTGATAAGGACATTTCTAATTCATTGGGCATAGCATTTTACTTCATAAAATCTGCAGTTTAATGTAAGTATTAGGTATAGGTTCCATTATATTTGTGCAGAGTTGTAAATGTCTGAAGCATTTGTTAAATTTTATAGCTCATCTTGTTCAAAGTAGTCCCTTTGGTTGGGGTTTTGTGTCTGGATATTACTACCATTCGTATCTAATTTCACACAGGTATGCATACTATTTTCTGGGTAAAGACAGAAAAAGCCTTATTTTCTTTCCATCTTTTTTTAACATGATATAACTAATTTTGCAATTATTTTAACTACTTTTTTGTATATAGAGATAGATTCATATATATGTGAATTATAAATTTGATAATACCTTAGGTAATTCAGAGTTTCTTTATATAAATAAAAAGGAAATCCATAGATTATAGCTACAAATTAACCACTCATACATATTTCAGTTCAGTAAAATTATATACTAATAAATTAAAATAAATTAAAGTAAAATAATATCATGTGCCTTATAATACTAAGTATACTTTTCTCCAGAGAGTTGAGAATCAAGGTAATTAGTCCATTTTCTTACCTGCTACTATACAAGTGGTCCATAACTGAGGGCCACATTCATTTTCTAAATTTTCCCAAAAGCACTCAACTGCCTTTTTATATTGCTCATTCACAACCAAGACTTTCATAGAAAAGGAAGCTCAAGCTAATTTTGATGATACTAACTTGTTTGTTTTTCTGTTCTTTAGTAATCAAGAATCACTATTTATTAACATATCTCCAAGAATAATACTCCATAGGATACTAAGAAATTATAAAACCGAAGTCGTTAGTTTCCTAGGAATATATATTACTAGGAATATAAATATATCCATAATTCAATATCATTCTCTAAAGTTTTTTATTTCATTTAAACTCTAAAACAATTTTCTGAAGACTATGAAGTTGAATATTCACAATTTGAGTTTAATTTGTTATGTGTTTTCAAATTGCCTTTTGTATGACTTCTACTTTGCTTGTGGGACAGGAACATTGCTACCAAGAACATCAAGAAGAGCTGCTGAATGATAGGCATTTGGAGAGCAGGTGAAGCAACCAGGATCTTAGGGATCTGTATTACAGAATGGGGATGGTGTGGGGAGAATCCACATTTGAGATCAGTTAGCTGTTTGAGCCACCATACCCTGAGACTGTTTGTTATCATTAGGTTCAAAATACGGGTCTAAGACCTCAGACCTTGCCTGGGAAGAAGGCTACCACTAGTAGAGAGAAAGTCTAGGCTCATAGGGCTGGAAAGTCAGGATTAGAAGCTTGAAATAGAAACATCCTGGTGAGAAGGAGAGGTTGGAGAACTGAACCTCATGAATTCTGGCTATCTCCTTAAGACATTTACCAAATTCAGAAGATATTAGAGTAGAATCCTAAAAAGCTTACCAGAAGGCATAGTTTATGGCATTCTCTCTGTGCTAAGGAGATAAAAATTAGATTGGTAATTGCCAGGGGAAAATGCTTCAGTGGACACACCAGGTGCCAACTTCTCAGGTGAAAAAAATAAAATTGAAAGCTATGCTCTGGGAGAAAAGTTAAACTTCATCCCTTCTCAAGTCTTTCCCTGACTCAAATAAGGGGATTAGTCCAACTCAATTTGCCTGGAAAAAGAAAGGGTAAATCTTCATTGGAGGAATGTTACTTCACCTTTTTATACAGAATGTTCTGCATTAAGGAAAAAATATATAATCAATTCATGAGACAGGTCCATAATGCCAAAAACTAAGAAAAATATTGCTGAACCAGATATTACAATTTGCAGGTAAGAGCTCTCAAATGACAGTAAGTAATATGTTAAAAGAGAACAGAGAAGATTAAGAACACCGATAAAAAATATGAAGATGGTCATCAAAGATTTTGCATCTAATGTGGAAAATGAAATGGAATTTAAAAACTGAAAATAATAATTGATAATAAATGGCTTAAACACATCAGATAGGAAGGCAGGATTGATGAACTGAAGACAATGCAACAGAAAACGTAATCTGAAATGCAGAGAGATAAGACAAAATATCCAAAAGAGTGTAAGAAGCATGTCGAGAAGAGTAATATCTAATGCAATAATAATTGGAGTCACAGGAGCAGAGAAGAAGGAAAGTAGGAAAGAAGCCATATTTGAATTGGTAATGACTGAAAATTTCCAAAATTTAGGAAAGACAACCCATAAATTGAGGAAACTCTGAGAACCCTAATAATTATAAAGGCAACACCTCAGCATATCTTAGTTAAAGTGCTAAAAACTAGAGGCAAAGAGAAAAATCTTAAAAATAGCCAGAGTAAATAATGCACAAATATTTTCAAATGAGTGACAAGAAGATTGACAGCTGATGCTTAAGTAAACATGATGAGAGCTAGGAAACAGTGGAATGATATATTTAAAATGCTAAGCAAAACCGGCCAAACTAGAATTCTGTATCCAATGGGAAAAAATTCTTAATAGATGAAGGTAAAAATAAAGAGATTTATATATAATAAAACTGAGCGTTCATTACTGGGAAACGTGATACGATAGCCTATTTTAAAATGCTGCAAAATAGGGTTAAAAAAAATGAAGGAAAATACCATCAGTAGGTTACAGGTGATTCACTGTAACCCACCAAGATTCTCTCTTTAAAAAAAGTCATTTTCTGGCCATTCATCCAGAATTCAGAGTATTATATACATATATGTATGTGTACATATGTCTGCTTAAAGGGTTGTATGTCAGTTCCTGTATATAATTTTTTAACATATTTGGAAGAAAATTTCACTTGTTCTTCACAAAAATTGTATGCTCATTCTCTTACCTTTGTATTTTCAAAATTTGGAATGTTTATCTCCCTTCTTTATTTATGGAATTCATATTCAGTTTTCAATGGCAAGCTCCAAGACTATGTCCTCTACTAAGTTTTATTCAAGTCAGTAGTAATCTTCTTTGTGTCTATTCAAACTTGTCAACCATAGCTTCAGTTATCACCTCTTTTCTGAAAGCTACCAGATCTTCTTTGAACTGTAGACATATTTCCAATTGCCTTTTGCAGATTCCTACTGAATGTCTGGAACATTAGTCAGTCTGCCTAAATGAACAGTAGGTACTTTAAACTCCATATACTACAAACCAAATACTATTCCTAATTAAACTTACTCTATCTTGGGTCATGAAACTCAATCCACCCTACTACAACAATAAGAAACTTCATTAAGAGTTGATTCTTCTGATTTCTCACTTTCATTGAGGCACAAGATATTGTCACTCCCAGTATTAAAATGTCTCCTAAAACACTTCTATTTTTACAGCCTTAGTTTACCTGTCACATGTACAGAATTCATTTACATTATTGGTAAATTGCTTACAGTATCTTTCCTTTGCCATCGCTAATTTGATTTCAAGTTCCTTGAGGGTTGTAACTATGCTGTGTCTTTTTATGTGCTCTTTGCACATAGTAAATATTTTGTTGAGTTTATAAGTCGATGAGACAATGAATAAATTATGCTGCTTAAATATGCAGTATTGTCTGTTATGAATATGATCTAAATAACAAATCTATTTTGAAGTGAAAATATTCAAATACACATATATAGTCCCTGTAGATGTTAGTGTTCTGTCTTCAGCTGTTGCTGTATCTTAAAACATCCTCCACCTCTAGAACATGAAATTTGTAAACACCGCATGCATATTTTTGACATGAAATTGACTTAGTTTTGCAAACTGTATTTTTCTAAAAAATGGCTCAGATAATATTATATCCTTAAATCTATTTTATACACATAAATTCTTAGACTGACTTGTGTGTCTCGAGCCGTTTTCTTTTAACAAAGTTTTATTAAAGAAAAACCCACCCAAGACATGGGGCTACATTAAGTTGCTAAGTAAATTTTAAATAGTAGTAATCCCTACTATTACTAAACAAGTAAATTATATAAGAGCATTAGCTACAACATGGCTAAATATAAATGAGACTCGAGATCAACTGAAGGTATATTTCTATCTCTTTTCTGTTTTTCATTTTGTAAATAACCCTGGATTCCCCAAAGAAAGGCAAACATTCTAACTACTCACTTGCTTTCAACTCTCGTTCTTAAAAGACTACTGTAAGTTTATGTGCATAATGTGTAGTGGCTAATTCAGCTAACCTTAATAGAAGAAAGTGACAGCACACAGTCAACTCTACTGATGTGTACACTCTGTAAGAAATCACAGAGGAGTTTTAAATCTTTGAAGTCTGTTTTACAAACCTACTGTGTTTACAGCTTGAATAAGAGACTTGTCATTTTATTAATGATGAGTGCCCAGTTGTCACTGCACATAAAAAAAGTGACATATTAGTGGTAAACAATCATGAGACAAAGCAAATGTAAATACTTATAATTTTAAGAGATAATTAAAACTCTTGAGAGCAGTTATGAAAAGCCAGCAAGATAAGGTGAATATATGTTGACAGAAAATGATTATATGGATAACAATTTCTATAAAATCTTCTTTTTACACTATATATTCCTGCCACTTTTTGGAGGCCATGTGTATTTATGAGTTGTGTATAAATGTATGATAGACTTGTCTCCTCATCTTATTACAGGCAACACATGGTTAATACTTTTAACATAATATAAACTATTTTAACATAATATAAACTATTTTCAATTTGAGTGCATTGTGTGTAGGTTTTTTTTAGGTTTAAAAAAATGTATGGGATATTTTTTCTCTTTGGCTTCAACAAGACATCAAAAAGGCATTAATACCTGGAATACATGAAGGAGAAAACATTAGCTAAAATAATTTAAAAGCTTTTTAAATTTTTGCCTGTCAAATTTCCTCTTGCTAAATAACGAACTTCAAATTTTAATAAGTTTTAGGAATATTACACTTTAGGAAATCAAATGAAAAATAAGAACTCTCAGAAATATCTAAATAAATGGAATGAGCCACTTAGCAGGATGAGTGACAAAAGTGACATTTAGGATGAATCTATGAAGCAAGACCTCAGCTAACCCTAAAGAAAAATATAAACATTATTTTGGTATCTACTTGCATTTTAGCATTTCCTTCTACGTGTTCTTATCTGTAGATATTTATTTTGTATCCTATTCTGACATACATGTGATTTTCTGTATATTGCTGCTCAGATTTTAATTCAAAATCAAGGTAACAATTTACAGACACATAGAATAAAAGTAAAATAGTGAAATGACAAGAAATGAGATTAGCATTTCTAAAAAGAACATTGACCGCTTGGGAAATTTACATTGTTATAAGCAGAAGGTGAGCAACAGATGTAGTCAAAAGGGTCACATACTGGTATGGTAGGAGAAAACCAACTTTTCTTACTTGTTTTTCCTTAATGATTAATCCTTTCTGCTGCTTGGAGTAAAAAGATACATCACAGTATAGTATCCTGAAATCCCAACTTTACCTCTACTGACAGGTAATGCCAGACAATTTGCATCTTGTTGATTTTCCAGGATGAAATCAAACACTGCCATTCTAAAAAACATAATTACATATACATAGATTGAAGAATGGATGGATGGAGGGATAGATAGATATAGCTTGTCATTTTTACATTTATTTTTTGGTCTGGCTATTCCATTCTCTCTCTCTCTCTTTCTGAAATACACAGACACAGACACAGACACACACATATACACACCTCCCATGTGCACATGGAAAGGAATAAATATTGAAGATCAGAAGTCCATTGCAACACCGAAATCACCTGTGAAACTTGTTTCCCCACATGTCCTCACTCAGGTTTTACCCCCCGCAAAATTAATAAATACATCTGGGATTTGTCCTGGTTATCATTGATTATCTAGAATTCCCTTTATTCTAACTTCCAATTTATTAGAAACAGCCCTGTACATTGTTTGAGTATAAACTACAGTATGATTATTTGCAGAGAAGTGAAAAAGCCTTTACTTTACAAAAGATTGGCTGTAAGTTTCCTTTAAAGGGCATTTCCTCAGGTGAATCCAAATTGCTTCAATTGGGGAAAAAATTTTGGTTCACAGAGAATTTTAAAGAAATCTGCTGGGTAAAGATAGATACACTGATACTATTTTTTTGTATGATATATTTTCCCATTTTGACTCCACATTTTGACTCTATTCTAATGGAATATAAATTTGAATTTATCAGATCCTATCACTTCTCTGCTCAAAACTTTGCAATGTTACATGTTTTCTAGAGTAAAAGCCTGTTAGTCTATTGGCCTAATGATCTCTGACTTCCTTTTTGACAAGCTCCATGCCCTATGCTCATTATACTATCCCCACTTGCTCCTGTTCGTAGAACTTGCCAAACATGTTTCTGTCTTAGGATCTTCGATCTAGTCTTTCCTTTTCCTGCTTGCCCCACACTATGCACTTAACTAGACTCTCACTGTTTTTAAATCTTTCTTAATTTCATTTTCTCATGATAATTATCCACTATCCTATTTAATATTTCAACCTGCCTGCCCACTTCTACCACTCCACAAACTTCATAGTCTGCTATCTTTTTTCTTTAGTCTATCAACTTTTCACATCCTATATAATTTACCTATTTAGCAACTTAATGTTGATTGTCTCTCCATACTAAAATGTGAGCCTCACTAGGTAAGTGATCCTGTTCAGTTTTGTTCAACATTGTAAGTTAAAAACCTAGAAGAGTGCCTGGGATGCAGAGTGAATTAATTTCTGATTTTTAAAATTTATTTAGAATAAATGAACCTAATCTCTTTCAATGCTTTATAGTGCAAATATCTTACTTTCACAAATATGCAGACGTTGAGAACACATACTTTCTACGGAACACTTTTAACTATTAGCTCCTCAGAACCCTACTCCACAGAACTGCATTACACTCCACCTGCAGAAATTATTACAAAATTGACTACCAGAGCCACATGGGCTCTTACAAACTTGGAACTATTGATCTTCATGAAACCTTTCCTAAAACAATCAATAAGGATTTGGCCTATGTCTGTCTCTTTAAATCAGGTGCTCAAGAGCTTCTGACAGTTAATGGTGAATCACCATCAAAATGAGAACTTGATAAAGAATACTTCCAGGAGAAGTTATGTATCTTTTTTGGAAAACTCTAAATTAAATAATGTCACAGTAAGGAAATTGCAAGAACATGATTATACTGTGAACTCTCTTTCCACAGTCACCAAAAGGTGACTCAACTCCAAGTAATATTCAGCCCCTAATTTATTTATAATTTGACAGAGAAAGAGAGAGAGACGAAGACAGACAGAAAGAGGAGAATACAGCCATGGAATATAAAATAAAATTATGATTATTGCTTTATTCCCAGGTGTCCAAGAGTGAGTAATAAGGTTAAGGAAGAAAGCAGAAATAGTTTTGTACCATAACTGCATCCTTCAGCTATCTCCTTTATCCTTATCCTTTTTTAACACCAAGAACTGCCATCTATGGAAAGGAAAGCATAGAGCACAGCTTCCAGGAAATAATCAGGAATTACTAAATCCTATGGTTTAACCGAATGTGACATTTGGAATAAGACCCAGAAGAGTATGCTTATTTAAGTGAGTGTCTTGCTAACACCCAAATGTGGAAGCATCGGAAGAGAAAGCGAGATGAAAGATTAGATGTGAGACAGGAGATAGAAAATCAGGAAGTGAGAGAACTACAGTCTTTCAGACTTGTCACTTTCAAAACTGGTAACCTCTCCATTGTTTTCACCCATAGTCATTTGCAAAATCTAGTTTACTATGTTTTTTTTCTTTTGGAAGATCGGCCCTGAGCTGACATCTGCTGCCAGTCTTCTTTGTTTTTTCCCCCCAAAGCCCCAGTACATAATTGTATATGCTACTTGTAGGTCCTTCTAGTTCTATGTGGGATGCTGCCTCAGCATGGCTTGATGAGCTGTGTGAAAGTCTGTTGCCAGGATCCAAATGGGCGAACCTGTGCCACCAAAGCAGAGTGCATGAACTTAACCACTACGCCACTGGGCTGGCCCCTAGTTTACATTTTTATATGAACGCTAAACCTAGGGAATAGAATTAGACCTCCGTTTGTACTCCAAATGCAATTCATTTAACCTCAATAAGAGCTCTACGTAACATATGTAATTAATGCAAATCAAGAAATATATACATTATAGAAAATGAAGCTCAGGAACATATTATGAAAAGAGAATGGGGTTTCTCTATAAAGTAAACAGGATAGTCTCTAACCAGATGTTGCATTACAGTAAATGAGAAATAGTCACAGAAAAGCTGCAAAGAAAACTACTATTAAAAATTACAAATTTACATTAAAACTCTAATGTAAAAGAAAATATACAATACAGTGAATTATTATGCAGGAGGCCTTGGCTTGCTTACAGTCTATTTTTTTTACCAAGCTTATGTGGGAAAGAAAGATAGCAGAAATTATTTTAGTGAACCCATGAAGTGAGGTCTTTTGAGGATACACATTATAAGCAGTGCAATGTGAAATTATATTGCTCTTTACAGAAGCAAAAACCATTTACCACCCACCATGTCATTTTTGATACAGAATCACACTTTACTTTGTTCTTTTTGACTCAAAAATAATTATCCCCTGTGTTTGTTACAGTAATAAAGATACTAATAATTTGCCCTTATTGCGTACTTTTCCTCCTAAGAGTTTAAGCACTTTAGAGAAAACTATTCCACTCGTCTTCATAAGAACCCAGCAAAGTAGAAATATAGAGATAAATGGCCATAAAAGATGAATAAAGGAAAATGTTTTAACCTGGAGAGTCGGATTCTTATTCATCTTGGTTGTCTGAGCCAGAGAAATGGAGTCTGCATCATGAATATAGACTTGAAATTCTCCCAAGATTCCAAATATTTTTTTCCTTGATCTCCGAGGTAAATGGTGAACATTTTTATTGCTTGAAATTTCGGCCTGACTTAAATTGAGATATATTGTCAAATTTTCTATCTAATGGTATTTTACTGAAAGAATAAAAACATGGTTTTTCAAAGGATTTTTGGCATAGCTAGTGGCAGTGTCCATACTTAAAAAATACAAGCTCATTTAATATGTACATTTCTTAATTACAGTAAGTTTCATGTGTTAACTAAGATCAAGAATTAATAGATATATTGAGCTAATGATTTTAGAGAATATTGCATTTAAATATTTCCAAGGAACCCATACATATAAGATCCTTTATAGACAATGTCCAGTCATCTCTAGAACTAGCAAATGAGAAATACTCATGGCTTGTCCTTCTAAAAGAACAGTTAAGGATTAATCTCACTGATTCTAAATTGTGAGTTTGATTAATCCATCCCAAAGGATGAATAATGAAACTAAATTTTCTAGAGTTTAAAGTAGAGTTAACTTTAGTCACAATTACAAAATTTGGGGAAATATGTTCAAATATGAGAAAAATCCAAGATTTAGTGAAATTTTCTAAATCCTCTTATGCTGTTTTAGCCTGTGAGATAGTAAACTCTAATATTTGCTTCTACGAATTAAAATGAGAGTGATTCAGTCATTTAACTAATTTATATTAAAGAATGTTGAAAATGAGTGTTTACAAATGTGTCATTTATAGCCAGCAAAGTTGAAGCTTTATCCCTTTTTACTTTAAACTGTTTTGACCCAGTGTATTACTTGCAGTGTAATATTATGTATTGTCATCATTATAATCCACACAAATGGTTTTAGAAATATCAAGGTTAAGTACTTTGTACGTATGTTTACCCATCGTGGTTTCATAAAGAAATAAGTGCAAAAAATAAGGTTATTTCCACCCTGGCAAAATGCAATGTACTATTTTGCAAAATGCCATACATGTTTTGCATATTTGACACTGTTATAGCTCTCTTACAAAATGACGTTCATTATACCCATGCTGCCAACTCTATCAGTTCCATTTGGTGGTGAAAACAAACTCAGGGCTTATCATGATGATATGGAACTGGATACAACCATATTCTAAATTGCCAAAAAAAAAAAAAAAAAAAAAGCAGTTGGAGAGTATAGTGATGCAAAAAAGATGATATTCATTCCTTTTTTTTTACAATAGATTGACTCTTTATTGACTACTTTTAAATTTTAATATCTTAACTTATTTGCCCTTACCCCATTCTTTATTTTTTATTGTTTTGCATTTTCAATTGTGTTGACCTATTTTCAATTCCATGTGGTAATAGGTAAATAAGCAGATGAATGGATAGTTAGATGAGTAGGTGGATAAATAGATAGATACAAATATAATGGATGGAGACTCATATGGAGGTAGGGAGTGAGAGGCAGTGGGGAGGGAGACAGAGAGGTAGACTAGAGGAAGGTAGGGGGAGAGGAAAACAGTCTAAAATTTAATCTCAAGAACTACAGTAGAAAAATATATTGTTATTCTCATTCTTATAAATTAGGAAACTGAAACTCACATTAAGTGCATTGCCCCACTGGTGTGTAGTGGAGTCAGGTCCATGTGCAGATCTGGAGAGCATGAAGGCTGATGAATAGATTGACATTTAGATTGTTTCTCACACTGAATATGGATAGAGATCAATAAGCATGTAAGGACTGGAGATCAAAAGCTTACTTCTCATGCATTTGTAAGTCATAAATAAAATTAAAAACATCAGAAAAGAGGGATTTCCAAATGAATTTAATGAACATAATAAGCAACATGTACCTTTCAATTTAAAGTCTGATAATCTATCTTTGTGACCAAATTAAAAAGAAACTAATTTATTTATATGTTCTGTTTCATTTCGGTTGTAACATTGTTCATCTGCTGTCCAATCAAATTAACTAGAAAGAAATCATGCCATTTCAGCAGTTATTTATGCTGTCAGCATCTGGAAATTATGTTTTAGATTTTTATAATCCTTTTCTCATTGTTGAGTCTAATTCATTGAGAACTTCTCTCTTACTCTTAATTTAAACAATCTGTGATCATATAGACCGTGAGATTCCCTGACTGTGAATCCCCCCATTGTCGTACACACATTGTTTCGTTTTTATTGCATAACAGTGGGTTCAGAAGGGTTATAAATGGTGAGCTTCAGACTATCACTTAGGCTATAGTATTCTGGATTTCTGGATGAGATCATCAACTAAATGAAATATGATAGTTATTCCTGTTCTAAATCATGAAATAAGAAAACTATCCAAGTAAGAATGGCACACATATATAGGTTTTTCAAATACTGAAAATTGATGAAAATGGACTCATGTTATAGACAGTGCAAAGAAAATTACTTGTCAGGTGACATCATAGCTTTCATATCCTTAAGCATTTATTCTAACTTCAACTATTCCAAAATAGCAAAACGTTATACTTCTATTTCCAAATCTTAAAAATTCTGTCAATTCTTTGGCTTTGTATATTAGAGTTGTGAACTAGATACAGGCTTTAGACTTTGAGATGATGTCTTTGATGATAATAGATTAACACCTGGGTTTTATATACTTCAGATAGAAATAAGTTCACATTTAATAAAAAACTGTAAGGTATCAATTATAATAGGTAAATGTCATATGCAGTTAGCTTTCATATAGTCACTGTTTTAAGATGATAAACATATTCCCAAGGTACCAACAATTCAAAAAATTGTTCACGCCACAAAGATAAAATTAGCCAACAGTCTAGAGTGGTAGAGCCTGTGAGCTACACATTATGATAAATAGACATTATTTTATGATAAATGATTTCTGTATTATTTAATATCCAGCATGAAGACATAAAAGCTTATCAATCAAAAAAGAAGTAAGTTTCAAACCAAAGACTCAAGATCCAATGAAGTTTGGGTGTCTAAAATTACATAAAAGAAGCACAACAAAAATGTAAAAAAAATTACTGCAGATACGTCAAAGTTCTCATTTAACTCGCAGTTTGGTGAAGTCTGTTGTATGTTTACGGACAAAGCTTTCTGGCAAGTGAGAGGAACACTAAGTGGTGAATATGGTGTTCTTTGTAGAATCCCTTATTACCATTGACCAAGTATATAAAAAGTTTATGTGCTCATCACATCATGGCACAGATGAAAATCAACATTTCAAAGAGCCAGAGCCATTGTTCTCTGAAGTTACCCTGTTCAGACCATCATTCATGCAAGAGAAATGAAACAGATTAAGGGATTCAGCAATTTTCAACATCAGAGTCCATTCCAAAGATGGTGTCTGCTCCAACAAAGATCTGGATGTAATTTTAGCCAGTGCATTGATTGTGCTCAGAGAGCCACAATGCTGCCCTCGGCTGTGGCTATGAGATAAGAATTCTGGTTAATAAGAGCAGTTCCAGGACAGGCACAAATGAGATTACAGGACGGAGGCCCAAGTTGTGCCAAAACTCAGGCTGACGTTTTTGTCTACAGCTGTCACAGACGGGATGGCTTAAAACATGCATACCACATCATCTTTTTAAAAAGAAACTTGTGGGGGGAGACAAAAAAGATTTTCAAGGACAAAATGTTATAAAATGACAGAGAATTTGGACTTGAGAAAAAGAGCATAGAACTAAACCTATTACAAAACTGGCACATTACTGTTCAGGATTTTGGCAGGACATATTTATAACAGATTTCATGTAGGGGATAGAATCCAAACTACTCCTCCCCTAATTATGAACTGAATTCTCCCCTGTTTGAAAAAAAAAGAGAAGAAGAATAAAAATAACTTTATTTTTGGATTATATGGAAATTTGAAAGGAATCAGCCCAGCAGGATAGATTACCAACTGGAAAATTTGGAAGGAGAGTCTGGGATTTCAGCCTCCAAGCTGGTGGACTCTGAATTTGTCACAGAGGTTAGTTCTGTCTCCAAAGAGGAGCCAGCCATCCTGTACAAGAGTACCCCCTGTTGGTTGGTTGGCCAGAGAACATTGGCAGTGCCTGCTGTGGCAGCTGCTCATTTAAACTTCTACCCTGAAATTTGCGGAAAGGAAAGCAAGAAAGTATGAGAGAGGGGAACAGGAAGGAGAAGAGAAGGAGGAAGGTTACTCTGTACGGAGGGAAGTTAGAGGTGGGAATTTTCTTTAATTCCTTTGTTAAGGTCAAAAAATAATCAAAGGCAATTACAGAATATAGAGAAACAACACTGCAGCTAAATTTTATCCAAAGACAATAAATCATTGTTAATGCCAATGTGTTTCTAACCGTGGCTTTTTTTTAAAACTAGAATTGTACCTATAATTGCACCACAATTATTACAGTGCAAGTTGAATCCTCAACCTTCTCCAAAACATTTTGGCCAGGTGATTCAGAGGTGCTAGAATATATTTTTATTCAAAAAGAAGATAACCACATTATTTTATTTCTCTGAATGATGAAAATAGGGTTTGAAAACTTCCTCACCCTTCTCAATATTTAATCAACGCTCCAAGTAAGCTAAAAATTAACAGAATTCTGAGATAAATACAGCTATCCATTAAAAACATGACTATGCCTGAAACTGTATCAGATGCAAAAAGAAGACTTGGAAAGAAAAACAAGCAAGCAAACAAAACTCCACAGCATGTGCTTACTGATGCTCTCTGCAATCTAGTCCTACTGTTTTAGTTTTTAGCAGTAACACGTAATGGTAATGAAAATAATTCTATCATAAGAAATGTACACAGCGTTGTGCTGAGGTAGAATATTAGCAATTGGGAGGAGAGTCGAGTCAGATTTGTTGTAATCTTTACAGCGAGGATACACACTGGGTTTCTAAAAGGTTAATGAAGCACTTGTGGTAGACCTTTCCTTCACATTTTAACTCTGTTTTATTCCTGATAGAACCATTAACTTCTACACTAACCTTTCTGCTTGTTACTATTACACACATTCTATTCACTAAAGCTTTCTATTGATTTCTGCCAGTGAGGTTTTATAATATGTAGCTTTAAATACATGGTTTCTGCAACTGTGTTAGCATCAGCCAGTATAGGTGAAAACATAGATTAATTCTGTGGTTTTAGTTTTTTTTTATGTTGTCATTCAAGTACTCTTTTGTCATGATTGCTGTTCATGAGAAAACTTCTCTATGGCTTTCTCATTTATGCTGTTTAAATTGTACAGCAAATACAATTTTCTTTAATTTCTTAGTTTTAAATATTTATCTTACATATGATAGAAGGTACATAACTCTATTTTCTTCTTGTTCAATATAAGTTCCCCAAATTTTCAATTATTGCTTGTGCATGTGTTGAAATGAAAGATTAAGAACAAGAGATGAAAACAATGTCTATAAATAGACATACAAATAGTTATGTCATGTGGATTTTTATTTAGAAGCTTATATAATTTGCTAAAATGAATGCATGAGATTCTTAAACAAAAATACTTGACTAAATTTGGCTCTGTGGAAATCACGTCAAAAATACAAATTCAGTATGCCTTAATGAGAATACTATGAAGAAGTTAGCCCTGCCATTTTAGGATGAGTTCCTGCTTTTGTTTTGAGGATTTTAAATTGGTTTTCTTATTTTTCTAACTTTAAATATCACCTGGTAAAAATAATATCCTTCCTTAAAGATACTTTCAATCTATTATTTGTTCAGTTTGAAGATATCTTCTAATTTCAAGGATATAAAAGTAGCAAGTAAGAGAAAAATAAATATTAACTCACATATGTTATGTCACCCCTGAATCAAAAAAACAGAACATTTTTTCAAACATTTAACTAATTAAAATAAAATTTCTCCTATAATAAAGTATCTCCTAGTCACAATGCAAGGCAGAGGACTGCTTGAAAAAGATTAAAAGTTTTATTTAAACATAGTTGAATCATTAGTGTCATTTTTTTTAAATTAAGGTGTATGAGGTGAGAAGACTAAACCCTTAAATGAATAGCATGATCTGGGAATGAGATACTTGTTATTTGAAATTATATAATTATATTTTTAAGAAAGTTTGATTAGTTTTAACATTTGCTGTTGAAAACCTTTCAGAATACTTTCCTGACTATAGGTAGAGAAAGAGAGAGGGAGGGAGAGAGAGAGAGAGATGATAGATAGATGATGGACAGAGATAGATATATGATAGATATAGACAGATGACAGATAGACAGGTAAGTAGATAGATAAATAGAGATGGATAATCAGAATAAACAGCCAAAGAGGGAAAGAAGGAGAGAGGAGTAGGAGGCAGAGAGGAAGAGAGAAGCAGAGAGAGAGACACTATGTCTATATATCCTATTAAGATAATAATTTAGAATCTATACACATAACAACAAACAACCCAGTTCAAATAAGAAGAAATAAAAATACCCAATAAGAAGTAAAACAAGTACTTATTATAGTAATACTTTTAGATTTATTTATATATATAAGAAACAGAACCTGGTTAGATCATTGAATATGTCCTTCTTAGATTACATATCTGAAGGTTGGGAAATATCTTGACTCCTTTCAAAATTTAACATCCTCACTCAAAATTTCAGTACTTTATCCTTAGATCTCAAATATTAGGACAGTTGCCTGATGATCAAAATTATCATGAAAATGAATAGAAATGACTAAAAAGGCATTGTTCATTCTCAGTAGCAAGTGTCTAGATTTTTATGGAGTTCTAGGTGTGTGTTAAATAATTAAATAATAAAATGTATATGTGTAGTAATTACTTTGGAAGAAATGATTATTAAAGTCTAGCAATGCTCATCTGTCTTTTAGTTAGCCATGCTACATGGGAAGCTAAAACTTTCGAACCAGGAGGTGGTTCAACAAAGCATCTTGAACTGTCCAAAGACCAGGTACTTAAGAAAATATTCGGACTTCTGGAAGTTATTCTTACTACTCTAACACTGTTAAGGGATAGAAATGGATACATTTCATTTTGAGACAACTAACACCATGAAAGTATTAACTCCTTCTGTTTAAATGAATCCATTTTCACCGTTGGACATTGGATTCTAAACGATCAGTAATTTTGTTTCACTTCTGGCTTATTCGATAATATACAGCAGCAGGACATTGCTAATTATTGGATGTCATTTCTTGCAGATAGTGAACTAGCCATAAAATTTAACTGCTTTGAAATTTAAAATTGTAGCTTTGATCAGGTTATTTATCTCAGGCTCCTGATGAGGAGATTAGAATCACCTGAGATAATGACAAAAGCCTTAAGGTGGAGAAGAAGATAGAACACCAGTTGACAAACTGTACTTTGAGTAGAGAATCCATAAAGTAAGTAGATAACAGCAAGCAGATCTACCAGAGGGGGTGTGAATATCAAAGCAGGGTTTGTGGGTGTCTTTTTTTATTTTAAAAAGAAAGTCACAGAAGAACTATCTGTAGCCTGTGTTGTACTTGATCCCATGCTCCTTCCAATCCTAACGTTTGAGAAAATGAAAAACACTCTTAAGGAAGATCACAAAGAAATCATTGTCCTCAGCTGAAAGCCAAGATTTAGGTAAGACAGAGAGGTGGAGGAAAATTTCAGAGGGGAAGTTGAGGCCTATGGCTTCTTTTGGTTGCAGAGCGCACCATGGAAATGTGTGAGCAGAAGGGGAGAGGACATTAGTAGAGGCAAAGATAGATTTCCAGAGCTTAGAGTGGCTTTGTGTGCACTTAGGCCTGACTGTTTTTAAGTCCTTGAGTTTACCGAAAGTACATCAGATGCTAGCTGAAAACAGGTCTATTTGTAATGTGTGGACACAATTGTCTTTTTCTTAATCCGTACATGTCATCAGCTGCAGAAGATGTAGCTGTAAGTATCAGAATAGAGCTGTCAGACATGGAGGTATGGACCTACTTGTGGCTGAGAGAAGGGGAGGGGCAGTCGTCCTAAGCACGGACTTTAATCTCTGTACGTTGGTGCTCTGCTTGGTTAGGGGTCCCTGGTCACTGTCCTTATGGTTTGACACACTGTCAGGCACCTGACATCACTTTGTGGTAATACATGCTCTGTAGTGGTGTCTGGGCAAGCAGTTGTAGTCCTAACTGTATTGCCACTAAGCTTGCAAATCCCCTTCCTCTGGAATAAAGAGGTCTGCTCCTTCACTTTAGGGCATTTGTTTTCCATATATGACCAGACCACGACTAGGGTCACCCTAACTAAACCCTCCAAGAGTTCATAGGGACTCTACATGTGACTCATTCATTAGCACCAGAAATATTAATGGCAAGTAAATTGATCATATCATTTTACTACAATTTAACCTGCAATTGATTAAAAAAAAGGTAAAGCTGTCCTTGGAAGCCAGAAAATATGTCCATGCTGTCACTCAATTCTTTATCCCAGGCTCTGTGCCAAGCCCTGGGGGGGGGAAAAATGAGCAGAAAAAAGTATGTCCCTTCAAAGAGCTTATTGTCAGATTGAGATGACAGATAATTTTATTACAGTATGATATGTTCTGTGATAACAGTTGGTACCAAGGACACAAAGAACACATAGGAAGGGGGCTTGTTACAGTCTTGAAGGAGTCAAGAAAGGCTTATGAGAGAATTGTATCTACTCTGAAGCATGAAGGATGAGGAGGCATTAGTCAGGCAAAATGGCCTGATAGTCTCAAGTTTAGGAAACAGCATTGGCAAAGGTCTCTCTGGAGATGACAGAAAGCCTGACACATTAGCCGGACAATGGAGGAGAAGCACTAAGTGAGTGGGATTCAGCAATGTTAGCCAGTTTTTCATTACTTTATTTCTGCTGTTTCTGTTACTAATGATAATAATAATAAATCTAAATGCAAATTTCCTGTACGTAGATGGAGGAACATAGGTAGTTTTCAGTATAATAAAATGAAATGAAAATGGTAAAATCCACATTACTTAATATCGTGTTCTCTTGGGTGAGAAGATGCCCTTCTCAAAGTAGGAAAATTAAAAAGCAACTACTTTGGACAAGAAGATCATGAGAGGTTTCCAAATGTGATCTGTTATCGCTGGCTGGAATAATTTTTTTAGATATATATCACAAGTTTTCTCAAGCAGAAATATATGATGGAAGATTAAAGGGCCTTCCTACATCTGCTCCCAACAGTATTCTTCTGCTGCATAAATCCTCCTGGAACACAGATGGAACCCTGGAGAGGGAATGGGAGGCGCTACCCCAGTGAAGATTAAGTTTCCATCATCTTGATGGAATGGGGCTTCACTGTAATCAACAAATTCTTTAAACAAATAAAATTAAAGTTCTAGCATCTGAGTTCATGAATACACACATACATATGACATATGATAAAACATTATAGTAATTTTTATTATTATTTTATCCATTATGCAAATGATCTTTCCTGCTGGGAACTCTACTCTTTGAGAGCAGTGAAGTGAAGTTTCATCTTCAATTTAATGTTCCTTACATCCAGAAAAGTACTTTGTCCACAGATGGGGCCCAGTAAAAGTTGCACAAATAAATAAATAAGTAAACTTACATCGTCTCCAAGGGTGTGAAATTCTGAAAAGTGATTGGCATAGTATTTTAGGGTCTAATTTATCCTATAAATAAGATTAGATGTTTGGCATTGTGTAGGCAGAGTAAGTAATTCCGTAGTAGAACGTGATGTTGGTGATTACTATGCCCACGTAATCCAAGAAAGCTGAAATTAGAAATATATAAAAAAGAATTGAGTCATGGTATTTATATGTATGCCAGACAGGAAAAAAAAAGAAAACAACAGTTTGAGGAATAGCTCTCACAAACACATTTACTTCTATACCAGACCGTAAGGTATGCATCTCTCTTCCTTTAACTACGTGAAGCTATGAAAGCCAATATGTTTCTTAAACTCACCTTTTCCTGAAGATGATTTGTCAAGTCATTTCCCTTAACTTTTGACAAGCCAATGAATCCATAAAAATAGAACTGGTCCACATGCTCAAGGCCTAAAGAAATTATAGGCCCAATGGAAGTCAGGTGGTGTATTAAAAAGGAATATCAATCTCTTTACTTGGTTTTCATGACAAGTTATGTCTATAACCAAAATCTGAGAATATTTGCTAAAGGATTGATCTATATTTGTCACTTCTTTAGTACAATGAGGGATAATAAAAATGGCAGGAATGAATAAAATGGTTAAGGTGATTCTGGTGATTGTACAAAAGTTAACTACAATTTTCACTAGATAAAGTTTGTTGCAGATCAAGTGACTTTGAAAGTATTTGGCAAAGCAGCTTGGAAAACTTACCGGGGCATATGTTATAATGCCCCCAAAGAAAAATTCTGTTCTCTGATGATAAATAAACAGCAGTATGTAAGTTCTTAAACATTGTCCAGAGAAATAGTAATCTAAATTATCTCCCAGGTGTTCAAATCTTATTTAAATAGAATTTGAGGGGTGAATAACAGGAAATGTGGGTCAGCAAAAATCTAGTTGTGAACCGGGGCCGGCCTGGTGGCACAGCGGTTAAGTGTGCACGTTCCGTTTAGGTGGCCTGGGGTTCACCAGTTCGGATCCCGGGTGCAGACATGGCACCGCTTGGCACACCATGCTGTAGTAGGTAAAGTAGTAGGTATTCCATGTGTAAAGTAGCGGAAGATGGACATGGATGTTAGCTCAGGGCCAGCCTTCCTCAGCAAAAAAAGAGGAGAATTGGCAGCAGTTAGCTCAGGGCTAATCTTCCTCAAAAAAAAAAAAAAAAAATCTGTGATCATTTCATGAATAAGGACTATGCAAACTATAATCTAAAATGACTCATACTCTCAAACATTTATTAAGCACCTACTATGTGCCAGGTACTCTGTAAGGTACTGATGATATACACAATTTCTGTCTTGAAAGCCTTCACAATCTTGAAAAAAAATGCTGTACTCCAAAAACAATAACAAACACAAAAACCTAAAAGAAAACACAGGTGTTGTAAATGAAATTATAAAAAATATAATATAAAATGTCACTGAATTCCCATTTTTATGTATAAATTCATTGCAATAGGATGTAGGAAAATAAATTTAATTTTAGGATGTTATAGAGTTGAGCAAATCTGATGTTTGTAAAATAGGGGAAGAGAGTTACAAAACACATATGAAACCTTTAGAACAGTTGAGAATTATATCATTGTCCCTATCGATAAACAACAAGGAAAATAACAGCAATAGAATACAGGCTAAACAGAATTTTCTGAACACACTCTTCAAAGTTTTCCCATGAGGTGCTAGTGGTTTTGAAAGTATTTTTAGTGTACTTAAAGTATATTATGTTTTCATAAGGAATCATCTGTAAGCTAGTAATTGTCTGTGAGAGTTCTACTGTACCATCCCTGTCATTTTGAATATATTTTGAGTAAAATATCTTGAGTAATACTTTATTGCCATTCCATGAAACTGTTCTGCTCAGGTTCATGTGGGAAAATTATCAAATTGAGCAAATATTTAGCTTAGCTCTGACCCCAATGTCCTATGACTGAAAGCTATATTCTTTTCCAGGCAGAATTGTGCTTATTGGTGGTTCTCATTGATATAATTGTTCAATTTTTCTTCTCATTGCTGTCAGATGGATAGCCAAAAATATGTCAGTAATGTTTCTTTTGATAAGAGTGTCTTTATGTAAGGTGCTACAATGGAACTACTGAGTGGAAATATTTTGTTAGTAATATTGGTGCTAGATAAAGATACAACTGAGAAAATGCAAGCCCAAGCTGCTTTGACTGCACCATTTTTCCTGAGCCTCTGGAAGGGATGTGCAGAATTGGTTTTGACATCTTATATCAAAATCCATTTTGACTAGAATAGGGCAGTGTCAAGCCACAAAAATCTTATGTTTATCTTTCAAATCTCAAAGAATATGATTGAGAATTTTTTCAGTGATTAATCCCCAGCGCTAACAAATATCTTTTAGATAAGCCCGACACATGGAAAAATCCCAAAATTCATTGGTAAAAGAATAAATTAAGTGAAGGAAAATGACCATAGCTAATAAAATGTAAACAGAAGGGCGATATGAAAAGGATAGTTCATAGGCTACTTCAGTCTGGATTCCTAATATCTCCTTCTTTTAGACCAATGATAGATGTAAAATTTTTATCTAAAAAAGAAAAATGATTTGACAAATATAGGACGTATGAAGACCCATTAACAGAAAATTACACAAAAGAGTACTAGTGGTTTAATTTTCTACAAGCTCAATATAAACCCACAGTTTTATGTGGCTCCTTAAAAAAATCAAGTAAGAGTCTAAACTTATAACTGTGGAGTGGAGTGAGATCAGAATTGGTGGTTTTCCAGCTAGGAGAGGCCATGAACAATGGGGATTAAGTGGTGTGCATCTCAACTTGCTCTACCATCTGGAGTTGGGTAGGATGACTACCATGGACATAAACCTCTACCTCCAACTGGGACTATCCATCAGCAGGGCTCCTCCATATGGACTCAGTCTTAGTTCAGGTGAAAATGTGTGTCCAATGTATCATGGCTTGATCCTCAAAGTCACCAATTATGCTGTCCCTAATAACCTCAGTCTGAGAGTAGGACCCCACAGATCAGAGTTCCAACTCACAATAGTGAGTTAGAGGGTAAGGATCATTAGATTTCCCCACTGAGGTAAACTCTTCAATGAATATGAGTCATCAGTTGTTTCAGTTTTTCTTATCTCAAAAAGATAAGATCTTATCAGCAGCCTCTATCTGGAGCTAAGACTCTTGATTAGAAAAGGTAGGAATTGTAGGGACGCACATAATTTTATCACGTAGGATCCATTTGAAGAATTTTTGAAACAAAAATTTAGATCTTAGCCATTTTATCCTTTTTATTGTATGGGGCAATAACTCTATTGTCTCTTGTGTCCTGAGTATAACATTTATTTCCACCCCGTGCTGAGTAGGGTCACAGAAACAGACCTCAATGCTGCTAGAACCAATGTTCCAGTAATCATCCCGGAGTAGTCCAACATGCTTAGGTAAGGGAACCCAGGAGGTTGGCACAAACTGTCTCCCAGCAAACTTCCAGTTTTTCGTGTTCAGTCATCTCTTAAGGGAGAAGGAGGGTTTCTAGTACTGGTGAATTTCTCTAAGTCTAGGAGCTACAATGATACCAGTGTCTGGAGCATCCTCTCCTCTTTGAGCTCTGCATTGAATTAGATCCTCAGCCCCTGAGGGGCAGTGTTTTGATACATGAATTCTCCAAAAGCCTGGAAATGAACTTTCTAACTCAAACGCTTCTGTGAGAAGCCAGAGTATGAGGCTAAGAAGACTGCCAATGAGCATTGAGAAGAGATATACTCATCAGATCAGTATGAAGGTCTATCCACTGTGCTTGAATTAGTCCTAAATTGCCACCGATATGAAACCTCAGCATATCTAGGCCACTATTCGTCCAGACTTAGAGACAGAGACAAAATGGAGCCGCTGTGACATGGAACTCATGGAATAATTATTCAACAATCTCTCTGAGAAAGTTAGAATGCCTGAGCTCTGATTTAGGTCAGATTCCTTCAACCAGATTGGTGTGCACCCGGAATGGGGCATCCTAAGACTGGATATGCGTGGAAGACTGTGGGAGGAGGGACAAAAAATAGTGTTTAGAGGTGAAGCTGAGCCCAAGAAGGGAAGAAACAGTATCAACCAAGCTTCCAATTCAATGGAAATCAGGCCATCAAAACCATGACAGAGGCCAAAGAACTGTGAGGGGAGAGAAAGAGAGGGGAAGGAGAGAAAAAATTTAGAATAAAGAGAGAAACATAGTAATTTCTAGAAGTGCTAACAAGTTACACGGTGGAAAAGGAGCAAAGGGCAAGCTCTCAGCTTATAAAAACGAATGGGATATAAGGCTTGTAAATTAATAATTAACATCATACAGGATATAATATAAAAATAGAGGACTTATTAAAATTACAGGACTGAGTTGGAAATTTAGGGGAGCAAACTAGGACAAGTGGTTTCAAATATTCTAAGACCTGACAAAGTATGACAAATTTGTTATGATTGCTTCACAAAATAAAATTTGCCCCATTGGTTAGAGGATGAGAGAGACTTCTTAGAGCCCTTCATCAAAGAATCTCTTTTCCTGATGTTGCAATGAATTCCCCACTCTTAGAATTGTTTAAGCAGAGCAAGGAGGCCCATTTCTTATTGATCTTATAGAAGATCTTTTTTCCAAACCACAAGCTATATGTTCTATAAAGTTTTAAAAATATTTAGTAGTATAAAAAATACCAAATTAATATAGCAGCTCATCTCTTCACTTTTAAGTTCCTAGAGCACAAGAATTCCATAGATCTCTTTGTAAAGGCCCAAGTCTAGCACAATGATGAGTAGATATTTTGTAATTATTTCTCTGACAGAGATCACTATTGGAAGCTTTTTTTAAATGCCGTGCTTTATTCGTTAGTCTACTTATACAAGTGTTGTACAAAGAACACATTGATACGACTGATTCAAGTTTAGCACTCATTACAAAATCCATCTTAGCTATAGATAGAAGTCCCAATCAAAATCTCTTTTGCTAATTAGTACATATAGGATACGTCAAATAAATTAGATATTTTCAAAATTCTAAAATGTGAGGAACTTAAAAGTTTAATAAAGGGAAGCTATTGTGCATTTATGATTCATTATTATTAGCATATTTTTGTCAAGGGAGAAAAAGACAAATTATTTTTGAATGGTTTCTGTGGGTGTTGACTTTAAACTTAAGGATAGATAGATAAGTAAATCAGGTTGAGGCTTTTTAATACTTTTGTTATCAAATATTGAGTTTTTTCCACTCAGATTCCATTTGCCCTCCGTTAGAATTTTAAGACTTTCAGTAATTTCATTCATGTTGTTCCTCTGTTCTGAATTATTTTCTTTAACGTTATTTACATGCTTTTGAAATTTTAGTTGCATTTTGTTCATCCACATGTTGCAGTAAAATTTAACTTTGAAAAAAATTATCTGTATACTAATATCACTGCTATATAAGGCATGAGGGAAGGAGTTAGCTATATTTTCTGAAGCATTTTGGGAAGTTTCTTGCTGTTTTAGAGCAATATACACACAACACACACACACACTCTCACAGAGTTCTTCTATTATGTTGAGAAGCTCACAGGGAGATTGCAAAATAACCTTAAATTGGCAAATGAGTCAAGTGGGTGGCATTATCAGTTAGTGCACATTGTCAAATTGCAATGCTTCGGACTTTTACAATTGTACTTTAATTCTGCTTAAAGGAATTGTTTTTTTCTCCCACTTTGTAAACCCACGGTCTCCTTGCAAAATAAAACTCTGCACTTGACATTTTCAGATTCCCTTTATCCAATTTCCATTAAAGACAAGTCTGACTTTGGGACCACTAAGAATTTCAGAGAATTGAATTCCAGAGAGAAACTCCTACTGGAATAAAGTCTGCCTATCCAGGAACACAGAGGACAGCTTTTTCTCACCCCTACTAATGAAGAGCTAGACTAATGTCCACTCTTGGGGTTTGCAGTAATACTCTCATGGAACATTCATTTGCAGAAGCTGCTGAGTTAACTCCAAGGTCCCCCTTTCCCATAGCAAGTTGTCTAGAAAGACAGTAAATTTCAGGGGTCATGATAATGGTGTCTCCCAAGACACTGAGTAAAATGTTGCAAGTTCTCACACCCCATTTCAAACTCTCCTATGGATTGTTGATGGCAAGATGTGCATATCTTGAAGAGGTCACCTCCAAGAAGTTTCTACAAAGCAGCTAAATCACAGACTAGATGACTGTGGAAATAAAGGCACTTTTCTGAGACTCTCCTTTCTGGTGCAATTAAAATCGATGTTGTCACTGTATATCACAATAGAATTAAGAGTGTAAGACCTCATGTTAAAGGTAAAGGCTAATAAATGCAACTATTAGTAAAAGCTCTTAAGGAAAAGAAATTTAGCTTTCCCTAATGCTTCCTACAGCTTAGAATAGGGCCTTTTATTAAGGAAGGAAAGAAGGAGGAAAGGGAGGAAGGAAGGCAGGAAAAAAAAGAAAGGACTGAGTGAATAAAAGTCAACAGGAAGTTTACATTACAGTTCATAGAATAAAGAAGTTATAAAAAATATTTTGTGCCCATGTACATTAGGCTTTTATTTTTCAGTTATTTGATAATGTTCCTGAATTTTCTCCTAATAAATGCATTATGGGGCTAAAATACAAAACAGAATCCTGTATATGAGAGGAAATTGAACTGAAGCAATCTCTATTGTTGGCTGTGAAGGGTTTCTTTGTTGTTTTTTTGTTTTTTTCTCCTACTGAGTACTCTGTCATCAGCCGGAGGTCAATTTATGGTCTCTTTAAAATGGATAAATCTAACAGTTTTTCTTTCTTTTCTGTTATATTTTTTAAACCTGCCTCAGAATAGTGAGAACAAACTTAATATATGGACTTCAAGAATTATTTTGTCTAAAGAGGATGCTTTATGTCCAGAAGTGGACCTCTCACTAATACTCATTTTCTAGGGACTGGGTTGTGACTCTATGTAACGCTAGCTCTTTTAATAGCCACAGGAAGAATTAGTTAAAAATTGACTTTGAATGTAATTCATTTGCTACGAAGTGGTCTTTCACCCCCTGCTCTTCTCTTTAACTCACATCCACATTTTCTTTTCTAGTTCTTTGTTAAAAAATGAACTGCACGCAAAAGCATGTGAGGATAAGGATTTCTGAATGCTGTCATGCACACCCTGGTGTTCCCAGCACCGAGCCATTAATGCATCACTGCTGTCCTGTGCTGGATGAGGGAGGAGAGAGAGTTAAGAGAAGCAGCTGGCTAAGGAGAGCCCCAGGGATGAGCTCCCAGAGACACTTACCTGGAAAGAAGAAAGCAATAGCCTTCATCATGTCTAGTCCCCTCTTGGCTCCCTGCACTGAAATCCCAGGGATCAGCTTGTTGCTGGACATGCCACTAACTTCTGTGTCAATGTACACAAACCCAGCACAGGTAAAACTGAAAGAAAATGCTTTCCTTTTTTATCTGCACAAAGTTAAATTAGTAATAGTTTGGGACAAATACCTTACAGAGTTAATTATAAGGACACATTTGGATTGGGCAAAATTTGTTTAGTTCCTGTTGTTATACTCCAACTCTTTTTTTCCTTTTTAAATAGCCAAGGTCCATTTACTATTTCCTTTTCTCTGAAATTCCAGCATGAATGTCAACAAAGGGGATTGTGCTATGACAATGTACATTTAAATCAGTGGTAAGATCCTTTAAGCTTCTCCTTAAGTTAGAAATTAAAAGGTCTTTGCTGCTGGTAAAAGGAATTGCAAGCATTACTGAAGAATGGAAGTGGAGCCTTTAGATCACTACAATATTTTACTCATAAATAAACATTTTTTTCTCCACATCTCCCACACACAAACCATTTGGATATAGAATAAACTTGGCATTGGTCAAATAAGCTATATCACAAAACTTCCCAATGCTCATAGAAAAAGAATTATATCCATGATTAGCTTCCTAGTTTAGACAACTTAAGAATATCCACTGATAGAGAAGGGTCTTCGTAACCTTTAATAAGTGCTCACCTTTGTCTACTTCATCTGCATGGTATGCTCAATCCTCATTACTTGATATAATGATGAGTGAAAACAATCCCACCATTCATTAGCTTTTGTAAGACAGAAAAATACTAGCACAAAAAGGCAATTGAAAGATACAGTCAGATAAATACTGCACCTAACATTGATTTTCAATAGATAGTAGTTTTGTTCACAAAGTAGCTGAAAATATAATTCCACGATGGTAAAGTAACCTCTTTAAAACTTATTTTCTACCTGCATCTTCATTCTTAGGAGAGTCTGGTATGGTAAAAATTCCTTTACTTTAGCTAATTGGATTCCACATGTTTCAAGTGGAAAGTTAGATAGACACTCATTTTTTTTCTTATTATATAGAGATATTTCTCAATAAATGATTATTTTTGATAGAAATTCAACAATTTACGTGGAGGAAAAATGTTAACTTGTGTGATACATGAGATCACATCTGAAGAAAATATCAGAGATTTCTAATTAACATAGAAAGTTAAACTCCAGTTATAAAAGATCTAAATTCCTTAAGAATAATATCTAGGAACAGAAAAAAACAGTAATTTGAAGATTGAGCCTCATGATGTAAATTTCAATACAGCACTTGTTATTGTAGACATAAAATTATTGTGTTTCTGATATCTATTTAAATATAAATAAAATACAAATGCATAAAGATTCAGATAAATACATTCAAAATTTTCACTGTCATCAATTGGAAAGCATTAGAATTATCTTATGTGATGTTTTGTTTAGATTTACAGAAGCTGAAATTCTATTTATGATTAAATGAAGTAGCATATGTGATTAGCATCACGCTTGGCGCAAAATAATCCCAAATATAACCCACCAGGCCATCAGATATTCATTATTTTAACAACTCTTAACCTATCACAGAAACTCAAAATGACAATGACTGTGTCAGTAAAGGAAATAAACCTTCAAGAGAAAGGAAAACTTTAACTCAGAACCTTAAAGTTTACCTACAAATAGATTAATCCAAATGCATATGTACAGCTTTAGCCTTCTTATGAAGCTCCAGATCCATACTTCCAATTTTCTTCTGGGCTTCCCAAATCAGTGTCTCATTGTATTCATAACCAAATAATACATTTAAAGCAAATTCAGCATCTTCTCAACGTATCCTTTTGGTTATTGCAATATGTCAAAAGTTGCTATATTGCATATATGCAATGAGTGTGTCTTTGTGTGTGTGTGTGTGTGTGTGTATGCATGGGAGTGTGTGTATACAAATAAAGTCTACTCTCTCAGCAGAGTCTTACTACAGGGTCCAATTTTGAGATATTTTTGAAGTTATATAGATCTTAAAGTTGCTGAAATCTAAAATACTGAAATGCAGGTCAATATTGAAAGTGCAGGTATTGAAATAGAAAAGATGGAGGGGGTAAGACCAGGTTGTCAGTCAAGTCCGTTATAAAGAAGTTTAAGTCACTAGATATTATAACAGAGAGAATAAGAAGAGATACTTAACAAGGTTTTTCAATTCACTAAAGAAGGAGGAAGAAATAGTGAGAACAGTGACTTAAACTCATGGTGTATACAAAATGCTTAATGTAAAATAAATAAAGGAAGTCTTAATAAATGTTAATCTTTATTATTGTTTGTGTGATTATGTAAATCAATGGAGTTTTTTTTTGTTTTTTTTTTTTTTTTGGTGAGGAAGATTGTCCCTCAGCTAACATCTGTGCCAGTCTTCCTCTATTTTGTAGGTGGGACACTGCCACAGGATGGCTTGACAAGCGATGTGTAGGTCCATGCCCAGAATCCAAACCCATGAACCTCAGGCTTTCAAAGCAGAGTACACAAAGTTAACCACTATGTCACCGGGCCAGCCCCATTAATGGAATTTTTAAAAAGAGAGATTATCTTAAAATATTAATACTGTCAAAGAGATATTCTAGGCAATGGAGATGTCAATCATAGTTAACAACGAAAGAATGGGAAAGTTACTATACAAAAGAACTGGCGTACTCCTACTTGTCACAAATATCCTGAAGTAAATTACCATTTAAACAAGTTGCACTTGATAAAATTGGCCACATCAAGAATTCTTTAAGAACATGGAGGGTTCAATGCTCTATTTCAAAATGGCATTTGGTTGAAATTTAAAAGGAAGAAGTTTTATTATACGTTGATATTTCTCATTATGGCAATATTATAGTTAGACATAAGAATTTCTTCTGGAAAAACCTCTCTCAGGCAATATTTACTATGTACTTCGGAAATCTTACAAAATATGACTGAATGAAGCATAAAAATTATGTTAAGGAAAGACAGAGAAAAGGTTATTTGTATTGTGATTTCTTTGCATTTTGATAATTTTTCTCACTTCTCATTTTTTAATGGACATGTTACTGTTCAACAGAATAATGAAACAAACTATAAGGAGTAAAAAAGTCTTTTAAACAGGTGAGAATAGAGTTAAAAATGCTGAGCAAAATAAACAAGGGCGTCTGAATTTTTTTTAAAAACATATAATGTTTTATATCATATAATGATATAAAGCTATGTTATCCTATAATGATGAACACAAATAAGTAAGCTAGTACTTGGTTGATTCAATTAACAGAAACAAAGTAAAATTTCTACTCATTTCATACTTTGGTGTTGTTTTTGAATATGTAAAGTGAGGTAACATAAGAGAAATATAGGAAAAATTTTATTTTGTGCCAAAGGAAAAATGAAGAGTAATGGATAAAATTTATAAGAAATTAGATTTGCTTTAACCTAGGAAATATAAATAATAGTATGGGCATACCTCATTTTATTGGACTTCACTTTATTGTGCTGTGCAGATATTGTATATTTCATAAGACCCTCCACCAGCAAAATGATTATAACTTGCTGAATGCTCAGATGATGGTTAGCCTTTTTTAGCAATAAAATACTTTTAATTAAGGTTTATACTTTTTTGTAGATATAATGCTATTGTACACCTAATAGACTACAATATAGTGTAAAAATATCTTTTATATGTACTCAAAAACCAAAACATTCGTGTGACTTGCTTTATTGTGATATTTGCTTTATTATTACAGTCTGAAACCAAACTCACAATATCTCTGAGTTATGCCTGTATTTCAAAATGGAATAAAGGTCCCACTTTTAACCGTGATAAAGTAATGAATACCAAACTTGCTGTCCAGCCATGATCAACTATAAAACTGGAAAAGTTTTATGAAACAACTGTTTTTATTCATTGGAGAGTAAGCAGTAAAATATTTTGAATGTTTAGAGAAAAAATACCCAGATGAACCCTATTGACGCCCTAACTTTCTGAATGGAGTTAATTACAAGACCCTGGCACAAGGGGAAGTGGCATGAGCATGGCTTCATGATCCTGCTGAATTGAATACACAGATCATGGAGATTAGCAAGGCTCAGAGAGCTGTTATTTGGAAGGCAGGGTACTGACAAAGAGGAAGCTACTCAGAGGAAACGTGTCCAAAGATCCACGTAAGGATCACCTTGATTCTTGGGTTAATACTATTTTGCACATACATAGAATGACTCCACAAGGCCAGGGAGAGAGTAATTATTAAGGAAATACAACTGTCTTAGAGCCATAAGATGGAAAACTTCCAGAAATCTCATAGAGTTGGGAGTGTTGAGTTTAACTAATCATATTGGAGGGACCTCATGGAATACACATGACATTTTCTAGAGATGTGAAAGGGCCACATCTTAGGAGTGGAACTAAACTAGTCCATAGTCTAGAGTTACTCTAGACCTTGCCAGGAATTCTTGCTATCATTTTTAATGATTAAATGGACAATTCTTCAGGAGGATAAATCAATAATGAATGTGTGTGCAGCTAATAATACAGGCTCATTGCACATGAAATGAAAACTGAGATTAAAAAACATGGAAAAACCTACAATTTTGGTTGAATTATTTCATCTTCTGTCTATTTGATAGACTAAGTACAGAGAAAATCAGTAAGAAAATTATTACAAAGCTATCGACCAAAATGATCTAATCAACATTTCTAAAGCTTTACACCCAACAAGAGTAGACACATTCTTTTCCCAGTACAGGTGGAACATTAGCTAAGATAGTCCATATGCTGGACCACAAAACAAGCTTCAATAAATTTAAAAGGACTGAAACTCTTTTAAGCATTTATTCTTCACAAGATAATTAAATTAGAAGTCAATAATAAAATATCTTAGAAAAGCCTCAAATATTTAAAAACTGAGTGAAATTTTTGTAAATAAGTTATGTATCAAAAAAGAAATAACAAGGGAAATTAGAAAGTACTATGGACTTAATGATATTGAAAATGAGACATTAAAAGTTGTGGATGCAGCCCAAACAGTGCTTACAGAGAAATTTATAACTTTACATAACTATATAAGAAAAGAATAATCATCGAAAATTGTATGATCTAAATTTTCCCCTTAAAAAAGTTAGAGTTAAAAAAACATTTATTAAAAGGAATGAAAAATAAACATAACACTAAAAATCAATAAAATAGAAAACAGGAAAAATATAGAGAAAAACTGGTGGTACCAAAATCACTTTCTTTGAAAGGATCACTAAAATTGATAAAACTCTAGCTGCACTGATGAAGGGAAAAGTAGAAAAAGAACCACATATTACCTATGACGGAGGTGAAAAATAAGACATCACTTGAGAGCCTATAGTATTGAAATGACAATAAGGGAGTATCACAAAAAAATTATGCAGGGACTGGCCCCGTGGCTGAGTGGTTAAGTTTGCACGCATGGCTTCTGCGGCCCAGGGTTTTAGCAATTCGGATCCTGGGTGTAGACCTGTCACCACTCATCAGGCCATGCTGAGGTAGCATTGCACATAGCAGAGTCAGAAGGACCCACAACTAGAATATACAACTATGTACTGGGGGCCTTTGGGAGAAGAAGAAAAAAGGAAGATTGGCAACAGATGTTCACTCAGTTTATTTATCCATTCACCTACTGAAGGTCATCATGGTTGCTTCCAAGTTGTGACAATTACAAATAAAGCTGTACATCCTCATACAGGCTTTTGTGTGGATATAAGTTTTCAACTCCTTTGAGTAAATACCAAAAAGTGCAATTACTGTATCATACAGTAAGAGTATGTTTAGTTTTGTAACAAACCATCAACCGGCCTTTCAAAATGGCTCTACCACTTTGTATTATCACCAGCAATGTCTGAGAGTTCCTGTTGCTCCACATTCTCACGAGCACTTGTTTCTGTCAATGTTCTGAATTTCGGACTACATACATTTAGGTATGTGGTAGTATCACACTGTTGTTTTAATTTGTATTTCCTTGATAACATATTATGTGGAACGTCTCTTCATATGCTTATTTTCCATTTGTTTATTTTCTTTGGTGAGGTGTCTATTAAGGGCATTGGTCCATTTTTTAAGCAGGTTGCTTTTGTATTGTCAAGTATCAAAAGTTCTTTGTGTATTTTGGATAACAGTCCTTTATCAGTTGCGTGTTTTGCAAATATTTTCTCCCAGTCTGTGGCTTGTTTTCTCATTCTCTTGACATTGATTCTTACAGTAGAAGGTTTTAATTTTAATCAAGTCCAGCTTATCTATTATTTCTTTCATTGATCTTGCCTTTGGTATTGTATCTAAAAAGTCATCACCACACCCAAAGTTATCTAGGTTTTCTTCTACATTATCTTATAGGAATTCTATGTTCTACATTTAGGTCAATGATCCATTTTGAATTAATTTTTGTGAAGGATATAAGATCTGTATCTAGATTCATCTTTTGCATGTGGATGTCCAATTGTCTTGCTTCATTGTATTGCCTTTGCAATGATTGGATGACTATAATTATGTGGGTCTATTTTTCTATTATTTTCCATTATCTTTCTATTCTTTCACCAATACCACACTATTCTGATTACTGTAGCTTAATAGTAAGTCTTAAAGGACAGTAATGTCAGCACTTTAAATTTGCTCTCTTTTCATATTGTGTGGGCCATTCTGGGTCTTTCGCCTTACCATATAAACTTTATAATCAAATTGTTGATATCCACAAGATAACATGCTGGGATTTTATTTGAGACTGCATTGAATCTATAAATCAAGTAGAGAAGAACTGACATCTTGATCATATTGAGTCTTCCTATCCATGAACATGGAATATCTCTCAATTCATTTAGTTCTTTTTTGATTACATTCATCAGAGTTGTAGTTTTTGTCACATAGATCATATACATATATTTTGTTAAATTTATACTTAGAATATTTCACTTTTGGGGGTGCAAATGTAAATACTATTGTATTTTTTTTAAGATTGGTGCCTAACAACTGTTGCCAATCTTTTTTTTTTCCCCTGCTTTGTCTCCCCAAATCCCCCCAGTACATAGTTGTATATCTTAATTGCAGGTCCTTCTAGTTGTGGCATGTTGGACACCACCTCACTGTGGCCTGATGAGCGGTGCCATGTCTGCGCCCATGATCTGAACCAGTGAAACCCTGGGCCACCACAGAAGAGCACATGAACTTAACCACTCAGCCATGGGGCTGGTCCCAATACTATTGTATTTTTAACTTCAAATTCTACTTGTTTATTGATGATATATAGGAAGCAATTGGCTTTTGTATATTAACCTTGTAGCCTACAACCATATTATAAATAGCTTATTAGATCCAGAATTTTGTCAACTCTTTTGGATTTTCTACATAAATGATTATGTCATATGTGACAAAGACAGTTTTATGTCTTCGTTACCAATCTGTATACATTTTATTTCCTTTTCTTGTCTTATTGCATTAGCTAGAACTTCCAGTATGATATTGCACAGGAATAATTAGATGGGGCATCCTTGCCTTGTATCTGATCTTCATGGGAAAACTTTGAGTTTCTCACCAGTAAGTGTGATGTTAGGAGCAGGTTTGTAGATGTTCTTTATCAAGTTGAAGAACTTCCCATCTAGTCCTAGTTTACTGAGAGTTTTTATCAAGAGTGGGTATTGGATTCCATGAAATGCTTTTTCTGCATGTATTGATATGACCATGTGTTTTTTCTTTTTTAGCATGTTGATGTGATGGATTATGTTAATTGATTTTCAAGTGTTGAACTAGCCTTGAATACCTGGGATAAATCACACTGTGTCATGGTGTATAATTCTTTTAATATATTTTTAGGTTCAATTTGCTAATATTTTGTTGAGAATTTTGCATCTATGTTATGAGACTTACTGGTTTGTAGTTCCCTTTATTGTAATATCTTTTTCTGGTTTGAGTATTAGAGTAATGCTGGCTTCAAAGAATGAGTTAGAAATTATCTCCTCTGCTTCTATCTTCTGAAAGAAATTGTTGAGAATTGCTAAAATTTCTTTCTTAAATGTTTGGTAGAATTCAGCAGCAAACTCACCTGATCCTGATGGTTTCTTTTGTGGAGATTAGTAAATATTGATTCAATATCTTTAATAGATATAGTCCTATTCTGATTGTCTATTTCTTCTTGCGTGAATTTCAGCAAATATTATCTTTCAAAGAATTGAAAGACATCTTTCAATTTCATCTAAGTTGTTAAATTTGTGGGCGAGGGGTTGAATTGTTTATAGAGTTTTTTATTGCCTTGTTAATGTCCATAGGATCTGTACTAATGTCCCCTTTTTGCATTTTTGATATGAGTAATTTGTGTTCTTTCTCTTTTTATCTTAGTTAGCCTAGGTAGAAGCATATTCATTTTTTCAACATTCTTAAATAAACTACTCTTGACTCATTGATTCTTACCAATTGATTTCATTTTAAATTTCATTTATTTCTGCTCTAATTCTTATTATTTCTTTTCTTCTTCTTACTTTGGATTTAAATTACTCTTTTTTTTTTTTTCCAGTTTCCTAATGTGGAAACTTAGATGAGTGATTTTAGATATTTATTCTTTTTTAATAATATACATTTGATGCTATAAATTTCCCTCAAAACACTCATTTTGCTGATTCCTACAATTTATGATAAATTGTGTTCTCATTTTCATTTAGTTCAAAATATCTTTCAATGTCTCTTGTGATTTCTTTTGTGACCTATATGTTATTTAGAAGAGTGTTGTTTAATCTCCATGTATTTTTGGATTTTCCAGTTATCTCTCTGTTACTGATTTCTAATTTAATTCCATTGTATTCTGAGAGCAGACAATGTATGATTTCTATACTTTTAAATTTGATGAGATGTGTTTTATGGCCCAGAATGTGATCATCTTGGTGAATGCTCCATATGAACTTGAGAAGGATGTATATTCTGCTATTATTGCAAGAAGTAGTCTATAAGTGTCCTATATTTTCAGTTGATTGATGCTGGTGTTTATTTCAACTTTATCCTTACTGATTTTCTTCCTGCTGGATCTGTCCATTTCTGAAAGAGGAGTGTTGAAGTATCCAGCTACGATAGTTGGTTTATCTATTTCTTTTTGAAATTCTATTATTTTTTTCTGCACATATTTTGATGTTCTGTTGTTAGGTGTACATGTCAAGGATTATTATGTCTTCTTGCAGAATTGACCCCTTTATTATGTAATGCCCTTCTATATCTCTGATAACTCTCCTTTATTTGAAGTCCATTCTGTCTGAAAATACTATAGCTACTCCTGTTGTCTTTTTATTAGTGTTAGCATAGTATATTTTTCTCCACCATCTATTTTTAATCTATATCTGTTTTTACATTTAAAGTGGATTTCTGGTACACATCATGTAGTTGGGCCTTGTTTTTTGATCTACTCTGATAATTTTTGTCTTTTAATTGGTGCTTTTGAATCGTTGACATTCAAGGTGATTATTGATACAGTTGTATTAATATTTATCATATCTGTGACTTTTTTTCTCTCTGCTGCCCTTGTTCTTTATTCCTATTTTTGTCTTCCACTCTTTTTCTGGCTTTTGTGATTTTAATTGAGCATTTTCTATAATTCCCTTTTCTTTACTTTCTTAATATATGCTATGCTTTTTTTTTTTTAACTTTTTTTAGTGGTTGCCCTAGAGTTTACAATATACATTTACAGCTAATCCAAGTCTGCTTTCAAATAACAGTACACTATTTCACAAGTAGTGTGGGTATCTTACAATAACAAAATAATCCTGATTCCTCCCTCCTGTCCCATGTATCCTTGCTGTCATTCATATCACTTACATACAAGCATTCATAAACATAAGATATACACATAAGCATACGTTATCAAATGCATCATTGCTACTGTTAATTTGAACAAACTTTTATCTGTTAGATCAAGTAAAAATAAGAAAAGTTAAAGTTTTTCTTTTCCCTTCACTTATTCCTTCTTCAATGGTCTTCCTTTCTTTATGTAGATCTGAGGTCGTGACTTGTTTTATTTTACTTCTCTCTTAAAAACTTCTTTTAAGTTTTAAGGTAAGTCTAATGGGAACAAATGTCCTCAATTTTTGTTTGAAAGAGTCTTTATTTCCTCTTCGCTTTTGAAGGATATTTTACAAGGTATGGATTCTAGGTTGGCAATTTTTCTCTCAACTCCATAATTACTTCTTCACATCACTCTCTTCTTGCTTGCACAGTTTCTGAGGAGAAGTAGGATGCAACTTTTATCTTTACTCCTCTATGGGTAAGCTGTTCTATTCCTCTGTCTTCTTCCAGGATTTTCTCTTTATCTGATTTTCTGTAGTTTGAAGATGATATGCTTAGGTGTAGGGTTTTTGTGTTTTGTTTTGTTTTTTTTTTTGGCATTTATCCTGTATCTTCTGGGCTTCCTGGATCTGTGGCTTGGTGTGTGACATTAATTTGAGGAAATTCACAGTCATTGTTTTTTCAAATATTTCTTCTGCTTCTTTCTTTCTCCCCTCTCCTTCTCGTATTCCCATTATTCATGCTACATCTTTTGCATCTGTCCCACTGTCCTTGGATAGTCTCTTCTATTTTTATTTCATTCTTTATTCTCTTCACTTTTTGATTTTTTGAAGACTCTATTTACATATGCGGTAGCCCAGAGATTCTTTCTTCAGCTGTGCCCAGTCTATTAAAGACATTCGATCTCTAACATTTCTTTTTGGGTCTGTCTTAGGATTTCAATCCCTTTACTTACCCATCTATTCTTGCATGCTGTCTACTTTATCCCTTAGACCCCTTAGCTTATTAATCATAATAATTTTAAATGCCCAGTTTGATAATTCCAACATCTCTGCCATGTTTGGTTCAGATGCTTGCTGTGTCTCCTCAAATTGTGTTTTTTGCCTTTTAATATGCCTTCTAATTTTTTCTTAAGAGCCGGACATGAGGTACCAGATAAAAGGAACTATTGTAAATAGGCCTTTAGTAATGTGGAGGTGAGTTGTGAGAAGAGGGGGAGCATTTTATAGTCCTGTGATGAGGTCTCAGGTTTTATCCGCCCATGGACTGTGAACTCCACAAGTGTTTCTTTATTTTTTCTCGCCTCTTAGTGGGGACAGGATGGCTAAAGAGGGCTGGAGTTGGTGTTTCCCTTGCCCCAGCTCAGTTAGGCTCTGATAATATACCAGCTGGTTAGACTCTGGTTAATTAATTCTCCCTTACAGTAAGCCTTGTTAAGAAGAATGGAGGGCTCTAGAGTGCTGCAAAATGGTTCCTTTTCTCCCCTTTCTGCTGGAAGCAGGAGGGAATTTTTCTCTCATATTTACCATGTGAACTTGGTTGAGCTCTTGGAGGTAAATCTCACAATATTGTGAAGCTCCACCAATGATTGGGTTCCCTTGGAGCATTTGACAGCCTTGTCCATCCTGAGCCTCCAGTAATTTGTCAATTATAGCTCAAATTTCTACCGTTTAATGAAGTTTTGGATGATTTCTTCTGACTGAGACATTCAAAATCCTTAAGCCAAGAAGAGTTTGATATAATAAGCTCACATTGATTTGGATTTTCAAGCAAGGTAATCCTAGTCATAACTCTATTACTCTTTGACCTTAAGCAAATTTTTTATACCTGCAAAATAGATATCATAGTAATTTTTCAAGGAACAATTAATAAAATATTGATTATCCTCAGTTCAACACACAATACACAGCAGATACTTATTACAATTTCAGGGTGTCAGAATGGGGTACCATCTTAAAATAATCATGAAATGTTATTTGGTTCATTCCAACATCAATTTTGCCAGAAGTAATAGAAAGAAAAAAATATATCAGAATCAAATGAAACATAGATAAAAAAATTAAAACTGTCTGGAGTGGGCCTGGGTGGGTGTAAAACGTACATAATTTTCATCTGGACTTTAAATGCTATTATACAAGTGTTATCTTTTAAAAATAAAATACAAATTAAACTTAATTAAGAAATTCCATTTCCTTCTGGTGTTATTTCAGTGGTTATGAAGTTAATCTCAGTCAGAAACTGTACATAGCTGAGAAACCGTGCTTGTTCTTTAAAAGCCCTTTGGAATAAAACTGCTTCACAACTTGTAAAATATTATCATTCATTTTTGCCATTTGGCTTGGGATTTTCCCATCACTTTTGACTTGTCTTTCTTGTTTCCCAAGATCGCTCAGCTTTTGACAGTAAGAATGGGTGATCCCCTGGGTAAAATTCAGACAGACCACCTGGCTTGACAATCTGAACTTACTCTTTGCCTTTCAACTTCTCCTTCCACCTCTCTCTTTTCTTAAAATCCCCAGGGATGCACAAATTTCAGCTTCACTATGTGAAGCTGTGTTTAGAGGAAAAGAGAAAAAAGTGTTTTTCCCATATAGTTGAACATGACCAAATTATGCCAGTGGAACTTGATGAGAAATGTAAAAAAAATAATGTTAAAAGATAAATCTTACTCTGCTTTATGTAGAAGAAAATTTATATGGCTACTATATAAAACTTCTCACTATTTATCTAAGATTATTTTAGCAGCCTTAGAAATTAGTTTAGTTGTTGTGGAAGCTGAGAAATCACTGTGAGAGAAAATATTTCTCATCATCACTTTACTGGTATTCATTCCCCTTTTCACTGAAAGTAAAACATAGTTGGAGTATAAAACTTAATATTTCTTCCTAGCTCAAAATAAGAGAGTGTTTATTGCATGAGGTAAGTAACAGACTAATTCTCTAAGATCTGGTTTTGGACTTGGACCTAATACAGTGTCCTATACGTTTAAAGCATATAATGGAAACGTTTATATTATTTATCATCATCATCACCATCACCATCATCATCATCATCAGCTGACCATTATTTAATGCTTACTCTACATCAGGAGCTATTTCTAGTGCTCTCCATCTATTAATTCATTTAAACTTTACAGGACAGTCTTCTCTGTGTTCACCTACAGTACCAGACTTTGGCTTCTTCTGATTTTACTTTATTATGCAGTCCCTTTGAGTGCTTTTATCTAAATCCATGGCTTTCCCAGACATTTAGACATGACACCTTTTTAAACTCTTGCCAAGACAACATTACTGAACTGGAAATTTTCTAACTACCTACCTAATGAACCCCTCCACCTTGGTGACATTCTGCCACCCCAGCTAAAAATATTCCTCCTCTCTCTCTAATTGTCTTCCTGATTGCTTGGAAAACATCCATCAAGCCACACAAACAAGAATTCTATCAGTCATCCTATGTGCCTCTCTTTTACTTTTAACATTAATCATTCCTTAAGTCCAATCAATTCAAATTAATACCATTTCTTTTGCTTATTCTTGAGCTTCCATTCCCACTGTAAATGTTTTAAATAAATACTTATTCTTCCGCACCCTAGGAACAATATTACCTAGTCATTAAGTGTAAAAATGCTGGATTCAAGCCATATGTGGTTCCAAATCCTATTCTCATGCTACCTAGCTGTACGGCCATGGATATGTTTCTTAACCTCTGTAAGAGGAGTAAAGAAATCTTTATCAATCTCACCAAGATGTAGGAAAGCAAAAAATGTCAAGAAAATAAATTGATAGTAAAGAAGAAACATCTAATGAGATGCTAAACCGAGTCCAATATATATCAGTAAATAAAACAAACATAGAAAAATAAATTTAATTATAAAAGTCAGAGATTATAAGGATGCATTTTAAAATATCCTTATTTACAAAAGACATGCTTAGAACAGAATAAGACATAAACGGTTGTGAAAAATATATCATGAAATACCAGAAATAGAACTGCTGATGTATCAACTTAAATACCATTATAGAATTCTAAATCGTAAATGGAATTTAAAGCTTTGTCTCTTTTTGCTTTCTATATTAGTCAGGAATTTCTGTGGGAATTCATAGATACCCAGTTGAAAATATCTTACGTAAACAGAAAAAGCAGTGACTTACGTAACTGGAGAAAGTTCACTCACAGATTTGGCTTAGACATGGGCTGTATTTAGAGACTTAAATTCTGGGGTCATTCTCTCCTTCTTTTGGCTCCATTTTCTTCTTCATGTTGCTTTAATTCAGCAGATAGATTATCTCCACATGGCAGGAAAGATATCCGCTCTCAGTCCCATTCAGAACCTGCCAACTTACCAATTATAGCAGGTAAAAAGAGAAAGAGACTTTTCTTTTCCTGTGCCCGTATATCAACCCTGGAATACACTCTGTTTGGACCTGCCAAGGGTGAGTCTATGGATTATTCCTGACTGGGACACATGCCCAATTGTTTGACCATGAGTGAAATGAGGCACTGTGATTGACAGAACCACTTGAATCATGTGTATTTTGTAGGATGGAGCAGTACCCCAAAAGTAATGAGTATTGAACAAGAAAAAATGTACACTATACATCTTTTCATTGACTATTGGTTATAGTAAGACAATAAGTGCTAAGACAATTATGTGTGTCTGTGAAATGGATCCAAGAAAGCCTATTTTAAAAATAGCAATAGGCCTGTGGGACAAAAGAACATTCCTGTGGATTATAGGTCCAACCCAATTCACAATGACTTATTTAGATATAAAATGTCAATAATATTAGCTTATCTCTGTGAGATTTTCTTTTAGGCTCCTGTGACAACAGTGGGCAACTGAACTCATGACTATCTTCTCCTTAGATTAATGATTAAAATGTATTTATTTAAAAATGAAAAGAAAGCATAAATTAATTAGATTTTAAATTATGCTTTCTGGCTGCAGGCATTACTTAATAAGTATCAAACTTTAAATCTTAACACAGCATAATAAAAATTAAAAATTTCTTTTGAAGTGATTTGGTGTAGCTTTCTTTCTGTTCTTTTCTTTTTTTTTTTTTTTTGCTTTCTTTCTTTTACGTGTTTCCTCCACACACTGCAGAATTTTAGGGTAAATGAAATTAGCCTTCAATTTCTTACATTCCAGTGACCAGATTACAGGGTATTTACAAATGGCACATTTTTACTGACTCAGATACAGCCATTAAGCAAAGGTCACAAACTTCTGTAACTCTGAGCATAATAGAGGGAGCAAAAGGATATATATAGATTACAATGAGAGATAGAAGTAGTAAAGGAAAAAATGACAACAAAAGGGGAAAATTAAAAACATATATCATGGAGCATAAAAGTTTATAGTAGTTAGCTGTCCTAAATGAATAAAAAGCTTTTCTGGAAAAAAAAAAAGTCTACTGGAAATTAATTGCAAAAAGGAAACTAGAAAATTCACAATTACGTGGAGATTAAACAACATACTACTGAACAGCCAATAGTCAAAGAAGAAATCAAAAGGGAAATTAGACAATCTCTTGAGACAAATTAAAATGGAAATATAACAACCAAAAATTATGGCATGCAGCAAAAGCAGTTCTAAGAGGAAGCTTCATAGAGATAAACACCTAAATTAAGAAAAAAGAAACATTTCAATTAAAGAATCTAACTATACACCTCAAGGAACTGGAAAAAAAGAAGAAACTGAGCTGAAAGCAGAAGGAAAGGAATAACAAAGATCAGAACAGAAATAAAGAAAGAGACTAAAAAGATAATTAAAAAGACCAATTAAATTAAGAGCTGATTTTTGAAAAGATAAACAAAATAGAAGAACACTTAACTAGATTTACCAAGAAAAAAAGAATGAGGACTCAAATAAATATAATCAGAAATGGAAGAGCAGACATTACAAGTGCTATCACAGAAACATAAAGGATTGTAAGAGACTACTATGAACAATTATACATCGACAAATTGGACAACCCAGAAAAAATGGATAAATTCCTAGAAACATACAATCTGCCAAGACTGCATCATTAAGAAATAGAAAATCTGAGCAGACTGATTACTAGTAGGAAACTGAAATATTAGTCAAAAACCTTTCAACAAAGAAGAGCCCATGGCTAGATGGTTTCACTGGTGACTTCCATCAAACAATTAGAGAAAAATTAACACCAATTCTTCTCCAACTCTTACAAAAAATATAGGAGGAGGGAACACTTTCAAACTTATTTTATGAGGCCACCATTACCCTAATACCAAAACCAGACAAGAACACTACAAGAAACAAAAATTAGAGGCCATTATCTCTGAAGAACACTGATGCAAAAGTCCTCAACTAAATATTAGCAAGTTGAATTCAACAGCACATTAAAAGACTCATACACCATGATCAAGTGGGATTTATTCCCGGGATGCAAGGATCCTTTAACATCCACAAATCAATTATCATGATGCACCACATTAACAAAATGGAGGATAAAAATCATATGATCATCTCAATAGGCACAGAAAAAGCATTTGATGAAATTCAAATTTCATTCATGATAAAAACTCTCAACAAGCTGGGTATGGAGGGAATAAACCTCAGCATACTAAAGACCATATGTGACAAATCCACAGCTAATATTATACACAGTGGTGAAAAGCTGAAAGCTTTTCCTCTAAGATCAGGAACAAGACAAGGATGTCCACTCTCACCACTTTTGTCAACACAGTACTAGAAGTCTTAAGAAGAGTAATTAGGCAAGAAAAAGAAATAAAAGGCGTTCAATTCAAAAAGGAAGAAGTAAAATTGTCTCTATTTGCAGATCACATCATATAGAAAACCCAATCATTCCACCAAAAAACTGCTTGAACTGATAAGTCAAACACCGTATGATCTCACTCATAAGTAGAAGATGAAAACAACAACAAACAAACACACAACATTGCAGATCAGATGGGTGGTTACCACAGGGGAAGGAGGAGGAGGAACAGCAAAAGGGGTGATTAAGCTCACACGTGAGGGGAGAGACTATAATTAGTTTCCAGGTGGTGAACATGATGTAATCTACACAGAATTCAAAATATATTATGACGTACATCCGAAAATAAATAAATAAATTAAAATAAAATAATAAAAATAAAACAATAAACAAATCCAGGAAAGTTGCAGGATACAAAATCAACATACAAGAATCTATATACTAATTTTGTATACTAATAAAAAACTATTAGAAATAGAAATTAAGAAAACAATTCTGGGGCCTGCCCCATGGCCGAGTGGTTACGTTCAAGCACTTCACTTCTGCAGCCCAGGGTTTCATCAGTTTGTATCCTGGGCATGAATGTGGCACTGCTCGTCAAGCCATGCTGAGGCGGTGTCTCACATAGTACAACGAGTGGCACTCACAACTAGAATATACAACTATGTACTAGGGGACTTTGGGGAGAAGAAGAAGGGGAAAAAATGATTGGCAACAGTTGGTAGCTCAGGTGCCAACCTTTAAAAACAAAAACAGTTCTATTTAAATAACATTAAAAAGAATAGTTAGGAATACATTTAACCAAGGAGGTGAATGATTTGTATGCTGAAAACTATATGACACTGATGAAAGAAATTGAAGAAACCACAAATAAATAAAAAGATACTCCATGCTCAGGAATTAGAAGAATTAATATTGTTAAAATATCCATACTACCCAAAGAAATCTACAGATTCAATGTAATCTCTATCAAAATTCCAATGACATTTGCACAGAAAGAAAAAGCAACCCTAAAATTTGTATGGAATCACAAAAGACCCTGAATAGCCAAAGTAATCTTTAGAAAGAGGAACAAAGCTGGAAGCATCATACTTCCTGATTTCAAACTATAGTACAAAGCTATTGTAATTAAAATAGTATGGTATTGGATTAAAAACAGACACACAGCACAATGGAACAGAATAGAGCCCAGAAAAAAATCCATGCAGATAAGTTCACTTAGTTTATGACAAAGAAGCCAAGAATGTACAATGGGGAAAGGAGTCTCTTTAATAAATGGTGTTGGGAAAACTGGACAGCCATGGGCAAAAGAATGAAACTGGATCCCTATCTTACATGATAAGCAAACATCCACTCAAAATGGATTAGAGGCTTTAGAACTCAAAACTATAAAACTCCTAGAAGAAAACATAGATAGTAAGCTCCTTTATATCAGTCTTGAAAATGACTTTTTGGACTTGACACCAAAAGGCAACAAAGCAAAAATAAAAATTATGACTATATCAAACTATAAAACGTATGCAAAGCAAAGAAAAACATCAACAAAATGGAAAAGAAACCTAAGGAATTAGAGAAAATATTTGCAAATCACATATCTGATGAATGATTAATATCTAAAATATTTGAAGAACTCACACAACTCAACAGCAAAAAAAAAAAAAAAAATCCAAAAAAAGAGCAAAAGAATCTAATTAAAAAATGAGCATAGGAACTAAACAGACTTTTTGTTTTTTTTGCTGAGGAAAATTAGCCCTGAGCTAACATCTGCTGCCAATCTTCCCTTTTTTTTGTATGTCAGCTGCCACCACAGCAAGTCTACTGACAGATGAATGGTGTAGGTCTGTGCCTGGGAACTGAACCTAGGCTGCCAAAGCAGAGCATTCCAAACCTAAACACTAGGTCACTGGGGCTGTCCCTGAATAGACACTTTGAACAGACATTTTTACAAAGAAGACATCAAAATGGTCAACAGTTACATGAAAAGGTACTCCAATAATCATCAGGAAAATGCAAATCAAAACGACAATGAGATATTACCTCATACCTGTTAGAATGGTTATCATCAAAAAAAAATAAGAGATAATGAGTGTTGGTGAGGATGTAGAGAAAAGGAAATCCATGTGCACTCTTGATAGAACTGTAAATTGGTGCAGTCACTATGGAAAACAGTATGGAGTGCCCTAAAAAATTAAAAATAGAACTACCATTTGATCAAGCAATCCTACTTTTGGGTATATATTCAAAAGAAATGAAAACAAGATGTACCCCATGCTCACTGCAGCATTATTCCTATTAGCCAAGACGTGGAAACAACCTAAGTGTCAGTCATTGGAAGAATGGATAAAGAAAAGATGTGGTGTATATATACAATGGAATTTTATTTAGCCATGAGAAAGAAGGAAATCCTGCTATTTGTTAACAACATAGATGGACCTTGAAGACATTGCACCAAGTGTATTAAGCCAGACAGAGGAAAACAAATACTTCAAGGTATCACTTATCGGCGAAATCTAAAAAAAGTCAAGTTCATAAAAATAGAGAGCAAAAAAGTGTTTTCCAGGTGGTGGGAAGTGGGAACTATAGGGAAAGATTAGTAAAAGGGTACAAAATTCAGAAGATCTGTGGATCCGATGTAAAACATAATGACTGTATTTGTTAACACTATATTGTATAATTGAAATATTCTAAGAGAATAGAACTTAAATATTCTCACACAAAAAAATTGAGGGAAGCTATATATGTGAGATGATGGATGTGAGAAAAAAGACTAGTGTAAATACTTCAGGATTCTAGGAGAATATTAGCATCCTTATTAGAACAAGATGTTTTAATCCCTCTTAAAAATATTCATACAAGTATTATGCTAATTACTTATTGCTTTTATTATTTTTGTAAAGCAAGTCACATAAGTAATAAAAATTTCCAAATGAATAGAAATTACATGGTATTAACTTCTAAATGATTTTTTATTTGAGACTTTCCATTCATTTTAATGAGTCCTAATGTTACAGGCTCTTAACACAGCCCCGATATCAGTTCTCTCACATTGAACCCAGTGTATATGGGGTTAAAACTAAAACACACCACCCCCTTTCCTGCTTCTCTAGCTCCACTCACATGTAAATACCTGTTTCTTTAAACTTTGACTCTTTGAGCTTTACAAGTAAATGGGAGTTACAAATTGTCAAAAGCCCAGGTGGCCTGGAGTTGGAGGCACACTAAAGTTTAGCTAATCATGTGTCCTTGAAGTTTGCCAGGAAAGCCGCTGTCTCAAGAATATCAAGGAGCGGAGTCTTTCCAGACCACAACTCCTCGCTCCAGGCGTTCGAATCCGCCTCAAACAAAAGAAGAGACAACGGCGAAGGACGCCCCCCTGCCATCCTCCTATCTCACCATGGCACCCGCCTCGCTGCAAGCAGCCCCTCAAGGCCAAACGCAGGCTGGTGGGAAAACACCGACCTGCACAAGCTACATGCGCCCTCTCCCCTACCCAAAACCCCGAATAAAAATCCCTACCCATCCCTCATCGGGGAGCTAGAAATTTTTGAGGCATGAGCCCCAGCTTTGCTCCCTATGCCTGGCATAGTAAAAACCTTTCCTCTTCCACTCAAGACTCTGTTTTCGTTATTTGGATTGGCATCGGGTTCAGAGACCGAACTTTCGGTTACACTAATACAGAGATTCTGACTATAATGATCTTTGCTATTAAATCAGTAGTTCCCCATGTATGTTTTCAAGAACACTAGAGTCTGGCAAAAGGTATATAGGAATTCTGTAATACACAATTTCTATGATAAAACATCTTTGGGAAGTGGCACAATACAAAGAAATCACAGTTTGTATTAACGAAGCAACAATCATTAGAATCCCCGTGGTAAAGAAAGTTGGTCTTACATAAGGAAAAACAGTAACAGGGACTTCTGCTTCTAGCCAGTATTGAATAACTGGTAATGGACTAACCCTATGTCCGTTAAAAACAAAACCAGGGGCCAGCCTGTGGTTGACTGGTTAAAGTTCTATGCACTCTGCTTTGGCAGCCCAGGTTCAGGTCCCAGGCGTGGACATACTCCACTCATCAGCCATGCTCTGGAGGCATCCAACATACAAAATAGAGGAGGATTAGCATAGATGTTAGCTCAGAGAAAATCTTCCTCACCAAAAAAAAACCAAACAAAAAAACCCTAAAAAAACAAATCTCAGAAAATTAGACAAACAACATAAAGAAAATCTCTTCACAGATGTTAGACAACATACAGCACAGAGCTCGAATTTTTAAAGAAAAAAAATGAAGTATATTCTACAACTTCCAGGCTTTCTTTCTGGAGATACTTTTCAAAAATGAAGTATATTCTACAACTTCCAGGCTTTCTTTCTGGAGATACTTTTCAGATCAAAGTTCACGGAAAGGGAATCCAAACACAACAAGAAGTTCTTGCTGATATAAGGAAGGCTAACATGGTTAGAATTTGTAGGGCTATGGGCCATAAAGGTGGTGGCTACATAAAAAAGATATACCCAGAAATTTTAAAAGGAGTTCACTTAAACCTCTGGCTGAATATTAGCTAAACATACAAAGGTTGCATCTATGAAGTCAGACAGAGAAACTTATGAGTAAAGACCCACAAGGGAACTATAAACTGAACTAATGTCTGAGCTCATAATCTCACACTCACTGAGACATGTTTGAGATCTCACAGTCTCAAAGACACTTCATTGAACAGCCCAAAAATTCAGTGGACACCTTGGAAATGCCATGCCATGCCTAAAACAAACAACATGCCTTAATTTAAACTCTTAGAGACATAAGCCTACTCTAGATGTGTGCTAGCAAAGTATAAAATCAAACTTCAAAAAGATTAAAGTATTGGCAAGCAAATTAGTGGCTTGCCAGAACAAAACTGACTACTAAAGGAAGACAGCAGAATCAACAACATTCAAACTGTCCAGCATTCAATCAATAATTACTGAAAAATCTGACCTATATTAAGTACAAAAATCAGTCAATAAAAACAGAACCAGAAATTACATGGATGATTGAATTATCAGACAAGGACTTAAAAGAACTTCTATAAACATGTACAAGTATTTAAACCAAAACATAACACAGGAATGAGAAAAATGGAAACTATAAAGAAGTTTATAACTTCTTTCCATCTTCTTAAGATGGAATCTTAACGTCTGAAAGTATATCTGACTTAATTAACTTATTAGAGATTAATTTTTCCCCCAAGACAGAACTTGAAAATATGGCAATAGAAAATATCTAAACTAAAACATAAAGAGAGAAAAAAGAGGCTGAAAAAGATTAGTCTCAAAGATCTTTGGGTAATATTAAGCAGTTTAGCATATAGGTATATATAATTGGAGTTTCCTAAAGATGAGGAGGGACAGATAAATAAAATAATAGCTGAAAAATTTCCTGATTTAATAAAAATATAAACCCAGAAATCCAAGAAACTTAATGAACCCTAAGCAGCATTATACCAAGACACATCATAATCAAATTGATGAAAACTTAACAAAGAAAAAATACTGTAAACAAAGAAAAAAGACACATGACAAATAGGGGAAAAAATCAAAATGACCACTGAATACTCAGAGACATGAAAAGTAATTTTTAGTGTGTCAGAAAGTAATCATACTAGAATTCCATATACAGAGAACATATGTTTCAAAAATTATGGTGAAACAATCCCACTTAATGGCGGGCAAAATTTTAAAGTATACAGCACTATTTCCACAAGAACTTCTTTCAGATGAAGGAAAATGTTATGTGATGCAAATTAGTCAAAGTTATATTTACCCATATGTGCAAATATAAAATATTTTTATGTTTTTAAATTTTCTAAAAAATAAGTGACTATTTTGATAAAAATAATGCCAAGATATTGAGTAGTATTTGTCTTATTTGGAATTAAAATATGTGACAGTAGTAATATAAAAGAGAAGAGAAATGGAAATACACTGTTATATTAACAAATGGTGTAGCATTACTTAGAAGTAGATTATAAATTCAAAACACATTTGTAAACACTATAGCAACTAACACACCATAAAACAAAGTGATTTAACAAACATCAATAGAGAAGATAAAACAGGTTAGTAAAGGCATTCAAGTAATCCCAAGGAAAAAACAAAAGACAAAAATGAGAACAAAATACATAAGGCAAATAGAAAAGAAATAGCAAGATGTAGACTGAAATCCAACATCCATAATTATATTAAATGTAAATGAACTAAATATACAAACCAAACAGGAAAAGTTGTCAGACTGAAATAAAAGGTATCCGATTGTATACTATCCACAAAAAAACACGCTATGAAAACACATCCAACAAAAAAAGGAGCAACCCATTTCACATGCAACAACTTGGAGGAGGCTTTGAAATAGTTCTTAGTGAAAATATCCAGACACAATTTATGCATAATGTGTGTTTTCATTGATATAAAGTTCTAGAAGAGGCAAAACAATCATATCAATAATTGTCTGTGGCAGCTGTGAAGAGTGGAATGTATTGCAAAGGAGCATAAGGGAATGCTTTAGCATGATGGAAATACTCTATATCTTGATTGGGGTAACAATTACACTGGGTTATACAAGCACATCAAAATGTACACTTAAAATAAGTGTTTCATTTCATGTAAACTATACCTTGATAAAGTTCATGCACAAAGAGAAACAAATTAACAACCAGAAAAACTGGTGTAGAGTAAGAAATCAATTAAATATTGAATTTTTTCTCCAATTCATCAAAGCAATTAAGCTGGAAACCAAAGAGCCATTTGTGACAATTGACCTAATAACCAATTTATTAAGATCTGAAGTAATGAGTTTGAAATTATTTTAATGACACTAGAACAAATAGTTTACTCCATATACGAGATCCCAAGGTGTATCTACTAATTATTTCTATGTAGTCTATGTTCTTGATAATATATATAGTTTCACTTCTGCATAAGAGCTAGTATACATCTGAGTGTATGGTTCTCTGATTTCTCAGTAATATTGCCTTCCAGAAATCATGAAACGTTGATTTATACCGTGAATATTTTTTTTATGCCAAAGTTAAAGTGTCAGATGATTTTGTGTTCATGGAGGCCAATGGGCTTCAAATTAGATAGGTGATATATAAAGGTGCCTAAAAATCTTTAAGCACTTGAACTTCCAAGGTCCACTGCTATGATATGTGCTTTTTAAAACAGCAAATAAAATATCATTTTCTTTAGTCTCTTATCTTAAGTTACAAAACTAAATCTGAGAATGAATTGTCATATTTACATCAGCATGTGTGTTACCTGATAGGGAGGAGAAGAGTTAAAATCTATAAACATGATCTAAAAGACAGCTGATATTCTTGCAGACAGAATCAATTTTAAGACTTAGAAAGTAATATCATAAAAGAGGAGATAACTTTTATTGCAGGATATTTTAAATCATCGTAAAAAATGAAAATTATTAACAAGTAAAAAAGAAATAATATAACACCTATGAATTAGGAAAGGATCTGGAGAAAATCCACAATGAAAGCAAAGACTATTAAAAAGTACAAATAAGTCTAGATAAAAAGAATGTACTAAAGAAGCTTAAATTTAGTATTTTATTTAAAGTTCAGATTCAATTAAGAATAAAACCTGTACAGATCCTGAAAAGAAAATCTATAAGCAGGGTAAATATGAGACATAGTAATAGAATTATCTGAGTATTGGATATGGGGAAAACAAAACCATAGTTTATAAATGTGCTAATTTATATATTGATAATTAAACACATTACAATTAGACTCAGTGGAGACGTACAGAGCAATCCTTTATGATCCAGAGCAGAGTTTGACATACATGGACCCACATTTCTTTTTGTAAATAAAATTTTCTTAGAAAACACACATGCCTATTCATTTATATTTTGTCTATGACTGCTTTCATGCTATAAGCATAGAGTTGATTTAGTTGTAACACAGATCATATGATCTTCAAAACCTAAAATGTTTAAAATCTGGCCCTTCAGAGAAAAACTTTGCTAACTCATGGTATAGAAAATAAAAATAGATTTGAAAGGAGATCTATTTCCAACAGTGATACCATTAGATAGTCGCACTAAAGAATTGTGGTTGCTCTTCATGTGGTATTTAATCCTTATGTTGGCGAGAGAAACAATGAGCAAGGTTATCAAGAGATTTTCTTTGTTGGTAGTGGAAGAATGGGGGAGGAGAAAGAGAGAGAAAGAGACAGAGATTGATTTATTTTAAGGAATTAGCTCATGTCATTGTGGAAGCTGATATGTCCAATATCTACAGGGCAGGCTGGCAGATGGGAGACTCAGGGAAGAGTTGATGTTTCAGCTGAGTCCAAAGGTGATCTGTTGGCAGAATTCCTTCTTCCTTGGGGAGAGATCAGTCTTTTTTATATTAAGGCTTTCAACTGATTGGATGAGGCTCTCCACGCTGCTTCTAAGGTTAATATTATTCTCACCTGGGTGGGGTTGGGGGCAGTGGACATGAGTTACTAAGTTATTGATTCCCGTAATCTATCCTTGGAGGATATTATTCATTTGGTCTAGAGTGAGATCTTGAGTATTTCTTTAAATTTCCAGGTGCTTCACATAGCCTGCCAGAGTCAAGAACTATAGGGTTAAGCAAAGTTTTATGACAGGATACTTCGCAGCCTTTAAGTTGTTCCAATGCATTTTGATACAGGCTTATGTTGGAGTATGTTTCATTCACAGTTTACCAAATGTATTTTACCAGTGAAACTTTATTTTTACATGATCTGTTGACCAATGTTTTCTAAAGTAGGTTGAGATCTGCTGCTCTAGCCCAACACTCTCGTGTACCAAAAAGATGATGACAGATCAAGGAAATTAAGTCATTGCCCATAGTCCCACATCTTAATAATAGCAGAATAAAATCTGAGATGAGTCTCCTTTCTTTGTCTGGTTCACTTTCCCTTTTCTTTATGAAATAACTTAATATTACTCCTCCTGACTCTCCATTCAAGTTTCATCTGTGTCTAGATAGCTGCAGTCAGAATCATTGTACATTTAGATGGGGAATTCTTCATTGCCATGGTGGGTACAGAGTGTACTTTGAATGCACTGTGACAGGAAATAATTTGTCTCTCTCATTACTATACCCTTTAAAACACCACTTTAGGTGCCTGAAAGTCAGATTCCTAGTCAGTGTTGACTGCTGAGCCTCTGACAGAATGACAGTCCAGAACTGGTTAATCAGAGGGAGTCAATGATGTAAAGGGGACAGTCACCACTCTATTAGTGTTCCCATAAGGAGGCTAAGAAACTCTACCCACGATTCTTGGAGAAGTTTTATAAGAACTAAGGCAAGTTTTATCATGCTTTTAAAATAAAACATTTTAAGAAGTACAAATAATGATAATTCATGGCCCAAATATTCTCTTCATTGCTGCAGGAAGATAGGAATTTTCATCTGAGATATGACAACATGATGGTCAGTGTGATTCATTATGGGGTATCCAAAATAAGTTCCCGATAACATTCACAGCAGCAAAACTTGTAACCCAATTACTTAAAATATAAATTCCATCTGATACAAGTTTATTACTAAATTAATTATCCCTCTCACTTGTACTCAGTATGATTTCTTGAATGAAAGAGAAAAGGATAGATTTTCCAAGTCAGTACATGTGAGTTTGTTACACATGTGATTGTCATCCTTTATATGTGTAGCTAATAAAAGATGGAGAACTACCTCACAGAGGAGGTGCTGACAACTTTTCTTTTGGACACATTCCTCTCAATCTATTTACTTGTGAAATTTCATACACACACTCACACATGTCAAGCCCACCACACACACAGGCCCACATCCACAGTCCCACACACACATCACAGAATCTAAAATTATAAATTGCCAACACGGTCTCCCTATCTCTGAAATATTTCATTCTAGAATGTAAATCCTATTTTAAAAAATATATATCTTCCTTAGGGCATAGATTTTTTTAAATACCAAATAAATCCACAAAAGAATTAAGATGACCAAGAACAAGCCAGTATAAAACCAATGGAGTCTCTTTTCAGAATAGAGCAGGCATAGTGTGGAGTCAAAGATATGTATTCTGCGGTATTTACAGGGATACTAGAAGGCCCCTTGATGACCTAGACACATTTTTCAGAGTGCTTCAAGCATCTGCTACTTCAGTAATAACGTGTTTCGTTACATTTCACTAAGTAGCAAAGAGTTCCAGAGCACCTCAAAAAGAGAAAGGATTGAAAGCTGATGATCCCAATTCTGGTGTGGGACCAAGTTTGTTTTTATAGAAAAGGTTTTTTTTTCCCAAATTAAAAAATCATAGGCTTTTAATATTAACATTAAAAAGTGAGAAATTAGTGCATGAACAAGGCAGCCTGAATATTCTCTCACCACATGGCTTTACAAGGCCAAAGCTAAACTTAGTGCACCCCATATATGAAGATAATTTGTAGATTTTCTAGAGAGCTTCAGCCTTTATGTTGCTGAAGCCAGAAGCATTGTACCTGCAGTTTCAAAGACAACCAATGCCTGCATAGATATTGATCTAAATCACTTTGGTCTGGTAATATTATTTCTCTTGTGATATGGTTTAACTTTTTACCATAAGGTGGTTTCACTCCAACTTGGAATACATCCAGTGTTCAGATGGCTAAAGGGAAAAAAGTACTGAAGAAGCTACTTGCACCTACAGGCTACACCTACACGTTAAACTCACTGCACAGTCAGCTTGGGTGAAATTAGAGAGAAAACTGCCCAAGCATGTCAAATGTTTAAGCTGTAAGACCCTGGGTGGAATGAAACAAAAGAGGAAGGAATCCAGGGGTGCTTTAGCATAATCAAGCTGGCTCATGCCACTGAAGGCACAGCTGGGATTGAGGGCTTACTGCTGTGAGGAAACTTGTAATTGTATTCCAGTCCCACAGTCACCAGTGGACATGTGGGGTGTGTGTACGTGTGTGTTTTAAATTTTCCTGCTAAGAAAGCAAAGAGAGAGAACAAATAAATACTACAGAGAGTAATACATTTCTCATTCCTTTTTTTATAAATGTGTAATATCTTAAATATCTCTGCTCCCCACTCCTTCAACTTCACTTTTGACCTTCTTACCTAAAGCTACTTGATGCCCATCACCTTAAGACCCTTTCACTCAATCTGAAAGCCTCTTAGAGTATTCCAAAAGTGCATTGGAATGTAGTAATACTATACTTGAAATGTCTTATTTTTTATGCAATAGACCCAATGAAAATGAAAATTTTTTGTTTGTACTTAGTGTCTTCAGTGCTGGGCAGAGGTGCCATCCAGCAATGCAAAGCGCTGGATTTAAACCTGGGGATTAAGAAAGCAACATTCTGCTTCATTTCCCTACACTCCCAGGGACCCATTTTAATGGCTTTTCAATCCATTTCTATTTGATGATTTTGCCATTTTGTAAAACTGACTGACAGTAAAGTAAGATTCATGAGAAGAGACTTTGATGGTACTTTTTGGAAATAAAAACCTATTCATAGGATCCAACACCCACTGATCACATATTTACTTACCAGATACATTTATGTCTATTGCAGAAATAGGAGTTAGAACTAGGTAGGTGAAGGGTGCAAAAAATTATACACTTCAACAAAGAGAGATAAATATTATCCGAACTTCATTTCAAAATTTAAAAAAAAATAAGACACAAGGCTACAAGAACAAACAAGCTCCACATTAAACATTCCTGCAGAATATTGCCATGCTATTTGGCCTACTCTAACCCAATTTATACCAAAACGGTCAGTGCTTTCTAATACTTGCGACAATGTTTATCTAAACATCCAATGTCATTTATGTTATATATTAATCACTGTTGGTGGCCTAGTGGTTAAGCTTCGACAGTCTAATGACTGCAACCTGGGTTCCTTTCCCATCAGGGACCCACGCCACCCGTCTGTCAGTTGTCATATGGCGGCTGCGTGTCGCTGTGATGCTGAAAGCTATACCAGCGGTATTTCAAATATCAGCAAGTTTACCCATGGTGGACAGGTTTCACTGGAGCTTTCAGACAAAGACAAGGAAGAAAGACATGACCACTCACCTCCCAAAAAATGGGCCATGAAAATCTTATGAATAGCAGCAGGGCATTGTCTGATATAGTGCCAGAAGGTGAGAGGATGGCGCAAAAAGAGCAGGCAGGGTTCTGCTCTGCTGTATACAGGCTCACCAGGAGTCAGAATCAACTTGATGGCACTAACAGCAATTAATCACTGTAAAAAAGGTATGATTAAAAGAATGCTTTTCTATAATTTTCCAGTACTATTCACAGATATTCCACACTCTTATAGACATACTCATGTTTTGACCCTTTGCCCTAAGCCTGAGATATGATCATTAAGGGATTAGTATAATTCCTAGTGTGGTTGGAGTTATTCTTCTCCCTTTCAATTAGCAGAGCTACCCATGACACTCTGTATGAAAACTTTTGTGCTAGAGAAGTAAATGTGACATAAATAGTTAAAATTGTTTGGATAATGATGCATCTCTAGGAATGGATTTTATTCTAGAAGTTTCGTTTTTACTAGGCAGATATGAGTTTAAACTCTGACTCTAGGTTAAGCAGTTGTGAGAAGTTGGGCACATTATTTAAGTTTTCAGTGTCTCCGTTTGCGTATTGGTAAATATTACCTACTTCATGAAGTTGTTGTGAATTTGAAAAACTACATGCCAACCATGAAAATTATAGCTGCTGGCACACAATGAGAACTTAATTAATTTGAGTATTTTTAATTCATTGTTATCATGACACTATTGTAATTATTCTGAGATGCTTACTAATTTAAGAAATATTTAATCAGTTTATTTATCCACTTCTATATAGTCTGATTAATATGTAATAAATGCTTAGGACACGTTTGTACAAAATATATTACATACTAATATAGTAATATATGTAACTTCTCAACTTTCTCTTCCTTCAAAGACTAGAATCTCAGTAATTTTTCTTAGAAGTTGTGCATTAGGTTGAACGAACTAACAGGAGTTATTTAAAACCCTTATATATATTTAAAGCCAATGAACCAGTTAATTATTGTTTTGCAGCCAAAAGTGCTAATAATTTTTTCAAATGACTGATTTATGTTTGAATTTTTGAAATTAAAAAATAATTAGTTAAGGATTTAGTTGACATGAAAACATCTCACATGCATTCACATGTCCAAACCCAAAGCAGTACTGCCTATAGATTAAGCAACTGATTTTGATAAAGGACAGACCTGGTTCTAATCACGACTCTATCACTTACAAACTAGTGGTTTCAGAAAAAAAAATTGTTTGATTCCTCTTCTGTAAGGTGGGGATAATACTGGCAACAGTCAAGTGTTTCCATGAGGATTGCTTAGCATATTTTAGCTGATAATGTGTTTGATAAATCTTATTGGTTGTTGTTGTTGCTATTGTTATGTGTATGATACATCAATCTACCTAAAGTCACATGAAAACAGAAAAACAACACTTAAAACTTTGATTTAACATTACATTTAAATCAATGAAATTTCTTAACTGTACACTAAGAAATGTACTATAATTATGATCTCTTTTAATTTTCTTGGTATACTTTTACTATACCATTGCATTAACTTTTTGCTTTACGGATTTAACTATGGACTTTGGACAGCTGGACAATTCTTATTTTCTTGATTTGACAAGTTAAGTGTCAATAAAACGTCTGAGCAGGTCTGTACTTAAAAGCTATCTATCTCTTCAGTTATTACCAAAACTTACTTTCCACTTCTTTATTTCTCTCTTTAGTATGTATTTGCATATGATGTCTGTTTTTTTTTCTAAATTCCCTGTCTCCCCCACCAGGATATAAGCTGTGTAACGAAAGGGAAATGTTTTGTCCAACTGATATGTTCCCAGAACTTAGACTATTGCCTGGCACTTAGTATGTTAAATAATTATTTGTGGAATGAATAAATGAATGAATGAGATAATCATATATAATTGACTTAGTTAATAGAAAAAGGGCTAAATAAAAAAGGAGAATTTTCATCTGTATGTATTATTGCTCGTTGTGCTGCCACCTTTACTTTTGAGTAGCAGATACATACTTTCTTTCAAAAACACTTAAAAAAATAAGCTTGTCACAGTTTTATTGTAAAAATATCTCATTTATATTTGAAAGAAAGAAAAATATTCACAATGCCATCACACCATGTAGAGATAATAATAGCTAATACCATTTACTACCATATTGCTCAGTGCCTGGCCTTGTGCTGAACACATTGCATAGTTAATCTATTTTAAACCCCATAAAATTATAAGGTACAGATCGTTAGCACCATTTATTATATTAGAAAACTGGGATACAGATACAGTAAGTAATCTCCCAAAGGCATATAGTTAAAGTGGTAAGGCTAGATTCCAAACCTAGAATGTTTGAAAATCGTAGCTCTTAATCCTATACTATATTGCTAAAACATTTTTGTCTATTTTACACATATGCAGACTGTTCCATGTACTTGATTTTAGGTATTTTGTGGTTTCTTATACTGTTTTTATGACGCTAATTCTAAGCAGCCCCTTATGCATTATATTTTCTTCATAATTTCATTTTTAAATTGATGAATAATATTTATTTAACAATTCCCTTTTTTGGTGGACACAGATTATTTCCCTTGTTTTAGTATTGTAGGGAAGCATTAATTAGTTTATCATGATAGTATGATAGAAACAAGATTGTTCAGTACAGTAGAAAGGTAAGAACATTTTTAAAACCTTAATTTCTGTTGCCAAATTTTTTCAAAATAGGTAAATTTTTACTACAAAAACATTGTTTATAATGCTCATTTTAGATGCCCTTGCTTGTCTTTTGGCATTAACATTTTCTTTAAATTCCATTTTGAAGGAAAAGATAATGTCTCAATATTTTAACTTTTATGTTTAACATGATTTTTGCATCTTTAATTACTATTTTCTTTTTTGTGAATTGCCTTTTATGTCCTTTCCCCACAGCTTTCCTGTCACAGTTGTCATTTATTTTCAATTTAATTTATAACCTTAACATTTTTCCAGCATATAGATTTAAAAATTTTAATCCTAGCCTAATTCTGGCTTTTAATTTTGTGTATTGTATTTGCTGATATATTGGAGACAGCCTCATGCAGTTACATTTATTATTTTTTCCTGTGCAATTTCTTACATTACTTCTATACTTAAAAATTCTTCCCTGGGATAAAATCAATTCTTCTACTATAACTTATGTCTAGTACATTTAATTATTCAAATAATAGGATATCTCTTTTAGTATAAATATAAAATTATCGTCACTAATTAACTAATTGTCACATCACCATTTATTGATTTATATTTCTATTCCCTGATGAATTTTGAAGATATCTTCTTTGCACAATTTTGTATATGTGGTTTCTGCTTCTGTTCTTTTGATCTTCCTTATAATTAGTACCTTATTATTATTATTACAGTTTTGTGTGATTTATTATCTAGTAGAGATTGTCTTTTATTTTTACTCTTTTTTTCAAAATGCTAATGACTGGCCTCATTAAGTTAATTTTCCAGATGTGCTCTAGAATTATTTTGCCAAGAACCAAATCATCTTTACTAAGGTTTTAATCAGAATTGTATTCAATATATACTCTAATGAAGAAGAATTGACACCTTTAAAATATTCAGAATGTTTTTGTGCTTTTCAGTAAGATTATATAGTTTTGTTCATATTGCTTTTGATCTTTTGCAAGATTTGATCTGTCTATATCATGCTGAAATATATTTTCAAGGTACAAGCTGGAACCAAATTCAAGCAGTGGTAACACAAAGTCTCATAACCATGAATGTTACCTCATAACTATGAAAGTTATAAAACCTAGGATTCAATTAAATATCAATTTATCCATATGGTAAACCACACATAAGCACCTTACCCTCCTCACTCACTCATTACACCCACATGCACACATGCACACACAGACACACAAGCACACAAACACATGGTTGTATACATTTATTGGTTTAGACCCAAATCTATAAAACAGAAATCATTTTAGTTTCATTGCTTTTTTTCAAACCCCCATGGAAACAGGCAGGGTATCAATTTTAAACAATATTTAGTAGACATGAGTTTTGTCATGCCAAAGTGGAGTGTAGGCTATAGGATGTGGTTTGAATCCTAGTCTCGCTTTTACTAGGATGCCCTTGAGCAAGTATTTAACATGTATAACTCAAGTTTACTCATCAGTAAAAGTGGCAAAATAATAAAAATTAACTTACAGGTTTGTGGGAAGGATTAAGCGAAGCGATAGTTGTAAAGGTTTTTAGACCAGAGTCCAGAATCTGGTCAATGTTTGATTCAGGGTGGATATTCCCACGTAAATGTGCGCATTTAGAGAAGAGAAGGGGATGCAAAAAGTATAAAACCTTTCTTTTAAATTACAATTCTAATGGCTAACCTAACTAAGAAAACATGCAGATAGCTATCAAAAAGGGTAATAAGATGAAATGTCCTTTTGCAACGAGTTTTTTAAAGAACATAGCACATAATTCTATCACCGTGAAAAGAGAATGTATAGAAAATTTTTGCTCTGAGTATTTTCTATGTCTCCTCCTACTTGATCGAGTGTTACCTGTTGGGTTTAAGGCAGGGAGAACCTTTAACTATCAAAGACTCATAGGCACAGAAAAACTCATGGCCACGAGAAGGTTACAACTTAGAGTAGCCACATAGTTTTTCCAACTTTTGTCTAATTTTACAAATGAGGAGTGGAATCCTGAGATAAGATTCTCTGAACTTTCTGGATATGTATCCCATTAAAGAAAAGAAATACATTTTAAAATTACTTTTAAAAATGCCTACTTAAATATATTTACACATATATTTGCAAGTGCCTATGCATAACTGCACTAATAAAATATACGGATTATAAAACATAAGCTGAAGTATAGTTTAAAAAGAAAAGAATTATTTTAGGTGACTTTCAAATCATCATGCTTCATAGCATTGTTAGTTAATAACTCACTAAAACATACACTTAGGATGAGAGTCATTGTTAATGATAGTGGATTCAAATGCATATTTCCAATAGACTGAGATATTTATAAAAGAATTAATTCAAGAATTTTGGGATTTGATTAAATCATTATTTTTTCTCCTTGTTTCTGTTTTTAATCTCTTATGTGGGTGTCAAGGAACTCACATTCAAAGTAGAGGCATGTCAGTTCTTCTATTTTCTTCTTTTTCTCTTATGCTTAAATACTTAATGGTATCTTATTTCTCCGCTGTCTTGCTAAAGATTTTCCGCAGGCATGTTTGTATTTTGTGAAATTTTTTTAGTTAAAACTATGTGCTATAACCCGCAAATTTAAATTGGGACAAACAAATGGTTATCAGCTGAAATCTGTTAAAAGTGAACTGAAGAATGAAAGAACCCTAATAACCTTGGCCCCCAAATGTGAGGGATGTCCATTCTTCACTTGTGTACATTATGTCTGACATTCTAGCCAAATGAAGTTGCCAGTGCCAGTCCAGTCCTTATGTTAAAAATTAGGAATGCTAAACTTTTTATTGCTCAAAAATGGTGAACCTATTTATTAGTTAAAAATAAATCTTAGCTAAAAGTAGAAGTTTTTATGTTTCCTTTCCAAACCATAATAAAGCATTGCATATCCCACAACACTAAAAATTAGTTAAATTGTTTATTTACTCTAGGCCAATCCTCATAATGTTGAAGTTTTTAAGTTCCATAGTTTGCATTAAGATTTAGAAATTAAGAAATTCGAGCTATGGGTGACATACCTCCACTAGTCGCCTGTGTGTGTCTGACTAGCACGGGGAATGACATGGCAGATGGGAGCAGAGATCCCCCATTCTGCCCTTCTTCCAGAAGCTTTTCTCACCTCCAACTCCTCATCTCCATTAAAACATATTCAAACATAATTAGTGTAACGTTAAAATGGAGGAAATTTTGTAATTGCCAGTTGTTCTGTAGCCATGGTTACATCAAAGATTTATAGCAAGTAACTCCAGGCTGGGCACGATCACGCAGTTAGCAGAACAGCAGTAAGAAAATGTTTGCGTGCATGTGCAGGTGTGCTGACATGAATGTTTGCCAAAAAAAAAAAGAAAGAAAGAAAGAAAGAAAGAGAATATTCGGTGACATTTAAGGTGCTAATATCTGGAAGTCAACCTTTAATTTGACAGCTTTTAGTGCTAGTTAATTTCATTCATCCAGGCGAGGTGTAGGAAATTTGCAGCACCTTTAAATTATCACGTTTTTCCACACTGCCTCAGGCCTATGTGGAATACCTGAACCATACATTTTTTTTTTACCTTTTTTTTCAGGTCAGTTGAAGTAAAACTTTCATTCCCTTTCTCAGACAATTAATCTTTAGCTAATTGAAGCAGGGATGCTGCAGGATGGGTTTCACTGGGGCCTGTAAATCTCATTTAGCAAAGTGAATTCCAGGCACATGCTGCACCTAATGATGTGACAGGTGGACTGCACCGCAAGACAGCAGCCTCGGAAAAGTTGATTCTCATTAGACCCGCAGAGTCCTGCAGTCAGTTTTCTGATGGCTGAAGAACACTAACCGCATCTGTTTGCTACTGGGGTGGGGTGGGAAGAGGCAGGGAAGTTGCAGGGGGCGGGGGGCAGGTTGTGAAGGGAAGAAAAAAAGAGGAAGGGGCAAAATTCTCTTCTATTCCTTCATGAGTTAATATCCTTGACTCCTGCCCAAAAACCCAGCAGGTCTACCTCCCACCAAGCGATCAGCCTCCGTTCTGCTGACTCCAACAGGGTGCACCCTTTTTCTAATTAACTAAAATGGCTATGGAAAGCAAAGGAGGCCTTGTGTTGGGTGAACCAATTATTTTGAAGGGTATTAAGTCATCAGATTTACTTTTATCTTGATTGCATTGTGGAAATCGTGCATAATTAATGGTGGGAGCTTATTAGGAAAATGATTAGGCAAATTACACAGGTGTCGGATGCATTTTTTATGATAAATTTGCTAGAACAATCCTGCAATTCCATCTGTTCAGTTCACATCAGAATGTCACTCTGAAGAAATTAATGGTGCAGAGTTATACAAAGTTACTGGAGGCTCTGGTTGCAGATTTAGGTGAGACATGTATAAATATATAAATATAAATATATAATACCCAGCAATTTAGTAATAAGTGTTTGATGTTGCAGTTCAATAAATTTCCTATTTAATCTTGAAAGTAAATGATAGTCAGATGGAAACAAAGAAGCAGAGCAAATGTAAATCTTATCTCATCAGTTTGATGTGTATGTAAATAAAAATAATTACAAGCTATAATAACTCTTTGCTTTGCTTGATGACTGCAGATGAGCTACCAACTCACTAGGAGTATGAAATCCTTGCATTCAGTCCCCAAACATCCAACCTTACTTGCAGCCATTCCCAATTTCCAGTTTCCTTTCAGTTTCAAATGGAATCACTTTACCAGTTACAATTTTTCAGAAGCCTTTCTGTAAGTAGTATATCTGGTATAACCATATAAATTCCCAAATGAATTCCAGAAGGAATTCAAGGAAGAGAATGGATAGGAGCTCTCACTCCACCTGGTCATTTGTTAGCTGGGATCAAATCATGCTCATTCTCACCTATTTATATATGATCAAATAATGTCATGTATTAACTCCTCTAAACGTCCTTATAGCATGAACTCATGTAAATCTCTGATCTAAAATATGAGGTCTAGTAATATTTAGATATAGTACAATATTAAGTATCAATAAGGGCAATATACTTCAGCGTGTTGTTTTAAGAAATGTCAGGCCTAGTTTCGTTGTCATGCCACAAAAAAGTAGTCAATTTTTAAACAGCATCCAAAACTTGTACATACACCAAGACATCAGAAAATGCTTATAGCTTAACTGATTAGTAGCACTGCTCTAAATAGCTGATCACTCTTGCTGTTACACAACATCTTGAAAAGAACTATTTGGTCTCTTCAAATTCCAAAGCAAGCCAGAAGAACGGTTATGAATGTTGACATTGCAGATTGCCCAGCTGTGTCATTCACGAGAGCAGCATTTTTGAGTTATAAAGAGAAGATGCAAGGTGATCCAGGCTAATAGAAAAAACCAACCTCTCTATTCCATCTATACTTTGTTTCAGCTGGATATTTTCAAACGTGTTACACAGGTGTATGATTTTCCTATAAAATGCTGAAACTCTACGTGATAAAAACTGAACTCATTGACACTACTTCCAAAATGGTTCCCACACTTATATATACAGAATTCTTTAACAAATACCATTATCTCCCACCTAATTAACCAGACTTGAAATTTGAAAACCATCTCTTTTCTCAGTCTTACTCCAATGTCCAAATTACCACCAAGTCCTGTCATTTCTACATCTAGAATATCTTTCACTCTCCTCACTGATATTACCTTAATTCAGAATCCACTGTTTTTCACTTGTATTAATTTGATATCCTCCAAACTTGACCTTTTGCAATTAATTTTGCAATTGTTACTCAAATTATTTCCTAAAATTCTATCACTCAATATTTCCACATTGCCTATGTGATAAAAATCCATCCGTCTTAGAATAAAGGCTATTCATGATTTAGTGTTTTTCCTTTTCTTCTAGATGTATCTTTTGCCACTCCCTCACAGTCATCCTGAACGACCTGTGATTCCTTGAGTGCACTATGCATTTTAGTGTCCTTTTGCCTTTGCGAGTGTTATTACCTCTGCAAGGAATGCCCTTCCTTAACGTTCTGCTACCTGAATATTCTTCCTCACTCATCAAATCTTAGAATAACATTCATCATCTGTGAAACTTTCCTGAATCCCATAGATGCAGTTTTTACCTTTTCCTCTGTGCTAAATATAGTGCTTTGTATTTAATTCAATATTACCATTTCCCTCACCATTTCTTTCTTCTGCCTAGATTTGAGTTCCTTGAACGGAGGGATCAAGTCTCACTCATTGCTCTATAGCTATTGCTCATACATTTTCTGAAATACAATGCATAATAAGTGATTGTGGAGTAAATGAATGAATGAAAGTATATGTGTAGCATGACATGGCTGAATGGTAATTTGCCAACCTGCTTTAGCCAGGGGAGATGTTGGTTCATGGTTAAATGAATTGTTAAATAATAAGGCAAGACATTTTATACTAGCCCTAACTGCAGAAGCCAAAAACCAGGGTAAACTATCATTTTCTGTTACTTGTATCCCTCTTATGCACACACACACACACGCACACACATATTTGCTCACTCACCACAGGAAGCACAGAAAAAAGGTATTCTCTGGGAGCAGCGGCAGAGAGCTGTGTTTAGCGTTTGTATAATCTTGATACTCAGAATATATACCAAGACCAGCAGCATTGGCATTTCCTTGTCAGAATGAAAACTCCTATTACCAACCCTAGACCTACTGAATCACAATCTACATTTCAGCAATATTACTGAGTGATTTATACACAGATTGTTTGAGACATGCAGATTTAGAAGATACATCTTTCACAAACTCCAGAAATATTAAAATAGTAATAGATGTAATAGTTCAATATGGATAGTGAAAATTTTAAATCCAAACTTTGATCAACAGCAAACAGATACTGAGAATTTTTTGCGTTAACCATAGGACCTCTTACTTATAAGGAGTGACCTTTCCCTCTCTTATTCCTACTGGGTATGGATCAGGATGAAGGGAAAAAAGCATGAGCATGCACTGCAGAACCACAGAGGATAGAAATCAAGGCTCTGGACATGATCATGCCATGAGTATCATGTATGTTCGCTTTTGAGCAAAGCTTATGCCAATTCCTTAAAGACAAAGATTGGAAGTTAATACCCTATTCCTATGTTTGTGTGTGTAATATACCCACACTTAGTCATAAATACACACAACTAATACACACACAACTAATAATGCTCAAGTGATTTTTTTTATGCTGATAAAGATTTTGGGTTTTTGCTGTGGATTCAGTCATTTTCAAATGATCCTTTTGTCTTCCTCTTAAAATTTCAAATAAAGAATATTCCTTTCCAATATTACTAGGAGTACTTGAATTGGACAGAACTACATTGTGTAGAATAAATTTACAAGCTGAGAGCACCCTTGACAAAACAGGGCCTAAGCAAACTACATTTCTGTCTAGATGTGTCCCAAAGCCACAGCTTAAGGTCAGGCCCACCAACCAAAGGGAAAGGGAAGATCTGGCAAAACGTGTGAATAATTCTGATGCCAAATGCAATCTTTTCTCAGTTAACCAGATATTCAAGGCAAACACTTACTTTTATCCTCTCAGAATGGATAGGACAGACGATGTGTCTGAGTGTATTTAACTTAAAATTAACATTTCATTTAATTAAATTAATCAATTAAACATGAGGAGAAGATGATCTGGGAATTTAAACACTACAGGCATAAGATTATTCTCTAGGGAGGTGGCCTGGTGGTGTTGTGGTTAAATTCACATGCTCTGCTTTGGCTGCTCAGGGTTCGCCAGTTCAGATCCTGGGTGTGGACCTACACAGCACTTGTCAAGCCATGCTGTGGCGACGTCTCACATAGAAGAACTAGAAGGACTTACAACTAGGATATGCAACTAGATACTGGGGCTTTGGGGAGGAAAAACAAGGAAGATTGGCAACAGATGTTAGCTCAAGGCCAAGCTTCCTCACCAAAAAAAAAAAAAAGAAAAGAAAAGAATATTCCTAACATGTAAGAATTGGATGAGTTCTTTAGACATTATTCAGATCTTTTTGAACATTAAACCCATCTTTATTTCCTAAAAAATTATAACTTTAAGTAGAATATGAGAGGTGGTCAAATTTGCATGGAATTTCTTTCCTTCAGAGATGTATAAGGAATTTTAATTATCCTTATCACCTACCATATTGTTGTGATCAATATAGAGTGCAAAATTAAAATTTGTTCATAATTTTCCAAATATTTTATAGTATAACTCTAAGTATTTTTTACTATTATATATTTCCCTAGCCATAGTCCCATGTTTTTAGTTGTCAGTTTATATTATTCAATACTGTTTATGACAATAATAATCATAATTAATTTGGTCCCCCCAAATTTTCAAAGATTTCTTATGAGCCATGAAAATATGTAGTAAATGCTTATAAAATGAAGCACAAGTACTTTACTGATTGTTAAAATATGTCAGAATGCATAAAATACTAAATATATTCAAATATAAACATGTCTCCAACTTGTCTTTTCCTGCCAACAACATAATTTTTAAAAATCAAACATTCTCCCAATTCCAAGTGTGGTAACTCACCAAAAATTCTGATCTTGTATCCAATTCAAAGAACTCAACTGTGTAGTTTCACCACTGAGGAGAACTACACATACACAGGAAAAAAATGCAGCATGAAAAATGTTATTTCTCTTCCTCTGAGATTTCAGTGAATATATAACTATCAATAGCTATCTAATCCATTTAATTAAAACAATGAAGAGCAATAAAACACAGTCTCTAAGATGATTGGCTTCTAAATAATCATTGTCTTTATAAGCACCACAAAGACCAAAAAGTGATTATCATACGCTGCATTGAGGGTCACCAAACCTTTAAAGAAGACACTAGTATTTCACAAAATTGAATGTTCTAAGTCAATTGTCACGAAATCTCAAGGAATGAGACTTATAATAATTCATTAAATTGTTTCAAAGGCATAGACATCATGTAATAGAGAGTAAGAATTTTCAAAAGATAGGTTGGAGGAAGAGGTGATTTTCCTGAAGATCTTTATGGCAAATAATCTATATAACAAACAAAAAACAGCCAGTAGATTTCACTAGATATTAACGTTTTAAAAAATATCCACTGCTAGCACAATTCAGCCCAGATTGTCAAGACTGAGTCCTGGTCAACTCTTTTCAGATGATGTGAAACTTGCAGGAAACTCTCCCTTACTCATTCCCATAGTGTAAGATATTCTCATTCTATTAGACTCAGACATGAAATAACATATCTTCTAAGATGCACTTAGGAACCTGAATACGCAAAATAGACTAGCATCAAGAAATTGGTCATCTGAAGTATTCAAAGAGAACCCACATAAAAAGGATAATTTCATTTGATGGTGGAAAGCTCTCTTTTTTTTTTTTGGTTAGAAAGATTGGCCCTAAATTATCTGTTGCTAATCTTCCTCTTTTTGTTTGAGGAAGATTGGCCCCAAGCTAATGTCTGTGCCAATCTTCCTCAATTTTTTGTATGTGGGATGCTGCCACAGCATGGCTTGATGAGTAGTGTGTAGGTCCGCGCCTGGGATCCAAACCCATGAACGCTGGACTGTCAAAGCAGAGTGCCCGAACATAACCACTACGCTATCAGGCCAGCCCAGAAAGCTGATTCTATGGAAGAAAACAAGATACCCTTAATTAACTCGAAGGATAAACAATTTCCTATACTCTTGAATGCATAGGACATGAGAGAAAAGACCTTTTGTAAGATCTTTTGTTGCACATAGATGGTGCATGTGTTTCAAGGGTTATTTCTCAGGTCTCTCAGTTGTTATTGCCACAGCTAATCTAGCTGCAATCCAGTTCTTTATTGGTGTGGGACCTTGGAGAAGTTCTTTTCTTAGCCACAGTTCCTGTAAAATGGGAACACTACTCCTATCTATTTCCTAGAATTATCTTGAGCATTGAGTGAGATAATACATGTAAAACAATCCAATGACACCACTCAAATGCTGATTTCCAGATGATGACAGGATTGAGAAGGAATGATGACACCTATCTAGTGGTCATAAACTTCATTATTTTAATTTCATCTTTATCATGACTACCCTAAAGTTTGATTCCCTGTAAAAAAATTAGTTTAAAAATCTAATTAAAACATTAACTTTCTATCCAAGTTTTCTGTCCCCTGTTTATTTCTCTCTTGGTCTTCAGCATCAATATTATTGACCTTAAGTGTTGGAATTGAGCTGTGCCTCCCATAGTTCTGAAAAGGTAAAAGACTTGTGGGATTATTTTCCCATTTGGCACCTATGTGATAAAGGTCTGTGCCTTTCATCTTTGTGGTAAGAGAGACCCATGGCTAGGCATAGAAAACGATATTCATATACAGCTCTTATAGAATTGGACTAACTTGAAAGCAACAATAGAATGTCAACAACATCAATAACAAAAACCATTAAATTTAGAAAAGAGAAAAAGAGAAGGCAACAATTTGAGGAAACTCCAGTAAAGGATTTCAGTTACCATTAGGATATGCTCCAAAAGTAAAGGCCCCAGGGAACTTAGATTAATCCATCATTTATCTTACCCACAAGGTGGATCTGTAAATGGCTTCATTGATCCACAGCTGTGTTCAGTATCTTACGCAACAGTGGATCAGACAGAAATAAGACTGTGTGGGCAAAGGGGTGTTAATAGAAAAGATTGAGCTGGAATTAGCTTCTCAGATTCTTTGCTAGTGTCCTGACAGCTTCCACCTGTTTGGTTTTAAACTTGAAGGAAATTTCTTCTTATGTGATTATTACCCCAGGATACCATTCAAGACTCGAAAATTCCTTTCATTTTGCATTGGTCAAATAAAAGAGATTCCTACAGACTTATACTATCAAATCATTTTCTAGTCACTGGTCTGCAAAGGCTAAATAGTTCAGTGGCTACTTATAAGGGACTTTATAGCTAGTCTGTAAAATAAAAAAAAATTTTTAATTAAAAATAAAAGCAACTCAGCTCAGAGACAACATTGAAAATGAATAATATTCAGTGTGAGTAAATCCCAGAGAGGTCACAGTACAGATTCGTGTTCCATGGAATTCAGAACATCTTCCAAATACTATTTGCTGTTCCTTCAAGTTTGGGAAAGGAAGAATATGGGCATTATGAACTGCTCATGGTGAAAAGAATGTGTCTTACAGAAGTAGCTTTGGCAACACAAAGTTGCTGGAAGTTCTTGACAATGCTATCATCTCCTCCATGGGTGGGTTTGTTACTTCCAGAACAATTCTACTGGTATACACTTACAGAGATCATCTGAAAACATTACTGAGGCAGCATTATGCCAATGTGTTTCAAAAGCGAACTCAGTTTTGGTTCTGGAACAGTAACACTGCAAATCAGCCAGTTGAGAGATTTGCTTAATTTCCCACATTATTTACTCAGGCCAAATTTTTATTGGAAAGCAGTCTAGTTTTCCAATAAACAATTCGGGAAGATAGAGCAAGATTACCATTCTGTCACACAGCTGAACTTTCCCTCTTTTCCAAAACAAGTTTCTCGTTTACATATTAATCAATGCACTTTTATATTACTGCCTTTGCTTATGAGAGAATTAGGGCATGACTCAAACATTGACTCCAAGTGTGCTCCTCCCACCACCAGGCGCAAGTTGGGTTGCCCAGGGTGAAATTTCATCTCTGCGGCCACTCGTGGGGAACTTGCATGCGTGTTACATCTCCTCCTTTTATTAGTTAGCAGAGATCACCTTTCTCTCCTGAACCACTTTATTTAAAATACTTACTTTGGTATGAGGAATGAGAGAAGAGTATGTGCAGAGTGAAAGAAAAGTTACACATTTATAATTTGGGCATCTTTTAATAATGTAGCAAGAAGGCAAAAAAAGTGACTTAAAGAGTTCAGGAGGGGGTTATTATTTGGGCAAACAGCCTGATGGTGATTTTAGTAAGGAAGATGACATTTTAGGGACAGAGTTGGGAGGGGAGGAAAAAGAAGAAGCCTGACTACCCTGCAGATAAAACAAATAGGAATTAGGAAAGAAAGAGAGCAAAAAAAGAGCAAGAAGTGAAAGAAAAGACAGGGCAAAAGTGAAATCTGGGCAATAAGTAAGAAAGTTCTAACTATTGGAAATAGATGACCAGTGATAATTTCCTAACTGCAGTGCAAACGACTCTTTGTCACTCCACACCATTAAAAGCTTGCCACGCAGAGGTGCTTTGTGTGAGAAATTTGTGTCAAATTAAAATAAAAAGCTTGAGTTACAAGTCTGAAAAGGCATAAATGAAACCAAAGAGTCATGTAAAGTGAGGTAAGGGAGACTAAAAGATTAACAGAAAGAATAGAGACCTTGAGGACATAAGTTACAAAGAATTGACAAAATTCTTAGGGAAGACATGGCACTCTCACAAGATATTGAACAGGGACATCCAGCCAATTTAATTTATGTCTCAGAGTATAAGAGGACATCGGCTGATATTTGATCACATAAATTAAAAAATAAATATATTTTTCAGTATAAATGACTGAGTTAAGCATTTGGAGAGCTATATCATAGCTAAACTATGTTATACCTTATAAATTAAGCTATACCATAACACTCTAAAAGCAAATAAAATAACCACAAGTATATGTCTATGGTGTAGCTCTCCAAAATGAGACACACAGGCAGCAGGAAGTCTTTTAGTTTTTTATTGTTCCATTTTATCTGAAGAGTTGAAATAAGCATGAAATATAATATGTGTAAAAGTCAGGACTATTTCAGTGCAAGTAACAAAAAGCTAACACATGCTAGCAGAAATATGAAAACAAATGTATTAGCCTTTTTATCTTAATTAAAGAACTTTAAAATCCAATAGTTCAAATAATGTCATCAGATTACTTATTCTTTCATCTGTCATCTTGAGGTGATACTTTTCAGTCTGTTAGCTTGATTTTAAGGCAGACTTTCCCCCATGTTGTGGAATTGATGGCCACTGGTAGCTCTAGCTATTCCAAGGAGAAAATAATTTCATTCTTGAAAAATTCAGCAAAATACCCTTGGCTCAGTTTTCAATCATATGTCCATTCTTAATCCAATCACTGTAACCAAGCATGATTCAGAAAAGATTTTGGAAAAGTAGATAGGCTCAGGAATGCTAAATTCTTTTTAAATTGATAGAGTCTAGCTCATTTATAATTATGCAGATATGAATTTTATAGTAACTCTGCTTTACTCTAAAATCCAGAAAGAGGCTTAAACTCAAGTATCACAACAAATGGTCTTAACTTTACTTGTTTTCAAATTTGTTTCATTCACATGGATTTGGTCAGTTCGTCTTCACTATTGTTAGTTTTCCCAATGAATCTATTTTGACAAAAAATAATAATAAATGAGAAAAAATTTGTTTTTTTTAATTCTCAACAAACATATGTAACTCTCTGTTTTTCTGTTTTTATTTTAAAAGTTAAGGCAGATTTCTGCTATTTTTATATGATCACCTTTCATAACACATATTAAATTTTCCATGGACACATGTATAAAATGTTGTTACCAAACTATATTCCGTTTTCTATTTTACAAAGATAACACTTTAAAATTAGTTAAATTATAAAACTGCTTACATATACTTTCAAGCTATTTGTTTTAATTTATCGTCATCATAAATTCACAATTAGCACTTGGATTCTCGTGGTTAAAATTATTAAAATAAGTAAACACCAAAGAGATAGTTTTGTTACGTAAGGATAAAATTTTAAAAGTTCGTTTTTTCCCATTTTCTTTTCTCAAGTTTAATGTCCAGGATACTAATATTTGTAAAACCTAAGTGAGCAAGTGAAAGATGTCAAATTACATAAAGTTTACAAAGTGTAGATAGTGAATAAGAATATGTGTGCATATATACAGGAAGAGATGAGATGAGAACAAAGAGGTGAATCATGTTCAGCTATCCATGAATAAGAGACAACTGGAGTATAGACATTATGTCTAAACAAAAAAGTTGTATAACTTAAATAATTTTATACCGACTAGTTCAAGTAGCTGCTTAACTTTTGTCAAAAAATATGGAAACTTACTAAAAGCAAACAAAATAATGCATTATTACAATTTTAAGGATATACATTGAAATTGTTAGTTTATTTGCAATCTTAGTATTTTTCCCATTTAATCATAATCACAAGTTTAGACCAGAAATGCATTAATAGTCATTATTCCCTTTATAGTAGGATTCTTTATGTTAGAGAAATATAGAAAAAAGATTCTTTAAACTTATTTTCTATATTTATTTGGAAGTAAATAGCATAAGGAAACGATTTTTTTTTTAGCTAGAAGAAAGGGATAAGGGAGATTCAACATGTCTATCTCCAAATATTTGAAGGATTCATGGATCAAACGGATCAGTCTAGTTTCTATGGCTGAAAATTATACAATCGCAAAAAATGAATAGAAGGAAGTGAGATTTGGGATCAGTCAAACAGAATAAGTTTCCAACAGTCAGAGCTGTTCAAAAGTGGAATGCAAGGACTTGGGAAGTAATGAATTCCTTGTCAATGGAATGGTACATGACAAAACTGAGTGATTCAGGTAATATAGAGAGGATCCTAGGCTGTCAATTGTGGGGTGGGGTATACTAGAAGAGATCAGTATGCTTCTAACCTCCTGATGCTGGGATGCTATTAATTCTTTTATCAAGATTCTGCAGATAGATTTTTTCAATTGTTAAGAAACAGATGCTTGCCAAAATTACTTAAAATAAATGATAATTTATGAAACTACAATGGGAAATCCTGTTTTTAAAGTAAAATTCCAGTTTACATGCAGACTCCCAGGAATCATATCAATATCTTAATTGACAAGTAGTTATTTTTTTTCACTTTTCAGCAAGAGATGCAAGGTTTTAATGCATCATTCATTCATACAGCTAGCCAATCAAGCAGCCATTTGTTCATTCACCCATAAATATATATTGAGCAGCAAATATATGCCCAGCCTTTTGCTAAGAGCATGAGATACATTGGTGATCTTGATAGATATGGCCTCTGTCATCATGCAGCTCTCATTCTACTGGGGAATCAAGACCAAAGCAAGTTAACAAATAAATTAGTTTAATTAAAATGGGGAGGGAGTTAGGATAGTCAAGAAAGGCCTTTCTGAAGAGCTGACATTTTCTTTGAGAGATTACAAATTTGTGTAATAGGCATTATTATCCAGATGACGTAACTGAGGGTCACAAAGTTTAGGTGACTTGCCTAAGATTACAAACTGAAAAAACAACTGCTCTGGTACTCAAACCTAGGTCCTCTGACTCTTAACCGTGAATTTATTCCAACATGTAACTATCCTCTCAATGCAAATTGGATCTGTCATCCTTTATCGCATGCTTAAATATAAATTTGTGAAAAGTGACTATATTCAAAATTTGCTGGTAATACCAAGCTAAGAGGAATAGTCACAAAAGGAATAAGGGAACTTAGCCTCTTTAGTCAAACCTTGGCCTTTCTGTTTAGACTGCAAATTAGTGCTGATTGTGATAGAGGTTTCCATGGTGTTGGCACTAGTCTCTCATGAGCTGAACTTACACCATCAACATTTAAAGCTGAAAGCCATTAGACAACAGTAACTTAGGCCACTGTTGTTATCATTAAGAATTTATGCGGCACTTTATATTTGGAAAGAGGTCAATGAAAGGTAGACAGATTTGAGTGCTGCTTAAATGGACAAATCTGTTCTGGCATCTCAGCAGCACAGTAGCTTCATGATACAATTTTCATTCTTTTTGATTTATGACAGAATATAGTATTTATAACATAGTGCACAGTTTAAAACATAGAGAACCTGCACCCATACTGAACCAGAAAAAGCACCATATTTTTTTAAAGTTAACAGCTTTATCATTAACCATTCTAGGGCATCAGTCAAGTTATAAGAGATCCAATTTATTCCTTGGTCCCCAGGTATTAAGATAAAAAAACACTGACGCATTGCAGGCTTACTTCTGTTGAAACGATTTGGCATAGTTTGATGGTCGTATTCTTTGAAATCAAGGCACATGCAGGTTTCAATTCACATTTCTGCTCCATAATAATTCTATGACTTTAGATCTGTCACTTAACTTTTCTGCACATTTGTTTTACCATTTTTGGAGAGATTAAAGAAAACATGGGCATCACTCATTATTTTGGGCTGCCCAGCCTCTGACTTAACTCCCACTAATAGAAGCGATGATTCCAGAGAGTCTACTTACTTTTCTATCTTTCCTTTTGACCATAATGCAGGCACCTGATCTGTAATTTGCCAATCACCAAAGTCACGTTAGATACTGATTCATCTGGCCTAGGTTACACAATGATGTCAGTACCGGGTTGTCTATGATATTTTTGGTCTTTTCTTTGCAGTTGCACGAGCTGCTACAAGTGATGTCCACTATGTTTGCATTTCAAACAGGAAGAAAGGAGAAAGGGACAATATCAGCAAAAAAAGAAAACTAAAGAAAGGAGTCCATTTTATCAGGGAAGCAGAAATTTCCCACAGAAGCTCCCCCAAAATTCTACTTATGTCTCAAGTGTGGAAGAACAGTGTTACATTAATACACTCAACTGCAAAAGAGACTTAGAAAGGCAAGGAAGAGAGGCTTTGGGGTTGGGGTTTGGTTAGGCTCGCAAGAGTGTCTGCCTACGAAGTGGCAGGACCTGAAGTCAAAGATACAATGCTCAGCAGACTCTCCCCTCAAGCTCTTCAAACTAAACTGATATTCTCGCTCAGTAATCAGGTCTTGCTTTTTGCTTGCTTTTACTTTGCATCTGCGTCCTTACCATGATTCCCTACCATGAACACTAATTTCTCTGAGAAAATTTGAAATATACAGAAAAGTACAAACCATAAAATAACACTCACATTGTCGACACCAAATATTAACTCTTTTGTCATGTTTCTTTTTATTATTTTTCCCACATACATAGCACTAAAACTGACTACTGGTGTATGTATACATATAATTAAGAATAAATAAATGTATGTATATTATTTTTTAAAAACTAATAAAACATTTAAAGTCCATCTTTGCCCACGCTTCAATCCCATTCCATGTCCCCCGTCTACACCAAGAGATAGTCTTTTCACAACTTCTATGCAATGTTTTCCATTTTATTTCCTATACGTACATCCATCTGTGTCCATGCACACTATGTTATATGTATTTTACGTTAAGAATTACAATAATGGTATCATTATTTATTTCAACTTGCGTCTTTCAGAAAAAAATTTAGAGATAAATATTCGCACACACATATACACACACAAACACACATATATGCACATATGATAGTTAAATCTAGTTTATTTCTATTAACTGCTGTATAGTAATACATTGTATCAATATACCAATATTCACTCATTCATTTCCTGTCGAAGAAAGTTGTTTCCTGGTTTTTTTTATCATTATAGATAACACTTGATCATTTTGGTAACACATCCAATGTGTACGTGTGCAAAATGTTCTTTAAAGTATACAAAAAAGCAGAATTGCTGAATATTAGGAAACAAGCATTTTTATTTTACTTGATTATTGTCATGTTGCTTTCCATAATGTCATTGGAATATGAGTGTGTGAGAGTGCACTTTTTCCTACATCCTTGCTAATCCTTGCTAATCTTAGATTTTATCAATTTTCAGTCTGAGTGAAATATCATGTCATTGTCTCACTAGTTGATATGTTCCTGATTATCATGGTAGTTGCTTTTTAAAAAAATAATTGACATAAAACTTACAAAACTCCAAATTATAGCATAAAATTGCAAATATACCTATTTGCAAAAATTGTGTTATAATCGCTTCCAAATTTTAATGGTTTACAAGAAATAAAACATTAATGATACAACTGAAGGCCCTTATGATCCGTTCCCCAGTCCCATTCCCTTCCTTCTGTCCCCAGATGCACCCATTGTCATGGTTTTCAAATCTAGTTCATTTCTATTCTTTTACTATGTGCATATGTAACTATAAAGAGTATGTAGTGTTATCACATATGTTTTAAAATTTCCATAATATAACTTTTCTAAAGCTTATTTACTCAGCTTTCTGCTTTCAAGATCAAAACATATGGAGACATTGGGAATTCAGTTTTTTCTAGATAGTATCCCGTTGTATAAATAGATAAAGATATTTATCCATTCCATTGCTGATGGATATTGGATTGTTCCAATTTCATTTATCACAAACAAGGACGTCATAAACATTCTTGTATATGTATGATGAGCATATGATAGAGTTTCTTTATAGGTTATATAACTACAAATGGTCTTTCTGTATGTTGAATTTCAAATTGCTGTTAAAATTGTTGTATGGTTATACTTTCCTTTTTGCACACATGGTCATTATTTATTTGATGATAGAAATCTGTGGATTTTACTTTTTCGGTGCTGCGTATTTTTGTGTGACTACAAATATTCCTCAGCTCTGTTGTAGAGCACAATTAAGTTACTTAGAAAGACTTTAATCCTTTTGGGGCTTGCTCTTAAACTTTGCGAGGTGACATGGAAGTAGCCTTTCACCTAGGGCTAATATTTCCCCCTGTACTGAGATAACACCCTTCTGAGGACTCTGCCCAATGTTGCATGAATTATGTTTTCTTTTTCCACTGTGGTTTTTAGGAACACAAACTCTCCCTGACTCTACGTAAGCCTCAAAGATTGTTTCCCTAATCCTTTTGGGTGGCTCTTTCCCCATCCTGAGTTAGTTTCCTCACGTGCATGTGCTGATCAGTACTGTGCAGAATACTCAAGGGATATCTTCTGCAGATCCCCAGAGCCCTCTTTTCCCACCTATTCTGACCTGCAAACTCTATCTGCCTTGGCCTCTCTGAACTTCCAACTCTTGCGCCCCATTGGGTTACCTCTTGCTCTGGGGGAATCATTGGGCTCACCTTGCTTGTCCTCTCGCTCAGAGATCACTGTCCTTCACTATCTTAATGACCAATGTTTAAAAACCATTTGTCCTATACTTTGTATTGATTTTTAGTCGTTTTAGGAAGGAGAGTAAATCCAGTCAGAGTTAATCTTGGTTTTCAGTGGAAGTCTAACTCATTTAATTTGAAACATTGCATTACCTTTACATTCCTGGGATAATCAAAGGTGACCGCAATATAATTTTTCTACATTGTTGTATTCATTGTGAACTGTTTAATATTTTGCATCTTTATCCTTCCATAAGATAGTTTATAGTATTTTCCTTGTGTTTTTCTCTCCTAGTTTGCTATCAAGGGTCCAAAGCACTTATTGTTAAGTTCAATTATCTCTTACTTGAAGACAGTAAAACTTACCTGTAAGAACTTTTTGGATTTCATTTTAGAGTCAGGAGATTTTTTATTATATATTTAATTCCCTAAGTATTTTTGTTTTATGTAGGTTTTCTATTTATGTAAAATGTACATAAATTGTCCATGGATTAGCATAGATTATGCATTCTGTATTTTATGATTTAAAAGTTTTGAACATGTGTGTAACTATTTTATCTTTTAAGACTAATACAGTTTATTTATGCCTTCTCTCTCTCTTTTATAGTCTTGCTGAAGGCTTTATTATTATTGATAATATTATTTTTTAAAAAAACATTTGGTTGAACCTCTATTTTTTATTTCATTCATTTGTTTCTGCTATTTTATTATTCCTTTATTCTGGTTAACTTTTTTCTATTTTTAATTTGAATGTTCAACTAATTTAATCTAAATGTTTCCTTTTATCTTTTAATTAAATTCATAAAGCTATAGATTTACCTTTAGACACCATTTTAGCCTGACCCATAAGTATGGATCATTGTTATTTAATTGTAAAATGTAGATTTCATAGTGCTCATTACAATTTCAACTTTTATCTATGAATTATTTAGTAGAGAAACTATAGTATCTGGACATGTTCTATTGTAAGCCATATTTTCTTCATGATATTTAATTTTATTTAGTTTTATTCATAACACATGATTGAATGATTAAAGCTCAGTGAAAATTGATGAGATGTTCTTTGTGACTTTTGAGATACTCAACTTTTCTAATGCTCTATGAATGCTTGAAAAAAAGGAATATTTGGTTTGCAGGAATCTACTTAAACACACTAATTCAAATTATAGTCCAAATATTTTATGCTTTAGATAGCTTTTTAATCTATCTTGCCTAAAACTTCTGGAAAATTTTATTAAAATTTTTTACCATGGTGAAATGTTTCAAGTAATTCTGTCATTTTTTTTGTTCTATATATTGCAGAGATACATTATTATGTGTCTACAAGTTTATTATTGAAATATCTTCTTTATAAATTTAATAGTGTGGAGTTTTTTGCCGAAATTCTATTTTGAAAGATATTAATATTTTGTTTAGTATTTTATTCATGTATATTTCATATTCCATAATTTTTATTTTTCTGTCCTAATGTTATAAGTGTGTTTCTTGTAAGCACATATGATGAAATCTAGTTTTAATTTTAAAATCAATCCCATACACTCCAGATTTTAATGGATGAGCTTAATTCATTTACAATTATTATTGCTGATATATCAAAGTCTATCTTCTTATCTCCATATTCTGTTTACCCATAATTTTTTCTCTTGTCTCCTGTTGATTTGATATTATTTATTTCTTCCTTCTCTTTTCTTCCTCTACTTCAAATTATATTAGAAGCTATAAGCTGAATTTCCACCTATATAAGAGGTTACCGTAACTTTTTAGCATACACATGTTATCAAACATAGTTTAATAAACATGTTTTCAAAGTTTAAATATCTCTACTTTCTTCCCCCAGAATCCCATTCTCCTCAGATTACTATTGCTTATTGTACTGGGAAAGCTTATCTTTAAAAAAAACAATTCTAATTATTTTCATTGTTGTTATAAAACATAAAATCCCACTAACTTCTGGTAACACTACTCCTGCCCTGGGCTCTGCATCTTCATCCACAGGAGAAATAGGAGATGCCAAATTTCTGCATCTCAGGCAAGGCTTCCACTTCTCCCTCTTCTTTCATGGCCCAGAGCCTCTCATGCCCCTGGGCTACCTTGGAGACTATCAGGACTAACTACCATGCCCTTTATTTCTATTTACTTCAGTTCCCAAAATGAAGACCAAGACCTCCTGGTCATATCTCATCACTTAGAGTCCCATCCTTATAAGGTTCTGTGAATCCCTTTTGTGACTCCACCTCTTGTTCCCTCCCAATTTTCAAAATTCTTCCATTATTCTGCCTGAAACTTAGAGATCTCAATCTCCTTTATTCTTAGCATCTTCTCTAACCAGGCCTTCACATTCTTGTTTTAGTTGGAAGCTGACAGTTTTCTAAGCACACTGGTTTCCTTGCAGTTCTCCAAAGTGATATGTTTTTTCCCCCAGACCTTTCAAGTCACCAACTTTGGAAGTGTGGTAGGTATTTCTCATTGTTGCGTCCAGAGCATTTTCCCCTCCTATTCTATTTACAAATAAAAATTGAGGGAAAAATATTTTAAGATGCATGTAAATATCTCTGTTAACCTCTATTCTTTCTTTTTTCAATTATCCACAGAACTTTAACATTTCCTTTCATTCATTGATTGTTTTAGCTGTGCAATAACTCCCATGTCATAGTTCTCCTGTCAATATTCTTGGTGACTTTAATAAACACATAAACAATCCTCCAAATATGGCCTGTCAGTTTCTTAACTTTTTCTACTCTGATGGTCATGATCTCTCTCTACCTCCATTATATACGACCAGAGTTAGATACTAAATTCTTCTATGACCAGAAACTGAAACTCCTCCATAATTTCCATGGCACTGGTTCTCTCTGACAATTTCTGATTTTTCCAGCTCATACTCTCTAAAAGTACAACAGCATTATACAACGCAGTACAACAGCTTTTCTTAGTGGTTAGGAACTATAACCTTTTTCTCTAATAAATTTTCACTATCCCATACCACCTTCATGTCTCATTAGTTGTGTTTTGATTATAGTCCATGGCTCATTATGAAACCTATTTCATGCTTATTCTCTAGTAATCTTATTAAGTCTCATGGCTTTGATACTATCCATATACTGATGACTCACAAAAGTCTATCTCCATCCCAAACAAAGATGATCAGCTCCAGATTTGTTTTTTCAACTATTTTCTTGCCATTCCCACTTGGATTTCAAGGAGCTTAACATGTCTCAATCTGAATTTCTAATTTTCTTCTTCAAATGTGATCCTCCTTTAATCTTCTCTAGCTCAGTGAATGGCAATCTTCATCTTCAGTTGCTCAGATCAAAATCTTGAAATCATTCTTGACACCTCTTTCTCTCTCACTCCACATCAAACTTATCAGCAAATCCTGTTGATTCTGATTTCAAAGTGTATATGCAATCTTCTCTCATAACTATCACTGCTGTCATTACAAGTGATGTTATCAGGATTTTTGCAATAGTCTTCTCACTCAAGGAAGTAGTTGCCTTGCAAAGCAAACTACTGCCTACAAACTAAATTACTCCTTGATATCATTTTCACATTTTGTTATGAGTTATCTTTTACTCATTGATATGTAGGCAATAGTGAAATATTCTGGATACTAATGATTTGTCTACTGTATATTTTGCAACTATTATCTCCTAAATTTTAGTTTGCTTTTTAACATTATTTATGGTATTACTGGTCATTTTTCACATTTTTTTAAATTACCAGCCAGCTAAATTTTAAGCTTCCTGAGGGTATGGGCCTTGCCTAATACAACTTTAATATCCTACTCTGCCTAACATATCATGGGTGTTCAATCAACATTTGTTGATTGATTGATTCAAAATGTTGTATTTTACTTGTGTTTCAATACACAGCACACAGGAAAGAAAGCAATAAGATTCAGCAGTCTACACTAGCACTGACCTATACCCTATCAGCAGTCAGAAATAAGCTTTAGAGGATAAGCTGGTTTCTCATGTTACGCTGTGTCAGAACTCAGGTACACAGGGCAAGAAGTAGGACGCAGCGTCTAAATGCACAGAGGATTCCAGACAGAATCTTAAAGTAGTAAATGCACTTTCAAAAATGAAAAGGTTTGCTTCAAGGTCCCGGTTCCTTACGCTGTTAGAAATATTATTCAGGAGAAGTCTTTTAAGGAAGCTCTGTTCACATCGTATGCAATTTCATACACACAGGACAGTCAGGCTACTAGGGACTAGTTTTGTATTCTATAATTCATTTGCTACCTTCAACTGTTAGCTTCTATGTATGTTTATGTAAGACTATATTTTACATTTTTTACCAGATCAAATAATATATATGCAGCACCCAGAGAAAATGTTCCTACTGCCCTTGCAATAATATCATTCATTACAAATTTAAAGAATAGGAGAGATGTCTGCCTAGCTAATGCATTTCTCTGTCTGTCTTTTCTTTCTCTCCCTCTCTCAAAAGAAATAACTACCTTGGAAGTTCACTAAGTTCATAAGCCTGTAAATGAGTTCTACTGATATGACGAGAGTCAGGGGGGACAACATCTGAGCAAAATAAACCTGAGGAAAAGATGTATAATGCTTCAAAAACTATGTATGCATTAACACAAGGCTCACACTTGATTTTTATGAATAAGCATTGGTTGGCTACTGCATCTGTGTGTCTGATTAGGAAAATTAAAAATAGTTTCTGTACATAATTAAGTGTAAAGCAAAAGTACCATCTTGAATGGAAAGAGTAAATATAAGAGATTATTTACTCTGGGAGAGGCGGACATAAGAAGAGTAAACATAAATTGACATTAGGAAGAGAAGCACTTGAAAAGCGAGACCGAAAAAGACGAACAGAGGTGTACAGAGAGAGGCGTTAGAGATAGCCAATTCTGAAATGAAAGCTGAAAGAAACCAATAGCTGATGCCAATTGATCCATATACTCAGGATAATATTGCTAGCTATTTACTGCATTGTGAAATATAAGCTGGTGTTCCCAGACATGTATTATTATAAGAATCGCCTGGGGAACTTATACAATAGTGATTCCCCATATCTACCTCTCTATCTTGGAAACTTCACTTTATGCTTCAGGACGGCATTTGGGCTTCTTGTTTACATTTGTATATGTATATATGTATTTTTAAATTTGCTTTCTGTTTATATATTTGTAAATAAATATTAAATATTAAATGTTAAATATTTCTTTAGGTTCAGGAGGTGATCCTGATTTCAAGACAGGAACTCATGCTAATTTTGTTGGCACTTAAAGCAAGAGTGGAAAGAGGTCTCTGTCCTTCACTCTGCCTCCCCAGTTTTTCTTTCACAAGAGGAAGAAATACTAATCACATTGAATGAGGTTTCAAGCCTGTCGCCAAAATATAAGATTCATGGGAGAAACTTCTCTGCCGGTTTGATAAAAAGGATAGGATCTAGAGCTCTATCAAGTAGATATAGCCACCTTGCTGCTTCTCTGTTCCCTTCCTTGAGATTACTTTGAACCCTCCAATTATTTGTTTCTTATAATCAATTTATGGTGAGGATTAGGCTTACTCAGAGAAATGTTCCTAACAATTTCTCACAAAGTAGTTGACTTACAGCTTTCTCAAGCTTCAACTGTGACTCCATCTGTAAAATAGGACTACTAACACTTATCTACCCTGTTGTTTTGAAAGAGTACAGAGAAATAATGCTTGTGTATAATTTTATTTTTAAATTAGTATAAAATATTATTTATATAGTTAGATAGAGGTAGAGTTGTGCTTTGACTGCCAACTATACCTCTAAGATTGCCTGATATTTTTTGATCACCCTTATAAAACAAATCACACTGCAGTGGTATATGGTCTCTGGGTCCAGCCTACATTTTCAGACTCCTAATAAGGGCTTGGAGTTTCAATTAACCATCTTTCACGTATTTCAAATTCTTTATTCCATCTGCTTATAAGGAGAAAGAGAAAATCAGCCCAATCCATAGTGTTGAGAATTCTTCAGTGAAATGCATCATCAGTTATCAAAATTAATGTAATCTTATAGTTGGAGACTTCGGTTTACTAATCCAAAGTAAAAAAGAAAAAGAATAAACTAACTACTTATTTCACAAATAGTCTTAGGAGTCGGCCCCATGGCCAAGTGGTTGAGTTCCTGTGCTCCGCTTCAGCGGCCCACGGTTTCGCAGTTTGGGATCCTGGGCGCTGACATGGCGCTGCTCATTGGGCCATGCTGAGGCGACGTCGCACATAGCACAACCAGAAGCACTCACAACTAGAATATACAACTATGTACTGGGGGGCTTTGGGGAGAAGAAGAAGGAAGAAAACATGATTGGCAACAGATATTAGCTTAGGTAACATTGTTAAAAAAAAAAAAAAAAGCAAATTCCTTAAAATAATAATAATAATTCTATAAGATTCGCCAAAGAAACCTCACCTATCTTATTCGCTATGTAGTCTTGGAGTAGTTATTTAACCTTGTTAGGCCTTATTTTCTTCCTATTTAAAACAATTACAATGATTATTTCTACCATATTTCATTGGTATAAAGATTAAATGTCATCATTTACCTGGGACAAACAGTACACTTCCTGGTATATTTTAAGTGCTCTGCAAAAGTTGACCAAAAACTGTTTTGATTAATCATATATTTAAAAACTATAGAATTCATACTCTTAAAAATTTCTTGAGTATTTCAATCACTCCCACAATTATTGTTTCATTATTTAACCCATACATGTAAAATTTATTTCAAAATGTGCATTTTAATTATTAAAAAAATAGCAGAAGGTTGAGAGGTTTTTTTCTCAAGCCCATAATCCTTAATATAAAACAGAATATGGTAATATAAATATTTATACCTATAGTAAATAAATTTTTATTTATTTCTTTATCTTTTCTATATATCATGTCTCTTTGACAAAGGCATCTTGAAAGGTTGTATTTTACAGAATATGAGATACAAAATGAGATTATTAACCATTAGGCTTTCCATTGTAAAGAATTCAGAATTTTGGTCTCACTTCAAAACCAGAAAAGGACTTTGCTTTTGAGAAAGAGTTAAATAAGTCATGGTAGGTCAATGCTCAGGCTTTGACAACTAGAAGAATTTGGATAAAATTTTTAAACATATTTTAAAGACAGCTAAGAGCTTTTGAAGCAGCAAAGAATAGATGAACTCAATTTTTATAGAAAGGAGTAAATTTCTGAAGTATGATGATAATCTGTTGCTTTTTTTTTTGGCTTCTTTGCTAATTCTGGACATGGACTGATGATCAGTACTACTTTGGTAGAAAGAATCTATTGGGTGAAAGAGTAACCAACAGAACTTTATCACCTAGGAGATGTTGGTGGGCAAACTGGAAACTTAAGAGGATTCAAATGTATGGCTGGTTTCCCTTCCAGATATTTCCTGAATTTTGGTCTCCACCAAGGCTAGAGTGCCAGGAAAAAGCTTCTAAAAGACAATATTTCCTGTAGGCTTATAAAGCATAGAAAACAAAGACATACATCAAATCCCTCGCCAATCTCCTTTATAAACGTTTAATATATTTTAAGCTTATCAGGCAAGAGTTTGGGGAAATGAGCTAAAATATCTGAAGGACAAAGTTTGAAATATCATAGTGTTTCAGGGCTGAGAAAATGGAGAGTCAATATGCAGTCAGTCAGAGGACCTGAAGGATTATCTCCCAGACAGAGGCTAAAAAAGGGGAACCTGAATGTTAATACAGCTAAGGCCCTACAAAGTTAATTTTTAACTGGATTAAAACCTACCAGCTGCCTAAAAAAAAGAGAGTAAATTCCTTTTTGTGAAAAATAACATCTTTTCACATTGTAAATCACAAAACCAACAATTATTAGACAAGCAACATGACAAGAAAATGTGACTGGTAATTAAGAAAAAATAGATAATAGATGGATATCCACAGGTTTTGCACTGGATTTCACAGAAAATAACTAAATTAGCATGTCAAAGAAAATTTTAAAAATACATGGATAAATAGTTGCAAGGAGGGAGAATATCTCCAAAGGACTAGAATATGTAAAATAGAATCAAATGGATATTCTAAAATTAAATAATGTGAAATCTGATATTAAAGAATTCAATCTTGGGTTAAATTATAAATTGGATGGAACAGAACGAGATTATTGAACTCAAATATAGCTCGATGGAAAATACACAAACTGAAGCACCAAGATTAAAAAGAGAGGTTAAAACAGACCATAGTACAAGGAACATCTGAGCAAAACCCAAAGACAGCCTATGCTTAATTGAAGTCCAATAAGGAAAAGATAGAAAGAATGAGGTATATTAAATATTTGACGAGAGAATGGCTGGGAATTTTCTAAAACTGCTAAAAGACATCAATCCACATACTTAAGATTTTAGCAAAATAAAGCAGGAAAAGCAAATACAAGTATAGGAAAGAAAGAAAAACAAAGAAAGAAAGAAAAAGAGAGAGCTAAAGAGAAAACTATCACATAAGTAAATCATAGCAAAACTGCTAAAAACCAAAGAAGGGAGAAGCAAAACATAACATATAAAACAGCCCATGGGCGTGGGGAGAGTGTTACAAGTGTTACCCTCAAATGTACAGTCATAAAACTGACAGCTGAATTTCTACAGAAGTGAAGGAAGTCAGAAAACACAATAAAATGATCTCCTGAAAATACGGGATGAGGGGTCATATGGAGAAGATGGATCTGAATTCTACAGCCAGCTGCACTCATGCACAATAGAATTCTGTACCCCTAAACAATATAATAATATCCTTCAAAAATAAGGGTGAAACTAAGACTTTATTTTAGGCAAGGACTGAAGTAATTTTCACTCATAGCCATGGATGGATGGATAGACAAAGAAAAGCAGAAAGGAAAATAATCCAAAAGAAACCAAGAAAATTAAAGGAGGGATAATTAACACCAAAATGGTAAAAACGTGAATAAATATAAATTAATACCTACCATACAATACTATAATTGTAATGTCTTCTGTAATTTTACTTATGTATAGAAGCAAAACTAATGATAGTAACAGTACTTTGGGCAAGTTATAGTTAAAAGGACTTTCAAAGTTTTAAATTTTTATTGGTGCAAGAAAATGGTAAAACAATATGTATTAGACCATTATTTGATAAAATTGCATGTTGTAATCTTTAGGACGACCACTAAAAGAGGATTAAAATAATGTACAACTCAGAAGAGAAATAACAGGATAACAATGTAAGTGGATATAATGGGATAATATAAGTACTTGCTGAATTTTTAAAAGTTAAAAGAGAAAAACATAAATAAATGTAACAATGGAATACATGTATGTTCTTTTATGTAGATGTTCTTTTGTATAGATATATAATCTATATTCCTAGATATATCACGTACTATACTAAATTTCAATAGCCTACATATTCCACATAAAAGCCCAACAATATCAGACAGGAGAAAAAATGAAAAAACAAAAAATGTTTGCTCCTTAGAAGAGATATATCTTACATATAAGGACACAGAAAGGCCGAAAATAAAATGATGGAAAAGATATACAAAGAAAAAATAAGAACATAATGCTGCTGCATCTATACTATTATCAAAAAAGAAGTCTTTAAAACAAGATAATTTGATGCAGATAGATACTGCATAGTGATAAAAGAGGCCATTCAACAGGAAAATGTGACAGTTACAAATTTATATGCATGTTAACATTGTTTCCAGATAAAATCAGGACTCGAAGAACTAAAAGGAGAATTAGACAAATCTCAACCAAACTGGAAGACTTTGACACACTCTTTCAATAACTGTAAGATATAAGCAATCTGATAACAATTAACAAATGTTATTTAATCGAGATTTATAGAACACTGCCACCAACATAAATAAAATTATATGATCTTCACGAGCACATGAAGCATATCTTGATCTAAAATGCAGTTTTCTCTCTCACCAATTGGATATTAGCTAGTAATCATTAACAAAAAACTGACTAGAATAACTCAATGATATTGAAATTAAACAGTATGCTTTAAAATAATCTATATGTCATAGAAGAAATCAAAACATAAGCTTGATAATATTTTGAAATGAAAGAAAAACATATTGCGTATCAAATTTTGTGAGGTGCAGATAAAAAAGTGTTCAGAGAGGATTTACACATTAAGTAAGTACATTAGCAAAGAAGAAAGGCTGAAAATCAACAATTTAAGCTTCTATCTCTAGAACTTAGAAAAAAGAATTGCAAATAGAAACTAAGGAATGTATAACAAAAAATAATAAAAAGAAGAATAGAAAGTATTGAAATGGAAAACATTTTATTTATGTAGATGGGATCACTACAGATCTTAGAGACAACAAAAAATAATGAGGATATTATGAAAAATATTATGTCAATAAATCGAACAAAATAAATTAATTATACAAATTTTTCTTTAAAATATGCTACTTAATGAAGTTGATAGAACATGTGAATAATCTAATATCTATTAAATAACTTGAATTCTTATAATAAAGAAAACTCCTAGCCCAAATGGCTTATATTTAGGGAAGAAGTTACAAAACTGTTTACAAATTCTTCCAAAAAGTGCAAAAAGAATGGGTGTTTTAAACCTTTTATGAAGCTAGCAAAACTTTGCTTCTGCAGCATGAAAATATAACAAGAAAGTAAATTGCAAGCCAATATCTCTCAAACACATAAAATGCAAAAATTCTTAATAAATATTAGCAAATAATTAAGCTAATAAGTATTAGCTTAATAAATATTAGAAAATCAAATCCAGGCTGTATTAAATAGATGATATATCAAGACTAAAGTGGGGTTTATTACAGAAATCCAAGGTTAATTTAAATATTTGAAAATCTATGCAATTCACTACATTAACAGAAAAATAAAATAAATTATATGATCATTTTGATAGATACAGGAAAAGCATTTGGGAAAATTCAACACTTATTTATGATTTTTTAGACATCTTAAGTTAGGAAAATGAAGAGAATTTCCTTAACTTGGTAGAGAAACTTCTTGTGGTTGCTTTAAAATACATACACAAATTCTTTGATACCTCTCCTTTTAAAAGATTTTAAAAACTTTAATAAAAATCTTTGAATTTTCTAAATTATAAAAAAAGTATAATTAAATACAGCAACCTTTTGGGAATTTAGGGCCATGGGCTATAATTGGTAAATCTTTACACACTTCTGACATTGATACAACCACGGATCTTATTCAGATTTACCCAGTTTTACTTGTAGTCACATGTGTGCTAGTGTTTATGTATTTAGTTCTACACAATTTTATTTCACCAGTTGCTATATCCATCACCACAGCCAGGACATTGAACAGTTCCATTATCACAAGGATCCCTCCTGTTGCAGTTTTATAACCTCCCTTAAACCCCTTTCTCCCGCCCTCTAACCAATCCCTAAATCCCAGAAATCACTAATCTACTCTCTATTTCTAAAGTTTTGTCTTTTTTATCGATAAATGAAACCACACAGTATGTAACCTTTGGCATTGGCCTTTTTCACTCAGGGTAATTCTCTGGAGATTCATCCAAGCTGTTGGGTGTATGAATAATTCACTTTTTATCGCTGAATAATAATCCATGGCATGGATGTATTTCAGTTTATTTAACCATTCACCTGTTGAAGGACATCTAGGCTGTTTCTAGTTTTTGGCTATTACTAATATAGCTTCTATGAACATTAGTGTATGTATAGGTTTTTGTCTGAACATGGTTTTCTTTCAATTATTTTATTGAAGTCACAATGTGTAATTTCAGGTGTATATTATTATTTATCAGTTTCTGTATAGACTACATTGTGTTCACCAATAGTACAATTTTTATCCGGTACCATATATATGTTCCCCTTTACCCCTATTGCCCAGCTCCCAATCCCTTTCCCCTCTGATAACCACTGATCTGTTCTCTTTATACATGTGTTTGTTTATCTCCCGCCTATGAGTGAAATCACACAGTGTCTCTTGTTTTCTGTCTGGCTTATTTCGCTTAACATAATACCCTCAAGGTCGATCCACGTTGTTGCACATGGGATGATTTTTTTTATGACTGAGTAGTATTCCATTGTGTGTGTGTGTATATATATACACACATATATATATATACACACACGCATATGTATACACATATACATATATGTGTATACACATATATACACCACCTCTTTTTCATCCATGCATCAGTTCTTGGGCACTTGGGTTGCTTCCACATCTTGGCTATTGTGAATAATGTTGCAATGAACATAAGGGTACATAAGTTTCTTTGAATTGTTGATTTCAAGTTCTTTGGATAAATAGACAGTAGTAGGATATTGTATATGGAAGTTCCTCATCAGATATGTAATTTTCAAGTATGTTCTTCTATTTTGTAACTTGAACTTTCATCGTTTTCACATGGAGGTCCATAGAACAAAAACTTTTAATTTTGAATATGTCTAATTTATTTTTTTTTCTGTAAATAGTTCTTTTATTGTTAATTTTAAGAACACTTTGCCTAGCCTTAGGTTCCAAAAATTTTCTGAGTTGACTTTTATCCTACAACCTTACTAAACTCACTAATTTGTTCAAGGAGGTCGTTTTTGTAGATTTCTTGGCATTCCTCTTTGTATGAGATTTACTTCTTTTTCTTGTCTTATTTCATCAGTACTATAAATTTCCCTTTAAACACTACTTTCACTACATCCCTAATCTTTGATAACTTGTATTTTCATTTTTATTGGTTCAAAATATTCTTAAATTTCTCTTAAGAGTTCTTCTTTGGTCCATTATTTGTTTAGAAGTATGTTGTTTCATCTCCAACATTTTTGGAATTTTCCATCTATCTTTTTGTTATGATGTCTAGTTTAATTCCACTGTGATCTGACAGCATACTTTGCATAATTTCTATTCTTTTAAATTTAGTAAGGTATGTCGTATGGCACAGAATATGTCTATCTTAATTAACATTCCTTGTGAGCTTGAGAAGAATGTCTTCTGATATTATTTAATGAAGTATTCTGTAAATGACAATTAAATCCAGTAGACTGATGGTGCTGTTCAGTTCATCTGTATCCTTACTGACTTTCTACCTGCTAAATCCATCAGCTGCTAGCAGAATGGTGTTGAAATCTCCAAGTATAATGGTGGATATGTCTATTTCTTCTTGCAGTTCTATCAGTTTTTCCCCATGTATTCTGACACTCTGTTGTTAGGTGCATACGCATTAAGGATTGTTATGTCTTTTCGGAGAATTTATCCCTTTATTATTATGTAATGTCCCTCTTTATCCCTGATAATTTGTCCTGTTCTGAAGTCAACTTTGTTTGAAATTAATATAGGTACTTCAACTTTCTTTCGATTAGTGTCAGCACGATATATTTTTCTCATTCCTTTGCTTTTAATCTATGTGTATTTATATTTAAAATAAATTTCTTATACACACCACATGTTTGAGTGTTTCTTTTTAATCAACTCTGAACATCTGGTGTTTTAAAATTTGTGTATTTAGACCATTCACATTTAAAGTAATTACAAATGTAGTCCGTTAGTATTTACCATGTTTGTAAATGTTTTCTATTCATTGCATTTGTTCTTTACTTTTTATCTTCCCTTCTTTTCCTGACTGCTCTGGTTTTAATTGAGTATCTGATATTATTCCACTTTCTCTCCTCTCTTGGCATATCAATTATACTCTTAAATTATTCTTTTAGCAGTTGCTGTAGAGTTTGAAATACACATTTACAGCTAATCTAAGTCTACTTTCATATAATACTACACTTCTTCACAGGTAATGCAGGTAACTTACAACAGAATATTTGCAATTTCTCCCTTCTGTCTCATATAATATTGCTGTCATTCAATACACTTCCCCACATGCTGTAATAACCACCCAATATATTCTTGCTACTGATACTTTGAACAAAAGGTTATAAGTCAATTAAGAATCAAAAAAATGAAAAATTTATTTATCTTCATTTATTTCTTTTCCAGTTTTCTTCAATTCTTTATGTAGTTCTGAGCTTCTGATCTGTATCATTGTCCTCCTCTCTGAAGACCTTTTTTTGACATTTCTTGCAGTGCAGTACTACTGGTGAAATATTCCTTCAGTTCTTATATGTCTGAAAAAGTATTTCGCCTTCACTCCTTTTTAAGTGGGCAAAAGCTCTAACTTTTTTTTACTGTGATAAAAAACAAAATATAAAATTTACGGTCTTAACCATTTCTATGTGTACAGTTCAGTTGTGTTAAGTATTTTCACATAATTGTGAAACAGATCTCCAGACCTTTTTCATCTTGCAAATCTGAAGCTCTATATCCATTAAACAACAGCTTTTTTCCTCCTTCTCCCAGTTCCTCATAACTACCATTCTACTTTCTATCTCTATGAATTTGGCTACTTAGATAACACATATCATATAAGTAGAATCAAACAGTATATGTCTTTTTGTGACTGGCTTATTTCACTTAGCATAATGTCTTCAAGGTTCATCCATGTTGTAACATGTGATGAGATTTTCTTCTTTTCTAAGACTGAATGAAATTTTGTTGCATACGTATACCACATTTTGTTTATTGATTCACCTGTCAATGACACTTGCATTACTTCTACCTCTTTGTTATTGTGAATAATGCTCTATGAACATGGGTGTGCAACTATCTTTAAGACCCTGCTTTCAATTCTTCTGAATATACACACAGAAGTAGGATTGCTGGATCATATGGCCAGATTATTTTTAATTTTTTGAGGAACTGTTTCCACCAACAGTGCACACATGTTCCAATTTATCCACATTCTCACCAACGCTAGCTATTTTCTGCTTTTTTTTTATTATTAGTTATCCTAATAGGTACGTCTCCTTCACTTTTGAAGGATAATTTCACTAGATACAGAATTCTAGATTGGCATTTTTTTCCTTGTTTCAATAGTTTAAATATTTCACTACATTCTCTTCTTTCTTGTATGATTTCTAAAGAGAAATCATTTGTAATTCTTGTACTTTTTCCTCTATAGGTAAGGTGCTTTTTCCCTCTGGCTTCTTTTAAGATTTTCTCTTTATCTTTGGTTTTCTGTAGTTTGAACATTATATTCCTAGGTGTAGATTCTTTTAGATATCTTTTTTGGTATTCTCTGAGCTTCCTGGATCTGTCGTTTGGTGTCTGTCACTAATTTTGGAAAATTTTCAGCAATTGTTACTTCAAATATTTCTTCTGTCTCCTTCCAGTATCCCCATTATATGTATGTCACATCTTTTGTAATTTTCTCACTGTTTTTTGATGTTTTATTCCATTTTCTTTCTTTTTTCTCTTTGCATTCAGTTCAAGAACTCATATTGACGTATCTTTAAGCTCACTGATTCTTTTCTTGGTCATGTCTATCCTACTGCTAACTCTGTCAAAGATACTCTCCACTCTGTTACATTTTTTTCTAGCATTTCCTTTTGATTCATTCTTACAGTTTCTTATTTCTCCTTGCATCATCCTTGTGTTCTTACATGTTGTCTACATTTTACATTGAAGTTTTAATGTATTAGTCGTAGTAATTTTAAATTTCCTTTCTGATAGTTTCAAAATCTGTTATATCTGAATTTGGTCTTGATGCTTGCTTTTCTCTTCAGATTGTGCTTTTAGAATGCCTTGTGATTTTTTGTTGAAAACTGATGATGAGATGTATCTGGTAACAGAACATTTAAGCATTTCTACCAGTTCTGGCACCAATACTTCTATTCTCAGTAAGCTGATCTTGGCTTTAATTCTCTGTCTCCACATGTCTTTCTAGTTTTTAGGGTGGTGGTTTGTCCTGTGACCTCAATTCTCTGATGGATCTAAGCAGTCATTGATTTTCAGCTTGTTCAAATTTTTTCTTATTGTGAAGGTAGGAATGGTGACTTCTGAGGTTTTTACATGTTGGAATTAAAACTATGAATCCTATGTGCTGTTTGTCATACTGTGTTTTTATCCTTATAACAGAGAACTTTCTATACTTGTGTTCACACACATAGTTTATATTTTAAAATTTTTATAGACTATAAAAGTGCAATTCAAGCAAAATCCCATTCTTTTAAAATCTGAATTATATAAAATAAGAATGAAATGCCTCTATCTACTCAACACACTGATTTTTCTTCTTCAGCCTCCTCAAGAATGATTATCATTTTCTATTTGGTGTATTTCTTTTCTGACTTTTACCTAAAGGTGTATGCATGCACACACACACTTTTTAAACAAAAGTTCATTCATGTTTTATATATTGATCTCTTATCTCAAGATACTTAGCTCCATACAGAAAGAGATAATCAGAGGAACGAAAATAATAGGGTTAAGGTATATATTATTACATAATAACATGATTGTAGCTTTTTCCGTCAACTTTTGTAATGATCATCATCAATAAGAAGCATTTGTTGAGCATCTACTGCATGTGAAGTGCCCTGGTAAATACTGTGATAATAAGGGTGGCTTTGGAAACAAAATATACACATCTGAATATTGCACTAGCAATTAAAGGGTACATAGCATTAAAAATCAAATAACTAGCACAAATTTATAATTGTTCGAAGTTCACAGGAGGAAGGGATCACTATCTTATGCAACAAAATTGTTTTTACTTGGTTAGGATCGGGGTAGGATAATTTGGGAATAAGAGACATATAATGCGGGGAAGAAATTTTTAACCAAATAAATAATAAAAAATTTTAAAAACTAACTTATGCTAAGCCCTTGTGCCTGTTCTGTTCTGGAAACTTTACAGGTATAAACACATTTAATACTTAACAATCCTACGAGACGGATACTCTTATCATCTCCATTATAGCTCTGAGGAGACTGAGGCTTAGAGAGAGAAATAACTTGCCCACATTCGTGCAGGCTTTGATGCAAAATAGTCTCTAGAGCCAGTGCTTTTAAGAGGACACCGGTGAGGAGGTATGCCATTTAGGGGGTGGGGAAGGTTGGAGCTACATTTTGCAGGCTTCTGAATGCCAGGCTAAGTATTTTGAATAGTTTTCTCCAAGCAAAGAGGAGTCAATGAAGACTCAACCACAGGAATAACTTCTACAAAAGAGCGTTTTAAGATAATTAATTTAATAGCAGTATTTAAAATGGGATGAATTTTAAAAAGATAAAAAGCAGAGAAATCATTGAGAAATCTGGTTCAATAGTTAAGTAGCAAAGGGATGAATGCCTATTTCAGGGTAATAGCAAGAAATAACAAAATCAAAGGAGGACATTACAGTCATATTACTCCCTTCATTATACCAGAGGCACTATTATCACACTAAAAAGAAACAATGGCTCTCTTAAGTTCATAGTCTTAGATCTCAAACACAATATTTCTTACCTCTTAGTCTAGCCAAATCAAAGAATTGTTTGTGTATATTCATAGACAGATGGAGAAAATTCCAATTGCCATTCAACACATTTACCAACATTCAGCTTTTTCCTAAAAAGTGTTTCATATATAAAATTGTAAAATGGTACATATTTGAAAAGTTGAAAAATAAAGATATTTATGATGGGGTCAAAGCACGTATATTGATGTATCATATGTTATCCCTGGTGAAAGAACCATTCTGAAAGAGGTAAGCAGGAAAAATCTTTTAACTGAGGTAGCACAAATCAGAGGAAACTCATTAAAGCATAAGTGCCTGGGAAAACGAAAGAATACAAAAATAAAAGCAAGAGCTGAAAAACAGACATTTTCAGTCAGAGAGCAGAACATTCAATATAATAGTAAGAAAAGGCATCATAATAGAAAAAAGGAGAAAGCATAAACACCTCTAGTATACACACAAAAATAATAATTGTTTTTAGAAACTAGGAGATGGGTTCCAATTTCCATAACTTAATAAAAAGACACTTTAGATGCAAAAGAGCCCTAGAAAAGATTAGAGACTGAATGACCTAAAAAAAATGCTTTAGAATTGCCCTGCTTTTTTTTTGTCAAAATCTTATATTATTCAATATAATCATATATACACAAAAAAGTAATCTAGCAACAAATTAATTTCTAGATGCCTGAATATAACAGAGAAGGACATGAGCAAATAAACTCAGCAGGTAGTTAATAGCTGGCTTCTCCAAAGAACTGATTGTCATCTTTATATCTGGGGAAAAAAATCAAGGTACTGCTTTTGGGAATATCTCTAACATATTTATACCGGAGATTTACCTTACTAGTTAATGGACATCAATATCCTGGCACCAAAATAGAAGTATTGGAAAGAGATTGAAATGAGCTCAAAGGAAACATTTCACTTTAAGAAAAATACCATGAAAATATAGTCAATTGCAGTTTCTTGGGCATAAATTGTCATGTGCACACACTTCATTAAAAATGAGTTTAATATAAAAAACTATTCTTGGTGCTGCACTAATGTATTCATTCTCCCCACCTCCTTTGGCAACACAGCTTAGCTGATGAGTTAAATGACAAAAAACATGATAGCGCAATAGAAATGGGGCCAAGAGCTATTGGGGGTGGCTTAATGATCAGGATTGGAGTGTCTAATTTTCCTGGATAGACATCCAAAATCCAAATCCCAGGAGCAATTCCACTTTCTATTCCTGTCAGATAAAAGAGCTATGCTCCAAACAACTCATCTTATGAAGGTGCTTTAGGCAGGGCTCTGAACACATAACATTGTCTTAGGGAACATGTGGTAAAATGCCTATTTTAATTCGGAAAACTTTGCATTCAAAAGATGTTTTAAAGTAAAAAAGAAAAAAAGGATTTTTTACCGTTGTCCTATCTTTTCAGAGACTTATATGACCTCAGATGGAAACATGAAATTTGATGATTCTATGATTGAGAGGTTATTAAAAAGTAAGATACCTGGTCTGACTGAGCCACTCCCTGCTAAAGTCTCACAGTCTGCCTGTCCCATTGTGCTTAATTAGCTCATCTAGCTACGAACGTGCTGTCCACAGGCTTGCCACTCATTATGTGTCATAAAAGAAGTCCAGACCCATGATAAACATGGTTTCCAGTACCTTTAGAAGTGCAAAAACTGCACCATTTTGAACATGTTATGTTAGCTCCCTGGGGTGTATTTTGATCACACTTGATTCTGCAGCTCTTGGCTCCTACGTTGTCATGCGCGCACCAGCATCTCCAGATTCCAAACTGACAAGAACGTCAAGTGTGATGCACTTGAGTGTTTTCACAGTGTTCAAGCACTAAAATCCTATTAGGTGTCACTAGGACAAAGTAATCCATAATCAAGTTATTTTCAACATGTTGGCTTTTGTGTCCCAGAGTGCCTATCAGTTTGAGGTACACGTGGTAAAGATGCTTTTGTAAACTATTAAATTCAAATTCAACTAACATTGAGCAAGGAAATATGATAGGTCCTGTCATACAAATTACTTACTTAATCCTTACAAAAATTCTTAAATTGTGTTGTCATTATCACCATTTTACAACACAAAAACTGATGATTATAGACACTATTAAATGGGAGAATCAACTTTGAACCCCAATCTTATGGTTCATGTACTTAAAGAGACTGATGTGCATGAGTGTGTGTATGTGTGTGGTATTTATGCATGTTTTGAACAATTGCTATTGCCCAGGCATTGTGCTGAATGAGTTATATGTGTTTGTGTGTGTGTACAGCAAAGTAGATATTACTTCTTAGTTAAAACAGAGATCTAATAACCTGCCCGAAGCAGCACAGCTTTAGATGGTAGAACCAAGATTCAAACTCAGACAAGTTTGATTTTGAAGCCCACACTCTCAGTCACTTCATCTTACTGCCTGCAGAGAGTTTGGCTCTTTCCCTCTTCAATTTTCCTTTTACTCCATCATGACTGAACCACAGCTCTAAACCATTACAAATTTATTTGAATCCTATATGATGAAATGTGGGATAAGACTTGAATATTCCTTATTATCATCTTTCAAAGTCATCCAGTTCCTGTCAGAGTAACAAGATGATATTGTGGAGGAAATATTCCTTGCTTGGTTTGTGCTTTTGTTTTTCAAGTGGATTAAGATATTCTCATGCATGGTAACGTGACTATTCTGTTTACAGCAGGATGTGGGGCTGTTGATCTAAGCTCTGTGGGAGGGAGTGTGAAGACCTTATGATCATCCTGCTGTTGGTTTTGATCCTTTTATATTGTTAAATGTTGGGGGGCGGGAAAGGGGAGTGTACACACCTTGCTGTCCTACACTAGATCTGATCTATCAACCAACACCTAGAAGAAATGGCCAGGAGAAATAACACTCTTTTTAAATGGAGATTCCTTTCAGCACAGTCTGTTGGATGACCAGCCACATGTACATGCACGGTATTGCGCTCACAGATAGACTCTCAGGTGGCAGCTGTAATCAACCTTTAAATGCCACGTTTTCTCTTTGAAAAAACATTTTCACTTTTGAAAACTTAGCTTCAGTTCTCCAAAACGAAATTTATGAATCTCCCCTGTGTTTTTAGTCGCAACAATGAAAACAGACAATTTCTTAAATGGAGAACTGACAAGTGACAGTGATTAATGACATTTTTGTTTATTGGTTTGGCTGTAAGCCAAATATGAAGCAGAGTTTCCCTAGACCCCTTGTTGGTAAAATTGCAGCAAAAAACAGGTGCAAAAACATTACACATAATGTAGTAGAAAAGGGCTTACTTCCAAGAAAGTCTACTCAGATTAGTTTATATATTTTGTACTTCACTAAAAGAGAAATGTGGATCAAATTTGTTCCAACACAGTTGGAAGCTCCATTTTCTTTTTTGGCCTACATACTGTTTAAAAATCCAGTGGAGATAAATGAAAAGGCTTATGCTAGCTTCTATTTTATAATTATTTTAAATTTTTGATAGCTTTTTACTTTTTAATTCTGCTTTCAGGCTACTTTTATTCTTAATAGGAAGCCTACCAAATATCAAACCAAAGAGTAGTTATCAAATAGCAGCTTTCTTTTCTTTTCTTTATGTGCTGCCGGAAACAGTTTCTGTCCTTGATAAGCTTCCATTCTGATCAGGAAAACAACTTTGAGCATGGACATCTCACGTCCCTAACTAGATAGCAGCCACTGCGGTTCCATTAACATCCCACCTGCTTCAATTACACAATTTATTTCTCTTCATACCATCTCATCACTTAGATCCAAGATTTGTAATATTTATGCATCAAATGTTCTCATTAAAGTTATTGACTGCGATGTCCCCACAGGAGAGAGAGAAAAGTCAACTTAGGCTCTCACAGTCTACAGACACAGATAAAAGGAGGTAACAGACAAGGAAAATATAATGACTCATTTTCACTAAGGGAGAAATAAAGTAGAAAACTTCTGATGAAAAAAAAGCCCATAATATGCAAGTACACAAACAGGTATACTAGATAAATAAAATTATTTTGTAACCCAAAATAGGTTTATAAAAGATAAGAAAACAACCATAATTTTTAAAAAGTACATATATTTTATTTGATATTAGACATCCTGGAGCCTTGAATGTTCCCAAACATTTTCAAAAAATCATTCAAGTGCTCTAAACTGTTAGGTGAATTTCTCCTCATATACTCTCTGGATGTGGATATTATTAAAGTATTTATTCCTATCAATTAAATGAATCTATCTCCAACAGAGCTAGTACCTAGACTCAGGTTTGCAATCCCCTACTGTATGCTGATATTGTGAGAAAGAAATAAAGTTATATTAGAAATAACTTTAATATGTTAAAATTTTGTTATGATTTTGAATGTCTTTTTACCTTTAAGGCATTTGAGGAGCACAAAAATTGAACAGAGAATTTGAAGCACAACCATAATCCATCACTAAATGTTTAAAGTAGAGTTTAGTCAAACATATCCAAACCATCAATCCCCAATTCATTATCAAAATTACCCCATAATCAAACTTTAGCTGCATGGTTTCCAGTCTCAGGAAATTCAACCCTTTAGGGACATTCAAAAAGGTAAGGGCATTTTAAATTCTCTAGTAAAATGATGAAAAATACCAGAGGCTCCCCTGCTGGAAATCACTATCTGAAGCTAACCCTTTCTCAACAGAAAAAAACTAGAATCAAAATATCCTACATGAGCCAATGTCAACCCTAGTTCTGTGGACACACCAGTGTATCCCCAAGTGGACTAATTTTTTAAAAACTTCTCAAAGTGGAGTTTTAGGATTTTCTATTTAAAAAGAAAATGTTATATTGCATTTTATGATGAGAAGGTCTTGAGATCAAGCTAGATAAAGTGCTGAAACTTCTAGTTAAGGAACCTGTATCATGTGGTCTATATAAATCTAGCACTTAGTGAAAAAACTGGGAAATTTTATATCATCTATAGCTGACACAAGAGTGAATGGATGGACCAAATAAGTGGATAAATATTTTGTTCAAGTGCTACAAAGTGCTACAAAGGATCTCAAAAGGAATCAGACATTTTCTTGTCCTCATGTAGCTTTATATTGAATACTGAATTGTGGGGAAACAAGTGACTATTTCACAAATGTTGATGAAATAAGTAGCTTTAGAAGTACAGAAATCAATGCTATTGAAGATTTTCATCAAGAAATTGGAGAGTCTCCAGGTAACTTGATAAGTAAAGATTTTCTCTAGTATAACTGGTACAAAGAAAATGCCTGTAAAAATTTAGACAAGCGATGCTTCTAATTTGCTGTTTAATTCATTATTCACTCAGTATAAGACACTTTAGTTAATTTGTGGCATTTTCTATCCATGAATTAAAGAGATAGAAATAATGTTGATCAAAGAAGTTAAAGAAATTGGATCACTAGCTTTCTTTTATAAGATTTTTAAATTGTATTGTTATTTATATTTTATCTTGAGACTTTATTGGGTAATATTTTCATTTACCCATTTATTCATTCATTCATTCATTCATCCACCACTAAATAAACTTCTGTTTTGCAACTCCTATGAGCGAAACTCTGAGCAAGACAATTTGAGAGAAAACAAAGATATGTAAGATCAAAGATGTAGTCTCTAAGAGTTTACAACTTCCAGGTCCTCTTTGACATAATAAAAACCTCTGCAAAGACGATAATATGAGAGCAAAGAAATTCTTGATAATGTATTAAACTGGGTCACTGCTATAGCTCAACAGAAATCTAGAAATGCCATTTTAGTAGAGTATAATAATTGTTCAATTTACCATGTCCCATCCTGTCCTAAGTGCTCTTATGAGACCACCGTTTAGCCCAAAATAGCCTGATCATCGCTCTACTCACCAAAAACACTGGTGACATTAAGTTTATATTGTCTTGAAAAATGTTCATAATTTAACATTTTTATGTTTATCCTAGGTTTCAAATAGACATTCCAATCCAAAGTAATGGCAAAAAAGTAACACCGCAATATTAACATGATTGACACTTTTATGGTATCTTCATCAGATACATGCAATAAAATACTTTTCCATATGTCTTCTTTTACTTTTCTGTTATTATTCTGTCAGTCATCAGTTGGATACAAATTTTAAAATATGGTGATAGTCACAGAATTCTCTGTCCCCATCTCCCTTTCTATACATAAACATACATGCACTTTTATGTATATACCTACACATACGACATAGGTATATGTTTAGGTAGATTATAGATATAGATATGTATAGATAGACAGAGAGATCAATAGATAGACTGACAGGTAATGTATCATTCAATTCAGGGTATTTATTTGTTTTGAACCTATTTATTATATTATTGGAAGATGGAAGGAAGGAGAGGAAGTTACATTACCTATTTTAATCCTCCAACGTTTGTTCTTCCAATCTTTTCTTGTTCTTAACACTCGTCTCTTATACCATCCAAACCCATTGCATGTCATGCAATAATTAGACTATTGCAACAGATATTTTACTGATCCCTGAATATGCCTTTGCCCCTCTAAAGCTAGGTTACTTTTTGCTTACTCTCTTATTTACCCAAACTTTTATCCAACTCTTCAGGGAGCAGTGTTAAAGCATTGCCTCAATCTATAACCCTTTCAGTGATATTTCACTTTTTAAAGTGTATCACTCTGGAGACCAGCATCATGGCCGAGTGGTTAAGTGTGTGTGCTCTGCTTTAACGGCCCAGGGTTTTGCCAGTTCAAATCCTGGGCACAGACCTAGCACCACTCATCAGGCCATGCTGAGGCAGCGTCCCACATAGCACAACTAGAAGGACCTGTAACTAGAATATAAAACTATGTACTGGGGAGTTTTGAGGAGAGAAGAAAAGAAAAGATTGGCAACAGATATTAGCTCAGGGACAATCTAAAAAAAAAAAATGTATCACTCTCTTAAAAATAACTAAACAAACAAGCATTTAGAGAATGAATAAATAAGGAAAAACTTCATAAATTTTTCACATTTTATTAGGAACCAGTCTTTACCTGGTTAAGCCCTCTCATCCTACAAGTCTCAGTGCAAAGGCCATTTCCTCAAGGAAGCATTCTTGGAGTTTCCAGATCCACCTCAGACGATGCTTATACTGCTGTAGATCCTGGAAATTTGTTTGATGGCCCTTATCACAGTGTATCTATCTGAATATTTGTATAGTTCTTTGACTGCTGCTATCTGCCCAGCTGGGCAGTAATTTCCACTAGGGTAATTATATCTGCTTTGCTCACTACTGTATCCTCACCACCTCCCCGACTTGCTGTCACATATTCAACGTCAAACATATGTTGAATAATGACATGTCTACATTCTGGGCATGGAAAACTCATCTAATTCCATGACTTTATGTTGCCTCCTACACATTCATAATTCCAAACAGTCTCCAGAGGTCAATATGCTGAATTGCTAACTGTCTGCTGAACATCTCTCCAATATAGGTCCATTTGGAACCTAAAGCTGAGTGTCTTCTCCTCAAATATGCTTCTCCTCTTTTCCCTAGGCCAATTTATCACAGTCCCTCTACTAAGGCTAGAAACTTAGGAATATTTTCGCTATTACTTCATTTTTACATTCCTTATCTATTTGGAATAAGCCCCATCTTTCTATTACTGATTGTGCTATTATCAGTTTACTCTCAAACCTGCTGCTGGAGATATTTTTCTAAAACAAATTTCAAAGTAAACTTTGAAATAATGCCTAAAGTTTTTTAAACGGCCCTTTTAATCCTCCAACGTTTGTTCTTCCAATCTTTTCTTGTTCTTAACACTCGTCTTCTATACCATCCAAACCCCTTGCATGTCAGGCAATAATTAGACTATTGCAACAGATTTTTTACTGATCCCTGAATATGCCTTTGCCCCTCTAAAGCTAGGTAGCTATTTTTTCCTCTCTTTTTTTTTACTGAGATATTGTTGATACATAACATTGTTTTAGGTGTACAGCGTGTTGATTTGATACACTTACATAAACTGTAATATGATTGTGACTGTAGCATTGGCTAACACTTCCATCACATTACATAATTGTTTTTTGGTTGTGAGAAACTTTAATATTTAATCTCTTAGCAACTTTCAAGTGTATAATATGATGTTGTTCACTATAACCATAATGCTGTTCATTGGATCCCCAGAACTTTTTATCTTCTACCTGCAAGTTTGTAAACTTTGGCCAACATCTTCCCAATTCCCCCACCGCCAAACCCTGGTAATCACCATTTTACTCTCTGCTTATGTGAGTTCAGTTATTTTAGATTTCGCAGAAAAATGATGTCACACAGTATTTCTCTTTTCTGTCTGACTTATATCACTTAGGATAATACTCTCTAGATCCATCCATGTTGTTGTAAATGGCAGAACTTCCTTCTTTATCATGGCTGAAAAATATTCATATACACATGCATATATACATATATATTCAATTATATATATACACATGTATATACACATGTATATATCACTTCTTCTTTATCTATTCATCCATTGCTGGTCACTTAGGTTGTTTCAAAATCTTGGCAATTGTGAATAATGCCGCAATAAACATGGGAGTGCAGATACATTTTCAATACTCTGTTTTCACTTCATTTGGATATATACCCAACAAATTAAAAATAATTTTTCAAGGAACTCCATATTGTTTTCCATAGTGGCTGAACCAATTTACATTGCTATCAACAGTGCATAAAAGTTCTCTTTTCTCCACAGCCTCATCAACACTTATCTCTTGTCTTTTTCCTATTCTTTTTTCTTTTAGGAAGATTATCCCTGAGCTAACATCTGCTGCCAATCCTCCTCTTTTTGCTAAGGAATACTGGCCCTGAGCTAACATCCGTGCCCATCTTCCTCTACTTTATATGTGGGATGCCTACCACAGCATGGCTTCCAAATGGTGTCATGCCCAAACTCAGGATCCGAAACCGAGAACCCTGGACTGCTGAAGCAGAACGTGCACACTTAACCACTGTGCCACCTGGCCAGCCCCATCTCTTGTCTTTTTGATGACAGCCATTTCAACGTATGAGGTGATAATCTCATTGTGGTTTTGATTTTCATTTCCTTGATGATTAGTGATGTTGAGCCTCTTTTCCGTTCTTTGGTTATTGAGTTGTATGAGTTCTTTATATATATTTTGGGTAGTAACCTCTTATCTGATATATGGTTTGCAAATTATTTCTCCTGTTCCATTGATTACCTTTTCATTTTTTTGATTGTTTCTTTTTCTGTGCAAAAGCTTTTTAGTTTTTAGTAGTCTCACTTGTTGATTTTTGCTTGTGCTGCTTGTGCTTTTAGTGTCATATCCAAAATATCATTACCAAGACCAATGTAAAGGAGGTTTTTCCTATGTTTTCTTCTGGGAGTTTTACAATTTCAGGACTGATGTTTTAAGTTTTTAATTTACTTTGAGTAATTTTCAAGAGTGGTATAAGACAGGGGTCCAAGGTCATTTTTCTGCATGTGGTTATCCAGATTTCCCAACACCGTATTTTGAAGAGACTATTGTTCCCCATTCAATATTCTTGCCTCTCTTGTCAATACTACTTGACAGTATATGCATGGGTTTGTGTTTGAGTTCTTGACTGTTCCATTGGTCTATGTGTCTATTTTTATGCCAGTACCATACTGTTTTGATTACTATAGCCTTGTCATGTAATTGGAAATCAGGAAGTGTTATGTGCTTGCGTCTTCCATTTGTTTGCATCTTCTTCAATTTCTTTCATCACAGTCATGTCATTTTCCATGTAAAAATCTTTCAATTTCGTGGTTAAATTTATTCCTAAGTATTTTTTGATGCTATTGTGAATGGGATTGTTATTATTTCTTTTTCAGATATTTCATTGCTAGTGTATAGAAACAACTAATTCTGTATGTTAATTTTATATCTTGGAACTTCACTAAAATTACCGAGTAGTTTCAATGGTATTTTGGATGAGTCTTTAGAATTTTCTCTATATAAGATCACATCAAAGACCATTTTATTTCTTCCTTTCCAATTTGTACACTTTTAATTTCTTTGTCTTGCCGGACTGCTTTAGATAGGACTTTCTTTACTGGGTTAAATAAGAGTAATGAGAGTGGGTACTCTTGTCTTGTTCCTGATCTTAGCAGGAAAGCTTTCAACCTGTCACCATTGAATATGTTGTAGCTGTGGGCTTTTCGTGTATGACCTTTACTATGTAAAGCTGTACTCCTTTTATATCTAACTTATTGAAGGTTTTTTATCATGAAAGGATGTTGCATTTTGTCAATTGCTTTTTCTGCACCTATTGAGACAATTATATGACTTTTATCTTTCATTCTACTAATGTCGTGTGTTACATTTACTGATTTGTGTATGTTGCATAAGGGGTATCCCTTGCCTCCCAGGGATAAATCCCAGTTGATCCTGGTGTATAATGCTTTTATCATGCTGTTGAATTGGTTTGATAAGATTTTGTTGAGAATTTTTGCATCAATATTCATCAGGAATTCGGACTAGAGTTTTCTTGTAGTGTCCATATTTGGCTTTGGTATGCGGGTAATGCTGACCTTGTAAAAAGAGTTTGGGAGTGTTTCCTTCTTTTCAAAAATTTGTAAGATTTTGAGAAGGATTAATGTTAATTCTTTTTTAAATGTTTGGTAGAATTCTTCAGTAAAACCATCTGGTCCTGGGCTTTTCTGTACGGTAAGCTTTTGAATACTAATTCAATCTCCTTACTCATTATTAGTCTGTTCAGATTTTTTATTTTCTCATGATTCAGTCTTGGTAAGTTGTATATTGCTAGGAATTTATCTAGTTCTTCCAGGTTATCCAATTTGTTGGCATATAATTGTTTACAGTAGTCCCTTATGATCCTTTGTGTTTCTGGGGTATCAATTGTAATGCCTCCTCTTTCCTTTTTCATTTATCTATTTGACTGCTCTCTATTTTTCTTAGTCATGCTAGCTAAAGTTTTGTCAATGTTTATCTTTTCAAAACATCAGCTCTTAGTCTTGTCAATATCTTCTGTTACTTCTCTGGTCTCTATTTTATTATGCCCACTCTGATCTTTGTTATTTCTTACTTTCTGCTAACGTCAGCCTTAGTTTGTTCTTCTTTTTCTAGTTCTTTGAGGTGTAAAACTGGGTTGCTTGTTTGAGATCTTCCTTTTTTCTTAATATACATGTTTATTGCTGTAAACCACCCTGTAAGAACTGCTTTTGCAACATCCCATGGGTTTGGGTATGTTGTGTTTCCATTTTTGATTATTTTGAGATATTTTTGCCTATCTCTTTTGATTTCTTCATTGACCCATTGGTCATTAAGGAATGTGTCACTTAGTTTCCACATGTCTGTAAATTTTCAGCTTTACTCTTGTTGTTGATTTCTAGTTTCATACCATCATCATCAAAATAGATACTTAATATGATTTCAATCTTCTTAATTATTCTGACTTGTTTTGTGACCTATCATATAATCTTTCCTGGAGAGTGTTCCATGTGCACTTGAGAACAATGTGTATTCTGCTGCCATTGGATGGAATGTTATGTGTATGTTTATTAGGTCCATTTGGTCTAAAGTATGGTTAAAGTCCAGTGTTTCCTTGTTGATTTTCTGTCTGCATCATCTATCCCTTGCTGAAAGTGGGGTATTGAAGCCCTTACTATTACTGTGTTGTTGTTTATTTCTTCCTTCAGATCTATTATAATTTGCTTAATATGTTTAGGTGCTCTGATGTTGGGGACATATGTATGTACAATTGTTATATTTTCTTGATGAGCTGACACCTTTATCATTATAGAATGACTTTCTTTGTCTGTTATTACCATTTTTGGCTGAAAGTCTATTTTTTCTGTTACTCTCTTTTGGTTTCCACTTGTATGGAACATATTTTCTATCTCTTCTCTTTGAGCTTATGTGTGTCCTTAAAGCTGAAGTGAGTCTCTTATCGGCAGCATATAAACGAGTCTTGTCTTTTTTAATCCATCAGCCACTCTGTGCCTTTTGACTCTAGAATTCAATCAATTTATATTTAGAGTAATTATTGATAGGTAAAGACTTACTAATGCCAACTTATTAATTGCTTCCTGGATGTTTTGTTTTTTCATTGTTCCTTTTTTCTCTCTTGCTGCCTAACTTTGTGGATCGGTGATTTTTCCACGATGATATGCTCTCATCTCCTTCTATTCATATTTTTTTAATCTACTATAGGTTTTTGCTTTGTAGTTACCACGAGGCTTACATAAACCATCTTCCAGATATAACAGTCTATTTTACACTGGTAGCAACTTAATTTCAATTGTGTACAAAACCTCTACACTCTACTCTCCCTCATTTTATATTTTCAATGTCACAATTTACCTCTTTTCATATTGTATATTTGTTAGCAAATTATAGTAGCCATATTTATTTTTAATAGTTTTTTCCTTATTCTTTATACTATAGGTAAGAAGTTAACACATGATCATATTACAGAATTAAAGTTATCTGAATCTGACTATATATTTGCCTTTACCAGTGTGTTGTATATTTTTGTATGTTTCATGTTACTAATTAGCATCCTTTCATTTCATCTTTGAAGAACTTTCAGCATTTCTTATAAGTGAAATCTAGTGGTTGTGAACTTCCACAGCTTTTGTTTGTCTGGGAAAGTGTTAACATCTCTTCATTTCTGAAAGAAGACAGTGCCAGATAAAATATGTTTAGCTGGAAATATTTTTCTCTCAACATTTTGAATGTAACATCCCACTCTCTCCTGGCCTGTAAGGTCTCTGCTGACAAATCTACTGAGAACCTAATGGGGATTCCTTTGTAGTTTACCTCTTTTTTTTTTTCTCTTGCTGCTTTTAGGATTCTCTCTTTGTCTTTTATTTTTTACTGTTTTATTATAATGTGTCTTGAAGAAGATAGTTGAGGATTGAAATAATGAGGTGATCTATTAGCTTCATGAACTTGGATGTTCAAGTCTCTCCCCAGGTCTGAGAATAAACTTTCGGCCTCTTCTCTCTCTTCTCCTTCTAGAATTCCAATGATCCTGATATTGATTTTTTATAGTTTCTTCATTCTTTTTCATTCTTTTTTTCTTTATTCCCCTCTTACTGTGCTATTTCAAAATACATATCCTTTAACTTACTAATTTTTTATTTTGCATGACATATTATGCTATTGATGCTCTGTATTGCATTCTTCATTTCATTCGTTGACTTCTTCAGCTCCAGAATTTCTATTTGGTTATTTTTTATTATATTTATCCCTGTTAAATTTCTCATTTTGTTCATGTATAGTTTTCTTGATTTTTTTAAATTATTTTCTTTGTTTTCTTGTAACTCATTGAGTTTCCTCAAAACAGCTATTTGAATTCTGTATCAGGTAAATCACAGATCTCCATGTTGTTGGATGCAGTTACAGAGGACTATTCTTATCTTTCACTTATACTATGTGTCCTTGATTGTTTATGCTCCTTGGAGTTTTGCATTTCTTTTTTTGCATATGAAGTAGCAGTCTCCTCCTTCAGTCTTTACAATCCGCCTTCAGGTGAGATACCTTTTAGTGATCCTGCTATATATTCTGAGGCTTTCTCTGACCTTGTATGGATACACCTGCTCCACACTTCTTACTCCTTCCTGTGGTAGAATTCTTAAGCTTGTATGTCTTCTCTTGTTCTTACAACTCACTAGGCCTGCTGCTGGAAACTCCTCCTTTGTTTTCCTGAAAGTGGTGCTACAGCTCAAGATTATGGTTTCTCCCTGACCCACAGACCCTGGCCTGTTTTCTGTACAGGCTCCCTGTCTACCCGAGCTTGCTTTCATGACCATCACCAGGATCATACCCAAGGAGTTGGCTGCAGAGTCAGGGAGGCGTGGCACTCAGGGCATTGAGGGTGCTGATGGTTCAATTAGGGGGATACTTACGTAAGGTTTTCCAAGCAGATTGAGAATGAGCTTATTGCTAGAGTCTGGAACAAGGAAGGAACCATGCCCCTTTAATGCCCTCTGATATTCTTATGTGCCTCTTTCCCAATGTCCTCCCTCCCCCTAGTCATGGAGCTCCCACTTTAATACTCCAGGTGCTGTGGGACAGAAATGGGTTTCTTTGACAGCATCCCACATGGCTGGGGAAGCCAGGCACTCATTCATCACTCTCTCTTTCTCCTATGGTAGAGATCACAGGCCTCTTCTAGCTATAAACTGTGCCTCTTTGGGGGAAGGGGTGATGCTGTCAAAGTTCCTTTACCCACTCCTATGCCTCCAAACTCACATTTTTTTTTCTCTAATTGAGTGCTAGAACTTGTCCTCTGAAAGCTGGACTCCTACAATGCCTCTCTTATCCATGGGTGGCTTCCCAAGTTGGTATTCTGCAGGTGCTCCCAGACTGGAGCCAAGAGAAGCTAAAGCCAGTTCACAGACTCCTGCTGGTTCCACACCCCATCATGAGGTCTGTCTGCTATTATCTGATGCACAGGTGGGTGAGACTCTTCCCAGGTCCCTTGGCATATGGTGATGGATACCACAGCTCCCACAGAGGCACTTTTGTTTGTGCGTGTATGCCAAATTTTAATTGTTAAAAAGAAGATGGGCAAAAAAGAGACGTCTTATACCACCAGGATGCTGACATTACTCACATTACTCCTCTTCTCATTTCTAATTGCTAAATTGTCCCCACCTTTTGATGGCCAAATCAAATGCACATGATTTATGAATCCCAAGATTCTCAAGGTAAGTTTAATCTCTCTGTTTTCTAAAACTATTTTTATATCAATTACAGCATAAACAATGTTCTTCTATTTAATAACAATGTACATATCACACATACGTGATGATTTACTTGCAGACAGGTACTGCGATTTTTTTCTATTTTTGTATATCCATACTTTGAACATAGTGGTCATTCAACATAGGCGTTTGGACATAAAATTACCTAATAAATGCTGGCGTGTTCCTCAAATCTTGAGAACCCATATTGCTTATTCTCTGTATAATGCTAAATAGGTGAAAAGTAAAATATCTAGTTATTTGCCCATAAATAGAACATAGGAGAGGACTATTTTATCAAAATTGATACCACCAAAATTGCTATGTTGGGCACCTAGGTTGCTTCCAAGTCTTGGCTATTGTGTGTAATGCTGCAGTGAGCATAGGGGTGCATGTATCTTTATGCCTTTGCATTTTCAAGTTCTTTGGATAAGTACCCAGCAGTGGGATAGCTGGATCATATGGTAGATCTATTTTTTATTTTCTGAGGATACTCCATACTGCTTTCCATAGTGGCTGCACCAGTTTGCACTCCCATCAGCAGTATACAAGGGTTCCCTTCTCTCTACATCCTCTCCAACACTTGTTGTTTCCTGTCTTGTCAATTATAGCAATTCTGACCGGAGTGAGGTGATGGCTCATTGTAGTTTTGATTTGCATTTCCCTCATAGCTGATGATGTTGAGCATCTTTTCATATGCCTGTTGGCCATCCATATATCTTCTTTGGAGAAATCTCTGTTCAGATGTTTTGCCCATTTTTTAATTGGGTTGTTGTTTTTTTGTTGTTGAGCTGTATGAGTTCTTTGTATATTTTGGATATTAACCCCTTATCTGATATATGGTTTGCAAATATCTTCTCCCAATGGTTAGGTTGTCTTTTTGTTTTGTTGATGGTTTCCTTTGCTGTGCAGAAGCTTTTTAGTTTGATGTAGGTGCACATCAAGGGATGAATGGATAAAGAAGATGTGGTGTTTATACACAATGGAATACTACTCAGCTGTAAGAAATGATGGAATCTGGCCATTTGTGACAACATGGATGGTCCTTGAGGGTATTATGCTGAGTGAAATTAGTCAGAGGGAGAAAGTCAAATATCATATGATCTCACTCACAAGTTGAAGATAAAAACAACAACAAACAAACACATAGCAATGGAGATTGGATTGGTGGCTACCATGGGGGAAGGGGGGAGGGGTGAGGACAAAAGGGGTGATTAGGCTCACATGTGAGGGGATGGACTATAGCTAGTTTTTGGGTGGTGAACACGATGTAATCTACACAGAATTCAAAATATATTATGATGTACATCTGAAAGCTGTATAACGTTATAATCCAATGTTACTGCAATTAAAAAGATTAAAAATAAAAGAGAAAAAAATTGCTATGTTGTAGTCAGGTTGCAAAGACATAAAAACTGATGCTATAGTGTTAACTAAACAAGTTCACCAGATTGTATTTGTTTCATTAAATCATGAGTTTGTTATACACAAACAGATTTGTTAAATTAAATATATATATATGTGTATTTTCTTTTACATGTTTTATTGTAACCTTACTTTATTTATTTTTAAATTATTTTATTATTAGATTTATAATGGTAAAGAAATAGAGGTACATGATTAAAAATTCAAACAGAGTGAAAGTGTATTTATTCAATTCAGTGTTTTCTAACATTTTTTTCTCAGAAAACTTCTATGTGTTTTTAAACCTTCACAGGCTTATGAATACACACACACACACACATACACACACACACACAGACACGTACATAGACACACATCTTTGTTTTCATATAGTGAATATATAACAAACACCAATCACAGATTCTACGCAGGATATAGCAGAAAATGCTTTGTTTCTTTGCCAGGTAATGGAGAGTGAGAATTGTGGTCAAAAAGGAACAACCAAGAGTGTATGTAATAGAATAAATGAATAAATGTTGCTTTTATGTGTTTATATATATAAAGTAATTTGAATATAGTTTTAACATTATGTTCTAAATGACGTGTTGGTCACTTGAGGTGAGTGAGGAGTAGCAGGAAAAAAAAAGATAATAATGGCTTGATTTTCAATAGAAATTTTTTACTTTGCTTACTTTCTAAGGACATAAAGAGTTTTGCCAGTAGTCTGCCATCACTTATGGAGCTCCAGTCTTCATAGCAAATCCCAGAACAATTTGGGAGCATTTTCTTCAGAAGAGTGCACCAAAATAGCTGATATGGAATACAATAAGTGTGAGTAGAAGAGGTAGAAATATAACTGCCTGGTTCAAATTAACTCTTTTGACTATTTTTCTTAGGCTGTAGAGGCAATTACACAAAGAAAAGGAAATTGGTGGTTAGATAGGATGAAAGAAAATAAAAAGAGAGGTTTTAGAAATAAATTTCTAAGAAATTTTTGAAATTTGGGTTTTTAATCTATGTTCCGTCAATGAAAAGTCAACTCTTGAAGGATTGGTCCTGTTTACAGTGTAATCAAAGTATGCATTCCAGCCAATATCAAAGGATTGTTGAATGAAAGAAGGTGTCACATCACTTAGTCTAACTCTTGAACCACAACAGGGTCATTTTTATTAAGGTGATAGAGCTCTCCCACTCCATTCAGGTTTCCTGTTTTGTCTGTTTAGACCTAACTAGTGCTTCCTTACTCTCTAAGTTTTCTCTCCACTATAAACTTTAATTTTTATTAATTTACTTTGTCTCTAGTCCATTCTGGGAGCATCCTCTCTACACCAGGTCCAGCCAGAGAAATTCAGTGCCTTTAGATGGCAAAGATAATCCACCAGTATCCATTCTCCTTATCTTCCTGTGCTGGTAGAATCACCGTCCAAATTTGAACTTAGTCCACCCTCCTTTGCAGCCAAGTTTACTTTCTGACTAAGTTTTTATCAAGTAAAGCTGAGCAGAAGTTGCACATGCAATTTCTGTGTCTTCTTCTTTAAGACAAAACCTGTTGCCTAGATTTTATCTTTTCGTTTTTCCCTTCCCATTGGCTAAAATTCAGACAGAGTGCTAGTGAGCTACCTTGTCCAAGCAACAAGAAACACTAGAGCTTAAAATCAGAGATGAAAACCACATGTTGAGGAGGGAGAGTCACCTTGACAAACCTGGTTCCTAGATGACCTCCTCGACTGGGTCACACTCTTCCTGGACTATTTTTCGAGAGTAAAAAAAACTGTTGACTTATTTAAGCCACCGTATTACAGTATTTGGGGGTCTTGTTGCTACAATAGTTTAATCCACACACTAAATAACGTCAAAATTGGCAATGGAAATAGTTTGCTACCATTCTAAAAAGGACCCCTAAAGTATAGTGTTTTGGCTCAGTGTGTAGTAAGAAAACATATATTGCAAACTGGAAAGCTACAAGCTTTGTTATGTCATGGCCAAATACTTTAAACTGTCATCTTCAATAACTTGGAAAGTAGATCACGTACCTCAAACAGACTGTAATTTTGGAACTTGGACACAAAAACAGAGGGCTGTAATGTGTTGACTGTTCTTTAATGCTTTTAGCAAGGTATTATAAGAAAGAGAACCTAGTCAAAAATTGACAAGTTAGCATGCAGTGATGTAATAGACTAAAATTTCATAAGGGAGATTTTATCTGCCTTTGGCCTCAGTTAGAAGGTACAATAATTTTTAGTAGGCAGGATTAGAAAAGTCAACTTCTTGTTTAACTCAAACAGTAGAAAACAATGCTGTAGATATTTCTCAAATAGCTCTAATTATGACTTCTCAACTAGAAAAATGGAAGAAAACCTACTGGTAAAGATTGCATTAAAGAGGATATCTTATCCCATTAGACTATTTTTTTCAGATTGTAACCACTAAAATGAGGGAGAAAGGGATGATCCTGGAATAGAGGCTAATATTTAACTTACATAACAATAGCATCATATTACCAGACCACATTTGCCTACTGCCTGTGTTTTGCCAAACCATAGACACCCCTGTGTTAAAAACTTATTTGATTTTGTATTCTTCGCTCTTCCTTAGCAGCTCTGTTATGACTACATCTGCAAGCCTACCGTGATGGTTAATTTTATGTGTCAACTTGTCTAGGCCACAGTGCCTAGCTATTTGGTAAGCGTTATTGTGGATGTTTATGTGAAGGTATTCTTTGGCTGAAATTAGCATTTAAATTGGTAGATTTTGAGTAAAGCAGATCACCCTCCATACTATGGGGGGCTTCATCTAAGTAGTTGAAGCATTAATAGAACAAAGGCTGACCTCCCCTGAGCAACTGAGCAATAAAGAATTCTTCCAGAAGAATGCCATGGGACTCAAACTATAACTATTTCCAGAGTCTTCAGTCTGCCAACCTATGCCATCAGATTTTGGACTCACCAAGCCTTTACAATCTTGAGAGTCTTTCCTCAAAACTTAGTCTCTGTCTCTCCCTCTCTTTCTCTCTCTCTCTCTACACACACGTTATGTTGGCTTTGTTTCTCTGGAGAAGTCTCATTAATACATCCACCCTGCTACTTCTCCATTTTAATACCATTATAAAAATCACCATTTTGCTACTGACAGTATGGATCTCAACTTTGGATCGCTCTTTTCTGCTACAAATATTTATTGAAGATTTATTATGTACCAGACACCAGTTTGGAATAGAAAAGGGTCTTAGTCTAATGGGGCCTAAGTTGTAGTGGAGAAGACAGATAATACACCAACAAATAATCAGTATGATAAAGTACTGTGAAGAAAAATAAAGCATAAGAAACAGCTTGAGAGTATTCCTTTAGAGAGTGTCTCAGTTTTCTTATTAGATGACTTAAGAGCTGAGCAGGGTTATTTTGAAGTAAGAGAATCAGCCATGAGGACATCTTTTGTGAAAAAGAGGCCTAAGCTGAGGAAACAGCAAGAGCAAAGTTCTCATGGTGAGAGAACTGTTGGAGTGCTTGAGAAAGTTCAGCTAAAGTGAGTGAATGGAGTGGCCTGGGAATTAAGCTGAAAGACAGTTTCTATTTTTGAGACTCTAAATTGGCCAAAAGGCAGATCTTCAACTAGGGATAAAAAATGTCTGGGGCTGGGCTGGTGGCAGAGCAGTTAAGTTCTCCCATTCCACTTTGGCGATCCAGGGTTCACCAGTTCGGATCCCAGTGCGGACCTACACAGTGCTTGTCAAGCCATGCTGTGGCAGGCATCCCACATATAAAGTAGAGGGAACATGGGCATGGATGTTAGCTGAAGGCCAGTCTTCCTCAGCAAAAAGAGGAGGATTGGCAGGGAATGTTAGCTCAGGGCTAACATTCCTCGAAATAAAAAATGTCTTAGTCTTTCTGAGACTACCTTCCCAGAGTATATATTTTTAAATTTCTGGATATGCTTGAGAGTCATCCCAACATTTATAGGGAATAAGGCCTCTTCCACATGTTGGTAACAAGTCAAGGGAAATTCCTGTAAGTTTCCCCAAGTTAAAAATAAGTGGTTTATGCCATATTTACATCATTGTATCCTACTATTTTTTTATATTCTTTGTAAGCTTTCTAAAACTTACATGGACTAACCTTATATGGACTAACATGGACTTACATGGACTAGTCTCAGCTATTTAGGGATTAGGAGAAGCAGTGTGAGCTCCAGCTTGGACCCAAGCATTAGGCAGCAGCAGAGCCACCACTTGCCCCCCCAGCCCAGGGCAGTGAGGAGGTAAAACCAGTCATGAGGGGAACAGAGTGAGGAGGTTGAGGGCCAGGGTTTCCTATTAGCATGGTGATTCTCCTTAGTTTATCAATAGAGAAAATCTGGATTATATTTTATTAAAAGAGATAGCCTGTTTTCTCACCATGTATAGACTTATATCCAACTTTACAATTCTGGCTTTTAGTCCTAGAGTCCATTTAGTCCTGGCTTTGATAAGCAGAACTTATTAGCAGAGGCAAAAGTTGAGAAATAGAGCCTCAAGCTATAAAGAGTTTCCACTTTTATTAACTATTTAATGACAACCTCAGGAGGGTGAGGCCTCATTGCAAATGTTGTTCTTAAAATAAATGTATCAATAGGCCAGCTCTTATTAAAAAACAACAAAATCCAGATCCTTCACATTGGTAAACAAAAGCGAATCTCAATGTTGCTGGAGGTTAGATTCAAAAGACCAATCACCTTTTCTTCCTTTCAGGAAGCTGTCAGAAATGACAGCCCTCCTGTGTCAGATGCCACATTCCAAATATGGTAATTCAAGGAAGTTTTATTCTAAAAGAGACTGTTTACAAAGGTATCGATTTAGATGCATGAAGAAGTAGCCTTAGGCATGGTAGCATTTTTTATCACCATCCCAGGCCCAAGGGGGCAAAAGGAGAGAGAGGTTACTAGAACCCTGAGGAGCAGAGTCATGTAGGTTAAGAAACATTGAGAGGAACAGTAAACTTTAGTGTAAGGATAGGAATACAATCTTGTAGAGAGGGGGCTAGAGATATAAATGTTCTGACTGCTCTTCTCGCTCCTTCTAATATCCTGCAGTGATGTCCCTATGACCAACTCAACAGTAAGCGAAGAATATGGGAACCATGATGTAATCTGGGATAGTGAGCAGAACAGAGAAAGGTTGAAAATTAACCTATAGGAACAAATGGGAACCATAGTTCCCTTTCTCCAGCTACACAGTAGAATCTGTCCTAAGGTGATTTCAACAAGTGCAACCTCTGTAAATGAGAGACAGATAACTGTTCCTTTCTTCCTGTTACTGATACAGATAGTGTGAGAGAGACAGTATTCTGACTGCAGTATTCTGAAGAATGGTAAACTTCCTATCAATAGATTAATTACTGCTCCCATGGGAAGTGAAATGAAGTAGAGGTAGACAGAGATATTGGAAATGTTTCTTCAAATAATCTCTCAATTCGAAGAGTTTCCTATCAATGGACACAAAGAAAAAACTTGAGAAGACGAGCATCTCTACTTACAAAGACCACAGATGTTAGCATCCAAAGTTAATAATTTCCTCAAGACAAAAATGTCCAGGCACATTTATCACACTCATAATACCTAGACTCATTTTGTAACTTTTAAAGAATACTACAGTTAATATTGGAAATATATTTTCTTCCGTCCTGGGATGAGGATTCCGAGCCTGACCTTAGGACATTCTTTAAGGATTTGCAAAGTGAAGCCCTAAATGAAAAGATGAGTCTTTTCAGTTCTTTCTAAAGGTCACCAGGCTGAAGATCATAGTAACCTTTAATTTGTGAGTCCCAAGACACCAAAAACACCCATGTAATAGAAACTGAGATTTTTCTTCATTTTTTCATCCAGTGTTAATCAATAAAGTTCACATTTTCAAATATACACATATTTAAAAATCAAAGGAAGTATGTGTGTATATTTTGCATAATTCAATAAAATTATTCCTGAAAAATTTAACTTTTATTCTCATGGGCAAAAATTAGATTAAATTAAGTTAAATTTTTAAAAAATACTCCAGTGAGATTCTTCATCAGTGAAAAGTCTTAGGATGGAAACAAACAATTTCTTTGCTTTTCTTACATTGAAAATCCAAGATGATAGCACAATACTATAGCATATATTTCTATTTCTTTATAGTTCACTAGATGCAGTATATATAAAATTGTATTGTAATAATTTTAAGTACATTGACATAGATTGATTTATATCACAGATTATACAGGTGGTGTACAATTTTTAAACAGTAAAAAAACTAACACCCAAAAAAGAAGAATGTCGATTTGACAACATTATCAAAAATGCTGTGAATAAAACCCAAAATCAAATAGCATATAGATAAAAATATATACAAATAATATGACATATATTTTAATACGTAAAAAGAGCTTACCAATCAATCAGAAAAAATAAAAAATAAGAACTCAAGTTTAAAAAACAGAGAATTAAAAAGAAGATTAAAGCCAAAATCATATATCAAATTTGTCTGCATTTTTAATTTCCACCCTAGTCTTAATCATCATGATTTTTCTCTCTTTGGACTACAAAAATAGCATAACTCTTCTAGTAGCTTCCACCCTTGCATCTTTCTAATCAATCTACTATCCACATATGATTCAAGTAATCTTCCTAACACATTAACTTGATCATGCTCCTCCCCGACCTAAAAATTTTGAATTGCTTACCATTACCTTTTGAAATAATTTGTAACTCCGACCAATGGTTAGAATATCCTTCATGAAATTGTTCCTACAGACCACTCTGATTTCTTTCCCTGACAATCTCCTTTCCCCTAGCTAGTTTGTTCTAGTAATGTCAGTCTTATGTATGTTCACTGAACACTATAAGCTTGTTCTCATCTTAGGTTATTCATTCTCTTGGGATAGCTTTTCCTTAACAATGGCACACGACTTACTCACTAACTTAATTCTGGTCTCTGTTTAAATGCACCAAGTTCTTTCTCTTCTCAGGGCCTTAACATATGTTGTTAAATCTTCCTTAAATTCTTTATCTCTTTCATTTCATATAGCTAGCTGCTTATTATTCTTCTATTCTCCAGTTACATATATACTTTATAGAGTCATCTTTGATAAACTTCACATTTAAAAGATACTCCTTATTTCTAGCTTTACAATAAAGGCTGTCTTCTTCTACACCTGTAACTAAACCAAATAACATGATCAATGAGAAAATAAAATATACATTTTATCTTCTATAGTGAATGAGAATATCTAAGCTGTAGGCAGAATTATAATATGCCCTCCCAAGACCTGCCCCCTGGTGTACACACACTGTATGATCTCCTCCCCTTGAGTGTAGGTGGGATATGAGAATATGATGTAATATTTCTCCCACGATAGAGTTACTAATCGGTTGACTTTGAGTTAATCAAAAGAGATTATCCCGGTGGACGTGACCCAAACTGATGAATCCTTTTAAAAATGTGAGGCATCAGAGGGACCTTCTCTTTCTGGACTCACAAAAGGAAACTGCCGTGTGGAGAAAACAACCTTGCGTGGATGGTGGAGGAACCTAGGTGCTGAGGATCTCAGTCCCACAACTGCAGAGAACTGAATTCTGCCAACACCCAGTAATCTTATAGAGGACCCTGGACTTTAGACGAGATAGCAGCCTCTACCCGTTATCTTGATTTCAGCCTGGTGAGACCCTGAACTGAGAATCCAGTACAGTCATGTCTGGAATTCTGGCCTAGAGAATTGTGAGATAATAAATGAATGTTGTTTTAAGCCGCTAAGATTGGGGTAACTTGTTGTACAGCTAAAGAAAACTAATACAATCTGTATAATCACATTATATTATAATGGGCTTTCAAATTCAGTGGAAGTCAAACAAAAAGTGTAGAAATATACCAGAAGCAGAAGCCTGAATCTACTCTTTTCCAAAGTATATAACACACACTTAGGGGAGAAAAGCAAAAAACCATGTTTTGAACAATGAAAACTGGTTGCATAGGCTGACATTGGAAATTTCCCAGGACTTTTTCCCCACTATGGAGAATTAGGGAATGCAAATTTAAATAATACATCACACTTACTTCATATATTTGGTGTTACAGAATAAAGAAAAAAATGGAGCATTGTGATTAGCCTGGCAGTTGCTGATCGCTGCTGGGCTAGGATGAAATAAAGGCTAAACTAATTCACTCGCATACAATCTTCTGTCATTAGAAACTTGACTCAAAACAGGAAGAATTCTGACTAGCCTAGAATATGGCCCTAATCCTTCCCAAGAAAATAATCGATCCAGGAATATTTTCCCTTATAAATAATTATTAAAAAGGACCTAGCATATTATCTATATAAATACACAATTTAAAAACAAGGAAGAATATGTCAGTTGTGGAAGACTCAAAGTAGTATTTTAAAGAAAACTATGAGGAAACTTTCTGAGTTACATTCACACACTTTTATAAAGTAAAAGCATAAGGTAGATTTCAGAGACGTTTATGGCAAAATAATGCTAGGAGATAAAACCTTAACTAACAGAAATTCAGGATATAGAAGCTAAGCACTGAATAAATGACAGTTTAACTTTTTCTTAGCATATAGAAAGCAAAAGAATACCACTTCTGGCTAATAATCATGAAAGGCCAGATAATGTACAAAACAATAGCTTTTCTTGGACACATTAGAGAGTTGAAGCAACAGATGATCTCAGGTGAACTGAATTAAGAAGAGTGACGTGTCCCTCCAAGAAGAAACAGGACTTAGGAATGAAGGGTGCCACATTTGCAAAGTTCAGGTGGAAGAGGTGACTGTCATAAAAGCAGGTAAGAAGAAAACAGAAAAATAATAATTTCTTAAAATTATAATGTAGGCTGGAGTAGCAGTTGTGAATCTCTGAAAGTCCCCATCACAAGGAAATTCTGCATGTACTTACCAGCTCTTTTGGGCCCCCATTGGTTGTCAAAGAAAGAATACAGGCAAAACAAGAAACCTGAGAGAGCTTTTTTGGGTGTTAAACAGGCAAGACATTCTATGACCTTCCCAGACTACTTTCAAAAGAAGAATAAATCTTAGGCAACTGGGAGAGGAGCAGGAAACCATGACTCTCCTGGGACTAGAAAAAAACCTGATACGCTAGGGCAGAGAGAGAAGCCAAGTCCATCTGACATTAAGGGAAGGGCAAGGAAACCACTCAAGTCAAGGATCCTACACCGATACAAAGTAGAAAATTGGTACCATCAGGAGATGGTCAAGAAATTCACTCTTTTCCAAGACTTTTCTCCAAATGATACAAGGCAGAGTCAGGCTTCCATAGAGACAGAAGCATAAAAACTGAAAAAGCTAAACCCATAAGACCCTGGTAAACAAGATTTGTCTAAGATTAAGACTGAAGTGGAAGAACCAAGAAAATTTCCCCTGCTTCCTCAATAATGAGACTTTCACCAAATAACAAGCAAGAGCACACTATCTCTTGAGGAGGAAAAAAACTTGGACAGAGCCCTATTCTGGAGTATATATATGAAGGACCAGCTAAAACCTGATGGCAGAAGAAGAATGCCAAAGTGAAAAGAACCTCCAGTACTCCATGCCCTATAATAAATACAAGATACCCATCCCACCCATCCCTATGGTGCACTAAAAGTAAGTGTAGTGATAAGATCATATAAACCCAACTCAACTACTGACTATATTGACTCAATCTCCCCAAAATAATAATTTGACATAAGAAAAGGCATTTTGGGGTATAAATTACAAAATTATTTGAATGTAAATTGTATTTACCTCAGTATCTATTCTTCTTTTAAATGCAACATTCAGCATTAATAAAAAGTTACAAGTCTCTCACACACACAAAAGAAATCAAGGAAAAAAATAACCTGTTACCAAGAAATAAAGCAGGCAGCAGGATCGGAAACAGGAAAGACCCACATCCTGCAATTATCAGATAAGGACTTAATTTAAATAAGTTAAATTATCTAATTGGTGGACAGCAGGCACAATTATGGGGAATTTCAGCAGAAAGAGGAACACTATAACATGGAGTTAAATAACAACACAGCTGATTGTATAAAGCAGAAATTGCAACAATGATTGTTGGTTTTACAATATGTAGCAAACAGTAGAATATATAGCAATGAACACAAAATATGGGAGAGATGACATGAAAAAGTTGTAAAGCATTAACACTATGTGAAGTGGCATAATAATATATTAAGGTAGACCACAATCATTTTAAAGATGTATATTATAAATCCTAAAGCAACCACTTAAAAATATAAATGAGGTATAATAAATGAACCAGGGGCCAGCCCCATGGCCAAGTGGTTAAGTTCGTGCACTCTGCTTCAGCAGCGCAGGGTTTTGCTGGTTCAAATCCTGGGGGCGGACATGGCACCTCTCATCAAGACATGCTGAGGCAGCATCCTATATGCCACAACTAGAAGGACACACAACTGAAAATACACAACTATGTACCAGAGGGCTTTGGGGAGGTAAAGGAAAAATAAAATCTTAATAAAGAAATAAATAAATGAACCAATAATGGAGATAAAATAGAATCACAAAAAAATTTATTCCTAAAATAGGTAGGAAAATAGAAAAAGTTAAAGTGAACAAAGAACAGAGGAAAACAATAGACAAAGAGAACTGTATTTGACCATATTAACACCTGTATTAAATGTAAATGGATGAAATACAGAAATTATATAGCAGAGATGATCATACTGGATAGAAAAGCAGTATCAAACCATATGCTGCTTACCAAAAAAGCTACTTAAATTTTAAGACATAAATAAGACTAAAACTAAAGAATGGAAATGGTTATACTATGCAAACACTAGTTATAATCTGAAGGGCTATATTCATATGAGATGAAATAGACTTCAGAGGAAGGCATATAACCAGGGATAAAGACAGACATAACAAAACAAAAGCACTGATTCATCAAAACATCAAAAATATCCTAAAATGTACACCTAATAACAGCTTCAAAATATGATAAAACTATTTGAAATGAAAAAATAATAGACAATCCACAATTATAGTTAGGCTACAATACTCCTCTCCCAAAAATTTATAGAACAAATAAAAAGAAAATCAGAGTATAACAAATTTGAACAGTATTTTCAACCCACTTGATGTAATTGGTATTTATAAAACAATCTACCAATAACAGCAGAATACACGTTCTTTCCAAGTGCTCATAATAGCTCACAGAGATAGATCAAATTCTGGGCTGTTGAGAAAATCTGATATAATTTAAGAACTAAAACAACATAGATTTTATGTGAACAAAAAGGAATTAAACTAGGAATACATTTTTTTTAAATATAGCAGATCTTGAACTATTTGGAAATTAGATTAGATTACATTTTATAAACCTTCTGAATAAGCTATGTATTCAGGAAGAAATCAGAAATAAACACACACATCTATGGACAGCTAATTTTCGACAAGGGAGACAGTAAAATACAATGGAGAAAGGAAAGTCTTTTCAATAAATGGTGTTGGGAAAACTGGACAGCCACATGCAAAAGAATGAAAGTAGACCATTATGTTACATGATACATAAAAATTAACTCAAAAAGGATTAAAGACTTGAAAGTAAGACTTGAGACCATGAAACTTCTAGAAGAAAACATACTCAGAACACTCTTTGACATCAGTCATAGGAGCATATTTTCATATACCATGTCTGACAGGGCAAGGGAAAGAATAGGAAAAATAAACAAATGAGACTACATCAAACTAAAAAGCTTCTGCACAGCAACGGAAACCATCGACAAAACAAAAAGGCAACCTAAAAATTAGGAGAAGATATTTGCAAAGCATTTATCTGATAAGGGGTTAATATCCAAAATATGTAAAGAACACATACAACTCAACAACAAAAAAACTAACAACCCAATTAAAAAATGAACAAAAGATAGGGGCCTGCCCAGTGACATAGCAGTTGAGTTCACACGTTCTGCTTCCTTGGCCTGGGGTTTAATCGTTCGCATCCTGGGCATGCACCTACACACTGCTTATCAAGTCATGCTGCGGCAGGTGTCTCACATATAAGGTAGAAGAAGATGGATACAGATGTTAACTCAGAGCCAATCTTCCTTAGCAAAAAGAGGAGGATTGATGGCAGATGTTAGCTCAGGCCTAATCTTCCTCAAAAAAAAGAAAAAAATGGACAAAAGATCTGAGCAAACAATTCTCCGAAGAAGATATACAAATGGCCAATAGGCACATGAAAAGATATTCAACATCGCTAAAAATCAGAGAAATGCAAATCAAAACTACAATGAGATATCACCTCACACCCAACAAAATGACTATAGTTAACAAGACAGGATATAACAAGTGTTGGAGAGGATGTGAAGAGCAGGGAACTCTCATACACTGCTGGTGGGAGTGCAAACTAGTACAGCCACTGTGGAAAACAGTATAGAGATTCCTCAAAAAATTAGGAACTACCATATGAGCCAGCTATTCCACTGTTCGGTATTTATCCAAAGAACATGAAAACATAAATGCATCAAGATATATGCACCCCACGTTCATTGAAGCATTATTCACAATAGCCAAGACTTGAAGCAACCTAAGTCCCCATCAAGGAATGAATGGATAAAGAAGGTGTGGTAGTAGCCTACCCCGTGGCCAAGTGGTTAAGTTCATGTGCTCTGCTTTGGTGGCCCAGGGTTTTGCCAGTTAGGATTCTGGGCACCGACATGGCACTGCTCATCAGGTCATGCTGAGGCAGCATCCCACATGCCACAACTAGAAGGACTCGCAACTGAAAAATACACAATTCTGTACTGGGGGGCTTTGGGAAGAAAAAAGGAAAAATAAAATCTTTATAATTGAGATGAGTTTGTTTTAAAGAAAAAAGGAAGATGTGGTACATATACACAATGAAATACTACTCAGCCATAGAAAGGATGAAATTTGGCCATTTGAGACAACATGGATGGACCTTAAGGGTATTATGCTAAGCGAAATAAGTCAGAGGGACAAAGTCAAATACCACATGATCTCACTCATAAGTAGAAGGTAAAAAAAACTATGACAAACAAGCACATGGCAAGAGATATTGGATTGGTGGTTACCAGAGGGGAAGGGAGAGGGAAGGGGGCAAAAGGAGTGATTAGGCACATGTGTGTGGTAATGGATTGTAATTAGTGTTTGGGTGACGAATGCGATATAATCTACACAGACACTAAAATATAATGATGTGCACCTGAAACTTATATAATGCTATAAACTAATGTTACCACAATAAAATAAAATAAATACAAAAAAAATCCTAATTAAATCATAAAAGAAATGAATTAAATAATATTTTAATTAAAATTAAATACTTCAATGTTGTGAGATGCAGCTGAACTACTGCTTAGAGAAAAATTTATACCAGTAAATAAATAAGTAAGGCCTTAAAGCAATAATCAAAGCTTCAACTTAAGAAAACAGAAAAAGGAGAGAGTTAAATTTTAAACAAAGAGAAGAAAAAATAAGAATAAAGAGCAGAAATTAGTGAAATAAAAACCAGAAAACCAATAGAGAAAAATCAGTGAAAGAAAATGTCAGCCATGTGAAAGGTCAAAAATTTGATAAAACTCTACAGAATATTCAGAAAAAAAACCCCACACAAATTACGAATGTCAAGTATCAAAGAGAGGATATCACTATGTTTTATGACATTAACAAAATAATAATAAAATATTATGGAAATTTTATGCAAATAAACTTGATAAAAGATAAAATGGACAAATTACTTGAGAAACACAATTTATAAAATTCACATACAAAGAATTAGGTAAATCAAATTCTTTTGCATATATTGAAGAAATTGAATTGATAGTTAAAATATTTTTAAAATACAAAAAATTCTCTAGGCCCCTATGGATTAAATGGTGAATTTAACAAATCTTTAAGGAAGAAATAATTTAAATTCTTCGCAAACTTTTCCAAAATATAGAAGAGGAGAAAACACCACTGAACTCATTTTATGAGGCCAGTGTTAACCTGTTATCATAACCAAAGACAATGCAAACAAACAAAAATCAAAATATCCCTCTTGAACATTGACTCAAACAACCTTAACAAGATATTAAATCAAATCTAGAAATATCTAAAAATATAATGCATCATAAACAAATAGAATTTAATCCAGGAATGCAAAGTTATTTCAACATTTGAAAACAAGTCAATGCAATTCACCATATCAAAAAAGGTTGAAAAAAATTATCTCAATAGATTCAGAAAAAAGCATTTGACAAAATTCAACCTTTATTCATGAATAAGAAAATCTCTTCGCACACTGGGAATAGAAGAAAATTTTCCTATTCTTAGAAAGGACACCAGGAACAAACCTACCGCTCATATGATGCCTACTGGTGAAGGACCAAATGCTTCCTTCCTAAGATGCTGAGCAAGAGCAAGATGACTGCTCTCATCTCTTCTGTCAGCATTGTGCTGGAGTGCCAAGCCAAATATTAACTATGAATTTAATTTTGGAAGAGATATGAAACCATTCAGGTTATCTAGTTCATTTCGAGTGAGTTTGGTAGGTTGTCTTTTAAAGAATTTGTCCATTACATCTAAGGCATCAAATAAGGAAAGAAAAAGAAAATAGACAGCATACAGCTTAAAATGAAACAAATAAAATTGTGTATATTTGCAGATACCATGATTGTCCAAATACACAATTCCAAAGATAAAAAGTTAATACTGGAAGCAAAAACTGTGGTTACCAAAGGTGAAAACTCTCTGACCCCGACCCCCGAACAGCCTAGTACCTGCAAGCAGCTTTCTTCCAGCAGATGCCCCCAGAACATCGCCACACACCAAGGGCAGGAGGGAGTGCACACCAGAGGAGCAACGGTGGAAACAGGTGACCAGAGCCCTACCTAAGCCCCCCGCAATTACACCTAAGCCCAGAGGGAAGCTCCAGAGTTACACACCGGAGGCGGCAGGGAAAACCCCTACCTGCCATTAGCAGAGAGGCTCCACCCAGCATCCACAATGCTGGGAGGCTCCCAGAGAGAATCCCAAACAGGGTGGCAGACCACCAGCTGCCGCCGCCAGCCCCACTGACCAGGCTATCGCCTGGGAGAGGCTCAGGACTACCGGAGATCTCCTGGGAGAGGACTGGGGCTGGGTGGAGCTCCAGTGGCTGGCTCCGTGGCCCAGGGGGGAATCTCCAGAATTCCGTCCAGGCAGCAGGCAAAGTCTCTACTTGCCATTAGCGGAGAGGCCTCACCCAGCATCCACAATGCTGGGAGGCTCCCAGAGAGAATCCCAAACGGGGTGGCGGCCTGCCAGCTGCTGCCGCCGGCCCCACTGACCAAGCTTTCACCTGGGTGGGGCTCAGGGCTACTAGAGATCTCCTGGGAGAGGACTGGGGCTGTGTGAAGCTCCAGCAGCAGGCTCCGCGGCCCGGGAGGGAAACTCCAGAGTTCCGTCCAGGCAGCAGACAAAGTCTCTACCTGCCATCAGCAGAGAGGCCCCGCCTAGCATCCACAATGCAGGGAGGGTCCCGAAGAGGAGAATCCCAGGCAGTGCAGCAGCCGGCCAGCTGCCACTGAATGCAAGGTCTCTGGCTATCCCCCAGACAGGGCAAGGGGCTCCCCGAGATCCTAGGGGTGAGGACTGGGGCTGGGTGGAGTTCCAGCGACCCGGCTCCATGGCCCAGGGGGAAACTCTACAGTCTCACAGCAGCCTCAGCGATAGCCTCTGCACAGCACTAGTAGAGAGTGCCCACCCAGCAACCACAAGGCTGGAAGACCCTGGGACAAAAGCAGCATAGCTACATGAGCTAACCACAGACTGCAGAAGATGCCCATAGCTCTGCTGTGACCCATAGTGGACAAGTGAGATTTTGTGGGCGCCGACAGTGACAGAGCTGCAAATATAAGTGATCCTGACCCTGGCCACTGGGAAAGCCCATAACACCGCTGCAGACCCTAAGGAGGGAGCACGTCTAGGTGGTCTGCAACAGTAGGCACCAGCAGACTGAAGACCCCTTATGACGGCCCCCACAGCTGAAGAGGGAACCCACAGGACCACTGTGACTACGAGGAGGGGCCCAGGCCCAGTTAGCAACAGCTGATAGGGTTCCTGGTTGGTGCATTATAAACAGCTGTCCCCCCACCACACCAGTAGAAACAAGTGGAAGCAGTAACTAAACTCTATCTCTATGCGGAGGCACAAATCTACACCATCAAGCAATATGAAAAAATATATTAAATCTCCAGAACAGAAGGAAAATGACAAATACACAGAAAACAATCCCAAAAACAATGAAATATATAACCTAAATGATGATGACTTCAAAACAGCCATCATTAAACAACACAATGAGTTAAAAGAGAATTCAGATAGACAACTCAACGAGTTCAGGAGCTATGTCACAAAAGAGTTCAATACTATAAAGAAGAACCAAACAGAAATACTGAAAATGAAGAACACAATAGAGGAGATTAAGAAGAATCTAGATGCACTGAACAGTAGAGCCAATAATATGGAGGAAAGAATCAGCAATTTAGAAGATAGGAATATAGAAATGCTGCAGGCCGAGGAGGAGAGAGAACTAAGTCTAAAAAGAAATGAAGAAACTCTCTGAGAATTATCTGACACAATTAGGAGATGCAACGTAAGGATTATAGGTATACCAGAGGGAGAAGAGAGGGAGAAGGGGGCAGAAAGCCTATTCAAAGAAATAATAGCTGAGAACTTCCCAAACCTGGGGAGAGAGATAGAACTTCATGTGACAGAAGCCAATAGATCTCCAAACTATATCAATGCAAGAAGACCAACCCTGAGGCATATAGTAGTGGAGAGAGCAAAAGTCAACAACAAGGAGAGAATACTAAGGGCAGCCAGGCAGAAGAAATTAACCTACAAAGAAACCCCCATCAGGCTATCAGGAGATTTCTCAGCAGAAACTTTACAGGCTAGAAGAGAATGGAATGATATATTCAAAAATCTGAAGGACAAAAATCTGCAGCCGAGAATTCTCTACCCAGTGAAAACATCCTTCAAGTACAATGGAGAAATAAAAACTTTCCCAGATAAACAAAAATTAAGGGAATTCATTGCTACAAAACCTCCTCATCAAGAAATGCTCAGGAAAACCCTCATTCCTGAAAAATCAAAATAGGAAAGGGGCTACAAAACCAAGAGCAAAGGAGATAAGTAGAAGGACAACAACACAGAGTAGCAACTCTCCATCAGAACAGACTAAACCATGGGACGAGAAACAAAGGAAATTGAAGAGAACTGGAAAACAGACATAAAATGGCAGCGGTAGGCCCCCACATTTCAATAATCACTCTAAATGTAAATGGATTGAACTCTCCAATCAAAAGACACAGAGTGGCAGGATGGATCAAAGAACAAGACCCAACAATATGCTGTCTCCAGGAAACACACCTCAGTCCCAAAGACAAACACAGACTCAGAGTGAAGGGATGGAAGACAATACTCCAAGCTAATAATGAACAAAAGAAAGCAGGTGTCGTTATACTAATATCAGACAAAGTAAACTTCAAAGCAAAACAGATAAAGAAAGACAAAGAGGGACAGTATATAATGATAAAAGGGACACTCCACCAAGAAGACATAACACTTATAAATATATACGCACCCAACACAGGAGCACCAAAATTTGTAAAGCAACTCTTAACAGAACTAAAAGAAGACATCAACAAAAATACAATAATAGTAGGGGACCACAACACCCCATTAACACCAATGGATAGAACATCCAGACAGAAAATCAACAAGCAAATTACAGAATTAAATGAAAAGTTAGACCAGATGGACTTACTAGATATATATAGAACACTTCATCCAAAAACAGCAGGTTACACATTCTTCTCAAGTGCGCATGGAACATTCTCAAGGATAGACCATATTTTGGGAAACAAAGCAAGCATCAATAAATACAAGAGAGTTGAAATAATATCAAGCATCTTTTCTGATCATAATGCTATGAAACTAGAAATCAACTCCAAGAATAAAGCAGAGAAAGGTGCAAAAATGTGGAGACTAAACAACACGCTACTGAACAAACAATGGATTATTGAAGAAATTAAAGAAGAAATCAAATATTATCTGGAGACAAATGAAAATGAGAACACGTCATACCAAATCATTTGGGATGCAGCAAAGGCTGTCCTAAGAGGGAAATTCATTGCAATACAGGCTCACCTCACTAAACAAGAAAAAGCTCACATAAGCAACCTCAAATGACACCTAACAGAATTAGAAAAAGAAGAACAAATAAAGCCCAGAGTCAGTAGAAGGAGGGAAATAATAAAAATAAGAGCAGAAATAAACGATATTGAAACAAAAAAGACAGTAGAAAGGATCAATGAAACAAAGAGTTGGTTCTTCAAAAAAATTAACAAAATCGACAAACCCTTAGCCAGACTCACCAAGAAAAGAAGAGAGAAATCTCAAATAAATAAAATTAGGAATGAGAGAGGATAAATCACAATAGATGCCAAAGAAATACAAGGGATCATAAGAGAATACTATGAAAAACTATATGCCAACAAATTGAACAACCTAGAAGAAATGGACAAATTCCTAGGCTCTTACAACCTCCCCAAACTGAACCAGGAAGAAATGGAGAATCTGAATAGGCCAATCACAAGTAAAGAAATAGACACAGTAATCAAAAACCTCCCCAAAAAAGAGTCCAGGACCAGACGGCTTCTCTGGAGAATTCTACCAAACATTCAAAGAAGACTTAATACCTATCCTTCTAAACTATTCTAGAAAATTGAGGAGGATGGAGTACTGCCTAACACATTCTATGAAGCCAACATCACTCTGATCCCCAAACCTGCCAAGGACAACACAAAGAAGGAGAACTACAGGCCGATATCACTGATGAACATGGATGCAAAAATCCTCAACAAAATTCTGGCAAACTGAATACAGCAATACATCAAAAAGATTATACACCATGATCAAGTGGGATTTATACCAGAGACACAGGGATGGTTCAACATCCGCAAGTCAATCAACGTGATACACTACATTAACACTACATAATGAGAAACAAAAACCACATGATCATCTCAATAGATGCAGGGAAAGCATTCAACAAGATCCAACACCCATTTATGACAAAAACTCTCAATAAAATGGGTAGAGAAGGAAAGTACCTCAACATAATAAAGGCCATATATGACAAACCCACAGCCAACATCATACTCAAAGGACAAAAACTGAAAGCCATCCCTCTGAGGACAGGAACAAGACAAGGGTGCCCACTTTCACCACTCCTATTCGACATAGTACTGGAGGTGTTGGCCAGAGCAATTCAGCAGGAAAAAGAAATAAAAGCAATCCAAATAGGCAATGAAGAAGTAAAACTCTCGCTGTTTGCAGATGACATGATCTTATATATAGAAAACCCCAAAGAATCCTTAGGAAAACTATTAGAAACAATCAACAGCCACAGCAAAGTTGCAGGATATAAAATCAACATACATAAATCAGTAGCATTTCTATACACTAACAATGAACAAACAGAAAAAGAACTCAAGAACTCAATCCCATTCACAATCGCAACAAAAAGAATAAAATACCTTGGGATAAATTTAACCAAGGAAGTGAAAGATTTATGCAATGAAAACTACAAGACTTTCTTGAAAGAAATTGTCAATGACATAGAGATGGAAAGACATTCCATGCACATGGATTGGAAGAATAACCATAGTTAAAATGTCCATACTACCTAAAGCAATCTACAGGTTCAACACTATGCCAATCAGAATCCCAATGACATTCTTTACAGAAATTGAACAAAGAATCCTAAAATTCATATGGGGCAAGAAAAGACCACGGATTGCTAAAGCAATCCTGAGTAAGAAAAACAAAGCCGGAGGCATCACAATCCCTGATTTCAAAACATGCTACAAAGCTACAGTGATCAAAACAGCATGGTACTGGTACAAAAACAGGTGCACAGATCAATGGAACAGAATTGAAAGCCCAGAGATAAAACCACACATCTATGGACAGCTAATCTTTGACAAAGGAGCTGAAGGCCTACAATGGAGAAATGAAAGTCTCTTCAACAAATGGTGCTGGGAAAACTGGACAGCCACATGTAAAAGAATGAAAATTGACCATTCTTTTTCACCATTCACAAAAATAAACTCAAAATGGATCAAAGACCTAAAGATTAGGCCTGAAACAATAAGTCTTCTAGAAGAGAATATAGGCAGTACACTCTTTGACATCAGTTTCAAAAGAATCTTTTCGGACACTATAACTCCTCAGATGAGGGAAACAATAGAAAGAGTAAACAAATGGGACTTCATCAGACTAAAGAGTTTCTTCAAGGCAAGGGAAAACAGGACTGAAACAAAAAAACAGCCCACTAATTGGGAAAAAATATTTACAAGCTACTTATCCGACAAAGGATTAATCTCCATAATATACAAAGAACTCACACAGCTTAACAACAAAAAAACAAACAACCCAATCAAAAAATGGGCAGAGGACATGAACAGACATTTCTCCAAAGAAGATATAAGTATGGCCAATAGACACATGAAAAGATGTTCATCATCACTAATCATCAGGGAAATGCAAATCAAAACTACACGAAGATATCACCTTACACCCGTTAGATTGGCAAAAATATCCAAAACCAAGAGTGACAAATGTTGGAGAGGTTGTGGAGAAAAAGGAACCCTCAGACACTCTTGGTGGGAATGCAAACTAGTGCAGCCACTATGGAAAACAGTATGGAAATTTCTCAAAAAGTTAAAAATAGAAATACCCTATGACCCAGCCATCCCACTACTGGGTATCTATCCTAAGAACCTGAAATCAGCAATCCCAAGAGTCCCATGCACCACTATGTTCATCGCAGCATTATTTACAATAGCCAAGACGTGGAACCAACCTAAATGCCCAGAAACTGATGACTGGATAAAGAAGATATGGTATATATACACAATGGAATACTACGCAGCCATAAAAAAGGACCAAATTGTTCCATTCGCATCAACATGGGTGGACCTTGAGGGTATTATGTTAAGCAAAATAAGCCAGACAGAGAAAGACGAACTCTATATTACTCCACTTATAGGTGGAAGTTAACATATAGACAAGGAGAACTGATCGGTGGTTAGCAGGGAAAAGGGGGGGTGGGGGGAGGGCACAAAGGGTGAAGTGGTGTACCCACAACATGACTAACAATAATGTACAACTGAAATCTCACAAGGTTGTAATCTATCATAATCTTAATTAAAAAAACAAAACTGTGGTTAGCAAGGTCACGGGAAATAAGGTCAATATTAAAAATCAATTCCATTTCTACAAAGTTGCAAGAAACAAATGGAATGTAAAATTATGCAAAATAATAATATAAAATATATTTGTAGTATAAAATTTATATACATAAAATTTGAATTAGAAATCACAAAGTGCTAAGGGACAAATTTACAAAATATGTGTAGAACTTGTACACTGAAAACTATGAAATATTGCTGGAAAAAAACTAGAAAGATCTAAATAAATAGAGAAAATATACCAGGCTCATGGATCAGAAGACTCAATATCATTAGGCTGCTAATTATTCTCAAATTGATGCAGAGATTCAAGGCTTGCTTAATCAAAATCCGTGTAGTGTTTTTGTTGTTGTTGTTGTTATTGAAAATGAGAAATATAGAGGAATTTTATATTTAAATATAGGGCTATATTTACAAAGGGAAAATAATTAAAACCTTAAGAGAAGTTATATAGTAAAAAGTAGTTGACTACAAAGAAATTATATGATAAATAGTAGTTGAGAAGAAATCTATTTTATAGTTAAAATATATCATTTACAGCTAAAAATCAAATAATAGAAGTGCAAATATATTCCATTAATATAAAAGTAAAAACTTAGAAAAGGTTATAATCAGGAAAAATTGAGTTGTAGAAGAAAGAAATTAAGTAAAAATATATTTTCATTTCTTTTTACTAGTAAGATAAGGAATGCTATTTAAAAAGTAGGACATTATACATAATTAATCAGCTATAGTTATATGCTAATTTACTGAAACAAAACACATACTGTGCAAACTATCACCAAAAAAAAGCAACACAATGAGCATTCAATATAACAAAAGAAGAAAACATAACGGAAAATACAACTTAAATATGACTATGGAACCCAAACCAAATATTTCTGTCAAATAAAATGAAATATTTTTAATGAAGTATAGTGGTACTCTGTTTTTCCTGCTTTTGCTTTCTGAGGATTCGGTTACTCATGGTCAACAGCAGTCTGAAAATATTAAATCGAAAATTCCAGAAATAAACAAGTCAGAAGTTTTAAATTGCACACCATTGTGAGTAGCATGATGAAGTCTTGCTCCAACTTGCTCCATCCTGCCCAGACAGGGAATCATCCCTTCGTCCAGTGTGTCTATGCTGTATAGGTACCTGTTTGTCACTTAGCAGCTGTTTCAGTTATCAGATCAATGATTGTGGTGTGGCAGTGCTTGAGTTCGAGTAACCCTCATTTTACTTAATGGTCCTAAACGTGAGAGTAGGGCTGCTGGAAATTCGAATATGACAAAGAGAAGTCGTAAAGCGCTTCCTTTAAGTGAAAAGGTGAAAGATATTGGCTTAATAAGGAAAGAAAAAAAATATTATGCTAAGGTTGCTAAGATCCACTATAGGAATGAATCTTCCGTCCATAGTATTGTGAAGAGGGAAAAAGAAATTGGTGCTGGTTTTGCTGTAGCAGCTCAGATAAGTATGTATAGGAAAAAACATAATGTATATAAGATTTGGTATTGTTCGCATTTTCAGGCATCCACTGGGGGTCTTGGAACATTTCCCCACAGATAAGGGTGAACTAGTGTATTGCTTACGTAAATTAAGTTACAACCATATAGTAAAATATGTATAGAATATGTGTAGCCATTAAAAAGAATGAGGCAGCTCTAAACACACTGAGTCTTCAAGTAACAATTACAAAATGAGGAAAGGTGAGTGAGTCATTCATATTTTTTAAAAATACACACACACACAGAATATCTCTGAAAAGATATAGAGGAAATAATTGAATATTGATTTCCTTTGAAGATAAAATCTGGGAGAGAGGTGGGAGAGATACTTTTCACGGTATATGTTTTTTGTGCACATATTTTATTCATTCAAATACAAGTAACATCATTTTTAGACCTAGGTACTTCTTTCCTTTTCATCTCAGCATCCTATTCACTTCTTTCAGAAAACTTGTAAAAATTTGTAATAAAAAATGAATTTGTTTTCATGTTCATGGGTTATCAGGCTTGCGAGGTTGTAAGCTTTATGTGGGCCAAGGCCAGGTCTGTTCCCTACTGCACAAACCTGGTCCACAAGTAGGCTCTAAACATGCACACTTCGAAAGAAAGAACCAACATAACCAAGTGAATAAAACAGTACGTGATTAAACCAGCCAAGAGAGAGAAACAGTCAAATAACTTTGTAAAAATTATTTATAATAGTAAGCAATCACATACAAATTAAAACCATAATGAAATATCATGTGTCTATCTAATTTGTAGAACACTTTATAATATCCATCACTTATGGATGTGTTCAGACACTCTCAAGCATTACTGTGTTAGAATGAATAAGAACCATTTGAGAAATTTCATAAAATAGAAAGACCAGACTTAATACAAAGTTCCAAACAATAAAGGACTGGCTAAAAAATCAGGTGTAATCCTAGAATGAAATACTATGCTGCAAAGAAAACCTATTTTACAATAATAATGCTATGAAAACTTTTTCACATATGAAGAACCAAACTGTTTATATTTCTGAACACATTTTACAAAAGAAAAAGCGTACGCACACATGCACACACAGACATTCATTGCAAAAATACTACAAGTATGTATGGCAAGAAGTTCAGAGTGGTTATATCTTAATGACAGCGCTATTTCTATGTTTAGATAATTTCCATATTTTCCATAGTGAACGTATATAACTTTTTAAAGATAAAATTTATAACAGAAAGTGAAAAGCTTGATTCTAAACTTGCAAAAGAGAAAAACAAAAAAGTATTGAAACATATAGTCTCTATTATGAGACCTGGTCCTATAAATTAATGTTTTAAAGCATTTCTTTCCTATCGAAGATGAGCAGAAAAGAAGATTTTAAACTTTAGATGTCTTGCACTTTGGTGTAATCTTAAGAATATGAGTTTGACTTTCGTATCGTCCTGGATTCAAGTATGGCTCTGCTTCCCACCAGAGCCCAGTCTGGCCTCTTTGCAGCAGCTTGTCTTTATGCAGATAGACAGTGCGCTACATAGCTATCTGCAAGGATAAATTCCCTTGAACTTCTCTGAGTCTCAATTTCCATATCTGAAGTGGTGAAGTGGTGCCAACCCCAAAAGAATTTCACAAAATAATGCTCCTAAAAATGCCTAGAACATATTTATCTTAATGACTGTATATATCGTACATGTATAAATTATAATTAACATAAACTTTCATATGTAAATATAGACACAGATTGTATGCTGGTAAAAATGGAGACATAATCACATACTGACAAATGGAAGTGCATTATGGAAACTACATTTTTATAAAGAGAAGATTAGATATGATTGCAAGTGGAATGCACAAGGCCAGTATATTTTCTATCTTACACAGGCAATTTTAAGAATAAACAGAAGCGATTTACAGAATTTGATTTATTAATAACATGTATTTTATTTTTGGTTCAAAACTAGGTTTATTCTTTTAGGATGGGTAGAAATATGCAAGAAAGAAAGAAACAAAGCCAAGATTTAAGGAAAGATTCTAAAATAAAATATGCACACACAGACTTGAAACAATCTGGTCCTAGGGTAACAAAGTAACAGGTTTTTCTCCACACATTCCCCCACCCCTGAGATAAGCACTGAATCCCAGTGTGCCAACAAAAGGGACATATTGTGGAGGTGATTCATACAGCTGGGGAGACAAAAGGCTGCCCCAGCTGAAGCCAACATTTAACAACAGCCTATCATGGAAAACTTGTTTCTCTCTTTTTGAGGAAAAGTGGCATGTTTGAATAAGTGACATATTCTCTAAAGTTTCCATTTTTAAACATTAACAAATATACCTCAAAATAAAAACCAACTTTCTCTTTTTTTTATAGAAACCCAGTTTTTCATAAATATCTGTCTGTGCTTTCATCTACATATGTGCTGCTATCTTTCCATAAACTCAATCACGGTGTAATTTAGTCTATTGGTAAATGTAGAAAGGCTCTCAGATGGCTTAGAAGAAATAGAACAAAATTAGTTTGGATTTTTTTCCAAGTGGATTGTCACAATCTGTGCATGTTATTTCCCTTATCGTTACATTTATGCAGCATTCAGATTCCCTTTCCTCCTTTACCCATCTCTGATTTCACACAAACAGGGGAAATATTAAGTGCATATAATCACCTTTAGATCCTTTATAATCTTTTACACAATAGCTAAGAGACTGTAATGCTTGAGTGACTGTTATTGGTTTGAATTTGGCGTGTGACATCGAAGCAATGTATATTTGGCTGTGCCTAGGAAAATCTCAATCAGAGTTCCAAGCACAGAGAAGCAGGGGAGAAATTTTCTGGTTATACTTTGTTTTTACCATTCCTGAGTCTGGTCTCCGTCATGATCATCCTTCAAAGGAAACCCCATTTTAACACAGCTGCCAATAGACTCCAAAGATAGTTAGGTATTAACGCAGCTTGTTTATAGAAGTGTTTTTAGTCTCATTTCTAAGGAAGTTTATATTTGACACGATATTTATTTATTATATTAAAACATGACTATTTGATATTAAAAAAACACAAAGCAATTAAGATAAATATAAATGTCAATTCACAACAGAAATTATTTCTTTCAAGTAGCTTCAAGATAGTATCCAAATGTAGAGGCTCCCTGAACTTTCTTCTATTGAATAGTACTCTGATAAGAAGATGATGCCTAGAATGTAAGCATCTTTTTCCCAACCAGTGGCAATTTTATCAGAAATATTTGATTACCAGATTTAAAAGATATTTCTAATTCTCATAGATTCAATTGATTTCTTGGTTATTTTGCGCCTCCTAAACACTTTATATATTCACACTTTTGTGATAAACACTTTCCAAAATGGAAGTCAGTTACCCATTTATTCTCTGTTTTATCTCTTACTAGCACTCCCTTTGGAGTAGGGGTTTTTGTCTCCTTCTCCTCTGTACCCAACTTTAAAACATAGTGCTGAAACATTCTTGCATTTCGGTAAATTATCTATTGTATGGTAATCTTGTTTAGAGTTCACATTCACAACTCTAATTTGCAGAAAATCTTTTTCACCTTATTGAACTTAACTCCATCTGGGACCTCTGTTTCTGCTGGGAAGTGGATGAATAGTACCACCATTTCAGATTCAATGTAACCAAGTTGCTTCCAGGTTAACACAGTTTCCCTGGGGGAAATACTCAGCTTTTCAGAATTCCTGTACACATTCCCTTCTCTTTCATCTTTCATCAGATGGTGTCTGACTTTAGAAGAGGCTTGCGTAACGGCTGGGCATTGATGAACAGAACAGGGCAAATAGGCTATAATGCTCCATGAGGTCATCCAGGATTTAGATCCCTCAGGATATTATTTTAGTCTTCATGGGGTCAAAGCTAACTCACCAGTACTCCATCCATGTTCCAGTCAATAAGAAAGGAGTACGAGAGGAAGCGGACGGCGTGCAGTTTCCTATTTAAAGATATGACCTGGAAGTTGTACACATTATGCTACAATTGGCCAGAACTTAGTTTCCTGGATCATACTAACAAAAGAGATAAAAGGTATTGATAACTACATTATAACTGATTGATAACTACAACATAAGGAGGGAAGAAATAATTTTCATAAAATGGGTGAAAAAAACATCTAACAATAGTAGAGCAGGGAGAATTAATTCACCTTGAGGAATTAAGTAAAGCATTTTAGAGCACGTCTCCCATAAAATGAACTGAATGTCTTACATTCGATTGATTTATTGAACTAATATTTATTGAATCTTATCTGTGTAAGTAATGAGAAGGTAGCTAACACAAAACAAAACAATCATAGCATATTCCTTACTGAGAGTTACTAGTTTTGCTATAATTTTACTACTTATCCAAAAAGAAAATATGAAGATGAAATCTGGGGTTTTTTGAGAGTTTAGATGAGTTCAGAGTCCTACGGTATAATTGAAATAGAAATGTTCTTTAGCATATGGTATGCTTTCAAATTAACTGGGGAATTCCACAGACAATAGCAAACCACTATTGAGAGGAAAGTTTGTATGAGTTGAATCAGTTATCTTTTGTCTGTAAATAACAAAAAAACATAATTAACAGAGATTTCACTTTTGGTGCAGGGGCTTAACAAACCTTATGTAGAAACCTGGGTCCAACCACCTTTCCATCTGTCATTCTTGTTTTGTTGGATTTTTGTCTTTATACTTTTGCCTCATAGTCTCAGAACGGTTTCCATGGGTCAAGCATAAAACAGCCACATTCAGTGTCAGGAATCAGGGTGGTAGCAAAAGGGATCTTGTTAAGTTTTTTCTTTTTATCGGTAAAGGAAAAACTTACACAGACGTTCCCTTCAAGACCTAAGTTTTTGCTTCCTTGACCAGAACTGCAAGAAAACTTAGGAAAATAAATATCTGAAAAAGAAGATATTCCTATAACTAATTTAAATCAATAATGGCTAGACTGACTCCCTGGAACGAAGTACATTGCCACTCTAATGAAAACAAAGTTTGGATAATAAGTAAACAGAGGGAGGATGTCCTTTGGGTAAGCCAATAATGGGTTCTGCCACAGCTACGTAACCATCCAAATTGTGGGCTTCGTATGTCTTAATTCTTGCACAGTTTAAAGGTTATTCACAATTTCCACTGCCTCCTCAGGCAACTCACTTCGTAAACAATTGCACCTCTCTCTTTAATAGACAATGTTTCCTTTCTAACATTGTTCAGAATTATAGACATGATCTTTTCCTTCCCATTATAAAAATAAATAAATCTCCCATCATCCCAGTGACTGATCCTAGCTACCTGGAAACTTTTCTTTCCTCATGGCCAAGTATTTCTAAAGTGTAATTCTCACTTATTGATCATTTACTCCCCTATCACTTTCTAACCCAAATCAGACTTTACTACTCCCACAACTACAATTATTGCTAAAGTCAACAGCGGTCAATGGTCTTCATATTTCAAATACAATAGACAATTTTCTGTCCTTGTAAAACCTGACCTCTGTGTGGCATTTGACTCTGTTTACCAACGTCTTGCTAAAGTTATAGTTTCCTGTGGTTTCTGAGAAACTACTCCTCACTGGGTTTTCTCATATCTTTCTGGCCACATCTTGCTCATTTTAATGATTTATGTTTCCTATTTGTATACCTACTCTATTGATGCAGGATACCAGTATGATAAAAATTCTCTGCATTAAGAGACATACAGAAATTCAAAGAAATGCCATATATCATGTCGCTATATTATAAATATTGACTTCATTAAACCATTCAATTACCCCATCAATGTTTGTAAATTTTAAGTGAACATGAGAATCACCTGGAAATAAATTACCAGAAATACAGAAAACCAAGCTGAGAAAGAGACACCATATTCCATTACATAAATAAATGCTGATAAAAGTCATTTAGAAAGTTATTAAATATGAGTCAAGCATAAAAATAAAAGAAAGGGACTCCTCAGTTACAAGCAATGAAGAGAAAACTCAAAACCAGATCAACAACTTCAAAGTGACTTAACTGTTACTCATGAGTATTTCACTAATTCTTAAGGGCTAAAACCTAACATTATTGTATAGAAAGATGTGGCCTCCCATCCCTAAAAAGTGTCAAGCTTAAAGAAAGTCACCTTGGTAAAGCTCAGATCCTAAAGTATTGCCTTAGGCATTAAAAAAAGGTAAACAACAACAAAAAAATCTGTCTACTGTCCTGGAGAAGTTTCAAAAACAACTTGTTACAAATCTAAGATAAAAGAAAGGCCACCATAAGAAATAGAGTAGCCAGGTCTATTGCATGCTCTAATACGGAGTCTACACATAGACTATGTACATGATAATAGGGGTGCGTACTAGGAAATGAGCGGAACACTTTTTGAGGATATTGAAAACCATAGATTCCTGAGAGAAACAAACATTTTGCCATCACAGTTTATATTGAACTTGCACAGAACCTCTGCCAAGCTCACAAGAAAAAATTACAAACCTCCAAAGAAATCATCTCCCTTAAAATCAATATGTTGACTATGACAGAATAAATTTATTCCTTCAGTTCTCCATTCATTTGATAAACATTTATCAGACATCCACTATAAGCCAGAAAGTCTTCAAGGTATTGCATATACAGAAGAGAATAGATAATGAACGGACGAAGATATAACAGCAGGAAAATAAACCATAGTAAATACCAAAATAGGAAAAAAAAATAGCCCAAACCATAAAAGACCAAACTGAATCACTTACTCCCTGAAATGAAGAACTTAGCAGACATGTGCTCACTTCAGGAATATACAAACTAAAATTGGAATAATAAAGAGAAGATTAGCCTATGTTCTTTTCATAGATGACCTGCAAATTGGGAGTATTTCTGTATAATTTTTAGCATCAATACCTAAACCTGAAAAGGGTAACATTAGAAACAAATTTATAGACAAATATCACACATGAATATTGATAAAATAATCTTCAACAACATATTATCAAACATAATTCAAGAGCCAAATATAAATATTTTAATATAAACAATTTAGGAATGCAAGGATGGTTCAGTATTAGTCTGTTAATATTGCCGTATTAATTTATCTAAGGAGAAAACTAATAAAAATATATCTGGAGATGATGAAACGGCCTTAGACAAAATTCAAAGCCTATATCTGACAAAAAATCACTCAGTAAAATAGGAATATGTACATACAACAAAATACCACTTTATCCACCAGAATGGCTAAAATGAAAAAGAGGGAAAATGCCAAATTTTGATGAAGACGTGGAGTAATCAGAACTTCCCTACATCATTGGAAGGAGTATAAATTAGTATAATAACTTTGGAAAATACTATGGCAGTATCTGCTAAAGGTCAATATTTGCATAACGCATGACCCACCAGTTTCACTCAGCTATATTACTGAGCAAGAGGGCCTTAACATTTTCTCTCAGGTTGACCAAATGGTACAGGCTTCTTGCTTACTCTTGAACCCTGAGCTCGCTTTCCTATAGTATTTACTTTAGAAAACTTGTTATTGTAAATTCTTTCTCTGCCCCTTTGAATGAAAAAGCTTTTAAAAGCCTCTTGGCAATTTTGTCAACCCAAGACTGTCTTTCTCAAGGACCTTGGAGCCATCCTTTTGAAATGTAACCAGTGAGGAAGATAGCACCTTTATCTCCCAGTTTCTGCAGAAGGGTAGAAACCTACCTTGACTGGGTGCCTAACTCCAAGTTATAAAACTACCTCTTCTCATGAAGATAGGCAATTGGGTATAGCCTATAATACCCCTACACCAGCCTTCAGTAACTCTTCTGACTATTCCAGTGGAGTTGAGTTTAGACTGCGTTTTGGTCTCTACTTTATTGCAATAGTATTGAGTAAAGTCTTCCTTATCTTCCCTTGTCTGGGTGTAATTTTTGCTTTGACATTCTCAACAGAAATGCAAACATATGTACTGCAAAAAAATGCACTAAAATGTTCACAGCAGCACTATTTAAAATAATCTCAAGCTGGAAACTAGCCAACTGTCCATCAGCAGTTGAATGAATACATACATCATGATATATTCAAAAAATAATTCTACTCAACAATGAGAAAGAATGCATTACAACTACAGACAAAAATGTGGATCAGTTTTTACAAACAAAATGTCAAGTGAGAGAAGCCAGTCGCAAAAGAGTACATCTTGTTTGATTCAATTCATGTAAATTACAAAAACAGGTGAAGCTTATCTATGCCTTTAGAAATCAGAGTACTGATTATCCTTGTGGAGGTAGTAACAGAAAGGGTTACTCAGGAGGTTTCTGGCTATAGTCCAGAGGTATTCCCGTCAGTACCAAGAAGTACTGGTCATATTCTATTTCTTGCTCAAGGTGCTGGTTACATGGTTGTGTTCAGATTATGAAAATTCACAACCCTGTACAGTTGTGAAATATGCACTTTTCTTTGTGGATATTACACTGAATGTTTTTAATAGTCACCCAATGCTCTTGTTAAACATGCAGATTTCAGTGCTACATTTCTAGAGATTCTGACTTAGAAAATCTAGGATGAGGCTAGGCATTTTAACAAGCAGGTGGCCTTGGCACACTTTGAAAATTACTAGTTTTGAGTGTTGTAAGGTAGTGAAACTCTAATTACAGATTCTGCCAGAGAACCAACAGGGAAAAAAAGTAGTAACATTTAAATGTGACAAAGGGAAACAAATTATTGAATATTGATTGAAATCGACCAACTCTTGCATTTTTGGTACATTTTTGTAAACAAAGAGATACAGTTCAGTAAACGAAGGGAAAAGTTCTTTCTACTCCATCACAATACAAAAAAGCGTGCCATTTTTGCAAGGTTATCCTCATCATTCATGACTTGGAGTTGTGGCATTTCTATGGCGGTGTAATAACAAGCATAGTAGCCTACTCTTAGCGCCTGAGTGGAGGTTGAGTTAGATATGACATAGAACTGGCCTCAATATCTGCCACTCCTCCATCTCTAGGAGGGACTCAGTCATTCCAGTATCCCCTTTCTCCTTGTACCCATTCTCCCTGATGTTGCAGTGAATAGGAATTTGGCCAAGTAAGCTGTGAACTGAGCAAAACAAACCTCTTCTGACAGTAACTACACTAAGCTGCCAGCTGCTCAGGGCTTATTAATTCAAATCTGAGGGCAGAGTCCCAGAAACAACAGGAGCCAGGCAAATATATCCTTGCTCCTTCTAGATCTTGGTGAGTGAAGTATCTGAGGCACACTGAGCTACTCAGGGAAAGACATGGCTTTCCAATAATAAGCAGATTATTGGAACAGTAGTACAAATACTCTAAAAAATCACTAATAAATATCTGCCAACTATAAAATACCAAAAAACATAATGTATTGCTGCAGATAAGAGGAAAATATCTACTTAGTTGCTTGGCTGTAGATCCCTAAAGCTACTCTTTTATTATAACTCCTTTCCTGACTTCTTTCCTCCTATGTTCTTCACAATATCCTGCATTTTCCCTATAATAGATGTTGAATTCACTGATTCACTAGTCTACAGTTTTCTGGTTTGTCTTTTGACCCATCTTAAGACTAATGGATTTGTGTTTGCTACTTTTAAATCCTCAGATATCTTCCCTGAATCATGTAATTTTTTTCCCCTTTTGCTGTCACTTTGGTTTTGAAAGAAGTAAATCAATACTGTGCCTTAAAAAGCCCTGGCACCATTGTCGGTAAATATATTGCATTCAGTTACTTTTGCTCACTAAACGTTGCTTGATATAACACCAGAGCATCCTCCGCTGCACCAGAAAAAAAAAGATGCTACTTTGAGCTGTGAACCAAGGATTGATTTCTTTTAAGATATAATATATATTTTATGTATTGCATCTAACCGTGTTATTTGTCACATTTCATAGAAACCTCCATTCTCTCATTTGTGTGTGATCTAGGCAGCCTTCTGCAGAGGTGAGAAGTTGTCTTTGTCTCTCCAGCTTATATTCTGGTAAATTCTACCTTTAGTCATTTAATCAAATATAGTTCTGAGACACATGCACATGTTCCAAAGCTCAGCCCTTATAGTCAGAAAGCCTATGTGAAATCTTTATCACATTTCAACCTCTCTGAGTCTATATTTTCTCACCTATCAAATGGAAATTTTAACAATAAAGCTATTTTGTTATACTGGCAATCAAATGAGATGATGCAGATGAAAGTGTAAATTGTAACGCAATGTGCAAATGCCAGTCAGTCCTGCATTATAAAAAGTTGAGCAAAGATTGTGTTATAAGAAAGAGCGGTGATTGTCCTCCAGCTGTTTGCACTGTCTGCTGTCCCCCACAAAAGTGGAACTTATCTCAAATGGATCAGTTGAATTAACCATATTCTTTCCACCTATTTCCAAAGAATTGGCAGCTTCAGAAGAAAGCAAGCAATCCAGTAGATCTTGCAAGTATAAAGTGATGCTCTTCAACACCAGGGAGCTAAACATGCCCAGTTTCTTAAGTCAACTTTCATTCCTAATCACCACGAAGACTCTCCGAAGCCTCCTCCACTCCCTTAAATCTCTACATTATCCTCTTTCCTTACTGTCAGTGGATGACTTTCTCCCTCATGTTCTATTTAAAAAATGCAAGTACTTGGGTGGGAAATTTCACCACCTACCACCACTAAGCTTAGCAAAATGCCTGCGTCCACAGTCTCTCCCACGGCAGGAACACTAGCCCTGAAATCCAGCCTCTTGCTTTCTGCTATATCATTCCTGTGAACCGTTAAACATGTCAAAATCATCCCATCTTAAGGAAAAAAAAAGTTTTCCCTGGCTAGCACATCCATCTCAACTAGAAACGTACCTTCCTCCTCTGCTTCACAGCCCAATTTCCTCACAGATTCAACACTTAATATCTCCACTTCTTAACATCCTACTCATTTCTCAACCCACTGCAATCTGGTCTCTTCCCACTACACCGCAAACAACTCTCTTTAAAACAAATAGAAACTTTTTATTCCTTATCTTCCTTGATCTCACATGGCTTCTGTTCTATTTATCTTCTTTCTTTTTTTAAAAAAAAATAATTTATTGAGGTGAAATTCACATAACATAAAATTAATTGCTTTAAAATAAACAACTTGGTGGCATTTAGTTCATTCACAACGTTGTGCAAGCACCACTTCTATCTAACTCCGAAACATTTCCATTACTCCAAAGCAAAATCCCTTATCCATTAAACAGTTTCTCCCCATTTCCGCCTCCCTCCCAGACCCTAGCAACCACCAATTTGTGTTCTGTCTCTATGGATTTATCTGTTCTGGATATTTCACATATCAAATGGAATCATATAATATGTGGCCCTTGTGTCTGGCTTCTTTCACTTTGTATGTTTTGGAGATTCATCTGCATTGTAGCTTCATTCCGTATTATGGGTGAATAATATTCCATTTTATGTATATATAACAATTTGTTTATCCATTCATCTCCCTTTCTTTTTGAAACACACTCTTCATGTGGTTTCTGGAACACTACACTAAATTTTCCTCTTACACTTTGCAGGCACAATACTTTGCATAATATTTTGGAGTTTCATCTACATTGTAGTGTATATCAGTACTTGATCCCTTTTTATGAATGAATAATGTATTCTATTACATGCATATACCACACTGTATATATGTATCCTCCCAAAATTCTAAGACTTATATCTCTATCCCAGATATTTCTTCTGAGCTCCAGATCTTATATCCTTGCTATTAGATATTACCACCTGAAAATCATACATATACCTGTCTTAAATACACCTTAAACACAACATGAAGGCATTGCTATCACTATGTTTCCCAAAACTTCATGCCTGCTTCTAATCTACATTTCCCCTTTCGTTAAATGGCACTGTCATTCACCCTGTTGCATAACTTAAAGACCTACGTATTGTCCTTGATTTATTCCCCTCCCTCCTCTGCCACATTCAATCACCAATAATTTTTTGTTTACCTGTTTAGTGTCTCTTGAATCCCATCACTTCACCCAACTCCATCAGCATTATCCTTGTCCAAGCCACCATCCCATCTCATGTTGATTAAAACAAGTACCTTTTAGCTGACTCCAATGCCTTCAGGAACAGTCTACTTTCCACAGTGCAGCTAGAGCAATATGTCAAATATACAAATCTTGTTGTGCCAAGCCTATGATAAAGAAATCTCAATTGCTCCACATTGCCCTCAGGATAAAGTACAAATTCCTTAAAAATGCATATGAGACCCTTCAAGAAGTGATTCTGCTTACTTCTCCCCTTCTCTGGCCATCCTTCCTAGGATTTTGCATCCCATGCATATAAGATTAATTTTAGTTCTTCATCAGGCCATATCTTTTCTTTCATTCTTTCTTTTATAAAGTCTTTGCACACGTTGCTTTCTCTTCTAGAACACTCTCTTCACACAAATATCCCACTACTTTCATCTTGCCATTTCTTACTCATTTCTGAAAAGTCAAGTCTTTTCTTTCTGCTTTCAGTATAGATTCTATTCTGATCCTGTTTTGCTTGGCCTACAATCTGAACTACTGTTCAGTCTACTGTTCTAGCTGCTCCTGCCTTTGTCTCAGCCTTGTGGTTCCCTACTCCTCTTTGATAGGGACAACGTATTTTACTTTTTTTTTTTTTTTTGAGAATATTAAAGCACCTTTTTCTAAAATTTTATGCCTGAATGAAAATAATTTTCAGATTATGCACTTTCTTTAGTCTTCCCTTTGAGAGTATGAAGGTATATTTTTAGAGACTGTGGTTGGGTCTCAACGAAGTGACTCTCCTGTACTCCCACTAACTCTCTCGCCTCCATACCTCAAGGTGAGCTTATATAGAAAGGCAATATGCCTCACATGAAAAGGCATTTCAAGGTAACATTGCAAAAGTTGGAGCTTTAGGAATTTAAATCTGAGGATTGTGATGAAAGGAGAAAATTGTGGAACACTCAGTCTATTAACTAACCAAAATTCAAAAGAATAGCAATTGATTACAAATAGTAAATATACTTTATTAACAAAAGGAAGTCTTGTTTTAACATGTTCTGTAAAAATATAATATTAAGAATTTGTATCTACTCATGATTTTGAGTGTTTTACATACATCTTTTTGAAAGCTAGCCAACCAGAAAATGCAAAGGAAACGATATGTTTTTCTGTAATGTTTTGGAAAAAATTCCCCAAGGAAACATAGTAAAATACTGGCCACAAAAAATTAATCAAAAACACCCAAGAAGGGGCTGGCCTGGTGGGTAATGGCTAAGTTCATGCACTCTGCTTTGGCAGCCTGGAGTTTGCCCGTTTGGATCCTGGGCATGGACCTAGCACCACTCATCAAGCCAAGTTGTGGCAGGCATCCCACACATAAAGTAGAGGAAGAGGGGCACAGATGTTAACTCAGGGCTAATCTTCCTCAGCAAGAAAAGAGGAGGATTGGCAGCAGATGTTAGCTCAAGGCTAATCTTCCTCTGAGGAAAAAAAAAAAAACCGGGCAAATGTTAGTGTCAGAGTGAAAAACAGTGAGTAGAATCAGAAATGAACACTCTGATCTCACTGTTTGGTGCAAGTGAAATAATAAAACAAGCAGTACAACTGATAAACAAGAAACTAAACTTTTCCTTAAGTGATCCACATTTCTGAATCACCCACATGTGACTTACAAGTAGAGTGTTCTTGGCATGTGACACAAAGTTGGCAGTGCCGCTTTATCTTTTTAAAGTCCGCAAAAGAGCCATTATCATAGTCTATAATTTAACATTTAAAAATTGCCTTGTATTCAAAACCAAGATGGCGCCGTGAGTAGTCCTCTTTGTCTCTCGCCCTTCGAGTCTACAATTATTTGGACACTTATCGCTTGACAAAGGATATCCAGACAGCATCTCAGGACGTCTGAGACACCCACGCAACTATACATCGGAAGGTGGACGGACTTTCCTCCGGGAGGATGTGGAAATAGGTGAAAACTCTCCGACCTCGACGGGCAGCCTAGTACCCGCAAGCGGCTTTCTTCCAACGGACGCCCCCAGAGGATCCACACACATCTAGGGCAGGAGCGAGAACACAACAGAGGAGCGACGGTGGAAACAGGTGACCAGAACCCTACTTAAACCCCCCGCAATTACTCCTAAATGCAGAGGGAAACTTTGGAGTTGCACACCTGAGCCCGCGGGGAGAGTCTCTCCCCGCCATTGGCGGGGAGACCCGGCCTGGTGCTCGGGGCGCCCGGAGGGTCCCAGAGAGAGACACGGAGGGCACGGAGGTCTCCCAGCTGCCGTTGCCCGCCCCGTGGGACTAGGGATTGCCGGAGATCTCGGAGAGGACCGGGGCGGGGGAACTTTCAAAGGCGGGTCCGGCGACCCGGTGGGGAAGCGCCGGAGCTCCGCCAGGCAGCAGACAAAACTCTCTGTCTGCCGGTAGCAGAGGGGCCACGCTGAGCACTCAGGGCTCCCGGCAGAGGCCCGGACAGAAGCCCAGAGGGCGGGGCGACCCCCAGCTGCCGTTGCCCGCCCCGTGGGACTAGGGATTGCCGGAGATCTCGGAGAGGACCGGGGCGGGGGAACTTTCAAAGGCCGGATCGGCGACCCGGAGGGGAAGTGCCGGAGCTCCCCCAGGCAGCAGACAAAACTCTCTGTCTGCCGGTAGCAGAGGGGCCACGCTGAGCACTCAGGGCTCCCGGCAGAGGCTCGGACAGAAGCCCAGAGGGCGGGGCGTCCCCCAGCTGCCGTTGCCCGCCCCGTGGGACTAGGGATTGCCGGAGATCTCGGAGAGGACCGGGGCGGGGGAACTTTCAAAGGCGGGTCCGGCGACCCGGAGGGGAAGCGCCGGAGCTCCGCCAGGCAGCAGACAAAACTCTCTGTCTGCCGGTAGCAGAGGGGCCACGCTGAGCATTCAGAGCTCCCGGCAGAGGCCCGGAGAGAAGCCCAGAGGGCGGGGCGACCCCCAGCTGCCGTTGCCCACCCGGTGAGGCTAGGGATTGCCGGAGATCTCGGAGAGGACTGGGGCTGGAGAGAGTTCCAGAGACCCAGCTTAGTAGCCTAGGGGGAAACCCTACAGGCTCACAGAAGCCTTAGGGAAAGCCTCTGCACAGCACCAGTAGAAGGCACCCAGCCGCCAGCCACAAGGCTGGAAGACCCCAGGGCAAAAGCAGCATAGCTAGGTGTACTAACCACAGACTGTAGAAGATGCCAATAGCTCTCCTGCGACCCATAGAGGACAAGTGAGATTTGGTGGGTGCCGACAGCAACCGAGTGACAAATAAAAGTGATCCCACCCCTGGCCGCTGGAAAAGCCCATAACACCGTTGCAGACCCCAAGGAGAGAGCACATCTAGGTGGGCAACAACAGTAGGCACCTGCAGCCTGAAGCCCCCCGTGACGGCCCCCACGGCAGAGGAGGGAATCCAAAGGGCCACTGTGGCTACGAAGAGGGGCCCAGGCCCAGTTAGCAACTACGGACAGGGTTCCTGGTTGGTGAAGTATAAACAGCTGCTCCCCCCACTGCAGCAGCTGAAACAAGTGAAAGGAGCAACTAAACTCTATCTCCATGCGGAGGCACAAATCAACATCATCAAGCAATATGAAAAAATACATTAAATCTCCAGAACAGAAAGAAAGTAACAAATACACAGAAAACAATCCCAAAGTAAATGAGATATATAACCTAAATGATGATGACTTCAAAACAGCCATCATTAAAATACTCACTGAGTTAAGAGAGAATTCTGACCGACAACTCAACGAGTTCAGGAGCTATGTCACAAAAGAGTTTGATACGATAAAGAAGAACCAAACAGAAATACTGGAAATGAAGAACACAATAGAGGAGATTAAGAAAAATCTAGATGCTCTGAACAGTAGGGCCGATAATATGGAGGAAAGAATTAGCAATTTGGAAGATGGCAATATAGAATTGTTGCAGGCAGAGGAGGAGAGAGAAGCAAGACTTAAAAGAAATGAAGAAACTCTCCGAGAATTATCAGACACAATTAGGAGATGCAACGTAAGGATTATAGGTATACCAGAGGGAGAAGAGAAGGAGAAAGGGGCAGAAAACCTATTCAAAGAAATAATGGCTGAGAACTTCCCAAATCTGGTGAGGGAGATGGATCTTCAGGTGACAGAAGCCAATAGATCTCCAAACTTTATCAATGCAAGAAGACCAACTCCACGGCATATAGTAGTGAAGCTAGCAAAAGTCAACGACAAGGAGAAAATATTAAGGACAGCCAGGCAAAAGAAACTAACCTACAAAGGAACCCCCATCAGGCTATCAGCAGATTTCTCAGCAGAAACTTTACAGGCTAGAAGAGAGTGGAATGATATATTCAAAAATCTGAAGGACAAAAACCTACAGCCAAGAATTCTCTACCCAGCGAAAATATCCTTCAAATACGATGGAGAAATAAAAACTTTCCCAGATAAACAAAAATTAAGGGAGTTCATTGCCACAAAACCTCCTCTTCAGGAAATCCTCAGGAAAACCCTCATTCCTGAAAAATCCAAAAAAGGAAAGGGGCTACAAAACCAAGAGCAGAGGAGATAAGTAGAAGGACAACAACAAAGAGTAGCAGCTCTACATCAGAACAGATTAAACCATGGGACGAGAAACAAAGGAAACTGAAGAAAACCGGAAAACAAGACACAAAATGGTAGTGGTAGGCCCCCACGTCTCAATAATCACTCTAAATGTAAATGGATTGAACTCCCCAATCAAAAGACACAGAGTGGCAGGATGGATCAAAGAACAAGATCCAACAATATGCTGCCTCCAGGAAACACACCTCAGCCCCAAAGACAAACACAGACTCAGAGTGAAGGGATGGAGAACAATACTCCAAGCTAATAATGAACAAAAGAAAGCAGGTGTCGCTATACTAATATCAGACAAGGTAGATTTCAAAGCAAAACAGATAAAGAAAGACAAAGAGGGACAGTATATAATGATAAAAGGGACTCTCCACCAAGAAGACATAACACTTATAAATATATACGCACCCAACACAGGAGCACCAAAATTTGTAAAGCAACTCTTAATAGAACTAAAAGAAGACATCAACAACAATACAATAATAGTAGGGGACCTCAACACACCATTAACACCAATGGACAGAACATCCAGACAGAAAATCAACAAGGAAATAATAGAATTAAATGAAAAATTAGACCAGATGGACTTAATAGATATATATAGAACACTTCATCCAAAAACAGCAGGTTACACATTCTTCTCAAGTGCACATGGAACATTCTCAAGGATTGACCATATTTTGGGAACCAAAGCAAACATCAATAAATACAAGAGAGTTGAAATAATATCAAGCATCTTTTCTGATCATAACGCTATTAAACTAGAAATCAACTACAAGAAAAAAGCAGAGAAAGGTGCAAAAATGTGGAGACTAAACAACACGCTTCTCAACAAACAATGGATCATTGAAGAAATTAAAGAAGAAATCAAATATTATCTGGAGACAAATGAAAATGAGAACACGACATACCAAATCATTTGGGATGCAGCAAAAGCAGTCCTAAGAGGGAAATTCATCGCAATACAGGCTCACCTCACTAAACAAGAAAAAGCTCACGTAAGCAACCTCAAACGACACCTAACAGAACTAGAAAAAGAAGAACAAACAAGGCCCAGAGTCAGTAGAAGGAGGGAAATAATAAAAATAAGAGCAGAAATAAACGATATTGAAACAAAAAAGACAATAGAAAGGATCAATGAAACAAAGAGTTGGTTCTTCGAAAGAATTAACAAATTTGACAAACCCCTAGCCAGACTCACCAAGAAAAGAAGAGAGAAATCGCAAATTAATAAAATCAGGAATGACAGAGGAGAAATCACAACAGATACCAATGAAATACAAGAGATCATAAGAGAATACTATGAAAAACTATATGCCAACAAATTGAACAACCTGGAAGAAATGGACAAATTCCTAGACTCCTACAATCTCCCCAAACTGAATCAGGAAGAAATGGAGAATCTGAATAGACCAATCACAAGTAAGGAAATAGAAACGGTAATCAAAAACCTCCCCAAAAACAAGAGTCCAGGACCAGACGGCTTCTCTGGAGAATTCTACCAAACATTCAAAGAAGACTTAATACCTATTCTCCTCAAACTGTTCCAGAAAATTGAGAAAGATGGAGAACTCCCTAACACATTCTATGAAGCCAACATCACTCTGATCCCCAAACCTGACAAGGACAACACAAAGAAGGAGAACTACAGGCCGATATCACTGATGAACATAGATGCAAAAATCCTCAACAAAATTTTGGCAAACCGATTACAGCAATACATCAAAAAGATTATACACCATGATCAAGTGGGATTTATACCAGGGACACAGGGATGGTTCAACATCCGCAAGTCAATCAATGTGATACACTACATTAACAAAATGAAAACCAAAAACCACATGATCATCTCAATAGATGCAGAGAAAGCATTCGACAAGATCCAACACCCATTTATGATAAAAACCCTCAGTAAAATGGGTATAGATGGAAAGTACCTCAACATAATAAAGGCCATATATGATAGACCCACAGCCAACATCATACTCAATGGACAAAAGCTGAAAGCCATCCCTCTGAGGACAGGAACAAGACAAGGGTGCCCACTTTCACCACTCCTATTCAACATAGTTCTGGAGGTGCTGGCCAGAGCAATTCGGCAGGAAAAAGAAATAAAAGGAATCCAAATAGGTAACGAAGAAGTAAAACTCTCGTTGTTTGCAGACGACATGATCTTATACATAGAAAACCCCAAAGAATCCACAGAAAATCTATTAGAAATAATCAACAACTACAGCAAAGTAGCAGGGTATAAAATTAACGTGCATAAATCAGTAGCATTTCTATACACTAACAATAAACTAACAGAAAAAGAACTCAAGCACTCTATCCCATTCACAATCGCAACGAAAAGAATAAAATACCCTGGGATAAACTTAACCAAGGAAGTGAAGGATCTATACAATGAAAACTACAAGACTCTCTTGAAAGAAATAGGCGATGACATAAAGAGATGGAAAGACATCCCTTGCACATGGATTGGAAGAATAAACATAGTTAAAATGTCCATACTACCTAAAGCAATATACAGATTCAATGCTATCCCAATCAGAATCCCAAGAACATTCTTCACAGAAATTGAACAAACAATCCTAAAATTCATATGGGGCAACAAAAGACCGCGAATTGCTAAAGCAATCCTGAGCAAGAAAAACAAAGCCGGCGGAATCACAATCCCCGATTTCAAAACATACTACAAAGCTACAGTGATCAAAACAGCATGGTACTGGTACAAAAACAGGTCCACAGATCAATGGAACAGAATTGAAAGCCCAGAGATAAAACCACACATCTATGGACAGCTAATCTTCGACAAAGGAGCAGAGGGCCTACAATGGAGAAAAGAAAGTCTCTTCAACAAATGGTGCTGGGAAAACTGGACAGCCACATGCAAAAGATTGAAAATTGACCATTCTTTTTCACCACACACCAAAATAAACTCAAAATGGATCAAAGACCTAAAGATTAGGCCTGAGACAATAAGTCTTTTGGAAGAGAATATAGGCAGTACACTCTTTGACATCAGTTTCAAAAGAATCTTTTCGGACACTGTAACTCCTCAGTTGAGGGAAACAATAGAAAGAATAAACAAATGGGACTTCATCAGACTAAAGAGCTTCTTCAAGGCAAGGGAAAACAGGATTGAAACAAAAAAACAGCTCACTAATTGGGAAAAAATATTTACAAGCCACTTATCCGACAAAGGGTTAATCTCCATAATATACAAAGAACTCACACTACTTAACAACAAAAAAACAAACAACCTGATCAAAAAATGGGCAGAGGACATGAACAGACATTTCTCAAAAGAAGATATGAATATGGCCAATAGACACATGAAAAGATGTTCATCATCGCTAATCATCAGGGAAATGCAAATCAAAACTACACTAAGATATCACCTTACCCCCGTTAGATTGGCAAAAACATCCAAAACCAAGAACGACAAATGTTGGAGAGGTTGTGGAGAAAGAGGAACCCTCATACACTGTTGGTGGGAATGCAAACTGGTACAGCCACTATGGAAAACAGTATGGAGATTTCTCAAAAAGTTAAAAATAGAAATACCCTATGACCCAGCCATCCCATTACTGGGTATCTATCCTAAGAACCTGATATCAGATATCTCAAGAGTCCGTTGCACCCCTATGTTCATTGCAGCATTATTTACAATAGCCAAGACGTGGAACCAGCCTACATGCCCAGAAACTAATGATTGGATAAAGAAGATGTGGTATATATACACAATGGAATACTACTCAGCCATAAAAAAAGACGAAATTGGCCCATTCACAACAATGTGGATGGACCTCGAGGGTATTATGTTAAGCGAAATAAGTCAGTCAGAGAAAGACGAACTCTATATGACTCCACTCATAGGTGGAAATTAGTATATTGAGAAGGAGATCTGATTGGTGGTTACCAGGGAAAAGGGGGGGTGGGGGGAGGGTACGGAGGGGGAAGTGGTGTACCCACAACATGACTAACAAAAATGTACAACTGAAATCTCACAAGGTTGTAATCTATCATAACATTAATAAAAAAAAAAAAAAAAAACAGAGGAAAAAAAAAAAAATTGCCTTGTATTATGTAAGTCTCATATAAAATGAATCCTACTAGGGATGCACCAGGATGTGATGGGAAGAATCTTGTATCAATGGTCAAGGACTGAAATTCTAGATGAATGCTTATGACTAACTATGTAACCTTGGACAAGTTATGATGGTTTCTCTGTGCCACATTTTCCTCTCCTATGAAGCAATGAGTAGGTTGGACTAAATGGTCTCCAAGATCACTTTCAGCTTAAATTCTAGTATGGAATAAAATTGAAAAGCAAATGTACTTTTCACTAAAATAATTACTTGCTACTGAGTATAATTGCTTCCTTTTGGTAAAGGACATGCTCATTATACTCGTTTTTATGTGCGTAGCACTGTTTTCTATTTACACAGTGTGCCTATAAAGCCATGTGATGTTTCTGAATAGCATAAAAGCACTTGCTCTTTCAAATGAGTTTAGTCCCATCTCAGGCGGCTAAGTCCAGAGGTTGCAGACTTCTATTGATGCTGAGATTCATCAGTTTGAAACTTTTAAAATTACCTTCTAACCTGAAAATATATGCTTTTAAATTCACTTAATATTTCATGCATTTATTCACTTATCAAATATATCCTCCCTAAATCTAAATATTTGATTATGTTTTTGAGTTTTCCTTTTTAGTAACAATGAAAAATATCTCATAGCCGTGATTGAACATGAAGTTAGAGTGATAAAGCTGGATAATACGACTTTTGGTTTCTAAGGTGTGTGATTTAATTGTAACATAAAAAGATTAATTTTCTTGTGTGACAGGTGAAATAGTACTTTTTAAAAAATCTCAAAAGAGTGACTCTAAATGTGGTTTGACAAATAGCAGCATATTTAGAGTAAATGTATGAATTCCCAGGGAAAATACTTTGAAGTTTCATATTATTCTGATTATGTAAGTTCCACTATGGTTTGTTTAAAAAATCAGTTCCATGACTCTATAAACAGACATATTTAAAATCGACATAAAATAAAATGTATGTTCCAAAAGCTTCATATAAGAGTAGGTACTTAAAGGAAACTTATTCTTATGGCCTGAAAACTGGAGGACTCTTTACCTTCTTGTCAATACTGTGGAAAGCTCTTCAGCAAACTGAATTAAGCTGCTCTTGAAAGCAAAGCCACATTTGGAAAGATAGACAAATATTATCATTAATCCTGATGCATTTTTGTATTCCATAGATTTTTTGTCATAAGATTTAAATCGAGGAAACATATGTCTATTAAGTCATAATTTGTGTTAGAAACAACCATTTTTTTGGACAGATCACTTTCCCCCAGTCACATGAAAAACGACATAAAAACCTACAATTACTGCAAAACATGCACATTTTCTTATTAAAACAAAGACAGCACAGATTGCCATCATTAAAATCTATACCTTTTCTATGTAAACAAAGAGGCTTTTTAGAAAATTTCTGAGAAATGTAAGAGGAAAAATATTTACAAAACTAAATAATACAGTTGAGCTCCTTCTTCCTTTCTCAAATTTTACTCTCTTTCCCTGTCATATGACTCTTTACATTCTTTTTCCCTTTATTTATTCGTTAATCTAGATTTATTTTGCATGCTACATTCTGCCATATGGTCATTTTCCCACACTAAATACAAATAATTTTAAATAGAATTTTTTGTTTGTTACTGTCTTTTAACATGATTTGTTAACACATTCCACTTGAAATTTGGTCAAGGATAAAACAAATTGGTAGATTTTTTATTTGGGTTTTGCTTTTATATTATTGTCAACCCTGAGTCAATATCCTGTTCTTATAGTCAATCATAGATTTGTGATCACTTTCTGAAGGAAAATTTTTAAATAGTTGTGGATAAGTTCGTACTATGTGTGATATTTTTACTAACTTCAGGTTGCACTTTCTACTAAAAGTAGCAAAGTCCTGTAATGACAATTCTTAGGACATGAACACCATGACAAATTTCCTAAAATTTCATGGTGTCCACTGGTCTGAAGGATCCTGGCTGAGCCATGTATAATAGGGGTCAACAGAACAAATGATCAGTGATTTTCCGAGGTGAGCTCCATCCTTTACCAGAAAAAGCTTTTTCTGTGTGTACTTAAAAGAGGCTTATAAGCAGGCTATGGGTGTGCGTGTGTGTGTGTGTGTGTATGTGTGTGTGTCTTTTGTACTTATGTTAATATACCAGCAACTAATGAAAAACGTTGCTTTTTATCCATGAAAGAATAATAGAAGGAACTTCTTGTGTCTTAGGAACTCAGCAGCATTACTTGACCCCTCATCACAAGGTATGAAAAGGAGACCGAGATCCCAGAATCTATCCTTCCACACTTGCTTTAGCCCCCTATGATCCATCCTCCAGGCGTGTTACACTGTGTTGTGCAGGCTCCATCCTGACTTCTTCTATTGTCTAGCCAATTTTTATGAAATTTTAAGGTCTATCTTGACATTTTTAACCTGGAAAGTCTTCCCTGACCATCTGAGATCGAGTGCAGGGATGCTCCTTATGCTCCCACAGTACCTTCTAATAGTCCTCACGGCAACAAGTGCATTATAATTTCTCATTTCCAAGTATGAACAGGGACCATGTCTTAATCACTGTTGTATCTCCAATTCATTCTATAGTTCTTGGTACATACTTGGTACTTAATGAACACTGTTGAATGAACTCTTACTATAAAGTGTTTTGCCGACCAATTTTACCCTGAGAGTGGTATCTAATCATCCATAGCCTTCCAGCCTCGTGTTGATATTTGAAGCTAATTCCTCTGCTGGCAGGTCAGGAATGAATAACACCGAAAGCGAGTTCCTGGAATCTCAAGCTTATTCATGACCCTGTAGTCTTCGGTGACTGCTCCTTCATGTTGACTCAACTCACCTTGCATCAACATGCAAGGTTCTCGCCCTGATGTAGGATTCTATTTCTGGGGTACTGACCTTAGCTCTCAGCCTGGATTTGTCAATTGCCGCTCAGACTTGTCCGCTTTGAAATACTCTCAGATACCACACAGCATAATCAGCTCTTGCTCCAGAACTTGGCTTTGGTCGGGTTTGCATTATCCTTTGTGGACAGGAATTTCACAAATAAACATTTGGTACAGTTTTGTGTCCATGACACAACATGACAACAGTGCTCTTTTAATTTTATTTGTTTAGTTTCTATTTCTGTACTACACTGAACTTTCTTCTCATCATAATCTCTCCCCAATAATATAAGGATCAAATAATTTAATACGTTGAAGGTAAGTATTTCATTTTAATCTCATTGAATTATTAATATTTTAATAAGCAACACTTAATTACTATGAATACATGCTTCAAACATATAATAGGTATAATTTCTTAATTCGATGTTTTTATTTTCTCATAAAATGAAATGGTCCTCTACTAACTGTCCATATTATTGTGAGATTCCATGTCTTTGCTTGCCCATATTTGCCATTAAAATGAAAATCATCACTCCTGGGTACCTGTGAATGAGTCATAGCAGTTTCCTCCCACCATTCCTTCCCAAGTTAGTCCCTTAGAGAAAGTAAGAGAAGAGCCCCAAATATTTGCCACTTGGCGCATAGCATTACACACTAATAAATAGTAAATCCACTATTTCACTTCATCTTTGGTGGATCCCATTATTTCACCAGTGGTATCAAATGTGAAAGCATCTGAGTTCACATTAAACCCAAGAGAACTAGAAGAATGTTAAGCACAAACATGTGAAAATCATCTGATTAAAATACATTTAATGCATTTACTCTATAATTTATGAAGTTGTCTTTACATACATATAAATAATAATAATATATAATAATTTATATATAAATATACGTAGTATTTGTATATATAAATGTTGAGAGTATATATATATAGTTTATTTGCACATCCTAATGGTTTTTTAAAACCAGGCACTACAATTTGCTAAAAATGGAGCTTCAAGTGCTATTCTGACTTACACGCTTCTGAGTAAAAACATTCTGAACTATTATTCTAACACAATTTTCCATAAAAATAACCAAGTTTGAGGGCAAAAATGAATATAGAAAGGAGATAAGGAAAGGGAAGAGAATGAAGTGGTCGATATAAGGTAAAAAGAAGAAAGATAGAATATCAAGGCTTACTTGAGTTTAATTGACCTAGAATTATTTTGTGAGGTTGCTCAAGTCTGCATTATTCAAAAAGTATTAAAGACAGAGTATCTGTAACCAAAAATTCTTTTAAATTTCTTTAAACTGGTAATATATTTAAGTAGCATATCTGGGTATCTTGCATGGACTGGTGTGTCTGATTTAAAGGAAACTGATTTGTAGGGATTAAGAAGGTTTATGGAAGAGCATTTACGTATGACTTCTATTGGGGTTCAGACATATATGGGCATGATTTGCAAACAGTGGGGCAGTATGGCAGAAGCCTGTTTCCAAAGGAAGTTGAACAGCAGGCTAGCCTCCCAGGAGAGAATGCATCCTTAGAAAAGAAGAAATTGCCTTGCTGAATTTGAACAAGTAGGTAAAAAAGATTCAGCTGTTGGAAAGAGTTGGAACTCTGAGGGAAAACAGTGTTGCTATTATTTGAATCTATCCTCAGCCCCTACATTATGCCTTTGTTCTGTGTTGGCATACGAGCATAATTTGAACACAATTTTGGTATCCTGGAAAGTCATATCTGCTTCCAATAGCAAATTGTTTTGTCTAGTAGGAACTGTAGAGTAGCAGCAGAGAAAAACAGTTTCTCCTGGGCCTGGCAGGAATTTGGTGGCCATAGTCAGGCACCACAGTGTGAACATCAGAGAGTTAGACTTGTAAATGAGTGTATGGGAGATTCTCTCTGGAAACTCTAAGGCGCACTTAAGGGAGCAAAGGTGATCTTCAAGAAGAAAGGTAACTTGAGCCAGGCTAATCTTAATATAGTATGATATTTTCTAACCTGTGAAGGGGTTTAAGTCTCTCCATCTACAAGGTTTCTAGACCCATTAGTTCCTTAATAAAACACTTATTTTAAAATATTATTGGAGTGATATCAGCAAGATGGCAGAATAGGAGTTTTTAGCCATCATCACTGTACAGAACATCAATTTTGACAACCACTCATGGACAAGAGCACCTTTATGGCAGCACAGGAGTACAGTAGAGAAGTTCCAGGACACCACTGGAACAAAAATTTTGAGAATAGATGCATTGACGAAGATAAGAAGAACGGTATCACTTTACCTGTTCCACCCCTCCCCCAAAGAAGCACAGTCCATGCCAAGACAGACCATTTCAGGCCATGATTTCTCCCAGAGGGAAAAGTGAGAACATAGTGAGTGCCCGGTTTCCCCATCTGTGCAAGACATGGCTCACTTTTTTTCTCACCTCATCCAGCATATTCAGAGGATTGGCCCTAAAATACTGAGGGGGTCAGCACAGTTAAATGTTTGAGAGAGGCTGAGAACAGAGCAGAGACATGCAGACTCAGATATCAGGGCTTGAAACTCAACCAAAGGCCACTGATTCTAATACTCATTTCATAGACTCCATCAGGAGGCCTGCCCACAAACCGCTTGGAACACCCTGCCTGCACACCCCAATGCTCTGCACATCTGTTCTTCCCTTTGACCCACTTCCCACGCACACTCCCATGGACGGCAAGTGTGAGCCTTTGCAGACAGCTTGCAAGCATGCTCAGACAGTCAGCTTGACTCTGTAGGATTGAGAGAAGGCACACAAAACTAAAACATTTCAGGGCACCACACTAGGGACAACAAACAGGAGGCTCTTAGCACCCAGCCAGCCTTTGCAAGACTAAGAGAAGGCAGTGTGAGATTGAGAGAAGGCATGCAATCTTAAGAATTCTTCCCTTAAGGAAAGAAGAGGTGTGGAATTGGTGCATCCATAGAAAATGGTTGAGGGAGCCTCATAATCCTTAGCCAAGATTCTGATTGGTGAAAGTGTTTTTCTCCTGAAGCCAGTCAGTAAAGATTGAGGAGGTATCATCTCTTTCAAAGATGAAGACAGCAAAGCAAGACTTCAAGGAACCTGAAAATCGAGAAACCATGACACCACCAAAGGAACAAAATAATTTCCCGGTAACTGACCCCCAACAAGTAGATAGCTACAAAATTGCCTGATGAAGAATTCAAAATAACTTTCTTAAGCAAGTTCAACGAGATATAATAGAAGACACATATAAAATTCAACAAAATCAGGAAAATAATACATGAACAAAATAGAAAGTTTAACAGAGATAGAAATCATAAAAATATGCAAATTCTAGAGGTGAAGAATACAATTAATGAAATGAAAATGCAATGGAGAGCATTTATATAAGACTCAATCAAGCAGAAGGAAAAAAATCCATGAAATTTGAGACAGGTCATTTGAAATTATCCAGTCAGAGGAAAAACAATGTTTTTAAATTAAAAGAAATGAAGAAATCCTGCAGGATTTACGGGATATCATCAAAAGAATTAATATATGCATTGTGAAGTAGAAGAGAAAAAGAGATAGAGCTTATTTAAGGAAATAATAGCTGAAAACTTCCCAAATCTTGGGAGAGATATGAACATCTATTCATATATAAAGCTCAAAAGTTCACAAACAGTTACAATCCAAAGAGAACTTCAACAAGATACATTACTATCAATCTGTCAAAAATCAAAGACAAGGAGAGAATTGTGAACACAGTAAGAGAAAAAACACACTCATTACATCCAAGGGATGTCCCATAAGGCTATCAGTAGAATTCTTAGAAGAAATCTTGCAGGCCATGAGAGGTCAGATGATATATTCAAAGTGAGAAAGAATAAAACTACCAACCAAGAATGCTTTACCCTCCAAAGAATCTTTCAGAAATGAAGGAGAAACGAAAACTTCCCCAGACAAACAAAAGCTAAAGGAGTTCATTACCACTAGACTTGTCTGAAAAGAAATACTAAAGGGAATTCTTTAAGCTGAAATGAAGGATGCTAATTAGTGCATAAAAACATAATAAAGTATAAAACTCATTGGTAAAGGTAAGCATATAGTCAAATTCAGAACACTGCAATGGTGGTGTGTAAATCACTTTTAACTCATATAAAGGTTAAAAGACAAAAGAATTAAAAATAATTATGGCTACAATATTTTGTTAATGTTTATATTGTGTATATGTGTTATACACAATATGAAAGGATGTAAAATGTGACATCAGAAACAAAGGTAGGGAAGAAGTAAAATTGTAGAATTTTGTGTGTAAATTGATATCAACTTAAAATAGACTTTAACTATAAGATGTTTTATATAAGTATCACAGTAATCAAAAAGAAAAAAGCCTATAGCAAATGCACAAATGATAAAAAGAAAAAAATCAAAGCATTTTCTATAGAAAAACCTTAAATCAGAATGCAAGAAAGGAACAAAAGAAATACAAAATTGCCAGAAAACAATTAAGAAAATGGCAATATTAAGTCCCTTACATATCAATAATTAAACTTGAATGGGTTAAATTTTCCAACCAAAAGACATAGAGTGAACGAACGGATAAAAAACAAGACTCAACTATACACTGCCTGCAAGAGACTCACTTCAGCTTTAAGGACACACATAGATGAACGTGAAGAGATTTAAAAAGATATTCCATGCAAATGGAAACCTAAAGAGAGTAGGAGCAGCTATATTTACACCAGACAAAATAGACTTTGTCAAAAACTGTAACAGGAAACAAAAAAGTTCATTACATAATAATAAGGGGGTCAATTATCAAGAAAACATAACAACTATAAATATAGATGCATGCAACATTGGAGCACCTAAACATATAAAGCAAATATCATGAGAACTAAAGGGAAAAATAGACAAGAATGCAATAATAATGAGACTTTACCTCACTTTCAACAATGGACACATCATCCAGACAGAAAATCAATACGGCAACATTGGACTTAACTACGTTTTAGACCAAATAGACCTAACAGACATATACAGAACATTCCAGACAATACCAGCAGAAAACACATCCTTCTCAAGCACACACAGATCATTCTCTAGGATAGATCATATGTTAGGCCAAAAACAAGTCTTAACAAATTTAAGAGGATTGAAATCACATGAAGTGTCATTTCTAACCACAGTGTTATGAAACTAGAAATCAATAACAGGAAACAAATTGCAAAATTTATAAATATGTAGAAATTAAAAGACACACTCTTGAACAACCAATAGGTCAAAGAAGAAATCAAAAGAAAAATTTAATAGTATTTTAAGACAAACAAAAATGGAAATGAAATATACCAAAACTTGTGGGATGCAGCAAAAACAGTCCTAAGAGGGAAGTTTATAGCAATAAATGCCTATAGTAAGAAACGGGAAAGATCTCAAATAAACAACCTGACTTTACACTTCAAGGAACTAGAAAAAGAATAAACTAAGCCCAAAGTTAGAAGAAGGAAGAAAATAACAAATATCAGAGAATAAATAAAAGAAATAGAGACTAGATAAACAATAGAAGAGATCAATAAAACCAAAAACTGGGCTTTTGAAAAGATGAGCCCACAGCTAATATCATACTCGATGGTGAAAAGCTGGGAGCTCTTTCTCTAATGTCAGGAACAAAATAAGGATGCCCACTCTTGCCACTTCTATTCAACATAGTAATAGAAGTCCTAACCAGAGAAATTGCACAAGAAAAGGAAATGAAAAGCATCCAAATCACAAAGGAAGAAGTAAAATTGTATCTGTTTGCAAATGATGTAATCTTATATATAGAAAACCACCAAAAAACTATTAGAACTAATAGACACATTCAATAAGATTGCAGTATACAAAATCAATATGCAAAAATCAGTTGTGTTTTTATACACTAACAACAAACTCCTGAAAAAGAAATTTAAAAAAATCTAATTTGCAACAGCATCAAAAATAATGACATTTAGAAATAAATTTAAGCAGGTGAAAGATCTTTACAATGAAAATTATCAAATATTGACCAAAGAAATTGAATAAGACCCAAATAAATGGAAGTATATTCTGTGCTCATGGATTGGAAGAATTAATATTGTTAAAATGCCCATACTATCCAAAGGGATCTACACGTTCAATGCAATCCCTCTCAAAACTCCAATGGTATTTTTCATAGAAATAGAAAAAAAAAATCCTAAAATTCATATGGAACCACAAAAGTCCCCCAAGAGCCAAAGCAATCTTGAGCAAGAACAAAGCTGGAGGCCCCACCCTGTCTGATTTCAAAATATACTGTAAAGCTATACTAATCAAAATAGTATGGTGCTGGCATAAAAAAAGATACATAGATTATTGGAACAGAACAGAGATCCCAGAAATAAACCCACACATTTACAATCAACTCTGATAAAGTTTCCAAGAATACACAACAGGGAAAGGATAGTCTCTTCAACAAATGGTGTTGGAAAAACTGGATATCTACATGAAGAAGAGTGAAATAGAACCCCTATCTCATACAATATATAAAAATCAACTCAAAATGGATTAGACTTAAATGTAAGGCCTGAAACTGTAAAATTATTAGAAGAAAACCTAGGGAAACAGCTTCTTGACATTAGTCTGGGCAATGATTTTTTTAATATGATCCCAGAAATAAAAGCCACAAAAGCGAAAAAAAGACAAATGGGATTTCATCAATCTAAAAAGCTTCATAGGAAAGGAAACAATTGAAAGAGTGAAGAGACAATCTATGGAATGGGAGAAAATATTTGCAAACCATATATCCAGCAAGGGGTTAACTTCCAAAATAGATAAGGAATTCAAACAACTCAATAGCAAGAAAACGAACAACCTGATTAAAAAATGTGCAAAAACTTAAATAGATATTTCTCAAAAGAAGACATACAAATGGCCTATGGATATATGAAAAGGTGTTCAGTTTTGCTAATCATGAGGGAAATGCAAATCATGTCACAATGAGGTATCACCTCCACCTGTTAGAATGGCTACTATCAAACAGAAAAGATAAGTGTTGGCCAGGATGTGAGGAAAAGGGAAATCCTGCTATTTGTGACAACATGGATGAACACGGAGGTCATTGTGCTAAGTGAAATAAGCCAGCCACAGAAAGACAAATACTGTATGATCTCACTTATACGTGGAATCTAAAAAAGTCAAACTCATGGAAACAGAGAGTAGAATGGTGGTACAAGGGGCTGGAGGTGAGGGAGTGCTAATGAGGAGATGTTAGTCAAAGGGTATAAACTTTCAATTATAAGATGAATATATTCTAGAGACCTAATGTACATCATGGTGACTGTAGTTAATGATAATGTATTGTGTACTTGAAATTTGCTGACGCTAGACTTTAAGTGTTTTTCCCACACATAGGCACGAAATAGTAACTATATGAGGTGATGGATATGTAATTAGTTTGTTTGTGGTAACCGTTTCATACTGCATATGTTTATCAAAACATCACGTTGAACACCTTAAATATATACAATTTGTATTTGTCAATCATACTTCAATGAAGAAGGAAAAAATAAAATATTATTACATATCCCATGAAAGATGTTAATTTGTCATCCAGCCTCATTTGAATTCACCTTGAAATCCTCAAAGCAGAATCCAATAGTCATGGATATCCATCCCTTGACTTAAACTAGGCTATAGCTGCAGTCTCCTTTATCAAACATAACTAGGACACAGGGAATTTAGCAATTGCCAGCTGCATCAGGGTATAAAAACTTAAAGGCATATCATAAGCCTCCCACAGGTGACCAGCTGCAAATGTAAGTAAAGTTATTAATATTTGTTACTATTAAATTTATTATGGGTGTACATCATTCTAAACATTTATGTGTATTAACTCAATCCTCACCACTGCAATTTGACATAGGCTATTATAATCCATAAGGATATAGATGAGGAAACTGAGGCACAAATGATATTAACTCACTCCTAGAAAATGCAGAATGTGGAATTAGAATCCATACAGTCTAGTTCCAAGGGTCACGCTCTTAATCTCTATTTCCTGGCTAAATTTCAAGCCCTTCCACAAAGATTATGTCAATTTCCCTACTCTTTCCCTGGAAAGACTATTCAACTTCTGTTATTAACCAGCATCTTCTTTAGAGAAGGTAACCTGAGGATATTCAAAGGCTCCAAGATTCTTGACGAGGCAAGGAAGGTATCGTTCCTGATGGGAATGGTCTCTCCATATTTCATATGACATTTTGAAAAACTTATTTTAATGGAAGATTGCACAGGGAGGTACTTTTGCTTTTTTCATACCCCTAGTCATTTCACTTTATTTTTAGGGAAAGAAACCACATTTGATCTTCCCTGAAGAGAAAAAATATCCCTGTATTATTAATACAGACAATATTCCTATGCTATCAATAGTTTCTGAAGTACTCTGTGTCAAATGTTTTCATGGTTGGGAAAATCTACCCTCCCTCAAATCTACAAACTTTCAGAAACAGGCAGGAATCGTAATGTTTTCTTGTTAGACTCCATAAAGGTTACTTTAGTTAAGTAACTTATAAGTTACAGACACATATTACTGTTGGGGGAAAAGTAATTTGTTGTAATCATTTTTAATTATAGTTATTTTTAATTATCTTTGCTGTATGTGTAAACATTAAAAATACAAACAGTGCTGTTATAGCACAGATGGTTGGTGCTTGTTACCCAGGCTGTCAAGCGTCATTTGAACACCATTGCCTCCTTTTCTCTAATTGTAAGAAAAAGCAATAAAGTTGCTTCTTGGAAACGATTTTCATGTTTGAGAAAACTGCCTGTTACTAAGGATGGGAGACCCAATTTAGGGAAAACTTCACTCTTGCTCTCTCCCTCAGCAATACTTTTGAACTCCTCTCCATTTGAGACCCCAGTAGTCAACCTAGACACGCCCATGTTCTGTTTTGCTCTAACTCAACAACTAATCAAGAGTCTGGATGGGTAAAAGAAAAAAAGCCGCCTTTTAAAACTTGAATATGTGCACTGAAGTGGTAATATGAAGTGTGCAGATGGCACCAATGTTCCAAATATCTGGTTTTATTCATGTCCACACACGAAAACCAAAATAAAACGAAATAATATTCCAAGATTTTAATCATAGTAGCTCTCTGGTGTCAACATATGATTCAAGAAAACAGCTCCAGTTTTTTCAGTTATTAACATGAGAACTATTATATCTGCCACCTGGTGGCCAGCACTGAAGTAGATTGAATTCCAGTTTGAATGCCCTCAAATAGAAGATGAATTTGCTCTGTGAGCTTAGAGCCAAAAGTCAAAGGCTACATCATAATCCAAATGTTAAATTCCTCAGATCAATGCAAAGAAAAAAACTGCTCTTGGCTCAGCTTGACGCTGGTCAATACATTATATTCCCATTTATTTTTTTTTAACTGTTGTTCAATATTTAATGTTGTCTATGCAGGCATGCTGGACTGCAGCCATAGGAAAAAAAAAAAGATCTTGATAATCAGCTTTGCACAGAAAAGAATATTCTTTACAAACATGGACTTGTAACCAAAGGAACAATTCACTTTCCTAAAAAAAAAATAACTTTACTCATAAAGATGAAAATGGACATAAAACATTACAAAGAGCATGGTCCAGTGGCAGTCTCTATCAGCAGTGGGAGTATGAATGGGATAATAGCTGTCTACATTGACCCACCAACTTTACTGCTAGTCATTCTGATGATGTGGGAGGGCAGAAAGACCCTGCAAGAAAAATAACCATAATATTTATTTCCTAACTTTTTGTATTTCTTTATGTCTTAGGTCATTTATGCACTAATCTATAGAAAGATACACAAAACAGAAGGTATAAATACTTAGGTAATCTCTTCTCATATGCAGATACAAGAGATAGATACTCAGAAGTTGAGGAAGAAAACTCTAAACTCGAAAAAAAAGTTACCTTTTTTTTCTTTTGAGGAAGATTAGCCCCAAACTAACTACTGCCAGTCCTCCTCTTTTTGCTGAGGAATACCGGCCCCAGCCAACATCCATGCCCATCTTCCTCTACTCTATACTCGTGATGCCTACCAGAGCGTGGCTTTTTGCTAAGTGGTGCCATGTCCTCATGCGGGATCCGAACTGGCGAACGCCGGCTGACCAAGAAGCGGAATGTGTGAACTTTACTGCTGTGCCACCGGGCCAGCCCCAAGTCACATTCTTTTAATCCAAAAATAATTGTTAGTGATGAGTATCGAGATAATCAAAAATCAAATTTTGACTTGTCACTGAAGGTCCAGATGGACAGTCCCAGAGTGCATGTCTGTTTTTATCACAGAAACAACTTACAAAGACTACCCTGCCAATTTATGCCGATTTTATATTCAGTGATGAAATTACCCTTATTTAAACCATAAGACATTGCTGAGAATATGGATGAGTTATAGAGCACTCTCTTCTTAACTTTGAGAATGTGATGAATAGTACAGTTGAGATTAAATCCCATTTACTTTGAATATATCCCACTAGGAAAAAGGAGTTGCGAACAATTTCACATCTGTTATTTAAGTTAGTGTCTATTAAACGAGTCAGAATTTTCAAGTCTGTACTGTAAAAACTTATTTTAATTGTAGGGACAAGTAATTCAATTATATGCCCAGTGTCAAGCCTTGTAAAGATGCTGAGTCCAATAGATTCTTTAGAAAACAAATAAAGAACCTGAGAAGAAGTCTACAGACTTCTGGACTACAGTCCTTTATAAAACAGCTATAGATAAGGCACAATGTAAAGAAATAACAATATTTAAAAGCATCATTGATCCGGTTAATAAAAATAAAAATAAAAATACAAACCTGAATGGAAGGCAGGAATCCAGAGAGGTAAGTCAGTATTGAAGCCAGTTTTGTCCCAAAGACATAAGTTAAAGTCCAGTGACGATTCCCAAGCACTAGCTAGACTTCCCTTAACACTGGTATGGTCCTAGAACACTGGGACGGCAAACAGCATTATGGGGAATGAGAGGGTGAATTTTCCCCACAGAAGGATACAACAAGGAAATTTTCTTGTCCTAAATTTGGAGCCAACTGGAGGAAAATAAAAATCTCCCCTGAGAATACATTATCACACGTCAACCCTCACAGGAGATTCTAACACCACTTCACACTTTCTAGTATGATTCCAAAATTCCCCTAAGCTCTCTAGTTATTGGTCTTATTTTATGATCAGTAGTGCTCCCAGTATCTAGCAGAAGTGAATGCGGATCTTCATGAGAGAAACTCACCTTTCTTTCACTCAGATCCCCGAAATTCTCAAAAAATAAAGTTCCAGAGATAATAGCTAACATTCAAAAAGAGGAAAATATACAAGTCAACACAGCACCTTGAGTGAGATCCAGCAGAAATACAAACAAGATAAAAACTTCCAAATGATCAGATCCATAATATGTTTACTATATACAAAAATATATTAAACATCATAAATTCTGATAACACTTTCTTCTCAGTTGTTTATTCATTTATCCTGTTGTTCTCCTGACCTCTTAGAGTCACTGGTTTGGTATTTATGCATTTGGCTCTCCTTGCTGTCCTTGAAGTCAGTTGAAATACTATTTTCCACTCTACTGTCCTCAGCTAGCCTCACTTCACACTTAAACCCAATTGTTCCCCTGATCGAGAAAAACACGAATTCCAGGTAAGAAATGACTCCTCCATTTTCCCTATGGCAGCAAACCTCTCATTACAAAATTAGTCACACAACATCCCTAACCTGCCTTCCAGGCAAGAAGGTCAGATGGCTTTATCATTAAATATTAGCCTAGCTTGTTCAGATCCACTCATTGTAGAGACTGCCTTCACATCTTTGCTTAAATCTAACCAAATCTGAATCCAGACTCCACCATTTATTAGCTATGTCTGGTTAGTCTCGTGACTTTAACTATTATCTATTTACTGATCACTCTCATATTTCTATCTCCTGCCTACAATTCTCTCCTAAATGCTACATTCATATATTCAACTATCTACTTGATATCTCTACATGGATGTCTGATAAACATTTTAAATTGGACATGCCCAAATTTGAACTCCTGATCTTTCATCTAAACTGCTTGTCCTTGAGCCTCCTCAGCACACTTGATGGTATCTCCATCCTTCAGTGGCTCAGCCAAAAACCTTGGAACATGCCTGACTTTCTTTCTGTCATACCTCGCATCCAACTTGTCAGGAATTCCGTGGACTCTATCTTCAAATTATATGCAGAACATGATTAGTGTTGCCTCTTAATATTCACTGTACAGACTAATTCTGTTGGAGCCATTTGCCTCATCTTACTTTTAGTACTCCATTTCTCCAATAGGAAGTTCTGCTCTGAATCTCAGCTTGGAAGGATTGGGGTGAAAGTATGAACTGAAATCACCGAACTTTACCAATCTTCTCCTGCAACAGAAACTGCTACTGCACATATGCTTAGTTTCTTGCTGGAATTCTGATCAGTTAGAAACACTGCAACCCTTTACTTGATTAGGATGCAAACTTTTTATGACTTATCTGTCATGTGCATCTCCCTTGAGTACCAATCACATCTCAGACTAAATCTGAGTTGACTAGGACACTTTAGGTACTAGATATTTGATCACAGGCTTAAACATCAAATGTCAGCCCTAGAGTTAGGTCAAGACACTGGCCCCATGCCATTTGATCTGACTTCTTCTACTCAACCTCATCTCACTTTCAACCATTTGAATATTTGACTAAGTGTTTTTACAATTCAAATCTAAAACTTAAAGCAACTGAAGCCCAGAGATAGGCAATCCAGGACTCATGCAGCAGCTGAACAGTTGCCATAGAGACATGACCTTTCTGCCTTTATCCTCCAATGTGGAGATGTAGGCCTCCATCTTCATCCTTGTTGTCTTGAGGATGTCAAATGACTTATTCTCCAGACGTCATGGCTACATTCCAGGCATGAAGAAGAAAATAAGGACACAAGGAGTAGTACCTATATCAGCAAAGTGAAAGCTTTCCTAGAAATCCTCATCTTACTTCTCACTGGAACAATGCCATTTATCTTATTCCCACTGCAAGGAAGTCTGGGAAGCAAGTACTTTTAGCTGTTATATTGGCTCTCTGAACATAACCAGGATTCTCTTGGTAAGGAAAAAGGGGCAATGTACATGGGTAGACTGTCAGTTTCTGCCATGTCTAGCAGAGAACTCTGGGTCTGTTTCATAACCTAAAAGAAAGGTCATACAAGTTGAAGAAGTACTAACCAAAAGGTTAAAAAATAGTTCCCCGTTTCCTCTAAGTCTCTTAACTTTAACATTATGAAGATAATTGTTCATTGGATCACTCTTCCTTAGAGCCAATTTAACATTGGACTATTTTGTTCACTTTGATTACAAGAAATTGTTCAGCTTGCTTCCAATGTGAATGCCTGGGAGATTAGGGAGTTCTGTTCCAAGACATTTTCCAATTCTTTTAATATTATTCTATCCCAGTCAGCTCCTTTTCCTGGTTCAGAAGTTGAAGAAAAGAAATAGCTAAATTTATTGCTCTAAGAATAGTTATAAACTTACAAATATGGCTGGTTATAGTATAAGGAATACCAGTTAGATATGCTAGTCCTGAGATAACAGTTTACTTCTGCGCAGAATTTCCTCTACTTGTTGACTGCCAGAAAGCCTGTGACCAAATTTCGGATCTGTTCTGATCAAGTTGACAGGACTTCAGCAGTATGTATTTTTTTTTTTTTTGTCAGAACTCCTTTCTTGACTATCAGGTGCATAAAATTTATGCTCTTTTGCCATATTATATACATCTTCATAAGCTAAGTCTTCTTCCAAAAAGGTAGAATGAAAATAAAGTATTCCTGTATAAGCAAAGTATTACATAGGCCAAATATTTTATGCACATCATGCATTGTGTTATGAACTCTGAAGGTACACAAGAGAATTAGAACACATGTTATCATTCACATGAATCATAAGCATATACACATATCCTCCTTCCTCATGTGAAACAGTGAAGTTCAATTTGCAAATATGAAGCCATTAACGAAAGTTAAGTGTAAATTAACAGTAAACATCTACTAGGAGGTGCCAAATGGGAAATAAGTAAACAGAGAATTTGGAAAAGATGAATATATGGTTATTCTTTGAGGAAAAAGTGAGATATGGTTGAAAGAAGAGGGGAGCCCTTTAGAAAGAGAGAATGAAAGAGTGCAAGACACGGACACAGAAGTGAGCATGTCATGTGGAGAGCCATAAGATTACGTGACTGTGTTAAGGGTCCATAAAGATGCGTTAGGCTAATGAGAGCAGCATTTAAAAGGAGTAAAGCAGAGAGCCTTATGTTTGATTCAGCAAGAAAGCGAGAACAACAGCATTCTGGAACAGGAAAGAGATGAGATGAAACAGTGTTTCAGCAAGATTAATTTTGTAAGCACTATGAAGAATGGATTGGCATGAAACTGAATTGAGGGAGAACAGCTATGAGTCTGTTGAAATAATCCATGTGTGAAGTTATGAGGGCCAGGACAAAAATGCTAACTGCTGAAAGGGAAACAAATAAAAAAAGGAAAGAGTCATTATATGAAGCATCAGCAGTCTCCAACTTTAAAAAGAATCCAGCTGAGAACTGGAAGTCAAACTGACTGTGTGGCTGCATTTAATCATGCTTATAATAGTGCATATGTCATTATCTATTTCTACAGATAGGGGGTTTACAAATAATGAACCCCATGTCTGCCGTTCCTACTAAATCTAAAATAATATCCCAGTTGGTATAATTTGCGCTTTGATGATTTCATGAAAATGACTATTTCTTGATTCTAACTACATTGGTAGTATCTGAAATAAATCACTGGTTCTATCAACTCTCTGAAATTTGTCTTGCATTTGGCCTCTTATTTACAAAGTGTTTTGGCTTGTACCATAGACTGATAATAAGCCTAAAAAAGTGCAAGGTATTATGCTACTTTGCTCAAAGGTCGCAGTAATGCATATTTTAAAATGTTACCAGCTATTCATATTTGACATCTCCAACAGCATTATGCTTCCTAGGCCTGATGAATATGGCTGTTTATCAAAATCCATGCTTTCCTCTCTTACTAAAAACCAAATTTGACTACATTTTCCTTCAGTCTGGCTACATGACTGAGTTCTTGCCAATGGATTGTCAGTACACTTGATGTTCATCACTTCTAGGCCTTGTCCATGTAACCATCCACATCCATTCTTCCATTCTATGAATTTCATACAATTCATTCCGTGAATTTCAACGCCAAGTGACCTTGTAAACCACATGGTGAAATTGTTAGAACCTCAATCAGTAAATAACATTTAACCTTCTCTTGTGCTTAAGCCATTATATATTTTAGGGTCTATTTGTGAGAGTAATTAGCCCACCCTAATATACTAGGTATCAGGTTTTCCTATAAGGCTTATGCGGTTGTAGCATTTATACTTAGATCCTTAGTCCATCTCAAGTTAATTTTTTGTGTATAATGGTAGATTTTGAGGCTTGTTATTTTTTTCCTATGGTTAGCTCATTGTTAACATTCATTTGTTAAAAAAAAACTTTCCCTATTAAGGTGGCTTTATACCTTTGTTTAAAATCGATTAAACATAGATGTATGGGTCCATTTATGGATTATTTATTCTGTTGCATATCTATGCTTATGCCAATACCACACTGTCTTAATCATCATGGCTTAATATTAACTCGAAATAATATAGTGTAAGTTACCCAATCTTGTTCTTTTTCAAAAATTTTGTAGCTAATATAGATCTTGTATATTTCCATAAACATTTTAGAATCAGCTTGTCAATTTCTGCAAAAAAAATCTGCTGAGATTTTTTGTCTGAAATTGTGTTGAATTTATATACGAAAAGAATATTGTTTGCAATCCGTCATCACGGTATAGCTCTATGTTTATTTAAACCTTTTTTACATGCTCTCAGAAATGTTTTGAAGTTTTCATGGAACAGACTTTTCTAATCTTTTGTTACATTTTTTCTTAATTATTAGTTTTTTATGCCATTTTAGATTGAAGTTAACTTTATATTTTAACATTTATGCAATTTTCCGGAAAAAATATTTCTCGTGTATTATTCTTGTAGCCTGGAACCTTGCCCAATTCAGAGGGGAGAAATGAGGCTACGGCTTTGAAAGTAGTATTAAATAATTGTAAATATCTATGTATGTATTGTGTATGTATTACATATGCATACATATGTAAGCACATACATAGATACATTTAATAGGTTAAAGATGTTATCTTCTATGTCTAATTTTCTGAGTTTTAATTATATTTTGAATTTTTCAAATGCTTTTTATTATTTAGATGAGCGTTGATTTTTTATCTTCTTTAATCTGTTAATATGGTAAATTACATTGATTTTTCTAATGTTAAACCAGCTTTGCATTCTTGGTAAAAACTCTTCTTGTTTATGTTATAGAGTTAGCCCTCCATATCCCTGGGTTCCACATCCGTGCATTCAACCAAGCACATTGGAAAGGCCTACAATGGTTGTGTCTGTATTGAATGTGTACAGACTTCTTTCCTTGTCACTATTCCCTAAATGATACAGTATAATGAGGTACATAGCATTTACATTGTATTAGGTATTATAAGTAATCCATAGATGATTTAAAGTATACAAGAGGATGTGTATAGGTTATTTGCAAATACTATGCCATTTTAAATACAGGACTTGAGCATCTGCAACTTTTGGTATTGGGCAAGGTCCTGGAATGAATCCCCCACAGATACCGAGGTATGACTGCGTTATGTTTTCACTATATTGTTTGTTTGGATTTGCTAATACAGTTAATTCTCATTATTTGTGGTATTTGTGTTCTATAAAGTCACCACAAACATTGAATTGGTGAATATGGAAGCACCGCATTTTAGGAAGTACAGTATTAGATTTCTTCAAGCCTCTGGTCACAACATTTCCCTCAACTGATGAATATTTAACCTTGTTTTGTGCGTTTTTCTGTTCAAAGATACCTTATTTAATATATTGTTGATTCATTAACACAAAACTCATGAGGAGAAGTACCGTAATTCATGCCTGAACAAAGTGTATCTAACATTGGTTTCTTTCCTGAGGGCACTTCATGTCCTTCTTACAGTCAAGAACACTAGACAGCAATTCAGCGCTACGCTTTGGGGCCATTTTAAGCAGCAAAATCGCCAATAAAAAGCACAAAAATGTAAAAGACGTGTCACTAAATGGACTGTGAAAAGGACATTTGTTTAAAATATGAAAGCTCAAACAAGAAGGCAGAGTGCTGCCCTGTTTGACATCAGCTGGGAACATGTGCATCTGGTGACTCAAATTGTTGGCTCCTCTGTGCATATGCATGTCTGCAAATGACCTAGAAAGCACCTTGCGTATTGATTTGGAGTTACCAATAAGTTTTAGCAAGTAGGTGAATTCACAAATATGGAACCTGTGAATAATGAGGGTAGTCTGTATTTTGGCAAGGATTTTTAAAGTATATATTCATGAGTAATATCTACGAAATGTTCTTTTCTCGTAATACTTCTGACATGATAAAGCTATGAATATTATTGTAATCCACCACAAATAATTTGTTTCTTGTGGATATCAGGTGACAAACAGAGCATATTGGTACAGTTAAGATTTGTCCATCCAAAAGCTGTTTTATTCCTAGGCGTTGTCTTTCTACTCTCTCAACTGGAAAGGTTTCCCAGGGCCACAGTACCTTGGAAAGTCTTGATCTTCAATTTTTGTCTCCACGTCACTGTGAGAGTATTTAGCTTTTCCACTTAGCTTTCCACTTTCCACTCTTACTTAGCATTTGTCCTCATGCAATTTGGCTTACTTCTGTTTAGTTCAGAAGCCAGCAAATGCCTTATGAGAAAATTGCATACAGAATGTGGCCAACATTTCATTGTGCTGGTTTTTCCTTTGTTTCTTCTGGTATCTTGATGTCTCAAATCTTAGATACCTTGATGAGCCTAAATTTCAGGTTTTGTCTCCCTAGACCACCGAGACTATTACAAATTCTAGGCCACTAGTTTTTGCTAGGCCTCTATACTCCATGTTGTGATTCAGCAAACGTCCAGAGAGTATAAACCAAGGACAAATGTATGACTGACCTTAATGCATTTTCCTTCCCATTTGAATGATGGTCCTTCAAACCCTGAATGCCCTAAATCTTCTCCATTGCTTCTTGTTTTTACATCTAGGTTTAAAGTGAGTTTTGACAAGAGGTTTGGTCTGATATACACTACTCCATGAGAATTAAAAGTAAGTTATTCCTCTTTTGTCTCGTATCTCTCCACTCTCACTCCCACCCACACACCCTCACTCTTCTGTGTACTATCATGACCTGTGTCTACTACTGCCATTGCTGAAGGAATGTCACCTCTCTTGATGGGACTATCACATCTTCTAGATAGCTCTACTGCTACTACTAAGTCTGACTGCTGATACACCAGAACTCTCAAGGTGAAATATGACAGGATGGAAGAGAATTTATCTCATCCTTTTCTGAGTCATACTTTGGTAGAGAGATACTTATCCACACTGTCTTATGTACTATCATCTCTTTAAAGAAAGCAGCTTTCTCTCTACTACCCACAGGTATAAACCAATGGGAAGTCCTTGAGCCAAAGTTGCCCAGATGAGTCTCACCTCTCACAGATGTAGGACTTCATTAATACCTTTGCCAACTCAGTCTTTGCTTGTGATTTGCCAGTAAAAAGCGTGGCTTTAGTATAAAGGTAGTGGTGGATCCAAAGGGACAGGAGTTGGGGCTTTCAGTCAACTCTGCTTCCTCCATCAGGAGATCTATATGGTGCATTTTCATGACTGCCATAGTCACACAGTACATTGGAGTGGAGAGAAAATCTTGAGAGTCAAGAGTCAAAATTCTCAGTGAATGAGGGAGAGATAGCAGTACTACCAAGTAACAGGAGATGATAGTGTTGACAGCAATGAGAATAATAAAGGGAAAGTACCACTCTTTGTCATAGAGGTCACAGAGGAGATTTGGATTGACTTCTTTGGATAAAACCCATAGTGGATACAAGTGTTCACATCTCTCTGTCTCAAGAGTTCACATATTATCAGTTTAACGGTGTTACACCATTTTGTCAAGAATTATCCATCTCGTGACTTTTTTGTCACTTCTAGAAAAATCAACATTTTGCATTCTTTCATTACATTTTTCCAATTTTTTTATTGTGATAAAATACACATAACATAAAATTTACCATCTTAACCATGTCTAAGTGTACAGATCAGTTGTATCAAATATATTCATAATATTATCCAATCATTACCACCATCCATCTTCAAAATTCTTTTTGTCTTGCAAAATTTAGACTCTATACCTAGTAAAAAATAACTCGTCATTTCCCCCTTCCCCTGCCCCTGGCAGTCAGCATTCTACTTTCTATCTCTATGATTTTGACTACTCTAGGTACCTCATATAAGTGAAGTCATACAATACTTGTCTTTTTGTGATTGACTTATTTCACTTAGCATAGTGTCCTCAAGTTTCATCCATGATGTTGCACATGTCAAAATTTCCTTCATTTTTAAGGCTGAATAATATTCCGTTATATGTATGTACCACATTTTGATTATCCCTTCATCTGCAGATGGAGCATTGGGTTGCTTCCATGTTTTTGCTGTTGTGAATAATGCCGCTATGAACATGGATATCCAAATAGCTCTTCAAGACCCTGATTTCACTTCTTTGGGGTATATATCCAGAAGTGGAAATGCTGGATCATATAATAATTTTATTTTTAATTTTTTAGAAACTGCCATACTGTTCTCCACAGTGGCTATACCATTTTATATTCCCATCAACAGCACACAAGTGTTTCATTTGCTCCACATTCTCCCCAACACTTGTTATTTCCTGATTTTTGATAGTAGCCATCTTAATGGGTATGAGGTGTCATCCCATTGTGATTTTGATTTTATTAATGATTAATAATATTGATTATTATCATATTAATAATATGATTAATAATATTGAACATGCTTATTTGTCATTTGTATATCTTCCTTGGAGAAATGTCTATTCACGTCCTTTTCCCATTTTTGAATCCGTTATTTTACTATTGTTGAGTTTTATGATTTCTCTGTATATTCTGGATATTAATTCCTTACTATATATAAATGATATTCAATTTTTCTCCCATCTGTGGGTTGCCTTTTTAATCAGTTGATATTGTCTTTTAATGTAAAAAATTTTTAAATTTTCATGAAGGCTAATATATATTTTTCTTTTGTTGTCTCTCCTTTTGATGTCATATCTAAAAAATCATTGTCAAATCCAACATCATGAAATTTTTGCCCCAGGTTTTCTTCATAGAGTTTTATGACTTATGTTTAGACCTTTGATACCTTTTGAGTTAATTTTTGTATATGGTATTAGGTACAGATATAAATTTATTTTTTTGAATGTGCATATCCAGTTTTCCCAGCATCATTTGTTCAAAAGACTGTCCTTTACCCATTGAATGGTCTTGGCAAAAACCACTTGACCATATATGCCAGGGTTTATTTCTGGAATCTGTATTCTATTTTATTAGTCTATAGGTCTGTCATTATGCCAGTACCAAACTGTTTTGATTACCTTAGCTTTGTAATAAGTTTTGAAATCAGGAAATGTGAGTCCTGCAAATTTGTTCTTCTTTTTCAAGATTGTTTTGGTTATTCAGGTCCCTTGAGATTTTGTATGTATTTTAGGATGAGTCTTCCTATTTCTGAAAAAACATCATTGAGATTTTGATGGGATTGCATTGAATCCATGAACACTTTGGATATTATTAACACATTAACGTTATTAAGCCTTTCAATCCGTAAACACAAGATGATTCCCATTTATTTATGTCTTCTTTAGTTTCTTTCATCAATATTTTGTCATTTTCATTATACAAGTGTTTCACCTCCTTGGTTAATTCCTAAGTATTTTATTCTTTTTGAAGCTATTGTAAAGAAAATTGTTTTTCGTAATTTGTTTTTCATATTGTTCATCATTTGCATATAGCAATGCAATAAATTTTGTGGTTTATAATATCTTGCAACTTTTCTGAACTCATTTATTAGCTCTAACAGTTTTTTTTTTTTTTGCAGTATTTAGGGTTTTCTACATATAGAATCATGTCATCTGCAAATCAAGATAATTTTATTTCTACCTTTCCAATTTGGATACTTTTACTTTCTTTTTCTTGACTAATTGCTCTGGCTAGAACTTCCAGTACTATGTTGAATGGAAGTTGTGAAAGTGGAAATACTTGCCTTGTTCCTGATATTAGAGAAAAAGCTTTTCAGTCTTTCACCAATGAGCATGATATTTGCTGTGAATTTTTCATGTATCACCTTTAGTATGCTGAGAAAATTCCCTTCTATTCCTAATTTGAATGTTTTTATCATAAAAAGGTGTTGAATTTTGTCAAACGCTTTTTGTTGCAACTGAGATGACCATGTGAGTTTTTTTGTCTTCACTCTGTTAATGTAGTGTGTTGTGCTAATTTATTTTTGTATGTTGAACAAAATCCTTACATTCCATGAATAAATACCACTTGGTTATGGTGTATAATCCTTTTAAAATTCTGCTAAATTCAATTTGTGATTACTTTGTAGAGGATTTTTGCATTAAGGTTTGTAAGGGATATTAGCCTATAATTTTCTTTTCTTATAGAGATTTGTCATTACTGATTTGATCCCCTTACTAATTATAGATCTATTCAAGTTTCCCATTTATTTATAATATAGTCCTTGTAGATTTTGTGTTTCTAGGAATTTTTGCATTTCATCTAGGTTATTCAATTTGTTGATGTATAAGTGTTTATAGTACTGTTGTAAAATCCCTTTAATTTCTGTGGAATCATTAGTAAATGTCCCCACATGCCCTATTTCTCACATTTTAGTTTGCTAATCTTTGTTATGCCTGAAAGTTATGTCATTAAAAAAAAAGTCTGTGGTAACATAGTAATGCCTGTGATTGCCCGAATAAAAATAGGATATCTAACCATGGGATTCAATTTTATCAAATTCACTTGTTCGCAGAAATATTGTGCATTCTTTAAAATCGGCTTAGCCAGTAATAAAAGTAGAAACTTGATCTTCCATCTACTATATTTTGATTCTAAACTAAACTACATCTTATTTACAATTTTAATATTTCTAAAATTAAGAAGAATCTTACTATCACGCTGGCTACTCTGGGTTTTTTGTGGTTGTTTACATTCAAATCACTCCAAAATTAGCATGAATCTTTTTCTTTTTTTCAGCTTTATTAAGATGTAGTTGACATACAACATTTTGTAAGATTAAGGTATACAATGTAACGTTTTATTTTTTTTCTATTGAGGTATCTGAGTTCTTTATATATTTGGGATACTAACCTTTTATCAGGTGTATGATTTGTAAATATTTTCTCCAATTCAATAACTTGCCTTTTCATTTAGTTGATGGTTTCCTTTGCTTTCCAGAAGCTTTTAGTTTGATGTAGTTCCATTTTTTTAGTTTTGCTTTTTTTATTTGTGCCTTTTGTGACATATCCATAAAAAATTGCCAAGACAGATGCCATGGAGATTTTCCCCAGTGTTTTCTTTCAGGAGTTTCATGATTTCTGGTGTTACACTTAAATCTTTAATCCACTTGAGTTAATTTTAGTGAGTGATGTAAGAGATGGGTCCAGTTTCATTCTTTACCTGTGAACATCCAGTTTTCCCAGCACCATTTATTGAAGAGACTATTTTTAATCTGTTGAGTATTCTTGACTTCCTTGTCAAAATTAGTGGACCATATATGCATGAGTTCATTTCTGGGCTTTCCGTTCTCTTTCATTTGCTTATGGATCCTTCTTTTTTTTGTTTTTTTGTGAGGAAGATTGACCCTGTGCTAACATCTGTTGCCAATGTTCCTCTTTTTGCTTGAGGAAGATTGTCACTGAGCTAACATCTGTGCCAATCTTCCTCTATTTTATGTGGCATGCTACCACAGCATGGCTTGACAATCAGTGCTAGGTCTGTGCCCAGGATCCAAATCTGTGAACCCTGGGCTACACAGCAGAGCATGCAAACTTAATCACTACCCCACTTGTCTGACCTCTATGTATCTGTTTTTATGACAGTACCATACTGTTTTGATTACTATAGCTTTGTAATATAGTTTGAAATCAGGAAATGTGATGCTTCAACTTTTGCTCTTCTTTCTCAGGGTTGTTTTGACTATTCGGTGTCTTTCAGGGTACCATGCAAATTTTGGATTTTTTTTCTACATGTTTGAAAATTTCCGCTGGAATCTTGATGGGAATTGCATTGAATCTATAGATTACTTTGAGCAATATGGACATTTTTACAGTATTATTACAGCCCATTAATGTGATATTTTCCTACTTATCTGTGTCTCCTTCAATTTCTTTCATCAAAGTCTTATAGGTTTCAGTGTATAGATCTTTTACCTCCTTGGTTACATTTATTCCTAAGTATTTTATTGCTTATGATGCTATTGTTAATGGGATTTCTTTGTTTCTTTTTCAGGGGATTCATTTTTATTATATAGAAACACAACTGATTTTCCTTTTCTTTTTTTCTTTCTTTCTTTTTTTTTTGTTGCTGAGGAAGATGATTAGCCCTGAGCTAACATCTGTCCCAATCCTCCTCCACTTTATATATGGGTCATCACCACAGCATGGCTGATGAGTGCTTCCGGTCTGCACCCAGAATCTGAACCTGCAAACTTGGGCCACCAAAGTGGAACATGCAGAACTCAACCACTATGCCATGGGCCAGCCCCACACAACTGATTTTTGTATGTTTATTTTGAATCCTGCAACTTTACTGAATTTGTTTATTAGTTCTAAATTTTTGGTGGAGTCTTTAGGATTTTCTATGTATAATATGAAGTCATCTGCAAATAGAGACAATTTTAATTCTTCCTTTTTGATTTAGATGTATCTTATTTCTTTTTATTGCCTGATTGGTCAGGCTAGGACTTTCAATACTATTTTGAATAGGAGTGGTGAGAGTATGCACACTGTCTTGTTCCCAATCTTAGAGGAAAAGCTTTCAACTTTCCTCATTGAGTATGATATTAGCTGTGGGCTTTTCTTATATGTCTTTTATTACCTTGAAGTATCTTCCTTCTATACTCAATTTTTTGAGAGTTTTTATCATGAAAGAATGTTGAATTTGTCAAATGTTTTTTATACATCTATTTAGATAATCATATGATTTTTGTCCTTTATTTTACTGATGTGGTGTATAACAGTTATTGATTTGCGCATGCTGAATTGTCCTTGCTTCTCAGGGTTGAATCCCACTTTATCATGGTATATGATCTTTTTAACGTGCTGTTGAGTTTGGTTTGCTAGTATTTGTTGAGAGTTTTTATAATCATTTGGGGTATTGGCCTGTGGTTTTCTTTTCTTGCAATGTCCTTATCTGGCTTTGGTATGAGGATAATGCTGGCCTTTTCTATTTCTTCATGATTCAGTCTTGGTAGGTAATATTATTCTAGGAATTTATCCATTTCTTCTAGGTTATCTAATTTATTGCTGCATAATTGTTCATAGTAGTCTCTTAGGATCCTTTGTATTTCTGTAGTATCACTTGTATTGTCTCTGTGCCCTGATGTTGGCCACCACCACAGGTTGAGCTTTGTGAGCAGGTAGGCCATTGACTGTGCTCACATATTGGGCTAGGTCAATGGCTGGGATTTTTGATGGGAAGGAACCTCTATCTGTATCCCACAGTTGGATGGGGCTAGAGACTGTGCTTCACAGTTGGATGGGGTCACTGTGCAATCTCCCTTGTGGAGTGAAACCACAGGCTATGCCCCATGAGTGGATGGGATCACTGGCTGGGCCTTCTGCCTGGGCAAGGCTGCAAGCCACATTCAGCATTTAGCAAGACCATAGGCTAGGGTCTGCTATTGGGGTGGGGCTGTAAGCTGGGCTCTTTGGCTGCCTGGATTCTCTGGTCAGGCTTCCTGGTGGGTTGGGACTGGAGGCTGTGCTCAGCAGGTGGGTGCAACTGTGAATTTGCTTCCCTGCCTTGGCAGGGCCATAGAGTAGTCTCCATGGCTGGCAAGGCTCTTTGGCTGGGTATGCCTAGTCAAGCAGAACTGCCCAACAAGCCCCCTGGAGAGACAGGGCCACCAGCTTGGCTCTGCAGATGGGCAGAGCTTCTGCCTGGGATCTCCGCTGGGGTATAGCTGTGAGGAGGAATACTGTCTGCCAAGATCTGAGCACAGGTTGCTGTAAGCCCTGCTCCCTTTCTCCGTTTCTATCTGATCCTCAGTAGCCAAAGCCCACAGACTTACTCAGTGATCCCTGTGAGGCGAGATCCATGTGGATCTTCTGGGAAGCACCTCACAATGGTGGGGGAGTTGAATGTCCACCTCAGGGTCTTTTCTCCCCATTGGATAAACCATAGGCCCAGGGGGGTCCCCTCGGTGTGGCATTGTGCTGGGCTGAGGCAGGGGTGATGCAATCAGAGAGTGGCCACTCTTCTTACCCTGCTTTGTGGTCCTTCTTGGTCTCTGTGATCCAAGGGGTGCTTCAGCCTCACTCCCGGGTTCAGAGATTTTCACAATGGTGTCTTGTCTATGAATAGTTGCTAGTGTCTTATGAAGAGGACTGAACAGAACCACATGTGTCACTATCTTGATGACATCACTCTGAAATTGGGATGAATCTTAGCAGTGACTATCTTAGATTCACTCACTCTGTACTCTTTGATGTTGTTTTTCAATTGTCTGAGAATTCAGGCAAAGAAAAATATGATATTCGTTGGCTCTTAGCCACATTCCAAACTAAAGGAAATTAATTTATCTTTACTTCAACGTCCTCATGCATAAACTAAAATTTATTACCAAGTTCCAGGTACAATATCATATGTTCTACATATTTTGACTAATGTGATCTTTCACAGAACTGCTATGCAGAAACTAAACTGTGAGGAATTTAAACAACTCATCTGAGGTCCCATAGCTACTAAGTAGAAAAGCTAGCATTTAAATCCAAGCTGCTAGAATCTGAATTCTTAACCAGGACACTCTATCTCACTTGCTTACCATAAAGATTAAATAAAATAATTTATGCAAAGCATTTAACACAGTACTCAGTACATAGTAGGTGTTTACTATAAAAGATATGATGTTTATTTTTGTTATCAGTACTTTTATAATCTAAATTTATCAGAAGACTCCCGCGTGAAAATGAAAGAGAAAATATTTTGCAGTAAGAGAAAGCTAAATCTAAATTCCACCTTTGCAATTAATCACACTATAATGTTCAACAAGTTAAGTTTTCTGTTTCTCAGTTTCTTCTGCTGTAAAATAAGGGTAATAATATGAGCTTCATAGAGTTTTTATTAAGATGCTCATTCATTTGGCAAATGTTTACAAACTTCTATTATGTCACCCACACTGTCCTAGGCACTGGGAACATAGCATAAATTACACTCTAGTAATATAGAGTGAAACAGACAGAAATCTGTTTCTCAACATTCCAGTGAGGATAGCAGACAACATACAATAAACACTCAGATTTGCATTTTAAAAAATTGAAATGTTAAATCCTCCTTTCTAATGTAATGAGTCTTAGATCTCCTATTCTGTTGAAATTTTGCAGAAAATTGTCAATTTACAGAAGCGATGTACTCTTTTTTGATCTGATTTTTAGTTCTATAACTTCTAGCTTTTAGACAAGGAAATAGTACTGTATATAATCTAGACAAGGAAATAGTACTGTATATAATCTTTACCAAGTGATGTTACTTACTGATTTCTTTATTTTCCATCTTATTTCTCAAAGGGTTTATAGCTCTTATTCTGTATTTAGTCATATTTGTAAACCTGCTTAATAACACATATTCCTTCCTCAATTAACTATCCAACAGAAATCTCCACTGACCTATGATTTGCTATGAGAACTTTTGTGACGGATGTAATGGTCTTGAATATGTATTCAAGTACTACCAAGTACTTGATGTGAAATTTGTTCCAGCTATCTGGTAAATTCTCATAGGTGCTCTGATAATTCATATTATAGCTAATTAGATATTCTCTGAGTGGTGTTACTTCAAGTTGAAAATATGCCAGCCTCATTAGCATCATCACTGACAAACTTCTCAATTAAGTTGCTGATTCCAGCAATGATACAGTTTATGGGTGCTCAAGAAGTAAAATTTGTAAACCTTTTCCTTCCACTATGTTTTAAGTTTTGCTCTAGGTATTATAGACTCCAGTGGGTGTACATGTTTTTAAAAATCATGAAATTATTTAGTCCCAAAAGTGTTCTTAGGAGGTTCTCTAACCTCACCCTCATTTTTTGCCTTTCAACGATGAAGCTTCTTGCAAAGTCACCTGGGAAATAACAGACTCCAAGATGTGATTTTAGTTCAAGATGTGATTTAGTGTCGTTCCTCCATACAGTTTATGTACCCTGTTCCTTTAGGGAGATCTACCTCTTTCTTCTCATTCTTCTTATTTCTGTTCTCACTTTTTTACTCGCTCTTTGTTCCTTCTATGTAATTTTAGTTCCATCTTACGCCCCCAAAGTTCTTTTCCTCTTCCCTTGTTTTCTTTGGTCATCCGTTACATTTATTCATAGCCCCATGTTCATTGTGCGACAAATAAATTGCAAGATTATCAAGAAGCAAATTGGTTCCATATATATGAGTTATCAAAGTAGCATAAAACAGCACTGTATTTTTACAGACAGTTGACAATCAAACCAAAGACACTGAATACTTATGAAATTAGCTAGAAAACAGGAAGACCATAAGTTAACTAAAGGTGTAGGAAAACATCTCATAGACAAAGGAAAGAAGACAAAATAAAGAATTTTAGCTGTCAGCTACTATATTAGGCACTTTGCAAATATTATTTAATCAAATCTTTTTGTAGCACTCTCAAGTAGTCATTATTGAAGAAAATTAATCTCAGAAAATTCTGTAATATATTACCTAATATCATGCAACTACTTATCAGAGCTGGGAATCAAATTCAGGTCTCTCTCCAAAAATCCCTGTTATTTTTAGTTCACTGCACTTTCCATGGTAGCCCCTAATCACTTCCATAGAGGAAAATCTGGTGAAGTTGCTTATTTGGCTAATTATAATGCCTAAAACATTTTCAATGAAGCTGAAGAGAGTAAAATCAAGTCAGCCAAATCAAGGTGATCATCTTTTTCTTTTGATTTTGGTACATTGGCTTCTTATCTAATTGGCTAGTGTTTGGAACTGATTGGCAGGTGTAATAAAACTCATTAAATCAACTCTTGTTAAAACAGAAATGATTGCTATCTAAATAAGGTATCAAGCTTAAGGATTTTCATATGCATTAAAATTTACTCAATCCCTGGGGATGTAAGTCAACTTTGCATATAAAGGAGTCCACTCAAAAATATTGCACATGTCCATGATGGAAATTTCCAATTATTAGGCTCTGACACACTTTTATATGATCATTTATTCTAAGATATATAACAAATAATGCATTGATAATGAGAATTCTGAAGACTGCATATGATTTTTTTTAAGTAACAACTTAGAGAGGACTAAAGACTATGCCTGTGACAGAGTCATTTGCTTTCATATGCATTAGTGAATATTGAGAGACAATTCTTTATTGGTCTCCTGTGTTCCTGCACATCTTATGAGCAGAGACACTGACTGCCCTTTGTTCTGGACTATCTTTTCAAGTGTAATTGTATATTGAACAGCCATGGAAGATTGCAATAGCACTTCTCTCTGGAGTAAAGGACAAGTTGGCTGATAGCCTCAAGAATAGGATTAGTTAGAGGGGCCAGCCCAATGGCGCAGCAGTGAAATTCCAACGTTCTGCTTCGGCAGCCTGGGGTTTGCTGGTTCGGATCCTAGGTCCAGATCTATGCATTACTTGTCAAGCCATTCTGTAGCAGGCTTCCCACATATAAAGTAGAGGAAGATGGGCATGGATGTTAGCTCAGGTCTAGTTTTCCTCAGCAAAAAAGAGGAGGATTGGCAGCAGATGTTAGCTCAGGGCTAATCTTCCGAAAGAAAGAAAAGGAAGGAAGGAAGAAATAGGATTAGTGTCTCCTTCTGGAGCAATAGGCAAGCATGTTCACTGTCCTGTATAAAGGATTCAGGTTCTCTGAAAACAGAGTCCCTCTCTTGAACCTCATTTGTGAGTGCTAACCCTCCTCATGTTGCCCTGTGGGAATTAGGGGTCAGGGAACCAGTGTGAAAATATGGTCGCCTGGCTATTGCTTTTACTGTGAGTAGTAAGCTGTCCTCTGTCTCTGACCCAGAACACTTGTGTCTTTTGCCAACCTCCATGAAACATGTCTGTGACAGACTAACATGTTAGCTTGCAAGTAGGGTAAACATTTGCCACTTCACAGTTCTAGACAGTGAATAGAAAATTTGTTCCTAAAGTTACTTCTGGAAAATAAGCAGGCACTTGCCAGAGGAAGAAATTTGGAGAAAAGATAATCTTAAAATTTTTTCATAGAATGGCTTAGGTTTAGATCTCTGTGATCCTGGACTAGTTATTTCAACTTACTTGGTCTGAAGGTTAAAATAAAAGTGATTTATTATTTAACATGCTATCATTTGTATTTATTTCTCCAAATAAGTCTGAATTTCTTTTAAAAGATATTCCTTTAATGTATTTCCTTTTACCAAATTTTTAATAGTTTAATCAATCTACCAAAGACTCTATATTTCATATCCAGTAGGAGAAGAAATAAAAATTCAGATATTGTCAAAATTAGTAATGTGAATCAATATTATCATTAAAAAACAATAAATTAGAGGGCTGGCCCTGTGGCTAAATTCACACACTGTGCTTTGGTGGCCCATGGGTTCGCCAGTTCAGATCCTGGAGGCAGACCTAGCACCACTCATCAAGTCATGCTGAGCTGGCGTCCCACATAGTAGAAGTAGTAGGACCTACAACTAGGAGATACAACTACATACTGGAGGGCTTTGGAGAGAAGAGGAAGAAAAATAAAAAAGAAGATTGGCAACAGACGTTAGCTCAGGGCCAATCTTAAAAAAAATTAAACTCCTTGTTTGAAAATATTATCACCATTTTATATTTCACAATTCAATTCAATTTCTATGTATTTGAATTATCTATTTTTTCTCAGTTTTTTAAAAAATTTGATTTATTTATTTATAAAAATATGTCATTATGTGTTCAATTTTAAGGAGAAATATCTTGGGAAATCAGATATGCAATGGAATATAGTTGGCCTGTAAAATAATTATGATAAAAATTAAAATTTGCATTATTTAAAAGTAATATTACCATGAACCCGAATCAAATAGTTAATCTGATCATCTAGAATGTCAAATTGAGTAGCAATAAATGTGTTTTCTCTGTTTAGATCACTACCATACGACGTTAATTGAGTTGTGGTAGGTCATCTTTGTGTACTCTCAAATAGATTTCTTAGTTATCTAGAGAAAATTTGACCCTTTTCTCAGAGAAAAAGCTTGATAAAATTAGAAAATTACAGATTTAAATATTCAACACCAAGAACAGCAGGTAATTTCTACTCAAAATTATCTCCTCTCATGTAGACATTTGACATAGCCACATACTTATGTGGAACATTTAATCATCTTCTTTACCTAGTCTCTGTAGTATTTGTCTGTAGAATGTTCTATGATGCTAACTATATAACATAAGACACTAGTGAGTATGAGAGAAACTTTAGAAAGTGTGAATATCACTTTCATAGATTGCCTCAAATTCTTTCTTTGGTGCCTGCTACTAAACCCACTCAAACAGCACCCTGATAAATGGTGCATCCACTTAATTAGAATAATTGCCAAGGAGAAGAATCAGTGTAGTTCATTTCAATGACTCCAAACAATGGATAAATTGCACACAGAGTCCATTTATATAGCACCCCTGATGTTGTCTGTAGGCCTAAAATAGGTGTGAATTGGTATTTGACAGCACGAACGTCCTGCTGTGTAACCTTTTTTTGGCACCATGCTCCTTTCCAGTTCAACTACACCTGCTAAATTAGCTTATCTTACTTCAGATGAGAAAGATAAAGTCCTTGAAGATCTGATTCCTCAGTGACATGGCCACATGAGAAATACATCACTAATATAAGCAAGAAATAAGTATTTTGAGTAAGAGTAATCAAGTAATTAGATGCTGAAGGAGAGAAATGAAATACAGTCAATATAAATATTTTTTAAATCTCAAAACACAGTATCAGAATAATGCTCAGCCTTCAAATAAGAAAAAGACACCAGGGCACTAGCATCCCATTGTATCCATCTCCTGAAAATTATATTAGAAGCTTGGAATAATTTTTCAGAAGAGGATCTAGGTGGCAAAATATCTCTAATTTCTGGTGTATATGTTGTTATATATATGGCTATGACCTTTTGATAATCAAGACGAGTGATTAATTAACACTTTTATTTTTTCAGAATCTGTGCTAATTAAGCATATTCTACTATATTTTTCTCAGTTTCTTTTAAAACTAAATCCATATGCAAAATGTCTCTGTCTTCCTACATGTTTGTTTATTTATCTTGTGAATCTGTTTGCTGAAATCTGTTCTTGAAAGAGGTTGAGACTGGAGATCTATGAGTAGGAGTGAGGAGAATTAGGACTAATTTCCCCTGGAGTCCCTGATACATTTTCTCACCATAAACTTTGGCGCTCTTCAGAATCATGGACTTCATGAAACTCTAGAATAAAAGGGTAGGTGGCATGCTAGATATCATTTTATACAAAGTCTTCATTTTATAGATGAGGAATTTAAATCCTACAGACTTAAGTTTGTTTCAAGTTCTGTCAGCTAGTTAGTGGCTGAGCCAGGCTTGTTGGGTCCTTTTCCAAGAGCCTTCACATTCTACTCTATCTCCAAATGACAGTTGCTATTTTATCAAACATCAAGTAGATAATGGACGTTGAAGAGTGTAGACTGTTTACATGTTTATTGATCTACTGTACTGTTTCTACATGCTTTTGCATTCTAAGTACTTATTTATACAATCATTTTCTCCCCATTTATGCATTCTGTCAGCAAAATGTCTAAGTTCTTGCTGTATTTCAGGCACAGCAATGGGTCCCAGAGATCTGACAATTGGCTATGTCCCTGTCTTCACAGATTTCACAGCCAGGAGATTGGTTCTAATATGTGGGAGATGATACACTTAATTACTGCTCTTTATGACTCTGCTACATAATAGGTTTTGTATAACATCTCATTTAATCTTCACTGCAATCTCAGGAAACAGATATAATTGACTACATTATGTAGATGAGAAAAATGAGATTAAAGCCTTCTCAGCCAATAAATGGTAGAGGCAGCTTGCCGATCTGTCTGACCTCATACTCCAAATTCTTCCTCTTTCCCATGCCATCTCCCATTGGGATTGTTAAAAAACGTGAAATTTAATATGTATCTACCTCATAGCTTTGTTTATCATAGGAAAATTTGGCTCTGGAAAATGCATACACTCATGCTGTGAAAAGCTAGCCTTGTTCACTCAAGAGTAGGAGCGCCCTGCCCTATCAGTACGGCCATGGTTTAGCTCAGGACATCAAGCTGAAAGAAAAGACACTGAAGCATTCGTTTCTACTCTAATTAATAAACTCAACTTGAGTATGCTCTCCTCTCAAAACTTTCCTTTCCAATTTTTAAGTTAAAAAGAAACCTCTGGAAAACAAAGTTTTAACGTCACATTTGTTCAGCATTTCATGTGGATGTCATGGTCATTTCTTGAACAAGTAGCACCTGAAATAAACCACACATCATCATCACTACTATTGCTGAGGAGAAAATCTATGCAGGTGAACCAGAGAAGCAACACGGAAAAGAAATGGACAACCAAAGGGCAACATGCAGATTTGAGCAGAAAAAGTAGACCCAGTTATACGTGAAGGACCGAGTTTCATACATCTGAACATCAAACAAACGGGGCAGCAAATGACAGTCTCAAGAAGTCACTGCATATCGCCTAGAACTGGAACAGAGTGGAGAGCTATAGGGTAAGAACCTGAGAATCGGGACCAGATCAACACTTCTGATCAACACTTTGAATGTAAACATGAAAACAATATTACAGGTTTTAATCTTACAATCTAATGAACGAAACAAATATTTTATGAGTATTACATTACAAGTGCCATGCCCAGCTCAAAATTTCCATCCATGGAACACATCCCAAGAAATTAAAATTATTTATCTATTTAAAATATTGACATAAAAGTACACTCTATTGCCCTACAACATTTTAATTATGATGGCTTAATTGTATATTGTACTTTTGCTTCACAAAAATGTATCTATAGTCCTTAAAACTTGAAACAAAACCCAAAATGTATTAGGATTAAACAGAATACTTTTTGAAAAATATCTAATGCAGTGGTATCATTTTTGAACAGATGGCAAATCTTAACTTTTATTTTTGCAATGCACATATTGTTAACACTTGACCTGATGTGTTCCCTTTGGATAATGATCGTAACATGATAAAGTGAAGAAAAAACAACTAAAACTGTTATCCTGTTAGCAACTAAGATTAATTTGATATAGCAAAGCATTTCTAAATAAACTGGAAAAAGATGAGATATTTTGTATATCTATTTTAGGAACATAAAGTAGTCATTACAGAGGATAGTGACAAGCAGGTATGTTGCAAATTTCAGATTAATTAAAATGCTGTTTAACAAACCCTATTAGAATGCAAACGTTTTTCATGATTGCTGTCACAAGCTGGGTTTCAGTTTTGTTTGCTGGGTTTCCTATCCATTTAAGCCTTTCTATTCTCCCATCCCAGCCTCCATTCCTTTGCATTGAAGTGAACCCAAGCACAGCAACATTAGCCTAATGCATGTGAACAATGAGGTGAAGAAAAAAAGACTGAAGAAGTAAGTCTAATTACTCTAGTTTCATAGAATAAGCTTTTAAGGCTAAGTTCACACCAGGGCAATTACCCACCTAATTGCTCTAGTTAGAAGCCTGTTTGAAAAGATGTTTTCAGCAACGTGAGGCGAAAACATGCAAATTCAGTGCATTGGTTTGATCCCTATTGCCCTTTTTATTAAAGAAAAACCCCTTGAAGTATTGAGATGACATTCCTTGAACATACTTCTAATGTACCACAAAGCCTTTCCTGATAGACTGCAAGCCGATGTGGAATCGCACCTAAATCCATGCACTAACCTTACTCTAATAACTGGTCAGTGAGTACAGAAAAAGTGTCTAAAAATATCTAGCCTCCGTTTGTAAAAATGTATCTGGCAACATAAAATGTAATAAATGCTTTTGTTTAAATTTAAAAATACTTTTTATTCTTTTGTTTAAGAGTATTCTCAAAAATTATGTCCTAATATAGCTGGTTAGTTTTATAAGCCCCTTAAATTGCAAGCTCTCTGTATCTGAGTAAGCACAGATTAATAAAATATTCAGTGGGATGCAGTTCTTAGACAATATCTGATGAAAGGGTATTTTGTAGGAAGGAAGGAAGGAAAGAAAGGAGGAAAGAAGGAAGGAAGGAAAGAAGGGAGGAAGGAAGGAAGAAAAGTAGGGATATCTGAATGAAGGAAGAAAGCAAGCAAAGAAGGAAAGAGAGAAGGAAGAGAGGGGTAGAAAGTGGGAGTAAGTTTGAGGTGAAAGTAAACTAAAATTGGTGGGGGTGGGGGTTGAGTCCTGAAGACATGAAGCTGAAGCCTCTGGCATCTCTGTCAGGAATGACTTGGATGTGAAGACAGAGAGAGAGAGATGAAAAGAAGCATTCAAAGCAAGGATAGATTTAGGGCTAAAGGAACCAAATCATCTAAGCCAACATCCTCATTGTAATAAGAAGAAAACCAAATTTTAGAGAACTGTCAGAGTCACGTGCAGCCCTCTTTCAAATCCAGCTCTCCTGACTGCCAGTCTGTCTGGTAACAGTTTACAGACAGGAAGAACAAGAGGAAATCTAAACAGGTCAGTTTATTGGCTTAGAAAAAGAGCAGGAGTGACTTTTGATTGCAGTCTACCTTTAGAGGACCAGAAGGTAAATATGAAAACTGTTTAAATAGGGCACTTAGGTTCAATAAGTCAAGAGGTAAGAAATGCTGAAGGAGAGCTACAGCAAGAATGGTATAGAGAATGAAAAAAGTTGAAAGAAAGCATCAGGACGTCTTTAACAGAGGAATGAGGGTTTATGTTCTGGTCTCATGCTGCTGGGTTCTTGTGCACATTCTCAATACAGGATTACCTGGCTGTGCTCAGTGCTTTTAAAAAGGAAAAGGCAGGATATTTAAAACATAAACTTGATTCCACTGTATCATGTTATTTGTTACTTTTCTTCTGATGTCTGCCTCTGTGATAAAGGGGGAAGAAAGAAAGAGAGATTAAGATGGCAGATATGGCTTTATATCTTTAGATAGAACAGCTAGAAACATACTTTCCTTAAATTTACGAAGAAGAAAAATTCCATAATTCATAATAGTTAATAAATCATGAGAAAGGCAACAAATTCAGCCTATGCTGAAAATTTTTGTTCTATTCATATGATTTTAAAATTTGTGATTATGCTTAGCTCTTTCAAAGATTTAAGGAAAAGAGAAAAACTAATTTTTTCTCTTTGATTCCTTTGATGATTATATAAGAAAGGCTATCAGTTTTAGACCAAGGATGGCAAATATCTGGTATAATTCTTCCTATTTCGTATGTTTCACTCGTCATAGGCATTGCTAATTAATCACTGTATTAGAGAAAATCAATTGATTTTCGTTAACTTGTCATCCTTGATTTAGACCAGTTGTCAGCAAACTATTTCTCTAAAGAGTTAGATACTAGGTATTTTAGGCTTTGTAGATCGTCAGATCTCTGTTGCAGCTACTCAACTCCGCTGCTGCAGCTCCAAAGCAGCCATAGACAATGTGTAGAAGAGTCAGTGCTGAGCTATTCCAACAAAACTCATTTACAAAAACAGATTGGGTCTGCAGACCGTTGTTTGCCAAACCTTGCTTCAGAAATATTAAGTAGTATTACTTTCTGCCTGATGGCAGCTTAGAAGGACCAGTCTATCTTAAAAACCAGTGAAGTAACTGCACCCTAATCAATTCTCCTAATCAGCTACCCTAGACTTAGTATGGATGGTCAAAGGCATGGAAATATCCCGCCCATAACAATGTACCTATCCATAACTAGGGCCACATTATAACCTGTGGACTCTAGACACTTATACCTCTGTGGATCCTTGTATTCAACTACCACATTCAAACTTATACTTTACTCAAGGAGAGTCTGAAAGAGAACTCTATTTCAGAAATCTAAAAGGCAGAAAAAGTGAAGATGAAGAATAATAAGCAAAAATACAAATACTTTAGAGAAGTCTAAATCAATACAGAAAAACATGGAATAACAGCTTTCTTTTCTTCTCAAATAACTCCCACCCTCAAATAAAATCATATCACATATCTTTAATCTCTATTAATATAATAAAAGCATGCAATCTTTGTCTTTATCTACTGTCATTTCAGGTAAACTGCAAAAATCTATGGGCTATTTTTATAATTCTGTAAATTTTTATAATTCTATATATCATTTAAATATACTTAGTCTTACATGAATTAACTTAATCCCCGAGGAAGCTGCAACATGCTAAATGCAAATAACCATTTTGCTATAACTCCATGATTGTTAATAAACCGCATGTAATGGGCAGTGCATAGGTTGCTAACAAAGACAGAGTAAACCCATCACTATACAGAACAAAAGAAATAAGTTAGAAACAATAGTTACTACTTGTGCTGATGCCTAACTTCCTAACAAGCACCTTTGGAAGGCCAGCACCAACTTGATGATCAGTCTGTTGCTATTCAGATATTTCTGATATATGAAGGAAAGTCAACTACCACAGTGGGATTGCTAAGAAAGAGTATAACAAAGAAAATAAAAAGAATCCTTTTATCACGAAACAGAGTGATGAATAGGCAAGATATGAATTAATAATTGACAATTTTTAACAATCTAATCTAATTGACATTGGGTTAAACATACTAAATGTTTTTCTTTGTAGGAAGTTTATAGAGATAGAAAATATTTCTTCACACCTCTTCCTTTTAAAGCTGTGGTGACATACCATAGCCCCTGTACTCTGAAAAAAGATAATTTTGTGTCCAGTGATCTGTTTGAAAAGTAAAGATTAGATACATGACAAAGATAAAAGATATTACCTTTTCTTTTCAGATTTAATGGAAGATCTATTCAGTGCTATACAATGAGAAAATAAAGTGAAACATGAATTTAAAAGGAAGAAAAATAGTTATTTATCAAAGAAGATAAAGTTGTTTTGGTAGAAAATTAAAGAAAAGGTAAAGACATAATTAAAACTAGTAAAAGAGTTCAGCAAGATACAAGATCAAAATGAACAAACTGATAACATTGCAATACAGAAAGCAATAATAAAGTATTAAATGCAATAATTATGAAAAATGATCCTATCCAAAAAATAAAAATTATTTTATCTGAGAATAAATCTAACAAATGAAGTATAAAGATTTTGTGGATAAACTATAAAATGTCATTCAATATTATAAATAACAGCTAAATAAATAGAGAGGTATACTATGGTCATGTATACATGGCTTGATATTAGGAAATATCAATTCCCACAAAATACATCTTTAAATTCAAATAAAAATACAGTCAAAAACCCATCAGAGATTTCCATGAGTATGTAAAATTGACTGTAAAATTCACATGAATGAATATTGGGCCAAGAATTCTAAAGAACATTTTGAAAAATAAGAATCAGGAAGGAGGAATATCTTTCGTAGTACTGAAAGTTATTATAATTCTGAAGAAATTAAAAATGAGTGATATTGGGGTAAGGATAGACAAGTAGACTCATGGAACATAATAGAGTCCTGAAAGATATTGGCATAAATATATAGGAACAGGTGTAATTTAGAGAGCGGTATCAGAAAAAGAGAGGAGGAAAGATAGACGTTTAAATAAATTACAAATAGAAAAATAAATGAATAAATTAGATTTTTTTAATCCAGACTATTCAAAAATAAATTGCAAATGGACTAAAGATTTGAATGTGAAATATAAAACAAAGATACAAAGGATTTAAAAAGAAAAATATCTTTTTAGCATTGAGATTGCTCATAATTTTTCTAATTCAAAAAGGAAAGGTTGAATGTAACAAATATAAAACTCCTGTGTGACAAAATATGCTATGAACATATGTAAAAAACAAACCACACACTGGGTTTATTTATGAAGCACATAACCCACAAAGGAATAGTATCCAGTATATACCAGTAGGAAAAGACAAACTAACCAATAGCCACATGAGGAAAAGATTTGACTTGGCAATCCATTGCAGGTGAACTTTAGTGGTCTACAAAGATGTGAAGAGAGTTACAAATTTACTCGTAATCAGGAAAATACAAACTAAAACAACAAACCCATTTGATTCTCAAATTTAAGTTTCATGATATCAAGAGGTTGCAGGGATGTAAGAAACCTGAAAACTTCTTAGTAAGTAAACTGATACATTTGTGGAGATCCATTTTGCAATATTTATTAAAGTTAAGAATATGGAAAAACCTAAAGCTCAGCAAGCATATTGTTAGATATGTAGTTAGGAAAAAATCTTGCCACGTACAAGAATATTCAGTGTTTTTAATGGTAAAAAATGAAATTGACTTAACGTAGAATTATAGAAGAATGACATTCATACAATTGAATACAATTTACTTAACAAAAATGAATGAACTAGGCATCCATTAGTCAATCAGGTAAATTTGGAAATAAAATACTGAATAAAAAGTCAGATGCAGAATTATATGTTCTGTTTATATAATTTTAAAACACATATACTCAAATATGAAACTTACGAAAATGGTAGCTTCTGCTCAAGGGAGAGGGAGAAAAAAGAAGCATCAGGAAATAGGATGGCATGAGGATAAATGTATATTTTAATCTTATCTATTTTGTGTTTCATCTTGGAAGAAAGGAAAGGAAGAGATGGAAAGAGCAAGGAGCAAAGGTGAAGAAAATGATGTCACAGATACAAGAAAGTGTGTTATAGATACAATAATGAATATAATATTTTCTACGTAGAAAGTGTATCATTACTTTAAAAATGTTATACATAAACCCTATCTTCACAATGTTCACATACTAAAAATGTAGGTAAGACAATGGTGCGTTAAACAGATAAGTGTGAACACATAGTCAACACCCCACAAGTGTTCTGAACATGAGAATTTATATTGAGGGATTAGAGAGTGGTCTAGACTCGCTCAGGAACAGGAGCAAGGAGATCATATGACTTTCTCTAGTTTTTGAAAAAAGTAAGAAAGCTTAAGTTGATATAAAAAAAAGTGATTATCCCATAAATTTTCTGGTCAAAATGTTTAGCTTAGAAAAGTGATCATAAACAAACTCTAAAGATGCTCATTAGAATAATGTACTTAATCTTATTATAATTTGCAAGTATTTATAAATAAAATGTGCTAGAAAATGAGAAAATTCAGGTATTTTTTCCCAGAAAATTATAAGAATTCAAATACTATTGCCAAGTAAAATAATACAAAAAATTATGTATTATACTTATTCTGTACATTTTAGAATAAGTTAACTTGCATTATATGTAATTGGCATATGTGAGCACAAAACTATGCTTTATCTTTCAAGCACTATTACTATTCAGTCATTCATTTACAACTGTATTGTGGTTGTGATATTTTTTCTTCACATTGCCATACTTTTTAACATTAAAATACTCTGAACGAGAGAAAACAAATATCGATTCGACATTATTTAGAAATTTTGTTAAAATAGACCTCTTTAAGTAAAGATTCATTTACCTTATCTTGGTGGGGGTTCTACAAGTCCTGCATTTAGGATTATTTTGTTTAAGTTTCAAATTATAAGTTTCATCTCAATAAAATTTTGTAAACATTTTTTATTTATGTTTTATTTTATGTCCTAGTTTTAATCTATAAAGAAAAATAATTTTTCTAAGGTTCTGAGGGAGCTGGTTATTTTTAAGAATTACATAAAATGTTTTTGTCTGGTTTAACAACCAGATCACAACATTCCTGAAAATTTACCAATAAGCTCTTGCTAGCTGGAAATACTTGACTTATATATGTATATACACCCACACACAGTTATGCATGTTTACATGTACCCACAAACACAAGCATACAACATTGTGCTAATGTAATAACATGATCAGTTTTGTGGGGACTGGAATTAGCCACCCCAAGATATGTCTCTTTGGCATGATAATTATTTGAGGCTGGTTCCTTTGCAGACAGGAAAGCAACTGAAAAGTAGAATTTACTTACCCTTTGTAAGAGACATTTACATTGTAAAGGAACTCTCCAGCTGTAAAGATATCTCTAGAAACTCTTAATCAATGGGGAAGGCAAGGACTTAAATCTGCATTTGTTTATTGTGCTTGTCTGGTAACCTCCTGTAACTGACTTCCCTCCCCCTCCCAACGTTGGCCTTTCTTTAAGGATTAAGCATCTTTCCTTAGGCTAGGATGTGATTGCTGTGCTCACCTGTGACCACCCAGCTCTAGACAATAGACTTGCCTCCTGCTACGCCCACTGAGATAGCAGACCCACTATCTGCTGTGTCCATCAAGTGCTGTGCTGACAGGGCAATCTTGTGACTATTGTGGGAGGGACATTTCAATCATATGTGAAACACCCTGTTTGGGGGTATATAACCACTCTGTGCACCCCACTTCTTCAGTGCCCTTTCCTCCCTTGGGAAGAAAGGCCCTGGGCCATGGTCCTCATAAGCTTTGTTTAGTTTTCTCTTGCTATTCTGTCTCATGTGAATTTAATTCATTCTCTGGCCAGACGAACCCACATTAGGTAGAGGAAAAGTTTTCCTCCCCTACAGTATTTACTGCTTCAATTTATCTAAAATCTTATATAAAATCCCATCCTTTGTTAGTATTTTAATATGTTTGCTAACTAGGTTTGCAATGAGTTGGGCAGGTCAATTCACGATAAAAATTTAATTAATTATCAGTTCAAGTTTTATTCAGGTTAATGTGGGCAAGTTAGAGAATATAGACTTTATTTTATTATATACCAGGAATCTGGTCATCCTTAAGGTATTCTCAAACACTGCTTTCCTTCTTGCAATCTGCTTAAACCTCAGGCACAAAGGAATTACCCCCTCTGGAAAGGTAAGTTTTCCTACAGAGATAGGTCTTCTGTTTGAAGTTTCAAATTGTGCTCAGCTGAACTGAATATTCTATGAACTATTAAGCATATAATTATGATAAAAGAGCAATAGTCATTAAAGTCCTTGCACTTGATGCTTCCATTTGAACTTCTTTTGGGTTCAAGGCAAACAAAAATCTTTGGTTTTACCTACTTTCTTCCTCAGCCCGAGGCAATGTAAGGAAGGATGAGAAAGAAAACCCCTTCTCCCTAGATTTTTGAAAACTGTAAAACCTAGTGATAGAAAAGTGCTGTAGTTTGAAACATGAAAGGTCAAAGTAGTCTACTAGAGACACAGCGAATATATAACTTCTTATGGGAGTCTCCCAGGCGTGAGATTATTCTGAGATTTCAATCTTATAGTTAAATAGTAATATATCAAAAAGACGGCGAAAATAGTTGCTTTATAAAATGTTCAGGAGTCAGTCATTTAACTCTCACAAAATGTCAGCAGCTTTATTCACAGGCCTTAAACTTAGGAAACTTGAGATATGAGTATTTAAGAAAACTTCCTCCAAAAATAAACTTCCCTTTAAGATTAACTTCGAATGAAACATTAAGTGAGTCATTTTCACAAAGCAATCATTTGCCTATTTCTAACCCCTGATAGAATCTGTACAGAAACAAATTGGTGGTCAAATTCATGCATCTGCTGCCAAAGAGTTAGCTTTTGTAATGCTTCAGGGGATATATAAGAAATTTAGGAGAGCTTCTAAAAAGTCAAATCACAGCCTCAATTTCCTTGGACCCTGGACACTAATCACCAATAAGCCACTGCATCACCATCTGCATCAGATGTATCTAGTACTCTGGCCCACATGATGGCTTCACCTCTCATTTCACCAAGCCTGGACACTCCTGTGTAGGTTTTAACTCATGCTTCACTGACAATGTTTTGCCTCAACTGTTGGCTTCTTAGCTTTCTGCACCCAACTCTCTTTACTCACACATGAATAGCTTAGAAGTGTAGGAAAATTAGTGGGATCACTCTCACCCAATGGTGAACTCAACTTGATGAATACTTATCTCTTCATCTCGTCTCTTGGGTGGACAATTCTAAAAGACATCCTATAGTCTTGTTAGCCCTGTCTCAAGGCCTCAATTGCCCACACATCACCTTGATGAAGTTTTTCTCCCTTTTTTCTGACATGCATCCCTGCTCTTTGGAGTTACCTTCCAAATACCACCTGGAAACAAATCAGACTGCTTTCAGGGGAACTTAAGCTAAAACACAATAAATTATCACACAGGTATTTGTTACACTACGTTTATCTCTAAGGAAATTCACTTTTTTTCTGTAGTCTCCCCCAACAAGGGATATAAAAAAATGCTCCTCATTTTATTATTATACACTATTTCTGTCTTCAAGTGTAGACTTTAGCTACCAACATGCTGTCCTAAATCTGCTCATTCTTCCATGCATGCAACCATCTCAACTTGCCCTATGAAGGAATCACTTCACCCTTCAGAGCTTTTCTGAATGCTTTCCCCTTTCAACTTTTCCAAGTCCATGTCCCTGTGCTAGAAACCTTCTTTGTGTAGGATAGAATCTAGATAAAGTGGTAGAACAAAGGGAGAGAGAACTGGACCACTGATGAAGTCACATATACATTTTGGCAGTTACTTTCTGAGGGTAATGCCCTTTTCTTTATGTCAAACACAAAGGAACAATCTTAGTGGTACCAAGATTATAAATCTTGTAAAATTTACTCAACCATTTACTCTGGAGACTAAAATGATCCCAGAGGCAAAACTGAGACATAATATAACAATAGAAAACTACAATATATTTCTTACTGTTAAGCCATTTGCTTTCCTATAGAAACACTGACAGAATTAATTTTTTTGATGACCTAGAAATACATTGTTTCTCATTGATGCTTTATTACATGTATGTGTACTTTTTCTGAGAAAATATTGTACATATCCCTATAATGTACTAAAATATTGCAGTTCTTTACAATTGTTTCCCTTTTCCGTGTTTAAGGTATTGAACCAACTCAGGCTATCCAGTGCCACACTCAAAACCCAAGGGGTAAACAAAAATATACATCTCCAACAATGTAACATTTGTGTTTGCACAGAGAGATTGGATTTCCACAGGAATTCCTAGAAAGATTCTTTTTAAATTCTTATGTACAGACATATGCAGATATGTATGCAATTTAAACTCTAATTTTTACACAAAATCCATTGTTTCTTACTTAAAGTTTATAAGGGTAAACTATGAAATTTGCTTATTCTGTAAAGAAGAAATCTGAAACATTGACCATTACACACAGCGTGATCATTGCTGGAGGATACACACCATTTGCAGCAGACAATGGCTAGAAATCTCACACATATACTCACAAGCACACATGGATTTTACTTTCACATTTATTTTCTAATAGGCCATCAATGAAGAGAAATGGAAAACCAAAATAAAGAAGAGTGTTTATCCTCCAATTTTTAATAATTAAAGCATTTATATTAAGATGGTGAAAGAAATACAGTTCATTGCTTCAGTAGGAAATCAGCAGAAATCATGATGATAAAAATTATCTTGATATTTATTCTTGATATACAGAAATAAAATAAGTATTTTCTAAACATTTTTATACTTGTTCTGTTTATATTTTGACATTTGCATGTGCTTTTCTTGTTTATCCAAGTCATTGTTTTCTTATATTGGACTGTGATGAACACATATTGCTGAAGGAATCATCATTTTTTTGTTCGGATCCAAGAGAAAAATCCATTTTCCTCAAAAAGTAACAACCCAAAATGTATCCCACCATCTTGGCATATGTGGAAACTGTTAGTAGCAAATGGAGGAATGAGAAAAAAATCAGAGTAAGTAAGGACAAGTAAGTAAAAACAATATTTCTTGGTCAGTAAATGTCCCAGAGTATCAAATGTAATCAGTGTCTTTCAAATAGTTAATAAGTACTTGTATAAAATATGAATGTTGAAAAGTTGTAGACAGATAATAAAAATGTACCTAATCTGAACAATTATCCTTTGTACCAAAAGAGGATTACTACAGAAAGGGAGGGGTGTTTACAGAAGAGAGAGACAGACAGACAGAGTAAGAGACAGAGAGAGAAACTCTGACTGAACAAAAAGAGAGAATTAATTTTGAAATTCATAGCAAATCCTGTTGGCTCTGTTTGCATATCTCACCACCCTAATCCCACCAGTTTCTCTGTCCAAAAACATTCCAATAGCCTCCTAACTGGTCTTGCAGATTTAGCGCTTTTCCCCCTATGGTCTTTTGTTTTCATTATAGCCAGAGGAATCTATTTAAAACATAGGTATATTAGTTAAAGTGAAAAATGGCTTGGGGCCAGCCCAGTGGTGCAGCGGTTAAGTTCACATGTTCAGCTTTGGCAGCCTGGGGTTCACTGGTTCGAATCCTGGGTGTGGACTTATGCACAGCTTGTCAAGCCACGCTGTGGCAGGCATTCCACATATAAAAAAGTAGAGGAAGATGGGCACACATGGTAGCTGAAGGCCAATCTTCCTCAGCGAAAAGAGGAGGATGGGCAGTGGGTGTTAGCTAAGGGCTAATCTTCCAGAAAAAGAAAGAGAAAAAGAAAAAAAAAGTTAGCTGATATGACAGATTAACCCTTCATTTATAATAAATTAGAATACACAAAGTTATAAAAGTTTATTAAAAATTTCTTTCTCACCAATGTCACAGTCCAGATTGGTTTTGTATATATAGATGAGTTCTTCTCCTCCTGGTCATATAAAAACCTAAGTTCTACATTCCATTTGCTGCATTTAAGTCACAAGGTATATCAAAATGCAAAGGAGGCTGATTTTTGGTGAATATTGGTGAGCTTTCTGATTTCACATTCCCTTAGGTCTATCGGGACAATATTTCTGGTTCTAAGTACCTTTTCTTACAGCTTCTGCATACTTGGCACATGCATTCTTTTTTAGGACTTTTACCTTTTACCTTGGGCTGCTGAAGCTTCAGTGCCCAGGAGCACTGATATCCAGAAGTAACTGGGAGTTTAGTCAACCGAGGGCTGACCAGAGCCAATGACTGACTACTGCAGAAGTTTGAAAGCCGAGATGTCTTACCTCAAGATGGCACAGACTCTGCAAAGTAATTTACACTCCAGAACACTCAGAGGGATAGTTTGAGGTGAGGATTTTACCTGAAATTGCATGCATGTTTAGCTTTTCTACTTTCCCCTCTCCTTTACCAGTTTCTTATAAATCACTTACATACGGATCTGCAGCTCAAAGGAACCCAACCTGAGACCCTCCTCTTTGTTCACTCTGCTCCAGACACACTAGTGGCCTTGCTCTCTCTTGAACTTGCCATTATACCTCAATGTCACAGACTTGTAGAGGCTTTTCTTTCTGTCTGGGATGCTATTTTCTCACATGTCAATATGATTCACTGCTTTACTTCCTTCAGGAATTTGCTCAAACATCCCCTAATCAGAGAAGTCTTCCATGACCACCCTATGTGCTCAGCCCTTCCCAGCACCTACTCTTTTCCTCCTTACCATCCTATTCTCCACAGCATTCGTCTTAATCTGACCTCCTATATATGTGTTTATGTTCACTAATTGATTGTATTCCACACTAGTCTATAGGTCCCATGTGGAGTAGCAATGTTGTTTGTCTCCATTCCTCAGGTGCATTCCAGCACCTAGGACAGTGCCTAGGTCCATAGTAGGCATTTGGCATCTATTTTCTAATGAAGTCTACAAATGAATGAATGATCATGCAAAACTTAACTACGAAAATAAACTGCATGTAATTTTCATTCTGTAATTAAGATTTGTGTCACCTTTCTGATGTTTCTAATTAAATAAATTCTGTGAGAATGATTACTGATAAATATCTGGACCAATTGTGCTTCAACAGTGTATTTCAGAAATAATTGTCCTGTTCATTGTAGGCAGATGTATTGTAGGATATTGCCTTAGCCAAGCTTAGATGAGGGCTGTATGGAATGTGCTGTATAAAGTTTATGGAACCAAAACTTCTCATACTATTAGTGAGCAATATATGCATACTCACCTTGAAAGCTGTCTATAAGTTGAACACGTTTATTGAGGACAAACTATATGGTATAGAAGTCTTCTCATAGGGCTTAGTGCTGTTAGAGAATAAAAAGCTATGTGACATAAATAACCTTCAGAATTAAATTCTTATACAACAGATGAAAGACAGTAAAACTTTCCCAAAAGTTTTACAGGAATGAGTAAGCTTGGAAGGGAATGAGCTGTAAAGATAATGCTGAGGTGGTAAATGCATTAATAAATTAAAAGAGAAAGAGAATCAAAGCATGAAATCAAGAGTGAATTTTAAAGGTAACTTGATCAGAACATGAGGAAAGGCAGTCAGAGACAGGAGTCTGCTAGAGAGTGGTCTGAAGCCAGACTGTAGTGCTGGGTACATATTATCCTTTCCCTCTATTTTTTTGTCCCGACAAGACAGACTCCTTCTGTTACTGGTTTGGCTGGCTCTTAGGATCATTGAGAAATGTGTGGAAACTTGAAATGAAGTTAACTCAAGTCCTTTCTGGGGACACATAATTAGATGGAGTCAGGCTGTCTGTCCATTGTTATCCACAAAGCTAGTGCCTAAGTTTTAATCTGAACAAGGGACTTATGACTGAAAGTATATCACTATATTGGTGTATCATATTGACTTTCTGATAATGTTCTAAAGCCAGTTGAGTAAGAGAGAGAAAATGCCAGTAGGTACAAATTGTGGCATCAATTCTCTGCCAGACTGATCAGTTTGGTTTATTTATTACCTCCAGCTACATTCTTAAAATCTATAGTTTTAGTTTCTCTTCAGTGCATAGTTCACAGCTTAAATAAACGCAGATTCAAATGAATTTTAAAAGAATTGAGCAGGCTTTAAATTTAAAACGTGTGAACATTGTTGTTTTAACCACCCTTAATTATTTACTAATTTGACTCAATAGATTCACCTTTTCTCTCTCTTTTTTTTCCTCTCTCTATCTCTCTCTAGTTCCCCGAAGGATAAAGATTTCACAAAGCTTCCATGCTCATCCTTCAAATGATTTGGAATAATTTTAATCAGTAAAATATATATAATATGTATATGTAGATTTTTAGATCCATTAAACTGGAACATCAAAAAATATTACAAGTTCTGAATTACAAATCCTCTGCCCTCAGTCCCAATTACCTCTCTCTTACAATTATAAGATTTTAAAATCCATTCATTAAACATCAACGTTGTATAAAGAGAATTAAAAATACATCTACTGAAAAAGTCTTCTGGAAAAATACAGAATAGTGAAGACTTTATGCATGAAATCTTTGTACAAAATTGCAAAGCTCAGACAGTAACTCCAAATACAATGCCACTTGTAGGAAATTCAACATATGTTAGAGAAATTCAACAAAAATCAATACTAAAGATATTATTTTAATCTATCTCATAATTTTGCTTTACATTTTGGATATTAAGAAAAATTATTTAAGGTGCCGGCCCCATGCCTGAGTGGTTAACTTCACGTGCTCACTTCGGCAGCCCACGGTTTCACCAATTCGGATCTTGGGCGCGGACATGGCACGGCTCATCAAGACATGCTGAGGCAGCATCCCACACAGCAGAACTGGAAAGACTTACAACTAGAGCATGCAACTATGTACTGGGGGGACTTTGGGGAGGAGAAAAATAAACAAAAAGAGGAAGATTGGTAACAGATGCTACTAGGGCCAATCTTAAAAAAAGAAAAATTATTTAAGCAATCTTTCACTAGAAAAATTTAAAAAGCTAAAACGTTCAAATCCTTTAAATGCTGAGTTTTGGTAGCTTCTTATGTCACAATTTAAATGTATGTTGTTTAGAATTATAACACTAATGAACTATGTTTACTGAATATTTATGATTTACTAGGCAATATGCTAAGCCATTAACATACATTAATTTAACTTGCTTTCACAAACATATAGTAAGTTAGAAGTAATTATCTCCATTTCACAGATCTAGAAAAATAGACCTAAAGAGGTTAAATAGATTTATAGTCGATGTGGAAGATCAAGCTAACATGGAAGATTCTCCTCGCCAATAAACACTTAGAATATTGGATAAAATAGAACGAAAGCTAGTTAAACAAGCAACCAACCACAGAAGAAAGTTAAATCACAATTCTCAGAAATTTAAACAGAACCCAAAATCTTAATAGTAATGCAGTGATCCAAAGCTGAAGTCAAAGTGGTTCAATGGAGTATCACAGGCAGATATAGACCTGAGAGTTTTTATTCTAAACCTGTAATGGAGAAGAAATCCATGCCATAAATTGTAGGGATTTGAGCCTGGTTTATACACATTAAGCAGGTAGTGATAAACAACTACCATATCCACGGAACAGGAACTAAGACAATTAAAAGCAAACATGCCTTTCAACTTCCTGTGGCCATAAGACTATAAACAGACATGAAGGAAAATAAGAGAGAACTCTCAAGTTTTGTCCACATCCTGCAGTGAGATCCAAATTCACAATAGACAGACACTGCCTAGACACAAAACAAAAAGAAATGTGAACCCTCCCAGGACAGATGCTTCCTAAGCCAGGGTATACAGCTGTCCCACCAATAAAAAACAAGCTTTCACAGGATAAACTCACCAAAATAAACTACACAAGGAAATGAAACATCATCAGAGGAAGTGAGATGATGAAGGAATCATAGTATTTCACACCAAGAAATAGAAATAACGGGACAATCAAATGGCTTTAAAATGAGTGTGGTTGTTATGAAGTAATGTCTGTGCCCCATAAAAATTCATGTGTCAAAACCCTAACACTCAATGTGATGATATTTGGAAGAGGGACCTTTGGGAGGTAACACTCAATGTGATGATATTTGGAAGAGGGACCTTTGGGAGGTATTTAGGTTTAGATGAAGTCATGAAGCTGGGCTCTATGAAGAAGTTAACATCCTTATGAGAAGAGAAAAACCAGAGCTCTCACAGTCTCTCGCTCCCTGTCATGTGAGGACACAGCGAGAAAACAGTTATCTGCGAGCCAGGAAGTTAACTCTTACCAGAAACTGAATTTGCTGGCACCTGGGTCTTGGGCTTCCCAGTCTCCAGAACCATGAGAAATAAATTTCTGTTATTTAAGCCACCTAGTCTACAGTATTTTGTATTTTGTTATAGCAGCCCGAGCTAAGTAAGACAATGATTAACATATTCAAAGCACTAAAAGAAAGTATTGGAAATCTTTTTTTTTCAAATAAAAGACAGGACAATGTCAAATCCTAATACAACGGTTTGAAAAGAACCAAATTTTTTTAATAAAATTAACAAACATAGTTCACAAGTCTTCATGAGTTGCCATAACAAAATACCACAAAGCGAGTAGACTAAAGAACAGAAATTTACTTTCTTGCAGTTCTAGAAGATAGAAGTCTAAGATCAAGATGTCAGTAAGGTTGATTTCCGGTGAGATTTCTCTCCTCAACTTGCTGACAGAGTCTCCTTGTTGTGTCCTCACATGGCCTTCTCTCTGTGTGTTCACAAGAACAGAGAGCACTCTAATGTCTCTTCTTCTTATGAGGACACAAGTCCTATCAGATTAAGCCCATCCTTACGACCTCATTTAACCTTAATTATTTTTTTAAAGGCCATATCTCCAAAAATAGTAACATCAGAGGTTAGGTCTTCAACATATAAATTCAGGAGGAACACTATTCAGTCCATAACCATTCTTAAAATTAAAAACAAACACATTCAATGGATCTGTGACTTGAAAGATAGATCTGAATAAATCATCAATAGTGTAGCACAAAAGCTTAAGTGAGAGATAATATGAAAAGAAGTTGCTTAAAGACATGAATTTACTTTCAAGATTTTGTGTTTCCTTTTAATGTACATTTCCACTGCCATGTGAAATACTTTTTACAAGAGAATCTTCACCCCAGTGTCTCAAGTAAGTCTTATGAAAATATATTAGTAAAATTATATTCTCCATGTCTCTTGTCTAGCTGCCAAGGGAAGAGATATCTTGGAGTAAACAGGGAAATTTGTAGAGATCCGTGAAAGGTCATGTCTTAGAGGTAGAGCTAAACTAGAACTAGAATAAATACTGTTATATTTTACCTAAAAATGCATAAAAACAAGTCTCTAGAGGAGTAAGCTGGCCAAGAAGCAACTTAACTGCTTTCCAAAACAAGCTTCAATATTCTTGAAAGGAAGACAGTAAAATCGGAACACACAATAATGCAACATTCATGATATACAACATCCGGTTGAAAATCTGGAGAAATGAGACAGGATTCTGAGACAATGATCAAGTAGAAAGCACCAGTTATCTGTATTCCCTCCTAGAGATAACAATTGCATCGGCAGAATCTGTCTGATGTCTTTGGAACTCTGGAGTCTACGGAAGCCTTGCAACTTCTAGGGGAAGGCCAGGGTGGTAAATTGCAGTTAATTCTCATCACTTTCAGCTTTTAGCTCAACAGTGACTACCCATTTCTCATGCCCAGCCCTGTAAAATACAACTGGACCTGTGTTTTTGGAGCAGTTTACACATAGCTTGTAGGAGACAGAGTAGATGTGTTGGTTAATTTTATGTGTCAATTTGACTGGGCCAAGAGGCACCCAGATATTTGGTCAAATATTATTCTGGGTGTTTCTATGAAGGCATTTTTGGATGATGTTAACAGTTAAATCAGTAGACTGAGTGAAGCACATTGCCCTCCCTAATGTGGGTGGGCCATATCCAATCAGGTGAAGACCTAAATAGAACAAAAAGGCTGACCTTCCTACAAGTAAGAGAGCATTCTCTCTGCCTTTAAACTGAAACATTGGCTCTTTCTGGGGCTTGATCCTACTAGCCTTCAGATTAGACCTAAACCATCTGGTCTTTTGGATCTCTAGTTTGAGATTCACTCAGCAGGTATTAAGACTTGCCAGATTCGATGACCACATGAGCCAATTCCTTGTATTAAAACTGTTTATATATATACCATGTTTTCTGTTTCTCTAGAGAACCTTGACTAATGCAATAAAGACCTTGCCTTCAAACATCAGGGATCTGTGTTCTGAATGCTGAGTGCTGCTTCTATTACAAAGATGCAGACACAGAGATGGACAGCCATTGTTGCACCCTCCCTCTGATTGTTGCAAGCCACTCCCCATCTGCTGAAGCAAGGTACATCAGATTTAAAGATCCGATGCCTCTCCCCATCTTAATTTTTCACTTTTGAGAGACAGCTATTAGAGACCAATACATTCCAAAGTAATTGCATATGCAGTAGGAATTAGAGAGTCATAAGGCACGATCAGGGAAAGCAGGCTCAGAAAAGACCTGAGGAGAACTTAAGTTTACATTTCAGGCTAATCCTCAGTATGGAAACAGCCTGCAACAATCAAAAAGTGAAACAAAACAGAATAAAACAAGACAAAAAAGAGCAAATCCTGGGGAAGATGGAGAATCTGGTTATCAGAGCTAGCATATTATTAGACGCCAATGTCTAGTTTTCAACAAAAAAATCCACAAAACATACAAGGAAATTGGAAAGATGTTTCATTCAAAGGAAAAATAAACCAACAGAAATTGTCCCTGAGAAAGACAAGATGGCAGACCTACAAGATAAAGACTTTACAACAATTGTCTTAAAGATGCTCAAAGAACTAAAGGAAGATGTGTAAAGAGTCAAAAAAATATATATAAATGATATGGAAATATTAACAAAGAGGAAGAAAACTTAAAAGGAAACCAACAAAAAATTCTAGAGCTGAAAATAAAGTGATTTAAATAAAAATTCACTAGAGAGATTCAATGGCAGGTTTGAGAAAGCAGAAGAAAATAATAGAGGACTTGAAATAGGTCAACACCAGTCCTTCTCAAACATTTCCAACAAACTGAAAAAAAGAGGACACTTCCTTACTCATTCTATGAGGCTAGCACTACCCTTATACCAAAGCCAGACAGACGCTACAGGAAAAGAAAACTACAGACCAATATCCCTTGTAAACATTGATGGAAAAATCCTCAACAAAATACTAGCAAACTGAAATCAGCACATGTTAAAAGGATTACACACCATGACCACGTGGGATTGATTCCTGAAATACGAGGATGATTCAACGTATGAAAATCAATCAGTGCAACACACTACATTAACAGAATAAAGGAAAAGACCCAACAATTATCTGAATTGATGCAGAAAAAGCATTTGACAAAAATTTAACATCTTTTCATGATAAAAACACTCAACAGACTAGGAATAGAAGAGAACTTTCTCAACATGATAAATGCCAAATGATGAAAAACCCAGAGCAAACATCACACTCAATGGTGAAAGACTGAAATCTTTTTTTTTTTTTTCCTTAAGATTGGCACCTGGGCTAACAGCTGCTGCCAATCTTCTTTTTTTTTTTTTAAGAATTGGCACCTGGGCTAACAACTGTTACCAATCTTTTTTTTTTCTTTTTCTGCTTTAATCTCCCCAAACCTGCCGTACACAGTTGTATATCTTAGCTGCAAATCCTTCTAGTTGTGGGATGTGGGACGCGGCCTCAATGTGGCCTGAGGAGAGGTGCTATGTCCACGCCCAGGATCCGAACCCTGGGCCGCCACAGCAGAGTACGCGAACTTAACCACTCAGCCAGGGAGCCGGCCCCTGAAATCTTTTTCTCTAAGATCAAAAATAAGACAAGAATGCCAGCTTTTGACGATTTTATTCAACATATTACTGGAAGTTCTAGCCAGAGCAATTAGGCAAGAAAAATAAATTAAAGGCATACAAATTGGAAAAGAAGAAGAGAAATTATTTCTGTTTGCATATGGCATGATCCTATATGTAGAAATCTCTACAGACTTCGCAAAAATCTGTTAGGACTAATAAATAAATTCAGCAAGTAGTGAAATACAAAGTCAACACATAAAAATCAGTTATATTTCTACACACTAACAATCTGAAAAGGAATTTGAAAAACCAATTCCATGTAAAATAACATCAAAAAGCATAAAATATTTAGGAATTAACTTAACCAAAGAGGTAAAACAATTGTACAATGAAAATGACAAACCATTGCTGAAAAAAATTAAAGAAGGCACAAATAAATGGCAAAACATCCCATGTTCATATATTGAAGACTTAATATTATTAAGATATCAATACTACTCAAATGGGTCTACAGATTCAATGCAATCTCTATCAAAATCCAAAGAATATTTTTTGCATAAATAGAAAAATTCATCATAAAATTTATATGCATCTCAAGGGACATCAAATAGCCAAAATAATCTTTAAAAGGAAGAACATTGTTTGAGGATTTACACTTCCTGATTTCAAACTTCCTACAAAGCTACAGTAATCAAAACAGTGTGGTACTGGCATAATGACAGAAATGTGGACTAATGGAATAAAGAGCCCAGAAATAAACCTTTGCATATAAGGTCAAATAATTTTTACACAAGATCAGTCAATGAGGAAAGGAAAGTTTTTCCATCAAATGATGTTGGGAAATCTGAATATTCATACGCAGAAGAATGAAGTTGAACATTTGCCTAACACCGTATATAAAAATTAACTAAATATGGATCAAAGACCCATGTAAGAGCTAAACCTATAAAAATCTTAGAAGAAAACATAGGGAAAAACCTTCATGACATTGAATTTGGTAATCATATCTTATATATGACAGCAAAGACACAGGTAATAAATTGGACTTCTTGAAAATTAAAACTTTTGTATATCAAGGGACACTATCAATAGAGTGAAAAGGCTACCTACAAAATGGGAGAAAATATTTCCAAATAATATCTGATAAGAGATTAATATTCGGAATATTTAGATTCCTAAAATTTATCAGCAAAAAACACCTTGTTCAAAGTGAGCAAAGAATTTGAACAGACATATCTACAATGAGCATATATGAATGACAAATAAGCACATGAAAAGATGGTCAAAATCACTAATATTTAAGAAAACACAAACAAAAACCACAATGAGATATCACCCTACACAGTTTAGGAGGGCTACTATCAAAAAAACAGGAAATAACTAGTGTTGGGGAAGATATTGATAAATTAGAATCTCTATGCAGTACTGATGGGAATGTAAAATGGTACAGCCACTGTGGAAAACAGTATTGCAGTTCCTGAAAAAATAAAAAATAGAATTACCATATGATCTAGCAATTCCACTTCTGGATATATGTCCAAAATAATTGAAAACAGCGTCTAAAAGAGGTATTTGTACACCCATATTCATACCAGGGCATTCGTTATTCACAAAGCTAAGATATGGAAGCAACCCAAGTGTCCAACAATAAATGAATGAATTAGCAAATTGTGTTATGTAAATACAGTAGAATATTTTCAGCCTTAAAAAGGGAAGTAAATTCTGACACATACTAAAACATGGCTGAACCTTGAGGATATTATGCTATGTGAAATAAACAGTCACAAAAAGACAAATACTGTATGATTTCATATGTATGAGGCACCTAGAATAGTCAAACTCATAGAGATAGAAAATAGAATATAAGTAGAAGGAGAAGTGGCAATTGAGAGTTATTGTTTAACAGGTATAAAGTTTCAGTTTTGCAAGATGAAAAGAGTTTGGGATATGGATGTTGGTGGTGGTTGCCCAACAGCATGAACGTACTTAACGCCAGTGAACTGTACACTTAAAAATGGTTAAAATGATAAATATTATGTTATGTTTATTTTACAACAATAAGAAATGAAAACGTTAGTAGAAATAAAAAGAAGCAGCAAAGTTTTACCAATTAGTAACACTGATTTAGTGACACCCAATAGAAGACATAAAAATAACAGATGATGAAATTAGCAGACATGGGCTTTAAAATAGCGATTATAAAGATACTTAGTAATTTAAAGACATGAAAATAGTTAAAGAAAAATCAAAGACAAAAAAATTAAACCTAAGAGATGAAAAACACAAAATCTGAAGTGAACAATTTCCTGGATGGACTTAAGAACAGATTAGACACTGCAGAAATAAAGATGAGCGAAGTTAAAGACTTAGAAACTATCAAAACTGAAGCATAGAAAGTAAAAGCAGAGAAGCATAGAAATCAGAGCCTCTGTGATCTATGGGCAATTTTAAGCAATTACAGTAATGTGTAATTTGTGTCCTAGAAAAGGAGCAGAGGAGAATATTATATTTGAAGATACAATGGCCAAAAGTTGTGAAAACCCCAAGCAAGATAAATAGGAAACGAAATCCAAGAAAGATAAATGAAAAACAAAACCATGTTTTGGCCTGGTGGTGTAGCGGTTAAGTTCATGTGCTCTGCTTCGGCAGCCTGGGATTCACTGGTTTGGATCCTGGGTATGAACATAAACACTGCTTATCAAGCTATGCTGTGGCAGGAGTCCTACATATAGAATAGAGGAAGATGGGCACAGATGTTAGCTCAGGGCCACTCTTACTCAGCAAAAATAGGAGGACTTGTGGCAGATGTTAGCTCAGGGCTAATCTTATTCAAAACAATAAATAAATAAAAATAAAAAACAAAATCATGCCAAGATAAATCATATTTAAACTGGTGAAAACAAACATTTAAGAGAAAACTTATAAAAGCTGTCAAAGGAAAAAATATATATATACATACGTATATTTACATGCATATAAGTAACATATAAAAATGACAGCAGTCTTTTCATCAGAAATTATGCAAATCAGAAGACAAGTCAGACCAAAAGTGCTGAAGAAAAATTCTTTCATTCTAAAATTACATATCCAGCTAAAATACCCTTTAAAAACTGAAGGCACGGGGCCAGCCCTGCGGCCAAGTGATTAAGCTTGTGTGCTCGGCTTCAGTGGCCCACAGTTACGCTGGTTTGGATCCTGAGCACGGACGTGGCACCACTCATCCGGCCATGCTGAGATGGCATCCCACATAGCACAGCCAGAAGGACCTCCAACTAGAATATACAACTCTGTACTGGGGGGCTTTGGAGAGAAGAAGGAAAAAAATAAAAAGAAGATTGACAACAGTTGTTAGCTCAGATGTCAATCTTTAAAAACAGATGAAGGCAAATACAAACTTTTTTAGATAAACAAAGGCTGAGAGAATTAGTCATACACAGACTTGCATCATAAGAAAAACTGGTTCTTTAGTGGAAGGAAAATAACACTAGTAAAAAGTTGAATCTATACAGAGAAATGAAAAATACTGGAGATGGTAAAGATAGGGTAAATATAGTATATTTTAATTCATTTAAAATTATTTGCAATATAATTAACTATTTAAAGCAAAATATAACAATATATTGCAGGATTTATAATAAATAAGCCTGTAAAAGGTACTACAAGGGCAGCACATATAATGAGATGGGAAAATTGAAGTATAGTGTAAAGTAATATATAGAATTGTATATTACTTGAATATAAACTCTCGTAAGTTAATGGTACATATTATAAGCCCAAGAGCATCCACAAAACAAAACAAGCAATAACAACAGAGGTATAACAAATAAGCCAATAGAGGAGATAAAATAAATACTTAACAATATTAATAACCTGGAAAAAGTAATGAGAAGAGCAAAGAAATTAGAAAAAACAGATGGGATGAATAGAGAAGAAATAATCAGATGATATATTTAAATAAGACATATTGATACTTACATTAAATAAATGGTCTAAATATGGAAATTAAAAGACAAATATTGTTAAACTGAATAAAAAGCAAGACCCAATGATATGCTGTCTACAAGAAACTTAGTTTGAATATTAAGGGCATAGGTTTAAAGTAAATAAAGGAAAACATTCTATTATGCAAAACTTGCTCTTAAGCAAGCAAGAATGATTATATTAATATCAGTATATGCTTCAAGAAAAGACATACCATCAGGGATAAGGAGAGACATTTCATAATGACAAAGGTTAATGCTTTAGAAGATATAACAGTTCTAAATGTGTATATATGCAACAGTTGAGCTTCAAAAGCAAAGTGACAACAAATAGAAGTGAAAAAAGAAAGAAATTCTCAATTGGAGTTGGAAATTCAAAATGTTTCTCTCTTAGGAATTAATAAAAAAAAAAGTAGGAAGAAAATCAGTGAGGTTAAACAAAACCTGAACAATGCTATCACATAACTTGATTTAGTTAATGTGTAAAAAAAGATACAGTGGTCGGCCTAGTGGCATATTGGTTAAGCTTGTATGCTCTGCTCTGGTGGCCTGGGGTTCACCGCTTCAGATCCCGGACACAGACTTACACACTGCTTATCAGGCCATGGTGTGGCAGGCATCCCACAAATAAAATAGAGGAAGATGAACACAGATGTTAGCTCAGGGCCACTTTTCCTCAGCAAAAAAAAAGAGAAGGATTAGCAGCGGATGTTAGCTTAGGGCTAATCTTCCTCAAAAAACAAAAATTTACACTCAAAAGTAGTGAAATACACATCTTTTTCCAAGTGTACAGGAAACATTCACTAAGATAAAGTATATACTGGGCCATAAAACAAGTCTCAAACAATTTAGAAAAACTGAAGCGATGTAGAGTATATTCACTGACCACAATAGAGTTAAATGAGAAATCAATAGGAACATATCTGGAACATCACAAACTTATGAAGATTCCACAAAACACTTCTAAATAATCCATGGTAAGAGAAGAACACAGAAGAAAAAATAGAGTATATTTTGTATTGAATGATAAGGAAAACACAACATAGACAAAATTGTAGGATGCAGCTAAAGCAGAGACTAGGGGAAATTCATGGCATTAACTGGGAATGTGAGAAAATAAAAAAGCTCTAAAAATCAGCGAATTGTATACCAACTATTTAAAGAATAAATAATACCAGTTCTACACAAATTCTTCCAGATTGAAAGGGTGGGGATATTTCCTAATTCATTCTATAAGGCTATAATTACCCTGACACCAAAACCAGAGAAAAATACTGTAAAAAAAAAAGCCCCCCAAAACATAAAAACAGCTACATAGCAAGATCCCTCAAGAACTTAGATGCAAAATATGCTTAACAAAATTCAGCAAATTGAACTCAATATAAAAAGGATAATATATTATAAATAAATGGAGGATTATCCCATAAATGCATGGTTGTATAGCATTCAAAAGTCAATGTAATTCACCATATTAAAAGACTAAAAAATAATAATTATATAATTATATGGTCATCATCTTAATAGACACAGCAAATACATTTGGCAAGATTCAACAGACATTCTTCATAAAAATCCAGCAAATTTAGACTAAAAGGGAATTTTCTCAACATAAGGAAAGGTCATCTAAGAAAAAAACCTATAGCTAACATCGTACTTCATGGTGAAGTACCAAATGCTTTTCCCCTAAGATCAGGAACAAAGAAAAAATGTCCACTCTAAGAAGTTATGTCTAACTTGAAGACAAAAATGGTGAGGGGTCTGAGATTTTACCCTACTTGAAAGCTAATAAGCTTCTATAATTTTATGGGTGACAGAAGATATGAGAACCCTGCCAGAGACAAAGAACTTTTTTTCTCAAAGCACAAGCAGCAATATGGGCTTCATATGAACATCAATTCCCCTTGACCCCCAAATCCCATGGGGCCACATGCAGAAGTAGCTCAGATGAATGCTGCACATGAAATTGATTTGCAGCACAGCTAAGGAACCCCAAGATCAAGGATTTCTAACTTTTTAAGGAGCTGAAAAATATTTGCTCCAGAGAGAGATTGTCTCTATTGTACCAGATTACCTCTATTGTATTGTATTGCTTACTGGAAGAGTATGCAAACCTGCCCTCTACTCTGGAGGGAAACTGTATCTAGATCTTCCAAGGCTGTTCACTATACACACATCATTGAAAAGAACAAAAGCTATCAGTGCGTCTGCTCACATAATGTGCAAAAACGTGAGAGACATGAGAATTGTCTACCATTAATATTCAGCCACCAATTCTACATCACCTTAGCTTCTGACAAATTTCCCCAGACGCAGAGAGGATGGGTCAAAACTGTTTAATTAGTAGTTTTGTTTCATTTAATTAAGGCTACTTCAGACTAAAAGCAGTAGAATGAGGCCAAACTACAACACTGTAGTACGATTAGAGCTCCTAGGGTCCTGTACCCAACCAAATCTCATAAAACTTGAGTGTCTACTTTAGAAAGGCAGATGGCTTTCTACTTGTGTTTCTTTATTGACCTTTCCACTTGGTTTAAGGCATTAATCCAGGCACAGAAGGATGCATTAGCAATTGCACAGACTCTGTCTTTGCCTGAAAGGAGGAAGACTGGGAAAATTCTATCTTCTATAACAACTCTTGCCGGGAAGTTAAGTCTGATTAAATGCTTTCCATGACCAAGGCAGTATCATCAATCGCTTCAACTAAAATCAGACACAAATTTTATACCATCTTTTCTAATTCTATGAACAGCCATTGTAGGGAAAACTCCCCAAAGGATATATGCATAAATAAGGAGTCTGTTATCCCTCTGAGAAGTTCCCCCCACCCCCTTAATCCCATCCAAATAAACAAGGCTGACCACATTTTGGAAAGATTTGCACAGTCATCTTAATGCTGCATGATCTATTAGCGGTGCTTCCTTAAATACTTGAAGCTACTTTATAACCATTTTTAAGGTGTAATCGCTGTGTTTTCAGGAGGGAAGCAACTTCATACCTGGATTCAACGCAAGCACTTTAATCCCAGGGATATGAGAAAGTCCCTCAAGTGAGACCTATATCAGTTGTGGCCTCCTGTATGGCTGATAAGCCTTAAAATTCCCAGTTCAGTTCAAATAATTGAGTCTAGTCCTAGTGCTTTGAAGGATGGTCTGAGAGGAGTCAGTCTAATCCATCTTGGTTGTTTATACCACCAGCCGGGTGGCTTTCATCTCCCTCACAAAGACTGAGAATGTAAGTAAGGAAAATATCCAGAAGTATAGTTGGTGTTTTGCAAGGAAGTTGTAGGAACAGAGGCCATTCCTGTTGTTTCCAATAGGCTCCTCAGTAAGTTTATGGGCAATGGTAATCTGATTTTAGTCAGAGTCTTCTGTTGATGATTAATAAACCCAAGAATCAGTTAAACTTAAGCTGGTAACAGTTTTGGAGAGCTGCACAAGGTGAATTTCCTTCCCCAGGAGACTGCAGGGGGGTCCTGAAGGACTAAGATCAGTGATGCCAGTTTTCCCTCCCTAGGGGCCAGTTCTTATTCTTCTACCACCACAAAACTGTTGTGTTCCATTTCAATATTTTTAATGTCATCTTTTTTTCTAGTCTTCTCCTATTTATACCCAGAATTTTCATCTAAAATGATCTGATGGAGCTGGCACGGTGGCTGAGTGGTTAAGTTCGTGCACTCCGCTTCAGAGGCCCAGGGTTTTGTTAGTTTGAATCTTGGGTGTGGACGTGGCAGCTCTCATCAAGCCATGCTGAGGCATCGTCCCACATAGCAGATCCAGAGGCACTCACAACCAGAGTATACAACTACCTACTTGGGGCGTTGGGGAGAAGACAAAAAATAAAAAAGAAGATTGGCCACAGATGTTAGCTCAGGTGCCAATCTTTAAAAGATAAAAAAGATCTGATGCAAGAGGGAGTAGAGATCCATTATGTCCCCCACTTTGGCCGAAGAGGCACTGTAGAAGAACTCAGTATGCAGTGTTCTCAAGGACGTGGTCATTATCTTTATCATCTAGGATCCTGTCAAACCGATAAGACAACCGAGCTGGCTAAACCAGAATTAAGTTTGAGTCCTTTATGCTCCCTTTTGGCTGGAAAGCTACCCAGAACATGTACTAACCAGGCTGGCCTGGAGTTGATGTTAGATGAAAGAAAGATGCACCATTTCCAGGAAAGATCAGAGTGAAAGTCCTAATTCTAAAAATGGGTACACAAAACCTTCTACCCTTTTTGTCTTGATCTCCACATGCCAAGCAGCTGAAAGGAGATGATCCTTTTCTGGAAACATCCAAATTCAGTGACCTAACTGCATTTCTTAAGTGTGTGAGCCAGGAAGAGGTGAGGAAAGTAGAGTTTTTCCATAAGCATCCTTAATCAGATTAGCATGTTTCCCCTCTATTCCTTCTGTTCTATTCTCTATTTCTACTTTGCTGGGAGCTTTTGCGGGTTTTTTTCCTCCTTTCTTTCCATTATTAACCATGAATGAGTAGAGGATTTTATTTTTTTTGCGTCTTTTGAAATGCTATTATACATGTTCTCTTTTATTTTATTTAATATGATGAATCACATTTATTGATTTCTTGGGCTTAAAGCAAACTCGCAATTGCCAGAATAGATATTATGTATGATCTTTTTCTATACATCATTGTCGTAAATTTTCAAATATTTTTTACATCTATGGTTATAAGAGTTGCTATATTTCCCTTATTTTGTAAAGTGTCTAATTTTGGTGTGTGGGTAATATTGGCCTCAAAAAAATAGTTGAAAAGTGTTCCTTCCTCTTGCATTTTTCTGGAAGTGTTTTCATTGAATTGGTAATAATTCTTCCTTAAATGTTTAATAAAATTCACCAGTACATTCATCCAGCGTTTTCTTTGTAAGAATATTTTTAACTATAATTTAATTTTCTTTAACTGGAAAATGAAAATTCAAGTTTTTAAATTTTTTCTGTGGTCAGTTTTAGTAATTTGTGTCTTTAAGGGAATTTACCCATTTCATCTTAGGTATTAAATTTATTGGCATGAAGTTGATCTTAATATTGCCTTGTTTGAATTTTAATATTAGTAGACTCTGTAGTGATGGCTTCTCTTTTTTCCTGATATTGGTAATTTATATTTTCTCTCTTTTACTCTTGAGCAATCTACCTAGAGGCTTATGAATTTTACTGATTTTTTCAAAGACCCTGCTTGGATTCACTGATTTTCTCTATTTTTTTGTTTTTCTATCCCATTGAGTTCTGCTCTTTCTTTATTATTTTCTTCCTTCCATTCAATTTGGACTTAAATTTCTCTTCTTTTCTAATTTCTCAAGTAAGAATTTCAATAATTGATTTTAAATTGTTCCTTGTTTCATTTAATGCCATATCTTGTCATCCTTTAGCTGTGTTCCAAAAATTCTTATATGTTGTATTTTTACTATTATTCAGTTCATTTATTTTTAAATCATCATATTCTTTCTTTTTTGGCCATTGGATTATTTAGAAGTATGTTGTTTCATTTCCAAATATTTGGGGTTTTATAGTTATTGTGATTCACTTCTGATTTAATTCCAGTGTTTTTGCTAGTTGCCTTTATATTGTGTCCCGTTTTCACTGTTACTGTCTGCAGGTTAGTCATCTGATCAGGTCTTTGGTCATTACCTTGAGGCAAAATCAGGAGGGAGATTTTTAAAGAAAGTATCTATCTAGATAATAAAAACCAAAAGTCAAAATATGAAAAGTTTCTTATCTGAAGACACTAATAGAAAATTATTTGTTTTTCACATTATAAACACCAAGCCACCAATCAAAATGCACAAAATAATAAAAGTTATTATTGAGATTTTATGTCTGTCTTGAAGATACCATAAATTTATTATGGAAAGTATTTTTAGAAATTAATCAAAAGGGTCAGAGGGATCAGTAATAGACTTAAAATTAGAAAATATCTCTTCTTGGCTTATATTCAGTGTCACTGCCTGCAAATCAATTCCTGCTGTAGAGCCATTCTAAATATACTTGATGGTAAACAGGAATGATATAAATACTCTACTTAAATTCTTTTTCTAGTTAGGTTGTACTTTATTACCATTAGGAGCACACACACACCCCCAATCATAGATAAGACTTTGATTATTGTGTTTTCCAGCTTGTTTTGCAGCCAAGTGAAATTGGCTTGGAGTGAAAAAAATCTTAAAAGAAAAAAAAACAGAAGGATAATTTTGTGTTTTCTTGTTTGTTTGATTTCCACTGTCTGTGCTCCATCACTGATTCCTCAGGATATGCTTGTGTAGTTTAAATCACATTAAAATATTTGGATAAAAGACATTACAATTTGAATATTATCTACACGAGCCAAAAAAACAATTTTCATTTCTACCAGTGTCATATTACATTTCTTTTGTTTCTTTTTTTCTGTCTTAGTAGGTATAGTATAATGAATGTGCCTTATTTTTAGCGTTTTACTGATTTAAGAAATTTCCATTAGTGTTATAATCCAAAAGAGTATTATAAACAAAAATTCTCATGCTATAATCTAATTATAAAAATAGGAGATATACTGGGTCTTTCTTGACATTTTGTAAGAAACGAAAACTTTAAAAGACGTTATTACTATTATTGGTTTCTCTCTTTTACCATAAAACACACAAAATTTTGTTTATCAATAGTCATGATTAGGTCAATGGTCCTTAACTGGGAATGATTTTGCCCTCCAGGGACATTTGGCAATGGCTGGAGAAATATTTGGTCATAATAACTGGGGAAATGCTGCTGGCATCTAGTGGTTAAGGGCAAAGGATGCTGCTAAACATCCTATAATGTACAGAACAGCCCCTTACCCCATCTGCCCCGCAAAATGAATTACTGGCTTAAAATATCAATAGGGGTGAGGTTAAGAAATACTCTGTTAGGTGAATTCTGGTTATTGTCACTTCCTAGATAACATAAGCCAAATCATGATTCAAAATTATGTAAAATGTTCATCCTATTATACATGGGTTAATAGAATAATAGAAAAACTAAATTATGTTTCTAATTTTAATGAGAAATTATTAAAGTACTGATAAAATTAAATCTATTAATCAAATTTAAAATATTATTCATTATGTAAGAAACAAATTTTTCTTCATTGAAAGGATACAAAAATACAGAATTTACAAAGACAACTCCATAATCTGGCTTAGCTAATTTAGGGACACAATTCTCAACAAGGGAACTTTCATAATATTACAGAAAATATTACATACTCAGATTTTCCATGACTGATTCATGAACCTCTTACTGCTTTTATTTTATTCTTATAGCAAAAATCATTCATTTATGAAGTATTATGGTATTTCATTAACTTATCCTTAAAATAATACTCAAAAATAGAAATTTTTCTGGTTAAAGGATACAAAATAATGTCAAAACGGTAGATGGTTCATTGAAGACAAGGTACTTCCACTCTCGTTACACATTACCACATGATCATTAGAGGTTTCTAAATGCGTCTTGTTCATGTTAGAGCTCCCTCTCCTCCTTATTCCTTTATCCCTCTAATGTTCAGATTTTAACATACTTTTTTAAAACATAAACATTCTATATTCTGAATCCATCAATAAATCTCTTTGTACTGGTCAGAATTAATGAATTTTTATTTGTATTGTCTGAACTAAATGCTTAGTGAGTAACAGGAGACTATCACATCTGACAATTCAGAAACTTCAAGACAGGATTTTGGTAAACATACAAATTTTAACTATAGCTTTGCATTTAGAGTTTTATTTTGTTTAGCTTGGTGATCTACTTTGGACAAGATAGTTGACTTGGTTAACTACTTTCTCTAGAAATTTTTAAAAATTATATCAGTTTTCTACTAAACTTGAATACACAATGTGAAAGATTCTGAGGACATTGACATTTCAATAGTTATATAGTATAGCATATCCTTGAAAATTTACTTTATTTAATTATAGGCTTTCACATCCAGGCAATAATAAGCCATATGACTACAAGAACAACATCAAATTTATTGTTCACTAACCCTAATTGAAAATAATAGAATTTGAAGTAAATCCTTGAAAAGCATTAATTCAGAATATTTTATAGGAAAATTTGTTATCTACAGATATAATTGCAAGAATTAAGCCAAGGAGTTGTACTCTTCATGTTGATTTTGCCACAGCATGATTTATAGTGAGTATAATTTTTGCTTCAAAAACTAGATAAAAATTATTTACGTTAGTATCTGAAATATTTTCCCAGTCAAGTTATCTCCAACAATGGTTACTTGATAAATTTTGTTTTTATAGACCTTTCAATATTTTACTCTTCCACAGAAAATGATTTCAAATTACTGTGTTTTGGGGAATATGAGCCTCTGTAGGCATATATCTTATGTGATACAATAAATGCAAATGATCAGTCTCTATAACTCCCTTCCATAGTACCCAGTTTGAACAAGCTAATCTAAAATCCACATTAAAAAAAATCTGTGAAATAATAAGAAAGATGGTTTCATGTATACTTCAAAGTGAAAATGATGGTCCATTTGCAGAAATCTGCATGAACAAATAAGGTTTTGTTCTACTCTTTTTGAATTAAAAGTCCCTAATAACTATAAAAAATATGAGCACTCATGAATCATTTTGCAAAAAACAAAAGCAAGTAATTTAAATTTTTCGTACTTAATCCGTGTAGCAGGGAAGGTTCATGCTTAGGGAGGGCCCATCTGGCCTCTCTACAAATGGTAAGGTTTGTACATATGGGCCATAACATATGCATAGCTAGCTGAACCAACCCCTGCAACTAAATAGTAATTAGCATGGGGCAGGATTTTTATGGCTGCTAGCACACAGGCAAGTCCTTCCTGACCTACATCCAAATGGACATATGATTACATAAAATGGGTAGTTTCTTTCTCAAGCATTTATTTGTGTGCAAAAGTGTAGGATTTGTTTAACAGCCGCCAACGAAAGAACTGAGACCCATATGTTACCCTATAAACTTACCGGTTAGCAATTTGTTATAAGCAAGATGCAAATATTATGGTAAGCATTCAGAACGTTTATTCAATGAACCTTATGTTGTAAATGGAAACAGCAGTATGTCAGAAAATTTCATAATCACGATTTCACCACTGGTCCCATTTTATGTGTAATTCAATGTTTCCAAATTCTACAATTTTCAATTAGAGACATCAGGGTCAGCAGAGTTTTAAATATAAAGTAATACATGGTTGAGTTTTTTTTGGGGGGGGGAGAAATAGTGAAAATCTATGAGAGCTCGAAGAGATGTTTAATTTTCTATGGGTCATAGTAGCCTTACAAGGCATGTCAGATAGAATACACTCTTGAATATTTGGTTAAATTTGGTTTTGATCTGAATGATATTTGATAAGGCACTAAAGTATAGCGGAGCTTTAGACTGTACACTGGCCAGAGAATTTTAGAAATTAACATGAAATCAAGGATTTAACAAATTTGCACGTATCTCGTAAAGTAATTTAAGCAACAACATATTACAGGTGTAGTCCGAGTCTAGCTCTAAGCTAGGTGTAAAGATGGAAAGATTGATGATTTTTAAAATTTTAAGAGCTTTAAATTTTGCCAACCCAAACCATAGGTTTAAAATAAAAAATCAGAAATTGTGTAATCCAGTAGAAATTTAAACACAGAAGTCTATTATAATTTTGAGGGGTTAAATTCTAGTTTTATTGCTTTCTCCTATTGCTTATAAATAACCAAGAAGAATGATTTCACTCAATTTTGACATATGAAAAATGGACCGAAAATACAGTAGACTTTTGAATAGGTCATTGTGTATATCATTTTTAAAATTATTATAGATATTAATGTAAATACTACTACTGTACATCAGCTTTTGTCAGATACTCAGACATTAACAAGGGAATATTGACTAGTATTTTCATCTTTATCTTAGAATTTTGGAAAATTTGGCTCACAAATTAAGATTCTTTTTTCCCGAGTGTTAGGAAGCCTAATTTTTGACGGTCTAACAAATGAAATTTACTGACTCACATTATGTTAGGAATAGGTCTGACTTCAAGCATGGCTTAATCCAGAATTTCAAAAAATTCCATAAGGTGTTTTTGTTTGTTTGTTATGTTTTCATCAGAATCTTTTAGCTCCGTCTTCTTCGGTGTTGGCTTTATTACGGACCTGGCTCCCTAGATGGTGGTGAGACGGCTACCAAACCTCCATAGTCCATATCTCCACACTTCCAAATCCAGCGGGGGAGCTGCTCTTACTCTTAAGTCCCAACAAACATTACCCCTCACCTTGTAAACTTTTATCATCCCTGGGCAAGGGGGATGATTTTTTTTTTTGTCTACTGTTCATTTCCATATTTTGTGATTCTAGAATAGTGCCTGGCACATCTAAGGCACTCAATTAATAATTTTTTAATGTGAATAAATGAATGAATAAATCCTCCCCAATATATGGCTGAGAATAGAGATGGATGATTTCTCAAAAGAAAATTTGGATTCTGGTATTAGAACAAGACCGGATGGATACAGAAGCCAGATCAGCAGATGTTAGAAGTCGAGTCTAATATTTTCAACATGGGGACATCCAAATATGCTTGTGCCTGGGTAGTCTTTGAAAGAAACTCTGTTTCTAAAACTTGATTTTATTGTTGCTATAGTGGTCACTGGTAATGTTTTGGAAGAGAATTACTCATTCAATTTTTTAAGACAATAATTTAAATACTAACTCTTAAGATATATTTAAAATAGGAATATTTTATGCTAAAACACTAATAGATGATGTTTGGTTTATTTTATTTCATTCTTCTAGAAAAATTACACTTCCATATGCCAGAAGTAACTGATTCCATAGTAATGTATAGTCCAACAACACACGGTTGTAATCCTTAACCCGTATATTACGGTTTAAGCAATTTTTGTATTACTTCCTAACAGCACTCTAGAAGCTTATAAAAAATTTTTGTCCTATAGATGGTCAGATCAAGGTAACTTGGATTACATAAAGCTCCAGAGTTAAATTCAAGAGTAGAGTTCATGAATCAGTCCCTATGACCAATGCAAAAGGCCCTCTTTACTCTGTTATATCAAATAAATTAGTACTTTGCACAAACATCTGATGCTTAAACTAGCCCTGTAGACGGCTACAATGAAACCTGAATAGGGTTATAATGACGCTTTTTTTTTTTTTTAAAGATTTATTTTTTTCCTTTTTCACCCCAAAGCCCCCCAGTACCTAGTTGTATATTCTTCGTTGTCGGTCCTTCTAGTTGTGGCACATGGGATGCTGCCTCAGCGTGGCTTGATGAGCAGTGCCATGTCTGCGCCCAGGATTTGAACCAAGGAAACACTGGGTCACCTGCAGCGGAGCGCGCGAGCTTAACCACTCGGCCACGGGGCAAGCCCCTTTAATGATGCTTTTTAAATGGATAAGCAAGGCCTTGAAATTGATGGAGGAAATTTTGTTTTCTCTTAAGTTTCTCTTGGATAATGACTAAAGATACTAAAAATCTGTGAACATATCCATTTTCCACTTAGAATAATTTTTACTATATACGCTTGTAATTTCAGGAAAAAATATGTCTTTGCATGAGCATTTGTGGGGTGTTTTTATATTTCATGAGAAAATTTATGAAAAGCTCAGAATAATTACTGACACATAGAAGGTACTTAACTGTTGACTATGTTAGTCTTTATTATTATTATTACTATGTGACAAATATTCTTTCTAGAATGAGGATTACAACTGGGAATTAAACTAAGAAAATTCTCAATATAATCTACTGGTTCAAAATACTAACTATATTTCATCAAAGGTAAATATTTTTGACCTTCCACAGGAAGGAGTGAATATCAGTCAATAAACGTTTTTCAGTCTCCATCAGCGTGACTGTACTGATTTGTCTGGAAGGCCAGGACTATAAGGGTGTTTTTAACGTGCACTCAATTTCACATGATAACATTAAAAAAAATCACTCCCATAGTATTGCTTTTTTATAATTATCACCACTATTGCTAGTTCTGTTTTTAGAAAAAAACCTTTACTCACCTATGAAGTGGCCAGTAGGTCCATAGATATTGTCATGGTCATGTACTCATAAGCTCAGTGTAGGGGCCTTCAGTATTATAAAGATACTAAGAAATTAGTAGAATGCAATAATGAAAAAAATGATGCTGAGAAAAAGTAAGAAAGGAAGGAAGGGTATGAGAGAGGGAGAGAAAGGAGCAGAGAGAAAGGAAAAGAAGGAGGAAAGAAAGGAAAGGAGGGAGGGAGGGAGAAAAAAATGCTGCTACATTACATAATGTACTACAGAGAATAAGGATACAGCGCTCCCTACAAAAATATGATGCTTTAAAAAGTGTCGTCTTTTTATATCTACAGAATGCCTCAGTAGCGTCATTTACTAAAAATAAAAGAATGGCTTGAAAATCTCTTGCATGAATAAAATTCTCCTTTATTTCTATTTCTTATCATGTTTAATAGTGAATATTGACAATAATTATTGAAACTACCTCTGACTATGGCTCTGTCTCTCTCCTTTTGGTAAGTTCAATGTTGGTTTTGAATTGAACCATTGCATCCCGGGTTTGCTTCCTGGCAACTGTCTCTCTTTTGCTCTTTGTCCTAAATGCTAACCATAAGACGACCAACAAGCCACTCAAAAGAAACATATTTAAGCTCATAAATCTACTCTACATTAAAGGGCATTATAGAATTACAAAGCAAGAGCAAAGTGGGGTGAAGTGGGTAAAGGGGGTCAAAAGGTACAAACTGCCAGTCTAAAATAAATGTCATGGAGATGATAAGCTCAGGAACCCTACCTTAGTTACTCTTGATTAAAGAGAATCTGTAGATTGTATTCCATTTGATGCAAGTATTTGTTCTTAAAGCATGTATTTTTAAACCGTGTACCCTTTATATTAGAATAAGGTTTTGCGTTTTTATTTTCTTACCTCTCACTCACTCCTGAACCCTCTCTAATTGTGATATTTTCCTCTCTTACTCATCCCCTTCAGCTAACATCATCACTCTCCACCAAAACTGTGCTAGACAGGGTTCAAAATAATATACTATCACTAAATCCAATACATAATTTTAAGTCCAGACTTCATCTGGTGTCCAGCATCCTTTAAGTTCAATTTGCTAACTTTCTCAGAGACCAGACTCCTCTGGTTGTCCTACCCTCTGCTACTCTTCTTCAATCTCCTTTGCAATTTCTTTTACTCCTACTTGAACATTAAATATTATGATTTCTCAGGGATTTTTCTGGACCTACTTCTTATTTCATCTGACTCACCCTCACTATACAATTTTATTCTCTCCCTTCGTTTGATTTACTATCTTTTTTTTTTTTTTTTTTTGAGGAAGATTAGCCCTGAGTTAACTACTGCCAGTCTTCCTCTTTTTGCTGAGGAAGCCTGGCCCTGAGCTAACATCCGTGCCCATCTTCCTCTACTTTATATGTGGGACGCCTACCACAGCATGGCGTGCCACGCAGTTCCATGTCCACACCCGGGATCCGAACCAGCGAACCCTGGACCACCTAGAAGTGGAACGTGTGCACTTAACCGCTGCGCCACTGACCCGGCCCCTTATTTACCATCTTTACAGAATAACTGAAATGTGTATCTCTACACTGGATTTCTCTTTTAAGCTTTAGACTTGTATATCCAACGGCTTACTGACATTTTAAAATGATGAGTCACAAATTCTTCAAATTTAACCAATCTAAAACTTCATTCATTGTCTCAGCCATGTTCTCTTGCCCAACATATTCCTTCTTCCGTTTTCCCTCTATTGGTAAGTGAAATGACTACCCACTTGTATAACCCTATAAAAAGATACAAACTGCAAAATCCTGTTGGACGCCTGTAGTAGACGTTGTCAGTGGTAGCTCATACCTCCTCAAGTTGCTGTTGTGATTTTGTTTCTTTATATCCTTCTCTAGGCTCCCTGCACTTTTGCACCCAGTGGCCCACACCTCCAGTTCTTAAGGAATGGTGGTTGGGCTACTAAAGTAATTTTTCCTGATGTGCAGAAATCCAGAGTTACCTAGGAGTAAGACTGATGATGCAGAAATATGATACTTTGACTAGATTTGGTTCGCCTGTTTTCTGATTCTATAATACCTCAAATTTCTCTGTTGACTTAGTACACTCATAAATATTTGTGCAAAGCCTTTCTTCCCTGCCAGATTCTGAGACTGTGAGGACAGGGCACATGTGTGTTTTCTTTTTTTGTTTTTCATCTCTGTAGGCTCAGCAACTGGCAGAACACCTGACACATAACAGGTGCTTTATAAATATTTGTTGAATGAATGAGTTAAGAATGTCTTTAGCTATTGAATGATTTTATGAGAGATACCTAAGTTGTGTAGGCACAACCAAGATGGATAATCACATTCCTTAATGGACAGGATCAGGTAATTCTCTACAGGTTGGGGGCATGCATACACATGTAAATAAATATCTACATCCAGAAGACATGAAGCATAATATTTTATAAACATATAAATGAAAGAGTTCTAGACAGATTGTTTATAAAATACCAAATGGCACTAAGTATTGTCTTGTGTAATTTAAAAAAGATAACACTAAATTTGAAGCACTTAAAAGTATGTGATTACATATGTCACTTCTTCCCATGTGTCTTCTACAATGTTTTCCCAACTAAAAACAACAAAACACAAATTCAGATCGCATTCATTTTTAATTTAGCTAATTTAATTTTAATTTAGCTAATACATAACCTCTAAGATACATAACCTTTCACCTCTAAGATACATTTCAAAAAGCATAATATTAGGTTATAAAAGAAAAATATTATACATCAACTATATTAGATGTCTTTCGGAGTTTTATCTTTTTTTAATTGAAGTATACTTGACATAAAACATTGTACTAGTTTCAGGTGTACAACATAGTGATTAGACATTTATATACATTATGAAATGATCACCATGATAAGTCTAGGAACAATCCGTCACCATACCAGATTACTACAATATTACTGACTATATTCCCTATGCTATACATTACATCCCTGTGACTTATTTATTTTATAACTGAAAGTTTGTACCTCTTAATCCCCTTTACCTATTTTGTGCATCCCCCCACATGTCACCCCTCTGGTGACCACCAGTTTACTCTTTGTATCTGTGAGTTTTTTTCTGTTTTGTTGTTTGTCCAATTGTTTTCTTTCTAAGATTCCATATGTAAGTGAAATCATTTTGTAGTTGTCTTTTTCTGTCTGACTTATTTCATTTAGCATAATAACCACTAGGTCCATCCATGTTGCTGCAAACGGCAAGATTTCATTCGTTTTTATGGCTGAGTAATATTCAGCCATTGTATATATATATGCCATTTCTTTATACATTCACCTATCAATGGACACTTAGGTTGTTTCCAAATCTTGGCTATTGTAAATAATGCTGCAATGAATATAGGGGTGAGCATATCCTTTTGAATTAGTGTTTTTGTTTTCTTTGGATAAGTACCCAGAAGGGGAATTACTGAATCATATGGTAGTTCTATTTTTAATTTTTTGAGGAACCTCCATGCTGCTTTTTGTAGTGGTTGCACCAATTGCATTTCCACTAACAGTGAGCAAAGGTTCCCTTTTCTCCGCATCCTCACCAACAATTACTTGTCTTTTTCATGGTAGCCATTCTTACAGGTGTGAATTGATCTCATTGCGGTTTTGATTTGCATTTCCCTGATTATAAGAGATGTTGAGCTTTTATCATTTGTCTGTTGGCTATCTGATTGTCTTCTTTAGAAAATTGTCTATTCAGGTCCCCTGCCTATTTTTTAATTGAGTTGTTTATTTTTTTGATATTGAGTTGTATGAGTTCCTTGTATATTTTGGCTGTTAACTCCCCATCCGATATATCATTTGCAAATATCATCCCCCATTAAGTAGGTTGCCTTTTTGTTTTGTTGATGGTTTCCTTTGCTGTGCAAAAGTTTTTTAGTCTGGTGTAGTCCCATTTGTTTATTTTTGCCTTTGTTGCTTTTGCCTGAGGAGACAAATCTCCAAAAATATTGCTAAGACCAATGTCAAAGTGATGACTGCCTATGTTTTCTTCTAGGAGTTTCATGGTTTCAGGTCTTACATTTAAGTCTTTAATCCATTTTTAATTTATTTTTGTATATTTTTTATTTTGTATAAAGTGGTCCAGTTTCATTCTTTTGCATGGGCTGTTCAATTTCCTCAACACTGTTTGTTGAGGAGACTGTCTTGGGACCAGCCCGATGGCCTAGTGGTTAAGTTTGACACATTATGCTTTGGCAGCCCAGATTCATTGGTGGCCCTGCTGTGGCAGCGACCCACATACAATATAGAGAAAGATTGGCACAGACGTTAGCACAGGACAAATCTTCCTCAGCAAAAGAAAAGAAAGAGAGAGACTGTCTTTTCTCCATTATATATTCTTGCCTCCTTTGTCATAGATTAATTGACCATATAAGTGTGGGTTTATTTCTGGGCTTTCTGTTCTGTTCCATTGATCGATGTGTTTGTTTTTGTGCCAGTACCATACAGTTTTGATTACTATAGCTTTTAGTATAATTTAAAATCAGGGAGTGTAATGCCTGCAGCTTTGTTCTGCTTTCTCAAGATTTCTTTGGCTATTCAGGGTCTTGTGATTCCATACAAATTTTAGGATCATTTGTTCTAGTTCTGTGAGAAATGCCATTGGTATTTTGACAGAGATTGCATTTAATCTGTAGGTGGCTTTGGGTAGTATGGACATTTTAACAATATTAATTCTTCCAACCCATGAACATGGTGTATCTTTCCATTTATTTGTGTCATCTTCAGTTTCTTTCATCAACATCTTATAGTTTTCAGAGTACAGGACCTCCATCTTGTTGGGTAAATTTATTCCCAGTTATTTTATTTTTTCAATACAATTATAATTGGATTGTTTTCCTAATTTCTCTTTCTGATTGTTTGTAATTAGTGTATAGAAATGCAAAAGATTTTTATATATTTATTTTGTATCCTGTAACTTTACTGAATTCATATATTAGTTCTAATAGTTCTTTGGTGGAGTCTTTAGGATTTTCTATATATGGTATCATGTCATCTGTAAATAGTGACAGTTTTACTTCTTCCTTTCAATTCAGATGCGTTATACTTCTTTTTCTCATCTGGCTTCTGTGGCTGGGACGCCCAATATCGTGTTGAGCAAAAATGGCAAGAGTTAGCATCCTTGTCTTGTTCCTGATCTTAGAGGAAATGCCTTCAGCTTTTCATCACTGAGTATGATATTAGCTGTGAGGTTGTCACATGAGTGTTATTATGTTGAGGCATGTTCCCTCTATACCTACTTGGATGAGAATTTTTATCACAAATGGATGTTGAATTTTGTCAAATGCTTTTTCTCCATCTATTGAGATGATCATATGATTTTTATTCTTCATCTTGTTAATGTGGTGTATCATGTTGATTGATTTGCACACATAGAACCATCTTTGCATCCCTTTGGTAAAACCCACTTAATCATGGTATATGATCCTTTTAGTGTATTGTTGAATACAGTTTGCTAATATTTTGAGGATTTTTGCATCTATATTCATCAGGGATATTGGCTTGTAATTTTTTTTTTTTTTTGTATTGTCTTTGTCTGATTCCAGTATTAGGGTAATATTGGCCTTGTAGAATGAGTTGGGAAGGATTCTTTCCTCTTCGACTTTTTGGAATAGTTTGAGAGGGATAGGTATTAACTCTTCCTCAAATGTTTGGTAGAATTCACCTGTGAAGCTGTCTGGTCCTAGACTTTTGTTTGTTGAGAGTTTTTGATTACTGATTCAATTTCATTACTAGTAATTGGTCTGTTCAGACTCTCTATTTCTTCCTGATTGAATTTTGAAAGAGTGTATGTTTCTGGGAATTTATCCATATCTTCTAGTTTGTCCAATTTGTTGGCACATAATTGTTCTTATTAATCTCTTATGATCCTTTGTATTTCTGTGGTGTTGCTTGTAACATCTCCTCTTTATTTTCTGATTTTATTTATTTGAGCCCTGTCTCTTTTTTCCTTGATGAAGTTAGCTAAAAGTTTATCAATTTTGCTTATCTTTTCAAAGAACTAGCTCTTAGTTTCATTGATTTTTTAAATCAGTATTTTATTTAATTCCTCTCTAGTCTTTATTATTTGCTTCTTTATACTAACTTTTGGCTTTGTTTCTTCTTTTTCTAATTCCCTTTGGTGTATGGCTAGATTGTTTATTTGAGACTTTTCTTATTTCTTGAGATATGCCTGTATCACTATAATCTTCCATCTTTGAACTGCTTTTGCTATATCTCACAGATTTTGACTTGTCGTGTTTCCATTTTAATTTGTCTCAAGGTATTTTTTGATTTCTTTGTTGATCTATTTGTTGAGTAGTAGCATGTTTCTTAGCCTCTATGTTTTTGTGTTTTCTCCTGTTTTCTTCCTGTAGTCAATTTCTAGTTTCATACCATTATAGTTGGAAAAGGTGCTTAATATGATTTCAATCTTCTTAAATTTATTAAGACTTGTATTGTGGCCTAATATGTGATCTATCCTGGAGAATGTTCCACATGCACTTGAAAAGAATGCGTATTCTTCTGTTTTTGGATGGAACATTCTATATATATCTACTAAGTCCATTTGGTCTAATGTGCTGTTTAAAGCCAATGTTTCTTTGTTGATTTTCTGACTGGATGATCTATCTATTGATTTAAGTGGGCTGTTAAAGTCTCTTACTATTATTACTAGTATTACTGTCAATTTCTCCCTTTATGTCTATTAATATTTGCTTTATGCATTTAGGTGCTCCTATGTTGGTTGCATCGATATTTACAAGTATTACATACTCTTGTGGGATTGATCTCTTTATCATTATGTAATGCCCTTCTTTGTCTCTTGTTATAGTTTTTGTTTTAAAATCTATTTTGTCTGATATAAGTGTTGCTACTCCAGCTTTCTTTTCATTGCCATTTCCATGGAGTATCTTTTCCATCCTTTCACTTTCAGTTTGTGCGTGTCTAAATCTGAAGTGAGTCTCTTGCAGGCAGCATATATATATTTATATGGGTCTGTCTTTTTTTTTTTAATCATCCTTTGAGTCACCCTATGTCTTTCGATTGGAGCATTTAGTCCATTTACATTTAAATTAATTATTGATAAGTATGTACTTATTGCCATTTTGTTAATTGTTCTCTGGTTGTTTTTTTATTTCGTCTCTTTTCCTCTCTTCTTCTCTTGCTCTTTTCCCCTGTGATTTGATGACTTTCTTTAGTGTTATATTTGCATTCTTTTTTCTTTATTTTTTGTATATCTATGATAAGTTTTTGGTTTGTAGTTACCACGAGGTTTATGTATAACATCCTATGTATATAGCAGTCTATTTTAAGTTGATGGTTCCTTAAGTTCAAGCATGTTCTAAAAGCATTACATTTTTACCCTCTACCATGTTGTATGTTTTTGATGCCATATTTTACATTTTCTTATTTTGTGTACCACTTAACTACTTGCTGTAGATTTTGATGATTTTACTACTTTTGTCTTTTAACCTTCAAACTAGCTATAGAGATGGTTGATCCATTACGTTTACTATATGTTTTCCATTACTACTGGAGTTTGTTTTCATAATTTTCTTATTTCCAGTTATGGTCTTTTCTTTACCATTTAAAGAAATTCCTTTAACATTTCTTGAAAATTCCGCTTAATGGTGATGAATTCCTTTAGCTTTTACTTGTCTGAGAAACTCTATCTTTCCTTCGATTCTGAATAACTTTCCTGGGTAGAGTATTCTTGGTTGTAAGTTTTTTTCTTTCAGAACTTTGAAAATATTGTGCCACTCCTTTCTGGCCTGTAAAGTTGCTGCTGAAAAATCAGCTGATAGTCTCATGGAGGTGCCCTTATATGTAACTAGTTGTTTTCCACTTGCTGCTTTTAAGATTCTCTTTTTATATTTAACTTTTGGCCTTTTAACTATAATCTGTCTTGGTTTGGTTCTCTTGGGCTCCTTCCTATTTGGGATTCTCTGTGCTTCCGGTATTTGAATGTCTTTTTCCTTTGCCAGGCCAAGGAAGTTTTTAGCCATTATTTCTTCAAGTAGTTTCTCTGTCCCTCTCTCTTTCTTCTTCTTCTGGGACTCCTATAGTACAAATGTTAGTATACTTGATGCTGCCCAGAGGTCGCTTAAGCTATCCTCATCTTTTTTTAATGCTTTTTTCTCTTTGCTAACTGGGTAATTTTCACATTTGTCTTCCAGATTGCTGACCTGTTCTTCTGCATTGTCTAATCTTCTGTTGATTCTCTCTAGTGTATTTTTCATTTTAGCTATTGTATTCTTCAGCTATGATTTTTTCTCTTTTATATTTTCTATCTTTTTGTTGAAGTTCCCACTGTGGTCATTCATCCTTCTTCTGAGTGCAGTGAGCATCTCTATGACCGTTACTTTGACTTCTGTATCTGGTACATTGTTTATCTCCATTACATTTTGTTCTTTTTCTGAGGTTTTGTCTTCTTTCATTTGGAACATGTTCCTTTGTGTCTTCCTTTTGCCTAACTCTTTGTGTGTGTTTCTATATATTAGGTTGATCAGCCACATTTCCCAGTCTTAAGGGGTGGCCTTAAGTAAAAAGTGTCCCATGGGGCCTAGTAGCACAATCCCCTATGGTTACCAGATCCAGATGCTCCAGTTGAGTGCTCTGTGTAGGCTGTATGTGCTCTTCTGTTGTTCCTGGGCCACGATTGCTGTGTGCATGTTGGTATGTGGGGCTGGCACTTTGGGACTGAAGCTGCTTTGGAGGGGATCAAGTGCTGGTCAGAGATGTTTGCAGGGTGGGGTGGAGTTGGAGCCACATTGGAGGGGTGTTGGCCAGGGAGGGTCCACAGGGAATACCGGGTCAAGATCAGTAGGGCTAGCAAGGTAGACAGAGGGTGTTAGAAATGGCACCCACCAGGGCTGGGCCACCTAGGTAGAAGGAAAGGAAAAAATCGTAGCACTTACCAGTGTTT